>NW_026555186.1:24197500-26895000 GCF_021234165.1 Pteronotus mesoamericanus
AGGTTCTATAAGTCACACATGCAAATATTTCTCTAGAGTATATACCCCAAAGTGGAATTGCAAGGTCTTAGACTACATGCATATTCAGATTTGTGAGAAAATGCCAGATTATTTGTGCAAAGTGGTTGTTCCAATGCATTCCTATAGGAGATATATAAGTGCCCATTACTTCAAGCTTCACCAACAACTTGAGATTGTCAGACTTCTTAATTTTTGCCCATTTAGTAGAATGAAGAAAACAACGTAAAGTATATAATTTTTATAAAGTTCTAAAATAAACAACTCTGAATAAGTTGTTTAGGTATTTACATACTTGTAATAAAACTATATTAAAAGAAAATGAATGATAAATACAAATTCTGAAGAGTAATTACCTCTAAAAAAAAAAAGGTGCAGAATTTGGAGTTTTTTCAAATAATATATAATAAAGTAATACTTTTAAATTGCTTTATACTCTATTTCTACAATGGTGGAATAATGTTGCAAGAGGCACCTTGGAAATTACATTCTTACAGCCTCATCCTCAGAAAGAGAAGAAGAAGTTTCCTCCCTTCTGGCTCCAGATAAGAAAAATCTCAGGGGAGCACTCTGATTGACCCGGATTATATCCTATGTCCATCCCTGAACCCATCACAATGGTCTGCAGTAATAAACGCTATGATTGGTTTGTCTTTTGTCTATCTCTGTGGCCAGAAAGAATCAGTTGTCTTAAAGTGCGAGGTAGACTGGTATATAAAGACAAAGCATGACAAAAACCTTACGAAGCATTCATGTCATCAGCCTCTAAAAGCCATACAAATAATAGGTGGCAGAGCAGGGGCTCAAACCCAGATCTGCATAATTCTGGGCCCTGGGCTTTAACAGCTTTAATTCCAGCTTCTGCTAAATTAAAATACAACAGGTTTTCTCTAGTGTTATGCCAGAATTTTCTTAAAGGATGGGACCCTGTTTTATTTATCTTTGTCCTTCCAACTCCTAGAAATACTACTGGCACTTTGTAGGTGTTTTGTGGAATTAATTAAACCTCCAAACTACAGACTGCTTATTTGAACATATTCTTATATCAACATGGATGTGACCATTTCTGAGACCAGCTGTGTAGGTCTTGTGCTCAGAAGAGAACAGATGGGGATTTGAAGAGTGGGAGGGGAGGGAACATTCTAATTTCAAGAACATTTTAGCACCACAAAAATTAAAAGGTAAATAGAAATACTAGAAATTTTATACTCAAAGCAAAGTTGCCTGATGGTCAAAAGTGAGCATAATAAGAGTAGCTACCATACATTTTTCTTGCTGAGAACATGGTGAGTATCCAGATTTTTTTTTTATTTCTATTAGATTTTTTATATAAGCTCTTTGGAAAGAAAAGTGAGGCTGGGTGAGGCCGAAGGGGGACTTTCTTTTGACTAAATCATTACAATTATTATAATAAAAGGTATTCTTGACATTACTTGCAAATTTTTTAAAAATTAATGTTTTAAATCCCTAGGCAACAATTACCAGTTTTCTGCTTCTCTCCACTTTCCCCAGCTATGATGTGAGGGTATTGTTCAAGAAATAATCTTTATCTTCATTTATCTTTATCTGGGTCATGTTGGTTTCCATTGTCTTTCTTCCACAGAATCGTGTCCTTTCCTGGTATTTGTCTTTTACATTCCTTTGTGAAGCCTAAAATAAAACAAACAAACAAAAAACCCATTGCTTTCAAGTACGATCTTTTAATTTCTTACCATTCATCTTGTCTTGCTTTGGAATGCTTCTAGTCTCCTCTGGACTTTGGGTCTATATATTTAAACTTTGTATCTTCATTTTAGTCTTTTAACCCTTTGTTCTCCTGTTTTTGTTTCATAAAAAAAAAATACTTCACTTTAAATGAGTCACCATTGTATTGCTTCCCTGGCTCGCACAGCCATGGAGTTGAAGGTAGTATACTAATTTAGAGTTGCATTATGCTGTCTTGGTTCAGGCTGCTTCTAATTTTGCTGAAGAATCTGTTTGTGGCTGTCATTAATTTATTTTTAAACATTTTTTTCTTTTTTTCCCTTCTGTCCTCTTTATTGTATTATCCAATCTGATATCCACCCGAGCATTATACTCTGATCCAAATGTTGCCCATTCCAAATGTCAACGTTTTCTTTTTTCCCCTCTTATTAGACTTGTTTTGTTTCTAATTATTATCCAGCCACCCACAGGTTTATTTCACAAGGCCATAATACTGGAGTTTATTCAGGTGATTTTGAAGTGAGTTTTGTCCTGCATTTACTAGAAAAAGGGAGAGGGGAGGAAAGAAGAGAAATTGAAAATAGTAAGTGTTTCAGCCTTGAAACCAATACTCCCTGCTGGGTATGTACACTGCTGGTGTTCTCTGGGCCCTTATTTAATCCTTCCATTGCTCTACCTGTATTGACTTGCACAGAGAGGAGACTCAAAACAGGAGTAGGAGAAGACCTCAGAACGCTGACTCAAAGCTTCTGGCCTTCTGCCCTAATCTTTATCCCTAACCTTTCCCTTAGCAAACATTAGGTCCAAATCTACCTTTGTTATTTGGGCAAAAGAAAGACGTTCCTTTTTACCTTCTTCTTTCCAGTCTGGTTGACACAAGCAAAGGAGAGGATTGTCTACCTGGGCCCTGGAAGTTTCTTCCGGATGACATTACAGTTGTGTCACAGGTATGAGATCTTCTTAACACAGAAAAACCATGGTGCAAGGGACAGGGAATGGGTGTTTTCTTGTAGAATTCATTATAACTCCAAACTACAGATTGTTTATTTAAACATATTGTTATATCAGCATGGATGTGACCGTGCCTGAGACCACCTATGTGGGTCTGGTGGTCACAGGAGAATGCATGGGGTTGAGAACCCATCCCGTGGAGTGTCAGACAGAGCAGGTCCTTGAGCAGAGCCTAGCCCTGCCATGGTCCCCTCTGGGATCCCCTCCAGACGTCCGGTTCCTGCAACTACAGCCACGGGCAAAATGGCCACCTCCCAAAATGAAATCTGTGGCCTCAGTTATAAAGAATTGGTGTTACACCACTACCTTAATTATCACACAAGGCAATGTATTTCTTGCTTCAGGTATCAGAATTGTAGCAGTTTAGATTAAAATCTCCAACAAACTGCTCTTCCCATGTGCCTTGTGGATACATAGGAAAGGCTACGGAAAAACAAAAGACCTTGACATCACAGAGCATTGGGGTCCTGACTCAAGAGCCCTAGCCACGAGGCCCTCAGAGGCTAGGAGAGCCCATGAGCCCTTCTCGGTGGGCATCAGATTTCAATGGAGGTTGGATTAGACCGTTGCACACCAAGTCTGTCTCCTTGTCACAAGAGTTTCCACTGTCACTCCTACCATGATTCACTGGTCCAAGTCTGGAAATCCCAGGTACAGAACCAAAGCTCTCAGAAAACCATGAATGTGCCCCTACGTCTTTTCCAGGCAAAGCTAATGCTTCCTGTTGGTTAGAGCAGATGCCAGTGAGGCTGAAGCTTGGGCAAGCCTTGAGCCAGTTTCCCACAGGGGAAAATTCTACTCCGTAGTTAAAGACTAAATGTCTAAGCCTAGCCAGACATCTTGCAACTAAGAACATAATGAAGTCAGTTAATTTTCCATTTAATTTTCTACTATGTTAGAAGAGAGACTGACACTAAACTCTGTGTCAGAAGCAGTCTCAAAAGAAGTTAGCTGCTGGAACAAAGTAGCCAGGGGCTATGAAAAATAGATATGAAAAAAAACTCCTCCCAAGGAAGCAGAAAAATTGTAAGTCACAAAATCAGAAAAGCCCCCTGTGGTTGGAGCAAGCCAAACATGGGCTAATTCCAGTCTCTGTGTATGGGCTGTAGAAGCAAAGGAAATTTTATATGCTTCTTGGTGGCTTCTAAATTCAAGGATGAGTGCCTGAATTAAAGAAATATCAAAGGCAACAGTTAAAGATGAGACTATAAATGGTAACAGAAGCTAAATCACATCTCTCCTCACTAGAAACCATCTCCCTCGAAATAAGTTCAAGACATCCTCACACTGATAAAGGAAGTGGGAAACATTAGAAAACCTCCCAGTGAGCTGAAACCAAGACAAGCGGGGAGGGGTGCCTTAGGAACATAGAATTATCTCACTCATTGCTTATGGGGGCATAAACTGGTACATTTCTGGAAAGCAGTTTAGAAATATTTATTAAAATCCTTCAAAATATGTATTACCTCTGACTTAGGAACTCCATTTTCAGGCATGAACCTTAAGAAAATAAAAGGCAAAGAAATATGCATGTCACAGAATTATTTAAAATGGTGGAAAATTAGGCAATATGTGATAGGAGGATCCATACTGCAGAAAATGACGCAGTTATTTAAATTGTTCCTTTAAGATTAGTCAGTGATAGGAGGACATGTTCATAATATCTTAACTGAAAAAAATAGATGCAAAATGATATAAGTAGAATTACCTTAGTTTTGTTTATATGCATTTTTTGGAAGAAAACACAATACTAACAGTGGTTATCAGTCAATTGTGGAATCAGAGTTCATATTACCAAGCATTCTACATCAAACCAATATTACTTTTATAATCACCAGAAGTTATTTTTAAAGAAAAATTTGAAGTTTATGCCACCATGTTGGGGGGAGAAAGAAGCAGAAAACAAAATTGTATAGGGGGAAAAAAAAGACCTAAAAGGAAATACTTAAAATATTAGTTTTTGTTATTTTAGGATTGTGAGTAGCTAAGGAAATACTTAAAATATTAGTTTTTGTTATTTTAGGATTATGAGTTGCTATATAATTTTGTTCTTTCTACTTTTTGGTATTTTCCTATTTTTCTTTAAAGTAAACATAGCTCTTTTATAGGGGGAAATATATTTTTAAAGAATAAAAGAAACAAGAGCATGCTAGAGATTCTCATGCAGAATAAGTAAGCCACCTAAGAAATGTGTGTATGTGTGTGCACGCACACGCGCACACACAGCTTCTATTTGGTCTTTTATTAAAAAATGTAATAGGCTAAAAGGAACTTTTCATGTTGCTCTCCAATCTGGTGACCAACACCAAAGCAAGTGACCAAAGTACCATGAAGATACACATCCTAAAGAAAGACAGAACATGAGCGGAGGAGGCTGCTTTTTAGGACAGAGGGCTGAACTGGCTCAGTACCTACCCTTGCTGAGCCCTAATGCCTCTCCAGGTTATTCCAGCAGACAACTGTGGGATGCAGATGACTTACGGAGAATTTTATCATGAGTCACTACTCTGGCCTAAGGGAAGGGTGCTACAGTTTGTGGTTGGGGGTGGGGGGGAGGGGCATGAAAACACACTTCTCAGATTTCCCACTGCAGGGACCAGAACCGACTGCCCCAGCTGCTGTGCACTGAAATCTACCATCGCATTTGAACCAAGAGCAGGCTTTCCATTGATTGCTCCCTGACCGAGGATGGAGCGCCGCAGAAATGCTAAGTAGAACCATTCCTGAGAGTCTTGGTAGCACTTTCCTAGAACTGCACTGAAGTCTAAGACTTTCTTCCCTGGCTCCTTCACAGTGCTCACCCCAGCATCACGGTCCGGTCACTCTCCCAACCTTCTCCAGCCCCTGCCCTTTTCCACTTATAAACATTTTCCCCAAGAAACTCTTTGCACATTGAATCCCATCTTGGCATCTGCCTCTCCGAGGACCTGCACTAACATAGAGTCACTCCGCCCACCCAGAGAACTTTACTCACCCATCTGTGTAACCCAGTAATAGAATCATCCACTGAGATGGGGTGTTAGCAAAAAAAAAAAGTAGGGTGGAATCTCTTCCCCCAGTTGGAAAAATGTTTATGCAGTAGACTTACTGATTGGGTTTCAATATCTATTTTAGAATCAGGAGAAGAGAACTGCAAAAAGATGGGAAACCCCGAAAGTTGGGAAGCCATGGGACGGCCTACTCGCCTGTCAGGTTAAGCACACACGCAGGCACACACAGGCTCTGTTTGTTTCTGGGTAGTGCAGTGTATGACTTTCCCATCTAGGTCAAGTGGCTAATGCAGCGTGTAGATGGATTTGAATAGGGTTGCTTGTACGCGCACAATAGATTTAAACTACTCAGTTAGAAGAGTGATGAGGATTCAAAGTAAGGATCCTGCTGCCAACTGCAATGTTGTGAAAGGACCTGTACAAAGCCTGTGAAAAGGCCCCAGGCAGTCCCTGGCTGACAGCCAGGGTACTGGAACTTCAGTCCTACAACCACTCTTCCTCCCCCACAAAGTTGTCCTGCCAACAGCCTGAATGGGCTTGAAAGTGGGCTTTTCAAAGATCCTCCAGATAAATGTCCAGTCAGCCAACTCCCTGAGTTCAAGGCCCTAAGCAGAGGACCGAGGTGGACCATGCCTGACTTCTCACCTACAGAGATTATGATATACTAAATGTTGTTTTAAGCCACCAAGTTTGTGATCATTTGTAACACAGCAATAGAAAACTAACACAAAGAGATTCAACAGCATACCTTTGATCGCAGAAATTGAAGAAAAGTAAACCACTTTGTGCATCTTCCAAGTTCAGAATGTTTAATTACAAAAGTTTTATTATCAAGGTTGCCTGTATTACCAACTGAATATGTTCACGTGTTCATGAATATACTGTTTCTAGTGTTTCTAGTCCAATGTAGTAAGGTCACCAGGGGGAAGGAGATGCAGGGCAGCATGGGGGGATGAATGGTGATGGACGGAGACTTGACTTGGGGTATTGAACGAACGATACACCGTACAGATGGTGTGTTGTAGAACTGTGCACCTGAAACCTGTATGGTTTTGTTCACTTGTGTCACCCCAATCAATTCAATTAAAAGGAAAAAATTCAGAGTCATCTCAACTCAAATTATAACTGTTCATAACCAATCTGATCGGTCCCTCCAGCGTTCTTTTTAAACAACCATTGAGGGGTCTCATACTTAAATTAATGGCATAATATTTAAAATAATCAACAATCTCCATAGTTCCTGAAGAAACACAGGAAAGCAAATAGAAAGTGGGCAATCACTGAGGTGGCCACAGCCTTCCAAGAAAATACAGCTGGTTTCTCCATGCATGGTTTCTCCAGGCTGTGGAGAACCTGCGTCTCAGGACAGTCCATGGAGGGAGAGAGAAACCAGAGTTTATCCTCTGGGCTTTTCTGTTTCCTCTCTCTCCCTGGTCAAAGGACTCCTCTACACTTCTGGTGTGTTAGTGTAACCCAGCCTCTCCAGTCAGCTACTGGGATAGTGAGATCCCATGACATTTTCCATTGATTCTTCTGAGCCTGGACATGGTAGCCCAGGCAAGGAGAGGGTTGGTGCTGTTTCTGCCCAATGAGCATAGTGGAACCCAGCAGGCAGGGTCCTCACCCTGAGGAGTCTGGGGCAGCTGACAGTGTTAGGAGACGGGAAGAAGGTGGTGGCCAAGGGTTCTCCGTTGAGTCAGCGGCCAGGATCCGGAGGGGGGGAGCCATGCACATGCGGAGAAGTGCGTTAGCTTGGACCTCACAGCCCCAAATCTGAGGTTTGCGCTGCACCACCCTTCCTCCCACACTATTATCTTGACAACTAGGTAATAGAAAATTACCCGCTTCCCCCGCTGCTTCTAAGAAACAGCTACTTCTTTCTTTTCCTCATCATCCTTAGTTTTGGGTTCCTCCATCTGGTTTGCATTTCTTCCCAGAAGGCGCTTGATGCCCTTATTTCCAAACTCTTCTCAGTACAAGAAGCTATTTCTTTCCCACCAATTTTTGTAATCCACTCTGGAAAACACACCCAGAGCCCCTGGGCTTCCGCCCATTCTGCTTTTCATTACTGCAATTGCAGTGTGGTTCAACCAGAAATGTCGAAACTGTGCGTGCGTGCGTGCGTGCGTGTGCGTGTGTGTGCGCGCGCGCGTGTGTGTGTGTGCGCGCGCGCGTGTGTGCTTGCAGTGAGGTGAAACACACAGGCACACACGGACACACACTTCTCGTCTGGGCAATGCAGAGTCTGGACAGAGACATGATGACATCTCTTGGAAAGGAGAAACAGAAAAGAAAAGCTGGGGTCTGAAGTCTAGGCCTTCCAATTTCAAAACGGGAAATACTTCAAAAACTAGTTGCACTAAACCCTTATGTGCAGGGGACAAAAACCTTAAACACTTTTTAAAAGCCATTAATAAATACATTTTCATGCAGATTAATATGACTTTGAGTGGTTTTATCCAAGGCTTTCTTTTGACATTCCTGGGATTCTTGCATTTACAATCAAATTCATCAAAAGTTGTCCCCAAGTGACCACACAATCATTTCTTGAGGTTTTTCTCCTTTCCTCTTGATTAGTTTTTCTCTTCAACCTTTGGCTGACTGTTTTGCTGCTGTTACCAGGACTGAAATTCCTACCAGAGTTAACAGATAGAACCGTGAGTAGCAATGCTGTGTTCTCAAGTTTTGTCACCCCGAACAGGAAAGGACCATTTGTGGATTGATCTCCCTATCAGGGAACCATGTCACCCAATCACCCTGCTCTGCAACTTGCCACAAGAGTGATGGTAAATATAATATATATGAAAATGAAGGAGGGAAATGTATGCAAAGCCTCAGCGGTGGTGTAGGGGGCTGGAAACTATGTTGTGCAGTACATCGTTTCATTAGAATTTCTCATTTTCAAGACATTGACTCTAAAATTACTGCAGCTGTAGTGTTTAATGTTCCTGTATTGGGATTCCAGGGTTTAAAAAAAAAAAATGATTTGAAGCCAGAGAAGCAAGCCTGACTTATTTGGACCTAAGCTATAATGTGACAAAAAGTTTGCCAACAAACTAGGAAATACTGTAAATACACAGAGACACAAAGAGAAAGAAAGAGAGAAGGAGGCAGAGACAGAGACAGAGAGACTTACAAGTGAGGTTAATACTCTATCTAGTGGAACACCAAGGAGGTTGCCAATAAACAAAAGAAACATAACATAATTGTAAACTAATGAAGCTTATGTTCCAAAGCCCTGGGAGCGTACCTAGCAACATAGAGGTTTTTGTAGAATTTTTTAAAATTAGCTATTTTAATGAAAATGGTTAAGATTCTCACCCTCCTTCAATTTCCCTTCTGTACTGGGTAGCATTAGACAGGCTGGGGGCGGGGGGGGTGTGGGGGGAACGGATCCGGCTAGGGTAAAGCTGAGTTGAGGATATGTTTCCTCTGGGCTTAGCAGAAAAGTGAAACACATTGAGGTGGTTCTCAGCACTCCTGTGTTAGTTACACGATTGCTAGTGCCCTGGTGAAACAGTGGCTCCCGAGCACATAAGCAACACACAAGTACAGGGTAAGAGATTACATCTCAATATGAACATGCACTTCAGGATCCAGCACCAGATACGTGTTGGGTTGTTGAGAAGAAACCAGGTTTGAAATATACAAACCAGAATCTATGGAAAATTCTTCCAATCATCAGATCTACTAAAAGACAAGCAGAGGATTCAGACTTCATCAACACATCATCCAAACAAAAAGTTGTCTCCTTGATAAAGACTTTCAAATTTGACAACAATCCTAAAAATTTGTTACATGACGCTAATAAATTGTGATACTGAAAATAAACTTTTCTATACTATCAATTAAAAAAAACACTTCAACCAACTATACTAGAAGAAAAACTGAGTTTCCTTTTTCATTCTTTCTATGAAAAGGACATCACAAAATTGTTGTTTAAAGTAGCAATAAAGATTATGAAACCAAAGAATGCATTTTTTTCATGTTTATGGTATTGGTCAGCATTTTCAACTTTGTACTTGGTTGTAATTCTTTTCTCATTCTACATAAATGTTCTTTTATACCTAATTTTGTATTCATGATTTGGATCCTCTTGAAGAACTATAAAAGTTCCAGGTCCCTCAAAACCTATATCTGTCCCTCCATCTGATTCACAGTCTCAATGCTGAGTCTCAGGTCAGGCCTTCCTCCTGAGCAGCTTCTAACAATCCCCACAGATCGGGAGCTGCAGAGTCTCTCTTCAACCCCTGGAATTCGAGGGCTTTCACTTCTGTTTCTCTTTAGTCACCCTTGTCTATGGCCACATCTTGCTCCTTGTCCCCATGGGGAAACTACTGTAACTCCAAAGCTTTAAATTCCAAAGTACTTGCAGACGGTTTATGTGGTTCAAACTCTACCTTACTTGCAATTTACTCTGCACACACATGCACACACACCCCCCACAGATTATTTTAGTACATTGTATTCTTCGTTGCCTGCCTCTTTTCTGCCTCTCCTCTCACGGTCATCCCTACTGCTCTCTCCAGATTTCCCATGTGATATACACCTCCCTGAATCTTGTTCTTCCCATTCCATACTTCATAGTAATCCCTCCCCAAATCAGTCTGGTTAGCTCTACTTATTTTTAATAGCCAAGTAATATTTCATGGTGGAGGTACATCATTATGCACTCAATATTTCCCTTTTGGGAGATACTGGTGAGGAAAGCCTGCATTCTTTTAGTCAAAGGAACCAGTGATCTAATGATATTTAAATTGCCCACCCAGAAAAATGGTTCAGTTCCCTGCCTCATCATTTACCTCTCCATCCCCTTCATCTTCCTCCATAACTTGCATTGGGCTTTCTTTACTGACTCCTATTACTGACCTATGTTTTCTTTTTTCTCTGCAAAACATACAGACCAATGCTAAATACTTATATTTCTAGTATAGCAACCCACTTTATTCCCATCACCTAGGCAATAAATTTGCCAAGCATCAGTGTAGTGAGTGGACTGTTATGAGTTGAATCGTGACCCCCCTAATAAATAAATATCTGTTGAAGTCCTAACTCCCAGTACCTCTGAATGTGACCTTATTTGGAGATAGAATCTTTACAGAGGTATTCAAGTTAAAATGAGGTCATTAGGGTAGGCTCTAATCAGATATCACTGGTGTTCTTAGGAAAAGAAAAAACTGGACAGACATACACAGAGACTAGACAGCCACGTAACGACAGAGAATTAATGTGCTCCATCTATTCAACATAAGTCAAGGAACACCAAAGATTTCTGGCAAACTATCTGAAGCTAGGAGGAGACAAGGAAAAATACTTCCTGTTCAAGTTTTATAGGGGACATGGACCTGCTGATACCTTGATTTCAGACTTTTAGCCTCTAGAACTGAGACAATAGATGTGTGTTTTTCCAAGCCAAAATATATATACTTCCCTTCTGATGTCCATTTAATTTGTTTCCTGTTTTCTTTTGTTTGTTACAATATGAAAAATACTGCAATAAACATTCTCTTTCACCTTATCTTGATGCTATTACATCTTTAGGATCCCCAGTACTTGGACTGAAGTTTTAGAATGTACACACATAAAGTTTTTTTAAGTTTTCATAGATGCTACCACGATGCTTCCAAAAAGACTATAACAATTCACATTTCAATCATTCGAGTATGAGAACTCCCTGACGATTTTGCAGAAACAAGTAGTCCTATTCTTTTTAACTTTTGCCAATCTGAAGTGGTTAATTTGACACCTCAGAGTTACCTTAATTTTCTTTTCTCTAACCACTAATAAACTTGAGCATCTCTTTATTGATTAATTAGGTGAACTTTTAGATTTTGCTCTTCTGTGAAATGGCTATTCATATTCTTGACCAAAAGTTAGGGGGAGGTCATTGGGGTTTTTTTCATTGACTCTTAACCCTGCTTGTATAGGATGAATAAGTTACCCTTCACCATGCGTGTTGCAAATGTTTTTTTTTCAAATCTACAATACTTCTCTAAATCTACCCTGTTCATGGTGGTTTTTACATAGTTAAATCATCTACGATGGTATGTAAAATGGTGTCAGGCTTTCTTGAGTTGGTTATAAAGGTCTCTCCTACTCCATGGCTGCATATTGTCTCTTAGATTCTCTTCTAAAGTGTTAATTATTTTATTGTTTACTGAAATGTGAAATTTATATTTGTATATTTTGTGTGCTAGGGTCCAACTTTTTTCCTAGAAGAATGGCCAGTTATATCAACATTATTTATTAAATAAATAATTGCCTACTAAATAAAAGAGCCACCTTTATCATATAGTAATTTTTCATATATGTCAGGATGTATCCTAGTCTACTGATTTCTCTATTCTTTGCAATACCATCTTGGTTTTTAATATAGTGGTTTTGTTAAATATACTGACATTGAATAAGAAATGTGTCCTATATTTTTTCATACTTTAACATGTGTTGGTCATTTACATTATATATGAAATTTGATGTGATTTTATCCAATTAAAATGGTTTGAGAGCACATTGGAATAATGTTAAATTTATATTATAATTTTGGGTGATTTGACATTTTTACAATATAATGTCTATCATCCAAGAATGTGGTATGCTCTTCTATCTGTTCCGATTTACTTCATGTTTCCTCATATAGATCCTTTACTCTTCTTGCTAAATTTATCTCTAATTTTTGTCACTCACTACTTTAATGAAATACTTTCTCCACTTTCATTTATACATGTCATTAGTGTAGAGGGGAAAAAGATTTTTTCTCAATTATTATTAAATACATTTATCTTACAAAAGTTGTATTAATTCTTCTAAGTTTTTACTAGAGGGTCCTGGGTTTTCTGAGTATACTATTATATCGTCAGGAAAAGAAAAGAAAAGAAAAAAGAAAGATGATAATATACTCATCTCAATTTCTGTAGCAAGTAGTGTCTAGTACTTAGCAAGTACTCAATAAATGTTTTAAGAATGAATGAACAAATGAATGAATGAAATGAAGTGGGTCAGAGATTATTCACATGGAACATCAAAGTTTATTGTGGCACCCCTCCCCTGAATACCTGATCTTCCTTTTGAAGGCCACAGCCATTTCTTTGCTAGAAACCACATAAGTTTCTGAATCTAGTAACATAGATATATGTTGGCCATAGGGAGTATGTTCCTGACTACTGAAGGGTCTTCCTGAGTGAACTGTAGTGTAGTTCTTTGAGTTCCTCCTTTCATCTGAGCTAAGAGAGGGACTGCTAAGGGAGGCTTTGTTGTTCGAAGCAGAAGGAAGCAACAAGGTGTTACTGCACTTTAGAGTGAAGTAGAAAACTTAAGCAGGCAAATGAATGCTCTAATTGGATGAGGGCAGGTAACAAGGCAAAGCTTCACCTGCAGTAATATTTCAGTGAAGGGTCTAGAAGCACAGATAAAAAATAAATAAAAGCAGACTAAGAAGCTTTCTAAACCAAGAAAGAGCTTTAAAAAAAATTCATGGACATGGACAACAGTGTGGTGATTGTGAGGGGGTGGGGTATAAGGAGACTAAATGGAAATGGAAATTACAATAAAAAATAATAAAATGTTACACTAAAAATAAAATAAAATAACATGTTACAAATAAAAAGATGAAAGTAAGCTCCCAAAAATAAAAATAATTCACAGGTGGTGCTTGAGAGAAAACCAGAGATGCCAATTTACATCTAGGTGTCCTGTCCACTTGAGTCTGTCCATGTATCACCTCCATAGTTAGGCCTCATGAATATTACGTAATGGAATTGAAAGCATGTGCTCACCTATCTGACCTCTCTAAGTCAACCTAAGAAAATCCATGCTACTAGGCCTCTAATCTCAACCACAGCCATTCTTCTTATGGCATCTATTAGAGTTGCAACCACAATTTATTACTGAAGGAATTAACCATTATCTATGTCACATACTTGAAGTTCCAACTCACCTAAATGTCAATCTGAGTAATAATAAGTTAGTAGGCCCCAAAGGCTAGAAGCTTTCTATTTAGTGTCATAAAAATATCACTTAATCCTGGAAGAGGTTTTCTAATAAACCACAGTAGCTCCCTCCTCATTCATGAAATTAAAATATACAGACACAAATTTATGAATGCACAAGAATTTTTTGCTGCAAGATAGATCTTTGTTCTCAAAAACAGAAATGATGATCACCAGGCTAGAGAGCATGCTGCAAAGTGCTCCCCATCAATTACCAGCAAGAACACTAAGTACTAAGAACAAGGAGGAAAAAGGGTTATGTTCTAGCTGTACAAATAAATACGAAAGCAGAGATTACAAGAGATCGTTACCCAAAGGATGACCAAACTGTCCTAAGGAAAACTAAATGTTTCCATTAGAAAGCCTAAAGGGACATTCCTTGAAAGGCAGACAGAGTACCAATATACTAACTGGCTAGATAATTCCAAATACTGCATCTGAGCTCACAGCACACAGCCAAATGAGGAGCATGAGTTTCCCTGGACACACCAGGTTACTGGGGAGGTTTGATGCTCTGAAGCATCTCTTCACATTTTTAGTTGATGAATGGTTTATAAAGAAAATGCATCCATCTAAATAAGCCTAGCCCTGCACCCACACAAGTGCATCGGGGATGTAGCTCAGGTCTTTAATCTGCTTTGTGTAGCAGCTGGCACCCTGATGTTTGGCCTTTGCTCACAAGGCTAGTCCTGATTAAAGTGCTCTTGCCCCTCCTTCCTGAGGATCTGCATCCTGCTCATCTATTGTGGGTCTGCCAGACTTAGAATCACTTTCTTCCCTGGGCCAGACCATGCTTCAGTCCTTTTGATCACAATGACATATAATTTGAAGACACTAAGAGACAGACCTCTCAAAGAGTGTCACGTGATCTTAATTCCCTTAGCAAAGGCAATGCTAGGGAGAGCCCAGATATTACTCATATTACCACCTGGCCTCTGCCCAGCAATCAGAATCTTCAATCACCCAAATGATCCTGAGTCCCCCCTTACCCCCCCTAGCTGGCCTTCACTCAACAGCTGAGAGAGACAACAAAGGGGTCTTCCCTGCAGCTCAGAACTGGGCCCCTAAAATTGATGAAGAGGGATGCTCAAGCAAAAAGAAGAGGTGCTCTTTACTTTCTCTGGAAATTGTGATTTCAGATTAATAAAGCCAATTATATCATTCCTTCACTTTATCTCTAGAATGACCATTCAGTCATGTTTGCCTCCAACAATCCTGGTTTACACCTGTTGTCCCCGAGCAATTATTTATAATATACATGTTGTCAACCTACTTATTTAGGATACCAAAAGCAAATTCCTCTTTCATCCATAGCAGGTAGCATATGTATCAAAGGACAAACAGGATTCCTAAGTCAAGGGACTCGAAGCAGAAGATTGGGGATATAGAAATGGTACTCGCCCTCCTCTGGCACAGATATCAAGCTTATCTTTCTGTAAGGCTGCATATTGCTAAAAAGAAATAGGCATAATCTGGAGGTCTCATCTGTTCCCATTAAGTAGAAAATTTGTTTCATGACTGTACTGGTCATGTTCCCAACGGGAAACAGATGACCCACTTGAGCTAGTATAATTCAAAGAGCATTTATTAATGACCGCATAGACATAGGGGGACCACAGGCATAGTCCAGAAACCTGATACTTAGTGCTAACCAAGCTGTTATCACCCTGAGCTACAGGAAGGAGGGGAGGGACAGCGCCTTGTAAAATTGGCTTCGTGAGAGGAGGAGAGACCCCACACAACACAGCTTAAACCTCCTTGTTCCAGTAAAACAATCCCCATAAACAAGCTTGGTCCATAGGATGCTGACCTGGAGCTCTAGCATACACAACACCACACATCTGGCACTCACGTATACTAATTTATGTTCTTACACACCTTTTTACAGATCAAATATGTCCTGTCTTGTAATCTTGACAATAAACTCTACAAAGGCAAAGACTACATGTCTTACCTCTACATCTCAAGCATTGCAACACAAGTGGTTCTAAACTTTTTGCTTTTCCACCATAACCTATAAAACCAATGACATTCCTGTATAAAACATTCCCCATAGGCATTCACTGGATTATACATAATTCCTACCACATGCCACCATTTCTCCCCTACTCAGAAAAGCATAACAGAATGGAGATGACCAAGGTCAGGTTGTTCTACAGATACTCTTTCATCTACTCTGACTTTTTGATGCAACCTCAATACAAATTTTCATCACCCATTACTAGTAATCGGTGTCTGGCAATACAACTCACAACAGTTCCTGCACACCATGTGCCATGGTGGCACAAGTATACAAAATGTTGGGAGGGGGGCAGTGGAGGAGTCACTAAGTGGACAAAAAGTGGAAGTACAGGCTGTCTCCTTCACTTCAGATACAAATGAGGGCCACAGAAGAGACCAAGACCCTCAGTATGCCATTGTTGGATCTCAGAAAAGACCCCACATCTACAAATCCAGAAAAAGGCAGCTGAAACTGCCTTACATACTACCTCGTCCAACTCTGAATTTTACAGATAAAGAAACTGGGATGTGTGATCTGCCCATGATCACACAAGACACTAATCAAGGTGGCATTGGAACCCAAACTAAATCAAAGATATTCAAGAAAAAGCAGATACAATAACAGCAATTTCTTTAAAACCTCTTTTGCATTTGTATTTACAGAATGCAGATATTTAATGAGTATCTACTTTGTGCTAGGTAATGTGGAAATATAGTAAATAAAAACAAAAAAAAGGGCAAGGCCTGCTCTCAGATGGAAGTAGCATTTTATCCAGGTCAGGGAAGACTTTCTGACAAGGTCATATTTGAGCAGAGAGGTAAAGGGAAGGAGGGAATCATGTGGGTCCCTAGGACAAAACCATTGCAGGCAAATGCAGGAACCAGAGCAGCACGTGCCCATACGGCAATTTCCAGGGAAGGCCACTGTGACTGGCCTGGAAGGGTAGCAAGGGACAAGGGGCTAAAGATGAGATCAGAGATTGAGGGGAAGGGAAGGAAATGGTCAGGTAGGATCATGCATTTTATACCAAGTGAGATGGGAAATCAATGAAGGATTTATAACAGAAGAGAACTATAATCTATGTTTTTAAAACATCAGCCTAGATAGTAGGTGGCAAAGAAGCTTGGCAGAACAAGGGAAGAAGCAAAGAGGGACCTATTGTAATACTCTAGGAGAAAGATGGAGGCATTGGACTGGGGTGATAGACATGAGGTGATGAAAAAAGGTCGGATTGTGAATGTATTGTGACAATACTGCTGACAGGATTTGAGGTTTGACTGGATGTGAAATGTGAGAGAAAGAAGGGGGTAAAGGATAAGGCCCAGATCTCTGGCCTGAGTAACCAAAGACTGAAGTGGATATTTACCAAGAAAGAAGAAAGAGAGAAGAGGGGTTTGGAGAGGGAGGTTAAGAGTCTCTTTGCACATGCTAAGTCAGATCTGCCTTTTACAGATCCAAATGGGATGCTCAGCAGGCAACTGGACACAAGCAGGTGGAGTTCCACAGAGAGGCTGGGAGTCAACAGCACAGAGGTGACATATGGAGTCGCAGGACAAGATGTGAGGGCAGACAGGGAAGAGGGCCTAAGACTGAGCCCAACTTCATGTAGTGTGTTCCCCTCGCCAAGCATCACATTTGTCCTTTAACCTTGTTAGACCTTGCAGATAGTGTCTCTGATTCTTCTTGAACATCAGCCGAAGGACAATGCATTGGTGTCATGTCAAGGAGCTTCTCCTCATTTCCTTGTGGCCTGTTTCCCACCCTTAGCAAGTAGCCAGCAGCCCTTCAAAGAAGCCACTCCAGCAGAATGGTGAAGGGGTCACAAAAACCACCCCCAGAGAATAAGACGCCCAGTCTCCTGTGGGATGGGGAGTAGAAGAGAGCGACCCCTTGGGGACTCTCCTAGACAATGCTCACTAAGCCACCCACAGAGTAGACAATGAGAGAAAGAGAGTCAAACCACACCGACGCGGAGCCAACTTCTTGATGAGGGAACATCCTGAAGAGGAAGGAGGCCTGTCACAGCCCTGAGTTGTGATAATTTTGTCCTTCATTCTCCCAAGGTCAGCAAACACAGGGCTGAGAGTTACAGACATTGCGGGCTGCACCATTTGTGCCAAGGACAGGATGGCAGCAGCAGGTCCTGATTCGGCTGAGGCAGCAGCTTTGGCTGGACGCTGGGAAACCCTTTACAGATTATTTAACTTCTCGGCGACTTGGCTTTCTCTCCACTCTGAATTGAAAATGGTTAAATGGACCTCCCTTATAGGGAAACATTTTCAGAAATAACTTATGAAAAAAATTTTTCCAAGTAAAAATAGCACCACCACATTAAGTTTTAGACGGTTAAAAATAGGTAAACTCCCATTGTGATGAACTCAAGGAACTTGCCAATTATGTTAATGAATTAAAATGGTGCTAAAATTAACTCATGGCTAGAAACCAGGTTCCAGGTTAAGGGATCTGGAAAAACAAAAGGAATGCCGACCTCCAGCTTCTGTTTAAGAAATCCACATGCAAAGGGAACTAAACCCAGCAAAGGAAAAAGTATCATGAACACACAAACATATATTCCCCCCTTTTTCCTCACTAGGATTCTTGTTGTATGTAGACTTTTAAAATTAATTACTTGGAACATGAGAAAGCACCCAATTAGATAACCAGTTCTTCTAGGTGAAAAATAAGTGTTTGACTAAAGAAAAAATACTTCTATTATAAGAACAAAGCTACTAGGAAGAGCTCAGCTATCTTCTCTCACTCATCATGCAGGAGCACACAATCAATTTCTCTTGTTATTGGAATGACTGTAATATAGGCAGTCGCTCTATCAGATTATTATTGCACATAATTGACTGAAGCCAGACCAACAAAGCCCTGTTTGCAGTGTATAACACAGCAGCCATAAGTAATAATTTTGAAATCAGACAATAATTTTGAAAAAAGCTCGGCAAATTACCAGCTGAGTGGTTTTGAGCAAGTTGCTTTGCCTCTCTGTGTCTTGGTTCTCTGTCTATAAAATGAAGCTACAACTCTTATCTCATATGATTATGAAGATTGAATGTGATGATAAAGTAGCTATTAACCATTCCTATAATGGACCCAAACCTTGGATTTAATTTTACTGTCTTGAAAAATGGTACTTATTGTGATGGTATTCACATGACAAAGACAAGCAAGCAACATCTAAAATGCCAATGTAACTACCCAGGGGTTCTCTGATAAGTTAAGGTCTCTAACGGGCATTTATAAAAGAATAAAAAAGGATACAGAACCAGAGCAAGCTGTTTTTAGTAGCAATGACCAAGAGCTTAGCAATGTAACATACAAAATGAACTAAGGTTTGCAAAGAAAAAGTGACAAAGACAACAAAAATAATTTTTAAAATTATCTCTGTGAGATTAAAGTCTATAATATTGATGAAGTGCTCAAAGACACAATTGATATTCTAATTACTACTTGCAACTTTAAATTTCAAAGGTGGAATGATACTTAAGAATGAAAAGCAAGAATTGAGAAAATCAATTCAATAGCAGAATTTGGACTAGTTTGTCTTCGGTTCCTGGGGGAAAGTGAGGACTTTCTGGCCTAAACCTGTTCCCTTATCCCTGTTCCAGCAAGAAGGGACTGGTGGACCCCTGAACCCTAGGAAAACTGTGCATGGAAGCTCAAAGGATCCAGGACCATGATGCATGTGGCCAAGATGTAAGAATGTTTTAGTCAGTGTTTAGAAAAACCATTATATTGGAAGACTCCACTCAATATTTTGTTATGAACTTTTGATTAATTAGGGTTGCCAGATTTAGAAAAGAAAAACACAAGGTATCCAGTTTAATTTGAATTTCAGATGAACAGCGAAATTTTTTAGCATAAGTATGTCTCATGCAGTATTTGGCAACCTTAACATTGGGTTATCAGTAACTTGTCATTTCAGCAGGACCTCAGGAAAAGAAGGAAGGCAGGAACTCCCTTTAACTTTGCAGAGAGCACAAGTTCTGCATGACATTTTGCTTCTTGTTTGTAAGGAAGGCATCTTCCATTGATCGCTTTCATTGATTCAGTCCAGCAGTTTTCAAACATACACACACACACACACACACACACACACACACACACACACACACACAGTTCTTTTGAAAACAACTTCTAATGTGGAATCCTAATACATAATACAGACTTTTTTCTAAAGGGAGGGGAAGGTCCCCTGGTTGACTGGAGAAGTTAGGAAAAGGAGGAACATGGAGGGTCTAGATCTCTGCCCACTTCAATTCATCATCTTTGCCCTCACAGTGCACCCAAAGGATCTCCTTGGAATAAAGGGACTCTACAGAACATATGCAGAGTAGTCCCACCAAGTATTACTTAAAACCGAATGCCCAGATCAACTTAAGATAAGCCTTATCTGTACAACTCCTTGTCCAAGGAGTTTGATGGGAGTACCATCAAACTCCCATTAAAAAACCCTGGAGTTCTGTCCGACTCATTGCAATCCTCCTCTTGTCATGAGCAATCTGTTGCGACAGCCTGCTCTTTCCTATTTTACAACTGTGCCTCTGTGACATCAAATAAGCAGCTAAAAACAAAGCCACCCCAACAATCCATCTTATCCACATGATAACAATAATCTAAGAATTGAAATAAATTCCCTATGCATCAGCTAAATTTTCCAGTTATCGTCTATATATTTACTATCAGATAGACATAGCCAAGACTCTTCCCACTTCAGCCCTCCCATTCAGGGTTGGTTCAAAAGGATGTTCTCATCATGGGGAATAAGAAACACTGCTGTCACACACTGGTCTTTTCCTCACTCTATTTCCATGACTGCCTGCCATGCCATCTCCCACAGACCCACCTCCACTTGGTATGTTAGGAGCGTCCTTGGGCCTTTCGTGTTTATTCAGACCCTCCTTATTCTTTCCCTCCATACAGCCTGCCCACAGACTGTCTGGGAGTAATCACTATGATTTTTCACTAACCCTTCCCCACAAAAGACTGTTTTGGATGAAGCACCACAGAGCCATTCCTGGAGCACATGGAGGGCATCCTTGCCCGGCTTAAAAAGGCAACTTGAGACCAATCCTTTGGATGGCATTTTTCCACCTATAGACATGTGCCTGTTGAGTTTGCTCATTAAAATTGTTCACTTACCAAAAAGCTACTACAACTAATTAATAATTTTAGCAAGGTTATAGGATTCAAGTTCAATATACAAAAATCAATTGTGTTTCTATATACTAGCAACAAAGAATAACAAACCGAAAAAATAAGTACCATTTACAATACCATCCAAGTAAAATGAAACATATAGGGATACCTCTGACAAAAGTTGTACAACACCTGCACTAAAAATGACAAAACATTGCTGAGACCAATTTTAAAAGGCCTAAATAAAAACCATGTTCATGAATAGGAAGATTCAATAATGTTAAGATGCTAATTGATCTAGGGAGTCAATGGCAATCCCAATCAGATTCCCAGAAATTAAAAAACTCATTCTAAAATTCATCTGAAAATGCAAACAACAGAATAGCCCCAGTGCCTAGAACAGTGCCTGACACACAGTAAGCTATCAATAAAAAAAATTTTTAATGAATATACTAACTGTGGATAGCCTGCAGTATAATATCAAGTTTGGTATAATAGAACTACTAAAGTATCAAGTTTTTTGGCATTATTTTATACCTTAAAACCACATGTGTAAGCTCACTTGTCATCTTATTAAATAAGTAATCAGTGATTTGTATATATTCTTTAATTCTCTCTATCATTGAGTTGTTTTCCACTGAAAACACATGGGTCTTTTGCAAGGCTACAGCCAAACAAAGAACTATATTGTTTAATTCAGCAATTCAAAAATATTTTACATGGCCCTGCAGTTCCACTTCTATGTATATTCCTAAAAGAAATAAGTGGAAAAGTTTATCAAAGGACACGTATAAAGAATGTTCACAATGGTTTTGTTCATAATAACCAAAAATTGTAAACAGCCCATATACGCATCACAGGAGAATAAATAAGTGATGGAATATTTATGCAATTGAATACTACACAGCAATAAAAAAATAAACTACTTTTGCATACTCTTATGTGTGGCAGCATGAATGATTCTCACAGAGATAAAGATAAGCAAAAGAAGCCAGATATAAAAGGTAATGCTGTGAATCCATTTATACAAGATTCAACTGATATGAATTTATATGAAGTATGTTGTTATAAACAAAACTAATCTGTGAATCAGAAGTCAAAAAAGTGGTTATCTCTGTTAGGGGAATGTAAGGGAACAAGAGAATGGCTTCTAGGATGTGGGAAATGCTCTATGTCTCAATTTGGATGACAGTTTATAGGTGTGCATGTGTGTGTTGTGTGTATGTATATAATTCATTGAGTTGATGATTAAGATCTATGTACTTTACAGCATATATTTTATACATGATATGTATGTGTATAACTATTTGGTCTAAATACTTTACATGGATTAGCTCATTTAATCTTCCCTCTATGTATGTTATATATATACAGGCATCCAGAACAAATAATGCCCCTTTTTTATTACAAAATCATAAGCATATAGTTCTGTAACATAACAATATCACACTCAAGCACACCGCTGTAGGTGAAATGTTCAAATTAAAACTGTAAATCATTGCACCCATATAATTACCCTACCAACTACAATCAAGCAAGACTGACTTCTGCCACACCCTGTGTGTGTGTATTTGTGTGTGTGTGTGTGTGTGTGTGTGTGTGTGTGTGTACACAATTTCTGCCTGCCTGACAATTAGCTGGGCCCTGTAGATGAACAAAACAGGCATGGTCTTTCCCCTCAGTATAATGTATTTTTGGTACTAGTTCAGTGTCTATGCTCAGTAAATTATTAGTGACTGAACTGAGCACTCTTTTTGCACAGTAACCATTTAATTTTCTTTTTAAGATTATTTCTGATGTTGATAACAACAGTGGTACTTCGTATTTCTTTGACAAACATGTTTTATTTCATATTAGGCTTTTTCAAGCCAAGGTCATCCTTATTATAGAAAAATTCCAGAACCTCCATCCTCCTCCAGCTAAAAAACTACATGAACTTTCATCCCACAGATTTCAGATGTGATTCTCTGTGCTGTGAGCATTCGACATATCCCACGGACTTGTACACTAAAATCTAGAGCAATGAACACACCTATGAAAAATGATGCTCTCGAGCCTGCCCCATGGTGCAGTAAATTTGAAAGTACTCTTAATAATAATAAGGATCAACATTGACTTTAATGGTCCTCAAATCCATCACGTAATTTCATTAGCCACCCGGCACAGATGCGAGCAGGGTGATGTCATACTTTTTCCCCTTGCTCTGAAACCTGAGTCAGGCGCCAGAGATGAAAACCAGTTTTACAGACTCTAATCGGATTAAAGCTTCTGGCAGCCGCTGATCAATAGGTGGTAGCTGGAGGAATCCCAAAATGTACAAAGCCCTCTCAGGCCCCTTCATGGGCACAAACTCACTCACGCAAAAGGGACAGGCAGATGGTCGCCTTCTGAAGTGGGCAAATCGAGATGGTAGATGGTATATCTGAAGGCACTGTGCTATTTCCAGTTTCCCCAGGACCCAGGTTGACACAGAAGAGAACTGTCACTTTCGCAGCCACCTCAGATATTGCTCTCTGATCTTACCCAAAGGGCATCTCTAACTACTCACACACAGCCCTCATGCAGAAGACTAGCAATTACAATCATGGACTTCGGAGTCAGACACAGCTCTTCCATTGACGAGTTAAACCCGAGCAACCGGCCCTGCCTCTCTGACACTCAGCTTCCTCATCTACAAGGTGGAGATAATAACACCTACTTCATCCAGGTGTGGAATGAGGATAACAAGCTCCATGCGTAAAGCACTCCTGACAGTCCCCAGGTCTATGTACTTAAATGCTCAATAAATGAGATCTGGTAATGAAAAGAAATGATCAGCTATGATTAATAGCTACCAGCCATCATTACAGTGCATAAAACTCTGAAATCTCCCCTCACAACCAAGAGGAAAAAATTTTTTTTTTGCCTTTATCATTTTACTTACCTTAACTTTCCTATCCCTCTAAGCAAGAAATGAGTGCTTAGATGTGCTTATAACCTCCAGGTTGCTTTAACAAGAACTTCAATAACATGGCAAAATACAATGACCTCATCATCTCAATGTTGCAGCAGTAAAAATCGATGCTGCTTAAAAAGCCTGACAATCAATCAAGGTCTAGCCAGATATCTGTGGAAGTCAAACAGGCCGTATGAAAAACTGATTCACCTAGGGATCTCATTAAAAACTCTGCAGCAGTATTTCCCTGATGTAAGCTGGGAGGTTTCGTTTGGGTTTTTTTTTTTTTTCAACTGTGGAACCCCTGTGAGATCAGGGCTCTATGTCTCCCCAGCAGCTGGCTTGGGAGCACTTTTATTAGCTGGGGGTCCTCACTTGCATTACAAATGCGCACGGTCATTCCTGTGTCAATGTCATCTCTCCCCCCCCCCCGCCCCGCCCCCTTCCCCTGTGGCGACTCCGACTTTCTCCTATTGAAAGCACATGCTGCTTTAGTTTGGAGTAAGCTCCTAAAGATTAATAAACATACTTTATTTTTATTGCATTATATACAATTGTGTAGTAATTATAGCAAGTATAATTTTAAGAGAATGCATTTCTACTCCATGGGCCTTTTTCTAAAACTTCATAATTCAAACGTTAATATAAAACAAATTTCTCTTCTCCGAGGTCCAGTCATTTTAAGACATAGCACCTACTGTAGGGCCAGCATTCTTGTCGGCACTGGTGAGAGAAGGATCGACAAAGCAAGAGCCTTCTCACCTCCGGGATTATGTGAGACCACCAAGCACAGATCCCACTAACGCCAGACCCGGTCCCTGAGAAAAGATGCAGGGGGTGAAAGACAGGCCGTGGCATATACCAATGAGTTAAAACTTATTTCCCTGAAGAGGTGAAAAAACTACGAGACTCCTGATTATCCACTCCGGAACAATCAACATAGAGTGGAAACTTGAACTACTATGAAAAATGGGTGAACTGGACTAAGAAGCTCCACTGTTTCCACTAGCATTGGCAAACTGGTCATTTAGAAATTCAATAAAAATTGACTCAGATCCAGTTCTTCGCCTACTCCATATCCCATGCATACATGGTGGAAAAGGGAGTGAGTTTACACATTACAGAGTATATATTCTTCGGTTTCTCAGGAGCACCCCTAATTTCTTTAATTATTTTCCCTATATATAAGTACAATAATAACTTACCTCATGTGGTTGTTGTGATATATAAATGAAGCAATATACACAAAAAGTGTCTAGAAAAGCTCCTGGTTTATGTTAGGTACTCACTGAATGATAGCTATAAGAAGGCTCAGACCCTGGCCAGGGGGCTCAGTTGGGTGGAGTATCTTCCCATACACCTAAAGGTTGTAAGTTCAATTCCCAGTAAGGTCACATACTTAGGTTGTAGGTTTGATCCCTGGTTGGGCTGCCGTGTGGGAGGCAACTGATTAATTCTCTCATATTGCTGTTTTTCTCCTTACCTTTCTTTCTCTCTAAAATTAATAAACATATCCTCAGGCGAGGATTAAAAAAAGAAAGAAAGAAAACTCAGTTCTAGGATAGCAAAAGGAGTGTGATCTCAGATGCTAATGCTCCCTGACATGCTTCTGATTTTCCTTACTTTGGAATAAGAGAAGCAGACTTTTCTGTAGCCACACCAGCCTCAAAAGATCTAAACTTAACAACTAGTCACAGTCCTTGACAAGTGATCCAGAAATTTATCCAGCAAAAAGCAAAGATGACAAAAATAACAGTAACCCCAACAGCTGTAAATAGATTACGTTCCCTTACAAAATGATAATAGACCTTCACACTGAATTGTTTTAAATGAGCTACAGCTATATGCTACTTACAAGAGCTATATTACAAAATAATACAGAAATTTTGAAATGCAAGGGAGGACCCAAAAAATGAATTATTTTCTGGAGGGTGAGCCCCTTGTAGTAGAGGCTTCCCCCACTAGGTGAGTGTTCCAGGAACCCATCTGTATCAGTGTACCAGCTGGCATTGCTGTGAGAGGTTGTGTTTGGCTTCAGTGAATTTTTTTGGAAGACTCTTCCAACATGCCTGCCCATTTCATGATTTATGAGCACACCTGCGTATACCACACTGTGTTCAGCACTTTTTGACCAAAAAAACAGCATGACCCCCATGCTCCACTCTCCCTATTTACCTAATTTTGCCCCAAGTGACTTTTCTTTTGTTTTCTGGATGAAAAAAACCCTCAAAGGGAAATGTTTTGCCAATGTGAAAAAGGTGAAACAAAAAAATGACAGAAGCACTAAAAGACATCAAAATTGATGAGTTGAAAAATTGCTTTGAGCAGTGGAAAAAATGTCTCGATAGGTGTATGGAAAGCATTGGATTGGCCAAAAGGTTTGTTTAGTTATTTCCATATGATGGCTCTAATAGCACTTAGTTGTCTTTAACTCATTTGAAACAACTTTGTTAGATTGGATTGTGACAGCTCTCATAACAGTGTGCATTTTTTAAAAACTTATTAAAATTAGTGAATTTTTGTGCAGCCATTTTAATATTGAAGATGGAAAAAAACATACCATGTTTTCGGTGTATTATGCTTTATTACTTCAAGAAAGGTAAAAATGCAACTGAAATGCACAAAAAGATTTGTGCAGTGTATTGAGAAGGTGCTGTGACTGATCAAATGTATCAAAAGTGGTTTGTGAAGCTTCCTGGTACTATTAACATTTTGGCCAAATAATTCTTTGTTGTGGGGCTATCTTATGCATTGGAAGATGTTTAGCAGCACCCCTGGCCTCTACCCACTAGAAGCAATAGCAGAAGATAGCCGACATTCTCAAAATACCCAAATCAACAAAAGTTATTGGTAAAAATGAAAATTGTGTCTTTTATTTTACAGAAAAAACTAAAAGGACTTTTTTGGCCAAACCAATACTTTGAAGGTGATTAAAGTTTAAACATGAAGGAATAAACACAATTTTTTCTTTAAAAAATTCAGGGGTTTTTTTGGGGGTGGGGGTATGGGGGCTTCCCCCCCATACTCAGCTGCCCAAAAGCAGACCAGGAAATACAAAAGAGAAAGCACTATAGCCACATAGCTCATATAGGATTCAAAGCAAAAGAGCCATATGGGACAAAGAAAGTTATTGCATATTGATAAACAGACTCATCAAAAATATATGCCAAATGTGAACATTTTCCCTTGGCACATCTGGAAGCAGACATGTAATGAGTAAAGGAGCACTCATCGTGTGGCAGGCACAGTTCTAAGCTCTTTACTTTCAGCAGTTCATGTTACCCTCCCAGAAACCCTGTAAAGTAAATATCAGGATTTGGTCAAAGTCTGTCAGCTCGCGAGTGTGGAGCTGTATGCAAACCAGGCAGATGGGCCAGCATCAAGGTTTTTAACTTTTTACTATACTCTTCAAAAAGTAAAAAAAAAAAAAAAAAGTGCTAGAAATAGGAAAAAAAATGTCAAACCCATAGGTACAAAGAGAAAGATAAACAAAACATCCCCAAAAATTTGTCACATCAACATGACAAAAAAATTATATTAAAAATGTGAACAATACATATTACAAGCTTGACTTCAGATGAAATCATGAATTCTCTTAAAAAGGGAAAGGACACATTCTTTTCAAATGTCCATGGAATGTTTATTTAAAATATATAGAGAGAAAGATAATTTAATAGAGCATAAAAATTCTCAATAAGTTTCTAAAAGTAGAATTCTTAAGGAAACTAATATGGAATTAAGTCTAAAACCTCCCTCTTCTAAATAACATTTGTGTAAAAAAGTAAATAAAAACTTAATTTATAAATTATTTAGAAATTAACATAATGTGAAACACTAAGTGGAAAATTCTGTGGGATATAGCCAAAATCTTAGTCAGGAGAAAAATCATATCTTTAAATAAGTATTTTCCTAAAACAAGAAATGTCTAGGATAAATATTTTTGGAACATTAGACTCAGAAGCCAGAAAAAGAACATCAAAATAAATAAAAGAAACCAATAAATTAGAAAGCTTAAGACAACTAGAATTACTGAGTAAAACTAAGACTAGTTCTTAGAAAAATAATGTATTAAGAGATGTTTGAAAAATCTAAGAAAAGGAAAAAATGTTAGAAAACACTTAACATTAGTAATGAAAAATTAAATATAACTACAGATAGGAAAGAATCTATTTTTAATAAAATAATACTACTTTTAACTTTATACTAATAATGTGAAAGCCCCCGCCAAAAAAATCAACAATTTTCTAAGAAACTACTTGAATTTTTTTTAAAAAGAACAGAAATTGAAAGAATTAGTGACTTCAACCCCCCTCAAAAATAAGTTTCAGATGTTGGCTTACTTAAAAGAAGTTCTGTAAAGCTTTTCAGAATTCATTTCACAAGGCTAGTATAACCCTGATATCAAAAATGACCAAGGTAGTGAAGGAAAAATAACCTGTAAGTCAAATTCACTTACGAATATGATAGATATATATACCCTAAAAGTAGTATTAACAAAAAAGAACCAACAACACATTAAAAGAACAATACAATGCCTTTAAATAGGTTTTACTTCAGGAATTCAAAGATGAATCAACATTTGAAAATCTATCAATGTAATACACTGAATTTATACATTAAAATAAAAAACCAAATGATCGGTTTGATAATGGAGAAATGCAGTTGATAAAATTCTACATTCATTCAGGTTAAGCCTATGAATAAATTATTATTTTTTTTAAATATTTTAACAAGTCTGATCATGTGAATTTTCTATTTTTTTAAAATATCTTATTTATTTTGGACAGAGGGGAAGGAGGGAGAAAGAGACAAACATCAATGTGTGGTTGCCTCTTGCACAACCTCTCTGGGGACCTGGCCCACAACCTAGGCACGTGCCCTGACTGGGAGTCGAACCAGCGACCTTTTGGTTTACAGATCGGCACTCAATCCACTGAGCCACACCAGCCAGAGCATAAAAAAATTTAAAATAGAAGAAAACTTATCTAATATGACACAGAACATTTTTTTAAATTATGAAGACTTTTTAAAAAATTTATGTTCTCTGGGGAAAAAATTTCAGTGACTACTTGATATTAAAAAGAAACTAAAGGTATTTAACAACCAAATATAATGAGTGAACTGTTATTGGGTCCTTAGTTTAAAATAATAATAATTCTTCTCAAACTATTCCAAAAATTTCAACAGGAGGAAAGACTCCCAAATTCTTTTTGAGGCCAGTGTTATCTTAATTCCAAAACCAGATAAAGACACAAGAAAGAAAATTATAGGCCAATATCTCTGATGAATATAAATGTTAAAAATCCTCAACAAATATTAGCAAACAAGATCCAGCAATACATTAAAAAGATCATACACCATGATCAAATAGGATTTGTCCCAGGGAGGCAAGGATGGTACAAAATTCACAAATCAATAACTGCGATATATCACATAAACAAAAGGAAAGACAAAAATCACATGATTATATCAAAAGAAAAAACACTTGATAAAATCCAGCACCCATTTATAATAAAAAACACTCAACAGAGTGGGAATAGAAGAAGCATACCTCAACATAATAAAGGCCATATACAAAAAGCCTACTGCCAACATCATACTCAATGGGCACAAAATTTAAGCATTTCCCTTAAGATCAGGAACAAGACAAGGGTGTCTGCTTTCAACTCTCTTATTCAACATAGTACTGGAAGTCCTAGCCACAGGGATCAGACAAGAAAAAGAAAAAAAAAGGCATCCATATTGGAAAGGAAGAAGTAAAATAGTGATTATTCACAGATGGCATGATAGTGTACATAGAAAACCCTACAGTTTCCACTAAAAAACTATTTGACCTAATAAGTGAATTCGGCAAAGTAGCAGGATACAAAGTCAACATTCAGAAATGGATGGAAACAATGAACTATCAGAAAGAGAAACTAAGGGGGAAAATTCCATTTACAAAATAAAGTACCTGGGAATAAATTTAACCAAGGAGGTAAAAGACTTCTTCTTGAAAAGCTATAGGACACTGAAGAAGGATATTGAGGAAGATACAAATAAATGGAAGCATATTCCCTATCCCATGGATTAAAAGAATTAAAATCATTAAAATGTCCATACTACCCAAAGCAATTTATAGATTCTACACAAATCCTATTAAAGCACCATTGACATATTTTACAAATCTAGAACAAATATTCCAAAAATTTATATGAACCGAAAAACACCCCAAATAGCCTCAGCAATCTTGAGAAAGAAGAACAAAGTTGGAGGGATCACAATACCTGATATAAAACTATAGTATAAGGCCACTGTAATCAAAACAGTCTAGTACTGGCATAAGAACTAGACATGTGGATCAATGGAACAGAATGGAGAACCCAGAAATAAATCCATGTCTCTATGGTCAATTAATATTTAACAAAAGGGGCAAGAGCATACAATTGAGTAAAAATAGCATCTTCGATAAATGGTGTTGGGAGAACTGTACTGGTATACATAAAAAAAAAAATGAAACTAGACCACCATCTCACAGCATACATCAAGAATAAACTCAAAATGGATAGAAAACTTAAATATAAATCATGATACCATAAAAATCCTAGTGGGAAACATATAGGCAGTAAAATTTCAGATATCTCACATAACAATATCTTTGCTGATATAGCACCTAGGGCAAGGGAAATAAAGGGAAAAAATAAACAAATAGGACTACATCAAATTAAAAAGCTTCTGCATGGCTAGAGAAATCATCATCAAAATGAATATGGAACCAACTGTATGGGAGAACATATTTGCCAATGATACATTGGACAAGGGTTTACTTTCCAAAATATATAAAGAACTCATATGACTCGACACCGGGAAGACAAACAATCCAATTGCAAAATGGGTAAAGTACCGAATAGACACTTCTCCAAGGAGGACATGCAGAGGACCCATAGGCATATGAAAGGATGCTCAATATCATTAGCCATCAAAGAGATGCAAATTAAAACCACAGTGAGCTATCACCTCACACAGGCCAAAATGGCTATCATTAATAAATCAACCAACAAGTACGGGCAAGGTTGTGGAGGAAAGGGACTCTAGTGCACTGTTAGTGGGAATGCAGACTGATGCAGCCACTGTGGAAAACAATATGGAATTTCCTCAAAAAATTAAAAATGGAACTACCTTTTGACCCAGCAATTCCATTCCTGGGAATATACCCGAAGAATCCTGAAACACTGATTCATAAACACTTATGTACCTCTATGACAATAGCCAAGATTTGGAAACAGCCTAAGTGCCTATCAGTAGATGAGTAGATTTAAAAAAAAAAAAAATTTAGAAAGGGGTGGATGAGGTGACTAAATGGTAATGGAAAAAATATAATTAAGATTATATATTTTTTAAAAATTTACACAATGGAATACTACACAGCAGAAAGAAAGAAGGAATTCCTACCTTGTCTGACAGCTTGGATGGAATTGTAGATTATTATGCTAAGTGAAATAAACCAGTCAGTGAAAGACAAATGCCATATGATCTCACTTACAAAAGCAATCTAATAAACAAAATAAACTAGTGAGCAAAATCAAATCAGAGACATAGAATCATGGAATAGACCGACAGCAGTAAGAGGAACGGAGGCAGGTGGGCACTGATTGAAAGAGGGTGAAAGGGTTAGTCAAAGAACATATATGAATGGCCCCTGGACATGGACAACGGTGTGGAAATTGACTATGGAAGTGGGGGGAGGGCTGGGTAAAGAGGGGCGGGGGGGAAAATTTGGGACAACTGTAATAGCATAAACAATAAATAATTAATAAAAAAGAAAAATAATAATAATAAATAAAGGTAGCAATAAAACCTATTTGGGGCATAAAATATATAACATAAAGAGCAGTAGGTTAATATCTCCATTTTAGGAAGAGATCTGATTAATCAATTTTTTTAAAGACAAATAATCTCCCCTTCCACAAAAGTAAGTAAAGAATCATGAACAGTGCAATTTCAAAAGAAAAAGCACACATTGCCCAAAAAACATGAGAAAAGATATTCAGCCTGATTAGCAACCAAAGAAAGGCAAATTAGAATAACAATAAAATAATCATTTTCTCCCTGACCAGTGTGGCTCAGTTGGTTGGGCATCATTTTGCAAGTGAAAGGTTGCCGCCAGTTAGATTCCTCGTCAGGGCACAGGCCTGGGTTGCAGGTTCAGTACCCAGTCAGGGCAAGTGCAGAAGGCAAACAATAGATGTTTTTCTCCCTCTTTCTCTCTCCCTTCCTCTCTAAAAAGAAATAAATAAAATCTTAAAAAATAATAATAATTTTCTACTTTAAGATTAGCAAAAATTGAGCAGAATAATAATATCCAAAGTTGGAGAAGGTATAACTATTTTACTGGTGAAATGTAAATTAGTTAAACTTATGGGAGGTAAAGATTTGACAATATATACCAAAATTTTACAGAAGTATTTCTTTTGATCTGTTAGACTTGTAAAATCTGCCCAAAGGAAATAATTGAACAAATAGATAAAAATTAATGTATATGTAGCATTGTTTATAAAAATTTGTAATTAAATCTAAATGATTCAATTAAATTGCACCATAACCATATAACCAGTACTCTTAAATGTTGGAAAAACCAAGTAAATCTATATTTATTAGCCTAGGAAAATGTGCCTGAAATGTTTTATAGAAAAGCAGGCCTAATAGGATTTTGTTTATCTAAAATATGTATGGGTACTGATGCCTGTGTTTGTGGATACATAGAAAAACTTCTTGAAAAGTATACAAAAATTAAAACAATGGTTATGTCTATAGGGTAGAAGTAAGGGGACTTTCACTTTCTACTGTCTAAAATTTTTAGTATTCTATAATCAGGACATATGTTTATAATCAGAAAAATAATAATAGTGCATTGTGGGACAAAAAAGAGGGACCCCGTGTTCCCTCCTCCCCAGTAAAGGCAAAGTCCATGTCCTGTCTCTGTGGGCTCCTCAAGAAGCACCCCAGGCAATGCCACTGGGGCAAAACCTGTACCAGCACTGGAAATCTCACTTTGTAAAGTTCCACACGCCTGAGCCTTGACTCATGTCAGGAATTGGCCCCTCTTTAAGGTCACTCTTATTGCTACTGAAATATCTACTCCATATCTGGGAACAAGAAATACATTTCCCCAAGGAAGCCCCTGTTTCCAAACCTCCACTCTGGTTTGCCATCAGTTTAGGCCCTTGGCCTATAATGGCCCATCTGCTCGGGATGTCTCTTTCTCCAGTTAACAGCTCTCTTTATTTTTAAACTGTCTGTAAGCACAGATTCCAAGGCAAGGGCAACAAGAATGTCCCCTACGTCTCCCAAGTGAATCGATCCCTGAAATCTGCTTCCTGGGTCCTCTCTGTGAACGTGAGCATAATTGGGGGTGTCATAATCATCATTATATCTTTGCCCTGAGAATCAATGCTTAAAAGCAGGCATTTAGCACAGGGAGCCTGCCAGGTCAATATAAGCAGAGGCTAAGGGGAACTTGGTCAATAAGATTCAGAGGGGCACAGAGTATGTCTGGGGCTTCACACCCCAGAGGGTGATTCAGGAAACAGGTCTAAGTGCTGGGCTAGAAAGACAGACTCTGGGTAATTACGTTCATAGCTTTAATACTGTGTATAGGTAATTAATAATCTATAAATGTCCCAAATGAGTGCACACATTGAGTTATTCCATCATTAAAAATGGTGGCAGTGTTAATGCGGTTCCTCTGCAGGGTTCATTAACTGGACAGAGTGTCAAATGAGGGTGAATTTATTTTTTCATTTCTTTAATTTAGTCTTTATTTTGTCCCCTTCCATTGTTCATAAACAGAAGTGGTAATTATTGGAAGAAAAAAAGCATTCTCAATACCTTTGCTGGATATTATAGGAAAAGGTAGAAATTATTTACCTACAATCATCTTGCCAAGTTTGCAGAGAACAAAGTCGAAATGAGCAAATAGCTGGGAGATTTTGGATTTTAAAGTACTTTGAAAAGGATAAAGCTCCAAATATTAGTAAGCGGGGGGGGGTTTGGGGGGTTTGGGGTTTTTTTGTTTTTTGACTTGCACTGTGTATATCTGACCTCAAAGTGATTTTGAGCAAGAGAGATTACTGTGAAGGGCAATTTGAAACACCCTGTTTACCATGGACAGCTGCACGTACCTTGGGAAAAGTTCTCTCTCCATTGGCCTCATGTCAGAGTACCACAGGACCAAGAAAACGAGGTGGGCTCTAAGAAAACATGGAATAGTCAATAGATGAATAGATAGACAGAAAGAAGGACAGATGAATAGATGGATGGATGAGTAGGCAGGTAGAAAGACACAGATAAATAGACAAGTAAGTAGAAAGGTAGGTAGTCCCCTCCCTCCCTCACTCCACACCTGTGTACCCAAGCCAGGACCAGTGAATGTCTCTTACCTCAGAGAAGAGGTAACCTTACTTCTCCCCTGGACTGGTTCTTCCCCTGTCCTCTTGAGCCCATCTCCTCCTGTCTCCTCTCAAATGTGTCCCAACATATATCCCCTCTCTATTGAGCCTTTAATCTCTCTCTCCACTAGACGTTCACCTACAAACATCTTCAGTTCTCCCATATGCTAATAACCAACATCACCTTAGGCTGAAGTCCGTTTCTTCCCCTCACGAGCTCCTTCTGCACAGAGTCCCTCACATCTCAGTCTCTGCTTAGTCACGTGCATCTCACCCCCAGGTCACTGCAACTTGTCTCCCATCCTGGACTCCACCACTCCTCAAAGGTCCCTAGTGCCTTCCCCACCCCAAATCCCACAGCTTCCTCTCCCTTTAATATTTCACCACTTTACTTTGCCTTGAAACTTTCTTCTCCCCAATCTTCTATGGTAGTTTCCTCCTCCATTCCTTTTTTCCACCTCCCCAACAATCTTTCTTGATTCATTTATTATTTATTTTTACCTCCATAAATGTTTGTCAAGAATTTGTATGCCGGGCACTGAACTAGATATGTGGGGTACACAAAATAATCAAGAGTTGGACCTTACTCTCAAGTACGTAAAGACAGATGCAGTTGTGTGAACAGGTGAATTACAATAAGGCATATTAAGAGTAATCAATCACTCATTCATTCAAAAACTATATGAGCACCTACCACATGCCAAGCACTGTTATGTGCTAGGGATACAACGGTAAGTCATTCTGCCTTTATTAAAGTTTATATTAAAAGGGGAGATAAACAGAGTATATGGATAAAATATATAGTTGGTCAAAATAATGTGTTATGGAGAAAAATAAAGCAAGAAAGGAAAATAAGGGGAATACTATGGAAAGGTAGCTTTTACTTCAATGGAATGGTCAGGGAAGAGTTTATTAAGAAAGATTTTTGCACAAAGATTTTAAGGACATGAGGGAGTAAGCCATGTGGATATCTGAGGTGAAGTATCCTGGGTAGAGGGAACAGCAAATGCAAAGGTCCCGAGTAAGAATCATGCCTGTAGCGTCCTGAAACATTGAGCTGACTGCTAGGAGACAAGGTCAGAAAAGTATGGCTGGCGAAAGGCAAACCGTGTAGAGCCTAGAGTTCATCGACGGTATCTGAGTGAGCTAGGAGTAATATGATCCACACTAGGTGTTAGAAGCATTCCTCTAGATTGTGTAAAAAAGACCAGGGAACAAGGGCAGAAGCAGGGAACCATTTAGGAAGAGGCCACTGCGGTAACCTAGGAGAGTGCTGGTGTTGGCTGATTGCACAGGAAGCAGTGTAAGAAATACAAAATGGTTAGAGTTGGGGTGTTTTTTGAAGGCAGGACAGGTTTAGTGACGGATTGCAGGTGAGAACTCCCCAAAAGTGCCAGTACTCAGAGAATTCACAAAATTACCCCACAAGGAGAAGGCTGCCATCTCATGACAGCACAGACCAAGTCAGACATGGCTCCTCCCTCCTCTCCTTAGCCCCTCCCCCTTCTACCCTGAGAGTGATCCAAAATAGAGGCCTTCATCTCAAAACAAGAAAGGAGGGGAATGATGCCTATTGTGGGGGTAAAGAAAAAAGCTGATCAGATCCCATTTTGCCCTAAGCCAACAGCCTGGCCTGAGCTGGTGAAAGAGGGAAAATACTAACCTTCAATGAGACATACTGATTCTGTTATTATACTGTCCTGGATATACTAACAGATGACCACTATTAACTGAAAGGAGCCAGAAAGCTACTATGATTTGCCTTAAATTTTCTTGCATCCAGAGGCAGGGCAAAATAGAAACAGAACTAACAAGCAAACTGAACTAACAGAGACAGGGAAGAACTACCTCCACAAAATAAATGTAAAGGAAAGGTGGAAGAAAAAATAATAATAAAGTTTATTTTATTATTATAAAGTCATGCTTGTTCGATGAAACATTTGCTTTAGAGGATGAAGACTAAAATGGTCAACAAATGCTCTTTATGGCAAAGGCCAGTTAAAGATGTAAACTTATGTCTACTTGATGATATATACCTTCAACCCCAAGTGCCGGAGCCCTTCCTTTAGGGTTAAATCTGCAATGAAAAGCCTGTCTGTTAGACATAAAACTGTTAGGAGCTGGTAAGAAAACAAAAGGTTTTGTTGTCATTGTTGCCAAGGCTGCTGCTGTTGCTGCTACTGGCGTTATTCAGCAAAGCCTGTAAGATCTTGGAAGCAGAAATCCTGCACTGAATTTATGATTTGAATAGATTCTTCATGGGCAAAGATAATCCTTCATTTGACATTTCTTCACTCTGTTGTTTTTCCCATATTGTTCCACATCGAGCCTTGCCATTTGAATTTTTTTCCTACCATAATGCACTTGTACATTTGCTATTTTGATTATTATTTCTTACTTAAAGCTGACTTGGCACTTTCTTCCTGGGCCTTTATTTCCAGCAGCTTATAAATTTTATGAACAAATTACTTTTTATTTATCAACCTCTTCCTCTGCCCAGCAGTGAATTTTTTGGAAGGTTGTCAGAGAAAGCACAAATACTCTTTTTTAAATGAGACATCCTAATGAAGAAAACTATCATCTTTGTGGGAAAAATACAAGCCAAGATGGTGCTTTCTTTTAAATTATTGCATTATATAAAAATAAGGAAATAAATATAATTTAGGAAGTATAAAGCAAATTTTGGGTGGTAGTCCTCTCAAAACAGAAGTAATTCCTTGGAGGAGGTGTTTTGCCAGAATTTCATTTCTTCAGCTATATAGCTTCTATGCTGGAATGTTTCTGAAAGAGTTATAATTCCCTAACTCCATCAAGTTACACGCAAAAAAAACAACAACAACAAAAGTTGGAAAGTTCATTATGGTTCTAGCAGTGACATTTGACTTAGAATGGAGTGAGAGTCTGTCAAACTCTGGATTGACAACCTCCGCCAAGAGCAATGCTGCAAAAAGATATTAAAGCCACCACCAAGGGAATAGAGTCAGTGGGCATAAATAGATAAACTCCACAGAGGGAGGGATCCAACATTTACTGAGTACTTTAAAACTGGCAACTTACACATTTATCTCATTTAATCTTCAAAGACTATCCAAAACAAGCATCATTATCTCCACTTTGCAGAGAAAGACACTGGAATTCAGAGAGGCTGAATAACTTGTCCAAGTTCACACAGTCATTGGTGGAGCCTGGATCTGAACCAAATCAATTTCTCTCAAATATAGCATTTTAATTTTAGATAATGCTTTTGAACTTTTTTCTTCCCATCAAAAGCTACTCACAATACTTTCAAAAACCATAAAAAGAGTTGATAGGTGGGCACAATAAACACTGAAAAGGCTAGAACTCAAGAGCTAATGCAGTTTAATTTCTGGATGACCATTTCAGAGGTAAGAAGCATGGCCACAGTGCCCAGGAGTCAGGAAGCTCTGGGTCCCTCTCCATTTCTGCTATTCCTCTTTCCCGATCATCTCAGCCACTCTCCTGGGACCCAGGACTCCAACCAAACAGGACATCTTCCATTCACAGAAAAGTATACTGAGAAATTCAATCATCTCGATTACTTAGTGACATCTATCCTAACTTCTTCATAACTAGATGATGATAAACGCAAATTAACCTATATCCAGAATTCTAAATTTCACAATTATCTGACACTAAGGAAATCCAGAAGAAAGGATGACCAATTACATCTGCTGCCACAAACACCATCTGTCCTTAATAGTCAAGGAGTAAAAATCTTGATATTCTACAAGATGACGAAAAAACTTCCCATGGAGCTAAAACAAGAAGCTCTGGGTGCTAAAATAAGGTAATGTTTTTAACAGTGCCAAAGAAGCCAAACTTCGATGGTAAGAATGTTAAAGAATTCTACTGAGGACAGGAAAACCCCTGGGAGATCTCAATTTTGACTCCGCAGAAAGGCTTGCACTGCAGTTGCACAGGCTGCACTCCACTTTCTTAAGAAGGAAACAAGGAATTGGGCTCATGTCAGGACACATGCAAGCATGTCAGTGCCAGGATTTGTCCTGGAATGTTATATATTTAGCCTAAAGTGGGCATCTGATGTTCGCCTTGGCTTTAGATACGAACCCATTTCTGTTTGGGGAATTCCATACTTTTTGAGCTGGGTAGAGTGAAAAGACTACCTCTTTAGCTGAAAGTGTTAGCTATTCCTGCACCACAAGGACACAGCCGTGAAGCAGTCTGTGCTATGGGAGCATCACGCCCAACTGATGTGCTGAGTACTCTCAATCTCTCTCTCTCTCCACATCCTCTCTCTCTCTCTCTCATGCTAGTGGCAACAAGCAGATACTTTAACCTGAAGCTCCTAGCACAGGAGCTACTTTTAAAACTGTGCTACCCAATATTCAGTCATTGAAGTGGTGGTACTTTTCCTCATGGGACCAGCTCTTTAGCCTGTATTTGGGCATTATTTCTGGAAGCTCAGCCTCCAGCCCTCTCTACACTGTTTAAGCACCTTCTTTCTATAATAAGCCAAAATCCAATTGGGTAGCTTGCAACCAGGAATTCTTTTTTTTAAAATCATGTTTATTCTATTACAGTTGTCTCAATTTTTCCCCTTTGCCCTTCTCCACCCATCCCACCCTGTTCCCTCTCCCAGAGTCAATTCCCACTCTGTTGTCTCTGTCCATGGCTCACTCATACATGTTCTTTGTTTAGTCCTTTCTCCTTCTTTCCACCATTGTCTTCTATCAACCAGGAATTCTGACTGAATCAAAACCCAGCTCTAAGTCACTTGCCTATACAACCCACCAACATTCTTTAATGGATGACCTACATCATTTTTTTAAGTTTAGTTATATTTTGTATACTCCAATTACTAGGATATAGAATATAGACTTTGTTATAGAAAAGTTTCATTTAAAACAAAAAGTCGGTGGGGAGGGGGAGTTTTGTTACTTAAATCTAAAATAATAATCATCCAAATGCTTTACGCCAAACCATGCCAGGCTCCTGAGGTATTACTATAATATGATGTATAATACATATTTCAAATGAAAGAAATACTCATAAATGTCAAGAAAGCATATGTGTGGCATGTGTTTTGTGTATTTGTGTGTCTGCGTGGGAGGGGAGGGTGGGAGGGGGAAGATGTAAGAAGCAGAAGCAGGAAATGATTATAAACACCACCATCATTGATTGGAGTTTATTTGGAGGATTTCCCATATTTCCACATTCAGAACCCTGAAGTGATATCACACTGTGACTTGTAATTACTGATAACAAATTTAAGGGCCAGAGTAGGATGGGGGTTGAGGAGAAGATTATGGAATGTCTCCTACTACAACTTATACCCAGTCTTAAAAAAGAAAAGAAAGAAAAAAGTTTACCAGCAGTAATTTATGTAAGACCAACTGAACCATTAACCCTAATTTGGTTATATCAAAACACCTAGAGTTCAAGGGTACAAAAAAACATAAATTTTATGAATTTAGATGTATATAACATATGTAAATACATGCACACTTTTGTCTTACCATGTTCAATTCTACTAGGCAGAGGCCTGGAAACAAGAAAATCTTTGCTGTGTCTTCAAACAATAGGAGTCTAGAAAGCAGTCAGGACATATATGCTGCCCCAGTATTCACGAAAAGCTGATACCTCAAAAAGAGCTCTAAAATCAGTGTAAAACAAAAGAAAAGGGAAGGCACTGAGTGAAAAGAAAATGAAGAAGAGTTTGGAGACAAGGTCAGTTTCTTTGGACAGAAGGCAACTCCCCACTGGTGACTAGAATCATTTGGACTTAAGTCATTAATCAAATCAATCAAATAGTTCAATGTCATTTTTAAGTGTATTTTATTGATTATGCTAGCACAGTTGTCCCATTTTTTTCTCCCCTTTATTCCCCTCCTCCCTGCAACCCCCCCACCAGCATTCACCTCCCCTCCTTAGTTCATGTCCATGGGTCGTACATGTAAGTTCTTTGGCTTCTCCATTTCCTATACCATTCTTAACCTCCCCCTATCCATTTTGTACCTACCATTCATGCTTCTTATTCCCTGTACCTTTTCCCTCTCCCCTTCCCCACTGATAACCTTCCATGTGATCTCCATTTCTGTGATTCTGTTCCTATTCTAGTTGTTTGCTTAGTTTGTTTTTGTTTTTGTTTAGGTTCAGTTGTTCATAGTTTGTTGTCATTTTACTGTTCATAGTTTCAACATCATTTTTTAAAAGTATTTAGTGTTTTTGATGAAATTGACCAGCTAATTAATTAAATGAATGGTCAAGTCAGACAAAACAGTTCAAGCATGGTGTATAGACGCAGCAGGAAAACTCAAATGAAAAGATCCTAAAAGCAGCAGAAAATCCAAATGAATTCAGCATGAAAAACAGTGCCCAGAAAAAGGAAGAAGGCAAGTGATGAAGCGATTGCTCCTCACAGACTGTGAATTGTGTCGGGCAAATGAAGACATCTGATTAGCTCCTGGCTGTGCTGTTAATAAGGTAGAATTCTGCCGACTCCCTATGATTGCAGTAATTTTCAAAGCATTAGAATGTACACGAGACAAGTAAATGATGGGTTCAAGGAGGTGAATGGAGAAAAAGAGTCTACAATATATTTTTAATGAAAAATGAAGGTGGAAACCAGCCATGAAATAATGTCACTGAATAAAAAATAGGGTGGCAGAAGGGGGCACCCTGCAGCCCCAAAAGGTAACACCCCAGGCAGCAATAAACAGGCAGCTTCATGAAACAGAAAAGTACTTCCTCACCTTTTTCCGGCTATGTTTGAAAACAAATGCTTTGAAATAGTTAATCCATGTTTAAAAAAATGAAATACATCACAAATATTTTCTGTGATGATGCCTAATCATGTGCAATGGAGAGGCTGAGGCGTGATGGCTCCTGCTTTTCCCTACCTTCCTTTTGCTGTGTCCCTAATGAGTCGTATGCTCCCTGTGGAGAGCCACACAAAATTCACCCATTAGCACTCAGTCAGCAAATATGTATTGAGTACCTACTGTGTGTCAGGCACTCTTCCAGGCGCAAGGATTACAACAGTAAACAAATCTAACCAAAATCTCTGCTCTGATGGGGCTAACATTCTAGTTGAGGAGAGAGAGATGAGAAGCAAAGAAATATATAATATATGCAGGAAGTCAGATCACCATAAACGCCATGGAGGCAAAGAGAGCAAGAGCGGGGAGGACTGGGACGGTTGGAGTAAGGGGGTGCTTCATAGCCATACACACAAATGGGGTAAGTGACTTGGGCCTAAAAGGCGGCCTTGGGTCTTACTTAGGCTTTGTGTGTGTGTGGTAAATATGCAACATAAAATTGACCATCTTAACCATTTTTGAGTGGTTCAATAGCGTTCAGTAGTGTTAAGTACATTCACATTGTTGTGCAACCCATCTTCAAACCTCTTTTCATCTTACAAACTATTACTCTCTCTCCATTAAACAACTCTCCATACCTCATCCACCCAGTTCCTGGTGGCTACCACTCTGCTTTGTCTCTGTGAACATGTCTCTATGACTACTCTAGGTACCTTATGTAAGAAGAATCATACAACATTTATGCAGTTCAGGACTTCTTGTGGTGACTGATGGAAACCACAATGAAATGCACAATCAGACTGGTACTGAGGGTCTTGAGATAAAAAGCGGTGAAACTCTGAGTGCTGGGGAGAAAGCTGGAGGAGGTTGTCGGGAGCACGCAGAATTCGATGGCCCCCCACCCCGTCACTCCTGCCCACGTAGTGCTACCTAGAGCACTCATAGCTGCTGGGCTCTCTCTTGGCTCCTGCAGATGGAAGTGTGGAAAGCCAAGGGAGCACCTTTTTACTAGAAGCCAGTGGGATTCTTGGGCTCCCTCTTGACTGCCCAGAAATGCGGCTATGAAAGGGCAGGCATTCTCTGATTATAGAATCCTTCCGCTTTCCGAGTCTCATTTGTGACTATACACCCGTGGTGCTGGAGCATACTTGGACATTGTGCTGTGCTGTAAAAAGCCTAGTCCTAGGAAAAGGGAGCTCTGGGTTCTAACTTAAACCATCAGTTTATGTGTGACGTGGGCAAATGTCTCAATCAGCCTATAGGATTAGTTCCTTTGGGAAACTGCTCTCCCTCTCTCATCAGAATGTACATATATGTAAATATACATATACAATAAAGTAATTAAAAAAATTAGGGCAGGCAAATAATCCCGTAGTGCCAAGTTATGGAGTACATCCCCCTGAATGTTTCACGGAGCACTTGGTTTGGTGTGCTGGGATACAATGCTGTATTAGAAAGCAGATCAGATCCAAGTCCAGGCTCCTATAGTAGATTCTTTGTGTCCTGGGGCACATCCCTTCCCTTCTCAAGGTCTAATTTTCTTTATCTTTAAAATTAGTTATTTATTTGTTCGTTGTCCAGTTTCTCCACTAAAATATAAGCTCCTGCACATCAGAGCCTCTGTTTTCTTTATTGTTCTGTCTCCAGAAAGTAGAATAATGTCTGGTGCCTAGTATGGCACTCAATGATATTTGTTGAATGGATTTATGAATAAATGAGTTCTTGTTATCTGCTTAGCAATGTGCTACATGCTATAGTAAAAAATATCTAATATGTCCGAAATGCTTAGAAAACAACGCAATCCTGAACTAAATGGTACTAGTCACAGGTCTTACTTATGACCACCGTGGGCTACTATCTTAAATAAACAATTGATAATTTCAGTAGGAGAGAGAGAAATATGGCTATTTTGTAAAGATGACACCACAGAAAGATGATGTTTGAGTTGGGCTCTAAAGAGCAGGTAGGTTTTGAGTATGAAAGAAGAGGAAGAAAATCCTTTCTGGTGGTTAAAAATATAACCAAGCACCCTAGCTGGTGTCGCTCAATGGACTGAGTGCCAGGCTGCAAACCTAAATGTTGCCAGTTAGATTCCTAGTCAGGGCGCATGCCTAGGTTGCAGCCCAGGTCCCCGGTTGGAGGCATGCAAGAGGCAACCAATTGATGTATCTCTCTCACATCGATGTTTCTCTCAATCCCTTTCTCTTTCCCTCCCCCTCTCCCTAAAATCTTAAAATATATATATAAAACCAAGCATGACATGAACAAGTGACAGTGAGAAATCCATCCCAAAGGTCTTCTTTTACCTCTCTATACTCTCTTCCTAGGACTTCAGCCCGAGACATTTTGGATTGGATGTGCCTGCGGGGGAGGTCTAGCTTGCCTTTGGAAACCTGAAGCTGGAGCTTGGCCTAGAGATCTAGAATTGGAAGTCATCCACTGAAAGGTAACAACTGCCATGGATGCCATCCAAGAAATCACAACTCACCTTAGAACTTATTCTAATACCCTACAGCTTTGCATCTCTCAAACAGAAGATGGATTCATGCCGAGAAACAATTCACATATTCAACCTCAAATCCAGCCATGTAGCCATATTGCACAACCAAGCAGATCCAGACTGTTCCTCAGGCTTGTACATGCCCAGCCTTACTCAAACACAGGCACCAGCCACCAGTTTGGACCAGGAGGCAGAATGACCTTACATCTCAGTTTGTCTAGGATATTCTAGTTTATACCTATTGTCCCCAAATAATTATTAATAGTACTCCTTTCACTCTTAAAAGCATCCCAGTTTAGATGATAAATTATATAGTCAATCTACTAATTCCTCAAATAACCAATTTCTTGAATGACCCATTCCCCAAATGATCAATTTGCCTAATGTAATTATGTCATTTAACTCTTTAGTTTAGTTGATTGATTTTCATTTCACTTCCATAATATCATTTTAAGAAATGTTTAGACTGGCAATTTTCAATTGGCATGCCACAGAACAATGGTATGAAGCAAAAATTCTTCAAACATGCAATACCTAACTACTGAGTCAGAGGCACTGACCTCTTTTCCCTTAGACTGTCAAATTTAAAAAATGACAATAGCCAACACAAGAGCTCTCTGGTGTAAATAAACCAAAATTATACCTACTTTTTTGTCAGATTGGCAAAAAATATACTTTTGGTGTGCCGTAGAATTTTAGTAATTAGTTTATGTGTGCCATGAGATAACAACAGTAGAAAGTTCCTGGTTTAGGCTGTTTCTTCCCAGCTCCTTAACATCCCAGGTGGAAACTTAGACCTCTGGGTCTCCTTCATCTGTGCCTCACTATCCCCCTCTGTGCCTCTAATTCTGTCCTTCAGTCTTCAGCAGCAACAGCAGGGAGCTAGGGCAAAGAAAAATTGAATATATTCTTCTTATGAATATATTCTCTTTATGAATATATTGTTTTAGAAATACATTCAATGAAAATATTCTCCTGAATATATTCTTTATAAATAGTGCCATCTTGCATATATTCTTAAACCTGAAGAGTTCATATGAATATATTATCTTTATGAACAATAACTTAACAAAAAATATTTTTATAATAATTCTTTCTATTCAAGAATAAATCCTTATGAATATATTTTTATTGTGGTCCTCACCCACTTCCCCCCTCCATTTCCCCTGCTTTCTGCCATCAAACTCTTGAGCCTGACTAGGGAAAAAAAAATGGTGAAAAGACCTTAAAATGCTATTAGAAAGTCAAAATGAAAACCAACGCTAAATACTATAGACAGCATAAACAAGCTTTGTAAATTAGCCCTTCAATGATTTTGGCCAGGCAATGAATTAGCTTTCAGCAAATTGGCTTTCAGTTAATTGACTTTTAGCAGCCTGACCTCTAGCCTTCCTAACCAGCCTATCTAAAATAAGTCGGCCATTACCCTACCTATGACCTCGACCACCCCAAAATTCTCTCAGAGGATGTGTTTACTTTCTTCATAGCTTTAGCAAAACCAAACATAATTGTGTTTGCTTATTATTTTCCGCTATCCTCACTTAGAATATCCTCATAAGGTCCAGAGTCTTTTTGGTTCTGTTCACCAGTGATTCTTTTTTTTTCCTAATTTTATTTTTCCATTACTGTTTGCATTCAATATTATTTTTTATTAGCTTCAGGTGTACAGCATAGTGATTAGACAATCATATACTTTATAGAGGGTTCCCCCTGATATTTCTATACCCACCTAGCACCATACATGCTTATTACAATATTATTCACTATGCTCACTATGCTCTACTTTACATCCCCAGGACTATCTTGTAACTACGAATTTGTACTTCTTAACCCGCTTCCTTTTTCACTCAGTCCTCTAATTCCTCTCCCCTCTGACAACCATCAGTCTATTCGCTGTCCGTAAGTCTGTTTCAATTTTGTTTGTTCGTTAATTTTGTTCTTTAGAGTCCACATATAAGTAAAATCATATTCACCAGTGATTCTATAGCCCTATCATAAGCTCTGGCATGTAAGTAAATGCTCAATAAATATTTGCTGAATAAACCAACAACAAATGAATGAATGCACAAGGGATCTGAAAAGAATCTCTAGATTCATAATAGAAACAAGAAGAAATATAAATTGTATACTAATCCCCAACTCAATTCTAATCACCCTCATCTCAACCACCCTCTCTTTCCACTGAAAAATAAACAGAAGCTATTAAGCAAAACTCTTTTTTTAATCAAGTATGAAAAGAATGGGGGGAGGGGAGGCAGGATTCAAGAGATGAGCAAGCTTCTAACAATTTTTTAATCGAAGAGAACCTGTTTGATCATCTGAAATCAGAATGCGCAGAAAAATATCTCTGCCCCAGATGTTACACCACTGCCCATTTAATACAGAGCTACTTGAGAGCAGATGGTGATGAGTCAGGACTTAACAAAGACCTTAATGGCTCTCCTGCCAGCCCTTGGGCCATCATTTGCATAGGAAGCAGATTTGGCTTGGCTGCTGATGGCCATCGACTCTCACCCACTTGGACATGACCTCATTTTCATGTCTCCATTTTCCATCTCTGCTATATGCAGTCATAACCTTCTGGGAAATACTGTGCCACAAACATGTAAAATAAAAGCAAGTCCAGATCATCTGAAGCACTATTTTAATTATGATTTTACTGACATACCTTCCTATTAGAGATTCATTTTTAATCAGTCTAACACATTTGAATTAGTGTGACGTGGTTTTCTTTTCACTCATTTAATATCGCAAGTCAGAAGTTTATAGCATTGCATCAGGGCAATTATATGAAGAGAGGCATTTCTAAAGATGCGTATAATTTTACTGTGGGTTCACACTGTTTATAAATTAGGTTTATGGGCCTCACCTCACCTCCAGATGCACTTATAATCATCAAGAGAGAAGAAAGACATTTCACAAATGAAAGCATAACCTCTTTCCCATTTGGAAACAAATCACCCCATCCTAACAAACATGAAGGCTTTTTTTTTTTTCTTTTTTGCAGTTAGCTGATTTACCTGAGGGGGTTGAAGAGACAGGAACAAGGTCTTCATTTATCTGCCATTTCAACTCACTGAGGTCCAGCCAACAACATATTTCCTCAGGAAAGGACAGGAGACAGAGGGGCTGGAGAGTAATATTATTAATTGTACTTTCTGAGAGCAGGAGTTCATGGGACACAGTGGGAATCTTGGAAAGTCTATCTGTCTTCCTCTCCTCTCGAGTCCCTCAGAATTACCCAACCCAAAGTTCCAATAACTGAGTTGCATCGCTTCCCAGCTTTCACATACTCAATGTTCCAGGGCAAGCCTATCTCCTCCTTTGATCTGGAAGTCTTAAAATTTCATTAATTTACCAAGGGAAAAAAAGTGAAATTTATCATAAACATTTTAACAAAGTTCCCTATTTTATAGCTGCTGCTTAGAGGGATGCTGACAGCTGCACATAAGACACTGTTTTTGAAAGTATAATTCAAACCTAGAAGATGTGAATTTATGTTTTTAATGAAATAAAATATATTAGTATAAAGTAGAAAATATTAAAGTGTATGACACATAATTTCTGTTTCAGATTTTATGTGTGTAGAAGTATAGGTGCACTGGGTCAAATGTAAAGTTATTTTTACAAACACCCACATGTTTAATATGTACCAGGGATTATGCTAGTGACATTACATACTTAATTCATTTAATCTTCGAGATCATCTGATGAGATGGGACTAATCTTTACCCCAGTCAGATAATTGAATGAACTAAGGCACAGAGAGTTTAAGTAATTTACCCAGGACAGCTCAGCTAACCCGTGGCAGATGGGATTTGGGTGTAGACAGTGCAGCCCTAGCGTCCATGGTCTAGGTCCACTCTTTCACTTCCCAGACCCGCATGGCGAGCCCAGCTAAGACATCCTTTTCTCTCTTGCTCTCTGAGGAGGCACTGTGGGAGCTCCATCCAGTCTGCCTCACCTAAATATATTTTCTGCTATAGGTTTTAGTTTAAAACTAGAGAGAGAAAGAGTTTGGTAAACGTCAATTTAAGGGGATTATATATGATTTATACCCTAGGTTAGTTCCAAGTTCAAATATTATATGCAATCATCCTTATATCATTAGGCCATGTGATTTAATGTTTTGCTCAGGAAATTGGGTCCCTATGTCACATATTGCAGTGTCATTAGTGACACCACCCTTGCCACCAACCATAAACTAGAGACCTTCTGCCTTGATCACCTGTCCCTGGAATAGTGCTAGTTCTTACATTCATTGGTCCCAAACCCCATGGTGCCAGAGTTAATAATATATATATAGCTGTTTATATTCTGACAGACCTATTACACCATTAGCAGTGAAACCTAAAGCTTTTGAGAGGTTACTTAGCCTTCGAGTGGGGGGGAGCTATAGAATTAAGTCATAAAATAACCACTGCAAAGTTTATTTTCCTTTTCCTAGTTTACAACGAACAGGGCTAACTACAAGGAGCCTATATAATCCAAGGAAAACATCCTTAAACTTCCAGTCACAAAACCCAATCTTTGCCAAAAATATATAACTTAGGCAAATCACTTATTCACAACAGCTTCCCTTAGTTAGGATTTTATACTTTCCAGAGCCCACTTACATTCATGATTTTTTTAGGCTCTAACAACCCATCTCTGAGGAAGGTAGAAATGGCTATTGGAGAAGGGGCATTTCCATCCTCCTTCCTTTGTCTCTGCACTCTGCCTACCTCCCTTCCTTCCCTCCCATCGGCAGAGCTCCCTCCCCTGAAATAGGAGCAACAGCTAATCACAGGGGTCAGAGAGCAGAGCAATCCCTAGGGATGGTTCACTAGCTGGCAGCAAAAGTGAGCTCTCCATGAGGTTCATGTACCACTTCCTAGATTCGTGTGGTGATCCCACCTAAGGCAGCCTCTTCTCTCTTGCTCTCTGAGGGGGCGGCATCAGCGCTCGATCCAGAGCCCTTGTACCAGTTCTGTGCACCATCCAGCTGCTGTCTGCTCCTTTGCTCCTAACGGCTGAGTCTGCGACCTCTTCAGAGGATTAGCCAGGAGCCACTTCAGCCAGATGTTCTTAGAGCCTTGGGTTCAGGAGGTCCTGCCCTACCCCGACTCCATCCTGGGGTGGCTCCTAGCCAGTGACTGGATGTGCAGGGGTGTGGCTGCCCAGCTCCCACACCTCTGCGAAACTAAGTCTGAAGTGTCACTTATACTCAGAGTCCCACAACATCTGGAGTCTGGGAGTCCTCCCGGAATGGTACCCTTTCTTGGCTTCACAGTCCCTGTTCTCTGCACCCACTCCTTCACAGACATCCTCTGAGGGTGCTTTTGGAAGAAATCACTAACGCTTATATCCTAGCCTCAGGGTCTGCTTCTGGGAACCTGACCTAAACTCTCTCCTTGGTGCAGGTCTAGGCCTATCTGAGGAGATGGGCCTGATCAGATTTTCTCTCTTTCTGTGTGGCCTCCTCTTCACCGGCAACTAGGTTAGGTCAGGGCCAGCTCCAGGGAGGCGACAGCCACCTTAGATTCAAGGAAGAAGCAGGAGCCTTATGGAAGCCTTCTAACTGTGGTTGGATTCTCCAACAGCTTCCCCCAGAGGCATGCTTCAGAGGTCAGCATTCATTGGCCAGCTCTTAACACAGGAGGGCTTTGATATCCATCTAGCTACTGTTTTTAAAGAGCTCTGTCAGCTAGAAAGCTGAGGGGAATACTGGTAAGTGATTTAGGTACTGGTCCTCAAACTATCATAATAGCTACAGAAACCTCACCTCTAGCTCCCTACAACTCTGTTATCAATCTTTTCAACAGTAAGATCATCCCATATAGCTTAAAAGCTAGAAGAGACCTTTGAGATCTGTCCCTTAGTACACAGATGAAGGAACTGAAGCTAAGGCCAGGCATTTTCCCAAGGTCATATCACTGACGATAAGCCTTTTCAATAAATCTGAGTCTCCAGACTCAGAGCAGGGCGGCAAGTGCTGACCAAAGAAGAGTCAGACTACAGAGCGAGAAGAGAGCGAGTTGACTGCTGTCCTCCCAAATCCCGCCCCCTGACAGCGTCTCAAGTATTTGTGAATGTAGTCATGACAATTGATTGGCTTGAACTGCTTGATCTTTCCCTCATTAAGATAAACAGCATGAAACATAGATTAAAGCTCATCATCTGCCTTGAAGAAAACATAATCGATATAGTCAGTTCTTTAAGGAGATTCATAGTCACATCACACTACATATACCAGACCTAGTACAGTATCTGCCGCATAGTAAGCACTCTGATTTTTTGGGAAATTCATTGGACAAAAATCCATATTGAGCACTTAAGTATGATTGCAAGAATCCCCCAACTTATTCATGGGGAGACCTGTAACAGAGTTACAACAAAATATCATGAAATATTGATATATTTAATTCTACCATGCAAGTTAAAATAATTTTACCCACAGTAAAATATGGCTATAGGATGTATATTTATATTCCTGCATTCAAGAAATAGTAACACATTTAAAGGTTAAGAAGTCACTTTTCAGATAATGTGTTTTCTACTCTACTTATGCATAATTTACTCACCAGCTAGCCCTCCCTACCAGTGAAGCAACATAATCAGATGCAAGAAATTTTAAAATTGAGAAAACACTCCATTAATTTGCTTTTCCTTGAAAGTAGAAAAATATCACTATTATTTGACTTTATCCATGAATGAATGGTCCATCTTATATAAGAGCACTGTTCCTTTAGAATACTAGTTTCAAAACATCACACTAATGCAATCTTCACATGAGAAACTTCAGCACAGGTTAGTATTAAGCTATCTTAATACAGACAACTGAATCAATATCTGGTCCCTATAATTCGCTGGCTGTTAATTTCAAAGTAGGGAAGACTTCTGCAGTCATAAACACATGAAAATGTTGAAATAAGACTTTAACTATAAAACCCCCAAACTAAAGACCCAAGCAATGTTCACAAATTGAGAAATTGGAGATTAGACTACGTTCTTCTCTGCAGACAATAAACTTGTGCAATTTCTTTAAAAGCAGACCTTTACCATCTATTCATGAATAGGGTGAGTGATTACTCTTTAAATGTCTACTGACTTTAGATGTAATTCTCTGTAAAATGTGTCAGAAGGGAAGCAAAGTGTCTAATGGTGCAAACAAAATATTAAGGGGAAAGGGATCATGGCCTCTAGACCTTTCCCTTTCTTGAGGTGGTGCCCAAGGTCAGGCAAGAAGGTTGAGAAGGGAAGAGTAGCCCAAGCTATGAAGCAACTGGAAAGGAGCCCAGTGGTAAGGGTGTGCCATGCAGGGCCAGAAACAATCAATTCAACTGAATTCAACAGGCATTAATTGCCCTCCTCACGTCACGTTTCATGCTATGTGCTGAGGATAAAGAGGTGAATAAAACACCACCCCTGCCTGACATGAAACCAAGTTGAATAATCCTTAAGGAAACACTTAGCAGAGAGAAGGGATAATAAAAGGGTAACTGAGGGGCCCTTGGGAAGCCAGATGGACACCCCAGCTTTGCCTGGGTGGTGGGTAGGAAAGATGATCTGATTGTGGCTAAATAGACTCTCGTGCTCATTTACACCGGCTGACAGAACCCCTGCTTTCTATCGGCTGCTACTCTGAGCCATTAACTGACAGCCATTCCCTGTAGCAGCATGAGGAGCAGGACCATGAGCAAAATCACAGGCTATAAGAAATTATCACAAATTTACTACTGATATTATTATCTCCGTTTGACAGATGATGGATTGAGGTTTAGGAAAGGTGATACCTTGAGCACTTTTCAAAGCTATCAAATGAAAGAACTAGTGTTCAAATCATCGTCCATCCACCATCAAAGTCTAATATCATCCCTACTCCCCACTGCCTCTTTATGTCATAGTGTGTCTGACGACATAATACTTTTGCCCCATTAGATCCCTGAGAGGACGATAGGGAGACTATGTCCTTCGCTCCGACTTACAGTCACAGTCTAGGTTGATGAAAGGGTCCATGAGATTCCAAACATGACTTAAGCACCTCCTGGCCAGAGGACTGAGATCCCCAAAGACCTCCATCCCAGATGCCCCTCAAAAGAACGAGCATGCCCACTGTGGAGCTCATTTCAGGTGGCTCGCATGCCGGCTTCAGCTGGGGGACTTGGACGTTCCAAAGAACAAAAGAAGAAACCTAACATGAGCCACAGCTGCGCTGAAGAATTAGGGCCAGGATCCGTTAAGGGGCTGCATGGGCCCCGGTGTTTTACCTCTTTTTATGAAATTAGTATGCATTTTTACTTATAAACGTCCCTCTGCCTAGGATACATACTTAAGTGCATGAGGGTCAGGAAGGAATCAGAGACAGCTGCCTTCCCGTACAATATGCATTCTCTCATCACTTACCTACTCTGTCATAGGCCCTCACCTAGGCTTGGGGGCTAGAGCACAAATAAAAAATAGTCCCTGATATCATGCAATTTCCCATCTAGCCAATGAGGGAAAAGGTGATGTAGAAACAAGCAAAACAATGAGAAAGATCATTTTAGATGGTAACAAGTGCGATGAAGAAACATTTTAAAAGGTGGGAGAAGAAGAGAAAAGGGGGCAACGTCCTGGTTTACATAGGATGATCTCAGAGGCACAAATCACCGCCCCTTTTGAGATCTAAGATTGGTGATTAGGTCAAGCTTATTGTGCCTGGCTCCTCCTTCCTCCCTAAAGAATTCCTTCCTCAAAGAATCTTTAACCCTATACAGCCTTCTGGCAGTCCTGCCCGACCAGTCCAATGGACAAGCCCAGGCACTTCCAGATCCCCCTACACAAAATCTGGCACCCCTGCTCCATCAGCAGGGGCAGCAGCATCGTTGCTACCACTACTGCATCAGGACTGCGCACCTACTTACCAGCTGCAGCTAACAAAGAAAAGAAACAAAAAGGAGGAAAGAACAGGTGGACGTGGGCTTCCAACAGACCAAGTAAATAAAAGTGGGTTTCATCTTGTAACTCAAGGGCAGCAAGGAGATATAGACATATATTATTGGCATAACAACCAAGATCTATAGAAGCAGGTGATGTAACTCTTTAAGTATATCCAATGAGAAAGTTAACTCTTACAGTGTGAAATCTGATTTGTTTTTTTTTTTTTTTTAGGTATCTGAAGGCAATATATTGTAAAAGAAGAGGAAGGCTGCCCCCGGATGTCAAGACCACCCATCATCCTCCCTCTCCTTCTCTACCCCTTGCCTCGGAGCTTCTACCTTCCCCTACCCAGCAAAAGACGGATGAGAGGTTATCTGGGACTCATACCTTGCGATAAAGGGATGAGGATATTTGAGGCATAAAAAAGAGGGGAGCAGAGAGAGACGAAGACTTCTGAAGGAAAGAGGGAAAGAGAGGGGTCTGGGCTGAACATTCTATCAGCCAAGAGAATACCCACCTGGGAACACCCCAAGGCCTGCTCGGGGAAGCCTTGCCAGTGAACAGGGCCACAGCGACAAATCAGCCAAACTCGGGGCACAGCCCCACTACATTTCACTCTGTCCCCCACCACACCCTTGCTCTCTCTACATTCTATCATAGTGGACTTGGAGTATGGAACTAAAATAAATTGGGGGACAGGGAGGAGAAGGATGTGCTCGTATTAACTTCCCATAGAAAGGGAAGTACACCACTCGCCACCACACCCCATGGCCCCCAAACCCCAGCAGCACCGGAAACATCTTCAGAGGCAAAGAAAACCATTTGCAGCCATCACCTGATCAGAGGAAAGTTGATCTTCATGACCATTTTCTTTTTCCACCCCAGAAAAGACCCAGATTACCACTTCTCCCCATCCCCACACAACCCCACCCATTCCCACCCCTTCCCTAGCTCAAAATAGACTTGTGACAGTTAACAGGTAACAACATCACCTTCATCCTCATAATCGGAGCCAGTACAAGGCTCCAACCCCTTGACCCAGCACTAAGTGGTTCACAGATAGACACATACCCAAGCCAGTCTAACTGGAGTTTCCTCAGGAATTTTGCAAACTAGGGACACTTTACACAATGCTCACTAACAGGCAAATATATAGAGACGGGAAGTCTCTCTACATATATATAGAGAGAGAGTGATTGCCTAGGGCTGAGGTGTTGGGGGTAAAATGAGTACAACAAATTGGTACGAGTTTTCTTTTCGGAGCGATGAAAATGCTCTAAACCTGACTCTGGTGATGATTACAGAATTCTGTGAATATACTAAAAATGATTTAATTGTATCATTTAAATGGGTGATGGGGATGGTACACGGATGATATGTAAATAAAATTGTTACTTTTGTTTTAAAGATGCTCTCTCTCTCTCTCTCTGTTCTCGTGCGCGCGCAAATAGCAAGCCGTTAAGGATGATATAAACTCGGGGCTGCCAGCAGCTATCTCATCACCCTGTGAAGGGAGCCTGCCTGAGAGCACAGCCACGCAGAGGCAAGCAAATGAGAGCGACAGAGAATGAATCATTTCAATGACTGGATCCAACTTTTCATAAAGCCACTCCATTCCTTGAACTTCTTGGTTGCATAAGCAAAAAAAAAAAAAGAAATCCCTTTTTTGTCTAAACTAGTTTAAGCTTAGTTTTTGTCACAACCAACAAAGTCCTGTTACAGCTTTCCTGAAAGACTATCCAAATATGTTCCCTATGAGCCATGAATAAGAGTGACTGTCCCCCCTCCCAAACCCTGGCAAACAGAATAATCCTATTGTTAAAAAGAGTTTTTTTTTCTTTTGTTATTACTATTATTAGTTACCTTTAATAATAGCTTTGTTCATAGATATGCAAAAGAATTTAATTTCTAGGAAGGATGAACATTAATATCAATCCTTATCTTTTTTTTAATTGTCTTTATTTGCATAAACTGTGTTTAGGATGTTAATAAACCTTTCTTCTATGAATATTTTTTCTAGTTGATTTTTATAGTTTTTATGTGCAAAAGTATTTATGTGCATAAAACCTATCAAACATTTCTTTGTAATGATATTGTTTTTATTTTTAGAAAGCCTTTTCTCATCCTGAGGTTAGACAAGTATTCTCATAGCCTCATTTTTTTAATTGAACACCTTGATGTACCTGGCATTTTAAAATGTAAAAGATCTTAGATGTTCAAGATATATCAGAATAGTTCACTAATTGTCCCAGTATTTGTTAAATAATTCTTCCATTTTCAACTTTTCTATTACAGCTATATGTGTCAAATATTAAATTCATTAACATAGTAGGGTTTCTTTCTTGACTATCTATGTGGTTACACTAGACTGAGTACCATCTTGGCAGTTACTCTGCTGCTTTACCTATTATAACTTTGCAATATTGTGCAACAATTCTGGATATTTTTATTTTGGTGAAACATGAATAACATCATGATATTCACCATGTTAACCATTTTTAATATACAGTCCAGTGGCATTAAGTACATTCACAAAGTTCTACAATCATACCGACCATCCATCTTCGGAACTTTTTCACCCCCCACACTGACACTCCGTAATCATTACACAATAATTCCACTCCCTCTCCCTCCAGCCCTGGCAACCACTGTTCTACTTTCTGCCGCTGTGAATTCAGCTATTCCAGGTACCCCATGTGAGTGGAATCATACAGTACTTGTCTTTTACATCTGGTTTATTTCATTTAGTATATCTTCAAGGCTCTTCCATGTTGTAGCACATATCAGAATTTCATTCCTTTTTAAGGTTGAATAATATTTCATCAGATATATGTATGTATACCACATTTTGTTTATTCATTCACCTGTCCATGGGCATTTGGGTTGTTTCCACCTTTTGACATTGTGAATAATGCTGCTATAAACACTGGTATAAAAATAGCTGTTTGAGTCCCTGCTTTCAATTCTTTTGTGTATATATCCAGAAGTAGAATTGCTGGATCAAATGGTAGCTCTACATTTAATTTTTGAGGAACTGCCATACTGTTTTCCACAGCAGCTGCACCATTTGATATTTCAACCAGTTATGCACAGGGTTCTAATTCTTCCACATTCTCACCAATTTGTTTTATTTTTTTGTAATAGCCACCCTAATGGATGTGAAGTGGTGTAATACATTTTAATACATGATGGTACAAGTGTTCTCTTATTATGATTTCTTGTCAAAAAACTTTCATGGCCATTCTCTATTTTTTTTTCCTACCAGGACAATTTTAGAATTCCTTGTAAGTCCTAAAAATATCTTATATGAATAATAATGGAAATTCTATTGAACTTACTTGGAAAAAAATTAACATAATTCATACCTTTAAGACATTTTAAGACATTTTAACCCCATATCCCACCAAAGAAATAAAATCTTATTTCCCTTAGTAAAGTTTCATTTTTCTTTATATTGGACCCAAATATTCCTTATAAGGTTATCCCTTGGCACTTCCTATTTTTGTACTATTGTGAATGGAATAATCAGCTTCTTTTTAGAGAATAATTTTTGGAGGAAGAAGAAACCCCCATAATCGACAATAACCCTCATTTGTGAAACACCTGCTATTTTAAGACCAGTGGTAAAAGTCAACAGTGCTTGTCTTCTACATGGAAATTTACTGTAACAGAAAAGGGACACATGCGGTTAAAACGTCATTGGATTGCCTCTCTTAAAGGCCCAGAACGTCACTCCAAAGGAGGCAAGTAAAATTGTGGGCAATTTCATGTTTCATCAACGTTTGTTATAGCTATCATTAATTTGGGGTCAAATTCATGATGCATGAGGGTTCTTGTGTCCTACAGGTATGTACTTTACCTTACACTGGCCTCTCCTTGTTGATTTATACCCATTTTATTACTTCATTAATATCCCATTTAAAGTATTACCTAAGTTTATACCTGTATCTCCCCTCTAGAAATATATTTATATTTCTGTGATTTACTTACTGTCAACTCTTCAGTCAGAAAAAAAATCTTTAATTTTACTATAGCTCCTAGCAGGAAATATGATTCATTTTATAACAATTTACTTTAAGATATTCCACTCTACTATCCATTTTCCTGGCTCATTGCATAGAAAAGCTTCTATTGATAAGAGTCTTCCCTCATTGGGGGAAAATGCTACATCTATTCTAGGTGCTGAGTGCAGAATGGCTATATAATAATACACATCAAAAATGCATGGTTTATAAAATTGAACCTACATAGCCTATTTTCCAGAAGTGTATGAAAGTGTTCCAATCCCCTTCCAAAAATGACAAAAGAAGGTCAAGAAAGAACCAAGGCAACACCTAATGCATCTTCCTCCATGACATTTTTCCCCCTTGACAATAGAAACAGTCTATGGCATTTTAAGTCCTGATGAGGTTACAAATCAACCCTATTTGCCCCCGTCTTCCCCTCACCACCCCCACTTTAGGGTCCATGTAAAGCACGTGGGTTGTGGCTTCCCGGTTTTTTAAGATTCATACCTTTGGCCCAGAAAGACCAACAAAGTGTATTTTTGTACTAGAGGAGACACCCAAAAAAAGGGAACAGAAACCTATCCAGGTGAACAGTGGCCCTCAGTCAACTCATTATAAACCCTCTGGCTCATGACACCCATTTTAATATACTTGTTCTCCCTGCCTGCCAGTAACTCCACCCTCTTCCCAAGCCTTCATTTACGCACACAAATAGGTCAAGTAGCAACAATACAAACTTCTCAAAGTTGTTGTTAGGAAGAAGGTGTTAACACAAAGAGGGAAAAGAAAGCATCATGAAGCAAAACATTGGCTTATAAAGTCTCTGCCCAAAAGTAACACATTCACATTTCATTGGCCAAAGCAAATCATCTAAATTAAGAAGGCAAGAATATATAGTTGTCCTCTTAGCTAGTCTCCTTACCTCTAGTCTACCTCCTGTCAAGCCATGCTCCCCACCCCTCACCATTGCTCTCTGGGGACCCTCTTTAAATCTAGCCATATTCCTTCTCTGTGTAGAAATTTCTGCAGTTGGGCTTCTCCTCTTGGTATCTGTGTCAACACAGGAGTGTGTGGCAATGGGCCTGGGGACTTTTGTAGTGAATATGGTGAGTTTTCCAGAATGCTGTTTTTACCTGAAGATTTGAAAATATAAAATAAAATTGAATATATTATTGGACAAAATAAAAATGAGCAAGAGTTTCTAATGGCAGCTGGTGTTTGAATGAGGTCTCATTGGACTATCCCACATCTCCTGGTACCATGGATGCAGGCTCATTTATTCTCAAGCATTCTTTAACAAAAGAGGTTGAAAAACGCCAGGACCCACATCATCTGGCACCTTCTACCTCTCTAGAATGGCACTGTCCATTATGGTAACCAATAACCACATGTGACTATTGAGTACTTCTATTGTGGCTAAGGTGACTGAGGAACTGAACATTCAATTTTATTTATTTTAATTAAATTTAAGTAGCCACATGTATCTAGTGGCTACTGTATTAGACAGCACATCTTTGGGAGGCAGAATAATGGCCTTCCAAAGATACCCATGTCCAAATCCACAGAACGTAAATTATGTTGCATTTCAAAGGGGAACAGAGGAAGCAGACAGAATTAAGATGCCTAATCAGTTGACCTTAAAATAGGGAGATTATCCTAGATTACCCAGGCAGGCCCATTTTTCTCTGGATCCAATCTAGAACCAACACTCTTCCCTTGTTTTCCCTTAGAACAGTTGAGTTAAGCAGTTGAATTCAAGCAGCTCATTCACTAAAAAACCAAGGAACTAGGAAAATGAGTAAAGAAAATGTAAATAGGATCAGTCAAAGACATAAATGAATCTGACCCCAAGAATCTCAGTAAAAGTATGAAAGAGCTTTGCTGAGCCCCAACTCTCCTCTCCTCCAATAACTGCTCTTAGACCACAGATCATTTAATGCAGTATACACCCATATTACTTATTCATGGTTCTTTTCCATAAGCTTCCACGCCCTGAGGTCAGAACTGCAGCTTCGTATTATTCCTCAAAATGTGAGGGCTATCTAGGGAAGTATTCCATCTGATCTTCCAAATTACAGTCAGAGGAACAAACCCAGTTCTGAGTTTCTCTCCCAGGATTCAGGGGCAACCCAAGGAATAACACTACACGCTCCAGTCAGTTATCACCTTCACTCGCTCACTCATCTGGACCTGTGACTCATCCCTCAGGTCCTCCCAGCTCTTCCCCACATAGCCCGCCCTTCAGGGAAGTGGTCTTTTATAATTAGAGTTTTTATATTTAAAATTAGCTTATGCATACAGTGACCATGACACAAATAGAGTGCAGCAGGTCATTCTCTCACAAAGCCTTCCTGAGTGATTATTCAAGTCTTCCTAATATAGCAGCCTGTTTAAGAAAGTTTGTCCAAATATGTTTTAACTCTTTAGGACCTAGAAGTGTGCCTATTACAAGGTCAAACACACACTCTTATCCTTTATCGACAGAGATCCCTATCTGATATTACTCTGGATGAAAAAAAATCTTTAACGATAGCCAATAACAAAATACCATTAAGAACTATTTATTGGTATGACATTGATTAATAAAATTATATAGATTTCAGGTGTACAGTTCTATAATATATCATCTGTAAATTGTATTGTGTATTTACCACCTCAAATCACCTTCCCTCACCACTTACCCCTCGTTTACCCTCCTCTATCTCCCCTCACCCCTCTTCCCCTCTGGTAATCACTGTGTCTATGAGTTTTTTGTTTTTGTGTTTTTGGAGGGTTTTTTGCTTAGTCACTTCACCTTCGTCACCCAGCCCTGCAACACTCCTCCCCATTAAGTACCATTCTTATTTTTTCATATAAAAAGATGTTTATTTTGATTTTTTACATTCCAAATTGTCTAATTTTTCTCCCTAATGAACAACATCATATTCTCAGATAACACAGATCAGATGTTACTGGATTTTAAAAACAATATAATTTTTAAAGGAGCTGATAATATGCACTAACCCTTAATGTCAACGCCAAATATTAAAATTCCACATGAACGTATGAATCCATTAAGCAGAAGTCATTTTCAATTATTAAGAAGAAAGATCTGTATTCTTTATAGAAATTAGAAATGTCAGAAAATAACATCAACATTCATAACTGCTACAATTAGGACCAATAAAATTTTTAAATCAAATTAAAATCGGAGTGTTGATAATAACAATAATGAAATTTACGTAGCACCATGTGGCTTCGTTTCCTCAAAGAAACCCCTGAGTCTATTATTTTACAGGGATGGAGAAATCAGTAGTCACTGCTTCCATTTTCCAGATCACTGGACTAAGGATTTACCTGCACTGACAGGGAAACGGATCCAATGTCATTACAGGCCCATGGCTACTGCCTCTCCAGCTCCAACATAACACCCAGTCCCTCAGCTTCACCCCAGTTGTCTGATTCTGCTGGAAGCCAGGACAGGTCAAGCCTAGGAAATGCCTGTCTTTTACTAATTCCATGAATACTCTACATTCATTTGGCCCCTGTAGATCCCTCTTCTGGGTAGCCTGACACTCAAGAGAAAGAGAGTAAAGGAGGACTTTAGAACTGAGGGTGCAGCTTTCTTTACTATAGCCCATCTATGGTGACTACAAATGTTTATAAAGGTTTCTTCTGAAGATCCCACCCTATCCATATAATGCACATCTCTTATAATCCTAATTTCCAAAATCAGTAGTGGTTATTAATCTATTTAAGGCCACAGATCATCTTTAGAATAGAGTAGATATTCCCGTACTCAAAATTTGCTCAAATTTTTTAATTCCATTTCAGGAGGTTCACAAACCTATCAAAGCCCAACCAGACCCTTAGGGGACCTATGAACTAATTCTAAGCTAAGCACTTTAGGGTCATTTTGCTTTTCTTTGATACACAGAATTAAAATTAATTGGCTTCCCAGACACAAAAAGACAAATACTATATGTTCTCACTTAATATGTATAATCTAAAATAAACTCATAGAAACAGAGAGTAGAATGGTGATTACCAGAGTATGGTGTGGGGACAGCGAGAGTCAAAGGCTACAAAGTTTCAGTTATGCAAGATAAGGAAGTTTTGAAAACAAGTGCCTATAGCTTACAATTCTGTATTGCATACTTAAAATTTGCTAAGAGGATGGGTCTTACATTGTGTTCTCACCACCAAAAAGAATTAATAACAAAGGGCGTAGAAAAAGACATTGGGAGGAGACAGGTATGTTCATGGCATTGAGGGGAGTGATGTTTTCGCCAGGGCACACTTATTCTTAAACTCAATGAATTGTATACGTTAAATAGGTATAGTATTTTACATGCCAATTACACCTAAATAAATTAGTTTCTTTAAATAATAAATTAAAGTAGCGGGTTTCCCTCCCAGAGGTACTAAATGAATGCAGGATATTGCTTATTACTGTTACTGTATATATTGGGCTATGTCAGGACAGTTGGACACCTGGACTCTAGTCTGAGTATCACTCTGCCAAATATGAGCTTGAAGACAAAGAATGCTCTGGAATTTCCACTGGACTTAGCATCTACATTTTACACTGATGAACTAAGCTGTACTGACATCTTTCCCTGCCATTGATACAACTCATCTTAAGTACACTTGGCTGGAGAAGAGGAGACACATATACAGAGAGCTCATGCTTTGGGCTGCCCCTCCCCCAGGAACAGGGAGCTCAGTAACAGTACCTTCCGAAGGTACTTAAGAAATAAGTTTAATTAGCCACATCTAATTTAGATTTTTAAAATATAAAGGAATAAGACTTTTTTGTACTGTAACCACTCCTACAAAGTTTCATTTAATTTTGATGCCTGCTACCCAGGTCCCAGTATTGTTAATTCTCAGAAACTCAGTTCTGGAAGCTTTGCATAGCAAATGTGTACTTAAATACTAAACTTTTTTTTTCAGTTTCTCAAGAACTATTCCTACATTCTTTTTGTTCTTGACTTCTCTCTTAGGGTTTCTGTATCCTAAAGTGATCAGTATGTGAGAAGGAATGAGAAGTGGAACGTTCCCTATAGGCAAAGCACTTCCCCGGAGTGGTAAGCGAGAAATGGCTTTGAAGGCAAGGATGGCCCCTCCCTCTTCCACATCCCTGCTCACACCTGCCCATAGTCTCAAAAAAGCATGTAATGACCAAGACTCATTTGCATCCCCATTATTCCTGCATTATCATTGTTTGTAAATGCCATCTTTCCTTAATTACCCCTGCTGAAAGAGAAATGAAGGCAAGAGAAGACAAAAAGGTTAATGCAACATTCCAGTAAAATCACAAAAGCAGGGCATGGGACTATCTTATTAACTTCATTGTGGTGATGTGTTATAAAATGCAAATTGCAGAAAGGGGGCAGTAATTTGTTAATAAATATGTTAATTAGGCAGAGTAAATGCCATACTGCATGGAGGGGGAAAAAATTCACTGATTGTAAACTCCAATACACAGCAGATTTCAGAGGGCAAATGTAGTTAATAAAACTACCTTTATGTTTTATATGGCTGCTCTTTAGCATAAATAGCTAATAACCAATTTACATTAATGGAGTGGGCACAAATGTAAATTAGCCCCTTTTTGGTTTATATTACTGAAATGCAATCCTAATGTTTGTGTTGCATTTGGCAATTTCATTAAGAGAAAGATCTGAGAACTCGATACAGTCCCAGGGCCTGCTTCAAGGAATTTTCATATGAAACCAAAATTACACTGCACATCCTTGTTCGCCACATGGGAATTTCCAGAAAGGGCTTTGCTATCAAATAGTTTCCCTATCCATGGCTATGTCCACAACCCTGAGCTCCTGTGGGTGTTCAAAACGTCCCGCTGGCCAAAATGCCACACAAGCCCGAAGCTGCAACAATACGGTCTTGTGCAACTGTAGTCTGGACTTCTGCTTGACTTTCTCTGTTTGATGACTGGTAGCAGCCCTGACTTGACAATAAACAAAGAGACCCTTGTATGAGAGGGACTTTCATAGGTCCAGGTGGCTGGAGGAAGGAAGAGAGAAGGACCTTCAGGGCCTTCTCAGTCTGTGTTCCCACTAGCCACAAAGATCGAATGCAAATGCTAGCAAATGCTAACAACAAGCATTTGTGCTGCCTGCACCAGTGGAAGTTTTCCACTTCTGGCCTCATTCATCTGCAACCTTCCAACTCACAGGGTCTTTCTTTAGTCATGCTGTGCAAGCAGCTACTGTATATACCAAAAGTTAATTTTACTAACACACTTCAGTGTGTCGCCGGAGGTGCAATAAATCATGAACCAATTTCCAATTTTGTTATGCCCTACTTGATAAGGATGCAAAGCATTCTCTCCCCCTATATACATGTTTTTAAACATGAGGATTAGAAGCAGGAACACATCTCCTTATGTGCAGTGAAATTTTAACCTTCCTTTTCAAGAGAAGTTGACCCCTGCAGGTCCTATTAGAATAAAATATCAGCCTATGTTTTCTTTGGTTTGGATCTTGGGTCCAGAAGCTACCTACAAGACTTTTATGCTGCAGAACACCTCTTAAGAAAAGTTTTGTGTGTTTTTTCCAACTTCAGCAAATAAATTCTTTCAGATGAAGTACAAGTTGTGGGGGCAGTTTTATTCTGAATTGTGCTGCATTTCTTAAAGGTACAAAATAAGATGCATATCTATTTAAATTTTCATACAATTATATTCTTGGAGATGTATAAGAGACTTTACTGTCCTCTCTACAACTTTTACTTTGAATATTTCCAGCGTTAGCCCATTGTAGTTGTGGATTAATCTAATTCTAATGGGGTTGTTTTGTTATTTTGTTTTGAGTGAGGGGGTTTGTATATTGAGTCAGAATTCAGAAATTAGATGACAGCAATTACCACTTCAAACTCATTAATTCCCTTGCTGCTTTGTCTGTACTCAAAATGATAATAATAAAATATATTTCTTGAGATTTTTTGAGGTATAAATAAGATTAAACATCACTAATTGGCAACCACCACAGTAATAACTGTTCTAGACAGTAATCATCAATGGATGAGAAAGTATTAGTCTCAAAGAGTGCCCCCACAAGACATTGGAAGGCTATCCACCCAAAATCTTGTGGTGGTCTGGTGATCAAAATGAAAATAGGGTGGAAAAAACTTTAAAAAAAAGAGAGAATATGGTGAGATGATTTATATGGAGGATGCATATTATTTAAGTCTCAAAAAAAATGGAGCTAAGTTTTAGAAAAAAGAGAAGGAAGCAGAAAATACTCCAACGCAGCAAAAATCAAAGGAAGTCAATGATCTAGGTTCTCCTCTACATCACATAAAGAAAGTACAGCCCAAGCTACACATGAACTTATATTTTCACTTTGATCCAATTTTTGTCTCTGAAAGGTTACACATGCAAGGAGGTTAGATACCTTCAGGTAAAAAGAGGCAGAATATGAACCAATAGAAAGCATATAAAGTTTAAAAAGTCCTAGGTTTAGTCAATTCAAGAGGGCAGAGGAGTAAATGGAAGTTACACTAACCTTTTCCAGGGACCAACCTGTAATTACAACTAAATTGTAGAGAAATCATCCCGGATAACCAACTGAACACTAGATGGAGAGAAGCCTTATAACCATGGACAGACAGAAGAAACAACTTCACCATAATGTGACTGGTAGAGAACGTGGAGGAGGTGTGAGAGGTCTGGCTCGGCTCCCATGGGTCGCAGGTAAAGATCCAGAGGGATATTTCAGTGGTCAGAGAGTTCCCCCTGAGAAGTTATTTTATGCAAATGAAAAAGAAAAAAAAGCTGGGGTAGCAGTAGTAATATCTGACAAAATAGATACCAAGGCTATAGTAAAACCAAGCCTTTAAAACCAAGGCTATAGTAAGAGACAAGAAGGACACTATGTAATGATAAAGGGAACAATCCAACAAGAGGATATAACCCTAGTAAACATTTATGCACCCAACATAAGAGCACCTAAATATGTAAAGCAAATATTGATGGACATTAAAGGAGAGATCAATGGAAATACAGCCATAGTGGAGGATTTTAACACCCATGGACTTCAATGGATACATCTTCTAGGCAGAAAATCAACAAGGAGATAGTGGCTTTAAATGACACACTAGATCAAATGAATTTAATTTATGTCTTCAGAACATTGCACCCCAAAGCAACAGAATATACATACTTTTCAAGAGCACATGGAATGTTGTCTAAGATAGACCACATGTTGGGACACAAAACAAGTCTCAATAAATCTAAGAAGACTGAGATCATATCAAGCATTTTCTCTGATGACAATGCTTTGAAATTAGAAATCAATCATAAGAAGAACACTGAAAAACATGCAAGGACATGGAAGCTAAGTAACATGTTATTAAACAATGAATGGGTCAACAACAAGATCAAGGAAGAAATCAAAAGATAGCTTGAAAGAAATGAAAATGAGGACACAATAATCTATAGTCTGTGGAACACTGGGAAAGCAGCCTTAAGAGGGAAATTGCTATCTCAAAAAAAAAAAAAAAAACAAGAAAAAGCTCATATAAACCATCTAACTTCACACATAAAGGCACTTGAAAAAGAACAACAAACAAAGCCCAAAATGAAGAGAAGGAAGGAAATAATAAAGGTCAGGGCAGAAATAAATGAAATAGAGTAAAAAAAAAGATACAAAAGAACAATGAATCCAAGAGCTGGTTCTTTGAAAAGATGAACAAGTTTGAAAAACCTTTAACCAGACTCATCAAGAAAAAAAGAGAAATGACTCAAATAAATAAAATCAGAAGTGAAAGAGGAGAAATAACAACTGACACCAAAGAAATATAAAGGACTGTAAGAAAATATTATGAACAGGTTTTTGCCAACAAGCAGGACAATGCGGAAGAAATGGATAAATTCCTAGAAACATATTATCTTCCAAAAATAAATCAGGAAGAATCAGAATCTGAATAGACAGATTACACCTGAGGAAACTGAAGCAGTAATAAATAACTCCCAATAAACAAAAGCCCTGGACCAGAAGGCTTCCCAGGTGAATTTTACCAACATTCCAAGAACTAACACCTCTCCTTAGCTAACTATTTCACAAAATGCAAGAAGCAAGGCTCCCAAACTCATTTTATGAGGCCAGTTTCATCCTAATTCCAAAATCAGATGAGGACACTACAAAGAAAGAAAATTATAGGCCAATATCCCTGATAAACATAGATGCTAAAATCCTCGACAAAATGTTAACAAACAAAACACAGCAATGCATCAAAAAAATCATACACCATGATCAAATGGAACTTATTCCAGGAATGCAAGATTGGTACAACACTTACAAATCAATAAATGTGATTCACCACATAAACAAAATGAAGGATAAAAACCACATGATCATATCAATAGATGCAGAAAAAGCTTTTGATAAAATCCAGCACCGATTTATGATCAAAACTCACAGCAAAGTGGAAATAAAGGGAACATATCTAAATATAATAAAGGCCATATATGACAAACCTACTGCCAGCATCATATTCAATGAGCAAAAACTGCAAGCGTTCCCCTTAACATCAGGAATAAGACAGGGATGTCCACTTTCACGTCTCTTATTCAACATAGTACTGGAAGTCTTGGCCACAGCAGTCAGACAAGAAAAGGAAATAAAAGGCATCTAAATTGAAAGGAAGAAGGAAAACTGTCTTTATTTGCAGATGACATGACACTCTACATAGAGAACCTCAAAGATTCCACCAAGAAATGACTAGAACTGACAAATGAATCAACAAAGTAGCAGGATACAAATTAATATCCAGAAATCAGTTGCATTTTTATATGCCAATAATGGACTAACAGAAAGTGAAATTAAATTAAGAAAACAATCCCATTCACAATTGCCTCAAAAAGAATAAAATACCTAGGAATAAACTTAACCAAGTATGTAAAAGACCTGTACTTAAAAAATTATAAGACACTGAAAAGAAATTGAAGAAGATACAAATAAATGGAAGCATATAACATGTTCATGGATAGGGAGAATTAACATCATTAAAATGTCCCTACTATCCAAAGCAATCTGTAGATTCAGTGTAATTCCTATCAAGATTCCAATCACATATTTCACAGAACTAGAACAAATATTTCAAAAATTTAACTATTAACTAAGTGAAATAAGCCAGTCAGAGAAAGACAAATACCATATGATTTCATTAATATGTGGAATCTAATTAACACACCGAACATACAAGCAAAATGGAGACAGATTCATAGATAGAGAGTGAATAACAGCTAGTGTGGGGGAAGGAGGGTATTAGGGGGTAGAGGAATTGAGCCAAAAGGAAAAAAGACTCATGAACATGGACAACAGTGTGGTGATGGCTAGAGTGAGGGTGGTTTAGGGGGACTAAATGGTAATGGGAAAAATTACAATAAAGATTAAATTTTAAAAAAATAAAAATGAAACAAAAAGTCCTGGGTTTAAATTCCCACCCTCCCTCTTGCTAGATGCACACCTTTTGAAAGAAATGAACATTAATAAGTAAATCAATACATTGATATATTACATGTATATTACCTAAGGACAAGTCCTTTTTATTATTTAAAAATAAATTTTAAAAAGATACATATAATCAGTTTGGAGAACAATTTGCCAATACTTAGAAAAGCTTGAAATATGCATATCACATGTCTGAGCAATTTCATTCCTCAGTGTGTGCCCTAGAGAAACACACTCACGTGAGAAGGCACACACAAAATTGTTTTTTACAGTGTTGTTTGTGGTAGAAAAAACTGAAAACGATCTAATAATTTCTCAAAAAGAGAATTAATGTGTACACTATGATGTATTCATATAATGGAATACCTCACAACTGATAAAATGAATAAACTATAGCTATACACAGCTACATGAATGACAGTGAAAAATCATGACAGAAGAATATGTACAACATGATTTCACAAGCATGTTTAAAAGCATTGCTTTATATTGCTTAGGATACATAAGTATATTACAAAAGTGCAATAAACAAGCATGGGAACAAAATTCAGAAAACAGTTACCTCTTGGAGGGAAATAGAATCAGAAAGGGTATTAAAATGCTTGAGTGATGAAAGTAGAAAGGGTGAAGATGTATAAGTATAAAGGGCATTTATATCTATTGGTTTTATTTATTAAATTGAAGGGTAGAAACACATATGTTCATTCTGCAGAGTGATATGGGCCACAGATATGAGACATACCATTACTGCATTTCATACTACAGGCAGTATTTTGTAATACCTCCATAAAAACCCCATGAAATAGAGCCTAGTGCCATATCAAATTCTGTTCAATTAAACTCAACAAATGCTTATGGAACTTGTACTATGTTAGGGGCTAAAATGGAAACATGAATAAGACCTAAGTTCCTCCCCATCAGTGAAAATAGCAAGTGTATTCCAACATTAGGTCCACTGTTCTCAAGGTGAGAAACAATGTCCACACTATGTGAGCAACTCACAAAGACTAAGCAGATGTGCACAATGATTAGTATTGCAACCAAATAAATCTCACACCCAAGTTGATCTGGCACACATTTGATGCTATGCATAATCATTATCATGCAGCCTGATAATTAAGGATAATTGGTAAATAATTCATGTAAATTACTGTAATTGATACAGCTCTGCAGTTAAGCCAAGATTTCTAGGGTCAGCTAAGTAGAAAAAGGAGAAGTTAGTTGGCCCAACTGAAAACCCGCTAATCAGCTGACATGGAAGAGCCTTTTCTTGCCCTACCAGGACCTCCCTCTGTCGTGTTCCCCAGCAGCCCCAAGCTGAAAGCTGAGCCCAGCCTCCCAGGAATTCCCAACTCTGGTGTGTCTGAGGTTCACAGTTGCAGTTGGTGTCCTTTAGAGAGTAGGGTTTTCCTCCATTCATGGAGAAAAAAAACAAAGGTCAACAAAATTAGCTCAGACCTCAGGCTTCAGACCAGAAGCCTGTGAAAGAAGGGGTAGGGAGCAAGACTAACCCTTCCTCTCTCTCCAGCACTGAAGGGGGCAGACATGGGTTTGCTAAAAGCTGTAACTGAACTTTCTTTTACCACTCCCTTAAGGCCAGATCCACCCAGGGGAAAATGTCCAGGGACATGATCCCCACCCAAAAAAAAAAGCCTCCTGCTTAAAATTTCTCCCTTGAAATTCTAACTAGAGAGACATGCATGCACCCTGGAAGTGCAAAGAGGGCCCTCAGTCATGGTTTTGTTTACTCAGCTTGGTTTCCCTGATGTAGCTAAGGGTAGAACAGCATTTGGAACTCTGATTGGGGGTGGAGGTGAAGGGAGGGACGGTGGTCATAAATGAGAAATCACTCTGGAACAAAGGAATGTGGCAGAGAACAGGACCTGGGACAGGGCAAAGTGGTCACTGGGTGCCTTAGCAGCAGCAGAGAAGCAAAGAGCCCAAAAGGTAGAAGAGGAACTAAAACACACAGTCCCTTTAAAAGGATATACTGAAACACACAGGGAATAATGGAGTATGATTTCTGTCTTAATCTGAGGTCCCAGCTTGTCTCCCTTCTAAGCTCATTGAGTAATGAAAAAAAGTCCTATGGTAGAAGGTATTGTGCTAAGTGAAATAAGTCAGACAGAGAAAGACAAATACCACGTGATCTTACTTACACATGGAATCTAAAAAGCAAAAAAACTGAACCAATTAAACAGAAACAGAATCATAGACACAGAGAACAGACTGATGGTTGGCAGAGGGGAAAGGGTTTGGGGGACTGGGTGAAAAAAATGAAGGGATTAAGAAGTAAAAATTGATAGTTACAAAATAGTCCCAGGGAAGTAAAGTACAGCCTAGGAAAGATAGTCTGTAATAGAGTAATAACTGTGTATGGTGCCAGGTAGATACTGGAAATATCAGGGGGATCACTTTGTAAAGTACATGATTGTCTAATCACTATGCTGTACACCTGAAACTAATACATATAATATTGAATGTACATTGTAATTGAAAAATAAAATTTAAAAATAAAGCAGCACGTGTTCATTAGAAAAAGTTTAGAAGTAAAATGTGTATAGTTTTACACTATCAAAAAAAGAAAGAAAAGTCCTATGATTTGCTGAGCTAAGAACGGGCCGCAACAGGCTCTGTGTCCCAGCAGCACTCCGTGCAGGTCTTCCAGGCCTGGCCTACTGTGCCCCTGCTAATCTTGGCGGTTACCCCAGACTTGGTTAAACTCTCTGCATGGTTCAAACATCCATGTTCATGAACAGGATGCATATTCTAGGAATATACTTCAAGTGTCTAGTGCTCTGGGCTCATTGCATTGGCAATGGCAAGTAATTTGCCTGGAATGATGTGGTGAAGAAAGATATTGCCCCAAGCACAGTACAGCAGCAGCCAGGGGCCCAGCTGAGGGGACCGTGCAGGTTGGGAGCGTAAGCACCCCCACAGCAAGAAGTATGGACAGACGTGTCCCCACAGCCTAGACACTCTATAAAAGCACAGACTCTTGACACAGTCCTTTGGAGGGAGAAGAGAAAGGAACTCCAAGTATGTTCAAGCTGAAATTTCCCATCAGTCTGGAGGGATGGCAATAAGAGTTCAAGTCAGGTTGAGTCACAGAAAATAAGGAAATGCAGTATCTCCCTGTACAACTAAGTCTGTGCCCTGAGATGCATACCTGCCTCCTTTGCCCATGAGCCCCTTTATTGTGACTTATCCCACAGAACTAGCTTTTGGCAGAATGCACATAAGAAGATGCTGAAATCAACTATCCCATCATAAAAGAGAAAACCCTGACCACTACTCTTGACTCAAGACCTGTTGCCTCTGCTGAAAAGCTGTGGCCCCTGAGTAAACCAGGACAAGAATGTCCTGAATCCCTTCTGTTAATACCCCTGAATGTCCCTCAAGGAACTGTGTTTATGGGAATTGTGATATTTGAAACTTCATTCCTTGGAAAAGTGATTTTGAATGCCTAGTGAAGAGCCAGAATCTTTTCACATAAATCTTAGGGAACACCAAAAAGATGCACACTGGAAGGGAAGAAAAACTTCAAGGGCAAAAGTTGCTCTTCCTAACGGCTCACTGAGCCAGATCCTCCCAAGTCCACGGGCACCAACACAAGGAAGAGAACTCACTCCCTTGTGCACTAGGGCCTTGGCTTCGGCTGCTCCCTCAGTCATGAGTGTGTGAAGATTACATGCGGTGACCCTCACAAGGCATTTAGCAGAGAGCCTTGCCTGTAGCAAACATACTTGGTGGTGGTGGCTGCAGTGGTAAGAGTGGAACCACATGTAACCAAAAGTAGATGGATTTTCTCTTGTAGCAAACTCCTTGAGGGCCCAGTTATATTTTAAGTATGTTGAAACTGGAGTGTTGTTATAATTAGTTACAGGAAGAGAAGCAAGGGATATCTGAGCTGGCAGACCACCAGCGCAATTCAGTCTCTAACTACAGAAGGGAGAGCATCTAATTAAATTTCTATCGTCCAAGAAGTGTTTCAGGGTGCTAGACAATGGTAATAATGACTTTAGAGATCATCACGCATTTGTCAGAAATAAGTATTCCTTTGGACACCTTGGAACTGCAAATGAAGAGGAGGTTCTAATAAGGTGAATTTCTACATCTTTGGATGACATCTCAAGCCTACATGAGATGTGACAGCATAAACACCTCTGACCCAGTGGCTATGGACCTGATAATTTTTAATAATTTATTTCTTGTTCTTTGGAATCTCTCAAAAGTACAGAAATGCCTTGTCCTTTTCCAGATTCAAATGACTGCTAGAAAATAATCCTCCTCTGACTACAGAATTACTGAGTATTAATATTATTTGCAATAAGCATGTTCCCCCATTTCCCACCTTCTCTTGCTCCCCCCAATGGTTTTTCTTGAGGAAACAAGCCACCATTACCTGCTCATTTCCATACAGGGAAGCCATCTGGAATGAAGTGGTGAAGAAAGATATTGCTCTTTCAGAAATTTCCCTCCCAAGCGAGGTATGTGAAATGAAGAATTGGTATTTTTAGCTTTTAAGTCTTTTTATCAGAAATCTGTATCTAACTCATCTGTTCTGAAGAATGTGCAGCCACATCAACAATTTTATGGCTTCCCTTGTAACTCAAAATAAGTTTAAAACCCATATATTTTCTTCTGTGACCACCCCTTCTCAAAGCTGACAGCCTCAGAGTCCTGTATGGACTGAATACAAAGCAGTTCAACTAGTGACTCTTTTTCTTTGTACAAAATCTCAACTACAATATTGTACTTAATTTAATCTGATCTAGTATTTATTCCCTTGAATGATGGCTACTTTGTTGAAAACCAAACATATAAGGATGTATTAGGTGATCCTTTGCCAAGAGACAGTAAAGCTCTGCGATCCAGAGGACAGACCAGGACTGGTCACATCCCAGCTCCACCGCCAACTGGGAGACCTGAGCAAGTTATCTCACCTCGTTGTGCTTCACTGTCCTCGTCTAGCAAATGGAAATATCAAAGGACTCACCTCGAAAAATTGTTGTGGGGATTAAACACGTGCAAAGTAAAACATTTAGAATGGTGCCTGGAACATAGTAATCACTCAATTTTTATCTGTGGTAATAATATTAAAAATTTATAATTTTAATAATTAATATTAATAATAATTTGGATTATAACTATAACATTAATAATATTATTACTATTCCTGATGCATGAAAACACCAATGTTATGCTATGGGTGTTTCTGTAAATTACTCTGTTCTTTATGCAAACAGTTAATTTTCATTACATGGACTGTTGCTGTACCACTGAATTGATTCTGCCTGAGAAATGCCAATACTTCAAATCTCCTCATCTATTTACTTCTTGCAAATAGATAAAGATAGAACATGCATGTGTGAACAGCAAACGCCAAAAGCACGCACCGAGTAATGAGGATGCAGCTTTATAATCATTCGGCACAGGTCTTGGAGAGAAGATTCTACCTCTCATTCACTGACTTTAGGACCTATTTCCTGAGGATGCATTGCCCCTTATAGCAGAGTTACTGGTGTTTATTATTAATAAAAAGTAGCAATTCATGCAATGTATATCTATCTTTACAACATTCTTCCATGTAGAGGCTGTCTAGCAGATTACTTAGCATAACACAAAGGAGGCCAACTCTGTACTTATGAAGGAGCTGAACTACTAATTCTACTCCTGAGAACAAGAAAGTAATCCAAAAGTAAGGAAAAAAATTATACATACATGTATTATATTATATATATACATGTATATATACACATTTGCTGCCTGTGCAACCAGCAGTAGTAGGATAATTAAATAAACGATGATATATCAACATGATAGATCATTATGGTGTAATTTTAAACTAATTATGACTGTGTAGCAACATAGAGTTAAGTTAAAAAAAAAACACAATATTTTATCTAGTTTATTACTGCATTGTTTGTGAAAGAAAAAAATGGGAAAACTAAGTGTCATCAATATAAAAATAGTAAAATATATTATGATACATACATGCTAGCAAAATTTGCAGCCCTATTAAAAAGAATGAGGAAGATCTAATGTACTGGCATGAGAAGGTCAACAAAATATATAGTTAGGTGGAAAATACAAGTCCCAGGTCAATATGTGAAATAAGATCCCATTAAATTGGGGTGTATGTATAGATGTGCATGTGTGAGCATATATGTAAATACAGAATCAAAGGTCTAAAAGATTATGCACTCAATGCTAATACAGACTATATCCAGAGAGGAGACTAGTGTGAAATGACTAAGGAAGACTAATATCCACTCTATGACCTTCTATATTGTTGGAACTTTTCACAATATTATTACTTTTTTTAATAATTTTAAAACTTCATGTTATGATTGTGTGTTACATGCCATTGAGCCGGCTCTGACTCCATTGGGGAGGGCAATCTCTTTAACTCAGCTACCAATTCAAATATTAATCTCATCCAGAAATACCCTCACACACACCCAGAATAATGTTTAACCATATGCCTGATCACCCCGTGGCCTACTCAAGTTGACACATAAAATCCACTCTTATACCTGCCCTATTTTTCCTTCTCTCATATGCCTTCTCCTGATAACACTTTATCAACAAATCCCTATCTCAGGCTCTGCTTCTAGGGAATGTGACTTAAATCACCTACTATGTGCCAAGAACTTTAAACACCAACCATTATTCAACCTTTATGGCATAACACAATACATAATGGTGGGCGGTAAGCTATCATAACAGGTAACAGCATGAACCTGGAAAGGAAATATGCCTTATCTCAAGATCTAATATAATAGATATATTAGCTGGATAACATTAGGCCAGTTATATAACTCCCTCAAGTTCAGTTTCTTCATCCATAAAATGGGACTATTTATGATACTCTATTATTTAACCAACTTAGTGTGAGGAATAAATTGTCCCTTCAATAAGTATTTGTGGAGTGAATGGAAGGAGATAATACATATAGCGTTCATATATCAACATCTGGTTCAGAGTAAAAGCTCACCAAATACTGTGTCCTGATCTTCAGATACCAGTTAAAGCCCGCTCTAAGGTCAGGTCAGCTTGGATAGAACAACTAAGACCTATGAAAATCTGAAGTTCTCACCAGCTTCCTGCAAATTCTCAAGGGCTTTCATTCTCTTGGTCTCTGCTTCAGGGGCACCTGTGTCATCTCTCTGATCAGACATAAAACCCAGCCCCCCACCACCACCACTTCTATAACTCCCACACAATGGAACTTCCATGAAACATTAGTGAGCGTAGCAGACTTTATCAAAAATTGAACCAGGAGCAGGAGAAGGCAAGCAGACCAGCTGATGGCATGAAAAATGAGGACCACCACAGCAACACACAATTTTAATAAATCTGGCAGCATCACAGTTCTGAGAACGTCCTCTGGCCCAGCACCACAGCCATCACCTTGCCATTTCACTGGCCTCGTCGTTTTCCTGCCTTCCTCCTTCATGCTGACTCCTCTCACCTCTGCTCTCCCTCCTCTCATCCTTACCCCATTTTTTCCCCTCTTCTATAAACAGTGATGTTCTCCCAGGATATACCTAAGCCCCCAACTCCTGTTCGCAGACTTTCACAACAAAATCAGAGGCATTAGGCAGGAAGAGGGCCTTTTCTTTATCCAGAACCACTCTCCTTAGAAAGGGCTTTTATATAAAAAATAAAATTTTTGTTCCTGTAACACTAAACAAACAGATCCCAATGAGGATAAAATTTTACTTACATTTTGCAATTTTCTAATGAGAAAATTGAAATTGAAAGAGGTTAGCTCCCTTAAACCCAAATCAAAGGGTAGGATTAGGATTTGAACCCAGATCTGCTTAATTCGTGGCCGGTGCTCTCAAATGATGCACTACCAAAAAAAAAAAAAAAAAACCCTAAGAGGCCATCAGCACAATTCAAGTCTGTGGCAACAGTCTGTACCTTCACTTTAGCCAGCTGTCCTTTGGGGATTTGCCCATGCTTTCAAGGGGCTGGGTCACAGTAGCATGAATTATTCAGCAAAAACTATCAGACCCGTTACAGAAACAATGCAACAAACATAATCCGCCATCTTCTATGAAGAGTGATTTTCCCATTCATTTGAGATGCTGTATTCTTTTGATTTTTTTTTTTCAGGCAACTTTGTGCATGCAAGCTCTTAAAATCTCTTCTACTTGGAATTGCAGCATGTAATAACAGCACATAATGAAAAACGTGCTCAATGAATATTTGATGTTTAACTAAATGAAATGACAATGACAATGTTTCAGTAGTGTGCCATAGCAGATGGTGGATAGTAGGCGGTGCCATTGGTGAAGGGCTTTTAACCTCAAACTCCTCAGAGCCCAGAGAAGGTGAACTCCTTCTTCATTACTTAATAATGGTCCCCTAGACCCAAAACCATGCTTATCTTATCGCACTTCTGTGAGGATTGATTTTTTCCAAAGGATAAAACTCTATTCTTTGTTTCTCAATGAAATTCCTTAGTCATTGAGTTATTTCAGGCCCTAACAAAAAAAAAAAAAAAAAAAAAAAAAATGTTCAAATGATAGCAAGCTGAAGGCTTCAGTAGTATTTATCTAAAATAAGATCTAAGGGTCAACATCAATTCTTGCCTCTTATCTGTATTGTGCTGTGTTTCAAAGCAATCACCACAATTCTGGAAATATTTGCAAAGAAAGAAAGAAACATCCAGTGGCAAAATTTTTCATTTTCAGAGCCCAAAGTGAATATTTGTAAAGGGACCGCCCCTTAGGACCACTGCTCCCTAAAAGGTCCTTTTAAGACAGTTACTGTCTTAAAAGAATGTTCCCAAGACATTCAGCCTGTTTTCATCTCAAAAGTGCCACAAATCAGCAGTGGGGCTTTGAATAAGTCTTTAAATGGCTGTAAGCCTCAGCCTCCTCCTGGGTAAAATGAGAAGCTGGTACTAGCGCTCGCAAGAGCTCCTAGTGCTGATATTTCATGATCCAATCACGCTCAGAGAGTGGGAAGCTGCAAACTACAGTGCCTGCAACGGCAGCAGGTCTCGAGGCCATTTCTCAGAAACTAGAACTGCTGGTGGCAGAGCCACCTTATCTCTGTCTCTAAACTCAGGTTCCCTCTTAAGCTGTCCAAGGTGCCCCCACCCCCCACACCGGGAGGAGGAGCGGAGGCTGCCACCCTGGCCTGGTGCAAGCACAGGCAGAGCAGCCTCCACCCAGAGGGGCGGCCTCTTTTTAATTCACTCAAAGGAGTTGCCTGGGCTCCTTTGAAAGGAGAAGCGGCAGTTCAATGAAAATGTACCTTTGGGTACTAGCCTATCTGATAAGAGAATGGAAAACTCAGATACAAGAGGGTCTATAATTTCTTATCCATTTCTCTCACTGGAACTGCAAAGCCAACTTTAAAGAAATGAAAGAACTGTCCCCTTACAAAGATTTGTGAGAAAAATCAATAAAGGATTATAAGGTCATTTATTGGTGAACAAGCCTCGGAAGATACTGAGAGTTGGATTCAGATGATACATCCATAATTTCAAAGGTTTTTCTGATGTGTGTCAGACAGACCTTCTGAATACTTGCCTCCACAGTCTCTCCTGCCAGCCTGGCCATTAGTCTTTCCTTCTGTTTTAAGTCTCTCTCTTCATCCTGGTGCCACAGATCAACCCAGGAATGCCCAGGAGAAGTCCATACTGCACAGTGAATGGGCCCGGCCTGCTGCATCTAAGACCAGGAGATCAAATGGAGAGCAAGGAGTGGGGGCAGAATATGGCCATCAGAGATGTGAGTGACCACCACTCACACTGCCCCGCATCTCACAGCATTTGGGGCCAAAGCCAGGGGAGTCTGGTGCCCTGTTCCAGGGCCTCAAGGTCTTTTTTGAGGAGGTGACATTGAAGCTGAAATCTAATGGATGAGTCAGAGCCCCGGAAGTATAGAAGCAGCACGTACCAAGAAACCTAGAAGGTTTAAAAAAAACATAAAGAAGAGCAGTGTGGCTGGAAAACCATTTGTGGGGTATAGTGGCTCCAGGTGAGGTAGGAGAGATGGGCAGGGGCCAGGTCAAACAAGACCTCTGGCCTAGATTGGGTTCCCCTGAATCAGGCCATGGGGGAGGGTTTGAATGCAAGTGTTTATTTCTTTGAAGGAAGCACAGGAAGGGAGAAGGACAGTGAGACAGGAACAGAAGGAAGGCAGCACAGGGATGTCAGTGAGCCGTTTACCACCGTGGGCAGGTAGAGTCAGTCCTGGGAGACCTCTGGAAGACTGCACACAGCACACCTCGGAGTTCTGCCACCTGAGGGCAAGGGTTGTTGGGATATTTATCCACCAAGTCTGCTGCTGAGGCATTAACTCCCACAGGCTGCCTGCCTCTTCAGCTGGCAGCCGGGAAACCTCCGACAGAAAGTTGCAGGGGACAACAGTAGAAAGCAGTCCAATACACAGACACAGTAAGTCCCAGGGGCGTGTGGACAGCACCTGATACAGCCTGTAGATAAAAATAAGGACTTTGGATTTTATTCTACATGCACTAGGAAGCCATGGACTCATAACATGTAGATGAAGGGTGGTAAACCAAGCATCAACACTTTCCCATAGACAACTTAAGATGGTTGTTCTTACTGCCGTGTAGAGAATGGTTGGAGGGAGGGTGGCAGTGCAGAGTGGAAATGTTGCTTCTTCTAAAACTCGGTGTAGTTCAAGGTGAAGTAGCTTTCCCAGACCTTTCTCACAGAGGCTAATCTCAAGCATCTTCTGACCTTATCCACCCTGTCAGCCATCCCTTGCTAAAACATCCCTCTACTTTTCTATCCCATAGGTGCTATTGCTCTCACCTTTGGCCATTCAGACTCAGGTTCTTTCAGAAAGACACATCACCCAAGCTCTTCCTCACCTAAGTGACCCACAATTTGTCATCTACATAAGGATTAGGTGCCACCTGCTCTCACAGCAGCACGCTACAGCCACCAGCAATTAGGGACATGGGGAAAAGGTTATACTTTTAAAAATCATGTGAAACAATAGTAAGTCAGATAGTGGGTCCCCGTCCTGAGACTCTCCCACTTTCTTCCCATGTAACCTGTGACAAATCACTTAACTTCACCGAGGCTGTAAAATGGGGATAAAATTTCTTCCATGGAGAGCTGCAATAAACAAGTGAGGTATCACAGGCACAAGGACCTGGTACATAATGAGTGCCCAATAAATAAGTGCTCATTACTATCGTGATAATAAATATACAAAGAATATTCATATGTGCTCTTACCACAGAGTCCCATTTACAGGGTCAGAGAGAAAGTAATGCTCAAACACACACACACACACACACACACACACACACACACACACACACATACACACACACACACAACTTTGTTTATTCTGATGAACTGTCTGGTTTGGACTAATCCAGGCCAAAGTTTTCTCTCATTATCCTATAAAAGTATGCATTGGTTGAATGCACTATACCCTGAATATCTAAGAAATTATTTGACTTATTGCCTGGGTACTTCACAGTGTCAGTATGAAGAACACTGAGCAAAATTTAAGGAATACTAAGCAAAAACCTGATATTTCTAGTGCCAAGGGAAAAAAAGAGTATATTTTTCCTATTTTAAAGCTATTTTACAGGTAGAAAATAGTAATTGGGCCTGGAAATGCAAGTGTTGTGAGCAAAAATTATTAATATGATGTGGAGAATTGGGTCCCACCCGCTCTTCCCCATTTAAGTGAACAGCGTCCCTTTGGCAGCAGTTAAAAGCTAATGGCCAGCCAAAGATGAGCTCTTCCATCAAAAAGATAAATTAGAGACTATTTGTGATTTGTTTGGTTTTGACTTTCACCCATTCTCTAATGTCCATAATTAAAAATGGGCCAATCAAACATCACATTCCTCATTTACTGAAACAAAAGTGGAGAATTATTATATCAACCCACATATAGATTGACCTTTTTAACAGATAAAATAGCTGAAAAACCACAGGGAAAAAGGGCTTCTAACTTCACCACTCCCCTTTCCTATGCCATACCCCATGATTACTAAGCTTGCCGACTCTGTGGAGACACTTTCTTTGGGGAGGACACTTTCAAAGAGCATTGAACTTAGACACAGAGAACTCCATCTCTGCACCTCAATGTTGTCATCTACAAAATGAGAGTACTGAATTATAGTAATGAGAAGTCTTTGGATTTAAATATTCATGCTTTCAGGTGTTGCTAAGGCAACTCAACAAATGTTTCTACCTAAAAAGGGTAAGGGGGCTTCTAAACTTTTCCAGAACAGAACAAAAGTAGTGGAGAAGGAGTAGGGTTAGAGAGTGGAGGGAGGGCACAATAGCCATTCTTGCTAAGAGGCCCTCTGGAAGCCATTATGAAGTTTCATGGAATAAATGAGGAGCCAATCAAGTGACACAACCTCCTATTCCCTGATGGAGAGATGAAGAGAAAGGTTGATCTTCTTCACAACTCTAAAATATCCAAGCTTTACATCACACGTTCAACTTTCAAAGCACTTTCAAAATCATTTCAATACTTGTCTGCACTCTATACATCGACCTGAATAACTAATACATGTTGGCATCTTCTCCTAGAGTTTCTACATCAGAACACAATGCCTCCCTTGTTCTGTCTCTGCACACTCCAGCATTGTAAAGACAGTGGGGTTTGGGGATTATATTTGACAGCTTCCTCCACCATCTCCATACTCATGCAGATCTACTTATGTTCTGTCAATTCTACCTCCTGCACTAAAAAACAAAAACAAATACTGGAATGTCTTAAATATTCAGTGGGATGGTCAACTTTAGCACATCTCCTTTTCTCTTCTCAACAACTGCATGAAGACAGGACAAATACAGTGGTACCAACGATATATGCCTGAGCTCAAGACGTCAACCATGTTGCAACAGTATGTCAGTTGCTGCTCACTGGTGCTTTGTTCCTGCCATTGTGAAGTTCATATAAAGCAGTGATTCTCAAAGTTGAGTGTGCATCAGAATCCCCCAGAAGGCTTACTAAAACATAGATTGCTGTCCTCCCTCTGCCCTACCAAGAGTTTCTGATTCAGTCTAAGATGAGGCCTGAGAATTTGCATTTCTCACAGGTTACTAGGTGCCTCTGAGGCTCCTGGTCCAGAAATCAAGCTTTGAGGATTGCAGGTGTGGGGAAATATGTGAGATGAAATAAGTTGGAGCTTGCTTGTCAGAGGAGGGAATCTGAGCTCACTTTGTTTCCTCCTTAAATTCAGATCAAATTAACATTTACTGAGTTATATAAGGCACTGGGTTAAATGCTTTCAAACACTTTTTAATTCTCACAACGGCCTGTGCAATAGCTATTGTCATTCTCATTTTTAAAAAGAAGCCAATTGAGACTGCAGAGAGATTAAGCAACTTGCCCAAGACCACAAAGCTAGCAAGAGTAGGAGCCAGAATTCAAGCTCAGATCTTTGGCCTCCAAGTCTGCAGGGCGATCTCAGTGATGCTGTAAATTCCCACTCTCTAGGGGGCTGCCAAAGGGCTCTGAGCAGAGGTTGTCAGTGGCACTGATGGAGGGTGGGGATGGGCTGAGGGGCATCAAAGAAGCTCTCTTCACATGCACATCCAGCTAAGTGGGCTGACAGACCAATTCCCTTCCCTGTACCTCAGCTCTGCCAACTGTGAAACCGAAGACCAAAATAGGTGCCACCTACCCCCAGCTTGTTCCCAAGAATGAGATAAGAGCTCTCAGCTCTTATATAAGAAGCAGTTTTCTTTCCAACCCCTCAGCTCACTAAGTAGCCTGAAAGGCTCCAAATCTTAGGAAGGATAGGGTTCACCTTTACTCTCTTGAACCTAGTACAGTGGTCACCCTGTTCTCCCATCCTGTGACCTCTACCCCTCCCCTCTGCCGATTATCAACAAGCTGGGAACTCAAAGTTCAAAGCGTGTTCCTAAAATGATGTGTGTGTTTCAAAACTCTTTTTGTTCCTGCAGAGTGACTGATGAGAATTCCTCTGACAGCTCAGTTGGACACATTTTTTAGGTGTTCTTCAGATTCCGCCCTCACTCTGTACTTCCAAGGCCCCTAAGGCATATGTTGTAGGCTCTGCCTGCTGAGTAACTGGCGGGAGGCATGTCGCACCTATTTTGTAAGCTTAGAAGGGCTGTGCCAAGAGGCTCATCCTCTTAGATTTAAGACTCTTTTTGTGGCGCTTAGTTTGTCTGTCTAATGAACTGAGAGAAACACTTGGGTTCCACCTTAGTCAACCACTGAACATGCCAGAGAATACATAAGTGTTCTGGAGTCAAAGTGAGCAAATAAAAGATTGGTTTCTTTTGTTTCCTTTTCTTGGCTTGCTGTCTCAAAGGGATGCCAGTCTCCCTTTTCCCCAGTCTCTCCTTGTGGGTGTTTGTTTATTACTGGAGTGGAGCAAGACTCTGAAAGCCATACCCTGTCTCTGAAGTTTTGATTGTAATGGAAACAGTCTCCAGGGGGTGAAGTGTCACTATGTTATCTAATGATCAAGGACAGCATGCCTGAGAGAGTGAGCAGCCAGGGTCTCTGGCTATCACCACATGGCTTATGCTGCCTCTAGTCTCTCTGCCCTGCCAGTGACTAATTGATTTGTGAATGTGCTTGGAGGTACTCTGAGTGAGAAAGACACTTTATATCTGCTTGCAGTAAATTCTCAGAGGGACAAAATACCCATTTCAGGCAACAATTTCCCTGCTTGACTCTCTCCTCTATTCAACTCCCAATTAGCTAAATCTTCAGGACCCAAAGAACTAAGTAGGAAAAGAGGCTTCTGATGGCTAGTTGCTGCCAAACAGAGGTGTTAGCACATGAGGAAAAGAAACCAGAATCGATGGTAAAAGTAAGGAACAGAAAAGTAGGCAGTAAGGAAAGGAAGTGGCTCTGTGGCCTTTAAGCCACTAATTTAAGACAATTACCAGATCCCAAAGTCAACATGTTCGGTTTCTACCACTGACCAGGAATGAGGATAACTCATGAAAAGCCAGACCTCTCCAGTGCAGCCTCCTGGCAACTTCATTTAACACAGTAAATTCTAATAGCCTAATTATTTACCTTCAGCAACCAATCTAATATTTCTATACATAGACACAAAAGTGCTGTCAGCTTTTTGTAAATCCTTCCCCAAAATCTACCAGAGGGTTGATCTGGGATGTCTTCATGCCCAACTGGGGATGGGACTTGCTTCCGGCTTTGTGATTCAGCTTCTGCCTACAGTGCATTTGTTTTTCAAAAAGAGTTTGCCAGGGCTGCAGAAAGAGTTGAAGGATCATAGATAAGAAAACTGAGCTTTTATCAAATGCTGCTTCTTGAAAGTGGACTTGGCCCAAACTCAGAGTTCTTCCCCTATTGCTGACTGACCCCAGGATACCCTTGGGTAAAAGCCAGTAAAGTTTTTCTTGGGCCTTTTTTACATGCAAAGTGAAACACTTTGGATAGCTTGGATAAGGAGGCTAAATTCATTCATTTATTCATTCAGCCAGAATTTTTTAAGTACCTGAAATGTGCCAGACTCAAAAGTAGAACTTATTTTTTCATCACTAGTTGTAATGTTTGTTCTGCAGAAATAACTGGTCCATATTTTCTTTTTCTTTTTCTTTTTCTTTTCTTTTCTTTTTTTTTTTTTTTTTTTTTTTTTTTAGGAAGTATGCCACTAGATAGTGAATGGGAGAGCCACTTTTCTCCCTTTTCACAGCCTCTAAGATAAGTTCCATGAGGGAGCAGAGTTCTGGAACGTTGAGCCATTTTCAAACTGCTAACAACATTGATTGCTTTGGCAAATCCTATTCCATTGGCTTAAATCTGGCACAGCACAGAATAATTCATAGCTTTCCAGAACCACCTCTATCTAGAACCCATGGAAGTACAACTTCACTTAGGACATTTTCTAAAATACCTATGCAACAAAGAATTTTTTTTAATGGATCCTAAACACATTCAGAGGTTATCCTCCCGCCCATTGCTGCACTCTCTCAATTGCCACAGGTGACCAAGAAGGCCCAACATCAGAAAGCAGTCAACATAACATGGCTGGTGCTCACTTCAGCAGCGTATACACTAAAAATTAGAATGATACAGAGAAGATTAGCATGGCCCCTGCGCAAGGATGACACGCAAATTTGTGAAGAGTTCCATATTTTTCTGCTGGCTGGTACAGTCCAGTAGTGAGCTAACACGAACCCCAGCTTAGGAAACAGGGTTGTTCATGTGGATGGCTTTCTGCCGAAAGCATGGGAACAGAAAAAAAGAAAATAATAATAACATGGCTGACCTTTTTAATCTTTTGCAAATTCAGTCAAATTGCCATCATTCTTATTCTATAAAGTGGATAAGTAGTTCTTGTCTAGCTTCACAGGATTCAAATTATTCTTCATTGCTGTATAGACCAAGTAATGCAATTATAATAAAAAAGAATTTGTATTTGAACAGTCCTTACTAGTTTATAAAACATTTTATAGTTTACAAAAGCATTTTCTCATTTAATCAAAGCATTTTAACATTCACTTAGCAAACAGTTATTAACCCCCAATAGGTTTCCCTAGTGCCCAGCACAGTACTTAGTGGATGAAGAATAAGATATGGTCTCTGCCCTCAAGAAATCCAGGGTCTAGTGGGTAAGAAAGACAGGTCAACAACAACATTAACATGATGTAAATGTAATAGAGACATATAAAGGTGGAGTGACAGACAGAAGAAGGATAACATATATTATGTATTCAAAATTTAAAATGGTATTAAGGGGCGATCTGTTTACTTACAAAATCCTAGACAGCAGGATATCTTGGTATATGTAAATAGATAGAAACATAATAAAATATTTTTGATGATGGTACAAGACTGGGTATGCCAGCTCTTGTAGTGGACGAGATGGCAGTAATAGAAATGGTAATAATGGTGGGTTTTAGAACACTTGATCATTTTTTGGTTTATCAGAATTGGTGTTCTCTTTTGTTAAAGTACAAAACCCCAGCCATCTCTTGAAGCATTTCTCTTCATAGCTTGGCAGTCCAGTGGTTCTCCATAGAGCAAATATACACCCAACCACAGCAACAACCACCACAAAATATTAGTAGCGACTCATTATTTGGTAACAAATCATGTGCTGAAGAACTAACAGCCAGTGGCCACTTGGAAATGTGCCTAAATTTAAAGAGGAAAGAAAAAGCCCTCTACTCAAACCTGTCTTACATTACTTGAGCACCATTTGCATGAACAGGAGAGGCAACAACAATTTTGAGGAGGGTAAGAAAGCCAGGCAGGAGAGGAAGAAACCTAACACAAATTGAAAGCAGATGACACAAGACCCTGGCTCATGTAGCCCCATAAGAACAAGCATGAAATGAGCTTCTTGCAAAAGGGCGACGCTGAGAAAAGGGGCCGGCGGGGGCGGGCGGGGGGTGGGGGGCGGCGGGGCGGGGAGCGTGGATGGTTGTAATAAATCCTAACAAAAGCCAACAAAAGAAAACGTTAGACAATTTGTTGGATAAATATTCAGGAAGCCTGATCCACCTTACTGCGTTGTTGCAAAGAACAGCTAATAAAGAAAAGATTGTCAAGGACACTGCAAACATAGAACTAAGCAATAATAAGAACATTAATAATAAGGAAGGGCCGAGGAATGAAACCAGTTCCACCAAGACCAAAGATGTTGAGCAACCACCCCAGAAATAAAGAAAACAGATATGAGTGCCTGGAGGTGGTACAAACAAACAAGAACCAAAATACTTTTTGCTCTTAATTTTTAAAAAGAAGACAAGTTTACAGAGTATAAGACTATAAATAAATATTGGCCAATGGGCTATTGCTTTTCCCTGGAGGCAGCTCCTTTTGAAATGACTTCCTAGACCAGGGGGTGCAGCATTTGCAGGCTCCTACTCCCTTCCCCAGAGCTCACGGCCCACGACAGGAAGGCTTCCCTCCCTAGTCTTGAAGATATGGGATTGGAAGAAACACTGGAAGGAATCCAAAGCTGTGGTTCATTTCATTCTTTCATTTCCTGCCTTTGCCAAATGCTGACAATTACAAACAAATGTTGTCTTCACAAATACTTTCTTCTAGATGAACATTCTGCGCATCTTGGTTGCTTATATGTATGTGACTTAAGAAACACTTTCTAAATCCCCAAGTTGACAGGATTTCCACGTAATGATAATGATTATTTAATGTCATCATCACAATGGGCTGCCTGGGCAAATGAAATGCTTGCTGGGTCTAAAGCATTCACTCAAGTGAGGTAAATTAACGCTTTCCAGGGTACTCAATTTCCCACTGGGGCCCTAAAGAAGGTAATTCATTACTCAGGCATTCTCCACCCCCAACACTGCTGTCTACCAACAAGTTCTTCTGCTACTTAAACTGTCAGATTTCTCAGCCGCTATAGGGGAGTCCAAGAGAGATAAGACTGTGCTGAGAAGGTCCAGGCTGGGTGGATAGTTTTAGGCATCTGAAGATAGTGAAGAAGTGATAATCATCATCATCATAACACACATGAATGCACCCCCTCTAACTTTGCAAAGCACTTCTATTGCATCAATCAATCCTTTTGATCCTTATAATAATCCCTGAGGTATGCAAAACAGGTATTATTATATTGAGCACCTGGCTATGGCAGCAAGAAGGGCACAGTGGTAATGGCGCAGAGGTGAGCCTAGAAGACACAGGCAAGAAAAAAGGGTACAGCAGAAAGAGGGGACAGGCCCCTAAGCCAGTAGCCTCGAGAGCACCGAGAGTCTGGGACCAGAGGCCTTGTAGAGTGAGGATACCATACATGTACATGGAGGCAGAAATAGGAAGGGGCTTACGTGTTCGGGCAGACTAGGTTTAAAAGATTCCTGATACCTGCTGTGTAAAAGATTACTGCTTCTAGGGCCAAAAATCAAGAAAGATGACAACTAAAATGAACCAAGTGGCTATTATCTGCCAGGTATTTTCCTATGAGATATTAACTGGTATAATCATCACAATAAAATCCAGGCAAGATAAATATTATCAACGCATTTTCTACAGATGAGAAAACTGAGGCTCAAAAAAGTGGCATTATTTGACCAGAGTTGAGAGCTACTAACTGGAGAAGATGATATTTGGGGACTAGGAAAGAGACAAAGCAACAGAAGTCTGATGGCTCTGGCCAGGCATATTAGCAACAAGTTTGGGGCAGCGCTAACAAGACATTAGGAAGAGTTCAGCCCTGGCTAGTGTGGCTCAGTGGATTGAGTGCCAGCCCGTGAACCAAAGGGTCACCGGTTCAACTCCCAATCAGGGCACGTGCCTGGGTTGTGGGCCAAGTCCCCAGTGGGGGGCACATGAGAGGCAACCACACATTGATGTTTCTCTCCCTCTCTTTCTGCCTCCCTTCCCCTCTCTCTAAAAATAAATAAATAAAATCTTTAAAAAGAAAAAAAAAGAGTGTAAGCCCTGACTGGTGTGGCTCAATGGATTGAGTGCTGGCCTGCACACCAAAGGGTTACTGGTTCAACTCCCAGTCAGGGCACATGCCTGAGTTGCAGGCCAGGCCCTCACCTGGGGGCATGCAAGAGACAACCAATTAAAGTATCTCTCACACATTGGTGTTTCTCTCTTTCTCTCTCTCTTCTTCTCCCTTCCCCTCCCTCTAAAAATCAGTAAATAAATCATTTTTTTTAAAAAAAAGAAGAAGAGTTTGAAAATAAAAACAATAGCCCTGGGCTCCCTGTGTACTCCCTGCCCTAGAGGTACAAGAGGCGGGCTCACAGTGCCTAGTGAGGTGCGGTAACAAGAGAGATGATTCCTGGCAATTATCTCCTTTTACAGATGGAGAAACTAAGTCCCAGGAAGAAAGTCATAGAGCAGTTGGAGAAAAGTTTTTCTTCTTCAAGGAACAAGAGGAAGGTACAATAGCTGAAAACAGAGAAGTCTGGGGGGATCATGAGAGCTGGCAAGAAGTTTGCCTAAGAGGGTAGATTCATGCTGGTGAGAGCCAGAGATGACGGAAGGAAGAATGGTTGGAGCAAAAAGAACGTCGGAGGGGCCTGGAGGAGTGGAAGGAAAGCTCTCTCACTCCTCTGCTGCTCCACGTTTGGACAAGATACTTCTCTGAGCTTCATCTGTAAGATAGTGTCAATAAAATTCACTTCAAAGTGATTCTCTAAGGATTCAAAACTTACAATAATAATAGAGAGTTTGAATGACGATTGTTTTTCTTAAGCATTTGAAGTTTTGATGTTGAAATAGATGGTCTCTCAGGAGGGTGATGTAACAGGCCAGGCTGGCTTTTGGATTTGCAGTGATCCCCTTCTTTGCATTTAATAAGATGTTCCTATTGAAAATCTACTTTCCCAATCCTCATGAATTCAACCTCTGTCATAAGAAAGACTTTTGATTCTAAGAAGCACCTAGAAAGCCAGTTCAGTGACCTTTTCCTTTTGTAAGACTTATATAACATGTTTCTTCTTATAAACTAGGAACCATTCTGCTTTAAGTCAAGAAGTTTCCTCCTGGAGGGAGAATTAATCGGGATAATAACATCCTGCCCAACCCTTACTAGCACAAAGGGTCCCATCCAGTAATAATGCATGAAGACTTCAACCAAACTGCCTACAGCTTCTCAAAAAGATTTGCCGAAAAGAACCTGTATACGTTCATCTCTGAAGTTACTCCAGGTCCCAAAGAGAGCCATTCCCAAGGAACAGGCGTGGCAATTGTGAGCAATATCAATTTGCAAAAATGCCTGCAAAGGCACTTAGGAAGTTTCACCTTGCAAGTCTGGAGTAATTCAGAGAATCTTAGAGGTAACAAGGACCTTGTAGGCTGCCTCATCTAATCCCCAACTCTAATTCTACTAATCAGTGTCCTCCCAGAGCTAACATGGGGCTTCTTTACACAGATCTGGGGTTGGGGAAATTATTTCTAAGAAGAGCCCACAGGACTCTTGGATATAAATACAGTAGTACCCAGAGCCACTGAATGACTCATTCAAAATATCTTCAATTTCTCAGTCTTATTCTTCTTATTATTTTTGAAAGTTCATATTTTATATTAATGTATTCTTATAATATGCACACTACCTGCCAGCGCCATGCCAAGCTGCTTAACCTCCTGAATAGTCACAGGATATCCTCTCCCCCACTCCCCCTCCACAGGCCACAGAGCTAACTCGCCTTCCAAACACAAACCCAGTGTGGGCCGAGGACACTGGCACAGAGACGGCTTCCCCCACCATTCCCTCCCCATTTGCCAAGTAAAGACAGGGCAGGGCTAAAGTCTAACACCAAACCAGCCAAACCTGAACTCAGCCCTGCCCTGGCCCTCCAAGCCCGTCACTGGACAGCTGGCAGCGCTGTCCAGTCACAGGGCATTGCAAGTGGACGCTTGTTTACTTTTGATTCGAAATGGAAGGCCACCTGCTGGGAAAGGACAGCAGACCTCAGCCTGCAGCAAAGCCCAAGGACCTGAAAGGGGCTACAAAATAAAGCGTCTGGCCTCCCGGCTTTACAGACGGATGTGCAATGCATGGTGCTTCTGTCACGAAATGAGGCGAGCCTGTGTGCTGAGGTTAAAGTGGGAAGCAGGTCTTCTGTTCTAATTCCATCTGATAGCCAGGAAAATGTCACTAAGTACATACTGGCAGTAACAAAATAGTCATGGGATGTAAATTACAGCTTAGGGAATATAGTCATTAATACTGTAATAACTATTTATGGTGTCAGGTGGGTGCAAGACTTATTGGGGGAATCACTTTGTAAGTTACATAAATGTCTAACCTCGATGCCATACACCTGAAATTAATACGAGGTTGAATGTCAACTGTAACTCAAAATTTTTTTTAACATTTTTAAAGTCACTGAAAACTTTCAGTGGAATCTGCTTTAAGATTCCCAGTCAGCACAAGCTATTAAAATGAAACAAAGGCATTGCTCACTATTCAGTAAGTCTTATCCTTGCATAGTCTCAGGATTTCCCCTGATATTAGGACAAGGCTTACGTAACATTTGCTCCAGGTGATTTAGTCATCATTAGACGTAGAGAGGGGGGAAACTCACTGGGTCACTGCTGCCTAAATGCCCCTCAGCAGTCGCTGCTTGGCTGGACCAAACTCAGACAACTAGGGCAGTGTTTTCCTTCTTTTCAGGGTGAGTGGTCCTCCAAACACTGAGTGAGGGGAGGGGCCTAGAGAGGAGGTGGTACCACTGAGGCTGCTGAGAACTCTGCCGCCAAAACCATCCTCCCGAGTTTCACCACAAAAGAAGCAATTTTCTGAACGCAGCCTTAGAATAAACCGTGTAGGACCTAAAGTTTGCAGAAACTAACTGGAAGGCCTGGCTGGAACACTCCCTGGCAGAACGAGTGAGTGGCCGGCCAAATTGGTCACTGGCAGTTCTCTTCTGCCCCCCAGTGCCCTTGAGTGCCCCGAGTCTCCACTTGCCCCAGACTCCAGATCTTTCGTCCCATTCAGCTTCCTCTGTGTCCTATTTCCTGGAGGCAAACACTGGATTTTCCAAGGTGACACCAAGATAATCTAGTATGATCTAATCTGAGAGAGTAAGTGAGTATTGCTGGATTAATGTTGGTACTACTACTCCGAGAAAATCCAATTTGCATTCCAGAGACACTCAGGCTTAAAGGGAAAGAGTGGGAATTTCCATGACCCTGACATTCTGGGAAGGGAGGCAGTTTTGCAAGGGGTGGACATGTCAAGGTCAAACTTTACAAGTTAAAACAGCCTTGCCTATTCCTACAGCTGCGAAGGTTTTGAGTTTCACTTTTTAAAAACTACCAACCCAAGTAATCTTTTTTCTAACTTTTCCCCAACTTCTTCAGCACCGATGAACTCAGAGGCTTCAGGCATTCCTTTGACCTCAGGTAATAACAATAGTCAGTAATGCCAGGGCTGTGCTTCATTAGTGGGAGTTTTAATGTTTCTTTAAAAAAAAAAAAAAAAAAAAAAAAAAAAAAAACTACCTCCTCAATTATTTAAAATAATTATGGCTTGTATTTAATTATTTTTATTTTGTTCTATTGTTGGTAAACCTAATAAGTAAGCTACTTCAGAGATATGCAGGAACTCCCAGAAAGAAGAGCTACCACTTGTATAATAATATACTGTATGTTCTAATCCAATTATATACATTGTCTTGTTCCACATAACAATCATATGAACTAGAAGCTATTATCTTGATTTTTTAAATGAGAAAACTGAGCTGCTAATAAGTTAAATAAATTAGCCAAGATCACATTGCTGAAAGTATTGGAGAAAGAATCCAAACTCCATTCTCTGAGTCCAAAGCTTGTCCTTTTAATCACCACCTTCTCCTACTAGATATGGGAAAGAGGGGGTAAGGCAGAGCAACGATATTTCTACTACCTATCCTGAACTTTCCAGTGTTGAGTCAGTAATCCTCAAAGTATGGTCCCTGGACCAGCAGCATCAGCATCCCCACGGAACTCGTTAAAAATTACAAAATTGGGGGCCCACTCCAGACTTAAGGAGGTGGGGGCAGGGCCTTGCAATTTGTTTTAACAAGCCCTCCACACTATTCTGATGCACACTCCAGTTTGAGAACCAATGGACTAAGCCACCAATGTCGATTCTTAAAATTTTAGGAATGAGTCGTCAGTAACTCCTTTTTAACATCCATCCCTTGAATAATTCCTTTTCAGTTATAAACATCCACATAATTTTATTGTAGCTCTAGAGAGATTTGAACAAATAAATATTGCTGGCACATGCTTGACAGGTGTGAAACATTGTGAATGGTAATGAGATCATGCAAAAACAGCGTCTCAAAATCCTGTAAGCCAGTCTAATAAGACTCAGTTTAAAAGCAGTGTGTCGAATATTCAAGTTTAAAAAAAGGCAAAATGTTATACGCATCGATTATACCTAATCAAGTGCTCTCTACTTGTCCAAAATGACATGGGACACCATAAAAAGCTCCTGTAGGGCCCATTTGACTAGCATCTAAACACCTTGCCTCACCCTTTCTCTTCATTCTATGCCTCTTCTTTCTTAAAGCAAAACAAGATCGAGAGGCCAGCTTTGGCCTGGGAAAAGCGCGCCAGCCTGAAGCCTTCCCGTGCCCTCCAGCTGGAACATCTCTGGCCGGAGGGCGGGAACAGCCCTGTGCACAGGTGCTTGGTGCACAGCTGCACTGGGTGACTCAGGGCTCAGGCTAGGCCACTTTGCAGGGAGTTTTACACTCACTTTCTCAAACTCCTTGTGTCTTCTATTTCTTTTGGAGCTTGTTCAATAGTAGCCTAGGTACGCTCTGAAGAAAGGAAAATAGAAATTCATGGGCATCACTCTACTTTTATCTGAAAAAGAAAAATGCTTTGAGTTGGTCCTCAAACTGGGCCAGAGGTCAGAAGTAGAGGGGAAATGTCCTCATTGAAGCTCAGTCAGTAACCTCGACCTTCTCAGGTTAGGGTTAAGCTGCTGACACCCTGCAGGGAGGGAGTTGAGGTTTGGACTCTGTAGTCACACTGGCCAGTGATGAATTCCAGCCAGGAATGTGTAGGTCCTAAGTAGCAGTGACTACCTGTGAGACTTTGAGCAATAGACTTTACTTACTTGAGCTCTGATTTCTTGAACTGCTTTGGAAAGGCAGTGGGGGTGGGAGTGGGGGTGGGGGAGGGAGGCTGGCAGGAATAATATCCACCAGACAAGAGAAATAGGGCCTAGTAGCCTAGCTTCAGCAAACCTACCTCAGGAGATGCTAAATTAATGTTCGCTCCTTTCTCCTTCCTCTCAAAGTGCTGAGGTGGATTTTTACCTGACCTGGTGAGAACATTCTCCTCAAATGAGCAGCCACCAGGCGTTATATAAACAGGGCTTTATAAACAAGGGTTAAGGGACCTGTTAACAGGTCTCACAAGCATATCCCAGGGACCCTGATATAGGAGTGTGTGCTTCCTACATCTTGCAGTACAGAACAAGGCCAGGATGCCTCCCATCCTAAAGACAGGAAAAGCTAAAATTTGGGTCAGATCACAGGCCTTGCCCTAAAACCCCTGTAGGACGCTGAACATACTTCCTCCTCATAGATTCCCCCCATAAACACACCCAGAAAAACTGACAAGAGCAGTACTCAGTTAATCCCCAAATACTCAGGGGAATGACACGCTGGGAACTTGTAGCAGTGACTACCTGTATGACTTTGGGCAACTACAGAGAAGAGACAAACCACACTCCATGTCGGGGTATTATGTTTAAAACCTTTCCCAGAGACATTTTTATTTTTCCCAAAAGAAGAGAGCCCTCTGCTGGCAAGTTAACACTCTGCTAGGAAAGGACCTGATTCTGGATTGTCCACTTAGGGGCCTTTTCCTCATTTCCAGGCAGCAGGTGTGTAAGTTATTACCAATTGGCTAAGGTTTCACCCTTGGGAGGAACGGAATTCGCATGGGTATGAATTAATGAAGGTTGATTGTACAAACTCAGATCCCATAAAACTCTCTCACCTGTCCTGATTACAATTTACTATATAGCAAACAGAGGGGACATGAGAGGGTACAAGATCCTTCTCCCCTGTCTGCCATAGTACATGGATACTCTTCCAGAAGTGTTTTATGCAGAAGGCTTTAAAGACATCCCATCAGAGAGTTTGGAAAGGATTGCGAACCACCTAAATTGCCAAAAAGAGCAGATGAGAAAGTAAGTTATTGTACATTCAAAAAATTGAATACTATGCAGCTTTTTTTAAAAAGCGAGGAAGTTCATTCTATACCCATATGGAAAGCTCTCCATATCTTTAAGTTAAAAAAAATATATAGAAGTACAGAAGCAATATATATCATATGCTATCATTTGCATAAAAGGAGGATATATTTGTTTTTGCATCTAAATGCATAAAGTAAAATATTGCTAGAAGTTTGCACAAGAAAATAATAACCATGGTTATGTGGTTATGTGTTGAAATGGTGTGAGAACTATAGGAATGGTGGACAGAGGTGAGCACGAATTCCCACTTTGTTATATGCCCTGACCTTTGATGTGAATGGTTTAACTAGTCAAAATAGCAAGCAGTTTTCTCAAACAACAGCCTGAATGAACATGAAATTTCCCTTACTCAATATTTAATAATGGTTAACTTTTACTAGCAGCTATTACGTTCCAAGCACTGGGCTAAATGCCCGACAGGTATTAGCTCCTTTATTTAACCCTCCCACCCACTTTTATGAGGTAGGAGCTATTCTTATCTTCCACATTTTAGAGACAAGGAAACTAAGGGACAGAGAGGGTAAGGTACGTGCCCAGGTTTATACAAACAAGGTCACAGACAGGCTGATTCCCCAGTTTCTGTACTTAATACCATGCTATGTGGCTACCTCAGAAAAAGTGTCTCCAACAGAGCTGATATCAGAGAGTGCTGTAAGTTAAACTCCAGGAACTCTTGTTAAAAGTTTAGAGAAGCCCTTCACTAATGGTCTCAAACATGAGATTTCCTTTGATTGGACACACGCTTTCTCACACATACACACACATATTCTCACATTCACTCACACCCCCCATACATCTCATCCTCACACACATGCACTCCTACATCCTCACAAGCATACGTAAGCTTTCTCACACCCCTACACACACACTCGTAGTTCTCAAACACACACACACATGCACATCCTCACACACTCACATTCTCATACATTTTCTCACACATATTTGCACACTCACACACACAGTCATGGCCTTCCCTGGCTCCAGCCGAACTGCCCCTCTGTGCTGCCCGGCACAGCCCCAGAATGTTGGGCCAGGGACACTCCAGCCCAAGTTTCCTGGACTCCGTCAGGCCTGTTCTCCCTTGCCCACTCTCAGGACCTCCTCTCTGTGCATAAACTTTTCCCAAATAAAATACGGGAACCCCTATTTCTGTTCTCTCCAACCCATTTCCACTCCAAAACATGTTCCATGCTGGCCAAGTCAATCTTTCACTTAGTCCCCCTAACAACAAAGATTTTCTCTTCCTCGGGAACTTCAGAAGGAAAGATTGTTTTTCCATTCTACTGATGCTTCCAGTTTGCACAGCAAATGAAGAATTTTGTGCAATTTTATTTTTGACAAGAAACAGGCACTACCCTCCATCTATCTAGACTATGCATCCTCTTAGGACGAGCATAAGTACATTTCCTTCCCAGCCCTGGAGGACACAAAACGACTGTGAGACCAATAGTTTGTCCTGCCAACAAGCCATTTAGCATCCCTGGAACAGTGACCTGCAAATGTTCTAGAGGCAAAACCATTTCAAAAGAAGAATGAGATACAGCATTTGACATGTACTCTTGCAGTTGTTTTTTCGGTGTGCTCCCACTTTAGAACACTCCAGTTCCTGAACGCCTTCCTGCTGCTCCACACTCCTGCTTGCTCTGCCATTGCAAATACTAGAGGCAAGATGCTGCCTACGTGAAACACTGTCTTATCCTACAGTGGCTGTAAAATGATTTCAAAATTCCAGGCGCTCTTCTGAAGTGTTTCTATTTATAATAATTAATAACATTAGAAAGTCCTTCGCAGTCATTATTTCAGTAAACCCTCTGTAACATTGATATTATTATCATTCCTATTTTGCAGATGTGAAAACTGAGCATGGAGAAAGAGTAACTGGTCCAAGTTCATATTGCTAGTAAGTAGCAGAGCTGGTAGCTGAAGCCAGATCTGTTTTATTATAAATCCACACCACACTTAGGGTCCTTTGGGGCCCAACTCAAGTTCTACATTCTTGTCCAAACTTTCAGCTCTTGCAAACCAAACAAAACAATCAACATTGGCAAGTATTAACTCTCTGCACAGCATGTTTTTATGTGCTGCTGTTCATTCCATGCTTTTGGGATTTATTGTTGCCTATAGTATTATCTTTCTTTTTTAAAAAAGAAACAGATGACACTTGCATTAATTCTGTTACCTCCCAACTTTTTTAGTTCAGCACTATCATTATTTTTTAAGGCTTTGTTTATTTACTTTTTTCTGGAGAAAGGGGAAGGGAGAGAGGGAAACATCCACGGGTGAGAGATACATGGATTGGTTGCCTCTCACACACCCCCTACTGGGGACCTGGCCCACAACCCAGATATGTGCCCTGACCAGGAATCAAACCAGTGCCCTGTCCGTTCACAGGCCGACGCTCAATCCACTGAGCCACACCAGCCAGCCTTGTAGTATTATCTTTCATGTATGCTCTCGTATACTCTTAAGTATTAATCAAGCTGTTAGTTCTGTCTTTTCCATCTTAGAAGAGTCTTTTGCACATTGCAGGTAATTTCTGGATGCTTACTGATGGTGGCTTTCTACCTTTCTAGGCCTTTCAGACAATCTCTGCACATATTGGCCCTCTCTGCCCAGAGAGATGTGTATACAAACATATTTCTCACAGCATTCTATACAAGAGCAAATAAGAAAAAAACACAAAAATCCTACAAAGGAGGAGTGGTCAAACAAACTATGGGACGTTGACATGAAGGAATGTTACACGACTATTAAAAGTCATGTTTTCAGAGACTACTGAAAGACATAAGGAAATGTTTGCCTAATTTTATAATATACTTTGTATTTATAACAAAGTGGTGAAAAGCTTAGAGGTAATACATCAAAATGCAGACTTTGCTGTCTCTGGGAAGGGAGATGAAACTAGAGGAAAACTTTTATCTTCTCTTTCAGAACATTAACTCCTTTCCTGGGAATCCTTGAGGCCACTCATTTTCACTCCTGTAGGCTTCATTTTTCTTTATAAAATAAGAGCAATATTGGTTTCCTCATAAGACTCATAAATAGTTAAAACTTTTCTAATAAAAAGTGCTTTGTAAATAAATAACACTATTAAATTATACGCTAAATGATTATGTGATCTTTATGTAGTTTACATAAAGACTTTAGAGAGAATAATGTTCTGTCAACTCAGAGTGGAAATTTTAGTGAAATTTGTATCTTCTAAAACTCTACAAACTTATCCTTTCTTTTAAACTGTGTTTAACTCATATCCAGTGAATTATTATAAAATGACTCTCTTTGGATGATTCAAAAAAAAATCCATCTATATCAATAACCTAAATAGTTTGGTTTTTGTTTCATTTTGTTTTAGTGAAATAAAGGCTAAATTTATCCAAATAATCACCTTGGGACCCTTCTTGCTCTGCTATTGACACAGTCTGCGTGGTCCATATGGCCAGGCCTGACAAGGAACTCCTCACCAACATGGGAGGTACCACTGCAGACCTGAGACAGGGCAGGGGAAGGGGCCGGGCAGGCCCCACAGGCACGGCTGTGAGGTCAGCCTGGGTTCTCACATGGTGGGAGCACCTCCACGATCAAAATGCCACACAAAGCAACCCTAATACAGGCACCACGGGCTACCACAAGCAGTGTCCATCTCGAGAACCCTGACTCTGAGCCTGGTCCCACCCAAGCTTCCCAGGCTGACTCCTCCCTCCACTCCCCTCCATAAGGTTCAGCTCCAAGCATGAGCACCAAAGCACCGGTGAGAGTCAGTCTTGAAGGAAGCTCCCTTCTATTCTATACATATGCATTTAGCACTCATTCTGTGCTCAGCGTCAGACATCGTCACACTTTAAACTCAAGTAATTTTTACAACTGCTTTCCCTAGTCTCCATTTCATCTCCTTTCCACACATCCCAGTTATATACGACTTCATTGGCAAGTGACCAGTATTCTCATATCTCACCAAACATTTAGTGGTTTAAGCTCTATAAACTAGGAAGAAAGGAATCAATCTCAGTCACCTAGTAACACCTCGGCTACCCAGAGCCCTTTGGAAAAAGCCAAACTTCCTAGAAGACTGCAAGTCCCACTCCTTTAAGCATCAAAACTTTTAGGATATTCATGGTTTTGAATGGAAATCTTTCTCCATTATGGTCTACTCTCTCTGCTTTCAGAGACAGATTACATTTTCTGATGACTCATCCTCATGTGCATCAGTGACTGCCTCCGCGGGGGCTGTTACATTGGGTAAGACTCTGCACACAGGTTTATTAGCCCCACACTGCTCTCTTCTGAGGTTTTAGTTTTTCTGTTCCTTTCCTTTGGGGAGCTCACTATTTCTGCTTCCCTCCAGCCTTCCCAACTCTCTTTTCCACCCCACTGTTAATATTATATGCAGGGTATTCAGAATCCACTGATTAAAAAATTTGTTGGTTTCAGTGTAGAGTAAGAGTAGAATCTGAAGGCCTCTCCCATGTGTAAAATGCCCCCACCTCAGTTCATCAGTTTGATGCAGCCTATTTTGGCTGCTCTGAGACTTGTCAGCCCATTGCCTGATTCTTACTATGTTTTGGGTAGATGATTCAAAACAAGTTTCAGAAAGTTGAATCTTTCACTGCATATCAAGTCATACCTGGGAACTATATGTAAAAGAATGGCTTTCCGATGACCCCTTGAGGAACAAGTGGGTGACTATCTTTTTCAATTGATTTGAGAGAGAGAGAAAAGGAAGAGGGAGAACGAAGGAAAGAGGGGGAGAAAGAGAGAGAGAGCCATCGATTTCTTGTTCCACTTATCTGTGCATCCATTGGTTGATTCTTTGCATGTGCCCTGAGTATGGATCAAACCCATAGTCTTGATGTATGGAGATGACACTCCAACCGAGCTACCCAGCTAGAACCACAAATGGGTGATTTGAAAGGAATATATCTATGGAACAAAGTCTGAAACTTTACAATTTAAAAAGAAAACAAAGGAAAAGGAAGTTTTTTTATATTTTCTTCTTTCCTAGCTGAGTGGTTGCTCCAAATGTTCAAATATTTACCTCCTTGTTGGGAAACGCCTTGTCTATTTTCAGGAACTGTAACCCAACTGACAGGCAAGAGGGCCCCAAGGCTGAAAATAATCAAGGAGGCCTTGGGAAAACAGGCCACTGAGGTGACAAAACCTGTCCTCCTGGTTGGGGCACAGCGCCTGCCTCCCTCATGTCACCCTGCTTGGCCCTTTGATGGTTGGTTGTTGATGATGGGTAAGTTCTCTCACGAGGAGAGATGACCTAAGACAGACATCAGCTGGTATGGGCAGCAGTCAAGGACTTGGGGGACATGGATAAAGGGCAAAAATGTCCACACTGCTCGGCTCGGCTTGGACATGGCCAGAGTCCTCATTCTGTCTGAAAGAAGTTTCCTTATCTCTTGGTGGCTCTGCCCCACCCACCTGGCTCAGGCAATACTAAAGGCAGGTACAGCGCTAAACTGGATCAGGCAGATCCCAGGGACAATCAGGCAGTTCCCAGGGACAATCAGGCTTAGATGTAAATTCCTTTAAGCATGCTTTGTTCTTCCCTCAAAAGCTATGATAACTGGCTCATACTGGGAAGGAGATTTACATTATTCACAGACCCTAACCCAAGGCAGATCTCTTGTATTCCTTCAATTGTTATCTATGATCTGTTTGTTTTCTATAAACATAACCTTTTGACATTGATTGATGAGCTTTGCATCCATACCCCTGTGCATATGGTTCTCAATAAAAACGTTTAGCTACGGGGGTTCAGGGCCTTCTCCAGTAGAGGTAATTTGCCATGTCCCCTCTCCTGGCAAACAGAGAGGTGTTTGCAATGACTCATGTTTATCCCCCCCATCCATGACAACCCTGGGACAGGCTCTGCAGGATTCAGAGTCCACACTCCCATCTCAGCTGGCTCCAGACAGTAACCCTCAGACCCAGGAGCACTCCACAAAGGCAGCACTCCCCACAACACCGCCAGTTCCATAACCACAGAGGGTAGAAAAAGACCACCAAAGTAAATGGTGGAAAATTTGGAAAGTTCATTTGGAATTAATGTAATAAAGGGAGATAAAAATCATTCCAGACTTAAGAGTTGGACATAATATATTCTGAACTCATTCAATCATAAAAGTAAAATTTTATTTTGTTTCAGGACTAAAGTGAATAAAAGGACAAGACTTGTTGCTGTAAAACATACTTCAGATTTTCAGGCTTCACAAAACCATCCTTTAGGAACACAAAGTTGCATTTTCCAGTTGTCTTCGCAGGCTCTTCAGAGCTATTCATTCTTTCATTCATCGTAACAAAACTCCTAATGCTAACTCTGACACTCTGTTCATTTAATAACACTCACCCAGATCCTACTACACACCTGCCACCTCCCAAGGTATGGTCACAATAGCCCTTCCTTTAGCTTTCTATTGCCTTTTGATTAAAGATAATCAAAGAGTCTCTAAACTTGGTTGTCATAGTCTTCCTAACTGTTGGCTCACAATCTAGCCCAAATACACAGAGGACAAGGAGAGACCAAAGAAAGAGACAAGTCACTCCAGACTGGTAGGTGGAAGGCTTAATAAGAAAGGGGCTTTATTTACAAGGCTTGTTATCTTGGGTTTCCACAAAACAATTAGGTCTTGGCATGTACTGTCCAGAATCTTAAAAATGTATATAGAGGTCTTAATTGGGTTCCATCACACATTCAGTCCAGGTAGGCTCAATATCACCTTTCTCTCAAGAGGCTGCATCCTGGAAAACAGCTCCCACTGAGGGAACAGTGGGCAGAGCACACATTCCAAGGACAGAGGAAGGAGCGAGGAGCCTCCGATAACCAGTGGTCATGTTTTCTCACTTACCTCCTCCAGCACTAACAAATGAACAAAATTACATGTAGAGGCTTATGTAATTCAGTATTCTTTAAAATAGCAGAACATTGGAAAGAATCTAAATGGTCTAAAACAAGTAAGTGATACAATAGAATATGATATGGATCCCATATAGACCCAGAAATATACAGCATAATCACTCTTATAGTACTATATTATTTATAAACATATAGATGCATTTTGGGACCTAGCAATCATGCACCAAAATTGGTGACAGAATTGCAAATGACTTTTCTTTCATTTTCATTTGCCTATATTTTCTAATGTTTTTCTACATGGTTATGGGTATGTGGAATCAACCAAAAATTTTGTGAAATAATTTTCTCTGATCAAAAGACAATTCCATTGCCTTGTCAGTCACTGAAAATCTTACTAACATTTGAGAGAGCCTCTTCCCATAACCAATGCATTAACTCCAAGAGACAGAGACAAAGGCCTCTATAAACTGAGTAGTCTGTCTCACCACCAGGCTATACAGCCACATGAAATATGATTGAAAAGGAATGCTATCCAGATTAAAACAATGGAAAAAGGACTTTTTGGGTATAATTGCAAATGTTACCAGAGAACAGCTTAAGAAAGTACTAATGGTACCCTAGAGTGATTCAACCATAAATTTCCAGCTGCAAAACAGTGGGACCTCAAAAGCCCAGAATCTCCCAGACAAGATGGTCTAAATAAAAAGAATCTACATTAGTCAAAAACTTCAAAAATGCTAAGCTAGAAAATAAAACAGTTAACTGACTGAATGCAGTTGCTATCTGTCAGCTAAACAGTCCTATATTATGTCATCATATAAGTATTGTAAGTCATGTAAATTAAGAAAAGCACCTATAAGACATTAAAGTAATGGTTGGCAAACAAATAATAAATATTGACTTCCAGTCAAAATGGCACAATAAGTTCATGCTTTGATTACCCTCTTTATGCTCCAAATGTATAGAAATATGCAGTAAAATATAAAGAGAGAAAAAGATTCCAGATTTGAACACAAGATACACATCTCTGTGGAATGGAAATGGAAAACTGAGAGGCCAGCTGGAGCTATGGCTTTGCTGGCCAGGAGCTCAGCTCCTCGGGAGTGAAAGGGTCTAAAAAGCACCACAGATGACACGGAACAAGGCTCACTACTTAAGAAAGTAGACCGTACAAAATATAGCTGACCTCTGCCTAGAGCTATAGCAGTGTTTCTCGATTTTTCTTTTTCATAATTAGTCCCCTAAGGAGAAAAAATTTATTTGCATTTTCCCTAAAGAGGGAAACTAAATGCTAAGGAATAAGGTTTTTCAGGGTAGGGTTGAGCTTGGAAGGACCACTGTAATATCTAAGATTTTTGCCCTCTAAGAATCAATTTTCACCTTATTGGGGGCAGCATTGCCCCTGTAAAATATACATGAGCTATCACCCTGACTGGAATGGCTCAATTGATTGGGTGTTGCCCCAAAAAGCTAAAGGTCATCAGACCAAGTCCCAGTCAAGGCCCATGCGTGGGTTGTGGGTTCAGTCGTTGATCGGGGCTCATGTAAGAGGTGACTGATTGATGTCTCTCTCTCACGTTGCTGTTTCTCTCTCTCTCTCTTTCTCACTCCTTTCCCCTCTCTCTAAACATTTTTTTAATATTAAAAAAAAAATACACGAGCTATAGCCTTAAACCCTACAGTGCTGCCAATACAAACTGACCAAATGGCTCCCTGGCCATGTGACTGGCTCTTGGGTACTCCGCCATTATGATGGGGCAGAAGCCCCCACCAGCCACTTAAAGCCTGAGTACCAATTGGGAATCTGAGGAACGGCTGTGGGGCAGGAGACTGCAAAACTGCAGGACAAAGAGACAGATGGTGAGAGACGGGAGAAAGAAAGAAAAACAAAGAAGTCCTATCTAAAATTAGTGGTGAACCAATATTCCAAAAACAATAATTGGATGCTAAGAAAGAAAACCAACAAAATTAACGATCATGCATTCAGTCTGGAAAATTAACTTTATAGAACAGCTTAACAAAGACTTTAAATTAGAAGCATTGAGCATTTGCAAAAAGAGAAAGGAAGACAGAGAAACAATTCAGCATAACCTCTACTTAAAAAGAATACAAAATCTTTCAACAAAACAAGTAAAAATGAAACAAAAATAGGTGGATATTTTTAAAAAATAGAAATTGAGAAAAGAAATATATAGTAATTGAATTTTAAAAATACAGTTATCAAAACTTGATTGTCCTTTCTAGACAGAGACAGGTAGGTAAGTAGGTAGGTAGGTAGGTAGATAAACAGACAGATGGGCAGAGCAGTTATAAAACATGGAAGATAGGTTGGGAGATTCTAACATTTTAATGAATAGGAATTCTAGAAGAATAAACAGAAATGAATGATAGGAAAGCAATATTTGAGGAAAATATGTTGATAATTTTCCAGAATTAAACAAAAAAAATCTGATGAACCATCATATCAGTATGATTCAAATACTAAACAGAATAGATAAAAACAAAACCAGAGATGGATCAAGATGGCAGAGGATTGAGTGGAAGTCACACTGATCTCCTCCCAAGACCAACCTGGAATTACAACTAAATTGGGGAGAAATCACCTGGAACAAACAACTGAACAATAGCCAGAGAGGAGACTTGTAACCTCAGAGACAGAAGAATCGGCTTTAGCACAATCTAACTGCTCTTACCCTGCTCTCTGGCAAAGGCGGGGGAGAGTAGTCTAGAGATGCCTGGGGAGAGACTGGGAAAGAAGGCTTTGGGGAGACAACTGAGACAGTAGCCGGTGGGATCTCAGTGCTGACTTATCCCCCATGCGGCAGCAGCCATCTTGCTCAGGCAGAGACCACACCCCCTGAGTGGCACCAGCATCAAAGGACCTAATAGCCCCACCCCCAAGTGGGATTCCACCCTGCCCTGTGCTGTCTAAGCTGCCTGCTGAGTGCAGAGTGGCAGCCACAGACAGTAGATCCCTGGCTAAAGGGAGTGCAGAGAGGTCTGGCAACACTTGGGGAGAGACTGGGGAGAGACTGGGGGTGGAGGCTTTGGGGAGAGATTGGAGAGAGTAGCCAGCAGGATCACATTGTGGACTCCTCCCCCATAAGGCAGCAGCAGGAGAGGACCCAATAACCCCACCCCCAGGAGGGACTCCACCCCGCCCTGAGCTGTCTAAGGCAGCCTGCTGAGTATGCAGTGAAGAGATTAACAGCTGAAGGAGACAGCCACAAACAATAGATTACTGGAAGTCTCGAACAGACTGCCTAAGGTCACACAGGGTCAACATCTGACATCACCAGAGGCAGATCCAGAACGTAAAAACAGTAGTCTCCAACCATAGAAGTTCATACCACAAAGTCAGGAAATCAAGACAGATCAACTTAAGAATCAGAAGCAAAAGAGAAGAGTGTCACAAATAATGGGAAGACAAAGTAATTCACCCCACTCGAAGGGAAAGAAGGAATCCCCAGAAAGAGAACTAAATGAAATAGAGGCAAGTAAACTACTAGATACTGAGTTCCAAACAATGGTCCTAAGGAAGTTCAATGAGGTCAGTGAGCTCAGAGAGAATTACCAAAAACTACAGGGAAACTACAAGGAACTTACTGAAAACTATATCAGCATGAAAAAGGACATAGAAACTTATCCATAAGAGACAAGAGGAAACAAAGAATACAATTTCTGAATTGAAGAACACAATAGAAGGAATCAAAAGCAGGCTAGATGAAGCAGAGGAACGAATCAGTGAGCTGGATGAGAAGGTAGAAAAAAGCTCCCAGAAAGAGCAAGAAAATGAAAAAAGACTCAAAAAGAATGAAGAGAAATTTAGGGAAATGCAGGACAATCTGAAATGTAATAATATCCATATAATAGGGATACCAGAAGGAAAAGAAGAGGAGGAAGGGATAGAAAACCTGTCTGAAAAAGTGATGATGGAAAACTTCCCTAACTGGAGAAGAGAAAAAGTCACACAAGTCCAGGAAGCACAGAAGGTCCCATTCAAAAGAAACCCAATAAGGCCCATTCCAAGACACATCATCATTAAAATGGCAAATATCAAAGACAAACAGAGAATCCTAAAGGAAGCAAGGGAGAAACAGGAAGTAACATATAAGGGCAGTCTGGTACGTCTAGCAGCTGACTCCTCAACAGAAACACTACAAGCCAGAAGGCAAGAAATATTCCAAGTCATGAAAAACAAAGGCCTGCAACTAAGACTGCTCTACCCAGCAAGGCTCTCAATTAAAATGGAAGGTGAAATAAAGGGTATCCCAGACAAAAGAAAGCTAAAAGAACACACCCCCACCAAACCAGCATTGCAAAATATGCTAAAGGGACTGCTTTAGGAAGATGAAGAAAAAGAGTCTATGAATACCCAGTTCCTTTCACAGTCACCAATACTTGATATTAGCAATATTTTCAATACTTATTAATCTGATTGTGACAATGATATGTTATTTTAATTGTTACTTTTTTATTGGTTGAAACTAAGCCTGTTTTTGTATATTTCTTGCCTATTCCTATTATTTTTAAAAAGCTTTAAAAGACTTTTTGGTGTTCTTTATCCATTTTTTGATTAAATGTTTGTAGAATCTTTTCCCTAAAAAAAAAAAAAAACTATTAACCCCTTTTTAGATGTGTTGCAAATACTTTCCTATTCTATCACTTGTCCTTTAACTTTTTTTATATGTATATTACTGTATAGTCTTAAATGTTTAATATAGTCTTATTGTCAGTATTTTACTTTATAGCTTCTGGGTTTGAATATTTTACTTCAGGGTAAGAAAAATATTATTTTGCATTTTCTCCTAAAACTCCTTAGGTTTTACATATTGATTTTTATCTCACCTGAATATTTTTTGTATAAAGTGTGAAATAGGGCTCTATATTTGTTTTATTTCAAGTAATAGTTGTTCATCCACCTTATTTGTTGAATAAGCCTTATTTTCCCCATTGATTTGAAATATCAACTTAATCATATATTACATTGTTAAACAGATATATATATTTGTTTCTAGAATGCTCATTTTATTTCATTGATCTATTTGATTACTTCTGTGCTGGTGTCATGTTATTTTAATTGCTGAGACTTTATAATGGATTTAAATTTTTTAATATTTTATAATGGATCTTGACATTTAGGAAAATAAATAAATAAAATCAATCTGCATTATAAAAAAAAAAAGAAGGAACTACTACCTTTTGCAACAACATGGATGGAACTGGAGAATATTATGCTAAGTGAAATAAGCAAGTCAGTGAAAGACAAATACCATATGATCTCACCTATAAGTGGAATCTATTCAACAAAATAAACTAACAAACAAAAAACACAGGCATGGAAACATGGAGCAGACTGAAAATGACCAGAGAGGATGGGGGAAGGAGGACAATAGTGGAAAGAAGGAGAAGGGACTAAACAAAGAACATTTATGCCATGGACATGGACAACAGAGAGGGAATGGACTGTGGGAGTGGGGGCTGGTGTGGGATGGGTGCGGGGGGGTAAAGGGGTAAAAATTGAGACAACTGTAATAGAATAAACATGATTTAAAGTAAAATAATTAATTAAATAATAATAATTAAAATTAATTATTATTATTAAAGGTTACACATCTGCAAAGGATACATTAAACACAGAGAAAAGTTGTAGGATTACCAAAAAAAGATGAGCCTAGAAATTGATCAACTTCATTTCTTTCTTTCTTTCTCTCTTCCCTCCTTCTTTCATGAGTAAGTCCAAAATCTAGTAGGTAGGGTCAAGCAAGGTAGGTATCAGCAGGCCATGGAGAAGGAAGTAGCATCAGCCAAGCATGGAATGTTGAAGCTGGAGGAAAATGAGATCGTCCAGGCAGCCTAACATGGATTGTCCAAGATGAAGCAAGGGAAGAGGATGTCCACAAAGGAGAGAGGTGGTAGTGATGCAGCACAAAGTGTCAAGGCCCAGGTTGAGTGAAGAAAACAATCGGGGTGGGGAGAAGGAACAGTAGTGGTGGAAAGAGACTGGTTATACATAAATATGTTAAGAATAATCAAAGCGAGGTTTTTCACTGTCAGAGAAGAAAGTTATATATAAAAGGAGTTACATATAAAGGGAGAAAACTAGAGTAAACTCTATGGTGGTTTGGAATTGGAAGTATTGCTGTGTAGTCATGGTTTTCAATATGTGTATAGGTGTGTATGTACATAGCTTTGTCCAATGAGAGGGCTGACCACCATCAACACCCTAAAAGCAATAAGCATACCTAGTGCCCAAATATTGGTTTCCAAACACTATTCTTCACTAAAAGGAACCAGGGGTTCTTGGAGAAATGGCTATTTCCAGGGTTAGTGATGGGACAGCCTGCATTAAGTACTGTGTTAGTGTAGAAATTAAGAAGTACTTCTGTTTATAGAAATATAAATTGGTAGAGCCACTATGGAAAACAGTATGGAGGTTCCTCAAAGAGTTAAAAATACAACTATCATATGATCCAGCAATACCACTGCTGGGTATAAATCCAAAGGAAATGAAATCACTATCTCAAAGAGATATTTACACTCCCATGTTCATTGCAACACCATTCACTATAGCCAAGACATGGAAACAACCTAAATCTCCACTGACAGTTTAATTTGGATAAAGAAAATGTGAGATATATATCACATTTTATATATACATATATAAAATAAAATATATATATATATAATGAAATATATTCAGCCATAGAAAAGAAGAAAATCCTGCCATCTGAGACAACATGAATGAACTTCAAGGGCATTATGCTAAGTGAAATAAGCCAAACAGAGAAGACAAATTGCATGGTCTCACTTATATATGGTCTCACTGAATGGCACATTTCAAAAATGGTTAAAATGGCAAATTTTATGTTTCATGTATTTTACCACAATTAAAAAATTAAACAAGAAAAATAAAATGATGAAGACATGTCAAAAGGACATAGAATCCAGCTTGAAGCACCTTCCCCTGGTCCATCTGGGATAATTCAAACATCAGAATAAGCAGTAGAAGATAGATTACAGACCATTTAATAAAAAATAAATCCATAAATACTAACCAATATGATTATGAATGGGGAAAGAAAAAACTTTTCCTTGCAGTAAAACACCAACTCATCTTTGTAGAAGGAATGATAGAATTAGAAAATCAACATTCAGTAACCATCATAGTAATAATTAATTCAGTCAAGAAACATCAATGGATAATATTTGGTAAGAGCTTGATGAGAAAATATATATATATATAATCTGAGAGTACATTCCCACAAAATGTTTACTAATTGTAAAAGGAAAATGAATAACTTTATAGTGGAAAAACTTGACAGACACCTCCTTTATCAAATGACCCAAGTTAACATTATCAGTAATGGGACAAAAAAAATCACGTGCCACCTGGTAGGATGCAGTAAGAACACAGCATCTTTATCATCAGTTAGGTATATGAACTTGGTTATATAACTCACCTCTTAAGATCTCTGTTCTTTTATCTGAAAAAGGAAGGAAGTAGACTAGATAATATCTAATTTCCATTCCAGTGCTAAATTCCTACTATTCTAATACTTATTGAAGTAACCTAAATATATGTCATCTGTTCAGAACTTGGCAAGGGGAGGTAGAAATTCTTCTCCCAGTGTAAGTGGCATAAAGTGCACAAAATGACATATATAGCAAAACTTATGAACTTGAACTGATTTCATCGGGAGTACTAGGAAAAGTCAAAAATTGAGAGTTTTTAAAACAGTACTTCTTTCCAAGGACATACCTGAGTTCAAACTAGGGTAGAAGAACCATTAATGTAAATGAGTGCTTATATAAATAAGTGCTCAGAAGAAGTTTTTTTTTATCTCCCTTAAAAATAATTGACCTTGCTTCCTCCCACTTTGTGAACACCATCCAGGAGCCTAGTACAGTCTCTGAGATGTGAAGAAACTTACAGACCCTTCATCCATGGCAATCACACTTTCCAATTACTAAGAGCATCCTCAGTACAGGACAGAAATCTCTACTTGGACAGAAATTACTGCTTTCAGAAGGATCAGATTAATGTCATTTAGTTAAACAGGAGAGAATGGTTCTATAAAATAACTCAAGGCCCAGAGGGCAATTCAAATTATTAGCAACCTCATAAATAAATGCAGTCATATCAATATTCAACTGGCAAGCCATCAAAAAGTGAAGTCTAAACTGATCTTATACCATTTGGCTTCAGCTACCAGCTTTTATGCAAACAGAAACACATTAATTTGTTAGTTAGTCATCTTTTATGGCTGGGAGAGCCAATTTTCTATAATCATTTTTTACTAAGTTTTTATTATCCCTCCAATATATAGAACCAACTTTATAAGTTCAAACTATCAGAGTTACTAATGATTCTGGTAAAGAATGAGTTACTAGATCATGTATTCTTTTTTATATTTCTTCCTACACTAAAAACATACACTAATTATAGTACCTTAGAATCAGTTGGACCTCTTTCCTCTCCTTCATCACCTATGTCCAGTAAGTCACAAAGTTCCACCAGCTCTTCCTTGTCAAGTGTCTCTAGAATCCACGCCTCTCCTCCCACAGCCACTGTGCTAGGACAGGCTCTCCTCGCCCCACACTTGCTAACACACAGACTATCTTTTATGATTTGTCATGTCTTCCAAAACCTACTAATCAATCTGAGTGGGAACTTTATCTTTTATCACTGCAAATCCGACCTAAATTCTTTCTTCTCAAGAGGTTTTTTAACCAGGTTCATGAGACAGGGGCAAGACCTGAGGTCGTCTCCCACAGATTCTCTTCAAGCTCCCACTAATCCATTGCTTGTCACTACTTTGATACGCACAGTCCTAACCCACCTAACTGTACTGCTATCTGGCCCACGTTCTTCCATATTCCATTCTTCTTTTATAAATGAATCTGTCAAATTACTTACTAGTTCAAATAAGCCATGTCTTCAGCATTTTTCCCACTAATAACTCCTGGGTCTTATTTGTTGGCATCCTCCCCTCTCCTAGCCCTCTAAAAATAGAGTACTTGAGACTCAGACCTCAACATTCATATCCTTTCTATTTTCATTCCATCTCTAGATAATCTTGTCTAGTCCCATAAATACCTTTTACTGAAAACTCCCAAATTTATATCTCACCTCAAATATCCAACTATATACTCAGAATTTTACCTGGGCAATCAAATGTAGCATGTCCAAAGGCTTACCCCATCTCAGCAAATGGTTGTCACCATCCATCTAATTAGGCAAATCAAAACTTTGAATTCATCCTTTACCCTTCCATTCACTTACCTCCCAACATCCAGCCCAACAATATATCTTCCTCTCTGAAATACATCCTAAATCCAGCCTCTGGGACCATCTCTATTACTGCCACTCTAGTCCAAGCTGTTAACATTTCTCATCTGGATCGTGCCATAGATTCCAAACTGGTGATGAGATTCTATCATTTATTCAGATATTCATTCAGAATGACAGTTCTCACTGAAAAAGGAAAGTTTAACTTAATGTGATGTGCATTCAATGAAACCATATTGATGTTGGAAATGACTACCTTGTTTCTTCCTTTTCTCATTCTCTCTCTGTACTTTTCTTTTTCTATGTGTATCTCCCTCCCTTTTTCTAACTCCTTTCCTTCTCTTTCCCTCCTTTCAATTTGCTCTTTCCCTATTCCTCTCCCTATTGTTTTAGTAAACATTAGATAGTGGGAAGATGCTACGTGTTAGACTGAGAAGTAAAGGGTTTATTCCTGTGGTTAGTCATGGTGAATGTGCGTAATTATCACAAAGTCCATTTATATTTCTGGCCTTTTGTTGTCTCATCTATTAAATAAAGAGATTATACTAGATAGTCTCTGAGGTCCCTTAAAGTTCTAGAAATCTATTCAAGGTATTTATTGAGTAAAGCGCTATGTTCCTCATTCCTAAAAGTAGGTAAATTCAATATTTTATATTTCCCTGAGGGGAAAAAGCAAATTAGTTTTGTTTTGGTTTTTTTTACAAGGCCTTCAGTTGATCCTTTTCTACCAGGGGTCAGTGGCTCTTTATAGAAAAAATGTACCTTTCCCTTGGCATAGTCTAAATGTTCAATATCTCAATAGTTATTTCTGTCTGTGGGCCCTCCTCAGGACAAGCAATTTCCAAGAAGAGGTCAATAGGCCACTTAAAATGAAGGCTATCATATTTTAGTCACTTAACGTGTTCCAGGCTCTATGCTGAGTCTTTTGGGTTTTTATTTTTCATTTAATCCTCTAGGCAAGTTTACAAGAGGTAGGTACTATATTATCACTCCTCTTTTACACAAGAGGAAACTAAGGTGCAAAGAAGTTAAGAAATTTGCCTAACAATACACAGCGAATGCATGCTGGAGCCAAAATTTGGACCCAGATCTTACTTAAAAGCTCAGGCTCTGAAAGGTTACACTGCAGTACCTTCCTCCTGAGATGCTAAAGCCCTGCAGTCTATCTCACAGGTCTCCATCTCCTCTTGGACTGACAAAACCTGTGCCCTCTGATGTCTTAGAGACCATTCCCTACCCATTACCTGACCCATCAATGTCAACTATACTACAAGGGCTTCAAAAGCAGAGGCTAGTGATCTTTTAATGGTACTGGGAGAAACCATGTGGGCGCTCAGTAAATGCTCTTGACTGAGAAAGGCAAGCAACTTACACAACAGGGACTTTTTGTTTAATGCAAATTCTGGTGATGCAAAGTAAAAAGTTAAGATGAAGGAGAGATTGTGCTAGAACTATAGATATGGCCAGGCTTCCCATAAAGTTTAATTTCCATGACCTCATTATCATTTGCAGAAAATAGAGAGAGCTATTGATAACTCTAGAGAATTACTTTAGAAAATGGCTGAAAAATTGTTTTAATTAAGACTCTAGGTATTTAAATGAACTATCAGGTCAGCACATTTGTGGAAGAATTTCCCTTTTTTAAATGATTCAAAAGGTCTTCAGAAGTAGAATTTAATTTGCATGACCATCTACTGAGCAACACCAGAACAGAATCAACTCTCAGGGAGTCTTTTGTAGCTGAGGAATCTATGAGTTTCCTGGCCAAGAACTCTGCCTCCCACTACCCCTATCTCTAAGAGAACTGTGTTGGGGTAGATAGAAAACCCGGGATGCCTTCCTGAATCACTAGTTAGGTGCTGATAAGAAGGCAACATTTTGTAACATTGTATGGAGCCATTCAAATATCTTCAATCCATCCTTGGGATTGGTTGTCTGAATCTCATTAAAACAAAGAGTTGAGAAGGACAGAAATATCCACACTATTCTTTGGGATGGTCTTCACTTAGAGAACTGTAACATTGGTGAAGAAACAGCATGAGAGCCATCAAGGTCATCGTGGTGGTGGGCAGGAACTTCCAATGGAGGCCAACCAGCACCCAAACAAAGCACCCATTGATTCTGCCTGGTAAGTGCCCAAGGCCAAAACTATTTGTAACCATCACCTTCACATTGGTTTTTCAAGCCTGTTCCCTCAAATTGGTGTGACCTGAAAAAAAGAGTTAGTAACATTGTCAAATAACAGTATTATATCTACAGATGAAATATTGATTCTGGATATTTCTCCCTTTTCTTATACTTCCTTGGTAAAGACATTTTTCTATCCTATCTAAGAGATAGCACCAATCGAGCCTGTTTCTGATTTATTTTATCTAGTCAACTGCAACAGACAATAAAAAGTTAAAAACTCGACCAAGAAACAATGACAACAGACATAAAATTCAGATAAACAAACATAGTTTTTCTTTCTCTTTACTCAAGAGAGGTAATATTATTGACTCTACCCACCAGAAGAACATTAAGCACTTTATCCGTCCCTCAGATCTCTCATATTTTTCTACCTTCTTTTCAAAACAGATTTTTAAATTCCAATTTTCTTGAAAGTTTATTAAGACATGACATTCTAAGCAATCACTAAGTATAAAAGTGAGTATAATGGCTGTGATTAACTCTGTTTATATACCAGACAGACTTACATTTACTATAAATATTCCACATAAAAATCACTGAAAGAGAGCCACTTATGCTGAGAGGTTTATCTATATGGCATTTGTCAAAGCAAAAAAATACACTGCAGTTTCTATTTGGAAAATTTCCTGGGATAGTGCAAGATCGTACATTTACCAAATGGGAAAAAAATGAGGAGGAGTCTTGAGCTAAAATGATAAAGTGTATGTACTTTAAGCAGTAGGCCTCTCTTTGCTCCTGCACTCAAATCCTATTGTAAAAAAAAAAAAAAAAAAACACACAAAGCACACATACAAGAGAATACTAGCTCATACCCTCTTAATCCCTACGCTAGCACTGGTCACTGAGGGGATAACAGTGGAAACAGAAAGTTCGCATATCATGAGGGCTCTGCTATAGAAAAATCCATTTTATTCCTGACCTTAGAGCTCAAAATTATATTACTGTTTGAAATAAAAAGTCTTCCTTGCCCTTAGTACTCTTACTTGGAATGTGTTACATTCATTTTGTTCCTCCACAACTTGTGACTTACTGTTAATCTTAGTTTTTAGAGGGAGAAAAACAAAATTTTTCAGTGTTCCTGTTTGTTTTTCTGTCCTTTTTGCCCCTGAAGCTCTTGACTACAGATGTAGCCTTCAATCAAATTTAGCAGACAAGTTTGCATACATGTTGCAATGCTAGTTATAACTTCTGTGATCTGGTCCTTTGGGGGCCCTAGAAGTCCTGCTAATCCAATCTTGAAAATTAGCCCTTTTGATCAAAGTTTTTCTGAGAAAGACATCCGTACACACAATGAGGCGTTCCCTAGGAACAGAATTATTAGTCATTAGTACAGCCCTACCTATGGTTTATAGCCAGCATCTGTTGTGACAGGTTATGGCTTCTATTTTGATTGGTCAGTAGCCAAGCCATCTCAGCTATTAAATATTTTTTAACACTCTAAATATAAGTCAAAGGAGATCTTTATCAAGTTCACTATCAAATTCTTCAAGAATAGAATATACCTACCAGATAACTGAGTTCATTAGATCCTTATAGCGTTACAACTCCACTACATAAACAATAAATAGCTGTTTTTCCATATGTCTCCCCAGCTACCATCAACCCTTCCCAGCAATGCTTTGGGCAAGACTTGGCTACACCTACTACCTTTACCACCTCACCTTCCATATATTCTTCCAACCCTGTTCCTCTGCATAGTGTCTTGTCTCCCACTAGCATCTACTCCGATCGCTCACCACAAAGTGCTCTTGGGGAGGTCACCAATGACCTCAATTGCTTATTCAGAGGGCCATTTTATTTCTTTATTTCAATTGATTTCTCTGCAACATTTCACCCTGTTAACCACCTCCTCCTTCTTGAAACTCTCTCCTCCTGTGTTACTGTGTTATTTTCTCTTGATTTTTCTCATATCTCTCTTTCAACATTATAACCCTCCCCTTACAAAGGGCTTCTTAAACTTTGTTGGGCAATGCATCCTTTTAAGAATCTGGAAACATTAAGGGCTCTCTCCACAGGAAAAAATGCACCTATACACATCACACAAAATTCTACATTCAGTATCAAGGATATCTCTACAGACATCCTAAGAATCCATAAATCCAAGGTGTCACAGAGAAACATATGGGACAGATCAGAGGTGGGTGTGTCTGGAATGAGAATTTGTTCCAGAAAAAAAAAAAGGAAAGTTTCCCTACCTCATACATTACACAAAACTATATATCAGAGTCAAATAATTTTTTGAACTACAGAGTATTAGAGAAAACATTTTTATAATCCTGGGGCAGACATAAAATTATTAAACCATAAAGGAAAGAACTGACAGATTCAACTACATAAACTTCTGGGCAAAATAAGACACCATGGATAAAGTAAAAAGACAAGTGTCAAAGTATATAAAATATGTGAAATATATAAAATCCAAGTAATTTATATCCCAAAAATACATAAGAAGTGACTGTAATCAATAAAATAACAAACAACACAATAGGAAAAAACTGTGCAATGGACAAGAACAGATATTTTACCAAAAAAAAGGAAAATTGCCAATTAGTATAGGAAAAAATGTTCAACTTTTACTAATCAAGGAGATATAAATTAAAACAATTAAGTCATTCTTTACCACACTGGCAAACATAAATAAGGTTGATAATGTCCAGAGTTGTGAGGGATATGGGATTAATGAGGGATATGGGGAAAATGGATACCCTCATACACTGGTGGTGGCAATGAAAATCAGCATTCTTTTGGGAAGGCAATTTGGCAACATCTGTCAATATTATAAACAGACATACAGTTCTACCCAGAAGTTCCAGTGGTAAATTTCTAGTCTAGAGAAATGCTTGTACCTGCACAGAAAGAAGCACAAATGAGGATATTTACTGCAGTATTGTTTATCATAAAGAAGCTTAATGTCTACCTAAAGGAGCTCCATACTACAATATAAAAGAATGTAGCTGGTCTATTTATACTCTCTAAAACATATTGCTAAATGGCAAGGCAATGTGTATGTATACAATGTCATCCCATTTGCTTTTCTTAAAAACCTATATACTTGAATACATACACATACTTGTGTGTGAAAAGTTGGCACATAACATGAAACAATGGGGAATGGAGTAAAATTCAGGAGGGATGAGAAGAGAGGATGTTTGCCTTTTATTCTATATTCTTCTACATTATTTAAATATTTTACAACTAGGATAAAGGAAGTGGGGCAAATGTTTAAGATAATGTTTCATCATATTGCCCAAGTCCCACGCTTTCTGGCCTCTGGAATGTCTCATGATTTTTGCATAATTCCTACTGTTCACTAACATTTAATTTAATCCACAAGTTATATGCTCTATCCTAGTCCACACCAGAGCTCATGGGTTCCTCTGGGTGGCCATCATGGCCTTGTCTCATGGAGGTGGAGATCAGCATTACTGAGCAACTGCAAAGTCATGGCAGCATCATATAGAATCAGGAGGGAGACTTCCAGCCAAGATGGCGGCATAGGCAGACATGACTCACTTCTTTGCACAACCACATCAAAATTGCAACTAAAATATAGAACACCCATCACTCAGAACCATCAGAAATTGAGTTGAATGGAAGTCTGACAACCAAGGAATTAAAGAAACCACATCCATCCAGACCAGTAGAAGGGGCACAGACATGGAATGGGCTGGTCCCACACCCATGTGTGGTATATAAAAATTTGGGAGACATATCTCAGGAGCAAGAAGTCCCAACCCCACACCAGGGCCCCCAAGCCCAGGGGTCCACTGCCAGGAAGATAAGTCCCCACAACTTTTGGCTGCAAAAAACAGCAGGGATTGAGTCAGTGGAAGAAACTTCTGGAGCCCCAAGCATTTCCTCATAAAGAACCCACACACAGACTCACCCACTCAGACTCACTCCCTCTGAGTTCCAGCACCAGGGCAGCTGCTTGAAGGACACCAGTGGCATACAGGGAGAGGCTGAAGTGTCTGGCATCAAGATGAGCAGAGGCCTTCTCGCTTTTCTCAACCCTCCACCCACAGAGCCACTGAGCCAGCAGGCTGGTGCCATATCTGAGACTCCTCAACCTGGCTAACACCTTTTGACCCACCTTGGAGATCCCCAGAGACTCTGCCCCACCCAACTTACAGACCCACCCAAGCTGCTTTTCCATATGAATGGCTGGTCTTGGCTCATGCTCCACAACTTCCTAAATCCTACCAAACAAGAAACAGCTGGCTTCAGTGAGCCCCAGGCCTGGCACTAGCAGCACCAGACTAGATTCACAGCTCGGCTTCACCTGGGAATCACCAAGCCCAGCACAAGTAGCAGCCATCTAAGATTGCTTTACAGCTCAGGCAGAGTGGCCCAGGGCAAAACACAGGTGGGAGCTGACCTGGAATACCCAGGAAACCCCAGGACCAGCATACCCAGTGGACAGCTACAGACCACATTGAAGCACCACCACCCTACCCCTGCACAGCTGATCCTCCACAGAGGGCGAAGGTTTGTGGTAAGTGGTCACAACCAGTCCTTGCAGCTGACTGGCCTGGATAAATCCCTCCCACTGACCTTTCAACAGATACCAAGGCTCAACTATAAGAGGAGGGTGGACTCAGCCCACACATAGGGTGCACGTTGAATACCCAGCTTGAGTGATAGGGAAGGCTGTGCCGCTGGACCCTGCAGGAACCTACTACATTAGACCACGCTACCAAGACACAGAGTCAAAGCAGCTCTACCTAATACATAGAAACAAACATAAACGAGGAGACAAAGAAACATGGTCCAAATGAAAGAACAGATCAAAACTCCAGGAAAAGAGCTAAACAAAATGGAGATAAGCAATCTATCAAATGCAGAGTTCAAAACACTGGTTATAGGATCCTCAAGGAACTTAGTACAAACCTTAACAGCATAAAAAAGATCCAACCAGAAACAAAGGATACGCTAACTGAAATAAAGAACAATTTACAGGGAAACAACAGTAGAGTGGATGAAGCCCAGGATCAAATCAATGATTTGGAACATAAGGAAGAAAAAACAACTAATCAGAACAAGAAGAAAAAATTCAAAAAAATGAGGATAATGTCAGCCGCCTCTGGGACAACTTCAAGAGGTCCAACATTCTGATCATAGGAGTGCCCGAAGGAGAAGAGAAAGAAAAGAAATTTTAAATCTATTTGAAAAAATAATTAAAGAAAACGTCCTTAATTTGGTGAAATAAATAGACATGCAAGTCCAGGAAGCACAGAGAGTCCTAAACAAGATGGATGCAAAGACACCCACTCCAAGACACATCCTAATTAAAATGCCAAAGGTTAAAGATAAAGAGAGACCCTTAAAAGCAGCAAGAGAAAAGAAGTTAATCACCTACAGGGGTGTTCTCATAAGACTTCCAGCTGATTTTTCCAAAGAAACTTTGCAGGCTACAAGAGACTCACAAAAAATATTCAAAGTGATGAAAAGCAGAGACCTACAGCCAAGATTTCTCTACCCAGCAAAGTTATTGTTTAGAATTGAAGGGCAGATAAAGAGCTTCGCAGACAAGAAAAAATTAAAGGAGTTCATCATCACCAAACCATTATTATATGAAATGCTAAAGGGACTTATTTAAGAAATAGATGATTAAAACTATGAACAATAAAATGGTAAAAATATAAATGTATCAACAATTGAATCTAAAAAACAAGCTAAGCAAACAAGAACAGAGACAGAATCATGGGTATGTAGAGCATCTTGATGGTTGCCAGATGGGAGGGGGTTGTAGGGTAATGGGTGAAGAGGTGAGGAGATTAAGAAGTACAAATCGGTAGTTACAGAACAGCCATGGGCACGTAAACTGCAGTATAGGAAATGGAGTAGCCAAGGAACTGATATTCATGACCCATGAACATGAACAATGGTGGGGGGATTGCCTGAGGGAGTTGGGGGTGCTCAGTGAAGAAGGGAAAAGGGAGAAAAGTTGGGACAACTGTAATAGCATAATTAATAAAATATAATTTAAAAAAGAAACAGGAGACATTGACCCTCTGTTCTGTTTATGACATTAATGTTGTTCTCTTTGAGGTTTTTGCACAGGAAACCATGATTCTGTATAAATGGGTAGTGTTCACTGACAGGTTTATATTCCATTGTAAGTTAAATGACATTGCTTTCAGAACTTACGTGTGGGCTGTGAAATATGTAAGCTGGGAATGTTCTCATAACCAAATGAGAAATAGAAATGATAAAATGAACCAAATTGCTTCTAGTAGAGATCACTGTAGTAATCTGCCATTAATTCTTCTGCATCCTAGAAATAAGCTCTTAATTTCCCCTCTGGATTTCCTCAGGATAATCAGGTTCTAATCCATGAGAGTTCTTTCCCTCCCACCTCCAATTACTAGTGTTGGGTTTGTGATTCTGGAGAGACATTTTACTGACAATATTCTAAATGCCTAAATAAATGTCATCCTCCTGTTAACACTGTAGCCTTTAAATAATTTCTTTTACAGTAGATTGATAGATAGATCTTTATGATCTGCTTTTCAACCAGTCATACATCCCCAAAAATTAACTCTTCTGAGAAAATCTGACTTAAATCTTTATTTTCTAAAACTGAGAAATATTTCATACAAATAAAAGTATTGCAATAATATATGTGGGGGTTCTGTCTCGGCATGAAGGGCACCATCAATGTTTAGTGCCTCCATCTATGAGGAGAAAACATAGACAAAGAAAGGTTTAGGTTCCTAGAATTTACAACAAAACTTGAACCTGGAAATACCGCAAGGTTCATTCTTTTCCTTTCCTGCACACAAAACTAGTGCCTACCCATGGCTCTAGCCTAGCCCCACACTAACCACCACAGACAGTCCACAGGCTCAAGCATGCATCATCACTGCAGAGATGCTCAGGTGTTCCCTGGAGCATCTGCTGTGTGTGGCAAAGTGTGGTTTATGGCCCAGGCAAGAAAGAACAGAGAACTCTAAGGCGTTCACTTCTGTTTCCCCTCCTGGACTTGAGCCTTTGCAGGGCAGGACCTTGGAGGCAGTACATTAACATAAAGACAAACAGAAATGTCCCTTTCTCCACACTAATGCCAAATGGATGATTGGTTTTCCTAATCTACCCCCTAAACATAGCTGACCTGTGCACTGCCTAGAGGCACCTGTGAGGAAGAGGAGCCTCTGAGTCCATTTCATGTTTATCCAGGTGTTCAGGCTACAGATTGATTCCTATGAATCGGAGTCCATTTTGCATAGTGCAGCTCTATGCATGCCTCATTTAAATAGGCCACTCGATGCAGTACATGTTATTGTAAGTAACGCTTCGACACACCGCAGATTTCAATGCACCCTACAAAGCAAATTGCTGTTGATGATAAGTTATATGACATTCCTGACCAAATTAGTTGGGTATGCATCTGAAGACCAACAACCTTGCCTCTATTGAACTGTGAAGGGATGGGAAAAGCATCAAACAATTATATAGACATTCTATAATTAGCGATTGGGAAATAACTATATTGGAATCCTTTCCTTAGCATGGCTAACCTATAAAAGGTCTGGAGAGGTCATTGAGTGTAGCTCCTGCCTCAGCCTGCTGCAGACTCCAGGGATCCATTAACACAGCCCAACAGAAAGGAAAAAGACATATACCAAGAAAATGTGTGTCTTTTTGCAAAATTGACAGCTACATTTTTCCTAGGGCTACTCCACTGGAAGTAGAACAAGATGTCAAGAATAACTTAGGAGAAGTTTTAAAAAAACAGTCCTAGGGATATGTAAGCAAGTTGGCTGTGACATGAATAAATGAAGCCAGGAAAACAGAAGGGTAGCACTGGATGGGCTCGGTCACCCCTCACCTGGCCAGCACAGGCTGCTCCAGCTGCTTCCGGTGCAGTGGCTGCAGCTGGAGGAGGAAACAAGGTTTTGAAATTATTTTTCTATTTCCATACTTCTAATTATACTTAATGCACAGTCCCTAGATGGCTTAAGCATTAGTAGGCTGAAGCTATGCTCTAGCATAAACCTGGGTTAATTATGTTCTTTGGGTTGCAAAGAACAAAAATAATTTCACTTAGGCTACCTCAAGTAATGAAGGTTTGCTGTTCGGCTACACAGGGTAATATGTGTGGCCTCTCTTTTTTCTACCTACCCACCTCCACTCTTACCACCTCCTAAGCCCCAAACCAGCCAGCTGATCTTCTCCATACTTCTCAGTTCAAATTCCAGAAAGAGTCTGTTTACCAGTGTACTTACTTAATTCCTACTGGTCAGAGCTATTCCTGTCAGGCTACCCTACAGGCCACTCACCTGCCTATGAACTGACTGCCCTCCAGTCAGATGTGTCCCTCTAGTCCAAACAGCAGATGCCCATTGCACAAGATGCAGGTTAGGGCAGCTTCCTTTAGCAAGGGGCTGTGGACAAAGGCAGCTTTCTGCAGAAAAGAACAGCCAGTGTCTCAAGCACATGTCTATACCAAACTGTCACTAAATACTTAAGTGGAAATAAACCATTGATTTGGAGGCAACAGTCTTTGTAGGAACAGGACCAGTTTTGTGGGCTTATGACCTGCGCATTTGCACAGAGTCTCTGCTCTTAGAGGAGCCCACACTTTACCTAATGCTCCATGGTGGCCATCTTGACATTCTTAATAATTTTTGAACAAAAGGGCTTATTATTTTAATTTTGCATGGGGTCCTGGAAACTATATACCTGTTCCTGTACAGAAGTTTGTATTATATTATAAAAAGTGAAGGGAATTTCAAATAATTTTGTATCCAAGGATTCTTCTGAAATCATTTACTCCAAGTACTCACTTGACAAATAAGAAAACTGAGGTCAAAGAAAGGATAATTGGCTTAATCAAGATCCCACAGTGAGTATTGGTGATGTCAGACTAGAAACATTTTTACCACTCCTCATCCAATCTTCTCATTCCTCCATGTGGCAGGTTTCCGAGCAGAAAGAACTGCCTGACATTTGGTCTATTTTGCTAAAATATTTGATAAACTTCTTAGAAATTTCATAAAATTAGGCCGATATAAAAACACAAATGTCAATCTTCCTTTGTTCAGTCTTACAGCTTTTTTTCTCCTCAGAACAAATTTCACTGACCATCCCCAGAATCTAAAACAAAAGCAGGATAGAGGAATGTAAACTAATAGATCTCTATAGAGGATCATTTGGTAATTATTATCCAAATTATAATATTCACACCCCTCAATCCCACAATTCCATTTCTACATATAGTCTCACATATGTACAAGTCGTATAGCATGCCCAAGAACTATCCATTGTAGTGTTGCTTACAATAGCAAAAGATCAGAAACAACCTAAATATCCATCAACAAAAGAAAAAGAAGATGATACTACATTCATGCAACAGAATATAATATAACTCTTAGGGGAAAAAAGAAGTTGACCGTATCTACTGATATGGAATATATCTTTGCAATATATTGTTTTATGACAAAGCAAAGTACAAAACAGTATACAGTGTGCATATATTTGTGAGTGGAACATATTTCATTATATATCCTATTACTATACACACATTAGGGGGTATTAGGGGAGATTTGGATATGCAAAGAATTTGCCTAGAAGTATATACCAAAGAAAGAGTAGCTGCCTCTGATGAAGGAACACAGGGGATTCAAGGATAACAATGTGGGTAAGATTTTTATTCTATGTCCTTTGCTCCCTTAAAATTTGTACTATGGGCACATAATTTGTTTTCAAAAACTAATTAATTACACTAAATGAGTGTCTGAAAAGGGACTTCATGACACTGCCAATGTCGTACCACATCTACAATAAAGAAAAATGCTGTTGTCATTTTTATAAGGCTTTTTCTGGGATCCTATATTGAACTTATAGATAAAGGAAATTAAATTAGGCTAAAAAAAAATTTCTCTTTCCATTCTCTACCTCAGAAGAAAAATTTGAAAAGTTTTCAAAATTTGCAAAATCCACCGCTTGTTTAGTCATTGGCACAGCTATGTGACGCAATGGAGAAAATTAGAAATGTTCCCATCTCTTCCTTTGGAAACTTGCCGAATCACCCCCAAGTGTCCTTCAGACATTACCCACTTATGTTTTTCCAGTGCACCTACCATCAGTGTTACTAATCATTTTAACCAGAGTTTTATTTTGAACCAAAAGCACGAAAGGGGTCACATCTCTCAGTACTGCCCTGGTCCCGCAGAAGTACCTACTTAAAAATGTCTTTCTCCCTCATGTGCTCTTTGTTGCTCCACTTCCATGGTCTATATTTATGCAACCCATGTGGTAGATCAGAGATAGCCACACATTCTTCGACATTCCTCTCCTTGGGAGGTGGGATCGGTTTCCATCCTCCCTGGTTGTGGGTTGCTCTGTGACTGCTTTGATCAATGAACTATGGCAGAATTGGTGCCATTCCAAGTCCAATCTTTAAGAGAACCAGCAGCTTCCTCCTTGTTCTCTGGAGTCGTAAACAAGGCACTATGTAAAAGTCCAACTGCCCTCCAAAAGACAGCATGTGGAGATGCCTTAAGACTACATGGAGAGGAAAAAGGGCCCCAAACCATTTGTACCATGACATCAGGCATGTGGGTGAAACCATCTTGGACGTTCAGCCCATGCCAGCCACCATGTAAAGAGTGCCAAGGAGCCCTGATCAATGCCATGTGGAGCAGAAGAATGACCCAGCCAACCACTCCCCAAATCCCTGACCCACAAAATTATGAAATATCATTAAATGTTGCTGTTTTAAGACAGGAAGTTTTGGGGTAGTATGTTATACAGCAATACATAACCAAGATACAACACTGTCACTTTATTGTGCTTCATAGACGTTGCCTTTTTTTTTTTTTTTTTTTTTTTTTTTTTGTTACAAATTGACGGCAAGACCCTCCACCAGCAAAAATATTACAACCCACTTTACTGCAGTGGTCTGGAACCAAATGCGCAATATCTCCAACGTATTAAACACTGACATCTTCGAAACTTTCATATTCAAAATTCAGTCTCCCCTAAATTGCCTAAAATAGTGATAGAACCATCTCATGCCAGCCAGCCACAGCTATTAGGAGAAGGGATCAGGTCCAAGTTGAGATAATAGAAGAATCTCCTCCCCACAGGGCTGGAGATGAGTTTATGTGGCCAAGTTAAAGGGCCACCCCCTGCCACTGAGGACTCCAGAAATCATGGACCATGGAGTTTGCCAGCTCACACAGGACCATCATCCCCAAGGGTGTCCTTTGAGCAGCCCCATCTACACTAATGCTCCAGCAAACCCATGTCCACCAACCCATGTCTACCACATCATGTGAGTCACATGCGGTCATTCTTAAAGGTGGGATGAGAACCAGATCCTCTTACTCCAACCCTTGCCCTTTCAGTTTGGGCTGAAGAAAGAAAAGCTAAGTATCGGGAAGAGAGATTCCTGGATCAACACCTCCAGCCCACACCACTGGCAGTTGCCACCCACTCCAGCCCATGTGCCTGTTGTCACCCACACACAGGGTTGCCAAGGCCTGAGGGAGGTGTCACTGTCAGAAACCATAATTAGAGATATCATTATATACTTCAGCTCTCTGAGAACAAATTCTTCCTTACCACGTGCAAATCTATTATTCAACTTTCAAACATCCAACTAACTTTCACACATGTTGTTGGGAAGCCATTAGGTACCAACATAAGACATTGCCTCTTCTGAATTGCAGGCATAGTCCTGAAATACAGAAAAAGCCATTTTCAGGCTTGAGGCAAGAATGGGAGATTTAAAAATAACATGATGAGGCTGGCAAACACGGGTTAGCAAGATCCAGCATGTACAGAGATGAGCATGAGCAAAGAAGCTGTGACAAAGAGAAAAGAGGAGGTGTAAAAAGGGTCTTCTCTCCTCCTGGTTCCAGGCTTCAAAGTGAAGTCCCATTCAATGCCATTCAAGACCTTTCCCTCATTGTCTATGTATACAAATTAAAATGGTGAGTTGACTATCTGAATAATCTATTGTGATAAATCAAAAAGTCTGGATATTATTGGGGGAGAAAGGTATTGGTTTGAGGGAAAGGAAAGGAAGAAATTTAGGATGTTTCAAAGTTTTTCAATAATGTTCTCAGTCTCTCACTTCAGAAAAAATATTTAAGAAAAAACATTTTCCACGACGTTGTTGGGTCAGGTCTGTAATGGCAGGGGAGAGAAGAGAGAAGGGTAAAACCACCCAGGTTACCTGTCTGGTTGCTTAGACCAATCCAATTTCCCTAAGGATCACACATACCTCTTCGTTCCTTCTGCTGTGTTCACCTGACCTTTTCCAATTTCTTTTTCTTTTTTCCATTACCCTAAGGGAGTAATCTAGCCACTCAGGCTTTCTTTGCATGCAAAATGTAATAGTTCTTTCTTCTTTCAGATAAAGGCAGTCTTGGGGAGGGGAAAAGAAAAGCGCCTGGCTTCTTCAAATTAGCTCTGAAATAAAAGTCACTGCCAGATGTTATATAAAAGGTGACGTAATCCTAAAGTACTTCATTACATATGCAGCTCTGCTCTTCAGCCCAGGAGGAGTTTATTACATTTTGTCGATCCCATTTTCTATACCCACATCATTTTTACATAATTTTTCCTGCCTGACAGACATCTTCACATTTTCACAGCAACCCATCAAGACAGTATTACAACAGCACAGGGAACCAGGTTAGCAGTTTACAAATAATGGTGCTAATAAGCCAGATTCGTCCCTGAGATACAAATCAGGGGTAAATGGTCTATCCATGCGTGTGAGAAGCACATCTATTTTAGATTAATAGGGAAGAAAACAGAGCACCTTTCCAGCTGACACCATGTTCTTTCACAACATATATTGACTCTATTCCACAAGTTTAAAAAAAAATGGGGAAATGCCAATCTAAACTTGTTCTTGCAATTCTCTTCATTTTCCTAATAAATTCCTGGCTCATAGTAAATAGATAGCCATGCCAAATGCACGAAGATCAGACTTCTTGCCTTTTGGATTGGCACAAGATTTAGAAGAAAACGCACCATTTGTACCAATGCAATATCTAGCTGAGATGCTTTAAGTGCAAACACTGCAAGACACTTCCTCCCACTCTCCTGGTGCTACGCATCTTTCCTCCTCCTTCCCAGCCACTCGCGCACGCACTGCCCTCTAATGGTGAAAAGCAAAAGTGCAGGCTGGGCGCTTTTCTCAAGGGGGATTAAGGATAAACTGGAGTGAATGGCTGAGAGGCCATCTGCCCTAAGGTCAGATAAATGGCCGACTATTAATATGCTCAGCTCTTAGCTACTAATTGAAAATAAACCTATCTGTGAAAAACACTATGCTCAGTGAACTAAGCCAGTCAGAGAAAGATAAATACCATATGATTTCACTTATATGTGGAATCTAATGAACAAAATAAACTAATACAATACATACTCATAGCTGTCAGAGGGGAGGAGATAAAGAGGCTGAGTGAAAAAAGTGAAGGGATTAAGAAAAAAAACTCATAGACAACAATATGGTCATTACCAGAGTGAAATGAGGTAGGGGAGGCAGGAGAGGGAAAGGGGGAGGTAAATGGTGATGGACAGAGACATGGCTTAGGGTGGTAAACACACAATACAACATACAGGTGATATTATGGAACTATACACCTTAAACCTATATAATTTTATTAACCAATGTAACCATAATAAATTCAATTTTTTTAAAAAAAAAAAGAAAGAAAATAAACCTATTTTCTGAATTATGACTCAGAATTCCAGTGGAATAAGGAAGTGCCTAGAACTTCCACCCCAAGGAAATATATATGCCATTACCTTGAGAACTTCCTTCAGTTTTAAGGAAAGATTTCTGTTAAGATGTTAAAATGAGCCTTATGGTTTTAAACTATAACAGCAAACTCAGGGTAAGGGAGGTTCTTATTCTTTTGTAAGAGCAAGGTTGACTACGGGACAAAGGGAGATGTGCAGGCTCTGCAGAGGAACGCTGGCCCTCCCGGGCGCCCCCTGCACCCGCTGCCCAGGAAACAGACAGAGATCAACATAAAATCTATTCTATTTCTTATTTTGTCCAAAGTCAGGACATTCCTTCATTCGACGAGAAATTTGATTCATAGGTTCAAGTTTTCCTTTCTTAAATAGTATTTCTTCATATGAAGTTTACTTACAGATCTTTCAACTTAATCATTTATTATTTGCCTCCATATTTCTAAGTAACATGTTTATGTTGATACCTCTTGATATTTCAGTTTGGGCACCCTATATTGGCACCCTTTGCACAATGCAAGATGATTTCATACACACTCTCTCACACACACATACTATCCCACCATACTTATATACAGTACATTATAATTTTGGTAATATTAATCATCAATATTTACAGTACTATGACCATTAAATTCTCGACAACATATTTATCTTTCCTTTCTTGAGCAAGATTTTATTTTCCCTGGAGTTGGAAAAAAGAAAAGCCCTTTCCTATATACTTAGTCTCTGAGTTATATAGGGCTGCCATAACAAAGTATCATAACCTGAGTGATTTTAAACAACAGTCTCACAACTCTGGAGGATAAAAGTCTGAAATCAAGGTGCCAGTGAGACTGTACCCTCTCTGAAGGTTCTAGGGGAGGGTCCTTCTTTGCCCCTTCCTAGCTGCTAGTGTTTGCCCTTAATCCTTGGCATTCCTTGGCTTATAGGAATATCTCTGCCTTGATGGTCATTTGGCCTTTTTCCTTGTATATATTTGTGTTTTCACATGGTATTCTTGCTTTCTATGTCTCTCTCTCTCTCCTCTTTTCTTTTCTTTTTTAAGATTTTATTTATTTATTTTTAGAGAGAGGGGAAGGGAGGGTGAAAGAGAAGGAGAGACACATCAATGTGTAGTTGCCTCTCGCACGCCCCCTACTGGGGACCTGGCCTGGAACCCAGGCATGTGCCCTGACTGGGTATCAAACTGGCAACCTTTTGGTTCGTAGGCTGGCACTTATCTCCTCTTTTCTTGGAGTTAATCAGTCATCTTGGATTGAAGGCTTACTCTACTCCTGTATGACCTCACCTTAATTTACACCTTAATTACATCTGTAAAGACCTTAATTCCAAATAAGGTCACATTCTGAAGTACCAAGGGTTACGCCTTCAACATATCTTTTGGGGGAGGCACTATTTTATCCATAACATTTCTCTCCTCTAATTTATTCCAAACTCTGTTCAATTGCCTAAATCTCTGAGTATATTCAAACATTTTTTGTTTCCTATCAGACTCCATCTTCTATATTGATTCACACTCAAATGGGCTTTCCCTTTATGACTGGCTATGGCTATAGCTCATGCTTTTTCAGACTCAAGTGCAAAACAGTGCATGTTTCTCTCTCAGCAGTCTCATTGGCTCTGCAGAGTCACAAGCCAAGCTCAAACCAACAGTTACAGGGAAGAGAATGCTATGTGCACACTGGCTTAGGTCTGGGTCATATGTTCCACCCCTGGAGCTGGGATTAGGCCAGCTTCATTTAACTCCATGACTTCAGCATGGGAAACAAGTGATTCCATAAAGGGTGAAAAGATGCCGGGCACCAAAAATAAATTAATGTCCACAACAGCCTGTTAATAATCATGTTCAGAAGAGTCATTTTTCCCTAACCCCAGAACACAGATTTTGGCCCTATAGATAATTTTATGATAACCTACTTACTCCAGCAAGGTTAAAAACAGAAAAGAAATTGAACAAAAATATATTTATGTCTATAGTTTATCTTTTTTCTGCTTTTATTGGGATTATTTTGGTAATATCTAAGGGAAAAAACATACGTCACTTTAATACATTTTGACATCCTAAGGTGTTTAGGGAAAAGGTAATAATCCCAAATACAAAATGTCCTACAAATGGAAGGAAATATCCTCTGGTCAAATCCTCATAATTCCAAATAGGATGATGAAAAAAAATAAAGAATTTCAACCAGGCAGGCAATAACTATCCTGTTGATAAAAATGTTCTCTTGCTGAGATGCCACAAGAAGTTTTCTTCAAATGAGTTTCACACCACTCTCTAGTTGTACAACATCATCTATTCCCATCTGTGATGAGTTTTGAGAAAAGCAGCCTTGCTCCCGCTCCACCTTGAAGCATCTGTCTCTGTGAAGGTGGTCAGAAATGTTTGACTTTGGGTTTCCTTTTTATTGGTTTTTCTATTAATTTCTTTTTTACTTTAGACCTAATTTTTTATACTTCTGAACTACTACGAATCAAACTTTAATGGTCACCTTATCAATTGAAACAGATTGTTTGAGCCCAAGAATTAACCATCTTTCCCACCTGAGTGCTTCAATCAAGGGAAAACAAAGGCTTAAGACATAAAACCTAAAACAATAAAATCAAAAAGAAAAATGAAGAAAATAGAAGACGATAGTTAATTTTATGTATCAGTATGACTGGGCCATCGGATGCCCAACTATCTGGTTAACCGTAATCTCTGGGTGTGTCTGTGAGGACGTTTCTGGAAGAGATTAGCATTTGAATTAGTGGACTACAGGAAGCAGACGGCCTTCCCCAGTGCAGCTAGCAGCATCAAGTCCACTGAGGGCATGAATGGAACCAAAGGGTGCATGCCTGACACTCTCTCTCTCTCTCCCTCTCTCTCCCCCCTCCCCTTCCCTGACTGCTTGAGCTGGGACATCACGCTTCTGCCCTCAGCACACTCCCGGTTCTCGGGCTTTCAGATCCAATCTGGCATCTCTAGCTCTCAGGCTGTCAGACTTCACCACTGGCTCCCCTGGGCCTCCAGCTTACAGACAGCACATCATGGGGCTTCTCAGCCTCCATAACCACAAGAGCCAATACCTTATGATAGAACTCTTTTTATATACATCTATGTGTATGTGTAGAGTCAGGAGGAGCTAGTAAAAGAAAAAGAGAAAGCCAGGAAAGCAATGAAATTAAGACAATGGAGAAAAGAATACAAGATGGGAAAAGCCTAACCTGGATATGAGTCCCTATGCCGCAGACCAGCTGCTTCATCAGTCACTGCCTAAACCCATGCACCTCTCTAGGGTTTCCTCTCTGGGCCTCAGTCTCCCCACCGGGAGGAGTGGCCCAACATGTCTCAAGTCCCTTCAGTTCTTGCACTGTGATCCTCCATGGTGACTACGGAATGGGTGCCACCCACTCTGTAAACATCCATGTGACGGGTGCCCACCTGGTAGGGCCTTCATCTGTAAAGCAGTAACAATCAAGCAGCGCATTGTAGGGGCTGGTTTTAAATTCTGTTTTTGCCAACAAAGTTATCTTCAGTATTTGGAGATCAGAGGGAGGATCCCCAGTGGGATGGGCAGCTAAATGCTGGATGTAAAGCTACCAAACCATCAGGCCCAAGGGAAGTACTCTAAGAAGACCATTTCCTAAAAACTCAGCATTTCAAATGACACATCTTGCCATCCCATTCCCAGAACCCAGCACCTCATTTCTTATGGGGTTTTATTGGTTGAAATAAACAATGAGCTCTCGATTCCAGGTGATGTTAGCAAAAGTCCTACTCCCCAGGCCAGGGCCCTCTGCCAAATACATCAGTGCAGCATTTTATGTCTTATTCCCCCTTCTATTTGCTGTTGCCCTGTGTGTAAGCTCCTGAGATTTCAGTGTGATTAGTACTGAGAAAGTTTGGCTAGCAGTGATCTTCAGCCCCAGAACATTTAAATCACCTAAGAGGGTTTGTTTTGTTTTGTTTTGTTTTGTTTTGTTTTGTTTTTAATATGCCTACTTAGACCCCTTCCCTAAAAGTTTTTATTTAATTGGTGTGGGCGAAGGGGGAAGACATCAGTCTTTTTTAATCACTCCCCCAGATGATTCTAATATGAGGCCAGGAAGAGACCCACTGGGCTGAGGGAATACAGTGTTTCCAGAGGATTCCAGTAGCAGGGAGCACCTCAGATACACTTGCTTTACATTCCCAATTTTTTCAGCCAAGAATTCCTTACAGGGGGGAAGTCCACCCACAATAGCATTAGATGCTATGTATTCTGATCTGGCTGTTCTCTTTTCCTTATACAGCTTGCAGCTGGGACAGACATTCCCCAAGCAAGCCAGGGTCCTACCAAAGGGAATAAAAAACAAGTTCTTGTCAAACGAGTGCCCCTTTAAACCTAGGGCTTATTTATATCACCATATCAGAACCTACACTAATAATCCATGTACCCCTATCCAGGGCAATGTGTTCCAATGCCAACCCCTTCTGGTTCTATAATATACTACTCACCAGCAAAACCACAACTTGGATAGTGGAGAAAGAAGAGTCAATGTCCATATGTTTCTGAATATTAAACTTTCTCCAGCATTCCAAAAAGTCTCTCTCTCCATGAAGTTTAAAAGAATTACATCCATTTCTCCTAAGCACTATCTCAGTTTGTTGTGAATTTTTAAAGTACTTTATCTGGCTTCTGTGGCCATCAATTTTCACTTTATGAAATTTGGCAATAATAACCCTCCCTATAACCTACCACTTATATTTAGTCCTTAAAATATATCAGGCACCATGTTAGGCACTATAGAGTGTCTCTAATCCACAGGACAGCTCTGGAAAAAAAGACACTATTTTCCCAAGTTCTCAGTTGAGAGACCTCATAGCTAATAACTGTTAGGGCTGCGATTCAAATTCAGGTCTGTCTAGCTCCAAAAATAATAATCTTTGCGCAATGCTCTACTGCTTGGGAGGTCAGTAACTATAACAAAACAATAAAAATAGATATTTGTATAGCAAAGAGCAGAATTGTCCCAATGTTCTCTCCTAATTCCCTGAACCGTAGAAAGGTATCCTTAAGTCCCAGCTTTCACATCCTTAACTACATTTAAGAAAAGTCTTTAGAACTTCCAACTCCTATGAGAATGGAAATAGTTCCTGATTAACTTCCTTGATGTGTTGTAAGGTCATTCCTAACCCATGTAGAATCAGGTCCTATGGGAGTTTAATCAGTATGGCTGGTAGAATGGGAACCCAAAGGTCCGAGAGACAGATGGACATCTTTTTTAGTCAACTAGAAAAAACGTCCTAACAAGGCAAACAAGTTCTTATGCAGGTCAGATTCCTTAAGAGAAAAGATACTTTGGGCAAACTCCAGGATACTCATTTAACCACATTTGAAGCACAACAGGGATGAAAAAGAACATATGCATTCAGTCCCTGCCCTCACAAAGCTTTCAGTCTAATGGTGGAGAGAAAAATATTAATCAAATAATCCCACAAACATGATCATGTGAAAAGTACTATGAAGGAAAAGCACAGGGTTCTTTGACAGCACATAGACTACAGGGCCTGATCTCACTGGGGATAGAAAGAAGTCATGTGCAGTGATGAAAGGCTTACCTGAGAAATGTTTATTTTCCCAGCAAGAGTTTATTGTTCCCAAGTTAGCTGCTGGTATGTCCTAGGTTATGAAGCAATGATGACTAGATGTGGTCTACTCGTCAAACTTCATCTTCAAAACCACCAACAAAGCTCATGAGATAATGGATATAAGCCGTTAAAATTGTAGGCACCTATCACCTCATACCTGTTAGAGTGGCTGCCATCAAAAAGACAAGAGAGAAATGCTAGCATGGATGTGGAGAAAAGAGAACCCCTGTGCCCTGCTGGTGCAGCCACTGTGGAAAACAGTGTGGAGAATCCTCAAAAAAAAAAAAAAAAATAGAATTACCACATGATCCAGCAATTCCACTTGTGGTAATATATCCAAAGGAAATGAAAACAATAACTCAAAAAGATATCTGACCCCCATGTTCACTGCAGCATTATTCACAACAGCCAAGACATGGAAACTACCTAAGAACCTAAGTGTCCATTGATGGATCAATGGATAAAAAATGAAAAAAATTGTGGTATATATATTTGTGATATATACACACATATTTCAGTGATAAATAATGGGGAAATCCTACCATTTCTAACAACATGGATGGACCTTGAAGACACTATGCTAAGTGAAATGTCAGACAGAGAAAGACAAATACTGTATGATCTCACTTATATGAGAAATCCAGGGGAAAAAACCTCATAGAAAAAGAGATCAGACTTGTGATTACCAGAGGCAGTTGATGAAGGAAGGGGAAATTAGAGGAGCGTAGTCAAAATGTACATACTTCCCATTGTAAGACAAATAAGTACTGGGGATGTAATGCACAGCATGACTTAACATTGTTGTATGTTATATAGAAAAATTGTGAAGAGAGTAAATTCTAAGAGGAATCACAAGGAAATTTTTTTCTTTTCTTTTTATTGTGTCTATATGAAATGATTGATGTTAGCCAAACTTATGGTAGTAATCATTTCAGTATCTATGTAAATCAAACCATCATTTTTAGGCCTTAAACTTATATAGCGATGTATAACAATTATTTCTCAATAAAACTGGGTCAGGGGGTTTATAGCACCTGCTGACTCTCTTGGTTGTCTTATTTTCCAGGGTTTGCCTTTCCAGATTTTAGGCCTAACAGCATGGATTCCTTTTTCTGCTCACGATATTCTTTCTCTTCCCCACTCTTTCCACCTAGACTAACAACTATAGATCCATGAGCTAATGATAAGTCTCCTATATCTTCAAAGAAAAGGAAAGAAAGATAATCTTTGCTAGCCTTTTTAAAAGAAAAAAAAATTCCCCTCGGTGCCTTACAAGCCAAATAAATTAACCACAGGCCTGTTATGTTCGGTCAGCTGCACTCTCTCCCAAGGTTGTCTTAAGGAAGGCAGTCAGAGCAGGAATGTAATAGACAAGCACCTACCTTACTCAATAGAGGTAGGTCATGCAGAAGTTGGTGGAATGTTGTAGTTTGAATACAAGTATTTAGATCCCAACAGAGTTGGCCCTCCTCATTGAGACCACTTGGTCTTAAAGGACTCTCCCCTCTTCTCTGATATTAGTAGGCAGCGGCTGTGCCTTGCCATCCCCTCCACAGTCAGGAAAGGCTATTATCTATCTCCTGGATTTAGTGAAATCAAATAGAAGTTTGATTTCTTTTCTGATAAAAGAGATGATGCAAATTAGCATTTTATCTTGCATGGAGGAGTGACAAAGTAGGAGAATGAATCCTACTTGATTACAATCTTCCATCATTCTGATTTTATAATTACTGAATGGAATCAATCAGCTTTCAATTGTTACCTTGGTGAAAGATTAAAACTTCATTACTTGTCCTACATATTTCACACTTTAGCAAATTTTAATAAACTGAATGCAAGAGAAATGGTTATATTATCTTCCATGAGATTGGGATGCTAATGATATTTCTATTGATTTTAATTCACATTTGTTGGTCAAAAAGAGTCAGATTCCAATGAGGCATGGAATTATATAATCAACACTAACAAATGAAGACCACTGAACACTAAAATGGCCCAAACGAAATCATTAATCAGAAATATAAAATAATTGCTAAAAAACTAGGGAGGTCTTCTCTTCCTAATGAACATCTTTTACGGTATATTGATTCATTTGTAACTCTTGCACATTTGCACATTGGTGATTTCTCTATTAAAATATTTTAAGTAAGCATATAAAAAACACTTTGAAAAAACAAAATTGGGAGAGAACTAGTTTATCAATAGAGGGGATGATAGAACCTCCTCTTAAAAGGTGAAAAAAAATTCCTGAAGATCAAAGAAACATATGACTCTCCCTTAAACCACTCAAGTTTGACAAATTCTTCACCCAGTGGTCAGAAAGGCCATGCAGAGTCATCAATAACATAGAACAGAATAATATTTAAAGGTGAAGCTTCTGTAGTTAGACATCATGGCTTTGTCTACTACTTCACTGAGCCTTAGTCTCCTCATCTGCAAAATAAGGATTAATAATAGTACTCACTTCATAGTGCTGGCCTCAGGATGAAATGGAATAATCTTTATAAAGCATATTTCAGCATACTCCAGTCAAACTGCATTTCTGTGGTTAAAAACAGCATTAAATTTTATATAGGCAAAGATTTTATTTTAACTCCCAAATTCTCTGTTTAAATTTTTTCTTACTTATTCTCTCTAGATGACAAATTAGACCATGCCTCCTAAGGGTGTTAATCAAGTTTGGGAGGGTCTGGTGTCTACAGTTCAGATTTTCAGGGAGTAAAATGTTGGGGATGAGTAAGAGGCAAGAAAGCACAGGCTCTTAAATGTTCTGCAATAGGAACCTTTTCCCCCACAGCCCCAGTCCTTAATAGACCTATAAAAATCATGATAAATGTCCTCAGTGGGATTCAATTTCTTGTAAAACCTAGAAAAAGCAATGTTTTGTTCCAAAAGGCTGTAGAATGTAAAACATAGGTGGCCCTGGGAAAACATGCAAGTGGAGACCAGGGAGCCCAGCCTTATAAGAACAAGGACATGCAGAGAGTCATGGGAAGAGTGCTAGAGATGTCTGAGCCAAGAGGTGGGAGGTGAAGGAGCGAAAACATGGGTCCCAGGTGATACCTCTGGGGATTTCAACATAAAATTAACTCTTCAAAGGCGCCATCTTCTCAATTTAAGAAGCACGTCACTCAGGCACTCAAAGAGATCCAGAAATTCACTGGACTTCCTTTCCATTTGAGTTTTGCAAGAACCTCACCAGTTCAACATTCTGTTCTTCACGTTCCAGTTAAATTCATTCTGCCACCCTTTTTAATCAGATTTTTATTATCCCACATCTTACTTTAAGGTTATTTGAAATTTTAAAACAATGTGATATTGGGATTTCTTTTTATCAAAACACTAGGTCAAGGCACCCTTGTATTAGCTGTGGGGAAAAAAATGATATAGACCATCTATGCCTTGACCACAATGATGATAACAATAGCAGTTATTTCTTATGGAATGCTCACTATGAACCAGACATTATACTAATTGCTTTATTTGCATTAATGTACTTAACCTTTACAAAAGCCCAATGAAGTAGACGCTGTTATTACAGATGAAGAAACTGAAGTTGAAAGAAGTCACTTATCCAAAGTGATAAAGTTGGTGATAAAACCAGGATTAGTTCATTCTTTCAGCAACCATTTATTAGGGCAAAATTTATCCCAAAAAGCTATAATTTTTAATATAGATAAAAGAGAGGTGCAGTTATATTTTTAAGTATACAGGATGGGGCAAAAGTAGGTTTACAGTTGTTCATATGGAAAACCATACAATAATTAGGCCTGGCCGAAGTGGCTCAGTTGATTAGATCATCATCCCATAACTGAAAGTTTGCAGGTTTGATTCCCAGTCAGGAGATATGCCTGGGCTGTGGGTTTGTTCCCCAGTTTGGGGGTGTATGGGAGGAAACCAATTGGTGCTTCTCTCTCACACTGATGTTTCTCTCTCTCTCTCTCTCTCTCTCCCCCGACTTCCCTTTTTATTTTTTTTAAAAGCAATAAAAAAAATGTCTTTGGGCGGGGATTAAATTTTTTTAAAATACAACAATTAATAAATAATAATACAAGAATAAACCCTGTGTTTCACATACTCACAACTGTAAACCTACTTTTGCCCCATACTTTATTTATTCACAAGAGCTGTGAAAGCAAACTGAGAGCAATCACAAATAAATGGAGAGCTTTACTTCAAGGACCTTGTGGCAGTTTTTATTTTTCAAAACTAACCACAATTATAACTCCCATCGTACACACCCTCAATGTGATTTTTTAACTCTCCTCAAGATATGAAGGTCTAGGTCTCCTCCCGTAATCCCTATTAGGGTTTATAACTAATGGTGGAACTGATACTATGTACTTCCAAGACAAGTTCACAAAAGGGTCACAGCTTCTGCCTGGTTCTGTTGGGATGCTTGCTCTGGGAACTCAGCCACCAGGCTCTGGAGAAATCCGAGTATGAAGAAGCCAGCTCTAGATGTTCAGCCAAGGTTCCAGCTGAGATCTCAGCCAATAGTGAGCATCAACCCATAGACATGTGACTGAAAGAGGCTTTGGGAGATTTCAGACCTTCATCAAGACGAAACCTAATCTCCTAATCTTCCCAGTTTAGGACCCAGACATCACAGAGCAGAAATAAGCTGTGCCCACTCTGCTGACTATCCCCCTTCTGAATTCCTGAGCCATAGTATCCATTAACATAATAAAACTGTTTTACAGCAAGTTTGGAGTGACATGTTATATAGCAATAGTAACTGGAAGAGCTTTCTACTAATATCATTGGTGTTTGCTAATTAAGCACCAAAGCACAAGAAATATAATATTGCAGGTAACCTGCAGAGTCATGTTAACCTTTTGCTCAAGTTTAGCCATGTTACTTTTAAACTCTTACAAAAAGAAGAACCTCTAAAGCTTAACAAAGGGTTTCTGAAATAGCCATTAAAATGATCACATCAGACATTACATTAAGACAAGGAAAAGACTTCTGGTATGATACTAAGTGGAAAGAACACAGAACATCAATTTTTATATGTTATTATTACACTAGGTAGAAACTGTTTATGCAAATGAAAAAAAAAGTTTGGACCTTGGGGCCAGCATAATGGTTCCTGCAAGGAAGGGTGGCAAGAAGAAAAAGAATCATTCTGCCATCAATGAGGTAGTGACCAGAGAACACACCATCGACATTTACAGGGGCATCCATGGATTGGGTTTCAAGAAGCATGTCACTCAGGCACTCAAAGAGATCCAGAAATTTGCCATGAAGGAGATGGAAACTCCAGATGTGCTCATTGACATCAGGTTCAACAAAGCTGTCTGCACCAAAAGAATAAGAAATGTCCCCTACTGTATCCAAGTGCAGTTGTCCAGAAAATATAATGAGGATGAAGGTTCACCAAACAAGCTCTACGCATTGGCTACCTATGTACCTGTCACCACTTTCAAAAATGTACAAACAGTTAATGTGAACAAGAACTAACAGCCGATTGTCAAATAAAGTTATAAAACTGCCAAAAAGGGGGGAAGAAAAAAGTCTGAAAGGCAGTGTAGAAACATTAAAGTAATTGATCTGGTATTGTGGTCAAATCTCCTAAGGAACTCATTCACATAGCTGTAAACACTTCCTTAGTTACATAATCTCTGTGTGTTTCACTTTTCTTTCCTATGGCATGGGAATAATAATAGTATTTTTTTCATAGAGTTCTTATAGAAATAAATGAGAACCCTGGCTGGTGTGGCTCAGTAGACTGAGCACTGGTCTGCAAACCAAAGGGTTGCCAGTTGGATTCCCTGTCAGGGCACATGCCTGGGTTGTGGGCCAGGTCCCCAGTAGGCGGGACACGAGAGGCAACCACATATTGATGTTTCTCTCCCTCTCTTTCTCTCTTCCTTCCCCTCTCTCTAAAAATAAATAAATTAAAATCTTTAATAAAATTTAAAAATAATTTAAAAAAATTTTCATTGAATGTGTTAATTTGGTAAAGCCTGAAACAGCACCTGGCACATGGAGATTAACAAACATTAGCTCTTTATCATCTAATTCAACTCCTAATAACATAGATTAGATCATCTCTGTTAATACTGCCTTTGATTCTCAAACCCTCCCAGAAACAAACATAAGAGGGCTAGGCTTCTTTGTCTCAGTGTCAACTAAGGAAAGGAGCTGAGTCTCTCAGTCTCCATTAACTTATATGTACAATGAAGTGTATGCCTAGTTTTCTGAGTTCTTATGAAAATCAACTGATGTAATACATTAGCAGAATTTGGTCAAAACCCCAAACATATGCCATTTGTCTATCTTCTTATCTTACCAATTGTATGTGTTTGCTAGGATTGCTATAACAAAATACCACACACTGAGGGACTTAAATAAGAGAAGGTTATCATCTCACATTTCCAGAGGTTAGAAGTCTGAGGCTGAGGTGTCAGCAAGTATGGTTCCTTCTTCTAGCTGTGAAGGAGAATCTGTCCCAGGCCTCTCCCTTGGCTCCCAATGGTTCGCAGGCAATCTCTCGCATTCCTTGACTTACAGCCCTATTGCCTTGATCTTTGCCTTGATGTGCACATGGTGTTCTCCCAGTGTGCATAGCTGTGTCCAAATTTCCCCTTTCTAAAAGGACACTGGTCATACTGGCTTGGGACCCACCCTAATGACTTCATTTTAACTGGATTACCTCTGTGAAAAACAATCTCCAAATGAGGTCACATTCTGACATACCAGGGGTCAGGACTTCAACATATAAATTTTGGAAAGGACACAATTCTACCCATGATATCAATGAAGAAATGAAGACCCAATACAGGTAGTCTGCTTGTTTAGGGAAAGCAGGACATAAATCCAGCAGACAATGGCATCTTGCTCAATGTGTGTACAAAGTAGTATGCAAAAACACTTCTTTTGAAATCCCAGACTAAAGCAACTCTGTCTGGGTCAATTTATGAACCTCAAATTTAACCTAGGTTCATAAATCCTTGAAGAAAACCCAAGTCAGTTTTGGAGTTTCTGGATCAGACAGAATTTCACTTGGTATTTAGGGTTATTGAGTCTAACTTGAAACTTAATGCAAATTCATAGAATACAAACTCTCTACAAATTAAATAGAAGCAAATAGTAGGGGCTCTTGAGCCATCTGGAATGCACATGTTGAATGTTGAGGTTTTCCTATCTCAGTAGGTGGGGGGAGAGAGGGAAAGGCCAGGTTGGCAAGATCTGACCATCGCCAACACTATAATATTTGCATCTCATGTGAATAGGAATTATTTAAAATAGTGCAATAGACATATAACAATAAAGCCTCACTATTTGAGCAAAATTTAAAATAATATGAATCTCCTTATGTGTAAAAATTTGTCAAAACTTGCAAAATTTCAAGATGGGAAAGCTGAATGACTTGCAAACTATAATTTTGTTAATGGCATAGGAAAGAGTCACCTGATTTGTTAACAGAAATACCTGCCATCTTTTGATCAGCAGATACCATTACACCTGTACATTCAGAGTTCCACCAGTGATTTTAGTAGCCATTGTGCTCATTTTTAATTTGACAGCTATTAAGAATTAAAATCATTTGAGTAGTCTATAACAGTGTCATCCAGGTGTTCATTTAAGTGATGACTGTACTACTGAAGAATACACTGGAAAAAGAGTAGCTTTGAACTGAAAGATAGTCTACGGCCATACCACCCTGAACGCACCCAATCTCGTCTGAACTGAAAGATAGATGTGATTAAAAGCAATGGACAAAGTCCAGATACCAGGCTCAATATGCTCTATTGCTAAATTAGGAGAGAATACTGTGTAAAAGATATAAGGCTAAGGAAACAGAAAGCAGTTAAAGCAAAAATAGGTGTGGGGTTTTACATTTTAAGAATAAATCCCCTCCACTTTATAATTATTCCTATGGGAACATTAGCCTCAGATTGTGAAGTGTTGAATTATGCAATGCTTTCAGAAACATGTCTTCTGAATTAAAGCCACCACCAAGTACTTCCTTCAAAATTTTACTGAAATATAATTTCTATACCATGAATTTCATTCTTCCTAAGTGTACTATTTGTTGATTCCTAATAAATGTACTGCATTGTGTCACTACCATCATAACCTAGTTTTAGAGCATTTTTATAACCTCAACAAGATTTCTCATACCCATTTACATCCCCATTAATTCCCATCCCTACCACCAGCCTCAGACAATCAGTGATCTAGTTTTTGTTTGCTTAAAGTTGCCTTTTCTGGAGTTTTTATATGAATGGAATTATATAATATGTGGTCCTTTGTGTCTGGCTTTTTTCACTTAGCATGATGTTTTGGGGAACATCCATGTTTTATAATGTATAGGCATTTTATTCTTCTTCATTGCTGAATAACATTTCATTGCATGGAGCCTATTGTTTAGGGGCTTAAGTTTAGATGGCCCAAAAGAATGGCCACTGTTGCAGGGGTCAGGGGGAGGCATGATGCATTGTGGGGAGCATTGGGCACTCCTTGATCTGAGGGTTACTGTTCAGAGCCAGCTGAGGAGGGAGTGTGGCTCTGAATCCCTCAGAGCCTGTCCTGGGGTTGTCACAGATTGGGGGAATAAACACAAGTCATCGCAAACACTTCTCTGTTTGCCAGGAGAGGGGACGTGGCTCTTCCCTCTAGGGGAGAGAAGGCCCTGAACCCCCGTGTCCAAAGGCTTTTATTGAGAACCAAATGCTCAGGGATATACAGCAAAGCTTATCAATCAATGTCAAAAGTCTGTGTTTACAGAAAACAGACAGAGATCATAGATAACAATTGAAGGAACACAGGAGATCTGCCTCAGGTCAGGGTCTATGAATAATGTAAACCTCCTTCCCAGTATGAGCCAGTTATCATAGTTCTTGAGGGAAGAATAAAGTGTGCTTAGAGGAACTTACTTCTAAGCCTGATTTCCCCCTGAGAACCACCCAATCCAATTTAGGGCTGTACCTTCCTTTAGTATTGCTTCAAACCTGAGCCAGGCGGTCAGGACAGAGCCACCAAGAGATAAGGAAACTTCTTTCAGATAGATTGAACTCTCTGGCCATGTCCAAGCCAAGCCGAGGGGTGCAGGCCTTTTTGTCCTTTCTCTGTGTCCCCCAAGTCCTTGTCTGCTGCCCATACCGGCCAATGTCTGTCTTAGGTCAACTCTCCTCACAAGAGAACTTACTCATCATCAACAACTAACCATCACAGGGCCAAGCAGGGTGATGTGAGGGAGGCAGGGGCACTGCCCAGGGGGACAGGTTTTGTCTCCTCTGTGGCCTGTTTTCCCAAGGCCTCCTTGATTAGCTCCAGCCTTGGGGCCCTCTTGCCTGTCAGCAAGGCTACAGTCCCCGAAACCAGGTGGGACAGTTCCCAAGAGTCCACTTCCTAGAATGAGTACCAGATGTAACTATAAATATCTGTGATAGATAGCACCCAAACATGGTCACCAGCACCTTGTCCACTCTCTATACACTGTCCTTACACTAAGAGGTGGAGTCTCTTTTCCCTCCTCTCCCCCTTGAATCTGGGCTGGCCCTGTCACTTGTCTTGTTCACAATATGTAGCAGCAGTGACATCCTGAGACTTCTATACCCAGTTAAGAGAACTGTCAGCTTCTGCTTCCTCCCCTTGAAAACCAGCCATCTTGCTGTAAAGAAGTTACGGCTGGACTACTGGACAATGAGACATCACAAGAAGAAAGGCTTTCTCTTAGTGTTCCAGCCGCAGCCACGCTCCCAGCTGAATGCATCTGCATGAGTGACTGAAGTTACATCACAGGGAGCCGAGAAACCACCCAGCTTAGCCGAAGCAACCCATACGATCATGAGAAATAAGAAATGATTATAGTTTTAAGCCACCCAGTTTGGGAGATATGTGTTATTCAGCTATAAATAACTGAAACATGATTTAACCAAAGTCTTTCTCTTCCATTTTAATTCTTACTTATTATGCTCTTTTGGAGTTGTTATTGTTGTATTCTAGTCTACTGAGATTTCTAATGATCCTTAACTTTAACATTACTTCTTTGGCTGCTTGTGGTACATTGAAGAATTTTATGTCCATCAACCTGCTTTCTGAGATTTATATGCTGAAACCTTGAGACAAAATTTTTAAATGCTCTGAAGAGAATCACATGGAGACCTTTATAAAAATGGATTCTCTACCCTCCCCTTCACTCCCTCACCATGATGGATAAGGAATCTGTATCCAGCTGTTCCCATAACAGTGTATAAGTTAATTTAATAATCTCACCAGGAAAGCTATTTCAATAACTCAATTAAATACATCTTCTGAATTTTGATTAAAGGAAAATCAGCATGATAAACACTGTGCATCATAATATAACCCTTATTTTGAAAAAGTTTGGAATACAGTTACCAGAAAAAAAAAAAATCATGTGACTATCAGATTAATATGTAATCAGCTTGCCCTCCAGGTTGCACAACTCTAGGAGGCACCATTCACATAGAAAATAATGTGAACGATGTCTCCCTGGAATTGTCTCACAGACTGCCCTGGAAATCCAAATTTTAACTTACTTTAACTTATTTTAATTTTAACTTATACAACGTTATGTTTCAATTATATCTCTATAACACTGGGGGAGGGAAATGTCCCCTTACCCTGTGGAAAGCCATCCCTGCTCCTTCTCCATGCTTTCAGTTGGGAGTCATCGTCTCCAGCCCTGCTAATCAGAGGACCTCGTCCTTCTGGCCACAGTGATTAGTTCCAGGTTGAACACATGACCCAATCTGAGTCAATGAGACACAATCTAGACTTTTGCTAGGACTGTAAGAAAGAGGTACTTTCTTTATTTTCTACTGGATTTAGAGTTGAGCATGTAAGCTTAGAGCTGTTAACAACCATCCTGCCACTTCACAGGGAAACCCTGTCTTAGAAATAAACTACATATTGAGAAAACAGAACCAGGAATTGTCAAGAGAAATAAGGCCCTCTGGTATCAATTAAGCATCTCTGTCAAGTCACACTGAAAGCTACATCCTGTCCTGGACTTTCCAATCCTGAGGAGAGAAGAGGGAGAAAAGGAGAGAGAGAACTTGTTTATTTACATGAGTTTGAGTTGAATCTTCTGACAATCTTAATACATCTTAGAAGCAGGTTTTTAACCAGTAAAATGAGGATAAAAGTTGTTAACAAACTTAGGTGGCATTGGAAAGTACAAAGTCTAATCAAATATATATTTCTACTTCCTCTTTTCTGCTTTTGCCCAAGTTCCTTGCATAGTAATACTTTTAAAAACAAAATACTATAGCAAAAGAACATTTTCATTACCAGTTATGTCTGTTCTGTGTTCAGGGACTTCTGATCCCATCTGCTCCACCGAATTTTTCAAATCATAGAATTCCTTGAAACCAGATCAGCAAAGTCCTGTTTGTATGAATCATTTGTTCCCTAGGCCAGGAAAATAGCTTCTGCAAATAAAATCCTATATTAAAAACGGTGTTTGCAAAAACATCATTTTACCTGGGATAATGTGCAAACGTGCTTTGGAAATGAAGTTGCCTTGTAAATTTTTGGTTGATGTGTAGTAAATTTTCACTGCTACCAATTAAAGTCTAAGTCCTTTCTGGTTTCTTGATCTTGGGTCTTGCTGCTCACAAAAGACACAGCCAAGTGGGGGGTCAAAAATGAAAGTTCTTTGGTTTTTATTCAAATGGCTTAAGATTTCTTTTCAATAATCAGCTGCTCATTTTACTTCTGTAACCCTCTTTTTCCTTCATTTCTGCATCTCCCTCCTTTTCATGACTCTTTAATCTGGCTTTGAAACTTGATTCTTTGATTTGATCCATCTGCAATATTTATCCCTCATGGTCATTATCAATGCCTTTGCAGAAATTCATTTGATGCCTGTGACCATTAGAAGACAGGGAGATGCTAGGCATTTGTTTGCAGCCTGAAAAATTAGCTAACAGAAGCCATATTTTGGTATGCGAATTCTATCTCAGTAAAGCTGGTACTTAAAACGAAAACAAACAAATAAAAACAATTATTTCATACTAATCCAGCCCCTCAACAACCAAAAGTCACATACTGACCTCTCCAGAAACAAACTGCACCCAGAGTTCATCAGCATGCAGGATGGTGACATTCTCCTTTTGTATCCAAATAAACCCCCCAAACCTTCTTCAAGTGTTACCAGCGAGGCATGTGGAATCACAGTGAGTGGATTGAACTGATAAAGGCATTTTTGTCTGCCAGCATTTAAATGTGCCCTTTAAAGACTAAAATCAACTCCAACATCCCTATTTATACTCTGGTGGTACACACGTGTATATATAGCAAACCAGCCATTAGGAAAGAAGCTTTGCATCTTTCCACATAATCCGAAACAGTGACACATTATGATGTGGTAATTGAATAAAAACCTTCCATAAGAAAAAATATGTTATGGACTCTATGTATTCAAAGCTGCCCTCTCTCTAAATTTTATTTTCCATTTTTTATGTTTTACCCCACCTTGCCAGTGTGCTCTCCTTGTAATTCATTCTCTAGCTAAGCTGAACTTATTGCCACTTAGGATGGCAGATATGACAGCAAAAAGATGATGTCACCCTTTAGCCAAATTGCACTGTTATTACAGAACCGCATGTACTCTCCTCATTCATTTATCTTTGCTGACATCGCTCCACAGGAAGATTTTCCAGGGCAGATGTGAGCTCCCTTGGCAACAAAAGTGGTGGAGAGTGTACATTCATTTTAAAATCCCAAGAGATAGAATTTAGTAAATCTTGACTTTTTAGAAATGTATTATGAATAAGGAGACATCAAATGTCCTCAAACCCGTTCTGATTAAAAACCTCAAAGAATCTTGAGCATGAAACAACCCCCAACATTTATTCTCATTATAGAAATATTTTCTTCATTTAAAGGCATGCTTTTGACCCACAAAAATATAGTGCAGACTAAAGTAATGTATTTTGCAAGTATATGCACATATGCTAAGAAATGACTTTACATTTTTGTTATCTTTTGATTAGGAGGTGGGCAAAAATAAGTAAAAGATAATTATGCAGGCTTCCATCCAAGAAGGCAAAAACAGCTTCAAAATCAAATGCAGGCGTTAGGGAGATAAGAAGGGACTTTTTGAAGAGGAAAGCAGGTAATCAGAGAAATGGTATAAAAAGCAACCCAGGAAATGAGAGTGAAAAGAAAACCCAGGAAAATTCAGGTTCCTTTGAGGGAGACTTTCCCCCATATCCAACCATCCTTTTTTTTCTTCTCTGATTCTTTGGAGTTGTAAGTAATATATATATTATATTATATACGTTATATATATTATTTATACATTATATATAAATATATAAAAATATATACATATATTTTTTTTTTCCCTGCACATAGAGAAAATTCCAGTGGTACAAAAGGACATACAGATAATAGGAAATCTCTCTCCCTCTCCTGACCCAGCCGTCTAGTAGCCACTTCTCCCTCGCCCACCCAGGCAAGCACTCCTCCCTTCCTTGTATCTCTTTACTCTTGGGAGTGTACCATGGACCCTTTAGCTATCTGATGAAGCCTGTGGGTGCCCCTCTCAGAATAATGCTTGAAAATGTGTAAGATAAAATACAAAGAATTACCAAGGAAACCAGTTATATTGAAATATGGTTCTGTCCATGAAGCTTTTAGGGATCCATGGACTCCAGCATAAGAGCCTCTGTCTTACAGTTCCCATGCATGAGCAAGCACATACGTGTGCACATCTATCCTTTCACACAAATGGAAGCAAGCCTTCTGCAGCAGGCGCAGCTGGAGCTCTGCCCAGATCCCCTGCACAGCCAGCGCACCCATCCCCCAGCTGCTGGGTGTGCTAGCTAGTAATGGTTCACAGTGGCCCCCTTCTACAGAGAATCCTTATTGCCACTCCCTAGCCAGGTGGCACACCGCAGCCGACACAGGGGCACAAAAGGTTGGATGACTCGGTGGTGTAATTCACACTCCAAAGCTCCCAGTGGGACCAGGCTAAAGCAAATATCCACTGAAACCACCCCCTTGCTAGCTTTTCCCCGCCCTATTCAGTTTCCTCGCTCCCCTGCTCCTGGGAGCAATCTCTCCTAAAAGCACAAGAATCCCCATATCAGTCTTTGCTTCCAGAAATACTGACGTAAGACACTTACCATCCCTTACCTTGACTTTTCCACTTATTGATTTCTTGGAAAAGATTCCCTATCTGGATATATGGATCTGTTGCATTCTTTTAACAGTCTATATGATTCCATTAAATGTATTTACCATCATTAATTGAGCACAGTCATTTCCAATAGTTCCTCTCTGAATTCTTAAAAATTTAATTTTTACCATTTAAATATTATTACTGCCTCACCACATTTTATGTATCTAGTTAGTTCCTGAGGAGCCTTTCTTCAGCCTCATTAACTTCAAAACTTTAATACCTTGCTATCTTTCTTGGAAAAAGCTTTATTCTCGAAGCAATTTATCTTTAAATTTGACAAACTATCAAAAGATGCAGCTGCCTCCTAGCCCACAGCCTGAGCCTGTTAACAGCAGATCAAGAACCAACATCCATTCTAAACAGGAGAAAAACAAGGACTTGGAAATACCAAATGTGGACCCTCAATTCAGCGGGCCTCGCCGCTCGCCTCCCTGCTGGTGAGAGGAGCACTGTGACTCTTCACTCTGCTGGAAACAGCTGGAGCCCCTGCTCTCTCACACGCCACATCTGTATCTCCAAAGACACCACAGCCTAAACCCCAAGGCGAAGACCAGCTGGCTCCTCTCTATCCTCCCCCGCAAACTGAAGGGCGGTTTCGCCCCACAGGGTAGCTGTGTTTGAGGCTGATGCGCACCTTTTGAGGGCCTTCCTGTGTGCAGGAATTCGCCTCAGGAAGTTTCACTTCCCCAGGACTGAAACCAGAACTCACTTTTCCCGCCTAGAGGTTGCTCACAGTGTACACCATGACAAATCATGGTCGGTAGAGCAAGGCCAAGAAGCAGATGCTGCTCAGAATCCATTTTCTAGCCAGGAAGGAAGTGACCAAGAGACCTAGGATGGCCAAGCTGGCATGTGCAGTAGGGTCTCTGCTGAATTCGTTTAGTGGGCTGAAGTTGTAGACAAGTATAAGAATTAAAACCCAATAATTTCTTTCACACTCATTTCTCTTTCCCTCATAACCTCCACCCTTCCCCAACCATAAAAAAATGCTCCGTTGCACTCAAAATCAGAGAAATGCAAAACAAAGTAAGGTAAATATTGTTTTCTACCTGTCAGACTGGCAAAGATGAAAAGGTTCAATGAACTATTTTGGTGAGCACATGAGGGAAAAAGTGCTGCGAGTGGGAGAATAAACCAGTATAATCGCTACAGAGAGAATTGGGCCACTAACTATCAAATGCAAAATGCAAAACCCTTGACCCAGCAAATTCCTGAATGGGAATCTGTCCTGTAGATCTGAGGCAAGCGCAGTTTTTCTTTAAAGGACCAGATAGTAAATATTTTAGGCATCCAGGACATATATCACTGTAGCAACTACTCAGCTCTGCTGTTGTAGCATGAAAACAGCCACAGACAATATGTAAACAAGTGGGCATAGCTGTGTTCCAATAAAACTTTATTTACCAAAAAAAATGGCAGCCTGAATTTGGCCCATAGGCTATATAGTTCACCAACCCCTACTAGGTATCCTAGCACATATATATAAAAACTTATGCTGTACACTGTATTCTTCACAGCAATAGCCAAAGAATGGAAACCACCTGATATACAAAAAGAGTGGACAGGCTAAGAAAAATGAGACCTATCCATTCAATGGAATACTTGCAGCCACTAAAAAGTAAGAAGCACCTCTATGTGCACTGATAAGGGTTGACATCCAAAATACATCAATTTTTTCCTAATGCAAGGTAGAAAACAGGGGAAAGTGTGTTTCCATTTTTTATTAAAAATGTTTATATGTATGTGTGTGTGTTTGTTTATCTAAGCATAGTACATATCCGAAGGAGGCAACTAGATGGCTGGCGGACAGGAGCGTGAGGAAGGCTTTGTTCACCCTGTGTTCACCTTTTCTGCCCCCTTGAATTCTATACCTTATGTTTTACTGATGAAGAACAAATAAATAACATTTAACTTTTTAATGCATGTGATTCTTTAGTAGTACATTGGATCAGCAAGTATAGACAGACAAAGTGGGCTCTGGACAGCTGACCTAGCTATTTCCAAAGTCCCCTCCCATGGCCAGAGACTGCATTGTGTCCATCAAAAGCATCACAGCAGGAATCAGGAGACCTAGCTTCAAGTCCAGCCTCTGTTTCCAACTCACTGCGCTGTCCTGGGCCACTCACTTCATCTCTCTGAGCATCCCTTTCCTCTTCTGAACAATGGAGTCAACAGTGCTTTTGAATTATGTTATATAAAATAATATTCTTGTGGCCCTGACCAGGTGGCTCAGTTGGTTGGAATGTTGGCCCATACACTAAAAGGTTGCAGGTTTGATTCCCAGTCAGGGCATGTAATTTGACCACAACCTCAGTCAGGGCATGCTCAGGAAGCAACAGATCGAGGTTTCTCTCTCACATTGATGGGTTCTTTTTCCTCTCTCTCCATTCCTCTCTCTCTAAAATCAATAAACATATCCTCAGGTGAGGATTAAAAATAATAATAGTAGCAGTAATAATACTGTTACTAGGGAAATTTGTTAATGTCTCTGAGCCTCTTTCATCAACTGCAAAATCAAAAAGTTAGACAAAATTAGCCTTTCAACTTTCAAATGCATGATTTCATTCACAAAGTTTTCATTTACAAGACTTCAGGCAGAATCATAAACTTGGAAAGCCAGTGAGGATCTCTTTTTGTTTATCGCAAGAGAGTGACCTCCAAGTCCAAGAAGAATATAAATGTTTGCACTTAGAAATCCAGTCCAACCTGGAGGTGGAAAAGGGCTGCCCTCTTCCAAGGACACCACCTTTCCTTGGTCCTGTCAACCCACAAGCAGTTGTCAGCAAGCAACTTTTTTTTTTTTTTTTTTTTTGAGTTGCCACTGGTTATAGAACAGGTCCGGCTGGGGGTGGCAGCGGGGAGGGTAGGAAATGTCACTCATCAAGAGGATACACTAATAGTATCAAATAATAGACTCATGAGGGCTGACAGGACAAAGAAATGGAAGGATCCAGGTCAAGGGGGGCAACGCAGGAGGGTCTCCTGTCCTGTCCTGACTTCTGGCCTCTGCTAAGAGCCATCAGTTGTATTGTTTCAGGAACTCCAGGGAGATGACAGGATGGTGACAAGGAAGGGCCATGTTGCACTATCCTCCTATTTCTGAGAATTTCTGGTTATTGTTAAACAAAAGTTTGGAGAAGTTAAACTGACAGGAAATCACACACATGTTGAGTTATAAGGTGGCAAATGTTGTGAAATCCGTTTTCAGAAAAGGCCAGCTGGGTGAGGGTGTGCTGAGGTGATAAGAAGCAGAGCTCTCAACACCATCTCAGCCCAAGGAAGACTCTTTCCTTTCCTTTCCTTCCTCATTTCCATGGGCTCTGGAGCAGCTACCCAGGTGCTTTGAAAAGAATGGCACAAAGGCTCTTGATGTCCCTGGAACATTTTACCTTGGAATAAATCATTTTTGCCCTTTCAGTCTTAGCACCAAGGCAGCCAGTCCAATCTAAGAGGTTTTAACAAATCACAGGCTCTCCTGAGAAATACAAAGAGCATGGTGGGGGATACATCCCAAAAAAATGATGGGTGGGGACAAAGGAAAGGGAATATGGTGCAGGAAAAAAAGAGGGTAGGATTTCAAATGTGAATTAGAGAATTGCACTTTCTCATTGAGAGACAGGCCCTATAGTATGCTTGCTTTCAACTTTACCAGATATTACTAAATTATTTTCCAAAGTGGTTACACCAATGTATCCTCACACCCACTCCACACAGGATATGACTTTTTTTTTCATTTTTTGCCATTCTAATGCATATGAGGTGCTTTCTTGTTTTAGTCACAATTTCTAGATTACTAATGAGGTTGAGCACCTTTTTATATGCATTTGCAACCTGTGACTTTGCCCATTTTTCTACTTGTTTTGGTTTGTTTCACATGGGTTTGTAGGAGTCTCATATATTCTGGAAAATTTGTGTGTGTGTGTGTGTGTGTGTGTGTATCTCCTAGAAAATATGTATATTCTGAAATATATATAGTCATATGTGTAGGTGAGCAGATTTTTTATTTTTTATTGTTTACCTGACACTTTGGAAACCAAAATACCAGTAATCCATTCTATAATGTAAAATTCAGTTAATGGATTTCTTATGAGAAAATAATCTCACTTGATTTTCTGATCTAAAAAATGTATAAAATATTTTATATATTTGATTATGATGTACCAAAAACTCTATAAAGAGCCAGTTCCTAGCATGTCCAAGAATATTTCATCATAGGGTCCAATACAGTAGAAGAAATTTCTCACAGCCTCATTTTAAACTTTCTATATCAATCAAAATAAAATCAGAAAACAGATGGTACACTCAAGTTAGGAAAATTAGGAAAATTACAAAAGGGCGAGTGGATACTGAGAAGCCAGAAGAGATAGCAGCAGTGAAGCTACCACTACCCTCGAAGGAATAGGGGAGGAGAGCTGGCCAGAGCAGGACCTCGAGAGACAGCGCAGTATGGAGTGGGCTGCCTAGGCAAGAGCAGTGACCTTCTGTTGAGAGACACAGCAGCCTGTGGCAACCTCCCAGGAAAGAACCAAGGAAATAAATACCTGTACCCCATGTTCCCCTCTCCCTCCCTCCCGTCTCCTGCAGAAAGCCAGAGAGCATGGGTGCCTTTGGTGTAATCTGTGCCAAACAGCCTTGCAGAGCAAAGAATGGTATGAAGAATGGTGAAGAATGGGCGTCGAGGGCACACTGAAGAAATTCAATACCCTTGCCCAGCCAAATCACATCAGATTCTACCCTGTGTGTGTGAGAGGCAGATAACTGAATGAAGCTATGAGGAATTTTGAAACATTTTCCTTCATTCCTGAATATGAGTTTAAATCATGAGTTGCTAAGCCAAGAGATCCACTTGAAACCCTGTACAAAGCATAGGCTACAATCAATAAAAAGTCATTTAATAAAAATCAGAAATGTTAAATAATTCACATTTTCTTGTAAACCCAAGAGCTCTACTTGTTCTTTTTACTGAAATGTTCAGGATAACTTTTTGAAATTACATAGGGGTAATAAGAACAAGGAGGTGAAAGATTGATAATAGAGGCAGATACATGGTTCATGGAATACTTCATCTCCTATTTTCCATCTTCCATCTCTGCCAAGGAGAAAGATGATTGAACAGAAAATAGTAGAAACTCATTCAGATGAGAGATGTAAAAATCCAAACTGGCGGAGAGATTATAAGAGAGCCCCTGGGTTCAATACATCAGTGCAAACCTCCTGGTCCCAACGAACTCCATCCCTGCCAACTACTGGAAGGACTTGGTAATAAAATGAGCTGCTATTTATTATTGAAAAATAATCTTAGATACTGGGGCAGGAATGGGCAAGCAATTAGACAGGTTTTCAAATATCACTTTAAGCCAAAGAGAATAACAAAGAGCACTTAAATATGCCTAGGAGTCAGGAAGGACAAGTCATGATTTAATGAATTAACAGCACTTTCCTTTTTACCCATACTCTGCCAGACCGGTGGTAAATCAGAGGAAGCTGTCAACACTCCGCTTCAGCATCTGATCTCAGCATTTGACAGAGACTCTCACATTGTGAACAAGATGGAGGAATGTGGCCCATATGATCACAAAGATAGATGCTAATTATGAATCAATGTCACCCAGAATTTCTAATGCCCTGGGATTCTGTCTTCAGATTTGTCCTATTCATTGAGTAAATATCTGCTTGTACAGCAAACTGGCTTGCTTTTCCATATCTCTAATGGCTAGGAGAGATAGCCAATATATTGAATGACAGAGTGATGATCCAAAGGCCATAACAACAAGCCAGATTTAACAATAAAAATCTTAATTGGAATAAATGGAAAACCCTACACTTATTATCTCTCTCTTCCAAAATCTACCAAAATTACAGTAGATAAGTTTTTCTTTAAATAAAAGTGTAAGTCCACAGAACGAAGAGAATGAGTAGTTAGGAAATGTGAACAGTAATTTGAAAGATGGAGAATAAATAGTAACTGTTTTGGCAGGACCCACCACCAAAGTGCCTGCAAAGAGGGATAACAACGAGAAGGAAACCAATTCACCTGGAAGCCTCCTGGAAAGGCCTAAGATTAGGAGGCCTAGATTCTGCAGAAGGGAGTGGTGAAGTATGCAATGAAAAGTTAAAATCTGTGAAAATATTTATAGAATGAATTGCTAAGTGAGAGTGTGTTTCCATTCATTGAAGAGGTTCAACGGAAGTTAGACAAATGCTAATCAATGTTATAAAAGTGGTTCAGGCATTGCGTAGAAACTTGGCTCAATGGCTTTTAAAGTTCCATCATCTCCAAAATCTTAATGATTCTAGTCACCGGATTCCTAGACTTTGGTACCTTCTGTATGTAGTTCCTACAGGTGCCCTATAGGTGGGGCTGTGGTACAAGACGAGCCTCAGCAAAGGGCTACCCCTACCTGATTCTCCAGGGCTATACTAGAGTGTCTATGGTAACACCTAACAACGAGAATGTTTCTGAATTATTAAAATCAGAAACCTGAACCCATCAATTCAGAACATCTAGGTACAGTAGTTCTAATGATGCATGAGCCTTTATATGCATTAATTTGTCATCCTTCTAGACTCTGGCCTTCTGCTTTATTCCCATCTCAGCTGTGACACTTCAGTGTTATCAGTCATTCTTGGACAGCAAAACAAGTCTTATGCCAAAGCAACTGCTCCTTCATATCCCAGGTGTCCTGCCTCATTATGCATACGCTTTACCTCAGGGCTCCTGGAAGCTTGGGGCTTTATCTCCCTTGATTTAAATAATAATAAAAAGAAGGAGGAGGAGGAGAAGAAGAAGGGGAAGGGGAGGAGAAGAAGGAGGAGAAAAAGAAGGAGAAAAAGGAGGAGAAAATGAAGGAGAAGAAGAAGAAAAAGAAAAGAAAACATTTTTTTCCTGCACAACTTTAGGCCAGTATCTCAAGTACTATGGTCTCTAGCTCTCCTTCCTTTCCCAGGAGATTTATATTTTTCTTCTTAAAAGCTACTACTTAATATCTAGCTCTTTCTGACAAATTTTGCTACTCACCAAGGAACACCTCCATCAACTCCACAGATTCAAATAACTCTGCTTCTACATTTAGGTTCAAATTCCAGGAAAACTTTCTAACATTAGGAATCTATAAAACTGTCAAATCCACCCACTGTTGGTATAACTTCCCTCTTTAAACATACTGATTTTTTTTTTCTACTGCTATTAGTCCATCCAAAAACTTGGGTGCCTTTTTTATGTTGGGTTTGGTCTGGTTGACAAAAAACTATGAGGTGCATGGGGAAAAACATCCACACTCATTCTTCCAGGGACTAGATTTTCAATAGTAATGGCACGCTTGTGCCTGATTCCAAGTGCATGCCCTAACTTGGTCCATTCCATGCTGTTAAAGAACAAAAAATCTACCAAGTGAATTTAAAGGTTTAATTGGTTTTACTAAACAATTCGTGATTCAGTATAGCTCTAGTAGGGTCCAAGAACTTGCATTCTTGACAAATCCCCAGGTGATTCTCAAGCTTTTGATTTTGAAGTCACATTTTGAAAACAACTACTGTAGCTCTAGGTTGATGGTCCTTAGATGAGATAATAAGTTATATGATTTAGAATACAGCATCTATGAATAAGGAGATTTCAAGTTCCATTCCCTCAGCAAGAGGCCCTGGGCATAAAACTTTTAATATGGACTGTGGGCAAGCAAGCCATACTCTGATATTTTCCCTGTCTAGTCTTTTTTGAAGTGAGATTCAACAGCATTCACTGAGAGCCTACCATGTGCCAAGCCTTCAATGTAATAAGCCCTGGAGATACAAAACCAGGTAATTTTCACATGTAATAATCAAGGACTCAACTAAATGATTTTAGTAACTTGTGAAAATCAAGACAAATATGTTGGTTCTCTTTTGAATACAAAGACACAGTAAAAGAAAACTACAGAAATTCTCAAAATTCTCTACTGAAATCATTGTGGTGGAAACAGAAGAGTGAGAGGTATACAAGCAAGAAACGCATATCCAAAAATAATTAATATAAAAGAATTAGTTATAAACTACTCAGAATTTCTAACTCTGAGTAAACCAAAACAATATTATGATCAAAGACACTAGGTTCTGTGCTTTCAAAATCCAGCTTCATGCAAAGGAGTAAAGTCAAATTTATCTGAAAAGGAGGAGGTGTTCAGCAGATCTGCAAGAGGCAGGAAAAAGCCAAATACAGGGTCCAGCACAAATAATACCCCTTTTTTATTACAAAATCATGAGCATGTAATTCTGTAACATAACAATATCACACTCAAGCACACCATATGACATTTTAGGGGAAATGTTCAAATTAAAACTATAAATTATTACACCCATATTATTACCCTACCAACCACACTCAAGCAGGCCTTACCTCTGCTGGACCCTGTACATAGTAGCTCTAGAAAAGATTGTATATAACCAGCCTGTGAAGGGGTTTCTGTGAAGAATAGTGTGCACTATTCTTCCTTGACTGGAAAACCCCAGAAGAAAAGGCTACAAATCTGCTCCTTCTCTAGTCATGCCAGGTTGCAGCACTCTTGCCTTCCCTTTTCTGGTTTTGGCCTCATGCTCTGCCCAAATTCAGAGTGGATTGTGTTGTGTTATATCGTCCTCTAGTGGTTTCAAAAATGTCTTGTCTTCCTTTTTTAAAAGCAGTATTCATCAGAGGACCACACAAAAAGATGGTGCTTAACAAATGTCTGTTAAGTGGACTGGAATGAATGACAGAGATCCTATGGGATGGTTGTGACTAGACAGGCCACCCAGCTCAGCTTCCCTGGGAGAATGGGAACTTAGGCCATCACTGACTTCCTTTAAAGCAGGTAATGCAATCCAGTTTGCCATTGCCTCTTACACAGTTTCAGGAAATCCTATGTAACTATTTTGGGTACTATACCCTGGGAGTGCAAAAGTTCTAAAAATGATAACTACAAGTTCTCTATTGATACGGACAAATACAGTGAGTTGAAGTGTTTAAAGCTGGTCTCTTTTCCAGAGTATTGTGTGTGGTCACAATCTCGGTCATGTCTGAAATGGGAACACCTCACATGCTGAATAAGAAAGCTGTGTAAGCTTACGGTTCATTAGTCTTTCTTTTTATTAGTTTAGCCTATTGTGTGATGGGGCTTGGGGTATTTTTTCTTCCATGTATCCATTCAACAAATGTTTGTTGCTTCTACTATGTGCAAGGTATCGTGATGGTCAGTTTGGGAAGGGTGGGGGAGGAGGGTATAGGTGAAAATGAGACATTTCTTTGCTCTCAAAGTGCTTGCCATGTAGGAAGAAACCAGAGTACATACAGTTTTTAAAAATATCTGAATGTAGCAAAAAAAAAAAAGTGTGATTGCTGCAGAAATATGTAGAGTGAAAATCAAACCTCCTTTATCTTTGACTTTCTCTCACTGTTGCTTCTTTCCTATTATCTTTTCAGACAGGTTCTCTGCATACACATAAATCACTAAATTTGTATTTTCTTTTTGCACAAAAATAAGCATAAAACGACACATTATTCTGCCTCTTGTGTTGCACTAACTATAAGAAGTTCTACCTCATTTTAACTGCATAGTATTTCATTAAATGAATACACCATTATTTATCAGGAACAATGTCACTAGCTGTGTTAACACCGAGCAAGTTACTTAAACTTTCTTTCCCTTAGTTTCCTTACCAGTAAAGAAAGGATAATAACAATACTATCTCATATAGTTGTGAGGATTGAATTGTTACATTAAAAGTTGCTTAAAAGAGTGCTTTAAACCTTATAAAAATTAAATAAGTGTTTTCATTATTATAGGCACATATTACAGTCTTTTGGTAACAATTATTCCTATACTTAATATCCCTGTAATTATGCCTTTGCACAGTTGTGCAATATATAGGTTAAATTCCAAGATCACGTACATATTAAATTTTGATAGATGTTGCCAAGTTGCCCTTGAAAGAGGTAATATGAATTTATAACTGCCAATAATACAAGAATCCCTGTTTCCTCACACCCTTGACCACAGTCTATTATGAATTTTATCAGACATATAATTAAATAGGTGATACTAACTTCTGTGGGTACATGTGTCAAGAACTGTGAAGAGACTAAGATTTTCCCTGTTTGCAAGCTCACAATTAGCCTGCCATGGTTTCCTAAAGCTGACAGAAGTCCCAAGATGCCTGGCTCATAGACAAAGGACTTTGTCCCTCATTAGGAAGCATGAACCTCATGTTGGTATTACTTCACCATGTTTCCCCCAGCCCCAAATAATGCATCCCATGATGATGGCAGCCCAAGTACAACAGATGCTAAGCATGCAACTGAGTTTAGGAGACTCTAGTCTTTTAAAGAGGCTGCTAACAAACCTGCCTGACCTTTGATATAGAGGATGGCATTATATAAAGACCTAGGCTTTCCCCTGGATAATCAGCAACCACCAAGGCAGCAGAAGGCAGTAGCCCCGAACTGATTAATGGCCATGCAGTCCAGACCTCTGCAGGCTTAAAGGTAACATCTTGACCTAAGTTATGTTTCAGTGCCTGAGCCCTAAAATAGAATGACCCCAGGCTATTTTCCCATGAAACCAAAAGAGGGACATAAGAAAGTACCTCAGAGCTATCCTGAAGACCTGAAGAAATGATTCATCACCTTTACCTCACCTCCAACCAATCACCTCTCAGCACGACCCAAAACCCCTATCCATGGTGTCTCGTGATTTTGCCCTATATAATCTGTAACCTACCCACCATCAGAGAGTTTGGGCTTTTGAGAATCAGTTTCCCATCCTCCTGAGTGGCACCATTCATAACAAAATGGCCAATATTTCTCCACTGCAATCCTTGGTGTCTAGAGTTTGGCTCTGCTAGCTCCAGGTGGATGAACTTTCTGTCCTGTAACATGATGAGTCTGGAGTAGCTTTCTCCATTAAGGTGCAACATATTAGATGATTTTTATGAGCATTGTACTGCTCCTTAGTTTAAAATAAAATACATTTACAAAATCTGTGAGCCACTTATTGTTATTCAAGGTCTGGTACCATATCACCAGTACCATTCAGTTTTCTTAATTACAAACAACCTTCATTCTGACTACTTCATGCGGAAATTTGTTAAGGGAAATTGGGTAATTCAGAGTCTCTTGGAGGACAAGAGAGCCCTGCTCTGAAACTATACAGTCAGAAGTAAGGCCTAAACACACAATGGAGGGAGGCCATGCTGCCAAAAACATAGCTGCCACTGCCATTTGGCACCAATGATGCCTAAGGTTAGATACCAGAAGCTCTGCCACTGTTATTTCCAAATTCCTAGATGCCTCCTTCACACCAGAAAATCAGTGTCCCCACTTGCTGCTCCTTAGCTAAAGTCGCACCTGGATATATCTGATTGGTGAGACCAAGGTCACACGTCAGAACTCCAGCTATAAGGAAGTCTGGGAATGTGAGCTTTCTGGTTTCAACCTTGTGAAGGTAGACAACGTAATGCGGGAAATGACCAAAATATATTCAGCCTTGTAGTGGACAGGTAGAAAATGTAATGTGGGAAATGACCAAAACATATGCAGCCTTGTAGGGGACACTCTCAGTAAGTCTTTGCCCAAATCCCCTTGGATCCATTTCCTATATTTACCCGTGCCAGAAGCACTCCTCACAGCCAGCACCTTCTTGTCTTTGCCCGAAAACTGCTCCAAAAATATCCAAATTCCCTTGTGCTATGGTCTGAATGTTTGTGCCACACCCCCAAGATTCATATGTTGAAATCCTACCTCCCAAAGTGTTGGTATTAAGTTACAGGCCTTTGGAAGATTATTAGGTCTTGTAGACAGAGCCGTCATAATTGGGATTAGTGCTCTTATTTAAAAAAAAAAAAAAAACCAGAAAGCCAGCTTTCCCTTTCCGCCATGTGAAGACACAGCAAAAAGGCATCATCTGAGAACCAGAAAGTAGTAGGTCTTCACCAGACACCAGATCAGCTGGCACCTTGATCTTAGACTTCCCAGCCTCCAGAACTGTGAGAAATAAATGTGTGTGGTTTATAAGCCACCAGTTTACGGTACCTTTTTACAGCAGCTCGGATGGACGAAGGCACCTTGCCACACCCTTGCTTGTCTTTCTTCCCTGTCCCATTTTCCCACTCTCCTGCCAGTTTTTCATGGGAATAGTTACTAATAAATCACTTTCACACAAATCTTTATTTCAGAGTTTGCTTCTGAGAAACACAACAAGTACCTTGAATTGGACCTAGCACATGGTAAGCACTCGATAAATATTCCTTGGAAGGAAGGAAGCCGGCGCTCAGTTGCCCCCCATGACAAAGTCCACTACATTCTCCGATCCAGGCTCCTGAGGTGGCTTAAGAAACAGGCCCTCCCCATCTGGTTCTCTGACATCATGGGATCAGTTGTTATTTATGCAATCAGGAAGAAAGCCACAAAAAAACTGACCCTGAAGTGCACTTTGCCCATCTAGAGGGTAATCTTGTCTTACTAGTTATATAATAGATAATAGGACTTTTGCAGGGGAGGGAGGGGGCGGTTAAACTCTGTAACAGAAAATAATGCTGATCTTGAAAGGGTTTTCTATAAATTAAACAAACCAAGAGAATTCCTGGTACATAGTAGCCTCTCCAAAACGGCAGTTCCTTTTCTTGCTCCTTCCAGCTGCCTGAAAGCTAAATAGAGAGAAAATGTTTCCTCTCCATACTTGTCACTGGGTGCAAATGAATCAAAACTAGATTTTTAAAAAATAACAACTGGACTTCAGGAGAAGGCTTAGCCAGCATAGGCCAGTATGATTTGGCAGTGCTGCAGAGAAAAAGATGGCCTACATGGTCAGGAGATTGATTACATACAAAAAGACCAAACCAAAAAGTCAATGCATTGAGGATAATGGGGGGCAGGTTTCTCACTCTCATAGAAGAGAGGTAAAAATGTAGAAAGGGGAAAGGCTAGGATAAAACATATAAGATTGGATAATAATTGGGAGTATGAATATGAACTCCTAGTTTCTGTCAGATAAATGATGAATAGAAAGATGTACCTATGTATCTAATATACATACATACGCATACACATTTTGATGTGTGTTTGTGTGCAAACATAATTCCTAACTCTGTCCAGTGATAGGTCAAAGAAGGAGTGAGAACATCAGCAACAATGAGCATACCCAACATCCCATACCTGGTACATAGCAGAGCCTTGGCAAAATGGCTAATTCCAGACAAAAGACAGGGAAAGTATATAATGAATCTGGAGCATCTTGTACCAAAAATATGGAAATTCTCAAAGAATGATAAGGATATGTCAAAATGACACTGGAGGCAGCCTTGATGCTCCCACTGGTTAAATCTGGAAGAGTTTGGGGCATCAAAATAATGATGGCAATTGATTACAATCCATTGAATAAAATAGGAACTCATGAGCTCATACTGATATAAACAAGTAGATAAATAAATCAGGAGACAAGAAAGTTTTACCTGACAGTAGAAGGTCAACTAATAAATGTAAAAGGGATAATTACCATTTGGAAACCTTTACAGCAGTAATTGTTTTGGTCAACGTGCAGAATGGATACTAATATAAATGAGTTAAAGTGTGAACAGAAAAAGAATCTTTAGTATCTTTAGAACCTCACAGTACCTCTAAACAAAATATTTATTCATTAACATTAGATTAGAAAATCTGGTAGACATTATCTCACCAAATGATAAAAGTTAACTTCACCAGTAATGAAAAAATCAGCATCATGTGCCTTCTGATGTGAAGCACTAAAAGGAACAGAGATTCACTTCTGTGGTATTCCTGCCAAAAATACATATCCTAAATTCAATCATGAGGAAACATCAGACAAACCCAAACTGATGAAGATTCTGCAAATAATTGTCCTGTCCTCTACAAATATGTCAACGTTCTGAAAAAAAAGGAGAGACCTGGCCTGCTCCAGATAAAAGAAAACCAACAAGCATGACAATTAAATGCAATACATCATCCTAGATTGGATTCTGAAATTACACAACGTCCATCTGGAAAAAGCCCCACCATTGTTAATATAACGAGAACAATTTGCGCAACATCAAAGTAACCTGGCAGTCAAGGAGAGTGGACTGGAATGCCATGCATGAACAATGATGACTTCACTGTACTAGTCAGTGGGGGTGGTAGATGCCACTGAGTGAGCATGTGTACTGTGTGGCCGTGGCATTCAAAATCACTGAGTATAGCAATGAGTCTGCATCAAGTTTTATATTAACCTTGAACATCCCTCCACAGTAACTATTCAGATGATTCAGAAGGTCGCAGCTATGAGCAACTGGTAACTGGCAGCTTCATCACAACAACGTGCCTATTCATGCACCATGTCTTCTACAGAGTGTTGTGGCAAAACATCAAATCACCCAGGGGACTCAGCTCCTCTACAGCCCAGATTTGGTACTCTGCAACTTCTGGCTTTTTCCAAAACTAAAATCACCTTTGAAAGGGAAGAGATTTCAGACCATCAATGAGAGTCTGAAAAATACAAAGGGGCAGCTGATAGTGATTGAGAGAACTGTGCAAGGTCCCAAGGTGCCTACTTAAAGGGGACTGAGGCATCATTGTCCTATGCACAATGTTTCTTGTATGTTCTTCAGTAAATGTCTCTATTTTTCATATTACATGGCTGGATACTTTATGGTGAGACCTCGTAGGACTTTACTGGGAAAACATGTAAGATATTTCTCAAAGACCATTGTAGCGTCAGAGATCTCCATGAGGTCCACTGAGGTTTTTGAGGACCGCACCACTTCTCAACTTCTCACTCTGCTCAATTATGTTTCCTTTCCATACCTTTCACAGTTGTTTGTCTCAAAAGCACTCCTTAATAAATATCCTGCCTACTAACCTCCATCTCAGACTCCGCTTCTCGGAGAACTCAACCTGTAATAAAAAGAGTAAATAGGATTTTAACAAAAGAAGGTTGAGGTAGAGAGTATCCTGTGCAAGGAAAATAGATGAGCAAAGTCTTCTACTAGAAGATAAGCAGAACAGCTGAAGGCAGCAAGAGTTCTCTGTAACCCAAAGAACAAAAGGCAGCCTGATGTAAGATGAAACTAAAAGGATAGGTTGTGGCAATTCCATATGCGATGTTGTTGGCTGTGTTAATGATTTGACTTTGCCTTAAGCATAATGTAATGGAAAGCCACTGGAAGGCTGGAGAGTGAAGAGTGGTGCACTGTAAGATTTGCATTTGGAAAATATCACTATTACTGCGGCACATATGAAAGGCAGATTGGAAAAGGGAAAGAGTGGACTTGGAAAAAACTGTAAGGATGTTACTGTAGTGGTCTAAACAAAAGATGATAGTAGCCTAGACTTTATAGTAGTGATGGAGAAGGAAAATTTTGGATTGATTTAAGAAATATTGAGAAGGTAAAAAATCAACATGATTTGGTAATTGACTGGATATATAGCATAAGGAAGGGGAGGTGTTAAGGATGATGCTTAAGTTTTTGGTTTGCTTAACTGAATAAATGGTGCCAGACAATGAGGTAGAGAGTATTAGAAGAGAATCGGGTTTAGGGGAAAGATCATACATACACTTTTGGACATAAACAACTTGAGCTTCTTTGAGACAAGAAAATATGGAGTTCTAGAAACCAAGGGAAGAGAATGCTTCACAAAAAAGGGAGAGATTTATGTTGAAAGCTATAGAGAGATGAGGTAACATACTGATGAAAAATATCCATGAGAGAGCTGCTTCAGAGGAATGATGAGTACAGAATCTGAGCTGGAATGAGCTAAGTGAGTAGGAGAAAAGAAAACAGAGACACTTTTCCTTCCACCCCCACCACCAAAAAAAAAAAAAAGAAAAGAAAAGCCACACAGTTGTAGGAAATGTACTCATATTGGCTTAAACAAAAAGTGTCATAATTCTAACCAAGTCACAAATATTAAAGGAATTCAAACTGCTTGGAATGAAATTTAACTTCAATTTATACATGTCATTTTTCCTTGTGCTCTCCAGAATTAGAAATGGAACTAGCTCTAGAAAAATATAATTATCAGTTGTTGCCACTGCCATTCTGATTAGAAAATAAGAATTCTACAAAGAGACTTTCGGCCAAGATGGAGGCATAGGTAGATACACTTTGCCTCCTTGCATGACCAAAAGAAGGACAATGGCAAATTTAAAAACAAAAAATAATCAGAACTGCCAGAAAACCAAACTGTTTAGAAGTCCAACAACCAAGGGGTTAAAGAAGAAACATTTATTCAGATTGGTAGGAGGAGTGGAGACAGGCAGCTGGGGTGGAGAGGACACACGGAAAGGCAGTGGCTGGCGGATCGGGTGGTCCCATATTTGCATGCGGAGAAACTGTAACAACTAGGGAGCTAGACAGATCATGCAACCCAGGGTTCCAGCATGGGGAAATAAAACCTCAAAACCTCTGGCTGTAAAAACCTGTGGAGGTTGTGGCAGCTGGAGAAACTCCCAGTCTCACAGGAGAGTTTATTGAAGAGACCAACAGGGTCCTAGAATGTACACAAACCCACCAACCAGGGAATCAGCACCAGAAGGGCCCAATTTGCGTGTGGGCAGCAGGGCAAGTGACTGAAAGCAGGGCCAGAGCTGAGCAGGCAGCATCGTTTCTTCTCGGACCCCTCCCCCACATGTAGCACCACAATCCAATGGCATGGGTTGCCCGACCCTGGTGAATACCTAAGGCTCTGCCCTTTACAACATAAAGGTACATCAAGACAAAAATATATATATATGGATCAAATGAAAAAAACAGATCAAAGCTCCAAAAATAAAATTAAGCAACAAGGAGAGAGCCAACTTATCAGATGCAGAGTTCAAAACACTGGTAATCAGGATGCTTACAGAAATGGTTGAGTATGGTTGCAAAACAGAGGAAAAAATGAAGGTTATACAAAGCGAAATAAAGAAAAATATATAGGCTATCATAAGTAAAGGGAAGGAAACTGCAACTCAAATTATATATTTGGAGCAGAATGAATAAATAAACATTCAACCAGAACAGAATGTAGAAACAAGAATTCCAAAAAATGAGGACAGGCTTAGGAACCTCTGGGACAACTTTAAACGTTCCAACATCTGAATCATAGGGGTGCCAGAAGGAGAGCAAGAAATTGAAAACTTATTTGAAAAAATACTGAAGGAGAACTTCCCCAATCTGGCAAAGGAAATAGACTTCTAGGAAGTCCAGGAAGCTCAGAGAGTCCCAAAGAAGTTGGACCCAAGGAAGCACTCACCAAGGCACATCATAATTACATTACCCAATATTAAAGATAAGGAGGGAATCTTAAAAGCAGCAAGAGAAAAAGAGACAGTTACCTACAAAGGAGTGCCCATAAAACTATCAGCGGATTTCTCAAAAGAAACTTTACAGGCAAGAAGGGGCTGGAAAGAAGTACTCAAAGACACGAAAGGCAAGCACTTACATCCAAGATGACTATCCAGCAAGGCTATCACTTAAAATGAAAGGGCAGATAAAGGGCTTCCCAGATAAGGTCAAATTCAAGGAGCTCATCATCACCAAGCCCTTACTTATATGAAATGTTAAAGGGACTTATCTAAGAAAAAGAAGATGATCAAAAATATGGACAGTAAAATGACAACAAACTCACAACTATCAACAACTGAACCAAAAAACAAACAAGCAAACAAATTAAGCAAACAACTAGAACAGGAACAGAATCACAGAAATGGAGATCACATGAAGGGTTATCAGCAGAGAGGATGAGAAGGGAGAACGGGGGAAAAGGTACAGGGGATCAGAAGCATAAATGGTCAGTGCAAAGTAGACAAGGGGAGGTTAAGAACAGTATAGGAAATAGAGAAGCCAAAGAATTTATATGTACGACCCATGAACATGAACTATGCGGGGTTGTGTAGTGGGGGGGATGCTGGTGGGAGGGGGATACAGGGCAGTGTGGAATAAAAAGGAGAAAAAAATGGGACAACTGTAATAACATAATCAATAAAATATATTTAGAAAAAAAGAATTCTACAAAGAATAGCTACTCAAAAAAATGCTACCAAAAAAAGTCACTTGGACACCATGAAGCAAGAATGTCATTCTTTGGTGGACTTAATCCATCCCACTCTGGACCAATGTGTGTCACCTGATGCAGGCAAAAGATATGAACATTTTTGTGCAAATTCAATAAACAAATATAATGCTATAAAACATTCTTAATTTAAAACCTCAATATAGCTTAGGGGTATTGTATATTTGCTCTCCCATTTGCCTCAAATAGAAAAATACACATCTTTTGCTTTTAAAGATCGGGCCTTTCCCTGTGTTTCACACAGAGGACCTGTCTTCCCACAATGTCTTTCTCCCATATCCAGAACGTTACCCGAGTTCCAGGTCAGGTTCTGTCTACCAGTGAGTCTTTTCTGGTTAGACCCATATCACACCTTATTTGGGAAACCTTAGCATTTGTGCCTTTAACATGAAACGTTGCCAACCAGGCCCTGTTCTAAAATTGCTAAATATTTTCCAGAATAGATCATGAAGCTCCAGTGGGTAGAGACTATGATTCCTCATTCTTTTATGTTACTAGGACTCTTTATGTATATTCAAATTAAGTACAATACTGTAAACTATTCATAATTTACACTGCTCCAAACCCTATTTTCTTTTCCAAATCCTAGTCATCCAATTTCCTATGAGTAAAAATAATTTATTGATTACTATACACCATTCACTGCTATACCATTTACACATACAATCCTCCCAAGAAAGCTAAGATACAGATATTTCTATTACTATTTCTATTTTACAGATCCGAAAATTGAGGTACAGGAAGTACCAAGTGACACAATTGTTAAGTGGCAGGGTTGGGGTTCAAACCAACACACACACAGGAAACCACGTTCCTCACTTAGCAACAGAAAAAATCGCTCTGCTCCACAAGAAGGCGCTGTATCCGCGAAGGCCACAGGCGGCGCCGCAGGGACAGGTAAGCGTGCCCGCCGGGTCTAAGGAAGAGGCGGATGAGGAACGAGGATTCGATTGGTCACCCCGCAGTGGGAGGAGCCTAAGGCTCGGCCAAGGGAAGCGAGAACTCTGTTATACGCAGGCGCGGCGCTGGGCACTCCCCCGGGAGTGAGGGCTGCTGGGCTCGATGACGTGGCCTGGCAACGTCCGACCCGGTCCGCCTCTTGGGAACCCAGCGCCTCGAGAACTACCCGCGGCCTAGTCCCGACGTGATTGTGCTTGTGAGCTGGTTCCGGGGACGGCGGCAGCGGCCCGGCCTGCGGGAACCCCACGTGGCCACTGCCATGGGAGAGTGACACGCCTGCGCCCGCGGCTCCGCGGCAGCGGCGAGACATGAGGAGACCCCGCGGCAGGAGCAGCGGCGGCGGCGGCGGCTCCTGAGCCCCGGGATGGAGGAGAAATACGGCGGGGACGTGCTGTCCGGCCCCGGCGGCGGCGGCAGCGGCGGCCTCGGGCCGGTGGACGTGCCCAGCGCTCGGTAAGGGACCGATCCAGCGGCAGGCTCCGGAGCCTCTCTCAGCCCGTGCCTGCGCTCGCAGGCTCGCTCGCTCGCGGAGCTGGACGGCTGCTCCCTGGACTCCACCCGGGTGTGCGCGGTGACCGGCTTTCCTCTCGGCCCCATGACAGCCCGGAACGCCCTCCTTGGTTGAGCGCGCGCCCTGGAGCCCTCCGTCCTCTCTTCCTCTACTTCCAGGCTGCTTCTTGCTTTCATTGGCTCCTCCGTTCCCGCTGCAGAGTGAATGCTCTAAAATCCAGGAAGGTTCCGCTTGAACCGGTGGTTTTCTGGGCAGACCGTTAACCTTAGCACTGCCAGCCGGTTCACGTGAGAGAGTCATCTGATCGAAGCAAAGTATTTCTGTTGGCCGTTTCTCCCTAAAATAGTAGTAGTTCAGTGACTACTTAACCTTTCTGACATCTTCCTGCGTAAATTAAGGGAAGATGTCACCATCCTATCTTCAGGCGAATAAACCGGAGTTCAAACAAATGAACTTGGAAGTTCAGGTTAGCCCCGCCCATCAAGAGTCCAGCCCGTCATCAAGTTTTCTTTTCCTTTCTCGGTTTATTTTGTTAAATAAGAAATGTGTGCTCATTGTCCAAAAAATTAAAACAGTACAGAAATTCAGAGTAAAAAGTGAGGATTCCTCTCCTCCCCACCCCCCGCCAGTGCCCCACTGGCCCCTCAAAAGGTAAGTACGCGACCACTTTCAAGTGTGCCCTTGACCTGTCCTGAGTTGTGAAGTAGAGTCAATGGTGCGTGAAATATGGCCCAACCATTTGGTTAGAACTGCTATTCATTGCCTTCATTTTTTAATGAGGTTAAGGTTTTGTTGTTCTTGAATATTTCTTTTGAGACTTAAGGGTTGTTTTGATAAATTCTTTGAAATCATAGAAATAGCCTTACTAAAAACTATTCTTTGTGAAAAAGAAAAAACAAAATGCTGCAACAGACCTTAAATCAGCTATATTTTTGTAGTACAAGTTTAATTTTCTCATTCACTTTGAGAAACTCATGTAAATAACTACATATTGGATTTGTATTTCAACATGACAAATGCAATAGGGGATTCTGGTCTGGATTTGGTCCTAGAGAGGGAGAATGCTGTAAAGGACAGTACTAGATCATTTGACAAAAGTGGACTATGTCCCTGGCCTGGTGGCTCCGTTGGTTGGAGCATTGTCCCCTGCATCAAAAAGTGGCAGGTTCGATTCCTGGTCAGGACACACACCTAGGTGGTGGGCTCCATCCCCCGTGGGGGCATGTTCGGTAAGCAACCCATCGGTGTTTCTCTCTCTTCCTGCCTTACCCTCTTTCTAAAATCAATAAGCATGTCCTCAAGTGAAGATTTTAAAAAAAAATTGGACTATGGACAATAGATTCAAGTACCCTGTTAAAGTTTCTGGAGCAGGTAACTGCTGATTTTATAAGAGAATGTCTATATGCTTAGAAAATACAGATATTTAGGGGTAAAAGAGCATAGTGTTTGTAACTTAAATACATAGTTGAGAAAAAAAGTGTGCAATTAGAGAGAGAGAGAGATAAGGCAAACGGGACAACACGTTAACAATTAGGGAATCTAGGCAAAGGGTATACTATTCCTGCAACTTTTCTGTAAACCTGAAGTTATTTTTAAATAAAAGTTTTAAATTACTATTTACTCAAAGAGTTTATCCTCTTAGATAGATGTGGGAAACAGTCCTTTGCTATCTTATTTGCATTACTTAGCAGAGCTGCCCTTCTATTGTAATTCATTGCAGAATCAAATTCAAGACTGGTTGAATTTTTAAAATATTTCAGGTTGCAAGAGTTTTCCTTTATAAAGACTGAAAATCAAATACTGCTTACAATCTGCAACAAAAACTAATTGGCAAATCCTTTAAATGTGGAGGTTTTTTAATACATTAATTCAAATACGAATTGTTTTAAATGTTTCAGTTTTGACACCTATAAGTTCTCTGTAGAATAAGGCAGAGGGTGACAGCCAGCATTTACTGAGCTATTCCTATGTTCCAAATGCTTTGAGTATAGCATCTCACTTAACCTTTACCACAGAGCTGCAGACTGTGTAGCAGTGTCCTTGTTTCACAGACCAGGAAACTAAGATATAGAAAAGTAAGTCTCTCACGGTCACACACCTAATAACTGAACTGGGAGTCATTTATCCCAAACTCCATGCATAGTGCCTTCTGTATAATAAACACTTGAATATTTATTGAATGAATTATATTTGAATTACATGGGGAGAGGGGTGTTTGGTTTTTATTTTTATTTATTTACTTATTTGTATTTGAGAGAGAGAGAGAGGAATATCAATCGTGCCCCAACTGGGGACTGAACCTGCATCCCAGGCATGTGCCCTGACTAGGAATCGAACCAGTGACTTCAGTTTGTGGGACAATGCCCAACCAACTGAGCCACACTGGCTGGGACTGTTTGTTTGTTTGTTTGTTTGTTTGTTTGTTTAAACTGGAGAACTGTGAGCTGTTTCAAGTGAGCAAAGTCCAAGAAACAGGTTTAAACTCAAACCCAAATTTCAGTAATTTCAGGTTTACGGACGCCAGTGATAACTTTGATGAGGCAATTAATGGCAAATAATGATTTTTAAGTTGAGGAGATGGATTGGTTCCCCATCTCTTGCCCAGAGAGTCAGTAAGTGGCTCAGGGGCCAGTACTCCTGTTTAAAAGACTCCTTTTTCTCCCCCTGTTCCTTTTAGTAAATTAAGCTGTTCATTGTTTCCCTCTGCAGTAAACTAGGAATGTCTACTTAGTGGTGTATGTGTGGTTACTTGGCCTTCGTTAGTGTGTCATTTTTAGCCCAACAGGAAGACTTCATTAATTGAAACTTTAAAAATCAAAGTATCCAAGTTTTGAAATTAAAAAATAAACTTTCTAATTTAATAAATAACGAAAGATCTTCAATATACATTGTGTTAAAAGTCACATAACAATATCAGAAAAATGTATACAATCGTGAATATATCTAAAATATGTGTGTCCATTCATAGAGACACAAAGAAAAAGGTTTGGAAGGATGTACGTACCAAGTTGGTCACCGGTGAGGGGAAATTGGGAATTATTTTATTTAAAATTTTTTTAACAACCAGCTGCTCAGGAATTACTTTGTAATCTTTTCTTTAAATTAAAAGGGAAATAAAATTAGTGTCAGATCATATTTGTAACATCAAGAAGTATTTAATATTCCATATGATTAAATCTTGTTATTTAAGGGAAAATTTTTCTTAAGTTTTGTTGTTTTAAACAAAAATTTAGAAGTAATTTTACATATTGCTCCGATCTTCTTAAAACAAGTATATTAAATGTAAGTTACCATTTCCTTAGTGACTTCTGGTCATATTGAGCATAATCTGGTGAACTGGGCTTAAATAGTCACTCAATGATGCCTTCCTAGTGCTAGTGTTTTTGCATATGCTGCTCTCTGTACTTTGAAATACCATTTCCCTTTCCCTGCTTCAGAGTATCTAGTTAGTCCTTGTATATACACTTACATATCTCAAACTCTGAAGGCAGTCTTTGCTTCCCTAGTTAAACACGAGTCGTCACAGACACTTCTCTGTTTGCCAGGAAAGGGGACATGGCTCTTCCCTCTAGTGGAGAAGGCCCTGAGCCCCCCTGTCCAAAGGCTTTTATTAAGAAGCAAATTACAAAGTTGCTTCCGTACCTATTCCTTTAACCCTGTTATTTACCTGAGTCACATAAATACTGGTTTTCCTGCCTATCTTTCTAAGACCTCAATTCCTTGAGGACAGGGTCTCTTTTATGTATCTAGTATCTTGAGTAGCACCTAGAAATGTGTTTAGTTGTAAGTAACCAAACTAAGAAAACTTTAAACAAATAGGGACATATCCTTACATCACAGAAACCAGAGACTGCTGCTATTTGCTCAACCCCTCAGTGGTACCTGGGTCCAGATTCTTTACCTTTGCTCTCTGCCATCCTAAGTGTGGCTTTTATATTCGAGCTTTTAAAATGGATAACATTTTTTAGATTTTTTTTACTTGCATAGATTTTACTTGCATAGTAAAATATGCAAAGAATATTTGAAGAATGGCCAAATAGCCCCATGAGGGATGTACAAGGCTCTTGCTAACATAATATTTCGCAGACTGCTGTGATTTTTAATGTAACTTTATTTTTCCTGGTCTTTTTTTTTCTTCCCTACCTCTTCGACAGTGTTGTTACTTGTGTCCGTGTTTTTTCCTGCTGCCTTATCTTTATGTCTAGTTAAAAAATTGAGACTTTGAGCTTTCCTTTACTTGATTTCATTCTTTATCTTGAATTTATGGCTGAGTTGCTGGTACTTTAAATTACCAGAAGCTTGACTGCCTCTTATGTACTAAATTACTGCACTATATACAGGGTCTGGCAGAAGTAAGGACTGCTTGAGAGTGATTGGTAGGGTGATAATATGGGTGTAATAATTTATAGTTTTAATTTGAACATTTCACCTAAAACATCATATGGTGTGCTTGAGTGTGATACTATCTTACAGAATTACATACTTAAGATTTTGTAATAAGAGATTTTATAATAAAAAAGGAGTGTTATTTGTGCCAGACCCTGTATATTACTGACCTAGACGTTACTGTATCATGTAAGTATAATTATAGACATATCATTCTTTAACTTGGTAAATATTTGCTGAACACATGCTATGTCAGTCCCTGTGTTAGGGACTGAATAAACAAAGGACTGTTAGCTCAACTATTATTTATATTGGCTAATTATGAATTGCTACCATGACCAGAGTATTTAATTAGCATTAATATAGTTAATTTACTTACATCTGTATGACTTTTCTGTCTTGGGAGAGTGTCACATGGGGCGCTCCTGGATCTGAGGGTTACTGTTCAGAGCCAGCTGAGGGAGCGGGGCTCCAAATCCTGCAGAGCCTGTCCTGGGGTTGTGACTAATGGGGGAAATAAACACAAGTCGTCACAGACACTTCTCTGTTTGCCAGGAGAGGGGACGTGGCTCTTCCCTCTAGTGGAGAAAGCCCCAAGCCCCCTTGTCCAAAGGCTTTTATTGAGAACCATATGCACAGGTGTATGGATGCAAAGCTCATCAATCAATGTCAAAAGGCTCTGTTTACAGAAAACATAGAGATCATAGATAACAACTGAAGGAACACAGGAGATCTGCCTCAGGTCAGGGTCTATGAATAATGTAAATAAATCTCCTTCCCAGGATGAGCCAGTTATCATAGTTCTTGAGGGAAGAATAAAGGGTGCTTAGAGGAACTTACTTCTAAGCCTGATTTCCCCCTGGGAACCACCCAATCCAGTTTAGGGTTGTACCTGCCTTTAGTATTGTTTCAAGCCTGAGCCAGGCGGGCAGGACAGAGCCACCAAGAGATAAGGAGACTTCTTTCAGATAGAATGAGGACTCCAGCCAAGCCCAAACCGAACCGAGGGGTACGGACCTGTTTGCCCGTTTTCTGTGTCCCCCAAGTCCTTGACTGCCGCCCATACTGGCCGTTTCTGTCTTAGGTTGTCCCTCCTCATGAGTTATCATATCCATCTTTGACTAACCAACCATCACAGGGCCAAGCAGAGTGATATGAGGGAGGCAGGGGCTGCGCCCTTGCCAAGGGGACAGGTTTTGTCTCCTCAGTGGCCTGTTTTCCCAAGGCCTCCTTGATTAGCTCCAGCCTTGAGGCCCTCTTGCCTGTTGGCAAGGCTACAGTCCCTAAAACCAGACAGAGCATTTCCCAACACTTTTCCCTAGCTTAAATGGGCCAATATCTAAATTAATCTTAGATTTTAATATGCATTTTATCTTTCATGTTTAAGGTGATTTTATTCTTCATGTGGGACAATGCGAATGTGTAATTGGAAACAGTTTAGAAGATGGGAATCTTCAAAGCCTTTTGGCTGAACTTTGATTTTCTATGTGACATACTAAAATGAGCATACTTAAGAGACATGAGCTTGACCCTAGCTAATTTTGTGGACTTAAATTTCCCTTGTTTAGGTTTGTTTCATTTTTGGTTTATGTATTTTTATGGTTTTTATAGTGACCACACTACTTATATAATAAGAAGAAAAGATTACAGCATTTCTTGTGATTTCAGTGATACCGAAACTTGTTTCTGCTTTTATTTTTCAGGTTAACGAAATACATTGTGTTGCTGTGTTTCATTAAATTTTTGAAGGCAGTAGGACTTTTTGAATCATATGATCTCCTAAAAGCAGTACACATTGTTCAGTTCATTTTTATATTAAAACTTGGGTGAGTGTACATGTTTTTTTTCCTTAATGTTTTTTATTGCTTGGATAGTCTTGTTTTAACTGAGTATTTTTAGGAAATTTTACATTGAATATTTTGAGATAGAATATCCAAGGTTAGCAATACAAAGGTTGATTTAAAAATATATATATATGTGTGTGTGTGTGTGTGTGTGTGTGTGTGTGTATATATATATATAAAATATTCTAATAGCTTGCCAAAACATAGATTTTACCTTACTTTGTGTTAATGAGGTTTTTGCAGATTTCTGGCATAATTGAAGACAGCTTGATTCTTATTCGGCTTCAGCAACAATCTTTTACACTATCTCACTTCAGCTAGCCTCTGAAAATCTCTACATCTCTACATGCCTGAGCGAATAAGAGGCAAGCAAATAATGTCTTAGTTTTTTTTAATAAAAATAATTATGACTTCACAGACTCCCTAAAAGGGTCTCAGGGGCCCTGGGGGTTCCCAGGCCATACCACTGGTATAGTCCAACCTTCCCGCAGGCATAAAATGTTACCTGAGACTTGTCTTAGCAGAGACATTCCCTGTTCTCTAAGTTAAACCATGCTGGACTGTATTCACTGCATGTCCCCCTCAGAGTACAACTTCCTCATATAGTATAAATTTTATATTATTCTTCATATAATAAGAAATTCTCTCCAAATAGAGATTCTCTAGACCTTGAGATTGATAATGATCATCCTCTGTGTTAAAAAAAAAAAAAATGTTAGAAGGTTCCTGGAAGTATAATTTTAGTAATATTATGGAAAGTGATACTTGATGACTAGGAAATTTTAAGCACTATTTGTATGCACTTTTATATAACCCTTTTGGGAGTTTGAAAGGTAAGAACATATAATTAGTACTCTCTTCATTTCTATTATTTCAAAATTCGTTATTACTAAATAATCTGAGAAGATTGGACTAATTTTCTTTGGTATTTCAAAGTATGAAAAAATATTGACTCCTTTTCTTCCATGGCTTGCGAACTGGTTCAGAAGGCAATTACAAAAGAAGAGTTCCCAAAATGTTCACCAGTATAGTTTCTCTAGAGGTTAACATACCTTTCAGGTTCTAGTATACTTGTCTAAATAAATGTCTTTACTTAAAACTACACCTTGTATATAAGATTGATTAATATATTACTGTTTTAATATTCTCAGGACTGCATTTCTTATGGTTTTGTTTCAAAAGCCATTTTCTTCTGGAAAAAGTATTACCAAACACCAGGTAAGTTTTTTGCACAGTCCTTTTCTCCTAGCTGCTTCCTGTTCAGTGGGCCAGATGACAGTGCTCTTTCCTTGTTCGGGGTTACTTAAATAATTTAAGTGCAAAGCAGAACATTTCCAGATTAGCTTGTCTATTCAGAATTCGAGCTTCAAGAATGAACTGTAGGAGACATGCTTCGCTTCCTCTTGCTGCCACAGGGAGAGTTACAACTAAACTTCAAAACAACACCCAGAACTGTCAAAATATCAAACTGTCTGGAAGGTTGACAACCAAGGATATAAAGAAGCCACATTCATCCAGATGGTTAGGAGAGGAGGAGACAGGCAGAGAGATGAGGAGACATGGTGTGGTGCAGAGAGGCAGCAGTGGAAGGGGCAGTCCCACATTCATGTATGGTGGATAAAAATCAGGAGGGATACCATGGGAGTGAGCAATCCCAGCCCCAAACCAGACCACACAGCCCAGGGTTCCAGAGCAGGGAAAATAAGTCCCTATAACTTCTGGCTGTAAAAATCAGTGGGGGTTGGAGTAGCCAAAGAAACTGCCGGATTTTCAGGAGACCCTGCTTAAATGGCCTGCACAGTCTTAGAATGTACACAGACCCACCTGCTGTGAGATTCGCACGAGGGCAACAACTAGAAGGTTGCCGGTCATATATGGGGAATGGGTGAAGTGACTGGAAACTGGCCAAGTGCCAGTCAAACCTCCAGAAGCTAGGCAGCAGCCTTGTCCCCTCTCCAAACCCTCCCCTGCTACAGAGCCACAAAGCAGGGTGATGTGGTTGCCCAACCCTCGCAATTACCTAAGGCTCCACCTCACACAATTTACAGGTGCATTTTCTATGATAGGCCATGCTATTAAGACAGGGAGCCAAAGCAACTCTACCTAATACACAGAAACAGACACAGGAAGACTGCCAAACTGAGGAGACAAAGAAATATGGCCTAAATGAAAGAACAGAACAAAATCCCAGAAAAAGAAAGAAACTGTTAAAACAGAGATAACCAGCCCATGAGAGGCAGAGTTCAAAACACTAATGATCAGGATGCTCAAAGAACTCATTGAGTATTGGCAACAACACAAAGGAAGAAATGAAGGTTACGCTAAGCAAAATAAAAATCTGCAGGGAACCAACAGTGAAGGGGAGGAAGCTAGGATTCAAATCAACAATTTGGAACATAAGGAAGAAATAAGCATTCAACCAGAATAGCAAAAAAAAAAAAAAAAAATTCAAAAAAACAAGGATAGCATACGAAGCCTCTGGAACGTCACCAAATGTACCAGCATCTGAATCATAAGGATACCAGAAGGAGAAGAGGTAGAGCAAGAAATTGAAAACTTACTTGAAAAAATAATGAAATAAAACTTCCCTAATTTGGTGAAGGAAATAGATGTCCAAGTCCAAGAAGCACAGAGTCCCAAACAAGTTGGATCCAAAGAGGACCACACCAAGACACATCATAATTAAAATGCCAAAGGTTAAAGGTAAAGACAAGATCTTAAAAGCAGCAAGAGAAAAGCAGAGAGTTACTACAAAAGAGTTCCCATAAGACTATGAGCTGATTTTTCAAAAGAAACTGCAGGCAAGAAGTATTCAAAGTGATGGAAAGCAAGGACCTACAACCTAAATCACTCTATCCAGCAAAGCTATCATTTAGAATGGAAAGGCAGATAAGGTGCTTCCCCGACAAGGTAAAGCTAAAGGAGTTCATCATCACCAAGCCATTATTATATGAAATGTTAAAGGGACTTATTTAAGAAAAAGAAGATCAAAACTATGAACACTAACATAACAAACTCTCCACTGTCAACAAATGAATCTAAAAAAAACAAACAAGCAAACAACCAGGACAGGAACAGAATCATAGATGTGGAGACCATTTGGAGGGTTATCAGCTGGGAGGGGGAAGGTGGAGAATGAGTGAAAAGATGCAGGGATTAAGAAGCATAATTGGTAGGTACAAAATAGATGGGGGGGGGGGCGGTTCTTAAGAATAGCATAGGAGATGGCAATGCCGAAGAATTTATATGCACGACCCGCATACATGAACTAAGGTAGGGGATTGCTGGAGGGAAGGGGAATACCAAGCGGAGAGGGGCAAAGGGGGAAGAATTGGGGTAACTGTAATAGTTTAATCAATAAAATATGTATTTTTAAAAGAACTGTAAAGTGCTAAGGTAATGGAATGTTTAAAAATGCAGAAGAGGGCAGAAAATTTTTAAAGCATGCATATGATTATTTTCTATAGTACAGGATCCTTCCTTATTCTGAAAGATTTACAAATCAGACATGGAGACATACATGCCCCAAAGCCTATACAGATGTCATTGGAAGGCAAGGTAGAGCATAGGAGTCAACAGTTAAGGCCTCTGGAGTCAGACAAATTCATGTTCTGTGTGTCCTACTTACTAAATCCTTTTTTGGGCAATAATTTTCTCACCTGTTATGTGGAGATAATAACTCCTTTCCTTAGGAATAAATGAATTAATGTATCTAAAGTTCTTAAAATAATGCCTGGCATATAGTGAGTATGCAATACATAGGATAGTTGCTGTCACCCTCATCATCATCATCATCCTTTTTAGACACCTAAGGTTCAAGATGCATACCAGAAATGTCCTTCATTCTGCATAATCAGTCATCTCACATTATCACCTGTTTGGATAGCAGTTATGCCCTACTAGATGTTTGCTTTATGCCATAACTTGGAAACCTGTGCCATGATTTTGTATTAGAATGACAAATTTAAGTACAATACCTCTGTTTTAGAGACCAAAGATGTTTTTAAAAGTAGGATTAATATTTTAAACACCATCTCAGCTTTTTTTTCTCTGTTTCAAATAACTGAAGCACTGAATATTCCTGATGGGAAAGAATTTAAAGACTAGCCCTGGCTAAGTAGCTCAGTTTATTAGAGTGTCTTCCAGTACACCAAAATTGCAGGTTCAATCCCCAGTCAGGGCACATACAAGAAACAACCAATGAATGCATAAATAAGTGGAACAAGAAATCAGTTTTTTCTTCTTTCTCTCCTCCTGTTCCTCTCTCCCTCTCAAATCAATAAGTTAAAAACAAATTTTTTTAAAGAATTTAAAGACTAAAATGTTAAATGTTAGCAAACTAGTAAGAAACTAATGAGGTGGAAAACCCAGAAAACTGTAATGTATGGAAAAAGATTTCAAGACCTAACATGCAGGAATATGGAAAGTGGAAACAATACTGTCTTGCAAATGCAAATTCAAATATAATCAAGGGATCTTAACATTTTTTTTTTTGTTTATTTTCAAAATATGTAATTATTTGGCCTTTAAAATTTTGTTACCATTATTTTCCTATGTGTATTTAAGATTTTTCAGATATTTAGCAGGATATATATGACTGAAATTTTTAATATTTTGTTTTCATCTACAGTGGATCAAAATATTTAAACATGCAGTTGCTGGGTGTATCATTTCACTCTTGTGGTTTTTTGGCCTCACTCTTTGTGGACCACTAAGGTAAATAAAAATGCATATTTTGAATGTTTATATTTCATTTTTAATATTAGTTTTGTTCCATTAGATTTTATGTCAACTATTTGTGTCAGATTACATACAAATGCTTCTATGACTTCTATAGCATTGAGTACAACTCAACAAATACATATAAATATATTAAGTACCTGTTTAGTTTGTGGACTGGTTCTTTGGTGAATACCATTAACCTACTATTCATGATCTGTAATATATATTTTACCAGTTAGAATCCAAACAGTTTCAGAAAATATTTGGCATAAGTGGATTTTTTTAAATTATTGATGGGTGATCCCTTTTAGCAGCTGATTTTTAAAACTAAAAGATCTGAAGTGGTAAATCACCAATAAGGAAGAGAGCAAAATCTTTAAAAACGTTTTTTTAACACAAATTCTGAAAGTACTTGAGTGCCCACAGAAAATTCTTAGAAGATATGGTTGTAAACAAATGTCTTGGGCGTAGTATGTCAATACTCAGATTAAAGATGTATTAACTCTTATTTTATATTCCCCTAGATCCATAACCTTTTTTAAGTAAAGGGGCCAGTTTGAGGGAAAAGTGCTTAATTAAGGGCCACTTAATAAGAATTGTAACATGGGCAACTGCATAAACATTATTTTAATATTTGTCCATCTCTAAAGGGTTTTACTTGTTGAGTAAAAGTATAAGAAAAAGTACCTTGCCATTGATGAGGGGAGACTGTGAGGGATAAGGAGTAAGATGAAGGGAGTTGTAAAGAATCTCACTCGGAACAGTGGCATCACAAAGTAAAAAGTGGTGGGTGGGAAATGCTTTGTGAAAAATCCTTTCCCCTCTCCCAGCCAACATAACAATTTCTGGGTCTGGGTCCTTTGGCTTATTTACCCTACACTTTGTCAGATGCATAGTACGCACCATTGCAAATACCACATTCCTGTCCAGAACACCACATTCTGGAGTGGTGGGAAAGCTGGCTGAAATTTCTCAGCTGGAGCAGCACTTTTTCTGTTTATGCTTGAATATGATTGGTGGTATTGCTTATCTTTGCTAATATTTTAAATTTCTTCTTCATTACGTTTTTTCTATGTGTTACCAAATCACTGTCTCTGTGTGTTAGGATAGGGAAGGAAGGGCAAAAATTTTTATTTTTTTACTTCCCACCCTTACAGCCCCTCACACCACTAGCTCCCTCTGCCAAACTGACCCTCATTCTTTGACTCAAAACAGCAGTTTCTTGATTAGAGAGACTGCTTTGGTGTTTCATTGGCTGTCTTAATTTAGTATTATTCTACTGATTTATTTATTTTCTTAAATTATAATCTCCCAAATATTAATAGAACTAAAATATGTTTCCCTTTCAGGTTTTGGGGTAAAGAGGAAAAAAATGAAAGAATTTTAATGAGCAGCTGAAAATCTGTTATTTTTTAGAGCCTATAGGCTTCCTTTGGCTGGTGATAATATTTTCTAATTTTTTTTTTAATTTGTACTTAGAGTAAGTAAAAATAAATATGTTTAAATAATAAAATGGCCCTGGCTGGTGTGGCTCAGTGGCTGGAGCGCTGGCCTGCTAATTGAAAGGTCAGTGGTTCGATTCCCAGTCTGGGTACATGCCTGGGTTGTGGGCCAGGTCCCCAGTTAGGGGCATGCAAAAGACAGCCAATCGATATATGTCTTGCACATCGACATTTCTCTTCCTCTCTTTCTCCCAAACCCCCCCCAAAAGTAAATAAAATCTAAAAAGTAAATAATAATAAAACGAACATTCATGTATTAAACACCCAGGCCCCAAAATAAAATGTCACCAGTCAGTACCTTTGAAGCCCTCCTGATTGTATCCCCTTCTCCTCTTACCATTGTATGTAATCAGCATCTTAAGTTTTGTTTTTTATTCTCTTGGTTTTCTTTGTAATGTTACCATATATGTACATGTTTCTTTTTTTAATGTTTAACTTTGCAAGTATTTTATTTTATATAAATCCATTGCATGTATTTTTTGCAGCATACTTTTTACATTCACTGTTATGCTTGAGATTTGCCCATTTTGATGCATGTAGTTTATATGTGTGTGTGTATATGTATATATATGGTTCGTTTTTTTTTTATGGCAATTTTTTTAAACATAATTCACATACCATAAAATTCCCTTTTTGTCTTAGTCTATTTGGGGTGCTGTAACAAAATACCATAGATTGGGTGTCATTTAAATGACACATTTATTTCTCACAGTTATGGAGGCTGAGAAGTTCAAGATCATGGTGAGGCAGATTCAGTGTCCAGTGAGGGACTGCTTCCTGGTTCATAGACAGCCCTCTTTTTGCTATAACCTCACAGGGTGGAAGGAGCAAGGGAGATTTCTGTGGTCTCTTTTATAAGGGCACTAATCCCATTCATGAGTGCTCTACCATCGCGACCTAAGCACCTCCCAAAGGCCCTGCCTCCAGATACAGGAGGGATCAGGTTCAATATATCAATGTGTTGGGGGGGGGGGGGGGGGGGGGGGGACACACAGATATTTAGTCTATAGCACTTTTAAAGTATACATTTCTGTGTTTCTTAATATATTCACGGAATTTTGTTCATTCTTACTGCTTTATAATAGTCCACTAAATGTATATCTTCCAATCTATATCATCCACTATCTTATCAGTGAGCAGATTGTTTTCAGTTTTGGGCTAACAATGCTGATATCTTATAAGTATTTCCTGGTACACAGATACCAGAAATCTGTAAGTAGTATTGTTGGATTATTTGTAGCTTCAGCCTTTCTAAGGTAGATAATCCCAAAATATTTTCCAGAGCAGTTTACCTATTTATTTCTCTCATGAAATAATGGGGAAATACTCTTCTTTTACTGTGGTTGATTAATGCTTCTGATAAGATCAGATATATTTCATGAACGATAATGTTTTATTTTTGTAGGACTTTGCTGCTATTTGAACACAGTGATATTGTTGTCATCTCACTTCTCAGTGTTTTGTTCACTAATTCTGGAGGAGGACCAGCAAAGGTAGAATTTTCCATTATTAGCTACTTGAATATTGAAAATATCCATGTGAAATGTTATCCAAAGCAATAAAATAGTATAGTATCTTTTACCATATAAAAGAATGCAGGGACTTTTTCTACTGATTTTAAATTTTTTCTTACAACTTTTTATTTTTTACTTTTTGACATTATTTTATGTCCCTATGAAGTTGCATAAATAGTGGAGTGGTCTTTGTGCCCTTCACTCAGTTTCAGTAGCAACTTCTTAACCAAACTTAGTTATACCATCAAAACCAGGAAATTGACATTGGTACAATCCATAGACCTTATTCAGGTTTCACCAATTTTGAATATGCCCATGTGTATGTGTGTGTGTGTTTGTATGTGTGCAGATTCATGTAACCACAACCACAGTCAAGATACAAAACTGATCACCACAAACATCTCCTTCATGCTGTACCTGAACCTCATTTTTAATCCCCTTACATCATTTTTTTAAATACCTAAGAACTTATTATATTTAAAATCTCATGAACTTTTTTTGGATAAATATCTATACAACATTTTGCCAGCTAGGTATCCCTATTCATCTTAGATAATTTAAGTGTTATCCTTTTTTGGTAAATGAGTCATCAATCTAATTCCACATTCTTATAACTACATTATTTTTATTTATAAAATTAAATGTTTCCGGTGCCTTGTTCTAGGTGTAGGGGAAAGGAAAAATAAAAACAAAGTATATTAGTCCTTTAGGATTTCAGGCTAAGTAATGGAGACAGATGAATAAAATACAGTGAACAAAACAATGTGCCAAGTAGAGCAGAGTGAGAGACTATGGATTTCACATTGGATCGTTAGTATTAAAGCATATGCCATTTTTTAAAATTTTCCCCCAACTCAAAGAGTACTCCAAAGTAAATGTCAAGTGAATCAAAGAGTAATGTGGGAGATGTTTTTAAAAACATAGAATAAAATATAGGTGGAGAAAAAATACAATAAAGATTAAATTTTATAAATTAATTAAAACTAAAAAATATATATAGAGATGGACAATTAATCTCTGGGCAGAGAAGAACTTCCTAAGCATAGAAGCCCTGGAAAAAATATCACAAAGTCACTGCCTAAGAGTACATCTAATCACTCTGTTGTACACCTGAAACTAATATAATACCTTATGCCAACTGTAATTGAAAAGTAAATTTAAAAATAAATAATTTTTTAAAATCACAAAGGGAAAATTCAATACATTTGACTTCATAATGATTACAAGCTTCTGTATAACAGAAATTATTGTGCAAACAACAAACTAACAGGAATTGCCAAAAATTAAAAGCTTTATATTTCATTAAAAATATAAATCAGTTAAGAAAAACACTTAAGATCCTGAATAGAAATGAGCAAACAGGGAAAAACAATTCACAAAAGAAATGCAAAGGACTGAAAACATCTTTAAAAAAAAATTTTTGCTGCCCTGGCTACATGGCTTGGTTGGAGCATCAGTTTGATATGCTCCTTAGTTGGGGTATGTACAGGAGGCAACCAATCAATGGTTTTCTCTCTCTCTCTCAAAAAATCAATGGGAATGTGTCCTCAGATGAGAATAAAACAACAACAAAAAACACAAAACTTTGCCGTACCAATAATCAGAAATGACAGTGTAGATTTTCCATATCCTCTCATTAGTGACAGTAATGAACCTCAGCATTATTCAGGTGTCTGTTCTTTTCCTTTGGTTATGACTAAAGAACTACAAAATTCTCACTTGCCCTCTTTGTTAATAAAATATTAGATTACAGTGCCCATATTTGAGTGATGTTGATGTTGCCATATTCTGATTCAATGAAAATATGAAATTTTTAATGGTGTGGTTTATGTATACTGACTTATGTCAAAATATCTACCAAAATAATTGAATAATGAGTAGAATAGGATCCTCACTTTTCATTTTAAATTTTTAATTAATGTAAGTATCTAGTATTATACCTATAAATTTGTAAATATAGAATGTATAATAATGCTATTTACATTGCTTTTGGACCCCAAATTCTGAAGTTTTGCATAAACTAAGCTAATATGTCCTTTATAATTTTCTTTTGTCAAAATCCTTTCCCTGGAATGAGAACATAAAAATCTTAGCAGTTTTTAAGTGCCTTATACCTTTACTAGATACTAGAAATAACTTTGCTAATTTTTTTAACATGCCCTCTTAGTTCTTCTCCCTAGAAGAGTGATAACTAGGATATTGATATTATTGTAATTTAACTGTCCTTCCTATTACTTACATGTTGTACAATAAAATAAGTTCTTACTAATTATTCTTTACCTACTTGGGCTTTCCAACCACAAGCAAAGTAACATTGGCAAAGGGTAATTCTATAAACAGTAACAGTTTGTGCATGGTAGTAACATGGCTAGCCATAATAGTAAGTAGACAATTGAAGTTGTTATTATTTTGTCCTAAATACCCTTAAAATATCCTGCAAAATGTGTTAGACCTCTTTATTTTTATCTTATTGTTAATACTTATTGTAAAGTTATATTGTATAGTACAAGGGCTCTAATGTCAGATATTGTTTTACTTTAAATGTTTAATTGCAAAAATATTTTCTTTAGCATTTGTATAATCGTAGTCTTGAAAATCAATTCTTCAAAAAGCCATACTTAGATTGTTTTCTTCATTTTCAGACAAGGGGAGCTGCTTTTTTCATTATCGCTGTGATCTGCCTCTTGCTTTTTGACAATGATGATCTCATGGCTAAAATGGCTGAACACCGTATCCTTCTGCAGTAGATCAGACTTATTTAGTCTTGTAGAAAAATAGAAGATGACTGGTAGAGTGGAAAATGGAATGACCGAATTAAACTGTCAGAAATTTAAGGACAGTAAAAGTATTTTAGGTTATCATCATGCAAAACAAAAATGGTTTGGTGCTCAACAAAATCAATCTATTTGTTCCCTTGTATTTTATATGATTGTTTTAGAAGTCAGTGGCAGTTATTAAATATAAATTTTTTTGAGATTAAATGAAAAACATTTGATGTCCTTTTACCAGAAAAAAGTTCAAATTCCTTAATTTGGTATTCGCTCTCTTGCTCTAAATTATCATTTCCAACTCAGATCCCACTCTTCTCTTATGTAAACCCAATTTTCAAGTCAAATGTGTCCATTTATTTTTCTCTACAGATATAACTTGTTCTTTGTTATCCATACATCTTTCTTTGCCCACTCCATCTAACAGACTCAGAACACCTTTTTTAATTCTTCTGGTTACAGCTATTCACTGCCCAAGAACTATTTATCTATTTATAATTAGTCATCAATAATTATAAATTTAACTATTTATAATTAGTTATCTCATATCACTTTATTTTATTACAGTGAAAGAGGGTGCCATGACCTTGAAAAAGTCCAGATTGCTTGTGATACAGCTATTCTCCCCACCCACTCGCCCCACACACACTTTCATTTGTTTTTTGCTTGCATTGCTGAGGGTTATGAGGTCAGTGACTTAGAAACAGATATAGGACTGATTTGAAATGTCATTCTAAAAGAACAACCTTAATTCCATTGGATAGGAGTGGTCCAAGGAGGGTCCTTGCTCTTGTCCCTTTGTTCTATATGTATACTCATATATCTTTTAGCAGTTAAGTACTAAAATTTAACAACTATATCTTAAGCACTGTTATAATTGTTTTGGAGACAACAAAAGGAATACAGACCATGCAATTTATTAATCATATCACAAAATTAAATTTTAAATTACTTTGTTTTTAAGGGAAACTTTATTGAGGGTAGTTTAGGTTGACTAGTCTGTAGTCAACCTAAAATTGGACCCAAAAATTCCAGGAGGACTTCAGGGTTCAATGAGTTCATATTTGCTATTTGTCCCTTGACTCCAGATCGCTTAGCTGAAGGACATCATGACAGTGCTCTAACTCACATGCTTTACACAGCCATTGCCTTCTTAGGTGTGGCAGATCACAAGGTATGTTCTTTTCTTTGTTGCTAATGTAATCAAAAGATTCTGAAAAGTTAACAGCAACTATAATTTTAAAAGTGTCATTAAGATAAGTTACCAGTAATTTATAATACTGCCTGCCATTTAAGTAGTTCAGGAATTTGGGATATGGAAAAACATACTAGTTCACTTCTTCAAATATTATGTATTTAAAGATTGAATATTGGGCTGTGTATATTTCTAATGAGACTTATCTAATTTTACTCATAGGGTGGAGTATTGTTGCTGGTACTGGCTTTGTGTTGTAAAGTGGGGTTTCATACAGCTTCCAGAAAGCTCTCTCTAGATGTTGGTGGAGCCAAACGTCTTCAAGCTTTGTCCCATCTTGTTTCTGTGCTTCTCTTGTGCCCATGGGTCATTGTTCTTTCTGTGACAACTGAGGTAAGATCAGGATTTATTGGTAATAAGTAAAATGAATTGCTTTTATAAACTTTAGTTTGGTACACTATATTTTATTTAAATTTGAGCTTGCAAGGGGCTTAAATTATCTTTGCTTTTTTCTTTGTAGTTTTTGACTTTTTTTAAAGTTAGTCGTATTGTTTATAGAAAAATAGAATCAAGTAACCATTAGATTTATATATGCCTCCCATGCCTATGACTCAAAAGAACCAGTTGAAACAATTTAGTATCCACCGTGTTTTAGACACAAGGATTATGGGTCACCTAGTATTTATAAAATTATTAGACCATAATACTTTTTTTTTAATACTTTGCGGAACATTGGGGAAATGTGCCAGTATCTTATAGCTCTTATATTTTGGCATTTTACAAATCATATTGAATCATGAGAATATTTGTTTATACATAAAGGGATTAACTTAAACATCTTAAAAGATATGAACTTTATACCTGTATGATATTGACAAAAACAATTTTTTTTTTTAATTTTTAGAGTAAAGTGGAGTCTTGGTTTTCTCTTATTATGCCTTTCACTACGGTTATCTTTTTTGTCATGATCCTGGATTTCTACGTCGATTCCATTTGTTCAGTCAAAATGGAAGTTTCCAAATGTGCCCGCTATGGATCCTTCTCCATTTTTATTAGTGCTCTCCTTTTTGGAAATTTTTGGACACATCCAATAACAGACCAGCTGCGGGCTATGAACAGAGCAGCCCACCAGGAGAGCACTGAACACGTCCTGTCTGGAGGAGTGGTAGTGAGTGCTATATTCTTCATTTTGTGTAAGCGTTTTTCTCCTTTGCAAATTTCTTCTTATGGATTCTCATGTTTACATCATTTACTTAATTTGGGAATTTGTTCAGTACTTGCATTTAGTGCTGACAGATGCTGGGTTGATTTTCACTAGCTTAAACTTTTAAACTTTTGTAATACTCGTTTTTCTCTCTTTTTAGCTGCTAACATCTTATCATCTCCCTCTAAGAGAGGACAGAAAGGTACTCTAATTGGATATTCTCCTGAAGGAACACCTCTTTATAACTTCATGGGTGATGCTTTTCAGCATAGTTCCCAGTCAATCCCTAGGTTTATTAAGGAATCACTGAAACAAATTCTTGAGGAAAATGACTCTAGGCAGATCTTTTACTTCTTGTGTTTGAATCTGGTAAGATTTTTAAATATTAGTGGCATATCAAAAACTTAACATTTTAATTCTGATATAATTTTAGTAATTCTGAAATTTCTGGTAAATACCAATAGGCTAAAATTTCATTTTCTCTAAGCAGTAGAACAATTACAGGATCATATTCAGACTACTTAAGCAAACTTTTTCTTTCTTTTTTTTTTTTTTTTTTTTAAGAGAGAGAGAAGGGAAGGGAGAGAGAAAGAGACAGGGAGAGCAGACATTGATTTGTTGTTCCACTTATTTATGCATTCACTGGTTGATTCTTGTATGTGCCCTGGCTGGGGATTGAACTGGCAAGCCTGACATGTCGGGACAATGCTCTAACCAACTGAGCTGCCCAGCAAGGACTTAAAGCAAACAATTTTTGAGGCATTTTAGAAACATTGGTTTAGTGTGCTGTCTCAAATCAATAAATATAGTAGCTTCTAAAGATTTTAACTATCTCCTTTTAAATAATTTATAAGATGGGCATATCTGAATAACCTCGTTTAAGTGCCAGTTAGATAGCTAAAGAGACGGTTATATCTTCAAGTAAGGATTGTGTATAATTATGGTTATAATTTGGGTTAATTGGGTTAAAATCCTCATAACTAAACCTAGTAAGTCTCTCTTGAAACAGTATTTCCTAACACACTCCCTTATTTTTTTTCTTTTTAACTTATTTTAGCTTTTTACCTTTGTGGAATTATTCTATGGAGTGTTGACCAATAGTCTGGGTCTGATCTCAGATGGATTTCACATGCTCTTTGACTGCTCTGCTTTAGTCATGGGACTTTTTGCTGCCCTAATGAGTAGATGGAAAGCAACTCGGATTTTCTCCTATGGGTAGGTACACAGATTGTCAAAGTGAGGTTATACGATGAAAAAGTCTGAAGTGTAAATTCCATCTTAGAGAATAAAATTTTATTATTCTTAATGCAAATAACTTTCCAGAATTTTATTTTTCTTTCATTTGAACTAGCTAAGAAGAGATGAACCAAATATTGAGTAAATACTGATTGACAGTAAGCTCAAGATTATACTCCCTGACAAATCCCTCTTATGGGCGGAGAGCAAGAATTAGTTAAATATTGAGCTGTTTGCTCAAACTGTTTCTTGCAGTGGAATGGACGTCATCGTTCACATCTTTGCTGTTAGAAAGAGTATTAAAAAATGAAGTGGCTGTGCCTGAAATATCATTTCATTAAATGAATAATTCAGTTTAACAAATATTAGAATCCCCTATTCGTACAAGGTATTTTGAAAAGACCTACTCTAAATAGATTAATAAATTCAGCTCTTATTTTCACCTGTTTATATTTTGAAAGATCACTGAGCCAAAAATACAAATGATTTTGGTATGAAATAATCTGTGTGCTGTGACAGATACAACACATTAAGGACTGGAGTAGAGTAGAAATAACTTTTTGCTAAGAAATTAGGGGAGGCTTTGTGTAAAAGAGGGAACACATATATTCATAAATAAAATTTCAACAAACATATATGTTTAGAAAGTACTTTAGGACGTGTTAATATGTTAAAAATCTTGGTAATTTTCTAATCTTACTAGTTATATCTTGAAAATTTAGACTTGTTTCCTCATTTGTAAAGTAAAAATATATTCTACATTTTTAGGTATGGCCGAATAGAAATTCTCTCTGGATTTATTAATGGACTTTTTCTAATGGTAATAGCTTTTTTTGTGTTCGTGGAGTCAGTGGCTAGATTAATTGATCCTCCGGAATTAGACACACACATGTTAACAGTAAGTCTTTATTTTTCTATTTGAATTTCTGAGCATACTCATACAGTTTTTTTCATGCTGAAGTATAACTGTTCATAATTATTGATCTGTGAAGGTTTTGTTTCATTTTTTATTTAAATCAACATAACCACCTGTCTTGTTATTTACACTGCTGACTCTTAGAAATGTTTTCCCCCCTTCAGGCTGTGATGCGGCTCTGAGAGCCTGGCCAGTCCTTAGTAAATATACCATTCCCTGGTAAACACCCCGACATCCTTCCCTCGCTGTCCTAGGGACGATCTGTATCTTTTGGCCCCACCCCCTGGGCTGCTGTGATACTCTTCTGTCCCCCAGCCACCCACCCACCTTTCTCCCCTCTTCTTTTCACCTTCCAGTGCTCAGAGGCTTTGCTGGTAATCAGGTGTACTTTCTTAAATGTAATTTCTTTTTTTTTTTTTTTCCTGATTGTTAGAATTAATCCTTTCCTCTAATATTTTAGTAGTCAAAATATTAGGTAACATTCTAAAACACAGATTTCTTTCTGACTTATTAAATGTTTTTGTTTGAAAGTGCATTCTTAAATACCTGAAGAAATTTGTTAGAGATAGAATCAGAAAAATATTTTTAAGGCTTTACTCCATAGATTATAGTACTGCAATAGCAACTTTTAATGTTCTGCCTATACCTACAGACCTGCCTTGACATTTGCTGATTCTTGCAGTTGGCCTGCCCTTCCCTTACTTCTAACATTCAACCTCCCTCAAGACTTTGCTTATATGTCTGCTCTGGTGGCATACTTCGCCTTAATCTCTCTCTTTCCTCCTCAAAGTTTGTTAAATTTCCCTTTCCCAACATTCCCGTTGTATCTTGTGCATTCCTCTTCAGCAACACTGAGTAATAACTTGTTTAATTTGTCATTCTTCCACAATTAAGATGTAAGTTAAGTGTCTTCAGGACCTGAATTGTGTATCATTAACATTTAAATTCTAGCACCTGGCTTGTAAAAACTCAGCAATTAATTGATGAATGACTCAAAGCAGTTATGAGTATTGTTTGTGGAAGTATATATTAGTAAAATGTTTTTGTATTACACTTTGGAAATATATTTTGAATTTTAAAATCTCATATCCCTTAATATTTAATACAGAAATATTCACACAAGTGTGTAGAGGTGCAGGATTCATTATACCATTATTTATAATGTTGGAGGGAAAAAAACAATGGCCACCAATGAAAGGACTAGTTTAAAAAAATCTTTTCACTCACCAAATACTATGCAGCTATTAAAAAGAATGAGGTATACCTATAAATACTGGTGTGAAAAATATTTACAAGATGTACTAAGTGAAAAAAATTATAAAACAATATTAAAATCCTATTCTTGATTTAAAAAGATGTATGTGTATGTATATTAGTATGTGCATAGAAAATACACATTCTCTTAAGACTGACTGACTTTTGGCAGTATAATTTATAAGGGGCTCTCATTTTCTACATTTTATTTTTTATGACAAATTACATAAAGATGAAGTAAGTATTTCTCAGTAGACGAGAAGTATTTATGAAGTGATGAGATCTCTGTAAGCAGTACTTAGTTTTATTCAAAATTCATTAACCCTCTTCAAGCTCAATAAAGCTCATAACTGAAAATTTTAAATCCGATAGACAAATGGTCTGAGCCACAAGAAGATGTAAATAAGCTTCTTCATACCTGTTTACTAAAGTAAATCCCTTCTTTTACTACCTTTGAAAATTAATTACAATTATCTATTCCCCCCCTTTTTTTTTTAAAGAAAGGGGAAGAGAGGGAGAAAGAGAGGGAGAGAAACAAAGAGAAGCGTCAATTTGAGAGAGGAACATTGACTGCTTGCCTCTCACAGGCCCCCAACTGGGGACCTGGCCTGCAACCCAGGCATGTGCCCCGACTGGGAATTGAACTGGCAACCTTTCAGTTTGCAGGACAACACCCAGCCCCATAAGCCACATTAGTCAGGGCTGTATTTTCTTTTTATAAAACAAATGGATCTCTTTAAAGGAGAAACTGTAGACATTTGTAAATTGATTAACATCCTGAGCTATTCAAAATCATTTTGTAAGAGGATAAACAATGGTAAGTAACCTAATTTATCCTTTGGAGTGTTGTTGTGGCACCATCAAATCAGGATAATTACATTCACTGTGTGTGTGTGTGTGTGTGTGTGTATGTATGTATGTATGTATGTATTTATTTATTTATTTATTTATTTATTTATTTATTTTTAAAAAGAGCCCTGGCTGGTGTGGCTCAGTGGATTGAGTGCCACCCTGCAAACAAAGGGTCGCTGGCTTGATCCCCAGTTGGGGCACATGTCTGGATTGTGGACCAGGTCCCCTGTGGGGGACGTGCAAGAGGCAACCACACGTTGTTTCTCTCCCTCTCTTTCTCCCTCCCGTCCCCTCTAAAAATAAATAAATAAAATCTATTAAAAAATAGAGATTATTATTAATGTTTGCTTTTTCGTTGTACTTTTGGCTTTTTTTTTTACTTTGGGAAATTTTACTGTCAGATATAGTGGGCTATATTTATTTGGAATCTATTAGTTATTAAATTATAATCATGACTTTACAAACTATTGAAATTTACCTACTAATATAAACAAGATTCCCTGGTATAGTATGTACTTGCTCTAGTAAGCAGGGTTTTCAAACTTTTTTTTTTTAATAAAAGGAAACTTAAGCATCATTTATGTATTCATAACTCATGAACCAAGTACATATTCTTAATTACTTAATTAAAAAAATTCTAAATCCTTCTACTTGTCAATACTTTCTTGGTATTTTACATAATGTTCTAAAATTTATGTTTTTTTAAGTGTGGATTTACTTAATGAACTTAATGAGGTTTTACTATGAATGCTTTCAAAAGCATAAACAGAAAAACATATAGCTGTATACTAACTTTTAAGCAACAGATTTATTCTTTAAAATACAAATTTAAAGGTTTTCTTTTCTCCTTCTTGCTAGCCAGTCTCAGTCGGAGGACTGATAGTAAACCTTATTGGTATCTGTGCCTTTAGCCATGCCCATAACCATACCCATGGAGCTTCTCAAGGAAGCTGTCACTCATCTGATCACAGCCATTCACACCATATGCATGGACACAGTGACCATGGGCATGGTCACAGCCATGGATCTGCAGGCGGAGGCATGAATGCTAACATGAGGGGTAAGTCCTTGCCAAACATTGGCCCACCTTTCAACCATACTGTAGATTAATACTGTTTATTTGTATTAAAATATTGGGCTTCTGGTACGATTTTCTTTTGGAAAAACAACCTGGCTTAAAAAAAAGGTATGAAATCATCTGCTGTAGAAAATGCTCATGTAAAGTGTTGTAATTATATAGTCCTTTTCATCATGATAGTTGCATAAATATTATTTGCAAGGGAAACACTTTGTATGCCATTATGAACTTTCATTACAAAAAAAACAGGAGATTTTTATTGTACTGTAAAAAAAAAAATGGGGGCGCTGGCTGGTATGGCTCAGCAGATTGAGTGCTGGCCTGCGAACCTAAGGGTCGCTGGTTCGATTCCCAGTAGGGGGGCATGCGAGAGGCAATCATACATTGATATTTCTCTGTCTCTCTTTCTCCCTCCCTTCCCCTCTCTCTAAAATAAATAAAATCTTTTTTTAAAAAAATCGGGGAAATATTTATCACTTACTATACTGAATTATTTATCGTCAATGTTTAATATAAGTATTTGGGTAATGTTAAGACTTGGCTCATGTACAGTTTATAGGAAGCCTTCCCAAATAAACTACAGTATCATAAAACTCACCACACTGTTGTACAGTGGCCCACATCCTTACCTTTTTACCACTAGGCTGTGAATTACTCGAGGGTAGTGACAATGTTTTAGTCATTTTGAAGTAACAGCCCCTAGCAGAGAGACAGGTGCCTAGTAGGTACCCAGTAATATTTACAGAATAGATAAAAGAACTAAATTAGATGTAATTTAATTTTTAATGTTTTTATATATTTTACTTCCAGGTGTATTTCTACATGTTTTGGCAGACACACTTGGCAGTATTGGTGTGATCGTATCCACAATTCTCATAGAGCAGTTTGGATGGTTCATTGCTGATCCCCTCTGTTCTCTTTTTATTGCTATATTAATATTTCTCAGTGTTGTTCCATTGATTAAAGATGCCTGTCAGGTTCTACTTCTGAGACTGCCACCAGAACATGAAAAAGAATTACATCTTGCCTTAGAAAAGGTACTGTGCATAATTTTCTTAACTGTTTTTTTCCTTTTAAAATAGCATTTGAAATTGAGTTGACCTAACAAGAAATGCACAAGATATGAATAAAGAAAATACAGTTTTATTTAAAGGACATAAAATAGGGACTGAGTAAATGAAGAAAAAAAAAATTTTTTTTTTTTGGATGGGAAACTGTATTGTGAAGATGCTGATTTTTTGTCCTTTAAATGCCAGTGCAGTTGCCTCTCATTTGGAATTTTTGTTTTTGTTTTGAGAGAGAATAGATCACCCAGTATTACTTGGAAGCTTATTTGGAAGAGTTAATGCTTGAGAATAAACAAAAAAATGCATAAATTTACAAAATTAACTAATTAATTAAAAGGATCCTATCTTGTGATTATAAAGTTACAAAATTAACTAACAGAACTAACAATTTAGTTCTTCACAGGAATAAACACACAGATTAATTCTTATTTTAAAAATCAGAAACAGACCCAGGAACTTAAGAACTTCACTATATACCAGAGATTACATTTTAGATCGGGGGGCGGGGGGAAGGTTTGACCTAATTGACATCTCTACCTGGTGGAAAAGAAAAGCTTTATATTTCCATACCACACGATATAAAGATATATTTCCAGCCCTGTCCAGTGTCTGGCTCAGTTGGTTAAACAGTTCATAATTTTTTCTATGAATTAGAAAAATAGAATATCTTTTAGTTTGTGGTTTGCCAGATCATATTAAAGCAATTAAGATCTACTGATGAAAAGTTAGCAGCTTGAATATTTAAAGTATAGCACCTGAACCCACTATTTTCATAAATAAGCCCTGGCTGGTGTGGCTCAGTGGATTGAGTGCCAGCCTGCAAACCAAAGGGTTACCAGTTCGATTCCCAGTCAGGGCACATGCCTGGGTTGCAGGCAGGTCCCCAGAAGGGGGTGTGCAAGAGGCAACCACACACTGATGTTTCCCTCTCTTTCTCCTCTTCCCCTCTCTGATAATAAATAAAATCTCTTTTAAAAAAATGAGCTAGATCCCATTTTTTTTTAAAAATAATAGTATGCTTTTTTCATCTTCTCATAATTAGTGAATATACATCCTACTAAAAATGTTTTTCATTTTAAAATAATATCTGTCTATTACAGAAAATACTAAAATACAGAAAAGTACCAAAAGGGGGAGTGGAAGGGGAATCACATATAATTCTACCACCGGGAGAAGCACTTTTAAAAGTTGTGTTTCTATATAAAAATATTTTTAAAATAAAAGTGGCCCAAAAACCCTGTTTTGTACTGCTTTTTAAATTTTCCTCATTTAATTATGTCATGTTGATAAATCTCTAATACAGCTTTAATGACAATGGGTAGTCTCTAATTTATTTAACCAACCCTCAGTTGTTGATCATAGAAGATATCTTTTGAATGTGTAATAACAAACAATATGCAAATGTTTGTATTTAAAGAAAATCATATAGTATATTGAACATATCCACTGTTTAGAAGTAAGCAGAGTACATCTTACATAGGTGAAAACTGATTTGCAACTATTGGTTACAGAGACACCTGTACCCCATTTACTTCCTATTCAGTACTACCTTCCTTGACATCACTCCTAAATCAAAATATCCTTGGCATCCTTATCTTAAGCTAGTTGACTCTCCTATTCCTTTCTCATTCATGGGCTCTCCTTTTTTTCTTAAAATTAGCTTCATAGTGGTTCCTGGACCAAAAAGATTGCTTTGTTTTAAGTAAGTTATAGCTTTTAAGTCCATTTATATCACCTCTTTAACAGATACAGAAAATTGAAGGATTAATATCATACCGAGACCCTCATTTTTGGCGTCATTCTGCCAATATTGTGGCAGGAACAATTCATATACAAGTGACAGCTGATGTGCTGGAACAAAGAATAGTACAGCAGGTAATAATTTTTTGTTTTTATACTAATGTCAGTTGAGGTAATTCATGCATAAAATTTCACATATTATAACTTACACAGTTCAGTAGTAGTTTAACTGTTTGAAAATATCAGCCTTTCAGCTAAGGTTAACATAACATTTTTTTTCCATCTAGGTTTTTTAATATCCAAGACTGGTTAAAATAAAATCAAGTTTTAGTATTTAGAGGATCAGCTTAAGTTAATGTAAAATAAAATTTATTTGTGATCCACCTTGATTCCCAATAGATTATCCAGAAATAAGTTATTATAGAGTAGCCCTAAATTAATAATAATAATAATGTTTGTAGTGTATATGCATGTGCTATGGTTGGATATAGGGATCAAAACGGTCCCTGTATCCCTGTTCTAGACATTCTGAATTGGAAATAATTACTATTTTCCTTTACTACTTTGAATGTGAGATCAGAATTTACTGGTTGTCTAGAATCCTAACATTTGGCCAAATAAATAATAAACATTTTCTCAAGGATTTATCTTTGACTATCTGTAGCTATAAAAAATGGGGTATCAGTTATTTAAGACATGTATATTAAATGCATTAATCTAACTGCTTTAAAATGTATGGATTTTTATAACAGGTTACAGGAATACTTAAAGATGCCGGTGTAAACAATTTAACAATTCAAGTGGAGAAAGAAGCATACTTTCAGCATATGTCTGGCCTAAGTACTGGATTTCATGATGTCCTGGCTATGACAAAACAAATGGAGTCCATGAAATACTACAAAGATGGTACTTACATCATGTGAGATAACCCAGGAATTACACCTGGAGTGTGAACAATGAAGATTAAATGACTATTTATAGTATTGCCAGAAGGAAGAAAATTGCACACAGTTGTACAGAAACATTTTGCCATATTTGAAAAAAGAATTTTTAAGTTCCCTACTATTGGATCTAGGAATCTTTCTTAGAGGAAATTTAAATACAGAATGAAGCAAGCATTCATTGTTCAAGGAAAATCATCATTTGAATTATGTGTATAACAAGAATCTTAAAATTTGAGTGAACATGATGTATCACATCATCTTTGAAAATGAACATATAATGATGGAATCAAGTGAAGACCAAATTACTTCTGTGTTTACTTTTCTGTCAGAAAGTATCTCCATTGTAAATAATGTATTTACATGTTTATTACAAAGACCCAGATGAAAAACTTTTAGTCAATTTTTTTGCATAGCCCTAGATAATATAGGAATAAAAGTTCTATATTTATGGATTTTCTGTATATAAAACTTGTTTCTAATTATAACTTAAATTCATTAAGTAAAATCTGTATTGCCACTTTAAATGTAAAGTAAATTATTTGGGAAAATTTCAACCACTGATATGAGACAAGTAGTGAGAATAGGAAAGTATAACATTACAGTTTTTGATGTATTACAAAAACCAACCACTCTGTAAAATAAATTTTTTTACTTTTGGTAACAGTTGCAAATGAATAATTACTTTATTAGGGTAAAGAACTTACACTAAGTTGTGTCCAAGTTATTTACTCACTTGTCTTCTCCCTCTAAAGTAGAATATCCTATTTCTTATGCATCTGGCATTCCTATTTCCTTACCATGCTGGTATCCAAGCAATGCTAAGCTTTTCGTCTTCACTTAGCTCCATATGTTGTGGAATAGCCAGTTGAGAGGATCATAAATAATTGTCAACTCAGTGTTGAATTTTCTGTCTACAGATGTGATTTTTTTTTTAATGTCTGGTTCATGTAGATATATAAGAAATATAAAAGCATAGGTAGTTTATTTTAAAATTTTAATAAGTAAATCTTGTCCATCAACACTTGGGTGCCATGAAATCAAAATACTCTTTACTATTTTCTATAGCTAATATCTAATTTATATTTTTAAATTCCAATTTAAACTGAATGTACAGTCTGAAAAGACTGTACGATAGATATGTAATAATACATGCAGTTTTATAAACACCAAAGAATGAGTCTAAAAGAAACTTTTGAATACCTATCTATTTATTAGACTGAATATTTTTCATTCTTATACTAGAAATTTTGATAAGTAGGATGAATTAATTTTAGTATGGCTACTATTTTCTTATCTATAACAATGGCAAATGTGTACTGTAAATCATATTTTTGTCTTACAAATTTTAATATGTGAGAGGTTTAGAAATTTGTTATAAGTTATTTGGATATTCCTTGTCTTTTCTTTATAAACATTATCTGGTCCAGAATCTTCAATATGTATTAAAATTTTTTGAGTGGTGGGAAAAATAATTGCATATCGATGTTTCAGTGCAATTTTTATACACTAAAAAATTTTAAGTAGATAGGTACAATGAATATTGCACCATTATTAAGATTGTTATTTCTCTTAAAAGGCATATAAACAGCAGGAAAATATAAAACTGACTGAGAAAAGGCAGGGGCTGAAGGTTAAGGGGGTGCAGGTGGGAAGTAGGGAAACTCCAGTATTGAAGAGCACCTGGGTACTTGTTCCAACTCATACAGACCATATGACTAAGCAAATCAGCCCCATCTTTTTCTCATACATAAAATCTGCTCAAGTTAACTGGGTTATGAAGAACAAAAGGAATAATGTATGTGAAAATGAAAGTTGAAATGGGCTAAAGTTACAGAATTGTTAATATTTTAAACTTCATAGGTAGCTTTTATTTCCTTTTTCCCTAGTGAAAGCAGCATCTAAGAAATTAATTAGATATTGACCTAACAAGCTTAATGCAATACCCAAAACAAATCTATCTATATTTTGCCTCAGGAAGGGCGGTGGTGGTTGCTTGACACACCTATTTATTCCTTTCTCTTTCTTTTCAACTATTGTTTTCCCTTATTACCAATTTAGGCACCCATGATTTCCACTTAGAATAAACTTTACATCTTTTGACATGTATTTATTGTTCCTATTACATAATAATTGATCGAACTTTTTTAATTACAGCAAAAGAATAATGAAGCTATATATAATTAAATATCTCTAAAGGACTCTGGTTTTACTCTAAATTTAGATTATGATTCCCCCCTAAAATACCCACTATATTAATGCAGAAATGCATGTTTACTAGTTAATGGTCACATGGTGAAATTCAAGAGTAAATGGCAAAAGCCTCCCAATTCTATCACTCAAGATACACAGCTTTCCTCTCTAAAAATTACTACATTTGTTAGTTTCTAGTATACCCTTCCAGATATTTTATGAGTATGCAAGCAAATACATGTATGTATTATTTTTTACTTAGAAATTATACCACAGTGGAAACATTAAAAAACATCCTTATTCTTTTTCTTAGCTGCAGTGTAAACCTAATGACGGAATTTTTTAGGTTGGTTCCCATCTTTAGTTATTACAATGCTGATACGAATAGCCCTGTATAAACATCATTTTGCATATGTGCAAATAAATATGTGGAATGAATTCCAACAAGCAGAATTTCAGAAGCAAAGGGTTTAGAGCATTTATAACTCTGAAAAATATTGCTAAAATGCACTCCATAGAGATTGTCCCAGTTTATCATCCATCAGCAATGTTAGATGTCTTAAAATAGAAATTTTAAGGCAAACATTTTAATGGCCTTAATTTGTATGAAAGTTAAATATGCAAAGAGATACATAGATGCCAAAGTGAGTTCATTTTAAAACCACTAATGTTTATATCACTTTTAGAGTGATTTTTCAGAAGTAAAATGTTTAGTAAATAATATATAAAACAATCAAAAGGATAAAGTTGGATTTTTTAATCACATTTTTTCTACATTTTGTTCCTCTATCCACTGTCCAGTTTTACAAAGATGGTTATAATACTTTGTACATATATGGTGTCCTATTACATTTTTTCTTTTGTGATACATTTAGGTATACTAATACACAATAAAATACACAGATGTAAAGTACTCCTGTGAAGTGGAGAAGGTATAAAGGGACTAGAACTCACACAGTGCTAGTGGGAGTATAAAATGGAATAGCCACTTTAGAGAAATGTTTAGCAATTTCTTTTAAAGTTAAACAGCATCCACCCTGTGACCCAGCAGTTCCACTCCCAAGAGAAGCAGAAAACTGTCCATAAAAGACTTGTACAAGAATGTATGTGTTCATAATAGCCAAAAACTGGAAACAAGCCAACGTCCATCAGAAGAATGGTTAAATTGTGGTGTATTCATAATGGAGTACTATTCAGCAGTTTTTAAAAATTACTGTTAATATATGTTCATCTCAAAAATATTGTTAAGTGAAAGAAGCCAGACACTAGAGTTCATACTGTATGATTCCATGTATATGAAGTCCAAGAACAGAGAAGACTATAGTGAAAGAGCACAGAAAGTGATTTTTATTCATTTTCTAATGCTGTCATAACATTACCACAAATTTAGTGGCTTAACACAAACATCTTACAGTTCTGCAGGTCAGAAGTCCAGTATGGGTCTCACTGAGCTAAAATCAAGGTGCTGCAAGGCTGCATTTCCTACAGGCTCTAGGCGAGAATCCATTTTCCTTTTCATTCGGGTTGGTTTAATTCAGTCCTTGTGGTTGTGAGACTGAGGTCCCTTTTTCTATACTGGTGTTCCCAGCTTCTAGAAGCCACCAGCATTCCTTGGCTTGTGACCCCATCCCCCTTCCTCTGTCCTCAAAGCCAGGAACTGTGGGTCATATGCTTCTGCTTCAGATCTCACCTGCCTCCTCTTCCACTGTTGCATCTTTTGCTGACCACCTCTTCTGCCTTCCTCTTCTACATTCAAGGACTCATGTAGTCACAGTGGACTCACACAGGTAATCAGGATCATTGCTGTCTCAAGGTCTTCAAAGTCCCTTTTGCCATATAATGGTGACGATGTGGGCATTAGGGCAAGGACATCTTTGGGGGGTTGATATTCTGCCTAAAACATGATTTCTTGGGGAGATGGAGTTTGTTTCAAAAAGAGGAAGCAGGCATTTTTTTGTAATGATGGAAATGTTCTAGATCAGGGTGGTGGTTGCGCAGGTTTGTACAGTTGTCAAAATCTTTATAATTTAACTTCTATATTTTAAGTGTTTTTTCAAAATGTTTTTATAGTTTGCTAGTATTTATTTAGAAAGTACTACGTGCTAGGCACCATATTAAGCACTTTACATAATCATCTGATGCTTTTTTCCTCCTAGTTCTGGTGTTATCACATATTGTTTACTTTAACATCTATAGCAATAATGCAGACTAGATTTTTTTTCAGGTGCCTATTGTTCCTCTTTCTATTGCCCTTTTTCAATTCAATTTAAAGACCAAGCAGGTTTTCCCCTGGCAACAAAGTACAGTACATAGATCTGTCAATATTGACACAGTTATGGAAAGCCCGTTAATAAAATTCTATAGCTCATTCATGTTTTTTAAACATTCAACAAATTTGTTCATATTGTACAAAAATGTATTGAAGTCCTCTTTTCCAAGACACTGTCTTAGGAGCTAGGGATGAAGTTATAAAGTCCTGCCCTAATGGAGCTTACTTTCTAGTGGAGACAGGCTAATATGTAAAAATTTCAGACTGCGATAAATACTGTGAAGAAAATAATTTAATGAACCCTTACCAAGTGTCAGATGAGCACTATTCTATCAATAAATGTACATAATTACTATCTCATTGATTGTTCCCTTGGTCTACTGGAAAGAGCCAGCCTAGGATTTTCAAAGTCTTGGGAATTCCCTTAATCTTTCTCCTGTGTTGGAACTACTGTTTTTTATATCCTGCATCTTCCTCTTTCTTAATTTTAATTTTTGTTATGGGAGACTACAGACTCCAATAGCTTCTAAGATGAGATATATAGAAGATAATTTTTTAGACTTTCTAAGTCTGAAAATACCTTTATTCTGCTACATGGTGGTTTGATGGTTTAGCTGGGCACAGAACTATAGGTTGAAAATCATTTTCCCACATAATCTTGTAGTTTTCAACATGTCTGTTGAAAGATCAATTTCAGTCTGTTCCTGGATCCTTTGTATGCTATCTGTGTTAGTTCCTTATAGGGTCTTCTTTTTATTTTTAATGTTATATGCCAGCACCATGGGATAAGTCTTTGTTCACTTACTATGCAGAGCACTCAGACATGAATTGATGAAACTCATGTCCTTCAGTTCTGGAAAGGTTTTTATGTATTATTTCTGTAATAATTCCCTTCCTCCATTTTCATGGGTCTCTTTTTTCCCCTCTTTATTTTTTTTAAAGATTGTATTTATTTTTAGACAGAGAGGAGGGGAAGGAGAAAGAGAAACATCAACGTGTGGTTGCCTCTTGTGCACCCCTCACTGGAGACCTGGCCTGCATCCCAGGCATGTGCCCTGACTGGGAATCGAACTGGTGACCCTTTGGTTCACAGGCCAGCACTCAATCCACTGAGCTACACCAGCCAGGGCCCTCTTTATTTTTTTAATACATTTTAATTTTCAATTGCAGCTGACATACAATATTAGTTTCAGTTGTACAAGGTAGTGATGAGGCATTTACATAACTTACAAAGTAATTACCCAATAAATCTATTACCATTGGACACCATACATAGTTATTAAAATATTATCGACTATATTCCCTATCCTGTACTTTGCATCTCCATGATATTTTTATAACTAGCAATTTGTATGTCTTAATCTCTTCCTCTTTTTCACTCTTCCTCTCAACTCCCCTCCCATTTGGTAACTATCACTTTGCTCTCTGAATCTGTAAGTTTGTTCCTGTTTGGTTTGTCCATTTATTTTGTTTTTTAGATGCCACTTATAAGTGAAATCATATGGTATTTGCCTTTCTCCATCTGACTTATTTCACCTAACATACTACCCTTTACATACATTCATGTTGTCACAAATGGCAAGATTTCATTCTTTTAGCTGAGATATTCCATTGTGTATCTGTACATACATACCACATCTTCTTAATCCATTTGTCTAGCAATAAAAGATCACTTAGGTTCCTTCCATATCTTAGCTTATTGCAAATCATACTGCAATGAACATAGAGGTACATACTTATTTTTGAGTTAGTGTTTTGGGTTTCTTCAGATAAATACCCAGAAGTGGGAGTGCTGGGTGGGTCCTTCTTTATTTCTTGTTATAGTTTTTTTTAAGTCTTTATTGAAATTTTTATTTGTTGATTTTAGAGAGAATGAGGAAGGGGGAAAGAGAAGAGAGAGAGAGAGAGAGAGAGAGAAACATTTATTTATTGTTCCACTCATTTCTGCATTCATTGGTTGCTTCTGACTTGCGATTGGCCTGGCAACCTTGGTGTATTGGGATGACGCTCTTACCAGCTAAGCTACCCAGCTAGGGTTAAAGTCTTTTGTCTGATTTAAGTATTGCTATGCCAGTTTTGTTTTTTTTTTGTTGTTTTTTTTTTTTTTTTTGGTTTTTTCTGTTACCATTTGCATGAACTATCTTTTTCCATTCTTTTGCTTTCAGTCCATGTGTATCTTTCTAGCTCAAATGAGTCTCTTGTAGGCAATATATGTATGGTTCTTATTTTCTTAATCATTCAACTACCCTAGGTCTGATTGGAGCATTTAATCCATGTAGTAACTGCTATTTTATTATTCATATTGTACTTTTGATTTTTTTTTTCTTAAAAAAGTCCATTCAACATTTCTGATAATACTGGTTTGGTTGTGATGAACTCCTTTAGCTTTTTATTGTCTGGGATCTGGCCTTTTGTTCTGGAACCCCTATCAAGTTATATGTCAAACCTTGTGGAATGATCCTCTAATTTTCTTCTTTTCCATAGTCCCTTCTCTTGTCATTTAGCCATTTTTATGGGTAATTTTTAAAATTTTTCTCCCAAACATGTTACTGCATTTTTACTTTTTGATATATTTTTTTCTTTCTTTTTACTTTTTATTGAATTTATTGGGGTGTCATTGGTTAATACAATTATACAGGTTTCAGGTGTATAATTCTGTAATACATCGTCTATATGTTGTGTGTTCAGCACCCTAAGTCAAGTCTCCTTCCATCAACATTTATCCCCACTTTGCCCTCTTCTATCTCACCCCGCCCTCCCTTTCCTCTGGTAACCGCCATACTGTTTTCTGTGTTTATGAAGTTTTCTTCCCTTCTCTTTCTCTCTTCCTTCCTTTCTTTTCCTTCTTCCTTCTTTTATTTTTTTTCTTTCTTTCTTTCACTTAATCCTTTCATCTTTTTCACCCAGCCCTCAACTCCTCTCTCCTCTGACACATGTCAGTCTGTTTTCTGTATCTATGAGTCTGTTTCTATTTCGTTTGTTAATTTTGTTCATTAGATTCCACATATAAGTGAAATCATGTGTACAAGTCTTTCTCTGACTGGCTTATTTCACTTAGCATAATATTCTCCAGGTCCATCTATGCTGCCACGTAAGGTAAGATTTCCTTCTTTTTTATGGCTGAGTAGTACTCCATTGTGTAAATATACCACAGCTTTTTTAATCTACTCATCTACTGATGAGCACTTACGCTGCTTCCAAATCTTGGCTATTATAAATAACACTGCAATGAACAGAGGGGTGTATATATTCTTTCTAAATAGTGTTTGAGATTTCTCTCAATAAATTCCCAGAAATGGAATCTCTGGGTCATAAGACAATTTCATATTTAATTTTTTGAGGTAACTCTACACTGCTTTCCACAGTGGCTGCACCAATCTTCATTCCCACCAACAGTGCAAAAGGATTCCTTTTTCTTCACATCCTCACCAGCACTTGTTGTTTGTTGATTTATTGATGATAGTCATTGAGGCAGGTGTGAAGTGATATCTCATTGTGATTTTAATTTGCAGTTCTCTGATGATTTCGCAGTGAGCATCTTTTCATAAGTCTATTGGCCATATGTATGTCCTCTTCAGAGAAGTGTTTATTTAGGTCCTTTGCCCATTCTCTTAATTGGATGTTTGGGTTTTTTTGGTGTTGAGTTGTATGGCTCTTCTTTTTTTAAAAATTGATTTCAGAGAGAGAGGAAGGGAGAGAGAGAAGAGAGAGAGACATTGATGTGGGAGAGAAGCATCCATCAGTTGCCTCCCATATGTGCTCTGACCAGGGTTGAATCCATAGCTTTTTTGGTGCACGGGAGGACACTCAAGCCAAGTTATCCACCTGGCCAGGGTTGTTGTGTAAGTTCTTAATAAATTTTGGATATCAGCCCCTTAATACATGTATCTTTGGTGAATAGGTTCTCCCATTTGGTGGGCTGTCTTTTCATTTGGTTGATGGTTTCCTTTGCTGTGCAGAAACTTTTTTTGTTTAATGTCCCATTTATTTTTTCTTTTGTTTCCCTTGCCTGAGGAGATATATCTGAAAAAATATTGCTACAAAAAATGTCTGAGATTTTGCTGCTTATGTTTTCTTGTAAGATTTTTATGGTTGCAAGGCTTACATTTAAGTCCTTAATCCATTTTGAGTTTATCCTTGTGTTTGGTGTAAGAAAGTGTTCTACTTTCTTTTTCTTTTTCTTTTTTTCTTTTTTCTTTTCTTTTTTTTTTTTTTGCAGGTACCTGTGTAATATTTCCAACACCATTTATTGAATAGATTATCTTTACCCCATTGTATGTTCTTGACTCTTTGTTAAATATTAATTGACCATAAAGGCATAGGTTCATTTCTTGGCTTTCTATTCTGTTCCATTCATCTATATCTGTTTTTATGCCAATATTATACTATTTTGATTACTGTGGCCTTGTAGTATAGTCTGATACCAGGTAGCATGATTTCTCCAACTTTATTCTTTCTCAAGACTGCTGTGGCTATTCAGGGTCTTGTATGGTTCTACACAATATTTTAGGAATATTTCTTCTAGTTTTGTGAAATATGCCATTGGTATCTTGATAGGAATAGCATTGAATCTGAACATTGCTTTGGGTAGTGTGGCCATTTTAATCATGGTAATTCTTCCTATTCATGAACGCAGTATATGCTTCCACTTATTTGTATCTTCTTCAATTTCTTTCTTCACTGTCCTGTAATTTTTCAATTCCAGGTCTTTTACATCTTTGGTTAAATTTATTCCCAGGTATTTTTATTTTGTTTTATTTAGATGCAAGCTCATCGGACATCCTCCCTAGAGTATTTTTAAGATTTTTCTTATATCTCATATTTTTATCTCATTTATGAGGGTATAAGTCCAGCTTCCTGCATTTAGGGGACTGAGTGGAAGAAGGTAACTAAAGGTATCACCATTTGGTATGGAGAATTTCACTTCATCTCCATATGCTTTCCTGGTGTTCAAAATCCAGAATCCCTTTAGTTCAGCCTCTGCAAAACATACACCTCCAGTCATCTGCCAGGACCAGGAAGAGGTTGCACTCTCACTGTGCTCAGATTTGCAGTAGGGAATCAACCAATCCTGTTTTCAGCTCCACCTATAGCACTGATTTTATGGGCTCCTGGTACCTCCAATTCCTGAGGCTTGCTGAAGTCTACAGCACGAATCAATTTGCTTCTTGGCATTGCACTGCCAGCTTAGGTTGCAACTGTCTCAGTCTGTCATTTTCATTACCGCTCTTCCATGCACTTTCCTACTTCCAAAATGGTGCCATGATTGTTCCTCCCATACCTTTGAGAATTTATGCATTTTTTAAAATAATCCCTTTAAGGCACAGTGAACACCCAAGTGTGCTTCATAGTTCCCTTGGCTTTGACTCTGTGCTAGAGCAATGTCTGCTCTTTTCCTTTGCATTGAAAGGACTATTTATCCTTTTAAACGTATTCAGAAAGTCAGCACATTATATTTAAAAAAAATTAAAAAAAGATCCCCTTAGTACCTTCAGGAAGAAACAATAAACGTGTATATTCAACCTGCCATGTTATACCACTATCTCCTCTGTGCAACACTACCTTCTCTTCTCACCTACCACTATTTGGTCTCCTACCTCTCCAGCGCTCTTGCACTGGCGTCTTCCCCATCTGTTCAATCTTTAAATGTGGAGGGCTCTGGGATTTGTCCTGGACATCTACTCTTCTTTATATTCCTTCTCTAGATAACCTCACCTGTGTCAGGATTATCTACAGAAAGGGAGAATTTAGCTCCTACCCTGACTTCTGCCTAATGGTCCCCTCCTTTTTATATCTCTAAGCATTCCAAATGTAGCAGAATTCTTTAAATAACAATTTTTTTAGAAAGAGAGGCATTGATTTGTTGTTCCATTATTTATGCATTCATTGGTTGCTTCTCGTATGTGCCCTGACCAGAGGTTGAGCCTGCATCCTTGGCATATCAAGATGACACTCTAATCAACGGACCTACCCAGCCACGTCTCCAAATGTAGCAGAATTCTTGATCTCCTGCCCCAAACCTGCTACCCTTTAAAAGCTGCTCATTTTTCCATCTTCTCTGTTTCAGTTACTCAAGCCAAAATCTGAGTCATCCTTGATTCCTTTTCTTGCACTCTAAACACGCAAGCCATCAAGACCCATCAAGTCTACCTACAAAATATTTCTAAAGACCATTCCTTTCTGTCCAGCACTACCAGAACCATCCAAGCCATCATCTTTTTCCTGGCCTCCTACAATAGCCTCTTCATGGCTCTCCTTGAATCTTTACCTCCTGCTTCCCCCTCCTCCTTCTCACCCACATACAGTATCTCCACAGATAGGTTATGCTACACCTTAGTTTAAGATCTTCCAAAAGGTTCCACTTCACAAAAAGCCCAGATTCTTCATCTTAATTTACAATTACCTTGTATAATTTTACCCTTCCAAATTTCTTTAATCTTATCTGCACTACCTCCCTCCTCCAAACTCTAGCCACACTAGCTGTTCTGAACATGACAAGCTAATTCCTATCATTGGGTTTTCACAGCCTGTTTTCTCTGTCTGAAATGTTCTTCTTGTCATTTAAGCCTCAGCTTAAATGTCACCTTCTCAGACTGTCCCTGACCACCATGTCTAAAGTACAAATAGCTACCAAGTCACTCTATTTGCATCATTTTCTTTTCATTCTCTGCCTACCACTCAGTACTAGCTGATTTCTTTTTTAACTCTACTTACTTATTTACTTGTTTTGTCTCTCTCCTACTGGAATATAAGCTTTATGAGAGCAGGGATCTTTTCTATTTTGTTCAGAGCTGTATTCTTAGCACCTAGAACAGTGTCTGGTACGTATTGTTCACACTGTTAAGTTGGCCAAGGGAGAGAACACTGAGTAATTTACTGAGGAGGAAAGTGAAAAGTTTATAAGTGTTATAAAGAAAGGAGGTAATCTATGGAACTAATGCTAATTGAGCATAACTATCATTCTGTTTAGAAATGAGTCCATGTATATAATTGTACATAGTTGGCAAGATTTCTTAAGCTTTGTGCTATCAAACTATTGACATTTGGGGCTGGAGAATTTTTTGTGTTGGGAGCATGGGGGGTGGCAGCTGTCTTGTGTATTATAGGATGTTTAGCAATACCTCTGATTTTTGACCATTAGATGCCACTAGCACCTTCCCAGTTGTAACAACTAAAAATGTCTCCAGACATTGCCAGATGTCCCCTGTGGGATAAAATGTCCTTCAGTTGAGAATTACTGGGTTAAAAGAATTTCCACAGTGCAATAGTCAGGAAGGGGTCTTCCATTAAGTCTGGCAAAGGCTTGGCATCCTAGAGTCATTCCAAGTTTGTTTTTAATCAGCTTCAGCTAGTTGGAGCCCATGGCAATGAAACACCAGTTTCAACAGTTCCTAAGCAAATGCTATGGTGAGGGAATGTGAAATCTAGGGAGAAATTTGATGAGAAGCATGGTCTTAAATTTATTAGCAAACAATTAATTAGATGCAATTTTAAAAGAAGAGTAAATATACAGTAAAGAAATCAGGCAACATCTTAACCAAGTGATCAAATTTAATCTCATTTATGGTAGACAGATGAAATCATGCATCTGCAGAGTTGATCCCCTAAGAAGATGTGCTATGATATAACATTTAAGAATGCACAATCTCTATTCAAATCACAAGAAACCAACAAACAAAAACAAAAATAAGAAAGTTCTGTTTTTATTAAGTAGCCCTAACTTGTGTGGCTCAGTTGGTTGGGCATCATCCCGCAAATTGAAATGTCACTGGTTCAATTCCCCGTCAGGGCACATGCCTGGGTTGCAGGTTCGATCCCAGTAGGGGTGCATACAAGAGGCCGATCTATGTTTCTCTATCTCATCTGTGTTTCTCTCACTCTTTTTCTTCCTCCCTTACCCATTCTCTAAAACTAAATAAATAAAATGTTTTTTTTAAAAAAGGATGCTATATTCTTTAAAAACATCAATGTTATAAAAGACAGAGAAAAGCTGTGGGAACTGTTCCAAATTAAAGGAGCCTAAAGAAGCATGATAACTAAATGTACCATCTGACCCTAGACTGGATCATGTACTGGAGGAGGAAAAATGCTATAAAGGATATTATTAAGTCAACTGACAAAGTGGAATATTATATTATAATATTTGAATAAAGTATTATAATAAAGTAAAGGAAAAAGGACTCGGACATAAAAATATAATAAAGTAAAATTTTGAAGTTATGAACTGTATATGGTTTTGTAACAGAACATCTCTTTTTCTTAGGAAATACATACAGCAGAATTAAAAGATAAAAGGTATATATATCTTCCTCTCAAATGTTTCAGGAAAAGAAAACATACAGTTTATACAGAGAAAGAGAGAGATTAAGTAAATGATGAAGAAAATGGGGTAAAATGCTCAGGACAGTTGAATCTGGGTAAAGAGTATACGTGTGTATATAATATTTTTGTTTGAAATTTTCCTAAGTTTGAAATTATTCTCGAAAAGCTAAAAGAAAAAGATTGTCTTTGGAAAACAATTTGTTTGAAGGAATCTGGGAGATTAAGAAAATGACAAGATTCTTATGATACAATTAGCCTTGCGGAAATATCGCAGATACCCCTTCCCACAGCCTCCCCCCACCCTAGGTCCCCCCAAAAAAAGAAAAAGAAAAATTACATTTAGTACCCACGTTACTAGTTTGTGATCCTTGAAAAACAACCTAAAGCTTCTCTGGGCTTCAGTTCCTCCAGAGTGCTGTTGGAAAGATCAAATGAAAGAATGCATATCAAAGCCTTTCTGGCTATATACCACCATATATATTTCCATATGTATGAAGTCTGAAACAATAAGTAGGACTAGAGCTGTAAGTGCCTCTTTTGCCACTCAGATAGTGGCTGCTCCACTGTCACTTTTCCAAAGCCACTTTTCCCCTAGGCTACATCGCGGGGCGGGGCGCACAGCTCGCCTGGCTAGGCCAGGCCTGACCTGACCTCTTCAGGTTACTGCCTCAAATACCCGAGAGCGCAGACGCGGAGCCAGACCAAGTTTGGACCCAGGCCCCGCGACCAAACCTTGCTCTGGCCCCGCCTCCTCTCGAACTCCGTCGCGGGATCGCCCTGGAAACGCATTCTCGGGGGAATGGGCAGCCGCCAATGGGAAGGGAGCGAGTGCCACGAACCCGCCAATAAGGAGGGAGAGGTGCGGGGTTTAAATCTGAGGCTGAGCCCTGCATCTCCCAGCGTGCTGCGGAGGAACGGTTGTTGATCTGTCTTGGATTCAGGTCCCCGGCTTGTCTGGGGGTTCCCGTTTTCTGCTTCTCCCCACTGAGCTGCTACCTGGTGAAGAGGAAACCATGGCGCTCCGGATCACCAGGGTGAGCTGCTGCTGCGGACGGGAAACAAACGGGGTCCTTCTCGCTGCTTGTTCTCATCTCGCCTGCCGGAGCCCCCCGGGCGGGAGCAGACCAGGGCAGAGACTTGGGGAGGAAGATAGGAGTGTCGGTGGGCCCCTGGCATTGTAGGGGAGTTTGGACGTCTGACCAACGAAGAGAGGAAGGAGACAAAGAGACCTGGATGGGCCTTGGATAAATATGGAAGGAGGGGCGGGGGGATGGTAGAGGGTCGACGAGCAACCTTTTCTAAAAGGTAATGGAGGCCCCCTGTGTGAGTTCCCACCAACTACGTTAACTCGCTTCCGGAAGGAGAAAGTGCCGGCTATTGGAGACATTTTTTATTTCCTTTCAAATGTAAATTAATGGTATTTTAGGGCTATCCGGAACAAAATGGGCAGTTCCTCCATCTGAGTGAAGAGGTTCAGGGAGGAAACTGACTTGTCATAGTCTTAGCGTAGACCCTGCAACCCAGGTTTCCCGTGGCTCACAGCGGACTTCCATCCGGAGCCTCTCTTGGCTCCTTTTAACCCCTTAGTCTAACCTAGCTGGACCGGCTCTCAAAGTGGCCTTGCTTCTTTCAGAACACAAAAATCAATGCTGAGAATAAGGCGAAGATCAGTGTGGCAGGCGCAAAGCGCGTGCCTGTGGCCACTGCTGCAGCCTCCAAGGTCGGACTGCGGCCAAGAACGGCACTTGGAGACATCGGAAACAACGTCAGTGAACAGCCACAGGCCAAATTGCCCCTGAAAAAGGTAACTATTTTCCTGATTGAACGTATCTATAAAGGCCCACCTTCCAACTGTGACCCTGGATTGAGAAACATCCTATTCTCTCCCATTCATCCACAGGAGGCAAAACCTTTAACTGCTGGAAAAGTTATTGCTAAAAAACTACCAAAACCTCTGGAAAAGGCACACGAGCCTGAGCCTGAGCCGGTGCCTGTGGTGGAATCGGCGCCAGCGCTGGCACCAGAACCTGAGCCTGTTAAAGAAGAAAAACTTTCGCCCGAGCCTATTTTGGTAAACTTATTTTATTATTTTAGAGTCTGTTGATTTTTTTTAACGAATCTCATTTTACTCTAATGCATGGAATAGTATTTGAATAAATAGTAATAATAGTAACATTTATACTCTGCTAAGCACTTTAAATGCATTAACTCACATAATCTCATACTCTCTTAGCTAGTAGTATTCTACTTTGTAAATAATGGCTTAAAGAAGTGTTAAAGTATGATCTAAAGACATATCAAATCGGTGGCACGTACTGGATTCAAACCCAGGTTTGTCTGGCTTCAGAACCTATGCCTTTTTTTTTTTTTTTTTTTTTAATCCTCACCTGAGGAAGTTTTTATCGACGTGAGAGAGAGAGAGAGAGAGAGAATATCAATGTGAGAGAAACATTGATCAGTTTCTTCCCCTGCAAGCCCCAACTGGGGCTTGAACCAGCAGCAACCTTTTGGTTTACAGGATGATGCTCCAACCAACTGAGCCACTTGGCCAAGGCCAGAACCTATGCTTTTAATCATTTTGTTGATGGTATTGAGTAGTAGCTGCCTCGACCAAAGATTAAGCTGCCTTTGGTACAAGCTCTCTCTGGTCAGAATTTATTGACTGAAACATAGATTGTTCCCTTGAATCTTTTTTTTACTCATTAATATGACCACTGAGTAATTAATAAGCCTATAACATGTAATGGGTGTAAAGCAGAAAGAAAATATAGTTCTTTAGAGATTAGGTAAAAAGATAAGTTAGTTAACAGCCTCAAAAACCAAGAACTTTCTATTAAGTATTAGGGTAAATATATCTACTTTGAAGGGAAAACAGGCCATCTGGAGGAGGCTACTTTGCTGAAATTACAGTGAAATGTGTTCTGAAGCTCTAGTTTTAAAAACTTAGTAAAACCAGTTGGGAAAATCTGTAAAAGTCATTCAGCCAGTCTTCTTATATATAAGGATATAAAATTCAAGGCTATTGCTTTAGTATTGGCTTTCTGGGCATAGCACAGGAAACCTGTAGCATGCAAGGTCTTTAATTGGCCATTCCAAACTACTGGTGCTTCCCTTGAAAGTCCCATATTGATTTTTGCCTTTGCTTTCACACTAGCTAAAAATGTGTTCCCCACTCTCATTTAGCTAATAATCTTTGCATCCTTCGAAACATCTTGGCTATCAACTCCTGAAGATTTACCTAACTTTCCCCACCCCAACCATCGTTCCTAGAATCATTCTCCTTAACTCCACTTCAAAGCCCCTGGAGAACATCATTAAGTTAGTGCCTAGCACAGAGGGTAGCTTGAAGAAAATGATCCATTAGTGAACAAGGGGGTAGCTGGAGTTTGAAGGAAATGGTTAATGACATCAGGTAGTAATTAATAGGACAGAGCTTGTGTTCTCTTGAGCAGTGACAAGTAGTCCATGTTTTGAAATAAAGACGAAAGACTGACTTTTGCCATTCATTTGGATTAATGTCACATGAATGACACTGATAAAGATATTCATTATTTATCAGTCTCCTTTGGAGGAATGTCCAGAATCTGAATTTATTTACTTCTCTGTTTTTTACCCGTTAGCATTTAGGTTCTGCAGACTTCAAGCAGGCATTTCACTTTTCATATTAATCACTTCCTAAAAAGAAATTGAATAAATTTTAAAAGATGATACTTGATCTTTAAGGAAATGAATTGCATGACTACTCAGCAAGTGGTCTCTTGAGCTGGTACCAATAATCTGATCTTTATTTCCAGATTGTATGCTCCTCTTTGCTATTAGCTCAAAAGGTCTCTCTGTTTTAAGGTTGACACTCCCTCTCCAAGCCCAATGGAAACATCTGGCTGTGCCCCTGCAGAAGAATATCTGTGTCAGGCTTTCTCTGATGTAATTCTTGCAGTGAATGATGTGGATGCAGAAGATGGAGCCGATCCAAACCTTTGTAGTGAATATGTGAAAGATATCTATACTTATCTGAGACAACTAGAGGTCAGTATTATGATTAGAATCTTTGCTTTTTCTAAACTGCATCTAGATTTATTAAAGATATTTGCCATTAACAGTTTACAATAATTCAAGCAGAAGGCAAGAGAAACATTTCTTAATAGCAGACTCCACTTTCAAATTCTCTGTCATGGAATACCAAAGAAAAGAAAAAAGAAAAGTCACTGAACAAACCAATGAAGTCTTAATTTGCCATTTCGAATGGGGAAATTTTAAAGTGAAAGTAGATAATACCATGGCTCTTTCTAACGGAAACTCCACAGATTGAATGATATATTTATATCCATCACACTTAGAAGGTGGCGAGTCCCAAACTCTGGAAACACTAGCCACCTAAACACAAGGCATTTTGTGGGTCAATGTGGCCGTGAAGCTGTTCTTTGCATCTCAGAAGAGTCCACTCAAAAACTAAGTGTTTTAGTTCTCTTTTATTTCATCCCACTCCTGAAACTTCCCATTAGCAGCATTTGTCCTCTTGCCCGCAAAAAGGAAGCATTCTGTATGCTAACAACGTAAGCTATACAGTTACCAGATTTACCCAATTTTTTATAATGCATGCTCTTCCCCTGGCATCATTAACATCTTCAGCCTCTTGCTTGTTTCTTCAGGGCATCTCTATTTTCTACACCGTTGTCCTATAAGATGACTTCCTTGCCAGGACCATCTGGGTTTCTTCTCCCTTTTTAGTTTGTTTACTAATTTTGGAGGAGCAGATTTAGCAGATGGACGTACTGGTTCTTGACCGTTCACTCTCCTTCTGTATGGTGTTTTGGGGATTTAAACCCCGGGGCAGGAGAAGGGTAGCACACGGATTTGAGCTAATCTGTGATCTGCTGCTATTTTTCTCTCCATAAAGCTCAGAATCTGGGTTTACAGTTGTAGGTGAAAAGATTGGAGATAATGGTAGTGTATCTTCATTTGGGAGGAAGTAGGTGCAGACTGTGGGCCAGAAGGGGGCGATGGTGAGCTGAACACAAGATTTGTCAATATAAAAAACCTGCCCCACTGTCGTACTTAATGTTTGTGTGTTTTTTGTAGTGACTCTAAGAATAATTAAGTTAAGGGCTGTTGGAGGTTCCAAATGTTCCCAAAGCTATTCTGTGGTAACTAATATTTCTGATTAGAAATGTCACATGGAGTCGTCTTCTGATAAAAAAGCAGCATTTCTTTTGTAGGAAGAGCAAGCAGTCAGACCAAAATACCTTCTGGGTCGTGAAGTCACTGGAAACATGAGAGCCATCCTAATCGACTGGCTGGTACAGGTTCAAATGAAATTCAGATTACTGCAGGAGACCATGTATATGACTGTTTCCATCATTGATCGGTTTATGCAGGTAAGCACAGTTCAGTAATCAAGGGGTCTCCCTTCCAGGGTCCTAACCGAGTTATAAAAAACAGACCTTTTCAGCTGAAATCTATTTTGGGGGATAGGGTGTCAGAGAATTTGCTCTGGGAATATGTCTTTCCCTCCTCTTTCATAGCTGTGTCTCCTTTTTCAAGGACCTATTATTCATCCAGTTGAAATTCCCATTGCAGAATAATTTGGTGCCCAAGAAGATGCTGCAGCTGGTTGGTGTCACTGCCATGTTTATTGCAAGCAAATATGAAGAAATGTACCCTCCAGAAATTGGTGACTTTGCCTTTGTGACTGACAATACTTACACTAAGCTCCAAATCAGACAGATGGAAATGAAGATTCTGAGAGCTTTAAACTTTAGTCTGGGTCGCCCTCTACCCCTGCATTTCCTTCGGAGAGCATCTAAGATTGGAGAGGTATAGATCCCTTGAGAAACCTCTGGTGTGGAACTTTAGAGAATGCTGCTGACCAAGCAGCTACAATTCAACTGACACACCTAACTACATGGGGAAGGGATAAACATAATTATTTCCAGTCTGGCTGTATGTTAATATTATTAAGGCCTTCCATGGGCAATTGCACTTGAGAGTTTATAGATAAACATTTGTGGTTACAGTTATGGGCATACTGGTTATTGCCAAGGCAAAATTTCCTGACAGCTCAGTGACCTGTGTGTGGATTTTGTTCCAGGTTGATGTGGAACAACATACGTTGGCCAAATACCTGATGGAACTAAGTATGTTAGACTACGACATGGTGCACTTTCCTCCTTCTCAGATTGCAGCAGGAGCTTTTTGTTTAGCACTGAAAATTCTCGATAATGGTGAATGGGTAAGCTTTGTCTCACAGACCTAGGTTGCCCTAAGCTTGTAAATTGTAAATAGTATTTGCCTGAGTACAGAACTGTTTTCATTAAAGGACAATTCAAATGGTTCCTAAATCTGGCATCTGTGGAGGGAGTGATTAAAGATGATATCCTGTTTGTGATGTCTTCACAGAATGCTTTCATTTCATTACCTGATTTCATCTTTCTCTATCCCTTTGAGAAAGGCAGAGTACCTGCTACTCCTTACAGGTGGAAAAGTTCAAGCAGGTCAAATGGCATCCTGCAAGTTCATTCATATTCATTGATTCAACAAGAATTTCTGTATGCCATGTGCTACTCTAGGCCTAGGAATAGAACTATGAATGAGAAAGTGGGCCTTAAGGAATTTGGATCTAGGTTTGGGGTAGACAAGTCAGCAGTACAAAAGTATATTGGTTTGAGCACAGGATACTAGAGAAGCATGAAAGAAGAGTAGGGAAGAGGGGGTCTTAAGCTTGTCTTAAACTTCAGTTATAATCAGTCACACAGTATCTATCTCCCTACCTTATTCTTGAATAACATCTATAAATTTTATGAAAACCATTGTTGATGAACATTTTTAACGTTAACTCATTTAACATTATTTATTATTGTCTTAGACACCAGTTCTACAGCATTACCTGTCATACACTGAAGAATCCCTTCTTGCTGTTATGCAACACCTTGCTAAGAATATAGTCATGGTGAATCGTGGGCTTACAAAGCACATGGTAAGTCCATCAGTGACATTTCAGGATGTTGTGTGGGAAAAGTGAAAATAATTAAGACTTCATGCCTGCAAATGCATAGCTTATTTCTAAGAACCTGAATACCTGGCTTTCCTCCATTAATTTCTGTACTTTTCTTTTGCAGACTATCAAGAACAAGTATGCCGCGTCTAAGCATGCTAAGATCAGCACTATAGCACAGCTGAATTCTGCACTAGTTCAAGATTTAGCCAAGGCTGTGGCAAAGGTGTAACTTGCGAACTTGAGTTGGAATACTGTAATATCTGCAAATACAATTGGCACCATGTGCTATCTGTATATATTATATGTTACATTTACTTACTTTTAATAAAGCTATGGTCCTTTTTACTTATTATACTTTAGTTCATTTGAATGTGGCTATTTCCTATTATAGGGTACCTTAAAAGGTGTCTTATAGATATGGTGGGGAATGTTGGATATGAAAGTGCTTTCAGTTAACCTGAGAACCCAACTAATATATATATATACATATATATATATAAAATTGTTGCTTATGTAATTCTTGTTTTATGAACCTGACTTTTACTTTATTAATAGCAATTACTGAGGTCATGAACGCATTCAAAACTCTTATTTCCACAGGGCATACTGCATGTAAGCCCAGTTATCTTGGAGAATTTGCTGCCTTGTTCTACTTAAGTAAAAGTCTACCTCATCCCTAGTCCCCCTGTTTTGTTTCTTCTGGTGGTTGCTACCATAATTCTAATAACCTAACTTTACCACTATTTCTTAAGTTACCAAATTTAGTATCAACTTTTAACTTGGAAAAATAAGAACGCCAATCTGTATTCTAAACCTACTTGACTTTTTGTTTTATTGGTTGAGAAAATGAAAGAGGCTCATTATTAAACATACAAAAGTATCTTTAAAAGTTTATTTTACCTCTCCCCAAACTTTCCTACATCTCAGTCCCATCCACCTGAACAGTATCAGCAGTTTGGGATATATCCTTTCCTGACTTCTATAAATATAGACATGCATGTAAATTGTTGTGGAGGTTTTAAAAAATTTGATTGTTCTATCAGCATTTCCTTTTAACATGTAAAGGCCTTACCTGGATTTTGGTATACATTGCATGGTATACCATAATATATTCAATCATTCTGTTGACATTCAGATTGCTTATTTGCTCCTATGCTGTTTAAATATTATATACCATCTCTTTTTTATTAATGCACACTGGGTTCTCCAAAGGGTATGTGTGTTCTCACTTCTAGGGGGTGCTGCCAGATGACTTTCTTAATGTCATCAGCAATGTGCAAAAACGCTTGTTTTCTCTGCACTCTTGCCAGAACTAAAGATAATCATTGTCTTCAATTTCTGTGATTTGGCAAAAAAAAAAATTCTACTTCGTTGTTTTAATTTATACTTCCAATGGCTACTTGAATAAATTGTTGTTGTCTACTAACTTAACACTATGCAAGGCTTTCCTGGTTTGTTATTTACCCTTGGACTGTTAATGCTGTTTTTTTGCCATGCAGACACAGTTTTTATATTATCAAATCTTTTTTTTTTTCTGCAGTTGCTTTTGGATTTTCATTGGTAAGGTATCCCAAAACCATAAATATCTTTAAAAACTAAAAATTTGTCTTATTAGACTTCTAATTGCTGTGGCATAAGGTCAGATTCTTCCAGATGGGTGCCTATTTGTGGCAGTACCATATGATTAAAATCACCTTGTCCAGCTGAACTGAAATACCAATGTCCGTCTATTGCTCCCTGGTCTACTTGTTTTTTTCTGGGCTAACAATGTAAAACTACATTCTCTGGTAAGATGAGCCCACCACTATTTTTCAAATATGTGGGGGCAATTTTCAAACACGTAGGAACTTTAAAATTGTTTTGTACATTATGGTACATTATGTCCTATGTTGAAACGGACTGACATTGTTCCTACTCAGAAGTGTTTTTATCAAGTCTTCTTGCATATCCTTAAATACAATGTTAGGATTTAATTACATAATTGCTACACTTTCCCTGTCAAGTTTTGGGGGATTTGTTCGACTACAAATGGCTTAGCACCAGGTTCCCCATGAACATGTGTTGCATGACGGGTTGCCAAATTATTTGGGGGGGGATTTAAATTATTGTTTTGGCTATTACAGTTGTCCCAGTTTTTCCCCTTTTGCCACCCCTCCAACTCAAATGTATTACTGCGTTTAAGTTTTCTGCCACTATTATGAGTGGAACCTAATTTCTACTTTATTTTTTATTGCTAAGTGTATTTTCTTACCCAGCTGATATCAATTTTCTTGATTTGTTCTTAGTGGCATTTTCTAGGCCTTAAATCCAAAAAATTTATTTCTCAGTGTTTATGGTATTTATTGTATAATAATCTCCAAAATAATCACTGATAATAGGTAGAATTTTTTATTCTCTTAGAATTATAGGCAAAGCTATAGAATTTCATTTACTTTTTCGACTTGTATCATTAGGGTTTTTCTCTATTTGATGTAATAATCCATGTTAGAGATTTCCAAAAGTGGAATGAATTCTTGCTCATGATATATAGATTTAAGCTGTTTCATTTAAAAAATTTGGCATCTCACTTGGGTAATTGGTTCCATTTTTGTTGCTGCCAACTTTGGGGTTTTACTTTACCAGCTCAAAGGTAGATTAAAGAGATTTTCACCTTCAGGTCTTTATAATTTGAAGTCCTTATTTGTTCATTGAAAACTAAAAGTTATTTGACCATGGTATTTTGGTCTATTATGGATCTTTTTTCCATTTTTATTATCCATCCTAGATTTTTACAACCATAGAAGTGCATGATAAAATTAATCTTTTCTATATTATGGTTTTGTGTTTTCTTTCTCATTCCTGATATTAAATGCTTTGGTTTTCTAATCAGACTTGGCCAGGACGTTGTTCTTTATTGGTGTTTTGAAAGAATCAATGTTTGGTGTTATCATTTCTACCATCTTTGTTTTATAGTTTTAGTTTTGATGTTAATTCTCACCATCTGTTTTTCTATTGGCTATTTTCTAATTTAACCTAAATACTTAATGTATTTTAATAATAAAAGCCTTTACTTTTTCCTCTGAGAAAGCTTGTTTCTGAAGTACTCCTTTTCATCAGTTTCTGGTTATCATTTCTTTTGTGGTCCTTTTTGGTCTGGGGGTTAGTTAAGTGCTCATTTTCTGAGTAGTTTCTTTTTAGAATGTGTCAGGCCCTGGCCAGGTGGCTTGGTTGGAGAATCTTCCGATACACCAAGTTTGTATGGGAGGATTCTCATACAACCTTGGTGAGCATCCTCCAAGGCACATATTTAGGTTGGGGGTTCAATCCCTGGTTGGGGTAAGTATGGGAGGTAAAAGATCTATGTATGTCTCTCTTCCCTCCTCCTCCCCTCCTGCACCCCTCCCTTCATCTCTAAAATCAATAAACATGTCCTCAGGAGAGGATTAAAAAATACTATTTTTTTGGTCAGAGATCTTTTTGTTGGTGATTTTTAATTGCATTGGAGATTAGGTTTGTAACTTTTTTTAAATTTTTATCTTATTTTTGTAATTTTGCCATCTAAAGCGGCCCCCAAATGTATTATTGAAGTGCTTTCTGGTGTTCCTAAGCCAGAGAAGACTGAAGTGCACTTCTGTTTAACCTGAAATTTTCTTAAAAGAAATTGTTAAAACCCATTAATGCAGTGGTTCTTAAAAGTACTGTCCCCAACCAGCAATATCTGTATCACCTGGAACTTGTTAGAAATGCAACTCAGTGACTTAGGCACCTAATCTGTTTTAACCAGTGATTTTGATGAATGCTCAGACTGGTGAACTACTACATTGTCTTTGTCCCAAATTTGGCCAGTGGACATGATAGCCAATTGCTTAAAAGGATGAGACTGATTTTGTAAGACATCTTGGCTAAAGTAGAAAAAGAGCAGGATCACTTTGTATAAAACAAAAAATAAAAGGAAACAAAATGTTCTTTCAGGAATTTGGAGATAAGAGCTTCGAACCTAACGTCATTATTTACATCCTATAGTGACTTTTGAATCTTACCTGGAGCTGTATTTAATAAAGGAGAGAAAGCGCCCTGGCTGGTATGGCTCAGTGGATTGAATGCAGACCTCCTAATCGAAGGGTCAGGGTTCCATTCCCAGTCATGCCTGGGTTGTGGGTCAGGTCCCCATTTGGGGACGCATGTGAGGCAATCACACATTGATGTTTCTTTCCCTCTCCTCCCTTTGTCTAAACATGAGTGGATGGAATCTTTAAAAAAAAAAAAAGAAGAAAGGGGAGCCATGTGAGCAAGTATAACTTGGGAAATAGCTATGGAAAGGTTAAAAGAGATCCGTGCTGCTGGGCTTGTGCCACAAGGACAGTGTCCCTTACACCGCCGTCCCTAATGAAAAAACTATAGCTCAACCAGGCAGGTATAGGTCCTGCGTTTCCTCTATTACCCGCTCACTGGCCAGCTAGGAAAGCTTAATTGTAAGCTGTCGAATCACCAACCTGACACTTGGGGGCACCTAATTCTTCTGTTACGAGTTCGAATTTTACTGATACGAGAGTTTCGCGCTGGATGTCAAGTTCAAGTATCTGTCCTTCCTCGCCGGGGCGTGGTGTCTTTGAACTTGGGCCACTTGTTTCTCAGCCAAACGCGGTGTCTGGACCTTATGAGCTCAGATCAAAGTCTTCTTAACCCTGTAATATTTCTCTTTCCCAGTCTACGGTTTTCCAAGGCCGCAGAAAGGCAGTGCCAACGCAGATGAAAACACACGCACACGGAAAGGGAGTGCCAAAGGACGGACACACACACACACCCTCACCCCCCCCACCCCCCTCACCCCCGGTTGTCCCGCAGGTTCCATGTCCCAACCCCATGGCTGAATAAGCATTTTGTCGGGGTTTTACCATCCAGGCTGCGGTTCCCGACAGCGCCGGGGAGTGTCCCAAACCTCTATAGCCCAGCCTCTAGCGCAGCACTCGGAAGAGCTGGGGCTTAATTAAAGTCCTTCAAACTTCTTGTACTAGTGATTTGTATCGATTTCAAACTAGCAGAGCCAGGATAAAAGGAGCAACGGCAACTGTGGCCACCCAAGATCAAGACGGAAGGGGCGGGCCCGCAGGGAGGAAGAGGCAGGACCGGACGCGCCGGCTCTCTGGCGCCTTTTGGACTTCAATTTGGTGGCGGGAAAGGCGTCCTATTCTGAGAGCATCCTTCGGTCCTACGCAGTAGCTCTTTGTGGGAACCAGGATGGAAAAACAACTGGAAAAGCAAGCTGCCGCTGCGCCCGCAGACTCCAGAGAGGAAGGCGGACCGCAGCCTGGCGCCCGCGCCCAGGCTCATCCCGAGGACCAACTGACCCTGCTGCTCAGGTTGTTCCCTCCATCCCGCTGTGCTCTGTGTCCAAAGAGCTCCGCCTTTCGCGCTGAATGGCCAGAATGTTTCTAATTCAGATTCGGTCCCTGAATGGCTGTGTCACTGCACCATTCGATTAAGCTCCTTAAGCCCCGTTCTTTGTCTTCGAAAAGAAGAGGAGGGAAAAATGACACCCTCCTATCAAGGTTGCTAAAGTGGTTAATAGAGACCACTTTATTGGGGCAAGCGTTCAGCGTAGTGCCCTTAGAGCCTTCGCAGCTGTTAATTTACCCTTCCCTTTCTTATCCCTTTACCCGCTTGGGGCCGCGATTTTCGAGCGGGCTGTGGAGTGCAGCCAAGCCCTGAGCTACTGGAAGAGGTTGCCCCGCCCCTTTGTTTTAGAGCTACAGCCCTTTTCAATCCAGAAGTTTTTTGTATATTTTTATGTTATATTTTCTACCAACAGGGTGATTTTCATACCTTTCCACTAAGCAGTTACTAGGGGAAGATTTGATGAGAAGGGACATAAATCTTCAAAAAAACAGTGGGCAAACCACGATCAAGTCCACATTACTGCCTGTTTCTGTGTGAACCCCTCAACCTAAGAATAGTTTTTATTTCTTTAAGGGTTGGGGGGAAATTTACAAGAAGAATATTTAATAACACGTGAAAATTATATGAAATTCAAATTTCATTGTCCTTAAGTAAAATCTTATTTTACTTAATACAGCTTTCCTGCTACAAGGAATGAATTGATTAATTGCAACACAGACCATATGACTCACAAAGCCTAAAATATTTGCTCTTTGGTCCTTTACAAAAAAAGTTTGCAGATTGTTCTAAATCATAACAAGGGGATTTTTAAAAAATAAGCACTGTAAATGTTTTCCAAGTTCACCACTGCTTTGAAGGGCTTTGGCTAATAAAGCTCACAAGCTCCCTTTAAAAATTCCCTCGTGACCTGGCCGGTGTGGATCAGTCGGTTGGAGCTGAGCTCGTAAACTGAAAGGCCGTCGGTTGGATTCTGGTCAGGGCATGCCCAGGTGGCGGTTAGGTCTCTGGTTGGGGCACATAGAAGAGCAACTCATCAATGTTTCTCCAATGTTTTTCTCGCTCCCTTCCTGTCTCTCAAAAATCAATAAGAATGTCCTCTGGTAAGAATTAAAAAATAATAAATAAATTAACATATAAATAAATAAAAGTTCCCTCCTACTTGCAATATAAAATACTAAAACATTAAAGATATAAGGGAACTAAACTTTCAGTATGTCTTATAAAATGCTAGCATAATTAACATCTAACAAATTGTTCTCTTCATTTGGAATTTTGAAACAAGAAACTGTGCCATGGAACTTTAGAAATTTGTCTAATGTGTCTTAGCTTTTTTTTTTTTTTTTTAAATTTTATTTATTTTTAGAGAGATGGGAAAGGAGAGAGAAAGAGGGAGAGAAGTATAATGTGTGAGAGATACAGTGATTCAGTTGCCTCTTGCACACCCCAACTGGGGATCTGGACCTCAACCCAGGTATGTGCCCTGACAGGGAATCCAACCAGCAACCTTTCATTTTGTAGGCCAGCGCTCAATCCACTGAGCCGTGCTAACCAGGACTCTTAGCTTCTTAGCTTCTTAAAAAGGTCTCAAAGTCACAAAGCAACAGTTTCAATTTTATGAAACTACCATGTCAGTGTTAAACACAAGTACAACTTAACTAATTATCATTTAGCCATAGCTTTTCTACTTATGTATGATTTTGAATTAAGTAGAATCATAGGACAGCTAAGAAACTATGAATTACTAATCTATCCAGGAATTAATATCTTTGTTATTTTTCTGGATCTCCTGAGCATTTTACAGTCTGGTTGTAACTCATCAGTGTTTGCAGACTTTCCCATTCTGATGTAGTTTTTTGCGGAGCATTTCTCATTAAACCCCACTTCACTGTGGCCCATTATGAATAAATTTAAATATGTATAATTATTAACCAATGCCACCCCAATAAGTTCAATTAAAAAGAAAAAATTTAAATATACAGGTGATGTATTATAGAATTGTATGCCTGAAACCTGTTTAATTTTATTAACCGATATCAACTCAATAATTCAATAAAAAACTAAAGCAAAAAGAATACATTCAAAAATCAAATTTTTAACTCTTCCTTCTAAATCCTGTTTTCTACTGTATTCTATTTGTTTGTCTTCCTCTGAGGCCTTAAAGTTGCTTATGCCCATTTTAAATAAAATGAGGCAAAATCAGAAGACTTTAATGCTGAGTTTCTTTATACTTATTTTGTTGTGTTAGCTTCCAAAAAATGAGTTATTTATCTTACACTAATTAGTAAAACCTCAATAAATATATTACTTTCTCTTTTTATCCGTTTTCAGGCTGAGAGCACAGACAAAACAACAACTCTTGGAATATAAATCAATGGTTGATGCAAGTAAGTATTTGCGGGTTTTCGGGGGGGCGTTTAAAGATTTTACTTATTTATTTTTAGAGAGGGAAAGGTAGGGAGAAAGAGAGGGAGAGAAACATCGGCTGCTTCTGTTGAAGCCCTGACCCGGGACAAAACCAGTAAACCAGGCATGTGCCCCGCCCTGGGAATTGAACCAAGGACCTTTGGCTCTGTGGGATGACCCCCAACCAACTCAGCCACACTGGTCAGGGCATATTTGTATTTTCAAATAAAGTTTTGTGAGTTTGATGAGTAACAGTACTCTAGGGAAAAGAAAGTCAACTTTACAAAAAAAGTCACTTTACAAAAAAGTTACGTACTTAGGGAATAGGAGTGGCAGCATAATGCTATCTTATATACTATGTAAGAAGGCTAAAAGCAGGCTTGCCTGGGCCCTCCGGAACTAGTTAGGGATTCAGGAAATGTATATAAAACAACCAAATAACAATGCAAGGCAATTAAGTTCTATTGGTCAGAGAGTTGAGAAACCCCAGAGGACTTAAGGAATCATAGAACTTGCTATCATCAACTCGAAGGCTGAATTAGCAGATCACATAATTATGAAGCAGGTGACCTGAGAACTACACTTTGAGAAGTGCTGGATAATAGGAATGAGAGGCAAAAGGGAGATTAGCCTCAAGACATGAGTGACAATTTTTTATTCTAAACACAAAAAGTTTTCATGTATCTTTTAAAACTGTTAATCCAGAAGTCTCTGGGACCGAGAGAGTAGTAAAATAATGGGTTTAGTCCTCCTAAAGTTGTAACCACCTATTGCCACCTGACTCATAACTCCTTGGGTCATGAAGGTAGGTTTGGTGAACCATTTTTTCTCTATGAAATAGGTTTAAAGAATAAAATCAAATAATATGTTAGGTTGAATCAAGAACTGTGATTCAATACTATTGAAATAAAGATCATAGACATCTGAGTCATTTCAGCTGAATCTGTGTTTGAACTTAGGTAATTTTCAGATTTTGCTGAAGTTTTATTTCAAGGCCATAGATCTGCAGCAATTCTGCTATGTTTTCCTTTGGATATTCTGAGGTTTCTAAAGTCTTTTTATGCAAAAAACAAATAACAACGAAGAAACCTTATCTAAAAACATGGGCCCCTAACTTTTTTTCTTCTTACTACAACTAATAAATTACAGAACTAGGATATAAACCAGGCCTTCTTGCCTCCAAAGCCATGACCCTTCCATTATAGCAATAACACTTACCTCAAAGATGGCCCATAGGTCACTATCCATCCCCTTACAGAGCTAATGGTCCCCTTATTTCCAGACCTCATGCTTTTTGAATTATACCTATGGTGTTTACCTTAGAAACATACTAATGCTTTTGCATGAGAGCCCACCTAATCGGAAAGGATAATCTATCTTAGAGGACAGGGTGTAGAGAAAAAAAACTATTCAAAGTTTGGACCACTGAGTATCTCTGTAGGTATCCCTGCATTCATTTCACTCCTTTTAAGTGTCCGTTGTGTCCCTGCTGCCGAGTGAGGCATGGAGATACAGTTTTGAACCAGACAGACTTGGCCCTCATGAATCTTAAATTCTCTGTAGCCAAACAGGTAAGCAAAGAAACATGCAAGATAGCCATGAAGTGCGGTGAGTGTGAGGAAGGAATAATGGTGCCGTGACAGCGGGGGCGATTTTGGGTAGGGTGATCGAGACGGCTCCTCTGAGAGGAAGATGTAAGAGCTCAAATCAAGTGATAAGAGAGTGTCCCTTCTCATACGGTCAGTCCTGGTTTTCCCTATAATAATTTCATTTTTAAGGCATTGTGACATCTGAAAACTTGAGTAGATTTAGTAGTTGCACTGTTGAATTTCTACAAGTAAAGGAGAAGTCAGATTTAAAGCAGACCATGAGAAGTTAGGTTGTAGTCTTTGAAAGAAGATATTTATCTAAAAGGGATTATTTTACCATTTAAAAATATATTACTGAGGTTTTATTGCTTGAAGCATTTTTTAATAAGTGCATCCATTTTAAGGGTACAATTTGATGAATTTTGACAAATGTATATCAAAATATAGAATATTTGTTATACCTCATTTGAGCCATTTTGCAGCACTTCCTACACTAACCCCCAGCAACCACCAATTTGATTTCTGTTACTGCAGGTTTGTCTTCAAGAGTTGTGCTGTCCGATTCAGTAGGTACTAGTTACGTGTGGCATTTTCAAATTAAATTAATTAAAATCAAATACAATTTAAAATCCAGTTCTTTAGTTGCTGTAGTAACAAGTCTAGTGGCTACCATATTAGACAGCACAGATATTTAACATTTCCATCATCACAGAAAGTGGTATTGAATAGCATTTTTCTAGAATTTGATGTAAATGGAATTGTATGGTATGTATTTTTTGTGTCAGAAACCTTTCTTTTCACTGAGAATGCACATAACATAAAATTCATTTTAAAATGTATATTTCGGTAGTTTTTAATATGTTCACAATGTTGCACTGGCTGGTGCGGCTCAGTGGATTGAGTGCCAGTCCCCAGTCTAGGGAACGTGTCTGGGTTATGGGCCAGGTCCCCAGTAGGGGGCATGTGAGAGGCAACCACACATTGATGTTTCTCTTATTCTCCCGCCCTACCCCTCTCTAAAAATAAATAAATAAAATCTTTTTTAAAAATACTACATATATATAAACAATGTATTACTACTAATTCCTACCTCCCTAAAAAGAAACCTAGGACCTGTTAGTAGTCATTCCCAATGTGTCTGGCTACTTTTACACAGCATAGTATTTTTATGATTCATCCATGTTGTTTGTTTCAGTCATTCATTTCTTTTTATTATGGAGCATGTCCCATGATGACTGTACCACTATTTGTTTATCCATTCACCTGCTGATGGACAGTTCAGTTGTTTGCAGTTTCTCTCATTTTGAGTAAACCTGCTATGGACATTTGTCATTTGTACTTCTGTTTTTTGTGGACATTTGTTTTCATTTCTCTTGATTAAATACCTGAAAGTGAAGTAGCAGGTCACATGTTTAACTTCTTAAGAAACTGCCAAACAGCTAAGGCAATTATAGTGTTATGGTACATTCCCCTCAGCAGCGTATGAGATTTCCAGTTACTCCATATCCTCTTCAAAACTTGGTACTGACAACCTTTTTCAATTTTAGCCGTTCTAATAAGTACATAGTGGTATCTCATGTGGCTTTAATTTATATTTACCTACTAACTAATCATGCTAACTATCTTTTCATGTGCTTATTGGCAATGTATATATGAATCTCCTTTTATGACGTGTCCGTTCAAATCTTGGCCCATTTTTTCATTAGATTGTTAGACCCTCTGAGTTTGAGTTTTTATCTAAGAAATCTGTGACTACCTCATGGTCACAAAGATTTTCTCCTAACTGTTTTGTTCCAGAAGTTTTGTGGTTTTAGGTTTTACATTCAAGTCTGATTTTCAAGTTAATTTTTCTGTATGGTGTGAGCTAAGGATCAAGTTTCATTTTTTTCCATATGGAAATCCAATTTTTCCCCACTATTTGCTGAGCAGACTTTCTTGTCTCCATTGTTTATGTGTGGGTCTCTTTCTGGACGCTTTCCTGTATTCCCTTGAGGCATTTGCCTGTGCTTACAATAGTACCACACTCTCTTGATTACTGTAGCTATACAGTAAATCTTGATATCAGCTACTGTAAGTCCCCTGATTTTGTTCTTTGTCCAGATGGTTTTGAGCCCTGGCTGGTGTGGCTCCGTGGATTGAGTACCAGCCTGCAAACCAAAGGGTTGCTGGTTCAATTCTCAATCAGAGCATATGCCTGGCTTTCCAGCCAGGTCCCCAGTGTGGGGCGAATGTGAGAAGCAACCACACAATGATGTTTCTCTCCCCTTCTTTCTCCCTCCCTTCCCCTCTCTCTACAAATAAATAAAATCTTTTTAAAAAGTGGTTTTGACTATTCGAGGTCCTTGCATTTCTATATGCATTTTAAAATCAGCTCTTTTTTTTTCTGTAAAACAATTTGTATAAATTGATAGAATTCTAAATGGGATTTGATTAGGATCTTCAGATCAATATAGGGGAATTTTTACATTAGCAATGCTGGCACTCTCAATACATGTACATGATATGTCTTTCCATTAAAATATTTGGTAGCGTTCAATGTAGAGGTCATACACATATTTTGTTAAATTGATTCTTAAGTATGTTTTTAATGCACATGTACATGGTATTAAATTTTAATGTCCAGTTTTTATAAACATACAGTCAATTTTTTATGTTGATCTTGTTCATCTTTTCCTCCCTTCTTTTTTTATATATATAATTCTAAAGCTATTCTCTCCAATATAGTAGCCGCTAGCTCTGACTGTTAAACATTTGTTATGTGATTAGTCTTCATTGAGAAGGGCTATAAATCTAAAATACACACAGAAGAAAAGATTGTGAAATATTTCATTAGTAACTTTAAATTGATTTCATGTTGAAATGATACTGTTTTGGACCTATTGGGTTAAATAAGCTATATTAAAAATATTTTGACTTGTTTCTTTAGTAATGTGGAAACTACAAAATAAAATTACATATTTGGTTTATATTTGTGGCTTACATTATATTTCTGGATAGCACTGTTCTAAAACATTGCTAGCTTCAAAAAATTACCCCGGCCAGCTAGCTCAGTTGGTTGGAGCATCCTCCTTATATATCAAGGTTGTGGGTTCAATCCCCAGCCAGAGTACATACAAGAATAAACCAGTGAGTGCATAAAAAAGTGGAACAACAAATCAATGTTTGTCTATCTCTCTCTCTCTAAAATCAATAAATAAAAAAATTAAATAACAAATGTATTTTTTGCAGATGAAGAAAAAACTCCAGAAGAAATCATTCCAGAAAAACAAATTGAAACGTATGTCATATTTTAAATTTTATTTGTGATTTTTACTAAGATTTAATAACAATATCTGTCTTATAACATTGTCCTTCTTGTTTTTCCTTTTGATTTCCCAAGTAATTTGTCATGCATGTATTGAGAACTTGTTGATATGGGATATAGAGTTAAATGTACATTATCCTATTAGCACTTTTGGCATTCGCCCTTAATAAGGTATTTATCAAAGTATCTCAGGTGGCATCAGTTTACCAAATCTGTAAGTACATTGGTGTGGTGAGCCTATAGAATACTCTATTTAGATAGATGCATTTTACTTTTTTCAAAGGTTTACTTTACACATTTATTCCAATAGGTTTACTTTATACATTTATTCCAATAGTGACTTGTCCTGATATTGCTGAAAATCTTTTATTCATACTTCTTTGATAGTAAAATTGAAGACCTGGAAAATGAAATTGAAGACGTGAAAATGGCTTTTGAAATGAAAAAGCTTGCATTAGACAGGTAATTATTACATTTCATGAGTAAGCATTGTGAATGGAATGCAAAATGGGTATGGCTCGAGGTAGAAAAAATATTTTAGTCTAAATGAATCAAGCAAAATAGTCACACAAATTTTGAATCCTGAGAAAAAAGTTACCTCAGTCACTTAAAGAAGCTACATGATATAGGGTTCATAAGGAAGTGTCAATCAAGACAATAGAAATATGAAGTTAAACCCCATTCATTGAAAGGATTGTGTGGATTTGTATATTCCAGTAACTGTTAATTGTGTAAAAGAATTGTCATCGAGTTTAAAGTATATTTTATATTGGATTTTGCATCTGTAGTTTAAAATTTATTCAACAAATATTCAAATGCTTGCTATGTTTTAAGCTTCATGGTAGGTGTTGGTATACAGTTATTAATAAGATAAAGATAGTCTCTTATAGACTTTGTGATCTGAATTAATTATCTCAATTCAGTTACTGAGTTTTAAAAACTGCTTTCCTGTATTCCTGGCCTTCCCAGATGAATTTCTTCATACATTTAAATGAAAAATAGTTAAAGAGCTTTTTACTATCTTTTTTTAAAGATTTTATTTATTTATTTTTAGAGTGGAGGAAAAAGGAGCGGAGAAACATCAATGTGAGAGACAAACATTGATCAGTTGCCTCTTATACTCACCCCAACTGGGCCACCGAACTGGCAGCCTAGTCTTGTGCCCTGACTGGGAACCAAACTGGCCACCTTTTGCTTTGCAGAACACCCACCCAACCAACTAAGCCAGATTAGGCAGAGCTAAAGTGCTTTTAATTGCTTCTAACAGTGAGCCTTTCCCCTCAGGTCATATACTGGCCCATTATATAGATCATATTTTTTAAGGTGATTTCAGGGGTATTAAAAACTTCTAAATTTTCTAAAACTTCTAAATTTTCTAAATTTCTAAAACTGGAATTTTCTTGTATGTGACCAAAAGGAAGGGCTCTGATATTCCTGAATTGATTGACTTTTTATTATTACTTATTTATTAGCTATGTGAATTTAACAGTGATTTATGGAGCTTATTTGTAATAGACTTATTTCAAAGTTTACAGTTAAGTGTGGGTTTGTATTCCCTCATTCTTTCCCTTTCAGGCCTTGTTGATCGTCGCGTCTTCATGCTTGTTGCTTCCTGCAGGCACCGAGCTGGATGGCTTGGAAAACAGAGCTCGGGCTGAGTCTCACCCTGGCCGTGCACGACCATGTGCAACAGCGCCGTCCATCTTGGTGTTAGTTCATATTTCTGTGACTGACTTATCAAATATTTCCCATACAATACTGCTTTAAAACCTACTTATGCCATGCTTATGTTATATTTAAACAGAAATCAATCTTTCACTTGTCATATTTTAAAATTTTCTTTTCAGTGTACCGTAAATGTTATCCGTGTTTTATAACACCAGCTTTTTTCCTCTGATAGGATGCAACTTTCGTCAGCCCTTAGAAAATACTTGGAGGAAAGTAACGTTCAGAATAGGTACTTTTTTTTTTTTCTCGATTTGTTTAAGGATGGGAATAAGAAGGGGGATATGCACAATGACTTTAGTTTCTTGATTTTTTTAAAAAAAAAATTAACTGTCCCCGCCAATCACTTTTATCAGGGGAATAAGAAAAGGGATGGAAGTTTTGTGGGCCTTGCTCAACATCCCAACTTTATAGTCCCACTGGCATTTTGTTTATATTGCAATACTAAGAAGCAATTTAGGTTTTAACCAGATAGTCTGAAAATTTTGAAGGAAGGTTTGAAAGTTAATTTTGGAGGTTATTCACTGAAAACCAGGAACAGTTGCTATTTCATTTAATCAACAACAACCCAATGATAGAAAGTAAACTATTTTTCATTGGCAGAAATGAGCTTGTATACATTAAACAATCTGTCAAGGAATATAAAATAAAGACTCTGGCAGTCAAGGTCCCCTACAATCTGGTTCTAAATGTCTGGCCTCAGGAGACTTACCTGTGGTTTCATCTCCCACGGCTCTAAAAGTCTTGTGATATAAAAATCCCCTCCCATGAGCAGTAGAAAAATGCTAAGACGGAGCTGGGCGCGTCTCCTATATGGTGGTTCAGAGTCATACACATTCTCCCCATATTCCATATAAATCCAGAGTTACATAAATCCTGAAATCTGAATTTGAGCTTACCATTATTGCTCCTCCACCAAATGAGAGTTTAAAACATTCCTGAGTCAAAGAGGTATGGGACAGGTTCATCATAAACTTTACAACTGTAACCAGTGGAAAATGAGTTCAGCTCTTCCATGTCTGTATAGATGCCCCCTCTTCGGCCTCCCCACTATTCTCCTTCTACAATATCAGAATAATTCGTATTATCACAGTGACCACATTGCTGGTCCCATCCCAAACCTACTGACTCTGAATCTAAAAACCAAGGTATGGGGGAGGAGGGTGGCGGAGAGGGCAGCTGGCAGCCCGCTTTAGCAGCCCTCCCAAGGGACTGTGGCACTTTGAAATAGGAGCACTGTTTTTGCCCAGTCCTGTTTCACACCCTTTGGCTCCAGCCATTGCAGACTACTTGACTTAGGTCGTTACTTCATGTCTTTTAAGGTTCAAGGGTGTCCCTTGCTCCACTTGGCACAACTTTTAGAATGGTTCATGTCCAATACTGGTTGTAATGAAACAACACTATGGTTGTGGATTTACTTTTTTCCCTCACTAACTTCTTTCCTCTTTGAAAACAGGTACTATGCCTAGCACAGTTCTTGGTATGTGGTAGGCACTCAAATATTTTTCAGAGGAGTGGAGATAAAAAGCAGCTTATTCAGTGAAACTACTCTATATGATACTGTAGTAGGGGATTCATGTCATTATACATTTGTCACACCCATAGAAAGTGCAACAACAAGGGTGAATTCTAACATAAACTATGGACTTTGGGTGATTACGATGTGTTAAATAAAGATTTATCATTTATAACATATGGACCTCTGGTAGCGGATGTTGATAGCCGGGGGTCTGTGTGTGTGTAGGGGCAGAGGGTACATTGACTTACATTCTGCTTAATTTTGCTGTGAACCTAAAATTGCCATAAAAAATAAAGTATTTTTTAAAAAAGCAACTTATTAGCAAATTGTTAGAGTTTTTTCTCTCTAAATATGAGATTTTTTAAAAAATGTTCTTACATGCTTGAATTGGATATTTTTCATTGTCCATGACCAAAAATTTCTCTAGGGAAATAACATCTCTACTTTTAAACAGAAATTTAATTTACATCAAACTTTTAAAGATTTGTTTTGTTAAATGATGATTTTCTATTGAAGTGTACAGTTAATTTAATGAAAGTATATATTACTAATTGATTCCTTCATTAATGAGGCATTACTTTTAACTAAGGTTAACATTTTTTATTCCTTTTCAGTGAGCTCATGGATAACATGAAACACATATTAAAGCTAAATAAAATAATAATGAAATCACAGCAGGTAACTTTGCACATTAGGCTGCTTATGCATTCTCAATGATTTCAGTAACACCTTCTTGCTGGTAACTATATTATATATGATTAAATGGGATTGTCCAAAGGGATTGGTATGGTTGGAATTCACTATCCTTAAGCTTTCTCTCTCTCTTTTTAAATCTTCATCCGAGGATATATTTACTGATTTTAGAGAGAGGGGAGACAGAGAGAGGGAAACATCCGTTGGTTGCCTCCTCCTGCATGTGCCCTAGGACTGAACCCGTAATGTAGGTGTGTGCCCTGACCAGGGATCAAACCTACAACCTTTTGATGTATGGGATGATGCTCCAACCAATTGAGCCATCTGGCCAGGGCTTTTCTCTCTTTTTCATAACTCTTATTTTTCATTAATGTTGCTAAGTATCTACTTGTAATTTATGCTACTCTCTCCTCTCATGTTGTATAGAAAGGAAGTAATTAAAACCTGGAGTTTAAGAAAATATGAACTAAGATGAAATTCAGTTATTTAAGTATTACATGTTTATGCTTAGGTGATGTGCCTTAATCTTTTTATTTCTAATAACAGGAATCTTGGGATTTGGAGGAAAAACTGCTTGATATTAAAAAGAAGAGATTTGGTATGTAGAACAGTTTTGGGAGGGGTTTTGTATAGTATATTTTCAGTTCATATGGAGATTGATAGGGCCACATCTCTCAGCTACTGAGAAATTTCTTGATTTTCAAATTTTCTTACAATTTTAGGCATGACAATTTAAAAAGTAGTATATAAAATGTATTTTGCTTGATACATTTTTGTTGTTTTAGAACATTAAATCACGAAATGAGTACATTCTCAGTGAGGGGAAATCAAATAATACAGAAAAGTGTAATGTGAAAGGCATGCGTCCTTTCTGTGTGACCACAGTTAGACATATTTATATATACATAATTTTTATATGATCAGTTAATACAAATGGCCCTACAGCCTTTTAACTTAATGAACATGAGGTGGCTTTTTGCATTGAAATTATTGAAATGTTTATTTCAAAAGTAGTACACATTCTCTGTAGAAAATTTGGAAAGAGAAAAGTATATGTAGGAAAAGTTGAAATTTCTATTTTACCATCAAGAGATAATCTTCAATGCCTGTTTTTTATAATAAAATTGGCATCATTTTATTGTGTTGTAAATTGCTTTTTTCATTTAACAGCATGAATTACTATTTTTAAATATACAGATTTAACTCATTGTAAGTCATGTCAGGGTCAGAAATAGTCGTGATTGTCTGATATAATTATCCTTTGAATATATAATATTTTTCATTGCATTCTAACTTACTTTTGATACATTAATGTCAACGAACCAAGCTCCTATGACATACCCATTTATGTGTTCAAATAGTGTAATTCTTAGAACATTACAGGAACTGTAAAAAATGGTTGATGTTTATATCCTGAGAAGGGAACCTTACTTTTTGCTGAATATTCATCTTGGTAATATGTCATTTTATAAATAAAAAGGTAAAACTGTTTGCTTACATATAACTCCTGCCTATTTTGGTGCCCAGAGTAGGTCCTCTTTGACACTATGTCACTTCAAACATTTGTGAACAGTTATCATTGTCATATATACAAACCATGAACATTTGCATAGCTAAGTGTAAAATTCAGATATTGGTATTTTGTACCAGGGAAGTCATATTTAGATAAAAATAGAACTGCAACCTGAAATACTCCTTGTTAAAAATTTTCTCTTTCCCTGATTCGTATGGCTTAGTGGGCGGAGTGTCATCCTGCAAACCAAAAGGTCGCAGGTTGGATTCCTAGTCAGAGCACACGCCTGAGTTGAGGGCCAGGTCCCCAGCAGGGGTTACGTGAGAGGCAACCACACATTGATGTTTCTCTCCCTCTCTTTCTCCCTCCCTTCCCTTCTCTCTAAAAATAAATAAATAAAATCTTTAAAAATATTTTCTCTTGACTGAAATAACCATACTTTTTTAAGATTCTTGTATGTAGGAATTGCTATATATATAGTATATTGTTTTATTTTTAACCTTACAGAATTAAAACGATCTTCAGAACATAAGTTTTCAGAAATACAGACTGAAAAGAACAAACAGAAAGATGATTTGGACAGTATGGAAAATTCAGACAAGATAAAGGCCTTGAAACAAAGGCTACAGATGGAGATACAAATTACTACAGTTATTCAACACGTGTTCCAGGTAATGTGTATATAAATAAGGAAGGGAGGTAAAGAACTTTTTTTATTACTAAAAATGGTTGATTTTATTACTTTCAGAATTACAGTTAGTCTTTGATCTTGACAAAATAATCCAGTGCTGAAAATTGGTCTGTTTATATATATCTGGAATTCATGTATATTTAATGTTTATGGTATTGATTTTTCATTATGGCATTTATAAATGGAATGACTTTTAGCAGCCCTGTGGAGGCAGAATGGTACAATGGCGGAGAGCATTAGATTCCAAGCTGGGAGTTTGGTGAAAACATTGATGGGAATGATGGGAATCTAGAGTTAAGATCCTGGCTGCTACTTAAAAGTTGCTGACCTTGAGCAAATTATTAACTTTCCTAAGTGTCCGTGTCCTTGTTTAAAAAGAGTGGTTGCGACAACTATCAAAGAAAATTCATGTTAATCTCCTTAGCATAGTGTCTGGTCCAAGTAAATTCTCAATAAATGTTGGTAGTTATAATCAAGTTTTAAATTTTTAAATTTTAAGTGTCCTTTTCTTTATTCTGGAGTTTTTTTAAAAGCGCTTTGTGAATTATAAAATGTCTCTGGAACTGTTGAAATATTTAAATTGCCAGTTTCCAATTATGAAGATGCACAGTTAAAAAACTATTATATGTAAAAGAAATGCCTATTATGTGTAAAGCATATCCTTGTAGAATATGAGGCCTTCTGTATCACCATAAGAAATTCTTCTACAGGTCTTACACCTACTTTTTAGTAGGAGTGGGTTTTTCAGTTAGAAGTCGTCAAATCCCCTAGGCTAACCTTAAGAAGAGGATTGCGTGATGAGTAAAGAATCATTTTCATTTGCTTTGGCACATACTCCTTTCTACCACTTTGAGACTTCTGTTAGTCTGCATTTCTTTTTTTATTATTATTATTATAAGAGAGTTTATTTAGAAAGTCACAGGGGTAGAAAAGGTGAGCCAACTGGGGTGCATGGGCTCAAGAAATAAGTTACAGAAGCAAAAGAGGAGCTGGAGCTTAGGAGAGAAAAGACAAAGGTCATGCACCTGGTAGGGAAAAGAGGGGGAAGGGGCAGGTGCTGGGAATGCTCCAGAGCAAGTGCAGCTGGGGAAATAAGGGGGAGACGGCATTATTCTACATTTTTAAATTTTTATTTACATTCTCTAAACTAGTGTTAACATTGAATTAATGAACTCATTACTTTGTTAAACAGAATATAGGTTTGGCTAAGTTGGGAGCTCTCTTTGTTCCTAATGGAGGATCAGTCTTCAGGGGTTCAGTCATGTGTGAATACTTACTTTCATCTGCCTTTTCAAATTGGACTGAATTTGTATACACTGGCCTTTTTATTAACTTATAACAAGAATGAGTCTTATTTAGGCCAAAGTTTTATTTTTTATGTGTAATAATATATCATTATATTCCAAAATGGGTTTTAACAATATTTCAATTAATAACTCAGTATCATTCAGCTATCGTTTTTCAGTGCATAATGACCAGAATTTTCATTAATTATGACCCTAATTATTCCTCCAATGTCTACCACAGAAATGCTCTTCATCTTTTTTCAGGGTCTTGAGACTTGGCAAGAGCTGAGAATTAAGCTCTTGTTTTACCTCTTTTTAAAAATAAGACATATTACTTAGGCTCAAATTGTTCACTATGGAGGTACAAAGTGAACTCTGAACCAACTGCAATCTTTTTTCTTTAATCTAGGATACCACTAAAAGCACCTTTCATGGGAAAAACCACCCACAAAAACTGATGAAGCATAGAAAAGCGTTAGCATTGTAACCCTTCCCTAGAATTATGGGGATCAAGCCTGAAGCCTTACTGAAAGTGGAAATGAGCATATATAATAATGTATCGCTTTTTTTTTCACAATCACAGAGTAAATGTTCACATTTAGTTTGGTAATTATTTCATAAGATCAGCGAAAGAGGGTGTTTTGAAAGCTTGTTAAGTTTTTAAAATGTCTATAACTTTAATTTGAAAAAAATTTTTTTGTATTACAGAACCTCATTTTGGGGAGTAAAGTCAATTGGGCAGAGGATTCTGCTCTTAAGGAAACTGTTCTGCAGCTTGAGAAGAATCTCACCATGATCTAAGAAGAATTCTATGTCGGCATTATTTGTTTTTGTCTTTGATATATCATTTAAATAACCAATTTTAGGTGAAATATGTTTTTCAGTGTTTTTGGAAGTATTCTTATACTGCAAAATTTTTTTTTTACCTTAATATTATAACATGGAATCTACTGTTTTAAATATTATAATTAAAGTGACTGGCATACTCTAAAAAGAATCTGAAAATATTGGCCTTGCAAGGGTTCAGAAAGACATCATCTAGTCCGCTTTCCACTCTATGTGAACATTTTTTCTACAATGGTCCTGGAGGCCCAACTCTCGTTTGGAATATGTCTCTGCATTTCTTCGTCAACCAAAATGCTAGAAAAATTAGAAAAGCGTATTCACGCTTTTATTTTTTTAACAGTTGGTTGTATTTTATTCAAATAAATCTTATTTTAGATTTATCTCATTATAGATTCTTCTTTTATTGAGATGTAATTGATATATAATGTTGTATAAGTTTAAGGTGTACGTTTTGAATTGACCACCATGACATTAGCTAATGTCTCTGTTATGTCATAATTCTTTCTTTTTTATGGTGAAAACATTTGAGACCTAGTCTCTCAGCAACTTTGAAGTATATAATACAGTATTGTTACTATAATCACAATGCTGTGTGTTAAATCTCCAAAACTTAATCATCTTTTTTTTTTTTAAGATTTTATTTATTTATTTTTAGAGAGGGGAAGAGAGAGAGAGAAACAACCCAGCCATGCGCCCTCAACTGGGAATCAAACCAGCAACCCTTTGATTCACAGGCCAGCACGCAATTCACTGAGCCACACCAGCCAGGGCTAATCATCTTCTAACTGTAAGCTTGTACCCTTTGACCAACATCTCCTCATTTCCCCCAACTTACACCCACATCTGTAAACAGAGACCCAAATAAAGCGCCTTAGCCTTGGAAAAAAGAAAAAGATATCCAATGGGTTAATAGTTGTGGTTATTGTAGAGGAATTGTGATTTTTTTCTCTTGTATGTATCACCGTAAGAAATTCTTACAAAATTATTGGAAATAAAATATTTATCAGGCATCCCTTTCATAAGCTAAAAAATTAAAACAATAAATGTTGCTCTTGTAATTAAAAAATAGAACGCCACTTTTTATACATCCCATCCAATCTTTTGAAAACTCTGACTTGAGCTGTTTATTAATTTGGAGCTGTTGATCATTTTTATAGACAGCATGGTGTTTTTAGCGTTCTTTAAGACTTTAAACAACTTGGTAAGATGCATGGCAGTTGTTAATAACATTTGAAATATGCTCTTTAGATCAATAATAAAAATATTGAGACTTGCCTAAATTTGTATGCTGAACAATTTTCTTTGGAAGATTTAGTTTTACTTCATTTGTTTTGATAAATCATAATTCACTTGTAATTTTATTTATTTTGCCACGGTGAATTCCTGGAAATTCTCTGCATAAATTGTAAAACTAGTTATATTTTTCTTCTAGGAAATCAATTGGTAAAATGCCTTTCTGATCCAAAGATACGGCATTAAATAAATCATAGGTGCACCGTGTATTAGTGAATCCCAGCTCGATGGGTTATCAGTATCATCTGAAAAACTTTTTGCATTTTCCTGGGACTCTGTTATACTGTGTGTTCCCTCTTAGAGTCCAACTCAGAAATTGTTAGTTTGCTTTGCCTGAAATCCTGCTGGGTAACAACCCCAAACCTCAGTGGCTTATAACAGTTGTTCCTGTCTTGGATCCCTGGTTTGGCTGATCTTTCTAGGACCCAGGCTTGAAGGAACAGCCACTATTTGAAACATGTTCTCATGGTTTATGAGGCCAAGTCAAATTACACACACAAGCACATTTAAAGTTTCTGTCTGGGAGAGGTGTACATTTTTTCCACCCAGGTTTCATTGACCAGCCCAACATCAATGGGGCGGTAAAGTATAATTCTTCCACAGCAGGGACATTCTGAGTTCCAGAATGGTCGACAGAAAATGGGTATTTGTTGAAAAGATTTCAGTTTCCCAGTCTGCATCTTGGTCTTAAATATTAACCTCCCTTCTCTGTGTAAAAGACACACCCCTTCCCAAGGAAGATAACCTAACAATGTCATGCAATAACAGTTTCAAAGTTCAGGATCTCAGATCCAGATGTGGCTCTTCTTGATCTGGAGACCTGAGAACTGAGAAGACAAGTTATGTTATTTCAGACAATAGTGGACAAGGCCTGTAGCAATTCTGAAATATAAGTTGGTAAGTGATAGGAAGTGCCCCTTCCTAGGACTAGGGAACACTTGGATTTGGCTCTCGTGCTCTCTGGAAGCAGTTCTTCATCCGTGGTATCTTATTCTGCAGTTTCGGAGGTTCTCCCCTACCACTACCACGGCCATATCTGAAGAGGGCATTAGAGAGTATGCCCTTGCGCACAGCTTTCTAGTTTAGGGACCCTAAGATATTTTGTATCTCAGCCTTTAAATTCAAGCTAGGGATGGAGGTGTAAGGGGACAGATGGTAATGGAAAAAATATAATAAAGATTATACATTTAACAAAATAAAACATTCAAGCTAATGGTGCTTTGGTTAATTTACTTTTCTCAAAAATGGTAGTGGTGGTGGTGATGGTTGCTTTGGTTGCTCATTTCATCAATATCAGAGTCAGCAAACTATGGCTTATCAGCTGCCTGTTTTTACAAATAAAATTTTATTGGAACCAAGCCACACCCATACATTTACAAAGTATCTGTAGCTGCTTTCCCTTCACAATAGCATAGTTGAGTTGGATTGAATAGCTCTAACAGAGATGATAAAGCCCCTCCACGACATTTTTCTTAGTTATTGGCTTGAAGAAACACTTGTCCTGTAGGAAGTTCTCCATTCTGATTTATTTACAAGTTTTGAGTACCTTGTTTCACCTCTGTATTCCTATAAACTAGAAGTTAAATCTAACTTTTTTAAAAAGAAAATTTATTTATTCATTTTGAGAGAGAGAGCATAAGGGAGGGAGAAAGGGAGAGAAACATCAATTGGTTGCCTTTCAAACGCACCCCAGCCCAGGACTGGGCCCACAACCAAGGCTTGTGCCTTGACTGGGAGTTGAACTGGCTACCCTTTTCTTTGCGGGACAACACCCAACCAGCTGGGCCCCATCAATCAGACTAACTTTTTTTTTTCTGGGTACTTCATATTGCATCACATCAGGAGGCTATGGCGCGTGCTGAGTGCTGCCTAACAGATCTACAGCCAATGTCAGCGACAGGGTGCATGGGACAAGAAAGGAGTCAAAGGCTCGGTGACATAGGGGCTTTAAGAAGACACAATGCAAGAGGTAAAATCAGATGGTGTGCTTCAGGTCCATGAAAATAGCTAAAAAATAAATAGCCTTGAGAATATACATAAAAATCAGGGGACTTCAGTGGGGTGTGTAATCAAATGATTTGATGACAGGAGGCTAATTGAGCAACAGGAAGAGAAGGTAGCATTTAGGTATTGGTTCAGCTTCAGCTACCTTTTTGGAAGTTTTCTCTTTTTTTAATTTATTGATTTCAGAGACAGAGGAAGCGGGAGAGAGAGAAACATCAACTTGATGTTCCGTTCACACATGCATTCACTGGTTGCTTCTTGGATGTGTACTGACAGGATCCAACCCACCGCCTTGGTGTGTCAGGACAGTACTTGAACCAACGGAGCTACCTGGCCAGGGCATCTTCAGTTACTTTTATCATCTTCATCCTAGAGGGAAATAATCCCAAAGGAGCCTGGATGAGAATTCTGTAAAGAAATAAGAATGCCAATTCTTAGAAATAAGCCCACAGTTAGAGAAAAGTCAAAGCGTTTTCTTGGCAGACTTGCCAACACAAAATCTTACCAGTATGACCAGTATGCAAATACCAAATTTGCACTGCATTTGGCATTTTCTGAATTTGTCTTCAAGTAATATCAGGAGGTTTCTTGTTATTAGAGGACTTGGAAAGTTTTTAATAAAAGCTCTAAATCATGGTTCCTCTCTGCCCATTTTCATCTCTTTCTCAGGTATAGTCATAAAGAAAAATGGAAAATATTTTATTTTAATAAATTGCCAAGGAAGTCTGTGTTGTTTAAATGATTTCAGAATAAGAATTTAATATTGTAGATTTTCATAGAGAAACTTGCTGTTTCTCTGTATGTAAATGAAAATCTGTGTGCTGGGAATCCAAGCTGCTGTTGCTTTTGAGCTCTTCCCCCAGCATTATTGAGATCATTGACAAAATCATAAGATGTTTAAATTATACAACAGGATGACTTGATATATCTATATAGATTCCCTTTTTAAAATGTCTTGGGGAGGGAAATAGGTGGAGGTGGAAAAGGGTATAGCAGAGGTAAATGGTAATGAAAAAAAATACAACAAAAAATGAGCTATTATCCCTGGTTGGTGTGGCTCAGTGGATTGAGTGCCAGCCTGCAAGCCAAAGGGTTGCTGTTTGATTCCCAGTCAGGGCACATGCCTGGGTTGCAGGCCAGGTCCCCAGTTGGGGGCGCGTGAGAGGCAAATACACATTGATGTCTCCCTCTCCTCCTTCCCCTCTCTCCAGAAATAAATCTTTTTTTTAAATATGAGCTATTAAAAAAAGAAAAAGAAAAATGTCCTTTGCCCATCTAATCATTTATCAATCTGATTTTTAGAACATATGCTGCTAAAACAAGCTTTGAAATCTTTCTTTAAAAAAGGTTTTATTTATTTTTAGAGAGAAGGGAGGGAGAGAAATATCTGTGTGGTTGGCTCTTGCGCTCTCTGCGGGTGACCTGGCCCAGCAACCCAGGCATGTGCCCTGATTGGGAATCGAACCTGCGACCCTTTGTTTTGCAGGCTGGTGCTCAATCCACTGAACCACACCAGCCAGGGTTGAAAGCTTTTTAAAAAATAGATTCTGGTCTCCTCCACAGACATATTAAATCAGAAGGGCCCACATTTGGGCTCAGTAACTTACTTTTTTTTTTAAATTTTTTTAATGATTTTACAGAGAAAGAGGAGGGGGAGACAGAAGAGGGAAACGTCGATTTCTTCCTGCATTTTTATGTACTCATTGGTTGCTTCTTGCCTGTGCCTTGACTTGAGACAGAACTGCAACCCTGGGATGATGCTTTAACCAACTGACACCGGGCCAGGGCAAATTCCATTTCTAAAAAGCTATAAATCACTGACCTAGATCATCAAAACAAATTTGTCACTTTAAATAATTACAGTGGCTTAAGGCTACATTACCCATAAAGTTACATTGAGTAACCACAATATATTGTATATTAAAAGTTATAACAATGTAAACATTCATTTTTACTATAGAATTTAATATCACTTTGGGGGAATGATATACAATAGATGGCTTATGTTTCAAGGAAAAACGTGAACTTTTGCGTTCCCTCAAATTTGAAGCAGGCAGCAGTATAGTATCAAGACAAATAGTGGAAAAAAAATACAGAAACAGAAGACCAAATTAATCAATGCCAATGAGGAAGGACATATGAAATGGCTTTGTATAGACCCGGAATTGACCACTCTTCCGGAATTTGCCATTAACTCCGAAGTTTTAACATAATTGTTCGTTTTAGAAAACCACGAGATTGTATTTGACTTCAGATTAAATTTGGACTATACTGAAATTAGAAACTGGTTTTCTGGAGAGGAAATGGTCCTAGATCACTCCTGGCTAACGAGCAAAACAAACCCAACATCAGAAACCTTCATCTGCAAAGGGAACAATGGGAAACACATGCGTTCTAGGAGACATGAGGGGGTGGGGTCACGCAAAGAGGGGTGGTGCTAGCGCCACAGTGGAGGATCAAGCCCACTCGCCCCTCCTCCCTGACGTCATAGACAGAGCCCGCCCCCAGCTGCCCAAGACTCCAGTGACCGAGGCAGCTCGCTAGCGCCCCGGAAGCTGCCCCTTCTCAGGGGTCATGATGGGCAGTAAGATGGCGTCTGCTAGCAGGGTCGTTCAGGTAAAGAGATTCGGTCGCCTTTCCGCACCAAGGGCGGTAGGGATGGTGCTGACTATAGCTAAAAGCGCTGGGGAGGAAAGGCGGTGGCGGAGACTGCGCGGTGCCCGCAGCCCTGAGTAGGGCCAGCGGAACCACTTGGGGGTGTGTGAGATTTGGACCTTGAGCCCGTTGGGTCGGGTAGTAAGCCGGTGACCGGAGCTGAGGGTTCGAACCAGGCCGCGGGCGTGTCGCAACTTAGCAGGTAGGCATATAGCTGCTTTGGGGGGTCCCTGGACTGCCCTCCGCGAGGATCTTGTTAGCTCTCCTAGAAGTCGGCGGGCTAGGCTGCCCTGGCCAAATCCTGACCAATCGGCGTCCAGTATAGTCTGTGATATCCCGGCCAGTACACCCCGATCAGCCAATCAGAAGGGAGGCGGTAGCGGCGGGGGAAAGCAAGCAAACCCTTCGCTGACCCAGTGTGTCCCTTCAAGGACTTGGGAATGGCCGGAGAACTGGCTGCACCTTCGCCCCACCAATTCAGGTGTCTGCTTACAGGCCGGACGGGAGGGAATTAAAAAAAAAAAAAAAAAGATTATTTAGGTTTAACTATAATACATGTTTTAGTGTTGGTTTCCCAAGCTTTTTTTCCTAAATTTAGGTTGGCAGCTATAGGAACTTAGTTAATCCACGTGTTAGTTACTAACTCCTAATAGCATTTGTATTGCTTCTCCAGCTGTGGTCTCGAGCTTGAAGAGCAGTGGTAAAATTGGATATAAAGGAACTAACTCAAACTCCACTTTTGTGGTTGGTTTAAATGGTCCTTTTCAACTCTGAAAGTGTATTGTATTAATTTTGATATGAGAAGTGGATTTCCTTCTGCACAAGTATATCTCCTGTGCCCGTCGGGGACACATAAAGACCTTCTCTTAAAATTGTGTCAGTCTGAAATATAATCGTAGATCTTAGTCTTGGTCTCATTGTAATGAATGACCTTCGCTTACTCATTCATTGGATATTTATTGAGCATTAACTAATTAAAGATTCTGTGAGGATAAAGCAAACATCTAACAAAGAACTGGTATCCATAATATATAGCGCGATTTTAAAAAATGATATTGCACAAAAGAAGATATCCAAATGAGCAGTAAGCCTGTGAAAAGAGGCTCAATATCATTACTTGCAAGGAAAATACAAGTGAAAACCAGAAAGTACTACTACACCCACCTAATGATTAAAATTAAAATGTTGATGGTACCAAGTGATGACGAGAATGCAAAGCGCCCGAAACCCCCATATATTGCCGGTGGGAGGATGAACAGGTACAGCTGCTTTGGGAAACTGTCAGTCTCTAATAGTTAAACATACCTTCCCTTTGACCCAGCGATTCTACTCATACGTTTACACCCAAGAGAAATGAGTGCATACACTATATAGAAAAGACTCGTATAAAAGTGTTCATAGGAACTTTATCCATAATAAACCCCAAACCAGAGAAAATACAAATGGTCATTAGCGAGATAAACAAATTGTGGTAGATTTGTTAAAATGGAATAGTACACAGTATTAATAAAGAACTAACTACTGATATTGGCACAAAAAAGAAAAAAAGATACTGTGAGGTATACAATAAGGAATGGTTTGTCTCCTAACAGAGCTGCAACGACTTTGACTAAGATATTCAAAATACAAAGCAGAATGTGCTAACATGAAATAATTACATATTATATTAGCAAATTTTATTGAGTACTTCTGTTCCAAGCCTGCGTTCAGTGCTGGGGCCTATAGTGCCAGCAAAACAGACCTGGGGCCTGCATAGAGCTTCAAATTCAGCTGTTGATCCATACCTTGAAGAAAGGGTAGTATTTCAACAGACTCACTGGCACAAGCTCATGGAAATTCACAAAGCATAGTATCAACATTAAGTAGAGAAATTTGGCTGGACTACAGGGGATTTAGAAGTAATTTTAAAAGAGTAAGTTATAGGTATTAATTAAATGACTGCTGAATGCCAGGCAGTGTATATTTGATATGCTTGGGCTGACGTAAGAGCAGAAAGGTGAGTTTGTCATATAGGAATTCATTTGGCTGCATGAGGCACAAGGGAAGAAGATGGGTGGTTGGATTAATTCAGGGACTGAGATTTACAGGTGAAAATAAGCCTCCAGCAAGAAAGTTGAGAGTGCTGGAAAAGAGAACATTGAATGACCTGTGGGTTCTAGGCTTATTTTCCCCTCATAGAGGTTATACTATTTTGCATTCCTTATAGCAATGAATAAGTGCCTGCTTCCCTATCATCTTCCCAACAGACGGCTGTTATCCAGCTTGTACGCTAAAACCTAATTAATGAAAAATATTAATCTCCATGCAGTTTTATTTTCTCTTAATATACATAAGGCTGACTATCTTTTAATGTGGTTGAAGACCTATTTCCATTTCTTCACCTGTGGAAAATATCTTACCCATTTTTCTATGCTTACAGGTTCTATATATAGTATGGCTATTAACCTTTGGTCTATTGCAAAATTTTTTTACCTAGTTGGATATGTTGCGGGGGGGGGGGGGGTCTATTTTTTTCTTTTTAGCATAGTCCAGATTATCAGGTTTTTTCCCCTTATAGGGGTATGGTTGATAAAATAAGATTGACTACATTACTGTTGAAGTTGTGTAATGTGATTATCAGGGCTTATACTACTTTCTCTACTTTTACATAATTTTCAAAATTTTGTTAAAAAAAGGGGGGATCCCAAGTAGTGTGGGAATTTCATCTGTAAGGGCATATTATAGCATAGTTTTAAGTGTACAAAAGCAATGTTGAAATGGATTCTTTCCAGTGTATGTGCACTGTGTGTGTATACATATTCACATGCTTATATACTTAGTCTTAGCATACAAATAGCCTGTTCACTCATTTGGCAGATGTTTTCTGAACATTTACTGTGCACCAGGCACTGCTGCAGAAATGCTTAATTTTCTGACTTTGCCTTTCGAGGGACCTAGCTGTCCTGTAAATCATTGGCTCATTTATCTGTCCGCTACACAATATTCTTAAGTTGTTCAGGAGACTGGGGCAGCACAAAAGAGAAGCATCAGATTTTGGATTCAGGGGAAGTTTCTTAGGAGTGATATTTGAGCTGCTTTAAAAGATAAGCAGTCAGGTAAAAGCAGAGGCATGGAAATGGGTGGGATTGGGGAAAGATTTCCTGGTAGAAGACAAAAGCTCTAGATTGAACTGGGATGGAAATGGCATGATGAATTAGGACAATGGAAAGTATGTATTTCTGTGGGTGTAGGAACAAGCCTTAAAAGGGCTATTAAATGTTTAAACCTATTTTATATGGGTTTTGGGATCAAGATAGTGTTTCCCCTTCGTGCTTTTGTGCATTTTTTTCCCCCCAGACTTTTTACACAGAACACATACTGCTTTTGTAGTCAGAAAACAAACCTTTTAATTATGTAATTTTCAGTACATTTTTTATCCTATTCTAAACTGCTAGATATTAACAGATTAGGGAAACAATATTCAAGTCAGGAAACTTCCAATTCTTACCAATTAGCAGGACAATATATAAGTCACACAACATAAAATCGATGTCATCTTTTTCATAGGGTTGTCTTTGAGGTCAGTTGGCAGTGCAGTAAAATGTCTTATAATGTATAAAGTACAAAGTTATTGGGATTAGCAAGTAAGATAAGTTAATAATTCATAGACCAGCTTTCCTGTTCAGGGAAGAGTAAAGGAGTAAAATTTAAAATTGCTGTCAAATAATAAGTTATTTTACTTTAATGAAGGTTCAGTAGGTTTTCTTGTATATATAGCTAATGACTTTATTTTAGTGTTTCATCTTTTTTTAATGCATTTTATTTTTCCTTTAGGTAGTCAAGCCACATACTCCATTAATAAGGTTCCCTAACAGAAGAGACCATCCTAAACCCAATGGTAAGTTGTACTTTAGATTTTTTTTATGGTGCACATGTATATTTCTACTTGAATATCCTATTATAGGCAATATTTTTCAATTTAAAATCAGGTAGACTTTGTAGCTTAGAAGAAAGTGGTACCTTAAGTAGCATGCAATTAAAAATTAACTTATTACCTCCATTTAAAAAGGAAATGACTCAACAATAGATGTCTGAATTTTTGACGATACCGAGTTTATTTAGGGGAATTTATATTCTACCTTTCTTTCCTTCTATCCTTTAGAATAATGCCCCATGCTTACATTTACAGATACTGTGAGGAATAATAACCATTTCTATATTTCCCTCCAGCTAACCTTTTTTTCATTTATTCATTTATCTGTTTATTCAGTCAATAAATATTTCTTAGATTGCTGTAGACGTTAGCAATCATTGCCTAGAAAGTAACTGAAGATTCTGAACAAAAGTCCTCTTTTTCTCTGACCCCTCCCTTTTCACCAGATCCTCTGTCCCTATCTTCATTATAAGATATTTGATCCTTAATTCAGGGAAAATTTTAACAAATTTTATACAGATATTTTTAACTCACTGTAACTCTTGAAGAATTAAGATAGAGTTGACAAACAAGTATAAAGGTATTGAGAAAACAAATCTCATTTATGTTTACCAGAATTCTTATTCCCTATTTTAAGATATATTATTACCTATAAACTTCACTGCATGACGAAACTTCAGTAACATAGGTTATATGGGTTGAACTCCACTACCTAGAAATTTCAGTTTATAAACTTGTTCAATTTAGTAATTCACTAACTTAACACTACCTCCATATTTGTTTTAAGAATATGAAATTTTTTTTAAAGATTTTATTTATTTTTAGATAGAGGGTTGGGGAGGGAGAGAAACGTCAGTGGGCGCCTTCCATATGACCAGGGGCCGAACCGGCAACCCAGCCATGTGCCCTGGCTGGGAATCGAATCGGTGACTTTAGCTTTGCAGGATGATACCCAACTAACTGAGCCACACTGGTCACAGCCTTTATGAAATTTTATATAGCTACCCAATTAAGTTACTCTCCAAAACTTACCTCTCAGAATTATAATACTTATTTCAAGAATGACTAAATTATTCAATAATAGATTGTGCAAAATAGTATTTTAAGACCTCTGAACAATTTTTCTAATTACATTTTTTTAATTTCAGTATCAGAAATTTTGAGATCATCAGGACTACCATCTCACTCTTCTTCAATTTCACAGCATTTTAAAGGAAGTAAATCGCCAGATTGGCTGATGCATCAGGGTCCACCAGACACTGCAGAAATAATAAAAACATTACCTCAGAAATATAGAAGGAAACCTATGTCTCAAGAAGAAATTGAATTTATCCAAGTATGTTGTTGGTCTTTATCACAATATTGTGCAAAACACCTTAACACACTTTTGGCTGTTGGAATTTCATATGCTGAATTATACGCTTCTCCCATTGTCTTGTCACGGTGTGTCCATAGCTAAGACACAGACGGTCTGATAGGCCAGGATTATGAGAAATAAATCATATCCAAGCTCTCAGTTAATGTGCATAAAAAAAATCTGTGTACAAATATGATGTTTGGAAGTAATATATATAACCACATGAAAAAACTCTTTAGGGTTCTCAGTAATTTTTCATAGTGTAAAGGGCTTCTGAGACCACCAAATTAAGGACCACTGATCTAGGTGAACCTTAAGTCCCTTCCAGATCTGAAATTACTTAGGACATTTCTGTGAGTGCCCACAAGCAATGGAAAAATCCCAAAATTGTTTTTAAAGATCATTTGCTTAAAAATAATGTAAATTTGTATAGTGGCCATGAAAACATTTTTTCTGTAAATTTAATACCTAATCTTACTGTTTTATTTTTTTTCCATTTCAGCGTGGAGGTCCAGAATAATCACTGATACTGGCTGCTGTTTGTCATCAGACAAAAGAATAGTCTTTACAATAAAGGACTTCCAAAATGACAAATGAGAAATTGTACATTAAACAACTTTAATAAATATTCTGTAAACAAAAAAAACCCTACATAGAAAATTTAGATGGACAATTATATCTCATAATTTATGTATCTTGGTCAGCTCCTCCACAAGCTTACCTGATTGTTTATATACTTTATACTTATTAAAGTACACATCTGAAAATGTTAGCCTATTAACTTATTCTTGATTATCAAGTATTACCAGTGTTGAACTATTAAAAGCACACAATGTCTTATCTAGTAAACCATCATAGGTTTCCCATAATTTCACTTCTTTCAATTTCTGTTTAGAAATGAATTTATTAGGCAGAATTGCTGCCTTTTGGAAGTGCTTTTCCTGAAACTGGATGATGATCAGTGAAATAGTGGTTCCACTATTTGTTCTTAATTCTCTTTTTTCATTCAAAAAGTTACTGGAGTATAACTGGCTTAATAAGCACATCCTACTCTAAATGATAAAAATATAGCCAAAGCAAAAACCAGTGACTTTGTAGTATTAACTCTGGGAAGTTAATACAAAAGATTATTTGTCACCTATTTTTAGAAAAAAAAAATGTCAGTATAAAATCAGATCAAAATGAATATAGCATAGGTATAAATGTTTAACTAGAAATTGCAATTTCTTATGTTTTTAGGGTTAAGAAAGTGTTGTTCTTTGGTTTATTTTACTCTTTTAATTGTAATAATGTATGCAAATCCTGGTAACCATTAACTTTCTCAAACATAATGTCTGAAAGCTTCATAAAATCAACTTAAATATTTACCTTGTCAACGTAATTTATGAAACTTTAAAAGGGTCTTCCTGTGCCAAGAGTATATATGATTGTGAAAATAAAGTCTCACAAAACTAAATAAATTTTCTTCCATACCTTTACAGATTTCTAGAATATGCTTTAAAGAAGACATCCATAGCCCTGGTCAGAGCATTAGGCGGTTAGAGCATCGTCCCCAATACACCAAGGTTGCAGATTCTTTCTCCAATCAGGGCATGTATAAGATGCAACTAATGAATGCATAAATAAGTGGAACAACAAATTAATGTTTCTCTCTCCCATCCTTCCCCCCTTCTCGCTCTAAAATTAATTTTAAAAAAATTTTTTTAAATCCCTATAGTAGTTTATAAGCAATAGATAAGTAGAATTGTTGAGTATTGCCCAGTTTGTCAACAAAGATAATGGGTTAATCTTTACTTTTTTTTTTGGTATTCTAGAGTTGACCTGCTTCTCTTATAAATTCTGTGTTGTGGCCTAGTATAAATGTTGCTCAATTCGAATCTGTGGTAGGGATTTGGTATTAGCAATAAGCTGTTCTGGTGACTCATGAGAAATACATGATTCATGGGATTTTTTATTATTTTAAAATTCATTCGGAATACTTTCCTAAAAAACTAGCACTAGTGCCCTGGCTGGATGGTTCAGGAGGTTGGAGCATTGTCATGTACACCAAAAGGTTGTGGGTTCAATCCCTGGTCAGTGCACATACATAGCTTGCAGTTTTGATCCCAAGTCACTGCGTGTATGGGAGGCAACTGATAGATGTTTCTCTCTGCTAGTAGTCAATGTAGGCGTGTAGATCCAGAGCAAAGCTCAGCCTCTCCACTGTATTCCCTTTACTAAATTACAAGCCTTGGTATCCTGCTGCCTTCTTCAAATATACCTCCGAAAATCAGATTCTCAACTCTTAGAAACATCAAGTGATCCGATTCAAAACCTTAGAAGTTCCCTTGCCCTGCCGACCAGCTCACCCCAGCACATACCCTCCTGTCAGCAAATCCTATTGTCTAGAAGCCAGACTGGTAAAACCTAATACAGCCATCTGGACTACTGCAATAATTCTTTAAATGGCCGCCTTGTTTTTCCTTGCCCTCGACCCCAGAAGTCTGTAGTTTGACCTGTCAGAACAGCCAGAGGAACCTTTTAAAACATGGCTGGATCATACCATTTGCTCAAAACTGCAGTGGCTTTTCAGTGATCTCTTGTCCCACCCTATTGAAGATTGAAAACCATAATATCTTTACCCCCTTCCCCTGCTCAATTATCTCTATAGCACTTATCACTACGTATCAATACATACTTTTTATCATAACATATTTTACTTGTTATCTACTCCCACTTGAAGGCAAGGATCTTTTTCTTTCCGGTTGACTTCCCAGCCTGCAACAGAGTCTGGCACATAGTAAGCCCTCATTAGATATTCACTGAATAAATGAGTTAATGTTTAATTTGTTGATTTGTATGAGAATTTATGAGAAAGCTGGGTATTGGTCACAGTTAACACTTAATTGAGCATTTACTATGTCTAACCTTACGTTAACCTTCCTGCATGTCTCATTTAATCCTCACAACCACCTATGATGTAGTCTATTACTATTTCCACTTTACAGAGTAGAAAACTGATGCCATACACAAAATTCTTCAGTTGACTTGTGTCCCTGGGCGTGCTTCGTCATGAAGGCACTGGACTAATAAGAAAGAATACCTCTTGACCAGGCTTTAAGAAGTGGTCATGCGTCTGAGTAACCTGAGATTGCCAAGCCAGGCGTCCCTAGTAACCGTAGCGACAGAACACCCGCTACCAAAAACCACAAAGGGACATCAGGGACAAAGGCCAAGCCTTTCACATTTATACACGCCTATTAAGTCCGGAACTCAGAACAGTATAAACGCTAAATCGTCGGTGGTAGTTAATATCTAGGTTACAACGGTAACTAGGGGACACAAACGCGGACCTACGGAAACACACGACTTTCAGCACCACGTGATCGCCTGACAGGGCGGTTGGCCCCACGGAAAAGCCAACGTGCTGTACCTTGCGTAACTTCCGGGGGCCCGGCCTATTTAAGAGCACCCACGCCCATCCCGGAAGTGGGCGGAGCTAACAAAGCGTCAGCGCCTAGTGGACGGAAGTGGCTGTTGGAGGCTTAAAGGTAGCTTTAAATTCCTGCTACCTATTGGGAGATAGCTCTTTTCAGCTGGTGTCTGGCTTCACGTGCGGATGGCTGTGGACGTGAAGTCGCGAGCAAAGCGTTATGAAAAACTGGACTTCCTCGGGGAGGGACAGGTGAGGCTCTCGGGGAATCGGGGGATCGTTGAGGGGAGGGCTCCGAGTATCATCGTCTCTTCACAGGTTTTCTCGTGCAAGCTGGAGGACTGGCCTTTTGCCGAGGCTGCCCAGATGCCGCTGCTGCCCCCGTGTCCACCCTGAGCAACCCTCCCCTCTCTGAACTACGGACGGGAACGGGACGTGGACTGCCCCGCTACGTGTCAAGCCGCCGCGAGTCCGCTCCAAGAACCCTTGATTCTTTGCTTCCCAAAATCTAAAATAAAAAGCCAACCACAAAAAACTTCCCACAGACATACGTTATTTTTGTTTTCCTCTCTAGTTTGCCACGGTTTACAAAGCCAGAGACAAGAACACCAACCAGATTGTCGCTATTAAAAAAGTGAGTTACAGGGTTTTTTTTCCTTTGAATTTCTTTGAAGATTCGGGTGTGTGTGAGCTGGTAGATGGCCGTTTGACTAATCTTGACCGTGCTTTGCTAATGAGGACTGACTTACGCCGTTTCTAAAGAAGGCGAAGTTTGTGTCTTGTGTCCCAAGATGGAAGTCAGTTGAACTAGTTTTTTGTTCCATTAGTTGAAATTGAAATGAAGATGAAGCTATGTTTGCTTTATAAACTCAGACGTTAGCAAAGCGGATAAAAGACTGCCAGTCTTTTGGGTTCTCAGAACTATTTAATGTTATGATCTTCCGGATCACTATTTCTGCCTCACCTGCATTCACTCTGTGCATCATTTCTGTATTTTCTGTGTACAGATTGACTGTGAAAGGCTTTCACCAACATTAACAACATTGATGTGCATGCGTTTTTAAAAATGATTTAATTAGCTTTTTTATATGCATTCATTCAAGAAGCATGTGTTATATTTAGCTAACTGTCTGTATGCCAGGCACTTTCACCTACATTTTTTTCATTTAACCCACAAAACAGCTTTGTGAAATAGGTAAAGTGTTTACACTTTACACTTGAGGTACCTGAGGTTAAGAGAGATTAGGTGACTTTTCAAGATGATACACAGATAGTAATTGCTAAAGCTAGAATATACGTCCAGGTGTCCTGCTGTCCCATTGATTGCTCTTTCCCATACTACTGCAGTCAATAACCTTCTCAAGGAGAGGTTATTTTGCTCATATCTCAAGGCCTATTTGATGAGGTAAGTGACCTCCACCTTCCTATTGTTCCTGTTGCTGCTTTTTGCTACATTGGATCTGTTTCTCCTTCAAAATATGCTTCTCTTTTGAAGCATGTTTTCTTCATTCACTTAACTCCTGACTCCCTTTCCATTGTTATTATTTTTATTTTTTTTAATCCTCGCCCAAAGATACATTTATTGATTTTGAGAGAGAGGGAAGCATCAATTGGTTGCCTCTGGTAAGCACCCTGACTGGGGATGGAACCCGCAACCTAGGCATGTACCCCGTAGGGGACTGAAACTGCAACCTTTTTGGTGTATGGACAACGGTCCAATCAACTTAGTCACCCAGCCAGGGCTCTTTTTTACTTTTTCTGACTTTTCTAATCTTGTTTTCCAGTTTATATTCTATAATCTAGCACTCTAGCTACTCCTTTGTAAAACCCTTAACTCTCCTTTTTCTAAAGTTGTTTTTCAATATTATTCCTGGTTTTCTTTACTCTAAGCCACACTAACTATTCTGTTCCTTGAACACATTAAATTCATTCCAGTCCCAGGATTGTTTTATTTGCTCTGTCTTCTGGCTAATATATTTTTTTTCTAAAACTTGACAGGTTCATTACCATTTAGATCTCACTCAAATGTCTCTTCACCTAGACACCCCTGATGGTCACTCTGACTAAAACAGGCACGCCTCCCTCCTTCCCCACTGTTCTTTGCCATGTGTCTCTATTATCTTCGTAGCATTTATTAAAATCTAAAATGTTCTTACCTATGAGTTTATTGTCTATTTCCACTCAAATTCCACTTACAACTATGACTGGTATATTTGTAGACACTCATCAAAAATGTATTCACTTGCCCTGGCTGGATGGCTCTCTGTTGCAGTGTCATCCTGTACACCAAAAGGTTTAAGGTTTGCTCCCACTTGGGGCACGTATGGTGGGTGACCACTAAATGTTTCTCTCTCCCCCCCCCAATCCCTCCATCTCTTCCTCTCTAAAATCAATAAAACATATCCTCAGATGATTTTTTTTAAATGTATTCACTTGACTGATATAATCTCTTCAAACTGTTGTCATATTGAGTTCTGTAGTTTTCTGAAGTCCTAAGATTTTTTTGTTTGCTTGCTTTTAACATAAATTAGGGTAGAATCCATCCTGTTTATCTGTGATAAACTTTTACCTTTTGAAGGTGACTTGGTGAAACCAGTGGCCCTGCAAGCCTTAGCCATTTCCCTAACTAGTCAATACTTGCTAACCCTCTGAAGCAGCCAGCAACAATGGCCATACCTTGTCTAAGGGTAACAAGGTATGGGTTTCTGTTAAGCTGAAGATAACACCTTGACCTAAATTGCTTCAGCTCCTGCGCCCTGAGCTGGAACAACCCTCCGGCTACTTTTCCATGGAACCAGGCAGAGTGACGCCAGGGCAGACCTCAGAGCTGACCTCAAGACCTGAAGAAATGGTTTTTTAACCCTTACCTCACCCCTGACCAATCAGTTCCCAGCACAATCCTTAACCTCTAACCCACGGTGTTTTGTGGTTTTGCCCTATATAATATGAAAGCTACATGCCACTGGGGAGTTCAGGCTTTTGAGCATTAGCTTCCCATTCCCCTGGGTGGTGCCATTTATAATAAAAGAGTCAATCTTTCTCCACTGAATTTCTTAATGTTTAATGTTTGGTTCTGTTAGTGCTGACTCTACAAACTTTCTGCACAATAACAACAGTAGAATCTTCTCTTACAGTTTATTTTATTTCACATAATACATCTTTGTGGTTTGAAAAGTTAATTAGTAGGTCAAGGCTTTTTAACATACCTGACTCCTACACCCCAGTTTTTCACTCCTTGGAGCATAACTTTCAACTCCTATAACTTCTTCCCCCATTTCTTTAAATAATATGCATATATCATTATTTCTTGAGTGAATATGCTTATATCATTATTTCTTGAGTGGTTTTGAATATGTAATTCAAATACTTAAGGGGCAAGAAAAGGTAGATGCTTGATCCTTTCTTATATTACTTTTGCCTTTCTGATTCATTATTCCCACTCCCTTCTTGCCTACTAACACTAACTACATATGAGTTGCTACCTGTTTTTGCTGTAGATAAGTTTTTGAAGTGTATGTGTATTCATTAATTCTAAATAACTTAATGTATTCTTAATGTTTGTTTTTTTTCTCCTCTACCAGATTAAACTTGGACATAGATCAGAAGCTAAAGATGGTAAGTTATTTCTTGTACTTTGACAGAACAAGAAAGGTTTTTATTTCTACTGAGGAAATGAATGAAATATTAATTAGAGTTAACAATGGTTTTGGACTGAGTTATTGCAGGGTCCCAGAAGAATAAAGGTCATAGTGCAGGGTGCGACGCATCGTGACGCGTAGGGGAGCGCCTCCGCGGGTCATCCCTCATCCCCAGTCTGGGCAGCAACTGCCAGTCAGGGGGACTGAGTGCGTCATGGGGAGCACAGCACTCCAGGATCTGAGGGTTACCGTCTGGGGCCAGCTGAGATGGGACCAGGGACTCTGGATCCTGCAGAGCCTGTCCTGGGGTTGTCACAGATGCGGGAAATAAACACCAGTCATTGCAAACACTTCTCTGTTTGCCAGAAGAGAAGACATGCGTGGCACATCCCCCTAGTGGGAAAGGCCCAGAGTCCCCTTGTTGAAAGGCTTTTATTGAAAAGGTTATCAGTGGGGCTAGGTAACAGGAATGCACAGGTTATCTCATTACATCAGTATGTTAACATCCACCAAGAATAGGTGATGTTTTGAAGAAAACAAATGGCAGGAACACACTGATTTACATGGGTCCCAGAGGAGACAAGTAAGCAAGAGAGATGACTAAACAGGAGAGCATAGTAAATACAAGAGTGCCTAAGGGTATAGGGTTTCGGTCTGTGGATAAAACAAAGCATACTTTAAAGAATTTACTTTTAGGCCTGATTTCCCTAGGAACTGCCAGATCTGGTTTAGGACTGACTCCAGTGTTGTTTGGAGCCTGAGCCAGGCGGGGGGAGGGAGCCACCAAGAGACAAGGAGACTTCTTTCGGATAGAACGAAGACTCCAGCCATGTCCAAGCCCAGCTGAGGGGTGTGGGCCTTTTTGCCCTTTCTCCATGTCCCCCAATTTCTTTTCTGCTACCCATACCAAATCAATATATGTCTTAGGTTACTATCTCTGCATGAGATAACTTACCCATCATGGATCACTGACCACAGAGCCAAGCAGAGAGACAGGAGCTATGCCCCTGCCAGGGGGGACAGGTTATGCCTCCTCAGAAGCCTGTTTCTTCAAGGCCTCCCTGATTATTTTTCAGTCTTGGGGCCCTCCACCCTGTTGGCAGGGTTACAGTTCCTGAAACCAGACAGGGTGTTTCCCAACAAGAGGTAGACTCAGGAGGGAGGCAGGTATTTGTGACTCCTACCCTTTGGATGTAGAAAAGAACATTCAAGTCACCATAGTAACTGGAAGACAGCAAGGTTATTAGTCTCTTGTCTTACTGTCTTCATGTTTCAGGTGTTGTTACAAGCCATCATTTCTTCATTTTCTTAACTCCGAATTTGAAGATTCAGGATATACCTTCATGGCTGTGCACAAAGCTCACTATTGAACTCTTCATCCCTCTGCCAAAGCTTTGCTAGGGTGCTAAGTCCTCTTTAGTCATCGAGAAATAGTTCCCATAAAAAAGGACCCATCGCCCATGCAACACCTAGTACCAGATCCTATTTTTTATTTTGAGTTCTATCCATTGAATTGGGAAAGATACTATGTTATCACTACTCTGCTGTTGATAAAGCATAAAGAATCTGCCCTTCATATTGTTAGGACAAGAAAAGGGAAGCTGTAACTTAGTGTCTACGTGATAGACATGTTGTTATTCCAGCAGTCTTTAGAACTGATGTGCCACAAATAAAACAAATACATTTTTCATCATTTATCATGGTCTGTGTAAGCGATTTTTAAAATAAAAGAATGTAAAAGAAAAACTGGTGTCATTAAAATTGTCAAAATAGCCCTTATTTTTCTGTAGAATATTCACTGCTATTTCTTGAGAGACTAACCTTTTCCAAAAAAATATTTGTAAGGAGATTGGAGAATTATTTTTGACTTTTTGCTTTGCCTTTTTATATAGGTATAAATAGAACAGCCTTAAGAGAGATAAAATTATTACAGGAGCTAAGTCATCCAAATATAATTGGTGTGAGTATGATCTAAGTTGTTTCTGGGATTTGGGACCGTGCCTTTTCTAGTATGTTGACTGAAGACTCAGCAAAATGAATTGTCCTAAGCAAGCCTTGAAAAAAAGATTTAAAAGCTTATCAGGCTGAAATGTACTTTCTATCCTAATTGTTCCTGTAGGCTGTGTCTTTAAAACTATACAACTGATGAAATAGATTAAATACTGGCATACAGGCTAATTTTGTCAAATCATTTTGAAGCCTAGAGAGCTGTTGCACGTGTAAGGCTTTGAGCACACACCCTCACAACTCCGTGCCATAGCCCCTGCCTTACGGGGTTGTTGTGAGACTAGCTAATTGACTACATGTACAGGACCTGGAGTAGTGCCTGACATAGAGAATGTGCTCCTTCAGTGAATGATAGCTGCTATTGCAATTTATAGGATTTTCTTAGGTAGGAATTTTTCTGAACTGGAGACTGAGGTGAGGTTTTCATTAATTCATTTCTTAATTATAACTCCCAAAATTTGGGGGAAGAGGTTAACTATTTAGTGATTTTTAAAAAAAAATAATAAAGTTTAATATTTTTGTGCCTCCAAGTACTGATTCCTAGCAAAAAAAAAAAAGAGATAAATGTCAAATTTAATAAAATTGATTAAACTCTACAGAGAATTATCAACTGTCCAAATGCTTGTTTAAATTTTAAAAAAATTATTTAGTTGATATAATACTGCTAAGTATTTAATTAAAAAATCACATTTTCTTTCTTTCTTTTTTTTTTTTTTTTTAATTTTTGTTTTGCAGCTCCTTGATGCTTTTGGACATAAATCTAATATTAGTCTTGTCTTTGATTTTATGGAAACTGATCTAGAGGTAAGATTAAGATTCCTAGAGGAATGTTGTGGGGGGGGGGTTCTGTTTTTCAAAAGAGAACCTAAATGTTTATTTTCTACTTATGAAGATACCAGAAGTCAAAAGAATGCTTAATTTTAAAATCTGGATATACTCTTAAATCTAAGATCTTCTGAATTGTTCAGCCATATTCTCAATGTTAAATACAAAGATTGGGATTTTTTTTAGCATTTTTCTTCCAAGTTATCCTATACCTTATTGACATTATTTTTATTTTTGTTTTTAATTGATATTATTTTTAGAGAAATGAGTATTAGACCTTGAAAATTCAGTGCTGTTTTTCCATACTGTCACAGAATATCAGTCAACCTTTTTTTTAAAGTCTTATCTCACTTATTGAATGAATAGTATATGCAATGCCAATAAAAAGAAACTAATGCTACAAACTACAATTTTGAAAATAAAGCCAATATAACAAAGAACAAAATATATATAACATGAAAGGAATGTTTGATTTTGACGCATAATGCATTCCTTATCTTTACAAATAACCTAAATGTCTGTCAGAACAAAACTCTATGCCTTGGTCTAACTTTAGTGCTTTTTAAAAAAGCAACATTCTAGAAGAACACTTTTGTTTTGCTTTGAGATATTTAAGATTCACACATTTGTTCAAGTACATAGATTCTGTATCAACAGTAGATCTACATAGCTTGTTATTCTCTTAATATCTTGAGTAGCGTGTACTCCTGAGCAACTACTATCTGAAATTCTAAAATTGTTAATTTTTGAAAGAAAATATATTTCAGTTGTGGGTTTTTAGTAAATTGAGATGAAAGTAAAAGTCACCTCCCACTCTTCCCTCCAGGAACAAAGAGCTCTTATTAAAGTATAGAAACTCAAGTCTATCTTTCTACTCTAAAGAACATTTCTTACTGACATTTCTGGTAAGGCAATAAATGCTCCAGAATAATCTTCAATATATGCCTGCAAAGATTACACTGTTTAATATCAATAACAAAAACAATACAAAATAGGAAAAAAGAAAAGACGCTTCAAAACTTCAAGCTAAAATATGCATAAAACACAGTCAAGGCAGTATTTTTTGAAATGATGTAAATGTTTTTACTTATCAAATAATGTCATGCTTATTAAAGCTACGGTTAAGGACCTAAGAGATTCAATCAACCTTTTGAAAGCCGTTTCTTTTTGAGAAAAATAAGATCGTGCTTTTCATTAATATTACTTGAATCTCAAAAACTGACAGTCCAGGGGTATGGAACAACTGGACTTCTCATGCATTGCTGGTGAGAGTACAAAATGGTGCAGCTACTTTGGCCTTGGCCAGATAGCTCAGTTGGTTAGAGCATCATCCCAATACACCAAGGGTGTGAGTTCGATCCCTTGTCAGGGCACAGACGAGAAGCAACCAATGAACACATAAATAAGTGGAACAACAAATCACGTTTCTCTCTCTCTCTTTTCCTTCCTCCTTCTATCTCTAAAATTGATAAAGTTTTTAAAGAAAGTTTTTAAATGGTACAGCTACTTTGGAAAATAGTTGGCAGTTTCTTTTTCTTTATTAAGTATTTTATTGTTGTTCTATTACAGTTGTCCAAGTTTTCCTCTTTTGCTCTCATCTGCCCCACCTACCCCCAGTCCCCCTCCCACAGTCAGTCCCCACCCTGTTGTCCATGGGTCATTTATATATGTTCTTTGACTGGTGCCTTCCCCTTTCCACCCTTATCCCCTTCCTGCCTCTCCTCTTGTTGCCATCAGTCTGTTCCTTGTTTCCATGCCTCTGGTTCTATTCTGTTTGTTTCGCAGTTTCTTATATAGTGAAATACACATTTAAGGTATGCTCTAGCAATACTACTACTATCAGGTTTGTATCCAAAAGAAACAAAATCATACCTACACAGAAATAAATTGGTACACAGATGTTTAGCTTGTCATAATTGCCCAAAGTGAAAACAGTCCAGAGATCTTTCATCCAGTGAATGCATAAACAAACTGTGGTATATCCATAATATAGACTGCTATTTGGGAATAAAAGGAAGTGAACTAATATATGCAACAATATAGACAAATCTCAGATACATTATACTAAATAAAAGAAGCCAGGTCTAAAAGGCTATATGTTGTATGATTCCATCTATATAAAAAGGCAAAAGTAAAGAAACAGAAACCAGATCAGTGGTTGCTGGGGTACAAGGAAGGATTGAGTATAGAGGGACCTGAGAGAATTTGGGGGGATTATAAAACTACTCCCTGATTGTACTGGTGGTTATAGAACTGGGTGTGTTCATTAAAACTCAGAACTGCACTCTACAAGGGTATATTTTACCTAAATTTGATTTTTTAAAAATAAAATAGGGTAATTTTTAACTCATGTAATTGATAAACTAGCTATAGGCACAGTTCACAAATAATGCCATCAGAACTCAGTCTTGCACTTTAGCTTTATTTTCTTTTCTATTACCTTCATTCATGGGCATAATTTCTCAATATAGTAGCTGAGACACTTCTAGGCTTATATCCTCAGAGTTTAATAATCCCTGAGGAAGGAAAGTTCTTTGTTCCTTTTGATTATAGTACAAGTATGTGGTCTGGTTGATTGGCTTGACTTGGATCATGTGTCTACCCCCACCCCCACCCCCCAGCCAACCCCCTGGACAGCAGGCTGCAGTAGTCATTGACTGCTTGGGTCATGACCCTACTTCTAGAGGCCACAGGCAGTGGTTAGTCCACTTAACACCATGTGGATTGAGTGAGGAGCAGGTAGTTTCCCAAAAGTATGTTGAATGTTCTTATCAGAAGGGTCTATACATCCTGGGGCAGCTGAAAAAATAAAGCAGTAGGGGAAAAAGCACTGCTTTCTCTCCAAACCAGAGACTTTCCCTAATCACGTGATGGGAAATTCTGACACTACTTCCTAAGGAGAGTTAGGCAGCCTTTCTTGAGATTCACCTCTATGAATAAATTCATTATGTCTGTATGTGATTTCATATGGTGGCATTTATTTGTAATAATGAAGTTACCTGTACATTGTATACCTGCCCTTTACAGGTTATAATAAAGGATAATAGTCTTGTGCTGACACCATCACACATCAAAGCCTACATGTTGATGACACTTCAAGGGTTAGAATATCTACATCAACATTGGATTCTTCATAGGGTAAGGTTTTTAACCAGCTATGATAACTTCTTTATGTTGTCAAGTTTTATGTAACTAGTTTGTTACGTAAATGGTCTGAATATGTACATTGTTAAATAAAGATGTAGCTGGACTATTTTATCCCACCTTCTTCCTCAGTGTGTTCCCTCTAGTCGTTCCACCAGGTGGTGCTGTATGGACTGTAAATGACTGTGAAATTTAGAAATGGAAGAGACCCAGCCCTTAATAGTTTTCAAAAATGAAGAATTAAATTGCTTAGTGACTGGGGCAAGGTTATATATATTTTTCAAGGCCAGGAGCTGGTAAGTGACAGTCTTAGAACCTAGATCTTTGGCTTTAAGTCTACTATTCCATGTGCTGTACCATGGTTATCAGGGGGAAAAAATAGAGTGAGAATCTGGATTGAATTATACAATGCTAAAATTCCTTTAGAAAAATAATATTTCTAGTAGTCTAAAATTCTACAAAGTAATGAAGTAAAATTTCTGAAATGGTTCAGTCATTGTTCTGAACATTCAACTATTGGAATAAGACTGATAATTGAGATAGGTAGATATTCTTAGGCACCCTGCTTATGTAAGTAGCTAAGAGTATATAATTTATAGTTGGTAATTTTCATACCTTAACCTTGGAATCCCGTTTAGGTTATTGCTATGTCTTCTTAGCATAGATTTTGAGACTATGTTCCTCATCCTTTCTAAATGTATGTTTTTATTTACTAAATTTACATATATTACTGCTATTAAATTAGTGGCAACAGCCGTTTATTGATTAGTTACTGTGAGCCTGTGATTACACTAGGCTCTTTACCGAAAATATTAAATATAATTCTCATAGCAGCCCTGTAAAGTAGGCAAATTAAAGTTCAGTGAAATTAGGTACCCTGATCCAAGGTCTCATTAGGTAATGTGACCAGTTTTGTTTTGCTTTGATAGAATTTTACATCAATAAAAAAACATAGATGTTTAATTTGGGGTGTTACCCTGTTTTTGCTAAGTTTAAGGTTAAACCAGCTAAATGTTTTGTTATGGTAGTCTCACCCGCCCTGCTTACTTGTTCATTTAAAACCTCCGCAATATAGGATCTGAAACCAAACAACCTGTTGCTAGATGAAAATGGAGTTCTAAAGCTGGCAGATTTTGGCCTGGCCAAATCATTTGGGAGCCCCAATAGAGCTTATACACATCAGGTTGTAACCAGGTAAGAATCCTTAAATAACTGAAAGTTTATATTGTGCAGGCTATTAATCACAAGTGAGCATAATTTGCTTCCTTGGCAGAATTCAGGGATCATTGTATGTTTTGTTGAAAATACAGCCATTTTTATGTTATGTATATTGTACCAAAGTGAGAAAAAAATATAGCCCTTCATTCAAACACGAGTTGCATTAAATCTGTCCTCAGACACTTACATAGTAACTTTTGAGAGTAATTTATACTTGTTCTTTTTTTAATAATGAAGACCATACAGTGTCTTCGTTTTGCTTTGGGGTTTCTTTCTTTTTTTTTTTTTTTTTTTTTTTTGGCTTTTTTCTTTGTTTGTTTTGAGAGAGAAGGAAGGGGGAAGGTAGAGAGAAAGAAAAAGAGAGAAACATTGATGTGAGAGAGAAGCATTGATGAGTTGCCTCTCATATGCACCTGGACCAGGATGGGACCTGCAGCCTAGGCCTGTACCCTGACCTGGAATCAAACCACTGACCTTTCACTTAATAGGATGCTGCCCCACCAACTGAGTCATATTGGTCAGGGCTAATTTATACGTCTTTTACATTTTAGTTAGGTATGTTATAACTTTAGTGATTATTTTACGTAATCACCTGATTTGGAGGGCTGATTTGGAGGGATTTATAGTCAGTCCTGATTCCATATTTTATCATTCAGTGTGAATGAAAAATTCTCTAAACAAAGAATTATTTTGATGTTTGGGTTTTTCATATTATTACACTCGGGTTTTTGGGTTTTGTTTTGTTTTTTTATCTTTTTGTTTTTATCCTCACCCAAGGACATATTTATTTATTTATTTTAGAGAGAGGAAAAGGGAGGGAAAGAGAGAGGGAGAGAAACATCAATGTGCAAGAGGAACGTTGATCGGTTGCCTCTCATACAGGCCCAACCAGAGACTGTATCTGCAACCTTGATATGTGCCGTAACTGGGAATTGAGCCCACGACCTTCTGGTTTACAGGATGATGCTCCAACCAACTGAGCCACACCAACCAGGGCTACACTTGTAATTTTTTATGTATACAAATTAAAAATCATATTAAATAGATAGGGACAACAGATTTTATCATTCATACCGCAATGGTATTTTTCAATTTCGAAGACTTTTTTAAAAATCTGAGAAGATCTTCATTTTATCTATCTATTCCTTCAAATTACTTTGTCAACTCCTTCCTAGTGGATCTCAATGAGCATCAATCACCTGAACCCCTAGTAAGACATAAGGGGTATAAATAGCTATTCATGTAATTGCTGGAAAGATTAAGCCTGTCATTCAGGAATTTAGGAAAACAAGGACCCACATACAAGAGCACAGTATACAGGCTTTTCATCTACCAGTTTCTCATGTTTTCATGCAAATCAAATGCTAGTAATAGGTCAAATTAAAATGAGGGCTGAAAATTGACAGATTAATGATGTAGATATCATTGTTAACCTTGACAAGAGCCGTTTTAGGAATGAAAGCCTGACTGAAAAGAGTTTAAGAGGATGAGAGAAGAGGAATTAGACACAGTAAGAGCAGACAACTCTTCAGACTAACCAGAGAATGGGGAGGTAGCTGTTAGGGGAAGTAGGGTCTAAAGACATTTTTGTTGTTTGTTTCTTTGGGTTTTAGTTTATTTTTTAGGGCCATAGAAATAATGGTGTGTTTGTATATTGGTAGTAATAGTTTAGTAAAGAACAAAAAGTTGACATAAGAGAAAGGGGAGAGAATTACAGGAGCAATATCCTTGAAAATAGGCAAAAGAGCATGGTATGTAGTGCTCAGATTGATGGATTGACTTTAAAAACAGTCAAGGATAGTTACAGGTAGGAAGGCAGATTGTGTGAGTACAAATGACTTAGTAGGTGAGTCTGTAGAAAACAGTGAATTTCATCAATGATATGATGTCTCGCTGAGGAGTTTTCACTAAGAAATACTTTAATAATTTTGTTGTAAAATGACTGTGTTTCTTTTTGTTCTTCAGGTGGTATCGGGCCCCTGAGTTACTATTTGGTGCAAGAATGTATGGTGTAGGTGTGGACATGTGGGCTGTTGGCTGTATATTAGCAGAGTTGCTTCTACGGGTAAGTCTTGAATTGCTGTGTGCATTTCAATATTGTTATAGGTATCTGTTCTTAAAATTTGTGGAGGAATTATCTTCACAGAGAGAGGTGCACCATCCTTACAATAAAAAGCCAACAAACAAACCAATTTAAAAAAAACCTTACCCCTAAGGCAACCTTGTTATTAATGCTAATGTGAGATGAGAAAACCTCCCATTTAGGACAATAAAGGTTTTATTGTTGATCATTTCTATGTTCTGAAATATAACTATAATAAAACCCTCATTGGGTTTTAATATGGTAATAGCTCTACAGTAACTAAATGTGTTAGGATGAACTTTTGCATTCCTGGGACTTTGGGGCTGTTTAAATGTAAAATTTAAAGCAGGAGTGTCCAACCTTTTGACATTTCTGTGCCACACTGTAAAAAGAAAATGTCTTGGGCCACACATTAAATATATTGCAACACGTAATCACAAAAAAACTCATAATGTTTTAAGTAAACTTACGGTTTTGTGTTGGGCCGCATTCACAGCCATCCTGGGCTGCGTGCGGCTCACAGGCCGCAGGTTGGACACCCCTGCAGGCTATGTAATACCAACCACTGCACCCGCAACTCTCTGTAACTAATGCTAAACCTTGTGTGAGAGAATTATTTTAGTTCTGTTCAAGCAGAGCAGACACAGTGGTCCTACTGAAACCATTTTGCAGTAAAGCATCCTCACTCTGCCCTCATCGGACAGAAAGATGCTGACTCAGAAACTTTTCTTTAACTGTAAAGTTCAGGTTAGCCCTTCTGAATGATGTCCAATGAGTAAGGAATATTAGGGAATCCTTCTGAAGCTGATTTTTTTCTCCCTACATTCCAGATTCCAGTCCCTACTCTGTCTTTCCTCAAGCCACATTTAAAGAAATGTGAATCCAAGACATAAAAATATAGCTGTTTAGTTCCTTGAACACAGAAAGCAACTTCTGTACACCAGAGAGAAAAATTACCTTCTTAAACATCTTTTTGGGGTTTGTTTGTTTTTTCCAGTTTAGTGTAAGTTCTGTGAATTGTTTCGAGTTCATCCCTCTGGGTGCTTACAGAAAAAACCCTCACATTTAGACTTGGAGATGACACAATCTCCGTTGCTAGTATTGGGTCCTGTGAATCAGCGGGCAGAGCAACTCTGCTACTATGAGAACATAGAGTTTACCCCAAGGCCACATTTGACAACCTCTCAGCAGCCAAAAGCACGGTACATTCATGACCAAGAGAAAAACAACTCCTTGTCCCTAATGTTATGACTAATCACTCCACTGAGAAAGTAAGAGGAGAGAGCAGTTGGAATAGACAGTTTAGAAATTGTGGACCTGATTGAAATCGTAGTTGGCATCATATCCGTTGGCATTCTTGCTGGAATCATCATTAAGATTATGAAGAAATGGATAGGTAGCCCTAATTGGTGAAGAATTGTAATTACCTTATATAATTACAATTATAAACTATATAATGTCCTAATATCATATAATATTGAAAGCAAGATAGTTAATAGAAAGATTTGCTATTAGGAGCATTCATCCCTTTTCTATAATGTTGTTTTTCTTTTATATAAATTTTATAAAAGTAGGATTAGGCCTTGGCTGTATAGCTCAGTTAGTTAGAAGGTCATCCAGATAATGTCAATGTTGCCAGTTTGATTCCTAGTCAGGTCACATACAAGAATCAACCAGTGAATGCATAAATAAATGGAACAACAAATCGATCTCTCTTTCTCTCCCCTTCCTCTCTCTCAAATTTCAATAAATAAAAATTGAATAAATAAATACTGTTTTTAAAAAGTAGGATTAAAAAGCTACTTAAACTAGAAAACAGGAGCAATAATAAGTAAGCCCATGTCCAACCAAAGTAGTCAATACAGTTCAAATCATTTTAGAAGAAAATTGATCTGCATTCTAAACCTCCTATTTTATTGTTAAATGAAAAGGCATAGAAATATTTATACCAGTGATAAGTATTTATTAAAGATTTGTGGAGTGAATAAAATGGGCAGTGTGGTGTTTAATTTTTGTTACACTTTAGTTTTTCTTATTAAATTTATAGTTTCACCAGCATAACAACTATTACAAACCACCTTGAAATATCTACCTCTCACTTTCATTCAGGTTCCTTTTTTGCCAGGAGATTCAGACCTTGATCAGCTAACAAGAATATTTGAAACTTTGGGCACACCAACTGAGGAACAGTGGCCTGTAAGCCTTAATATATTTTCTATACATAGTGCTGTCATGTAAATATTGCTTGAAGAAATGTATTCATTGTCTTAATTTACTAGTAATTTATGTTGCTAAATTTTATGTATACAGTTCAGTAAAATATACTCCCTTGTTTATTCTTAAATTAAAATTATAGACCTTTTGGTTTTTCTTCCTATTCTAGCTCCATCTCCTGGGGAATAAGTAAGTATTAGAAAAGAGAAATTTTAATTAGACCACCTTATGGTTAAAACTGCAGTAAAATTATCTGAAACTGAAATTAAGCCTAAGGAACTTCTTTTGTGCTATTACCTCCTCAACTTTCTAATTAAAAGTTTGCTCTATGTTCTAATTGTAAAACATGTCCTAATAGCGATTATTTACTGATATTTGTTTATAACTGTGGTCCTTTTTGAGTTAATTTTTGTGTTAGATGTGAGACTTTGGTCAAGGTAAGAATTCTTAAGTCTTGAAAGTAGGTAGACCAATTCCTCTTTTTTTCAAAGTTTTTTTTTTTTTAGCTATTTTGGTTCCTTTGGCTTCCATATAAATTTTAGAATAATCTTACATAATTTTCCAGAATTTTGGTACGAATTGCATTAAATCTATATATAAGTTAGAGGAGAATTAACATCTTTATGATGATGAAAGTTCCAATCCATGAACATGATAGGTCTCACCATGTATTTAGAGCATTGATTTATTTAACCTGTGTTGTGTAGCCTTCAGTGCAGGAGTTCTACACATGCTTTGTTAGATTTTTACCTAAGTATTTTATTGTTCTTTTTCAGTGATTCTAAATGGCATTTTTAAAATTTCAGTGTCCACATGTTCATTGGTAGCATATAGAACTACAATTGATTTTTGTGTAGTTTATATGGTCAACTTTGCTCTACGCATTAATTCTAGTTTTTAAATAGATTCTTGGCATTTTCTACATACTATTCATATGACATGAATATGAATAAATATGAACATGAAATAAATATGAGTTTTATTTCTTTGTTTGAGATCTATATGCCTTTTAACCCTTTACTTAAGTTTGAATTATAAAAATATTTTTACAGGATATGTGTAGTCTTCCAGATTTCGTGACATTTAAGAGTTTCCCTGGAATCCCATTACAACACATCTTCATTGCAGCAGGAGACGACTTGCTAGCTCTCATACAAGGCTTATTCTTATTTAATCCGTGTACTCGAATTACAGCCACACAGGTATTTTAGCATATCTTTCTTACATTAAGAAATATGAGGATAATCTTAACTGTAGCATTGATAAGATAAAAATGGAATTTTGTAAGATTTTCTGACATTCTTTAGATACTGGAAAGATGCGTTTTTGTTTTAAGGAATAACAAATTTTATCTTCAAGCTATAAGCACTGTTTAGACTGGTATTAAATTACATCATGCATGCACCACTACAGGAAAGTTTATTGGGAACATAAATACATACCAATTTTTTTTTTTTTGAAAGATTTTCCTTATTTATTTTTAGAGAGAGGGAAAGAGAGGGAGAGAAACATTGATGTGAGAGAGAAACATCCATCAGTTGCCTCTCATAATCACCGCAACCAAGAACATGGCCCACAACCCAGGCATTGTCCTGACAAGGAATTGAACCACCAACCTTTTGGTTCATAGGCTGGCACTCAGTCCACTGAGCTACATCAGCTAGGGCTCAATTACATAATTAATTGGCTTTCAAGTGGCCTACTTAAAGGGGAAAAAAATAAAGTTTGTATTAGTTAAGACACCAATATATTTCAATTAAATATTAGGTATTAATTTATATCTTGTGCCAAGCCTAATGCCTAAAGTCTTTTGTTGTTTCCTATAAAATACACTCCAGATATGCACACTGGACCTTGTTGCAGTCCAAAAGTGATATGGGGAGGAAATGGTTTAGTCTGGTACAACTGTATGCTGACAGGAGATTGAATGATAGCCCAAATAGAACAAACAGTGAAACTGACCATTGTTCAAGGGAAATAAGTATCAACTCAAGAAAAATTTGAAATACCAAGTATGTCTGCTCTTATAAAAGAAGAGAGAAATGTCATCCAACACAAAAATGTAAGAGCTATAGATTCAAAATAAAAATTTTCTTTTTTTTTAAAAAACAAGCACACAGGACCTGGCTGAGTAGCTCAGTTGGTTAGGGCATTGTTCTAAAACACCCAGGTTGTGGGTTCGATCTCTGTTCTGGGCACATACCAGAATTCACCAATAAACACAGATGTAAGTGGAACAATTCCTTGAAGTTCCTCTCTCCTCACTCCTTTTCTCTCCTTAAGATCAGAACATTTAAAAAAAAATTTTTTTTTAAATAAGCACATGAACCAAAAAGGGTAGACTCACAAACACTTAAAACTGGTTTGGGGATATACAATATGCAACACATGCAGTGCTTTAGCTTCATAAAGAAAGAGACTGATTAAAATGAAATAGGAAGTCTTCCAGTCTAACAAAACATGTTAATGCACAATATATCAAGGATACAAAGTGAGTTTTTGTCCTTTTTTTATTATATCCTACCAAATCATTGTTTAATGCATTTACTTCTATAAGCCTTCTCTTTTTATGTAAATGCTACATTAATACATACCGGCTAGATATTTTACCATTAGAATCACTCTTCTAATTTCAAACAAGTAACTCATTATCTTTTCACCTTTACATGAATAAGAAACTCTGTCATAAGAAACTTGAGACCAGGTCCAATTATCTAGAAAGTTTTCCTTAATAGTAAAACTCAAAACTTACAGAAAAATAGTGGTCATGATAACTGATTTGGGTTGTATTTTGACAGAACGAATTCTTTAAAATGGGCTTTGTGTTCTTGCCCAATCCTTTTTCCCTTTTGCTCCATCCCTTCGCCCCCTCACGGACATGGACGACAGTGTGGTGATTGCTGGGGGAGGGAGGTATAAGGGGACTAAATGGTAATGGGAAAAAATTTAATAAAGATTAATTTTTTTTAAAAAGATACTAAATAACAGATTTTCATGAGAAAAAAGATGGGTTTTGGCTCTGTCTTCAAGTTGGAACGAGGAACTCCCTTTTTTTAGATCCCATGTAGCTCAGAATTAGCTTTATTTACCTAGGGAACTGCTTCGATTTGGAAGTAGCACTTTAGAAATGCAACTCTTTGGAAGTAAGGAATCTCTGAATCGTTACTTCAAAATAATGTAATGTTGGTGGGGGAATGATTGAAGAGTTTATATGGATCTCTTTTTAATCCTAAAAGGATTATCCAAAAGGAAATATCTTAAATTATTGTGGATGTTAAACAGTACTATGATGCAAATAAAGCATTAACTTGACAAATATGTCATTTAGAAAAAAGTATTTTCATTGAAATTTTGGCCTGACGTGAAATATCTTATCATAGAGCACTAGACTGGCAGAAAATAGAAATAACCGTGGGCAAGTCCTTTCAAGCAATGTTTCTGTCAGTTTGCGGGGGCTTGTTGGGTTTTAATCCCTTGTAGCCAACCTACTGCATCTTTTTAAAAGCTTTTAAGAATTTATATTTACATGGATTGGAATTTGAATACAAGGTGGGACAAAAGTAGGTTTACAGTTGCGAGTATGTAAAACACAGAATATTTTTTAGTTTTTAATTTTAACTTTAACTTTTCCATTACCATTTATCCCCCCATACCTTCTTCCACCTCTATTCACCCCACTCCCCCTGAATTTATTCTTGAATTATTTATTGTTGTGTTATTTTGCATACGAACAACTGTAAACTTACTTTTGCCCCACGCTGTACACTTAGATTTTCTTTTTAAGCAAATTTCTCTCTTTGTGTTTTGAACTATAGGGCCCATAATGTGTAGAGAGCTGAATTACACAATACAGGGCGGGGCAGGGGTGCAAAAAGAAACCAAGTGGAATTTATTTATAAAAAAGTGTGTATTCTTACGTGCTTAAACTTAGGTCACCTTCAAGGTACTCTGCATTTGATGCCATACACCTATCAAGACGTTTTTTCCACTCTTCCAAACAGTTGCATAACTCATTGATTTTGATGCCTTTTAGTGCTTCTGCCATTTTTTGTTTCACTTCTTCCACATCAGCAAAATGTTTCCCTTTGAGGACTTTTCTCATCTGGGGTAACAAAAACAAGTTGCTTGGGAGTGAGACTGGGTGAATAGGGAGGGTGGGGCACGAGGTTGTGCCATTTTCGGTCAAAAACTCAACTCTCAAGCATTGTGTGGGCAGATGTGCTCATAACTCACCCATTATGAAATGGGCAAATGTGCTGACAGAGTCTTAAAAAAAAATTCACTGAAGCCAAATGCAGCCTCTCACAACAGTGCCAGCTGGTACACTGATACAGATGGGTTCCTCACTCACTCACTAGTAGGGGAAGCCTGTACTACAAGGGGCCCACCTTACAGATATTAATTCCATTTTGGGGGGCGGGGTCTCCCCTTGTTATCTTACTAAGGATATTTCATATTTAGTATAGACTGGTTAATTGTAGGAAAAAAAGAAGGTAATGTCTTTCTTACAGTAATGGAGTTATCGGCCAATCTTAGGCTGCTGGATGTTTGTTTATTCATAGTAATTTGCTTGTCCAAATACTTGAAATTAATTTTGTTTTGGGAGCGGGAGTATTCATTTAGTATTTTTAACATTCCCAACGATTTTGGAGGTCAGATTTTCCTTAAACACAGTTCAGATACTCACTTAAAAGTTTACTTTCTGTGGTACCTTTTCTTTTAAAAGGCACTGAAAACTAAGTATTTCAGTAATCGGCCAGGGCCAACACCTGGATGTCATCTGCCAAGACCAAACTGTCCAGTGGAGGCATTGAAGGAGCAAACTAATCCATCTTTGGCAACAAAACGAAAGAGGACAGAGGCCTTAGAACAAGGTAAGACTCATTTTTATAAGAAATGCAATGGATTCAGAAAACTCCAAATGAGTAATGTGTAGCTAGTGATGGAGGAAAGCTAAGAAATGTAAATTGTGAGCTATTTATGTTTTATAAACTTAAATTATATAAAGTAAGTAGGATGTGGTATTTTAATTTTAGCGGCATCATGCTCTTTAAAAGGACAAGGGTGCTTTTGAGTATACCTCAAAGCTATGAGAACTATTAACGTGTATCTTACTCTCTTCATAAACCCTTACTGGTACACTGTATGCTTAATGTTTAACAAATGCTATTGGAAAAATCAAAGCAAGTAAAGTAAATGTAATGGGAATGCAATGATTGGTTAAAATTTCACAAACAAAATTGCATAAACATAAGATTAAATGTGAACAACCTTTTCTTTTTTTCCCCCCACTTAGGAGGATTACCCAAGAAGCTAATTTTTTAGTTACGGACAACACTGGATAGTATTTTACTACTGAAGAAAATAGTCAAAAAGGCAAATAATGAAAAAATAATAAACATTAAATAAATGCTGTAGAAGGAATTTGTAAATATTCTACACATGTAAAATATGTAAAACTGAGTTATTTTTATTAAATGTATTTTAAAACTTATTTTTGATTTTTCTGATTAGAATGCAAAAGAAAGATAAGTTCAGTTTTCTGAAATGTAGAATAAAAATAAAAAATGCATTAAGGAAATCTTACTAAAAATAATTATCTGTTATTTTGATGATCTGGCCAGTATAGCATCACAAATTTGTAGTAGCAAGGGTAGTATTTAAAAACCAAAAAGTAGGAGTAGTAATACAGCAAAATATACTCCCAGACTTAACAAATGTTAATATACTAAATAGGAAAAAAAGAAAAAATATTACAGATAAAATCGAGGTCCCTTTCATATGTCATTCCATTCTGTTTCTTCCTTTTCGCCCTACCCAAAGGCAGATGACTCCCAGGAAATGAATGTGTCCTCCCATGATTTTATACTGCTGTTTTATAATGCATATAGTAATACACAGCATTGTTTTCACTCTCAGAATTTTATATGAATGATAAATTGTACATCTCATACTGCAATTTTTTTTACTGAAAACTTAAATTTCAAATTCCCTCCATGTTAATATATGTATATGTAAATCTGTTTACCCGTGCTCTATTATGGACTGTTACTTTTCTTTTGCTGAATAAAAATTACCATAAATGTAGCATCTTAAATTAAAACAAATGTATTAGCTCACAGTTCTAAGGTCAGATAGCTCTCTGGCACGGCTCAACTGTTTTTTGCATAGGCCCAAATCAAGGTGTCAGTCGGACTGGGGTCCTATCTCCTGAGGCCTTAGGGAGGAATCTGCTTCCAAGTGCATTTAATTCATGCGGTTTTAATGCATGTGCCACCTGTCCGTAGCTGTCAGCCAGGGGCCAACCAGGGCAGTAACACATGTGTTGTCACATGACACCCTCCATCTGCAAGCCAGCAGCAGTGCCTCCGTTCATCAGCCTTCCTCATCTGCTACCAAGAGAGCGCACTCTGCTCTTTAAAAAATGGCGGGGGGCGTGCATGTGATTGGGTCATCCATACTTACTAAGGTCAACTCACTTGGATTTTAAATACATCTTAAAAATCTTTTCACAGAAGTTATGTAGTCCATCCCTAGATGGGAATCGTGAGAAGGGTCATCTTTAGAATATTGCCACATGGACATTTGGGTTACTTTCAGTTTTTCACAATTATTAAAAAACTAGAACATTTATATGCATGTTTAATTAGTGTTGTTACTACTATATTTCTCCAAAGTAGTGTATCAGTTTACATTCCCAGTAGCCATTCAGTAATTCTTAAAAATGAAGCCTCTAACCTTACACCATATACAAAAATTAACTCAAAATGGATCAAAGACCTAAACATAAGACTTAAAACTATAAAAACTCTTCAAAGGAAACAGGGGGAAAGCTTCATGACCTTAGATTTGACAATGACTTCCTGGCTATGACCCCAAAAGAACAGGCAACAAAAGTAAAAGTAAACAAATTGGACTATATAATAATTAAGAACTTGTATGCATCAAAGGATATAATCAATGGTGAATATGGAACAGGAGAGAATTTATCAGGTAAAGAGTTAATATCTAGAATATATAAAGAACTCATAGCTCAACAATAAAAAATCCAATTAAAATTTGGTCAAAGGAGTTGAATAGACATTTCACCAAGGTGATATGGAAATGGCAAATAAATGTGGGGAAAAATGCCCAACATCACTAATCACTAGGAAAATGCAATTCAGAACCACAGTGACCTCTGGTCAGGTGTCATTCCCATACACCAAAATGGTGCGGGTTCAATTCCCAGTCTGGGCACATACACAGGTTGTGGTTTGATCCCTGGTCAGGACGCGTGCAGGAGGCAACTGATCAATGTTTCTCTCTCCCATCCTCTCTCCGGAATCAATGAACAAACATGTCCCCAGGTGAGAATAAAAATAATTGACTAAAAATAAAAAATACAAAAAACCACAATGAGATACTGCCTCATACCTATTAGGATGGCTACTATTTAAAAAACCCTGAAATTAACAAGTGTTGGTGAGGATGTGGAGAAATTGGGACCCTTATGCACTGTTGGTGGGAATGTAAACAGTGCAGTTGCAGTTGCTATGGAAAACTGGTGTTTCTTCAAAAAATTAAAAATGGAATTACCATATAATCTAGCAATTTCACTTCTGAGTAGAGACCCCCAAAAACTGAATACAGGGTTTCAAATACACACTCATCAACACTGCATTAAAGTAGCTGGTTTACCTCATCATCTCTACCACTCACATAATCTATCTTTGTCCACCTACCAATTGGAGTGTTACATGAATTTGTTTTATATAGATACATACATATACACACATTTAAAAAGAACCTTTCTAGTTTTTGTAATTTGAAATATTTTTACACTTCTAATTTTAATATTAGATAATCCTAATCCCAGATCCTTCCTTTCCGTGCCTTCTATTTTTTATTGATTTTAGAGGGAGAAAGAAACATTAATTTGTTGTCCCACTTTATACCTACATTGGTGGTTTCTTCTATGTGCCCTGACCAAGGATCAAACCCACAACCTTGGTGTATCAGAACAATGCTGCAACCAACTGACGATCTGGCCAGGGCCCTTACCTTTTATTTTATAGGAAATTCTCATATATACAAGATCTGTGTATGGCCTTTTTTTCCTATTCCATTGACCTGCTGGTACCACACTGCTTTAAATAATGGACCTTTAAATTATCAGGACAATTTTTTAAAAAATAAATTTTACTTCTTTTTAGAGAGAGGGGAAGGGAGGGAAGAAGAGAGAGAAAAACTGTGCAGAAGATACACTGATCATTTGCCTCTTGCACACCCCCAACTAGGGACCTGGCCTACAACCTAGGCATGTGCCCTGACCAGGAATCAAACCAGCAACCTTTTGGTCTGCAGGCCGGCACTCAATCCACTGAGCCATGCCAGCCAGGATAGGGCAATACATTTTAATGTCTGATAACAATAGCTCTTCATCATTCCCCCTTTTTTAAAAATATATTTGCCCAGTTTTCAGCTTTTATTATTTAGTAATGCCAATTAAATGCTCTCCGTTTAACACAACTGTAATTTGTTTATATAGTAACTGTATACTCTACTATTACCTATGTAAGTAGTATTTAGTGTAGCCATATAGCTTTTCATCACAGATCATAATTAGATAAGTTTTATTATAATTGCTGACAATGTAATACATTTCTTTCAACATAATTGTAGTGATACAAATTTAGCAATATTCCCAAAAGGTATTAAGATATTATTATGATGTAATATTTATGAAAACAAATTAAATGGTCTAAAATTTAGCATCAAAACCAAGAAGTTAATTCAAACTGGTCTTAGTATCACAATTCTGTGTAGATCTGGCTACACAATGTCAACACTTTGTAAGAAAAGAGAAAACTATGAAGAGAACTAGCTATGACTTTGAATATACTTCTACCAAAGTACCACCATAGTAACTTTTTTTTTAAAACATTTTATTTATTTATTTTTAGAGAGGGGAAGTGAGGGAGAAAGAGAGGGAGAGAAACATCAATGTGTGGTTGCATTTCATGAGCCCCCTGGCTGGGGACCTGGCCTGCAACTGGCCTGCATGTGCCCTACACTGGGAATCGAACCAGTGACCCTTTGTTTCACAGGCCAGTGCTCAATCCACTAAGCGACACCAGCTAGGGCCGTAGTATCTTTTAATTAAGATTAACTTAAGGAAAATATTTTAAACTTTATGTGACAAATGAAAAATCCTGAAAAACAAATAAAACAAGATAAGTGTATTTAAAAAATTACATTCACTCCTAGGCATTGTTATTTCTTAGAGCATTCATTTACATTGTATTGGTGCTTGAGCCAAAGATCCCCACAGTCAATCTAAATAGTTAAATAATTTTTGTTTTTCTCAAAATATTGGGTTGGCCAAAAGTTCATTTGGTTTTTCTCCATAAAATAAAAAGACAAATTTTTCACTTTCACTAATAACTTTATTGATTTGGCTATTTTGAGTATGTCTGCTATCTCCCGTGTTATATAGCATGATTGTTTTCAATTTATGTCTCAGTTTGCTCACTATCAATTTCAACTGGTCTAACAGACTGTGGAGTATTGTCCAGTTACAAATCTCCTGCAGGAAACGTCACAAACCACTTTTAACCATCAGTCACAGTACCTCCTACATACACTGTACAAATCTTGTTCTGCATTTCTGTTGCAATTTTACCTTTCTTGAAATAATAAAGCATAATATGTCAAAAATGTGATGGATTTTCTTCCATCTTCAATATTAAAATGGCTACATAAAAATTCACCAATTTTGATAGGTTTTTTTTAATGCACACTGATATGACAGCTGTCACAATACAATCTAACAAAATTGTTTCAAATGAAGTTAAAAACAACTAAGCACTACTAGAGCCATCTAACAGGGAAAAAAAACTTTTTGGCCAACCCAATACAATAATATTTTTGTTTTTAAATTGTTGGTAAATACTGAAAATTTTATAAAATATAGTAATGTATTTTATAAATAAAATAGTCTACACAGAGTACTAATAAATTCTTGTAGAAAACATTTGAGTATTTAAGCTGCCTTCTAAAATCTAGAAATAACCAGAAAACATACAGCTTCTGAAGATGTAGCAATGTTTACGCAATCTTTTTTCAAAGTCTCTTGATACAAACAGTTCTCGGTTCTAATTTCAACTGGGTTGTCTTCAAAACATGATATTTGATGGCAAAGAATGGGATCTTTTCAGAGTTCTTGTGCGATTTTGACCTGTATGAAGATGCTGGATTGAACAGATACAGCCCACAGAATTCAAAATTCGAACACTTGAAGGTACAGAATCACGCAAAACAGAGAATTCTGTAGTTTTCTGCTGGGGGAGTTTTAATGGAAAACTGTCTTTTGTGGGATTTTTTCCTTTATTCCCTTTTGAGCCAGTGGCTTTATCTTCCAACGCCCGAGCAAGCATGTAACTAACTTTTCTTTGATGAGCCAAAGCTTCTTCTTTATCATTCAGCTGCATGCACATAAATTTTTTAAAAATGCCAGTTAGTCAGTAAATAATAATACAGAGCTATAGTGAGAAGTATTTTATCAAAATGTTCATTCTCTAATCTATCAGGTCAATCAATATGAATAAATTAATTAGGTGTCCACCAATTCCCAAGCATTATGCTCTATGTTATTTAGGATATTTTTTAAAGAATAGAAAACTACTACTGAAAATTTTGTCATCCAAAGGGGTGGCAGAAATATATATATGTGTGTGTGTATATATATAAATATATAAAATCAACCTGTACTTATCTCTGTAAAAGAATGTTGAAGTTACTTATATATAAAATTGTTTTTATATATTTATATGCAAATAAATAACTTTAACACTCTCGTATAGATAAGTATGTTCATATAATGTGAGTCTCTTACCCCAGTCATCTGTGAAATGAGGATAAAAGGGCTGATTTCAAGCTTGTGGTAATGCTTAAAGGATATATTGTGAGAGGAAGTGGATGAACACCTTAAAAATTCCTGAGTAAAGAGAAGGCCCTGTCTTGAACTATGTATTTAAGTGCAGAAGACATAGATGCCTGGAGTTAATTATGGGAAGCGGCCATTTTTCAGAGGTGGAGCTTTAAACTTGCGCAGGAAGAACAGGGATGGGGAAGTGGAAAGAGCACGCTGAGAGTTTAAGGAGTTGAAGGCTGTAACTCTGGCGGAGGGTCTGGGGAAAGGGCATAAAAGGCAAGTGTAGAGTGGCAGAGTAGAATTAATAGGAAGCAAACATTCGCTTAACCACAATCAAAAAGAAAGTGAAGATACCAACCAAATCTATTAGCATCTTAAAGACTTCCCGAGGATTGTCCTGGTCTTCAGTCCTCTTAGAACTGTTTTCTGAAGGGAGCATCCGCATCAGTTTCTGCCCTAAGGTCTTCTTAGTCCTTTGTGATAGCAATCCTAAAATAGAATGTGAAAAGCCAGCTGAGACATAAAAAGGACACTCACGGGTGTAGAACTTCCCTGTGAAAAGAGGTATGAACCAGGGCTACTACATTCCTCAGTCAGGAGGCTGTCCTTCTCAAGTAACCGTGAGCACAGCTGAGTCAGGTGGCACAGTGGGGCGGGAAGAGCACAGTCTTTAGAGCCAGGATGATAAACGCAAGGCCAGGGTCGCGGCAAGAAGCCAGAGCAACGCCCTGCCCTTCTGTCACATCCTGTCTGTTGCTGCTGCTCAGCTCACAATGGCTGCCCCCGGAAGGGAATGCAGCCCATGCGACCAGATCATCTAAGTCTTCCAGAGGAGCCAGCAATCCAGATTTGTATTTGATATTGTCCAATTTTAAATGTCAGCCACTTGCCCACATTATTGGAGAATACTGTGAAGACCCAACAAAATGTCTACAAGCCAGTGGCCCCTGAACCATGCAAACTCTGCTTCAGAGTCAGAAAGACCTGGACTTGAATCCTCATTTAGTCACTTAACTAATTGCATGCCCTTGGACGAGCGCTCTGAGCTTCATTTCCTAAGCTCTAGAATTAGAGCATCAGTGCTTCTGCCTCAGGGTCGCTGTGCCATTAAACCACAGAGCATCTGCCGCTGGAGAAGAGCAGGCAGTTAGCGGTTACTGGGTACAGAGTTTCTGTTTGAGATGAAAGAGTTCTGGAAATGGATAGTGGTGATGGTTACACAACAATGTGAATGTGCTTAATGTTACTTAAAAATGGTTAAAGTAGTAATGACTACCCCCCCTGTACCCCCAAAAATCCATGAAAGCATCTAGCCCAGGTACTGACAATGTTGAAAGTCCACATCCTGAAAAGTGTACACTAATGCTCTGCTTCTTCCATAGAAAGGAAACAATTTGTAATACAAGGTACAAAATTTGTAGATTTATACAATGAAAATTTCAAGATTACTTTTGAAATGCTTTGTAAACGGAGAACAGAGAGCAGATAAAACGCAGTGACTCGGGTTCACATCTGACCTCTTCCGCAAGCAACTGTGGCAAAACGGAAACAAACACCAGGCAAGAGATGCGCTTGGCAACTCTGAGAAGTGGACAAACTGCCTCTATTTTCAGTTTTAAAAAGAAACTAGGCTCATAAACTATAACTCAGAACTTGTCTAAGATGCCATTCAAGAAGAAAAGTGGATGGCTTAAGTGTTAATCACACATAAGAAAATGAACTGTAATAATCATCCTGTACTGGTTCAGATTATTGGGAATATACTAGTAAAATGAATCAAAATCTTGTCACTAAGAAGCTCACAGTCAAGAGTTACTGAAGCTTTTAAGGACTTGTAAAGGCTTTTCAGAATGAATCAATTCTTTAAATTCTCTTCTAAGTTTCTCAGTACCTTAACAGAAAACCAAGATTGGGAGCTATACCTCTCAAATCATTTTCTATGGAAAAGTCCCTGAGTTTTATCCCTAGCCAAGAAAGGCAGGAATTCTGGGAAATAAAATGAGTACAAACTCAAACGTTCAAATGAATACAAATGTACCTCTTAAAAACCCCGTTTGCACCTGCATAGTACTATCCTTCTGGCCAGCCTTCACGCATACCTGGGGGCCCCCTATGAAGGCGACAGAATGTGATAAGCTTTCATCAGATTACTTTAATCATGTCTTTTCCCTCCTTTTCTTTCTCTCATCACTCTTTTCCCTACATTCCATCAAAACAAGATAGATAGATGTCCAAATGGATTTGCCTTCTGTTAACAACACAGAACACCGAGGTTGTTGGCAAAGGGTTCGCCTTTGAAACATTTGCACTCTGGCTGCTATCAAGGGTGCAGCTGACAGAAGAGATGCCTCAGGAAGATCACCTACACATTTGTTATCCATGTGGAACTAGATATTCTTAAATGTTTCCTACTGATTCCTGAAAGGCTAAATGCATGGACTATTTCCCTGGCAAGATCACCTTCCTTGAGTTGGACATTGAAGTTACACCTTAAGTTTTTGTCAAGGAATTATTATAGAAGACAGTCATATAAATATTGATTTTGTATTTACCATAAATTACTGTTGAGGACTTAGCCATCATATTAGCTTAATGGCCTCTGTAAGTCTCATGTCACAAAAACTTTTAGAATTTCAGGACGATGGGGAATGCCTCTTTAAGAGTGAGAGTTGAAGAACAGATTTCCCTTTTTTGCCTGGACTTCCACCTGATGAACACTCTAAGTATATAGCTTGTATAATCTTTTTTTAACCTATGTTCATAGTTCTTATTTACTACTATTCTTATTGTCCCTTCTCACCATTTCAGCAAAGGGATGAATAAAGTTTAGTTAATCTAAAATTTGCAACACTAGACCATATACTATTGCTAATAAGTACTATTTGAAAAGAAAAATTTCAAACAAAATTGTTATCTACTATTTAAGGTTTCATACTTAATATTACAAGGTGCTTACTAGTCCTCAAGTTCATCTTAAAATGAGATATATTGGACTGAGGATTATGGATATTAACATATTAGAAAATATTTGGAAATCAGTCATCAGAATTTCAGTACTAAAACATTCAAATTTCTTATAAACTTCACTTTAATCTTTCTTGACTGATAAATGGTTTCAAATTAAAATTTTAAACAGAAGCAATATGAATTCTGAACAATATCGATAAATGAAAACTGATGCTGACCTTTTAGAGAAACTAAATTTTCTTTTAAAACAGCTAATTTGTAGATATTGGATCACCTACTTCAATTGTAATTTAATTCTCTCATGTCATTTTCATATATTCTGTTTACTCTAATACAGTAATACTTAAATATGGCCATGAACTTTGATAGGCTTGTGAACCTAAGCCTTAACTTCTGTTTTATTTATTAGAAGAATATTTTATTAATTTGTCCAACTTATTTCCTCTACCCCAAAATGTCTCCTCCAAAGTCACACATGTCAAGAAAGTTTAATTAGATAGATATATTTAATGTGGAGTTTCACTGTCATTTTCAGTATTTCTTCCCTCCTGGTAGTTTTCCCATAATCATCTAGTGCACTTACTCTTTCCTCCACTAAATATGGTCTTGCTTCAATGAACTAGGAGAGTTCTAAAAAGGATTCTCCTGTTATTTTATGGTTTTGTTGCTCCTAATAGCTTATCTGCATGTGTAACATCCAATGACACCTTTCTTCCTATGGAGACTAAATTTTAAAATAAATCACAACCCTATGCAAAATTTCAATTATGTTACCCATTGTATTAAATGTGCTTAATCAAATTATAACCAAAAATAACTGAAATTACACGTGATTTATTGCCATAATAGTTCATATTTACCATCCTCTTTAACTTGCTTCCAGTTTATCCATTTTGTTTCTTTTTTACACATTTTATCCATTTGTGTCAATCTTAGTGCCTGGTCATTTTTCCTCATTAATTGTTGCTCAAATGCAATTCTGAATGCATCTGCCATTATGTATGCTTCTTCTTTACTCTTCTGCAAAAGATCCAGCTGGTTTTGAAAGAAAGTTTGAGGGATGTCAGAGGAAAATCAGAATAATTCTTGCCTGAATGCTAAATCAGATTAGCAAATGCAATCTCCCTGCCTAGCACGGGTCTGCGGTCTGTCTTTGGTCTATTTTATCTGCCTTAATCCTTGCCAGTTCTCCTTTGCAGCAATGGCCCACTCTGAACTAGAATACCAGACATTTCCTTTGTAGTGCCCTCAATTCTCTGTTAATTCAACTCTTGGACCCCATTCTCCTAGACAGGCCCTGTGTGTGTTCTTCCCAACTAGGAAGAAGGGGGGATACCAGAGCCTGCATTTTAGTACTGCCTTGGGTTGGCTATTGCAGACAATAACACTGAAAATAATTTTGAATATCATCTTTCCAATACCCCCTATATATAGTTGACCCTGACTCTGATCTATATAATTTTATGCTATTCCTAGTGAATTGTTAATGTTTAGCTGTTAGCTTTTCTATATAGTCTGAAGACTTTAAATACCATACCTTCAGTAAAGGTAAAGCATTTTTAAAATTATGGTCCATGCACTGTATTTGTTATTAAAGCCTAATTACAATGGCAGCTATCATTTGATTAAATGCTGGGCATTGCTAAACATATGTCTGCTTCCTCCATTTTTTACAACCCTCCAAACTAGTTATTGAAAGCGATGGATCTAACATTCAAACCTAAGTCTTGCTAGTACAAAAATTCCTTCCACGGTACCTTGCTGCTTTTCTAATAAGCTTCATGTTTAATGACCCATTAATCAGTATTGAGGATCCTAGTAATTTTAAGCATAAGTGCACATTTTCCTCTAATACAGCAATTTTCAACCTTTTTGATTTCATGGCACATACAAACTAATTACTCAAATTCTGTGACACAGCAAAAAATAATTTTTTGCAAACCTAACAAAAATAGGTATGATTTTAATTCTTTCACACTGGATGGCTATTGTTGTGTTGGCTGTTGTCATTTTTTATTTGACAATCTAAGGGAAAAGAGGTCAGTGTCCCTGACTAAATTTAAAAATTCTTGCAGCACACTGGTTGGAAATCACTACTCTAATATATAGTGATTTTACAGCCCTGTACAAACAAAAGAAATAGAATTTAGGAAATATTAACTATAATCTTAGGCAAACAACGTTGTGTGTCTACAATGTTGTGTCAAGTACTATTTGTATTCCGGAATCATGAAATAAATAAAACACAGTTTATAAGTTAATGCTATTATATAAAATTAAGTGTAAGTTCCATCACCAATGGCTACTAAAATGAAGCTAGTCATTGCAGATAATTCCATTTATTCTACTATTAATAGAGAAACAAAACCAAAGTTTTGTTTGAGCTGGAGAAGCATTTCCTCTTACCTCTTGTTTGAGCTGGAGAAGCATCTTCTGAGCAGACGCTGCCATTTGGGCGCAGGAACAGGGGCTCCCTCCAGGACCAAGACAAAGGCAGGCTCCAAGGACTGTGAGCTTTAAATCCAAAAGCACTGTCCGTTACTAAGTGTTGCACAGCTTGGCTGGACACAAATGCAGGGGCACACCCACACATACCCATGCACATTTCTAGTCCAGCATCTGATTCAAAGAAACTGGAGAGGAAAACAGAAATGCAAGAAAGCTGAGGCCAGGGTCTCAGGATCCAAGTGAAGATTAATTACATGCAAATGAGGAAAGAATGTTGTTACTTGGAACAAAAAATTAATGGAATTCCATCTTCTTTCTTTTCACTCTCCACCTTCACCTTTAACCTGGCACGAGTTTCGCATAGTTCTGAGTCCTGGGCAGGAGGACCGTGACCTAGTGAAGCAAGTACTAACATGCACGGCGTGGACTTCCTGTGACTCTGCACCTGGCCCCTGGCCAGCACTCATCCCGGCCTGCTCCTGTCAAGGAGAGTTGCCTTTCAGAAATCACTGAATTTTAATGTCAGTGAGAAAAACAATCATCTGTCCACTCATTAAAAAAAAAAAGTCTATGATTATGTAATGCGAGACCTTACTAACATAACTTCTGCTAAAACTATAGAAACAAAGAATAAAAGGAAGGAGGTGACTAGTATATCCCTTAATGTCCAAGAATGTCAAGCTGGAGAGGTACGGTACCAGTAGGACAGGAACTGACCTGGGCAATCCATGGGCCTCTCAGTCTCAAATTGCTAAGTATGGGGCTGTCCTAGAACATGTAACAGATGGTGATGGTGGAAAGGAAAGTAGAAAATTTCCATCCTGCTAAGCTTTCATACCCGCTTACCTACCTCAAGACCTGAAACCTCTGCAAAGTCACTTTTATCATTGCATGTGGTTTCCTGAACCATCTTCTGCTGTTTGACATCAAGCATCGCAAGGGCTTCCAGATACTGTTGATTCAAACCTAGGAAGGGCCATACAAGAAAGCATTAGTTTTGAGGGCTAACTCTAGCCTCACCTAATCTTGTTACATCAGTGTCTATACTCATTTCTTATAAGCAATGCATATACAACATGCATTGCCCACAAAATTTGGCCCCATTCAGAAAATCTGATAGAATAGTGGGTATCTAAAATGTTATTACTTCTAACTGGAAATAACTTTGCAGTGAAAGTCTGGTCTTCATTTGCTCTTGGAAAATTTTTATCATTTTCAAAGAGAAAACATACAAAGGCAAATTATTCAGAGACTTTGTAGCTAGTGAGACAACCAGAAGATGGGATCTCATATGTTGTATTATGTCCAATGTACCAGCAATCCAAACTCTGTAAGAGTTTTCTATTGACAGTTTTCTCAAACCATTTAGAACAAGGGCTCAGCTATCTACTGGAGAGCAGGAAACAATAACCTTTTCCTTCTTCTTGCAGGGTGGAGTGGTAGGGAGGAAGGGGAGGGGTTGTGGTTATGAGCAGCTTCTGTCTGGAGAACTAACCTCATAGAGGAGAAACTTCCATCTGCTCAAATCACCGGTATCAAGAAGCACCATGCGTGTGCAATTCTCACACGGGACATTGCCGCAACTCACTCAGCCACACTCTGTATGGTGCCTCCCTCAGGCCCATGACCGGATTTAGAGCTCATTTTGTCCCTTTCAAACCACCACTTTAAAATAGTTTTTGCTCAGAAGGGAAAATCAACATCTCCAAATCTCATTAAAAGTTGGTATCACTTTATCATCCTTAAATACTTTAGTATTCTTTTCAATTTTTTAAATATGTTTTGAAGTTTTTAAAAGATTTTATTTTTATTTATTTTTAGAGAGAGGGGAAGGGAGGAAGAAAGAGAGAAACATCAATTGGATGCCCCCAACTGGGCACCTGGCCTGCAGCCCAGGCATGTGCCCTGACCGGGAATCAGGCCGGTGACCTTTTGATTCACAGGCCGGCACTCAGTCCACTGAGTCACACCAGCCGGGGCTTAAAGTTTTTATTAAATTTAATGGGGTGGCATTGGTTAATAGGATCAAATAATATTCTTTTATTAATTTTTGTCATAAAGTGGTTTATTATATATGGGGGGGGGGTGTATACACATGTATACCCCTGACCCTTTAACAACACGGGTTTGAACTGCACAGGTCCACTTATATGTGATTTTTTTTTCAATAAATATACAGTGGGCCCTCCTTTTTCCCAGATTTCCCATGTGCTGATTCAACCAAACTTGGAATGAAATACAGTTTTCAACCCATGGCTGGGAAGCCGTGGAGGCAGAGGGCTGATTGTATGCATTATTCTATGCCATTGTATATGGGGGATCTGAGCATTCATGTACTTGGTGTCCCTAGCGGTGGGGTCTGGGACCGATCTCCCATAGACACAGAGGGGCGATTTAAGTGTTAGGGGGTCCAAAGTTTTATGCAGATTTTTTGACTGCACAGGGGTCGATGCCCCAACACGCTGGTGTTGTTCAAGGGTCAACTGCATGTGTAAAAAATTTCACATTTCAAATTCCTAATGAGTCAAATAATATCTTGAAAAATTAAGAATAATTGTATTAGGAATAAAGTCACAGAAGACACTTTTAAGGAAAATAATGTTAAATACACAATTATAAACTTTTCCTACTAGTGTCTCAATAAACTATATATCTATATTCAGGTTCCTCAAATATCAGGTACTGTACCATTTTGTTTCACATTGAGTATGAAAACTAAATGATAAAGGAGGAATAGGTCTCAAGTTTTGTTTTGGACTAATGGAAATGTTATAGAACTAGATGGTTGCACAACATTGTGAATGGTATGAGTTGTTCATTTTTTTAAAGTTTTTTTAAAATTATATATTGGTTTTGGGTGTGTAGCTTAGTGGTTAGACAATCATACCCTATATAATGTCCCCCATGATATTTCCAATATCCCAACTAGTACCATACATAGTTATTACAATGCTATTGACTATATTTCCTATGCTTTACTTACTTTCCTGTGACTATTTTATAACTACCAATTGAATTGTTTACTTTTTAAAATTTACTGATTTAGAGAGATAGAGGACAGAGGAGAGGGGGAGAGGGAAATATCAATTTGTCATTCCACTCAGTCATGCATTCATTGGTTGATTTTTGTATGTGCCCTGACTGGGGATCAAACCCATAACCTTGGTGTATTGGGACTATGCTCTAATCAACTGCTACCTAGGCAGGGCTGAATTGTTCATTTTTAAATGGTAATTTTGTTGTGTGAATTTCACCTAAAATAGATTTTAAATTTAAAAAAACCTAAATGATACATTTCTTCTATTATCCTTAAAATATATTACTTGGAAATACTAGCACTTTGTCTCTATCGGTATGTGTTCTAAGCATATGACACTCTATATAAAATGAATCTTTCAATGTAATATTTTTAAAGAATCATCAAAATACCATTCTTTACTTACGTGCATTTTCAGACTTCAGCATTTTAATTTCTTCTGTTTTTAGTTTCAAAGTTTCTTTGAGGACTGCATTTTCACAGTTTAGCCTGGAAAAAAGTACCCTCCAAATAACCAAACATAAGCACTTTGTACTTAACTACGAATATTTTAACCCCATAATTAGAGCACAAAATCTTAAATATAATTTTTTAATTTAAAGATTTTTATTTATTTATTTTTTTAAGAGGGAGGAAGGGAGGGAGAAAGAGAGGGAGAGAAACATTGTTGCGCAAGAGAAACATGGATTGGTTGCCTCTCACACACCCCAAACTGGGGACTGGCCACAACCCAGGCATGTGCCCTGACTGGGATTCAGAGTGGCGACCTTTCAGTTCCAGTCCAGCGGCTCAATCCACTGAGTCACACCAGCCAAGATGCAAAATTTTTTTGTAATTAAAACCAGCAGACAGACCTTCTGGTCATTCTGTGACTATATAAAATATTTGTCAAGACATTTTGTAGCGATGTTTGGGCAAAATGTTATATGCTGTGCTCAGGACTGTGAGCAGATCATTAAAACAGTGGTCATGAAGTTAATGCTTCCCAATTAAAACTAAACGTAAATCTCAGGCATTCTGTTTCCACGATTAACAAATTAATACAACATGAAATCCAGTTCTAACACAAGATGTGTAGCTCCTGAGGAAGAAGGCACCTTTGTAAGTACAACCACTTTTTAAGAACTTCAGATGAGTTTCAAAATGAATTCTGATGACCTCTAAGGTTATGAGGACATTCTTCAAATGCTCACAAACATTTTATTAGATTCACTTAAATTACTTTATAAATTACTATATAAACTGTAATTTAAAAAAATAACTACTCAGTCAAATGCATTAACTTCGCTATCTGGTTAACTATTTTTGTGCAGACCTCATAATAAGTATCCCCTGCCTCCTCTGCTTAATTGACAAGTACCTGAAAAGGCAATCTATCAACAAATTAGGTAAAGAACACTATCAAACATTAAAACATATAATATATTCTCTTGAGGAGACTGTATGGAAACAGGCACTTGTGCTGCTGGTAGGAATGCAAAGTGCTAGAAGACTTACAGAGAGGAATTTGGCAACATCTAATACATCAATGTATGCATTCACCTTCTGACGCAGCAATTCTACTTCTAAGAATTCACCCTTAAAAAATACATCTCCAACAACACAATGTATATACATCAAGGTTATTTATTACCATATTGTATATACTCGCAAAATACCGGAAACAATCTAAGTGCCGATATATAGGAGAATGGTTGATTGCAGAGTGTATGGCACATCCACACAAGGGAGTGATTTCCAGGATATATTATTAAATAGGAAAACCAAAGTGCAAAAGAATATTTACAGTAAATTGTCTTTTGTGCAAGAAAGAAGGGAAAATAAGAAAACATAAATATCTGCCCGTTTGTGCAAACAGAAACACAGGAAGGATAAATCAGAGAATACTAAGACTGGTCATCTGCAGATGGGGAGGGGAATGAAGGACCAGGGGGTGGGAATGGGGGAGAGAATGGCACCTCTCTGAATATACCCTTCTGACGACTCTGACTTTTGAAAGCATGTTATTGTTTTACAAAGTCAAAAATAAATAAAATATCCCTAGCCAGGTGGCTCAGTTGGCTGGAACATCATCTCATACACCAAAAGGTTGTGGGTTTGATTCCTGGTCAGGGCATATACCTAGGTGGCAGGTTCGATGCCCAGTTGGGGCATGTACAGGAGGCAACTGATAGATGTTTCTCTCTCACATCAATGTTTATCTCTCTTTCCTTCTCTCACTCCCTCCCCTCCCCCTTCCTCTCTCTCTAAAATCATAACCATTTTCTCAGGTAAGGATTAACAAAAAAAATAAGTAAATCAACAGCATGGTGAAAACAACTCTAAAACAGCATACAAACTGTAACAAATTGATCTTAAATGAATAGCATTAACAATATTACAGAGAAAAAAGAAGAAACTATCAAGTAACTTTTGAACACAGGATTTTTAACACCCTCAGGCTGAAAAGAAAACTATATACAAGTATTGAACTCTGGTTGGTAGGTTTGATTTTGCAATGGCATGTACAGAAATTCTAAGGCTACTTTCTATTGTCTATGTGGGAAAAATAAGTAAATATATTGAGTAATAGGAGCCAGGTTTCTCACTGTGGGAGTTATAAATGTGGAAAGGACAAAGCTAAAAAGATCTCCTTGGTGGTAGCCTAGAATTGGAAATATGGGTATGAACTCAAGGTTTTTAATAGATTGACAGATGAGAGATACTAGATAGATAGATGATGATAGGCAGATAGACAGATGCTAGATAGATGACAGAGAGATGACAGAGAGAGAGAGAGAGAGAAAGAGAGAGAGAGAGAGAGAGTGTGTGTGTGTGTGTGTGTGTGTATTTTCCAGCTCCGTTCCTTGAGAGGACGTTCAATCACTGACTCCCCAGTAGCAATGAGCTTACCCAGTGCTCAGATCTTGATTTCCAAACACCATTCCCCACTAAAAGGATCAAAGCAATGCCTAATACTGTGGGTATTCCGAACTTGAATATCTTGTACCAGAAAGCAAGAAAGTGCTAAAGGAATGATAGGAAAGTGTCAAAAAGCCACTGAAGCAAGTTTGATGGCACTCCCATTGACTACAGTTGTAAAATTTTAGGCATCAAAAGAAATTATGATAGTAATAGTTCTAACACGCTGAATAATACAAGAATCCATGAGCTCATATTCATATAAACAAACAAAAAACCAAATGAGAAAAAGAAAATTTCTTTCTTACAGTAAGATGTCAATACTTGTAGAAGGAATGATGGAATTCAAAAATTGCCATTTGGCAACCATCGCAGTAATAATTTCTTCAGGCAGAATAATCAGTGGATGTAAAAACTAGTGGGTGAAAGTCTGATGAGTAACAATAGATTTACATAATTTCAAAGTATCTCCCCACAAAATGCTCATTATTTACAAGGGGGAAATTGTGACTGCAGTGTAGAATGAGGACAGATGCCACACCTACACCAAGTGATCAAGATTCACATCCTGGGAATGGGACAAAGCAACATCTCATGCCTCCTGATATTTTGCGCTGAGAATACAACCTTGCTTCAGGGGTTATCCTGCCCAAAATGCATGGCCTGAATTTGATCCAGAAACAAGACATGCCCACTGTGGGTCACTCTACAGAAATACCTGGCCTATCCTCTCAAAAACTATCAAGGTGATAAAAGACAAAGAAACACTGAGGAATTGTTTCATATAAAAGGACACTAAAGTTTAGACTTGACAACCACATGCAATGAGTGATTCTGTATTGGATCCTAAACAGGCGACATTTTTTTCCTCTCTTTTGCTATAGGGCATTATTAGGATAATTGGCAAATATAAATAAGGCCTACAGATTAATAAACAGTGTTGGTTTTTATAATTATGTTATGGTTTTTAAAGAGAATGTCCCTGTGACTTACTCTTATGGTTCAGAAAAAATTCTATCTTTATCTACATATTCAACTACAAAGAGAAAGAATGATAAAGGACAAAAATTTCAACAATCTTAGTGAAAGTTATGTGAGAATTTCATTGTATTGTTCTTAAAAGTTTTTTGTAAAACAGTTATCTCAAATTAGAAGTTAAGAAATAATAAATTAAAAATTTAAGTAATAAAGCCATCTATAACCAAGGTATCAAATAAATTTCTCAATGACTGATCTTATAAAAAGTATTTGTTAAAATTAAAGTTATTAAAAATCACACTAATGAAAGAGTTGCTCAAAAGATTTTGTTTGAAAAAACAGCATCAATGCTAAAATAACTTGGAAAACAATGACTCTTACACTGTATTTGAAAATACATGACAACAAACTCACAACTATCAACAAGTGAGCATAAAAAACAAAACCAAAAACTAAGCAAACAACTAAGACAGGAAAAGAATCACAGAAATGGAGATCATGTAGAGGGTTATCAGTGGCGAGAAGGAGGGAGGAGAATGGGAGAAAAGGTACAAGGAATAAGAAGCATAAATGGCAGGTACAAAATAGACAGGGGAAGGTTAAGAATAGTATAGGAAATGGAGACGCCAAAGAACTTCTATGTACGACCCACGGACTAAGTGGGGAATGCTGGGGGGGGGGGGCACGGTGGAGGGGGCTAAAGGGGAGGAAAAAATGGGACAACTGTAGCAGGATAATCAATGAACTTAAAGAAAATCCAGTTTATATTATATATTTTTAAAAATAAAATTAGAACCAACAAAGATATGGAGCTGGCAAGTGGATAAGCAATAAGAGTTTTATAATATTTACTGTTAGCTCAAAGACAGAGGAAGCCTAAGCTACATTTCAATTACACACACCTGAAAGATTTCCAAAGAAAAACTATGGAATAATAATATACAAACCTGTCAAACTTTTGGGTCCAAGATTCCTCTATATTTTTAAATCTATTCTGGTCAAATTCTATTTTCCACTGCAAGGCATTTATTTCCTATAGGAAGAAAATAGCACTTTCATGGAAAACTTTACAAAATCACTTCAGGACATTGGGAATAGCTGAAATAAATCATCTAATCATTTCATAGAAATAGGTTAAAGAGGAAAAAAACACTAATCATTGCTCAGAAAGAGTCTATGACATTTGTAAACCCATATAACATGCCGCTTAAGCACTCAAAAGAGCTTTGCCTAAACTTCCTTATTGTAAGAGAAATTACAAGTTGTTTAACTTAAAAGTGTGCTGGTCCAAACCTACGTGTCTCATTATCCCTACCCTCAACCTGTGCAGGCTCCACAAGCAAAATACACTGGAAGTCTGAGCCAGGGCTGTCCCACCAAGGGAGGGCACAACAGGCACAGGAGGCACGTGACCTTTGAAGGCAATTCCTAACTACCTTTTCAGTGAAGATGAGGTGGTCTGAAAGGGGAGGCTCTGGAAGCAGAGGAAGAAGAGAAGAAAAATAGGAGGTATCAACTTGGCAGGCCTCCCCTACCTTAAAATGGGGAAATAAAGGAAACCGTAACTCTTTGCCCATTTGACAACCTGTTTTGGAGTACAAGCTCCAAAAGGGAAGGAACCGTATAAAGTTGAAGCACACCTAGCAGAGGTATGTGCAAATGACATATCCGTTAGTGAGGTGGCCTTTAAGGAAATTCTGTTTGAAAGCTTTTTGGATTAAACAAGTCTAAGCTAAAAATGCAAATACCTTCTCCAAGGATCTCTTTTGTTCCACAGTTTTTTGAAGTAGCACCTGGGTATGACTTGTGGCTTTGCCAAATATTGCCTAAGAAAAATAAAAATCATATCAGTATAAATTAAATTTCCAATTACTCCTATATGCACAAAACGTTCACTTTTTTTTTTTATCCTCACTCGAGGGTACATTTATTAATGAGAGAGAGAGAAGAAGGAAGGGAGGAAGGGGAAGGGAGAGGGAAGGGAAGGGAAGAGAAAAGAGAAGAGAAATCAATGTGAGAGAAAAACATCTATAGGTTGCCTCCCTCATGCACCCCTGGGGACCAAACCAGCAACCTGGGTATATGTCCTGACCGGGAATCAAACCTTCGAGCCCTGGCCAGGTGGCTCGGTTACTTGGATTGTCCTCCTGTACATCAAAAGGTTGCAGGTTCAATTTCTGGTCGGGCCCAAAGGAGAGGCAACCAAATGATGTTTCGCTCTCTCTCAAATTAATAAATACATGTATTTTTTTAAAACTGTTACCTTTCGGTGCACAAGATGACAATAACCCACTGAGCTACACTGGACAGTGCTGAAGTTCACATTTTTATATTAAAGCAATAGAAAATTAATTTGAGATGAGAATTTCCACAGAGACCATTATTTTGTGGCGTGTTTGATCGTTCAAAAGTCAGAAGATCTTGGTTTGGGTCTTTCCCAATGAAGGTGAGAATGCATGAAAGGATTTTCCATACAAAGACTTGTACAAAAACATTCACAGTACCATTATTCATAATGGCCAAAAAGTGGAAACCTAAATGCCCATCCACTGGTAAGTAGTTAAACAAAATGTGCTGTATCTATATAATGGAATATGAGTTGGCAATTAAAAGGAAGGAAGTACTGCCACATGCAACACCATGCTTGAACCTCAGAAACATGCTAACTAAAAGAATCCTGACACATATTGTATGATTCTATCTATACTAAATAGAAAAGGCAAATCTATAAGAAAGTAAGTAGATTAGGGATGACATTGGGGAGTGACTGCTAAGGTGTATGAGGTTCCTTTTGGGGTGCTGAAAATATTCTAAAATTATTGGGGTGATGGTTGCGCAACTCTTAAGTTTAGTAAAAGTGAACTGCATGCTTAAAATGAGTGAATTTTATAGCATGCAAATTATACCTCAGTAAAGCTGTTAGAAAATTTAAACCTCAAAAAGAAACTGAATTATATCAAGCATTGCTGCTTTTGTTTTAAAAGCTAAAACCATACCACTTAGTATTGGAATGCGAAAGTGATGGAAGTTTTAAAACAACTTCTTACCATGCTTTGAAGAATTTTCAGTGCTTCCTCTTTAGCTTCAAGTTGTCTTTGGGATGCCTCAAGCTCAGTTTTTAAAATTTCTACCTCCTGAGGAAAGAAATGAAATTAGTCTTTTTATCTGCAAGATGTGCAACCCCAAATGATCAATTTGATGAAGAGTCTACATTTAAGCTCAAAATACAGTTTGACTCAAAGCACTTTGACCTTATAAATGTGGTTGGAAAGTCCTACAGACTCTGTAAGTGGCCAGACAGGCCAAAATTGAGAGCCTTACTATCAGGTGCTATTTGTAACTCAAAGCCCAAATCTTTTGCTTTTACCCACCTAGGCCACACAGCTAAGGATTTGAAAAAAACAAAAACAAAAACAAAAAACTCTTAGGCCACATAATCATTCACACAGCTCCAGTAGTTACGGGTTAAACTGTGTCCCCCCAAAAGAAATGCTCAAGTTCTACCTCCTGGTACTGTGAATGTGATCTTATTTGGCAACAGGGTCTTTGCAGATGTAATCAAATTAAAATGAGATCAGACTGGATTAAGGTAAACCCCAATTCAATGACTGGTGTTCTTATTAAAAGGAGAAAAACTTGGACACAGACACACAGAGAAGGCCATATGACAACAGAGACTGCAGTGATGCAGCCACAAGCCAAGGGATGCCAAGGACTAGGGCTGTCGGGAACAACTACCAGAGGCTGGGAGAGGCAAAGAACTCTCCTCAAGACCTCTCAGGGAATACGGCCCACCGACACCTCGATTTCAGACTTCTAGCCTCCAGAACAGAGAGAATAAATCTCTGTTGTTTTAAACCCACAATGTGTGGTACTTCATTACAGCAGCTTCCAAAGAGTCACAGACGTACACTAAGATGGGCTTCCTGTTTCCCACTGGAGGGGCACCCCTCACAGAAACACATACTCCCAACAGGCTGGACCACCTGGGCTACTTTCTGGCCTTCTGACCTCAAAGAGGTTAAATTAAGTCAGGTTCTTTCTTGACTTGTTTATAGGGGAGACATATTTACAGGGGAAACAGATGGAAGGAAGTGGTAACTATTTCCCCGGGATTTTAGAGAAGTAAGGATTAGGGGCAAAAGGAGAACTGGGGGGCATGTTTACATAAACACCTTTTTGAGACATGCCGAGGATACAAACTGAGGTGGGCAGCCCATTTGTTTACCCTGTTGCTCATCCGGAATACCGGTAAAGCCAACATTTGCCTTCCATACAATTTTAGTATTACTTAAACAAAATATCTACCAGTGGACTTCTATTCACAAGAGAACTTTTATATTAGCTAGAGTACCTACCTCTAATGTTTCATCAAGACGTTGCTTTAATTCTACACTTGATAATTCTGAATTAGGATCTATTAGGAAAAAAACCACATATTTTCTTTAAATAAAGACATGTTTACAAATTATCAAATATAAATTTCCCCCAAATTGCAAAGAGAAAAGAATTGTAATAATCCAAATAATGACAAAAATAGGTAGTTTAAAATATTTCACAAATGAAGATACACACACTTTGAATAAAAAGACTTTTAAAAAGGACTCTAAAATAAAACTTGTTAATAAATTGGTTAGTTACATACAAACACACACACACACACACACACAAACATGAATGTTGGTGAGTGGAATAAATAAGTTTTGGTGTTTGGCTTAAGTGTAATCAATATAGTGATATGAATAGCTAAGAAATAACCTGAATTTAATTTTTTCCCAAAGAGAATGACTAGAAATCTCCTGTAACTTCAGTTATTTTCTCTTTAATGTGATCAACTGAGACATTAAACTGAGCTCTCTAGGAGCTTCATGTTCACTGTGGTCTCCGTGGCAATAGAAAAACATTAAAGTGGTATATTATAAGCAAAGGAAAAGAAGTAAATGAAGAAAAAACTTAGAATATTTTGAAGGATATTAAAATTTTCTCAAAACAATTTTTTTCTTTGCTATTTTGAACTTTCATCAGCATGACAGTATCGAAGGCAAACCTAAATCATGTGTTTACTCTAATGATACAGGGTTTCAAAGAGGGACAAAAGTGACATTTGTATTGACAACAAGTTCTGTTTTATTAATACTTGTGGTAGGCAGAATAATGGCCCCCGACGACGTCCACATCTTAATCCCCATGACCTGTGAATACGTGGCACCAAGGACCTTACAGATGGGATTAAATTAGTTCTTGGAGATGGAAGATTATCCTGGATTAGCCAGGTGGGTCCAAGGTATTCACAGGGTTCTTAAAATGAAAGTGGAGGCAGAAGAGTCAGTGTCAGATTGACGCAGCATGAGGAAGACCCAACTAGCCAGTGCTGGCGTTAATGACAGAGGGAGGGGGCCACAGGCGGCCACTAGCAGCTGGACAGGCAAAGGAATGGGTTCTCTCCCGCGGCCTCCAGGAGGAATGCCCCGTTGGCACCCGGACTGCAGCCCCGTGAAACCTGCTTATGACTTTTGACCTACCTAACTGTAGGATAATAATTTGTGTTGTTTTAAACCATTACATTTCTGGTAATTTAGAGATTACCTATTAAGAAATTTGCACAGTATTCTTACCTAGGATCAGGTCAACTTTGATAAAAAGACAAAAGTGCGTAACACAACAAAACAAAAGCTCATTCTGTCACTATTACATCTTATTTCCATCCCAGTGGTTTCCCCATGTTTTTACAAAGGCATTTTAGCATCATGTTCAGTTTTCAGCATCTTCCTTGCAAAACAGTGTGTATTCTCTAAGGACTTGGAAGAAAAATGTTTCAATAATCCCACCCTAATTTCAAGAAGGAGTTTTGAGGGATGGGAATAGATCCCCAGCTAGAACATGTTGTTTGAAACCATAAATCTGAAACCAGGTTTCTTACATTATTTTTGTGTTGTTCTAATTTGTGTTTGTTCCGCTTTGGTGGGGGATGTTTTACAACGTCGATTACAAAAGACTCAGCCACACAGAGCTGTGCCACAGCACAGCCTGCACTCAGCCGCGCCTCCCAGTCCCTCTGGAGCTGTGTCATTCTATCACAGTATGCTTCTGAATTGTATTCTTCCCTTAATGTATGGGAAACTTGTTTTTAGTTATAATAAATAGATTAATTTTGTTTTGATAATTTTTGAGAATTTCATAACACCCACAAGATAACCAGAAGTCTGCGTGTTCTGCCACTAACACTCCCTCCCCAGAAAAGCACCAGGCGTGGGGTGCTCAAATGTCACCTCCTTCCAGAGGCTTCCCTGACCCTTGCCTAATATAGTGGTGCCCCAGCTTCCCCAGTCACTCACTATCCCTTCACTTACCACTGACTGATGTTGTACAGCTGCCGATATGTAGGTTTATTTTCTGTCTCCTATACTACGATGTAAACTCCGTGACATTAGGGCCTTTGACTATTTTTTTCAATGATGTTATTCCCAGAGCTTAGAGCTATCCCACGCACCTAATAGGTACCCAATATATATTTGTTGAATAAGAAACAAAGAACAGCCCTCACTGGTGTGGCTCAGTGGATTGAGCGCCAACCTGTGAACCAAAGGGTTGCTGGTTCAATTCCCAGGCAGGGCAGATGTCTGGGTTGCAGGCCAGGTCCCCAGTAGGGGGCGCTTGAGAAGCAATAGCACATTGATGTTTCTTTTTCTCCCTTCCTTCCCCTCTCTAAAATTAAATAAAACCTTTAAAAAAAAAAGAATAAATGAAATATACCACTACATCATCAAAAAAGCACGGTAGGTAATTATGTACCGGTATCACTATGTATGAATACGGAATAACTAGTGTACTTCACAATTTGAACAATTCTTAGTAATTAATTTTACTAAGAATTACTTAGTAAGTAATTAAAAAATTAATTTGATCAATTAATTACTTTTGAACCATCACCAATCTTGAGAAGTGAAGATAGATAAATTTCTAAAATCCACTCTGGTGACCTATTTTGATGTGTTGGAAGGGTGGAAGCACCAAAATTCACAGTGGGGGAGGAGGAGGAGGACAGAGAGGACACCAGGCATTCTCACCCTGGCTGCTCAGTTGTCTGGGATGGGAGATTCTGGACCCTTCAAGGCGTGCAGCTTCCAAGATCTTAGTCCTGGAATATTGAAAAATGGCGCCACTTCTTTCTTCCCCCTTTCCTGGAAATGGGAGAGGGCTAAAGTTCCTTTCATCTGATCTTTTTCTAGATGTAAATAAAGGTGAAATTTGCCCTTCATAAGCACTGCCGGGCATTCTTCCGAGGCCATACCCTAAATCGCCTTGGGCCATATCATCATCCTCTGATTCGCAGGTCTGCGCCTGCGCCCCCTCCGGCCCCGGTGGCCTCTCCACCCTGCTCATCAGCCGGATGCCGCCTGGACCAGAAGGGAAAACCGGTTACCTGTAGTTGAAAAAAAGAGTAGTTAAAACACTGTCAGTGTGAGAAAGGTGGGTTTTTCCAGGGAAGAAAAGTTCCTCTTTGCGCTCTGCAGGCATGGCTGTCCCAGAAAGGCGCCAGCGCCAAGGCGCAATACAATTCAACATTTCAGGACGTTTTAGGTAAGAAAAATTTCAGCTGTTTATTTCAAAGATGCAGTGAATAGTAAAGAAGCAGGAAAGGCTTTTACTTACTGCAGTAATCTACTGATCAGGATAAAACAGATCAGTCTTTGCTAAGGAAACAACATTCTTGATATACAAGCTTCTAAAGGAAAGGGTTCTGTTTTCACAAGCCTAAGAGCTCTAGAAGATTCAGTCAGCAAAGTCTCTGGAAAACGAGACTTCCAATGATCAAGACCACTCTGCCTCTGTCCCTTCCCCGCCCTTTATCCAATTCAGGGGCTCCAGGCTCTTCCCATTTCTCCTACAGCCCTACTCGGCTCATTTGCTATTTCTGTGTAGATGCTGTTAGGAAAGGTTTTGTATCTGGGACAGTGATAGGTGGGAGGGACCAAGGTGCCCCACCTCTCCCTTTTCTAAAATCAGATTGCATCTGTGTTCAAAACCTATTTTGCAATGCAACCAGAGCAAATACCAAAGCCTTTTCTAGGGTTAAATACCCTATGCTCACCCCTGCCCCAGCCCCTCAGGCTGACTGCCCTGGCGCCGCGGTGCTCTGAACCAGGCCAGCCATTCCAGCCCCAGCGTCTGTGCCCGCCCTGCCCCAGGGGAATGAATGCTCTTTTTCCCCCACCCCCCACAGTTGCACAACTGATTCCTCAGCTCCAGTGGGCCTTTCCTTCAGTCTTACCTTCTCAGCGGGGCCTTTCCTGACACCCCATTTAAAATTGCAACCCCCGTCCCCACCCTTGCAATCCCACTTGTCTGCTTTATCTTTCTCCTTCACACTTATCACCTTCTAACAGGGGTGTCCAACCTTTCGACATCTCTACGCCACACTGGAAGAGTTGTCTTGGGCCACACATTAAATACACTGCAACACGTAATCACACACACACACACACAAATCTCATAATGTTTTAAGTACATTTATGATTTTATGTTGGGCCTCATTCACAGCCATCCTGGGCTGCATGTGGCTCTCGGGCCACAGGTTGGACTCCCCCGTTAGGACAAAAACCACTTTCTGAGGCCCTCTTTCCCGAGCTGGCTAGACCCCCAAGCATGACTGACCCTAATTGTTTTATGAGCCTTTATCCTCAGGACTAGAAAATTCCTGGAACTGCCCTGAAGGCACAGAGGCTCTGGAGGTTCTGGGAACCCATGAAACAGGACACACCAGACCACAACGACAGGAGGACCCCGCTGACGCTGCACCCAAAGATAATATCGAAACAAGCTGCCACCTAACTGAAACATCCTGCTCTACAACCACCCCACTGCCCGACAAAAACCCAAAGCCCTAAGCTCTCAGGGCCGGGGCTGGTGCCTTTCTCCCCAGCACCTAGCCCCTTCCCTCCCTTGGGAAAAAAACCTTTATGCTCTGAACTTTCTTCTCTTTGAGAATTCTTCCACAGCCGCCATTACCGACCACCCTAACACACTCCTCTGTATTTTACTCCTCCGTATCTTACTCATTTTTCAAATCACGCCACTAAAAGGGGAAAGGTGGTGCAAAAGAGGGAGCCCCATGAAGCTGAGGATGGGAGGATGGCTCCAGCCTCTCTTGAATACCTCTCAAGAGGTAGGGCACCCCCTAAATTTTCCCCCACCGGAGTCCAAACCCACTCTAGACAGCCCTAAGAGGAATGTGAGCTCCACAGGGGCAGAAGTTTTTATCTGTTTGGATCATCACTGCATTCCCAGTACCTGAAACTGAGACATAATTGGTGCTCAATAAATACTTGTTCAAGGAAAGAACAAAGCAAGGAAGGAACACACACACTGAAATCAACTTGCCTCTAGGACAGAAAAACAAAAAGAGTCATCTCAGCAAGGCTCCACCCTGGATGCCTTGGGGCTAACTGTCTGCCCTTCTTCCTGGAAGAAAACAACATCTCCACGTGAAAATGCCCAGCAGAGAAAGCAGAGAAATCATCACTGAGCCTTCCTGGTCTGAAGAGCATTGTCGGCACCTATCTGGTGACAGTGGCCTACCTGGTGGCTGGAGGGCACCTGAAATGCTCAGCTTAGCACACAGAGTGCAGTTAAGAGGGACTTTCACCACCAGCTGTTTCAAAACAGCTGCTTTGCTGTACTTATTTAGAAATATTTCATGCTTTTCACAAGACTCATTAAAAATACAAAGGAGCCCTGGCTGGTGTGGCTCAGTGGATTGAGTGCCAGCCTGTGAGCTGAAAGGTTTCCAGCTCAGTTCCCAGCCAGGACACATGCCTGGGTTTTCGGCCAGGTCCCCAGTTGAGAGTGTGCAAGAGGCAACCAGTCAATGTATCTCTCACACACTGATGTTTCTCTCCCTCTCTTTCTCCTTCCCTTCCCCTCTCTCTAAAAATAAATAAAATCTTTTTAAAGATAAAAAGAAACAAAACACATCCGATGTATTTCTCTAAATATCCTGTTCATCAGGACTTTCAAAAAATAAAATCTCAGTCCTTCAAACATAATTAAATCTCATTTTTTTGCTGCGATCTCTCTTATTCTTCCACTATTTAAAACCGGACATGGATGCCCAATAAATTTAATCATGTATGAAAGGGTTTTTTGTTGTTTTAGGTCAAAGTACCATATATTTTCAATGTTTAAAAACAAAGGCCCTTAAAAGATTTGAAAGACACTCAACATGATTAGTCATCAGGGAATTGTTGATTTAAACTACAATGAGATTCTATCACCTACTACTGCCAATTCCAAGAGTTGCTGAGGATTTAGACAACCACATACACTGTTGGTGGGAGTATAAAATGGTACAAACACTGAAAATTTGGCAGTTTCTTTTCAATGGTGACACAGCAATTGCATTCTTGGTATTTACCCAAGAGACATGAAAATATATTCACATAGAGATGTGTGCATGAATGTTCATAGCATTATTCAAATTAGCCCCAATCTGGAAACAATCCAAATGCCCATGAACAGGAAAACACACAAATTATAGTACATCCATATAATACAACATATTCATCAATAAATAATGAATTTTGATCAATGCAACAGCATGGGTGAATCTTACAGACATTATGCTAACTGAAGAATCACAGTACTATATCAAATCCTGGAAGGACTAATATTCATAACAGACAATAGATCAATGGTTGCCTGGGGTAAGAAGGTGAACTTCAAAGGCCATGAGCGAAGTTTTCTGGATGATGGACAAGTCTTATACCTTGAGTAGAACGATGGTTTGTCAAAACTAATTCAACTGTATACTTACAATGGTGCATTTTATTATATGTAAGTTTTTAAATTTAATTTATTGGAGTGGCATTGGTTAGAATCACATATGTTTCAAGTGTGCATTTCTATGATGCATGATCTGCTCATTGCACTGTGTGCCCACCACTCAGTCAGATCATCTTCCATCACCATGTATTTGGCCCCCTTTGCCCTCCACCATTATTATATGTAAATTTTACCTCAATAATATGATGGTAAATGTTTTTAAAAACACAGAAAAAAGTAAGGGATTGTTCACTGGATCAGGGGACAAAATGAGAAGTGTGTTAATAAGTTATACCCTCTTATTTAAGAAAATTATTAAACTAAATGCCTTAAATCAATAATAATGGCATAATAACTAGCACTTATTGCTTGCTTTCTGTGTTCTAGGCACTATTCTAAGTGCTTTACTTAGATTATTCTATTTAATCTTTACAAACACTCTGCAAGACAACATTATTATTATATTTTTTTATATTTATTGATTTTAGAGAGGGAGAGAGAGATAGTCATCAATCTGTCATTCCACTTATTTATGCATTCATTGGTTAATTCTTGTATGTGCCCTGAGTGGGGGCAGAACCATCAACCTTGGTGTTCCAAATGGAGATAATGCTCTAACCAACTGAGCTACCTGGCCAGGGCCAACACTATTATTAAAGTATAGACAGTTAAATTGAAGCACACACAGATTAACACAGCTAACAAGAGCCAGAGTCAGATTCTGAATCCAGATCCCGGATGTTAGAGATACTGTTACACTCTTAGCAACTGCTTTCTATCCATTGGAGAATTTCAATGAGGCTAACATCAGAGTAAATCAGGTTTCTGTTACGTATGATATCTAACAGAACTGAAAGTAAAAGTCTAAAATAGCTAGTTTTAGCCACACTCAACACAGTCTATTGAACCCATTTTTAAAATCACCTTGATTCATTTACAAGTTTATTTCCTAAATAAGTAAGTTTTCTCTATTTTTATATATCAGGGTAGACAGGAAACTATGTATTGGATAAGAGGTAGTGCTGTACCTCTAGTGCAGCAGAACCCTGTTTATAAATGCAACCTCACATCTCTGTTAAGGAAGGTGTGGTCATGGTTAGGCAGCCAGCAGTGAAGAAAATGGAATTGGTCAACACAAAGAAAAAAGCAATTAAGAGGAAAGAATATGCAATCACAGGATTAGCTAAGAATATTTTTTAATGCACCATATATGAGATCTGTCCAGAAAAAGTCCAGCCATTTTTAATATAACGAGAACAGTTTGTGCAACATCCATGTAATCTGGCAGCCAAGGAGAGTGGGCTGGAATGCGCATGTGTGATCAATGACAAATTCACTGTACTAGTCAGTACACACGCTCACTCAGTGGTGTACTAGTAGACACCACTGAGTGAGCGTGTGTACTGTGTGGCCATGGCATTTAAAATGACTGAGTAGAGGAATGAATCCGCATAAAATTTTGCATTAAGCTTGAATATTCCTCTGTGGAAATTACTTGGATGATTCCGAAGGCTGCAGCTATGGGCAACTGGTGATTGGCAGCTTCATCACAACAATGCACTCACTCATGCATCATGTCTCATGCACAATTTTTTGGCAAAACATCAAATCACCCAGGTGATTTGGTCCCCTAAAACCCAGATTTGGTGACCCGCAACTTCAGGTTTTTCCCAAAACTGAACTCACCTCTGAAAGGAAAGAGATCTCAGAACATGGATGAGATTCAGAAAAATATGACAGGGCAGCTGATGGCAACTGGGAGAACCCTGTGAGGTCCTAAAGTGCCTATTTTGAAGGGGACTGAGGTGTACTGTCCTATGTACAATGTTTCCTGTATCTTCTTCAATCAGTGTCTTATTTTTCATAGACCATGGATGAATACTTTCTGGACAGACCTCATAATAAGTGCCATGGGAACACCTTCCTGCTATTCAGAACTGAACATCATACTAAGCTTTCACGTGGTCTAACACTCTACCGATTTTTAAAGTGTAACTTTAGGAACTGTTGGCTGTGTACTCTCCCACTTTTTATGTACTAATAGTAATATTAATATGGAATGCAGTCAAATTAAACTGGATTTTTGGAACACATTACTAACACTCCATTTGACTAGTTTTAAACGCATTCAGTGTTGACAATAAGAAAGGCAGCACGATGGGCAACAGAGAAGGCCTGACTTCAGGAGGCCTAGGTTCAAATTTCACCCCTTCACTTGCTACTCTGTGACCCTCAGCAAGTCTCTTAGCTTCTTGGAGCCTGTTTTCTCTCTCTTTCTTCCTTTCTTTCTTCCTTCCTTTCTTTCTTTTTCTTCTTTCTTTTTTAATATTTTATTTATTTTTCTAGAAAGAGGGGAAAGAAGGGAGAAAGAGAGGGAGAGAAACAGATTGGTTGCCTCTCATGTGCCCCCAACCGGGGACCTGACCTGCAACCCAGGCATGTGCCCTGACCAGGAGTCAAACTGGTGAATTTTCAGTGTGCAGGCTTGCACTCAATCCACTGAGCCACACCTGCCAGGGCTTGGAGCCCGTTTTCAAATCTGCAAAATGGGTTTAAGCATAACTACTTTATGGGGTTATATATACTCAACATTTGGGCACCACTGATATATTTGGAATCAATGTTTAATGAATTAGAATTTGAGTATTAGTTTATTCAGTTGTCAAATGAGGGTAGTGGATAAGAAGATTTTTTTTTTTTTTTTGGTTTTTTTAGAGCTCTAAAATCCTGGTTCTATATCAGCATTTTCCAAATTGTGCCATTTAAGACCCTAGTTCTATGAACTATGAGGTGTTGTTAGGAATAAAAGGGTCCTTCTGGTTTTATTAGGAGATGTATTTTCCTGTGCTACTGTAGGCATTCATGACTAGCCCCAAATTATACAGGTAGTGGAAGAGCCGGAACTAGAAACTATTTCTCTGGCTCCATGTTTTGTGGTCTGGCCACTTGGGAAAGGCCACAGGACGATCAGATTGCAAATTGAGCAAATCCTACTTCTGCACTAAAGCAGCTCTTTGAAAAGTGACCAGTGACTTTCTAATCCCTAAATCCAAGACCTAGTCTCCTTCCTCTGCCACCTCCCCTTCTGCAGAAGCTGTGCTCACTGACTCACCACACCCAGGTGCCTGGTCCACCTTGGCTCTTCAACCTCGTGGGAATCCCCCATTCTGATATCTGCCTGTTCATGCTCCTTTTCCTCTTCCTGTCCTTTCGGTATATGTTTGGCTTCCATTCCAGCAGGATATCCTGGCAGCAATTCGAACACAGCTTGTTCAAAAACAAATTCACACCCTTCCCCCACTACAGCCATGTCTCCTCTTGAGTCATCTATTTCTGCAAATGCATCAACCACGCTCTAAAACACCCAAGTCCAAAATTTAGGAATAGTTTTCTTTTTTCCCTCATTTTTTTTTCTCTCTGGTACCTTCAGTTGTCAAGTCCTCTAGATCCACAAACTCTCCCAATGCCATGTCCTTCTTTGCACATTAACTTCACAGGCTTGGCTCAATTTCTTGTACCCCTTCTGGGCTAAACCAATAGTCCCTAACTGATCTACTCCAAGCTGTCCTATGTTGGGGACCACTTTGTGTGGTATCGGGAACTGTGGCTCCGTGAAGGAATGCATTGTATCCACTAAAGCTTGCTCTGCTTCCCACTGCCCTGACAAGGAAAAACCAGGTGTTTTACTTCACAGTGAGGAGATTATTCCTGAGCCCCGAAAACTGTGCCTTAATGAGTACCTGGCGCCAACCTGACAGACCTTAAGACAAACCTCTGTATTTTTTCAATTTATTATCTATAGCCTTTTTGACTTAGATTGATAGGCTTTGCATGCATGCTGTATACCCCTGCACGCATTTTGTTCTCAATAAAAGCCACTTCAGGAGAAGTGCTCAGGGCATTCTCCTCTAGAGGGAATCGCCACCCCCTTTTCCTGGCAGACCAAGTGTCCCGAGCGGCTTATTTCCTCATCCATGGCTGCTAGGGGGACTCTACGGGATGGGGTAACTCCCCTCAGTCCTACACACTGTTGCCAAGCACAGTCCAAAGATGCCCATCACATTCCATAACCCTCATGACATATATATATAAAATAAAAGTGTCACCCTGTTTTCTACAAGAAGAATTCTGTTTTCACCCCGTTTCAACTGTCAGTACTCTTTGGGCATGCTCTGTGCTTTCCTGTAAAGGGGACTGCAACCTCTTCCACGTGGCCTCAGCGTGGTCACCTTCAATCTCCGCCTGGGGGGGTCTCCCCCCCAGGAGTGCTTTCTCCTCTCAGGCCCCTCTCAGTTCATGGCAGCCACTCGCTCCAGGAGCCTTACAGACTACCTTGGGCCAGATGTGATTTCTCCTACCACTGAGCCTTCTTAGTTCTGTATTGTCACTTTCAGTAGTCGTTACTTCTTATCTAATATTTTTATTGTACACATCTCTAGTTCAGGGAGTATACCTGTCTCATTTGCTTGTGAGTAACAGGTGTTCCAAAGGTGTTTAATTCTGATGGACTGAATTAAAAGAGAAAGCAGATTCCTTCCTGGATAACATGGACCAGAAGCATCCACACCCAGTGGCCTAACAACTCTTGCCTTAGCAAACAAGTTGGTCAAACAATTCCTGTCAGGCCTGGCAAAGAGGAATGAACCGGATCCCTGCCTGGTGAATAATGGCCAGTTGCACAGCACCATAGGATTTTGTTTTGTAACTTTTCCTGTTAAAACAATTTTAGATTGACAGTTACAAAGATAATACAGAGAACTCCAGTATATACTTTACCTAGATTCCTCTAATGTTAATATTAGGGTACATTTATCGAAATTAAGAAGTTAACATTAGCTAAACCATAGACTTTATTACAATTTCCCCAGTTTTTCTCCTGATGTCATTTTTCTGCTCCACGATCCAATCCAGGATACTACATTGCATTTAGTACGCTGTAATTGTGAAGGCTCAAAATTAATAGAAAAAAAAGAAAAGAAAAATCAAGCCAAGAAAAGAAGAGAGAAGCAGGAACAACCTTGTAAACCTATTCCTTACACTTTCAGTGTCGGACGAGGCCATTAAACTAACATTAGGGGGAAGGAGCCAGTTCGCCAGCTCGTCCACAACCTGCCGAGCTCCCGCGGATGTGCGCAGCCTCGCCCCGCTCCCCACCCCCGCACCGTGTTTCCATCTGCCGGCTCTGCCTCGTCCCCAAACCCCTCCGCCAGGGGAGGGTTGGGGAAACCCTACTTTCGCTAGGCGACCGCGACCCCCGCCGCCCTCGCGCCCCCATCAGCGCGCTCACCCGGCACCGAGCCGCCACGTCGCGCGCGCCGCCGCGTCCTTCGGCCACGTGACCGCGCGGCGCAGCCCCGAGCGGGAGCGCGCCGGGGGCTGGACCCCCTGCATAACCGGCTGTGCTGTACGGAGAGTGCCCCGGGACCCGAGCTCCGACCGGCTCCAAAGCCCGCCCTCTCCCCGCTGCGGGCACCCGATTGCGCAGAAGACCGTGTGTGCTCCAATAAAGGAAGCATTAGACTGTTCAAAACGTTGTTTCTGCAAGTCCCGTAAGGGAACGGTGGAGGAGAGCTGAGGTTCGGCGGTGGAGACAGACCTTGAAACGTGGGCTCAGTCCTAGGAAATGCCGAGGGCATTGCAGCCCTCAGCCTGGCCCTGGGAAGGAACAGAGGGAGTGGCCTTGAGGACCTAGGAAGCGGCTGCTCTGGACCACCTGCTCCTGTGGGTTTCTCGAAATGGGCCCTGCCTTCTTCTAACCTCACCAAAACGTCATTAGATTGATTACGTTTGGTAAAATGACTTTGGTATTATTTCCTACTACCCAATGTCGATGTAAAAAATGTCCAAACCAATAGAGAATTTTTATGAATTTATTTGAGCCAACCTGACTAAACTTGCCCAGAAGCAAAATCTCAAGGAACTGAGAAAATGCTCCAGAGAATGGCAGTTTGTGCAGCTTAGTTTATTCGTTAGAATAAAAAGAGGAGAGTCAGGAGAGTTACACAAAATCCATTGGTGGCAGATTGAGGGGGTAGGAGAAGGCAAATCTGGGAAATTTCTGTGATTGGATAAAAAAGCAAAATAGAGAAACAGAGGGTTCTTTTACATGGGTGGGTATGAAACTGGAAAAGCCGGCATTCGTGCTGCTTGTCACCTACTAGAACCAAAACAGAGAGAGAGAGAGATTGAATCTTTATGGGGGCTTTATTCAGATCTTCGATAATCTGAGAAGATGGCGGGTTTGTACCCTAACAGACCATTTTAAATTCCATTTCCAGCCAACCCTTTTTATAAGAAGAAAAGTGTAGGTAAGGGGTTTGGAATTCAGGGGGAAAGTTAATCAGATAAAAAGCTGCAGCATTCTTTCATTTGTGTCCTGGGCGGTAGGCAGCTTACCCGGGAGGACAGTGGCTCAGATACCATCTGGATTCCTTGCAGTCCTCCTGGGGCACAAAGGTGGAGCTGCCAATGATTTCCTGGAGTCAAGATGGGTCATACCTTCAGTTCCTGAAACAATAGCTTTTTACATACACCGATTACTAAGCTTACTAGCTGTTATCTGAAACTAGAAATTTTCAACACTTGAGTCCCCCATCAGGTACGCAATACTTAATAATTCACATTTACAGCACAGAGGCCTTCCAGCTAAGATGGAGGTGTAGGTAGATACACTTTGCATCCTCACACAGCCAAAAGAAGGACAACAACAATTTAAAAACAAAAACCAACAAAAACTGCCAGAACACTGAACTGTATGGAAGTCAAACAACCAAGGAGTTAAAGAAGAAACATTCATCCAGACTTGTAGGAGGGGGCACAGATGAGCAGCAGGGGCAGAGAGGATGCATGGCAAGGTGGCTGGAGGACCAGGCAGTCCCATATTTGCATGCAGATAAACCGGGAGGAACGACTGAGTTGCAAGATGGACTGTACAACCCAGAATTCCAGTGCAAGAAATGAAAGTCTCAAACCCTCTGGCTGTAAAAACCTCTGGGGGATGTGGCAGTGGGAGAAAGTCCCAGCCTCATGGGAGAGTTTGTTGGAGAGACCCACAGAATGCACATAAACCCACCCACCTGGGAATCAGCACCAGAAAGGCCCAAATTGCTTTTGGGTCACAGGGCAAGTGACTAAAAGCAGGGAGAGAGCTGAACATGTGGCATAGTTCCCTCTCTGACCCTTCTCCCATATACAATGCTACAGTGCAGCTATGTGGGTTGCCCCCCACTCCACCCCCCGGTGAATACCTAAGGCTCCACCCCTTACAACATAACAGGAGCACTGAGACAAAGAAATATGGCCCAAATGAAAGAAGAGATCAAAACTCCAGAAAAAATACAACTAAGCAATCAAGAGATAGCCGACTGTCAGATGCAGAGTTCAAAGCACTGGTAATAAGGATGCTGACGGAAATGGTTGAGTATGGTCACAGAAAAGAGGAAAAAGTGAAGGCTACGCAAAGTGAAATAAAGAAAAATATACAGGGAACCAATGGCAAAGGGGAAGGACACTGGGATTCAAATCAATGATTTGGAGCAGAAGGAAGAAATAAACATTCAACCACAACGGAATGAAGAAACAAGAATTCAAAAAAATGAGGAGAGGCTTAGGAACCTCTGGGACAACTTTAAATATTCCTGCATCAGAATCATAAAAGTGCCAGAAGGAGAAGAGGAAGAGCAAGAAATTAAAAACTTATTTGAGAAAATAATGAAGGAGAACTTCCCCAATCTGGCAAAGGAAATGGACTTCCAGGAAATCCAGGAAGCTCAGAGAGTCCCAAAGAAGTTGGGCCTAACGAAGCACACACCAGGCACATCATAATGACATTACCCAAGATTAAAGATAGGGAGAGAATCTTAAAAGCAGCAAGAGAAAAGGAGACAGTTACCTACAAAGGAGTTCCATAGGACTATAAGCTGATTTCTCAAAAGAAACCTTGCAGGCAAGAGGGGGCTGGAAGGAAGTACTCAAAGTCACGGAAGGCAAGGACCTACATCCAGCAAAGATGACTCTATCAAGCAAAGCTATCAATTAGAATGGAAGGGCAGATAAAGTGCTTCCCAGATAAGGTCAAGTTCAAGGAGTCCATCATCACCAAGACCTTATTATGTGAAATGTTAAAGGGACTTATCTAAGAAAAAGAAGGAAATCAAAACTATGAACAATAAAATGACAACAAACTCACAACTATCAACAACTGAATCTAAAAACAAAAACTAAGCAATCAAGTAGCACAGGAACAGAATCACATAAATGGAGATCACATGGAGGTTTATCAGTGGGGAGGAGGAGGGAGGAGAGGTGGGGAAGAGGTACAGGGAATAAGAAGCATAAATGGCAAATACAAAATAGGCAGGGGGAGGCTAAGAATAGTATAGGAAATGGAGAAATCAAAGAACTTATATGTGCAGCCCATGGGCAGAGGAGGGAGGGGATGCTGTGGGATGGGGCCGTACAGGGTGGAGGGGAATAAAAGGGGGAAAAAATGAGACAACTGTAATAGCACAGTCAATGAAATATACTTAAAAAACCCCAAACATTTATAGCACAGAGATAGTATTTGAGGAACAAGATAACAATGAGGGGTTCTGAGGTCTCTGTTCTAGTGCAGCTGTTATGCCCTGAGGGGTCTGGAAAAGGAGATTACTCTGACATTCCAAAGGTGTGTTATTTTAGATGCAAAAAGACAAATAGATAGCCTCAGTTAAGGTAAAGATTGACCTTTGTCAAGGAAGCTACAGACCTAGGACCTGACTACTCACCATGACTTGCTTTTAGTTAGGAAGTTTTATGTTCATACCATCCTATGTGGTTATTTTCACTCTCTGAGTTTGTAAGGCCCACCATCTGGGCTTCCCCTGGGCTTTTCAGGTTTAGTATATGATCCCTTTTTTTATCCACACCAACATCTATGAAATAACTGAAGGGATTTCATAGTGGTCAGAAAACTTGGCTGTGGAAATCTCCAAGCCCAGCACAAGTAGCAGCCATCTCAGATTGCTTTACCACTCAGGCAGGGTGCCCCAGGCAGAACAAAGGCCACGACTGACCTTGGCCTATACCACCTGGGAACCCACCAGGGCTAACGCACCCAGTGGACAGCTACCAACCACGGCGCACCACCATCCAGTCCCTGCACAGCTGATCCTCCATGGAGGGTAGAGGCTGGTGGCCCATGGTCACAGCCAGTCCTGGCAGCTGACTGGCCTGGGTAAACCTTTCCCATTGATCCTGCCAACAGCAACCAAGGCTCAACTACAAGAGGAGGGTGTACTCAGCCCACACGAAGGGTGTACTTTGAGTACCCAGCTTGGGTGATAGGGGAGGCTGTCTCACTGAACCCTACAGGAACCTACTACGTTAGGCTACACTTCCAACACACAGAGTCAAAGGAGCTCTGCCTAATCCACAGAAGCAAACACAGGGAGGCTGCCAAAATGAAGAGACAAAGAAACATGGCCCAAATGAAAGAACAGATCAAAACTCCAGAAAAAGAGCTAAACAGAATGGAGATAAACAATCTATCAGATACAGAGTTCAAAACACTGTTTATTAGGATGCTCAAAGAACTTAGTGAGGACCTCAGCAGCATGAAAAAGACCTCGTCAGAAACAAAGGATACACTAATTGAAATAAAGAACAATTTACAGGATAACAAAGGTAGAGTGGATGAAGCTGAGAATCAAATAAATAATTTGGAACATAAGGAAGAAAAAAAAACCACAAAAAAACCATCAGAACAACAAGAAGAAAAAATCCAAAAAAAATGAGGCTAGTATAAACAGCCCCTGGGACAACTTCAAGAAGTCCAACATTCACATCATAGGGGTACGAGAGGAGAATAGAAAGAGCAAGAAATTGGAAATTTATCTGAAATAACAGTGGAAGAAAACTTCCCTAATTTGGTGAAGGAAATAGACATAGAAGTCCAGGAAGCATAGAGAGTCAGAAGTATGATGGATGCAAAAAGGCCCCCTCCAAGACACATCATAATTTAAAAGGCCAAAAGTTAAAGGTAAAGAGAGACTCTTAAAAGCAGCAAGAAAAAAGAAATTGGTTACCAGATGATTGACAGATGTGGCGGGGGAGAATGGGTGAAAAGGTGAGGGGATTAAAAAGTACAAATAGGTAGTTACAGAATAGCCATGGTGATGTAAAGGACAGTATAGGAAATGGAGGAGCCAAAGAACTTATATGCATGACCCGTGGACATGAGCAATGGTGGGGGGACTGCCTGAGCGAGTGGGGGCACTGGTTGGAGGGGGACAAATGGGGGAAATATGAGGACAACTGTAATAGAATAATCAATAAAATATAATTTAAAAAAGTTGGCTGGATTTAAAGTTTACTTTGGATTCGAAATAAACGAATAAACCCTTTCCTCGCAGTAGCCAACTTCTTTTAGTCTTCCTCTTCTCCAGATCCAACCCACATTTCCCTTAATTAGCTGCTTTTCAAAAGTAAATATTCCTAGACATGTGGGAAACTAGATAGAATCAAGGCTCTAAAATTTCTCCTCGTAACAGAACAAGCTCAATGTCATGTGCTTTTTAGCTGCTTAGGGATTTAAAATTATCATAGAGAATTAAAATATTTATAACTGTCAAGTCAGTTGTGTACTATTTCATTTTGTATGATAAACATTTCAGTAGCTTTGCAAGACAAAAATAAGTTTTCTTCACTTAAAACTTTATTATAGCAAATCTTGAAATGAAGTACTCTAAGTCTTTTAACTTTTTCAAGTTGGTTTTTTTTTTTTTTAAGCCCTGGCTGGTGTGGTTCATTTGGTTGGAGCATTGCCCCGTACATCAGAAGGTTGGGGGTTTGATTCGGGTGTTCAATTCTGCATCAGGGCACATACCTAGGTTGCAGATTCAATCCCCAGTTGGGAAGCACATGGGTGGCAACCAACTGATGTTTTTCTCTCTCTCTCTGTCCCCTACTCTCTGTCTAAAATCAATAAACATATGTTTTTTAAAATTTTTAAAAGTTCTTTTAAAGCGTTGTTTGTCTATTCTAGTTCCTATATGTTTCCATGTGCATTTTAGAATCAGCTTATCAATTTTTATGTTGGGATTTTTATTGGGAATGAATTTATAGGTCAATTTGCAGAAAACTGACAACTTAATAATATTGAGTCTTGAAATTAATGAGCATGGTATATCCATCTAATTGGATCCTTCCTTTGAATTTTCAGCATGCAGACATGGCACATATTTTGTTAGATATATACCTCAGTACCGCATGCCTTTTGGTACATTAGTAGATGGTATTATTGTTTTAATTTTAATTTCCTTAAAATTAAATTAAAACAATTTTAATTTAATATTGTTTGTCACTAATATACGGAAATGCAATTGACTTTCATGTATTGGTCTTGTGTTCTGTGATCTTGCTGAAAGTCACTTATTAGTTCAAGTAGCTTTTGTGTGGACGCCATTCGGAATTTCTACATAGGTACCATGTTGACTGAGAGTTGTTTATTTCTTCTAGCTCTGCATGTCCTTATTTTTTTGCATAATGCGCTGGCTAGGACTTCCAGGATGACGAATATGCTTTTTATTCACTAGTCTTTTTCCACAAATTATTTTTTGAACCCTCTTCCCATAAAAATAAACTCTTTAAACAATGAACCTCTGGATGGATTTCAGGAGTCTGTGAATCTCTGAAAAATATAGGCACCATTTTGTATTAATATGTATATCTCCTTGGAGGAAGTGGGCTCATAGCTTACATGAGAATGTCAATAGAGTTTATGTCATCAAAAGTAGTTAAGGGACTAAATTTTAAGTAAAAGCCTTGGTAGAGAAAGACAAATACCATATGATTTCACTCATATATGGAATATAATGAACAAACTCAACTAACAAGCAAAACAAAGACAGACTCATAGATAGACAGGCTGACAGCTCTGCCTGAGGTGGGGGCAGAGGTTGAGGAGTGGCAGGATCAAGAAAAAAGATAAAGAACTCATGGATATGGACAACAGAGTGGTGACTGGCAGCAGGGGGATGAGCAGGGGTGCAGGAGGGTATAGGGTAATAAATGGTAACAGAAAAAAATACAGCGAAAAATAAACTACTATTTTGAAAAAGTAAAAGCATAGGTATATATAATTTTCATGATTTGTTTTTCACATATACAGCAATGAAGGTTATTAAAACATGATTTTTTTCCTCTCCCTCTTCCTACTTCATAGGAAAAAATAAACGGTTCTTTCGACTCCTATTACTTTTGTGTTAAAGACAAATTTAAATGTTGGTAAGGATTTGGGTAGGACATGCTTAGAATACAGAAGGAATATAACTGAAGGCCAAAGCCCTATTTCAAAGCCCTCCAAAATAAAAATATAACAAGGACATAAGGGGGAAAAAGTCACTGGTTATGTATACACCAAAGCTTACTATCTTAAGGCACTCTTGAGAAACCAAATACATCATACTAAAAAGTCTCATTTACAGAATTATGAAATGATTAAAATTTTGGCACACTTATCTTTTCTTTTTCAATTTTTTTTTGTTCTCATCTGAGGACATTTTTTCATTGCTTTTAGATAAAGAGGAAGGGAGAGAGGAAAGGAGAGAGAGAAACACCCATGTAAGAGAGAAACATCAGTTGGTTGCCTCCTGGATGCACCCTGAAGGAGGATCATACATGCCTAGACAGGGATGGAACCCTGCAACCCAGGCATGTGCCCCGACTAGGAATAGAACCCACAGCCTCTTTGTTACGATATGATGCTCCAACCGAGGCACACCGGCCAGGGCAACACACTTAAGTTTGATTTAAATCATCCTGTTTAAACAAAAAGTTAACAAATAGGTTTGAATAAAAACAGAGAAAAACAGTAAAGGAGGTTATTTTTAAGACCTTTTCCAAACACACTATAAGATGTTAAATCATTGTCACTAGTTTCACATGAAAACCTAGGACTGAAACTAGTGAATATACAAAATTCCAAAAAGTTCTGTAGCTCTGTGTTAGACTTCATTATCTCCCACCTGTTGAAGGAAAATCTCATTTATTATTGAGTCAATATTCGTGTTAAGATAATGAGTAGCTTGATTAGCAAGAGAATTTAGAGAACTCCAGTAGTGAAAAGGCAATAATCTTCTCAAAATAGCCATTCACACTACTGAAAACAATAACAAGCATACACACACACACACACACACACACACACACACATATATGGTGCTATACATATGGTGCTTAGTGTGGGCTAAGCAGTTTACTTAATCCTTACGATAGCCCTGTGAAGTAATTATCCTCATTTTATATGACTGGTAGTACTGGGTAGCACCTTGTTGTATTAACCTAGGCCAAGCGATTTTTTTTACTTCCATACCCTGTCTTCAAGGCCCTGCATCCTACATCATTTGATACTCACAGTAGAAAATAATTCTCTCTTCTATTCTCTCATTCTAATCTCCAACAGGGCACTTGCCACATTCTACCTTATTTGTCTAAAGCGTCCATTTGTGTGTATGTCTTTTTTATATACTAGGTTAAGATCATCTAGAGGTCAAGAACTCATCTTGGGAGGCCTTCCCTACCATAGTGATTTTGATGAAGTCTTGCACATATATAATAGGCAATCTGTCTTTATTAAAAAGGATTTACTCAATGTTATGTTTGCACACAGTTTATCTTTCAGGAATTTACTTGACCGAGAAACTTGTTCATGTGCAAAATTACATAAGCATGAGGTAGCACAACTTAGTGGGTAAAAGCCTGCTAGGATGGAGTCCTGACTCAGACACTTTCCTTGCTGTGCTCTTGGGTAAATTACGGAACTCTTCTGTGCCTTGGTTCTGTCCTCTGTAATGGAAATAACACCTTCCTGTGAATTAAGAGTTCACTTTTGAACTGTGTTTAAGAGTGCCGGGCACACATTAACATATGTATTATCCTTTTTTACATCATTGTTTGTAATAGTAAAAAGCTGGAATCAACTTAATTGTCCATCCATAGGGGCTTGACTAAACCAATTGCAGCACATCCTTAATGGAATTCGATGCAAACATTACAAAGTTTAGGGGTCCAAAGAAGTTGTACAAATGATTAATAGGCACATGAAAAGAAGTACACCACCACTAGTCATTAGGGAAATGTAAAAACAAAAATAAAATATGACTGCATCTCTATAGAATGGCTATTATGAACAGTAGCAAATGTTGGCAAGGATGTGAAGAAATGAGATCCCTAGTACATGGATGGTGAGACTATAAAGCAACATAGCCACTTTGGAAAACAGTTTGGTATTTCTTCAAAAAGTTAAATTCAGTTGCAGTATAACCCAGCAATTTCCCTCCTAGACACATACCCAAGAGAATTGAAAACCAAAATGCACATAAAATTCATACACAAATATTGGTAATTCACAAAACCCAAAGTGGATACAATCCAACTGTGGAACTGATGGAATGAGGTGCTGATACAGGCTATACCATGGATGTCCTTAAAAACATTATGCTAAGTAGTAGAAGCCAGACACAAAAGGCCACATACTGCATGATTCCATTTATATGAAATGTCTAGAATGAAACAATGTATACAAAGATTAGTAATAGCAAGGGGCTAGGAGAAAAGAATGGGAAGTGATGACTAATGGGAACAGGACTTCTTTTGGGTGGGGTGATGAAAATGTTATAGAATTAGTGGTGATGGTTGCACAGTCTTCTGAATATGATAAAAACCAGTGGATTGTCCACTTTAAAATGGTCAATTTTATGACACGTGAATTATATCTTTTAAAAAAATGATAGGGAAGTGCGTAGACTCTGAGATGGTATAATCTCCAAAATATAGTAAGTGAAAAAATACAGAATAGTGTACATGGTATGCTAGCCATGCGCTTAAGAAAATATGTAACACACACACTGTGCAGACATAAATCATCTGAAAAGAAATATAGGAAACATTAGTTCCTAAAGGGAGAGGATGTGGGGTAGCTGAAGAACAGGGGTGGCCTGGAAGGGAAACCTACCTTTCCAGTATAATCTTTTGTACCTTTTTCAGAGTGTAAGTATTCCCTTTTTTAGAGAAATAAAAATGGAAACTCTGATGCTTTATCTTTAGATTTCAGTTTTAAGAGACCATGTTCATTTTCTTCTGTAATAAACTTAAAAGATATCCGTCCACACATTTTGTCTGACTTATTTATTCTTTAGCAATCGCTACCCCTATTCTTTCAGCAAGCATTAAATGATGACAATTTTTATTCTGTCTTTAATAACATTATATTCATTATACTTGAGATTGTTTAGCTTTCTCATAGAAAAGAGAAACCCAAACATAAAGCTGTATACTATGCACCTACTAGTTCTGCAACATAATTTTAATAAAAAAGTTTTACTGATTATTGGACAATTTATGTGATGTGGGCAGAGAAATATTAACAGTGATTCTAAAGGGGCCAGACTCATAAGTCAAGAGCTCTGATCTTTGCTCCATTGCTCAATCCACTTCAATATCTCATTGATATTATCCTCTAGATCTTCTGGTTTATTGCTGGGCAGCCGATGCACTATTTCTGTCTTGTAGGATGCTAATGCTTCTTCATATAGCACTTGAAAAATTTCACACTCAATATTATTCTTCAGTTTCTTCTCATTGTAACCTCTAGAAGGCAGAGAGAAGATAAGCAAACAAATGGCATTAATTAGAGTTTTAATAAACATACCAGAAACTGGAGACTGTGGGAAATACAAAAAATCATGCAAAAATACTTCTTGTATTCTCTTTACCTATAGAAAATCGACTGGCACCTATAAATAAGGGGTGCTACAAGAGGGTTAAACGAAGGATCAATATTTAGGTTTGTCTGAAATTTCCCCTCCCTGACATTTTGTCAGGCACTCAGTTAGTAAATACACCTAACTATCTCAATCCAGATTCTGAAATAAAATAAGAATACTATAATTATGGTCTTAGATTTTAAAAAGAATGAGAGTGGTTATGATATAAACAGATAAAACAAGTAGATGGTATCTAATAAAATGAAATGTATATGATTAAAATAATATACACTAATTAGGTACTTGATCACCTAGATGTATCTTTACCAATTTCAAAGACATTGAAAAAAATAAACTTAAGTAATCTTTAGACAGATATGTGAATTAGCCAACCAATTAACTAGTGAAAAATATAAAAAAATTCTACCCTGGCTGGGTAGCTCAGTCGGTTTAGAGGATTGTCCTAATACACCAAGATTGTGGGTTCAATCTGTAGCAAGGGCACATAGAAGCAGCAACCAACGAATGCATAAATAAATGGAACAAGTTGATGTATCTCTCTCTTTCTCTCTAAAAATCAAATAAAAATCAATACACATATCTTTGGGTGAGGATGAAAAAAATCAAAATTAAATGAAACTACTTAAAAGACGATTAATTTTATGAAAAGACAACCCACAGACTGGGAGAAAATTTTTGCAATCACATACCTGATAAATAAACTACAGAATATAGTCTATCTATACAATGATTTTATTTGGCAATAAAAAAGGAATGAAGTACTGATGCACCTGATAACCCAGATGAATTTTGAAAACATCACACTAAGTGAAAAAAGCCAGACACAAAAGGCTACATATTATATGATTTAATTTACATGAAATGTCCAGAATAGGCAACTTTGCAGAGAGAGAAAGTAAATTACTGGTTGCCTCAGACTGGGAAAGAGGCAGAAAATGGACAGTGACTGCTAATGGGTGTGGGGTTTTTTTGGGGGGGGGGAGGATGATGAATGTTTTCAAAAACTGACTGTAGTAATAGATGCACACCTCTGTGAATATACTAAAAACCACTGAATTATACACTTTAAATGGGTGAATTGTGTGGTGTGTGAATGTATGTCAATAGAGCTGTTTTTTAAAAAGTAGTTACTTTATTATAATTTTTTCAATGGCTACAAATAAAAGACTACCTCTCATCTTATTTTCATACCTTAGTCTTTGGCTATTTGCAAAAAAACAGTAATTTTTAATAATTTTTAAAAAGTGCCTTGTTTAAGAAAAAAGCGTAAGTACTACATGGTCTCTATTACTTCTCTGTTCAAATACTTTTAATGGCTTTTCACTACCTAGAGAAAAAAGGATGGCAGTTGTGGGTCTTGTTCCAACCGAACCCTCCCTACATGTCTGCTACTATACTCCTTTGTGCAAGGATTTTGCAAGTATTCCACCCAATGGTAGTTACTCAGAGCTGACTCAGTGAGAATCGCAAATTCTGAATCTGACCTTAGGCAAATTTCTGGAGTTTTCTTTGCTGAGACTGCCCTCTAAATTCCTCCTAGAACTGCCATCTTCCCAAAGCTTGAATCAGAAGGCAGCAGAAAAATGTTTTCCTCAAAAATGTATCCTTTTTGGTTATTCTGGAGTGTGACACTCTCTTGGAGGCACTAACTCAAATATATTTTAAAGGTTGTGAAATGTTGATTTATCTTGTTAGTTTTTCATAAGCTTTCCCATTCCTGTAATAAGGATAATTTGGGTAATGTTCACTCAGTAGCAAAGACTATGTTGTTGGCTTGGCTGTTTTCCTAGCAAGGTTTTACTTCAAGGAAAAAGCATATTCAATAGGGTTGCAATATAGTACATTTTACTTAAACTGTCAGTTGAAGTATTCATTTACACAGTTATACAAATGCCTGCATTATACAAATGCATCTTTTTCTTTTAGATTCAGAATGTTGGTACCATGCAGATTTGGTTCACAACTAGAGACCAAATAGTCACAATAACCAATTTCAGAATCTGAAAAAAAGTTTATACTTTAAGAATTCAATATATTTCCTTTCTTACCTTGCTTCAAGTCTTTTGTACAATACACTGTTATCTGTTTTCAGCACAAAAACTATATGAAACCAGCGTTCAGGGAAGAAATCACAACCATGGTAATCAACAATAACTCCACCTTCACTCATCTGGCTTTCTAACTCATCCACTACCTATAAGAAAGGTGGAGGAAAAAAAGGATGAATGATTCTTAAAAAACAAGTCAAATTTCCTATTAAAATTTTTAAAATGTATCCTTTATTTAAAAAGTTGTACTTACTCTATCTTCATCTAAAATGGGACAATCATACTCTTCATCATAGCCGTCATATAACTGCCCTGGAAAAGATGTACATTGGCGGGTTAAAGTAGTATTTTCTTAAAAAAAAAATAAAAAAAAAAGATTTTATTTATTTATTTTTAGACAGAGGGTAAGGGAGGGAGAGAGGGAAAGAAACATCCATGTGTGGTTGCCTCTCACGTTCCCCCTACTGGGGATCAGACACGTGCCCTGACTGGGAATCCAACTGGTGACCCATTGTTTCGCAGGCTGGCGCTCAATGCAATGAGCCACACCAGGCAGGGCAGAAGTAGTATTTTCTAAGTAACTTTCAGTAATAGTCAATTAATTCTAGACTTTAGGAAGGGAAGTCAATCATTAATTACTCTTTTAGAGACAAGGGATGGCACTAACACAATAGATGTCACATGGATATAGTGAATGATACTAATAAATTAGAATTTTATCTAGAGGAAAATTCTTGGATGGCCACATATCTGAAACTGTTTTAGCTATCAAAATGGAAACCAACTAAAGAATTCATAATAGCTAATTTCTGAATTTGTGGGCTACTAGAACAGCATTAATTTTGGTGACCTACAGGTTAGTGGGAAGGGTGACACATGGATACAAATGCTCTCACACACATTAACAGAAGGTTAAGTTCCAAATTTATTAGGCAAAGGATATGAAACTTATTTAAAATAACAGGTTCTCCAAAGGGTCGCCAGTCTGATTCCCAGTCAGGGCACATGCCTCAGCTGCGGGCCGGGACCACAGTAGGGAGTGTGAGCAAGACAACCACACATTGATGTTTCTCTCACTCTCTTTCTCCCTCCCTTTCTCTCTCTCTAAAAATAAATAAATAAAAATCTTTAAAATAATAAATTACATTTCGATTTAAAAAATAAAAATAAAAATAGGTTCTGGATTCCAGGAATGAACCGTCTTGTCACTGAGGCCGTATCTTCATGTGGTGTGGGTAAGTCAGTATCCAGATGTTCCTGAACAGCATCTTTATTTCTAGATTTCCAACATCTCCAAAATCAAGGGTTAAATATCCTATTTCATAAGGCAAAACAAGAAGGATGGGCAGTTCTGGCTGGTGTTGCTCAGTGGATTGAGTGCCGGCCTGAGACCAAAGGGTCTCTGGTTTGAGCCTGTCTAGGACACATACCTCAGTTGTGGGCCAGGTTCCCAGTAGGGGGCACGCAAGAGGCAACCATACATTGATGTTTCTCTCCCTCTCTCCTTTCCCCTCTAAAATAAATAAATACAATCTTAAAAAAAAAATGATGCGCAGTTCTAAAGAAGGCAGATTTAAATCTAACATAAGCCCTGGCTGGGTAGCTAGCTCAGTTGGTTAGAGCTGTCTCCATACAACAAGGTTGAGGGGTCTCCCAGTCAGGGCACATACAAGAATCAATCAATAAATGCAAAAATAAATGGAACAACAAATCGATGTTTCTTTCTCTCTAAAATCAATAAATTAAAAAAAAAAAGGGAAAAGAAGCCCTAGTGGGGTGGCTCAGTTGGTTGGGCACTGGTCCCACAAACAAAAGGTTGCAGGTTCAATTCCCAGTCAGGGCACATGCCTGGGTTGCAGGCTTGGTCCCTGGTCAGGGTGCTAACGAGAGGCAATTGATCCATCTCTCTCCCTCTTTCTCCCTCCCTTCTCTCTAAAAAGAAATTTTTTAAAACCTTAAAAAAATAAAATAAGCAATTAAAATGTTTGCCCTGGCTAGTGTGGCTCAGTGGATTGAGAGCTGGCCTGTGAACCAAGGGTCGCCAGTTCAATTCCCAGTCAGGGCACGTGCCTGGGTTGTGGGCCAGGGCCCGAGTAGGGTGCGCATGAGGCAACCACACATTGATGTTTCTCTCCCTCTCTTTCTCTCTCCCTTTCCCTCTCTAAAAATACAATCTTAAAAAAAAATAAAAAAGTGTCACTTAAAGAATAAAAAGAGAAATAATAGAAATATTTTGTAGTACGACAAAGAACTGAAATATAGATTATATAAAGACCTTAAAAATAAAAAAATCAAGATAAAAAGGAATTTAACAAAGAATTCACACAGAATGGAAAAGGCAGTAAACATAATGAAAAAATGTTGTACATTCCCAGTTGTTAAAGGGGTACAAATTAAAGTCAGCCTTTAAATGTCTGTTATACTAGTTGTATATGTACATATATAGTCAATCAACTCTGGATGTGTACTTAAAAAAAAAAAGATACCCATTCAGATTTCCTCTATCATTTAATTTCTAATCAGAAAGAGATTGTGATAAAATGATTAAAAATGTTCAACAAAAGGGAAAGTTAAATATTGATATAGTAACTAATGAAATGCTATGCAATTAAATAAAGTTCAAGAAGTAAGTATTACATACTCTGCCCCAGCCAGTGTGGCTCAGTTGGTTGGAGCATCATCCCATAACCAAAAGGTTGCAGGTTTGGTTCCTGGTCAGAGGACATACCTAGGTTGTGGGTTTGACCCCAGGTATAGGCATGTGCAGGAGGCAACCAATCGATGCTTCTCCCCCGCATCGCTGTTTCTTGCTCCCTTCCTCCCTCTAAAAGCAAGGGGAAAAATGTCCTCAAGTGAGGATTTTTAAAAAAATTTTTAAAGAAAGAAACCTATATAATTTTATTAACCAATGTCACCTCAATAAATTCAATGAAAAAATCATTTTGATTTGTAAAAAGAGTTGGAAGGAAACAAATCTCCAACAGCATGGATACCGTATCAAAGCTCCTGCAGAATTTTGGGTGATGATTATAATCTGTACCGTAGTAAATTGAGAGACATGACCATGAATGGATTCTAAACTTTATTGTAAATTTCCCAAAAAAGCAGAAATATATATACTACTTCAGAAAGTTTCAGAAATTTATAGTTGTCTATACATAGGGTCTTAATCTAGCAAACACGAAAAGGCTTGCTTTAAATTATGAAAGCTTAGAAAATCATTCAATTTTCTAAACAAAGTCTTGTAACTTATTTAAAGATATATTACTTGCAGAAAAAAATATTGATTGTGGAACCAGAGTTGAAAGGCTAAGTTCTTACCTTAAAAGATCTTCCTAGCTGTCATTTATCAAGCTATAAAATGTTTTAACTGCCATCCTAGAATTTACACACTATGTGAAAGCTGTTTTTTGAAGATACTGGGATGCTACTTATCTGTTTTGAGGCTACTGCCAATATTTAAGACATCTCCAGATATTTCTCACTTGGAAACATAGTTACCTCAATCCAAGAAACTTATTAAGTACAAGACATTAACTGGTTTAGAATGATTGTTTTTTTGACACCTGGCATTTTATGTACAGAAAAGAGCAGTAATTTCTGCTTAGAGAAGTTAACACCAAACATGTGACATTTGAGTTGGGCTTTTTAAGAGTTGCCTGTAAGGCAGAGGAGGGCATCTACATGTAAGGAAATGAGATGTATAAAGACATGGAGGTGGAAAATTCCTAGTGTGACTGAGAAACAGTAGTGCATTGTGAGCAGACTGAAGGGGACAGAGTGGACAGTGGCCGCAGGTAAGGCTGAGGGTAGACAGGCCAGTTCATAATCTCCTATATTTCATAAGAAGGATGGACTTTATCAGTAAAAATCAAGTCATGTTATTCCTGCTCCCCATTTTTTAAGAAAATTTTTTATTGATTTGGGAGAAATATCAATTTGTTGTTCTAGCTACTTATGCATTCATTGGTTGGTTCTTGTATGTACCCAGACTACAGATCGAACCTGCAACCTGGGCACATAGGGATGATGCTATAACCAACTGAGCTACTTGGCCAGGGCTCTATTCTGTTTTTTGGACAGGATGGTGTAGAGGAGGGAAGGTAAGACACTGAAGGAGATTCAGCACAAATGGTCTTGTGAATGGATTAGGGGTACCATAGGAATGCAGCACCAGATGTGTTAGGAATAGTAGTCTACAGAGATTTTTTAGACAAACTATCAAAATTTAAAGGCCAAATGATCTGCATGGTGTATTAGTGTTTGTACATGCGGGGGATAGGAATCAGGAATGGGCAAGTAGAGTCAGGGGTAACTTCAGAGCATGTGCTTTTTAAACATGCTAATATGGCAATGCCTGGGTACTATCCAGATGGCTACATTTGGGTGTCTAGAAATTGGGCTTAGTTATTAAGAATCATCAATGAAAGGGAGTGGCCAGTCCTGAGTGTATGAGATTATTAGAGAGAGGAGCAGAAATTACAAGATGTCTGCAGTGAAATCATGAGGGAAAGAGGTATATTGGTGGGAAGGAGAGGATCTGATGCAAAGATTGGGAGAGAACAGTGTTGGAGAGCAAATGGAGAGAGTCATTTCAAAGGCTTTCAGTGGAGGAAAAAGATGGAACAGAAAAGAGATTAGAGGATGGCAAACTTCTGGAAAGGGCAAGATAGTAAATACATCAGGCATTGTGAGTTAATCTTTAGCTAGTGGTTCCTATAAAAACAGCAGCAGTTTGCCCACAACTAGGTTAGAAACAGATCAAGATTATAAATGTTGAGGGTCTGGCTACGCTTTCCAACTCCTATTTGAAATAGATCCAGAGTCAATATACTACTACTTTGTCTTGACTTACAGAGATTAGGACCAGAGGCTTCAGACTGACAAACTGGTGGCAGGAAAATTAAGGATGCTGATAAAAGTAATTAAATGACTGCATATGGGAAAGGATATCAAGTGAGGAGGAATCTGAGATCCTGGAAGTACAGGGATAAGAAAAGTACTCTTAGGCACACAATATTTAGGACTCCCAGTGATTTTATTAACTTTAATTTCCCAAATAATTTTTCATGCCTGGGTTCCAAGTGGCATAAGGATCTCTTAAAAATACCACTGACCCTTGAACAGTGCAGGGATTAGGGGGACCAACCTGCCACAAACTGAAAAATCCATGTATAACTAGTCAGCCCTCTACATATAGATTCCCAACCACAGAGTTGAACTGCACATGTCAATTGAAAAATCCACGTATATGGGGATCCACGCAATTCAAATCCATGTTGTTCAAGGGTCAACTGTAATACAGCAATTCAATATGATTATTAGGATGGCTGTCAACATCCATTTAGACATTTGTTCAAAACCATTTTTTTTTCCTTTAAAGTCTTATAGCAGAGCTTCTCAACCTCAGCTACTAACATTTTGAGCTTGATAATTCTGTTATGGGATTAGATGATGTGAATTGTGGGATGTTCAGAAATCACTGCCTTCTACCCATTAGATGACACTAGCAACTCCCTGAACCCCAGTTGTGCCTACCAAAAATGTCCCCAGAAATTGCCAAATGTCCCCTGAAGGACAAAATCACCACTAGCTAAGAACCACTGTTTCATAGATTATTGCATGGTTTTCCTTAAAATATATCACGATTTGAAAAAAAAAATTAGAAGGCTGGATATCTCAGAATATATTCTAAAGTGATTGTTACAAATGGCGTAAGAAAAAAAAAATCTGGTACATTATGAGATCTTATAAAGTACCTCATCCAACACCACTTCAAGTCAAACCAGAAATCTTTTATGTGGCATTTTATGAGGGGAAAACACTTCTTTAAGGATTAAATTTCATCAATAAAATGGTTTAAGACTACACACCATTAGGTGGACTAACAACTGGCTAAAATGGGGTAAATGTAAGTAGGAGAGGACCAAATGGTCTAGTGTTACTGTTCCTCACAATGCTATGCCTGATTGATTATATAGCAATCAAGTTTAGACCTGTAAAATTGAGGCTAGAACTGGAAGACATGACGGAAAATGACTACTGTGACTCCCAAATCACTTGCCAAAAACTGTAAAGCTCAACATGGAAAGAAACAAAACCAGATTTCACATAGGTATAAAATGAAGACTTTCGAGCTATGTACAATAGCTAATAATGAGAATAATGAGCTGAGTTTTATTAACTCTAATTTACATGCCAGGCCTGGATTAAAAATAAAAGCATGACAGTGATTTATATTAAGAATATGGCAAGCAAAAATGCAGAAAACTGGTCTGCAAATGGGATACTGAAAAAATTTTAATTTTATTTGAGAGACAAAGGGAGAAACACCAATTTGTTGTTCACTTATTTATTCATTCATTGGTTGATTTTTGTATGTTCCCCGACTTGGGATTGAACCCTCAACCTTCACGTATAGGGACGACACTCTAACCAACTAAGTTATATGGCCAGAGCTAAAACTTTTAAAGTGGGGAGATACTGGGAGACACATTAGGGTCCATAAGCATAACCAAAGGGATAGAAAAACAGGACCTAGGAAGAACTTGGGCAATTGAGGAAGATAAATCCAAACAGATGACGATTCACTTTGAATAAAAGTCCCCATCCAGTGTTCTCCCCAAAAAGAACCGTGGTTGTATTTTAGTAATTTGAGAGAAATGGCACATTAGAATGACTTACACACCAGAGAGCCTACTGTGATTTAATCATCTGAAGACATCAGAGATGACACTCTAGTGGTAATAAACAGCCTGCAACAACTGAAGTCGTTTACAACTATTACTTCTGTTGGTGATGAGGGGTAAAATAGCTTCTAAAAATGTAATTGCCACAGTACCAACAATCAAATTGATGAATAGCAACTTTATTTCTTACACTTAAAGGCTGACGAAAAACCACTATGAATTCTATTAAAGAAAATACAATATCTCAATTAAAAACTATGGTAACTGTATTTACTCATTAAATACTATGTTTTCTAAAACACAACTTGCAAACATCCAGCATGCGTATTTAATCTTAGTACAGTGGATTCAAGATCAAGTATACATGTTACATGCATCAAGGCTGGATTACAAATTATCATAGTCATCATCATCGTCGTCGTCATCATCATCATCTTCGCGTTTTCGTTTCAATGCATTTGATGAGTCATTGGCAGTATTTTGTGATGACACCATGTTAGTGGTAATGAGAATGTTTTTGGACCCAATTAATGATGGATTAATAAGAACATTCTGAACTGCTGATGTTGCAGGAATTGATGTTTTTACAGCTGGGGACTGTGAAGTGGGCATCTGTACTGTAAACCTTTGCCCTGTAAGGGACATCGGAGTCCCTACTTTAGTTGAAACTGACATGGTTTGTGGGGTTGGTGTGCCAAGTGTGGGAGTACTTGGTCTGCTAGTAACTGAACCAACACTTAACCGTGGAACTGTTATTCTTCCCGCAGAAGTAGTTGCCTTTTTTTGTAAAGACTTAAGTCTATAGTTTGGAGCAGTCAAGCAGTATCTATCAGGTGGCAATCTAGGACCTGAATATGGCTTGATCAGTGGCAAAGGGGTTTGATTTCTCTGCCTTGCAATATCTAATAAAAAATCTCTTGGGGGAGGAGAGGTAAAAGACTGGTCAGCGCGACACTGGATTGCCAATCGCACATCATCTGCATCAACGGTAGCTTTCTTAGCATGGCTTGAATAAATTTTCGCATCATCTAGAATTGTGGTCACATATCGGAAGGCAAACTCCAACATCTGATTTATTACTCTTGGCTCATATTCTGTAATCCCCATATCCTTCAGGATTTGTGCCATCATCTGTGCATCTTTCGGCATGCTCTTGGGAGAAGCCATCTTGCCAGACTCCATGATATCCGGTGATCAGACTTTAGGTCATTTAAAGAAAATATGCACATTAGATCAAACCTGAAATAGTTACTTTAGTAGCAACTGTCAGGAACTTAAAAAAGTTTTTTAAATGTTACATTTAAAAAATATTTAAATTTTAAAAATATATTAAATCTTTTTAATTTTAATGAGGTACACTTACAGTTCCCTTAACTTAAATTTATTGAGTTTCTACCCTGTACAAATCATAATAGAATATGGAAAGACGAAGACACAATAAGGGGGAAATGACTGGGGGAAAACAAGGTAAAATAAGTAAAAACACATCATTTTAGAATATGTGCAGTTTCATGCAGACATGCAACTACCAAATTAATCTAAGAAAATATCGTAAGACAACCATGTCCTACTACCTGAGGTCAGAATACTCTTTCCTTCCAGTGAGATCAATATAATCAGTTCCACAGATACGCTTGGCTTCACCTGAACTTTTACACATTCATCCATCTCAAAACATTCTGCCTCTTCCTCACATTCAGATTCTGCCTATCCTAAGTCCAATCAATCTCTTCATGGAAACCTTCCCAATTACTATCCACAAGACCTGCTAGCCAATTGGGGGGCAATATAATGATCAAAATAACTAGGACACAGTTTTAGACATTTAATACAGTGGTACCCTGGTACTCATCAGTTACTGGTAATTTGTTCCAGAACTCATGATGAACGCTGAAAACAATGAGTAGCAAACAATGAAGCATTTTCTCTAGCGGGACAGCAGTGTGACAAAGACAAATTCTAGCAAGTGCAATGGGTCCCCAGCAAGTGCCGAGTGCTGAAACATTGTTTCCTCATCAAAATGCACTGAGTACAGGATCTGATGAGTTCCGAAGCCAACGAGTACTGAGGTATGACTGTACTTTCTATTATTATGGGTCTCCAACACAGCATAAATTCCTCAATGGTAATCTTCCTCTGCTTTTTGTACCCTCTCACAGTATAGTACTAATACTCCATTCTCTCTCTAAGATTTTATTTATTTATTTTTAGAGAGAGGGGAAGGTAGGAAGAGAGGCAGAAAACCATCCATGTGTGGTTGTCTCTCGCGTGCCCAACCTACGGGGGACCTGGCCTGCAGTCCAGGCATACGCCCTCCTGGAACCAGCAACCCTTTGGTTCACAGGCCAGCACTCAATCCACTGAGCCATACCATCCAAAGCATCTCTCTCTCTCTTTTTAAAAACACCACCAAAATGTCCCTTACCTTCTCGAGCTAAATCACCCACATTAATGTATTTCAGTCCTGATCTTGATGCAAGTTCTTTGCCTAGTGTTGTTTTTCCAACCCCTGGTGTACCTGTAAGACAAGCCACAGAAAATATTGTTCATGAAATACTTATTAGACTTTAGCCACCTACCTGCCCTCCTTAATATTCTTAACAGAAATGAAAAGTTTTGTAATTAGCCACCCTATATGAATTAATATATCCAAAGCCTGTTGGATGTCAGAATCTCACCCAGTGCATCTAGTTCTGTCAGAAGTGGGGCCTGGGCAATTCTGATACCAATTCACAGACTGCTTGCCACCACTATGGAAATTTTCAGAGTAAAGCTAGATATCTCAAATAAATTACCATTATTTAATTTTTTAAAAAATTAAGAAACTGTTCATGGAAAAAAAAAAATCACACAATATCAAAAACAAATCTCAATTACACCAAGGACTCCCTATACTCTTCCTTTAGATTCTTGAAGTCCTATGCATGTGTTTGTATAAACATCCACACACAGGTACATCTGATAGCATACTGTGTGTGCATGTACCGATACATAACGTGCAAATTTAATATGTACACACACCGTACATTCCCTTTCACATAAATGACAGCACTACACATTGTTTTTCACTTTCCCTTTTTAATATCTACTGGATTTCAAGATAATTAAATGCATAATTTTCAGCTTTTCAGGTTTAATGCCACTGAATAAAATTCGATTATCATCCATGATAAAAAGAATAAATCAAATCTCTATATACAAGACAATAACATTCGCCTTAAGTTCCCCTCTAATAACACCACGTTTGAATCCTGGACTCACTGCGCTTTTAATAAAATGCTCACACACAAGTTTTTGACAATATGGCTTAATATTAAAAACCAAGACATTGAATGCCCCAGTCAATTTAGATATTGTAGAATTTTTCCCTTAAGAAATCTTAAAGGCTAAATAGTAGTATGTTTATGTTAATTTGCAGCTCTCAGAAACAGAAAAATTGTGCGCAGCCAACAAGCTTATGTTTTGTTAAACGATAAAAAATTTATAGCTTTTTCCCCCCCACAAAGAACGTCTCCCTTATGCGGCATTTTAGGACCGCTCACATACTAACGGGGCCCCTGAGTACGGATCCAAATAACCAGAAGGACCCCCACGGGAACTTCCGCCGCATCTCAGTACAAGAAACGACCCGATGTGCTCAGGAGATAAATTTGTTTTCTTCTTGGAAGAAAAAAAGTCTCTGATACTAACTCAATGAACACAGCAAATTAATCACCATACGCCACAAACACCCGAACTCTCTTACCGAAAGTTGACTCTCAGATACAAAGGAAAATGAAAGACGGCCCAGTAAGGCCTTAAAAACTAGGCATCCACCGCTAACAGATCACCAATATGACCTCTCTAAAAGCCAAAGACACCCAACCAAAAAAAAAAAAAAAAATCAACAACCACTTCACAAACAAAAACTAGATTCAGAAAGATTAGTCAGCTTGCCAGAAAGGGGAGCTGAACTGGTTTATTCCTCTCCGCCTCACCGAGCAGACTCAGCCAACAGAACTGACGTTCCCCCGTCCGGCTCCTCCCCCCACAACGGTCGCGAGGACCGGGTCTGAGGACCTAACAACTGCCACGCCACGCGGCCCTCGACTAGCCTCGAAACAAAACACTGAGCGCTCCCACTTCGGACGCCCGAGGCTCCAGAGAACTCGGCGTCCCAAACCAACCCACTGTCCATCCCCTCCCCGTTGCGCGCCCTAACCGGTGAGCAGGATGTTCGGAAGCAGCATGGTCCCCACCGCCACAGCTCTGGAAACCTCGGCGCAAGGGCTCTAAGCGCAACCGGAAGGAGCCGGAAGGGTGGGCGGTGTCAAGCGCCAGGGGCTCCGGAGGCTCTGCGAGGCGCTCTCGATCAAACTCCGCCTTCCAGTCACTGACCATTGTTTCCTGGCCTACAATGACACACTTTCATTGTGTGGTCCGAGGCAGGGAAATAGAGGGGAAGCTAGCATTCAATTCAGGCAATGCACTGGATGCCTAAGTTACTCTCTCCTTTGGCTGCCCCCGCCCTTCGGGCTGTGTCGCGGAAGCGCCGGCGAGTGTGGAAAGTCCTCGGTAGGCGGGACTTCGGGGAGGCTCAGCGCTGAGCCCGTGTAGGGCTGGGTGGGTGCCCTACCACCTGGAGCAGAGTCTGTGCTCCTTCGCTCCTCTCCGCCTACGAGGGCATGCAGCTCCCGGCAAGTAAGGCCGCCGCGGTTGCGGCTGTGGTGTCTATACCTGTCCTAGTGACGAGAGTCCATCTCTGCAGTCACGCCTTCCTGAATCTCGTTGCTCCTCCTCCCGACCTGCCCATGTCATTTGGAAATGAGAGGGGTGGGGGTGCAGACCTCTGGCCTGGAGCCGGGGCACGCGAGACTATCTCGGCTCTTCGCTGATTAGCCGCCTTACGTTGTACGACTGTCTGAGCTTATTATACCCTGTGCCGTGTGTAGGGTGGTGTGGGTCTGCTAGAAATATTCTTGAAGGTCTCTTCTACTTCTGACGTCTCATTTCAGGAACGTGGCATCATCAGGGGCAGTTACCTGCATTTTAAAGGAGGTAATTGTCAGTGTTGTTGTCAAAAAATGACTTAGAGTCCATACCCTAACAACAGCCTGCGCCTTTTATTTCGATCTCCGAGCTATATTTACTCAAATAGGCGTTTTTTACACCTGTGTATCCCTTTGAAACTCCAGAACAAAAACTCTAATCGTGAACAATTTGTATGTGTACGATTTGTTTTATAATATGTGGAAGTATTTAGACATTTTGTGTGTCTCCGAGTCCACTATACCTTCCAATTTATAAGTTTATAAACCTTTCCTTTTGGCTAACTTAAAACTGGTGAATTTACTAGCTTGTATTAACACTGAAGAATTATGAAAGTAAGAAAACTGCTATCAAAAAATTTCCTAGTATGTTTAAATAAGGAAAACAGTTACAGGAAAAAATTTACAGTAAGATTTAAAGTCTTTGTCCAAAGTGAGGGATAAGTTTGAATTCACTATGTAGTGGGTTTTGTTTTGTTTCTAAATTTTGGCAGTGAAAAGCTGCACCTAATTTTAAATGAGGGAAATTTTAATTATCCCTATAAAAACTGCACAAATAAAATTGTCTAATTTTTCGTAATAACAAAAGGTAGGTACAGAAATACGTGGTTTTTTTGTTTTCTCTAATTATTGAGTTCCTATGAAATACTTTACAACACCATGAGTAGATTATTTGACACAGATTTTATTTCATTAAAATAAAAATTTAATTAAGCACTTTGGTAATTACATTATCTATATTTATTATGTTCTTTCTCACTGGTTTTGAGCCTTAACTTTATTATGCTGTTGATTATATCATACATATTAATTACTATTCTCACAGTTTTTTTTCTTAAATTTTTTTATATTAATTTGAGAGCGAGAAACATTGATTAGTTATGCATTCATTGGTTGATTATTGTATGTGCCCTTACGGGAGATGAGACCCGGAGCCTTGGCTATCAGGGTGATGCTCTAACCAACTGAGCTACCTGGCCAGGGTCTTGGTTTTTCTTAATTGAGAATTTTTTTCTTTTTGTTTCCTAGGTGAATTATACTTTAATGTACTACAAGTTGTATGCTATGGATGGGAACTATTAAAGTTTATAATGTCAAAAACTTTTCTTAGACGAAAGGTATCTTCCACAAAGGTATGATACACTAAAATGGTCGTATAATTGCCCCAAAAGATTTACATTTTTGTACATGTTCTTAATGATTTATTACTGCTATCAGTGTAATGATGCCCAATGTCTGTTGTAGTTAGTGATCTAAAAAGCCTCATTATAAATTGTGAAACAACTGTATACTGAAAGTACAACCTTAATTTTAAAAAATACTTACAATCCCCGTCACAGAGAAAAGACTGAACATTCTAGAGTTAAAGAGCAATAGAATAAAAGAGATATATGAGTTGTAGTTGGTGTTAAAGCTTAACAACAGGGCCTGCCTCTTAGAAATCTTAAGGTTCAGTGAGTGAGTTCTCAGCAAGGCTAGGAGCCAGAGTAGGATGAAGATCAGACAGTATCATAACTCATATGCAAAGTAGCTATTTTCCTAGTGGTTGATCTGATTTATCCTTTAAGAAAAAAAGTTTTTTAATTTATTTTTTAGAGAGAGGTGAAAGGAAGGCGAAAGAGAAGGAGAGAGAAACATCTATTAGTTGCTTCTCACACTCCCGGAACTGGGGACTGGCCTGCGCCCCAGGCATGTGCCCTGACTGGGAATCCAGCCAGTGACTTTTCCATTCTCAGGGGCACTCAGTCCGCTGAGGCACACCAGCCAGAGCTGATTTATCTGCGATCTTAAGTAAATTATTTAGCTTTGCTGTTTCTCTTTCTCTCTCTCTCTCTCTTTTTTTTTCTTTGGTAAATGGGAGTCCACATTTATGTCAGAAATAAAGCCATAAAATGTATATGTAACATGTAGGTCAGAATTGCTATTAAAACGATTACTATAATTTTTTATGTACTCTTAAAAACAGAGGAAAAGGACCAAAATTGTAGTAACAGTGAGTCTTTTGAAGAGGAGGAAATGAATCAGGTAGCTATGACTGAAATTTTTCCGAGAGGTTTCATTTCTTTATCCACGACTAATATTTCTAACTTTCTGTCCTTAAAAGAGGAGTGAATATAATCAAGTCATAATTACAAATTATTTATAGTATCAGGATTTTTAGATTATATCTTCACAAAGTCTTAAAGCTAATAGGGATTATTTTGATGTATGAAATGTAATGTGTTAACCTGGTTAAGGTGGAAGTATAACTCTTCTCACTGTTGTACATGGTTAAGTAATATTTTATTTCTCTATTTTGTTTTGCCTTTTTTGATAGGTAATTTAAATATTTATGTTTAATCCCTGTCTGGTGTGGCTCAGTGGATTGAGTGCTGGCCTGCAAACCAAAAGGTCTGCAGTTGGATCCCAGTCAGGACACATGCCTGGGTTGCAGGCCAGGACCCCAATCGGGGGGCGTGAGAGGCAACCACACATTGATGTTCTCTTCCTCTCTTTCTCCCTCCCTTCCCCTCTCTCTAAAAATAAATAAATAAAATCTTTAAATATTTATGTTTTAGTCCTACAAATGAGTTTTAAAATAATCAGCCTACTCTTTATCCTGGGAAGATGACATAAATAAAAAGAATTAAGTTAGTATTCTATATTCCTTTATATGGTATTCATCATTACCATGGTCAAGTAGACAAGTATGCATTTGAACTTCTTGTAAAGTACAAAAATAACTAATACATATGGAATCAGTTTTTATTATTACTATTATTCTCACCTAAGGGTTTTGTTTTTAATTGATTTTTAGAGAGAGACATTGATGGGTTGACTCCCAAGCACGCCCCTACTGTGGATCAAATCCGCAACCTTTTTGGTGTATGGGACAACGCTCCAACTAACTGAGCCACCTGGCCAGGGCTGGAATCAGTTTTATTTAAAGAGCTAACTTTTGAGACTTTTATTTTAAATACTACAAATATACAATTTTTTTTAAACAGAGTAACTCAATTATATAAGGAATAGATGCAAAAAATGTAGTAGTATTTTCATGACTTTTTTTTTTTTTCAGGTCACAGATTGGGTAGACCCATCATTTGATGATTTTTCAGAGAATACAAGCACCTCTACTATTACTGCCACATCATTAAGTGTGAATAACACGAGTCATAGAAGAAAGAATGTGCCTTCCACATTAGAAAGTAGCACATTTCCTACTAGAAAAAAAGGAACACTATCTTCTGCAGAACAGATATATGTTCTAGAAAATTCAAAAAAAAATCTGTCTGAAAATGAACCATGGGTGGATAAATACAAACCAGAAACTCAGGTACTAAATAGCATACAAACATGATTTTATTTCAGGAAGGAGAGGGATGTACATTTTCAGGTTACTTTTCACAAAATCTAAATTAATTGGAAAAAACAGTAATTTAAGGATTTTTATTTTATATCCCAAAGCTCAGAGTTTTCTCAACAGTTATTCTGAAATTGTACCATTGGTTGTCTATGGCCATACTATCCTGACCATGCCCAGTCTCATCTGAAATTGTACTGTTGGTTGTCTTAGATTAAATTTAACACCAAAGTAGCATTGATCTGTTTGTTTTCTTTCGTTCTTTCTTTCTTTCTTTCTTTCTTTCTTTCTTTCTTTCTTTCTTGCTAAATGTAATACCTGTTTCTATTTATTTTCTTCCCAAAATGTATTACAGGATTTTTAAAAATTTTATAATTCCAAACCTGCTCAAATTTTCAAATAATGTTGTCAGTTCTTAAGTGTAATCAACCTTTTTTTATCATGTTAATGGTTTGCTAGTTTTAAAATGTTTAGATTATTCTGCACTGATGTACCAAACATCCTTGAGTTAAAATGTTTTTTTTTTAAACTTGAAATTTTTAGCATGAACTTGCTGTGCACAAAAAGAAAATTGAAGAAGTTGAAACATGGTTAAAAGCTGAAGTCTTAGAAAGGCAGTCAAAACAGGTAATAAAAGACATATTTGAAATATTTAACACCAAATATTTCTCTGTCTTATCGGTTATTGTAAGGGGTTAAACCTTTATGATGATTTTACTCAAATAAATCCAGATCACTAGCCATGGAAAGCTTTCTGACGTTACTACTCCTGGTCTCATTAAAAGATTATGAGACTGAGTTTTCCCTATATTTTTATACCTCCTTTTCACTCTTATGTCCTGTCATCAACATAAAGCACAATAAACCAGTTCAGGTGCTAGTATATTTAGCACATAAGATTGTCTCACACTGAAGCAAGCAGGCAAATTACATGTTAGCTTTTATACTAAATATAGCCTAAAACAGTATTCATTTATGCTGATGTTTTTTGTTTCACTTCCTAAAACCACACTGACTCTCAGCCCCAAGCTAGAATATTCTTCTCTCTCTTTTTAAATTTTTCTAATTTTGAGATGCTTCAAACAAAGAAAAATAGAATGGTAAATTAATGCATAGACTTCAGTTAAACAGTTTTGCAAGAATACTTTATAAGTCATGGTGTGTATTTTATATTGCATCATATTAGGGAGTATGTCTGGTTCTGCTGTTTTTGGTGTTAAGTTTTGATCACTAGATTAAGGGAGTGTTAGTTATAAATCTTCATTGTAAAGTAATTTTCTCTTGCAATTGGCACATAATCTATGGGGAGGTACTTTGGCAACAGGTAAGTGTCCAGCTCCCTAGCAGTCTTTCACCTAAGTACTTTAACATCCATTTTCTGTTTTTCCTGTATATTTTCCTGTTATTTTAATGCTAATCCAAAGGATTAAATCCAAAAGCCAGACATGATTCAAAAGAGTACCTGTTACCATTGGGGGCAACTGAAACACTAATGGATTCATCTCAAAGTTGAAAAATGATAGGGAACTATTTTTTAAAATCAGATTTACATGTGAGAGAATATCACTGGGACCTACAGTCTCTAGTCTCTCTTTAACAGAGTCCTATCTTCTAAATATGTTTCTTAGTATACATTTCTTAAAGAAACTGATGTCCAAACTGTTTTTCCCATTAGAATGTTGTACAATATTAAAATATATAATCCAAAAAATTCTGTATTAAGATTGAATTTTATGAGTTCAGGTAACCTCTAAAAATATTTGTTTCAAATGTTACCTTCCTAATCTGAGGTTTAGTTGCTTTAATGTGACTACTAAGCAGTCCTTGGGAGGGCCATAATGCAAAAATTGAAGAAATAACAGAAGCTACTCTTAAAGGTCAGGAAATAAGATTATTTTATCTAAAGCTGGTTTGCTCCAGCCAGCCTTATTGTGAAATGTAGTCTGCTTATACCAGACATTCAGTAAGTATTTATAGGATTAATTAATATTTAGAAAGAAAATTCAAACATAATATTCTAGCATTCCAGTGATTTTGGTTCTTAATTAATGTTTGTGTTTGGTTTTAGGGTGGACCTATTTTATTAATAACAGGGCCTCCTGGTTGTGGAAAAACAACAACTATAAAAATTCTGTCAAAAGAACTTGGTATTCAAGTACAAGAGTGGATTAATCCAGTTTTACCAGACTTCCAAAAAGATGATTTCAAGGAGATCATGTTTAATCATGGTAAGGTTTGCAATGAAGGTAATGGAAATACTGGGAAAAGCCTGTGCTTAATTGAAGGACATTTGAAACAAACTCCCTATCCATATCCTTAAGATTCCTTTTTGGTGTATGTTCTTGAGAGAAAGGTATATGTTGCCTCTCTTATACTAGATTGGCATCTGCTCACCACCAGCTGCTTTACAAAGTCAGAGTAGCAATCAAATGAAACTATATGAGAGCATTTTCTCCCATACTTCCTAGTTTTCAGAGAGAGGTAGTTTCAGGAGAAGGAAAGAAACAGTGTCTGCTGTAGAAGAGAAGGGGATTCAATGAGGGTTTAGTCTTAACTGTTTTGTTAGAGGAGAAGCTAACCTCTTTGTATTATTAGTGTATTTTTTTTTCAGGCTCAGGCTAGATAATGTAGATTGTAAATAAAATCTTTTTGTTCCAATATAAATCAAGCTTTAAGAAATATTAAAGGAACTTGTTTCCGAAAAAGAGGAGAAAGACCTGTGTGAATTGAATCAAATCAAAGCATAAGGCAAAGTCTTTGGAATTGGGAAGGAAGCCTTAAGACAAACATCCAAAGATAATAATGGTATGCTGGTGTGGCTCAGTGGATTGAGCACTGGCCTTGTGAACCAGAAGGTTGGCTAGTTGGATTCCCAGTCAGGGCATATACTGGGGTTGTGGGCCAGGTCCCCAGTTGGGGGTGTGTGAGAGGCAACTGATCAATATATATCATACATCAATGTTTCTCTACCTCTCTTCCTCCCTTCCCCTCTCTGAAAATAAATTTAAAAAATCTTTTTAAAAAAATTACTGTTTAAAAAAAATAATAATGTACCAATTTAAAGATGTAGTACGTAATAATTTTACATGTATGCTTATATACTCTAGCACAATCATTTTTAACTTCCATAGTTTTACTTGTTGCTACTGTAACTAAACTAGGGGTAGCCAAATCTTTTAGGCCACTTCACAGTGAACGGGGTTCCATAGAAGGACAACTTTATTTCTTTTTTATTTTTAAAAGATTTTATTTATTTATTTATTTTTAGAGAAAGGGGAAGGGAGAGAGGGAAACATCAATGTGTGGTTTACACTTGCACACCCCCTACTGGGGGCCTGTTCCTGACTGGGAATCAAACCAGCTACCCTTTGGTTCACAGGCCAGCATTCAGTCCACTGAGCCACACCAGCCAGGGCAAGGACAGTTTTATTTTAATGTGAATATTCATAAATCCCTTCTCTTGGATTTTCTTAAATATGCTCTGTGCATACTATATCCTTAGTATGCACACTCTTTATGTTACTAGTATCCTGTATTCCTAAAATTTTACTTTTTAAATAGGAACATTAGTTTTGAAAATCTAGCATGTCTTTATAAACAGTCTTTTATATGGAGAATTTCCCTATTCCCAAGTTCATTAATCAGTCATTCAACTTTTGTTGTTAAACCTTTATTATTGGAAATATTTTATTTATAGTCACACACTTATTTGGAGGGTCTTCATTGTGTATGCAAAGTCCTGAGTATTTCTACCAATTGTTTGGAGTCATAGCTGTGTTCTGAAGTGAGTTGACGCCATAGTACATTCTCTGGTCTGGAACAATCCCTGATACTCATGACTTTTGCCTTTCAAAATGGATATCCTATTTTAAATTTGAAGTTTTGCCTGTGTAAAATTTGAACAATCTATAGTATTGTGAGCTGTTCTTGCATATGTATTCATTAATGCATATGTATATATGTATGATACTGATGTATATATAAGTTGTTGAAAATACAAGGGTTAAATATGTTTCCTTTCAGAATCAAGCTTCCATGTATTTCCCTATCAGTCTCAGATAACAGTTTTTAAAGAGTTTCTACTAAGAGCAACAAAATATAACAAACTACAAATGATTGGAGATAATCTGAGAACTGATAAGAAGATAATTCTTGTTGAGGTAAGTACAGCTTTTGAAAATCTCCAGTAACTGTAGAGTAAACAATTTCAAGATATGTCACAGTATTAATAGTGGTAAAATACAGCGTAATGATAGTGGAAACCTAAAAACCTATTCAGTAAACTTGAATAGAGTAGCTTTAGGTTAATGGGCTTTAAAAATTTAATGGCTTAAGTATAGGAAAGCAAAATAAATACTTGGAAAATGATGGCTTAGTGAACATACTCTAACTAGTAGTGACCCCAAGAAATTTAATGTGAAAATTGGGTTTCCCATTGATGGATATTACTGTTTAGGATATCAGCTATTTCATATTTCCCTTTTATAAAAGTTCTGGCTGTAACACATTGAATAGATAACATTTTTTCCTGTCTTGGTAAATGTAAATCTGAAAATAAATTTACATGGGAATAAAACTGAACAGGTATTTATCATGTATTTTCAATAGGATTTACCTAACCAGTTTTATCGAGATTCTCATACTTTACATGAAATTCTAAGGTGAGTTTCAGTGAAGTTTTCTGAAATTCCAAAATAAATGGTAAGTGGCTTAAATTTTAACTTTATGATATTTTGTTATTTTAGGAAGTATGTACAGATTGGTCGCTGTCCTCTAGTATTTATAATCTCTGACAGTCTCAGTGGAGATAATAATCAAAGGTTACTGTTTCCCAAAGAAGTTCAAGAGGAGTGTGCTATGTCAAACATTAGGTAAGAATAAAATTTCTGCCTAAAATGTTAAAATACACATTGTATTTTAAATTAATCATTTAACCATTTTCTTTTATAAAACTTTGACAGTTTCAATCCTGTGGCACCAACAATTATGATGAAATTTCTTAATCGAATAGTGACAATAGAAGCTAATAAGGTAAGTTTCTTAAGAACTGATTAATTTGAATTTTTTTTTAAGATTTTGTTTATTTTTAGAGAGAGGAGAAAGAGAGAAGCATAGATGGTTGCCTCTCCTTTGCACTGTGACCTGCAACCAAATCTGCAGTCCCGGCACATGCCCTGACTAGGAATCAAACTGACGGCCTTTTGCTTTGCTGGATGGCAGCCACTCAACTGAGCCACACTGGCCAGGGCTTGAATCTTAAAACTTAAGCGGTATTATATAAACTTGAGGAGTTAGAGATACTATTTCAACTTCTAGAATTAAAAATTTTTATTACACATAGAAGGCATGTCATTTTGGAAAGTGTAGGAAAGACTGATTTTAAAAATCCTTAACCTTTTCTACTATTAAACTTTGTTTTCTCTTTCACATTGAGAGCAATTTCCCTTTGTTCGGCTTAGTGTTCTAAACAGTGCCTGTAATCAAGAAATTGTTTCCTGGCATCTAGGTATATTAATCATCAACAGTTCAACTCTACTTTTATCCTGTTGACGCCTTTTTTGTGTGCATGGTTAAAAACACATTGATAGCCCTGGCTGGGTAGCTCAGTTGGTTAGAATATCACCTTGGTATGCCACGGTTGTGGGCTTGATCCTCTGGTCACGGCACGTACAGGAAACAACCAATGAATGCATAAATAAGGGGAACAACAAATCAATGTTTCTCTCTTTCTTCCCCTTCCCCCTCTCTAAAATCAATAAGATTTTTTTTAAAAAACCACGTAATAAAATTTACCATGTCAATAATTTTTTTTCTAGCTTTACTGAGATACAGTTGATAAAACATCACGTAAGTTTACAGTATACAGCATGTTGATTTGATATACTTACATATTGCAAAATGATTGCCACCAGGCATTATCTAACACCTCCGTCCCATCATGTAATTACCATTGTTTTTTGTAGTGAGAACATTTTCAAATATAGTTACAGGGTTATTAACTATACCATCTTAAGCAGTTTTAAGTCTGCAGTTCAGCAATGTTGGCATACTAGCATTGTTGTGAAGCAGCTTTTGTCACTTTTAATACATCATTTTTTCTATCTTTCAAATCAAGGTGATATTAAAATAAATACATGGAACTTCTTCTACCAGCACAGTTCTAGATCTTACATGAAACATAATTTTTGTTTTCATTGCTGGGATCAAAGGAATTGAAGGAAATCTGCAAGGGAGGAGTTGTTTTGAAGATTAAACAAAATGATGTGTGTGTAGAGCACTTAGCTGAATAAATAACAACTTTTAATATTGAAAAATTAGAAACAAACAATCCAATAAAGAAGCAGTTACATGGATGAGCTATTAATGCCATTGGTGTTTTGAGATATTTGGTGATATTGAAAAATTCAATTTAATGTCAAGTTAAAAATGACAAGATGCAAACTTATATGATAATGCTAACAGTAGAAATGTCTTCAGCCCTTTACATGTGTCAGGGACTATACAAAGTATTTACATACTTGATCTTATTAAACTTCACCACAGCCATACAAAATTGGTATCTTATCCCTATTTTACAGGTAAGGAAACTGAGTTTTGGAGGAAATAACTTGCATAATATCCCACAACTGTTAAGTATCAGATAGGTTTGAAATTTTGTTCTGATTCCAATTTACTCTGCTAAAATGAAACAGGCAATTTTCAGTAACAACAAAATGCACATACAAAGAAACCTATACATACTACAAGAAAGTATATAGAAATGCTAAATGTGATTAGATCTAGTGATTAGTGAGTGGTTGGATTACCTGTGCTTTTTTTAAGAAAGTCTACGTTCTCTATGAGCATAACTACAAGTTATAATTTTAAATATTTTATTTATTAAACAGTAAGAAATAATAAAAGTAATCAATATACTACTTTATCACCTTAACTGAAAACTTTTTAAGACTCACTCATTGTTCTTTAAAATTAAAAAAAAAGACTAACTTATTAAATTGCAAATGGCATTTAATTTAGCAAGTTGTGTGATATTGGTAAAAAGAGATAACTTCTTGGTTATGGAGGTAATGTGTTAATGTGCTCTGTCTTAAGTAGTTGACCTGCAAGCATATTAGAACTGTCAAAGGAGCAAGAACACTATTCAAGTCCTACAAGCTTTTACAAAATCAAATTGTTAGGATATTGTTTGGGGTCTCCAGGATGAAAATGATAATATAGGAAGATGTAAAGAAGACTTTCATCTCCTGCATTCTGTAGCTTAATCTTTTTTTTTATATATATATCTTAAAGATTTTACTTATTTATTTTTTTAAGAGAGATGGGAAGGGAGGGAGAAAGGAGGTAGAGAAACATCAATGTGTGAGAGATGGATCAGTTGCCTCTCCTATCAGCCCAGGCATGTGCCCCAACTGGGAATCGAACCGGTGACCCTTAGGTTTGCAGGCTGGCACTCAATCCACCGAGCCACACGAACCAGAGCTTAATTAATTATATAAAGAAAAACTGTTGACATCTTAAGTGAACTTAGTTGTATGGTAGTGTTCTCCTTTATCTCTGGGGGATACATTTCAAGACCCCCAGTGGGTGCCTGAAACTGCAGGTAGTACCAAACCTTATATATACTGTTTTTTCCTATACATACATATCTATGATAAAGTTTAATTTATAAATTAGGCACAGTAAGAAATTAATAAGAATGATAATAAAATAGAAAAAGCAGTAAAAAAGGTTTAATTGAACACAAGCATCATGATACCACTACAGTCAATCTGATAACCAAGATGGCCACTAAGTGACTAACAGGCAGGTAGCTATACAATGTGGACGCGCTGGACAAAGGGATGATTCACATCCCAGGCAGGATGGAGCAGTGGTTCAAGATTTTACCATGCTACTCAGAAAGAAATACAATTGAAAATGTATGAATTGTTTATTTCTGGAGTTTTCTATTTAATATTTTCAGGCTGCAGTTGACCACAGATAAATGAAACAATGGAAAATTAAACCTCACATAAGGAGGGACTACTGTAATAAGAAAGAGTCTTGAGTATCTGAAGTTTGTTTGTTTAAGTAGGTGTTTTTCTGTCTTTATAGGAAAAAATAGTCTTTCCTGATACCGTTAGGTATATAAAGTGTGGAAAGAACTGCTGATGACACACTTCAGCCACAGTTACATGTTCATAGTAATTAACATTTATAGTATTTTCTCCAAGGATCATGATTTCAAATTACATTTCCTTTTTGGAAAGTAATCCATATCTGGACTTTTTCAAAAACAAGTACTCAAACAATTTTTAAATTCAGTCTATTCACAATGAAAATAAAGTTAATATGGAAGAGAAATTCACAGGCATGAGCGAGAAAATTTTGTAAGAATGATGAAGAGAGACTTGCTATCTAGGTATTGGAACATAATATAAAACCATAGAAATCACAACTGTGTGGTGTTGACAATAATAGACAAATAAAAGAGTATGAGAAGACAGAACAATAATAGGTCAATAAATGGGAATTTTCTATATGAAGTGGCTTTTCACATCACTGGGGAAAGAGGAGGTTATTACAGTTAATAAATAGTGTTGGAACAACTGGATATCCGTATAGAGAAACATAAGGTTGTATCTTTATACTATGCACAGAAATAATACCCAGGATGATTAAATGTTAAAATGCAAAAATCAAAATTAGGACAGTATGAGAGGAGTAAATAGTGGCTTTGTGTTGGGGGAAAGTCTTTCTAAGCAAGAAACAAAAGCCCAAAAGCCATAGATTTATCTCAAAAAAGTGAGAAACAGTAAATCACAAGGCATGGTAAGGAAAATTAAAAGACAGGCATAACACCTGCACATAGAAAAATGTGCCTACCACAAAGGCTAAGAATAGAAGCTAGTATGTGAAGAAATATGAATGGCTAGTAAACATGAGGGGTGTTCAGCCCTGCAAGTGATCAGAGAAAATCATTACCATTCAGATACCATTTTTCACATACATAACAAAACACTTAAAAGATTGATAAACAGGATTGCCAAAGATATGGAAAAATGGGCAATCTCACATACCTTTGGACACTTGAGAGCATTCTACAGAAATATTCATGCATATTGGCAAAGATGCATATAAATGTCTGTCATGGTGAAAAATTGGAAACAATGTAAATATACCTTCATGGGGGAAATACAAGTTAAATTATGGTACACCCATAACATTTTTTTAGACAATGAAATAGATTCAAAGAGCACAAAAATATGGTATTAAAAATAATCATATATGATAAGGCATAGATAATATGGTCCCGATTATGTCTACATATAGATACTATATATACTTATATTTGTGCAAAAAGAAAGGTTCAGAAAGATGATATGAGAATATTAACAGTGGTAACAAAGCTTAGGATTTGAGGAGACCAACAGAGGACAGACAGTAACTTTTTTATAAGGACTTGAAACAGCTTGGGTTAATAAAGTTAAAATAAAAATGTATATTGAAGGATTGTAGCATGGTACTTTATTCTGTTTTAATCAGTTTTTACAAGATCTAAAACGTGATGGTCTGTGAACAGTCACATGAATTCAGTTTAAATCATATTAGTAAACCATTAAGAGGTTCTGAATGGAGAGAGGGGACAAATTTTTCTTGTCTTATATTTGAACTACCAAGGGTGTAGTATATATATTTTTTAAATTTGCATGTATGTCTTTGAAATATATGTGTATTTTATATATCTTAAATGCCGTATGAAACTTGGGCTTTAAAGATGAGTCAGTGTGTTTGTGGCTTTTTAATTCTCAGCAGACTGTATTAATATGTTGAAAACCCCAGCGTAGAGATTTTCATGTAAATTACAAAAAATTTGTCAATTTTTTGTATTTAATTTTACATTATATTGTGATTTGAAGTCTCTCTGTATAGATACATATGTATGTTTGTATATATATATTTGTATATAGTAAACGATAGAAAACTTCAAAATGTAATTTTGTCAAAGCAAATGAATATTTTATATTCTTGAAGTTTTACCTTAAGCTACGTGAAGTGATTGAAACTTGTACCTTCTTAGGCAGACTGGGATTTAAAACAGAGGTTTTTTAGCATTCAAATTTAAAGGATTCTAGTATACTTCCATTAAGTTTATAAAATTAGGGAGTTTTAAGTTTTTGTTTTAGAAAAACATTTAAAAATTTTTAAATTTCTCATTTTAGAATGGAGGAAATATTACTGTCCCTGATAAAACTTCTCTACAGTTGCTCTGTCAAGGATGTTCTGGTGATATCAGAAGTGCAATAAACAGCCTACAGTTTTCTTCTTCAAAAGGTAACTATGGAAATACATTCTTACGACATTATATCATGAAATCAAACTAAACTCATTTTAATTTATAATAGAAATATACCTATTTCCACTTACTGTATTTTTTTATTGAGACAGTGTCATAAAATTATATGTGTACACGTGCATGAAAACTCCCCAGTGAATATGTCATATATATCTGTATATATGAGACAAAACCTGATTGACTTATGTGGTTTGCTGCATTACCTTTCAAAGTTAATTTGACTTCCTGGGTGAAAATCCTGGCTCTGCCACTTAGCAATGACTTAATCTTACAAGTTTTAGCTTTTATATTTTAAATTTATTTTAAATATTGTCACTTGGGTGTATGTTATTTAGGAAGGAACAATTTATGCCCAAGGAGAAAAGGAATGTGTTCATTAAAATCAGATGCTGCGCTGTCAAAATCAAGACGAAGAAAAAAACCTGATAAGGTTTTTGAACATCAAGAGGTCCAAGCTATTGGTGGAAAAGATGTGTCTCTCTTTCTCTTCAGAGCTTTGGGGAAAATTCTATATTGCAAAAGTAAGAAAACCTTATACATTAAAAAAATTACTAGATATGAGTCTCACAGCCAATATAAAGTACCAGAAATTTTAAACATCATGTATTTGGTTCTCTTACAAGAAAGATCTAGGGCTAGGGCAGAGACCGTTTGGCAAGGCCTAAGCAGGAAGATTTATTTATCTAGATAGAGTATTTTTGGAATATGAGTGCGATTAAACATAAAATCTAACTACTGTAGGCCATATTCATGTTTGTAAGTCTTATACAATTATAGTTTGCCAGAGGTAAGATCTAGATTTTTAGTGACAAGTGTTGGCTGCCCAAGCAAGCCCTCTTAGCACTGAGCTCTGGCCACCAGGGCGCTAGGCAGATTGCCAGGTAGCTTCAGGTTTGTTTGGATTCTGTTATACTTCCCTGGTCTCTTAACAAGCTGCACTGTCCCTAACCAGAGATGTTCTTCCTTTCTCCTCTTCTGTCTTTAATGACTACTTTTCCTCAGTCCCTTCACCCTCATCACCCATCTCTAAGCTCCCAAATTGTCTCTCCTTTCAAATTCTTTCTCCTTTCAAAAAAATCAGTTTTTGGTTTCATGGTCCAAAAGGAAGAAAATTGATTTCTTTTTCTTTTTTTTTAATTGGTCTGATGTGATTTTTATAAAGAATAAAACAATTGCCCAGGTTGGTGTGGCGCAGTTGGTTGGAGTATCGTCCCATAACTGAAATGTTGTAGTTTGACTTCTGATCAGGGCATACAGCTAGGCTGCAGGTTCGATCTGTGGGTCCGGGTGCATGCGATCCCCAGTTAGGGTGCATTCGAGAGTCAGCCAGTTGATACTTCTCTCTGTCTCTGTCTGTCTCTCTCTCTCCCATAGATGTTTTTCTTTCTCCCTCCTTTCCTCTCTCTCTAAAAGGAATGAAAAAATGTCCTTGAGTGAGAATTAAAAAAATAAATAAAACAATTTACACAGATTTTTAAAAAAGACTTTAGTTATTTTTTTAGAGAGAGGAGGAGGGAGGGAGAAGGAGAGGGAGAGAAAGAAACATCAGTGTGTGGTTGCCTTTCATTTGTCCCCTACTGGGGACCTGGCCCGCAACCCAGGCCCTGACTGGGAATTAAATCAGTGACCTTTTGGTTCTCAGGCTGGCACACAACCCACTGAGCAACACTCTCCAGGGCTCACAGATTTTTGAAGGCAAGTCATTGCTATAGTTTCAGAATAGTTTTAGATGTCAGAACAAAATGCAAATCATGGTTAACAATAAAAATGTGTTATGTGTATAGTATCCTCTGTATTGTCTCAGATAGTTTTTCAAATCTGTAGTAAAATAGCTGCATCAGTGAATCACAAATAGTCTGAGCAGACTTTCACTGTAGCCTCATGCTTATCACACCTGTTAATATCTGAGACTGTTTTCTGGTTACCAAAACCCAGCTGTTTGAAACTACTTTTTTTATCTTCCTGTAAAACTCTGTGAATACCTCTTATACTTGCTTTCCATCTCTCTTCCTGTTGAAAATTGGGATTTCTAAGTAGAAACCTTTGTTCCACCTGAGGAAAATGAAACAGGCATCACTTAGATGGAAATGGAGACACTTCTCTGTCTCTAGCTCCTCTGACTGCTGAAGCTTAGTGCCCATGCCACTGATTCTTTTCCTTCCACCCTTTCTTTATCCTCTTCAACTTTCTTCTATAACCTCTTGCAGTAGGGAATGGGGTTCCTGTTCTCTCCCGCAGAGAGCAGCTTCTGCCTACATAGTAAATTAAGCAGTAGAGACATCTATATTGAGATGAGGCTCTAAGGAAGAAAGCAGCCCAGAGCTGGAAAGATGAAAGTGGAGTGCTTTAAGAAGTGGAATATTTTAATTCCAGAAATGCCATAATCTAAGCATCAGAATTCTAAATTTTTCTTGCTAATAAGACAACTCACATAAGCTTCCAGTTATTTTGTGTTTTAATTTTAACTGCTCACTTAGTACTTTTGGAATTATGTGCCTACAGTGTTGAAAAACCTTCAAATGAGAGGTGTTATGTAATTATAAAGATGTTACTTTTAATCCAGAAATTTTTTATAGGAGCACCTTTAACAGAATTAGAATCACCTCGATTGCCCTCCCATTTATCAGAGTATGAACGGGATACATTGCTTGTTCATCCTGAGGTAAAGTGAGAAGCCTTTAATAACACTTAGTAACATTTACAAGACATATATTATTTATATTTGTGGACATACAGATTTGACCACCAAAATTATGTATGTATGCTTTTTTTATATTATAGGAAGTGGTAGAAATGTCACACATGCCAGAAGAGTTATTTAATTTATATCTTCACCAAAACTACGTAGATTTCTTCACGGAAGTAGATGATCTTGTGAGAGCCAGTGAATTTCTGAGTTTTGCAGATATCATCAGTGGTGACTGGAATGTAAGACCATTTGACTTCAATGTTTTTGTTTTTGACTATTTCCTCAGAATTGAGAAATTTTACTTTTATTCTTTACTATTTGACATGATATTCTGTAACTTCTTAATAAATATGAGAAAATTAATTCCTCTAACTCATTGTTTATAATGAAGCTTCAGCAATTAATCTTATTTTCCTGGTGATAATATAATACTAATTTTTTCCTAAAGATTCCTGATTATAAAATTAATATACTCAGAAATTTTGACAGGTATTGAAGAGTGGATAGAAAGAAAATAACTGCTTCTTTCTATACTTTCTGCTATTTAAAAAAAATTTTTTTTAAAGTTTTGAAATTATTCACTATATAAATTTGTATTTTTCTTAACATTTGAACACTACTCTGACCAGTATAGTAGTCAGTATAGTAGTCTGACCACTAGCCACAGGTAACTAATTAAATTAAATTAAAATTCAGTTCCTTAGTAAATTAAAATTCAGTTCCTTAGTCACACTAACCACATTTCCAGCATTTGATAGTTATATGTGACCAACAGCTGCTATATTGAACAGCCCATATATAAAACATTTCTATTGTAGAAAGTTCCATTGGTTAACACTGTTCTGATATGTTTATTTCTCTGTGTTATAAATGGTGAAATAGCATTAATAATTAAAATTAGGAAAAATACAGTAAAAACATTTTTCATATAGTGTGTCATATTTAGAGTTTCATTATTCAGCAGTTGTACTTGCTTGATTTTTTTTTAATAATTTTTTTTTAATTTACTTTTAGAGAGAGGGGAAGAGGGAGAGAAACATCAATGTGTGAGAGACACCTATATTGATTGGTTGCTTCTCACATGCCCCCAACTGGGGACCTGGCCCACAACGCAGGCATGTGCCTTGACTGGGAATCAAACTGGTGACCTTTTGGTTTGCAGGCTGGCATCCAATCCACTGAGCTACACCAGCCAGGACTATTTGCTTGATTTTTTTTATATTGCTTTTTTATTCTGAAATTTTTCAACCTGTAGACAAATTCAAAGAGTAATACAGCGAATACCTGTATACCTTTACTTTGTTCACCAGTTCTTCACATTTTTACCACATTTGCTTAATTATGTAGTTCCAGACTTGTTTTGACTGAATAATTTGAAAGTAATTGCAAACACCATGACACTTAATAGTTAAGCATGCATAATAATATTACTCTGTTACAAGTCTAACAACATCACACCTAACATACTGTCCTATTTTGATTTGCCCAGTTGTCTCAAAAATGTATTTAAAGTTGTTTCTCCCACTCATGTCCAAGATGTAATTAGTTTACACATAGCATTTGATTATTATTTATTAGTTGAATTTGCTTCAATAACTCTGTAGCATGTTATTTTTAGGGCTGCAGCGATGTTCAAAAAAGTGAACATTCAGTGACTAAATATGGTTAGTTTCAGTGGTACTAATAGTACTCTTTTATAAATCTTATTTTCTTCATTTCACGTTTTGTCTTCTTTTTTTAGACACGCTTTTTACTCAGAAAATATAGTACATCTATAGCTACAAGAGGTGTGATACATTCCAACAGAGCCCGAGGATTTGCTCATTGCCAAGGAGGAGGATCAAGTTTTCGACCATTGCACAAACCCCAGTGGATTTTAATTAATAGAAAGGTAAAAAAAAAAAAATTGTACACTTTTCATAGGTGAACTTTATGGCATGTGAATTATATGTCAATAAAGCTGTTATTTTTTTAGGTTATAAAAAAGAAAAATGTTTTATTCTTAGTAAGAAATACTTGTTAGGACCCACATTTTTCTTTAAATTATGACAAAACATAAAAGGACAGCCTTCTTACGTGCTTAGTCATTTTTTAGGGGGAAAAAAACACTCAAAATTTGAAAGCTCATACCTGTTTTGTTAGTTAATAACTGTTATTAGAATCAAAGTATAACTATATTTTAGTCTTAATTGAAAATAAATCTGGCTTTATCTCTAACCACTTGGACAAGTTATTTCACCTAACAATAAGTGTGTGCACTTAGTTTCCATAGCTATAACTGGAGAGGATTGAATTCAAATAAAGGTCAAAAAACAGGTGGCCCCCCAGTTGAATATAACATGCACAGATTTTTAAAAAATATTTTATTTATCTATTTTTTAGATAGGAAGGGAGGGCGAAAGAGAGGCAGAGAAATATCAATGTGTGGGAGATACCTACATCAATTGGTTGCCTCTCGCATGCCCCCCAACCAGGGACCTGGCCCGCAATCCAGGCATGTGCCCTGATGGGGAATCAAACCAGGGATGTCCAACCCACTGAGCCACACCAGTCAGGGTACACACACAGGGTTGGTTTTTTTTTTAATGAATTTGCCCATCTTTAAAAATTAGTATAATAATTAAAATTCAGACATGGATTTCTGGCTCCAGAATTTCTGGCATCTCCTGGGGTGGGGAATAAAAAGGGAAGTAAGGCCCCATATTTTTACATGACAGCAATCTGCCAAAGCCAAGTAGAATCTGTCTCTTGAAAGATGGGAGTGGTGGGTACCACTGTCTCCAGCTGTTCCACTGCACTGATTTGTACTACCTGCTTGGCTCCTGTAGCATCTGAATCTGTGACCCCCTGGATATAATAATATGGCTAAATATGAGCCTATAATTCTTAACCTAAGAAATTTCAAAAGATTTCTTTGAAGAATTTTATGACTTTTAAGCAATTTATAATCCCTTATTGACCTACTTTGCCCTTACAGCACGTTCATTAATTTTGCATTTTTGTTACATATAAATTATCTCTGCCAGGTGTGCTTCTCTTTTTAGCAGCCTAACATTGCACCTGTGTTAATTGAAGAACATAAGTTCTTTCATTGAGAAACAATGTCCTCAAAAAATTTGTGATGTCTATGTTCATAAACAATTCTTTTGATTTTTAAGTGTTTTTTCCTTCTACCATAGATCTTGTAAAAAAAAATTCTTACTGCTGTTATGTCAAATGTGAAATAACTGTAGTATTATAAATAATGCTGGAATAGTTATAAAAGACTAAATAAACTCTTAGAAGTATATTTATACTATATAAGCCCACAAACTTTTATAATATAATAAACTTAGCATGTGTAGGAATACATATCCAGATTTTTCATTTTATTTTTTATTTCTTCTATACAGTATCGGGAAAATTGCCTGACAGCGAAAGCACTTTTTTCTGACTTCTGCTTACCAGCTCTATGCCTCCAAACTCAGCTGCTGCCATACCTTGCTTTGCTCACCATTCCAATGAGAAATCAAGGTAATACTGTGGGTTTTTATTCTCCCGAGAAGTAGTGTTTTATAATATTGTCTTTCTGTAGGTCTACTCATTGCTATATACTAGTGAGACTAATTTTTTTTCCTTCATCTGTTGATCCAGAATTAATAATTAATTTCTTTTTGATTAAAAAAGAAATAAAATAATACAGAGTTATATCAAGTGAAAACTGAAAGTCCCCTATAACAATAGGTAAATTCCTTTTGACAGATTGGTGTAAATTCCTCTAGACACTTTCCTGTACATATTACAGATATTAGATACAAGTTTTAATTTGCTACATCATTTACCATGGATAGTGTTCCGTATTTTATAAATTAGTGATGAAGCAGCTCTGGAGGCTGGAAAGTCCAAAACTAGGGTGCTGGCAGATCCATCGTCTGGTGAGGACCTGCTTCCTAGTTTGTAGATGTTCATCTTTGCATGTTCTCACCTGGTTGAGAGCAGAGCGAGGGGGAGCTGTCTTTGGGATCCTTTTTATAAGGACACCAATCCCATTTATGGGGGCTCTTCAAGTATATTCAAGTAAAGTATATTAAAAAATAGGAGTCTAACTCCTGTTTTTTTCAAAATTTATAATTTAACTTTATTGATACTTTGGTTTCAATATTACAAAGTACATTAATAATATATTTACAATGTCTTTCCAAGTTATGAAATTATAAATAATGCTAAAAAATTAGTATATCTGTGGCAATGCACACTTGCACAATTTATGTCTACGGAGGTTTGCCTTTTTATGAACTTCACCAATTTTTTCATCATTAGTTTTTTTTAATTGTGTATTTTAAGGGCCACATTTCATTAACAGTAGTAGGTCACATGTCTGTGGTGTTGATCTTTAATGTAGAACAGAATTTGTGTAATATATAAAGTAGTAATAATCTGCTACGTAACTCAGAAATTCTAAAGATAGGGTTTGCCTTATGGACTAGTCAGAGGAAAGGATTATAGAGTAAATGGCTGCCTTCATACAAAGACAGTCTCATCTTGTGGCTTTTACCCACAAGAAGAAAAGATTAATACGAAAAGATTTAAAATATGCTATTGTACATTCATAGGCAGAAGTGGGTGACTTTTGAACAATGGACATGATTAATCTGTGGGTCAGAATCCAGAGATTTCTCTATCCTTGCCTATTATTTTGAAGATTATACTAGTGTTTTAAACTGTACTTTGAAATAATTTCAAACTTACAGAAAAATTGCAATAATAGCATGAAAGAATTCTTGTATATCCTTCACCAGGATTTCTCAGTGGTCAATTTTTACTGTATTTACCTTTTATTTTTTTTCCTCTCTCTTTATACCTACATGCCCACCCATATAAGTATGTATTTTTTTCTGAACCATGTTTGAGTAATTTGCAGGCATGATGACGGCTATTCTTAAACACTTCAAGGTAGTCCTTGTAAAAAAGGACAGTCCTACATAACCACAGTATACACATCAAAATCATGAAATTAACTTTTTATACTACTGCCATCTAATTTATACGTGCCATTCAAATTTTGCCAGTTGTCCTAAATAATGTCCTTTGTAAAATAAGAACAAAAACTTGTTCTCTTTCTTGTCTAGAACCCAGAGCAAGATCACATGATGTATTTAGTTACAGTGTCTTTTTAGTCTCCTTTGATCTGGAACAGTACCTTAGTCTTTCTCTGGCGATGAAGTTTTTGAAGCATATGGGGCAGTTACAGTGTAGAGGCTGTTCATCAGTTTAGACTTTGCCTGATGCTTCCTCATGACTGTATTCAGGACGTTTGTTTTTGACAGGGATACCACAGAAGTGATGCTCTGTTCTCAGTGCATCATATCTAGAGAACATGATGTCTATTTACATTGTTACTGGTAAAGTTAACTTTTATTATTTGGTAAGATGATATCTCATATTTTCTAATATAAAGTTATTGAGTGTTTATGGGGAGATACTTTGAGATTATGTAAACATCCCATTTCTCATTAAAATTTCACTTACTAGTTATAGCATCTGTTGATTATTTCCTAAATCTGTGATGGTTGCAAATGGTGATTTTCTATGTTATTTCTTCTACATTTGTGTTGGTGAGTTGTAGTGTAGGTATTGCTATGCTGTCTCCCACACTTGTTTGTTTGTTTGTTTATGTTAGTGTGGACTCCAATTCTTATTTCCTCAGTTGTAGTTCCTTGCTCTCATTAATTATTTTGGTATCAAATTGTCCATATTTGGCCAGTGCAAGCTGCTTTAAGGTAAATATGTGCCTTCTGATCCGTCACACTTTGAGTACTTTCTGGTACAAAATGTTCCAATATCATTTCAGACTTTCCCTGCTCCAGTCCTGGAACCATGAATTTCATGGAGCCCTGGTTCCTTTTGGTGGAAATGGTATTTAGAAATCAGGTTCTGGTGCTAGGCATGCTCATTGCTCCTGGAGTGTCATTGTTTCTAGGCTTTTCTAGGGGAACAAAGTGAGTTCACACTGATACCTTCAATTTCAGTCTAACATCTTTCCCGTCTTAGTATCTGTACCTCCTTTATTGAGCAATGAAAAATCCATCTCCCATTTTGCTGAATATATTCACTTATTTACTCAGTTCTTCTACCTGTAGCATCTCCTAACAGTGCAGGCTGTTCTTCAGTTCCAGTCCTACTGCCACCAATTCACATTGCACAGCTTGCCACATTCCATGTCGCCACTCGCAGGTGTGGGATCAAGAATCAGTGTAATAAGCAAGAGCCTCCTTGGACCAGGAGCATCAGCATCATCTGGAAGCTTGAGAGAAATGTAGACTATCAGGCCTTGCCCAATACCAACTGAATAAATGTGAATTTTAACAAGATTCTTCAGGTGATTTCTTCCATGGGAGGTGTTTGAGGAGTTTGAGAAGTACTAGTTTAGATTACTTACATTGGGATCATCTGGAGAATCATTCATTCACTACTGAAAAAAATTCAGACTCCAGGATCACACCTCTTAAGTTTTCCATATCAAAAAGCTAGTTTTTAAAAATTGTGATTATTGTGTAGTGGATTTTTAAAAAGGTAAGTATCCAAGAGTCCTCAGAGTGTTGGACTTGCAAATTTTAAGAGGTTTAAAAAATTAAAAATAGGGTGTTTGGCTTTTCTTTGTATTACCAAATTTTGTCCTATTTCTTTCATCTTAGGTACTATGCTATTTCAGACATCATTTCTTTAATATTTTTTCTGCTCCTTTCTCTCTCCTCTTTTCTAGTCTTCACTTAGTGTCTGTTGGAATGCTTTAAGGTATCCCACATTCCTGATAGCTTTGTTCATTTTTCTTCATCCAATTTTCTCTCTTCAATTGCATAATCTCTGTTAATCTGTGTTCAAAACTGATTCTTCTGCGAGTTCAAATCTACTGTTGAGCCTCTCTAGTTAATGTTTCATTTTTGTTACTGGACTTTTCAACTCCAGAATTTCCTTTTCTTTTTTTCCCCCTGTAATTTCTGTCTCTTTATTGATATTCTCTATTTGATGAGGCGTTGTCATTATAGCTGACTTTGCTTCTCTTTTTTAGTTTATTTTTAAATGGAATTTATTGGGCTGACATTGGTTAATAAAATTATATAGGTTTCAGTTGTACATTTCTATAATCTATCATCTGTATATTGTATTATGTGTTCACCACCCGAAGTCAAATCTCCTTCCATCACCATTCATTCCGCCCTTTACCTTCTACCTCCCCCGTCTTTGGCTCCTTTAAGCATGGTTTCCTTTTGTTCTTTGAACATATTTGTAATGGCTCCTTTGAAGTCTTTTTCTATTAAATTTAAATCTGGGCTCTCTCAATTTCTGTTGCCCACCCTTTTCCTGTGCAGGAGTCAGACTTCCTTGTTTCTTTGCATAGTCTCATAGTATTTTGTTAAAAATTGGATGTTTTAGGTAATACATTGTGGCAGGTCTGGAGACTGATTTTCCTCCATCCTCTGCAGCTTGTTTTTTTTTTTTTTGTTGCGTATGTATTTGTTTAGTGACTTGGCTAAACTATTTTAATGAAGCCTGTTTCCCCCTGCAGTGTGAAGCCTTTATCACTCCTCAAAGAGCTCTCAGCCTTGGGCGTGCCCAATTACCTTGTGTTGACAGTGGTTTTAGCAGGGCTCTCTTTGATTTTGTTTCTCCTTGCTTTAATTCTTGGTTAAACTGTCTGCCTTGTTTGGCATCAGACAACCTGCTGATGCTCCACTAATTTCTAGCTGATAGGTCTGTTGTTTTCAACAGTGCCAGGGACATAAATTATTTCACAGTCTGATTAAATTAAATTTGGGCAGGTATAGACTTTGAGGCATGTCTCTGAGATTTGTTCTGACTCCAGGCGGGCTTTGTTAGCTGTCTCTCTGGTTCTTTGCAATGAAGTAGCTGTCTGATGTTTAGTTTGTTGCTCTTAGGAGGCCTTGATTTTAAAATGTCCCTTAAGCTTGAGCTTTCCTACACAGTGTTTTAAATAAAGTCATTTTCTTTGGATGGAGCTTCAACTGAAGCCTCTGTTCACCTTAGCTTGGATTCTCCTGGTCTCCTCATCTCCTTGGCCTCTCCTCGTCTTTGAAACTTGTGCCCTAAGAATGACCTGGGGCATGGGCCATTGCAGTTTGAGGAGGAGGGAGTATTCCCTGCCTACTGTGCCACTGGAGTGGAGCTTCCATTTTATGGGTGGGGGCTGGGTGGAGAAAGAGAGCCCCAGACTCTTGGCTGGCCATACTCACCAGGAGGAAGCCCTGTGTTCTTGGCTGCACCCAACTGATGTGAATTCTCCTGGAAGCTGAGTAAGGGAAGAAGCAGGTCATGGCTCAAATGCTGTAGTCTCTTGTTTGATTATTCTTGAATAAATATGTTTCCTCAAAACATAAAATTAAACTGTTTTTAAATATATAGTTCAGTAGCGGTAAACGTATTCACCTTGTTGTGCATCCAGTCTTCAAAATTTGTCATCTTGCAAAACTGAAACTATGCACATTAAACACTAACCCCCATCTCTGCTAATACCAGTCTACCTCACATAAGCATAATTGCACAGTATTTTTTTGTGATGGGTTTATTTCATTTAGCATGTCATTAAGGTTTATTCATGTATAGCATATGTCAGAATTTTCTGTTTAAAGCTGAATAATATTGTATGTATATACTACATTTTGTTTATCCATTCATCTAGACACTTAAGTTGCTTCCACCTTTTGGCTATTGTGAATAGTGCTGCTGTGAACATGGGTATCCAAATAACTCTTTAAGATCCTACTTTTGGTTCTTTGATGGATACCCAGAAGTGGAATTGTGAGGTCACATAGTAATTCTATTTTTAAATTTTTGAGAAACTGCCTTACCATTTTCCACATCAGCTATACTATTCTATATAACCAGCAGCAGTGCAAAAGGATTCCAGTTCCTCTACATTCTTGCTGACCTTTTTGTTTTTGTTGTTGTTTTTTTTTAATAATAGTCACCTTAAGGGGTATTGAAGTGGTATCTCATGATTTTGATTTAGATTTACCTAATGATCAGTAATTTTGAGCCCTTTTTTCATGGTTCGTTGGGTATTTGTATATCTTCTTTGGAGAAATGTCTTTTTAAAACTTTTTAAAAATCTGTTTCAGCTCAGATTTCTTTTATCCAAGATATTGGAAGGCTTCCTCTGAAGCAGCACTTTGGAAGGTAAGCTAATGATCTTAACTTTCATAGAGCTGTTACTGAAATGTCCACTGAATATGTTGTATTTTTTTCAATATACAATCAATAAATGTTATCTGTAAAAATCCAAGAAATACATTTTGGGCCCAGTGATTAAAGACCATATGATTGCATTGTAGATCCATTATTTTATTACATATAAAAACATAGTTACACCAGTTTACCATGGAATATCAGACAAAATAGAATCATGGAATCACAAAGGCAGGGGAATCTTTAAAATCATCTAGTTCAACACCTCTTGCATATCTGAAAACCCCTTTTCAGCTTTCCTCTCAACAGATTTTCTTAGCCTATGTTTGAAGCCTGCAGTGACCAGGAAGTACCTCATAAGCACTTCCTTTTATTTTCTTAGCATTGAAATTCAGACAGGTGAGCCCTGGCTGGTGTGGCTCAGTGGATTGAGTACTGGCCTGAGAACCAAAGAGTCGCTGGTTCAATTCCCAGCCAGGGCACAGACCTGGGTTGTGGGCCAGGTCCCCAGTAGGGGGCGTGCAAGCGGCAACCACATGTTGATGTGTCTCTCCCTTTCTTTCTCCCTCCTTTCCCCTCTCTAAAAAATAAATAAAATCTTTAAAAGAAGAAAGAAAATTCAGATAAGTGAGAAAATATAGATATTATAGAGAGATAAACCTATATGTCATTTTTATCACAGAATTGTTTCTGGGCTAATATCAGTGATTAACACAATAACTATATTTCATTTCTATTCTGCTTATTTGTAAGATCAAACTATGCCCTCAGGCATTTTTAAAGGATTGAAAAGGGATAATTGCTATTATTCAACTACTTGATCTGACTTGGGAGGCAGGATTGACAGTAATACTTATTACAATGACTAGTACTGTTATCTTTCATTTATGATGACCACATTTACATTATCTTTGATTCATATTGATCATATTAAATATGATTATTTAGCTTAATATTTAATATTTTAATAGCTGCATAGTTTCCTATAATCCAACCTATACCTTATTTTGGTACATTTAGCTTATCTCCAACTTTTACCACAGGCTTTCTTATAGCTAAATCATCATGCACATCAAATACTACTTACAAATAAGATGAATTCCTAAAAAATGAAATTGCTGGATCAATGATATACATCTTTCTGAGTCTTTGCACTATATTGCCCCATTGCTTCCAAGAGTGTGTTGACAATTTTATGTCCTTTAACAGTGTGCCAGCATGTCCTTTTCTCCTAACCCTTGCCACCACTGGGTTCTGTTATTTTAAAAAGTCTTTTCCAGTTGAAAAGATGACAGTAGTAGCTTATTAATTTTTAAGTAGCACATTATTTTAATTTCCATTTTAAAATTACAAATCAGGTTGAACCATTTGTTTAGTTTAACATTGGTATTTTTTTCTGTAAGTTCATGTTTTATGCCCATTTTCTCTTCATTTATTTTTTAAGTTTGTAAGAACTCTTTGCTAATGATATTAATCAACTCATTTGTGTCATAAGTTATAATGGTTTATTCACAATTTGTCATTGACCTTGTACATTTGTTTATATTGTTAAATAAAGGGCCTAGCTAAATAGTGAGTAGAATGAAAGTAAATGAAAGGAAACTTCAGGAGATGGCCTCATAATCTTCATAGTCATGGTATAAATTAAAGGAGCCCCCTTCTTTGGTTATTATTAACGCCTGCATTATGAATCTGGCAGATTAAAAATGGAAGCCCTGACTGACAGGGAGCATGGAATGATAGGCCCAGAAAGTGGATACGAAGCGCTGCTTAACGGAGGACAGCCTGCAGAGGAAGCTCCTTATGAACCTACTCAAACCACAGAACCTGAATCCTGGTCGCTTCCTTTGAGTCAGAATAGTGGGAACGAACTGCCGGCCAGCCAGCCGCAGCCCTCTTCAGCCCAGGGAGACCTGGAAGATGACGACGACGTGGTAATAGAAGACTATGAGAGCGATGGGACATAGAAAGCAGCCCAGCAATCACATTGCTGCTTGACAGATTCACATTAGTATTATTCAGTGGCACTTGAAGAGATAATATACTTTTCAAGTGAATTACAGTTTGTCTTCACTGTTGTAGTATTCACTGTTGTCGTATTTCAGTACAAGAAACTGACTCTCCCTGAAGGAAATAGAAGATCAAGCCTTCAAATAGTATCTTCATTTTTTTCTCTAGTATTTATTTTATCTTGTGAGTGGTATTGGGAGAGGAGGTCCGTGTGTATGAAATGTGAACATTATGCCAAATATCACAAAGTGTGAAGGAATAATACAGAATACAAAAGTTTATGGGGTTGTAAATATGAATTATAAAAGTTTATGCAGTTATCAGTGTAAATAAACTTTGTGCCTTAATCACACTTTTTCTATGGTCTCTAGCTTCTCGGATACCTTTTAATATGTTGTACAGTGGAATATTCTAGATACTTTTTGGAAAGTATGACATAATTTATATAAAAATTAAAATGTTGAATTTCTTTTTGTTTCTCATATCTTTTAATGTTTCCTAACATACTCCGTGCCGTGTAGCACTGGGCATAGTACGTGAATCTCCTTCAGAGTAAGTCGTCTTTTAAAAAATAGGGAAAAGGGTGGCCACCTTGCGATACCTCTCCGGAGGGGTTAAGCACATCCTTTACCTTTCCTCCGGCCTCCGGGAGAGCGCGGGCGCGGGGCGGGGGCGGGAGCCGCGCACCTACGGGCTCGGGCTCCCGGCCGGAGAGCTGACAAAGCCAGGCGGGGCAAGGCTTGGCCCTGCTCGGCCCCGCCCCGGGAGCCCGATCCCAGTTTCACTGCCCCGGGCTGCGTGCGCGCTCTTCCGGCGGCCGCCCAGGTGAAGAGGGTCCGCGGGCTGGGGCCCACGTGACCGGGACGCGGCGGGGAGGGGCCGGCGCTTTCCCCGCAGGTGCAGGGGCGGGGTGGGGCTTCTCGGCCCCCTGGAGCCTTCTGGGCTCTTGGTGTTCGACGCACGGCCCCGCTAACACCTGCAGGCGGACGCCGGCGCGGGAGGCGGTGCGGAGGAAGCGGGGCGGGGGTCCGGAGGGCCCCGCGTCCTGCCTGGTTTTATTCAGGGTATTCAGGTGCGCGGCAAGACGCGGGCCGCGCCGCCGCTGTCCTTCCGGGCGCGGGGATCTTGGTTACTGGGAGTGGGGCACGGCTGAGCCGGCTTAGTTCCGGCCACTTTGGGTGGAATCTGAAGACTGAGAGTGGATTTTCGCTCAGAGACGCGAAGACGGAGCACGCAGGCAGGGTGGGCAGAGCCCAGGACTGAGCGAGGTAGGTGGGACGGTCGCCGAGCGGCTGACTCGGGAGACACCCGAGTGAAGATGTTCCTTAGCCCTTGACCACTCACTGGTGGGTGAAGTGAAAGCCCTCGGGGCTTTCCCAGCCCCTTGGAAGCCCGCAGACATCCTAAATCTGCCTCTTTTCTTGGGCCCAGTAAAATTTTAAAGCCCGGTAAAGCTGTGGTTCTGTTTGTGGAAAGGTGACCAAACTCTCTTCCTGGGACACTTTATCGAAGGGGGGGCACTTCTCCCACCTCAGTCGTGTTCCCGGATATGTGTCCCAAAGAACGCAGTGAGGGCCCGGGCGTGGACCAGACAAAGACCCACTGTGCCTCAGCGTGCCGAGTGGCTCTCAGCGGCACCCTGTATCCAGATTATTTACCATGTGCTGAAATACAGCTGACCATTTCCTTCTGGCATCACATATTTTGCTCTTTTACAGTTCTTCAGATTTACGTATTTTTTGCTTTTAAACATTGATAGGGCGATATGATTCAAATATGCCACCTTTCACAGGTGCAGATGAATCCATTACAGTTAGAAGCACACTTTTTTCTTTTTTAAATACCAGTGAGTTACGCCATGGGATATCCTTTAAGTGTATATATAGTATAGACATTGAGGGCTGTTATGTAAAACTTGCTAAAGTTATTTGTTGTGTTTTTGCTTCTATTCTTCTTAGGAAAATATTTCAAAACTATAGTAGTACTTTGCATTCTAGAATTTAAACTTTTCAGATAAAGATAAGAAACAAAAAGACAACAATTAATTGCTGTCATTTATAGAGCTCCTACTTTGCTTTGGGCAGTACCGTGTGCTGGGACTATCATAGTTAATTCTTTAAAACTGGAGTTCCCCATTTAGAAGACTCCCGATTTTAGACTTTTTCATCTCCCCCCATTTCCTGGATGATTCTATCTAGTCTGGGGCAGCATGTGCCCTTCTGTATATATAGTCTGCCTACTTGACATCATCTGGATTTCAGACTTTCTGAGGCTGCTTCTCCCCAACGCTACACTGGAGGGATGAAGAAATGTTGCAGGTGAAATGATCTGATGTCTGGGGTTTGCTTCAAAGTAATGTATTGACAAAGGGAATAAGGTAGGGGATACAGATGAAACAAGATTGGCCATAAATTGATAATCACTGAAGTTGGTTAATGGGTATATGAGTTCATAATACTGTTCTTTCCACTTTTATTATGTTTAAACATTTCTGTTGAAAAGTTTATCTCTATTGCTCCCACCACGGCCCACTGAATCATTTCACTGGCCTCCTTGCCGGTCTCCCTGTTTTCATGCTTGTCCCCTGTAGCGTGCTTTCAACACAGCAACTAGAGAAAGACTATTAAAACAAGTCAGCCCCGGCCAATGTGGCTTAGTTGGTTGGAGCATCGCTGTTCTGGGTTCAATCCCCGGTCATGGCATAACCTAGGTTGTGGGTTTGGGGGTGCATACAGGAGGCAGCCAATCAGTGGTTCTCTCTCACATTGATGTTTCTCTCTCTCTCTGCCCCACAAAACAAAAACAAAAAGCCAGATGTGTCACTCTACTCAGAGTCATCCAGTGGCTCCTTATCTCACTCCCAAGTAAAAGCCAAAATCCTTTCCAGTGGTTTTCAAGGCCCTCATGACTCAGATGACCTCAATTTTACATCTCACTAGTGTGCTGCTACCGCAACTGGCCTCCATGCCTTAATAGTTCAACATGCCAGGCACTCTTTGAAGGCTTTTGCACTAGCTGCTCCATCTACCTGGAATACTTTCCCCTGGAGTACCTGCCTGGCTTCCTCCTTTATCTCCTTCACTTCTATATTCAGATGTCACATTCTCTATGAAGTCTTCCTTGGTCATTCTATGTAACACCCTGTTAAACAGGAACATAGGGAATACATGTAACACCCTGCCCACAATGCACTCCTTATCCCTTTTCTTAACTTTGTTGCTTAGCCTTCGCTGTACTTCACTTCCCTTATCTATCATCTGCCACCCACCACTGGAATATAACCTCCACAAAGACAGAGATTTCAGTTGGCTTCATTCACTTGATACACTTTCAGCATAGTATACAGCACTGATACGCCAGGTACATGGCAGGTGTTCAGTAAATATTGAATGCTCAGTCTCCATTTTACAAAGTAAAATAAAACAAGCCTTAGGAATTTCCAAGTTGTTCAATATCATAAGGTGGAATTATCCTTTTAAATTTTGATACCACCTGCATAGCATCAAGTACAATGCCATGTATCAGTGAGTCTTCAAGTAAATACACACAAGCAATTTAGGGGAGACATTCATGTGCTGCAAACCTAGTAGATACATTAGCAAATGCTTTCCTTCTTTTTGTATTTGTGTCCACATTATTGACTTTATGAAGGAAATCAGCAGGTTTAGTAAAAGTGTTTTTCTATGCTTTATGTTTTAGGTGGATTAAATACCCTCTAGGGTCACTTCTGAGTCTCTCCATGGCAACAGCAATCACCTTTAGATAATTGCTCTGGAAAGAGTGATATATGTGGTCATTGCTGCTGCTCTGTGTTGTACTTTTGGGGACTCTTTACCTTCTGTGATTTTTTTTTCTCTGAGAAATCAGTTTTTAAAATCTAGTATGAAGTGTTGTTCTTTTAGAGTGGGAGAAACAATGCCCCTAGACTGACTTTCCTGACTTAGGAGGGAAAGGAACTCTTCACTCCCTGTGTTTAACCATCTGCTTCTCCTGGGCCATTCACTTCAAAGCAAATTTGAGTTAATGAAAATGAGGAGTTATTTGCTGACCTATCACATTTTGATATGCTTAAACCCAAATATTTTGATTTAGCTGATTGAGGAGAAGACTCTACTTGGAATGCAGTAGCATCCCATCTTGTTAAAGTTTAGTCTTATTTTTGTTTTTTTTACATTTGATTGTTTCTAGAGCTCATACATAAGTTAGATTTATAAATGTTTTAATTTAGAGTTAATACTTAAAATTTTGATTGTCCTTAAAATTGTATAGAATGGTGACTATATTCCTGGCTAACATTAATTGTTACATATGTTTAAAATATAAATATGTTTTTTTTTAAAGATTTATTTATCTTTAGAGAGGGGAAGGGAGGGAGAAAGAGAGGCAAACATCAATGTATGGTTGCTTTTCATGCGCCCCCCCGCCCCCACTAGGGACCTGACCCACAACCCAGGCATGTGCCCTGACTGGGAATCAAACCAGCGACCCTTTGGTTTGCAGGCCGACATGCAATCTACTGAACCACACCAGCCAGAACTGTGTTATCATTTTATATATCATGATAGACATGGTCCTATTGGTTTCCTAAATATGATCATTCACTACTAAGTGAATTAAATCAGCCTCATTGAAATAATAAAAAACTAATTATAAGTGATAACTTTAATCTTGGCCACAGGTCTAGAAATCACAAATGTCGTCAAATGATGGAAGATCCAGGAATCGAGATAGGCACTATGATGAGGTCCCAAGGGACTTGGCCCATGAAAATGGCACCATAAGAACCATCCAGACTCTTCGTGACAGTGAGCTGGCTGTGAGCGCTGATCCTTTGCCACCGCCCCCTCTCCCATTACAGCCACCATTCGGCCCTGACTTCTACTCAAGTGACACAGAGGAACCGGCCATAGCACCAGATCTCAAGCCTGTAAGGCGCTTTGTCCCTGAGTCCTGGAAGAACTTCTTCAGAGGGAAGAAAAAGGACCCAGAATGGGATAAACCAGTGTCAGACATCAGATACATCTCCGATGGAGTGGAGTGTTCACCTCCAGCCTCTCCAGGGAGAGCAAACCACCGTTCACCCCCTGACTCCTGCAGAGATCCTTACGGAGGGTCAGGAGGAACCTATAATTCCCGGAAAGAGGTTGAGGCCATGCTTCCCCAGGATCCCTATGGATCTGTAGGCCGACACACACAAACAGCTCTAACGTACAGTGAGAAGATGGAGGCGTATAACCTGAGGTATTCCTACATGAAGTCGTGGCCTGGCCTCCTGAGGATTCTGGGTGTGGTGGAGCTACTCCTGGGGGCCGGCGTCTTCGCTTGTGTCACAGCTTACATTCACAAGGACAGTGAGTGGTATAACATGTTTGGCTATTCCTCGCCCACTGCCATGGGAGGCATTGGTGGCCTGGGCAGTATGTATGGGGGCTATTACTACAATGGCCCCAAAACTCCTTTTGTACTCGTGGTTGCTGGATTAGCTTGGGTCACCACCATTATTATTCTGGTTCTTGGCATGTCCATGTATTATCAAACCATTCTTTTGGACTCTAACTGGTGGCCCCTAACTGAATTTGGAATTAACGTGGCCTTGTTTATTTTGTATATGGCTGCAGCCATAGTCTATGTGAATGATATCAACCGAGGTGGACTCTGCTACTATCCATTATTTAATACGCCAGTGAATGCAGTGTTCTGCCGGGTGGAAGGAGGACAGATAGCAGCGATGGTCTTCCTCTTTGTCACCATGATTGTTTACCTCATTAGTGCTTTGGTTTGCCTAAAGCTGTGGAGGCACGAGGCAGCTCGGAGACACAGGGAATACATGGAGCAACAGGAGGTAAGGAATTTCACAGTCTTTCATTTGTTGTTAATGTTTTTTTCCTGTTATTCACTCCATTGTTAAATATGGATAGTTCTCAAAACAAAGATTTTTACAGAAGCCTTTTTTAAAAAATGATCTGAAGTTCAAAAGTCCTAGCTCAGTGTCCGACATGCTGTGACTGGGATAACGCACCCTGGTGTGTCACTGTTGTGCAGCATTGCAAGGGGACACCAGATACGTAATGTAATTTAGAGTTTGTTGGCTGCATTATTATGTCTTCCTGATGCTTTAGGGGAAAACATAGCTACTGAATTCCCGGAAAGAAGAATAACAACATATTCAGTAATACAATGTCTCATCATTAAAATAAGTTTGAGAACAGTGTTGATTCTTTAGTATGGTAAGACAGTAAAAAACCATAACTTTCCAGTTAGAGGAGGAAAGTGCTCATTTAAATCTGATATGATGAGTCCCACTTTCTTCCAGTGAGTTAAATGAAGTCAAGTAAGAATACGGTGAACAACATGATTTTTTTTCCCCAAGTATTGAGAGGTTGAGTTGTCATAAACATACTCTGAAAATTTACTCAGGCATTTTGATATTTCGTCCTTATTTTAGGGAGACAGGTGTTCCAAAATTAGAATGGGAGCTATGTCCTTGATTTCATTTCTAAGATTTAACTAATTAAATATACAAAGGAGAAGGAGGAGGAGGAGAATTAATAATAATAAAATCTAGAGGATAAAAGTGTATCAAAGCCTTGTTTAAAATAATTTTATTTAAACAGTAGCAAAATGTTAAGAGTATGTTCTACTAGCTTCATTATACCCTGAAATAAGATAATGTTTTGCTTTCTTCTGCTGAGGAGGAATGTGTAGTAGAATTTCCTATGACACTGAAAATGTCAGTATTATTTTAAACTTTTTTCTTAATTTTAAGTTAATTATGCATCTTTCTTTTTCCAGTTTTCCAAATATCTCCTTATACTATATAATTGCATAGAGGTGGGCAAAAGTAGGTGTACAGTTGTAATGCAGATAAATACAATAATTAATAAATAGCAATACAAGAATAAACTGTCACATACAACTGTACACCTACTTTTGCCCACCACTACATATTGGGCAAAACTATAGATAAAAAATGAAACCCTGTCCTTATTTACTCAATAACCTATTTATTTACTCACTGACCTATATATGTTTTTACCTTTTTGCAAGAATCTTATGCATGACAGCAACAAAAAACTTGATTAGATTTATAACAAGCACCTTATGTGATAGGGAGAACCTCAGCATGTTTCAGTGTCATCCGTGTTCTTCTGCCACAAAATATATTAACCTTACTAGGACTTGACGTAGGTTTAAGTTCTTTCTAAAAGCTTATCTTGGCATGTTAAACATATTTCTTAAATTTACATCTGAGTATACAAAGTGAAGAACTTTAAATCCTAATCAGTGTGAAATCTAGGTAGTGAAACACATGCATCCTGTCATAATGTTATGTAAATTTAGTAACAATAAGAGTTTTTTGTTTTGTTTTTTTAAAGTATATTTTATTGATTATGCTATTACCGTTGTCCCATTTTTTCCTCCCCTTTATCCCCCTCCACCCTGCCCCCCCCCACCAGCATTCCCCACTTAGTCCGTGGGTTGTACATATAAGTTCTTTGGCTTCTCCATTTCCTATGCTGTTCTAAACCTCCCCCTGCCTATTTTGTCCCTGCCATTTATGCTTCTTATCCCCTGTACCCCTTTTCCCCCTTCTCCCTCCATCCCCTCCCCACTGATAACCCTCGTGCACTCTCCATTTCTGTGATTTCTGTTCCTGTTCTAGATGTTTGCTTAGTTTGTTTTGGCACAGTTGTTGATAGTTACGAGTTCGTCATCATTTTACTGTTCATAGTTTTAATCTTCTTTTCCTTAGAAAAGTCCCTTTAACATTTCATATAATAAGGGCTTGGTGATGATGAACTCCTTGCACTTGCCCTTATCTGGGAAGCACCTTATCTGCCCTTCTATTCTAAATGATAGCTTTGCTGGATAGAGTCATCTTGGATGTAGGTCCTTGCCTTTCATGACTTTGAATACTTGCCAGCCCCTTCTTGCCTGTAAGGTTTCTTTTGAGAAATCAACTGAGAGTCTTATGGGAACTCCTTGGTAGGTAATTGTCTCCTTTTCTCTTTCTGCTTTTAAGATTCTCTCCTTATCTTTAATCTTGGGTAATGTAATTATGATGTGCCTTGGTGTGTGCTTCCTTGGGTCCAGCTTCTTTGGGACTCTGAGCTGCCTGGATTTCGTAGAGGTCTTTTTTTTTTTTTTTCTTTTGCCAGATTGGGGAAGTTCTTCATTATTTTTTGAAATAAGTTTTTAATTTCTTGCTCTTCCTCTTCTGCTTCTGGCATCCCTATGATTTGGATGTTGGAATGTTTAAAGGTGTCGTGGAGGTTCCTAAATCTCTCTTAATTTTTTGAGTTCTTGTTTCTTCATTCTGTTCTGGTTGAATGTTTATTTCTTCCTTCTCCAAATCACTGATTTGAGTCCCAGTGTCCTTGCCTTAGCTGTGGGTTCCTTGTGTATTTTTCTTTTTTCGCTTTGCATAGCCTTCACATTTTCCTCGATCTTGCAACGATACTCAACCATTTCTGTGAGCATCCTTATTGCCAGTGCTTTGTACTCTGCATCTTACAGGTTGGCGCTCTCTTCATTGCTTAGTTGTATTTTTTCTGGAGTTTTGATCTGTTCTTTCATTTGGGCCGTATTTCTTTGTCTTGGTGCTCCTGTTACCTTGGAAGGGGCAGAGCCTTTGGTACTCAGTAGGGCGAGGCAACCCAGGTCTGCTGTGCGGTGATGCTGTGTGTCGGGGAGGGGTCAGAGAGGGAGCAATGCTGCTTGTTCAGCTCTCAGCTGTCTTTCAGTCACTTCCCCTGCCACCCACAAGCAAATTGGGCCCTTCTGGTGCTGATTCCCAGGTGGGTGGGTTTGTGTACATTCTAGGACCCTGTGGGTCTCTCCAGTGAACTCTCCTGTGAGGCTGGGAGTTTCTCCTGCTGCCACAACCTGCACAGGTTTTTACCACTAGAGGTTTTGAGGCTTTCTGTTACTGCACTGGAATACTGGGTTGTGTGTACCGTCTCGCCACCCAGTTGTTCCTCACAGTTTATCTGCACACGAATGTGGGCCCGCCTGGTCCTCCAGTCACTGCCTTGCTGCTGCGCCTCCTTCCGGTTTGGATAAATATTTCTTCTTTAACTCCTTAGTTGTCGGACTTCCATAAAGTTTGATTTTCTGGCAATTCTGATTGTTTTTTTTTTTTTAATTTGTTGTTGTCCTTCTTTTGGTTGTGCGAAGAGGCAAGGTTTGTCTACCTGTGCCTCCATCTTGGCCAGAAGTAATAACAATAGAGTTCTTAATGTCATTTCAAAATTCTACATTATCTGTAATTATCAACGTAATACTTTCATTCTTTTCCCTTTGTCAACAAAAACTTGTTTTTATCAGATTTTTCGTAATGACTAATTAGACTTGAATCACCTCTGATGTTGGAGGTTGTGCCTCTTTGCGTTGCTCTACCTTCCTGAAAGTTAGAAGATGTAATGGCCTGTGGCTTTTTTCTACTAGTTTTATAATGTAACTGTCTCGGACTCTTTAAATGTGCAAAGTATATGGGAGCCAAGAAGAAAGAAAATCTAGGTGACTCAGAACAACTTCCCTAATAGTCTCTACCATCTCCAGGTTTCCACCTCTGTTTTTTGTTCCTGACTGACAGGAAATTACAGTCATCCCCTCTCCTCTGGCTCTCCACTGGCCCATCGAAAAGTGGCTGAAAGAGTAGGAGGAACACCTGAAAAGTAGAGAATCAACCTCTGTAAAATTGAGATTGGGCTATAAATGCAGATGGATGACAATGTTCGCAAAGTAACTTCACATGCCTTTGAAAAATCATTTTAACTCTTTTTGTTCCAGATAAGTGAGCCATCATTGTCATCAAAAAGGAAAATGGTAAGAAAAAAAGCTCACATTACATTTTCTCTCTTGATTTGTTAAATACTTTTCTCTCTTGTCTATAAATCTACAGAGTTGATCATCTGTCTATGAAAGTATCTATTACATTGAGTTCCTAAGAGGACTTTCAGCTTTTTTCTAATACAAAAACTTATTAGATGTTTCTTGTTTCTTCATTCTGTTCTGGTTGAATGTTTATTTCTTCCTTCTGCTCCAAAATCATTGATTTGAGTCCCAGTGTCCTTGCCTTAGCTGTGGGTTCCTTGCGTATTTTTCTTTTTTCACTTTGCATAGCCTTCACTTTTTCCTCTATCTTGCATCCATACTCAACCATTTCTGTGAGCATCCTTATTGCCAGTGCTTTGTACTCTGCATCTTACAGGTTGGCGCTCTCTTAGAAACAATACATTTCTAAGATGTTTTCTTCTGCTTTCTCTTTTTACAGCTACAGTATTGCATTATGTGGATGAATCATAGTCTATTTAGCCATCAATGAATGTTTAGGTTGTTTCCAATCTTTCACTGTTAAAAACAATGGGGCAGTGAATAACCTTATACATGTAAGAATATGCCTGTGCAATCTTCCTTTCATATATTTTGATTGTCAGATTGTCCAATAGAAATTTTACCAATTCCCGCTCCCAACAGCACAATAGACTTCCTCATCCCCTGATCAACACAAGCGTGTTAGGAAATTTGTTGACGTCAGTCTAATAGGTGAAAAACAGTCTTGTGTAGTTAAAATTTGCATTTCTCTTATCAGGAGTGAGGTTGAGCATTTTTCCTATGTTACATTTGCAGTTCCTTTTCTATTAACTGTCATATCCTGTCCAATTTTTTTTTATTGGGTTGCCAGTTTGTGCAAGCCCTTTATTAAGTACATCCATTTTGAAAATACCTTTTATTGGTTCTTTTTAACTATATTCTCTATAACACTCAAATACTCCTTGAAAATACTCTCTTGATGAGATACTCTGAGAAAAATTCAGCATCAGTTCTATAGTGTTCCTGCCAAAAATATTTTATTAATGCTGAAATAGGGGATTTTGTGAAGTGGGTGAACAGTCTGCTCAAGGGATCGTGATTAATACATCAGTGTCATCATTAATTAATTCATTGAACAAACATGCCAGTTTGGCTGTGGGCCAGTGATACAAATACTACAAAGAGTATCATCATATATATATGTATGTATACACACACACACATATATACATGCACACACTCATACATGTATGTAATTGGAGGGGAAAAAGTATTATCTCCATTTTCCAGGGGCTTACAAATCTAGTGAAAAAGAAAAACACAGACGAAAGATTAGTGGAGTATGATTGTGTGAGTGTGTGTGTGTGTGTGTGTGTGTGTGTGTGTGTGAGAGAGAGAGAGAGAGAGAGAGAGAGAGAGGTCACAAGCATCAAGAACTATAAAATTTAACTAAATTTGCTTAGGGATTTTGTATTTCTCTGACATCTCCTGGGAAAGTCAACTTATGGATGATAATGTCTCAAGTCCATCATTGTTAATTGGTTGTCATTGGGGATCTGTAACTAGCAACATTTTTTAAAGAGTCAGTTGCATTATTTCTGACATATATGTAAAGCCATCTGACTTGCAGCTGACAGGGCTCAGCAGCTTTCCTGGAATTATTTTGGATATTCATAAATCTTTAGAAATGAAGAGCTGACTAGTCCTGACTGAGCAGGCATGGTACAAATGAGGTTGGTATTGAAGAATTTCTTTCTCATAAAACAGTGTGGACCTAGTGCTACAAACCTATGCACTTTAAACATTGTTCAGAGAATTAGAGAGATACTACTGTACTTTGTGTGTGCTTATATATGCCTTTTCATTCGTTTTGTTTTAACTTCCTGGTTCCCCTGTGTTTTAGTTTTTTGTTCATTTATTCAACATTGATTGCTGTCAGGATATACATTTCAATTAGACTTGTTTTAACTCAGAGCTAAATTGATGCTCACTTTCAAGTTGTCTAAAATATACATATCACATATGCCTGAAAGTGATAATAGTAGTTGCCTTTGGGAAGACACTTGGCTAACTGGGGGGGATGGGGATACAGGGAGACTTTTCATTATGTTCCCTTTTGGACACTTTGAACTATGTATCATGTGTATATATTACCTATTAAATTTTTTAAGTTTTTAAAAAAATTAGATTAATACTCATTTCAAATATTGAGATAAACAATATGAGGCTGATGTTTAAATATTGACACTGGCCCTTTGTGATTTAATTGCAACTTCCCTAACTCTGTGGGCTACCTTACAACGTTCCAAAAGATTTGACCAGCTGGGATAGATAGGGTGGTTCGCAAGTCATTGCCATCTCTCATTCAAGACTGCCTTAAACCCCACACGGCCAGGAGTAAGTTGTAGCCCTGCGAGAGTCCTAAAATAATGTTCGCTGCACAACATGTTATGTTTAAAGGGACTTCGGTTTAGAAGATGTATCAGGATTAGAAAGACTTTATAAAGGAAAAGGGGCCTAAAAACTTACATATGAGGAAATTCACTTTCTAAAAGCTGACTCTCTTGTTAATAATAGATGATATCAAAATCTGATACCTGAATTAGCAATTCAGAATGCTAACAATTGGGAAATGTGTTTCAGAACACCCTCGGAGGCAGACGAGAAGAATCTGTTTGCTTTGTGGGGTTAAAGGTGACCACTCTGCAGGTATTGACTGCTCAGCACCAGACTGGACTGTCACTGAGCTGCAGCGTGGCGATGATGTGGCAATGGTGGTCATCCTTGGCCAGGGTGGAATTTATGGGCTTCCTGGTCAGTCCCTTGGAGGTAGTGGGATTTACCAATGGGAGTAGTGCAGAATGGAGTAAAAGGCTTGTCTGAATTGGAGGAACATACCCTAAATGATAGAGTGGCCAGTGTCACCAGTGAGAATGTGGCTGAGCCAGGTTTCACCCATGGAACAGGATTAGGAAGCTCTGCCAGGGAGCTCAGGGTGCCTCTTTTGGACCACCCTAGGAGGTTGGTGCCCAGCATGTCTGGTGTGTGTTGTGGGGTTCCAGATCCTGAGAGGTCCTGGAATAGTCAGGAGTAACCTTAGCAGAGGGAGAACCCCCATTCCTGGGACTCCTTTTAAAAGTCTATCAATCCAGTATATCCTTTTGAAGGCATCTTTTCCTGGGGGATGGATCCCTGTGAGTCAACATACACAGGTTTATTTTACAGGCAGACCTCTGTGAGAGAGAATCTCAGACTTAATTGAGGAATCTCTGTTGGACTTACCAGTGAGAAACCTTGTAGAAGAGGTTGGCTCTCCTCCTGCTTCTCATTGGATATGATTTTTACCTGCTTCCTCCCTAGTCCCTAGCGGGGAAGAATTGGCAGGCTGCCCTAGGAGAGGCAGTGCAGTGTGATGAAGGGAAAGTAAACTTTGGGATCAGGCAAATCTGAGCTTCAGGACAAGATCAGCTACTTACTAGGGCCCCTACTGTGACCCTGGGGAAATTACTTACCGTGTCTCTGAACTTCAGGTTTCTGTCACTTGTTTGGAACACTCTATTGGGCTATCCCTTCTTTGGTATTTTAATGAATACAATTTATAAAAAGCAAACAAGACACTTTTTAAAAGAAATAATATACAGACATAAAGTAAGATCAAATAGAGACAGAAACAAATTTTAATAAATCCATAAGTGCTAATCCAGGCATCAAAAGTAATGGAGTGGGTTTCAGATCCAGGGTCTCTGCATCATTACACTATATACTCAAAAGGAGAGAGAATCAGAAATTGGAGAAATTGGCACTGAAACACGTATCTAGCTCTCCCTATTTTTTAAAAAGATTTTTTAAATTTATTTTTAGAGAGAGAGGAAGGGAGGGAGAGAGAAGAGGAGAGAAATATGAGTCAAGCTGCCTCTTGCACACCCCCAACTGGGGACCTGGCCTGCAACCCAGGCAGGCACCCTGACCAGGAATTGAACTGGTGACCTTTCGGTTTGGGGGATAATGCTTAACCCACTGAGCCACACTAGTCAGGGCTAGCTTTCCCTATTTCTACCTTAACAGGATATTCATCAGCCCCTTTTTAATTTGAAAGACTTAGTAATTATATACAAAGCATTACTTACCTCGTTGCTTAATTATTTTCTCTTGCCTCACAGTAAAGCTCCTCTGATATTTGCTGACAAAACTAATTTTTACTAGAAGCAAAGAAAGGTCGTTTCTGGGGCTCTGTTTGTAACCAGGAACACTGCTTGAGAGTGGTCAGGCCCAGGGCTAGAGCCCAGCACTTCCTTCCCACGGAAGCTTAAAGTGAGTTTGATTCTTCGTCTAATGTCTAATTTCAGACTTTTCCCCCCAAATAGGGTTTTCTGAACTGATGATCAGTGAGGTTCACCCAGAAAAGTGGAAGAATATGTTAAGAGCATAAAAACAAAACAAAAAATAAAGCAGACAAAATAGTCTGTGGAAATGTTCTGGCTTGTTTAAACTCCCTCTTTATATTACAGTTAAATCTTGGAAATAGAGATGGACAAGTAAGGAAAATGAATAATTCCTGCTTGAAAAATACTTTAGGAAAAAAACCGAACCCTTATGGACTCTTGTGCCCACCGTGAGGACCTGGGCTGAATCCAGGACAGACAGGGAAGCCTGAACTTGCTGCCAGGGGCCGCTGCCAAGGCCTGTAGGGTCGGCAATGTTCCTAGCTGCTCCCTTGGCCAGCAGTGTGAAGAATGGGTTGTTCAGTAGTTAAAAGCGGAAAAAGGAATGCCATGAAACAGAAATCTTCTATATAAGCCAAAATGTTCAATACCATAATTCATCTACAAGATTAAACATATCAGCACTCAGTAGGATGAAGAAATAGCATCCTCACCCACAGAGAGAAAAGCAGAATTTTCCCCAAGGTATTCTGCTCCCTCTCGAATTCTTGCTGTTTTGGGCCCAGTGGCTGGGTGTGCCTTTCTGCATGGAGGTGATCTGCTTCCCTTTCACCTACGCCAGGCTCCACCAGGCTCCACCAGGCTCCACGTCTGGGAGCTTCTCCTTTTCATACCCCTGCCCTGCCCCCACTTAGGGCTGGTGAGCTTGTCCGATCCTCTAATCTGGGCTGTACTGTTTGGTGATTTAAGAGCTAGTGGTTTTTAGAATGAGCTAATGTTAGACCAAACCTCAAAGGCAGCCCTAGAGATAGAAAATCAGGAAATAGAGGATTTTTTTAAAAACTGCCTGGTAAGGTTTTAAAATCTCATTTTTTACTTGTTTTCGGTGAAGTCAGTTGAGTTTGATTTAACAAGTGTGAGACGAGGGCCCATGGCGGCACTGGAGGGGCGCTGGCTGCCCTACGGAGGAGTCACTGTGCCCAAGCGGAGCTCGCTTCCCCCAGCAGGGTGGCATTGCCCGCCCCGCCCAGCACAAATTCATTTCTGGCGTGCTACCAGAATTTCAGGGAACTTCAGCACTGAACAATATACAGCTAACTACACCAGTTTCCTATGTTACTCATTAAAAGTATCAATGAGCCAAAAAATTCTGGGTTTTAATCATGGCTTTTCTACTCATAGCTGTGAGACCTTGGAGAATGCACTAAACCTCTCTGAATGTGGCTTTTTTATGTGTAAAATGGAAACCTCTTTCCTGGCATCCAGCAGCCTTACCAACTCAACTGGTGTTCTGGGCACTGCTTAATAGAGTCCTGAACACTCTCTTTCCCTCCCCTAAAGCTGCGCATCCATCTTAGCCTGCCTGCTCTAGGGCAGGTTTGCTGGGTCTTCCATTCCTACTGCCCTTCTTTTGTCTATTTTAGCTCTTAAGTCCTGTCCCCCATACTTTCTCCCTGGGCTATTTCATCTTGGGTTCGTTCATTTCCTCTCCTGTGGACGTACCATTTTTGAAAAGGCCTTTTAAGAGCTCTCCAATGTAGAAGCCAGAGTGACTTAAACCACCACATCCAAGGTCCTTATTGCCTCTTCAGGGAGTCACAGGTTAGGGACACATGGGCACATTAGAGACATCCACCACCTCTCCTCCGGATTCTTTCCTTTCCTTTCAGATAATGAAAACAACGCAATTTGCATCCCTCTCTGACCCATTCGGCATCTACTTGTAACTGATTCATCTCAGGTTCTGGTGTCATTTTTTTCTTGTTTCACTTAAGTAGACTTATTCCATTTTTGTTCCCTGAATTTCTTATTTTGAACTACATTTTCTTCTTCTTTTACAACTAATTGGGGTATAAATCCAAAATAAGATACTTAAGACTCCAGACTCACCATTTCATCATCCATCTTTGATATACACATGACTGGGTCGGGGAGTGTTCCACCTATTTTATGCTCCCCCAGATCTCAATGCGAGTCCCGTTAGCTGATATAGAAACAGTCAGAACAACTTTGTCAGTATAAAACATGTAATCCTGAACTGAGATGTTAATTGCTGTTTCTACTTTTCTTTTTGTCCCTCCCTTCTAAGTAAATTCTAGTTTGTTTTTCTTCTGCCTCTATTTGTAAACAAATTCTCTTTTTCTCCCAAACTGTAGTGTGAAATGGCCATGGGTGGTGACAGACAGAGAGACCAAGAAGTTAATTTCAAAGAACTGAGAGCAACAAAAATGAAACCAGAAGTACTGAGTAGACATATCCCAGCGGGCCACATACCGAAACCTGTCGTGTTGCCTGACTATGTGGCGTGAGTATCCATCTAATCTTTCTTCAGGGTAAGAATTGAGAGATTCCATTTGGCCTTTTCATTTTCCTGTTTGTTTCTAAGTTAATCCTTTCTGCTTAAACTCATTTACATTTGAACAGATATTTGTTACCTGCGAGATAGTGTATTGAATTGAAGGTACAGTCTGGTCAGTGAGGAATAAGCCAAGCTGATTTCCCATTCAGCTTGTTGTAGTAAAAAGTTACAATTTTGGTTAATTCCCCCCCCCCCAGAAAGTACCCTGTGATTCAGACGGATGATGAGCGAGAACGCTATAAAGCTGTGTTCCAAGACCAGTTTTCAGAGTACAAAGAGCTCTCTGCAGAAGTTCAAGCCGTGCTGAGGAAGTTTGATGAGCTGGATGCAGTGATGAGCAGGTTGCCACATCATTCGGGAAACCAGCAGGTCAGTGTCAGCAACTGCCGGGGAGGACTGATAGGAAAGGGAACGACCTGACCATCTTTAAAATGCAGACAAGCCATAACCATATGCATCTGCTGTCTGTCTGGGAAAGTCACCTGAGGTCTTCAAGGTGACTAGTCAAGGTTACAATTCAAATTATATAATTTGATGTCTCCAGCTTTCAATTATTAAATAATATTTTCTTATCTAAATAAAATATGAATTTATTTAGCAAAGATACATACCGAGTCAATCAGGGTCCCAGTGGAGACAGATGGCACACTCAAACCAAGATATTTTGAGGACATTTTGTTCACAAAGGAGTGGGCAGTGTGTAAAGGAGCCACCAGGGGCCCTGCATTCTCCAGGCGCAGTCGCTGAGCGGGTACCACTCCAGGCCCAGAGGGCACAGTGGGTAAGGATGGAGAGTGGGTCTGAAGCTGCGAACGTGAGCTCCCAGGCACATACGTCAGTCTGAGAAATGTGATCATGGCAGAGAGGAAAACCAGCTGGAGGGGCAACATTTTCTGGAATGTTCTTTTCTCCCCCCTGCAAATGCCTTCTTTTTCCATATGTTACTATAATTTTTTACCTAATGTACAAATTTTTTATTGAAATACAATTCATATACCACAAAATTCACCCTTTTTAACTGTGAATAATTAGTGGATTTTAGTATATTCACCAAGTCAAAGTCATACAACCATCATCATTCTCTAATTTCAGAATATGGTCATCACCCCAAAAAGAAGCTGTGTAACCAGCACTTATTCCCCATTCCCACCTATCTCCACCCACTGGCAACTACTAATGTACTTTCTGTCTGTATGGATTTACTTATTTTGAACCTTTCATATAAGTGCAGTAGTATAATATGGCCTCTTGTGTCTGGCTTCTTTCACTTGGTATAATGTTTTCAAGGTTCATCTATATTGTATTGTAGCAAGAATTGGCACCTCATTCTTTTTTGTGGTGGGACAATAACATTGCATTATGTGGCTATACCACTTATCAGTTGATGGACATTTGGGTTGCGTCCACTTTTTGGCTATTAGAATAATGCTGTTATGAACATTTGCATGTACTATCCTATCTTTTTTAAAGAGAATGTATTAATCTAATCTAGTACTTGTGTAATTAAGATTTTAAGAGTTCATACAGCTTTTTAAAATAATTTTAAAAGATTAATATATGGATATATAATATATACATGTTATATATATATATATATTCTTTTCCTTAGACCCATATAAGTTGGGCATCCTTGTTTTAACCACAGACTTTTACGTGTACATTTAAATCAGTTATAATTATGAGCTATCTAAGCCAAGTATGGAGAGCAGTGACATTTTCCCCATCCTGGAGCAATGGGATAATGTTGGCTAAGTGACACTAGTACCAGGAAGCAGGAAAAAATCCAGCAATTACTGTAGGTCAAGGGTCAGTTAGTACCATTTCAAGAACAAGCAAGGTCCACAGGTGCACAAAGAGAGACCTCGTTCACAGGCCCTCAAAGGAGTGCAGGAAAGAACAAGCAGGCCCAGGAAACTGGACCAGCACAGGGTGGGAAGAGTGAGCTGGTTGACAGACATCATGCTGAAAACCCAACCGAGACAGGTAGTCTCTGAGCCGAGACCCAGCAGTCTCTGGTTTGACAGCTCGGTATGACTGGGCGAGGGCTCAGGCATGAGGGTCTGCAGTCGGGGGTGAGAGCGTTCTGAATACTGTAGGGGCTGAGAGACTGAGTCCCCCTGACATTTCCACACACTATCTAGAGGTAGTCATGCCCTCTGGTTTTTAACATGTGATGGCAAGTAAGTAGCCAAACGACAGGGCCACACTTAGTCGTGCTGTCTCCTCCAGTCCTTATCTAAAGTAGAAATATTAATTGTATCACAGATGTTCACTTCTCTTTGGCCACAGGCGAGCTTTGCCATGGGCAGGTGCCCGCCAGTACAGCTCATTCGGTTCCCAGCATGTCCCTGGGGAGCTGTGTCAAAGCCCAGTGGGCGCTTGGAGGCACAGGCTCTCCCACAAACCTGGTTGAGGCCCTTGAAGAATTAAACAATCACATGCCTTTTCTAAGCCCATAGAATACCAGTGTTGCTTGAAATCACTCCTCTGGTTAAATCCAGTTTCTTAAATCCCCCTCTTAAATCCAGTTTCTCTCCCAGACTCTAGAATAGGCATTACTGCTCTCATCCCTGCGTGCGCCCCGGCACAGCAGCCCCAGCCCCAGGCGGCTGAGTCACCCCGAGCGCAGGACCTGTGAGGGCAGAGGACAGCTGCACCTCCAGGTTCATCTCTCTGCAGGCCACCTGCAGAGCGCAAGGGCTGCCCATGATCGTAGTATGAAAAAGACACTGAGGAATTAAAATGTGTTGGAAAAGGAGATGGGTGATAGAAAATCTATCTTCCCTCGGGGGAAGCTTTTAGAACTATAAATTATAACATTTTATTTTTTACTTACTAGAGTTATAGTATCTGATGGTCTCTATAGCACGGGTTTCCTGGATAAAGGAAGGCATTGCTGTGATCATCTGTTCCCTTTGGATAGGCTGCTCAACCCCTTGACAAATTCCATACTTACTATAAAACTTAGAAGAAAGAAGGAACATTATATAACTATCTTCAAAAATTGAATAGTCTCAACCTCTTAATCCCAATACCTAAAAACCAGAAAAAGAACTTTCCAACAGGGATGAAAATGATGCTTGAAAATAACTAATGTGAATGCTATGTGCAAAGCACTTTACAAGGATCATTTCAAAGAAGTAAAACTTCTCACAACCCTGTGGGGTAGTTATAGTTATTATTTCCTTTTACCAGGAAGGAAACTGAGTCTCAGGAAGGGTAAGGAGCTTGCTCAAGGTCGCAGAGCTGGCAGGCAGTGGCACTGGGACTCGGCCCTGGTTTCACGCAGGCAGGGCCTTTCTGTTCGCCCCTCAGTCCCACTGCCTGGCTGATCGTAAGTCCTCAGATGTTGTCCGGTGAATCAGATTCTTACGTGTGAATATTGTCATTATAATCTTAGGTAAAAATGGTTTTCTGTTTTAATTCTCAGTGTACTTTGAGCCGTTCTTGAGATATGTGAGTAAATGCAAGTTTTTAATTCAGGTGTATAATATACTGTTTTCAGGAACATGAGAGAATTTCAAGAATCCATGAAGAGTATAAGAAAAAAAAGAGGGTGAGTGAAACCATTTTCTTCTTCAAAGTATATTCTTATCCAGGTACAGTGGATGCCACTGACAGACTTTAGATTCTTTCAGCTAAAACAGTTCTTTTTTTGTATTTCTTAAGATGCTCCTTGTTAGGCAGTGGGGGTACGCACTAGGCTTTTTCTTCTCATCTCTGTTCTGATTACTTTCTGTTCGGTCCTTATTGAGCCCCCTAGAGAAATGAGCACTGATGCAGAACTCGTCACCCACATTTCCTTCAGAAACATGAGGTTATTTACATGTTCCCAACCCCATCCTTAATTGCACAAATCAGTAGAGACCAGAGAGAGCTTTTATTAAACGTTTCTATACTTATTCACTTTTTATGTATTTTAAACTACTGAAGTTAACCCTGGCTGGTGTGGTTCAGTAGGTAGAGTGCTAGCCTGTGAACCAAAGGGTTGACGGTTCAATTCCCAGTCAGGGCACATGCCTGGGTTGAGGGCCAGGACCCCAGTAGGGGGTGTGTGAGAGGCAACCACACATTGATGTTTCTCTCCCTCTCTTTCTCCCTCCCTTCCCCTCTCTCTAAGAATAAATAAATAAAATCTTTTTAACAGAATAAACTACTAAAGTTAAAGGTGCCTTTCTCAACTTTGCTGTGAACCTTAAACTATTCTAAAAAATAAAGTTTACAAAAAACCTTGTGGACAACTTAACTGGTTTTCTAATAAGGCAGATTTTGAAATCTGCTGCAGGAAAATATTCTAGGAAGGGTCATTTTCTGGATGATAACATATGTGTCTGTGTTTTTTTTTTTTTTTTTTTGCTGAGGAGGCAGAATGCTGATAGATCAACTATGTTTCTTTTCCAGGATCCTACATTTCTGGAAAAAAAAGAACGCTGTGATTATCTAAAGAATAAACTTTCTCACATAAAGGAAAGAATTCAAGAATATGATAAAGTAATGAATTGGGATGTACAAGGTTATTCTTAAACATTATTTGGAACCACTTTTTAATATGAAACTTCATATTTATTTACTCTTTTTTATGTTAGTCTCTGTGACAGAGAAGCAAGTGCTTCCTGAATTAGTGTCTAGTTGGTTTAGCTGGTATGCAATGTTAAAACTATGATTTCACGTCAACATTTCAGAAAGAGTGGAGGAAGTCCTGTATTCATCTGTGTACAGTTTATGTTGAAATTAAAAGTGATTTAGAGATCACATTCTCAGGTGTGAGAGCGAGTAGAGTATCAGTTCTGGTGCTGTAGAGTATCAATTTTACCTTTTTGACTCAAGTGGGTTCTTAAGATTTTTTTAGGACAAACTTCTCTTCCTGGCAGCAGGTGTCATTGTTTTCCCTTGAAAGGGGTTTGGATGCAAGATAAACATTTTGAAGCCTGATCATCTTGGGCAAGTTGCTTAATCTCTCTGTGCCTATATCTTCATCTATAAAACAGGGCTAATAATAGTACCTACCTCATAGAGTTGTTAGGAGGATTAAATGAGTTAATATTTGCAAAGTACTTAGAACAGAGTCTGGCACATTGTTAGCACTACATTGTTGTTTGTGAAATCTGTGGAAATGTTTGTGAAGTGAATAAACTACCTAGAATGTCTCGAGGAAAGATCCTTAATGAGCAACCCTAACCAGCTAACCAAAAAGCCAAGTGTCTCATGACCCCTTTGGGCTATTAATAACTAACCGTACGTAGCCTTAAGCAGATGCTTCCCTGTAGTTTTGTGCCCACTGGGGTCCAACACAGACTCCCCATCTTTAATGAGTATCACTGTGCACACACCTCCACAGCCCAGCCGTTCCTGTACACGTCACATCACACAGGACTGTGTGAATGTTACTGCATTTTCTCTCTTGTTCAGACTTTTATCCTCAGGCCCCATGACAATACCTTTACTTAGAATCCCCCTTTCATTTACTGGGAAGCTTCATCGTCCCAAGAATTATCTTGGCTTTGGGACTTTACTCAAGAGAAATGTTTTATTTTTATTAGTATGAACAATGAACTGCCTTAAAAAGTTTAAAAAAAAATTGTTATTGGAGGCTGTACAGCAGCACCGGTCTTGTAATTCCCCAGGTATAGAAATACAATTTCTGCTTAATATACCTGCCATGCAAACAGTCGATATTCAAAGAATTTTCTAAAGTGAAACCACAGAAAAACATGGAAAAGCAGAGGGTTAAAAAGTGTTGGTTCCTAAATGAACCTCCTAGTTTTCCTTTGTCAGTGAAATCTGACTGTGTGTGGTTAGTATTTTAATGCCGTGGTCCTCTGACTGTGCATAGGACCCTGAGAGTCTTAGGGGGCGACCCGAGGGCAGCGTGAGGCCCCTGGAAGCCCGCCGCAGCTAGAGCAGCTTCGCTTTCTGTTTTATGAGCTGGGCCCCGTGCTCACATCTCACTTAATACCAATGCTTAAAAAAAAAAAAAAAAAAAAAGAAAAGAATTCCTTTTTAGTAGATTAACATTGAAATGAACTGTTAAGGAAATTTAACTCTGCAAAACTTGATTTTGTTATAATTGTAAATGCTATTTTTTTAAAACCAATGTCGTAACACTGAACTTAAAAATTTGTATGTCAGTACCTAGGCATATTAAAATTTTAGTTACCTGTTGTTTTGGTTTTCTAGCATTTTTGTGTTGATTGCGCGTGTTCTTGAATATGTTTAACATTATCATAAAATAAACTGGAAAATCATTGAAAACCTGTAGGTCATGACATTGAGGTGGCTATTTTCTCCTCCCCCATTATTTGTAAGAATTCAATGTCAAGGCCACTGTGTTGCTTTCCACAGACTGCCATTAAAAGTACCACAAGCTAAGTGGTGCTTAAAACCACAGAAGTTTATTGTCTCTCAGTTTTGCAGGCTAGAAGTCTGAATCACAATGTCAGCAAGGCCAAGCTCCCTTTGCAACCTATTGGGGAATCCTTTCTAGTTTCTGGTGGTTTCCTGGCAATCTTTTATGTCCCTTTTCTTGTATAGGTATCACCTAAATCCTCTGTCTTCACACAGCTGTCTTCTCATAAGGACACCAGTCATGTTGAATTAGTGACTCACCCTCAGTAGGATGACCTCATCTCTTTTTTTCAAGACAGCATGTATTTATTCAGTTCAGTATAACAAGCAATATGGATAAGAGCCATTATTAATTTTCAAATGCCTCAAATATACTGGAATTTTTTTAAAAAATCTTTTTCTAATTACAAAATAAGTACATGCAAGTTGTAGGAATTTTTGGAAAAGCAGAGGATAAGAAAAAATTTTGAGTACCAATAATCTCACTGCCTAGAGGTGACTGCTGTTAATATTTGATGTATTTCCTTCTTCTCATTGACTATGCAATTTTTTTCCCATCACCATTTATCCCTCCTATACCCTCTTCCACCTCCACCCTCCTCCCTCCCCTGGATGACCTCATCTTAACTAATTGCACCTGCAAAGACCCTGTTCCCAAATAACGTCACAGTCTGCGGTATTAGAGGTTAGAACTTCAACATATCTTTCGGTGATGAAGGGACACACTTCAACCCATAACAGCCACATGTGGCAAGGTGCGAGATTCAGAAGCAAAGATAACTCCCTATACATTTTTTCCCTCCACCTGACTTTAACATATATTCTAATTTGAAACACCATATGAGAATATGTCAGTGTGTCAAAAACTTGGAAAGAGGAAAGTGTATATTCTTCATTTATTCACTTGCATTTCCTATTTATGTGCCAGATGCTTCCATTGAACAGGTGGTGGTGTAGCATTGAAAACAGAGTATTAAACGGAGACCTTGCAGTTATTGTCTAACGAGATCTGAATGAGAAGACAAGGGGTTGATGATGAAGTACACATTTTTATGCGTGTTTCTACAAATGGTTTGCATAATAAACCTGATACTGAGATGCACCAATGTTCAAAAGATAATGTAAGAAAAATCTGTAATTTTTTCTGACTCTCATCTATCTAAAAGAAAAAAAGTATTGTGGAAAAAATTTTAAAGAGAAAAAAAAGAAAAATGAGTATAAAAGCATTGGAGCATATCCTTCCAGTCTTTTTATGATACATATAATTATTTCTAAATTGTCCCCTGTAATACTTTAAATCTGTTTTTCACGAAGAGGATTGGAGAGGCTGCACCAGCGTGTGATGGGGAACCAAGGGAGGGTCCCAGGTAGGAGAGATGGGCAGCCCTGCAGACAGAGAGCGGGGGCTTCTGGGCTTGCCACAACCACGGCTCCGGCTCCTACTGAGTGATCTTGACAGGTGAACTTCTTGGAGCATCGGCTTTCTTATCTGGTGATAATAATACGGCCTGATGAAATTGTGAAAATTAATGCACTATTGTATGTAAAGTACCAGACGGTGCTTGCTCAGTAAGTGGTGGCTGGATATTCAAATACAGTTTTCATTGAGCTAGATAATGAGTTGACTACTTGAAAGGCAGAATATCAAAATGACTATTTAATAACAATGGCAAAAGCTTTTTTCAGAAAGTATATAGGTAATGCATTTATTATAGAATATATAGAAAATGAAGATAAGCACACACTCTTCCAAATACACACAAATAAGCTTACCCATTGTTCTTCCCCCTGCCCCAGAGATAGCTGCTATTAATATTTTGGAACATATCCTTCCATTCTTTTCTTAGGTTTTTACAGGGTGGGCCAAAAGTAGGTTTACAGTTTGGAAAATAATACGATAATATAAGAATAAACTTTCAAATACAACTATAAAATATACTTTTGCCTCACCCTATATTTACATAAGCATATTATAGAAAAAAGTTTTGGTATTAACAAAATGCTTTTCAATTCTATTGTATGGTGTGTTTTGTGTTTTAATTAAATAATGTGATTTTTCTGAACTTAGAGTTTGTTTCCTATTTCATTTTAACGCTGTTTAGTTACATTATTATTTTAAAGTTATCAGTGTTCCTATCATATGGTAGAAAAAAGCAAGGAATGGGAGCTGGATGTGGGTTTAAGCCTCACTCAACTCCCCTGAGCAGTGGGAACAGATGAGACAAAAGTATCTGAAATCACATCGTAAACCACAAAGATCTATCAAAATCCTTACATTTAGTTCTATGTGTTTTGTTCTGATGTTACCAGAAAGAACTTTTCATTAGTTGAAGTACAGGTCATTATTAATAACTTGAGCTGTTAGTGAGTGTTATATAATCAAGGCTTCTTTTGAGGGTCTGTATATTCTGGTACAGCCTACTGGCTACACAGTAGCATTGGCACAGTCCAGTCACGGTTCCACTTCAGCTGATCGACTTGCTGCAGCCATTAGGTCCTCTGGCTGTGTAACAGGAGGAAAGAGGAGGAGGCTTAGGAACAGCATTTTCCAGTTAACAAGACACAGATTTGGCACTTTACTTTCTTTATTAAGGAGCAGGGAAAGATCCCTAGGTACAAGGAACTTACCGTGCATTCTTCCTCCAGGTATGTAAAGACTTAATTCTATTTGCCCTGTAATTTGTTTAGTGGATAACTCCCATGTGCTTACTTTGGAGGAACTAACATTATTGCATTTACCAAGACAGTAAGAATTGTAAGTAGCATACAAGGTTCCTCTTTTTACACAAAACCTTTTTGTGTTACCAATTAAAACAAATATTTATAATCATTATGTAGGGAATTTTAGTTGGAGAGTTTAGCTATCAGGATTCTCAGTTATAAGCCACAGAAACCTGAGCTGTGTGATTTAAGGAGAAAAATTTATTACCATCTGTCTAGATAGCAGAATTACTGGGCAGGCTGGAGAACTGAGCTAGAGGCTTTGCAACAGGAACAATGTCCAAAATAGCATCTGAAATCCTATCTGAGGAGAACAGCTCTCCTGCTGCCCTCTGTGTACCAAAGCACCGGCAACCCTAGCATCCCATGATCCTGGTACCCTCATGACTCAGATGCAGGTGATTCAGCAAGAAGTGTATTGATGGAACCTAAGTCACTTGCCAGATTGGTCACTTGGGGAATTCCCAAAAAGCATGACGGGATTTAGATGCTGACAACCAGAAAGAAAACAAATATCACCTACAGAATAGTAGTTGTCCTTACTGTAAGTGTAGTCAGGGATTTATCTTACTCAGTTTTAAATAGGCCAGATATACCAATGAAAGCCAAAGCCAGAATATCCTTAACTTTAGTGATTCTGGTGCTAAGAAAGAAGGCAGGAAGGGTCCCCTCTAATGTACTATACATAGGAAATGGGTTTCTGGTCTCCAGGTCTGAGATTCAGAAAACATTTTCACCCAAAAGCAATGCAATAGAATAACTTCCTGTACCTCACTGAAATGAGTATAATGTTTATCAGAAGGTACATACAAGGCTGTTTCTAGCAGCTTTACTCATAATAGCCCCAAATTGGCAATAAGCCAGATGTCCATCAACAGAGTTGCAAAATGAGAAATGTGGTAAGTTTATAGTCATAAATACTATAGAGCAATAAAAAACAAAAGATGAACTGCTGTTAAAAAACAACACAGTGTAGAACAAAAGCCAGACACAAGTGCATACAGGCAAAATTAAGTGACGGTGACTAAGAATAGTGGTTACTTTGGGAGAGCCAGTGATTAACCAGGAAGGGGCACGACGCAGCCTCCTGGGGTGTGAAGATGTCCAATGCACTGCACTGGGTGGCAGTTAAGGGTGTATACGTATTTCAGTATTCTCTCTCTCCTTGAGATTAGTTCCCTTCACGCACTTAAATATGTCTGTTCTGTATCAATACAAAAGTTACTTTAAAACTCTAATCTCTGATGGTAGAATTCAGAATAGAGGTTATTGGCCAGAAAGGGGCATGAGGGAGCCTTTTAGGTGCTTTACATTGATGTGGTTGATTACTTCGGTATATTCATCAAATCAAACACTTAAAATTAGTGCCTTTTACTGAACATAAGCAATACCACAATTTTTAAAAAGATTTTTTAAAATTTATTTTTAGAGAAGGGAAGGAGAAAGAAAGGGAGAAACACCAATGTGTGGTTGCCTCTCATATGCCCCCTTCTGGGGACCTAGCCCATAAACCAAGCATGTGCCCTGACTAGGAATCAAACCAGCAACCCTTTGATTCATAGGCTGGCACTCAATCCACTGAGCCACACCAACCAGAGCTGTAATACCTCAATTCTTAACAATCATGTATATTTTAAGGAAAGTATGCCCCCAGTTTAAAACAATGTAAATTTAGAAACACAGCCCTTTTGTTAATTGAGAATTGCTTCATGCGCTAGTGGCTTTGGAAAAAACTTGCAGTTATGGCGAGAACAACACAACAATCTTATAAATGTTGGTTTCATGGCTCATATTTGAAACCCGAGATTCCATGTGTTTGTGATGTTAAACCAGACCCCCCATCTAAGATAGAAGATTATAACCATTTTCCTCCCAAACATAAAGTCTACAGAAGAATAAACTTGCCCTGGCTGGTGTGGCTCAGTGGACTGAGTGCTGGCCTGCAAACCAAAAGCTTACTGGTTTGATTCCCAGTCAGGCATGTGCCTCGGTTGCGGGCCAGATCCCCAGTCAGGGGCATGTAAGAGGCAATGATCACATTGGTGTTTCTCTCCCCCTCTCCCTTCCTTCCCTGTTTTCTAAAAATAAATAAATAAAATAGTTTTTTTAAAAAAAAAGAACCTGAAGATTATTTATACCGGGTCAAATGCATTGACTCTTAATGTATTCATGCCTGTGAATTCTCTTTGTGCTTAGGGCTGAAGGATGTGTGACTGATGAGGAAAATTTTGTCAGTGTGGGAAAAACACTGCCCTGCCCTGTTTAAATCTGGTTTGTGATCAGGAAGCCTGCCAATGTTGTTAAGAGTCAAGGGTACTCTGGGAATTGTTATTGCCGAAGGGCAAACCTGAGTGAAACTGTGGGACAAAGCTATGCAAAATCACTTTCCCAAGTATTTGGAAGGTCCCTGCCATGTGATTCAACTGCAGCAGGCTGGTGGAAATGGTCTGTTGCTCTTCATATAAACAATGGTGATATCCAGGAGTTTCTTAGAAACCCTTGGGATTAAGGATTTAAAATCAGACTATGGAGAAAGGAAATATTGCAAGAATGTTATCATAAGCATCTGATGTCAACACGCCATATGTCGGTGAGTAATTCTTCATGAGTCACTTTCATGGTGTTACTGTTTACCTATAAGTTGCTCTTTGACTTTCTTTTAGTCTCATGATGAGGAATTGGCACTGAATGATTGGACTCTAGTAATTTCTCTTTATCTTTGTGACATTCAAGTCCTCAGAAGCTCACACCTAAGCTGGAATGGCCACCTACCTGGACTTCCCATCTCCATTTTGTGACGTAAGTTGAACACAGATTGGCCCCTCCTATGTGCAAAGAAGATGCTTTGCTTATGCTACTTATGAGACCTAGCCATGTTTTTTTCTTTCATAGAAGTCATTGGTGTGCCATATACCCGTGAATTTTGTTAGAAGCTGTGTAGTAGAGTGGTTAAGAGTACTGGTTCTAGAACCAGACTATCTGGGTCCAAATCCTGACAAATGCCACTTACTAGCTGTGTAAGCTTAAACAAGTCACTTCACCTCTTTGTGCCCTAGGTTCCCTATTTTATTATACAATGCCAATCATATGCCCTCCCCCCTTCACAAAGTTTTTGTGAAGATTTAAGCGAGCTAAAGTATGTGAAACACTTAGAACTGTATCTTAGCACACAGTATCATAGCAAACATTCACAAATTATTCATAAAATACGAGGTCTGTCCAGAAGGTATCCAGCCAAGTACTATGAAAAATAGAGACATTTATTGAAGAAGATACAAAATGCAAGAAGCATTGTACATAGGACAATGATGCCTTGGTCCCCTTCAAAGTAGACACCTTGGGACCTCACACAGTTCTCCCAATCACCATCAGCTGCCCTGTCATATTGTCCTGAATCTCATTGCTGGTCTGAAATCTCTTCTCTTTCAAAGGTGATTTTAGTTTTGGGAAAAGCCAGAATTTGCAGGGTGCCAAATCTGTTGCAGGGCTGAGTCACCTGGGTGATTTGATGTTTTGCCAAAAAAACTCTGCAGGAGATGTGATGCATGAACAGGTGCATTGTTATGATGAAGCTGCCAGTCACTAGTTGCCCATAGCTGCAGGCTTTTGAATCACCCAAATAGTTTCCATCGAGGAATGTTCAAGGTTAATGCAAAATTTTATGTAGATTCATTCCTCTACTCTCTCAGTCATTTTGAATGCAACAGACCACAGAGTACACACTCAGTCAGTGGTGTTTACCAACCCCACTGCCTAGTACAGTGATGTCATCATTGTTCACACATGTGCATTCCAGTCCACTCTCCTTGGCTGCCAGGTTACATCGATGTCATGCAAATCGTTCTCCTTATATTAAAAATGGTTGGACTTTTTCCAGACAGACCTCATATGCTTTTATTTTAATAGTGTTGTATTTATGCCAATGAATTCTTTTGCTTGTGCTAGGGTGGGAGGCTGAACAATATGTGACAGGTGAGGAAAATGCTGCTTTTCCCCCCTAATTTAAGTATTTTATTGTTTATGCTATTAACAGTTGTCCCCATTTCCCCCCCTTTGCCACCCTCCACCCAGCACCCCCCCCCACTCTCACAGTCAATCCCCACACCTTTGTCCATATCCATGGGCCATGCATGTATGTTCTTTGACCATTCCCTTCATCTCCTTTGAACTAGTTCCCCCCTTCCCTCTCCCCTCTTACAGTTGTCAGTCTGTTACATGTTTATGTCTCTGGTTCTATTTTGCTCATTAGTTTATTTTGTTCACTAGATTCCACTTATGCATATAAGTAAGATCATATGGTGTTTGTCTTTCACGGACTGGCTTATTTCACTTAGCATAATAGTCCCCAGTTCCATTCATTCTATTGCAAAAGGTAAGAATGCCTTCATTTTTTACTGCTGCATAGTATTCCATTGTGTGAATGTACCACAATGTTTGTAAGTAATGTGGGAGAGACACCAGCCCTTTCCTATTTTGTGGTATGGTCATAAAGCAGAATGTTACAGAGCAATGAGAAAGAATGAATCACTGCTACCAGGACAAAATACTGAATAAAATCCAGACAAGGGTAAATACTAGACAATCCCATTTATGTAAAGCCCCAAAATAGACCAAACAAAGAAATGGTGGTATAAGTCAGAAAGGATTTTTCTTTCTCTTTCACTGAAGCCCGCTGCCTTTAATTCTAAACTGCCAGAGTAGAGACTGGGGCTCCATCATTTCTGTGTCTCAGCTTGGGCCTTTGAAGTGGTTGACCTGGTTATTGGAATCACTGGGGACACTGTTATTAATTTAAATTTCTGGTTCCCTCTCTGGGACTTTTTCGCCAGCCTGGAGTGGGGGCAGGGAATTTGTATATTGTCCATCCCATGGGATACCCAGGGAAAAAATATTTCAACCTTCTCTTCCTTCTCCTTCCATGTCCTGCTGGTACCTCCCATTGGCTGAACCCAACCAGAAGGGCAGAGATAAGGAGCCTGATGAAATAGCCCACCCAGGTCAGCTTCTTGGGTCAGGGTACATCTAGGGGAAGATATCCAGCACCCGCGGTAACTCACTGAATCCCAACCAACATCAACTCTATGATATGAAAGCTATTCTTATCCCATTTTACAACTGAGGAAACTAGGGCCCAGAGGTAGATCCTCAATTTCCCACACAAACAGTGGGCATTCTACTTACAGGGCAATAGTCAGCAGGAACCTCTCATGGCCTCCCCTCTGAATACCCAGCTCATTTAACACCTCACCCTTTACAACCTCACCCTTTCTTCTGTTGTACCATTTATAGTCAGAGCTGCAGAGGCCACAAGTCATTACTCTCCCAGTTCTGTAAATGTACAGAATGCTAGAGTCAGTTAAAGAAGATGGCATCCAACTCTCACATTACAGAAGGATTGGCAGCCCGAATCTACTTCACGTGTTCATTTTCCATCCCCTGGCTAGGCTGTAAGCTGCAGGAGGGCAGACGCCAAGTCTTTTGCGCTGTCTCTCTTTTCCACACTCCTCAGCCGACTAGGAAGCATTGCTGATACTCAACAAACTCATGTTCATGTGTTGGTTTGGGTAATTATTATTATTTGAATAACAGGTGAATTATTAGCCTTGAAATTATTTTGCTGAATATAAGAGGGCAAAACAAACATCCTCCTTCATAGCTGTTGAGAGTGGAAGTTGATAAACCATGTAACTGTCCATTGCCAAAATGTCAAAATTTAATACAATTCTTTGAGAAAGCAATATGTTCTGACTTGGCAATCCCACTTTTAGGAGTTCATCCCAAGTACAAATTCATAGATATGTGCAATGATATTTATGGATACATGCTTTATCTCAGTGTTTGTAACGGCGCACGTACAAATATGCACATATTGCGTGAAACCAATATACAATTGTCCTGTAGGGAGTCCAGGAAGACAAACCGCAACCTCTGTCAGAAATCAGCCCCAAACAGTAATGGCCAGTGTCCCTAGTTCTTAATCCTCTCCCATACCTTCCAATTCAGGACGAGTCAGAGAAAGCCAAATATGCTCCCCTAACCATTCACATAATGCCCGCTCCTAGCTGGCCCAGCTCCAGCTTCCCCTGCCAACAACCCTCACTCAGGGCTTGCCTGCAGCCCTTCTTTTCTTTCCGCTATCCATCCAGCCTGTCAACTCCTCAGCCTGCCTTTGAGTCTACCAAGTACACGTTTCCCTCCCACAGCAAGTTTTGCATAAATAATGTTTGCTTGCTCTCATTTGGGTGGTCTTCATTTATTTCCACAACTGGAAACAACCAACAGGTTTGAGGACAGAAAATTTAAATAACTTATGGCATATCTGTATGATGGAATGTTATACAGTGATTATAAATCAAGTTCTGCCCTGACCCTTGTGGCTCAGTTGGTTGGACATTGTCCCACCAAGCAAAAGGTTACCCGTTTGATTCCTGGTCAGGGCACGTGCCTGGGTTGTGGGTTCTGTCCCTGCTCAGGTACATATGAGAGACAACCAATTGATGTTTCTCTCTCACTCTCGCATTGATGTTCTCTCTCTCCCTTTCTCCTCCCTCCCCCTCTTTAAAAATTAATAAATGAAATGTTTTTTTTAAATCAAGTTCTTTGAAGAAAATAGTCAATTGGTAAAATGCTCATGAAATAATACTGGGTTAAGAAAGAAGGAAGCACAGTTATAGATACAGTATGATCTATACACAATTACACATTGCTTATTTTTATTTTATGTATTAGATATACACACATAGTTTTTGTGCATACTACAGAAAAAATAATTTAAGGAAATCCACCAAAATGCTAACAGTTGTTTTCTCTGGGTTGGTGACACTATATATTATTTTCATTTTCTTCTATATGTTTTTCAACAATTTCCTATTTTTCCACATTGAATATGTATTTATTTTATAGTAATATAAAATTTAGGTTAAAAAATATACCTTCAGTTTTAACATGCTTATGAAGAATTGGTGATTACAAACTAGAAACCTTGTTGCTTCCCCAGTTATAGAACTTTTACATATCTTTTAAAAGAAAACAGATTGTAAACTGGGTTTCGGATTTTCTTCTACCATTCAAGTTGGTCAAGGAATTAACCTTCCAACTTGGGTGGACAAAAAGACCTGAAGTTGAGCTGACCACCTGTGGCCATGCCCTGGTGTCAAGAATCAGCTCGAGAATGGGCCTGTCACATTTGAAGTGTGCTAAAATATCTGAGAAAAAACTTCTAGATCTTGTCTGTTTTTTTCTTTTTTTGTTTTCTTTTATTTTTTAAAGATTTTATTTATTTATTTTTAGAGGGGAAAGGAGGGAGAAAGAAGGAGAGAAACATCAATGTGTGGTTGCCTCTCATGAGCCCCCGACTGGGGACCTGGCCTGCAACCCAGGCATGTGCCCTGCCTGGGAATCGAACCAGCAACCCTTTCTACTGAGGGTCAGCACTCAATCCACTAAGTCGCACCAGCCAGGGTGTTTTTTTATTTTCTTTTTTTTTTTATTGTGGTAAAATATATGTAAAATTTGCCATTTAAAGTGTACAATTCATTGATATTAAGGCTGTTCACAATGTTGTGCAACAATCACAACTATTCATTTTCAGAATTTTTTTCATCATCCAAAACAGAAGCTCTGTACACATTAAACTACAACTCCTCACTCCTGCTTCCCCCACAGTCCCTGGTTACTTCTATTCTACTTTGTCTCATAGGTATGAATTCTATATGCCTCATAGAAGTAGAATCATACAATATTTGTACTTTTGTGTCTGGCTTATTTCACTTGGTGTAATGTTTTCATGATTTACCCATGTTGTAGCATGTGTCAGTACTCACTTCCTTTTTATGGCTGAATAATATTACATTATATGTATATATCACATTTTCCTTATCCATTAATCTGTTTATGGGCACTTGGGTTGTTTCTATCTCTTGAATATTGTGAATAATGCTGCTGTTGAGACAGCATGGGAACCTGGGCCCCGGAACCCGAGGATGCCAACGGTCAGAAGGAACACCAGGTAAGCTAACCAAAGAAAGTCACTACCCCAAACACAATACAATACACAGACGACGTGTTGTAAAATTGTGCACCTGAAACCTGTTTAATTTGGTTAACCAGTGTCACCCCAATAAATTCAATAAAAAAGGAAAAAAAGAATATCGCCATTCTTCCACTCCTTGCCCAAGAGTCCAAAAGTAGCCTTTCTTCTCTCCCTTCTAACTACTTACTTTCTTGCAGATGTCAAAACCAATAGCTGCTGAGCAGTCTGACAGAAGAAGGAAAGTAGCTCAGCCCTGACATGGAAAATTCCAAAAGCCTGCCTTTTCCAAAATTCCTGCCTTGTCCCCATCTCATAAAAGCAGACAAGCAGAACACTGGCTGGTGTGGCTTAGTGGATTGAGCACTGGCCTGTGAACCAAAAATTCACTGGTTCAATTCCCAGTCAGAGCACATACCTGGGTTGCAGGCCGGGTCCCCAGTTGGGGGTGTGCAAGAATCAGCTGATGGATGTTTCTGTCCTCTTGCACATTGATGTTTCTCTCCCTTTCTCCCTCCCTTCCTCTCTATAAAAAAATAAATAAATAAAGTCTTTTTAAAAATTAAGATAAAAGCAGCCAAGCACAACCAGCCCCTGAATCAGTCAGTTCACAGGACCTTCCTTTTCTCTGTGCTGCCTCCATTGTGCTCAAGCGTAAGGTTAATAAAATCCATCTGGAATTTTCTCTTGAGTTTCCTCTTGATTTTTATCTTGGGGAACCCAAGAACCGCAATGCCAGGAACACTATGAATATTGATATCTGTTTGAGTCTCTGCTTTGGATTCTTTGGAGTATACACTAAAGAGTGAAATTTCTGGATCATACGGTAATTCTATGTTTAACTTCTTGAGGAACCACCGTTTTCCACATTGGCTGTACCATTTTACATTCCCATCAGCAATGCATGATGGTCTCGATTTCTCCACATTCTTGCCAATACTTGTACTTTTCTCTCTTTTTTGAAAAGAACTATTCAAACGACAGTGAAGGGATATCTCATTATGGTTTCGATTTGTGTTTCCCTAATGATTAGTGATGTTGAGCATCTTTTCATGTGCTTATTGGTCATGTGTATATCTTCTGAAGAAAAATGTCTATTCAAGTGCTTTGCCCACATTTTAATTGGATTATCTTTTGTTGTTGAATTTTAAGAGTTCTTTACATAATCTGTATTTTAGTTTTGGGTAAATCTGTCTCTTTTTTCATCAGAAGATGTATAACTATAGACTCCAGAATAATCTGAATTAAATTTTCTTCAGAAGAAAAACTAATATGAAGTAATATAATCTGATGGGGGCTTAGTGATAGTGAAGAATCCTTAGGTCCACAGATGCTACTGCTGGACTGCTGGCCAGGCTGGCCAAATAGTTAAGAACAGTCAGTCAGGAAAAAATGTCCAGCAACAAAAGACAAGACTCATTTCAGACCTGTGTCTTCTATATACCTTTGTACCCAAAACTGCTGCTGGACTCTCTATTCCAAAGCTCAGTCCATAAACTGGTGGGAAATTGAAGGGATAAGTTTCAGAGGTGTTTTTGGCTTGGAGTGGGGGAAGGAGCGCTCTAGTGAATCACTCCTAGGTAAAAAGACTTTGAAGAAAATGGAGTCTATACTTGGCGAACATATTATGAGACATAGAAATGAAGTTAAGAGTAACTTATGGGAGAGCACTTTCAGAGGCATTGAGAGAATGGGCATTTAGACATAAATATTGAGTTAGAGAATACAAAAGCACTGTATTTTGCTGTATATAATGCACACATTTTTGCCCAAATTTTTGAGGGAAAAATAAGAATACACCTTATACATGGAATAATGATTATATACAATGGGTATAATAATGGGGTATAGTAATCTTATGTATAATGTGCACAAAAACATCAGTGTGCATTATACATGGCAAAATATAATAGTTATTCAGAAGTAAATATTTGGGGCCAGGGTTTTTATATTAAAACCAAGTATGCATCCCTGGCCTGGTAGCTCAGTTAGAACATCATCCCAATATACCAAGGTTGTGGGTTTGATTCCTGGTCAGCGTACATACAAAAATCAACCAATGGTCCTGGCTGGTGTGGCTCAGTGGCTCAGTGGCTCAAGTGCTGACCTGCAAACCACAAGGTCACAGGTTGAATTCCCAGTCAGGGCACGTGCCCCTGTTGGGGACATACAAGAGGCAACCAATCAATGTTTCTCTCTCTCTCTCTCTTCCTCCCTTTCCCTTCTATTAAAAAAAATTAAATTAAAAAAAAAGGAGTCAACCCATGAATGCATAAATAAGTGGAACAAATCTATGTCTCTCTCTCTCTCTCTCTCTCTCTCTCACTCTGTTTCTCCCTCCCTCTCTCTCTCCCTTTCTCTCTCTCTCAAATCAATAAAAAAATTTAAATTAAAACAAACCACACAGCCCCGGCTGGTGTGACCCAGTGGATTGAGTGCTGGCCTGCACCAAAAGGTCATGTGTTCGATTCCCTGGTCAGGGCACACGGCTGGGTTGCGGGTCAGGTCTCTGGGTGGGGGCGTGCAAGAAGCAGTTGATGTAGCTCTCACACATTGATGTTTCTCTCCCTCTCTTCTCATCTCTCTAAAAATAAATCAATAAAATCTTTTTAAAAAATGCTTTAAAATTTTTTAAAAAAGAAAACAAAACACCCAATTATGCTTTTCACTCCCAGAGCTGGTTTTAGGAACATTATTTTGTGAAAATATTGCAGCTGGCAGAGTTATTTTAAGAGGCTATCTAAATATTTACTTCCATGCTGTAACCTTTGCCTTGTTTGTAGTCTCGTTTAAGCCTTTAGACTGAAGAGAAGATACAAGCATTTAAGTTTTGAGATAGTTGTGTAAATATTACAAGTAACTGAAGCCCCATGCTAACAAAGTCAACCTTTTCAAAATAACAACATAAAAATTGGTTATATCTAATTTTAGGAATAAGTAGAAAAATTAAATGAATAGGAATCTATTTTTATCAGATTCATTATAATTATTCAACATATATCACAAATAAGAGGAGGAAAAATTATTTAAAAATTCTATCAAAACCAGCTAGTAAGTCCTTTAAAATTATGAATAAGTAACTTTTAAATTTCTGGGTTTTATTAATCAATAAAATAGCTTTTTTTTTTAAAAAAGGACCTAAATCATATTAAATATTGTAAATTTATGTATGTGTATATGTAATATATAGATTTAATTTACTATATTATATTGTCTAAAATACACAAATTAATTGAAAGAAAATTGGTGTGGGGTGTTTTATCAAGAAAATAAAAGAGGAGAGAGGGGAAATATTTTCTTATTAAATCATTGCCTGGAGTTAAGCTGAGAAGTGGAAAAAGGTTTGTAAATGTTTGTTTTTGTTTCCATTGAAAAATCCAAACTTTGTCATTTTGCCAGCTGTGAAAGTCTGTCTTTTCTTTTCTGAGGGGTTAGGGTGGAGCCCATTGGCGGGTATGACCTACTAGTTCAAAAGACCCAGAGGGGTGTTATTTCCTTTTCTTTACAAGTTTTAAAATCTGTGGATGGCTAAGACCAGTCCCCCAGGATAAGGAGAGGATGTGGCGTCATGACTCTCAGTAACTCGGAGAGCTGGGCCAGATCAATTGGAGCCCTAGATGAAGTTCATTATTACTTTTAATCCAGGAACAGGGGGGAAGGTCAAAAGTCTGTGGTTCTGACTTGTGACTTAATTTCTAAGGACGTGACCTGTGAACCCACTCTGAGGTGCTCTTTACAAGGAAATGACTCTGGAGTGGGGTCAGATCTATTTTTCTTCCTAAAGCTTGCTTCTAGATTTTGGAATTGTCCTCCCAGTGAGAAGGATCTAAATTAGGAAGCGAGCCCCACCCACATGAATAAAACACTCCTGTAGAAACAGTTTCTGGTTTTCCTCTCAGAAACCTGTGCTCACCCTTCACTCTCCCCAGCATCCAATTCATTACCAGGTTTTATATCCTAAATATCTCTCAGAACCCTTGTGTCCGTAGACCTTCCATTCATTTAGTCACCAGATTTATCAGCCATCTACTGTGCGTCAGACTATGCTGCCTACTGGAGGTAAACCAAACTCCAGGCCTATTAGAATATCAAAACTTACACATTTTAAAGTCTGGTTCCTTGAAATTATGGCTGGAAAATCCTATCGATGCAAACAAGCATCATTAAAACTATATGGTTAGCAAAGGAAAACATCAAATTAATAATAAGGAAGCTAATGTGAGATTTAAAAGAAAGGATAAACCAACCTAATACTTAAAGACCAACTTGAGTCAACATTGATAATGCACCCTTAACAAAGCGTTTTGAGCAGGAAAACAGAGGAATTCCAACTATCTGGGTATTTGCACCGTGGGAACCTGGCAAATTTGCTGACACCTCAACTTCTCAGCACAATGCTGACTGAATTACTGTGTAAACTTGAATTAAGGGCCAATACTCTGGTTTATGAAGAGCAAAGATGAGCTTCCCTTAATAACTTCTGTAGAAGGTTATGAGTGGTCCTTAGTGTTACTCCTTAAAATGAAATAAAGAACTCCTGTATTTTTGAACACAGAAACCAAGGGAAGGACTTCCCATTTGGGTTCCCTGACAGCCCCTTAGGAGGCACAATTGCAGAACAAAAGCTACCCTAGAGCGGCTGTGTGATGTGAGGAGGGGGCAGGAGTGAGGATGGCAGAGGAGGGATGGCTCCAGACACCCTCTGGTAAAGATGAAAGCAGCAGAGGTTTTCTCAGTAAAAGCACAGCTCTCTTGAGCCAAGCTTGAAAAAATGTGAGGGCTAAGCAAGGTTTGAAAGTTATGAAATGCACTGATACTAGTCAATACAAGGCTCTTTAGAATTCAAAAACTCTGAAAAGAATTTTTTGCCCCTCAGGAATTTTCCACTGAGCTGAGGATGGGAGAATATGTTTCTGTTAAAATAACAACCTAAGATACACTATCCTCGAACATGTATAAAGCCCTTATCCTTTCTTAATCACTTTTACATGGCTGATCTTGGATTGACAGACCCTAATAGTCGGGAATTCTGAGGAGGGGGAGTTCTGGAGAGGCTACAATAGGTTGGAATGGCCAGAAAATGTTTCATGAAGCGGTAAGGATGGAATTGAACCCTGAGCTGAGTTTATAAACAGGGTTTATTTTATAAAGAGGCCCTGAGAAGGGGAGCTTGACTGAACTGGAAATGAGCCACAGTGAATACCCAGGCCCACGTGGAAGAGGGCATGACAAGCTAAGCTTTGTGTTACTGAGAACCCCTGAGGGTTTTGGAAGTCAGGAAAATGCCAGGGTTTAGGCAAACCATGCGATAGTAATCTCAAACATCCATCTGAAGCCTCAGTCTTCCCCAGTCCAATTTTCTCCATAGTTACCACGGATCTTTAGTCTTAACATAGCTTTGTTTATGCAACGTCCTTGCCTACATCACAAAATCAAAAATTGCAGCATATGCAGGACTCTCCATGGTCTGCCTTGCACCGTCTTCTCCGTGTGTACAGGTGGGAAGGGGTGGGAGGCTGTCCACCCCGGAAGCAGACTTCTGCATATACTCTTTCTCATTTCCAGAACACCCGCCCTTCACCCTGGCTAGGTTTCTTTAAATAGTCTAATGCACTTTCCTCTTAAGTGCCAGACACGTAATATTACATATTATATAATAGTATATTTTATAAATATTATATAGTATTAATTATTAAATATTTTATATGTATACACACACAATAATAAGTACAAGTGAAGTAACAGGTTTGGGTATAATACAACTATTGCTAACCACCAATGCCATTGCAGGCAGGCAGAGAGGGAAGAAGTTTCACTGGAAAGTCCCCTTCCAACTATGAGATTCCAGGGTACTGGGGCCTTACAAAACACTTAAACTTAGCTGGTATGTTTTAAAATTAACTGATATGTTGTTTTTTTTTTTTAAAAGTCCCTATTCTTTGATTATTAAGTAAATGGTTATACAGTTTATAAGATATGAATTATTGGAGGACTGAGACTGGATTAATCGGATTTCCTTTGGTTGTATGACAGAAACTGAATTTACCCTAGTTTATGCATAGAAGGGAATCTATTGAATTAGCAAACTGGAAAGTCCAGGAATTCACCTGGCTTCGGGGTCCCTTGCAGACCACTTCACTTCTCACCGTTCATGTTCTCACATTTATACTTCCTCTGCAGAACTGAGGAAGGCAGCTCAGCTCCAGTACGCAATGTGGTTCCATCTAGGGATTACAGGAGAGGCTCTCTTCCAGCAACCCTCTACCATATCTCTGGGAGACATCTGATAGGCCTTGATTTGGGTCATGTGTCCATCTCTGAACCAGTCACCACATCTAATTCGCCAGCCTGGAGCTCATACCCACTCCAGTGGGGACAGGGCATTGTAATTGACAACCCCATCAGGCCTCATGAAGTGGGGGAGGGGACACGTCTTCGAAGGAAAAGCTGTGTGCTCTTAATAGAAGCTAGATCTGCAAAAACAACAGATGCCCACAGCATAGGTCATGCCTTAATTATTCTTGTATTTGCCCTGAGACCAAGCACATAGAAGCAGCTTAGTATTAAATATTGAATGAATAACTACTTGTAGTACTTTATACTTTCAAAACATTTTCATAGACATTATTTTACTATCAGTAGCAAAGACATTATGTGACTTGCTTAAAGTTACACAGCTGGTTTCTGATAGAGCTGAGTTCATAACTGGGTCTCCTGGCTTCTGGTTCAGTCTCTTAGGAAATCTTCCTCTTTTATTCTCTCTTGCTGCCAGGACTGGGGAAGCAAAGGGGAAGAAAAGAGGGAAGAGATATTTTGGTCATGCTTTCACTACTTCTTAGAAGTCTTGCTATGGTGTTGTCCCTAGAAGGCCATGGTGGTGGGAGGTGACTTGTGGGCTGCCTCTGTCTTCCAACCTAATTATAGGTATATATAATGGATGGCTGCCATCACTATTTAGATTATGAATTTATTAAGTTGTGGAAGCTGCCAAGGAACCCTCAATTACTGCTTCTAAGGCCTATGTGTTTGACAGTGCTTTGATGTGCGAACATCCTTTCATGAAGATAGTTCCTCAAAGGCAGTGTAGTATGCTGGCAGTAATGTAGGCTGCGGAGCCAAACTGTTGTTTGAACCTCAGCTCGGTTACTTGTAATCTTGGACAATGTGGGCAACCACGAGCTTCCAGTCTAAAACAGGCTGACATCTATCTACCGTACCTACTTCACAGGTACGGCCGCTGGGGTGGGGTCAGGGTCACCTGAAGCCCCTGGCCTGGGGAGGGTGAATGGACAGTAAAAGTGGGATTCTGTGACATAGCAGAAAGGTCATGGAAACTGGGAGGTGTCCCATCGTACGGTATTTATGCACCAGGCACTGGGGTGCTGATGTGGACCTCAGGACCTCACAGCCTGGTGTAGGAGTCAGGCATCTTTATAAGCATAGCTGTATGATGGCATGGATTTGGGGATGAGAAAGACTTGGGTTTTTTGTTTGTTTGTTTTGTTTTTTTTTGGTTTTTTTAGGCAGAGGAGGGAGGGAGAAAGAGAGGGAGAGAAAAATCAATCAGTTGCCTCTTGCATGTATTCCCCACCCCATCACCACCCCTCACCACCACAACCGAACTGAAAACCTAAGCATGTGCCTTGACCTGGAATTGAACCAGCAACCTTCCACTTTGCAGGAAGACGCCCAACCAACTGAGCCATACTGGTCAGGGCAGAAAGATACGTGTTTTAAGAATCTCAGTTTTATCCTTTCTTGCTACGTAACATGAAGCAACTTTTTATTACCTATGAAACTCAGTGTTCTTATCTACAAAATGGAGATAATATTTAACTTGTGATATTGCAGTGACACGGAAGTTACTCAATAAACAGTACCTTCTTTTTCTTTTCTTACAATGTCCAGTGTGCATGGAGGAACAGTTAAGGAAGCAAGTTATCTGACTACAGCAGGGACCAGGTTCCTGGGTCACAAGTTTGGTAATTAGTGCTGCTTCCAGGTGATGATTGTGGATACTCAGACTATTCCGTTAAAAGGCTGTATTTTAACTTTACTTCCTTCAGGTAAAAACAACCAAATTGCTATACTGGAAATTCTTAAAACTCAAAGCAACTTTGATTCTTTCAAGTGCTATATAATGACCTAGTATTTTGTATAACTCCTCTTGTACAGAAAGGAACAAATATTTGATATTCATCTTCATTGTGTGCTGTGGGTTGATTTCCTGTTATTTTTTCCCCTCTGTCTAGAGGAAGGGAGTAAAGGAAACTTCCTTGTTAACCTACTACTGTATGAGCATGTTTGAGAAAAAGAGGGCAAGACTGGAGTTTCTCAAGATTACTACCAGCATAATTCAATTCCAGTATACCTGAGGGATAGTTTATTGAAGCATTGATAATTGTTCACTTACTCAAAGTAACAGAAGTACAAAGTAGCAGAAAGAGGGGCCCACGACGAGCCCAGGTAAAACAGGAGAGCTCACTCTCAGAGTGTGAATCTAGGAGGAGGGTCCACACATATATGTAATCCAAGTTAGAAAGTGATTGAATTTTGGACAGTCAAAAGAATTGGGTAAATTAATCTTGGAATATTTATAGAATTGGCAGAAGCCACTTCTTAGAGAAGAAGAGAGATTAAAGAAGGTTTGTTGTTATCATTGTTGAAAAGAAGAGGTGGTAGCTCAGTCTTGAAGCACTGGTAGTAGCTTAGTATATGCACCTGCAGACACAAAGGAGGACATTTGAGGTAGAGAAATTAGTGTCAGGAAAAGTCAAGTGACAGAGACAGGAATAGGAGGAGCATGTGGGCAGCCAGGTAGGCAGTTTCATTTGGTCAGAAAAGAGATTATTCTTATCTCTACCACTCATCCAGCACTTATCTGTCCTTTCATTATTTCTTATTTGTATGAGTGTACGCCTCGTCTCCTGGACTACGTAATGGCAGTGTGCTGTACAAAAGTGTGCTTCGCTTTCTCCCCATATCGCCTGTCCTCCTTAGAAAATAACAATACCTATGTTATCTGGGTGAGTGGATTGGCTGACTCCTTAAAGGCAAAACAGAAATTGTATCCTCTAAAGGAAAATGTTTTCATGTGAGGTCAATGTTTATTTTTAAACCTTTTTTTATTTGTTTATTTTTAGAGCGGGAGATGGGAAGGAGAAAGAGAGGGAGAGAAACACAATGTGTGGTTGCCCCCTGTGCGGTCCTGCTGGGGACCTGGCCCTGGACTGGGAATCGAACTGGCAGCTCTTTGGTTGGCAGGCTGGCACTCAATCCGCTGAGCCACACCAGCCAGGCAAATTTATTTATTTTTTAAACATTTAATCTTTATTGTATTTTTTACATTACCTCTTAGTGATTGGTGGCTTCTTGTATGCTCCCTAACTGGGGACCAAAACTGCAAAACAGGCCTGACTGGGGATGGAACAGGCTACCTTTTGCTTTGCAGGATGACACCCAACCAACTGAGCCACACCAGTCATATGCTTTGACTGTTTAAATAAACTTTTGTTTGTATTTGAGTCTTGACTCTGAATTCTTCCTTAGCCAGAACTCAAGGACTGAGGTCTAACATCTGGTAACATTTGTTAGCAATTCAGGAGCTGTACGGAGTTTCTCTTTGTAGTCTCCTAAAGGTTTTTCCTAAAGAAAATATGAATAAAATCAGAAAGTTGCCATGTGGAAGCCCCTCTAATGAATAAAAGAACTGTACCTCATAACCAACTGAATGTCAAGATAAGTTTGTGGTCTACTTAAAGTCTATCAGTTGCATACTAGCCCAGTTGACGTGATTTTTCTAGGGTTAGGATTCATAGTGATAACTTACCAGGTTATTACCAGTGCATTTTAAAGTTTGGGGACACAGGAAGTAAAGAGACCCATGAAGTTAAAATTAGATATGAGAACACAGTATATGCAATATTTGGTTAATGTTTACTTTTTCCTCTTTCCTCTTTTGAACTGAAAAACTTCAGGAAGGCCATTTCCTGAAAAAGCCTGTAAGGCCAGTTTTCCACTGCAGTGGAAATGGTTATGGCTGATTCAATTAAAAAACCAGTCCTACTCTTTTCTCTGCATCACCCTTATAATGTGGGCAATATTCTGTCCCAGATCAAAATCCTTCCTCTCCCATTTCAAGGGATGATCTCAACTTCCTCTAATTCTACAAAGTTATTTTTTTGCTGGCATTTGAGGAATATTATTCACAAAACAAAACCCCTAGACATAGGTCACTAATAATCTCTTAAGAATGCCTCTACATTCTATTACTTTATGTAAAATTTCTAGTATAAAATAGAAAATTCATTCAAAACAGTGCATAAAGCACGTACTGTTTAGTAAGCTGTTATAATGCTAACAGTCCTGGAACCCGCACCCGGGTCGGGAAGCAGAGCACTGCCAGCCCTCCAAAAGCATCCTCGCCCTTCTCTTCCCATCCTTACCCTTTTCTTTCCTCCTGGAGGTAACCACTACCTCGACTTTTACGATAATAATTTCTTTGCTTCCCCTTGCAGTTTTTGCTTACTTACCCCAAATGATATAGTTTAGTTTTGCCTGTTTTTGAAATGTATATAAATGGGATCATTCTTCATTTTGGGGTTTCTTGTTTATTTCGTTCAGTATTATGTTTGAATGATTCACCGTGTTGTCAGGAGGTGCTTGAATTGGTTCATTCTCATCCATAACATTTCATTGTATCCCAATTTTTTTAATGATTATTTTTTTCTATGACTGTACTCTGAATTCTTTTTACGGGTAGTTTAAAGGAGTACGGGTGATTTTTTTTTTTGAGACAAAAAGCAGTAAAACTGTTAAGAACATTAATTCCGGAATTAGATAACCTGCATTTGAATCCAGACACTACAATTTAGTGGAGTGGATTTTTTGAGTAGATGGTCCAACTTTTCTTAGCTTTAGTTTTCCAGAAATAGGGAAAATAATATTACATCATAAGATTGTTGTAAAGACAGGAAAAAACCCCCACAAAAAACTCGTTCATAAAGCATTTACTACAGCGCCTGGCCCATAGTTACCCTGATGGTGATTACAATTACTATTCTTCCACTTGTTGCGCTTGTTGAGGTTCCAGTTCAGAGACTGTTTAACCTTGGCTCCTCCTTGAGGATGTTGCTTAATATTTAGGGACCAAGGAGACAAAACTTTACTCACCACCTGTCATCATCTCCTCAGAAATTGCTTTCCTTGTGACTTCCTCATAAACTCCTCCATAATCTGTCCAAGGAAACTGCCTTGAGCGGACTAGGTGCCTCCCACCTTGTGACTGGGTGGGGAAACCACAGGCCCTTCCTGTCAGGCCCTCAGCAACTCCAAACTGAGTTGCCCTTGAACAAATAGCAATCTTTGGATCCATTCATTAAGCAGGTGAAGCAGAGAGGAAATATTCTAATCCCCTTCTTTTCTCCTCTGAGATCTAGTACTAGAGATGCAAGCCTGGAAATGCTCTTAAGGAACGTGCTGTTTTCACAATGGCAGGAGACTATCAGAGAGATGGACAAGACTCCACAAGCATGTCGATTCAAGAATCAGGGTTACTGCATATTTATTTGCTCATTCACCACATGGAAGAACTCTGTGGCAGGGACCATTTGAGGAAGATGGGATATAGCAAATCATTTGGTAAATCTATTGAGACTTGTTTTGTGGCCCAGCCCCTGGTTTATCTTGGTGAACAGTCCACGTGTGTCTCAACAATGTTATGAATAGAGTACTATTTGTTATCATTCCAAACTGACAATGGAGAAAAATGAGGCTTATGTACTTTAACTTCCCTTAAGGATTAGTCCTATCCAGCTAGTAAGTGGCAACATGATATTTGAACCCAAATTTCTGACACCATATTCTGAGTTCTTAAATTTCTCCGTTTCATATAAAACTTAAGGGGAAAAAATGGTTTTTAAAAATTTACCATGCATTTAACTGTAGGGAAAATAAACAAATTTCTAATTCCTTTGTTTGAGACGTGGGGATTTTCATCAAATGGTCAGTAGTGGATCCCAGTCCATAATTCTACTGTGAGTTGCCAAGAAGGAATATTTGATTTAAAAAAAATTTGCTATAATTTATGACTACATAACATGATTACATTGAGCATGGTAACATTTAGCATCCGACAAATTTTCTTTTGCTATTGAAGAATGACATATTTAGGTTTCGAGGCTGCATTTTTTTTCCTGAACGTTTTCAACTACTACCTAATATGCATACTATTAGTCAACAATTGAAATAACACAGTTTTTAGATTGTTCAATTTTGTGAGCATCATTTGGAAAATTAATCTGAATGGAATAAAAATGGCATACAACATTCCAACAGAAATTCTGCTTAGCATTAAGTTGAACCACATGAAATTGCCATTTTGCAGGTAAAAATGATCAACTATTTTTAATTTCATATAGTTCAACTTAATAAATTATAATATTCCATATGTATGAATTCAATAGGAAAGTAAGCTTTGCTAAGACAAGATTTTTGGGGGTTTTGGTAACTGTTATGCACATGGTAGTCACTCAAAAAATTGTTGAATGAATGAATAAGGAGAGCAAATGAAATGTGGTAATTTACCTTCCATTCTAACAGAACACACCTTGGGGTTTAAGTTTGGTGTGGGAATAAGAAAAATAATGGCCCTGGCTGGGCAGCTCAGTTGGTCAGTGTGTCGGCCCAACGGGCCAATGTTGTGGGTTTGATCCTGATCAAAGTGCATACAAGAATCATCCAATCAATGTGTAAATGAGTGGAACAACTCTCTCCCTCTCTCTCCCTTCCTTAGATGCCTGTTTAAAAATCTGAGAGTATTAGGAAATGTTCCCTTGTTTAATTATAAACCGAGTGGAATGTTTGGAGATTTCAGTAATCTGACAGGGAACATTAAAAGGATTAACTTAACTTCCCCAGTGTTAATACCACCAATTAAAACTGCATCATTCAAAAACTACAGTCATATTCAAGTAATTGTAACAGTGACTTCCACAAAAACAATACCAATCAGATTAATTATCCATTAAGGCTGTCATCATTTTAAATATTTTATATTTGTATACTGCTTTTACTTCCTTAAGAATTATGGCTTAAGATCTATTATATGGGAGCGTTACATCTCTAACCACTTAATTAAAGGTAGAGAAGTGGGCGGGACTGGACACAAATGCATCAGCAATGCTGACATTCCAGATCGGAACACCGAGTGAAGCAGGATTTAAGAAACCTAAATTCTAGCCTTCAATGCAGTAGTTAAATAGCAAGAACTAAAATGGCCACATTCTGGAGTATTAGATTTTAAAAAAATGTTGAACTACAACATACGTATATAAAAATATATACATCCTTAAGTGTCGACTATGAATTTTGCTCACTGAACATTGCTTTGGAAACAGCCTCCAGATCAAGAAAGAGACAACAGCATACAAAACTAGGCTTTTAAAAAAGCCAAAGATAATACTAAAATTGTTTAAATCCTTCCCCCGAGATTCTCCACCATACCATAGCGAAACTGGGAGATGCGGGCAGAGGACCCTTAAGTGGTAATAATGTTTACTGTGGTGTGTACTTAATTGCGATGGCAAGTTCACCGATACTATTATTTACGGTACCTCACCTTCATTTAACCACTCTGAGTAATGGCCTTTTTTTTCCGAATCCAGAAATTCAGAAACAGTTTCTAAATGTACGCATGACTTTTGAAAATCTCCCACATCTGGATACTTCTTTCCAACAAAATTTTAACTAAATTGTGGAGCACGATAAAACTGTATGAAGACGTGTTATTCCTGCCCAAGTCCCGAGCACCCTGGCCTCTCCTTCAGGAGTAAAACAGTCTTCCGTATATTCTATTTTACTGTTTTACCAGAAACCCGCGAAGCTCCGAGCGCGCCCCAGGGTGGTCCACGACCGGGGGTCCGAGCCCTTCCTCGGCGCTAGGTCCCTGTCTCTACCCCTGAAACGTGGAGCTTTTCCTTTAACTCCGCGCTCTTCAAGAGTGTGCGGAGCAGGGCCGGTTTCTCCCGCCTCCTTCTCCACCTCTTCCTCCCCCCTCCCTTCCGAGTTTCAGGTGAATGGGTCACCGAGGGAGGAGGCGGCCACACCACACCTCCTCGCCAGTGTCCACCTCCTTCTCTCTCCTTCCTTAGGCAGAGACGGAGGAACTCCCGGGAGAGCTTGCCAGGGCGCGGAGGAACCCGTGCGGAGAGCAGCAGGTGGGGATCGCCCGGGCGGGGCCGCGGACCTCCCGCAGCCCTGCCGGGCCTTGGTGCGCATGCCCGCGGGCAGGGCGGTCGGGGAGGGGGATGGAGGAGGAGAAGGGGGAGGGCAAGGAGGAGGGCTGGTCCCTAACCCGGTCCGGGGCTGTGTGCTGGCGGTCCGCACAGCGTCAGGTGCGACCGCCAGGTGAGCGCACTGCTTCGCTCCCACCGTCTTTGGTGGCTCCGGCTGGGCCGTAGTGAGTAGGTGAAGAGTTGGATGCAGTGGGGGAACCGCGGTCACCGTGTGTGGTAGGGGAGGCGCGGGGGAAGGGCGCTCGGGCTGGTTTCGGCGGCAGTTTCGCCCCTGGGCTGGGACTCGCGGGGAACCGGAGAGGCGCGGGTCCGCGGAGCGAACGGCGCTAACTTGGAGGCTGCGTCCCGGGGCCAGGGCCACTTGGAGGCGCCGATCAGTTCCTTCGGTGGAAATTCTTTACTGTTAGAGTGTGTGCCCAGGCGGCGCGGGCAACTTAGCTTTTAGTGGGGCGGGAGGTTCGGGAACAGTGAGAATCCTGTGCGCTGCTCTCCGGGCTGCAGTTTTGCAGGATCCTCAGGGAGAGGGAGCGCGGCGCTCAGCTCTTCGGGGGTCTTGAGAGCTGGAGAGGGGCGCTCGCTGGCCGGGGGACCTGGGTCCCGGGAAACCTCATCATTTCCGTCCCCACCCCACCCCTTTGAGTATCTCTGGGAGAGAGAGGGAGGGAGGCCGTGTTGAATCCAAGAACTACTGTATTCCTGGAGTGGCGGTGTGCGCCGAGGGACTATTTTGAATTTTGAGCCCACTTAGTGGGAGTTGGGTGAACCCTCGTGGATTTAAGCTGGGAGGACGGAGATTTAATTTCGAGAGAGACTGTGCTTCGAGGGAATTTGCTCACGCTCGGATTCTCAGCCGTGACCGAAGGCCTCAGGGCGGTCCTTGCTCGGCCAGCGCGCCGTGCCTGGGGCGCTCCTAGGTGCGACGGGGTGCGCGAACCTCAAACCTGCCCCGGCCGAGCCGCCGGGTTTTGAGACCTGCAAGTCCAGCAGACATGTTGCCTTTGTCGGAGGAAGTGTGCGGGGAGAGGTGGGTTGAGGGGCCAAAATGGCCTCTGCACCTTGGGGCTGGAAGAGCAATTCCGAGCCCCTTGTGCCCTAGGTGAAGCGACTGAAGGGGAGGAGACGCCACCGCATCCATCCTCAGGCCTGCCCTGGGGCTGGCTGGGCAAACTGCCTCCTTGGGAAAGGACTGGGGGCGGAGAAGAGGCAGCCTTACAGGTTAGTGAGTGGCCCTTTCTCACAACAGGTGTATTATTGGGATTCCCGGAGAAGGGGAAAGAGAAACCCTTACCATTAAGGCACTGCTGGCGATTCTTGCTGTGATTGAAACTAGTTCATTCTACACGGAGGTAGATTTCTTAAACTACTCATTCCCAACTATAACAATGATTCTCTTGCATTGAACATATGGATCTTTATTTTCTCTTTCTGATTTTTTTAAATAGACATTTTAAATAGTGTATCCACAGTAATAGATATCGCCTCAAAGAGACAATTTTGGTTTTCTGTAGTTTTGCGTTTATTTAGTTATAGGTGCCTCCTTTGTTAGGTGATGGAGAGATTAGTGAGATTTAGACAACTTCCAGGCTATGTAGGAGAATGATGGGCAGTTCCTCCTGTGTTGGAGGGTTTGTTCTAAAAGTCTTTGTATGTTACATCATTTAATCAACCACTCTAAAAGGTGAGCCTTATTAGAACTCTTTTAAAAGTGAATAAACACCTTTAAACCTAGTTACCTTCTTAGTCTTGAATGTGGTATGAATCAATTGGGGATCTTATTAAAATACAGATTCTGATTAATAGGTCAGAGGTGGGGCCTCGAATTCTGCATTTCTAACAAGCTCCCAGGTGATGCCCACATGGTTGTGTATTTCACCCTTATCTCTCTTTTCCTCTCAGACTATAAGCTCTTAATTATGTTTGTTAAACTTAAAAGATTGTATTTGCTGGGTGTTACGAGTGAAGAACTTGAGGATGGCCACTGCTGGATTGAAACCCCACCTGTGTTATGGGCTGTTGGTTTTATAAGTCAGATATTGGTAGATCACTTTTTACCAGGAATCAGGAATAGCAGTGATGGTCAAAACAGACATCTAAGTGCTTGTGAAGCTGGTATTCCAGTTGGAGTGGAGATGGTGGCAGTGAAAAAAAGAAAAAAGAAAAAGAAAAGAAAGCCTAATTTTAGTTAAGGGGGAAACTTGCTCTGAAAGTAAAACAGATTTCGTGGGTGAAATGTGTGACTGGGAAGGCATCTCTGAGGAGGTGGCATTTGAGCTGAGACCTGAACCACAGGCACCTGCCATGAAAAGATCTGAACGTACTAGACAGGAAACACACAAGATCAAGGCCTTCCTTGGACGGCTGCTTTTATTCTAGGCAGTGATTCTCAAAATATATGATGTGTTCGAAATTTATCTTATTTTAAGATAAATTAAAATATTTTTTTTTAATTAGGGAGAGCTTATTAAAAATGCAGTTTCTGACACAGCTCAAAATCTGTTTTGAAATCTGCCTAATTTCAAGATCTGCCTAATTTCAAAATTTTAGGCAGTTAACTAATGATGTGCCTATAACATAAGTAAAGTCATTTAATATCAGGCAAATTTAAAAAACTTCTAAAAAGCAAATTAACTATTGCTGTCTGTGATTGAAAGGGAACCGTCTGCCCTTAAATATAATAAAGTTCAGTTTTTACTTTTTTTTAAAAAGAATTTATTTATTTTTAGAGAGAGGGAAAAAGAGGGAGAAAGAGAGGAAGAGAAACATCAGTGTGTAGTTGCCTCGTATGTACCCCTATTGGGGACCTGGCCTGCAACCCAGGCATGAGCTCTGACCGGGAATCGAACCAGTGACCCTTCAGTTTGCAGGTCGGCACTGGCGCTCAATCCGCTGAGCCATACCAGCCAGATATTTTTTACTTTTTTGACAGTTTGCTTCAAAGAATAATTTTGGGGCATAGTATTTTCAAACTTTTCAGTTTCAAATTAACTTGGTTTTTTTAAAAATTAAGATAGCTTTTGACCACTAAACATTTTCAAGGGGAGAACTTTTGTTATATGATAACATTAGCTGGCTTTCAGCTTAACATATTCATCAAGTGTTTGCTACTTTCTGCCCCTGACTCTAACTTAGCTGTTTGACTTATGTCCCTTCACTGTCATGACTTACTGTTCTGGGCATTGGACAACAGTCTGTTGTGTCTTGGCTCTTTCGCCTTTGGCTGTGGCCTTAAAGCACAGCCACAGGCTGCCTTGAAAGAGACCTTTTAAGTCCTGTCCAGTCTCCCCAAAATATCAAACAACTTAAGTTTTGCAGAATTGGCATGAGATCGAATTGTTAGTTGTTATTTTGGGATGGTAAGGGAGATTCTTCCTAACATTGAGAGGAAACCTGACCCTGTTTTTTAGTTTTTTCAAAGAACCATTTCCAGGACTACAAAGACAGCTCTTTACATATTTGAAGGTGGCCATAGTGATCCTTCTAATGTTGAGTTCTCCAGGCCAAACATTTCCTGTCTTTCCAGTCATCTGTGTTAAGACATGATTTTTTAAAATCTTTAATAATTTTAGCCCTTGCTGATGTGGCTCAGGGGACTGAGTGCTGGCCTGTGAATCAAAGGGTCGCCGGTTCAATTCCTAGTCAGGGCACATGTCTGGGATCACTGTATCTCTCACACATCAATGTTTCTTTCCCTCTCTTTCTCCCTCCCTTCTCCTCTATCTAAAAATAAATAAATACAATCTTTAGAAAAAAGCACTCTTTAGTAATTTTAGTCACCCTCCTGGAGAGGCACTTAGTTGGTACGTGATGCACAAATTTTAAGGTTATGCAGGGGTTTGCTTCTTTTTAATAACCACGTCATTCCTAGATCCAAACACTACCTCTGTGATTACTGCTTGTGTTTGTAGTAGAACATTAGCTTTTGTTGAAATTCTCACCAAGGAAATACACTTTTAAAAATGGGCAGTTATTGGCCCTGGCCGGGGAGCTTGTTGTTTAGAATGCCGTCCCCGCACACCATGGTTGCGGGTTTGATCCCTGGTCAGGACACATACAAGAAGCAACCAATGAGTGCATAAATAAGTGAAACCACAAGTCTATGCTTCTCTTTCCCTCCCTTTCTTTCTCTCTCAAATCAATTTTTAAAAAGTTATTTAAAAAATGGAGTTATTAAATCAGCTCTCCCTATCCAGTACTTTCCTAATTTTTTAAAATTGAGTTTACATTTTTACATTGATTTATCCATATCACTGATATTTGAAGATATATAAAGTATACCCAATCGCCTAAACACTGATACTTCTCACCTTCAGGACAACCACCTTGCTATGAATACATTTTCTTGTCTTTCTTACTTCATAGTTTTACTTAGTTATCCCCGCTGAGAGGTCGGGATTACCCCCCAATTTGACAGAGGATGGTAGTGAGGCTCAGAGATGAGCACCTTGTGGAAGGCCCTGAGCTGTAATACCACCACTACGTTTATTTCAGCCAGTCATTCTGGCCTTACAGAGAACTTCATCAGTGTTTCTGGACTTGTAGCCAGTGGGCTTGCTAGCTGCAAATCTGGATTAGTTTGTTGCATCCTCTTTGTGTGTAGTCACCACTAGACACCTCCCTCCAGGTGGACATAAATGGTCCGTTCTTTCGTCCTAATTAGGTTCCATTGTTCAGCCCCTTAGAAATCTGTCTAATGACACAAGGATATGCTCAAGATTCTCAGGATTCTCCCTGCGTTTCCTTCACCTATATCAAAAGAAGGAAGTTGGTGTGGCATGACTTGTTCTTAATGAGCTTTCTAAAATTATTTACCTCACAATTTAAAATCTTTGCTATTAGAGAAGACATGACAACTAAACTCTGAATCTAGGACATAGCCATTTGGAAAGGGATATTATTGTCGTCTGGATTTTTGACAAAAATTACAGCCTGGGTCTGGATTAACTTTGAATTTTCAAGAAGAGTCACTGAGCCTGGAATTTTTGACATAGTCTTGAATGAGTGAGTCACAGGTATAGAAGGAATAAGATTCCTCCTCTCGAGTCAGTCTGTCAGTATTCGACATTCAGCTTCAGAAGTAGGGTCCTGCCTTCCATAATGTCTAAGTTCAGTTTTTCTAAATATTTTTCTGACTGTCAATTAAGGAGACATTTAATCTGGACTTTTACTCTTATAGCACTATAATGTTTTGGCCTAAAGTGCTCATTTATATATGTGTTTGGGTGCTAGTTACAGGGCTGGGTACACCTATGATTTGTGGACTTTCTGTATGTTATAGTTCAATAAAACAGCTTTTAGAAATAAAAGAATGTAGAGAAGTCGTCCTACGATGTGTTTGGAAAAAGTGTGCTAATTGTATTGATGTTACTAACATTCACTGTATTTCCACCTTTGAGGTTTTACCTAATATACATTTGGGCACTATTTTATTCTAAGACATTTGTGGACAATTGCTGCCATTGATTTTAAAGAACAAAGTTTAAAGAGCTTGAATCAATTCACTGTTCCAAGTATAGCGATGTAAGATTGCGCATACTCTATTTGAGCAGGAAAAAATATTAGGCACATTAATATACTCAGATAATAGATCTTGCTCAAGTGGCCTTCCTCCTTCCTTCCTTTCTGCTCCCTCTTAGGTCTATGGTCATCTGCAGGCCGCACTTTGTAGCAAAGTTCAGCCCTAAGTAATGCCTGTTTTCTTTGTGTGTGACCTTGAGGAGAACTGGCTCAGAACTGAACTTCTACAGGCTCCTGCCATATAGTGGAGGCACTTAATAAATACTTGTTGATTGAGTGAAGTTGGGAAAAATTGAGGAATTTTAGAACAAAATCATTCTGCTTTTCCCTCAGACAAGAGGGTGCCTTAACACAATGTGCATTTAATGTTTCTCCCCCGTGATTTGTAAAAGCTGCCTAGTTTTGAGGACTTAGAAAAGCAGAAGGGGAGAAGGTCCACAGTCCCACCATTCAGAGTTGCTTCTTGTAATCATTTGTATTGAGAAAAGCACACTTTTAAACCAGATTATGCTTTAATTAACATTGAGGGGCTAGTATGTGCTAGACTCTGCTAGCTCTGCAATTTCATATGCTTTCTCATTTTGTATGAACTTTCCAAAGTAATATGAAACAATATATTAAAAAAATTTTTTTCTTATGCCCACCTTCCTTATTCTTTGAAGTGGCTATTAAAAAAATAAATACCATTTTTAAAAAATGGTATTTACGACGACGTAGGATTTCAAGGTTGCACAATATCTGTCTGCGGGCGGTGACGGAGCACGGTGCTAGGCGCTGTGGGGACCGTCAGGCTCAGTGACTGCTACGCTCAGTGACCTCCTGTGCTGAAGGAATTAATGGCCCAATATGCAAAAAGAGCGATGGAAGGACAAGAGGGATAAACACGGTGTGAAAGGTTACTTGGGATTGGTATCATTAGTTTTCTTAGTGACGCAAGGAAACTGTGAGCTCAGAGTAATGTCATTATCCTACTTATGTTGCTTAGATTGGCTTATCTTGGGAGCTTCAGGACATTGCTCACCTTGAAGATCAGGTGACCATTGACCATGTCATCGAGGCCTTTTGAAAGTCCACCTCCATATAGACCTGATGAATTGTAAGTAAATAATTCTTCAGTTTTCTTTTTTTTTTAAGACTGTTACATGTAAAAAATATGTACCTAGCATTGTTGAAACTTTCATCCGTTGTTTGTTTGCTTTTAAAAATAAAATATGTGTATTCAGTGAAAAATGAATTTCCCTCTTACCCATAACTTCCAGGATGACAGTTTTTCTCTGCAGAGGCAACCTTTGTTACCTGTTTCTAATGTTTGCTTCAGTATAGTCTAGGCTTATATTTGTGTGTATATTTATTCTTTTTGTTTTTCATTTTTGTTTTTCACTATTGGTATGAAACTTCCATATTAGCGCCTTGTTTAAATGACCGTTGGCAACTTATTGATTTTTAAAATGACACTTTTAGTGAGATATAATTCATATACCATACATCTTGCTCATTTCAGTGATTTTAATAAAGTCACAGAGTTGTGGAAGCATCACCATAATTTTAGAACATTTTTATGACTCCCTTGCCAAAGAAACTTCTGCCCATTAGCATTCTCCCATTTTCCTCCTGTACATAGCAACTAACAATCCACTTTCTGTTCTAGGTTTGTCCATTCTGGACATTTCCTGTAAATGAAGTCATACAATACATGGTCTTTTGTGATCACTTCTTTCACTTAGCCTAATGTGTATAGCATTGTCAATTTTAAGAGTGATTGCTGCCATTATATGAAACAAGCAAAGCTGAGGGTTATTGGCATCCCTGGATATATGGGTTTAACAGTGGATCCTTCCATTCTAAATTTGTTACCAAGCATTGCTAGGGATTGCCTCCTTTAAGTAGTTTGTGTGGTTAACTCTTCGATAACTGTAGTTGGGGTTTAGTTCATATTACAGTCTCTTGACTAATAACTTGAACTTGGTTCGAACATGGACACAGTTGTTTATGGCAATGTGGTCATTAAAAATGTTAGAGAGCATAGCTATTGAGTAACGTTGCATTACCTGAGGTTTATTTTGTGTTGCTTTTATAAATGATGATGAAATATTATATACAAGTAGAAAAAGGCAGAGAACAGTATCACCTAGGTCAAGAAAGAAACAACACTTCAAAGTCCTGTTCTGACATACGGATCAGTGCTATAGAAATATAATGTGAGCCATGTATGTAGTTTTATGTCTTCTTAAATGCATATTGAAAACAAAAGAAATTAATTTTAATGATGTATTTCACTTAATATATCCAAAATATTATCATTTCAACACATGATTGGTATAAAAACTGATTCGTGGGATAGCTTACATTGTGTTTTTTTAAAGACTTTATACTTTAGAGCAGTTTCACATTCATAGCAAACTTCAGAGCAAGGTACAGAGATTTTCCTTATTCCTCCTGCCCACACACATGCATAGCCTTTCTCATTATCAGTGTCCTCCACCAGAGTAGTATATTTAAAAGCACATCTCAGTGTGGACTAGCCACACTTCAAGTGGTCAGTAAACCTGCATGGCTAGTGGCTGCCATGTTAGCATAGCTGTGTAGCATTTCATCATATGGATGTATCACAGTTACCTATTAAACTGGGTCCCCGGACCAGTTCCAGTGTAGGGCATTCCCCACACACCAACAAACAATTCTCGGACACCAGCAGGGTGTTCAAGAGTTCAGCTCCCTGACGCTTCCTACCCAGAGATCACCTCACATCCCACAGGTTAATGGTTCAGTCCTACAAGACTGCCGTAGGTTTTCTGTGCTTCTGACCAACTGACTGCAGATTGGAAGCTCCAGTTCAGAATGCCCATTTGTTACCTGCACCTCTGACTATAAATCAGAGGTTCCCACAGCCCTCTCCTAAGGTTCAACTAATTTGCTAGAACAGTTCACAGGACTCAGCAACATGTTACTTACTAGGTTACTGGTTTATTGCAGAGGACATAACTCAGCAAAAGCCAGAGAAAGAGATGCATAGGGCAAGGTATGTGGGAAGGGCTTAGAGCTTCCATGCCCTCTCCAGACGCACCACTGTCCCTGAATTTCCACACATTCAGTAACCTGGAAGCTTTCTGAATTGGCTTTGTTACATAATCGTGATCGGTTAAGTCATTGGCATTTGGCAATTGATTCAACCTGTAGCCTCTCTTCCCTACCTGGAGGTAGTGTGAGTGGTTGGATGGAGCATGGAGGGTAGGGGTTAAGACTGAAAGTTCCTGTCCGGGCTGGTGTGGCTCAGTGGATTGTGTGCTGGCCTGGAAATTGAGAGGTCGCCAGTTCGATTCCTACTCAGGGCACATGCCTGTGTTGTGGGCTCAGTTTCCAGTTAGGGGCGTGCAAGAGGCAACCGACTGATATATCTCTTGTACATCAATGTTTCTCTCTTTCTCCCTCTCTTCCCCTCTCTCTAACAATAGAGAAATAAAATGATAAAAAAATAATAATAGCCCTGACTGGTGTGGCTCAGTGGATTGAGGGCTGGCCTGTGAACCAAAGGGTCACTGGTTGGATTCTTAGTCAGGGCACATGCCTGGGTTGTGGGCCAGGTTTCCAGTAGGGGATGTGTCAGAAGCAACCACACATTGATGTTTCCCCCTCTTTCTCCTTCTCTTCTCCTCTCTCTAAAAATAAGTAAATAAAATCTTTAAAAATAATAAAGTATGGTAATACTTATAAAAGAAAGACTTAAAAGTTCCAACCCTCTCCCACCCTTAGTGCTTTCTACTGGCTACCTCATTAACATAACAAAAGACACCTCTCTCACTCTCAGTACATAGGAAATTCTGAGGGTTCCTAGAGCTATGAGCCAGGAATTGTGGAAGACCAAATGTATATGAGAAAAATTTATTTGGTCAACTGAATGAGTGATCGAATACATAGTTCTTAAAAAAATCACAATATTGCACCCATTCCCCTTTAGGTAGGCATTTGGACTGTTTCCAGTTTGGGGTTATCATAAGCAGTGCTTCTGTGAACATTACACTGTTAATGGGAGTAAGCTGATACAGTCATTTTGGAAAACAGTTTGACATTGTCTAGTAGAGCCGAAACTAAAAAAAAAACAACAACAAAATTGACCCAGAAATTCTACTCCTGGGTACATACCTTAGAAGAATAAGTGCTCGTGTGTCCCAGGATACAAGATGTTCAAGATACTCAGAGCTACACTGTCTATGACGGCCCCAAACGGAGACAACCCAAATATTTGAGTGGAAGGGATTATGGAGCTTTCATAGTTGGTATTGTCAAGGACCAGCTTATCAGTGTTCTCTCCAGTTTCTTCACTTCCTTTTCATTCTCATACACTCAGATAGTTTTTTGAAGCATTTACAGTATAGTCAGATACCTTGCCTTGGGGTGAGGAAGATGAACTGTGGAAATAATGGCAGAAACAAACAGGGCTGAGGTCAGTTTACTGATTGAATTTTGCCTCCCCAACGCATGCGGTTCTTGAATTCAGTGCGTCCACGCATCAGTGTGCCTTTTACAAGCGTGCTTATGATGAAATTACTGGGGTTTTCAAGATAGCTTTATAAAGGAGAATCAAGATCCAATTAGGCATTGCCCTCATGAGTCCTCATTACATATTTGATTTGCTTTGTAACTCTTACCATAACTAACTACAGATCCTGTAAGGATTAATGTCTTACCACCCTGACAGAGACTCAGCTCTGAGGAGACTGGGGTGAGACCGTTCTGTTCACTGTTGTATCCCCAGTGCTGAGCACAACCCCAGCCTGGCAGTGCCAGTAAAAAGCTGTCGAATGAATAAATGAATCCATGTACCTTCTTAGGTAGGGGAGCGGGGCTACCAGGAATCACACGTTTATCAGTGCGCCATTGTATGTGTCATGTCTGGATGCACCGGTCTCAAGTCACACAGGCAGAAGGGTTGATGCCATTACTTTAAGCTTCAGGGGTTCCATCCCCAGGCACTGTGATTTAACTGGTATGGAGTGTCCCATCTGGGGATTTGACACATTCTCCGGGTGATTCTGGTGTGTAGCAGAATTTGAGAACTTCTGTTCCATACATAGAACCTAGAGCAGTGACTCTCTTTCTGTGGTTCCCAGACTGGCAGCATCAGCATCATCTGGAAACTTGTCCTACCCTAGACCTGCAGAATCAGCGACTTTGGGGGTAGAGGCCAACAATCTGTGCTTTCACAAGGCCTTCAGAGGATTCTGATGCACAGATGTCTTTTCGGTTCAGAGGGTACCTGGGTCCATTCAGGCTGCTGTGACAAAGGACTGCAGGCTGGGTACATTATGAATGACAGAGATTTCTCTCCGTTTTGGAGGCTGAAAGTCCAAGATCGGGTGTCATGTCCACATTATCAGGTCCTGGTGAAAGCCCTCTCCCACGCTGTAGACTGCTGACTTCTAGTTGAGTTCTCACATGTTGGAAGAGGCAAGAGAGCTCTCTGGGGCCTATTAAATAAGGACATTATTCCCATTAATGAGGGCTTCACCTCATGACTGAGTTACCTCCCAAAGGCCTCCTAATACCGTCACATTGGGACTTAGGATGTTGACATTTGAATTTGGGGGGGATGTAAACCGCCCCAGTGTAGTGAGGCAGTTGCTAACAATAGCTTTTTTGGCCAATGGTTTGTTTACATTATTCCAAGTACTTCGTATGTTCTTTCTGCTTACCTCCAAAAAGTGCTAACTTGAAATTGTTTTCGTATGTATTCCAGCAAACCCAGTCATTATGCACCAAGCAATGACATGTATGGTGCAGAGATGAATGTTCGACCAATGCTCTCCCACACGGCGTATTCTTTCTACCCAGAAGATGAAATTCTTCACTTCTACAAGTGGACCTCTCCTCCAGGAGTGATTCGGATTCTGTCTATGCTCATTATCGTGATGTGCATTGCCATATTTGCCTGCGTCGCCTCCACACTTGCCTGGGACAGAGGTTATGGAAACAACATACTAGGAGGTGGTATAGGCTACCCCTTTGGAACAGGTGGCTTTGGAGGCTACGGAAATGGCTATGGTTATGGCTATGGTTATGGCTATGGAACAGGCTATACAGATCCGAGAGCGGCAAAGGGCTTCCTGCTGTCTATGGCTGCCTTTTGTTTCATTGCTGCATTGGTAATATTTGTTACCAGTGTTATAAGATCTGAAATATCTAGAACAAGAAGATATTACCTGACCGTGATAATAGTGAGTGCTATCCTGGGCTTCATGCTGTTTATTGCCACAATCGTCTATATAATGGGAGTCAATCCAACTGCCCAGGCTTCTGGGTCTATGTATGGTTCACAAATTATTGCCCTCTGCAACCAGTTTTATACACCTGCAACTTCTGGATTATACGTGGATCAATATTTGTATCACTACTGTGTGGTGGATCCCCAGGAGGTATGGATAATTTCGTTTTTTTACACTCCTTCTCTCCTTGGGTCAGGGGCTCTTAATTTGGGATGCTTAATAGAATCACTTTGGGAACTTATAAAACCTATTGATGCCAAGGCCCCACTTCTATTTAAATGAGAAGCTGGGAGAGGGGCTAGGTGTCATTATTGAGATACAATTAACATACTGCATAATTCATCCATTTAGAGTCCAGTTCGTTGTTTTTTAGTCTGTTCAGAGAGTTGTGCAACCATTACCACACCAATTTTAGAAAATTTTCATTCTTTCCCAAAGAACATTTCACTAATCCGTTTCCATTAGCTCCTCGTTTCCCTAACTCTCCTCAGGCCTATTCTATAGATTTGCCTATTCTGGATATTTCATATAAATGGAATCACACAATATATATGCAGTCTTTTTTGACTGGCTTCTTTCATTTAGCATAATGTTTTAAGGTTCATCCATATTGTAGCAGGTACCAGTAACTAATTCCCTTTTATTGCTGAATAATGGTCCATTATATGGATATACCAAGTTTTATTTTTCTATTCATCAGTTAATAGACATGTGAACTATTTCTACATTGGCTATTACGACTAATGCTCTGAACATTTGTGTATAAGTTTTCGTGTGAACCTGTTTTAATTTCTCTTGAGTATATACCTAGGGACGGAATTGCTGGGTCTTATAATGACTCTGTGCTTAATCTTCTGAGGAGCTGGCAGACTCTTTTCCAAAGTGGGTACACTACTGTACCTTCCCCAGAAATACATGGAATTCCAATTTATGCACATCCTCACCGACATTGTTCTTGTCTGTCTGATTCTAGCCATGCTAATGGATGTGAAGTGGTACTTCATTTTGGTTTTGATTTGCATTTCCTTGATACCTAATGATGTTAAGCTTGTTTTCTTTGTGTATGTATCTTCTTTGAAGAAATGGCTATTTAGAATCTTTGTCCATTTTTTAATGGGCTACTTTTATTCTTGTTACTAAGTTGTAAGAATTCTTTTTATATCTGGATACAAGTCCCTTATAGATACATGACTTGAAGTATTTTCTCCCATTTTGTCATTCTCGTGTCACTTTCTGTGTGTTGTTCTTTGTACAAAAGACTTCAATTTTCATTTGGTTTGAATTTTCTTTTGTTGCTTGTGCTTTTGGTGTCATATCTAAGAACACTTTACCTAATTCAGAGTTACAAAGATTTACTGCTGTGGTTTTTTTCTAAGATATATATTTTTTAAATCCTCACCCTAGAACATGCTTACTGATTTTTAGAGAGGGGAAGGGGGAGAGAGAGGGCAAGAGAAACATTGCCCCCCGATTGGGGACCGAACCCACAACCTAGACTTGTACCCTGACCAGGAATTGAACCCATGGCCTTGTTGTTTACCAGATGACGCTCCAACCAACTGAGCCACACTGGTTAGGGCTCTTCTAAGACTTTTAATTTTAGCTCTTTCAGTTAGGTCTGTGTTCTATTTCGAGGTTATTTTGGGCATGGTATAAGGAAGGAGTCTTAACATTCTTTACGTGTAGGTGTCCAGTTGTATTGGTCTTCTTTTTTGACAGGACTATTTCACCATTGTTCATGCCCTAGTCAAAAACAGGCAATAAATGTTAGGATCTGTTTCTAAACTCTCAATTTTATTTGATTAACCTGTATTTCTATTCTTATGCTAATACCTCACTGTCTTGATTATTGTAGCTTTATAGTATGTTTTGAAACCAGGAAGTGGGAGTCCTCCTACTGTGTTCTATTTCAAGATTGTTTTGGCTAGATTGTGGGTCCCTTTTGTTTTCATAGGAATTTTGGGATCAGTTTGTGAATTTCTGCAAAAAACTCAAAAACCCCAGCTAGTATTTTGCATTGAATCTGTTCATCAATTTGGAGAATATTGTCATTTTTACATCAAGTCTACTAATACATGAAAATACAATGTCTTTCCATTTACTTAGGTTGTCTTTAACTCCTTGCAACAGTGTTTTGTAAATTTTTAGAGTACAAGTCAGTATTTTTAAAAGCTATCCAGGTGATTCAAATGTTCAGGTGGGGTAAAGAAGCCTGCCTTCAGCAACCGTGAGTAACCCCCTAATTCTATTAAGAAAATGTTTCTGGGTTACTAAATTTTTAACTTTGTGTGTTGTTTTGTTCTTCTTTTTCTCCTCACACTGACTTAGGAATTCTTCTTCTTTTACCGGAATGAGTCACTCTGTTTTAAAGACTGAAATGGTTTCCCTGCAACTGTAGGTTTTCAGAATGTTTGTTGTTGCCCATTCAGATATAGTTATAGCAAACAGGGCTGAGGGTTGGTACTATCTTACCACACTGCATCCTTTTTTAGTCCTCTGACTACCCTAAACCTGTATTCTTCGAAAGTGGCTATCACTGTTAGCTAGACAGCTGCATCGGGAGCCTCCTGTTACCCGTCTGCAGGTACCCAGGGCGGAGTGCCTGTGCCGGCGCCACCAACTTCCCCGGCGCCACCAAGTTCCCCGGCGCCAGCGCACCACTTCGCATACCCACCTGGCCCTGGGAGACGGTCCCGGGCAGGGTTTCCCTGTCACAGGGCCCTTTCTAGCACGTACAGGGAAGACTCTAAAACCAGAAGCCGGCCAGGCTAAATGAGTCATTGGTCCATTTTCTCTTAATGTATAGCCTGGTTAGAGCATGTCTGCATAATTTATGGTAAGACAGACCCTCTATAAAATATGGCACCTTGGTGCTCGAGCTTTGGAATAGTTCTCTCCAAAAATTCTGGAATGGGTTGATGATAGTACCTAATGCTAATGAACCATGTTCTGAGGATTGAACTAAGGTGTGTGTCTTTTGCTAGCATTAGCCCAATGGGTATGGGCTAGGTTTTATATTTGTAAAATGTAACATTTGTATCAGTTTTATATTGATTAAGCCACAGATATTTAGTAAGGTACTTGTTGAGTGTGGATTAGGTACTTGTGGAGGGTGCATTGGGATAAATTAAGCAATTAATATCTAATTATGTAAATATCTTTCATCTCTTTTTAGGCCATTGCCATTGTACTGGGGTTCATGGTGATTGTGGCTTTTGCTCTAATAATTTTCTTTGCTGTGAAAACTCGAAGGAAGATGGACCAGTATGACAAGTCGAATATTTTATGGGACAAGGAACGTATTTATGATGAGCAGCCCCCCAATGTCGAAGAATGGGTAAGTATTTTTAAAAAAATCAGCAAGCACCCAATCTTTTATTAAACCCCTAGGTTTCTATCTCTAAACTTGACTTTTAGTGCTTTGTGAAACTTTGTTCTTAGAATTATTGTGTGTTGCAGAGTTGTGGCCTTGGGTTTTACGTAGGCTTGAGGAAGGTGGGATAATTGGAAATTATTTTACAACAAGGGAAAAATCAGATTTCCATTTTTAAGAAGTGGATGTAGGCACTGAAAATGGATGACTTCTAAAGGAGTCATGTTGAAAGAACTTGGCCATTACAAAACAAACGCCCCCACCCTCTGCCCCCGCCACCCGGGTCTCCTTTTATTTTCCTCCTTTTCCTGTGGTGGGAAGCACTGTTACTCAAGGTGTTGTCTTGGGTCAAGATTGCCGAAGGGTGTTTTTATAGAGCAGTAGCAGGTAGCAGACCTTTACACTTTTTACATGGAGAACAGCCTGGTGAATCAGTGTCTACCTGTGCACAAATACTTACCTATGAAATAACTTGAGTGAGGCAGAGAGAGATTAGGGCAATTTCCTTTTTTGTATATATACTGTTAATCCTACTGGTAGTGGCTTCCTATGTGATGTGATTTCTGAAAGCCCACAGAGTCTCTCCCTTCAAAAATATCTCCCCAAAGCATGGTACTGATAACCTAACCTGTCTATGGAGATGTTTGGAGTAAGACTTTGTTTCTCGGGAATCCCCTGTTAGAATGCTGTTGGGAGCAACCTCAGGAACTGTTATCATGCATTTCTCTGAGCAGATTGATATCTTCCATGAAGGTTAGTTGAGAATCCTGGACACTGGTTCCAGGGCAGAAATTTTTTTTTTGCTAGTAGGAGCTAAGCAGGAAGGACTAGCTGGGTACTGCTGGTCAGGGGTGAAGACATTGCTCATCCTGAAGGCTCTTTTAGCTCTAGCATTGTATACATCTGGTGTTTAATTCTAGAAATGTAGATGAAGTTTTTTTTTGTTTTTGTTTTTAAATTGTTACGGAGCAAAAATGAAGCAGTCTTGGGAAGGTCATAAGGTGCGGGATGTATAAAATACACCATGGAGAAGACAGCTCGGTGTCCCTGTGCTCTCCTTGGAGCCTGCTTGTTCTTTGTTCCTCCTTGTTTTTTCCACCCATAAAGCCTGAAGGTGTTGGGGAATGTTTTCTTGTGACCTTTAGCTCCAGGCAAGGCCACCCGTAGATGGAGTAGGACAGTCTATTGTGAACTATGAAGTAAATGTTTCATGGAGAGTTTCTGGGTGTGTTAGTTTTCACTGGCTGTTGGATTTGTTTACTTAAGGTTTCGAGAGCCTCAAAAAAAAAAAAATAAGATTGAAAAGAGACTAGAGCCAGTAATAACAGAGTCCCAGTGAACTTTGGGCTGTCACCGGGTTTTACTATCATGGAGGTTTAATCAGTTCTAGGTGCTTTTGATAATTGGGCAAAAGATAGTCATACTAACTTACAGAGGTGACGATGACAATGAAGCTGGGAGGACTTAACTTTTTAACAGGCATTATTTTTATAATGCTTCCCCATTGGGTCCCCAGAGAATATGATAGCCAGACTAGGTTGTTTGATGTGCACTTGATAGGTTTTCTGAAGTAGTAAGTATTTCGTCATAGGAAACTTAAAGAATCTGTTGAATAGCACAGGTACGATTTTGGCATACTGATGTTTTATGGGATACTTGCACATTCCTTATCTCTTTTCCCTTTCCCCTTGTTTCCCCCACTGAAATGCCCGAGGAAGGGTATCATTTGAAATAGGCTGCTCCAAGGTGGTTTTGGCCACAGGCATGTTGCTTTTCCTTTCATTCCTCACTCACCTGCCCAAGTTTGCTTTGCTAAACTAGAAACCAGCGCCTCCGACCTTGAGAGGGCTCCTGCATCTCCCAGTGAGTCTCCGCAGCGTGCGGAGAGCTCCTGCAGTTCCCCAGCCTTCTCTACGTGTTGTTCAGAAGCTGTGCGTTCAGCCCTCTGTTGTCTCTTGGGAATATTTGATCTGTAGGTAGGTGTATATTTCAATGTATCTTTTGGAGGGTCAAGTTCGGTGTCCTCCTACGCTGCCACCATCTCGGACCTCCTCAGAAAACGTGCAGTTTTTTAATTTCCTGTCTTTGAATCTTGAGCACAATGGTTTCTTTGCCTTCCTAGGGGCTTTTAGGTGTTTTTCCCCTCCCCTTTCTCTATATCTTGTACTTTGTGAAATAAACAGACCATGTTTGCACACTATTTGGGTGTTAACCTGGTTCTTTGAAGTCACTCACTGACATTTGTGCCAACATTGTTATGTTTTAAATGTTTAAACGTTCTTTTAATAAATTTACAGATCTTTATTTTTTTTCTGTATGTCCTCAACCCCTAGATCTAATGGGTACCTTTTTTCTGAATTTAAATGCGGTCACTTGGCAGGCTCTTTCTGGAGCACGCGCACACCTCTCTCCCCACTTCAGGTGTGCCTTTTTACTTTCCTTTCCTAAACTGTACGAGTCCCTAAGAGACTTGCAACCAGGGGAGCAGTGGGCGGCACCAGCGCGTCCTGGGCTCACCCCCGAGCCTGCCCCCAAGGCCCCCTCTTCTCTGACTCTCTGGTGAGCTGACAGCAGCCCCGCCTGGGCTCCGTTCTTTCCCATAGTTTCTAGGGAGCCCAAGCAGCCCCACCCAGGCTCTCCTGTTGCTTCTTCTAAGCCCTTCCTTTGTTTCACTGTCCCCAGCTTTAATAAATATAATCTCATAAAAACCCCAAAACCCCAGCAATCATTCATTGATGAATGATGGGGATATGTCTTGAGAGATGTGCCATTAGGCAGTTTCATCATCGTGAAGATCGTAGAGCACACTTACACAAACCTAGGTGGTACAGCTTATTACACGTCCAGGCTATATGGTATAACCTGTGACTCCTAAGCTACAAGCCTGAACAGCATGTTACTGTATAAAACATGAAATTGCATCAATTACAAGGGACTGTGCAATCAAGAGACACAGTAAATGTGAGATATAGGAGGCTCCTGCCTCCATAACACAGCATATTGTTTTATAGCAAACATTTTTGTAAGTAGAAAGAGTACACTCTAAAATAACGATATAGTATAGTAAGTAAATCATTAACATAGTTGTTTATTATCATTATCAAGTATTTTGTACTATACATAATTGCATGTGCTAAACTTTTATACAACTGGCAGTGCAATAATGCATTTCGCCACAGTGTTATGAGCTACACGTCAGCAGGTGATAGAAAATTTTCAACTCCATTACAGTCTTAAGGGACCACTGTCGTGTATGTGATCCATCATTGACTGAAATGTTATGTGGCGCATGACTCTGTGTCTGTGTGTTTATTTATTTAATCAGCCAATCTGATTGGAAACTGCAGAGCATTTTGAAAATATACTAAAGTATAAATTTTTTCTACCTTCAGTTACCATTTCAGTGTATTTTCTTTAATCCTTCCCCCCTTCTACTTCTTTTTTTAAACTCAGAAGTATGATTATGTTCCCTATCAGTGTAAAATGCATTTTTTATATTAAATTTTTTTTAAATGTATTGATTCGTTGGGAAAGAGAGAGAGAGAGAAACATCAGTTCACTGTTCCACCCACCAGTACACGCAGTGGTTGCCTCCTGCATGTGCCCCAGCTGGGGACTGAACCCACATCGGGATGACGCTCCAACCAATTGAGCTACTCAGCCAGGGCCAAACCCTACCTTTTTGGATTTAACATTATATTGTACGCTTTTAGTTATATCATTAAATCTTCCTCAGAAACATTTTTGATACTGTTAAAATTTTATTGAAGTGTAATGTATATCTTCATACACAGAGTTAAGTGCATTAAGTACACTAACTGTAAGGCTTGTTGGCTTTTTACACATATAGGCCCATGGAACCGTCACCCAGATCAAAATACAGAACATTCAGTTTTCTAATGCAAGGTTTTCTCATGCCTTTTTTCATGCCTACAGAGTCGTAACTCCTCTTACTTGTTTTTTTAAAAAAGATTTTATTTTATTTATTTTTAGAGAGAGAGGAAGGGAGGGAGAAAGAGAGGGAGAGAAACATTAATGTGTGGTTGCCTCTCCCATGCCCCCTACTGAGGACTTGACCTGCAACCCATGCATGTATCCTGATTGGGAATCGAACCGGTAACCCTTTGGTTCACAGTTTGGCACTCAGTCCACTGAACTACATCAGCCAGGACAACACTCTTCTTAGTTTCTTATGATTCCTTTCATTATTTTATTTTATAAAAATAAGCCGAGTAACAATAGACTTCCTGCACTTTTACACTGAACTTAGCATGCCGCTCACACCAGCCTGCTTGCACCCGGCCCTTTCACTGCACAGCGGAACTTGGCAGCCGCCGTCTCCTGGCCTCTCCGTAGTATGGATGTGTCATGGTTTATGGAACCAGTCTCTCATTTATAGATACATTTGTGGTTAAATATTACAAACAGTCATATAATTTTAAAAAGTTGTATACTTTGTATAGGTGTCTGTCCATGTATGCTTCAGTTCCATCAGCTAGATTCCCCAGAGCAGTGTTACGGAGTCAAAGAGTATATATATACATTTGTAACTTGGATGGATATTGAGACATTGCCCTTCTTAGGAGCTGTACCAACATATATTACAGCTATCAGCAGTGCATAACATTCTGGTTCTCCACACCTTTTCTAATAACATTCTGTTGTAACTACGCTAACACTAACCTGCTGTGCCCAGGGGCAGGGCCCTCCTGATAACAGAGCATGAGGCAGTTGCTGTGTGGACTAGGGAGATGGTTTCTAGGGAAACGGTGCTCTGGAGACAATATGGACTACAGTGGCCCCCTCTTACCTGCAGGAGATACGTTCCGGGACCCCCAGTGGATGCCTGAAATCACAGATAATACCGAACCCTACATACACTGCTTTTTCCTGTACACATTTACCTACGATAAAGTTCAATTTGTGAATTGGGTACAATAAGATTAACAACTAGTAATAAAATAGAACCATGAAAACAATATACTGTAACAAAAGCTATGTGAATATGGTCTCTCTCTCAAAATATCTAATGCACTGTGCTCCCCTTCTTGTGATGCTGTGAGACAATACAATGCCTGTGTGATGAGGTGCGGTGAGGTGGGTGTCCTGGACAAAGGGACGACTCACATCCTGGTAGGATCGCGTGGCATGGCATGCGATTTCATCACGCGACTCCGAGCAGCATGCAATTTAAAACGTATGAATTGTTTATTTCTGTAATTTTTACTGTAATATTTCCAGACTGCCATCGACTGCAGATAAGTGAACCCGCGGACAGCGGAGCTGCAGATGAGGGGGCACCCACTGTACGCGAATATGCACTATAAGAATTAACTGCAGTTGCCCCCTTATGGTTGATGTCTGTGGTCATCTGGCCAGGTTTAAATTCAAAGTGCAATTTGAATAGCTAAGGATGAATTTCTGAGCAGGTTTGAATGCGCCTGCTTCACCCCAGTGCCCCTGAGTACTCTGCTGGCTCCTCCCAGAGGGTGTAATGCTGCTCAGATCCCTTTCTGCCCCTCCTTGAGCTGGGCCTCGTCCAAGGGCAGGGGACCGTGGTCTGAAAAGCTGTGTCCTGCCAGCACACTGAGAACGCCAGTGGCGGGGGAGCCATGGGTGCCAGAGCTGAGTCAGGAAGGACTTTAGCCCAGGAAGATATACGTATCGCGTATTAATCTTTGTGTTCAATCCTCTCTTCTCCCACTTGCATTTTCAGAAGGTCATAAATAGAAATATCAGGACATAGATATTCATTTTCTCTAAAGTAAATACTTAACGCTGGGATCTGGCTTTAGAAACTCCCACACTTATGATAAATATTAGGGCTGATTATAAAACATGTACTTGAGATTCGTTTTTATTGATGCCTACAGTAGTCTGGTGAAATAGTCACTAAAAATTAAGAACCTCAGTTTCAGGAGCTTCTGTGAATAAATTTTGATTCAGTGTCGGTCAAGTAAAAGGAAGCAGAAACAGAGCTGTGTGGAACCTTAGGGCGAGGCGTCCAACGTACCAATGTACCCCAGTGCGCTTAGCGGAGGAGCAGGAAGATCTTCGAGCTGGACACGCTGATGAGTTGGTGGCTTGTTCTGACATGACAAGTCAGGACTCGAAGTTCAACCCTCTTTTCATTGTAGGACATCAGGCCGTCTTGGGTTTGAGCTTCACATCTTGAGTTTGGTGACAAAGCTAAAAACAATCACAACAAAAGAAAGAAAGGTAGGAACCACCATTTCCGAAGTAACCATTATAGGGTGGCCATGTTATTATCATTCTAACTGCAGCCCTTGCAGTGCGGGCTCTCTCCTAGGAGACACTGAGGCTTGCAGTTTGTCTTAGACTTGACATACTAATCAGCAGGACAAATATTATATTTGCTTGTATTTTTACAAAGCAAATAACTTGAATGTTTTGGGAGGGGGGTGTCTTTTTTCCTTCTGAACCTCAAGGTTTGGGTTTTTTGTTTTTTTTTGTCAATAGAATTGGGGAAAATAGTCTATTTTCCATCTGCAGTTGGGAAATTGCCTGTGGGGAGGGTCAACTTATTTTTTTCCTGGGGGTGGGGTCTGGCACTCCTCCTTGCTCAAGGGTCAACTGTGCTTAGTAGAACTAACAAATTACAATGATAATATATATGTAAAATGCCTATCTGTACTACAGATCAGCATACTAATTCTCAATGGGTATTTTCTGCATATCTCCTAATTGGCACGTTTTCTTGTTATGGCCACACGATGATCACGTCAGAAGCAGGCATAGACTAAGTTTACAGAGAGCATGCCAGAAACTTGTTTCTCTATTGCTACCAAGTAGTAAACAAAATTTGTTTAAAAAGAGTCCATTTTTAAGTACAAAATACTTAAAGCTATGTGTTATCTAGGTAGTTTTATTTCTAGAAGTTTCTAAGGCTTTGACATTGTGGTGCAACATGTATATAGCTTTGCTCCCAGTATATACTTGCCAAGGTACAAGCTAGTGAGGATGAGCTGGCTGCTGGGGGCAGAGAAGGGACAGGGCCTCTGGGTGTCCTTTGTGGTCAGCCTTGAGTAGCTTTTGGTTTCCTTGGACTTGGATTAAGATAGTTACTTTGTCTTTTTATTTAATAGGTTCTTCATCTGTAAATGGGGAAAATACAAATTCCATCTACACATTTTCTGATTCTGTAACGATTAAAGGGCTTAGGTCACGCCAGGCCAGCACATAATTTATTAATGCCTAATAAATTTTAGCTAGAGCAATAACTTAGCATCGGCAAGGATGAGCTTGAATAAGGGAGCTTGGTTTAGAGCTCAACGTACCCAAAATATAAGAACGTTTAATGTTGGTTATGGTTTAACTTAGTTTTCCTGTTATTTGTAAGCTTATAAGCTTGTTACAGGTTCTGATAAGAACAGGTGTTTTGTTTGTTCTTTCTGGGGTATAGGCAGGCCCTGCATATCTCCTTGCACACAGGATGGGGAAACAGGTGCCCATGGGGTGGGCGGCTGGGACAGCATGGTGGTGGTGATCAGCGCGGGACATCTGAGGAAATGTGAATAGCTTTTTAATTTGCAATCAGTACAAGCCTTCTTAAATGGAAAAGCAGTCCTGTCAGCTTCCGGCTCTTGGTGTACCAGGCTCTAACCCCGGGAAAGAACTTACTGATACTCGTGGCCTCAGGTGGGTCAAAATGAAACAGGAGTGGAAGGGCCTTTTCCGTTTACTGACTTTGAGAACCTGCCAGCAGGGAGTACGGAGGCCCTGGCAGTCCCAGCACCCCTGTACATGAAAAGGGGTGGGCAGGCAGGCCAGGGCACCCTGGGGAGCTGGGTTGAAGAGCAGTACTGGAAGCAGAATATGTGCTGAAGCCCTTGTGGCTCTCAGAAAGCAAGAATTCCTAGATTTCCAGCACTAATGGTAGGTGATGGGTATAATGGTCCCAACAGGACAGTTGTCTGCCTTGGTCAGTGGCTCTCCGACCTTAGCAAGCATCAGAATCACTTGGAGAACCGCTTAAAACAGCTTGCTAGGCCCCACCCCCCAGAGTATCTCATTCAGTAGCTCTGGAATGGGACCTGAGAATCTGCATTTCTAACGAGTTCCCAAGTAACGCTGCTGCTGCTGGTCTGGGGACCACACTTTGAGAAGCGCTGTCCTGCGGGGCTGCGGGCCCAGCTTGAGTTAGGGTATGCACAGGGCCTTTTCTGCACTATGGCACACTTACTAAATGACAGCGTTGCAGAGAGGGCTGGAGTGAACTGAAGGGGATTTGGAACCTCGGACGGTGACTGACCACAGGCTCTGAGGACTGAGGTGTTCCATGCCTTGTGACATTCCTTTTGGGGAGCACTGGAGTAAGATACATGGGTATTAATATACACCCATGTCTGCACCAGGATTTTCGTTTCTAGAGCAAGGAGGCCTTGAATGATATCACTCACTATAAGGTTTCTCCGGCTCACCTTCTCCCAAAGCTCTGTTAACAATTCATAGACTCCTAGGGAGTTTCAGAATTCATTCTTGTTGGTATATGTTAATATTTCCCTGTAGGCCACATGCATTTCAGTTAGGGACATTGTGTTTGCTAAATCCTCAGTGCCATTTGAGGAACAGTAAATTATTCAGACTTGCTCAAACCTGGTCCATGATCTCTTCATTTGTGGGATCAGTACATGGGGAGCATCTGCCTTCAAGAGGCCGAGGGTGGAGAAAAGACTGAGGGAACTTTCTGGAGGCTATTTTGAGCCTCTTGTTGGGGGAACATCTTGTGGGTGTAATATCAGAAAACAGGAAAAACGAGTTGGACCACTTACTGGTCTGAAAGTGGATGCACGTTGTAAAACTGGAGATGGTACTTTGAGATTAAGGTATGTCTGTTGTCTTTCTCCACGGTAATTACCAGTGAGGAAAAGTCCTTCTGCTCCGACCTAAACAAAGGCACCTGGTGACTGAAGCAGGTATTCATTGTAATTTTGTATCAAAAGGCTGTTTTATAACATTAGTCTAACAGGTGAATAAAACTCTTCAAAATGAACTCACCTCACATCTCCTTAGGGTATGGTGAGGAGTTAAGGCAGTGTTACAGGGACTAGTCAGTACCCAGACAAGATGGATCCCTCAAACCACATTTAAATTACTAGGTGGCAGTTTGCTACGGGACAAAGAGCTGGCCTTTGGAAACAGCTGGACCAGGGTTCAAATCCCCCTTCTCTACCACATTGCTTTCTGTGTGACCTTGAGCAAATTAATTTAATGGCAGAGGCTCAATTTCCTCATCTGAAAGTGGAAATATTTGGCAATGGTGAGGAATACACAAGGCTGTAAATACTGAACAGATGAACTTTCTGTTTCATTCTTAGAGGCAGTGACTTTTGTCAGCTTGCTACACCAGTTGAATGCAGGTCGAGACCGACTCTTTCCCTTGAGGGAGCTAGGAATAAAGACAGGAGGAAGAGATGGGGAATGGCTGCCATTGCTCCTTTTTGTTTGTGCTAATTCCAAATGACACGTGAAATTGTTTTGTGTGGAGAGAAGCGATTTTCCCCAGGCTTTGTTTTTGGGGACAGATTTTCTTTCAAAGGGCCCTAAAACAGTCTGCTTTTTGTTCCGTCTGTCCATCTGGGTCCCAGGAAGGAGAGGCGCAGTGCTGACGGGGGTTTGGAGGAGGGCTGAAGGGAGGCCCCTTCCTTGTCCCTTTGGCCTCCCACAGGGACGTAGAGGGTCTTCACAAACTCTCCAAGGAGTGTTATGTTGTAACAAAGGTTTCTTCCGCAAGTGACATCATTGGAACACTTCTAATAAGTATAATTAAATTTTAAATAAAAGTTTGTCCTCCTGAATACTTCTCATGAAGATCTTTTGAAATTATTTTCGTTCGAATTTAGTTCATTTGGACATTTCCGTAACACTTTGGTTCTTTTCTGGATTGAGATACGAATCTTCGTAAAGCTTTTCCTGTGTCTTGCCCTAAATTAATTATTCATATTCCTTGAATTAAACAAGGTCTGTGTGAGTGCTTGTCCTTTTTAAATTTAGTCGCAAGAGTGCATCCGAGTCATTTTCTGGTTGCTTAGGTGTATTTTCCTCAGCAGGTCAGTCTTTACCTCTGCTGTCTTACCTTTCCCTTCCACAGTCTGTGTGTGGGGGGTGGGTGCCTGGAGGACCAGGAACTGTTCTGGCAGATCCCAGAGAAGGGAAGCTGGTTGGGCCCTGCTGGGTGGATTTCTGGGGCCCCCAGCTTGCTTCCCCCTTCACTTGGGTCTCCTCCCCTCAGGAAGGCCCTGGAATCGGGAGCACTGGATCTGCCCCCCAGGCTTCCCTCTGCTTCAGAGCGACAGTTCCAGCATTTGGCTTCTGGAATGATTGATTCTCCAACTTTTCTTTCCCCTCAGTACTTGGTGGAAGACAAATCTTCCTTAATTCGTGTTTTTACTTCTGCCTCTCATTTCTCAGAGCTGTTCCCAAGGTGCTTGAGGAAAATTGTTCACCACGTGCTATTTAGAATTAAGCCAGTTTTTCTCAGATTCTAAATCTTTAAACAAATTTTATTTATTACAGTGATAAAAATGGTGCAGGTTTTGTTTGGATGTGTGTGTGTTTTAAAGAACTTTAACTACATCATCAAGTCTTATGGGTTCGCTGGGTGGGGAATCCATCAGTAATAACAGGGAAGCTCAGAAACCCTAGGAAACATAAGTCGAGGACTCCCTATATAAATGACTAATTTCTGGTCACTCCCTACTGGGGCTTCCCCCTTCCTTCTACTGTCCTTTCAAAGCAGCAGGTTTATGCTCACTTTGCATTCATACCATGGGAAAAAGTAATATTTTAGTTTTTTTCCATAAAAAATGAAGCATGAAAATGGAAAAAAAAAATGACCTTACTCCTTATTTTACAAATATATTTTGCCTCTGCCTCTACATTCTTAAGCTCCTTTTAAGGACACATTCTGCTTCTTATTCTTTTTTGAGTCTGTCTGGGGATTTCTTTAAAACTACTTTTATTGAGGTGAGCCCTGGCTGGGTACTCAATTGGTAGCGCGTCGTTCCAACACACCAAGGTTGGGGATCGATCCCGACACAGGGCACATACAGGAATCAACCAGTGAATGTGCAACTAAGTGGAACAACAAACTGATGTTTCTCTTTCTCTCTTCCTCTCTCTCTAATATCAATAAAAATAAAAATTTAAAAAATTATTGGGCTGACACTGGTTAATAAAATTTTATAGGTTTCAAGTGTACAGTTCTATAATACATCATCTGTATATTGCATTGTGTGTTTACCATGTCTGGGATTTTTAAAAAATGTGAACCTATCACAAATGTGCCTGTCATCCTTTTGCTGATACCGTGCTAATAATTAATTTCCTTTGTATTGTTCCAACGTTAGTATATGTTCTGCCAAAGCAAACAGTTACTTTGGAATTTTTTGTGCATATATATAAAAAAGTTTTAAGTAACCAAAGACCTGCTGGAGGGTGAAGCCAGTGGACAAGTTAGTCCAGTCCTGCTGACTCAGAGATAAAGGTCAGCGCATAGCAGCTCATTTAATAAGATTTTTGGATATTTATAATGTAGAACAGCAATCAGTGAGGTAACCTTTGTGCAGCAAACCCTGGGTTCCTGATTTGTGTCAGCTGCTATGCAGGGCTTTGGAGGCCCAAAGAGGAGGTAGGGGAGTGCCCTGGGAGGGGTGGTGGATTGTAGCAGAGGTTTCCCAGGGAGCCCTGTATTTAAATCCCACATTACCTTTTACTAGGAAAGGTCTTTGGGAAAACTGTCTAGCTCTCTGAGCCATAGCTTCCTCATTTCTGAAAAGGTGAATAGTATTCACCTGTAAGGCTGCGTCTACTAGATGATGTATCAGTTCAGTATTTGGCACGTTGTAAGCAGGCAGACAGAGATGGCTTTTAGAACAGTTGACTGCCTACTGAGGTTAGCGATATGGGAGCAAGCCATTACGCTGTGTGTAAACAATTGTTCCACAGTGCAGAAGTGCTGTGGTTGGTGGGAGGATTGTGTCCACAGGTGCTCGGGGAGATAGCACGACAGATAGGTGCCTCACCCAGCAGGGGCGCATGTGGAAGGCCTCCAGGAGGTAGTGGCATTACTAATCCTTGGTAGTGAGCCAAGACTTGAAGCCCAATTAAGTATTAGCTGGCAAAGGAAGAAGGACATTCCATCTCAGGCAGTCAGAAGTCTCTACAAGGACGCCCAGGCTCCTTGGTTTTGCTTTCTGGTGTGTCAGTCAGCAGGGAATCCATGAGTTTTGAGCATTTGCTAAAGTTGTTAAGGGAAAAGAACCTGGAGAGATGTTCAATGGTTTTAAAGCAAAGGAAGTCTTTTTGAACTCTGATGAAGTCTCCGGAATAGAAATAGGCCTTTGGTTCAGCAGAGCTTTTTGCCTGTGGAGCTTGGTGATGGAGCCAAGTCCTAAGGAATTCACCGAGGGAGCCAAGAATGGTTCCCACCCGTGCCCCCTGTGGTGGGATCTAAGCACACTCCCTGGCCACCCACCCACTGGTTTCCCCGTTCTGCCAAACTCCACTTTCAAGAGGAAATGACTCCATTCCTTTCTGACCCACGGGAATATTAAACAATCAAGAAGACCTCCATGTCCTTAGAGGGGTGGGAAAATAAATATTTTGGCATGTGATATTGCAGCGATAGGAAAAGGAGCAGGTCATGTTGGAATGCTGTGCTTAACAGGAAACAAGATGTAAAGTGTGTGCATTGCTAGTAAATACACTGTCTTGATACTGAACCTAAGTGCAAGGATTCATAATTGCAAAAGAATCCAATTAAAAGTCTGCTGTCACATTCAAATACTTATAAAAATTCCTTGTTTAGATCTAATGTCTCAAATTCCAGAATCCAGCATTTTATATAATGTAGTTTTTACATAAAGGCGTTGTGCTGAATATGATACGTTGTCATGTCATTAAATTGTCAAAACAACTTTGTGAAGTAAGTAGCTTCCCCATTTCTTGCTGATGAGCAGACTGAGACTTTCTAGAACTTGTAGTTGGCAGATCTGGAGTGAGCCCGGGTAACCTGATGCCATTGTTCTCACCACCAAGCTAAAGTAGTCCCACCCCTCCCTATTTTTGAAAAGTTGCTCTTTTTCGCAGAAATAACTTACAAAGTTATTTTTTATCTTTTTCCCATACTTTATTTTATTCCTTTACCTTGAAGCAGCTTCATGACTTGCATGGGTGTAGCTGTTATTTGTTTATCTTTTTAATCAACTGCAGAGTAATACGTAAAGATTTTTTAGGTAAGATTTATTTATTTATTATTTATAGAGAAAGATGAAGAGAGGGAGAAAGAGAGAAGCATCAATGTATGGTGGTTTCTTGTGCACCCGCTACTGGGGACCTGGCCCACAACCCAGGCATGTGTCCTGACTAGGAATTGAACCGGTGACCTTTTGGTTCACAGTCCGGCACTCAACTGAGCCACATCAACCAGGGCAGAATTTTGGTGAAATTTAAAGAATGTTGGATCTACTTCATGAAGTCTAAAAATGTTAGCAATGTAGTTGGCTATACTTATTATATTCAAATTTTTCTTCCAAAGTTTCTGTGGGAAACCTTTCGTGTTAACAAAGCATAATCTCTAATATGTATTCATTCTTAGGACAAACTTACTGGAAAGCAGAGAGGGATGATAACAATGTTGTGACTGTACTGTATGGGCTATTAATAATAGAGCCATTGAGAATGTATGTTAAAAGAAAATACACAAATCACATTAAAGAACTATAGCACAAATTAGTTTGAGTTTAATTACTTATGTGGTTTTAATGGTCCATCTTTAAGGTGAACAGATTAAGAAGAACCCACCTCCTTTGTCCTAGCTAAGAGATGTTCCAAGTGTGGACCTCAGACAGCAGCAAAAACATCACCCTAGAACTTGTTAGAAATGAAAATTCTCACCCTAACACAGACCTAGACTAGTTAAGTGAGATTAGTCTTCCTAATGTGGGGGAGGAGCAATTATGTGTGGGTAATTATTCCACCTAATCACATCAAGATGAGAATCAGGCAATTGGGTTTTTTTTTCTTCTTTGTAATTCATTCTGGACTTGGGTTTGTAAAGACACCAATTTTTGACTGTTACCACTAATAATAACAAGGCAATCATTACAGGTTAATAGTATTTAATGAGCCCAATAAATACTAGATCATTTTTCTCCATTTCTTTCCCCTTTTAAATTACAGGCTAAATAATACCTGTGTCTCTTGGGGCTGTTTCTTTAGGTTAAAAACGTTTCCGCAGGCACACACGACATGCCTCCCCCGCCTTCGGACTATGTGGATGGAGTCTGCAGTCCCGTGGCCTACTCCTCCAACGGGAAAGTGAACGACAAGCGGATGTATCCGGAGTCCTCCTATAAATCAACACCGTAAGTAGCACCTTCTGATAGACTGTATCTAAGAACTGAGTATTTGCCATGTTTATAAATAAGTTGCTCTTTTGTGCCATTTGTCTTTAAAAAAAAAATCCAACAGTTTGCATAAGGCTGGAGACCAATCTTGGCATTGCAGGTGAATGCCTAGGGTTATTTGGAAGAAAAGGAGGGTAGGACTGTGAGGTAGGGTCCTCTTCCCCTTCTAAGCTGAAAGTGCTTTTCTTGTGATCACTTAATAGATAGAGGGTAGGCTAGGTTCTCTCACTCTAGGAACGTGGTTCTCTTTCCTACTTCAGGTTTTCAGTTTAAGTGTGGGTAAAAGGACATTACTGATGGATAGCAGAGCTGAGGTGCATTTCTTGGTCTCTCCTTTTGCCTGTGATTATTAGATCTCATTAAGAGTATTGAATAAGCACAGTCAGTAGGCTTTGGCTAGAAATAAATGATAAAAATTTACTCAGGGGTATTAGCATTTGCAAACTGGAAACGTAGCTAGGCAAAAACCTAGAAGTGTTGCAAAGGTAAAAAGAAAGTGAAGAGTTCTTATAGTAAATGTCCCAGCCTTGAGAAAAATCAGCCCTGTGTTCTTAGCCCTCGCTCTGGTGCAGGACAGGTGTCGGCCAGCCGTCAGGTGGTCTGGATGGCCAATGCCTGGCGGTCTGGAGGATGGGCACGGGAGGTCTGGTTCTGTCCTGACTCCTTTCGGGGGTAGTCTCAGGGCTACCTGCAGGTTTCATGGGTGTCTGTGCATTACCTATGTATTGGCTCAGGCCCGAAAAGTTCAAAAATTTAAGATCCCAGGCAAGTTAAGAAAAAGAATCATTTCTTCCTGCCTCAACCTTCATAATGTTAAATAATTTAGCAGCTTGGTTAAAATGACTCTAATTTAGATTTTCCATGCCTTCACTCTTTCCTCAATAGAAAGGGGAGGTTGCTCCTTGATCAAGCCTCCACAAATTTTTATTAAACTGTAAGGCTTCATTTGAATTCATGATTCTGAGATCTTCTTTGCTGTGCTAGAGCCTCTCTATTGCTGATAAAGCCTGTAGGTTTCGTTTTATATATAGTGTAAAAACGTCATAGTGTCCTGGCCGTGTGGCTCAGGTAGTTGGAGTGTCTCCTGTACACAGAAAAGTTGTGAGTTTGAATCCTGGTCAGGGTACATACCTAGGTTGTGGGAGGCAGATCGATGTTTCTCTCTCTCCTTCCCTCCCTTCCTTCCCCCCTCCCTTCCCCTCTCTCTAAAATCAATAAACATATCCTTGGGTGAGGATGAATAAAACCAAAACCAAACCTCATAGTGAGTTTCTGGCCTGGAGTAGGTGCCATTATAGTTATTGAAATGGTATCCCCATTGTGGTTTTAATTTTCCCCACAGGCTAATTCTAATTCAGCTTAATGACTAGCGAGTGAAGGATGTTGGAGGTATTGTTAAGGGCTTGGATTTAATTTTTGCCTAAGGATGACTGGTTAGTGTTGCTGTATATAATGTTAGAACTCCAAATTCCTTTATAGACCAAAAAAAGGAAACTTCCCTTTAGCTAGTTTGATTGTTCTTATTTAGAGGCGTATCTGCTGGAAAACTTCTTGTTACTTCAAAGTTTTACTTCAACCCCACACCCTCATTTAGTGGGCTGGGCTATATAGAGAGCCACTCTGAGTGCACAGTTTGGGTGGGTGAAACCCCATAAAGTGACACCAGCCACTGAGTTAATTATGGAATCAATTTGAAGACAATAGATCGATTATTGCCCTGTAGTGGAATTTGGAAACACGCTGGGCAGGCTGCCTTTCCAACTCCATGTATTCTGCGTGGTCTGCAGAACCGACATTGCTGCTCCTTTCAGTTGTGAATGATTTGGAGAGAGAACGTTTTCTCTGTTCTCCTCTTTCTTTGGATTTTAGCAAAAACCAAAGCACTTGAGGCTAATAAGGGCAAAGGTACATAGTAGCAGTGCAGTCCTTGTGACAGCTTCAAGCTATGATTTATGGGGCTTCCACACGTACAAAATAAGGATCCATAATGCATGTGACCAGCTCTGCCTCTAAATGGTAAGGCCCCTCTGGGTACACAGCCTCCCCATGTGCAGTCCCTTTTCATGAAAACCAAGACAGCATCACAAATTCATTTGGAACGCTTTAAAAATCTTACTTATTCTTGAGTAAGCCAGTACATTCATAATGTAAAATTTAAAAGGGAAAAAACAGATTGCTAAGTCCTCTCCCTAGAGACAGCTAGTATTACCAGTTTCTTTTATATCCTTCCAGAGGTTATTTTTAAATACAATATGCTGGCCAAATATGAATATCAGTTATTTTTTTTTCTTTAAAAAATACCAGCATATTATGTTTTTAACAGGTTTTATTTATTTATTTTTAGAGAGAAGGGAAGGGAGGGAGAAAGTGAGGGAGAGAAACATTGACGTGTGAGAGGTACATCAACCAGTTGCCTCTTCTACGCCCCGAACGGGGGACCTGGCCTGCAACCCAGGCATGTGCCCTGAGTGGGAATCGAACCAGCCACTTTTTGGTTTGCAGGCTGACGCTCAATCTACTGAGCTACACCAGCCAGGGCTAAAAAAATACTAGCATATTAAATGCCTCATTAATAATATATCTTGGAGTTGTTCATAATGGTATACAAAGAGTTTACTGATCTGTTTCATAGCTGCATAATATTCCATCAGTAATCTATTTTATTAATCCCATATCGATGCACAGTATTTCCCCATTGTTTTGTAATTACAAACCGCTGTAGGGAATAAACTTGCACATTTATTACTTTACACATATATGAATGTATCTGGAGGAAAAAATGTTAAAAGCAGAACTGCTGGACTAAAGGAAATTACATATTTAATTTTGTTAGATGTGGTCAAACCGCACTCCCAGAGGTCCTCTTGGGCCCTTCTGCCGTCAGCATCCCCATCCCCCACCAGCACTATTTTGATGCTTATCACCGTCTATTAGTTTAGCTTGTTATTGGCGTTCTTTTTTAAATTTTTATTTATTGACTTTAAAGAGACGGAGGAGGGGACAGAGAGAGAAAAACATCGATTTGTTGTTCCACTTATTTGTGCATTCATTGATTGATTCTTGTCTGTGCCCTGACCGGATATCAAACCTGCAACCTTGGTGAATTGGGACGATGCTCTAACCAACTGAGCTACCCAGCCAGGGCCTGTTATCAGAGCTGTTATTAAATGGAATTATATAGTAATTACTCTCGTATCTGGCTCCTCTTTCTCATCATAATGTCCTGTACCTTAGATTTCAGGGCAGTTAGAATTAATCCTGGATTAGATGATAGTGGAATTTAGCTGACGATGATTGCTACTGCACCCCTTCTACGTGAATTTGGGAGAGCCGTGTGAGGGTCACTCCCTGCTACACTGTCCACATTCAGGGTGAATTAACCTTAATAAATCAAGGAAGTTGAGCATTGACACTACAGAGAGTGTTCAAGGCAGGATGATACCCCAGAGTGAAAAAAAGTCAGACCATTGTTCGGTACTTCAATGGTGGGGTGATCTGAGAGGACTTTCAAGCAAGTTGTGGGAATTCACTGGATCACATAAGGCCTGGGGATGGGTCTGCGTCAGGCATGGCATGATCCAAGGACTCAAGGCTCTTGCTGCTGTATTGTCTCTATTCTCAGGACAGTTTCCCCCGTAACACGGTGGGTCATCCACATTCCCCAAGCTGCATTGATCTTCCAGCCCAGGATTCAGAAAATGCAATTTCCTTTCCCAAAGCTTGGGTATCAAATCTGTTGGGAAGATACTGTGTGGCCCTTCTGGGTCACTGTCATCTCCAAGGTCAGGAAGATGAAGTTCTCTGATTAGAGCATGGCTTAATTATTCCCCCTAATAATGACGACAGTTCTGAAACCATGCATATAATGGCCATCATTCTGACAATCAGGGCACCGAGGTTGATCATGTATTGTTTCTCCCTCATTGAAACTGGGTGTCATCAGAAACCAGGATTCTTGTAACTGTGTTTTTAGTTCAGTAATTACCTTGAACACCTGTCATGTACATGGTACTGGGCCAGCTGCCCTGGAATACCAAGTCCATGCTGTCATGGAGGTTGCAAATTAACAAGGGCGGAATAAAGTATACAATAACTGTATTGAGAGTTGGGGCAAGATAAGAGCAGCAAAGGCATGTGTGGGTGTGTGAGAGAGAATGAAACAAAGGAAAAAAAGAAGCAATCCAAAAGCTACAAAAGGCGGGACTTCCAGCCCTGGGAGACTGAGTTGGATACTGAGGAAACTATACAGCTGGTCACCTGTTCTGGGTTGTGTGGGTTTTTCCCAACAGGACTTAGGTCTAAAAGTAGGTTTCAAGATTATTGAGTGTACATATTCCCTAGTTCTTAAATTTATATATACTTTAATTGCTAAACATTTTGTTTCCAGCTTTTATGCTGTAGTAAGCATGTTATTCCTTAGTGTTTGAAGGGATGTAGGGAGAGGGAAGGCGGAAAACTTCCAAGGTAAAGATTTACAATATCAATAACAAAAAATTATGGGAGGAAGCCGGCTTTAATGTGTTTTTTAAATTTAATTTATTCTTTTTAGAATAAGATGGAGGGAGAAAGAGAAAGAGACATCGATTTGTTGTTCCATTTATTTATGCATTCATTGGTTGCTTCTTGTATGTGCCCTGACTGGGGGTCAAACCCACAACCTTGGTATATTGGGATGACACTCTAACCAACTGAATTACCTGGCCAGGGCTTAATTTTTTTTTTCTAATTTATTTTGACCTTTAGCTTCCTTACCTTCTGGCTCCCACCTACTCAGATAAACCTGATGCATGCTAAAGGTTTTGTTTGTCACCTCAAGGCAGTGTGTCTAGGAACTTGTTTAATTATTAACTCATGGAGAAAGTCACATTTTCCTTTTTTCAAAAGTAGTATTAACATAATACACAAAGCCATGTTAACCTGAATAAATTTAGAAAGGAGAAACAATACCACCACCCCCCCAACTACAAATATACACACACAGATACACACCTTTTAGATTTTGACGACTAGAATCAAGCAGTTCTGGATCACCTAGTAAAATGAGAGAGATCCTCATTGATAAGCTCAAGATTATAGTTTTAGTAAGTTGAAAGAAATAAGAAAAGAAAATCTTTAGATGTCTTCAATGGTTGGGAAGTCTCAGGTGCTTTCTTTATCTTCCTTTCCTTTCTCTTGCCCTCCTCCAGCTCTGCTACAAGGGAGAGGGAAGCTTTGCATTTCTGTTACTCAGAAGTGGTATACAGTTGCCACAGCTCTTGGTATTTTATTCCATGTTAGGCTTTAGTTTTAAGCTTGTGACAGAAACATATGCAATGAAAAATCTGATGCAATGTTGAATAATTGCATTAGAAAAATAAGTGTAATGGTAACCTCCCCTTCCATTCATTCTGTGTGACTTCAGGATCAACAAAGCAATTTTTAAAAAAAGTCTTAATGACCCTGGCTGGTGTGGCTCAGTTAATTGAGTGCCAGCCTACGTACAAACCAAAGAGTCGCGGGTTCGATTCCCAGTCAGGGCACATGCCTGGGTTGTGAGCCAGGTCCCCAATAGGGGCTGTGCAAGAGGCAACTTCACACTGATGTTTCTCTCCCTCTCTTTTTCCCTCCCTTCCCCTCGCTCTAAAAATAAATGAAAAAAATCTTACAAAAAAAGTCATAAAAAAAGTTCTTTTTATCTATTACAATATAAAGCTTTTAGTTTTTTTAAATTTCAGTTTTTCAGTTTAAATTTTTAGTGTTTTTAGTTTTTTGAAATATCTTGAAAAGAGACTTGACATATAGGACTCTAAAATTAATATTACAAAGACCTGTGTCTGAGAGTCAGCTTCCAAAGGTATTGAAATGATATGTCTGTGCATTCTTCTTCTCCACTCAACATTCCATGGAACTCGAAGAACCTGTAGAAAAGAATCATGACCATTATTTTCCTGACAGCCCCTTGTGGAGTATGTCCCCAGCACAGGTCAGGTAAACACGTCTTCCAGATCAGCCTGACCTAAATGGAATCTTAGATCCACTTTACTTAGAAGGTTTGCAAATGGGCTCCTCTTATGTAGGAACCTTAAAGCTGCCCGTCTGTATTAGAGGGTCTGAGCTGGTGTCACACTGAACACAGGACACCAGGAGTCTGTTCCGTGTTGAACATGTGAACTGCTTGAGTGAATGAATGCCCCTACGTGTAGATCTCCTGATAGCTACCGTTGCTGCGCTTTGTGCTGACACAGGCTTGTAGTGTGCCCAGTGATCACTGAAAAGTAACTCCTGTTTTATTAGGGTGCCCGAGGTGGTACAGGAACTTCCCGTGACTGCGCCGGTGGATGACTTCAGGCAGCCTCATTACAGCAGCAATGATAACTTCGAGACACCTTCCAAAAGGGCTCCCGCAAAGAGGAGGGCGGGCAAGTCAAAGAGACCAGAGCAAGACTACTATGAGACAGACTACACGACCGGGGGCGAGTCCTGCGATGAGCTGGAGGAGGACTGGGTCAGGTACGGACTCGACTGTGCTCAGGCCGCCCGCACGTCTCGCCTTCCTGTTGCGGAGCTGTTGCCTCCTAAACCGGGGTGGGCGATATAAATCCATTCTTTGCCAGCCAGGACCGGACATGGTTTTTAATGTTTTTTTCTGAGTACTCTTTTGCCATAAAGATGGGCGCAGAGGGGATATGTTTGGCTGTGACCATGTCTTAAAAACACTTTCAGTGGCGCCCACAAAATGCATGATAAAGTGCAGCAGGGCTCACTCTTTCACCAAGTCACCCAAGAAGGGCCTTTCAAATAAATGAAATACAAGTAAAGAGAAACTTTATTTTATTGATTATAAAATTCCCAGACCGGTGGTTATGTATGGCTTTGCTTCAGCATTTACTTTTAAGCTTTCACGATGAGATCAGACATTGTTTTAAAAGTTTCTCCAGAGGACTTGGGAAAACAGTTCTGTAAACAGTTACCAATTTAATGTCCTCGTCAAGGTTGTAGTTAAGTTCCTTTGTGTGTATGTCAGTGGGTTTGTTATAGTCCATCATCACCACCTATACTCCTGTTTGATGTGTAGCCTTTTTATGCCAAAGTATGCTGAGGACTGGGACACACATCAGTAATGGTTGTGGTATAAATGGTGATTAACCAAAACATTGCTTCTCGGGGTGTGTACAGTCTGAAATCCCTTACTCACTGGGGTTTCTCATACTTTGTTTCCCCCTCTGTCCCTAGGAGTTCTGGCCTAGTTCAGCCATCTATCTGTGAAATGTTTACTTTTAGAAATCCTGAATTCTTGTTTCCCTTTTGAGTGAATCCTTTAATTTCCCCTTTTTGTAAAATGAAGATATTAGAACTGATTTAAATCTAAAATTCGAAATTTCATATTGCTGTGAAGTTCCTTAGTTCTGTAAAACAATTCAGAGTATTTCCTTAGTGGATTATGGGTGAATAGCATTACCTTCTTATGTAAAGAATAGCCAGTATATTGAAAGATACAGGGGATATAGAATTTGAGTTTCTCCCCATAGCTTAATGCATTGCCAAATTATTTATACAACGAGCATGCATTTTTATACATGTGCATTTTAAGGTCTACTTTTATAATCAAAGGACTTAAGCTGTTTCCACTTAGGAGAAACAAGACCAAGATCAAAAACAACAACAACAACAACAACCAAAAAACCCATACCCCAAAACAGCCTGAAAACTATAGGCAGCAGCAGGAGATAGCCGGCTGCCGGTTGGCTGCTGTCGGCCAGGGCTGTGACGACAGCGTTCTTTGTGTTCCCGGATTCCAGGCTTAAGACATTAAACACAAGTTGTGTGATCATGTTGTGTATTCAGAATGAATGAGTTCTTATAACTTGAAACTTAAATTTCATAAATTGCTTTTAACTTCATTTCTAAAAATTATGTAGGCATAGGGTGTTTGTTTTTTTTTAAGTGGTGTATAAAGTGTAATTCTTCTTAAGAGAACTTATTTGCAACCCCCTTTCCTCTTCCCCGTAAGCTAGAAAAAAGAAAACAAGAATGTCACTCTCCACATCCCATCAGCTTTATCTTTGAGGAAGAAGCACTGGATATTATGTCTGCTAAGGATACACAGTCATTTTCTCACTCAATTTTTAGGGAATATCCACCTATCACTTCAGATCATCAAAGACAACTCTATAAGCGAAGTTTTGACACTGGCCTGCAGGAGTACAAGCGCTTACAGGCAGAACTTGATGAGATCAATAAAGAACTCTCTCGTCTGGATAAAGAATTGGATGACTATAGAGAAGAAAGTGAAGAGTACATGGTAAACTCAAACTTGATAATTAATATTATATTACATACACTTTTATTCTGATCTGTAGAGAGCCAGTATCCTTTATACTGATGTTGATACAAAAATTAGTAATTATCAAACTGTAACTTCATTGAAGAATAATTGAAATTGAGTCTTGGATGGAAGTCTTCCAAATTGAAGAGTGTGCTAATACTAATGGAGTTAAGAATTACAAAGCAATAGTCTATGTACATATATCCTTTCCTATTTAAAAGAAAACAACTATATTATTTTTTCTATTTATAGAAAAGTTCATTCTTTTCTATAAGTTCATTTTCTGTATTTACCTGGTTCATTCTTTCTGTAAAAAATTCAAACAATATGGAATTGTATAAATTCCTTAAATTCTGTTGCCTGGTTATCACCAAAATATTAGTTTTTGAACTAGCCCCTCCATGTAGCAGTACACCTAGACATACACAGTCTTTGATAAGGAATTATCTTTTATGTTTTATCTATATACTTCCTGCTTTTTTACTCAAAAATACTTTTTGTTTGTTTTTCTCCTTGATCGCCTGGCTAAGAGAGTTATTTGTCTGTGTATAGTTACTCTTTCCTTTTTAATTCCCCTTTCCACACTATAGGCTTTGGAAGGAAGTAACGCGGCATCGGTCACCCTTGAGGAATTGGGAATTAAGCTCCAGTTCGCTATAGGCAGTGTACCTACACGAATTATTTGGAGTCCCTCTGCATGGAAAATGTGTCACTTCCTCCATTTTTAAATGTATTTAGTCAATCACATCAGCATGGACTCAGTGGATGTGTTACTTATACTTTGGGTTATAATCAAATACTACTTTATTTTGTTGCCTGCATTGTTATAGCCATGACCATTGGGAACTCTTCCAGTTGCCTCTTTGTCTGTTCGATATGCCCCCATCATTGTGGGGGGGTTTTCTTTTTAAATGCTTTCTGGCAATGCCTATATCCTGCTTTTTTTTCTTTTAAATCCTTATCCAAAGATATTTTCATTGATTTTAGATAGAGAGGAAAGGGGGAAGAGAGAGAGAGAAATATTGATTGGTTGCCATCTGTATGTATCCTGACCCGAGATCGAATCCGCAACCTAGGTATGCGCCCTGACTCGGGATTGAATCTGCAACCTTTTGTCGTACTGGATTACGCTCCAGCCAAGGGAGCCACCCAGGCAGGGCTGTCCTGCTTTTTTACTCAACAAAAACCTATGGTTAGCCTTTCATATCAATAATAAAGATCTACCATATTTTGCTGTGTATAATGCATACTTTTTTGCCCAAGCTTTTGAGGGAAAGATATGGATGTGCATTATACGTGGATATAATAATGAGTATAATAATCCCATGTATTATATCCCAATGCACACAAAACCATGGGTGAGCATTATACCTGACAAAATATGGTACTTACTGCAAAAAAAATTTTTGTATGTTAAAAATAGCTACATAATATTCAATTCAGTGGTTGTACCATAGTTTACTTAAGAGTCATTGTCTTCCCCTGACAGGTGTGGCTCAGTGGGTTGGGTGTCATCCTACAAACCAAAACATGCTGGTTTGATTCCCCGTCAGGGCATGTGCCTGGGTTGCAGGCCAGGTCCCTGATTGGGGGCATGCAAGAGGCAACCATTCGATGTTTTCCTCTCACATCGATGTTTCTTGTCCTCTCGTTCACCGTCCCTTCCTCTCTCTCTAAAAATAAATAAAATCTAAAAAAAAAGAAAAAAGTCATCCTCTGTGAACAGACACTCAGGCATGTCTACTCCCTGCCCCCCAGCCCAGTAGCACCTGTAATCCTTTGGTGAGCCTGTCCATGTCTGCGTGCTCGCTTAGCTGGAACAAACTCCAGAATATAAAATTGCTGAGGCAGGAGTAATGCACGTTTAAATTTTTGTTCCAGAACTTCCCTCCAGGAAGATTATATCAACTGCATTCCTGCTAATGATGCTCTAGAGGGCTCATCTAACCCACATTTCACTAATACTTAGTACCTGAAAAATTACTGCCTTGTGTCTTAGTAGTACTTAAACATTTTTTTAATCACATCATTTATTTGAGCCTCATATTCATTTTATAAAATACCATTTGCCATTTTTAATTGGGGTGCTTTGCTTTTCAGTTTTGAAGCATTTGCTTCTTATATAGTTTAACTATTGTTTTATGGCTTTTGTATGGTGTTGTAAACCTTTCTCAACCCAGTGAACAATTAATTATGGATCATTATTGGGTCTTTGATGTAGATGTGCTGAAGTTAGAAAGATAAATAAAATCCTGTGTCAGCCCTCAAAGAGGTCATATCCTAAGAGAGAAACTGACACCTACACAACTTAGATGATGTGGCTAATGCCATATTCACATTATGTGTAGAAGGTACTGTGACTGATTGCTCAGAGAAGGAATAAGGTCTGCTGAAAGCCTGGACAGTTCAGGAGAGGCTTCATTGAGGAGTAACCATTGCAGATTCTCCAGACAAAAGGGGGAGGGGTACTTGAGGACAGGCGTAAGGAGAACTCATTGAAGTCTGGAAGCATTAACATGCTTAATTTTGAAAAGGAATTGCAAATGATGGGAGCTTAGCCTGGAAAGGTGGGGGACTAGACTAGTAGAGAAGTTAATGGGGAGCTCTGACCAGTTTTATAATGGGATATAACTTGATGGGAGCTGTGCTTCACACGAGACCTCTGTGGTGTGAGCATGCACATGGCCTGGCATGGGGGAAGATGAGAGAGGGCAGAACAAATCGTGACCTGCCTCTGTGAGCAGAATGTAGGAAATGTCATCCATTTCTCTTCACTGGCTTCCTCAGGCCTCCTCCTGATCATGGTAGTTTTAAGAGCTTTAAGACTTTGTTTTTTAACTTCCTGTATTTTTGGCAGTTTTAATTTCAAAATATAGCATCAGTAATGTTATTTTTGAAAGAAGAAATGGACCATTAAACATACTCCCTGTGTTTCTCATTAATAGGCTGCTGCTGATGAATACAATAGACTGAAGGAAGTTAAGGGAGTAAGTATCCCGTATTGTAAGATTCTTTTACGAAGAATTTTTCTATTGCATGTTTTTCCTTTAATCTTTAGAATGACTATGAATCCCTTGTCACCCATACACTGATTATAAACAGAAGGCCCAATAATTGCCAGATAAATTATACCCGAGAAGTTGGAACCTTAATTTCAGTTGTTTGCAGCTACAACCAATACTGATTTTTAAAAACTGTTTTAAACGTTGAAGTATATATATGGAAAAGTCCACCAATCAAAGTGTACAACTTGGTAAATTTTCACAAAGCAACCACATACCTTTGTACCTGGCACTCAGATCAAGAAATACATTTCCTACTACCCCTGACAGTGCCCTCTTGTATTCCCTTCCAGTTTCTACTTTCTCTCCAGAAGTAACCACCACTCCAACTTCTAATATCATAGATTAATTTTGCCTGTTTTCAACCTTATATAAATGGAGCCATATATGTGTGATTTTTAAAATTTTTTATTGATTGAGAGAGAGAGAGAGAGAGACATTGATTTGTTGTTCCATTTATTTATTTATTGGTTGCTTCTTATATGTGTCGTGCCCTGGTATTGAACCCACAACCTTGGTGTATCGGGACAATGCTCCAACCAAGCTACCTGGCCAGGGCTGTGTGATTTTTTTTTTGCTCAGTACTATGTCAGTTCCATTCATGTGTTGGCAGGTGGTTGTGGCCCATTTATTTTTACTGTGAATAAAACAGAACTTACTCATTTATTCTGTCATTAAGGAGCATTTGGGTTGTTTCCTGGTTAGGGCTTTTACAACCAGTGCAGCTTCAAACATTTAAGTGTCTATGCACATGTGCACACACCTGTTAGGTATATACTTAGGAGTGAAATTGTGGGGTCCTCGTGCAAGCGTGTATCCGGCCTTGGGTGGGGACTGGCAAACAGCTTTCCCGGTTTGTGCCCATTCATAGTTCCACCAAGAAGTGTGTGTTCCTGGTGCTCTTCCTCCTTACCAACACTTGCCATTATCAGTCTTTCTTGACTTCAAATCATGATTTTTTACTAAAATTTTAGATGATCTTTGTGTTAGCAAAAAAGCCAATAAGCTTTTTTTTTTTTTTTTTGTCACTTTACAAATCATTAGATTAGTGTATTCTTTGTAGAACTCAGGTTAGAAGATCTTGTTCAGCAAAGGAAATTAACTGCCTGTCTGGTTTGAGAGACTGCCAGGTGCCTTACATATGTCATATCATGTTACACTCCCAGCAATTCTGTATGACTAATGTCCCCTGTTTTTTGGTTGACCTGTACCCTCCCAGCAACTACACATAACTCATTTTTATATTGTTAAATTTACCTGGTTCATTTTTTTCCTCCCTCCTTTTAGTCTGCAGATTACAAAAGTAAAAGGAATTACTGCAAGCAGTTGAAGAGTAAGTTGTCACACATCAAGAAAATGGTTGGAGATTATGACAGAGGGAAGACAGAAGGCAGAGTCCAGATTGTCTGAGTGACTAAGATGTGTCTGATGCCTCTGCGCTGCTGTCAGAATGCAAAGTGACTTTGGACTCCAACCAGAAAGGCCAAACCTTTGTGATCCTTACAGAGTTTTGGTAGCTTTAATATCGTCGGTATTGAAGCATTTTATAAATAGCTTTTGATAATCAATTGGGCGGAACACTCCAATTAAGGACATTATGCTGTAAACTTTGGTTCTTTTATTAAGAACTAACTGTTGTTTGAGGTTTTTAAACCCTGAAGGAAGGTCTCTGTGTGGATTGTGCTGTGAACTTTCATGCCATAGGCAGTCATGCCTTAGTGCTTCATTATTTTGAATAGATGATCTCATTTAATCCTCCCAGAATGCTCCCTTCATGTAACTATTATTTATAATCATTCCTTTTTACATAAGGAAACTGGGTCCCTGCAGTAAAGTGAAACTGCATGTTTCCTAGCTGGCAGTTTTGGTTAAGTCTGTTTTATGACTCCATCAATAAAATCCCTGGCCATTTGTATTTTAGCTTATGTGGACATTGCATTCTTCCAACCTCCCTATTGATTTTTTTTTTCTGTGTGTAAATGGTTAAAAGAGCTTTTTATTGTTTTATGTTATCTTGGTAATAAAGATTATATAAAAGTAACAAATTTTGAAGTTTAAAGCTTGTAAATACATACTTTTTAAAAATCAAAATTTCAAACCACTGGTTAGGATTTTATTGTGTATTTTTAAATACTTTTTAATCTTTTATGGTTTACATGCTTTTTTAAAAAACCCACTAGGTTTTTTCATTATATTAGAGTATCTGATTACATTTATAATTTGGTTGTGACTTGAAATGTATCTTACAGGAATGTTCAAGTTCTGTACATATTTTATAAGGTATTAAAACCAGGTGTTTTCTTTCTGTAATATACCTGTTTGATGTCATTAGTGATATTAATTTTAAACTGTACGAAACTACACTCAGCAATGGTATCTGTTATTGTTTTAAACTATTTTGGGTGCTGTGCTGGTTGCTTGTTTCCCGGTTCATTAGCTCTAAGAAGGCCAATTGCCCGAAAGTAGAATCCAGTACCACAGAACATCAGATATTTCACATCGTGCCCTAAAATCTCAGTACTTTTATTAGTAAAGTAAAATTAGCTGATAATACCGGGCATGTCACTAGCCAAGGTGACTGTGAGCCTCCCTCCTTTAGAACTCTGTTTTGGTGAAAATGTTTTGAAGAATCCGTAGCTGATCATTAGTATGCAGTTCAGACACAGAGTGAGAGCGACTTGCTGCCCCACTCACTCCTGCATTCACTGGCTGCTTGCATGCGCCCTGACTGGGGCTGAAACCACAGCCTTGATGTACTGGGACGATGCTCTAACCAACTGAGCTACCCGCTCAGGACCCAAAGATAAACTTTTCTGTAATGTTTCCACTGTAACACTGATTTCTTCAAATTGAAGAAATTCTTAATTTTCCATGTGCTTTACGTACTTATGACTAAATAGCCTATGCTTTTCATACCTTTTGGATTTGCATCAAATGGTAAGGACTCTCTTGAGCAACTTACCTGATTTTTATGTGTGCTAAAATTTTAACTCTTTGTTCTTGGAAGTCAATGTACTTAGTTTATGAAGGTAAGCTTGCCAGTGTTCTGGCCAGGCATAAGTTTGCGTTGTAAAATTGTGCCATACAATTGGACTTTGAAATAAAATCATTTTTCAAATGTGGTACTTAGTAAAGACCACTTCAGGAGCCAGGTTAGGGCATTTCTGCTGGAATTGATATTAACCAGCTGGATATAACTTCGAAGAGGCACTCAAGCAGCTTCCAAGTCTGGAATATAAGAAGTTTAGATTAGATTTCAGAGGTCTCTTCCACCTCTGACCTCCTGAGATTCTACTGCCTGCATTCTACTTTCTACTCTGTGTACCATTGTTCAAGATTTTGTTATGAAAGCATGTGGTCCATTTGATAAAGGTTCATTGCATAACATAGTTTCCTTCCATCTGTGTTTTGTATGAAGAGTAGATCAACATTTTATTTTCTTTATTTTGAAAATTTAAATAAGTACAAAAAACTATAAACATACATGTACCCACTACCCAGAAATAACTGGTTTGTCATATATACTTTGTATTTTTTGAAATGTCTTAGTATTTATAGTAAAAGTTACATTGTATATACACACATACATATATGAAATATTTAACTTCTTACAACAGTCGATAGACTTGCAACCATTTCTCATTTTACAGTAAAGAAAACTAATGATCTGATGGATTAGCTGGTCCACTGTCAAAAGTGACTAAACTAGGAATAGTTGATTATTACATTCTATACTCCCATTCCATCTTGACTTTGTCAATAAATTAATGGGTTGGATAAGGTGGAGTTGCTCTGATGTTAATAAAATGTCCTATTTTAATTTTGAGTGCATTTAGGTACTTTTAATAACATGAATGTCAATATCTCAGGGATCTGTAACCACCTGAATGGGGGTATGTATGTGTAAAGAAAGGTCAGGGCAAGAGTGTTCTTTAATCAGTTCAGGGATGTTAGCTTCAGTTGTGGGGGGTGGAGAGGTGGGGAGAGTTCCTAACGAACACATTCTTCCTTCTCCAGCATTAAGATTGGAAGTGTTGCAACTGGACATTTTTAAAGGCTCAGCCAGAGAAATAATTCAAACTCAATCTCCTGGCAGCTCATGGTTCTGCTACATTCACCTTGCCACCTCTCATGTGTGAAAACACAAATAAATTAGAAAACTCTCATCTCTCCTCCTCTGTTTCATATTGTTAACATTTCTTTTAATGGGACTATTTTTCATGAATAAAATGCCCAAGTATCCTGGGTAGTTTTTAGAAAACTGTGTTAAAATAATACCACTTTGGAGTTAGAGAAAGAACATGAACACAGAACTATGGTTTGTGTGTGTGTGTGACTGCAACAAATGTGGAATGGTGTTCCAAAGAAAAACAAAACCCTCCAGTTGCTGCCAAAGAACCTGCTTGTTCTTTCCTGCATGTGTTCTTGCCTTGCCCTTTAACAATTACTTGCTATGTGACCTTGGGCAAATAGCCTTCCTGTATCACATTTTGCTTATTTGAAAGAGATATTTCTACCTAATAGAGTTATATGAAGGTAGGTAGTAAACGTGTGACTTAGACCAGCCCTTGTCAGAAAGTAAATAGTAAATATGGCCGGTTATATCTTGTTCCCAAAGACAGAAGGTGAAACTTTAAACAACTTTTTAAAAAGAAAATTGTGTCTTAAATGTTTGTATCTCATCCCGATCCCCTATATGCTTCGTCTGTGTTGGGTGCAGCTTTAGGGTGTAAATTCTAAGTTCTAGACATAACTGCATTAGGCTTGGCATTGTGACTGTTCATAAATGATTAACAAATGTTTTAAAAGAATAGAGTTTACATATCAAGATAAGGAATATTAGGTACTGTTATAAGCAATTCTGGAGGTTTTTAATGAGTCTCGAATGATTTAAGTTCCATAAAAAGGTATTGGAATAGGCACATTCACCTCTCCAGTCTTTAAAGATGCACACTTTGAATTTCAACTTTATTCCACTAGCTGAGCTGTTCATGAATTTCCTAACTCTGGATTGTGTCCAGCCACCTATGGGCAAAGAACAAATTGTTCCATTCTTTATAGTTGTGACTTAGTTTTACAAGTTGAAATATTTGGCTAGGTTAGATCATTCATTCTACTACTTGGTACACAATTAGAATATTGTGTCATAATTATGCCAAGGTATTACCATGGATTTATACCTACTGCATTTTGCTTTCCTTTAGTACCATTCCTAGGTGAGTCAAGATCTATAACTGAAATCTGTAAGAGGAGATTAAACTTACAATTCTTAAGAGTCTGAATGATTGAGCCTCCTCTCCACAAATGTGCTTTCATTTAAACTTACCGGGGAGTCCTCTGTCCTTTCCCTGGTTTTCCATTTAAAAAGTTTCCAGGGTAGTAAACCTAAGTGAGAAACTTGGAGCTTAGGGTTGTGGCTGTTTGTCCTATAATAATGCACCCCATCTTGGAATAGGAAGATCAATCAGAACAGAAGGAAAGAAAAAGGAGAAAGCCTGGAGTTTCTAGAAGGAAGGGAGGATGGAAAGAAAGTGGGAAGGGAAAGGAAGAAGTGTGGAATTTATGTGTGAGTTCTGTAGAGGAGTCAACGATAGGAGGGAGGCCAAAATGGAAGGTGACTGGCACTGGGAAAGAATCAAATGCTAATTTTGTCTCCCCCTTTTAAAGACACCACCACCAACACTAAACAAATAAGACCTTGTCGTCTGGGGGGAAATAAAAGTAGCTGGTTATGGTGCTGCCACCATGTGATGTGTAAGCACTGTAGGGTAGATGGAATTATTCCTATTTCATAAGTGATTTGCTTGAGATCACCCAGTTAGTGTGGAAGAGCTTGATTTTAAATCCAGGTCTGTTCTTTCCACTACTATGTGGGATGGCTTCTGTTTATGTTTTTGAGGGGGTAGAACACATGGGAAGATTTTGATGCTAACAAAGCGATACAGGCAACAGAGGGAAAGCATATGCTAATAGGGAAACAAAGCAGCTCCAGATACTGTAGTTCCCTTCTGCTCTTCCTCTCCTGGGCATAACCTTTTTTTTTCAAATATCCTAGGATGCCTTGCCTCTCCATTTCTTGAGCATGGGAAATACACAGTTCCATATGTATTAGCAGGCATCTCAAACAACTTTTCCAAAACTGAACTGATCTTATGCCACCCCCCACCCTCTCAAGAACTGCAACTCCAAACTTACAATTGCTCAACTAAAGAATTTTGGAGTTATTGGTTCTTCGTTCATGTCCAATCTATCCGCAAGATTGCGAATCCAACAGTTTCTCACTTGCTGCACTGCCATACTACACTAGTTGAAGCCATCATCATTCCCGCCAAGTTCCCACCACGCAGGGAGCCACCCACCTCTCTGATCTCTGTGGTCACTGTTCATCCCCTGCTTTGTCAAGCCAATGCTCTTCCACATCTGTACTTGCATCTCCCTTCACCTGGAGAGAGAGATCTTCCCTAGTATCAGCGTGGTTAATTACGTATTCTGATCATGGTTTAACTGCCTTGGTGTGGACTCCTCTGACCACGCTATTTTAAACTGCAAACTGTTCCCCCTGCGATGCTTCATTTTTCTCTATGCCACTATCACCATTTGAGAGAGTATGCTATTCTTGATAACACTCTCCATATAGTAGAAGGAAACTCCATGAGGCCAAGAATTTTGATCAGTTTTTCATTGCATTTCCTCGGTGCTTAGAACTGTATCCGGCCCAAAGTGGGTGTTCAATAAAATATTTGTTGCACTAACAGCAGGAGCAGCACAAGCGTCCCAGAAAAGTGATGCTTAACAAGGTTCTGGTTTAGCTGCTGCTGCTGTGGTGTGAGTTCTCCGTGCCAACCTTTCAGAAATAAAGTCATGCTCCTCAGTTCTGGGTCTGCATTACCGGTCTTCGACCTTTCAAGACCGAATGACGCTTTTCTCACGTCTCCGTTAGCTGGAAGGTGGACTAAAGGTCCCTTCCCCTTCACTCTAAACCAGTTCGGAGAAAGCCGCGGCTCGGGAACACCCAGCTCCGACAACCTCCGCTTGAACAGATCAGAACTTTTCTGCGTGGTCTCCGTGCGCGGCGGAAGGACTTTGGAGGCGCCCTTGGAGAGGATTGGGCGGAGCTTCCGGACTGAGCGGCTTCCGGGCAAAGCGGCGTCCGGCGAGACTGGTGAGTCTGCGGGTGGAACCAGGCGCAGAGCGGAGGCGTGGACCGCTTGCCTGGGGAAAACGGCTGCGGGGAAGGATCCTCACTCTCCCGGGCCGAGGCTGAATCGCCCTGACCAGCGTCTCAGGGAATGAGGATGTGAGGGAGCGTGTGGAAGAGGAGGGCAGTTTCTGACTGGGGAGCTGCGTGGAAACCGCTGGGGCTGCTACTCTGGGGAACGTCCTTAAGGCAGAGCGCGAGTTTTGGGAATTGTGATCCTGGTTTCGAGTCTGTGACTCGCCTCCAGCTTTGTGGCCTCGAGAGAGTTATCAGCCTTCGAGTCTTGAGTTCCATACCTGAAAATCAGGGCAGTAATCCCCCTTTGTCTGTCTTAGAGCGCTTTCTAAGAGAAGGTCGGAGGAAAAGCTCCCTATATTGGATATTTGGTGCAGACTTCATTTGTTTGCAGGTAGCATTCTGTGCTCACCTGACAGGAATCCCACTAATATGCTTACGCCAGGGGGCGTGGCTTCTCTGGGGTTGGATTCCCAGGAAACGGGTCAGTGATATTTTAAGATGGAATATCAGGAAGTCATAGGAGATGACTGACCGAAGAAGTCACCAAGTACATCTTTCTCAAGAATATATAACCCTGTTTCTCTTAACAACATGCATTGTAAAAATCCAACTTCACTTCTAACGTCTGCAGTTATGGGGAGCTTAATACCTGTCCTATCCCTGTAGTTTCCCATTGAAGGCAGGTCTAATTAAAAAGTACTTGTATGCAGTGAGCCAGAAGTGTTCCCACTTGGAGTTTCTGTTCTGACTTTGTTTCTAAACTTTCCGAGAATTCAAAGTAATAAACTAAAAATAGTTTCATATGATGGGTGGCAGTAGCCACTTATTAAAGAATTTGAGTTTGAAAACGCATAGAAGATCAAAATGTTTAGTCACTGTTACTCTGTAGTTACTATGTTACTACATATCATTAAACCTACAAGGCACCAACATAGCTATTGAAATAGCATGGAAGTAACAGTAAGTCATTTCTCCTTACTTCAGGATGTTAAAGTGGATCACCAGATTTCCTGAAATAAGCAAATCTCTTCCAACGCCAGGGAGTGGTTAATTCAGTGAGAGACACAGACCTTTAGTAAATAATATCTAATTATAGCAGGTGCCACAGGAAACAGTGTGTTGTAAAAACAGTCCAACTTGTCAATAATTTTAATTCCAGAAGTCCATTTATATAGCTCAGTTCTTTAAATTTTAAAATACGGTGGCAGAAATAATGCCCCTTTTTTATTACAAAATCATAAGTATGCAATTCTCTTAACATAATATCACACTCAAGCACAGCATATAACATTGTAGGTGAAATGTTCAAATTAAAACTATAAATTATTACACCCATTTTATTACCCTACCAATCATGTTCAAGCATGCATTACTTCTGCCAGACCTTGTATATACTTTATAGCACCAATATTATAAATGGAGGGTAAGGTGTTGGTGATGGTCCTTGTCATAAAGGTTAATCTTTAACACTGCCAGTGATGGGATTTATTTTTTCCTTAATGTCTGGGCACTTAGGATTCCTTTGAACCTTCACCTGTGCACAGAGGAAGCTGAGGATGAGAGTGTGGGGTAGGGAGGGAGATGCCATTGGGGAGGGTAGAGGTGGTGATGTGATGGGGCGGTTATTGCTTGATTATGGTTAATAGGTTCCCCGGACCACCTGTGTTATCCATGATTATTAGAGAAATACATGTTCATATTGAAAATATGAAAATACAGAAAAGAACCAAGAAACAAAAAAAGGAATCATCCTTAATTCTGTCACCCAGCTGAAACCTATTTTGAAATTGTCCTATTTATTAAATTTGTCATAGTTATTGAATTATTAAATATTTCTTTATTTTTTAATAGTTGAGATTAGTGTAGGTTTAATATTATGTCATCCTTTGAATTATGAGCCATAAGCATTTACCATTTATAAATAATAAATTTCATTTAAAAACTTGATTATGAGAATATTCTTACATACACAAAATTGGAGAGGAAGTACAATGAATCACCATATATCCATCACTCAGATGTAATAATCATCAGTTGTAGCTAATCTTTAAAAAAATGTTTTTTAGTCCTGGCTGTTTCGGGTCAGTGGATTGAGAGCCAGCCTACAATCCAAAAGGTCGCCGGTTTCATTCCCAGTCAGGACACTTGCCTAGGTTGCTGGCCAAGAGGCAACTCATTGATGTGTTTCTCTCACATTGATGTTTCTCTCCCTCTCTTTCTTCCTTCCATTCTCTGTAAAAAATAAATAAAATCTTTAAAAAACAAAAATACAATTTTTTATTGTTTATGCTATTACAGTTGTCCCAATATTTCCTTCTTTGTCCCCTGCCTCATCTTGTTTTATCTACATCCATATCTACTTCTAATCTATGGTCCTGTCCTATGACATGTTTCTAAAAAAACTTCTCAGAATATATATCAATCGGTGCCAGATTTGTGTGTAAATATTTGTATTCTTTCTTGGGGACAGGAAAAAGTTCCATGGGGATTTTGTAAAGTATTTCACCTAAACAATTTTTGAATAAACTTCAAGAATATAAGATGACCTTGCATTGTGACTTTTTTTCTTACTTTGTTTACTTCCCCCTCTTTTCAGTTTTAATTGTAGGCATTTGGTGACAAAAATCTTCAGGAAATTCACAGTCTAATGATTGTTATAGGATATTGAATAATATAATACATTTAAGAAAAAAATGGATGAAGAACCTGAAAGAACTAAGCGATGGGAAGGAGGTTATGAAAGAACATGGTGAGTAGAAAAGTATTACAATATCTCCTCTTTTAGGCACTTTTTTGCAACTTTATTGAAGTGTATTTTACAAATGTTAAAATTCATCTGTTTCCAGTGTATAATTTGGTAATTTTAAAAAATTTGTTCAGTTGTGCATTCATTACCATAAATCAGTTTTAGAACATTTACAACATTTTTTAAAATGGATTTTGAGAGAGAAAAACATTGATTTGTTGCTCCACCCATTTATGCATTCATTGGTGGTTTCTTTTGTTTCCCTTGCCTGAGGAGATACATCAGATAAAATATTGCTGTGAACAATGTCCCAGATTTTACTGCCTGTGTTTTCTTCTAGGATTTTTATGGTGTCAGGTTTAAATTTAAGTCTTTAATCTATTTTGAATTTATTCTTGCGTGTGATGTAAGAAGGCAGTCTAGTTTCATTTTTCTGCACTTATCTGTCCAATTTTCCCAGTACCATTTATTGAATAACTATCTTTAGCACATTGTATGTGCTTGCTTCTTCTGTCAGATATTGATTGACTATATAGGCATGGCTTCATTTCTGGGCTGTCTTTTCTGTTCTGCTGATCTCTGTGTCTGTTTTTATGCCATTAGTTGTTTCTTGTAAATGCCCTGATGAGGGATCGAACTACAACCTTTGCATGTGCGGACAGCGCTCCAACCAACTGACCACTCCACCAGGGCTTAGAACATTTTTACCAGCCCAGTAAGATCTATCATGCTCACTTACAGTAAATTCAATTTATACCTCTAGCCCTAGGCAACTACTAACACCCTTGCTGTCTCTCTAGATTTGCCCTTTCTGGACATTGCATGTAAATGTAATCATATAATATATGGTCAGTTGTATCTGCCTTCTTTCACTTAGTATGCTGTTTTCATCTTGGCAAGGTAGCTCAGTTGGTTAAAGCATTGTCATAATATGCCAAGATTGTGGATGTGATCTCTGGTCAGGGCACATCCAAAAAGCAACCAATGAGTGCATAAATACATGGGACAGCAAATTGATGTTTCTCTCTGCCTCTGCCTCTGCCTCTGCCTCTGCCTCTGTCTCTCTCTCTCTCTGTCTTCCCTACGCTCTAAAATAAATTTTTTAAAAAGCATACTATTTTTAAATTTCATCCATGTAGCATATATCAGTAATTCATTTTTTTTTTTTTTTTTTTTGGCGAATGTAGTATTACATGGTTATACCATATAATTATTGATCCATTCATCAGTTGATGGACATTTAGATTGTTTACAATTTTGGGCCATTAAGAATAATGCTCCAGTGGCCCTGGCTGGTGTGGCTCAATGGATTGAGTGCAGGCCTGCAAACCAAAGGGTTGCGGGTTCCATTCCCAGTCAGGGCACATGCCTTGGTTGCGGCCAGGTCCCCAGCAGGGGGCGCGTGAGAGGCACCCACACATTGATGATTCCCTCTTTCCCTCCCTTTCCCTCTCTAAAAATAAATAAAATCATAAAGTAAAAAGAAAAAAAGAATGATGCAGCAGTGAACATTTACGTGCAAATCTTTATGTGAACATATGTTTTTATTTCTCTTGGGCTGATAAACTTTTAGCTTATCTTTTTAAATAAGTAATTACCGCTTATAGGGAGATTCTTAAAGAAGATGAATCAGGATCACTGAAAGCTACAATAGAAGACATTCTCTTCAAAGCAAAGAGAAAAAGGTACGTAAACTTTTTGTCAGTGTTTTACAAAAGGTAAAATATATTCCTTTAAGCCTTTCTGTCCACCTGTACTCACTCCTCAGTGTTTCAGGGAAACTGACTTGTAATCTGAATACAGGGAAGGAACCAGCAACTTAGTGCTTCGGCAGAGAAATGGGTCTTCAAGGACTTTCTAAAGTGCCTATAATAATGTGAATTCCTTAAGTTAATAATTTGTTTCACTAAAAAGATGCAGTTTAGTTGAAAATTATATTGATTTTTGGGGGGGTAGTATATGGTTGTTCATTAAAATGTTTGCATAATTTTAACAGAGTATTTGAGCACCATGGACAAGTTCGACTTGGAATGGTATGTTATTTTTTTTTCCTTTACTGGTACAGAACTATTTTGGGGTGAAGAAGTATTCTGGCTTGATAGAATAAACAATTGTGAAACAACAAACCTTTTAAAAGATCATATTAAAATATATGTATAGACTATGTGAATACTAAGTGCCATTTTTACTTCTTGGTCAAAAATGTGTTTGAAAATTTTCCTCCTTTGTACTTCTTTTTTGTAGATGCGCCATCTTTATGTGGTAGTAGATGGATCAAGAACAATGGAAGACCAAGATTTAAAGCCGAATAGACTGACATGTACTTTAAAGGTAAAAGAGAAGTTTTAAAAGGATACAGTTGGTTTTTTTAAGTTTGAGTTAATACAAACTGTAGCTAAGTAGAAGTGCTGCTACCAGATCATTTAGGGAAATGATACCCAAAAATAACTGATCACAGTAGTCCCCCCACCTATCCCCAGATTCAATTACCTATGGTCAACCATGGTCTGAAAATATTAAATAGAAAATGCAAGAGAAAAACAATTCATAAGTTTTAAATTGCATGTCGTTCTGAGTAGCGTGATGAAATCTTACAGTGTGTTGCTCTGTCCTGCCGTGTCCCACACAGACAGGAGTCGTCCGTCTGTCCAGGGCGTCCGCTCTGTATGCACAATAAGGTATTTAGAGAGAGACACACACAGAAACCACATGTACATAACTTTTATTACAGTATATTATTATAATTGTTCTATTTTATTATTAGTTATTTTTGTTACTTTCTTATGTGCCTAATTTATAAATTACACCCTTTTATAGGTATGTTTGTATAGGAAAAAAACTATTGCAGCTTCAGGCATCCCTGGGGGTCTTAGAATGTATCCCCTAAAGATATGGGGTGGATTGTGATGTTAATGCTGTTAATTTCTACCCTCTCCTCTAAGTCAGAATCTTGTTTTGTCAGTTATTCCTCTTCTTTATTGAATCTTTTTCCTCCTTTGAGTCACTTGAATTAACCTCCTCAGTTTATAAATACATTCAGATTATTCCTGACTTACCAAAACCCATCCCTAGTTCTGCTCATTCTCCTTTTCTGTCTTCATTGGATCCTTTCCTTGTTTAGATGGTTTCTGTCTCACACGTCCAATGGTTCCATCTCTAAGGCCTAGCTTAAACCTATCTCATCACTTACCATTTCAAATTCAGGTATAATATTTTATTTTTTATTTATTTCATATTCCAAATTTTATCACTTTTTATTTAATATTTTTGCTACTGAACATTTTTTGAAAATCTATAAACTTAAAAATCATGCTTGATAAATAAGTTTCCCAAAAGATGTCCTCTGTAATTGTTATTTTGTTCTTACCTAGTATTTCCTTTTTGTTTTATTTGAACAGTTGTTGGAGTATTTCGTAGAGGAGTATTTTGATCAAAATCCTATTAGTCAGGTATGTAAATAAGTGATGAAATTCAGGATTAGATTCCTGATATTACTGCCAAATATAATTTATTTTTAAAACATTCATCATCTGTTCTATGAATTATTAAGTAATTCAGATTATGTACCAGTTTTTGGTACACTTTTCAATGAAAAGCAAGTAATTCTAAAAGTTAAATTATGTGCAATGAACTCAGCTGAATTTATGTCAACAGCATCATGAGAAAAAGTTTCTCATGTTGCGGATTTCTTTGGTAATTACTAATTTATATTAATGTACATTCTTATCAAAAAGAAATAATTTGTTAAATTAATAATTTTTTAATTTTATTTTTAGATTGGAATTATTGTGACAAAGAGTAAAAGAGCTGAAAAACTGACAGAACTCTCAGGTATGCCTCAATTACCTTTATAGGATTCGCCACCTGGGCTTTATTTACCCAGCCTTGTAACCCTGTTCATAAGTTTGCCTCGTAAGTAAAATTAGGCCTTCCTATATGTTCTCTATTAAACTCTCTATTGAACTCAGTATCTAAGATGAAGTGTTTTAAATTGAGTTCTGCACATTGGTGAATAGTATTTCAATGAAAGTAGTATGTTTACTTAAGATACGTACATTCATCCCAAAAGTAGTAAAATTATTGTGACCATTCAGAAAATCCACTTAATTTTAAAATTAATTTTTTACAAGTTAAATCTCTAATTTAAAGCGTGAAAAATATAAAAAGTTAATTGTAGCCCTGGCCGGGTAGCTCAGTTAGTTAGAGTGTCCTAATACACTAAGGTTATGGATTTGATCCCTGGTCAGGGCACATACCAGAAGCAACCAATGAATGCATAAATGAGTAGAAAAACAAATTGATGTTTCCCTCTCTCTCTCTCATCAGTAAATTTTAAGAAAAAATTTTAAATTGTTAATGATTCAGTTTTTCCGTTTTCATGGCATGCCTAACTGAATTTTAGTCTTTTAAAAGATAATGGCAGGTTTTTATTTGCTTTGTTATATGTTGTTACAAACTTACATCACTAGTTCTGTTTTATTTTCTGTGAAATACACTTTTTCTTAAATGTCATTCTCAACCTTTCTTCCTCACTAATACACATGAAGGTAATGACATACTTTTATTATTAATAATTTTCCACTATGGCAATAAGGAGTAAAATGTATGTTAGCCTGGAGTGATCCAGCAAACTCAGTGGCAAGTAATCAAAAAAAAAAAAAAATCTAACTAGCTTAGGCACAAAAAGGAAATTATTTGCTTATGTTCTGAGATAGGCTGATCTCATGTGTAATTGTTTCCAGTGGTCCTAGCTCTGCCGGGCTTCTTCCTCTGACAGGTTTTCTGTGAGCTGAAAAGATGTCTATTAATACCCCAAGACTACATGACTTTTGTAGTCTGTAGCTTTAGCACAGGTCCCAGAGAGGACTCCTACTGCCCTTACTTTTTATGACCTGCCTATCCATGAACAGTCAACGTGGCCAAGGGAATGAAGTGTTTGGTCCATAGGCCTGGATTACACGTCTGTGCCTGGAGCAGGATGGAAAGCAGGGTGGGCTTCATCAGAACCACATGGTCTAAGCTGGATTATCACACAGTGCAGAAAAGAAAAGATGTAGTGCCACCCCTACTGTCTTTTCCCCAAAATTAATAATAGTTTTCCATGTGTGCCAAGAGGTCATACACATAGAGATGAAAAATTCTCTAGAGATTCTGATAGAACTGTGGAAGGCACCCTCTCTCTCTCTGATCAGAATGGCTGCTGTAAACCACACTGATGGTAATGTAGTATGTTTTATTTCTCATACAATACAATGGGAGATGAAAGAAATATGTGTATCTTATGGTAGAAAAAGAAGTGGATAGAGAGAGCCAGGAGATCGAGGTTTGAGTGCTGGTCCTGCCACTGGTAGGTGTATGTCTTTGGACAGATCATTTACCGTATTAGATTTGTTTCTCGCTGATGAAAGGAGGAATTCGGACATCATGAGATACTTTTAATTTCTAAAAGTTTATGATTCCAAGAATAAATATGTGGAATATATATTAAATATGGCAAATGGTTAATATTTTAAAACTTAATTCTCTTTATAGAATGTACAAGTCTAATAAGGTGAGCCCTAATGTAAACTATGGACTTTGGGTGAGAATGATGTTTCAATGTAGTTTCATCAGTTGTAACTAACATTTTTGATAATAGATAGTAGGGTCTGGGGAAAAATGTATGTCTGGGGCAGGAACTCTTTGTACTTTATGCCCAGTTTTGCTGTGAACCTGACACTTCTTTAAAAAACAAAATCTATTAAATGTTTAAAAAAAACCCAACTTATTCTGTGCCCACTTCAGCAGCACATATACTGTAATTTATTCGGATAAATAACACAAAGAAGGTACAAGAAGATGAATGGGCAAAGAAGACATAATTCATACCAGGATTACCAAAAAAAAAAATCTAAAGAGAGGTTAGCCAAACAAGTGATAAAAAGCAAATAAACCACTCAACAAGATTTTATTGTTTTATGTATTTTAAATTAGCAAAATGAAGTTTCAAAAGGAATATATTGCTTGCTGACCACAGAGAAATTGGTACTTAGAGGGGTGATAACCTGGTTAATTAGTTGAACATTTGGGTTGGGGGTGGAGCCATAAAAATGGTTGTTCCTGTGAATTATACTTAGAAAATATTATAAAAGCAGAAAAAACCTAACTCAACAAATATACTTTTTTAACAATACATAGTGTCAAATTGGAAATAACTTAAATATTCAACAGTAGGTAGGTAGTTTAATGAATTATACTATATGATAAAATCAATTTAATAATGTTTTGATTGTTGTTAATTACAGTAATGTGGAGACAGTGTTAAAACAGGAAAAAAGTGTCAGAAGAATATCATATATATACTTTTAAAAATTGATTTGAGAGAGAGAAACGTGATTTGTTTTTTCACTCATTTATGCATTCCTTGGTTGATTCTTGTATGTGCTCTGACTGGGAATTGAACCCACAACCTTGGTGTATCAGGACAGTGATCTAACCAACTCAGCTAACCCAGCCAGGGCTGAAGAATACCATATTTCATTGGATCTCATATTTCATTATTTATGAGATACCTTTAATTTATCAGCCATCAAGAAGGAAACATGGTTTGCGACTTGTTCACACCAGCTTCTTGGTGATTTACTGTGTTTGTCAACTATTCTAAGGAATTTGGTAGCTTCTCCTCGCTTCATTTGTATTGCCTAACTTGAGATAGAGAATCTTTTCAGATGTTAACCTTTTGAGGTGTTATTTCCATAACAGAAGATAACACAGCTTTGTCTATTTGTGAAAACCCTCCTTTCTTAGGTTTTTATAAAGCTTTTGGGTTTTTCCGCTGAAGAAAAATGTAGAATTGCTGGCATGCTTCCATCAGTGAATTTTTGCTTCACTTATAACAAGTTTACACTTTTCTAAAAATACTTTAAATCACAGTTAAACTTAACATGAAAAGCACAAACAATGTACATAATGCAGTTGAAACAAAAACACATCCATAGCCATTCACAGGTTCCCACATGAGCAGGCAATGACACCTGTGTCACAAATGCTGCATGGCTGCCAGTGATGATAAGACACATTGTGATTTAAGAGATGTTAAAATGGGAACATATACATTAGTCTTAAAAATAATGAAATAGGGAAATGTTAAAGGTAAAAAGTTATGCCCTCTCGGTTAATGTTATTTAAAATGTGTACTAATAGATAAGAAGAGATTATTTGTACAGCAGATCCTTGAGTAACATCAAGTTCAGCAGCATTTCATTATAGTATAGATGAGATGCCGTAGAAACTTAACTTTTCTTTATATCAACTAGCCTATGGTAAAATTGGTCTAATTTTACATTGTTTCTCTTAGTCGCAGAAACTATCATGATGTTAAGTGAAAACTTGCTGTATTATTTTTTAAGTATGAAGTGAAACATTATATAACAAACATCTCTGTTAAAAGTTCAAGTTGCTAAAAACAAATTGAAGGGATTCTGTTCTGTAACATAAATATGTAAATTTTGGGAGAGACATTAATTTCTATAATGCATATATAGGGTTTTATTAAAAGTAAATTAACAGGGAGAACTCTTTGTAAAGTATATGATTGTCTGACCACTGTGGTGTACACCTGAAAGTAATACAAAATAATATTGAATGTTAACTGTAATTTAAAACATTTAAAAACTAAAAAATAAAGATAAATAAATAAAAATAAATTATTCCATTTCTATTTTAGGAAACCCTAGAAAACACATAACATCTTTGAAGAAAGCTGTAGATATGACCTGCCATGGAGAGCCATCTCTTTATAACTCCTTAAATATGGCTATGCAAACTCTAAAGTTAGTGTTTTACATTTATTATATATAATTAATTTCAAATTTTTTGGAATGAATTAAGTTGAAATGATAATATGTTAATACATGTCTCTGTAAACCCAGGTATAATGAAATCATTATTAATACAAATACATAATGTCACTTATGATGTTTAGTATGATAGTAATTTTTATTTTACATTTTAATTGGTGAGGTATATTCTTTAACGTTTTAGAAAAACATAATTAATATTGTAATAGTGGAACAAAAATACATTGATGAAAAATTTTGAAAATTGATTGTATATGGAATTCATTTTGTATAATAATTTTCAGTTTGTTGTATATTTATTGACTTTTATTAGCCTCTTTGGTAATCTGCACATTAATAGCACTCTTTTCCAACAAGTTCAAGTATGTGGCATATAATTTACATCTGAGAGGAAGTATTCAATATAGTTAAAGCTTATATATTTTGTCCCTGGCTAGTCTATCCTGACTCAGGTTTTTCTATGTTTACATAATAGATATATTTCTAGTTTAAAAGTAGATGATAAGTAGATAATATACCTAGTAAAGGTAGGCACAATAGCAGCATCCACAAGTGAAAGCTGAGAGCCTACCAATGGAGATATAAGCAAGAAGGCTATAAATAACTGATAAAATTGCTCCTAAAAGCATAGACATCGCTGGTATAGAGCATAACTGCTTACCATATATTAAAATTCCATAAGCCATCATTTAATTAAATGGTACACAAAAATAAATGTTTATTATTATGACTCTGAATCACCATGACGGTAAATTACAGACTTTAAATAAGAAAGGAGTACCTTACTGTTGTTAAGCCATATATATACATCTTAAATTTGATTCATATGGTCTTGTCATACTTTCCAATGTACCCATTGGAAGAGAGTTAATACTTTGCATGAAACAAATCTACTAGAATGTAAGCTTCATGACATTAGGAACTTTTGTCAGTCTCATTTACTACTCTATCCACAGAACTTAAGAGATTTCAACTCATTCCTTTGCAGTGTTGAAACAAATGATATATTCTATAGTCTAAGTGTATAAGCCATGTACACTATCCTTTTTGGGTAAATTTTCATTGGTGTAATGTGTTACACCTAATTGGAGTGTATTTTATCTTTCTTTAGACACATGCCTGGACATACAAGTAGAGAAGTCTTAATCATCTTTAGCAGCCTCACAACTTGTGATCCATCTAATATCTATGACCTAATCAAGGTAGTCCAATATTTTTATAATCAAAATCAAAGTTACAACTTCAAAGAAAATTCTGTAGTAAATTTATTACTAGTTTTCAGAGCATTCTCTTTATTTTACAAAAACATTAATTGTTCAATGTTTTTTCTCCCCCCCCCCCCAAACTGTCCATTTACTTGGATTTTATGAAGACTCTAAAGGCAACTAAAATTAGAGTGTCTGTTATTGGATTGTCTGCAGAAGTTCGGGTTTGCACTGTGCTTGCTCGTGAAACTGGTGGTATTTATCTAGAATTCTTTAATATTTACTCATAATTACTATGTAAGAAGTAACAAGTTATTAAAATAGGATGTTTTAACCTGTTTTTAAGCTACTAAACTTAAATCAGTTCATGTACTGAAGTCCAAAATATGGGTAGTCATCTTAAATAGATCAATTATTCTGTTGATATCATCTCAAAATGCAAGGAATTTTCAGAAGCTATGTTAGTGTTCAGAAAAAGCAGTATAACTCTTGAAAAGCTAGAAATTCCACTAAATGTAATACTTTGTTAAGATCCTATAACTTGGCTTTAATAAAATTGTAATTATAGTAATTCCTAGAGAAGTCAATTTAAAGATGTTTTTAAGTAAGATTTTTGAAAAATCATAATTCAAATATTTATTTTGAAAATGTACATTTTCAGATAGTAAAATTTTTACAGAATTAGTTAGAAATTTTGTAATTCATTCCTGTGCCTGGAAAGCTGATTTTATTTCCTTTTGCTTTTCATCTTGTTAGGTACATACCATGTTATTTTAGATGAAAGCCATTACAAAGAATTGCTGATGCATCATGTTAGTCCTCCTCCTGCAAGCTCAAGTTCTGAATGCTCACTCATTCGAATGGGTAAGTATTTATTTTGTGTGATTTTAAAATAGACACTTTGAAAAATATATTTTGGCTCAAACTAGACTTTCTGTTTTCATTTGTACAAGTTATTGTAACATTTAATATTTCTTTTTTAATCCTGACTCAAGAATATATTTTATTGATTTTTGAGAGAGAGGAAGGAAGAGAGAGCGAGAGCTAGAGAGAAAGAGAAACATTGATGTGAGAGAGAAACATCAGTTGGTTGCCTGCCATATGCGCCCCAACAGGGAATTGAACCTGAAACCTAGGTATATGCTCTGACCAGATATTGAACCCACAGCCTTTCAGTGTGTGGGACAGTGCTCCCACCAGCTGAGCCACTCGGCCAGGGCAACATATGAGGGTTTTGTTTTTTTTTTTAACTTACATGTTTTATAATTAGAGAAAATTATGCTGTTGAAGCAATTTTGGAAAATTACAGAGATGTAAGAAGAAAATTAAGACCATTTATAGTCTTATCACTCAAAGAACACTATTGGCTTTCTTTTATTATTAAGGCATAAAAGATCTAAAGACACTGTGTTTATAAAAATATCCTTGCTGTATTAGGAAATTTAACAAATAAGCTGCAAAATTCTCTGTACTGTTTGATCAAAACTATGTAATACATACTGCAAAGAGAGAAAGTTTGCAGGAAGGTACATCAAATTGCTTGATGTGATTTTTTTCAGGAGAGGGGGAGAGATGGATTTTGCATCATTTCAAAAAAATTTTTTTCCTATATTTTCTAAAATTTGTATAATGAACATTTATTACATTTATAATTGAAAAAAACCTTACTTTAGTAAGAATCTCATTGTTTAATATGCATTTTTTTTAACTGTCAGTGAAAGGGAATGCTTTTCTGTGTTGTTTTGGGTTATTTATAGTACTAGTCAACTGTTCTAACCTATTTCCTCATCTGTAAAATGAGATTAGTATCTGTCTTATGTGTTGCCAGGATTGAGTTAATACAGATGAAGCCTTTAGAATAATGCTTGACAGAAATACTCAGTACATTGTAGATATTATGTTGGCTAACCTTTTTTGATTTATTGATACATTTCCTTAGCCCATTTTAAAGTTATCATTTAATTGTTTAGTAATTTGTTCTTCAAGTTGATTTGTTAGAGACATTTAAGAACATCAATCCAATTTCTGTCACCTGATAGGAGTATTTTTTCAGTTGGTCATTTACCTTTTATTTGTTTTGATATGTATATATTTAACATTTTTACATAATAAAAATCTCTTTTTGTTTATGATTTCTGTTTCTTGGACTTGTCTTCAAATCTAAAAATTCATATGAAAAGCAAACTATTTGAGGGGGGCATTCCAAAATTTTAAACATAGACATGTCTTATATGAAGTTGGAGTAGATTATGTAATAGGCTCCTCCATTATGTCAGAAACTATTTAAAAATTACAAACATTTTCTTTTTAAAAAGCAGTATGTGTTAATTGTTACTAAGTTAGAAAATACTGAGAATCTGAGGCCATATTTATGGACTGATCTGTTCCCCATTTCCTCCCTATTTACTGTCTCGTAAACTGGAATAGTCATTTGACCATACTATAGTAAACATTATCCAGAAGGCAGGAAAGAGAACTTCTGTGGTAGGAATGTTTTTAGATTCCTAGCCCTAGATTTTGTTATTTACTTGGAAAAAGAAAGTAATACATTTTCTTCTATGAAGGATTCCCTCAGCATACAGTTGCTTCTCTGTCTGATCAGGATGCAAAACCCTCTTTCAGCATGGCGTAAGTAAAAGCATGGAAACTGTTCATGATGATGTTTTTATATTTTAATTTTTTTCTATAAGTTATAAATTAAAAAGATGGGCTTGAAATGTAATGGCTTTTGTAAAAGATTACCTTCTATATAGCTGTCAAAAGGAGTGAGGATGACCTCTGTATACTCCTTTACATCAGTCTTTAGGATATATTACTAAGTAAAATAAGGTAGAGAAAAATGGTGTGGTATGCTACCAGTCATCTAAGAAGAGGGTAGAAATTTGAGTAAATATATGTACTTGCTTATATTAATAACAAAAATAGTAATGGAAATCAAAAGTGAAAACTAAAAAAATGTTTACCTACATGGTGTATGAATAAAGGCAAAGAGATAGACCATAGACTTTTCTGAATATTACCTTGTTTTAATTTTGGAGCTTTACATTTTACATACTTATAAAACAAAATTAAATTTAAGAAAGTAATTGTTAAAAATTACAAATAAGACTACTGTCTCCAGCTATAGAGGTGTAATAGGGACTGGATTTATCCTTTTGCCTCCTGTCAGAAAACCAGGCAAAATATATAAAACAAGTTTTCAGAGTTTGGAAGCCAGCAGTGCAGATAATAATCTCCAAAAGAGGGCAAACAAATGATGTGGGTCTCGTGAAACCCACACAGATCCTGAGGGTTTTTGCTTGGTTGAAGAAAGTAAGTTCTGAGTTTGGGGAGGCTGAAATGGCTGTTGTTTCAAGGGCAGAGTACTGGAGGGTAAAGAGCTGCACACGGAGCTCTCGAGACCTGCAGAGACTGCCCCATGCATCATTAGCTGAGTATTGGTAAGCACATTTCTGTGAGCGAACTACCAGGGCCAAGGAGAGAGCCATGGAGAGGAGCAGGCAGAACAATCCCTCTGGCTCACATGGGTCAGGGAATAGTTTATGTTCCCCCCAGTCAGTTTGGAGAGAACTCTTAACACAACAAGCATTGAATAGAGACCAGTAGTGGAACCAAATTAACCCTAGATCAACAGCTGCTCTGGACAGCCTAACAAACTTAAAAGCAAGTCTTGAACAGATCCAACTATGTTCAAGTCACTTAAGTATATTCTAGGAAAATGTCTCAGCATATTTAAGGGAATCCAAAACGTCCACTACCCCAAAGCAAAAATCACAATGTCTGACAGCCAATCAAAAATTACCAGGCATTCATAGGGCTACCAGAGGTGACTCCCCAGGGCAGAGTTACCTACTGCAGCCCACGGGCCGAATCCAGCTGGCTGTCTGTTTTCGTACAGCCCATGAGCTAAGAATGGCTTTCACATTTTTAAATGGTTGGAAAAAAAACAGGAGAAAAATATTCATGACACTCAAACGTTACATGAAATTCAAATTTTAGTGTCTAGAAATAAAGTTTTTAATGTCTTCCAAAAAAAAAAAATACTGGACATGAAAGAAGTCAGAAAATACCCATAATAAAGAAAAAAAAATCATAGAATGGAAACATATCCAGAAATAACACAATAGGTAGAATTAGTAGACAGAGTGTTAAATCAGCCATTATATGTATACTACATATATGTTCAGGAAAGTAGAGGAGAACAAGATAAGAATGGTAAGAGTTATAGAAGACAGAAAAAAGACCCAAATAAGAATTCTAGAGATGAAGAATACAATGTGTAAGATGAAAAATTTAACAGCAGATTAGTCACTGAAGAAAGAAAGATTAGTGAATTCAAAGACAATGCAAACTATTCAGAACAAAAATGCAGACACACCAAAAAACGAAATGAACATATGTGGGCTATGAAACAACTTCATGATTTTAAAATCAAAGTAGCATACTTTGTTTGCTCTAACTGTTCACATCTTAATATATCACGTTTTTAAAGTAATGTTTTCCCCCACAGGCATTTGGATGGTAATACTGAGCCAGGACTTACATTAGGAGGCTATTTCTGCCCACAGTGTCGGGCAAAGTATTGTGAGCTTCCTGTTGAATGTAAAATCTGTGGTAAGAAACCAACCGTTTATTATTTAGTAAACTAATCTTTCATAACTTCTTACCTATATTGCTATTAAAATATATGTAAATATTAAGATCTGCCTTCTATGTTTTTGGATTTAACATGAGAAGAGAAATAAATTACTTTTTTATTGAGTGTCAGGTACTTCATTTCTAAGAATAAATCTGGCATTCCCAAGGAGTTTCCTGATTCCTTTTTTTAAAAAAATATTTTAAAAAATTTATTTTTAGACAGAGCGGAAGGGAGGGAGAAAGAGAGGGAGAGAAACATCAACGTGTGGTAGCCTCTCACACACACCCTACCAGGGGCCTGGCCTGCAACCCAGGCACGTGCCCTGACCGGGAATCGTACTGGCGACCCTTTGGTTCATAGGCCAGCGCTCCATCCACTGAGCCACACCAGCCAGGGCTGATTTCTTTCTTTAAAGAAAATGCAGCAGATCTGGTAGGCATTTTTGCAGCTCTTAACTTCATAAAGTAAATGTATATAAGAAAAATGAGGAATTAAACTAACAGAATTATAGAACTTTATCTTATTTATTAGTGACCAAATAGGCAGAGAAATCACACACTTAGTGACAAATTAAGCCTTCATCCATCTTGGAATTTCCTTTTATGGCCACAGGTAAACTGAAGAAATGAATAACTGCAATTAAAAAAAAAACAACTTGAAACTATTTAGCATAAATTATATCATTTGACATTTCAGCTCTTGTCTTTATGAGGTTTGGGCTATTAAACATGTCTTTCTGCTTTATGTGTCAGGTCTTACTTTGGTGTCTGCTCCCCATTTGGCACGGTCTTACCATCATTTATTTCCTTTGGATGCTTTTCAAGAAATTCCCCTAGAAGAACATAATGGAGAAAGGTACATGTGTTTGGGTTAATTTATGTGTTAAAAGTGGGAGTGTTGCAATACATTGTTATTACATTTAAAAAGTTACATTAACTTGGACAAAATTATTTCTAATACTGAGAATGAGATGTGTAATGCCTTGGTTATAATTGAAATGACTCATTAAATAGATCTGGATTTCCAGAAATCTGTCACCGCATTTTGCTGTATATAATGTGCACTTTTTGGCCCAGATTTTTGAGGGAAAAATAAGGATGTACATTATACATGAGTAGTATCTGAAATACCTTGTGTCCTTGTGTTTTGTATTTTGTTACATAAAATCTCTTGTACCATAATATGTTAAAAAATAAATGCTAAAATTCCTTTATAATACAAAAAACAAATATCTAAATATAAATAATTTAAAAATTAAAATGAAAGATTTTTTTTCTTGAAAGTTTGAGCCAAAAACATAGTGCACATTATACACAGGAGTGCATCATACATGGCAAAATACAGTGATTGCCCTAAACACACCTATGTATGTATTATAGTGAGAGTGGTGGTATACTAGTGAATCAGCTCTCCAAAGTGAAAGGAGGGGAAAAAAACCCTGCTTTTTAGCATTTGCTAAAACTGGAGAATTTATCCAGAAGGTCTAATATTAAAATAATAGAAAAGTAAAGAAAAGATCAAATGAAGAATAGAAGAGAAACAGTTCAAGGGCATTTTCTACTATTAAAGGACAGAACTTTCTGGATTGAAAGGGACTGTCAGGTGTCTAACATATTAAAGGAAAACAGGTCTACACTAAAATATATCATTGTGAAATTTCAGAATATGCAGCAAAATACTAACCCTAAACATTGCTGGAGAGGGAAAATTACATCACATAATCTGGAATTAAGATTGTTTTGGTTATCATCAGTAACACTGAATGCTGACAAGGAGTGATTTCTCTTAAAATTTGGAATGAAAAACTATTAGCAACCTAAGTTATATACCCAGCCAACACACCAATTGAATGTAGGTAGAATAAAGACATTTTCAGACTTGTCCCAAAAAGAGAGTTTCCTGGGAAGCTGTGGAAGAGATGATTCGAAGGAACTAATAAGGAATGAATGAAGGAGAATATGAATATCTATCTAATTCAGACTGGCTAAAGAAAGGCCTGGGATGATGATAAGGGGAAACCCCAGAATGACGCTTGTGTTTCATACATGGAGACCTATCAGTCCAGTTTGGAGAAGGTCAGGGTGCTTCAGGAGAGATGTCACTGGGAAGACAAAAACTATGTATATCCTGATGTAGTTGAACATATGAGAGAGTGTTTAGGCTTTACAGGGAAGTGTTGGGGCTGAGTTAATGGAAATTCCATAGAAGATAAGCTTGTGAATAACTACAGTGGTTAAGTCTAGGAAAAAATGTTTTAGAAGAGAGGTTGTATTACATGTCTCAGCTGAATATGTTTATATAGTCATAATAAACTAAACATTTAATTATTCTATCTAAAATTATTTAACTACATAGAACTGAGAATGACATTAGTTGTGCATATACATGCTATTGATTCAGGAGGGTTGAAAGAGAATTAAATTCTCATCTTCTGTATAAGAGGTTCATAGCCAATGCATAGCCAATACAAGAGAGAGCACTGTAAGCATACGTAGCTATCAGACAATTAAGTTTTGAAAGTGTTTGCTCTGGGGAACTGGAAATGAAATGTGGGGGTGGATATGCAGGGAACTGTTATTTTTTGTAATAAGTTTTTAAGAACTTTTAACTCCATTCCTTGAAAATTAAAACCGGTAGGCATCTATTATATGCAATAAATTAACTTCTGTCAATCTAGAATTCTACCAGCTGTCTATTGTCTTGGGGAGAGGTAAAAAACAGTCACTCAAATCATTTTCTGTAGGGTTTATTTATTTATTTATTTATTTATTTATTTATTTATTTATTTAAAAAGTAGTGAATCGACTCTTTCTTTAAAGATTTTACTTATTTATTTTTAGAGAGATGGGAAAGGAGGGAGAAAGATAGGGAGAGAAGCACCAATGTTTGGTTGCTTCTCACATTCCCCCAGCTGAGGACCTGGCCCACTACCCAGGCACGTGCCCTGACTGGCAATTGAACCAGCAACCCTTTGGTTCACAGGCCGGCACTCAGTCTACTGAGCCACACCAGCCAAGGCCATTTTCTGTAGAGTTTAAGTCCCTCGTATAATCCCAGTTCAGAAAGCATGCTCATGTTTAACTTTGATGAAATTTATAAAAAAAATTTTTTTGCTGCTATAAAAATACAAAATTTATTGCTTAGTTTGAACAGCTTTTCTTCTGATTTTAAATTTGGAAGTACAGTACAACTGAATACTAAGAGGAACAAAAGAATCAAAACCAAACTTGTGATTCTGTTCATGTGGTGTAAACCAGTTTTGTGTATAACATATTGTACCAGTTTTTAAGTTACCTTTAAAACGTGAACTCTATACATTTATTATTGTTTCCTGTGTAATGCCTGGGGTGGAATCACTAGGACCAACTTCTTTCTTGAAGAGAAGTACATTTTTTTTTTAAAGTAAGGTTTTTAGGCCGTTAGGTAACCTTGGAATTTACCACAGACTTTTCTTAAATTATCTATATTTTAACTCTTTTCTCCTAAAAGTCATGTTTAAATTAATTGTAAGTAAAATTACTTACTAATTAAAGGGTTTTGTTACTGAGATTTTGCTGAGCTATTTTAATGAGTTAATTCTAAACAAAATGATTTTAAAATTTTTTCAGATTTTGTTACGGATGTCAGGGGGAATTGAAAGACCAACATGTAAGTTCATGCTCTTTCTAATTATTAAGTATTGTACAAGAAATATTGAGGGCATAGTAGCTTAAGTTTTCAGTAAATTATTGAAGACCAGACTCATATCAAGTTATTTCTCAGAAGTACAGTAACAGTAGGTAGAGATAAAATGATAGCACAGTAGTTTAAATAGTTGTTTCATAATTCTGCATTCTAATTTTGCTACGAAAATATTTTAGTACTTTAAACTGTCTTCAGGTTGCAAGCTAAACTACATTTAGTTTTAAAGTACTAAATGTTTTTTTCCTCCATATTGTGCTCTAGGCTCTATCGTAGCCCATTTTGAAGTGGAGTTACCTAAGGTGGCCACAGACCAAAGGTCATTCTCTCATTTTGCCAATGAGAACATATTTTTAAAATTTTTGAGGGGGACCAATTTGAATGTATAAACTTATATAAAGACACAAATAAGATAGATAACTGTCTAGTTTTAATTTTTTTAATTTAGTTACATGTCCATATTTAAAACTATACATTATAAACTATGTAAAATATTAGTGGGATTGTAAAAGATTGTTTATTCTGCTCTCACATTTCATAAAACAATTTTATTAAGTTTTATATGCCTCTGTGATGTCAGCAGCTTCATCCTCACCAGAACTACTTTTTGAATTATTTGACAAGATTTTTTTTAGATTTTTAAGAATTTATGTTTAGAGAAGGAGGAAAGGAGGAAAAAAGAGAGAGAGAGAGAGAAACCTCGATTTGCAAGAGAAACACTGATTGGTTGCCTCTTGCATGCCCCCAGCCAGGGACCTGGCCTGCAACCCAGGCTGACCAGGAACTGAACCAGCGACCTTTTGGTTTGCAGGCCAGCTGTTTGATGGTTTTTAAAAACACGTCATCTTTATTTCTGTGTTGTTTAAGATTTAATGATTTTGAATCTGTATGATGCTGCTTTGGAAATTTTACCCCAGTAGAAGTATCTGTATACTAATTAATATTACTAGAATAATGACGGGGTTTTTTCTTTTTATTTGCCTTATATATACATGCCTTTTGCCATATTCTTTAATGGTTTAATTAAACCATTAATTAAATGGTTTAATTAAAAGGGTAATACAACTTTTGCAATTGTGAGGTCTTTCATTCCCCAATAACTAAATGTGAGTAGCATTGTTGTGCTTCTCTTTTTAATTAAACCCGTCAAATGACTTTTTAAGAATTCAAAACTAGCACTAATTTCAAACTCATACATCTTCCCTAGTTACTTAAAATGACATAATTGAAAGTATGCTGTATTAGAAGAGACTTTAAGGACTCAAAAACAAAGATATTCCCTCATTGAAGGAGTATTATTTTTGGAAATAAAATTGCCTTAGATTTGAGAATATATAGTACATTGGAAGTAATAAAGTAGGTGGGGGAAATTGATAAGAGATAAAATCGAATGAGCAAAGCAACTTGAAATCAAGCAGCTTGACTGTCTCTTCTTAACTTTTGGAAACTACTTTTGAAGTTTACTTTTCTTTTTTCACTGCAGGTCTATGTTTGCACTGTGTGCCAAAATGTTTTCTGTGTGGACTGTGATGTTTTTGTTCATGACTCTCTCCACTGTTGTCCTGGCTGTATTCATAATACTCCAACTCCTTCAGGTATTTGACTCCAGCATATAGTACATATTGAATGTGCTAAGAAATTTGCAACTGTAAATAAAATGATCCTTTAGAAGAAGCTCTCATTAAAACATGAAAAGCATTTCAAAAGGAAAAACCTAAGAACCTTTTCGCCAAGAAAATGTAATATTTTATTAAATTTTAAAATTTGTGTCCTGTCACAGAAACACCTGGAATTGAACAGTACTTCTTTTAGTTAATTTTATTTTCTGTTATTTTGAATTTCAATGTTTTCAAAGTCATTTTATATTATTGTATTTAAGTTAGTTATAATGATTAAATTGATGTGATGATTTCATTGTTTTATAATTAAGGTAAATACAGAATTTCAATGACTTACTCATTTTTATTCATTTTATGGTAAAAATAAAATTAAGTGTAAGTAAAATTCAGTATAGGATAAAAATCAATACTTATGAAACTAATGCATATGAAATTATATGCTGCTGCACTCATGCAAAGGATCTTTTTTGGTTTAACTAACCAGTCAGAATATAATTATATAATTAATGCATTTGGACTTATTTGTGGCAGTGACCGACAGGGGTCTTTTTAGGCTTAAACATGCAAACTTGCAAGATTGCCACAGCCACGCGTGGCAGTCCACTCAAGGGGATATTAAATAGCAGCGACAGGCTGCCAGGAGGGCGCCTCAGGCAGGTCCGTAGCCGTGGAAGCCCTTGCAGCAGCGCAGCCAGCACTTTTTCGGTGCACAAGACCCTCCATAGGCCTCAAGGAGCCAAGATCTCTTCTAACTTCCATAAGAACTACTTCCAGGTCCTCCGTAACGGACCCGTTGCTTTCAAGAGTCCCCACACTCAGGAAAGCCTGGAGCCTGAGGTTCTTATCAGATTATTAATAGTGCATTCAGTCCAGTTACAATTTAGTAATCAGGAGTCATTTTTACCAAAAGCAAAGTTGCCCAGAAATGTAGTTGACATTCCTTCCTTTATCTGTTACTGTGACAATAGAGCTAGAAAGCTTAGCTGAAGGTGATTCACATGCAGTGAAGGAAAAGGTCTTGTTAACCTTTTCACTCTCCCATGCTAAACCTTTTACTTTGAAGCTCCTTCTGTAGTAATTGGTAAACTATTTTACTTAATGGAATTTATCTAATACCCTCATTTTGGTCGTTTGGTACCTGAGACTGATTTACCATATAGTTTAAACTAATGAAACTTGTGGCATTGATCCCTGTTAGCCTCATTCAGGTTCATGCCCAGGGACGATTTAACTTAATCCTCTTTAACTTTTCCACTCCAGGTCATCAGGAAAACTTAGGTGAGAAAGTATGATGAGGTCTGTTTCAGGCTGAACACAGATGCGCCATTAGAGGCAGAGCTCTTTTCAGGGTCTACCCGGGTGAGAGTGACTCGGGTCTTCATGGCAAAAGTATGTTGATTTTAAATCTATAAGTTCAGTCATTTTAGATTGAATTTCACTGTGATATTCATGATTTTATAAATAATAATTATTAGTGAAGTATGTTATCAATAAAGACAGTGTAATCCTGCCCTGGAGAGTCTATTCAATAAATCTTGGATGAGCCCAAGAATGTGCATTTTTAGCAGCGTGTGCACACGCAACACACACACACATAAGACATGGGACCAGAGTGACAGATCTTTCTCCCACGAATCATACCTAAGTGATTCTTTATGTGGAAACACGTTTTAGCTCTAGGTAACTAGGTAACTGCTGCCTTCTTCCTTCCGCTCTGTCAGCAGAGGTATCAGTGGCTTATAGGAGATGCCCTTAACGTGAGCAGTGTTCAATCTCCCCATACCTGACTTAGAAGAAAGGTCAAGAGTGGTCACCTATTGAAAAATTACTAGAGATATATTAGACACACACCCTCACTGTGCATAAAAGGAATATTCAGTGCTTTATTTTGGCTGTTTTATCTCTTTCTACAGTTTTAGGTTTCATTTGCATAATTGATAAGGTTAAGGTGAATATTTTAATTAGGCTTGAGGAGGAGTTTTCTTTTTCACAATTATAAAGACAACTCTCATTTAAGATTACAGAAATTGAGATGGTGATCTTAAGATTGTTCTGACTTTGAATTTTCCTTTTCGAACTCCACAATGTACTACAATAGTGCAGGAAACTGTTTAGCCTTAGAAATCTTTCTGAATAATAGGCCTTTCTGTGTTCTGCCATTTGATTAGTTAGAAAACCTCTTAATACTTAAAATTCATTATGAAAATTAGATTTATTTTAAATAGTTTAAGTGTATACATTTTACTTCATATTCTTTTTAATTTGGCCTGACAATCTTTATATTTTGACTGAAGCATTTATTCCATTTATATTAAATGTGTCTACTGATGTATTTGGGTTTAAATCTAATGTCTCACTTTATGTTATTTGTTTCAACTATTGCATCTTTATTTTTCTTTTCTTTCTTGCCTTTTTGGGATTGAGTCTTTTCTACGATTCTAGGTTTTTCCTCAACTAGATTGGAAATTATGTACTTTTCTTATTCTTTTAGTGATGACCCTAAAAATTACAATCCACATAAATTTCTTAACTTGGGTCCTATAGGAAGTAGAATCCGAAACAAAGATGAAGGTACTGTTCCTTTATTTGGGAGGTGCAGGGAAGTGAGAGTAGGGAAGAAAGGGGAAGGAAGTGAGGTAAGGAAAAAAATCAATGCAGTATGTTACCGCAGAGGCCAGGCTTGGCCACAAGCAGTGAAGACTCATAGGAGTGTCCCAGCAAGTGCGTTCACTTACAGTGTGGGACTTCTCCAGGAGGTTTATGAGGAGAAACTGCCCTTGTGAGCAGTCCACTGGGGGGAAGAAAGGAGGAGTAATGCAGTTTCCCAACTTCTCCCATCTCCCATTTCCCATTGGCTAAGGTTCGCCACACATGGCCGTGTCACTGCGTCCTTTGGTAACTTCTCGGGAAGCCAGGTCTCGTGCTCAGTGATGTGACGTGGTGGCCAACTCTGGGAGGTGACGGGGCAGGTCAGATCAGATAGGCTTGGTGTGCTTCAGTTCGGCCTCCAGCCCGCTCAGAAAGCCGGGCAGGCAGCTCCCTGGGGAGAGGGGAAGCGCCGCTGGAACCTGAGGAGGCAGTAGGAGTTTGTCCGATACTCACTCATGACCTGAAACTCTGAAGTGAAGCTGTACATGTTCCCTCCCTTAGATAATACATTTAACCTCATTTACCTCCTTCCTCATTTGTATGTTATTGTTGTACATTCTTATTTTTTTCTGTTTCACAAGACATTAATACTTAATTAGTTAGTGTTTATTAAGATATAATCATTTACCACTTTCGTGGCTCTTTATTTCTTCTCACATTTCAGATCTATTTAAGATGGTTTTCCTTCACCCGAAGAACATCCTTCAGAATAGACTAGTGTTCAAGGCATATAGTTTGCTTCCTATTACATAAGGAAGAAGGAAAATTACAGTGTATACATTTGTATTAACAAAAAGAAACACTGGAAAACAATAGAGAACATCAGTGAAACCAAAAGTAGCTTCAACAAAGTTGACAAATCTTTAGTTAGATTGACCGAGGAAAACAAGAGAGGAAACTCAGATTACGAATATTAAGAACAGGAGAGGAGACATTACTGTGGACCTTACCAAAATAAAGATTGGAAGGGAATACTGGGAACAACTGGGGGAAATAAGTGAATGTTAATGGGCACAGGGGTTCTTTTAGGAGTGATGAAAATGTTCCAGAATTGATTGTGATGATGATTTATTCAACTCTATCAATATACTAAAAACCATTGAACTGTACATTTTAAATGGGTAGATTGTATGGTATGTGAATTTATCTCAAAATATTTGTCTTTTAAAATGAAACATTGGGAGAATACACAGGGAACTAACAAAAATGGTTTCCTGGGTTCTGGCCAGCAGGCTCAGTTGGAATGTCGTCCCGTACACCAAAAGGTTGAGGGTTCAGTTCCTGGTCAGGGCACATACCTAAGTTATGGGTTAAATCCCCGGTTGGGGTACAATGGGGAGGCGACCAATCGATGTTCTCTCTCATATTGATGTTTCTCTGTCTCTGTCTCTCTCTCCCTTCCTCTCTAAAATCAGTAAAAACATAATCCTCAGGTAAGGATTTAAAAAGTGTTGCCTGGGGTGGTGGTATGGAGGAGTGGATGAACACAGGGCTCAGAGGGAAAATTATTTTTTTAGATATTTTTATATAGTTTAAATTTTTTGAGCCATGTAAACAAAGTGTTCAAGAATGATAAAATTTTTGGAATCCTGGGAAGTTGTGAAGCAAATGAAAATAACGTTTTTAATGTTAGCTGTTAGCTGAAGGCCTGGATAATAACACAAAAGCAATCATGTTCATCAAATAAGGTAAGTATGGAGGGAGGGGAACTATAATAAAGTCTTTTTTCATTTATTTGGGTCATGGTTCATACAGTACATTTCCCACCTATACGTGGCAATACATGGACTGTTTCCATTTTATTGTGACTCTTGCCCTTGAGAATAGCTCTATCTGTACAAGGTACTGTTTGAAAGCTTAGTAGGTGCAGACTCAGGGAAAGATCTCTAGACTGAACTGACCATTCCGGTCTGGTAACTGTAGCATTTATTAAGGGAAACTTACATAGTAGGCGTGCCTCGAGCAGCTGCAAGACAAAGTGGCCCTGTGTGCTTGGAAGGCACCCAAGAATTATACAGAACAAGGTGAGATAGTCGCCAGTACTCGTACATGACTAGTTCCAGGTACAGGTAAATTCTCTATGTGATTGACCAGGTCAGGACAATGGCCTGGTCCAGAAACCAGCATGTAGCGGGAGGCAGGGCAGGAGTACAATCATACTGTCTGCAGGTCAGGTTAGTGGGAAGCAACCTCTTGGCCCAGCACGCAGGTCGGGCAGCCATCATGTCTTAGAACAATCTCTTGCTCCTTCAAAAGGCAGAAGAAAGGTGATTAGATTAAAACATGTACTTCTTATATTTAAGAACCACAGGTGACCCACTGTCATGATCAGAACAGTGAGGGGACAACAGGACTTCCGGGAATGGCTATAGGAAAGAAGAACCACAAACATTTTACAAGATTTCTCAATATTTTGTAACTTCCTCGTGTTCCTGGTCACTTGAGTTCAGCAGTTTGTATTTCTCTGATGATCGTCAGATTCAGCACATGGCATGATTTCAGGTGGTGAGAAAGGTATACAGCCAGTCCTCAGGAAGGAGGGTGGTCGAATTGCAGGCTGGTGGTGGCAGTTTGGGAGAAAGTGAGAGAAGTTTGAGTTCGTGGGGCCTACAGTAAGGAAGAAAAAGGCACAGTAGATTGTCCTGCTTCTGAATAAGCAGGCTTAGGACTGTCCTGTTCTTTAAGAATAGAAGATTCATTATTTTCTTTCTGTGTTCTCTAATGCTGTTCTGGGAAGACCTATTACAAGGGAGAGTAGGGATTCTCATGGGGCCCTTAAGGGATTTAAATTCTTGAGTTCACCCAACTAAATTACTATTTGAGTCACACCTTGGGCCAAGGCCCTGAAAATAATACACAGTTTATTCATTTATTAATTCACTCAGCAAACCTGTACATCTGCTGTCTATCTGACAGGATCCTAGGCAGTAGAATATAGACACCACAAGGAGGACATAAGCCCTATACTCATGGATCTGTGGACCTCCCAACCTAGACATAAAGTCAGTGTGAGTATAAAGTCAGCGTGAGAGTGTGAATAGAATGCCACGTGCTACGGGAGTGCAGAAGAGGAGCTGTAAAATGGGCTTGGGTCACACTCAGTGTGTCAAGGGACCCGGCAGGTGAAGCGAGTGAGCAAAGAGGCCAGGCTGCTGCGAATCGGTGGTATCTGGAAAGCACTTGTTCCATCTTAAAGAGGCAGCCTCTGGATGCTGGGCTCAGGGTTAGAAGAGAGATGTAGTTTTCTCTTTATGTCCTTTTGTACCTTTTAAATTTTATACATGTGCATTTGTTACTTAGCCAAAAAAAAAAAAATTTTTTTTTTAAAGGAGGTAACCATTACTCAGCCCCTGCTTATTTTTTCCTTCTAGGAATGTAGGTCTCCTGGTGCCATGTATTTTGATATTTAAAGAGAAACTGGCCCTGGCTGATATGGCTTAGTTGGTTGGAGCGTCATCCTGTACACCAAAGGGTTGAGGGTTCGATTCCCAGTCAGGGCACATGCCTGGGTTCAGGGTTTGATCCCTGGTTAGGGCGCTTGTGGGAGGCAGCCAGTGGATGTCTCTCATTCACAACCATGTTTCTGTCTCCCCTCCTCTCTCTCTAAAAACAAACATTTTTAAAAAGGGAGAGAGAAACTGAAAAATTGGACTTTTAAGTGAATCCTCCTAAGTTTTAAATGTTGATGTTTCATTTTTAAAAACCATGCAGGTTAAATAAAACTTATTACAGGCCACCAGTTTACAAACTTGGGCCCAGGTGATCTCTCTTCTTTCTCATCAGGACAGATAATCTTAATTTTCAGATGTCAGGCTTTCCTGGGATATATCCCTCTTTGGAGATAATTCATTTTAGATTTTCAGTATTGAGAATTGTCTCTTTGGAGGAAGAGGGATCTTTTAAGGATCAGTGATTCTAAGGGTTGTGCCTAGACTTGTAGCAGCAGCATCACCTGAGAGCAAGTTAAAAATGCAAATTCTTGGACCCTATCAGACCTATTGAATCAGAAATTCTGGGGGTGAGCCTATCTGTGTTTTAACAAATCCTCCAGGTGACTGTGATAAATGCTAAAGTTTGAAAAGCACTCCCTCTATTATAGAGGTACAGAGGTAACTTAAAAACGGGTCCTGATAATAGAATTCTACTGAACTGAGAAAGAAAAAAATAACTCAGGTAACTTTACAGAAAACAAATCCCAAACATGGAATTGCTTTTTCATTTCTTTAGATTCTCTTTAAACATTAGTGGATTCGTATCTACACTAAGAATTTTTAGAAAATCAAATTGAGTTATAATTAACATACAATAAAATGCTCCCATTTTAAGTGGACCGTTTGATGCCTTGTGGCGAATGTGTACACCCATGCAGTGACCTCCACAGTCAAAAGAACGTTTTCATCTGCCCGGCTGGCCCTTTTGCGGTCAGTATTTGCCTGGACTTTCAGCACCAAGTACCGCTTCTCTGTTTTCTGTCACTGGAGATTCTAGTTAGCTGTTGCACAATCTAACAAATTGACTCATACAGCACATATGGCTTCTTTTACTTAACATAATGTTTTTGAAGTTCATTCATGTTATCTGTATCAATACTTTGTTCCTTTATAGTGCATATTTGTATCCATTGCATGGATAATTTATAATTTGTTTATCCCCATTGAACACTGAAGTGGCTTCTGATTTCTTGATTGTTATGAATAAAGCTACTATGACATTCCATTATAAGTTTTTGTATGTTCATATGTTTTCATTTTTCCTATGTAGCAATGGAATTACTAGGTTGAATGGTAAATGTATACTTAACTTTACATTATGCTGCCCAGCTGTTTTTCTAAAACGTTGCACCATTTTATACTCCCACAAACTATGTATGCGTTTGAATCTTTGTTTTTGGCACTCAGGATTTTAATTCACTTCCTTTGGGGACTTTTTCACCTTCTTGCCACATAGAAGTATATTTGGATCTTTTTCCAATTAAGGCTGTGCAGAAGTTTTCACTGGAACTAGGAGTAAAAGGGAAATTCTTTCAACAATAAAGGGTATTCACTAAAAATCTGCAATAAACATCATACTTAGTGGTCAAACTTCAGAAGAGTTCCTGACGAAGTCAAGAATAAGATCGGATATTTATTATCACCTTATTAAGCAACACTTTATTAAATCAGTGGAATAAGACAAGAAAATAAAATATCCGTAAAAGATAAAACTGCCCTAATATTCAGGTAATACAAATATTTACTTCGAAAATTTAAGAGATTTTATAATCATATTAAAAATAGACTAGAAGGAGTCTTACAAATTGATAAACATTTAGAAAATAGAATAGCAAAAAAAAAAAAAAAAAAAAAAATCCAGGTCATAAGGGCAGCAAAACCTACAAGGTACAACAACAAATGTAGTGTACAATGGACAGAGATGCACACAACAACTTTATAAATGGAAGGGAGGTTTATCGTCAGGCAGAAGGGTCAGCAGTGTGGAAAGGCTGTAGCGGGATGCACCATTGAAAATGCTGCAAAGAACGCTGTCCCTGTAACATGATACATGTTATTACAAAAGTTAGGAAGGGCCACTGAACACTAATGCGGATTGCTTCTGGGCTTGGTAAGTGACCTTGTTGGACCAGAGCTTAGCCAGAGAAGGTCACATGCCCGGGCCGCTGGTAATGGCTAGAAGAAACTGCTAACTCATCATTTTGCTCAAATACCAAAATGGGGAGGGAATGAGTTTTTTGGGACCTGGGTTTGCTTTTCCTTAAAATCTAGCCTTTATGGCAGCATAACAGTGGTTAAAAGTGCAGATTCTGTAGATAGACTCTGGTTAATCTGAACCCGTATATGCCTGAGTTTCCTTATCTATAACATGGAAATAACAGCTGCTTTGTTTAGACTCTTAAAGGGATTACATGGACATATCTAAAGTGCTTAGAACTGTATCTGGCTAGTAGTACTCTCTAAATAAATTTTAGTTCTTATTTTTGGTAATAAATACACAATATTGAAATGATTTTGGAAAGTATCAACCCAGAGCCTAGGCTGGTGTGGCTTAGTTTGTTGGAGCATCATTCCATAAGTGAAAAGTCACAGGTTCAATTCCAAGTCAAGGCACATGCCCAGGTTGTGGATTTGATCCCTGGACTGGATGCATACAGTCCCCGGTACAGGAGGCAACCAATTGATGTTTCTATCTCACATCAATATTTCTCTCCCTTCCTCTCTCCCCTTTTCTCTAAAAGCAATGAAAAAAATATCCTTGGGTGAGGATAAAAAATAAATAAAAATGGAGGTATAAACACAGATAATTAAGAAAACAAGAGGGAACTATCAGCACATATAATATTTTAACAAATTTTTAGAAGGTGGAAACTCAAATGGAATAGTGGTAACCAATAGTGATAACCAAAGGAAATCACAGCCCTAACACACATATAACCTGTGGGAGACTATTTACCCTGCATAGAACCCTGGAGCAGCTGGGGACTCTGAATGCCAGTTAAAAAGGGCAGGAAATTGAGGGACTAATTTAAAAATCGGTGCATGGGAATGTTGGCTCTTTCTTCCCCATGATCAGATTATTTGATAGGCAGGTTTTAAACCTGAGGCAAACAATTAGATGATTATCTTTTTAAAAAAATCAAATAAACTGTTTCAGCTGACTTTGAAGAGCTAGTGTGGACTCTGGCACACCCAGACAAAGAATCCTTCAAGAACTGTTCATTGCCCTGACTGGTGTAGCTCAGTGGATTGGGTGTCACCCTGTAAACCAAAAGGTCACTGGTCCAGTTCCCCATCAGGGCACATGTCTGTGTTGGGGATGTGCCATAGGCAAGCGATTGATGTTTCTCTCCTCTTTCTCCCTCCCTTTCCCTCGCTCTAAAAATAGATAAATAATCTTATTTAAGAAAAAAACAAACCCGGTCGTTATGCTCAAGGAATATCCCAAATGTGCTTTCAGCTGCTAGCTCTGTATTTACAGGTAACTTGAAATAATTTTCTGAGATGTTCCTCTGACATTTAGAGCTTCTCCAGGGTAAATCCTAGCTCCCCAATATGGCCTCCATAAAGTAAAGGGCTTAGATTCAAGTCACATTATGTGGCTCTTAATTAGATTTTTAACCATAATTTTGACCAATCATCTTTTAAATGACCTACTTTTAAAAAAGAACTATTGATTGTTTTTTTTTAAGAGAAAGAGAAACATCGATTTGTTATTCCACTTATTTATGCATTCATTGGTTGCTTATCGTATGCCCTGACTGGGGATTGAACCCAGAACCTTAGCTTATCGGGACAATGCTCTAACCTAAAGCTGCCCAGCCAAGGCTAAATGGCCTACTTTTTAAACATAAGTTGAAAACTGAGGACTGGTATACATTTGAGGATGGCTGGGAATGTGAAAAGTGAACACCAAGGTAAATGTTAATAGCCTTGGAAGAAACAGGTAATTTAGGAGACAGATGAACTAAACATTAGTATTCATAAAGTTAATTTATCAGGACCCCACAAAATGGAAGCCATCCTGCTGGCCTGGCCCAAGTCACAATTCTAAACCTAAGTCAGCCTGCACTTATGAGACACACCTGTCATGGAAATCTAACATACATTAATCACACTCGTCCAGCTCAGCTTTAGCTAGTCTACCTCCCCCTAGAAAATAGGACTGTTGTTCTATAAGGAAATCCCTGCTCTCCTGGCCAATTCTGCCCTGTTTCCTATCACCTTTTCTCCATAAAACCTGCTCCTGTCCCAGATCCCCCGGGAACGGTGCCCTACTGCGTGTGAGGCACTGCACTCCCCCATCCATGGGTTGTTTCCCCGTGAATCAAGGACATCAGACTCGTTATTAACTTGCTTCAGTTTTGCCATTTGACAGTATCATAGGAGACATTTAGGAAGAATGTGTTGGTTAAAAAAAATAAGATGTCATGAAAATAAAGAATAGTTAGGGAACAACCAAGAGCCGTGGGAAGTTAAAAGTATAATCGCTGAAATTAAGAATTACTATTGGAGAGCTGGAAAATAATGGAGAGGCAGTCTCAGAGTAGAGCAAAAGCATTGAGAGAATATACGGGGGCGGGGGGGGGGAATACGAATTTAGGTGATCAATTAAGTCCCCACCTAGATAATGGGAATACTAGAAAGTGAAAAAATAATAGCAGACAGGAAGAAATTATCAAATACAATCATAGAAGATAATGTCCTAGGGCTGATGGGACACCCACCTGTTCAGATTGAAAAGGCCCAATGAAGGCCCAGTACGATGAATGTAGACAGACCCAAACCTATACACAACATTTTATAACCCCAAGGATAAAAGAGAAAATCCTAAAAGATACCATAAAGATAGAAACTATCACCATCCAAGGAATAAGACATACTAGCGCGGTAAGTATTAACCAATCTTAGCAGTTTAGAATGAAATACTTCCTGTTGTGGGACTTGGTAGGTTTTGTTATTCCTTTTGGGTCCTGACTAAGCCTTTTCGACATACTATATTAGAGCACTTACTGGAAATTTCTCAGTGAACTGCAATTTGTTTTGAGTTTTAGTTCTTCAAATATGTTTTCATGGCTTCCCTTTAAAGGACAAACACTGAGCGTTTGTACTCAGACCACCCATTCTACTTCCATTTGACTGGGACTCTGGGTAAACCTCTCGGTAAGTAACTTGCCATCTCTGGCAAAGGTGCTTTTCTTCCACACCTAAGTTAAAGCCCTCTTATTTCTCATTCTTTTTTTTTACGTGTCATCCTTGCGCAGGGGCCATGCTAATCTTCTCTGTATTGTTCCAATTTTAGTATGTGTGCTGCTGATGCGAACACTCTCTCTCTCTCTCTTTTTTTTTTTTTTTATTTATTTTCAGAGAGATGGGTAGAGGGGAGAAAGAGAGGGAGAGAAACATTGATGTGTGAGAGAAACATCTGTTGGCTGCCTCTTGCACGTCCCAAACCAGGGACCTGGCCCACAACCCAGGCATGTGTCATGACCGGGAATCAAACCAGTGACCTTTCGGTTCTCAGGCCAGCATTCAGTCCCTTGAGCGACACCAGCCAGGGCTTATTTCTCTTATTTTTGTTTCTCTGGAGACAAGAGGACTGGCACTGTGGTCACACAGACTTGGGTTTAAATCCTAGATCCACCACATAGTTGCCTCAGTTGGCACTCTAAGCCCTTGTAGTCAAAGGATATGAAATCTAGAGAGGGTCTTGGAGGTCTCTCCCCACAAGAAGTGGCCTTCAGATCAGCAAAATTGACCCCTGAACCAACAAAATTGATCCCAGCTGATCTGTTGCAACCCTGTACTTCTTTATCTGCAGGGAGGCTTGGAGCTGTGGTGCTGTCTCTTGACCAAATTTGAATGGAATGTCCTAACTAGTGACTAATGTCCTGCGCTAGGGTCTGAAACAGACCAGAGGCAGCCTGTACTGGCTTTTCTGTTTTTGAGACTGGTCGTGCAGCCTAATTTTGGTCACATGACTAGAAGGGCATAAAAGATCCCTCCTCAGAAGAGATTGTGGTTTCCTGAGACCTCAGTATTTTGAAAATACCTCGGTTGTTCATTACCTAAAATGCAACACAGCCTGTGCGACGGAGTAAGGCCACCAGGAACCGAGCCTGGGATCTGAGACCTCTCCAACGTTTGCCTGTCTTTTCAATTTTTATTTTGGTATTTTATCCTTTACCCGTATTCATTTGTTATGTCAGTATGCTATGTAGAGTCATGTGAGTTTTTTCAGTTACCCAACCCTGTGTAATTGCTGAAGATAGCTCTGTGAATGGGATAATTGAAACAGTTTTTGGCTTTATAATTTAAATAATGGCTAAGGCTTTGTTTGGGAGAAAGAAAGATGAAAAGTAGGGGAAAGATTGAGAGCCACTCATGGCAGGCTGGCTGCTGAGGAATTCCTGGTTTGAGTTCCTTCAAGTACTCTAAGTATTGATGGGAGGGAAAGCATAACAATGGAGTTTAAAGGTGGTCCCAGAGGCAAAGGAAATAGCTAGATGCATTAAAACAGAAATTCAGATAGAGAGGAAGTCAGCCAAAAATACTGTACCTCGGTTGGTTTTGGCTGCTTTGGCAAAAATGAAAGTAACTAAAAAAAGGCTTAGGCTGCCAACACCACCAAGTTTTGGCCAGTTCCATCTGTGAAGGAAAGGAACACGAGGCCAAAGGAGAGTTGGGCAGGTTATTTCTTCTGGTCATAATCAGACCCCCATCTGATAGAGAACCACTGAAGAGTCTCTACAAGGAATGGGCATCAAGAGAACTGAAACAGAGGAGCTATTCAATTGAAAAACTAAGTCACCGCATAGCTAAAGTTTACAGGTTCAATTCCCGGTCAGGGCACATGCCTAGGTTGCAGGTCCAGTCCCTGGTCCGAGTGTGTATGGGAGGTAACCGATTGATGTTTCTCTCTCACATCAGTGTTTCTCTCTAAAAAGCAATGAAAAAAGTGTCCTCAGGTGAGAATTAAAAAAAAAAAAAAAGCTAAGTAACCCTGAGGACTGATATAGAGAGCTGCTTGAAGAAATACTGCTGAAATATATTTAATGCATTATTGACAAAGGAGCACTTTTCCTTGCCTTAGGTACTGTAAAATGAAGGGCATGCTTGGTCTTAATCAAGATTTTTTTATTAAATTTTATTTATTCTTAGAGAGAGGGGAAAGGAGGGAGAGAAACATCAATGTGTGGTTGCCTCTAGTGCACCCACTACTGGGGACCTGGCCTACAACCCAGGCATGTGCCCTGACTGGGATTCAAACTGGCGACTCTGGTTTGCAGGCCAGCACTCAATCCACTGAGCCACACCAGCCAGGGCTTAATCAATATCTGTTCACTGCCACTTTTGCAGAAATGTGGGTAGATGGGCAAATTGCACATCAGCTGAGCTGGATAAAGACCAGGGCACATAAAACACACCCTGTAAAGCAAAATCATCTAATTCTGCCTGTGGGTATTAAATGGCAATATCCTTCTTAGGTTTCTGAAGTGCTGAAGATGCAGGCAAGTATCTTTGGACTTGTTATATGACTATACCAAGGTATGCCCTATTTTATGCCTTTGACTTAAGTGATCATTGTTGCTGTGATAAGAAGGCCTCCACCTGCTTGGACTGCACATGCAACCTTACTGTTGAGGGGACCAGATGAAGTGAGAGAGGCTGACCTACTAACATATTTGCTCCAACTTGGGCTGAATGATGAACAGAAGATCAGTATGATTCAGCCTTGGCTGGTCAGGCTCATTGAATTGAGTGCTGGCCTGCGAGCTGAAGGGTTGCTGGTTCGATTCCTGGTCAGGGCACATGAGTGTGGGTCCGGGTCTGCAGTTGGGGGTGTGCGAGAGGCAACCAATTGATGTATCTCTCACACACTGATATTTCTCACTTTCTCCCTCTCTTCTCCTCTCTCTAAAAGTAAATAAAGTATTTAAAATAAATAAAATCTGTAAAAAGAAAACACCCCAAAACCTTAAAAAAAAATCAGTATGATTCAGAAGGAATGAAACAGTAGGAATAAAAGAGTTGAAGAAAATCTCAGGACTAGTCAATCAAGTGGAAATGTCCATTAATCTGCTTTTCTTTCCCTTCTCAGGAGATGGCCACTCAGGAGGAGGCCACTGGAGAGAGGGTTCCCCAGCATGATGTTGCTTCTCTCATGGATTTGTCTGTTCTTCTGGGCATCGATGCTTTTCAATTGGAAAAGGAAATCATAAAAGAGGAGCAGAAAGAACGAGACAAAATGCAGAAAGGCTTTAACTCAGGCATGCGCAGTGAAGCAAAAAGATTAAAGACTTTTGTGACCTACAACACCTACAGCTCATGGACACCACAGGAGATGGCAGCTGCTGGGTTCTATTTCACTGGCGTAAAATCTGGGGTGCAGTGCTTCTGCTGCAGCCTAGTCCTGTTCCATACCAGCCTCCAGAGACTCCCCGTAGAAGAACACAAGAAGTTCCATCCAGATTGTGAGTTCCTTTTGGGCAAAGATGTTGGTAACATTGCCAAGTATGACATAAGAGTTAAGAACCCAGAGAACAAGCTGAGAGGAGACAAAGCAAAGTACCAAGAAGAGAAGGCCAGACTGGAATCCTTCAAAGATTGGCCATTTTATGCCCAGGGGACATCCCCAAGGGAGCTCTCAGCGGCTGGTTTTGTCTTTACAGGTAATTTAAAATCATTTTCTGAAGACTCTCTCTGGAGTTTTAAGTTTAGGTTTCATATTTCAGTTGCACTATGTTGTGAATTTTTCCTCTTATTAAATGTATTTTATTAGGTATAAGGTCTATTTTATTAAAATTCAACTTCAGTAATTTTGCTTTAGCTTTATGTTTCATATAGCATGTTAATTTGTCAAATATGTATAAAGTTAGACAGCTACTTTTCCTTAAATTTGGACCTTAGACAATACAGACAACATTCTTAAGGTCCTTAAAAAAAATCGTGAGGTCACCCGGACCCCAGTCTCCTCACCCATTTTCCTTTTGCTGCTCATATAAGATCTTTCTTTGATTCTTTTACGTGCTGCAATACCAGAGGGGCTTTTTGTTTGTTGGATGGTTGGTTTTAATCTTAGGGCTAACTCTAACATATAGGGCAAACTGCATTTAAGAAAACTGCACTTCGTTTGCACTGTCCTAGGCATGCCGTAAATGTTTTGGGAATGGGAATGAGAACTGTAGTAACAACGGCTGTCATTTACTGAGTACCTACTTGATGCCAGCTAGACTCAGGTTAAGCACTAAGTATCCCCAAAACTCACCCCCTCCCGCCATTTCGCAACTGAGTTCATTGAGACTCAAGGAGTTAAAAACATGCCTAAATGTCCAAAGAAATTTCATTGCAAAGCTACAAGTTAGGTCTTCTTCCTAGCAGAGAAGCCCTAGAATTTAGGAAGTTCTCTGCTTCCGCACTACTTCAGCTCTGAGAGCTCAATTAGCAAAATACCAGCTCTAGGAACACCTTGCGGGCATATTGAATTAAGTAGTTTGGAGTTCTGTACCTGAGGTATGGCCGTGGCTGAGGGGCGAGGTCCTAGGGTAGCAGGACTGGCTGGAGATTCAGCCAAATGACAGTGTGAGTGGACAGACGTGTTGGAGCACATCTTATTCCCACACAGAGCAGTCAACTCCCAGACACATGCTTTCTGATCTATTCTATGGTGCCATTGCTGGACAATCTCAATGTTTTCCTTCATATGTAGGGAAACGGGACACTGTGCAGTGTTTTTCCTGTGGTGGATGTTTAGGAAATTGGGAGGATGGAGATGACCCTTGGAAGGAACATGCCAAATGGTACCCTAGGTAAGTAGAGAAATCTGTCTCTTTTTTAAAAAAGATGAAACAAAACTAAAGACAAGAGTCACCTTCCTGGAGTAGCATCTTCAGCTTTGACTCTTTTCCTGTCTGAAACCAGAACACTACAGAATTTATTCAAGCATTTATTCAAGCAAAAAAAGGCCTGATTATATCATGAACATTTCAAATCATATTATTTGAAAATAATTTCTTAAATGTTCTTTTATTATCCTAAATACTAAGATATGTTTTACCATGTAGAAGTTTCAGGATCAGCCTTAATTGATAAATAAGAATAATTAACATAGGGATGATGTAAAATGGTGTATGAAGGAAGTTGGAAAGTAGAACAATATTTAAGACTTTGTTACAAATGGTTTCATGCTCTGCTGATTATATACCAAACAAAAACATTTTATTTTAAAAACTCAGAGTTTAGATTGTTGCAATGGTCTTTTAGTTCCCTGCTTAGAAAATAAAATGCATTTTAATTATTTGTAAGGCTATATTGACTAGTATTTTCTTTTTATTTATTTTTTAAAAATTTTTATATATTTATTTTTAGAGAGAGGGGAAGGGAGCGAAAAAGAGAAGTAGAGAAACACTGATGTGAGAGAGAAACATTGATTGGTTGCCTCTCACACACTCCTAACCAGGGACCTGGCCTGCAACCCAGGCAGGTGTCACTGACAGAGAATTGAACCAGCGACCTTTTAATTCACAGGCTGGCACTCAATCCACTGAGTCACACCAGCCAGGGCTGTATTTACTAGCATTTTCTACATGACTTCGTATCTATCAAATAAATATTCATTTCCTTCACAATTTTTAAAACTTTCACTATGGAAAATTTCAAAGGTAGAATAGTATAATAAACACTTATTAACATATGGCCAAATTATATTCCATCTACCTCTCACCCATCTCTCCCCAGAAATAATAATAATTATAACCAGATTATAGTAAAGTCAATCCCAGACATCTTAGAATGTCATTTGTTGATACTCTTATATTTTAGAGTTATATACTAAAATATCTTTAAGAAACAAAACCACAATATTATCTCTCTTAAAAAGGATTAACATTAATTCCTTAGTACGTATTATCGAATACCTGAGTCAGTGTTCAATGTCCACATCACCCTGCCTCCCTTTCTTTCTTTACTGTTGGTTAATTTGAATCAGGATTCAAAGTCTACATATTACATTTAGTAGATATGTTGCTTAAGATTTTTATTATTTTATTTCATTAAAAAATTTTTTTTCTTTTTTTACCGTAATGGTAAGTTTTGGAATAAATTTTTTGACAGTTTTATTTGGAGTTTAATAAAATTCACCAATTTTAAATATACAATTCAGTGAGTTTTAACAATGTTCATTGTGCAACCATCACCGCAATAATAGAGATATAGGACATCTCTGTCATGATGATATCAGGGCATATTTTAATTATGCTTATCAATTATAGATGTGAATTTCTTCAAAGTAAGAAATCCTCAGAGGAAATTGCCCAGTATATTCAAAGCTACAAGGGATTCGTTGGTGTCACGGTAATTTACAACAGCATTTTTTTCTCAAGTTGGCTTTTGATTACCTAACAATATCTGAATTCGAAGGGGATGGGCATTTTGGGGTTTTTTTTTTTGTCATGGACTCTACTTCTTTCTTATTTCCTTCTTTGCTACCCCTATTTCTCATCTGGCAGAATCAAGAAAATTTTATTTTCTTAGTAAACTAGAGCCCTTAAAATTCCTTTTTCCAGGGCTGGTTTTTGTTTGGTCCGTCTGTCTCCCGGACAGTTTTTCCCTCTTTGACCGAGCCCAGCTGCCCCAGCTGCCCCAGCTGCCCTTGGCCGCCCCCATCTGTCTGCCTGCCTGAGATCCTGGCACCCCAGCACCACTCCCCACAGGGGGCCTCAGAGTTACTGTCTCTTCGCTGGTTACTTAGAACTATAAGTAAGGATTCTTTAGAGGCAGGTGATGGAAAACCCAACCGAAATTGGCTTAAGCGCAAAAGGGAATTGATTGGCTAACATGACTCAGACGATGAGATCAGGTGAAAACTTGACCTGAACGTGAGGGAGAAGTGCTTTCTGAGAAAAACCCAGTGCAATTGTCAGAGGGGGATCAGCTGCCCAATACCTAACACCCTTCTGAATCCAGTTGTCTTCCTGTAGCTTATACTTCCTCATTAGTCAAGGTACATCTGCGATACCTACATGCAAATCAGCTCTGGAGCTAGATCTCTGGGAACAGTGAGCACGGAAGGCTTCCTGTGAGGCATAAGTGAACATTCACAGGTTCTTTTTGTTTTGTTTTGTTTTTGCACTGCATAAAAAATTCCAACAGTAAAAGAAGCAAAAATTTAAAGAATGATCTCCAACACTCCTGCCACTCAATCGAATGAAACTCTTTTGGGGTGAGGGAGTTCTTGCAATTTTTATTCATCGATATGTGTATACTCTAAGTCAGAATTTTTAATTATCTTCAGGGAGAACATTTTGTGAATTCCTGGGTCAAGAGAGACTTACCTATGGCATCAGGTAAACACTCAGACATATTCCAAAGGCTTTGCTTGTTTATTTCTTCTTTTGTTCTTCTTTTGTTCTCATCCTTTTCTTTTTTTTTTAAACCTTCGCATTTTCTTCCTCATTTGATGGTGCCATAGTCAGTAAAACAAATTTTTTTCACCATATTTCTGATCTTTTGGAGTTACTTAGGTTTTTAGTATAAGGGAGCACAGGGGCATATGGTAGTGCTGAGTCCCTGGCTGACATCTGCCCTAACACAATTAAAATTTCTGGAAAAAATGGTTTTGAAAACATTCTTAAATGAATTAATATCTGTCCCCATTTCCTGGTACAGGGTCCCTAAAAGTCTCAAAACTCCCAAGTGATAAGAACACGAGGAGCATCTCTTATTCTAAAATTTGCTCTTTGACCCTAACCCTGACAAATTCCTAAGTGATAAGAGCACTAGGAGCATCTTTGTTCTAATGAGGTGGTGCTGGGTGGGCTCTGGAAGCTCCTGATGGGAGCTGGACACCAGCAAGACCAAGCCATGGTTAAAAGCCTGGCATTTTCCGTCGCTCCCCTCATTCTCCAGAGAGGGGAGGGGGCTAGAAATGGAGTTAGTGACAACACGCCTCTGTGACGAAGCCTCCATGAAACCCCTGCAGCACAGGGGTCAGGGAGCTTCCAGGGGGGTGAACATGTCCACATACTGGGAGGGTGACACACCTCGACTGCACGGAGACAGGAGCTGCTGTTCTAGGGCCCCTCCCAGGCCTCTCCCTGTCTCTTCGTGTAGCTGTTTGTCTGAATCTTTTATATCCCTTAATAAACTAGAAAACAGAAGTGAGGGTTCCCCTGAGTTCTGTGAGCCACTCTAGTTAACGAAGTGGAGTGCGGGCGGCCTTGTGGGGCTGGGCCCTTAACCTGTGGGATCTGACGCTCTCTCCAGGTAGATGGTGTCAGAATCGAGTTAAGTTGTGGGACACTCAGCTGGGGCCAGGGAACTGCTTGGTGGGGAAAACCATCACACACCTGGTATCAGAGGTGTTGTGTAGGGTGACAGTATAAAGGAGACACACAGGAGGAAAAGGCTGAGATTTTTCCAGTACATTAAGCCTATGCAGATTTAAAATGAAGCGCCAGCAGGAATCCTGGGGTTAAGTGGAATATTGAAGCAAGCTTTCATCTTCAGAAACTTTTCAGAACCAAGTTAACCTAAGTTTAATTTTTAAGTCCTTAGAGGGCACAAATGACAGGAACCAAACCCTAGAACCTGCCCAAGGCAGGATGTCTAACGGAGACCATTCCCCAGAGGGGGCACCCTAAAGGGCAAGAAATAAATCTGCCTGCTCTTAAGGGAGCTACAAAGAAAATTTATCTTTCTCCAATCTTGACACTAAGTTGCGGAGGAGGGGAATCTCCTTTAGCTTTTTGGTTTGTTTTATTCTGATGCTAGATGATGAAGAGATCATTTGAAAGGTTTTGTTATCGAAAAATATACAAAAATAAGATATGTATATACTCACCATATAGCCACCACTCTGCTTCTACAATTTAATACATGATCAGTCTTGCTTCATCTAAACCATTTTCTTCTTTTTAACCTTTCCTCCAATTATACTGAAACGAACTCCAAACCTCATATCATTCTATCTGTAAATATGAATGATAACGTGAACGCTGATACAGTATCAAAGCTTGCTGGTCTCGTCATGTGCCTTTTATTTAAGCTTATTGCAATGACAGCATCTTTGCTAATGAAGAACTACGACTGGACACTTTTAAGAACTGGCCCCCTGAATCTCCTGTGGGAGCTGCAGCTCTGGCCAAAGCAGGTCTCTTCTACATAGGTGAGTCAGTAGTTTACATAAAGCTCTTAGCTTGCTGCTCATTCAAACCCCACATGTAATTCATGATCCTGAATTTGTATTCATCTGGTCCCAACAATATCCACTCTCCTAGTTTTCTACAACTCCCTTGGGTTCAGAAGCTCCAGATTGAAGCCTTAAGGTCTAGACAAACAATGAATACAAATGCAGGTATCCTCCATTTTTTGAAAGTTAGCTTTATGCTACTTTGTTTTTATGAAAGACATATACATTAGTACAGGCAGACCTCGGAGATACTGAGGGTTCGGTTCCAGGCCACTGCAGTAAAGCGACTATCACATAAGCGAGTCATAATCTATTTGCTGATGGAGGGCCTTGCTTTCAACTTGTAAAAAATGTAGTATCTGTGAAGCATCCACGACTATTTGCTCAATATCCCATTGGTCCTATGTAGAATATTGCCTCCCTGGTAACCTAAGTTGTGACTTTGTCACACTGATTGGAAATGCAAGTAAGGTTTTGCTAATAAAGGCTTGGTGGTTATTACCAGTGTCACTTAACAAATACACATGCCAGTAGCACTGACTGAATTTCCTTACATCTAGGTAAAGAGGACATCGTCCAGTGTTTCTCCTGCAGAGGATGTATACAAAACTGGGTGGAAGGTGATGACCCATTAAAAGACCACACCAGATATTTTCCCAAGTGAGAGGACTGAATGCTTAATGTCTGTGAATTTGGAGGTGCTTTAAAGCAATTTGTCCCTTGTTTTCTTCCTCATTTTCTTATTAAATCTTTGCTTATTCTTCTGATTCATACTCTGAAGGATGAGTCTTTATCTCTTTTATTCCCTTGCTCTCACGACACCCTTTCCAGGGAGCCTTTCCCTCTTTATAGTTAGAGCATAATTTTGGTTAGATCAGTATTTTTACATTATATGTTTACTTATCATGACCGCATAAATGCTGTGCAGGGGCTGAACCTATAGTAAATTATGATTTATTTTCCCTTTCTGTACAAGTTTTAATTTTTGTAGAAAGTAATAATTGTTTCATTAGTACTTTTGCTTAATTTTTTTTTTTGAAATAAATTCATATATTAACCATTTTAAAGTATACAGTCTGGTGGCATTTAGAATATTCACAATGTTGTCCAACCACCTGGCTCTGATTCCATTTTCATTACTCCAAAAGAAAACTCTGTGCCCATTAAGCAGTCACTCCTTATCTCCCCACCCCATCCCACCTTAGCTCCTTAGAGTTAACCATCTGCTTTCCTTTTATTTTAGATTTATTTATTTTTAGAGCGGGGAAGGGAGGGAGAAAGAGACGGAGAGAAACATCAATGTGTGGCTGCCTCTTACATGCACCCTGCTGGGGACCTGGCCTGCAACCCAGGCATGTGCCCTGACTGGGAATCGAACCAGTGACCCTTTGGTTTGCCGGCCGGTGCTCAGTTCACTGAGCCACACCAGCCAGGGCTCTTTTTTTTTAAAAAAAAAAAATATTTTATTGATTATGCTATTACAGTGGTCTCAATTTTCCCCCTTTGCCCCCATTCACCCAGTACCCCCAACTTCCCTTCAGCAACCGCCCGCCTTAGTTCATGTCCTTTAGTAGTGCATATAAGTTCTTTGGCTGCTCCATTCCCTATACTATTCTTGACATCCCCCTTTCTATATTGTACCTACCAATTGTGCTTCTTAATCCCTGCACATTTTCCCCATTCTTCCCCTTCCCCTCTCCCAGCTGATAACCATCTGAAAGATCTCCATATCTATGATTCTATTCTGGCTCTGGTTGGTTGCTTTTTTAGATTTAGTTGTTGATAGTTGTGAGTTTGTTGCCTTTTTAATGTTCATAGTTTTGATCTTCTCCTTTTTCTTAAATGTCCCTTTCACATTTCATGTAATAATGGCTTCGTGATAATGAACTCCTTTAGCTTTACCTTGTCTGGAAAGCACTTTATCTGTCCACCCATTTTAAACGATAGCTTTGCTGGATAGAGTAATCTAGGTTGTAGATCCTTGCTTTTCACCACTTTGAATACTTCTTGCCAGTCCCTTCTAGCCTGCAAAATTTCTTTTGAGAAATCAGCTGATAGTCTTATGGTAACTCCTTTGTAGGTAACTCTCTGCTTTTCTCTTGCTGCTTTTAAGATTTTCTCTTTATCTTTAACCTTTCTTTGGAATTTTAATTATGATGTATCTTGGTGTGGTCCTCTTGGTGGGTTCCCCTTGTTTGGGATTCTCTGTGCTTCCTGGACCTGTATGTCTATTTCCTTTGCTAAATTTGGGAAGTTTTCCTTCATTATTTTTTCAAATAAGTTTTCAATTTCTTGCTTTTCTCTTCTCCTTCTGGCACCCTTATGATTTGGATGTTGGTACGTCTGGAGATGTCGCAGAGGCTCCTTAGTCTATCCTCATTTTTTTCTGAATTCTTTTTTTTCTTGCTGTCCTGGCTGAATGCGTTTTTATTCCTTATGTTCCAAATCATTGATTTGAATCTTAGCTTCATCTCCTCCACTGCTGGTTCCCTGTAGGTTTTTAATTACTTCATTTATTGTAACCTTCATTTTTGCCTGGGTCTTTTTTATGCTGTTGCTGTACTCAATGAGTTCTTTGAGCATCTTGATCACCAGTGTTTTGAATTCTGCATCTGATAGGTTTGTTATCTCCATTTCATGTAGTTCTTTTTCTGGAATTTTGTTCTTTCATTTAGGTCATATTTTTTTTGTCTCCTCAATTTGGCAGCTTCCCTGTGTTTGTTGCTGTGTGTTAGGTAGAGTTTCTTTGACTCCCTGCCTTTTCAGTGTGGCCTATTGTAGAAAAGTCACCTGTAAATTGTGTGGGGCGGAGCCTTAGGTCATCGCCAGGGTGGAGCATCCCGTTTCACTTCTTTGTGGCCCTGGGTTGTGGGGAGGGCTCAGAGAGGAGACAGTTCCACTGCCTGGCTTCTAGAGGTTTGCCCAGGAGGAAGCTGTCTCCTGGCACTCACCCTGTTTCCAGTCACTTCACTTTCTCCCCATGTGTCACTGGTGCCCTTCCAGCTGTTGCCCTAGTGCTGAATCCCAGAGGGCATAGGTCTGCATGAGTCCTAAGTCATGTGGGCCCTTTAAGAGGAGTCTCCTGAAAATCCAGCAGTTTCTTTCACCACTCCAACCCCCACTGATTTTTAAAGCCAGAAGTTATAGGGGTTTATCTTCCTGGTGCTGGAACCCTGGGCTGTGTGGTCTGGTCTGGGCCTGGGATCCCTCACCCCCAAGGTATCTCTCCAAATTTTTATCCACCACATGTTAATGTAGGGTTGCCTGTTCAGCATCTCTGAACCTCTCCGCCCACCTCGGAATCTCCAGCCCTCTTACCCATCTGGGTGAATGTGCCTTGTTTAAATTGTTGGTTGTTGGACTTCCATACAGCTCAATTTTCTGACGGTTCTGGGTGAAATTTGTATTGTAGTTAGTTCTAATTTTTTCTGTTGTTAGGGAGACCAAATATCTTTACCTAAACCTCCATCTTGACTGGAAGTCCCAAATTTTAATTTTTGGCAATCTACTTACTAATAATGTTGAGTATATTTTCCTATTTTCCCACACAGTTTCCCTATTATTTTTCTTCAGAAGTTTGTCTTCATTATTTTTCCCCTTTGCTCTTTCTTTCTTTCTTTTTTTTAAAAAGATTTTATTTATTTATTTTTAGATGGGGGAAGGGAGAAAAAGGAAAGAAGCATTAATGTGTGGTTGCCTCTCACACACCCCCTACTGGGGACCTGGCCCGCAACCCAGGTGTGTGTCCTGGCTGGGAATTGAACCAGTGACCCTTTGGTTCGCAGGCTGGCACTCAGTCCACTGAGCAACACCAGCCAAGGCTTCCTTTGCTCTTTCATATTCAGAAAGTATATGAAATGCCCCTCTTTATCCCTCATAGTATTCCTTATTCTTAGTCTTTATCTGATATTCATATAGCCATTTCAGCTTTTCTATAATTCATTTTTACATCTCTCTCTTATTAAAAAAAATATTTTAATCCTCACCTGAGGACAAGTTTATTGATTTTAGAGAGAGTAAGTGAGAGAGAGAGAGAGAGAGAGAGAGAGAGCAAGAGAAACATTGATCAGTTGTCTCCTTCATGGGCCTCAACTGGGGATTGAACCGGCAACTTAGGTACGTGCCCTGACTGGGAATCAAAACTGCAACCTTTTGGGGTATGGGACAACGCTCCAACCAACTGAGCCACCTGGCCAGGGCTACATGATATCTTTTTGACATTATTTTACTTTTAATTGATCTATGACTTTATATTTCAAATGAGTCTCTTGTAGGCAACATAGTTGGGCCTTGTTTTTAACTCTGACAATATTTGCTTTCCAACGGGAGTGCATAGAACATGTACATTTAATGTGGTTATTGAAATGGTTGTGTTCGAATCTACTATTTTGCTATTTGCCTTGTATTTATCCCATCTCTTCTTTGTTTATTTTTCTTATTTCCCTGACTTCTTTGAGTTTTGAGTATTTTTTAGTATTCTATTTTATCTCTATTGTTGGTTTATTAGCTGTAGATCTTTGTCTTTTTGGTTCCGACTTTAGAATTTACAATGTGACTGTTTTGTATATCACAGTCATCTTTAAATACTGTAACACTTGATATAATGTATGAATTATGTAACAATATACTTCCATTTCTCCCCTCCTATCTTTTGTGCTATTATTATCATATATTTTACTTCCATACATATTATAAATCTCACAATATAGTATTATATCTTTGCTTTAAACAATTACCTTTTAAACACATTTTTAAAGGAGAAAAAAATGTCTTTCATATTTACCCACTTAGTTACCATCCCTGGTACTTTTCATTCCTTTGGGTAGAGCCCAGTGGAGTTTATTCTCTTATAATTTTCCTTTTAACTGAAGAACGCCCTGTAATATTTTTTATAGTACAGGTCTACTGGCAACTTACTGTATTGGCTTTGTCTGTATGTAAAAGTCTATACTTTCCCTTCCTTCAGAGTCCTTTTTCTTGATGAGTCTATCTGCATTGTGACCTTGGACAGAAGCATCAAAAGCCTTATTAGCTATTTACCTGCAGCTACCCTTCTATTCCTAGACTCATCTCTAAGCCATCTAGGAAAATAAAAAGAAAAAAATGAGTGTCCTGTTGCTTTTTCTCCTGGTTTCCTGTGATTTTGCAGCATGAAAATGAGCCCAAGACAGTTGGTTGTTTCTAGTTTTGTCATTTACCTATTCACGTTTATAATTCTTACCTGTCCAAGTTACTCATTTGGAGCAGAGCTCTTTAGAATTTTCTCCCTTGGTTGTTCAGCCATAATGTTCTCCAACATCCTCCCTGAGTTAAGAGAATATTTATGTACCAGTTTCATGAAGCCTGGCAGATAGTTTTTAGTCCTCACCTGAGGATATGTTTATTGATTTGAGATGAAGAGAGGGAGAGAGAGAGAAACATTGATGTGAGAGAGAAACATTGAACAGCTGCCTCCAATATGCACTTGGACCAGGGGTTGAACCTGCAACCTTGATGAGCCCTGACTGGGAATGGAACCCACAACCTTTTGGTGTATGGGATGATGCTCCAGCCAACTTGTGCCACCTGGCCAGGGTCTGGCAAGTTGTGTCTAGAGAGTATGTTTAGTCTTCATATTGATGGAGGTTTTTTAAAATAAGCCTTTTATTTGGGAATTCTTTCAAAAAATTTTCATTTATTGATGAGAGAGAGAGAGAAAGAGAGATATTGATTTGTGGTTCCACTTATTTATGCATTCATTGGTTGCCTCTTGTACGTGCCCTGACGGGAGATACAACCCACAACACTTGTTTGTCAGGACAAAGCTCTAACAAATTGAGCTAACAGCGCACAGAAAAGGTACAGAAAAGGTACACAGATAATACAGAGTTCCCATACCTGGTTTCCTCTAATACTAACATCTTTTACATTTTCATGATACATTTTTCAGAATTAAGAAACCAACATTGGTACATTACTATCAACTCCAGGCTTTATTTGGGTTCACCAGTTTTTCTACTGTCTTTGTTGTTGTTGTTCTAGAATCCATACATGAAGTTTTCTTCTCTATTTTTCATTCTTTAGGTTCATTTTAGTTGGTTTCATGTCTGAATGTTAAATATATACTTCATGCCCCAAATCCACTGGTTATTCCCACCACTATTTGATAAAACACTTAACATTCAGTTGCTGAGAGCGGCAGTCTAAACACCTGGCTTGGTAAAGACCCTGATGGAACAAATCACTGGAAATGTTGATTTTATATTTAATATTTCTCATTAAAACTCTAAGAGTATTTTTAAAAACTTAATGCATTAATAAAAATGACTGGAAATATCCTTAGGCAGGACCACGTGCATACACTGTGGAGCCTCTTGCTGAAAACCTTTCAGGAGAGAGAGCAGAGCATGGAGTCCAGGTCCCATGCGCCTGCACAGGGTGCGTGCCTGGGAAGCCTCGGGGGCAGCATTTTTAAGAAATGAGTGAGCTGTATTTTAGGAAAGTAAAGGATTTTTTTCAATTTTTTCCTATAGATCTCCATTCACTTATGGCATATATATGCATGCCAGCTACTACAGTAAAAACTATAACCACCGTCTCTACCCTTGTGTACTTTACGGTCTAGCTGAGAGTCCTGTACGTGATCATTTTCATTACCTGATTCAAATATGTCTTAACAACATTAAGAGAAAAATATTTACACGACCAACGAGTCTCACTTCTTTATATTTTTAGATATATAGTATGAACTGAAAATAAATAAAGGAAAAAACCCTAATGCAAACATTTCCCTACAACTAACGTTATAACTTTTCACTTGTGTGCTTAGTTGTCAGTTTCTCCAAAACATGAAGGCCTCTGCAGAAGTGACCCCGGACCTTCGCAGGCACAATGAACTTGCTGAATTAACGGTAATGAACAATGCCATCTTGTTTATTTGAGCGGTCCATGGTTGACAACTGTTTTTGAGCAGAAATTGCTTTCCTAAATAAGTAAATGAATAAATTCTACAAACACCTGCTGAGCACCTACGATGTGCAGGTGTGGATGGGGATGCTACAGTAAACAAGTAAGACATAATGCACAGCTTCATTAAATGTGGAGTCAATCCCTCCAAAGTTGCAGCCCAAGCTCCTTTAAACTTAGAGGTGATGAGCGTCCCAGCTACCTGGATCCCACTGGCAATCTTCATTTGGAAGATAGCAAGGTCTGACTTGCTACTTGGCCATTCTCATCTTGGCTGGAAAGATGTTTCTTTTACAAAAGCAAATGACCAACCAAATCATAAACCCAGATAATAGGTTGACCCCTTTAACACAAGAAACACCTCATAGTTCTCTGGGATATAAGCCACTATCAATTTCACACACACACATACTCCTTATTTGAGGCTGTATGTTAGGTATATTATGTTTGTCATCCCACAGGGGGAATAAAAGTAACAGCCTGTTCATTTGCTTCAAGTTTATGTTAGTGAGCTGAAAAATAAAATTGAAAAAAAATTGGGGATATACGAACAGCTTATATTTTAAGGAAGAAACATAACCTTCCTATATCCCAGGTATGTAATATTAAACATGTTAATAATGAGGGTCAATAGCTGTATCTAAGGATTCTTGGAGGGCCGTCTTGCTCTAGATGCTATGATTTGGATTACCTGGAAGTAATCACTGCTTGACGCACCATGTCCACCACCTAGGAGTACACACTTACAGATGTTTGCAGATCATGTGTTACTCCATACTTGCAGCACTCTTCCCTTCGATTGGCATAAATACATATATGAGGATGCGCTGTGTTTAGATGATGTCTGGTTCCCAATTATATCATGATTCCTCACCCTCTTATACAAATTTTTAAAAATATATTTATTGATCGATTGGAACAAGAGAGAGGAAAGGAGAGAGAGAGAGAGAGATGTTGATTTGTTTTTCAACTTATTGATGCATTCATTGATTAGCTCTTGCATGTGCCCTCATGGGAATTGAAACTGCAACCTTGGTTTATTAGGAACGATGCTCCAACCAACTGCACCACCTGACCAGGGCCTCTTATGCAAATTTTGATCTAACTGAGGATTTTATTTTCAAAGGAAACCACAAGTGAAAGCAATCTTGAAGATTCAGCAGCAGTTAGTTCTACAGTGCCAGGTAAGGATTTTGAAGTAGCTCATGGGAGAATATATGAGGGATGACCCAAACCCCCCCCCAGAATTATCTTCTGGAAGGTAGGCTCCTTGTAGTACAGGTTTCCCCTACTAGGTGAGCCCACCTGCATCCGACTAGGCACCTACCTGCATCAGTGTACGAGCTGGCGTTGTTGTGAGGGGCTGCATTCAGCCTCAGTGAATTTTTTTGAAGATCCTTTCAACTCATTTGCCCATTTCATGATGGGTGATTTATGAGCACATCCGCCAGCACCATACTGAGTGTTCAGCAGTTTTTGATCAAATATGTTTTTGGGTTGTGGAAGAATTCACAAACAGGAGAAAGTGCAGAGGGTAGAAGTTTTTATTTTTACTTTCCCAAGGGAGGCAAAGGGTTAGGTGTGTAGAAATGCACCAGCCTCAGCCCCGAGGGGTTAAGGCTTTGGATTTTTATCCGGCAGTGGGGTGGTCGTAGAGCAGGTTGTTTCAGTTAGGCTGCGGCTTGTTTCAATGTTATGTTTGGGCGCAGGGTTCGGTCTAGTTGCTGTGGCCTGGTATGTCCTGTTTCATAAGTTCCCAGAGCCTCTGTGCCTTCAGGGCGCGTCCAGTCATTTTCTAGTCCTGAGGATTAAGGCTCAGAAAACAATTAGGGTCAGTCATCTTTATGGTGTCGGCTGCTCTGGGAAAGAGGGCTTGGAAAAGGGGCTTTTGTCCTATTAACCCCGTGCCCCACCCTCCCTGTTCACCCAATTTTGCCCCAAGTGATTATTTCCCTGGATGAAAAAAAGTCCTCAAAGGGAAACATGTTGCCAATGTGGAAGAGGCAAAACAAAAAATGGCAGAAGCACTAAAAATCATCAAAATCAATGAGTTCAAAAACCGTTTCTGAGCAGTGGAAAAAATATCTCGATAGGTGTATTACATCAAACGGAGAGTATTTTGAAGGTGACTGAAGTTTAAACATGTAAGAATAAATACACAGTTTTTTATAAATAAATTCTGGTTTTGGGGTCCCACCTTGTATTTGTGTACATACATGTATATTAGGGGATTTTTAGAAGAGAGAGGGTTTGTAATTGTGCCTCCTTTCTACCCTTCACAGAGATGGCCCCGAGTGAAGCCCAGTGGTTTCTGGAGGCAAAGAGTCTGAACCAGCAACTGAGAGAAACCTACATCAGTGCCAGTTTCCGCCATATGTGTTTGCTTGAGGTCCCTTCCCTTGTAGCCACAGACAATTTGCTGAGTTGTGACCTGTCCCTCGCTTCAAAACATATCAGCAGCCCTGTGCAGCAGCCTGTGCTATTGTCTGATGTCTTTACCAACTTGAACTCCGTTGTGTGTGTGGAGGGTGAGGCTGGTAGTGGAAAGACAGTCCTCCTGAAGAAAATAGCTCTTCTGTGGGCGTCAGGATGCTGCCCCTTGTTAAACAGTTTCCAGCTGGTCTTCTACCTCTCCCTTAGCTCCACCAGACTGGACCAGGGGCTGGCCAACATCATTTGTGACCAACTCCTGGAGACGGAAGGATCTGTTACTGAAATGGTCCTGAGGAATATCATCCAGCAGTTAAAGAACCAGGTATTATTCCTCTTGGATGACTACAAAGAAATGTGCTTGGTCCCTCAAGTCATAAAAAACCTGATTGAAAAAAATCACTCATCAAGGACCTGTGTATTGATTGCTGCCCATACAAACAGGGTCAGAGGCATCCGCCGATACCTAGATATGATTCTAGAGATCAAAACGTTTCCCTTCTATAATGCTATCTACATATTACGGAGTTTCTTTTCTCATGATATGGCCCATCTGCGGAAGTTTATGATTTACTTTGGAAAAAATGTAAATTTGCGGGGAATTCAGAAAACTCCTCTTTTTGTAGCAGCAGTCTGTGCTAATTGGCTTCAGTATTCTTTTAACCAGTCCTTGGATGATTTTGCTGTTTTCAAGTCCTATATGGAATGTCTTTTCTTAAAGCACAAAACTTCAGCTGAACTTCTCAAAGCAACTGTGTCCTCCTGTGGTGAACTAGCCTTGAAAGGGTTTTTTTCATCTTGCTTTGAGTTTAGTGATGATGACCTTAGAGAAGCAGGGATTGATGAAGATGAAGATCTAACCCTGTACCTGATGAGTAAATTCACTGCCCAGAGACTGAGACCAGTCTATCAGTTTTTAGATCCTGCATTCCAAGAATTTCTTGCTGGGGAGAGACTGATTGTACTCCTGGATTCAGACAGGCCAGAAGATCTAGATTTGGGACTTTATTATTTGAAACAAATCAACTTATCCATGGTGATTAAAAATTACTGTATTGGCTTTTTGAGGTATATTTTCTGCTACCCTTCAACAAAGGCAGGGCCAAAAATTGTATCTCATTTACTTCATTTGTTGGATAATAAGGAGTCATTGGAGAATATATCTGAAAAAGATGACAATCTAAAGCACCATTCAGACTTTTTGGAGCTAATGACATTAATAAGGATGTCACAGGTATTATCTCCACAATGTTACTTTTCACTGGTTTCAAACCATTTACTGTCTCTTGCCATAAAAATTGCTTATCAAAGCAACACTGTAGCTGCATGTTCTCCATTTATTTTGCAATTCCTTCAAGGGAAGACCCTGAATTTGGATGTGCTTAACTTACAGTATTTTTTTGACCATCCCGAAAGCCTGTTACTGTTGAGGAGCATCAAAGTCTCTCTAAGAGGAAAAATGAATATCGGGACACCCATACCAGAGAGTTCAGTCCTGGAAAGATGCTGGGACAAAGCACAGGTGCCAACTATACATCAGGACTGTGCTTCTGCCTTTGAACCAATGAAGGAATGGGAGCGGAGTTTAGCTGAAAAGGAGGAAAACATAATGAGATTTCAGAATATGAAACTCAATGCACCACCAAATATCAGCAATGGCTATTGGAAACTTTCTCCAAAACGGTACAAGATTCCCCTTCTGGAAGTCCACGTAACTGGCATGGATGGTGTGGATCAACATATGCTCAGGGTTCTGATGTCAGTTTTCTCAGCTTCACAGCACATTGAGCTTTATTTAAACCAGAGCAGGGGCTTTGTTGAAAGCCTTCGCCCAGCTCTTGAGCAGTACAAGGCTTCTTTCACCAAGTGCTCCATAAGCAAATCTGAGCTGAATGAAGTAGAACAGGAATTGCTTCTCAACCTGTCTTCCCTGCAATCTCTTGAAGTCTCAGAAACAACCCAGGTACAAGGTATACCTAAATATATTTTAGCTGGCTATTCTGATGATAATTTTATTTGCTCACTCTTAGTTTTAGGTGAATGGAAACTTATGAAAGCATGAGACCATAAATGATTGCTGATAGAATATCTATTATAAAATAAACCTTCATTAATTTATTTTTTCAGTAGTATGAATTAGTGAAAGACCTCTAAACAGAATGATCTTCAAACAACTCAGATAGAAATTAATAAAAATTAACTAATTTCAAACAATTCAGATAAAAAAATAAAATATTGCCCAGGCTGGTGTGGCTTAGTTGGTTAGAATGCCATCCTGTACACCAAATGTTGACGCTTCAATCCCCAGTCATGGCACATATCTAGGTTGCTGGTTCGATCCCCCATCAGGGCATTTATGGGAGGCAACCAACTGATGCTTCTCTCTCACATCGATGTTTCTCCCTCTCTTTCTCTCCCTTCCTCTCTCTCTAAAATCAATAAACATAAAATAATAATAAAAATATTAACTTAATAAACACAAATTACTTAATATTAGTAAATAATAATCTGCATGTAAAGATGATGCTTGAAGATTACCCCCACCCGACCTGCTTAATGGGAAGAAGGGTTTATACATTATGGGAAATAAATAAATGGTAAATAATATCTCCCATTTATTTGTGTCTTCTTTCCCTTCTTTAGGTAATGCCTGAAAGTTGTCAGTGTGGATTTTATATTTCTTTCATTCAGTTTATTCCTAGGCACTTGTGTTTTTTGATACTTGTGTAAAAATATTTAAATTTTTTCCATTTTCTAGCTGTTGCTAGTATGGCTTTGGTTTTTCAACAGTTTGTTATATGCCTTGGTGTACTTGGCTTTGTATTTGTCTTGCTTGAGGGTAACTGAACATTTTTGGATCTGTGGGTTATTTATCATCAAATTTATAAAAATTTTTGCTTCCTATTTTCAACATTTCTTTTATTATAGTAAAATATACATAAAATGTACAATTTTAACCATTTAACTGTTCAATTCAGTGGCATTAGATACATTTACAATGTTGTGCAGCCACCGCCACTGTCCATTTCCAGAAACTCTTCATCATCCCAAACAGAAACTCTGTAACTAGTGAACAATAACTGCTTCCTCTCCTTAGCTGCTGATAATGTCTATCCGACTTTATATCTCTATGAATTTGTCTAGTCTAGATATTTTATGTAAATGGGATCATAGAATATCTTGTCCTTTTGTGTCTGGCTTATTTCACTTGTCATGTGTTCAAGGTTCATTCATGTTGTAGCATGAACTGGAACTTCATTCTTTTTATAGCTGAGTAATATTCCATCGTATGTGTATATATATGTATGTGTGTGTGCTTTTAATTCTTTTAGATATATACTCAGAAAGAGAACTGCTGCTTCATATTAATAATAGTAATTTTATTTATTTTTTTGAGGAACCTCTAAACTGTTTTCCCCAGGGTCTGCACTATTTTACATTTCCACAAGCATTGTGCGGGGACTCCAATTTCTCATGTCCTTATTAATGCTCATTTGTTTGTTTTTTTAAATCATAGAGGCATCCTAGTAGGTGTGAAGTGGTATTTCATTATGGCTTTGATTTGCATTTCCCTAATGATTAATGATTTGAGCATATTTTCATGTGTTTATTTATTGGCTGTTTATGCCATTTTTTGGACACATGTCCATTAAGTCCTTTGCCCAATTTTAAAATGTGTCATCTTTGTTTTCTGAGTTGTAGTTCTTTTGTATATTCTGGATATTAAATCCTTACTGGACATACAGTTTGAAAACATTTTCACCTATTCTGTAGATTGCTCTTTTTTTGAAGACTTTATTTATTTATTTTTAGAGAGAGGGGAAGGTAGAGAGGGAGAGAAACACCAGTGTGTAAGAGAAACATCAGTTGGTTGCCTCTTGTATGCCCCTAACTGGGGACCTGACCTGCAACCCAGGCATGTGCCCTTATTGGGAGTTGAACTGGTAACCTTTCGATTTGTAGGAATGACATTTAACCCACTGAGCCACACCAGTACGGCTATAGATTGTCTTTTCAGTGTCTCCATGATGTCCTTCAATGTACTAAGTTTTAAATTTTGATGAAATTAAATGTACCTATTTTTTTGTTTTTTGCTAGTGCTTTTGGTAGCATGTCTAAGAATCCATTGACAAATCCAAGGTCATGAAGATTTTACTCCTATGTTTTCTTCTAAGAGTTGCATGGTTTAGTTCCTATATATAGGAGTTGTCGATCCATTTTGAGTTTATTTTGTATATGGTACTGTGAGGTAGTAGGTCCAACTTCATTCCTTTGCATGTAGAAATCCAGTTGTCCCAGCAGTATTTGTTGAGATGAGTTCTTATTTTTGTTAATCCAGACAGTAGCACAAGACTTCCCACACAGTAGTAGATAATCAATAATTCTGCATAAAGCAGATCTTCATATAGGTACCTTCTAGAAAAGAATGTTTTATGGTATGTGAAAAGTTTTCATGTGAAAATAGCTTGATGAATCAAAGTGATAGTTTCAAATTTTCCTTTTGGAACTCTTCAGGTTAATAATGGAAAATTGTGTGCTACTTTCTAGATCAACTCTTTCCTAATTTGGACAAGTTCCTGTGCCTGAAAGAATTGTCTGTGAATGTAGATAAAGAAAATGTTTTTTCAGTCATTCCTGAAGAATTCATAAATCTCCACTATATCGAGAAATTATTGATCCATATTTCAGTTGAGCGCGGTCCTTCCAAACTAGGTAAGAATGGCACTTTGATTTACTTGTTTTTACATCACTTGGTAGAGCCACTTGGCCAATGATTCATTTAAGAGTTAAAGTTTCTGTGGATCTGTGTGTATAACCTGTATCTGTGGTAAATTATGGGAATAGAACTTTCTCATTAAGAAAGCAGAGAGATATTTTACTACATGTTAGGGTGATCGGTGATGCCAGCTGTGAAAGAATTCACAAAGAGAAGAAAAGTGCAGAGAGTAAAGTTTTTATTCACTTCCCAAGAGAGGAGAGGGGCTCGGTGTGGAGAGACATGCCAGCACTGAGGGGTGGGGGCTTTGAGTTTTTATCAGGTAATCCAGGTGGTTGTAGAACAGGATGTTTCAGCTGGTCTTGTCTAGGCTGCAGCTTGTTTCATGTTATTTTGGGGTACATGCCGGGTCCTGTTGCTTCAGTCTGGCACATCCTGTTTTGTAAGTTCCCAGAGCCTCTGTGTTTTCAGGGCGCTTCCAGTATTTTTTAGTTTTGAGGATAAAGGCTCATAAAACAAGAGTCTTTCAAGCTAGTGTGGCTGCAAAGAGGGACTAAAAAGGGGGCTTTTGTCCTGTTACTACATGCTAGGGAATTGTTACAAGCACTTTTACAAATATTAACTCATTTAACCTTCATACTTGTTCTGTGAGGAAAGGTAATATTATCATGCTCATTTTACAGCTGGGAAATTGAGACATAAAGAGATTAAGTAATTTGCTCAAGGTTACCCAGCTAAAGAAATGGTGGATCTGTGATTTAAACACTGGGATTCTGACTACTACAAAGCCTGAGCTTTAAACACTGGTATATACACTGCCTCTCCAAAATAATTTGTAAAGTTCTTTTATTTTCTTTTTAAGTTACAGATCTGCCAGATTAGGTGGAAGGAAATATGCTGATTGGTAGCAATTGGAAGCATTTCCCTGTTTTTCTCATCATCCTATCATTATGGTTAATGGACAGCTTGTGCAGCCACCTTTCTTAAATATATCATTTAGCAAAATGACTTAGGTACCATCGATTCCTTAGTTTAGTAAAATTAAGGACTGAGGAAAACCAATGACTGAGGAAATGTAAATCTCTGTGGAACAGACATGCAGAATTGCATGGAAAGGATTCACTGAGCTGAAGCCAAAAGTAGTTCTTTTCTTACTTGTTAGCAATTTTTGCCTCAAATTTAAGTTTTATTTCAGAGTTGTCATTGCTTTTATTTCTTTGTCTAGTACTCCTATTGTGTAAATGTCATGTGCAAACTTAGAAACATTAGAATGTTAAAACTGAAAGTGAATTTACTGAGTCAATGCCCTAATTTTATAGAAAACTGATTCCCAGAGGAGGTCAAACTACATATCCAAGTTCACATAGCTTGCTAGTTAGTTGCAAAATCTGAACCTAAGCCCATAGTGGCCTGATTCTTGGATCATTACATCATGGTGCTTTGTTTTAATCCAATATTGTTGAATCAAAATAACAAGTAATGTGGCTAATCCTGGTAGAAATTTGTAATTTCTCCTAATTTCCTAAATCTTTGATATTTTACAGTTAAATTGATTCAGAATTCTCCAAACCTTCATGTTTTTCATCTGCAATGTAATAGCTTTTCAGATTTTGAGTCTCTCATGATTGTACTTGCTTCCTGTAAGAAACTCGAAGAAATTAAACTTTCTGGAGTATTTTTTAATGCCATCCCATTTGGTAAGAGGTACAATTGTAAAATTTTGGTTTAAGATGCTTCTGTGGACAGTCATGTTAAGCACTTTTTAAAAATAGCCAAATTTTAAACATGCAATTGATGTCAAAGAACTATTGTAATAGACATATAATTCTAAACAAGTTATCAAATAAGTTGTACTTGATTCTACAATTCTAAGTATTTCTACTTATCAGAATTATTTCTTGAGCAAAGATTTATCTACTTGATCATAGTAATTAATTCTATCTGAATTATTGTATTACTTTTTGGTATAAGAGTATTATTTTTTGGTATAAGAGTTGTAGCTAACATAACTAGATTTTTATTTTTCCTCTTATAGTCACCGTTTTGCCCAATTTTATTTCTCTGAAGATATTAAATCTCCAAAACCAACAATTCCCTGATAAGGAAACATCTGAAAAATTTGGTATGTTTTTATAAAACTGTGCCTTTTACTTATTCTTTATTCTCTTCCTCCCAAAAATCCTTCATCTAGTTTGCATTAGCTACAACAAATCATGATATGTATTAACTACCCTAGCTGATTAGGAGGAAGGGACAGTGCTGTTCAACTCTTACCCTCAAATGCCTTGACTGTTCTCAGAATGCCTCATTTCTTAGAACACATAGTTGCTCATTAAAGCACTATGCAGTTTCATGCCAGGTACCCCTAACCCATTCCAAACATGTTAAGTCTGTGTTGTTTTAAGAGTTTCTGGGATATAGGTAAAACTATCTTTTAATAAGGTTATGAAAACTCAGTATGTGAAAACCCAGATTTAACAAAATGATTAGCTATAGAAAGAGTTTAAATACTTCTGCATTTTTTTATGATTACAAAAGTAATGATGTCCATGGGGGGAAAAAAGATAAATTGAAGCATATTAAAAATTTTAAGTTTATTTGAGCAAAAATGGATTTGAATTGGGCAGCTCCAGTTTAGGAGACAGAGCACTGGAGACGACACAGAATGACTTTCATAGGCAGAAGGGAGCAGGAACAAGGAAGCAACATGAGGCAAGAAAATGGGTTGGTCATTGCAAGGTCACTGCCCTTTAGGTGATCTCAGGGGTCAGCCAGATTCCCTAACGAGTGCTGATCAGGTGATTCCTGACTGACTGGATTAAGATTCCATTTCTGAGAGAGGTGAAAGTCTCAAGTTTTGATTTGGTAACATCGGGCTTAGCATAAGCAACTTCATTTTGGGTTTATGTCTCATTTTTAACACAAGAAAACAAGATGAGCGGAGATATGAAGTGCTGAGCAGTTAGTGTCTCTTAAACTTCAGCATGCTTAAGGACCACCTGGATCTCCTCTTCCTCTTTTCTTCTTTTGGAGACAGCTATGTGGGTGGGGAGGGAGCAGGAAGGCAGAAAGGGCAGAGGCAGGATCAGGAGTCAAAGAACCGCCTGCTGTATCCAACAGGTTGATTAAGCAAATACATTGAGTATAATGAGAGCCAAGTTTCCTCACTGTTAGAGAATGTATAAATATTGAAAGGGTAGGTTAGAAAGAACTCTGAGGTATTAAATTGGGATTAGAAATATTGAAATATTGGTGTGGACTCATGATTTTTAACCTATTCACATAGATAAATAGATCAATATACCCACAGATATATATACATTTATCTATATACAAACACACATAGTTTGGGTTGGCCAAAAAGTCTGTTTTGCTTTTTCCGTAAAAGACACATTTTTTATTTTCACCAATAGCTTTATTGATGTGGGTATTTTGAGTATGTCGGCTATTTCCCACATGGTATAATGTTAACTATTCTCAATTAATATCACTATTTGGTCGCTATCAACTTCAACTGGTCTACATGACTGTGGAGCATTGTCCAGTGAGAAATCTCCAGCATGAAATTTCGCAAACCACTTTTGATCTGTTTGATTATCACAGCACCTTCTCCATACACTGCACAAACTTTCTTTGCATTTCAGTTGCGTTTTTACCTATCTTGAAATAATAAAGCATAATATGCTGAAAATGTTGTGTATTTTCTTCCATCTTCGATATTAAAATGCTACACAAAAACTCACCGATGTTGATTATTTTTTAAATGCATGCTGATATGAAAGCTGTCTCAATACAGCCCAACAAAATTGTTTCAAATGAAGTTAAAGACAACTAAGTGCTACTAGAGTCATTTTATGGGAAAAACCAAATGAACTTTTTGGTCAATCCAATATTTCTAAGCTCAGTCAACTAAGAGACTAGAAAGCACCTTAATAGCAATGAGCACACCAAATGCCCAGATCTTGACTTTTAATACTGGCTTCCACAAAAGGAACCAAAGTTCCTGGAGAAATGGCTGATGTAAGAACTGGGACAGAGAAAGTAAAAGATTAAGCCTGGAACATTGTTTTATGGTAGAAATGTTCAAAACATCTCCAGGGGTGAGGCCTCAGAAGTAGAGAACTTTTTAGGGATCAAGTGATCCATAGTGTACCCTATTAAGGAGGAATCAAAAGAAAGACAGAATGGTGGTCTCTGAAGCTTTAGTGCTCTGAGGCAGAGGTAGAAATCTCTGAGGTTAACAGCGGGAGGTTGGATCGAAAAGAAGGCGGATGAAGGCCTTGAGTGGCTAGGAGAGTATCCAGGACGCCAGTAGGAGCTACAGCCTAAAAGAGGAAAGGGATATGTGGTAGGTTTTCTGAACTCCAGTGCAGGGAAGATTGATTGGGGAGGGTTAAGAAATGGTTGGAGGGAGCAGTGAGGATCAAAGTGTAGGCCGACCCCTTTCTCTTGTCCTTGGAGAGGAAGAGGAACACTAGATGGGGACCTCCTGGACTGTGCGTCATTTTGAAGCAAGAGACCGCTGTTTGGGAACACAGGATGAAAAAAGCCTTTTTTTCCCCTCCCCTCTTCCAATAGCCTACACTTTAGGGTCTCTTAATAACCTGGAAGAACTGATCCTTCCTACTGGAGATGGGATTTATCAAGTGGCCAAACTGATCATCCAGCAATGTCAGTATCTTCCATGTCTCCGAGTTCTCTTATTTTTCAAGACTTTAAATGATGACAGTATAATGGAAATTGGTGAGTTACCTTCAGGTAAAATGTTTCAGCTTGCATGAAAGCCAGTGTATTACTCAAGTTTTCTGCTGCAAGGTGTCTATAAAACCTCTTGTCTCACTAAAAGTGCTCAACCCACTTCCTCATTTTCACTATCTTATCATTCCTTCTTAGGTTCTGTTGATTCTGGTTCATTCTGGTCAGATTTGGAAATAAAAGATGCCCTTCCATTTGAGACTATACAAGCCTTTAAGTCTGTGTTCTTGACATCCACTGCTTTAGACACTTGGCCACATGCCTTCCATGTACTTCTTTTTATAGTACTTAAAGAAATTGAATATTAATACACATACATAAAAGTACACAAATTGTAAGTGTACAGCTCAATGAATTTTTATTTTCTTAGTACCTCAGTCTTTAAAGTTAGAATCCATGCTACAGCCATGGATTCTAGAGTGAAACCAAACTTACCCTTTGCCCAAATTAGGAAAAAGAGATTTAGGAATTAAAAACAAGAACAAAAACCTTGCTAGGTATCCACTTTCCAAGTGAGGCCGGCCTATGTTAATTGAGCACTTACTGTGTGCCAGGCCGCCTGTCCTCCTGAACCGCCCACAACCGGAGGCCCCCCGGCAATATAGGCGCAGTGGGTGGCAGTCGACAGTGAGAAGACGTGGCTGGAGGAATGTCAAATCTTCTCTGCAAAAGGGGAGATGCTGTGGTTGCCACCATCTCTCATGTGCCTTGTGACTTAGCCTGCTTCTTAGCCATGCTGCACTTTGACATCTGTCCTCCTGGGAGACCAAAAGAGAAATCCAAATATGCACAGAATGACAAAACTCTCATAGCAAAAGTGGCTTCGCTGCTCTAGCGCTTAGCTTTACCCCTCTGGTTTCTGCTTTTCCCTGGGGTTTTGGCCAGTTCTTTATTAACTTGTCAGCTCTTTGGGACTTTCAGAAGCTATTTTTAAAAATATTTTATTGGCATTTTCTACTTTTAATGGTGGTGGTGGTGATTGGAGAAGAGGTTGGCTCAAATAACCCAGTCTACCATTATTGAAATAAAAGTCATTATGATTCTGATTTCATAAATGTGTTGCTTTTATAGCCAAAGGAGCCCTCAGTGGAGGTTTCCAGAAACTTCAGAACTTAGATCTTTCATTGAATCACAATATTACAGAGGAAGGATACAGAAATTTCTTTCAAGCATTGGACAACTTGCCAAAGTTACAAGAGTTGAATATTTCCAGGCATTTCACCAACTGTATCAGAGCTCAGGCCACAACAGTGAAGTCTTTGAGTCAATGTATGTCACGGCTGCCGGGCCTTACCAGACTTAACATGTTAAGTTGGCTCCTGGATACAGAAGACATCGCGCTGCTTACTTCTGCGAAAGAAAAACATCCTCAATCTAAATACTTAACTATTCACTGGAAATGGATATTGCCATTCTCTCCAATCATTGAGAAATAGAAATTTAGTTAAAAACTACTGAATCAAGAAAATATTGGTCAAAAATTCTAAAAACCTAATTATCCAAAAATATTTATTAAATACTGCATACAAAATAATGTGTATAAAATATGTAAAGACATGTATAAAATAACAACAACCCTGCCCACACATGATTGAGCTTAAGAGACAGATTTAAAGAAAAAAAAGAGATTATCACCAGTACCTTTGAAGTCTCTGAATGGCACTGCCAACTAAAGTTGATGTACCTACATCAACATCAGGTTTTCAGGCTAATTACGGTAAAGAACAACAAAGCCACAGGGAGGAGGTTGAGGAACTTATGTTGATCTATCTTAAAGCTACAATATGGAAGAATTATATATGAAATGACCAACTTATGGCTTGAATCAGTTTCACACATACGTGAAACAAGAAGATTTCACTTTAATACAGGATGCAGATGTATCTTTTGTGGGCCAAAGATATCCCTTAATCCTTATAGAATCTATTCTATGTATTAAACTTTGGTGCAGTTGAATTTACTTATACCTTATCTTTATCCATTGCCAATGGGAAGAAGAAATAGGATTTAGGGGAAAACACTTTAACTCCAGAGGCTTTTGATTCAACATTACTGCATAAGCAAAAAAGCAGAATTTAGCATTACTGAATATTAGCTAAATTTGTTTTCCAGAAAATTGATTATCAATGCCTTTTTAGATGGCATTGTTAGAGAGTTCAACACATGCTATAATGGCCTTAGAATTTTCTTAAAATCCACTCTGCTCAGAGAGAATAGACTATACTGTCTCTTTGGTGACTTCATACAGATCAAGGTGTTAAATTTGCTGTGAAAGTCTATAATCAGGGGTGTCCAAACTTTTGACATCTCTGGGCCATACTGGAAGAAGGAGAGTTGTCTTGGGCCATGCATTAAATATACAAACACTAATGAAAATTGATTTGCAAAATAAAAGGTTCTAAGTAAATTTACAATTTTGCGTTTGGCCATATTGATAGCCACCCTGGGCTGCATGCATCCCATGGGCCGTGGGTTGGATACCCGTGCTACATCTTTTTCTACCTCCAGAATTTCACTCCTATTATTTAAGCTGAATTTTCTGAATGGCTAGAAGACTATTCCAAATTCATAATGCTCGTTTAAGGTGGAAAACAATCAGTCTTTAACCCTAATTTTTTTTTTTTTTTTAAACCAAAGAACAAGCCAATCCTTCCCTCCCAACCCAAGTATGAAACTTAGGGACAGTGTGTGTGGTATGAGCCCATTTACTTAAAAAAATATAGTCTCACGTTTCTAGATGCACTAAGAATTTCTGTAGTTTTACTTATATGTGGAATCTAAAGAATAGTATAAATGGACAAACAAAACAGAAACAGCCTCAGATACAGAGAGCAGACTAATGGTTGCCAGAGGGGAAGGGCGCTAGAGGACTAGGTGAAAAAGGCAAAGTGATTGGGAAGTACAAACTGGTACTCACAACACAGTCACAGGGATGTGAAGGGAATACGGTCAGTAATAGCGCGATTACCCTGAATGGGGCCGGGCGGGTGCTGAAATACCAGGGGGGGCACTTTGTAAAGCGCATGATTATGTAACTACTGTGCTGTACACCCGAAACTAATACAAAGTAATACTGAATGTAAACTGAATTTAAAAAAAAAAAATGTCCTGGAAGACTATACAGTGTTAATAGCGGTTAACTCCGAAGTGGGATTAGACGGCATTCTTTCTGCTTTCTCTCTTTTTCTATGGTCTTTTGTTTTACAAATGCCTGTACTGTTTTGATATTTAAAATAAAATTAAAAACTAGTTGACAATATTAACAGGAGTTACCTACCTCTGGAGGGTGAGATTACTGGAAGGGTGAGATGGGTTATCGTCTTGCTTGTCTGATTTTACGTGCAATACTTTTGTAAACAGAAAAGTTTTAAGTACTGTAACAGAGTCCAATCACGAGACAGATACCGCACATTAATTTAAATGGGGAAATTTACTATGAAGTTATTAACTGTATCAGGAATTAAGAGACCTCTAAGCAGATATAGGAAACAGCTGTAGGCTCTTCGCCTTATCCTGAGACAGAGCACCCCAAAAAGGAACCGCAGGGCTCAGATGCAGACCGCTGTGGAGAGGGCACAGGCGTGGATAACGGAGAGGCTTGCTGAGGCTCAGGAGGTGCAGTCCAAGGAGGCGCGAGCACTGGGGACTGTGCTGAGCAGGTGCCTCGGAGGGGTCGGGGAAGCCGCTCGTGTTGGGGAGCTGTGTGACGCTGAAGGGGGCAACGATCCAGGAAAAGAAGTCCCATGATCTTCTTGTGCTCCCCAGCACCCTCTACCGACAAGCTCTACACTGTGCGAGCTGACAGGAGAGAGGTATTTACAGGGTCCAGATCTATTATTGCAGAATAGGCAATGAAGGCTGGATTGGGACACAGTAACTTGATAACTGATACAAGTACGACTTATTAAATAGTTCATATATAAACAGAAGGAACTTAGTTAATTATTTTAGGATTAAATGATAGGATATATGCCACGTGCATATTTATATATTCACTGAAAACTTCTTAAATAATATCTAAGAAACTGGTAATGATGACTGACCTCAGGGAGCAGACCAGGATAGCTAGAGAACAGCAGCGGGAGAAAGGTTTGCTTTTTTTTCTCCTGCATGCCATTTGGTACAATCTAAATTCTGCACCATGTCCATGTATTTTTTTTTTAATCATGTTATTCTATTACAGGTGTCTCAATTTTTCCCCCTGGCCCCCCTCCACCCATCCCACCCTGCCCCCCTCTCCCATAGTCAATTCCCACTCTGTGTCCATGTCCATGGGTCATTCATACATGTTCTTTGTTTAGTCCCTTCTCCTTCTTTCCACCATTGTCCTCCTTCCCCATCCCTTCTGGTCACTTTCGTTTCGGTCTGCTCCATGTTTCCATGCCTGTGGTTTATTTTGTTCGTTATTTTGTTTAATAGTTTATTTTGTTGGATAGATTCCACTTATAGGTGAGATCATATGGTATTTGTCTTTCACTGACTGGCTTTATTTCACTTAGCATAATATTCTCCAGTTCCATTCATGTTGTCACAAAAGGCAGGCGTTCCTTCCTTTTTTTTTTTAATGCAGATTAATTTTTTAATCTATTTTTCTAAAGGTCAAAATCCATTATAAAATATTAAAAAATTTAAATCCGTTATAAAGTCTCAGCAATTAAATCAACATGACACCAGCACAGAAATAATCAAGTAGATCAGTGAAATGAAATGAGCATTCTAGAAACAAATGTATATATCTGTCTAACAATGTAATATAGGATTCAACTGATGTTTCAAATCAATGGGGAAAATAAAGCTTATTCAACAAATAAGGCGCATGGACCACTATTGAAATATAACAAGTATGGAGCCCTATTTCACACATTATACACAAAATATTCAGGTGAGTTAAATATCAATATGTAAAACCTAAGGAGTTTTAGGAGAAAATACAAAATAATGTTTTTCTTACCCTAAAGTAAAGTATTCAAACCCAGAAGCTATAAAATAAAATACTGACAATATGCCTATACTAAACATTTAAGACTCTATAGAAATATATGTATTAAAAAAGTTAAAGGACAAGTAATAGAATAGGAAAGTATTTGCAACACATCTAAAACAGGGTTAATAGTGGGGGGGGGTTAGGGAAAAATTTACACATTTAATAAAAAAATGGATAAAGAATACCAAAAAGTCATTTAAACCTTTTAAAAATAATAGGAATAGGCAAGAAATATACAAGAACAAGTTTAGTTTCAACAAATAATAAAGTACACTTAAAATAACACATCATTGTCACAATCAGATTAATAAGTATTAAAAATATCGGTAATATCAAGTATTGGTGACTGTGAAAGGAACTGAGTATTCATAGACTCTTTCTCTTCATCATCTTAAAGCAGTCCCTTTAACATCTTGTAATGTTGGTTTGGTGGAGGTGTATTCTTTTAGCCTTCTTTTGTCTGGAAAATTTATTTCATCTTCCATTTTAATTGAGAGCCTTGCTGGGTAGAGCAGCCTTGGTCGCAGGCCTTATCTTTTCATTACTTGGAATATTTCTTGTCATTCCCTTCTGGCTTGTAGTGTTTCTACTGAGGGAGGAGTCAGCTGCTAGCTGTACCAGGGCTCCCTATATGTTACTATCTACTTCTCCCTTGCTGCCTTTAGGATTCTCTGTTTGTCTTTGATATTTGCCATTTTTTTTAAATTAATTTATTTACTTTTTAAATACATTTGTCTCTGCCTACCCCCCCCCCCCCCTCCCACCTTCCCTCCCTCAGCTCTTCCCCTTTGGTTTTGTCCATGAGTCCTTGCTATATGTTCCTATATGATATTTGCCATTTTAATGATGATGTGTCTTGGAGTGGGTTTCATTGGGTTTCTTTTGAATGGGACCCTCTGTGCTTCCTGAACTTGTGTGACTTTTTCTCTCCTCAAATTAGGGAAGTTTTCCATCATTACTTTTTCAAACAGGTTCTCTATCCCTTGCTCCTCTTCTTCTCTTGGTATCTCTATTATACAGGTATTATTACATTTCAGGTTGTTCTGCATTTCCCTAAGCGCCTCTTCATTCTTTTTGAGTCTTTTTTTTCATTTTCTTGCTCTTTCTGGGAAGTTTGTCTACCTTATCCTCCAGCTCTCTGATTCATTCCTCTGCTTCATCTAGCCTGATTTTGATTCCTTATACCGTGTTCTTCAATTCAGAAATTGTATTCTTCATTTCTTCTTGTCTCCTGTTGATAGTTTCTATGTCTTTTCATGCTGATATAGTTTTCAGTAAGTTCCTCGTAGTTTCCCTGTAGTTTTTTGTAATTCTCTCTGAGCTCACCGAGCTTCCTTAAAACCGTTGTTTTGAACTCAGTATCTGGTAGTTTACTTGCCTCTATTTCATTTATTCTCTTTCTGGGGATTCCTCCTTTCCCTTCGACTGGGGGGTGTTTCTTTGTCTTCCCATTATTCGTGAAACTCTTCTTTTTTGCTTCTGATTCTTAAATTGATCTGTCTTGATTTCATTACTTTGTAGTGTGAACGTCTATGGTAAGAGACAGCTGTTTTTGATTTCTGGATCAGCCTCTGATGATGTCAGATGTTGACTCTATCTTACCTTCGGCAGTCTGTTAGGCAGAGATTTGCAGGAATCTACTCTCTGTGGCTGTCTCCTTCAGCTGTTAATCTAGTCACTCTGCACTCAGCAGGCTGGCTTAGAGATACCACAGGGTGGAACAGAGTCTCTCCTGTGGGCGGGATTTTAGGGTCCTCTCACGCTGCTGCTGCTGCTGCTCAGGGGAGTGGTCTGCCTGAGCCAGATGGTTGCTGCTGTATGGGGGAGGAGTCGGCACTGGGATCCCACCAACTACTCTCTCTGTTCTCTCCCCAAAGCCTCCATCTCCAGTCTCTCCTCAAGTGTCTCTAGACCACTCTCCACCCCTGTTAGCCAGGTATCTACTATCTGTGGCTGCCACTCTATACTCAGCAATCAGGCTTTAGCACTACCAGGCCAGGGCAGAGTTCCTCCTGGGGGGGCAGGGCTGTTGTGTCTTTTCATGCAGTTGCCACTCAGGGGAGTGGCCTGTCTGAGCAAGATGGCTGCTGCCCTATGGGGGATGAGTCGGCACCAGGATCCCGCCGCCACTCTCCCAGTTCTCCCCCCAAAGCCCCCCCCGACAGTCTCTCCTCAGGCGTCTCCAGCCCACTCTGCCCCTGCCTTTGCTAGAGACCAGGGTAAGTGGCTGCAAATAAAAATTTATGCGTTGGCCCTTTAAATGGTTCTTTGTGTCTCCAACCACCTATCTCTGGCAGAGAGCAACCCTGTAGCTTTTTGCAGCTGGTTGTTATCTGTGTACTTTTTTGGCTCTGGTGATGTAGGCTGGAGATCCCCACTGATAGGTCAGACCCTGCTTATCTCAGGGGGATCCAACTGGCCATTTCAATATCCTTCTGGTGCTGTTGCCCTTGGGCGCCCTGCCCGCCTTCTCAAGTCTCTACCACGCTCCTTACCAGTTAGGTTGTGCTAACGCTTATTCTTCTGTCTGTCCAAGGTTGTAAGACTCCTCTCTCGCCATTGTTCATTTGTTTGTTCGAGGTGATTTCTCCACAATTTAGGTGTAATTCCAGGTTGGTCCTGGGAGGAGGTCAGTGTGACTTCCACTCACTCCTCTGCCATCTTGATTCTCTCTGATGTCCATGTATTATTAAAAAAAAATACCTTAAAAAACCAAGGCTTCCCTTCTAACACATTGAGTTTTGTTTCCTTTACTGCTTCTCTACCTGATCTCTAAACATTAGGAGTACCTGAGTTCTTAGACATCTCTATTTAAATGTACTTCCTTGGCTATCTCATCCTGTTGAATGACTTTAAATTCAATATCTATGCTAACTTCTAAATTTTCATCTCTAGCCCAGATCTCTCCTTTGGATTTATTACTCATATCCATCTCCTAGTAATGGCATCTCAAATTTCATATATCCAACTCCTATCTTTCCTTCTTACTAAAGTACTCTTTATTCAGACTTTTCCATCTCATTAAATTCCAGCTTTATTATTCTACTTGCTTAGGCCAAAAATCTTGAGTCATTCTGACTCCTCTCTTTCATTCTCCACATGTAACCTATTGGTAAATTCTGAGCTCCATGCACAAAATACACTCTGATCCAAACACGACTATCCACTAGTCCTAACTAGTTGGCCTGCTTCGTCCTTGAAACATATGTTCTATTTTTTTTTAATCCCCACTAGAGGATTTATTATTTTTTTAACTGATTTTAGAGAAAGAGGAAGGGAGAGAGAGAAAGACAGAGACAGAGAGGCAGAAAAATGAATGTGAGAAACATTGATCGGTTGCCTACCATATGTGACCTGACGGAATCAAACCTGCAACATTTCAGGGTTTGGGATGACACTACAACTAACAGAGCCACAGAGCCAGGGCTGATCTATTTTCTTTTTTCTATTTTAAGTTTTATTTTATTGATTATGCTATTACAGGTGTCCTGATTTTTCCCCTTTTGTCCTCCTCCAACCAGCATCCCCCTCTCCCTCAGGCATTCCCCCGACCACTGTTTATGTCTATGGGTCATGCATATAAGTTCTTTGGCTACTCCATTTCCTATATTGTACTCTACATTTCATGGCTCTTCCGTAACTACCTATTTATATTTCTTAATCCCCTTCCCTCTTCATTCATTCTCTCCCACATGCCTCCCATCTGACAACTATCAAAATGTTCTCTGTGTCCAGGATTCTGTCTCTGTTATTCCTGTTTGCTTAGTTTGTTTTTTAGACTCAGTTGTTGATAGATTTGTGTTTTTGTTTTGTTTTGTTTTTGCCATTTTATTGTTCCTAGTTTTGATCTTTTTCTTAAATAAGTCCCTTTAACATTTCATGTAATAATGGCTTGGTGATGATGAACTTCTTTAGTTTTTTCTTGTCTAAGTTCTTTATCTGCCCTTTGATTCTAAATGATAGGTTTGCTGGGTACAGCAATCTTGGCTCTAGGTCCCCCTTTTCATGACTTTGAATATTTTTTGCCAATCCCTTCTAGCCTGCAAAGTTTGAGAAATCAGCTGACAGTCTAATGGGAATGCCCCTGTAGGTAACTAACTTCTTTTCTCTTGCTGCTTTTCAGATTCTATCTTTAATCTTGGACATTTTAATTACGATATTTCTTGGAGTGGGCCTCTTTACATCCACCTTGTTTGGGACCCTCTGTGCTTCCTGGACTTGCATGTCTATTCCCTTCACCAAATTAGGGAAGTTTTCTTTCACTATTTTTTCAAATAGATTTTCAATTTCTTGCTCTTTTTCTTCTCCTTCTTCCACCCCTATGATGTAAATATTGGACCTCTTGAAGCTGTCCTAAAGGCTGCTTATACTATACTCATTTTTTTTGCATTATTTCTTCTTGTTGTTCTGATTGCTTGTTTTACAGTTTCTTATGTTCCAAATCATTGATTTCTCAGCTTCATCAACTCTGCTGTTGTTTCCCTGTAAATTGTTATTAGTGTACCTTTCATCTCTGACTGGACCTCTTTTATGCTGTTGAGATCCTTACTAATTTCCTTGAGCACCCTTATAACCAGTGTTTTGAACTCTGCATCTGATAGACTGCTTATCTCCATTTTGTTTAGCTCTTCTCCTGGAGTTTTGATCTGTTCTTTCATTTGGCCCATGTTTTTTTGTCTACTCATTTTGGCCACCTCCCTGTGATTGTTTCTATGTATTAGGTAGAGCTGCTTTGACTCCACATCTTGGTAATGTGACTTAATGTAGTAGGTGTCCTGTAGGGTCGTGGCACAGCCTCCCCTAAGCTAGGTACTTGAGGTGTGCCCTTTGTATGGGCTGAGTACTACCTACCTCCTCTTGTAGTTGAGCCTTGGTTGCTGTTGGCAGACCAATTGGAGGGATTTACCCAGGCGTCACTGCACAGACTAGCTGTGACCACTGACCACCACCCTCTGCCCTCTGTGGAGGATCATCTGTGCAGGGGCAGGGTGGTGGCGCTCCGTAGCTATCCACTGGGTGCAAACACTGAGCTTTCCTGGGTGGTGCAGGCCAAGGTCATCCCCCACCTGTATTTTATCTCAGGCCACTCTGCCTGAGCTGTAAAGCAATTTGAGATGACAGTTACTTGTGCTGGCTCAGGGATTCCCAAGAGAAGCCAAGCTGTGAATTTAGGCTGGCTGCTTCTAGTGCCAGGCCTGGGGCTCACTGAAGCCAGGTGTTGCTTGTTTGGTAGAATTTAGGAAGTTGTGCTGCATGAGCCAAGACCAGCCATTCATATGGAAAGCAGCTTGGGTGGGCCCAGAAATTGGGTGGGACAGAATGTCTTTGGATCTCCAAGACCGGTCAGTGTTAGCCAGGCTGATGGAGGATCAGATATGAACCCAGCCTGCCGGCTCTGTGGATGGAGGATTTAGGAAAGGGACAACAGCCTCTGCTCACCTTGATGCCAGACACTTCAGCCTCTCCCTGTATGCCACTGGTGGCTTTCAAGCTGCTACCCTGGTGCTAGAGCTCAGAGAAAATGAGTATGAGTAGGTGAGTCTGTGTGTGGGTTCTTTAAGAGGAACTGCTTGGGACTACAGAAGTTTCTTCCACCCACTCAATCCTCACTGGTTTTTGCAGCCAGAAGTTTTGGGGACTTGACTTCCTGGCACTGGAACCCTCAGCTGGGTGGTGTGGTGTGGGGCTGGGACTTCTCGGTCCTGAGATATCCCTCCCAAATTTTTATCCACCACAGATGGGTGTGGGGCAAGTCTGTTCTGTGTCTATGTCCCTCCTACCAGTCTGGATGGGTGGATGTGGTTTCTTTAATTCCATGGTTGTCTGACTTCCATTCAACTTGATTTTATAGTTGTCAAACTTCCATTCAGCTCGATTCTGACAGCTCTGAGTGATGATGGTTCTGTATTTTAGTTGTAATTTTGATGTGGTTGTGTGAAGAGGTGAGCCATGTCTGCCTACACTGCCATCCTGACCAGAAGTCCAGGCTGATCTATTTTCAACACAGCAGCCTGAAGCCTTTTTATAAATCAGATCATGCTACACCTTTGGTTCAAAACTCTCCAACTGAAAATAAATGCTGACGACCTTACAATAGCCTACAAATGACCTGAACCCTGGCTACCTCTCCTACCTCCATCTCTTTAATCTCTGCTTTGTTCACTTCCACTCAGCCACACTGGTTTCTCTGCTCATCTTAGAGCCTTCGTACTTGTCATTTCCTTTGCCTGGGGAGGGGGGGGGGGTTCTCCCTCTACTTATGTGTATGGCTCTCATTTCCTTCAGATCTCTGCTCAAATGTCACCTCCATGAGGATTTTCCTGACCTTTCTTTTTAGAAAAGCATCCCCACTCCAATTTCACTCTGGCTAACCCCTTTCTCTGCTTCACTTTTCTCTACAGCCCGGATCATTATTTGCCACCCTATACAGTTTACTTGCTCACCACCAACTGGTTCCTACCACTATAAGCAGTAATTTTCATGTCTTGTTCACTGCTGTCTCCCAAGAAACTAGAATAGTGCTTAGCATACAAAGTGAAATAAGATTTGCTGAAATGAGTAACTTTCTAAACCTATAACCACTCTCCAACTGTATTAGGTATTAAGGGAAGTAACATCCAAAAATATCTCAGGAAGTAAGTAAGCTGCCTTCGTAACTAAACTTAACTCAGCTCATATTTAGGCAATTAAAATATGCTAAATATATAAAATAGTGGCTGTCATGAAAAAATGGTAAAACTACACTTAACCTGTACTAGAAAGCTTAAGCCATAGAACAACCTATTCTGCAAAGCTTATTTACCACACTGAATATTCATTTATTCTATAACTATGTACTGGGCAGCTACTAGTATGCTCGGCATATTTGGTTTTCCCATACAAAACTTCTGAAAGAAAAAGCATTTATCATATTAACCTCTTCTCCTGCAGCTAAATGGATTGAAAGAATCCCAGGTGCCATGAACACCAAGCCTTAGACTAAACGGAAACAACAGGATCTCCAACCTCTCCTGAGATTTTGTACTGAGAGACACAGATAAAGTCAAATGGATGAAAGATGGAACTACAAAGTAGTAATGAAGAGAGAATGGCCTGGGCAGCTGTGTTAGGCAGTATGAATGAGGAGCACGTGCAGGTCAGGAGAGAGAGATGCAGACAGACAAGAGAAGGTACAGGGAGGAAAATGACAGTGTGCCTTTCAAGAAAAAATCTAGCCTTGGTTCCTGCTGGCCATGTTCAGTCCTTGTGACACTCAGCTTAAGCTGGGCCTTGTTTCTTAACCATGGGTCAGCAGCAACACTGTTTTACAATTGGTTGTATCTTTACAATACTACCCCTTTACCTGGAATAGTTTTCTTTCTACAGACTCTACCTCACCATATATAGTCCAAGGAAAAACATTCAGATAGGCAAAATTTAAAAAATTTATCATTTATTTTTAAAGGCATTAATAAAAAGCTTAACATACTAAGAAAGTTACAATATACAAATAGGTTAACAGATTGACTTTTCTCCATTACATGTGACTTTGAGTTTCTTTTAATTACTCACATTTTCACTGTTCAGTTACTCAGACTGGTTATTCCCTAGAAACACCTGGTTGATTATTCAAGAATGAGTCACATACAACAAAGGCAAATGGAGATGATTGTGCCACTCAGCCAAGTGTTCATGAAGAAAATGATGGAAAACTGTTCACATCCATCAGGGCACATCAAAATACTCTTTTCTCCTTGGTAGAGAGCTGCACCTTAATTTGAAAGAAAAACGTCTAGATATAATTATGAAATTTAAAAACCTGTTTTCTTATAAAAATCAATAAAGAGAGAATAAAAATCTGCTAATATACTTAATGTAATACTAACTTCAATCTTTATGTAACTGTTACACAGACAAATTAATTGTGGAATTCATCTGGAAAAGTGAACAGGCAAGGATTTAAAAAAAAATTTAAGGAACACTGGTATTTGATCTTTTTTACAAAACAATGATCAAAATTGTGTTAAAAACAAGTGATTACAATAATACAAACAACATTCTCCAATTCTACAAAAGTAAAAAGTATTCCTAAGTACCTAGAAATTAAAACATTAAACATTTCTAGAGTCTGAAACAAACAAAATTTTGGAATATCTGGAAAATTATAAGAATTCTACATAGTAGAATCTACAGAACACAACTAAAGCACTGTTCAGAGGAAATTTTATGGTCTTAAAATAGCCATTTTAATAAATAATAGACAAGAAGGAATTTTAAAAACTTATTTAAAAAGTTGAAAGAAGAAATTAACCCTTGGGATAATCACATGGGCCCATTGAACCTAATTTTAGATTTGAGTTTCTTTTTCAAGCAGCCCTAACTATTTGTAAGGGTTTATAACTTGGTTCTTAGAGGTCTGCCAAAGAACAAAGAGAAGATTTACTTATTTAAAAAAATTAGTAAAACTCCTATGTTGTAATTGTGCTGTAACTCTACTGGACTCTTATAAATCTAAACTATAGAATCTTAATTTTTCTTATTATTCTTTATCTCAAAACATTGTTATTTTTCTTCCCAGGATTTATTTTATTCTAACTTGTGCACTTCAGTGATTCCTGCCTCCTAGTATTCACACCCTTATGTAATCAATCCCCTCCACTTGACTGTAGGCTGGACCGACTTCTAAAGAATAGAAAAGGTGAAAGCGTGGGATTCAGAGACTAAGTTACGGAAGTGAGATAGATGGTGTTGCTCACTCTCTGTCAGATCGCTCGCTCTGGGAAGCCAGCTGCCATGTTTCATAATGTGGACCCTCAGGTTGCCTCTGGAGAGCTGGGAGTAGCAAGGTACTGACTGAGGCCTCCTGACAACAACCCTGTGGGTGAGCTTGGAAGCTGATCCTCCGGTCCCCCTGAGATGACTGTAGTCTTGAGGCTGACAAATTGACTACAGCCTCATGGGAACCACCCAGCTGAGCTGCTCCTGGATTCCTGACCCACAGAAACTAAAGATAATAAATCTGGTATTACAGGGTGCTAGAGTTGGGGGTAATCTGTTATGCAGCAATAGGTAATACACTCACCAATTACCTCCAACCAAGCTTAAAAAAAAAAGCCTAAGATAATAAGAACACGGAAGGATGAAATCACCTAAAAGGATGATGAAATAACTCATTAGTAGTGAAACAAAGCATCACTATTACATCTTCCTTCAGTTTTCTTATTGTTGCCCAAAGTATTGGATTATCTTTCAAGAAGTTTTAATGGAAATTTGGAGAAATTCTTGTCTTCCCTCCCACCCAAGCTTTACTTGAACACAGTTGAGAATTCAGTCTTTTTTATTTTCTGTCCATAATAGCCAAGAGGACAAAACTGACAGGAAGTCACTTCATAATTATTAAATTAGAAGGTGAATGTAAATAGACAGATAGCAACATCTAGACCAGCAGATGGAAAACTGCAGCCTAAAATATTTACTACAACTCTTTAAGAAAAAATTTTGACCCCTACTCTAGACTAATAATGGTGCTGAAATTGTTCATAAGCAAAATCTCAAGACAACGTGTCTTTAGATGACATTATATATTCTACTTATGTGAAGTTTCTCAAACTCAAATTGATATGTTTCTGAGGACAAAAAAATATTGTAAAATTACTGTTAGTCGTTTAACAGGAAGGATTTCATTATATAATATTTTGTGATAAAAACCTGACCCATCCAATTTTGCTAAAACATGAGACAGTATTCTTTCATGTTTTATGATGCTTGTGTACAAAAATTTATTAGACACACTTTGTAAGCAGACAAATATGGAAGACAGGTGTATATACAAATGGAAGGTAACAGATGATGTGGAAACGAAACACAGTAATTGGATTGATCATTCTAATTGGTGTTTATAAATGTAAAAAATGAAATGTTTTGCTCTTATGCATCAAAGATAGCTATCATCTACCAATAACATTATAAGCCATGAAGTTTTCAAAGTATTTGTGTTTTGATGAAGTGCATGAACAATCAAAAAATGCTACAGGTAGAAGATGGTAGTAGAGATGCATTAGAAACCTAGGATGAATATTTATAAGATAAATATATTCCAAGTTCATGCATTACAACTAATGCACTTGGCTGCATTCAAAGAACATTATATTTTTCCAAAACTAGGAAAATATGGGAAAAAATCTGGGTCTGCTATATTTGAATTCTCATTAAAACTGCTAACAAAGTTATTTCATAATCTCTTTATTCTTCTGTATACTATTTGTAAAATGAATTAAAAAGGAATACAGTTGATTCTCATTATTCACAGCAGTTATATTCTAAAAACACTGAATTTATAAATACTAAGCCATCACTCCTAGAAGAAAACACAAGGCTGAGTTTCTGCAACCCTCTGATCACATTTTTATTAACCGACAGATACATAACCTTGTTTTATGCGTTTCTGTTGAAAGAGATGTTACTTAAATACATATTGTTGATTCATTAACATTGAATTCACAGCCAAGAGCACTATAACTCATGCCTGAATGAAGCTTATCTAGCATGTGTATTTTCTCTGTGAGGAACATCACAGCCTTCTTGCATCTGGGAACACTAGACAGCACTTCAGCACAATGCTTGAGGGCCATCTTAAAGAGTGAAATCAAAAGGCACAAAAATGTAGCACTAAGATTGTGAACAGGACACTTGTTCATAGTATGAGGGCTAAAACAAGAAAACAGCATTGCTCAACCTGAGCTGGGAACATCTGTGTCAGGTGACTCAAATTTTTCACCTTCTTGTACCTGCCCATGAATGACAGCGAAAGTGCTACGAATACTGATTGTGGGTCACAGACAAATTTTAGAAAATAGGCAAATTTGCAAATACAGAATCTATGAGAAAGAATTTACAGTAGATAAAATTTTATCAGCAAAAATTTAAAAAAGAGTAAGCACAAATATCTAAGATGCTAATAGAATAGCAATATAGATAAATGAAAAAAATTAAACTAAACACTAGAAACAGTAGATGAAAACCCAAAAGCCATTAAAAATGAATCTGACTATATGAAAATAAGGCAATATGACTACATAAAAGCAAACAATTCTGTCAAAATGACAACTGCTATCACCATAAGCAAGGTCAAATGAAATGATAAACTAGAAAAAAAGTATCTACAGTTCATATCACAAAGGGACGGTTACCATAACATACTAAGAATTGTTGCAAATTAAAAGAAAAAAAAATCCATGTTGAAAGGTGGGCAAAGGTGATGTACATAAAGTTTTCAGGAAAGTAAAATACATAGCTCTTAAACACATAAGAAGGTGCTAAATTTCACAATGAAATAATTATAAATACAATGAGACAATCACTTTTAACTATTAGACTGAAGACTGACAAAGATCCAGAAGTTTGATAAATTATTGACTAGACCGTGGGAAACAGGAACTCTCAATGTTGATGGAAATACAATATAAACTAATACAATCTTTATTAAGAGCAATTTAACAAAAATGTATTAAAATTATACATGTATTTCTTTTTCAATCCAGCAGTTCTAATTCCAGACTGAAAGTTTAGATTCTTATTTATTTAGATTTTCCTAGAGATGTATTCATCTAGCTACAAAAAGAATTAGGAAAAAGAATGACTGTAGTATTAAATACCAAACAAGTACAAAGAGCCTAAACTTTTATCCATAGAGCTTAATTAAATATAAATATACATGTATATATGAGAGTATCCTGCAGCTATTTAAAATAAGACAGTTTTATATACTGATATGTATCTCAATATAAACATGAAATATTGAGGAATAAGCACTTACTTGTTAAAGAATACTGTGTGAACTACCTATAAAAACAAAAAATTAAAAGTTTAAGAGAATAACAATGATAGATACATCTTACTTGATTTATTTTAATTACATATTTTTTATTGTCAATAAATGCACATAGCATAAAATAGAATAAAATAAAAAAGGGTATTCTGTGAAGTCTCCTTCCCATGCCTTTGTCTTCTGAGGTAACCTGAGTACCACCTTGCGATGCTAATCAAAGCGTACACATGTACATAAATATATATGAACACGGATAGCAGGCAGCATAATACACAGAGTTCTGTGTCTTATTTTCATTTAAATGTTTCTTCCTGTCAGATCGTTTGCTATACAAAACAAGTAACAATGTAGTTAAAAAAAAACTAAAAAAATTAAAAGAATAAACTGAGTATTAATTCAAACTTTAAAACTTTTATAAAAAAGAACAATGAAAAAAATCTTAAACTATAACAAGTAGATACTCGTAACAATTAGGTAAGTGTGAAGAATGAGGGCATTATTAGTTAATTATTTGGGGGAAGCAATACAACAACATTGAAAATCTACAGAATTATTTAGAATTTGAAGCCCAATATACAAAATTAATTATCAAAACACAAAAATAATTCTTTGGCACTATGTTAAATTAAAAAGCCAAAAACAGATTACTGCCATCTAGAAATACATATCATAATAACCCAAAATTTGACATACTAATCTTACATACTTGAGAGGTATAGAGTGTTGTAACCATCACAACACACTAGACCAGTGATTTTCAACTGCTGTGCCCCAAGAATTTTTAAAACATTCAATACATGACTATTTATTCAGGGGCACTGACCTCTTTTCCCTCAGATTGTCAAATAAAATAATGACAACTGCCAATACAACAATATCCACTTGGTGTAAATGAATCAAAATTACACCTATTTTTGGTCAGAGCAGCAAAAAATAATGTATTTTTGATGTGCCACAGAATTTTGGTAATTAGTTTAATGTATGCCACGAGATGAAAAAGGTTGAAAAATCACTTCAATAAATTAATCTTTCAGAGAACATGCAACTGAAAATTGTTCCAAAATAGGAAGGATGATGCAATGAATTTTGTATCCCACCAAGCATTCATGAGGAAAATGATAAAATGATTGTTAAAAAATAGGGAGAATAGCTGGTAGTGTACTTGTTTTCCTGACACGGATTATAAAGCTGGGTATAATATACAGGGAGGGGCAAAAATGGGTTTACAGTTTTGAGTACAGGAAACAAAGTTTATTCTTGTGTTACTTACTAATTATTGTATTATTTTTCATATGAACAACTGTAAACTTACTTTTGTCCTACCCTGAATTATACAACTGTTTTCAGGCACTGGGCAACAGACAGCAGAGGGCTATGATCCTTGAGAAAGGGAAGCACGTAGGCGAGCTTCCCTTTCACCCCTTTATGGCTAGACACAATTTTCAAACTGCAGCACGGAAGGTGAGATCTGAGCAAAGAGTATTGTCCTTCCTGGGTGGAATCAATAGATTGTAGTTTGGGCATTGGAAGAGGCAGCTGGAATTTGAGGAGGCAAGGTCTAGAAAGGAGCAATTTGAAGAGAAAGAACTCTAGAAAATTTGTGTAGGATTTCCATTTAGGTCCTTGCCCAAACCCTAAATTACTCCTTTGTAGGACAAAACCTAGAAGACGCTATTGCTGGGGTTGGGGAGAGTTGGGGTGCTGAGAGCTGAAGAGAGAACTCTGGGTGGTTTGTACGGAGTTCTACCATTTACTATGTGGCCCAAAGCAAGTCATTTCACCTCTGTGAGCCTTTCTCATCTGTAAAATGGGAATAATTATAGTATTTAATTCAATGGTGCTATAAAGATTAAATGAAATAACTACACCTACCACACACAGTAGTCATTCAAAACAAATTATTATTTCACATGGCAGTTCCTAGTTTCCTTTACAATAAAAATGCTAACTAACAGTTACCTAGGAGTCTACTGAAACCAAGATTTATAAAATAAGATTTTTTTTTTTTACTCTTAACCAGAAGTCTTTAAAATGTAAACCCAAAGACTCACTGATGCTCAAGCACACTGTTTCGCCTCTGTCTTCTGCCTGAAAGCCAAGTACTGGTTTTATTTAAAGTAGAATATAGCTCGACTCACGATTTTATGACATTTTAAAATGTAAAAGGTAAATTTATGTGTCACAATAACTAGTAATAAAAAAATCAGCATTTCAAACCTCAAAAACTGATTTTCCCAAAGGCTATTCCAAATATACTACTTGGTATCTTCAAAATGTTACATATATTCCCTTACAATTAACTTTCAAAACCATTCACCTAATTGCAGGATTTGTATAAAGAAAAGTCTTCTTTAAAACTAGTAAGAAATAGAGCTGATGCCTAACCTTTCATGGTGGGTGAAAGATCTGATCTGAAAACAACTCTGAAGTCTCTCTTCCCATTTACCATTTTCTCTCTTCTTTGACATTCCCTCCATTCTATGCTCTAAGCAAGAAACTGTGCCAGATATTGTAGACACGAAGAACGAGATGCAGTGCCCCGCCTCTAATGACAGAGGAAAGACAGATGAAGACTGAGTGGCATTAGGAACAGTAATATGACATCTGAGCTACCTTGGGCCTTGAAATATACAATGCTTCTGGCTTCGTATATTCTCTGCCTCGGAAATTTTAACCCACTTCATTCTCTGCCTCGGAAATTTTAACCCACTTTATTCTCTGCCTAATTTTTCTACTCACCTTTTTAGACTTGCTGAATAACCTAGCTGAAGAACTTCAACTGAGTGAAAATGACTTTAATCAAAGAATGCAATGCAGGCAATTATACTTTCAAATGTGATATGTAATTTAAAATATGCCCTTCCAGAAATGCATCTCCCATTTTGAAAGTCAAAAAGGGACTATATCTTTTAAAATATGCTTTTCAAGCCCTGGCTGATGTGGCTTACTGGGTTGGGTTGTCCCACAAACCCAAAAGTTGCCAGTTCAATGCCCAGTCAGGGCACATGCCTGGGTTGCAGGCCGGGTCCCCAGTTGGGGGAATGCGAGAGGAAACTGACTGATGTTTTCCTCTCTGTCTGTCTTGCTCCCTCTAAAAAAATTTTTTTTTGGTTTTCATGGAAACATCTACCAAAAATCATAATATCCATAATATTTTATCAAATAGTCACAACACGTAAGTTTACCTTAAGGTTATGACAGAATAAAATCAAATGACTATGTATAAGGAAGTATTTACTGTAACATTATCCAGAATGTGAAAAATGAAAAACTACTGAAGGAATAATGTGTCGACAGTCTGACAAAAAAAATAAGTAAAAGCATTAAAAATGTGATGTTAAGTGGCAACACACACACACACACACACACACACACACACAGACCCCCCCACCCTACCCACACAATGATGGCATCCATATCATAATGCAGATGAATATGGACCAAAAGTATAAATATGAAGAAAAGAAATATAATGATTGACATGTAGCTTTCACTAATTTAGTTTAAAAATATATAACATTTTTATTATGTACTTTTCAAACATACAGAAAACAGAAAAAACAGTACAATGAATGTTCATGCACACACCACTTAGATTCAACAGCTGTATGTACTTGGAGCATTGTTCTGTAAACAGTAAGGTCACAGGTTGGATTCCTGGTCAGGGCACAGCCTAGGTTGCGGGTTCAGCCCCAGTCAGGGCACATATAAGAAACAACCGATTGATATTTCTCTCACATTGATGTTTCTCTCCCTCTCTTGCCCTCCCTTCCCCTTCTCTAAAGTTAATAAGCATGTCCTTGGGGGGGGATTAAGTGTATATAAAGAGCCATTAACAACACTTTACTTGTAAATACTTTAGTATACAAATTTAAAGGTATTCTTCTATAAACTACAATAACCTTTCTACAGCTCATAAAATTATCCGTAATTATCTAGTATCATTTAAAATTCAGTTCATACTAAAATTTCTCCAATTCCCACATCTTTTCAAACCAGGGACTAAGCAAAGATACCACACTGTATTTGACTGTGTGTCTTTTCAGTCACTTTTCAACTAAAATAGTAACCCATTCCATGCCATTTTTTCTTTCATGACACTGACTTTTTAAGGAAACACCAATTTATTCTCTACAACATTCCACATTGTGGAGCTGTCTACTCAGTGTGTATGTGCATGCGTGCGTGTGTGCATGCACGTGTGTGGTGTCATTTAACTTATTGCTCTATCCCCAGTATTGCTGTTAAATGGGGAAGGACATTTTAAAGGCCTAATTAAATTTCAGTTACACTTTTTTGACCAGAGCACTTCTTAGGCAACAGTGCGCTTCATACTGCCTCCCCAATCAAAAGGCGTGTCTGGCTGGCTGACCACGGTATGCAATGCTTGCAGTGCAGTTTCATCACTCGTTCTAAGGATCTCTTTATCAAAAAGTATGTTTTTCTTTCCACACCACCAACCAACAAGTATCTGGTGAAATGATACCTGGGTATCATGAGAATTCTAGAGGGGAGATTTTATATATATATATATATACACATACACACACCTTTTATCAAGTAGTTTTGGAATCAAAATGTCTTCAATATTGTTTTATATTAACTTTCCTGCTATTTAATATTTCATTTTTAAAAATGTTTTCCATGAACTATAAAATATATGCAAAAAGAAAGATTCACTTCTATAATGATGGCACACTTACTCCTTAATTAAAATGTGGGCATCTTCCTTCTTTTTGATTTTGTTTGAATCCCTGTAAGAAAAATAAAAAAATTTAAAAGAATAGCATACACATTTTATACAGATATTCATAAACATTTTGTTTCACAATAAGATATTTTCCTCATTCCACTTAACAAAATAAATGTCACTGGCCAGTTTATAGACTTCCAATGTGCTTTAAAAGTGACCCCAAAGCATATAGTTAGGCTGTAATTAAAAAATTTTCTTCTTTCCCTTATGCTCATTTCAGCCCAATGATGTTCATGAGCAGACTTACATACCTTATTTCCATCAAATAAAAAATATAATTGTCATACTCATTTATTAAGGTAAGACCAGTATTCACTAAACAAAAACACTTAAAAAGTTAAAAAAGAAATCAACAAATATTGACCGCTCTTCTGGCCAGGCCTAGCCCAAACGCCTGGGCCTCAGCGCCTCCCACAGGCATACCAGCCCTCCAGCTCGCCGCTCATCTACCCTCAGAGGCCGTACGGGGTACTAACAGCGATTTGTTACTGATGAACACCAAAGTTGTAACCAATTGGTGTTATTCCATTAACATGAGTCTTAGTCATCTGCGTTCTGCTTGGATCTCTCGAAAGAGGAAAGGCAGATGTGAAGAGGTGAACCCAAATCCTATCTGGCTGCTCTTATGGGAACAGGGAGCAAACCGTCCATCGCGTATGCTTCTGTGAAGCAATGGTTAAGGGTTGTTAGCTGAGGGTAACGCTATTTAAAAAATAAGTTGTTGGAAAACTTGAAAATAAGTAGTGGTAAAAATTTCAAAGACACAAAAAAAAATACAACAACTCGGAGACAGGATTTCTTCATATTTCTGAATAGAAGTGTATGTTTTTATTTTAATTTATTCAGATATGCAAATAATATTCATAAAAGTAAAGATCACTTCCCCGGAACAAGTTAGTCATAGGTTAGCTCTGAATTTCTGGCAAATACTATGGACAAGATAGCTTTCCCAAAAACTGGTGCGTGATCTCATGAAAAGAAACAGAAACAACTGTATTTTGTTGATCAGGACCATAGTTAAAAAGTCCACTGAAAATCTGCTAGGTTTTAATAACACAGTACAATCAAATACATGAAATAAGGATGTTTATAAATACAATTTAGCTAACTCTAATTTTCACCCACGTCATCCTTCAAGTCCAATAAATACATTCTAACACATTAATACAATGCATTCGTATTTTTAAACTGTTGTTAGAGCTAGCAAACTAAAAAACAGTAAGATTCAGAACTATTTAAGGCTGTGGTAAAACAGACAAAACCATGAGCCTATACATAATATGAGCCTGACAAAAAAAGTATAAATAAATAAATAAATAAATACAGTGAATCTGGGTAACAGAGCTATGGATGAATCCCCTTTCCCCCTGGCTCTATCTTTCCCTGCCTAAAAAATTTAAAAATAAACAAAAACTATGCCAGAACTTTATATATATATATTAAACATATTAACTTATAAAATATTTCATAATTTAAAAAACATGCAGAGAAATCTGAGATGCAGAAAAAGGAAGCTTAGAAAGTTAGATAACTGGTTTCAAAAAACAAATAACAAACTGTTACTTTGTCATTTTTCATTATTTTTCTGGTAATTAAAAGGGGAACTTCGTCCTGACCGGGTAGGTCAGTTGGTTGGAGGTCATCCTATACACCAAAGGGCTGAGGGTTTCATAGCCAGTCAGGACACATGCCTAGGTTGCAGGTTCAAATCCCGGTCAGGGCATGTGCAGGAAGGAGCTGATTTCTTACGTATCGTTTCTGTCTCTCTAGAATCAATGAATGTTTGTTTGTTTATTATCCTCACATGAGGATATGTTTCAGCGATTTTAGAGAAAAGGAATGATAGACGATGATAGATGAAAAGAGAGAGAGACACACATCAATGTGACGGAGAAACACTGATCATCTGCCTCCCATACGCAATGGAACCCACAACCTAGGCATGTGCCCTGACTGGGGTCTGAATCCACAACACTTTGGTGTACAGGACAACACTCCAACCAACTGAGTCACCTGGCCTGGGATGAAAACTAGCTTTTAAAAGAGTATTAATGGGGCCTTGGGTGAAGTGGCTCAGTAGATTGAATGCCAGCCTATAATCAAAATAATCTAATAACATGAAAGATTTTTAAATGCACTACAATTACACTTGGTGGGGACAACAGAAGAGTAATATAAGCCTTAAACAAATAGTTGTACTTTTTAAACTTCAAGGTAGTTCTTAATCCTTAGGTTCTGCCCAATGTAACACATCATTTTTTTAATCACAAATGCAACAAAGTCACATATCCACAAAGTGTCAGGAAAAGATGCTTAGTGATCACTTACCATATAGTAACCAGTGTGATAGCCACTCATGTACCATGAGATTAACATACTTCCCAAAGCATCAGCATCATCAAGAGAATCTGGACATATGGGAGGTGGTGGGGGAATTATCTGGAAATGGAGAAAAATATACTTTAAAATGTAAAGTTAAGAGATCCATTTTATGGAGAGAATGCTGGATATTAACTGTCTCTTTCCCTAAATCCATGTTATCTATTTAAAATTTTTAAAAGATCTGACATTTGGAGAAAGCCAACCAGTAACAAGAAGACCAACAAAATTAAATTGAACAGCATTCAAAAGACACTATGTCACAAAAAATGTTTAAACATTTTGTTTTGATTAAGAACTATTTTTTTTTTTGTTTCATTATGAAGCCATGGTTGGAATACCAAGCATAAATATTGGGTTGGCCAAAAAGTTCATTCGTTCTTTTCCATAAGGTGGCTCTAGTAGTGCTTAGTTGTCTTTCACTTCATTCGGAACAATTTTGTTAGGTGGTATTGTGACAACTGTCATATCAGTGTGCATTAAAAAAAAATTCAAAATTGGTGAATTTTTGTGTAGCCATTTTAATATTGAAGATGGAATATATAACATTTCTGACATATTATGCTTTATTATCTCAAGAAAGGTAAAAAACACAACTGAGATGCAATAAAAGATTTGTGCAGTGCATGGAGAAGGTGCTCTGACTGATCAAACGTGTCAAAAGTCGTTTGCGAAGTTTTGTGCTGCAGATTTTTCACTGGATGATGCTCCATGGTCAGGTAGACCAGTTGAAGTTGATAATGATCAAATCAGGACATTAACTGAGAATCGTCAACATTATTTCACATGGGAGATAGCCAACATACTCGAAATACCCAAATCAATAAAGTTATTGTTGAAAATGAAAACTGTATCTCTTATCTTACGGAAAAAATCATATGGACTTTTTGGCCAACTCAATACTTCGACGGTTTTCCTTAAGAAAACATCCAAACAGCATTTCAAATAAAGGTCTTGGGCAGAACATCTGCACTGTTCCTGGCCCAACAGTTTGTCAAAAAGTACCTTTGTATCTAGCCTATTGTTGTTATTTAAAAGTTTACCACTAGATATCTGGATAGTCTACATGATCAGAAGCTAATATCCAGGCAAACCTGAAAGAATAAAACAAATCTTTATGTGTGGTATACTTAAATCTTTTCAAATAGGAACTACTTCCCTTTAGAATAAGATACAATTTCTGCCAGGAAGGAAGCAGGTGACATAGGGCTAAAAGCTGGGGCAATAAGAATAAGTCTGGTAAAGAAGAACATTAAAAAACCCAAGATTTAGTTCAAATTTTTACCTATTAGAACCTGGCCCTAGGGATGGTTTAAAATGACATTTCCTAATCACCTATATTCTGCTAAATCCCAAACTATGTGTGAAAGCAAAGCTTCACCTAAATTCCTTTTGCACTTACTGGTGGCCCAGAAGGAATCGGAGGCAGCCAGCATGATAGGAAATGAGGCGGCGGCGGCGGCGGCGGTGGCGGCGGGGGCAGTGGGCCATTAAATTTTAGACCTGACTGTAAAAAGTATTTCAAAAGAAGGATTCAATATGAAAACAGGAAAAAAAGATTTAATGTCAAAAAAATTAAAATAACAAATCAGAAAGATTAAATAAAATTGCATGTACCAAGTGTTGAAGTCAAACAATCATAAACCAAGATTTTCCTCATTTCCTTTCTATACACATTCAGGGAATAAAATCAAAGAAAGATAACATTTTAATACCTAATAAATCAAGAGATAGTATATTCAGCAAGGTATTTCTATCACAAATCACTATATCCCCCATAATTTCATTACCTAGGCTGTACAATCTTTTTATAGATATCCTTTCAGTAGTTGAATATGCTTAGAGCATATATTGTATAAATTAGTAAAACTAAGATTTTTTACTTAACAAGAAAAATCAGTCCCCTGAGACTAATGAATCACTATATATATACATACACATAGACAGGTAGACACACATACATAAATTAACAGGCTTGACCATTGCAGAAACTAATATGATATAAATCTCAAGAAAGATCTCACAGAAAATCTTAAAGAAAAGTCATGCTTGATATTTTTATTTTAAAAATATTATTTCCTGAATACTGTAGCCTCCAGGTAAGTCATTGCTTTATACATAACAAGTAGACAGGGACATACCTACTTGGGTTCCATGATATAACCTAAAATATAAATCTTTTTAAGTCGATTTGTTACTTATAACCAAAGGAAGCATAAGGAAAAACAGTATTTACATTTACTCTATAAAACAATCTGGAAGCCCCTTAGGATTTTACCTGTATTAGATGTAAGTACTGTATTTCCTTGCAATTCTTATATATCTTACACAAGTGACTTGGGAACTATCAGGATAGTCAGCTGATAAAACATCATACTTCCTAACTTAAGTTCACTATATCATTAATACTCCATAAAAGTATTTGCAAAAGCTTTTCATTATAAACTATTCTGCATTACTATCACTTCCTTTCTGAAGAATTCTCAAGTGTTTATTTGTAACACCTGCATAAAGCTACAAAAGTTTCAAGGGAAAATCTATAATTCCCTTATGGAAGGTCTGAATATTTGTTGAATGTTTCAATATTATCATCTATTTCCTGGGAAACTGTTCGGTATAGAAGTTACCTTTCCTTGTCCCAGTCCTGATCTTGGTATGGGGGGTGGTGGAGGGAGAAAATAGTTCCATGGAGCAGCTTTTGACTTGAAGTTATTTGGTTTATTTCCAGGAGACCTGGAGGAGTTCTCACTTTCATCTGTTGAAATCTGACTTTCATTTTCATTCTTTAAAAAGGAAAAAAATACATATTTTTTGTTATATAGATGTCACTAAGGAAAATTTAATGTCTTAGTGGATCAAATTGACAACTCGTTATACCACAGTTTCTCATTTAGTCTCTGCTTCCACGAATTCTATTTTTTGTATACTCACCTCCTGAGCATTATGTTCTATATTGTTAGCTACTTCAGACGTTGGGGAAAGTAGATCAGACAGGTTTTGCTCCTCTCTATTTCCATATCCAGTGTAAACCACAATACAGGTTTCTCTCTTAAAATCAATTGAAGCAATGGTAGCTGGGTAAATGCAGCCGTCTTCTGACCAAATGGCTGAACATTTGTCACCAACTTTCCACTACAAAAACAAACAAAGGCACACACCCGTTTCTTTTAAAGACGGTAAATTATTATTTTTGTTTGGGTGGGGTAAGGTAGGGGATAGAGGGGACAGTTCCAGTCACCTGATCCAGAAGGCAGAATGAAACAGTAAAAAAAAAGTGCAGCCCAAAATACATAAATCTGAATTCCAATATAAATATAATATAATCCTGTCATATAATATAAATTCTGCCATTTTTATAATCATGAACAGGTTTTTAAATCTCTTGGAGTCTTAGTTTCCACATCTGTTAGGTGGACACAGTATAATCTAGCTCATTTATTTATCGTGAGGCACAGAAAGGAGGGAATGTGTTAAGTGCTCCGCATTCCTGGGCTGGCATTAACAAACGTTAGCTCTCTTGCCCCCTGGTAATGAAACTAAAGTGACTAATGAGATACCGAAAACTTAGCCCCCAGGTGTACTATTTTAAGTAGCAGAAAGGACTCTACCCAGAATTTTAGGTTCCTGGGCTTAGGATTTTTGAAGGAAAATAAGGATACCTACTTCTCAGTTTAAAAAGTAAATCACTGCCAATTCAGGTTAAGGCCCTCAGGCACTCCTCCTAAACAGCACTGCCTCCCCCCACCTTCCGCCTCCCAAATAAAGTAAACATCGTCCTGAATTTGGTATTTATCAGTACCAATGAATTCCTTAGACTTTTATTGACATGCATGTTCTTAAACAATAGAGTTTAATAGTTTTAGAAATGTTATTATTACATGTCAATGGAAAACACTGTACTAACCATTTAAGTTAAAGATACTTTACACTACTTAATAAATAGTATGAAGAAATTCTTTGAAGTTAAATCTCAATGTTTTAAAATAACCTGCTTCAAGGGAGTTGTGGTGTTCTTTTTTTGGCTTTTATTCTTCTTGGCAGGTTTTCTTTTAGGTGTGCCTTTTGGTTTATGTGAAGCTTCAGAAATGTCACCATTCTTCAGAGCATGCTATGAAAATGTGAACAGAAATGTACATGTTACAGAAAGCTTCAGACAAAGTTCCAATATAATTCGGTCATTATTGGCTGGTCTCGAGGCCCCGCCCCTGCAGAGAGCCTCTGCTTTCTCTTTTCGCCACCCCACACACTACAGAAATTGCTCTCAAAGGCATCACATTTCTGACTGTCAGCTCCAAAGCTCCCTTTCTGGTGAAGAGGCTCACTTGAGGACCAGGGGCCCCAAGACACAGCCCTGGCTGAGCTCTTAGCAGAAGTCAGCACTAATTTTGCGAGTGAACCGTCATGAAAGTAGATCCCTTGCCCCTGCAGTGAGCCAACCCAGCTGATGCCATGTGGACAGAGATGATCTGTAGCTGTCAAGATACATGAACAAAATAAATTGTTGTTTTTATTTCTTTGGGAAACAAAAAACAAAAAAACCCTTTAATCAAGTCTCTGCACTCTCAATTATTAACATTACAACTCTGTTGATCATCTTTCTTTTTGATATTCAAGACAGTTTGGATGACATATCAATGTACACGCCAATGCTTTTATTACTTCTCTGGTCGAGTCTTAAACTTGGGCATTCCCAAAAAAGCCAGCCATCCTTACTTACCTGACTATGATCATCTATCCTGCTATTGCTTCAACTATAACCTCTATGCAAACAGACTTCCAAAGCTACTATCCAGCTCTGACTTTTCTCCGTAGTTCAATCTAAGATTTCCAATTATCAATTTTATATCTTCACATTTATCTAAAACTCAACACAAGTAAACTATTTTTCCCTCAAATTGGTTCTTTTCCTCTATTCAGAATACTTCCCTCTGCAATATCACTTACCCCATCCTGCACTGAGACCCATTTTAATCAGCATTTTACAGAACTCTCTTGGTTAGTCTGAGTTAGTGTACCTGTACTCTAATTGTAGACTGGAATGCATGCTATTGACAAATTCAGAAATCAGCTTCAAGGATGATACACAGGCTGGTCCTCTCACCGCACAGTACAGGAATGACTACAGAAAGAAAGTGGACTCCGTGCCTGGTGTTCTGTATGAGTGTATGCTCTTTCCTTTGACTACTGATGGCTCACACATGGTGCTCAATAAGAACAAATACCTCCGGCAGTGGGTCAGGTAATGATATTGGACAACTGTGTAAATGTTTTGTTTGGGCCACAGAAACAGACTACACCCCTTTAAAGAATTGTACATTCCTACCATCAGAACACCTGACTTAATACCCAACTAACTGGATGTGGGACAGATTAACTTAATTAAATTTATGTAAAGCAGGTAGAAGAGTGCCTAGAACACAGTAAAGACTCTGTAAATATTAATCACTGCACAACGACTATCTATCAACATTCTTTCAATAAAGATTTAACTGTTTAAAAATTATAATTCAGACTGTCCTCCCACTAATCTGAATTAGACAACTTCTATAGTGTTATGCAATGTAAACACATTAAAAGGAACAAAGGTTTAAAATTCTAGTTAAATCACCTCTCTTAAATGGATGACATATAGACAGGCTATCTCCCAACTTCTAAAGGAAAATATTTAACTGACCCATGTTTTATTTTAATCTTCAAAATTAGAACTAAATAATATGCACTCTAACAATTTACTTTAAATGTTATCAATTAAGCCAAAAAAGTAAGCACTTCATACCTTAAATGAAGCCACAGCTTTATCATAAGCTTTTATCAGTGCTGTATCATCCCAAACGTCCGAATCATCACTCTGGTAACGGTAAAGAATAAAAACAATTCATGTTTGGATGGATTTCATCAAAAAAAGTATGTCAGTACCAAGAGCCATCATAATCCAAACATAAAATTAAACTAAAAACAGGTTTTTAAATCCTAAGTATAACCACAAGAAGCCTACCTGCTTAGAGACTGTGTGACATTACTCTCAAAGCTAAACATATGTAAATGTTCTAAGAGGTAAACCATGAAGTGAATGCTCCACAGTTTAATCACAATCTATCGACCGTTAAGTGGATCTGTTCAACTGTAACTCACATTTCAATCTTTTCTAACAGCAGATAAAGGTGTAGCCTGGCAAATCAGGGATAAGATAAACGGCTTAGTTTTAGTGGGAAAAAATCTGATATTAAGTGATCTGGAAAAGATCTAAAAATTACTTCTAATTTTGAATTTAAATTAATGAGTGCTTAGCAGAATTTAAACATTATTCAATTAAAAAATATTTTTGAGCACCCACTACCTACTAATCACTTATCATTGAGAGTTATAAAATTATGTTACCTGTTCTCAAGGGAGATCAGGGATTTAAGACATGTCACACAAAACAAAAAAGAATAGAAAACAAATACAATCAAATATTAAAATGTGAAGTGCAAACAATAAAACAATAGATGTCTTATACAGAATAATATATTTTCTCTAGTTCAAGATGAAGACACAGCTGATTCTGAACTCACCTCCTCCCATCAACACATCAAATCTACAGCTATGTAGGGAACAATTTCCTCTGGAAAAACTCTAAAAATCAGTGGAGTGACTTCTACACATTGGGCAAATGAGAAAAAAATCTGATATGAAAGCAGGCAGGAGAGGCTGAGACAATCTCACCGCGAACCCCGACTCCCGGGCAGCAGTCCACAACTGGGAGCGAATTGAAGGCTGGGAGCTTTTCCTGAGGAGCGAAGGGTTTCATCCCCATATTGAACAGCCTAACTTTTAAGACCTGTACTGATATGAGTCCCCAAAACATCTCGCTTTGAAAACCAAGGGGGCTCACGTCTACCAGACCCACAAAGAACAGCAACTAAGTAAGGGCTCTTAAAGGAACCACCTGCACCGGAAGGCCCAGTGCAGAAGCAGCCACCTGAGAGGCACCCAGACTCTACGGTAAAGAGGCTCACTTGTTTACCTTAAGGCACACCCCCCACCAGAAGCAGCCATCTAATTAAATACATATCTAGGAAGCTGCTGGGACACTGAACCAGGACAGAGGCCTGCCAGTGCCGCTTTCACGCTCTCTGCCTTGCTCGAGTCGGTGGGCCCCATCTTTATTCTCTTCCTTGGCCTCGCTTCAGCTCACTGTTATCTTCCAGAAATGAGCTTATACACTTGTCCAGCATCCTGATTACTGCAACTTGGAACCAGGGGACACTCTCAGATCACCTGATTCTGGTGGCCAGCAGGGGGAGTTACAGCTGTGTTCTCACAGGCTGCTATGCTTGTATACTTTAAAAACTGCTGCCTGAGGGTCTGGCTTCCCATTGGCCTTAATTTAGCTACTAACTTAATTCAAATCCTCACTCTTGGGACACGGACAGGTCTTTGGACACACTTAATGGTCTGAGAAACAACTCAGACTTAAGGCAAGACTGAAAGATAAGGTTCATCTAAATGAGGACACTCCTTAAAGTCTGGGAGAGGTGGCTGTTTTATGGAATACATAGAAACCAACAGAGTCAAGTATTTTACTAAGTAGACGAATATGTTCAAAACAAAACAAGATAAAACCTCAGGAAAAAATCCTTAATGATAAGCATAAGTGTACCTGATAAGGAGTTCAAAACAATAGTCATAAACATGCCGACCAAACTCAGGAACAGAATGGATAAGCATAGTAAGAATTACAATAATGAGATAGAAAATACAAAACAGTAGCAAACAGAGGTCACAGAACTGAAAAACACAATAAATTCACTGAAAAATATGCTAGAGGGGTTCAACAACACATTAGATGAAGCAGAAAGATCAGTGAGGTTGAAGACAGGGCAGTAGCATGCACCCAATCAAAGCAACAAAAAGAAAAAGAATTTTAAAAAGTGAAAGAAAAAAATATTTGACTGAAAATCTAAGGGGTACCAATGAAGACAGAAAAAAAAAAAAAAAAAACCCAAAGGAATAAAAATTTAAAATGAAGTGGTAAATATAAACAATTGGCAAAGAATGTTTAATGTATATAAATGGGATCTCTGAATAAAAACTGAAGAACAAAAAAAAAACCACCTCTAAATAAATAAATCCTTAGCATCTCTAAGCAAAAAGGCCAAGTCATTTACAAAAATAAAGAAAAGCAGGTAGTATTAGACTTTCTCATAGAAATTTATGGGAAAAAGTATGAGCCAAGGATTTTATATATATCTTAGCTGTCCTTCAGTAATTAGACTAAGTTTAAAGTGTTTGAGAATACTGTACTCACTTGCCTTTCCAGAGAAATCTACTAAAGATAAGCTTCATCCAAACAAGGTTCAACCATGGAAAACTTGGGTTAGAAAAAACCAAAACTGTTAGCGTCATATATATTTAATTGCAGACTTAACAGAAAAAGAAAGTATATTAAATTGGCAAGCTGATTCTAAAACTCATATGGAAATACAAAGGGCCTAGAACAGCCAAAACAATATTAGAAAAGTAAAGCCAAGTTGAAGGACTTACATTATCTGACTTCGTGATGCACTCTAAAAGCTACAATAATCAAGAAAGTGTGTTTTTAGCATCAAGGTAGACAAATAGACCAGTGCAATGAAATCGAGTCAGAAACAATCCCATATACACGATTAATTTGCAACAAAGGTACAAATGCAATTTAGTAGGGAAAGCACAGTAGCTTTAACAAATGGTACTGGTCAATTGGAAATCCTTATGCCAAAGAATGAATTTTGACCTACATCTTAAGCCATACACAAAAGTTAACTATAATTTATCAAAGACCTAAAGCAAAACCTCCAACTTTAAAACTTAAAAGAAAAATCTCTGCAACCTTAGATAGCCTGCAATAAAAGAACCATCAAAAAAGAAAATTGAAAAATTAGATTTCAGCCAAGTTAAGAATTTCTGTCTAAATGGCATTGGTAAAGAGACTGAAAAAACAAGCTACAAACTGGGATAAAATGTTTGCAAATTACCTACCTGATAAAGGTTCTGTATCTAGCATATATGAAGAACTCTCAAATCTCAATAAAAAACAAAACAAACCAACTCAAAAATGGGCAAAAGATCTGGGCACTTTGCCAAAAAAGATATATGGATGGCAAATAAACACATAAAACGATGGTCTTCATCATCAATCGTCAGGGAAATGCTAAGTAAAACCACAAGATGTACATCTACTAGAATGTCTAAAATTAGTACAAGACTGACCATAACAAGTGTTAGCAAAGATGTGAAGCAAATGGAACTTTCATACATTGCTAGTTGAAATGAAAAATGGTACAACCACTTTGAAAAAGTCTGACAGCTTCTTAAAGTTAAAATAATGACATACGTATTACCCAACAGAAACAAAAGCACGTCCCTTAGGTATTTACCCAAGAGAACTAAAAGCACATGTTCATATAAAGTCTTGTATGCTAATACTCATGGCAGCTCTATTTGTAAGATCCCCAAACTGAAAACAGCCCAATATTTGTGAAGAAGTAAATTAATGAACACAGTTAGTATATTCATGCAATGGAATACTAGAGCGATAAAAAGGAATGAACAACTGATATACGCAAAAAAATAGATGAAACCCATAGTAAGTATGCTGAATAAAAAGCCAGACCAAAAAAAAAAAAGAAAGAGTCTCTGTTTATAAAATTCTAGTGCCTGTTTATAAAATTCTAGAAAATGCAAGCTAACCTATGGTGAAAGCAAGTAGGTCAGCAGTTGTTTAGGGACAGGAGATGAGGAGAGATGAGAAGGAAGGAGTAAAAAGGGGCGTAAGGAAATCCAAACCAGCTCACCCACTGAGACCAGGCCCCATGGAGAAGTCCTGAGACCATCTGAAGAAGAGAAATGGCCTGCCAATCCCTAGCTGCAGTACCACTGCAGCTATTGCAGCTTGAGCTACTATATGGACGCAAACAAAGGACAGGTCTCAAGGAGCAATGCCCAGCAAGGCCTTCACAAATTCCTAACCTACAGAAACTATGAGACATAATAAAATGGCTATTGTTTCAATCTATGAAGTTTTGAGTGATTTGTTACACAGCAACCAAAACAGACCATTAGAGCTGCCCTGATGTTTTTCAGTCACCACCAGTAGCCAAGGTTCTGAAATTATTCCTCAGGTTCTGCCATCCTCTACCAGTTCTCAACTACTGACGCTTCCACTGTGTTCTCTTAGGTAACCAATATACTACGCAACCTATATCTTTAACCGCTTCTCTGAATATTCCTTTCGTCTTCTTGCTGTAGCTAAAATCTGGCTTTCTCTGAGGATGCCACCTTCCTTGCAGCCATCCAAATGAAGTATTTTTCTCCTTCGTATCCTTTAAATTACTGTACCAGAGGAGGGGAAGAAATCTTCCTCAGTTCCACTTCCAGAGGATTCTCTCTTTCCTCCCCAAAGCTCCTAGCTTTAAAAATCCTGTCAACAGAGTCTACTGTCTACTATCCTGCTTATTGCAACCATCTACAGACATCTAGGTCATACCTCCTCATTTCCCAAGACTTCTATCCCAGTGCTTTCTCCAACACTACTCCTCATAACTCTTGATTATTAAAAAAAAACCCATGTACATGATCCTTCCAATACCCTATCCTTGCGGGTCTTTAAACTCTTCTCTACCAATGATCTATCACCCAATTTCAGCTACCCACTTCTAAGTAAAATCACAAGATGTCACCACATCTATTAGAATGTCTGAAATCAACACAAGACTGACACACCAAGTGTTAGCAAGAATTTGGAGCAAATGTAATTTTAATACATTGCTTTTATTATATATAACCAGTAACTACAAACTCTCCAAAAATCCTACTCTCCAACTTTCTAGGATCTACAACTTATTCCTTCTAGTAGTGTGATGATGACAATCAATCCACTTAACTGGGAATAGCAAAAACACTGATCCTTTCACTTCTTAAACTATCACTGTCCTAATATCCTCACTTCCTTTCTTAGCTTAAACTCCATGGTCAATCATTAAGATAATTCCCTTGTACCTTTCCCTATTTCTTCATGCCTACTTGCTATGAACTACAGGCATACCTCACAGATATTGCAGGTTTGGTTCCAGACCACTGTAATAAAGGGGGCATTGTGATACAGCAACCTGTACTGTTTTTGTAGGTGGTGAGTCTTGCCTTCAGTGTGTAAAAAAAAAACAAACCCAAACAAACAAAAAACCAAAAAAAAACCAAACCCAAAACAAAACACAACACCTGTGAAAGGCAATAAAGTGAAGTGCAATAAAATGAGATGTGTCTGTACAACCCTATTAATTTCAACTACTAGTTTACTCTGTGCCTGCCCTCACAAACCTGAAGTGCACTTAGGTGGTGAAAAACACAACCGTGCTGTCTAGTCTTTAAATTCATAATCACAAATCCCAAGTAGAACTTTAATATTGTCTAGCAACATTTCCCCTACATGTCCCTAGTCCAACACTTACCCACTCTCCTAGAGGCCTACTTCCTACCTTCTCGCTGCTCAAACCTCCAATACCTGCCCTATCCTCACTCCTAGTTGACACTTCTTTTATGGACAGCACAGCATCAAAGGAAAAAAGGTTTCAGTTTCCCATCAGATCTGTACTTATATCTTTCACCACATTAACTGTCAAAGTTCCTAACAAAGGCCAAACCTGTCCCCTCTTACCTACTCTAAATACACTACTTTAGCAATTTTCTCTTCTGTATCATCAGTTCTTCCATCCTTACTGGGTCTTTTCCTATCAGCCCACAGACATGCTGAAACATGTTTCTCCCATCTTAAAAACAAAGAACAATTAATAATCCACTTTAGTTCACTTCCCCCTTCATCTACTGGCCAATTTCTCTACTTTCTACTTACAATAAAATCCCCTGAACTACCTGTTTATAAATGCTGCCTTGAATTTCTTTTCTCCCCCTCTCAGACTCACTCCAATCAGACTGCACCCCTATTTCACCCCAAGCTAGTTTTTATTTTCTCCTTTATAAACCTGCTCTACTTGCAGTCTTAGCCATCTCAGCACACTGTAAACGACAACTAACTTCACGTTTTCAACTGTTTGGGACAATCTTGAAGTTATCCCTGCCTTTCCTCTCTCAAATCTTCATTACCGAATCCGTACGCATAACCGTTGCCTCTGGTTTTGAAATATCTGAGTATCTAGAATCCAAATACTCTGTTCACCTTTGCTAACACCCTGACCTAAGCCGGGGTCATGTCAAGAGACTTCTGTTTTCCCTGCTGCACCCTGGCCAGCCTCTACACACGCGCCCCCCCACCCCCCACCGCCCGCCCCTGAGTCAGAGTGGGCAAACCAAAGTTGTTGGGGCCTCGGCTCAAAGCACGCTTCCAAGCAGCATGCGGAAGGAGCTTGCTGCTGAGGTTTCCCAATGGGAAAGGATGTAGAAACAGGAGGATCACAGTCCTGCCATAAATGCACTGGCCAAACCCCGGCCCACAACTGGGGAAGAAGTGCAGGAGCCGCCTACTAGGCAGTAGGAACCCGCACTGATGGAGGAAGAGCCGGCCGCAACCTCACCTGGCCAGTGCCACGCCGGAATAGCACCGAGTCCTCCTGCTCAGGAACACCGCCACTACCTGCTCCTGCCATCGCCATGGCGAGGATACCACCAGCTGCGCGGCGTGGGCTGCGTGCCTCTGAGAATGACGATTCTCACCGCCAGGACCTCTGGGAGCGGAAGAGTACGGTGGCCTGAAGAGCGCCGGGAGCCCAGGGGGAGTCCGTGCGCTCTCTAGAGTAATCTTCATTGTTTTGTTTTGTTTTTTCTTGTTCTTCTTTTCTCTCAGTTCTTCGATTTCACTTTTCAGTGTAGTTGTACAGAGATTCTAACAGGGCATTTTTGTTTTGAACAATAGATTTTCTTTATTTGTTCATTGAAGGTGATTTACAAAACATGGGTGAAGCAATACAGTAATAATCAGTCCAGAGGTAACCAATAGTAATATTTTTTTTATATGCTTTAAAGAATTTTAGCCCTGGCCCAGTTGCTCACTTGGTTAGATCATGGTGCCTAGGTTGGCTCCTGATCAGGATATATGCAAGAATCAACCAATGAATGCATGAATAAGTGGAACAACAAATTGATGTCTTTCTCTCTATCTAAAAATCAATAAATAAAATAAAAACGCTTTAAAAAAACACATATATTTTTTAAATGGTGATTAGATTTTTCACCATTTTAAAGCATATAATTTAATGGTTTTTAGTCTATTTCCAAGGTTGTAAGGCCTCTACCACTATCTTAATTCTAGAACATTTCATCACCCCAAAAAGAAACCTTGTATCTATCAGCAGTCACTCCCCATTCTCTCCTACCTCACAGCCACTAATGTACTTTCTGTCTCATGGATTTACTTAATTCTGGATATTTCATGTAACTGGAATCATATAATATGTGGCCTTTGGTGTCCTTTTTTTCACTTAGCATAATGTTTTCAAGGAGGAATTAGTTTTAAAGAATTTTAAATGATAGGTTCTGTTGAAAAAGTATTTCTACTTATCAGGACCTGGTTCAACAAAAATGAACCTATGGCATTTTTGTTTTCAAAGAAATGATGACTTTTTTCCCTGTTGATGACATCCAGATTTGAGTTACTATATTTTATGAAGTTGTTTCATATAATAGGCAAAGCACTCAAAAATATAAATAGCAAGTTTCCAAAGGAAACTATATCATCAGATTTGAAAGCATTTATGTAAACATTAACTTCACGAACTGGAACCAATCTTCATGCATATGGAATTTTCATACTAAAAACCTGCCTTTAGTGACTCTTCCATCTTGCCCTTAATCAAATAAATAATTCAAGTAATTAATGATCTGATTTCCAGTTCTGATTTCCAGCAAGATGAACAAATGGAGTCTGGAGAAACATAAAGATTCAGGTTAACAGACCCCTACACATACCTAAGTTTGGGTAGTCATGTCCTCCTTGGAAGCTGGCCCCACATTTAGCCATCAATCAATATGTAACTCTTTTACTCCCATCCTGACAACTATGTAAGCCCTCAGAAAAAAGCGCTTGCTCTCTTGGCTCTCTGGTCGCCTGGCCTCAGGCCACCTGACCTCTGGCCACCTAGGGGCTTGCCACCCCAGCCGTCAGCTGCCCTTACTTTTGCTGCCCTGCTTTGTTTGCCCTGAACCTATGCTGTTCACACCGCCTCCCCCCTCCAACACACCTTAGCTAGGCCCGTACTCTTCCAAGCAAACGGATCACTAATAAACTCTGATTGCACAATAATAGATTTGCTGATCTCTTAATTCTTTACATGCATCGGCAAGAAGAACCAGGTCTCTCCCATCAACAAAAGGATGCTTGACATCCACAATCGAGGTATTACCAATTAAAAACCAAGAACTAGGGAGGAGGGGGAAAAACCCAAAACAGAACCATTTTTCACTCAGTTTGGTAAAATTATTAGAGATTAATAATATCAGATGTTATGAAGGGCATGAGGCTATGAAGTGCTACCTTGTTGTTGGGGAATATCTGTTTAAAATTATAAATATGTACACCATTCCACTAGGAATCCTAGTTTTAAGAATTCATTTTTATAGAAATAAAAGCACCAGTACATGGGGATGAGTATGAAGGCATATATTATAGAATTGTTTGTAGTGGTAAAGGGTTACAAACATCCTGATTGTCCATGAGTAAGAAAATTACTGGATAAATTACCACACATCCATATGATGGCCAGACCTATTGTACATGTACTGACCTATAGGCATGGCTATTAAAAAAAGTACTAAGTTACAGCTAAGTTTCCCATTTTTGTTTTTAAAAAAGCTCCCTCTGGTGGGTTGAATGGTAGCCCCCCAAACAATATATCTACCAGATACCTGTGAATGTGTCCTTATTTGGGAAAAGGTTTTTGTTGATGTAATTAAGAATCTAGAGACAAGATCATCCTAGATTAGAGTGAGCTCTAAATCCAATGACAAAATTCCTTAGAAAAGACAGGAAGAAGATAGAGAAAAAAGAAAACCATGTGAAGACAAAGGCAGAGATAAACAGTCAGGCTGCCATAACTCAGGTAATGCCTGGAGGCACTAGAAGCTGCTGGAGGGAGGCAAGGGTTTTCCTCTACAATCTGTATGTTTATATACATAGATATATGCACACATATATTTATATATGTTTACATACAGATATATAGATACATATGTTTATGTATATATATATATGTTTATGGCACAATTATTTATAATAGCCCCAAATTAAGAATAATCCAGGTGTCTGTGAAAAGGAGAGCGAATAATTAGAATATGGTATATTCATGTAACAGAATGCTACACAACAATGAAAAAGAGTGAACTACTGCCACACACAAGACAGAGGATTCTCACAGGTATAATGCTGAATAAGTGAAGCCAGACTCCTAAAAATACGTACTGGATGATTCCACTCATATATATTTAAAAACAGGCAAGACTCATCTATGATGATAGTCAGATATGGGCATTATCTAAAAGTGGTCACAAGGGAGCCTGCTAGGGTACTGCAAATGTCTATGTATCTTGATCTGGGGTGAGAATTTATATGTAAAAGTCAATCAAGATGTACATTTAAGCCGTATGTTTATTTCTCTGGGATAAATGACCAGGAGTGCAATTACTGGGTCATATAGTAAGGATATGTTTAGTTTTCTAAGTAACTGCCTAATTTATTGCTAAATTTCTTCTAGTCCTTTTGTTGCAGTTTTTCCATTTTTTGATAATGAGCATGTATTGCATTTTTTGGCTTTGAAATCCGGTTAGAGAAACAAATGGTATAAGCTTCATCATTGTTTCTCACACTTTAAACGTTTACTTACCCCCTTCATGATTTGCATTATCATGTATCTGTATTTTTAAAATTTAGTCTTAGCTTTGCAATAAAAGTATTAAACTCTACTTCATTTTAGTCTGCCCATCACCTGTCCTTCTGGCAACAGAATCTCAGATTTATTTGGGGGACCACCTATTCCTCACTGGATATATTTTGGTTATACCATCAAATCAGGCAACCTGCCCTTCTCTTGCTGAGGGATAAGCACACAACCCCAAAGAATTCATTTGGAGGTACTCTGAGATAAAGACGGAAAATTGTTGTCAGGATTTCAACCTGATAGCAGCACAAAAAACTGTCTCATAGTACCTGGAGCTGTTCCTAGATTAGAGTGAGCTCTGAATCCAATGACAAAATTCTTTAGAAAACACAGGAAGAAGATAAGAGAAAATCTTCTGACCTTTCCAAAGCTTTGAGTCTTCAACTTTTCTTTGGACCCTGGAGTCTCTCATCCTTTCAAATAATGATTGTGCTTATTAGTAAATTAATGATTCTGTTTGCAACCCAAAATTCCAATATACCAAGAAATTGGTTTTGATGTGTTTCTATTTTCTCAAGCACTCATTAAAATACAAAAATTGATTTTAAATGTCCATTCATAAGCCACCCTAACAGTTATCTTTAAAAAAGAAGATGTTATTTATTTATTTCTAGAGCGAGGGGAGGGGAAGGAGGAAGAGAGGGAGAGAAACATCGATGTGATAGAGGAAATTCGATCAGGTGTCTTTTGCACACGCCCCATCCGAGGACTGAGCCGAAACCCAGGCATGTGCCCTGACCTGGAACTGAATTGGTGAACCCTTCACCTGGCAGACAGGTGCACAACTGAGCCAGCCACACTGGTCAGGGCCCTAACAGTCATCTTGAGTGGTGTGAGGCCAAATGAGCCTTTGGCCCCTCCACTCCAAAGAAATCCTTGACATGCAATACATGTTTATAAAAGAAAAGTATTCAATAGGATTATCTTGATTTCACTGAGGTTGCTACACAATTTCTTGTGAACTTACAAGTGTGGAGAAAGGCTACACCAAACTATACTGCAAGGAAATGTTCCTGCATTGATATACCAGTAAGTTAAGTCATGGCCAACGATAAAGTAGCAAGAGTAGTATGTGACAAGGAAAATACTTCTGTAAAAGTTCTGTTACAGCCCTGGCTGGGTAGGTCAGTAGTTTAGAGCATTATCCCACAAGGTTACAGGCTCCATCCCCAATCAGGGCACATACAGGAATCAACTAACGAATGCTTACATAAATGGAACAGCAAGTCAATGTGTCCCCCTCTCTCTCTTTCCCTTCCTCTCTTTCTCCAAAAATCAATTCTTAAAGACAGTTATGTTACAAATTTTAAAATCTCAATTTTCCTGGGCAAACGGTCCAATAGCAGGCTATCTGTGAACTTTTAAAATGCATTACTAGCTAATGAGTACTTTGTAAAAGGTTTTGTTTTTAAGAAGCAAAGTTGTAAGGAAAAGCCCATAGGAAGTTTTCAATCTTTCTGGAATTCATAGGGAAGTACATTTGAGCAACTTGTAGTCATTCTTTCTATTTCAGTGATATTTTCATGACTTGGCCATCTGGAAAAATAGCATATTTCAATATGTGATTATATATAGCAAGTACTTTAGCAGATGAAGCTGTAGGAGGCAGTTTAATAAATGTTCTTATTCAGTGTTGACCTAATAGAAAATTATGATTGACAATTATAAAAATAATTTGATTTTTTATTGAATTTTTCTGTTTCTAGATCCTCATTACCAAAGACAACTAGGAACTTACCTAAAGAAGTTGATTACTCCCTATTTAGTTGATATCCCTGTTAAACCAAGACACGGATGGTAAAATGTACAAATCTAATCTTTTGTTTGTCAAAGTCAATTTTATAGTAGGTTTTCACTTTAGGGGTATGTTTTTTCCCCTCAGTAATACTGAGGTATTATTGACAAAAGTTAAATATATTTAAGGTGGTTTGATATATGTATACATTGTGGGGGGATATGCTTTTTAAAGCTCAGTAGATTTGAAATATTGCAGACTCAAAACTAACAGTAGTCGTATATCTGCCATAAACTGAAAAACTCTCTTTACAGGGTAGAACTTGAAAATATAATACAAAAATAGATTGCCACTTTCTGGAATGGAGAAACTCTTGCCTTGCCTGGAGTGGCCCAATGGACTGAGTGCCAGCCTGCAGACCAAAATGTCGCTGGTTCGATTCCCATTCAGGGTACATGCCCAGGTTGTATGTCAGGTCTCCAGTGGGGGGCATGAAAGAGGTAACCGATTGCTTTTTCTCTTGCACATCATGTTTCTCTCCCTCTCTTTCTCGCTTCCTTCCCATCTAAGAATACATAAAATCTTTCTTTTAAAAAGCAAATAAAGGATATCGCTTAAAGCATAAAAAGTTCCTTGTATTCATGGCCTGTCCGTGTAGAAATTCTAGAGATAGAATTACAGAAATCAGACCCATAATCTTTGTGGTGTGATCAGGCTTCCTCATTATCCTTTTTATTAGAATGTAACCTAAGCCATTGTAACCCTTTTGCCCTTGTGACTAGCATGATACAACGTTTTGAAGAGTGAAGTTAACTGAAGAAATAGAACAAAGATTTGCTTTAACTGAAAATCTGTGGTAATATGAAGATAAAAAGTCAGGCTAAAAGATTTCATGTTTGCCTATGCGGTATGAGACACCTAGAATGGTATTTTTATTCTTTGCAATAATTGTGCATATTTACTTCAGAAAAGAACAAGGTCTCAAACCTTAGTTTCTTTAGGTTATTTTCAAATTTATAACCATTAAGTCACAAGTTTTTTAAGGGTCTCAGGGCAGACTAAGAAATGGCACTCTTACAACACAGAGAGTGAATCCTAATGCAGACTCTGTACTTGTCTGATAATTATGTGTCAATGTCGGACCATCAATTATAGCAAGTGTACCACCCTGGTGGGGGATGCTCATGATGGGGGACGCTATGCAGGGGATGTATGTAGGGGCAGGGTTATATAAATCTCAATTTTGTTATAAAACTCACTCTGTTCTAAAAAAATAAAGTATTTTCAAAAAAGGAACTTACGGCCCTGTCCAGGTAGATGAATTGGCTAGAATGTCGTCCTGATACACCAAGGCTGTGGGTTTGATTCCAGGTCAGGACACATACAAGAATCAACCAATGAATGCATAAATAAGTGGAACAACAAATCAATGTTGTTCCACTTATTTCTCTAAATATCAATCTTTCTCTAAAAATCAATAAATTTTAAAAAATGAAAAAAGGCACTTATTCCAAAAAATATTAAAGCTGTAAGTAAAACTCTTACTGAGACCTCATTAAGTTTATGATCATTTAGTTGCTATTCCAGGTCATTTGTACTATCTGTTGTAAATTCTTCAAGCAAACCAGTTCATTACAAAGCCAAATTAGGTAAATGCATCTTAAATTTTATTATAAAATTGACTTCAAAGAGCTACCTTATCAAAGTTTAAGATCCTAGATTTATATGAGATTGTATTATCTGATCACATTACCTAATTAATTACATACACATTCATTGCTGATTAAAAAAAAGTGGACTCCTAGCCAAGATGGAGGTATAGGTAGAACATGCTTCACCCTCTCACACAAACATGAAAGGATCACAATTAACCTTAAAACAAAAAGCAGCCAAACTGCTAGAAAACTGAGCTGTATGCAAGTCCAACCAAGAATTTAAAGAAATATTCATCCAGACAGGTAGGAGGGGCGGCAACAGTGACCCCAGGGAGTAGAGGGTGCGGTGTGCAGCGGCAGCGAGGCAGTGGCAGCAGCCTGTGGAATGGGCAGCCCCGCGTTCACCTGTGGCAGATAAAAACCAGGACTGACACATGGGGAGAGTGACCCCAGCCCCAAGCCAGCCTGCCCGGCCCGTTTCTAGTGCCAGGAAAATAAAACCTCATAACTCCTAGCTGTAAAAAACCAGTGGGGGTTGGGGCGGTAGAAGAAACTGCCAGTCCTCAAAAGTCTGTTTAGAGTCCCCATGGTCCTAGAATGTATGCAAACTCACCTGCTCTGGAAATCACCACCAGGGCAACAGCTACAGTGGCATTAGGCACATATGGGAAGTGGGGGAAGTGACTGGAAATGAGGCAAGTGCCAAGCTAGCAGCATTGTTCCCTCTGACCCCTCCCCCTCCAAACAGCATCAGGAAGCAGCAAAGTGGGTTCTCCCACCCTGGGAAATACCTAAGGCTCTGCCCCTTAAAATGCAACAAGTGGGTCAAGACAGGGGCTTAAAGCAGCTCTACCTAATACACAGAAACAACACAGGGAGGCTCCAAAATAAAGGAGACAAAAAAATATGGCCCAAATCAAAGAACAGGTCAAGACTCCAGCAAAAGAACTAAGCAAAACAGAGATAAACAACTTATCAGATGCAGAGCTCAAAACACTGGTGATAAGTATGCTCAGAGAAATCATTGAGTATTGCAAATGCCTAAGGGAAGTAATGAAGGTTACACTAAGTGAAATAAAGAAAAATCCACAGGCAACCAACAGTGAAGGGAAGGAAGCCAGGGTAAAAGTATTAAAAAAAAATGAGCAAGACTCTGGGACATCTCCAGAAGTGCCAATATCTGAATTACAGGGGTGCCAGAAGGAGAAAAGGAGGACCAAGAAATTGAAAACTTATTTGAAAAAATGAAAGCAAACTTCCCTAAATTGGCAAAGGAAATAGACTACAAGTTCAGGAAGCACAGAGTGTCCCAAACAAGTTAGACCCAAAGAGGGCCACACTAAGACACATCGTAATGAAAATACCAAAGGTTACAAATGGAGAGAGAATCTTAAAAGCGAGAAAAGCAGAGTTACCTACAAAGGAGTTCCCATAGGACTCTCAGCTGATTTCTCAAAAGAAACTTTGCAGGCTAGAAGGGACTGGCAAGAAGTATTCAAAGAGATGAAAAGCGGGGACCCACAACCTAGATTACTCTATCCAGCAAAGCTATCATTTAGAATGGAAAGGCAGACAAGGTGCTTCCCAGACAAGATAAAGCTAAAGGAGTTCATCCTCACCAAGCCATTATTACATGAAATGTTAAAGGGACTTACTGAAGAAAAAGATCAAAACTATGAACAGAAAAATGACAACAAACTCACAACTATCAACAACTGTATCTAAAAAACAACAAAGTAAGCAAACAACTAGAACAGGAACAGAATCATAGATATGATAGATATGGAGCTCATATGGAGGGTTATCAGCAGAGAGGAAGAAGGGGGAGAATGGGAGAAAAGGTACAGGAAATAAGAAGCTTAAATGGTAGGTACAAAATAGTCAGGGAGAGGTTAAGAATAATATAGGAAATGGAAGAGCCAAAGAACTTATATGCACAACCCGCGGACATGAACTAACAGGGGGGAATGCCAGAGGAAGGAAGGTACTGGGCGGAGGGGGCCAAAGGGGGGAAAAAATGGACAACTGTCACAGCATAATCAATAAAATATACTTAAAAAATTATGTTCACCACTATGTCATATGCATGGTTAATGTTTTATTTTATTTTGATTTAATCTTTATTGTATTTTTTTTTCCATTACCATTTAGTTCCTTTATATCCCTCTCCCCCCAGCATGGTTAGTATTTTATTCTTTGAAGAACGGTTTTGAAACATCACACTAAGTCAGGCAAAAAGGTAAAGTTAGAATAGTTTTTATAAGGATTTGTTATAACATATGTAGTGACTGTTCACTCTACAAAATCTTGATCATAGAGCTCACGATACACCTAGTTGGCAATAGCACCCAGGTTTTCCAAACTGTCAGTCATCATTTTTCTCTTGTCTGCATTGACTTCTTCTCATTAGCTGCTTTCTGCTTTTGTTGCATGATCTCAGAGTCCCTATAATAGGAGAAAAGGCTGTAAGTTGTCACAGAAAAGCTGATTTTGTTTTCCCCTGTTTTCTATATATAACCCATTCATTATATTAGAAGACAATTTAAAAGATGTAAACATTCAAGTCTTTCCATTTTCATGGGTGGAGACAGAATGAGAAGGCTTGGAAATCAGATCTTATTTTGAATAGCATCTATCTCTACTGTTACAACCTTGGGCAAATAACCTCAGACTTTCAAAATCAGAGCAATACATATTAGGGTTGTTCTGAGGAATAGCTATGAATATATATAATAGCATCTGACATTATCTAAGAACTGTATATAGAAATAATAGTAATTATTCTTTGTTGTCAACAAACTTAATTCACTCTAAATTTTTTCCTGGGAAAAAATGGGGCATTTAACAAGTCTCCTAGAGCCCTGGTCAGATAGCTTGGTTGTTGCAGTGTCATCCTGCTAGCCAAGGTTGTGTGTTCGAACCCTGGTCAGGGCACATACAAGAAGGCATACATAAGAGGAAAAACAAATTGATGTTTCTCTCTCCCTCTCTCCCCCTCCCTGTCTCTAAGTCAATTAAAAAAGAAAAAAGAAAAGAAGAAGTCTCCTAGATATCCTAATTGGTACTAGGATTAGAACATAGATGTAATGAAGCAATTCAGGTTCTTCTAAGCCGAAAAGCTCTATAGCTAGTGATTAAAAATGGATTACATTAAAGAGAAACAAGACATTCAGGGCATTTTCCTAATGCTTTGTGTGTCTGGCTGAACTCCACATGCCATAGTAAGTGTGAACTACAACCAGACTACCTGGGCTAAATGGTTCAACATGTCTATATTAAAAAAAAAAAATAATGGCTATGTATTCAATATCTAATGTATGCCAGGCATTTCATTGTCTCTAGATTAACATTTCAGATAAAAATTTTTTTTAAAAAGGAAAAAAATTAAAGGCTTAGAGCAAAATAATTTGTCTCAGATCACGTAAAAACCAAGCTTTGTCCAATTGCAAAGTCTACGCTCTTTTCGATCTTGTTATTGCATAGATTAAGTATTATATTATACTTTAATTCAGGATAAGTAGCTCTGTTCATGGCAGTAAGATATTTCTGCAAAGCCAATAGTAAAAACAAGGAAAAACAAGACAGCTACAAAAAACTGTGTTATCATAGAAAAGAATAGTGATAGTTTTCTGTTTGAATCCAAGCTTTGCCGTGTTTGCTGTATAACCTTAGTATTATTATTGAATACACGGCCTCAGTTTCCTGTTCTATGCATTGAGCCCAATATTTTTAAGACTGTGATGATTAGAACTATTACGTACAGGACACCCAGCACAGGGCTTTCTAAGACGTGGGAGTTCATTAAACAGTGGCTATTGCTGAGCCAAGCTAGACTAGACTTTCCAATAAAAATACCATTTCAGGATCACTGATCTGTACCACTTTCACTTTTGTGTTAATATGAGTAAACAGAACTGCAAGGCAAAACTTATTTTAATAATAAATGCCATAGGAAGAAAGCATGAAGTGGTATTTAGAAGCTTCAATCTCATTAAACAATGATTCTTAACTCTAGCTGTACATCAGGATCACCTGGGGAGTTTTTTTTTTAAATTAGGTTTAACTAAGGTACAATAACATTTATCCAGAGCACCTTTTAAATTCTCACCTGAGGACATGCCCACTAGAGGGGGAGACACGGAGAGAAACATCGATGCCAGAGAGAAGCATCCATTAGTTGCCTCTTGCACATGCCCCAAAGGGACCGAACTTGCAACATAGGCATGTGTCCTGATTGGGAATTGAACCTGAGACCTCTTGGTCTCAGGTACGATGCTATAACCAACTGAGCACACTGCCCAGGCACACCTTTCAATGTCTAACCTCAGGCCAATTACCAGGTAAATCAGGACTGGGTATAGGGCACAATAGTCTGAACAGGCTCCAAAGTTTTGCAGGTGATTCTAATGTGAAGCCAGGCTTGAAGACTACAGAGAAGCTACATTAAAGCATGTTTAGTCAATTATTCACTTGACCTCCAAGTTCCACATTGATCACATTTGACTTTAGAATAACATTCAACTTTGATTAGCTGTTTTAGAAACATGAGTGCATTTTTTTTTTTTTACTTAAGCTCAGTCTCACAGTATTCCTGTAGCAGTTTTGTATAATCTTTCATGCATAGTCATATACCAAGGCTATCCACTTGTATTCTGTCCAACCCAATGAATCTTCAGAAGTCAACATAGCTACATATATTTACTTTGTCTCCTTCAGAACAGTTATCATTACGTGTCATCTACACTAGTTGGGATACAATGTCTGCTTTGAAAATGCTGCAGCAATGGGTGGGGGGGAGAGAATGGTGTAAAGAGGGGGAAGGGACTAGTCAAAGAACATGTGTGAATGACCCATGGACTGGACATGGACAACAGTGTGGGGACTGGCAGTGGGCGTGGGGTATGGGCTGGGCACTGGAGAGCAAAGGGAGAAAAACTAGGATGACTCTAATAGAATAACAAAAAATATTGTATTTTTTTTATTGGCACTTAACAGTAGACATATGGAAGGCATTCAATTATTTTGCTAAATGATGTTCTTATGGTTGTGGTGGAGTTACATGAGGTCCTCTGCAAAACAAAGTAAAGCTTGGGAGCTTTAAATTCTTCATCCATAGGTTGGGATAACTACCTCATATTTTTAGCATGCCTGGCACACAATAAATATTCAACTGTTGCCCCATTCTGCAGGTTAGGTCTAGTTCTACCACGAATTTAAAAAAGGCTTTCCATTCTCCACAATGAAAACTTCAATGACTTGAGAATTCTATTAGTATTACTGACCTTTGTTTTCTCTGAGAGGTAGTCAAGCTATCCTCTTTTCTTTTTCCCTTGCTAATTTCCTGGGTTTTCTTCATGTTTTTCTGGCGGGCAAGTTCTCGCTGATTTCCACCTACAAAGAGAAACAGTCATACTCTCTTCCCGTCTCCAAAAGTAGTAATTCCATTACAAGGCTCTTACTTAACTGCATCTGAAGTTTGCTTTTTAATAGATAAGTCAGCAAACTACTGCACTGAGTGGTGTTCCCAGATCTGACCACAAGGAGGAAGCTTAAAGGTAAACATTTAAGGTCTTAAAAGTATTATCATACCAATCAAGGTGTTCACTGGCTGTAAATACCAGATCTCTTAAACCGGGCATTCCATCCCAATCGTCTGTATATATGAGCCAGTATTCCAAAATAAGTTCTAGCTTCTGCGGGGCGTGGGTGCAAAGAAAAAGATACAGAGATCGCACAAGTTGGCCCATCACAAGCCAACTGTTAAGCAAATGCAGACGCTTGTGAAACATTACCTGCGAGGGCCAAACAAAAGAACTAGGGAGGAGACTCGGTCGGAGCTCCCAGTTTTTATTAGGCCTTCTGATTTTAAGTACTAGCTATGAACCTCCTCAAAACCAGGACCCCTTCCGGGGCTGCGGGCTTCACACACCTCACCTCCGGGGAGGTGTTCTTTGCCGTGTAGACTCGCACCTGAGGGTCAAGCACCCTTTTCAGGCTGGACCGAAGCCAAGCGTCCCTACCTCTGTTGCGTGACGAGGGGGTCCCCGCCCTGCCTGACCCAAGGGGATTCACCGGCCAGCCCCCGCCTCCCCGTCAGCCGCGCCTCGGTGATCCACTGGCTTCCTGGCCGGACGCTCCCCGCCGCTCCCACAACTCGTCCGCACACTCACGGGCCATGCGGACCAGCGGACCGAGCCTTGGGAAAGAGCGACTAGGAAAAGCAACAGCCTCCTCGCTGGCTCAGCGAACGTCCTCGGCGACGGATCTGGAAGACTGAGCCAGTGCCCGCCCTTCGCCGGACCACGCCTCTGCCGGGTCCACCGCCCCGCCCATCGAGACCACACTACGGGGACCCGCGCCACTGGCAAGCCCGTGCGCGTGCGCGGCGGGGAGGGTGGGGTTGGGCTGACTCGGCCCGGCGCCGCGGCTCAGGGAATTAACCTTCGCCCCGGGCGTCTTCTCACTTTCAAGTTGGGTAGAAACCTGAAAACAGGTCTTGTGTCTAAGAGAGAGGGATAGATGTGTGCGGATTTCCCCCACCGGGTACCTGGCACTGATGCTTGACCAGCTCCCACTTTTGGGAAATGACAATAAATGCTATAATATCTAACTTAACGACAAAGAATGCTAGCTTTCCTCATTCATCCCCTTGCGGCAGCGGGAAAGAGATGAGTGAGACAAGGCATATTGAGGTTAACGCAAAAGCAGCGTTTGGCCAGTAATGCCCTTCCTTATTCTCTCACCAACCCTGCAAAGGTAGGCAGACATCACTGTTCTCCGTTCACTAGGAGGAGACTGAGGCTCTGACCAGAAGCTACTAACCTAACAGCTATAGGGACTGGTAGAAGTGAGATTCAAATTTAAGACGGTCTCTAAAGTCTGCTCATTTCCCATTTTATTCCAGTGCCCTCATCACAGTCGACGGTACTTCAGGAGTTTTAAGTTAATGGTTTTGTGCTTGGGTTGTGTGATGGGGAGAGGATGGCAGGAGATACAGCCTCACTACGTACTTAGAGCAGCGCCGAACAACCTTAGACCCCACGTAAAAGCTGTGGAGCATCTGCCATTGCTAGAAACATACAAACAAAGATGCTTGGTAGTTATTTGGTTGGTACTTATTTTCTTCATCTATTCTGTTAACCATTACAAACTGGGAAAAGTGTAGAATTATTCCGGACGCCCTAAAATTACCCTCAATTAGCACTCAATATGTTAGCTGTTATTTTCATTCCTTTAATCGCTGAGAGCCTTGCTCATCACTCACGACATGCCACCTCTCCTCCTCAATACAGTTTGCAGGACAGGTGTCTGTTTCCACTTAGCGAACCTCTCCCGGAATAACTTGAGCAGGAGGAAAAGATGGACTTTCTGTCCAGGTTCTTTATGGGCATAAAGACATAATGTACAAGGGAGGGAAGGAATTAGGATAAAAAAGTAAGTGGTAAAGTTGTTTTTGTAAATGGCCTTAATGTACAGCCTCATTGAGCTTTTTCTTTGCAGCTGAAATACAGTTTTTGAATTGTAGGGATACACATGATGTACAGCATGTACATGAGAAGTGTTGGGTGTGTCTGCCAGTAAAAACTGCCAAATTTAAAAAGTACTGTGATGCCATTAAGGATTTACTCTGTAAATTCGGGTGTGTAACACATATTTTGACTTTAATACTAAAATTAAATCTGACTTTGTTCTCATCCCTTTACTAATGGGAAATTAAATCTTAGTCATTATTGACTTTCTTACCTGCAGAATCATGGAGATACCCTAGACGCTTACATGGAACAGAACAGAACATTTGAGGAAAGGCCTTGTGTCTTCCGATTATACCAGAATATGCTGTCCAAAGCTATATGGTCCTGGCAGTGGCTCACAGATTCTTGAGACACCTCCAGCAGGGTTTTTGTTGTTGTTATTTATTTCTTGAGCTTCTTCTTCTTTCTTTCATTGATTTGAGAGAGTGAGAAGAAGAGGGAGGAAGAGTGGAAGGGAGAAAGAGAGAGGCAGGCAGGCAGGCAGGCAGGCAGACATTGATTTGTATGCATTCTTTGGTTGCTTCTCATATGTGCCCTGACAGGGGATTGAACCTAAAACCTTGGCAAATGATGACAACTCTCTACCCAACTGAGGTGCCTGGTCAAAGCTCTTGAAATTCTTCAGGTGTACGTGAGGTTCTCTTGCCTCCCCAGAATACTAGCGGAAGCCCACAGAACTCATGAAACTTCATTTTCTTTCAAGTCTTAGAGCAATCTTCCCCACCCAGCCCCCGTGGTTTCAGCTTTCCCTTCCTACTGTCAAAAGCACTTGTTCTTTCTCCCTGGATGACTTAGCAATCTCTTCAGTCAGTTCAGTATTTTATTCCTTTGACATTTTGTTATTAATGTAGCAGGATGTTCTTGTAGAGTCATATTATCCTTCCAAGAAGAAGATGAGACCTTTATGTTTCCACAAGTCAGGGTATTTGCATTGCATGTTCAAAAACAGGCCCATACTCTGTAGATCTAACCCCCTCTGTGGCCAGTTTTCCTCTATCATAGGGGCTTTGTCTAACCATCCAACTTAAAGAAAGCCTGTCTCCTATTAATCTGTGACATTACCCTTTATATTTTTACAGCGCTTAATGCATTCTTAAGTTGTCTTGTTCATTTGTTTGTTGTATTTTTCCTTCCCTACCCAAAATACCTGTTTATTGCTCTACTGCTACTTCCTGTAGCAGATTAAGAATACTCACATTAATTTTCAGAGTTTTAACTGTAATCATTTTTGAACAGACAATATATTCACCTTAAAAAGTACACAAGCACATACAGTGAATGCTCTTCCTCCCACGACACGTTTCCCAGAAACCCAGTTCTTTTCCTAGAAGGTAACTATTATCAGTTGCTTCACACCTGAATTTCTAATCTATGTTCTACTCAATTTAGAATTTCTGGGCCTTGGGCATGTGCTGGAGACCAAGCCCTGCTCTACAGGACCCTCTAAAAACAAAATCGGCCAGCTATTTTAATAGTTCCCGTAAAATTTTGGACTGAGGGATTGACTGCCTCCTTTCTTTCTTTTCAACAACTTCTAAGGACGTCCGGAGAGGGGAGAGCACACCTTCTTGCGTCTGTTTCTGGTTCACCGGCAATCGAGGATCTGTAGTTTGACAGTTACCATGGCTCCGGGCGCTGTGCGTCTTAACGTCATTCCGCAGCGCTCGGTGATGACGTAATGAATTTAGGCTCCCTCTGAGGGCGGGGAGCAAGGTGTAGGGGGAAATTTAGCTGTTACTGTAGCAGGGTCATGAAGAAGAGGCGGCGGCGGGAGGCTGCTGGAGGCGGCGGGGGCGTGAATCTGCTGTAGCTGCCCGCCGGGCTGGTTTGTGCCTTTGTGGGAGGGGCGTAGTTCTTAACCCCCTTTCCGGGCAGCGGCCGGGGCTCGGGGCTTAGAGCGGCCGTAGGGCCGCCTCCCCGGGCCCCGTGGCTCCGCCATGTTCCGCAGGGCACGCCTTAGCGTGAAGCCGAATGTCAGGCCTGGTGTGGGCACAAGGTGCTCCACTACCCCCAATCCCCAGCGTGGACAAGAGGCTCCCAGGCCGCCGGAACCTGCAGAGGCCTGTGACCCGAAGCCAGCAGAGGCCAAAGATGTGCCCCCGGTGGATTTCGGGGGAGCAGAGCCCCAAGAAGAGGCTCTCAGGAGCAGGTAAGTGCTTGAAGACGGGAGCATTTTCATCTGCTCCGCCTTTCCGGGCCGGTCAGCTGAAGCCGAGCAGATGAACTTTACCTTAGGGGAAACTCCCTCGCTTGTTCTAAGTCTCACAGTTGATGCCGGATGATATGTGTTATCGGAGAGAGAATCAGATCTTCAAGTGGTCGTGGGAGGAATCCCGGGGTTAACAGTTTTGAAGTGAATAATATCCACGTGTCTTATTAGTCATTAGAGAATTTAAATTAACGTAGTTTTCATTCTTTTGGAATACTTTGTGGGGATGGTACTGTACATTTTAAACATTTATTTTTAAAAATTTTTATTGATTGATTTATAGAGAGAGAGAGTAGAGGAAGAGAGAGGGAGGGAGACAGGCAGGGAGAGAGAGAAACACCGATCTGATGTTCCACTCATCCATTCATTCATCGGTGGTTTCTTCTATGTGCTCTGACCAGAGGTCCAGCGGCAACCTTGGTGTGTTAGTATGATACTGTAACCAACTGAGGTGGCCGGCCAAGGCCCATTTATTGTTAAATGAAAACCAGTGTTATTTTGGTTCTGCTGATTTATGTTAGTGGAAAGAAGGCCTGGTTATTTGCTTTGATTTGAGGGTCACTCTTGAGGGTGAGCACATGGTGACCATGCTTTCTGAACGGAAAAGCATGTGTCATGTACCGTATTTGGATTCAGGATTCTTCTACTGAGTTGAACAACTTAGTAGACTTTGCCCAGGCAGTATTTACTCATTTGTAAAATGATGATAATATTACTTGCTTTGGGGAATTATTGCAGAGATTAGAGATAACTGATATAAACCATCTTGCACAGGACATGCAGAATAGTTGCTTACAGAAGTTGTTTAAAATAAAAGTGATGGAGCAAAGTCAAGATATGTCACACTAATAATGGCCTCTGTTTCTATAACATGTGAGGACATGAATAAAAAGCAACTTTATTAAGTGACAGTGGGATAGTATAAATTCTGTTTATGCTCTGGCTTAAATGTGAAATCTTTTTCGTTTTCTTTTTGGCCCCTCCTCCGTTGGCCTGAACTGGTGCTGGGTATAGAGTGTTATTTTGCTAGCTTAATGATGCTTAGTAATTTCCAAGTTTCTTAAGTGAATTTGTTTCAAAATTCCTTCCAAAAATGGGGATACAAATTCCAGTCACTTAAATTAATAAAATTCACAGAGATCCTGTTAACATATACATAAAATGCATGATGATTGATGATTTAATAAATTACTAAACGTCTATAGAGTCTTGACATTTAGGTTGGAGGATATTTAATTCTTAGAGTTAACAGTTAGGGAGTATACTTTGTTTTTATCATTTTTTTTATGGGTCTTTGCTAGTTGTAAAAATGTATAGGGTGTATGTTCTTTCTAAAAAATTTTTTATTGTTCTGTTACAGTTGTCCCAGTTTTTCCTCCTTTGCTCTTCTCCACCCAGCCCACCACCTGCTCCCGCAGTCAGTCCCGACACTGTTGTCCATGTCCATGGGTCATTCATGCACGTTCTTTGACTAGTCCCTTCCCCTTCTTTCCACCTTGCCCCGCTCCTGTCTCTCCTCTTGTTGCTGTCAGTCCGTTCCATGTCTCCATGCCTCTGGCTCTATTTTGCGTGTTAGTTTATTTTGTTCATTAGATTACTCTTATAGGTGAGATCATATAGTATTTGTCTTTTAATTGACTGGCTTATTTCACTTAGCATAATATTCTCCAGTTCCTCCACGCTGTTGCAAAAGGTAGGAGCTACTCCTTTCTTTATGCTGTATAGTATTCCATTGAGTAAATGTACCACAGGTTTTTGATCCACTCATTCACTGATGAGCACTTAGGCTGTTTCCAGCACTTGGCTATTGTAAATAGCACTGCTGTGAATATTGGGGTGCATAGGTTCTTTTGATTTGGTGATTTGACATTCTTAGGTTATATTCCCAGCAGTGGAATTGCTGGGTCAAAAGGCAGTTCTATTTTAACTTTTTTTTAGGAAATTCCATATTGTCTTCCACAGTGGCTGCACCAGTCTGCATTCCCAACAGTGCACCTAGGGTTCTCTTTTCCCCACATCCTTGCCAGCACTTGTTCTTTGTTGATTTATTAATGCTGGCCATTCTGACTGATGTGAGGTGATATCTCAGTGTGGTTTTAATTTATATCTCTCTAGTGGGTAGTGATGTTGAACATCTTTTTATATGCCTATGAGCCCTCTGTATGTCCTCAGAGAAGTGTCTGTTCAGATCCTTTGCCCATTTTTTAATTGGATTGTTTGTCTTCCTGGTGTTGAGTTGGATGAGTTCTTTCTTTATTTTGGAGATCAGCCTTATCCAATGTATTATTGGCAAATACGCTCTCCTGTATGGTTGGTTCCCTTTTCATTTTGATGATGATTTCTTTAGCTGTGCAGAATCTTTTTAATTTGATGTAGTCCCATTTGTTTATTTTTTTCCTGAATTTCATTTGCCTTAAGAGATATATTGGCAAAAATATTGCTACATGGAATATCTGAAATTTTACTGCCTATGTTTTCCGTAAGGACTTTTATGGTGTTACAACTTATATTTAACTCTTAAATTCATTTTGAGTTTATTCTGGTGTATGGTGTAAGTTGGGGTCTAGTTTCATTTTTTTGCTTGTTCTCCCAACACCATTTGTTTGAAGAGGCTATTTTTATTCCATTGTATGATCATGCCTCCCTTGTCAAATACTTATTGACCACAGAGACATGGGCTTATTTCTGGGCTCTTTTTCCCAGGGGTATATGTTCTGTACTCATGGTTCAGCATAATTAGGTGAACGATATGGTGCAGGTATTACATTATAATGGTTGAGATAAGAATGTAAATTGGAGACTTGTTGGAAAGGTTATATTATAGGTGTAGGCATTTTACACTTTTAAGTATATCTGCAACATATGAAAAAAATAGAATGCTTTTAAATCTTGACTTATACTCTCTTCTTTTTAATTTTTAATTCTTATTTTTGATTTTTAGAGAGGGGAAGGGAGGGAGAAGGAGAGGGAGAGAAACACTGATGGCTGCCTTCCATACGTGCTTCTACTGGGGACTGAACCTGCAACCCAAGCATGTGCCCTGACCTGGAATCAAACCTGCCACCTTTTGGTTTGCAGGACAGTGCTCAACCAACTGAGCCACACTGGCTGCATGCCCCCACCTCCGCCTTTTTGACTTACCTTGCTTTCCGGCCATTCCTGAAATAGTTATATCCAGTCTGAATGATACCTAATATCTAATTTGGAGTGACTGAGCATTTTTTTTGAGTGAAGAGTCTGATAGCTGTGTAAGTGGAGTTGTGCTTGACAAAAGACAAATGATTTCTGCCTTGAACAGAATTTTGTGTGGTTAGTGTAGCTAAATGTATACCTTCAAATACTGAAATACAAATATTTCAGATGTTTGATGTGCATGTTTGGTTTGACTGATCTCAGGTTGTTAATAGAATTGAAATGCCAGTAATTTAGATCAGTTTAGAAGGATGTCAGTATGGATTATAAGATTAACTTTAAAAAAAATAATCCAGTTATTTAGTGATTCAGATTAGGCTAAATAAGGTGTTGTGTTTTTTTTTTTTTTTTCGTAAGTTACTTTTTTTTTTTTTTTTTGAGAGACTTAACGTTCACATAAAATTATGTGCTGTTATTTGCTTAGGGACTTGAAATTTGAAAAAGATCAACAGTCTTCATTAGAATTTGCGTGTTTAATGACTTACTAAAAACTTTTATTGTAATCCCTGTCTTAAGTAACATGTATCTCCAGTAATTGATTTTTTTTGATAGTAAGACTTTACTGTTTTGAATTTTTACCAGATTATTTATTTTTAAAATTTTATTGATTTGAAAGAGAGAGAGGAAGTGGGGAGGGAGGGAAAGAGGGAGGGGGAGAGAGAGATGTCAAGAGAGAGACATCAATTTTGCTGTTCCATCTATTGATGCATTTACTGTATGTGTTCTTCCTGGGGATCGAACCTGTAATCCTGGAATAGTGGGATGACACTCTAACCAACTGAGTTACCTAACCAGGACACCAGATTAGTTTTTAAAATTAAAATATTTAGAAGAAGATCCATGAAGCCTTTTTTATTTTCTTTTTGAATTTCAGCAGCGATGAAAAGACTGATGGTAAGAATGATATTGAAGAACCCAGTAAATCTTCCTCTACTGTTTCACAGAGAAGAAAGCAAATATCAAGTACTCCTACTCTGGTTAAGCCTGGTGTCAGTGTTGCGTCAGAGCCTCATCCCTTATCTACAGTTAATCAAGAAGCTCCACAGCCAAACCCAATTCTAACAAAAGAGAAACAGCCATGCTCAGACAGATACCGAATATATAAAGCCCAGAAACTGAGAGAAATGTTAAAAGAAGAATTAAGAAAAGAGAAGGTAAGAGAGAGAAATCAGAATTTTGACTACTGCCTTGTAGATTTTTTTATGTCAGACATCATTTGGAGGAAAAAATTAAGCATCTGTAGCATTTTTATGGGGAAACAACCAAATAACATTCCTCATGTTAATATCCCCTTTTCTTAACAGAAAGATTAGGAAGCACTATGGACTTAAGCTATTTTTTCCATGATATTAATTTTTATATATTTTATTAATCTGTATCTTTGTTTTTGGTGAAGGCCACCAGTAGAAGTTTCATTTATACACAAATACACACAGATACACAGATAAGCATATGTATAACTTTTAATCAGATTTTTTATGAGGACGTCCAAGTTAACATGAGTTATATTCATTTGATTTAAGACAAGTATCGTTGAGCAAAAATGAATTAGTAATATTTTCTAAATTGACATTATGGAAAATTATAAGTGGGAAAAATTTTTATGTATGTATAGGGTAGTGCCCATGTTCTTTTTAATCTTGAAGATTATTTTATTGAGAGGGCAGTGTAACAGCAGTGAAGCATGCAAGCTCTGGAGTTAGCTACTTAAGGTTTCCATATTAGGTTCACCCCTTACTGACTATGTGACTTTAGGCAATTTAATTAATCTTTCTGTGTGTATTTCCTCATCTGTAAAATAGGACTAATGATAATATCCACCTAATTGAAAGATTGTGAAGACTAAATGTGTTAATACATGTAAAACTCATTTAAATTAGTGTCTGGCAAATAGCAAGAGCTTAACAAATGTCAGTTCTTATTATTAATTATAGAATTCTCTCTTTTTAAAAGGTTTTATTAATTTATTTATTTAGAGAGGGGAAGGGAGGGAGAAGGAGAGGGAAAGGGAAAGAAACATCAGTGTGTAGTTGCCCCTCACGCATGCTCGACTGGGGACCTGGTGCGCAACCCTGGCACATGCCCTAGGCTGGGAATCGAAATGGAGACCCTTTGGTTCACAGGCCGGTGCTCAATCTGTTGAGCCACACCAGCCGGGGAATTCTGTTTTTATTTTAAATTAAGAGGAAGGCACTGAGTTTGGTGCTTTGTATTCATTATCTCATTTTCTTATTTAATTCTCTCAACTGTGTGAAGTAGATATCACTATTTTACACAGGGGGGAAAAAGCTCAGAGAAATTATTTGCTTTATGACACATATTTACATCAGTGGAGGACTTGGCATTTGAGTCCATACCCTCTAAACGCCTAATTCTCCAAAATGTTCTGTGTTACAGGATATGCTTAATTAGATTTATTTTGAGCAATTAAAATTAAACATTTACTTCAAGAATTTCATATAATACACAGAATTAGAATTCAATGCAGGGTAAGGAAAAGCTATGTATTTATAACTTCTCAGTTAATTACTGTAGTTAAAAGGAATCAGTAAGCATGATTTTATACATTGGGCTTTTATCCAGTCCCAGTCACAAGTTTTAAAAATTTCTTTATATATGACAGCTTTTTAATGTTCAGTTTTTAAAAATTTTTCCTAAAAGTAGGCATAATTGTGGTAGGAGTAATATTCAAGCACTTGGCATGAATGCAACAGTGGACTGTATATTTGAATATGGTATATTTGAACTTCTGTATTCATGAAATAAAAGTGGATCTTTGTGTGTATGTTTATCTAGAAACAATGGAAAAACAAATATGCCATAAATGAAAGTCAGAGGCCACCAGATCGTTCAAAAATGACTATGAGAGACTTCATATATTATCTGCCAGATAACAATCCAATGACGTAAGTACATTTTATTTGTTTTACTTTGAGTGTTTAGTGATTTAAGTATCATCTATAGAGTACAGTTTTATGTTTTCCAAAAGCTTATTGACAAAATTTATAGCATATCTGATGTCCTTTTTTTTAAATCCTCACCTGAGGATGTGCTTTTAGAGAGGATGTGCTGGCTGGGGTGGTGGGGGAGAGAGAGAGAGAGAGAGAAACATTGAAGTGAGAGAAACAGAGGTTGTTTTTCCATATGTGGCTCGACTGGGGGATCAGACCTGCAACCTAGGTATGTGTCCATGATTGGGAGTTGAAACTAACCTTTTGGTGCATGGGATGATGCTTCAACCAACGGAGCCACCTGGGAAGGGCTCTGATGTGCTTTGAAATGGAGTTTTCCAACAAATATTAGTGGTATTTCAGGTAATTGCTTTCTTGGGATGGTAAATGATCCCCTACCTCTGAGATTAAAAATAAGTTTCTACCCTGGCTGGTGTGGCTCAATTGGTTGGCCGTCATTTTGAAAACCAAAAGGTTGCCAGTTCTATTCTCAGTCAGGGCACATGCCTAGGTTGCAGGTTCAGTTGCTGGACAGGGCATGTTTGGAAGGCAACTGATGGATGTTTCTCTCTCACATCAATGTTTCCCTCCCCCTCTTTCTCCGTCCCTTCCCCCTCTCTAAAATAAAAATTAAAAACAGTAAGTTTCCTTTGTAATATCATTAAGATGTAATAAAGCTAAACAACTTTTCTGTAATGATGATCGCAATTTCTATTTCTTGTACACTATAACCTTATGTAAAGGTGTGATCTAATTTTTATGCCCTATTTCTTAGTTAAATGCAGTAGTGTTTGATTTACAAATCCTTCAAGAACAAAGCTTCTTTAATCAAAGTTAGCCTGGAGAGGCAGAGAGTTTATGATAAATCTCATTGTTGCGTTGTTGATGGTTTAGCTGGTGGATGGAGGAGTGGTAGCATAATTTCAGTACAGCCTTTTTCAGACTCAGTAGGTTTTTGGCCAAGAGTGATTTTCAACCAGTGTGTCACAATAATTTTTAAAACGTAAAATACCTGACTATTTAGTCAGGGACACTGAACTCTTTTCCCTTAGAATTGTCAAATTAAAAAATGACAACAGCCAACACAACAGTAGCTGTCTAGTGTGAATGAATAAAAATTATACCTATTCTTTTTGTCAGATTGGCAAAAAAATATAATATTTTTTGGTGTGCCCCAGAATTTTAGTAATTAGTACATGTGTGCCATGAGATGATAAAGGTTGAAAATCACTGGCTTAGTTGAGGGAGGGCCAGAAACCTAAGGTTTGAGTTGTTTGACAAGCTACTAGTTCGCTTCATGCTCCAGCACTGGGAACCTCCCTTCACTGAGGAATTAGAGGGTAAGAGAATTCCCTGTATAGGGCCTAATAAATTTATATTTTGTGACAGAAGTACTGTTGGGGCGCACAATTATTAACAGTAGTTTTAGGATATATCATTAGTAGATAAGGGTATATCATTAAAGTGCAAGTTAAAATAATTTACTTCTTGCCTGTAGATAGAATTGACAAGATGTAAGTTATTATTTATTAAGAAGTATTTTGTTATTTGTGTTCAATAGTTATTCACTGGAGCAAGAAAAGAAAACTGAAAAATCATTGACGCCAGTCCAGACAAGAGAGTAAGCATCTCATCTCATTCTTTTTTGGATATATTCTGGTATATATACATTAAAAAAAATGATTTCAAATGATAAGTCCTGTTATAGTCAAATTACATGTGTTAAGTGATAGGAATTTTTCAGCAGAATTGCTAACAAGAATAAAGTTTATGCTTGATGTTAATAAATGAGAGAGCCCCACACTATTTGTGTATTACATATATAAATGGCTAATGTTATGATTTTAAATTAAAATTTTCAGAATTAAAATGGGCTTTATTTTGCTTTAGAATAACATGTTCACATGGTACAGAGTTCAAAAGGAACAAAAATATACTGAGAAAAGTCTCCCATCCCTGTTTTACTGACATCTAGTTCCTGTCCCTGGAGGGAGAATGTTAACCAATTTTTTAATATATTATTCCAGTTCTAGCCTACATGGATATATGTCTTTTTTCCTTTCCTTTCCCCCTTTTTCCCCATTCCCCTTTCCTTTCCCTTTGGTTTTCTTTTAGCATTCTGTGTATGCTGTCCTGAATGGATGTAGTTTTGATGCCACTAGTGAGTCTTTTTTTGTATAAGCTCTCTGTTGCCTTCCACATTGCACTGTCATGTTAGTTTGCTACAATGAAAGCCTCCAAGAGACCCCTGAGAAGTTACTGTAGCCTCGTTATGGTGGAGGATTGTGGAAAATTAGCAGAAATGTTGGGATTTTCTGGTTGGTACTTCAAGGCTTACTGAGTAATGATACTGTTTTGCTTAGAATCTACATTGTTTTAAAGCAGAACTCTTAGGCTTTACATAGGTTATGTTTTTATAGATTTATAGGTATGTTTGCTTTAGTAAAACCTTAAGGAGACAATGTGATTAAATGGAAACTATATCGGGTTTGGAGTCATTATTTGGAAAACTGTTCGGCTTCTTGTCCCATCCTTATTGTTTGTGTAATCTAGAGCCATTGAAGTAGAAAAGGTGAGCATTTATTTCTCTATATTTTCAGAGAGAGTAAGGCTTTTATCAAAGGCTACCAGATAAAATTTGAGGAAATCTTATAACCATGTCCTTAACAGCACATAGTATTTTCTGTTATTTATTGATTTTAGAGAGCAAGAGAGAGGGGGAAATATTGGTTGAAAAAAAAATTTTTTTTTTTAAAATGATTTGAGAGAGAGGGAAAGAGAGATTGATTTGTTGTTCTCCCATCTGCATTCATCGACTGATTCGTGCGGGTGCTCTTACCGGGGATCAAACCTGCAACCTTGGCGTATCTGATGATGCTCTAGACAACTGAGCTACCTGGCCAGGGCAACGCATAGTATTTTTAGTTAGGTTATAGGGAAAGTTGGAAATAACTAGGAGGTTTAATTTGCAATAATTTATTTTGGAAGTTCATGGTAGCGAGAAACACTTCTCATGGATTTATGAATTAACTTATGTTTGCCTTTGGTAGGCAAGAAGATAAGAGTGCTCCTGATGCCGAAGATAATGAAGACCTAGAAGAAGAGATGGATGATGGGCCATTACTGGTTCCCCGAGTAAAAGTGGCAGAGGATGGTTCTATAATTTTGGATGAAGAAAGGCAAGTTAAAAAAAGAGAGAGTGTAGTTTCATGACAACAAAAGTGCTTTGTCTGAGAGAGATTGAGTTTTTCTATCTGTTATTGTTACTTAGATCCTGATATTTATCTTTGTATAATGGATGTTGTAAATAGAAAAGTGTGTTAGATTCATTTATAATTTTTAGCAGTTTTTATTTTTAAAACATTTTAAAAGTTTATTTGAGAAAGAGAGAGGAAGGGGGAGAGAGAGTGGGGAGACATCGATGTGTTGTTTCACTTATTTACACATTCATTGATTGATTCTTGTATGTGCCCTGACCAGGGATCAAACCATCAACCTTGGTGTATCAGCATGATGATCTAATCAATAGCTGCCTGGCCTGGGCAGTAATTTTTAGCAATTTTTATAACTTTGAATTTGTATAAGAAGATGGTACTGCTGAGCTATCTTCTATTAACCTATCACCATTATTTTACTATCTTACTGGTAATTGGAATGAACTACTGAGCTAATCACATGCTGTCCTCTGAGAATAGATTTGAAAGATTAACTCAGTCTTGAAGTCAGTCTTCAAGTTTTCATATTATTAACTAATACCATATTCTGGTGTTTGGTGGTAACTAATGAAAATGCAGTGAAACAGGTTTAATATTTTCTCATTTTTGTTATGGTGAGGTTTAATTCAGTTTCTGGTTTAATTTCTCAGCTATAACATTAAGTTTCTTATATTTGGCATTGTGGAATTTAGTTGTCTTCCCAAAGTGTATTTTTTTAAAAAAGAAAGTGATTTTTTAGTAAGTAAATAAAAAAGAGGGATAGAAAAGTCTTCTGATAATTTAATTAGTAAAAAACGCATTTTATAGCATATAAATTCTATGATAATGAAACATAAATGTAATACTCATAATAGTAACAACTGTGTTTACATGTTTTTCCATTATTTTGTGATGATGATTTTGTTGGACATTAAATAAGTAATTAAAAGCATATTTAACTTCTTTGTGTTCAGGAATGTAAAACAAATATAAAATGCTTGCATTTCTCAGTATCCTTTGTTGAGTCTAGCATGATAAGATAATATGTATTAAATACAGGACACATACAGAAGTCAATAAAACAAGTAATTTTTTAGGTGGCCCAAAGATATTTTCTAAATTTTATATTGCTTTTAAGGATTTTTAAAAAAAGAGTTGGCATTTATATTTACTCCCTGGCAATCATATTTTATTTGTTTTGTATATTATTTTTTGAGAGAGAGAGACATTGATTTGTTGTACCACTTATTTATGCATTCATTGGGCTTGTATGGATGTGACTGGGGATTGAACCCACAGTCCTGGTATATCGGTTCGATGCTCTAACCAACTTAGCTACCCAGCCAGGGCCCCTGCCAATCACATTTTAAGTGAAAATTAGATTCTTATAAAACATGAATACCTCCAGTGTATATTGTACTTTTGACATGGCTCTGCCATGGTAAATTTCAAACTGTCACTATTCAACTATCATTTGCTATGTGTTTACTTGTTTTTAGTATTTTAAATATATCTATTTAAAAATGCATTTCTTTCAGTTTAACTGTAGAAGTTTTAAGAACGAAAGGTCCCTGCGTTGTTGAGGAAAATGACCCCATATTTGAGCGTGGTTCTACAACTACATATTCCAGCTTTAGGAAAAACTATTACTCTAAACCATGGTCAAATAAAGGTAACTGATTTTTATTTTGAATTGCAGAGGTTATTTATTTGAAATGAAGTGAATTATTTTCTGTTTCTGAATTAAATTAGATCCCTCTTAAGTATACAAAATGCAAACTATCATGTTGTTTCTCTCAAGCCAATTTTATTGACAGCTCTCCTTTGCGATCCTACCTCCCACGCCATGAAACTATAACTCTGACTTGGAAGGAGTTTTAGAAATTAGCAGTATGGTCAGTCATTTTGGCTGGAATGTTTCTCTGTCAAATCCCTGTACAACAAGTAATATTTTAATGTAGAATTAACACTATTTCTAATGCTTACAATAATGTTCTACCTCAGATAGTATTGAATAATAAAATTTTTAAATCTAAAAATGACGCTGTTCAAAAATGTATATAATACTTATTGCATGTTCTTATTATTTTTTATTGTAGAAATAATACAACCTATTATGGGAAAAAGAATTCAAACACAACAATAATATAGAGGCAAAAGATTGTATACTTCTCTGATTTCTTTAGTCCTATTCTCTTGAGGTTACTTCTGTCAACTGTTTCTTATGTATGTTTCTAACTACTTTCTTTCACACACTACTAAGCACATCTTGTAATGGTAATAGTGCTTTGGTTATGGCTGATTTTGAGACCAGATAGGCATAATGTCTTTTTTTTTAAAATATTCCAGCTGCTTTGGTATGAGCATGCAAATTTCTTATACCATGTTTCTATATAAAAGTTTAAAAAATTTTTAAATTTCTTGAGAGAGAAAGAGAAACATTCATTTGTTGTTTTACTAATATATTCATTCATTAGTTGATACTTGTATGTGCCCTGACTGGAGATTGAACCTGCAGCCTTGGCATATGGGGATGATGCCCTAACGAACAGAGCTACCCGACCAGGGCTTAAAGAAGATGTTTTTAGATTTGTGCGGTTCTTTACAACAAAATTGAATTATGTCTCTAATTTTGTAGATAGACATTTCTATGACTAAAGGTTTACTGGACTGTAATAAACTAAGTATTGTCAAACATTTTAATTCAAAGTATATACTTAGGTAAAATTTTTTTCTTCTGAAATATTTAGAAAATTAAATTTTGCTCTTTCTAAATCTTTTATTTTTACAGAAACAGATATGTTTTTTTTGGCCATCAGCATGGTAGGGACTGACTTTTCTATGATTGGACAGCTTTTTCCTCACAGAGCAAGGATAGAAATTAAGGTAAAGTAAAGCCATTACATTTGTTAATTGGAAAGAGACTAAAAATGACTAACATTTTCTTAAGCTTTGATTTAAATCTTAGTCTGTCCTTTTTCACTATTATGTTTTTGATAAATCTGTTTCTTTTTATAGCTCAAAAGGTAATGTAATATTTCTCAATTCCAATATGAATACAATTTTATTAACTTTAGTATTATACAAGGGGCACCACAAAAACCCCGGAATGATTTTTCTGGAGAGCAGGCCCCTTGTAAAGGGTTCCCCTGCTAGATGGGTTCTAGGATTCCATCTATACCAGTGTACCAGCTGGCGCTGTTGCGACAGGCTGTGTTCAGCTCAGTGAATTGTTTTGAATACTCTTGCCTTGCGTTTGCCCATTTCATCATGGGTGATTTACACATGCATCTGCCGACCCTGAGCTGAGTGTTCAGCAGTTTTTGACCAAAAATGTCATGACTCCTGTGCTGCACCCTCAGTATTCACCCGATCTTGCCCTGAATGACTTTTTTTTGTTTCTCTGGATGAAAAATGTCCTCAAAGGGAAATGTTTTGCTGATGTGGAAGAGGTGGAACAAAAAATGGCAGAAGCACTAAAAGTTACCAAAATTGACGAGTTCAAAAACTGTTTTGAGCAGTGGAAAAAACATCTTGATAGGTGTATTGCATCAAATGGAGAGTATTTTGAGGGTGACTGAAGTTTAAATGTGAGAATAAATACACAATTTTTTTAATAAATAAATAACGTTTTTTGGGTCACCCCTAGTATTTTTTAATTTATATCTTATCTACTTCTAAAATGTGGGAGTACTCACATTTTATTTGTTTGAGGGAGTACCACTAAAGTCACTGAAACTAAGGTAAAAGAATAATAGATAATGAAGAGGGAAGATAAATGTACTAGAATATTTGGGTTAAGTGTAGCCTTTTGTTCACAAAATGTATTTCCTATGAAGGCATGAAGAAAAGCATGCTGAATTACATAGTTGTCATTACCTGGTCTTAACTATTGTTTTCTCAGGCCACCTTAACTATGGGACACGCAATGACAATTAACAACAGCAGTGATGTCAGTTAATGTTTTAATATGCCTAAGAAGATGAGCTTTCTCTGTTTATAGTTCCTTTTCTTGGGGAACTTTATTATGAGTTTCCTGGGATGGAGTGCAATCTCTGGCAACCACCGGTCTTCTCTGTATCTACATGCCTTTTTCTTTCCTTTTTTTAAGGAGTGTAGTGTAAGAGCATATGGTATTTTTCTTTCTCTGCCTAGTTTATTTTGCTTAGCATAATACCCTCAGAGTTCATTCATATTGTCACAAATGGCAAAATTTTATTCTTTTATGGCTGGAAAATAATTACTTTATCCATTCATTCATTGATGGACACTTTGGTTGTTTCTGTGTCTTGGCTATTGTAAGTAATGCTTTAATGAACATGGGGGTACACATATCTTTCTGAGTAAGTGTTTTCATTTTCTTCACATAAATACCCAGAAGTGGAATTGCTGGAATATAGGGTTATTCTATTTTTAATTTTTTGAAGACCTTCTGTACTGTTTTACATAGCAGCTGCGCCAATTTGCATTTTCACCAACAGTGTATGGTGGGTTCCCCTTTTTCCCATATCCTTGCCAACACTCCTTCCTTCCTCCTTTCCTTTCTGTTTTCTTTTTTCCCCTTTCCTTCTTTCTTGATAATATGTGTTCTAACAGGTATCAGCTATATCTCATTGTGGTTTAGATTTATGTTTGGGTTGTGCTTTTTTATCCAGTCTGACACTCTGTCTTTTAATTTAATTTTATTTCTATGAGAGATAAACGTTCATTGTTTTCTTATGTTGACCCTTGATAAATAAAAATGTCTGTTTTTACCTTTCTATGTAATAATTTAGTTTAAATTTAATGTAACAGTTGATATGGCTGTGTTTAAGCCTACCATCTCACTATTTTCCATTTATTTCATTTTTTTAAACAAGTTTATTGAAGTATAATTTACAGTAATTACCCATTTAAGAAAAATTTTATTCTTTTACTGATTTTTGAGTCAAACATTTTTTAATATTAACATTTTACTTTTCCTATTGTACTACTTTACTTTTTATACTTCATACTTCACAAGTCAACTCTTTCAAATATAATTCCATTTTTGTACTGTTATATATTTTATTTTTACATATTTTATGAACTCCACTTGACAATGAATTTATTTTAACTTAAACAGTCTTTAGTGTTTAGAGGAAATTGAGTAGAAAAAATAAACCAATCTTTAATATTTAACTACATGTTTACTATTTTTGTTGCTTCTCGTTTCAGATGTCTGAACAGCAGATCTGCTGCTGAAAAATTTTATCTGCTTTTATTACCTGAAATCTTTATTTCAGTCTCACTTTTTTTTATGTACACTGTTCTTTTTTTTTTTTTAATCTTCACCTGAGGATATATTTATTGATTCCAGAGAAAGAAGAAGGTTGGGGGGGGGGGGGAGGTAGAAATAGAGGGAGGAAGAGGGAGAGAGAAAAAGAGAAAGGAGAATGGAGAAAGAAGAAGAGGAAGGAGGGACGGAGGGAGGAACACTGATGTGAGAGAACGTCGACCGGCTGCCTCTGGTCTGCATCCAAACTGGGGTCCCAATCTACAAACCAGGCATGTGCCCTGACCTGGAATTGAACCAGTGACCTTTTGGTTTATGGGATGACCCTCCAACCACCTGAGCCATACCAGCCAGGTCTCCGTCTCACTTTTGATGGAGACTTTTACTACATATACAAATCTGGTTTGACAGATTTGTTTGGCATTGTTTTTAAAAATGTCATTCCATTGTCCACTGGCTTCCAGTGTTTCTGATGAAAAGTCAGCTATCATTCCTATCATTCTTCCCCTGTATGTGATGAGTTGTTTTTCTGTAGCTGTTTCAAGACTTTATTCTTTAAGTTTGGTGTTTAGCAGTATAATTATGATTTGCCTAGGAGTAGTTTCTCTTGAAACTTTTCCTGCTTTGTTGTCTCTTTCTCGGACTCTGCTTGCTTGTATTTCTCTGCATGACATTGTATTACAGGTTACTAGAGCTCTGTTCATTTTTTTCCAATCTTTTATTTCTATTGCAGTTTGGCTAGTTTCTATTACTATGTTTACAAGTTCACTGAGTACTGCTGTTGTTAATCTTCTGTTAAGCCTATTCAGTGAATGTTGTGTTTGTGATACTATATTTTTCATTTCTGTAATTTCCATGTGGTTATTTTTCTTAGTTTTCATTCCTCTGATGAGATGTGTCTGTCTGTTCATTTCACATTTTCCTCTAAATTCTTGAACATATTTATAACAGGTACTTGAATTTTATTGCTTCCTAATTTCAACATCTGGGTTGTGGTGGGATTGTTTTTATTGCCTTTCTTTTTATTTTCTTGACTGTGAATCACATTTTCCTATCTTTTCTCATGTCTTGTGTGTTTTTTAAAAATTTGTACTGGACATTGTGGATAATGTTTGTACAGAGTCTGTACTATGGTTTTATCCTTTAGAGTGTTGAGATTTGTTTCTAGAAAGCAGTTAACATACTGCCAACTCTCCTCATTCCTATCAAGTCTTGGTTTTCTGCTTTCTTAAGAAGATCTAGATGGGTCCTTATGCTAGGCTTCTTATCTGAATGACAGAAAAAATTTGAGTTATTTTTCCAGCTCTCTAAGAATGGTCATATTAATACCATTCTAGATGCCTAGGAGAGAAGGCAGCTCATTAATGTCGTGGTTGACCTAGGGCATTAGGACTTAATTCTCATGCTAGAACCTTGACTAAGAAAAGCTGCTCTAGAGTGTGGTCCATATCCCTGAGTGGTGGCTTTTCTGGCATCTGAGGTAAATGGGTGTAAACAAAGTCTTGTCATTCATGTGGACTAGAACACTGTCATCTCACTGTGTTACATGACTTCTATTATCTTCCCTCTATTCTCTTCCCTGCAATAGATGGTATCCTAGGCCTCGAGCTCTGGGCATATACAACCTGGAGAGAACCAAGACATGGAATACTTCCACCAAGCTATGAGGCTCCTTTTTAAATAGCACTCTTCTCAAGAACACTGCCTCCAAAGATTCCCTGCCTCCTTAGCTCAGTAGGATCTCTGTGCTCTGTTTGGCCTTTATCTCCCTTTCATTGGTTAGGAAATTTAGCTCAGGCAGAGAGCCAGGGTAAATGTTGGTGTATTTTGTGTGTTTCCCTTCTCTCCAGGATTGTGGGATTGTAGTCTTTCTTGTTCTGCCTGTTGTTCAGTGCATGAGTGCATGAAAATAGTTGATGCATTTATTTTATGTCTTCTTAGTTATTTATGGTGAGGTTGGTTGTATGGAACAAGTCTGTAACCAGTTACTTTGTCAGGGCCAGATGTGGGAATTATGGAATTTATTTTATGATCATCAGATTTGGTCTACAGTGTCTCCTATGAAATGAGTGACTAATAACAATATAGTCTTCAAAAAGCTCTTAGTCTGAATTATATACACAATTAGGTAAAATATGATGTAGCAATATTTTAGAATTGAAGAATGCCTAGAGCCTGATGGCATTTCTGTCAGGATGTAAACATCCTGACTTCAGGATTCAGTGATTATAGCCTGTCACTTTTTATGGATGTAACTTTTGTTAACTTTTGATATGTTTATAGAATAATTTTATCTTTTAAGGGGGAAAGATGATCATTGAAAACTTCTATATAATTTGGTAAAACTTTATGAAGAGAAATAAATTATTAAAATGACAGGTAATCTGTAGATTTAAAGATGTTAAAGTCAAATGAAGTTTTTAAAGAATGGGCAAGGATAAACTATAGAGTCTAAGAATGTTCTCTTGAATGGTAAACAGGAAGAAAATGCAAGAAAATAATTGCTTTAAAAGTCAGGTTAGTGGTTAGGTTCTTTTGGAGGGAAGATGCGGTCCATGAAGTAGTAGTTCCTTTATTTTGTGTACTTTTCTCTATTTTTTTAAATAAAAAGTTGTATTTTTATATTTTTAATAAAAGCTTTAGGCCACTGATCTATAGAAGGGAGGGATTAGCAAATTGTTCCCTCTCCCCAGATGTGCACGCATGGTTAGACATTCTGAGACACACACTTAAAACCTCAGATATCCTAATGACCTTAGGATGGATTGAGTCATAAACCTTAACTACCTCCATTGTAATGGAGTTAGTATGGAGTGGAGCTGGGAATGGGGCATGAGGAATGTAATATAAAGAAGGTTCCAAAGATAAACTTGGCCTGTTTCAAAATCTTGCTTAGGTATTTCTCTACAGTCACCCCTCCATGTCATTAAAAATATATTAGAATAATAATGTAATAGGTTTAACTTGATATGAATGTTAGTTTTTAAAGAGTTAGTACTGGTTAGTTTAATTGATTTGTTAGTTTGATCTGTTTCTGTGCTAGAAGACTTTATTTTTTCTATCCGTAAATGAAGCTTTCATTGCTGATTCATGCTACCAGTCATAAGGAGGATCAGGAAACTCAGTATGAATCCTTCATCCCATTTTTAAGAGGCTAAAGTTTAAGTAAGTTGTCTGTTGGCAAAGACATTTTTATTTATTTGGGAATTATATGTTACTATAAGAGTTTCACTTTCGTACTTATTGTTTTTTCTTGTTAACGTAATCCTCACTTGTTTAATGGGAGAAAATTATTATAACATTTTTTTGTTTTGTTAACAGAATAAATTTAAACGTGAAGAGAAAACAAATGGATGGAGAATAGACAAAGCATTCCGTAAGTACTAAGACCTCTTTTATAATGTATAATTTGGAGATCCTAAAAAGTGATCAGTCTTTTGTCTTTGGTTCCAGTGTGTTTTAGATTTGTTTTGTCCTTATATTGTCATAGAAGAAGAGTGGAAATTTTTCTCTTTAGCAGTGCAGGGCCAGCTGCTGATACAGATCTATAGGTAAGGGATTAGCTAAATTACCAAGAAGCAAGCAAGCAGAGTTCTGAGTCCGAGAGGTCACAGATGGACTGAAGGTACCATTTTTAAGTGCTCTTTATTCTGAGGGAGCTGTGTTTAAGGAGTTGATTGTTTCTGAAAAATACTGTACTGTAGATGCTTCCTTCCAGTGGTTGGTCATTCCGTCAACAGTACTGACCACCTGGTGTGTGCTAGTACTGTTTAGGCATGGGAGTATATAATGGTGGCAAGACAGATGAAACTCCTGCTCTGATATGAAAGCCTTCAGTCTAATGGGGTGGGGGAAGGGTAATAGTCTGTAAGCATGGTAATTTCAGATAGTGATTAATTTATAAGAGGAAGAAAAGAGAGGGAGTTTGGCACGTAGGTATTTAGATTGGCTGGTCAGGGAAGTTCTGTCTGAAGAAATGACATTTGAATTTACATCTGATTTGAAAGAATGATGTATATACCTTTCAGCTTCTAAATCAGGTATGTCCAACCTTTTGGTGTCTCTGGACCACAATGGGAGAAGGAGAGTTGTCTTGGGCCACATATTAAATGCATTGTGACATGTAATCATAAAATAAAAAATCTCATAATATTTTAGGTAAATTTACAATTAAGATTTTATTTATTTATTTTTAGACAGAGAGGAAGTGAGGGAGAAAGAGAGGGCGAGAAACATCAATGTTTGGTTGCCTCTCATGTGCCCCTACTGGGGACCCTACCTGCAACCCAGGCATGTGCCCTAGACAGTGGATCGAACTGGTGACCCTTTGGTTCGCAGGCTAGTGCTCAATCCACTGAGCCGTACCAGGCCAGGGGAACTTTTTAAATCCGGAGAAAGACATCAAGGGATCTGTAAAGAAAAACAAATGTACTATATAAGGTAGTTTTGTATTCTTTGAAAGATGATTATCAATGTTTCATGATTAATAAATGTATTCAATGTCTATTTGTTATAGTGCTTATCTTAGGAAAAAATCTAAGGAGAGGACCTAGGTTTTGCAGCATGCACGTTTATTTAATGAGTAAATACTAGGTAAGGTAGATGAGTGGACCCTGTACCCTGTGTTGTATTGGGTCCCCAGGGAAACCACTTTCAGGCATGGCCCTTGGAAGATCTGAAATACTGTGGTCATCAATCCTGTCCATTTTAGAGAAGTGGTCCTGAAACTTTTTACTATGTTTTACATATTATAATCAGAAAAGAATTTATAAATCTCTAAATTGTCTTTTATGGGGTGTAGAGCCATTGTTAAAACCACTATAAAAGGTACCTTTAAAAATGACTGATTTTGGTGTTTTGTAATGGAAAATAGAAAAAAAACAAAAATAGTGTTTTCTAGAACTTATATTTCAAATTCCTCTGAAAACCTTTATGGGTTATTTTAGTGCTCTGTTTTTTACCATCATTGCTGTGGAAGGTCAGAACAGATAAAGGCTGAGTCTACAATAAAATAGGGCCTTCAGAAATCCCAGGTTTGGACTTGATTTCCAGGGGCTGATTTATTTTTGTTTTGGTATATACCTCTTTTTCTGAGGCCATCTTCAAATCATCTTACGATCAAACTAATCTTGGAGCTTACGTATGTAGAGCACCATTTTGTCTACATTCACTGTATTTTTATTTTTCAAATTTACCTTTTTTACTGTATTTTTAGAGTAGAGCTTAACTTAGGCAAGGGTTTCACTCCAGTAGTGGATTTATGTCTGATTTGCTCACAAATTGCTGTTTCTGATGTAGTGCTGTTGTTGGGTATTTAGTGAGAGCAGTCTCGATCAGTATATTCATTTGCTTTCCACTTTGATAATATTGGGAAGAGTAGAGTTAATAGTAATAAAGAGAGGGCATGTGGTGATGCATAGACTATTGAGGACTTCTTAGTCCTAGGTTTTCTTAAAAGTTGATGTATAATTAATACACAGTGCAATTTGTAGTTTAAGTTTTGACAAAGATTGGTGGTATAACCACCACCCAAAATGATATATTTCCCTTTCTAGTCAATCACCGCTCATATCCTGACCCAGTCAACCACTGTTTTCAGTTGAAACATCATAGATTAGTTTAGCTTGTTTCAGAATGCCTTATTCATGCAGTCATACAGTATGTACTCCTTTGTGTCTGGCTTCTTTGACTCATCATGGTTTTTGTAAAAGATTTTATTTATTGATTTTTAGAGAGAGAAGAACAGAGGGAGAAAGAGAAAGAGAAAATATTGATGTGCAAGAGAAACATTGATTGGTTGCCTCTTGCATGCTCCTACTCAGGGCCTGGCCCAGAACCCAGGCATGTGCCCTGACTGGGAATTAGTCTGCGACCTTACTGTTCACAGGCCTGCGCTCAGTTCACTGAACCATACCAGCTAGTGCTCATCATGTTTTTTTGAGACTTAAGTTGAAATCATTAAAAAAAAAAATGGTTTGTTTCTTTTTATCTTTTTATTGCTCAGTGGCCTATTATATGACTGTATTGTCGTGACTAGAATGTTTATCCATTCTCCTGTTGAGAAGTGCATTTGCTTTTTTAAAAAATTTATTTATTGATTTTGTGGGGGAGAGGAGATTGACTTGTTGTTCCATTTATTTACGCATTCATTGGTTGAGTCTTGTATGTGCCTTGAGTACCTGGGGATTGTACCTGCAACCTTGGCACATCGAGTTGACATTCTAACCAACTGAGCAACCCAGCCAGGGTCCCATTTGCTTTTGATGTTACCATACTTACATAAAAACTTGAAGGTTCTTTTTCTTTCTGTCTTTTTCTTTAAAACAGAGGAAAAGCGCCCCTTTGACTTCAATTTTTTTGCTCATTTACTTCAGAAAGTTCTTGCTGAAGAAGAGAAAAGAAAACAAAAGTCCATTAAAAATCAGAGTTTAAAGGAGAAGAAGTCCTCTAAACCACGGAAAAATGTAAAAGGTATTTATTTGAAAAGAAAATGTGTTATTTTTCTCAGTAGACTTGCAATATTGTTCCTTAAGTCTTTGAGTATCCACATGTAGTTCAGGTAGTAGAGATCATCTGGGTATTCCAGTTACCTGGCCCCAAACAGCAACTCTCTTTTAAATTTTCTAATTGTCATGGCTGGGCTATTTGACATCTTTCTTGCATCTAAAATGTAGTTGTAAGAGTATTCGAATTTTGGAGTGTCATGTTTGGTTACTTATTTTTCTCTGTAAAACAGATTTGACACAAAATTCTAACATTAAAAGACATGAAATTCATACTTTGGACTTGGAACTGAATTGTATTGTTTGAACATAACTTATTTCTGAGGGTTAATGTTGACCTGAACCAAGTAGAAAACTGTTTCTGTAGGTTTTTAAGAAAATTTTTAGTCTTATATTTTCTTAACTATTTAAACTCTTGATCTATGAAGACAATGTTTAGCTACAATCACATAATGTAAAGAATATTAGAACTGCAGGAAACCTTATGTTAGCTAGTCCACATCCCAGCCCCTTTCTGTTTGTTTTAATCATCCAAAAATAGTCCTGTAGATCCTAAATCACTTTTTTCTAAGGTCTCATGGTGTTAGTAGTGGCAGAGGCGGGACTCAAACTTTGAACTGTGAGAGCCTGTGTTGGGGTTCCCAAGACCACTCCCCAGATGTGATTACTTGCCAGGAGGACTCATAGAACTTAGTGCATACTTGTGCTAGCAGCTGAGATTTATTACAGTTGCAGACTACAGAGTAAAATTAGCAAAGGGAAAAGGCAGAGGGGTCAAAATCTAGGAGAACCCAAGTACAAACCTCCAGGAATTCTGTCCCAGTAGAGTCACACAGGATATGCTTATTTTCCCTATCACCAAATTGTCACAAGATATGTAAGATGTTGTCTACCAGAGAAGCTTGTAAGAAACTCAGTGCCCAAGGATTTTATTGATACATGCCTTCTACCTGGCATGTACCAGAATTCAAGACTCCTAGAAGGAAAGGAGTTGTTCAACATAAACCACATTATTTGTACAAACAGTTGAGGTACAATGAGCCACTTTTGTCAGGTAGGCAGATGGGAACTCTTCCCCAAACTCGAGTTTCTAGACATAGGCAATGGGCCAATGTTTTTAAGCAGACCTTTCCAAAGATAGCCTGCTATGTTAACTCTCTTCTGCACAGAGTCAATCTAGAATTTCCATTTCTGTAGTATGGTGCCTATATCTTTTAAAAAGTAGTATTGATAAATGCCAAGTTATTTCATTCTTTAGATGTATTAATGTAATTATCTTGTTAGAGTTGATAGCACAAGTAACTCACTTTATCCTATTAATATGAGAAATTTTCAGATGTATTATTACAAGTCTCAGAATTTAAAATTGCTAATTATTATTCTGATAGAGAATAAATCAGGTGTTATTTTCTTAGTTTCAAAATCTTGTTTTGACTTTCCTGCCACAAAAATAAATGACATTTAATTTTATTATTTTTTTAAGATTAGATATTTTTAGAGATGTCTGATCAGCCATGGTTGTGAAGTTTGCTTTGAGTTTGGATACTGTTTCCATGGTGATCTCTATTTTTGGTTTTTAAATTATTTCATTGTTTCCATCTTTTGATACAGTTGACTATTAATATGACTGCAAAGAAAAAGCACTAGGAATTATTTTAAAATATATGTTAAAAAGGAAATAAATAATACAGGAAATACAATTCTTGAACTCTGTTTCTTATCCTGCCAATCAGAAGAATCTCCATATTTTCTAGGGATAACTATTACTAAACTTTTTTAATGCATATATACATGTGTGTCTTAGAGTATACGTAATTAATTGTTTTTGTTTAATAAAAATGAGGTCATACTATATATGTTGTTTTGCAACTTGATTTTTTAAAAAGGTAACTATTTTTTGAAATCTTTTACATCACTATATATGAGCCTACCTCATTATTATTTATAGCATGGATTTTTATAGCATAAATGTAGTATTATAACTTATTTAGTTGTTTTCTGTTGGGCATTTTATATTGTCTTAAAAATTTTGCTCATACAAATAATACTATAGAGGACATCTTTGAGTATTTATCTTCTTCATCTTTAAGAATTTTTTTGTAGGTTGTTGCCATATTTATAACCATTTCTCTTATTTTCAGTGAAAAAAGTTGCCAGTGAAGGAGTGAGTGATAATCCAGATGAATCTGTGAATGCTAAAATTTCAGACATAGAAGGATCTATAAAGGATGCTCAGACAGTTCAAGAAGAGCAACAACCTCTGACTTCATCGGGACAGGATTCAGAACAGATTGCATTAGAGCCAGACCTAAATCAAAAGAAAAGGAGAAGGAAAAATCAAGATGAAGTTGGTAAACAAGAAGTAAAAAATCTTTCAGGAAATGCCGCTGTTCAGCCAGGCCCTTCTAAAGGAGAAAAACAGAAAAGTAAGTTTCTTACATATGATGTTCATAGCCCCTGTATTATTTGAGGACATCTGTACAGTATTATGGTGTATAATTTACATGCCATCCTTTGGGATAGTAGTAATTATTAATGATTATTAATTGGCTCTCTACTTTTGTAGTGTGTTAAATCCTCTTATTTTTAAGTTAGTATGGAAAAGATTGTTAAAAAAACCCTACAAAACTAAATGGAGAGATTTTTCTCCAAAGTTTGTGTCTGAAATGTATTACATCCTATGTACTCAATTAACAATGATAGGAAATCACATGTATATACTGCAGGTCCTTGAATAATGTGGTTTCATTCAACATAAGTTTTCTGCAACTTGATGAGACGACATAGGAACTTAACTCTTTTTTTGGATATCAGTTAGCCTCTGGTAAAATTGGTTTTGTTATATATCATTTTGCTTCATTTCCAAGAACCTGTTAACAATGTTGAGGACAATAGTTAAATGTATATTGCTTGTGTCTGTTAATAAATCACAAGTTTTCATGTCACCTTTTCAGAGCACCTCTGTGAGCCCACAATAAGTTGTTTAATTTCTATAACAGAGCTATTGGAATAAGTATTCCTCCCATTTTTCATTTTTTAAACTTCCTTCCAATGCAGACATACTGACTTTTATGAGTTGCTAAGGAATGAAGGCTAAGAGTTTAGGGAAGTCTTGATCTCTTTCCATTAAGAGTTTGCGTGTAGATTACTTAATGTAGATAATTAAGTAAAGAGAGGAGAAAAAGGTAGTAGCACATCAGAACAACCTTTCTATAGAGTTTAAATTTTATGTAGTTCAGCTTCACCAGTAAGATTTTAATTAATGAGTCCTTGTAGGTAGGTAGCAAAGTATGATTTATAGGAATTATAATATAATGCTCTTTTGTGGCTTACTATTAAAGATATTATATGTAAAGCAGAAGAGCTCAGTGATTAGAAATGGGGCTTTGGAAATCCTGTAGACCTTGGTTTAAATTCCAGCTCTTTTATTTGGTAAGCGTGACTTTGGGCAAGTCACTTAAGATCTTTGAACTTAGGTTCTTTTTCTCTTCGATGGGTTAATAATAATACCTTTTAGTAGGATTGTTTGGAATATTAAATGAGATATTTATCTGATGGACATAGTTTCTGTCATTTAGTTAAGTCCTCAGGTGATAGTTGTTAGTATGTTATTAATTATGACCCTTCTAAAAGAGGAGAAGAGCCAAATCCACTTTGTTTCCTAACTAGACATATTTAACCACCTAAAATTTAATCATGGTAAGAGGAGGATGTTATAAACTGCCCAAGAATCTTGTGCTGATCCTCAAAACATAGATAGCTATAAGTTGATTGATTTATAATGCTCTAAAAATATGATCTATTTCTTGCATATAAGAACTTGAATGTTGAATGGAGTAGTGATTTATAGGAAGAGATGGTATTATATATAAATTCCTTTAGGCTTTAAAATATAGATGATTTTGCTGTCAGTTTTTAGAATACCGTGCATTTTTTATTCATAGATAAATGTCAGTCTCTAAGCCCTGAGATAAATGAAAATGAAGGCAATATGGAACAGACACTTCCCTGTGCACAGAACACCAGTGAAGTTGCAGATTTATCCTCCAGGGACAAAGTTATGAAAAAAACTGACCCTGTTCTTTCATCAAGGTATTTTATATGTTTTTCTTGACATTGTCTATCTACATTTTATGCCAGTTATTGAGAGAGGAGTGTGAAATCTTCAGTAGTAATTATGATCTGGCCTATTTCTCTTTTCAATTCTTTTTTTTTTTAATGTATTTTCAGGCTCTGTTGTTACATGCATGCATATCTTGGCTTGTTGTCTCTTGATGAAATCACCCTTTTTTATCATTTGTGTGATATCATTCTAGTATTGCCTGTTTTAAAAAATGTATTTTATTATGTTATTGCAGTTGTCCCAATTTTCCCCCTTTGCCCCTCTCCACCTGGTACCACCCATTCCCTCTGGCAATCCCCTCCCCACTGAGTTCACGTCCATGAGTTGTGCATATAAGTTCTTTGTCTGCTCCATTTCCAATACTGTATTTGACATCCTCTGGCCTGTTCTGTACCTACCAATTTGTACTTAATCCCTCTACCTTTTCCACCATTCTCCCCCCTTCTCCTCCCAGCTGATAACCCTCCAAATGATCTTCATATCAATGATTATGTTTCCGTTCTGCTTGTTTGCTTTGTTTGTTTTTTAGAATCAGTTGTTGATAATTGTGGATGTATTGCCATTTTAATGTTCATAGTTTTGATCATCGTCTTTTTCTTAATTAAGTCCCTTTAACATTTCATATAATAATGGTTTGGTGATGATGAACTCCTTTAGCTTTAGCTTGTCTGGAAAGCACTTTATCTACCTTTCCATTCTAAATGATAGCTTTGCTGGATAGAGTAATCTAGGTTGTAGGTCCTTGCCTTTCATTGCTTTGAATACTTCTTGCCAGTCCCTTCTTGCCTGAGATGTTTCTTTTGAGAAATCAGCTGACAGTCTTATGGGAACTCCTTTGTATGTAACTGTCTCCTTTTCTTTGGCTGCTTTTAAGATTCTCTCTTTATCTTTAACCTTTGGCATTTTAATTATGATATGTCTTGGTGTGGTCCTCTTTGGGTCCCACTTGTTTGGGACTGTGTGCTTTTTTGACTTGTATGTCTATTTCCTTTGCCAAATTAGGGGAATTTTCTTTCATTATTTTTTCAAATAAGTCTTACATTTCTTGCTCTTTCTCTTCTCCTTCCAGTACCCCTATGATTTGAATGTTGATATGTCTGAAGTTGTCCCAGAGGCTCCTTAGCCTATCCTTGTTTTTTTATTTTTTTATTTTTTTGTTCTTGCTGTTCTGATTGAATGTTTTTTTTCCCTTGTGTTCCAAATATTTGATTTGATTCTTGGCTTTATCCACTGCATTGTTGGTTCCCTGTAAAGTTTTCTTCATTTCGCTTAGTGTAACTTTCATTTCTGCCTGGGTCTTTTTTATGCTGTTGAAGTACCCGAGGAGTTCCTTGAGCATCCTAATAACCAGTGTTTTGAACTCTACATCTGATAGATTGCTTAGCTCCATGTTGTTTAGTTCTTTTTCTGGAATTTTGTTCTGCTCTTTCATTTGAGCCATATTTCTTTGCCTCTTCAATTTGGCAGCCCCCCTATGTTTGTTTCTATGCATTAGGTAGAGCTGCTTTGCCTCCCTGTTTTGGTAGTGTGGCCTATTGTAGAAAAGTGCAATTGCCGGGGTGGGGCAACCTATGTGAACCAGGTTGATGGAGTTTCTGATATGGTGTCACTGCTGTGTGGCTGTGTGTGGAGGAGGGCTCAGAGAAGGGACAGTGCTGCTGCCTGGTCTCTGGAGTTTTGTCTGGGAGGAAGCTGTCCTCTAGTACTTGTCCTGATGCCAGATACTTCAATTTCTCCTCCTATGCCACTGGTGCAGTTCCAGCTGGTGCCCCCATGCAGAAGGCCAGAGGGAGCGATTTTGTGTAAGTCCTAAGTCCCTTAAAGATGCAGTCCCTTTAAGAGGAGACTCCTGAGAATCCTTCAGTTTCTCTGCCACACCAACCCCCACTGGTTTTTACAGCCAGAAATTATGGGGGCTTCTCTTCCTGGCACTGGAATCCTGGGTTGGGTGATCTGGTGTGGAGCTGGGATTCCTTGCTCCTGAGGTATCCCTCCAGATTTTTATCCACCACACTTGGGTGGGAGACCACGTGTTCTCTGTCTCTGCACCTTCACGCCTCTCTACATGTATCCAAGTCCTGTCTGGATGAATGTGACTTCTTTAATTCCTTGGTTGTCAGACTTCCATACAGCTTGTTTTTCTGACGATTCTGGGTGATTTTTTTGTAGTCTAGTTGTAATTTTTGCTGTGGCTGTGCATGGAGGCGAGCTGTGTTTACCTGTGCCTCCATCTTGACTGGAAGTCCATACATTTCGCCTTTTGTTCTGATGCTTACTTTGCCACTGCAGCTTTCTTGTAATAGTGTTTTCATGGGTTTGTCATATTTTATAAAGATTTTCTCTTTGTTTTGTAGCAGTTTGAATATGTTGTATCTTGCTTTCTGAGTTTTTTGTTGTCTTTTTTTAAATTGTGGTCAAAAAGGTATATGTGATCTCTCCTATCAAATTTTTAAGTGTATGTAATACAGTATTGTAAATTATAATCACAGTGTTGTAAAGCAGATCTCTATAATTTTTTCATACTGCATGACTGAAACGCTATACTGATTGAATGGAAACTGCTTACTTCCTTCTTAGTGTTAGTTTCAGGCAACCACCATTCTATTTCATGTTCTTGTGTGTTTGATTACTTTAGATACCTCATATTATTTGTCCCTCTATGACTGGCTTATTTCACCCAGCATAATGTTTTTAATGTTCATCAATGTTGTAGCATATGACAGGATTTTTTCTTGTTTTAAGGATGAATAATATTCGATTTTAGTACATACCACATTTGTTCATCTGTCAGTGGACATTTAAGTTGTTTCGGTATCTTAGGTGCTGTGAATAATGCTGCAATAAACATGGGAGTACAGATGTTTGTTTGATATGCTGTTTCAGTTCTTCTGGATCCCAGAAGATCATATGATAGTTCTATTTTTAGTTTTTGAAGGAACCTCCACACTTTTCCATAGTGGTTGCACCATTTTATGTTTCTACCAACAATGCACAGGGATTCCAGTTTCTCTATATCCTCACCAACACTTTTTTTTTTTTTTTTTAAATAATAGCCAGCCTAACAGGTATGAGATGCCTCATTGTGGTTTTGATTTGTATTTCTCTCATGATTAGTGATGTAAAAATCTTTACATATGTTGGCCATTTGTCTGTCTTCTTTGGAGAAATGTATATTCAGGTTCTTTTCCCATTTTTTAATTGAATTATTTGTTTTTGTTCCTTTTATATTTTTGATGTTAAGTCCTTATCAGATACAGGAATTTTACAGTTTAAGGTGTTAACCTTTAAGTCTTTAATCTACCTTGAGTTGATTTTTGTGTTTGGAATAAGATAAATGTCCAATTTCATTTTTTTGCATGTGGATATGCAGCTTTCCATTTGTTGAAGAGACTATTCATTTCCTTTTGTACCGTTTTGGTACCTGTAGAAGGTCATATGTCTATATATATGTAGGCTTATTTCTGAGCTGTCTATTCTACTCCATTGGTCTATATGTTTGTCTTCTGAAAAATCTGATGGAAGTTATTCTCATGTAGAAAAATACACATAGGCACATGGGCTGATTTAGTCATGTAGTTTAGAATGTTAATTATTTGAAGATGAGCCATTGACCTCTGATAAATTTTTTTAAATTACTTTTTTAGAGAGAGAGGGAGGGAAGAAGAGACAGAGACAGGCAGACAGAGAATAATGATTTGTTCCTCTTATTTATGCATTTATTGGTTGATTTTTGTATGTATCTTGACCAGGGATTGAACTCGCAACTTTTGTGTATCAGGATGACACTCTAACCAACTGAGCAATCTGTCCAGGGTCATGATTCTTAACTTGTGAGGTTATAGACTTCTAAATTGTGACTTCAGCAATAACAACTAATTTCATAAACTACATATAAAACAATAATGAGTATTTTTTTCTAATTTAGGGGGAAAACAACCCTGTAATGACTATTAAAATCTCAACTAGTTTTATAGAACAGCAAGCTGATACTAAAGTTGTTACATACATAAGAGTAATGATCATGGATAGTAAATATAACTTTGAAAAATGCCTCTGGAGAGGAACTGTATTAACAGTTTTAAAACTAGAGTAATTAAAGCAGTGTAATACTGGTACAGGGACAAATTGACTCAAAAGAACTGAATATAGTCCAGGGAAAGATTTAGGAATTTGATACACGGCAGAGGTAGTATTAGGAATTAGTGGGTAAAGATTGAGCTGTTGTTTATTAGTTGGTGCTGAGATAGGAAAAATATGGTATTAGATCCCTATTTCACCCTATGCACTAAATTCCTGATATATTAAAGACTACATGTATAAAGCAAACCTTTAAAACTTTTAGAGGAAAATATCTTGTGATGTCAAGGATTTTTTTTAGATACAAATAAGCACAGACTTTAAAAGATAAAATTAATAAATTTGCAGTAAACTTAAATACTTTTGTTGACAAAAAGCTCTAGCAGAAGGCAAGCTACTGATTGGGAAGTTTTATGGGTAACATCTAACCTAAGAAGAGGAAAGAGCTCTTATTAGTTAGTTGGGGGAATACAGTAGAAAAAAATGAGGAAAAAAAAAGTATGGCTAAATGTGGATATGTTTGGAAACTGAGTGCTAGTTAGTACATGGCTATCATTTATATTCTTACTAGTTGAAATACTTCATAGTACAGTAGTCCTCTTTTTGCATAGTACAGTGTTAACTTTAACATGCATATTGGAACTGTATCCTCAATTGAGTTTTGGTTAACACAGTATAAATTCATGCAAAGCAAGGATTGCCTAAATAAATTTTACTTTATTTTATTTTATTTTTATTTAGTTTAATTTAATTTAATTTTTGAATTTTTATAAGAGGTTATTTGAACCAAACTGACACATATGCTGGAGAGCAAGATCTCAAATGCTCTCATAAAATTTTAATGAAAGATAGTTCCTAAATATTACTATGATTTTATATATACATTTGATTTGTGAACTTCATATAGGTAAGAGCTTTTCCTTTTGTGACTTTTTAAGCACTTTCCCAAGCTTATTAATTTGTGGTGGCTACTTTCTTTGAAGGAATAATTCTTCATAACATGGTGCAAGAAAGATCATAGAAAAGCCAAGATGTTTGTTTTCATTTTTCCATAATATGAAGGATTATCATCTATAGTGTTGATTTGTATATAGTATTTTAAAAAATCTTTTAAATAATTAGTATAAAGTATGCATTACTAAGAATTTCTTTCCCCTGATGTTTTCATTTCCTTAGTAGCCAACAAGATGCCATGTCAGTAGCAACTGAGACTTCAGAATCAAGTACTTTAGATTTGCATTCAGCAGAAGTTGGAATTAGAGCCTTGTGTGAAGTGAATAATGCTGAGAGTAGTTGTACAGAAGAAAGAAATGTAGACCTAAAAAATGTATCACTGTAAGTATTTTACATTGTGGGATTTTAAAATTTATTTTCGAACTTTTGATAATTTATTATCATTTAAGAAATGGTGCCCTGGCTGGTGTGGCTCAGTGGATTGAGCAGTGGCCTGCAAACCAAAGGGTGGCCGGTTCGATTCCCAGTCAGGGCACGTGCCTGAGTTACAAGCTGGGTCTCCTGTGGGGGGACACTTGAGAGGCAACCACACACTGATGTTTCTCTCCATCTCTTCCTCCCTTCTGCTCTGTATAAAAATATATAAAATAAAATCTTAAAAAAAAATAAAAGAAATGGTAATAATACTGCTTCCTTTAGGGATGAGAAAGGAACTGTAGACTATTTAAATATGTAACTATACCATGGTCTGGATATCACATCAAGGTTTTTCACTTTATATTTCTCCAGAGTCTCTTTCATATATGATGTATCACAGTGATACGAAGTTTAACGAAATGGTAACTTACAAAATTCTGAAATAATTTAGAAGCTTAAATATTTAGTATGAGATTTTACTTTTACATGGTTTGAGTTAATATTCATGCCTATTGTTAAAATGGTTGGTTTTGATATTTATGACTTTAAAGAGGTTGTTTTTTAGTATACAGATACTGATTAAATTAATATCTTCACTAAAAATAAAGGCACCACAAGAATTTCCTTTTGAAGACAGATCCCAAAAATTTAGACTTCCTTTTTGTCTCCCACAAAACTCCTCATATGGGCTTAAAAGCCATTCAGTTTATGAATTATTTATTTTCAGTGAAGCAAACTCATATTGAGAACCTTATTTTTTAAAATAAAAATTTAAATTAGTCTTTGGAATAAGCAATATATTCTTACGATTCAAATGTCTAAAAGTGTAAAAAGGTATTGAGTGAAATATTCCTCCTGCCATATCCTTATTCACTGTAACTAGTACCAGTTTTCTTTTTTTATATTCTTTCAGACTTTTTAAAATATTATATGAAAGCTAATACAAGTATACTGTCTTACTCTTTTAAAAAACCTAGTGGTAACATACTGTATATATCATTTTGTAAATTTTTTATATCTTATATCTTCATATCTTTACATAGAGACCTTCCTTACTCATTTTAAAGCTGCATAGTGTTCTATGGAAGAATCACATTTTCTATAATCAGTGCCCTATTGATGGCTATATAGGTTGTTTTTATAATCAGTGTTTATAATCTTATATCTCCATTGTTTCATCTCTATGTCAGTATATTTGTAGGGTAAGTTCCTAAAAATGGAAATGCTTGCTCCATGGATATATTATGTGTGTACATTTATGATTTTGATAATGCCAAAATGCTCTCCATAGGGGTTATACTAGTTTGTATTCCCGCTAACAATATAAGGAAACACTTGTCTCCTGTACCAACTAACAGTGTTATCAAACTTGAATTTTTGCTGGTCTTGATAAATTACAAAATAACATCTCAGTATAGTACCTTTACCCCATTCCTTTTTTTGGGGGAGCAGTGTATGTAATTCTTTTATTTGTTTTTTTCACTTTTCATTTTAATATTTTCTAACCTAAACAAAAATCAAAAGAATGGAACAGTGAGTATCTGTATATAATTCCACTTAGATTCTCTGATTTTTAATGTTTTGTCACATTTGTACTCACTCATGCTATCTCTTTGTCTACATTTCATATGTGCTTTTAAAATATTTATTAATTTGAGAGAGAGAGAGAAAGAGAAACATCGATTTGTTAATCACTTATTTACGCATTCATTGGTTACTTCTTGTATGTGCCCTGACTGGTGATTGAACTCACAACTTTGGCTTATTGTGATGATACTCTACCAACTGAGCTACCTGACCAGGCAATATGTACTTTTCTTATTGGGAGTGAAGAGCATCTCTTTACATTTAAAGCTATTTTTATTTTTTATTTTTTGAGTTGTACATATCCTTTGTCCTGTTATTTAATTAGTTACTGATGATATTTTTTGTAGGAGTTCTTTATGTTTTAGGGAAGTAAGCCTTGTGCTATGAGTTGTAAAATATGCTTTATTAGTTTGTATTTTGACTTTTTTTTTCTTTTGATGTGACTGTGTTCCAGTAAAACTTTATTTACACCAAAAATCTGAAGGACAGATTTTGCCTTTGGTCAAACCCTGCCCTTAAGGGCTGTGTGTTTACTAATTTGACAAACTTTTAAAAAAATATATATTTTATTGATTATGCTATTACATTTATCCCATTTTTTTCTCCTCTTTATTCCTTTCCACCCTATACCCACCCTTCCTCCAACATTTCACACCCCCACACCCCCTTAGTTTATGTCCATTGGTCATATATATAAGTTCTTTGGCTTCTCCATTTCCTATACTCTTTTTAACCTCCCCCTGTCTAGTTTGTACCTACAATTTATGCTTCTTATTCTCTGTACCTTTCCCCCCATTATTCTCCCTCCATTTCTATGATTCTGTTCCTATTCTAGTTGTTTGCTTAGTTTGTTTTTGTTTTTTTAGGTTCAGTTATTGATAGTTGTGATCTATTCATAGTTTACTGTTCATAGTTTTTGATCTTCTTTTTCTTAGATAAGTCCCTTTAACATTTCATGTAGTAAGGACTTGGTGATGATGAACTCCTTTAACTTGACCTTATCTTGAAACACTTTAACTGCTCTTCTATTCTAAATGATAGCTTTGCTAGGTAGAGTCATCTTGGATGTAGGTCCTTGCCTTTGATTAGTTTGAATACTTGCCAGCCCCTTCTTGCCTGCAAGGTTTCATTTGAGAAATCAGCTGATAGTCTTATGGGCACTCCTTTATAGGTAACTGTCTCCTTTCCTCTTGCTTTTAAGATTCTCTCCTTATCTTTAATCTTGGGTAATGTAATTAAGATGGGCCTTGGTATGTGCTTCCTTGGATCCAACTTCCTTGGGACTCTGATCTTCCTGGACTTCCTGGAAGTCTATTTCCTTTGCCAGATTGGGGAAGTTCTCCTTCATTATTTTTTCAAATTTTTCAGTTTCTTGCTTTCCTCTTTTCCTTCTGGCACCCCTATGATTCGGATGTTGGAATGTTCAGAGTTGTTCCAGAGTTCCCTAAGTCTTTCCTAATTTTTTTGAATTCTTGTTTCTTCATTCTGTTCTGGTTGAATGTTTATTTCTTATTTCTGCTCTGAATCATTGATTTAAGTCCTGGTTTCCTTCTCTTTGCTGTTGGTTCCCTGTATATTTTCCTTTTTTTTTTTTTTTTTTGTAAGATTTTATTCATTTCTAGAGAGAGGAGAAAGGAGGGAGAAGGAGAGGGAGAGAAACATCAATGTGTGGTTGCCTCTTGTGCATCCCCTACGAGGGACCTGGCTGGCAACCCAGAGTGTGCCCTGACTGGGAATTGAACTGACGATCCCCCTGGTTTGCAGGCCAGTATGCAATCCACTGAGCCACACCAGCCAGGGCTATTTTTTTTTTTTTAATTTCACTTTGCATAGCCTTCACTTTTTCCTTCATTTTGTTACCATACTCAACCAGTTCAGTTAGTGTTCAGATTACCAGTGTTTTGAACTGTGCATCTGATAGGTTGCCTATCTCTTCATCGCTTTGTTCTATTTTTGGAGCTTTGATCTGTTCTTTTTTAGGCCATATTTTTTTGCCTCTGAGTGCCAGTTATGTTGGAAGGGGTGGAGACTTAGGTATTTGTGGGGCGGGGGCGTGGTACGGGGACAGGGACGGGCAATCCAGTTCCCTGTGTAGTCACATTGTGTGTGGGGGACGGGTCCAAGAGGGAACAGTGGTACTTGTTTCTTGGTAGGCTCTCCGCCATCCACAAGCAAATTGGGCCCTTCTGGTCCTGATTCCCAGGTGGATGGGTTTGTATACTTTCTAGGACCCCCTGGGTCTCTCCAGCTGACTCTTCTGTGAGGCTGGGAGCTTCTCCCGCTACCACAAACCCCACAGGTTTTTACAACCAGAGGTTTTGAGGCTTTCTTTATCTGCACTGGAACCCTGGGTTGCTCAGTCTGTCTTGCTCCCCAGCTGGTCTTCCCTGTTTATCCGCACATGAATGTGGGATCACCAGTCCGCCAGCTACTGCTTTGCTGCATGTCCTCTCCATCCTGTCTGCTTGTCTCTGCCCCTCCTACTGGTCTGGATGAATGTTTCTCCTTTAGCTCCTTGGTTGTTGGACTTCCAGTTCGATTTTCTGGCAGTCTGGTTATTTTTTGTTTTTAAATTTGTTGTTGTCCTTCTTTTGGTTGTGTGAGGAGGTAAAGTGTACCTACCTACACCTCCATCTTGGCCTGAAATCTGTAGTTTAACTTTTGATTTGGCTGTGTTTGTTTAGGTCATGTAAAATTTTTTTATTTTTATGTTGTTAATTTTCTCATTTTTTTTTCTTTTATCGTTCCTGAACTTGTAATCAAATTTTAGGTCTAATCCCACCTTAAGGTTATAGAAGAATACTAATCCATGTTTTCTTTATAGTTTTATTTAAATTGTTGATCCACTTGGAATATAAGTACAGTGCAAGGAGTGGAGCTAATTTTATTTTATTTCCCATTGTTACCAGTTTTTTCATCATTATATATTTAGTATTTATTTTTAAGATTACATTATTTTGTATTTCATTTTGTTCTCACTGTTTTTAAATTCTACCTTTATTTTATACTAAAATCATGTGTATTTTTGGGTCATCTCAATTTTCTCTTGTATTTCTTTTATCTGTTTCTTCATGTGTCAGAAAGACAGTGTTTTAATTATTGGTGCTGAATACTATATTTTTAATATCTGAGAGAACAAGTTAGTTCCTACCTCATTGCTCTTCTTTTTCAGTTTTCTTTGTTACTGTTATTGTAAGCTTAAAGGATGTCCAATCTGGCTCTGAGTGGATTTTTAAAGAATTCATTTAATATGCTTGCATGATAGTGCAATTTCAATAATGTAAATTTTTTAGGGAAACTGATCAGGCAGAAAATGTTAAACCAATGGCAAGAGGACGACTTCAGAGACCTAAACCCAATTTATCAAGGGCTGTTGGGAAGAAATCTGTTCTTTCACAAGGTGAAACAGATGCAGAGAGCAAGAGTTTACATCCAGAAACTTCACTTGGAAAGGTATGGAATAAGAGACTTTATGGAAATACAAATTATAAAAATTTTTTAGTTGGGAATAAAAGTGTTTAGTTGTAATTACAAAGTAATGTTACTGACACTAAAACAAAAATACAAGAACTAATACATTAATATTAAATTTATCTTACTAGTCTCCTATTTATGCTTTTTCTTTTTTTTTAGGACCTAGGACAAATTTCAGAAATCCTCAGTAATGACAAATCTGACTTTTCTTATATAAAATTTTTATTCAAAATATTTTTTAACCAGCTATACCTAAAATTATAGTCACAACTCTTTGGTCTAAACACAAATAAATTCCTCTGTCCTTAATAAACTTTATCTCTCTTTTTATGTATGTAACTATTTCTGTAGTTTTAATTTATTTATTTTTAAAAAATATTTATTTATTTTTAGAGAGAGGGGAAGGGAGGGAGAAAGAGAGAGAGAGAAACAGCAATGTGTGGTTGCCTCTTGTGCACCCTAACTATGGACCTGGCCTGCATTCCAGGCATGTGCCCTGACTGGGAATCGAGCCAGTGACCCTTTAGTTCACAGGCTGGCACTCAATCCACTGGTGAATCACACCAGCCAGGTCATGTTTTTTTTTTAATTTTTTTAACATTTCTGTAGTTTTTAATCATAACATAAAATTTAAAACTTTTTTCTCTAAACTATTCATTTATGCTTTTTGAAGGGATTGATTGATCTTTTTAATAGTTGCATCTGGTTAATTTGCCAATTTACCTAACTATTTCTGTAATGGTGGATGTTTAGGTTATTTTCATTTAAAAAAATCTCTTGAAATAAAAGGAAACAATTTTGTAAATGGGCTTTCTCAATTATAAAACAAAGGATAAATTTTCAGAGATGGTGAGATAAAAAGGTTGAAGTATTTTTAATATTTTTATAGTTCTTGTGCATTGCCAGACTTACAAAGACACAAATCCATTTACACATTGCTGCAAGCATCAAATGAATGTTCCTATTTCTTTATATTCATGCCAGCAATATATTGTTATAAATTTTTTATTTTTGCTAAAGTATTTTTAAAATGTTAGTCTACCTGTTATTCTATTATGTGAAATATCTTCTTTATCATACTTTTTGTCATATAGTTATATGTGATTTTTTAAATTGTAGAAAATAGGGTAAGTATAGATTCATGTAAAAATTAAAACAAAATCTACTTGTAATTTCATTATCCAGATGTAACTGACCTTTTAACATACAGTTCTTCCAGCTTTGTTTTTTTACAAAATTGAGTGGTAGTATTAATTCAGTTTTGTATCCTTCTTTGGTACATTTTATAAATATTTTTCCTGTATCATTAAACATCTATTGAAAACCTTTTAAAAAAAAATTTAGTGACTTCATAATCTTCTATCAGTGGATGAGACTGAATTTATTTAATCATTCATTATTCAATATTTTGTTTGTTTATAGTATTTGCTATTTTGCGTAATATTCCAGTGAACATCCTTGTACTTAAATCTTTATCTAAATATTTTAAGATAGAGTCTTAGAAATCATACTACTGGGTCAGAAAATGTGAACATTTTTAAGGCTTTGATTCATATTGGCAGAAGTCTTTCCACAAAGGACTTACTGATTTGTGCTTTTGTTAGTAATGTATGAGGTGATACAGGGATGGGCAAAAGTAGGTTTACAGTTGTGAGTCCACGAAGCACAAGTTTATTCTTTTTTTTTTTAATCCTCATCTGAGGATATATCCATTGATTTGAGAGAGAGAGAGAGAGAGAAGGGAAGAGGGAGAGGGGGAGAGAAAAAGAGAGAGAGAGAGAAAAACATCAGTCAGTTGTCTACTGAATGTACCCCAACAGGGAACCTAACCTCAACCCAGGCATGTGCCCCAACCAGGAATTTAACCTGTGACCTTTCGGTTTACAGGATGACACCCCAGTCAAATGAGCCACACTGGCCAGGGTACAGTTTTATTCGTGTATTCTTACTTATTATTTATTGTATTATTTTCCATATGAACACTGTACACCTACTTTTGCCCCCCTTCTATGTTTTATAATACTTTCATCTGTATATGTGGTTTTAAAACTCTCTTCTAATTAGCGGTACAAAAGAGATTTTGTTGTTTTAATATCCATTTATTTATTACAAAGTTTGAACTTTTTATGTTAAGTAGATTAAATGTAAAACATTCAATTCATAGACTCAGGTGGAAAAGGAAAAAATGAATTTATTTGACATTCCTGGAATGGAGAATACAGAGAAAAAGAACTCAGAAGCCGATACCATATCTAAGTAAGTATTTAGGAAGTAGACTAAAAATAGTAATTCTTAGAATTGATTGTAATAACCTGTTGTCTGAAGTTTATTTTCAGCTATGTACTTTAGGTCCATTTTTAACAATAGATATTGTTGAAACATTTTAGTAATGCTCTTTATGCTTAAGACAGGGGTGGACAAAGTAGGTTCACAGTTGTTTATTTCAGTTTAATTGTGTGAGTATACAGTTTATTTTAGTCTTACAATCATAACCTGTATCTTTTTGTCTATACAAACAACTGTAAACCTATTTTTGCCCACCCCTGTATTGTAGAAATAAATAATGAGATGGCTCCATTGAGGTAGCAATTACATTTCTCCCTCAACTTATTAACAAGATTATTAACAAAGTCTTGTTAGATAAGTTAATGGGTAAGATATGTGTTTCTGGATAATTTTATTAATGGCAAGGATTTCAAAAGAGAATATTTAACTTGCGATGGAAATCTATGATAGGCATTGCTCTGGTATGAATCTAACCAGTGGATTATGGACTGTACATCTATGCCATAATCTGGTTCCAGTGCCCTCTTGTTGTATATTATACAATATTATTTACAATATAATATTATTATACAATATCCTTAGTGGAGAATGGTATTATTACATACTTGTGAGGTGTAGGTTTTTCCGTTTTTGTGATGAAAATTTGATTTTAAAACACTTTTTATACTCATGCTTCCAGGAGTATATTTTGGGTTCCTAAGGGTCAAAGTGTAGAATATGTTTGAAGGATGTTCTTGAGAGCACTTGTGAATTATTTTATGTTACAAGTGGTTTATTTATTCATACCTGAGAGAAGGGAATACTGAAAACAAGCAAGTATGTGACTTCAGAATAACCATTGATTTTATTCCTATGTAATTGTTCTAGTTTGAGTGAAAAAGTTAGTCTGAAGAAAGATGATCAACCAAAGGCTTTCAGACCTGCACGACAAATGAGGGGCCGATTGCAAAGGCCAAAGCCAAATATAGGTAAAGCAGCTGAAAGGAGAGAAATTCTTGCATCACAGGAAGAAATCGGGGCCAATGCAGAACAGAATGAAAGTGAATATTGTATTGATAGAGATGTAAGTACTCTGAGTCCTCCCAGTTTTTTTGTTGAACAATACATAAGCCTCCTTTCATCCTCCTGCCTTTTAAACAGCAGTGCTATATAATTGTGTACATTGTTCATTAAATATAAGGCCAAAATGTCATTGACATTTTGCTGATTGTAAAGCCGCATAACTCATCTCTGGATTTTGAGCATTAATGTGATGGATCATCGGCTTTTCCCTTTCCTTGTTTGGACTTGCTTTCCCCCATTACTTCGCGGGTTTTGAATTACACTTCCCTTTTGAAAATATACCTAGATGTGTGAACTTTAATGCTGGCTTAAACAGTATAAAATGGTAAAAGCTCCCTACTAAAATATAATCTAAGAACAAAAATTAAGAATTTTAGATTATTTACGTAATAATACATCTTCATGACAAGGGTAACAGTCGGTATAATTCAATTTCTTGTTATAATTCCCAAGGTCTATAGTGTGATTATAATAATAAGGTGGATTCAGAAAGATAGACACCAGAGCATAATTCTTATGGATGAGACTGAAGCTGTTACTGTATTTTGCTGTGTATAATGCACACCCACATTTTTGGCCCAAACTTTCACGAAAAAAAAATCTTTCATTTTAATTTTTTAATTCAGTTTTTTATATGTTTATATTTAGAAACAAAACTGATTATTGTATTCCAGGATATTATTTTGCATATGGATATAGTTACTGCTTTGTAGAGTTACACTTTCAACACATAAGCATAAATGAAAGAATTAAAAACATTTATATAGATATGGAAATAGTACTGCCCATGTATGATATGCATCCTTATTTTTCCTTCAAAAATTTGGGCATTGTACATGGCAAAAATACTGTAGTTGCTTTCTGATTAGGAGAAAAATAGGGGCTTTGAGATGAGGGAAAGGGTGTGGCTTGTGAAATTTTCTAAGGTATCTGAAGAAAAAAACATTAAAAAGCACCCCTTGAATATCATAATTTTGAAATGTTTACTTTTTTTACTCAAATTGGGCACAATTTTGAATGAAATCTTTTATAAATGGTTGTTTCATTTTGAAACCTAATACTTTTTAAAAAAATGTGTTTGTTATTAAGACTCCTGAACAGAAAGATCAGTCACATACAAATTTTGAGTGTGAAAACATTACATCACAGTCTGAAAAAAGAGATACTTTTCAGAATGTTCAGCCAGATGAGCCCAAGTCTCTGAATGAATGTCTAAGGTAAGCATCATCTTATTGATTATATAATTTTTAAATTTATGAAAGTTTTTGAAATTGTTAATTTTTAAAAACAAGCAGATAAGACTGATTTTATTTCCCCATATATCAATTTATGTAATATTTAGAAATATAACCTTATTTTTCAAGGCAATTTACATCATAGCCTTTATGTCAATTTCTCACTTATGGGGCGATTTGACAAGAACTACTCATCATAAATTAGACTTTGGGTTAACATGGATAGAATTATCATTTTAACATGCATGTTAAGTCAGATATCTTATGTCCAAATGTGAAAATGCTACTTATTTTTTAAATAATTGGTTCCTTGGGGTTAGATTTGATCACATATTGCCTTTATTAAAGGTTTACATAAATTTTATGTAAAACCCATGTGTGAAAACCCATACATTTCATAGCCAAAGCTCTTTATATTTGTTATTTTTCCCTCTGGAAGGCACCAAACCAGACTGATGGGATTATTAATATACATTAATTTTTTTTCTTTTAGAAAAGCAGTGATAACAGAATAATGGGCTCCTATGTACCTATTGTCTATTTTCAACAATTACTAATATTTGGTCAATCTTTACATTTAAAGTCTGGCCTATACTATACTTTCTTACAGCCGTATTAGCCTCTTAAAATACTACCTAACAGAGTGAAAGCTTGGTCTCCTGAACTATTTTAAAGATCTTTATTGGAAGACAGAAAAATTATTTTATTCCTTGCTTCCTCCTGTATTCTTTCATACTTTCCTCCCTGTAGTGTGCATTCAGGGCCCCTCCCCCGACCCTGCCGCCCCCAGTAAACTGTTTTTCTACTCTGCCACATAATCTCTGGGAAGAATCACAGACATTACTTACCACATATCTCTGATACACTTATTAATTACATATCTGACAGTTTGGAAATAACATTGTTACATATCTCTGCTACAGTTATTAGTTACAGATACCTGACAGTTTGGATTTTTTGTTTATATTTGTTTCAGTTTGAGCCAGATTCTACATAATATCATGCAGCTTTGTAAAAAATTAAGTTTTTCTCTTAGTGGTCTTTAGGTTTTAGAACCCTGGTAGATATTGTTTGTAACTACTATCCAGTCTGATCTCAACAACTTTTCTTTTTAAGGCAGTGTCCTTTCTCTTTTATCATGTGGTCTTTCTGGTCTTTGAATCTCCAACATCCTTAAAAACAATTCTAAGATTCTGTGTATTATCAAATCATATGGTTCTTTATATGTAACAAGCAGTTCTCTCCATGCCCCCAAACACTTTTAGCTATTCAAGATGCCATGTAAGAGGAAGGGAAAATAGAGAAAGAGACTCTGAGATAAAGAGTGCATTAAAAAGCTCTGAATGGCCACGGCTAGTGTACCTCAGTGGGTGGAGCATGAGCCTGTGAACCAAAAGGTCAGAGGTTCAATTCCTGGTCAGGGCACATGCTGGGTTGCAGGCCAGGTCCCCAGTAGGGGGCAAGTGAGGGGCAACCCTACATTGATGTTTGTCTCTCTCTCTTTCTCCTTCCCTTCCCCTCTCTCAAATAAATAAATAAATATTTTTTTTTTTTTTTTTTTTTTTTAAAGGGCCCTCAATGGTGTGGCTCAGTTAATTGAGTGCAGGCCTGTGAACAGAAAGGTGGCAGGTTTGATTCCCAGGGAGGGCTTGTGCCTGGGTTGCGGGCTGAGTCCCCATTTGGGGGACATGCGAAAGGCAACTCATCAATGTTTCTCTTGCACATCAATGTTTCTCTCCATCCCTTCCCATCTCTCTAACAATAAATACATAAAATCATAAAAAAAAGAATGCACTAAAAATTCTTGATTACATAAATTAGCAAATGTGTCTTTGAAACTTCTCTAAGCTAATTTACATCCTGTGTACTTGATATAAATATTTTGAGGTTAGTGTCATGATCGAAGATTATCTTATGGAGGTTTATAAATATTTTGTTGACTCTAAACTCTGTATTTTAGAAAAATACACATGGACCATGGAGCAGATTTATAGTTTTGTGCACATTCTTTCTCCAACCTTTTCCAGTTGTGATCCTCCCTCCCCCCCTTAAATTCTGTGATCTGGGGAGAGAGTTATAGACCCATTATATGTTTTAAGTTGAAAGTAATCAAGTACAATTGCATGCCTAATTTCTAATCTTAGATACTTCCTTTCACTTAATTATGCAGCTGATATGAGCTCAATGAGATTTGTCTTGTTCACCAGTGTATTCACAGTTCCTAGAACATGCCCTTCTGGCAAGGAATAGGTGCTTAGAACCTATTTGCTGATTGATTGTTCATGAACTCCAAGTAATGTGGTGCTGAATATTTATCCATAAAAATAAAGCTTATCAAAGTCCTTTTATTACTTAGGATCTACACACATAGAATATAATCATAACCTTGTGTATTAACATCTTAAAATCTGAGTCAATATTGAAATAATGAGATCATTAATAAACCTTTCGCTTAAAACACTTATATGTTTTAAGACCATGTAGTTTTTATGCCCTGGCTGGTGTAGCTCAGTGGATTGAGTGCTGGCCTGTGAACCAAAGGGTTCCCAGTTCGATTCCCAGCCAGGGCACATGCCTGGGTTGTGGGCCAGGTCCCTAGTAAAGGAGTACAAAAGGCAACCACACATTGATGTTTCTCTCCCTTCTTTCTCCCTCCCTTCCCCTCTGTCTAAAAATAAAATAAATCATATATTAAAAAAAAAAGAATATGTAGTGTTTAAAATGTGGCTTTATATCTTTTCCCGTGATAATTAAACCAAGATTGCTAGTATTTGAACCTCATTAAAACCTAGATATTTCTGGATGGAGATAAAAAGTATTGTAAGTCAGAATAAAATCCACTGAAGACTAACCAAATTAAATTTTCTTTAACAATTGGTATTAATTTTACATTGAATGTTATCTATTACTAAAGTTAATGATAATTAAAAAAACACCTCAGTTATATAAACAAGTATGATTTGAAAAGCAGCCTTGTTTCTAAGAACCTGCCTTGTGTTATCAAAAATTGCATTATAAAAAACATGGTTTTTTTAAGTATATTTTATTGATTATGCTATTACAGTTGTCCCATTTTTTTTGTCTCCTTTATTCACCTCTGCCCTGCATCCCCCCTCCCACCAGCTCCCCTCACCTCCTTAGTTCATGTCCATGGGTCATACATGTAAGTTCTTTGGCTTCTCCATTTTTCATACTGTTCTTAACCTCCCCCTGTCTACTTTGTACCTACTATTTATGCTTCTTCTTCCCTCTAGCTTTTCCCCTGTAATCCCCCTCTCCTTCCTTGCTGAAACCCTCCAGGTGATCTCTATTTCTGTGATTCTGTCCCTGTTCTAGTGGTTTGCTTAGTTTGTTGTTGTTTTAGTTTTCTTTAGGTTCAGTTGTTGATAGTTGTGAGTTTGTTGTCATATTACTCTTCATAGTTTTGATCTTCTTCTTTATAAAAAACAGATGTTTCAATAAAGAAATACAGATTAGGACCAAGACAAGTTCAAACAAGCATTAACATAGTTTTTAATCTTTTTAAAAAAGCTGTTAAGTTTATGTACTTGTTCAGACTAACTTTGATGAATAAATTTAGTGTTTCATTTGATCTAGCTTTTGCCTGAGATTAATGACCTTTCTTAACCAGACACTAAGAACTCTTTCATTCAATTATATATTTTTATTGGGTTTTGCCATCTAATGTTAAGATAAAATACAAACACAAGTGCTGCTGCTCTTCTGGAGAACAAGGTACTTATTAAAGATAGTGATTGTTGTGTGCATAACAGTCAGCAGACTGCAAAATACTGTTTATTTAATTTTTCCTTTTATTCCCAATTTGTATTGAAATCACAGCTCTTAGAGAAATGTCTGTACAGGAAATATATTTTTTAATTGCTTTTAAAAATGAGGAGGTACAAACCTAGTTCTTAGTCATAAGGCTGTATCTTATTCAAATCATGCCTCCATTTAGTTGTTTGAGATGCCAGTCAAGTCTGGCCAGATAAGTGAGTTCCTTAACTCTATGGCAAGGCACATATCTGTAAAGGATAGTAGGGGAAAAGATGTAGGAATAACAAACAGAAATTGGGCCAGCTCCAAGGAAGAGCCTGATGAGTTTTTCTAAGCCAATGTTTGCAAAGAATGGTGTGAATGACAATTAGAAAGAAACTTTTCAGGGCCAAATAGCTGCTACTCTAATTGATCTTACTGATGGATTTTTCTCTATGTATGACAGTATATAAATAGATATGTTTAATTTTTTAAAAAGTTTACTATAATTTCAAAAGATAGAATTTTTCTCTCTTTTAATTTTTAAGTTTTACCCAGAGATTTCTGGTGCTTTCCTTTTTTTCCTTTTTTTAAATTGAGAGTTCCTGGTGTTTTAGTAGTGAGTTCTCAACCACATCTCTTTAACTGGCAATCTGGTTTAAAATTTGATTTGTTTTTTTCCCCCCACAGTATTCAAGAGGATAATAAAGCAAATATACTCAAACAAGTTCCAGTTTTAAAGAATCGATTTCAGAAGCCAAAACCAAATACAGGAAGAAGAACTGGAAGAAGAGAGATTTTCTCAAAGGAGGAGGAGATTACTGCCTTTGGGGAAAAGATAGCAGCAAGACTGGAAACCTCCCCAAGGGAGAAGATACCAGTAGAGACTAATACTACTAAGGAAACAGAGTCAGAGTTACAAGAAACTGGAAGAAGAGACATCTCTCCCAGGAAGAAGATACCGGAAATGATGGACATCTCTGTGGAAATGGAAACAGGTTTGAAAGAAACTGGAAGAGAGATTTCTCCAAGGAGGAAGATTCCAGAGGTGACTGATACCACTGAGGAAATAGAGACAGAGTTGGAAGAAATGGGGAGACAAGAAATATCCCTACAAGAAGATGCCCTAGAGGGCAACACTGTGGGGGAAGTGGAAACAGGTTTGAAAGAAACTGGAAGGGAGATTTTTCCAAGGGAGAAGGTACCAGAGGTGACTTATACCACTGAGGAAATAGAGACAGAGTTGGAAGAAACTGAGAGAAGTGAAATAGTCTTACAGGAAAACGCCCTAGAGGACAACACTGTAGAAGAAGTGGAAATAGGTTTGAAAGAAACTGAAGAGGAGATTTCTCCAAGGAAGAAGGTACCAGAGGTTTCTTACGCCACTGAGGAGAGTGAAACAGATTTGGAAGAAAATGAAAGAGGGGAAATACCCGCACAAGAAAAGGCCTCAGGGGTCAAAACTATAGGTGAAGAGGAGACAGATTTGAAAGAAATTGAAAAAGAAATTTCCTCAAGGGAAAAGGTACTAGTAGGGATCAGTGCCATAGGGGAAAGGGAGATTAATTTGAAAGAAACTGGAAAAAGAGACATTTTCCTGATGGAAACAGTATCAGGAAAGATGGCTACCATTAAGGTAACAGAGTCAGATTTGAAAGAAACTGGAAGAAAAATTTCCTTGAGGAAAAGTGGATCAGAAGAGATCAGTGGTAAGGAGGAAATGGTGGCAGATTTGAGCAACACTGGAAAAACAGACATTTCTCTAAGGGAAAATGAACCAGAGGAGACCTGGACATCACTACAAACTGAGACAGATGTAATGCAGAACAGTAGTGCTGACTGTACTGCTCTGCCTTCACTAGATACCAAAGTACGTATTTTTCTGTCCTTAAAAATTTTTTACAAAAGATTTTATTTATTTGTTTTTCAGAGAAGGGGAGGGAGGGACAAAGAGGGAGAGAAACATTGATGTGAGAGAGAAACATTGATTGGTTGCCTCTCATATGTGCCCTGACTGGGGATCGAACTGGCAACCTTTTCACTTTGCAGAATGACACCCAACCCACTGAGCCACACAGGTGAGGGCTGTCACTCCCCCACCCCCCAATCTGTTTTCAGAGAAACTATCAAAATAATTCCATGATTATTACCTAGTCCAATAGTGTTTAAAATCTCTAAAGCCTGAAGTCTTTCTTAGCCCTAAATTCTTTGTTTTGGGATCTTGAACTATATGTATATTTACATATATTTATAATATTAAAATATATATGTAAAAAATTTTTACATATATATTTTAGAAATATTTTCTTTAATTGTGGAAAAGTTACTATTCTTAATGTTTTTTTGAATTTACTTTTTTACATAAAAGGAATAAGTGAAATTGGAATGAATTTGTACTAACTCTAGTATGAGCATATATTGGAATTATTTCTTTTGACTATAAATGTATCAGTTTTCTCTTAATTTTCCTGCCCAATCCACTTCCACTTTTAAAAGTTCTTTTTTATTTAAAGTTTTCAGTTATATGAAATTCATCCTATTCTATCATTTTTAAGGACCTCTTTTTTTATTTGAATAGATAACATTGGCATTTATGATTTGGAAAAACCATAATATGCAATATAAAAGGAAGAGTTAGCTGGAATTTATGTTTTAACATTTGTAAATTTTATTTTATTTAAAAGTTAAAAAAACAGATTTTTAAAGAAAAGTGTTTAGAGTATAGTAGGTTTTGGTTTGATATGCTTAAGGACTCTTGTATATGTGATTTACTATGACTATTCTTCCAGAATGTTAGCAGTGAAGTACCAGTTGTGGTGCATACATCTGTAGAAGAAAAAAGAAATTCTGAAAAGGAAGTATCAAGTCAGTTCAGTCATTTGAAGACGACTTCACCGATTTCTAAACCTGATAAAACAGAAGACCAGGGGATACCATCTGCTAATGTTCCAGAGCAGTGTTCAGATACCAATTTAAGGTACAAGTATATAGGTCTGTGTGCTTTTAAAGAAAAAACATACTAAGTTCTATTTGCAGATTATGTTACATGGAAGTTTCAAGACATAATAATCTATAGCATAGTGTTAGAAATTTTAAGCTAGTTTTGGGAAGACTAGGAGATGGATTGAAGTTATTCTGAGAGCTGATTGTGGGAATTACTAACGTACAGAATTGTATGTAACACAAACTCCTAAGTCAATATGGATCTGACAAACCTGTCTTGTCTTTGTGCAAAGATGATATAATTCCTAGGATTATATCTATCTGGATTGTACCACTCATGTTTTTCAAGATCTACTTGATGCTGAAGTGTAGTTTGTTTTCCTGTTAAGAATTAGAATTAAGTGTTTACTGCCAATTGCTAAGGTTGTCCTAAAACTCCGCTCCCACTGCCCCTTCAGTTCATTCTAATTCTTGATAATCCTTGTTCCAAAAGCAAATCTGTTCCTCAAGAACAAAAGCCACTTGAAATTAAGCCAGCACCTTTCATGAGAAGTCGATTGAAAAGACCAAAACCAAACTTATCAAGAGCAGCTTTAAAAAGAGAAACTGTGGAAGGAGAAAAACATGTACCTGGGAAGAAATTGGAAATGGATAAAATGGAGACTCTTGTGATAGAACAGGATGGTGAACAAATGAACACTCTCCCTTCTCAACATGTGAGTTATATTTAAGGTGGAGGATTTCTGTTTTAGTTAATAAAACAAAACACCTGGAATTGAAATTTCACAACTGTTTCCTCATAAAATTTTTACTGTGTGTAATTTTGTTGTAGCTGTACTTAATCTGCCTTTTTGTTCCATGTGGATTGAAAAAGAATGTCAAATCTCTGGTGATGGGCAAGTGTGTCAGGGGAAGGAATTTAAGAAGCCGGGGCTCTAGTTCAAGTTCTGGCCTTTATTTACTACATGGTTCAGCGCCAAAGGATGCAACCAGTTTCTTCGTAGGAAAAATGAGACTAACAACTTTTTTATTTCACTCTCTTGGGATGGTGAAATAAAAAGTTAAGAGCTTCATATAAGTTACTTACTTGGTTCATAACATTAAGATTGTGTGGTGTAGCATCAAAAACTTGAAATGTTAACACTTGAACATACACTTTTTTTTTTTAAAGGCTTTTATTTATTTTCAGAGGAAGGGAGGGAGAACAACATCAGTGTGTGGTTGCCTCTCAAGCTCCCCCAACTGGGCACTGGTCCTGCAACCCAGGCATGTGCCCTAACTGGGAATCAAACCAGCGTTGCCTTCATTTGCAGACCAGCGCTTAATCCAATGAGTCACACCAGCCAGGGGTTTTTTGGGTTTTTTTTTAAGATTTTATTTATTTGTTTTTAGAGGGAAGGGAAGGGAGGGGAAAATAGAGGGAGAAAAACATCGATGTGCAAGAGAGACATCAATCTGTTGCCTCTCGCACGACCCCAGCTGGGGACCTGATCTGCAACGCAGGCATGTGCCCTGACTGGGAATCGAACCTTTCAGTTTGTAGGCCAGCTCTCAGTCTACTGAGCTATACCAGCCAGGGTGAAAGTACTTTTTTAAATTAAAATTCTTATTTTCCATCTTAAAATAACTTAGGTCTTACTGTGCTGGAACATTTGTACATTTTTCTTCTAATCTTACATTTAAAAAAATGACTTTTTATTGATTCATCTGATAAAAATTTCAAATTTGAAAAAATACAGAATCTAAAAAGTGAAAGTCCTTTATAATGCCCATTGTTCCCTTCCAGTTAATAATGTAGCAATTTTGAATATATCCAACTAGACTTTTCTGTATAGATACTTAACTATATAAATAAAAAATGTGAGGGTGTTTTCATTGTTTTACAAAAATGACATCATAGCTTGCCTTCTGATTTTCTTTTTCACTTAACACAACATTGTGGACATTTTTTGGATCAGTATATAGAAATCTGTCTTTTAAATGGCTCTGTACTGTTGCATTATACAGAAATTATAATGTATTCAGTCCCCTACTCATAGATTTGTCTTTTTTCAATATTTTGCTTTTTTCTTTAGTGCAATAGCCATTTCTTTTCTTTCTTTTTTTCTTAAGGGGTCAATAATATTGCTATAATAAATATCCTTGAATAATTCTCTAGATACTTATTTGAGATACTATACATTTCTAGAAGTAGAATAGCTGGGAAGTAAAATTTTTAATAGAGCTGACCTATTGTTCTCTATAAAGATTACACTAATTTATTCTTCTAATAGTACATGAAAGTTCCTGTTTTCCTATACTTTTACCAATGCTCAATAAAATTTTTTTTACCTCCTTTTAGGAAGTGTCTTCCTTAATGACATCAAGAGAAAAAGACAAATCAGGTCACAGGCAGGAGGAGGCTGTGATATTACCATGTGTACAGACAGAAAAGAACCTTTTACCTTCCAGTCCTTGTGAAGCTAAAGAGGAATCTCAGTCTACGCAAGCCCAGGAAAAGGAATTACTAGTTTCTATGGGGTAAACAATGATAGTCCCTTGAAAATCTAAAATAAGAGAGTTCTTTCAAGTACTTCATTTTTATTAAGATGCGTTAATATATTTTAAAAGCAAATATAAAGAATACTGTACTTGGTTTATTTTTATTCATATGGTAGACTGCTTGTCTGCTTATATTCACTCTTCACTGCTGAAGATCTTATAAAGCACTGCATTTAAAAATACATGTATATGAGGTATGAATTATTTCTTTTAAAAATTGTGGTAAAATACATCTAATATATATCATATAACCTAATTTTTTGGGTGAATAGCCATTGGTGTTAAGTACATTCACATTGTGCATCCATCACCACTGTCCATCTCCAGAACTTTATTTTCCCAAAATAAAAGTCTGTACCCATTAAACAGTAACTCTCCATCGCCCCTTCCTCTAGTGCATGGCGGCTGCGATTGAACTTTCTTTCTATGAATGTGAATATTGGAGGTCCCTCATACCAATTTATTACCTTTTAAGAATTGAAATAACTATGTTCTTTTATAAAATAAGGTATAATTATAATCAGAAAGTACTATAGTTTTCCTTTGATGCTATAAAATATTTTTATAAAGAGGATATTTTTATTACAGGATACTGAAATTTTGTATTTTTACAGTAGTTTTCATCTTTTTACAGTCAGGTCCCTCTGTTTTCCCCTGTCCCTTTTTCTAGGACTCGTAATATAAACACTTCTCAACAAGAAGCAAAGGAAAGTGTTATCCAAACTGCTCAACCAGTAAGGAGCCGATTTCAGAGACCCAGACCAAACATAAGAAAGGCTGGACAGAGGCAAATGGTAGAAAAAAGTGAAGCCAAAGGCATGGTTAAGGAAGAAAGAACAATTATACAAAGAGATGAAACTAAAAAGAAATTCCTGACTGTGGTGAGTTATTGTTATATAATTAAGTTGAGCCTTTTAGTACATATTAAAATATCAAATGATAGCTCAAACTTGTCTTAGGTTATCTGACACTCCAGTCAATGAATACATAATAATGTGTCTGGTTTTCTTTCAGATTTACCATTCCACATTTAAAAAAAAGTGAATATAAAATTTTTTTTCTAACTAGTGAACCTATTCATTGTGAAGAACTGTTAATTAATACAAAATAATGCAGTAATTATCCCGAAGCTCACCACTTTGAGAAAACCACTAAAAACTTCTTGACATATATTACCATATCTATCTCCATTCATGCATATATGTGGAAACTTATGTAAATTTAAATACTAAAATCACTGTATACATGCTATTTTATGGCTTACTCTTTTTCATTTAATATATCAATATTAACTGATATTCCATGTCAAGAATACAGAGATACATCATTTTTAACTGCTTCATAACATTCTGCTCTTTTGAATGATAGTTTAACCATTTTTTACTGATGGATCTTTTGATACTAGAAACAGATCTAAGTAGTGTAATGCTCATTTCAACAGTTCTTGTTTATCTGTTCTTTTCTCTGTTAAGGGCAAATCTAGATTTAAAGTGATTGTGATCCTTATTTGAACTTTCTGACTTAAAAAAAAAAATCATTAAACTTTTTTTTTGTTTGTTTCACAACGGATGGTTGTTATAGTTTTTAAAGCATCATTTAAGCATTGCTGCAGTAATGGCAGTTTTGTTTTGGGCAAAAAAATATGAACATACCCAGTTTGAGCCTTCATTTCAAAAACTAAGTACCTTTCTTAATGATTGGAATATTTTAGGAGCTGTATTCTGTTGTTTAAGGAAAAAAACAAACCAAGTATGGTTTTGTCATTTCAGCCAAATTCTCAAATTGTAACTGAAATTGAATCCTCCACAGCTTCTGAAGGAAGAATGTATGAAAGTCAGAGTCACGTGGCTCTTGAAGAAAATCATGTTAACAAAATTAATGTTTTAGATAAAAAGATGAGGTGAGTATGCTTTTAAATCAGGGAAACATCAGATTTCCCAAAGGTAAAGGTTGAATTTTTACAAGATAATTTCTCATCTTGAAAATTTTATGAAAGGATAGGTAATAATTATGAAACTAGAAATTTTTAAATCTGCTTCTTCAAATACTGTAATACATGACTGATGTTCTTTTAATTTGTAAATTCCCTGGAAAGTTTGTCAAGCAGGCTAATTTTATTTTAAAATTAAACTTTTATAGTAGACTGGTTCTTAAGTTCTTCATATCTTTAGAAGTTTATAATCTGTTGATTAAAATTAATAAACAGAAAGTGTTATGGAGTACTTATTATATGCTATACTTGGAGCTGTGTTCCAAACCAAATGGTAACAATGATATCTTTTAAATGAGATATAAATCGAATATGCCAGAAGGGTGAAGATATATGAGCATTACTACTTTTATTTATTTATTGCAATTTGTTTTATTGTTACTGATATTAAAGCAAGATCTGTTAGGTTCTTTTTTATACATTAGGAAAATAAAACACCTTTTTGTTTTAATTGTTGTTCAATTACAGTTGTCCCAGCTTTTCGTTGCTCTCCCCTGCCCTGTGCGACCATCCCCTCAGCACCCCCTGCCCCCTCAGTTGATCCCTACTCTGTTGTCCATTATCATGGGTTATTTATACATGTTCCTTGACTGGACCCTTCTCCTTCTTTTCCCTGTTTTATCCTTCCCCCTCTCCCCTCTGGTCACTGTCAGTTTGTTCCTTATGTCCATGTCTCTGGTTCTGTTTCGCTCGTTTGTTTGTTGATTAGGTTACACTTATAGGTGAGATCATACGGTATTTGTATTTTCATCAACTGGCTTATTTCACTTAGCATAATGCTCTCTAGTTCCATCCATGCTGTCACAAAGGGTAAGAACACCTTCTTTCTTTCTCCTGTGTAGTATTCCATTGTGTAAATGTACCACAGTTTTTTGATCTACTCATTTACTGATGGGCACTTAGGCTGTATCCAGAGCTTGGCTATTGTAAGTAATGCTGCTATGAACATTGGGGTGCATAGGTCCTTTTGAATTGGTGTTTCAGGATTCCTAGGGTATAATCTCAGCAGTGGGATCGCTGGATCAAAAGGCAGTTCCATCTTTAGTTTTCTGAGGAAATTCCATACTGTTTCCCGCAGTGGCTGCGCCAGTCTGCATTCCCACCAACAGTGCACCAGAGTTCCCTTTTCTCTACAGCCTCACTTGTTTGTTGATTTGTTAATGATGGCCATTCTGACTGTAATGCAGTGGTATCTCATTGTGATTTTAATTTGCATCTCTCTGATGGGTAGTGATGTTGAGCATTCTTTCATATGTCTATGTGCTCTCCAAAATACCTTTCTTATTCTGGATATAGTCCTCAATACATCTAATTTACTGCACTACCTTTGTAACAGGATATGTTTCAGTGAAGTATTTATTAACTTCCCTCCAGGATATCTTTAGCACATAAAAATTTACTTTGAACAGTGCAACTTCCTTTAATTATATAGAATTAACTTGTTTTTTTGAGGGGGGGGGTCATTGCAGAAGAGATGTTATATATCCTTTTTTCACTCTCTGTGAAGCCATAGAAATAGAATTTGAGCATGTTATGTCATATAACTGCATGAGTAGTGCTGTTGATTTTGGATGGCTTTAAACAGTTTGTTTTTATTTAGGCAGGTTTCTTTCTTTTTTTTTCTTATTTTTTTAAATCATCACTCGATATATTTACTGAATTTAGAGAGAGGGGAGGAGGGGTGGAGAGAAAGAAAAAGAGAGAGAGAGGTAGAGGTCGATGTGAGAAACATTGATTGGTTGCCTTCTGCATGCCCTCTACTCCCCACGCCCAGCCAGGGATCAAACCTGCAAACTAGGTAGGTACCCTCACTAGGGATCCAACCTGCAACCTTTTGGTGTATAGGATGATGCTTCAACCGACTGAGCCACTTGGCCAGGGCTAGGCAGATTCCTTATATGAAGCTTTTATTGTTTTATTATGAATTTCTCTCATATCATTTGTTTCTCTGTGTGTGGGTGTGAGTGTGTGTTGAAAGGCCTTCTCATTGCTTTTATTTTAAAACTAAGGCCAGGTTTTTCTTTACATTAATTTCAAGCTTCCTTGCTAAGTCATTTTTTCATTTCATTAGACTGGATGTTGAAATAAAGTGGTTGGTGCTTAGAAATATTTTCATTAAAATGCATTATAGATAACATTTGTATTATAAATGCTATTGGATTAGGTTGATGATTGCTGCTACTGGGTAATGCATCTCTAAAAATGATTCCAGAAAACACTTTCTGAGATGTTAATTCCCAAACATTAAAGATGAACCTGTTTCAATCTCTGTCTTTTCTTAGTTACTGTTTATGGATTTCTTGTCCATGTATAATTTAATCTCTTTTTGATCTTATAGAATTACGTAGTTTTGCCACTGAAAAGAATGTTAAACATTCATTCATTTAACAAACATTTTAGTATTTTGTGTGCCAGGCATTGTTGTAGGTGCTGGAAATATAGGACAGTATAGGAACAAACAAAATCCCCTGTCCTTGTGGTGGTTACATTCTAATTTGGAGAATAGATTATAAACACATAATTTGACTAAACTGGTAATAAATAAGTAGAGAAGAATAAAGCAGGTAGAGGAGTAGGAAGTATCATGATTGGGTTTTGATTTTTAGAGAGGGGGAGGAGAGAGATCAATTTGTTGTTCCACTTATTTATGCATTCATCAGTTGATTCTTGTATGTGCCTTGACCAGGGATTGAACTCACAACCTTGGCATATCTGGACAATGCGCAAACCAACTGAGCTATCAGCCAGGGCAGGTATTTAGTTTTTAATTAGCAGTGATCAGAGACTGCTTCATTGAAAGGGTCTGATTGGTGAGTAGGCCTAAAAGAAGTGAAGGAGCAAGTCAAGGGAATGAATAGGGAAAGAGGAAATAGCAGTTCAAGAGCACTTCAGGGGAGAACATACCTGGCCTATTTGAGGAACAGCGAAATGGGCCAGATTGAAACAGGGAGAGAGAGGAAGAGTAATAGATAAGAAAGGTGAAGGTTTAGTAGAGAGAAGGTTTGTTAGGATTATGTAGGACCTTTGTAAGAGTTTTGATTTTTATTCTAAGTGAGCCTTTAAGGACTAGTGACCTTCAAGGTCAACCTTTCCTAATGTTCTCATTTATAATTGACTACATAAACTTTTAGAGGATTTAGATGGATTGCTCAAAGTAACATTGGGAATTTAGTATGAAAACTTAAGTTTTCAGGATTTATGATTTACAGACTAGCGATTTCCTAAAGGCAGAGCTTCCTGAAAGAAATTTTTCATATGCCAAGAGATTTTATGCTCAGCCTTTGCATTTTTACATTTCTTATATAGAAACCTATTTTCCACCTAAATCTACTCCCCCCTTTTAACCTTCTCTGTTCATGAAGTTTATTGTAGCTTTTAGCTATATCTTGACTGATACTTTCTTCAGAGTATATATTCTGTATAGTTTTTAATTTAACTTATTCTTAGGTACAGCATCTTCTGGTCCTTATTGACTTCAGTAGCACATTGCTGCTTACATATGTATTTTATTCTTAAATATCTTTGTAGAATCACACTTGTTTATAAATAGCTTATACTTAAGTTAAATATAATTTGTTTTCCCAAATGCATTAGCCTACACTAAATGTATTGGTTAGCATTGTAATCTTGTTAGAACTTCTGTGGACTTCCTTGATGTTTCACTGCCAGACGGGCTTAGGTTGGAACATTTGAAAATGTAACTTAGTACAAAGCTTTTTCTTCTGGGTAATTTATTAGAAATATTACTTAAGATTAGTTTTTAATACAGATATTTTAGAGGACTGATGATATTTTAGAGGAATAACTGGACCCATATCCAGTTATTCTTATTTTAAAAATTTTTTAAAAACGATTTTATTTATTTATTTTGAGAGAGAGGGAGAGAAGCATTGCTGTGCAAGAGAAACATTGACCGGTTGCTTCTTGTACACCGCCAGCTTGGGACCTGGCCCACAACCCAGGCATGTGCCTCGACCAAGACAAACTGGTGACTTTTCGGCACTCAATCATCTGAGCTACATCAGCCAGGGCCAGTTATTCTTGATAAATCTCCACATTTTTATTAGTTTTCAGCTTTCTAATTCAGAATTCATGTCTTTGCCTGTTATTTCTTCCCAGGAAACCTTAGGACAGCTGTTCGGGTTGCCTTGGACGATATGATTACTCTAGTGAATATTGAAATCTTATCTTTCTATATTTTGGCTGATAGAAGGGGTTACATTGAGATTCTTATGACACTGGCTATCAATAAACTGTATTTTATGAGCTGATAGGCATGTGGAGGAAGAATAGACTCTAGCTTTCAAGCCTGCCCTTGAACCAGTAGAACCATGGTTGTTGTGACCGTTGTGTATTTGTTGATGCCTCAGGCCCAGTTGAAGCATTTGTTTAATGTGCCATTATGAAACCCATCTTCAACTACTAGAATTTTTTGTTTGTTTTTTCCTAATTACTACTCTGAAAATTACTTAAAGTAGAATGAAACCACAAACCAGATTCAGTGAAAATAAAAAAGATTAATATTGTTGTGAAACTATTCCCCAGGCTCTATTGGAAATGGACATTATAAAAGCTATTATGTTCTTCCTTTATTATCAGCATAACCAACTTATATATAGTCCTTTGAACATAGGATTGGTTTTTGTCAAATATTGTTTAATAGCTGTTACATTAAGAAATAATTTTGATTTTTGTTCATGATTTGTGCTTCATTCTAGACATGAACATAAAACGTGTGTTTCTAGTCCAGCACAGTTGATAAGAAGGCAGTTCCAAAAACCTAAGCCAAATTTGGAAAGAGCACATGATAAGAAGGAGGAACCAGGTGTAAGAAAAGACACAACAGATCAGAATGAGGCAGGGAAACCAGAAGATAATTTGTTGCAACAAAGAGATTCTCACACCCATCTCCTTCAAAAAGTAAGTTTTGAAAAAATACAGTTTTTTTCAGTAGGCTGTATTTTGTCAGGATCATGAAGCAGAGCATTAAAAATATATATAGTTTTGCCTTTTGTATTGTTACTATTTTCATGAAAATTGAGTAACATTCTCAGTATTATAAAAACTTAGAAACCCAGTTTGTGTGTGTGTATAAGCAAGAAAGCTTAGATCTCTAGACCAAACTACCAAATTAAATTACCATAGAGAATGTTTTTGTGGTAATATTAGCTGCTGCTTCTTAAATTTAAGGAAAAAACTGAGCTTCTGACATCTCTGGAGGTTTCAGCAAGAAAAGATTGTGTAGGTTCCGAAGAGGCTGGTTTGGTCAGGAAAGATGCTCAGTCAGAAGCTGGACCATCAGGAGGTGTTGGACAGAAAACTGTGGGGGATAATTCTGTCTCGTCGACGATTAAAGAGCAGCATCTCAATAAACTAGCAAGGTAAGATTTTATGTAACAAATACTTTCAGAAGAGGAAATAAAAAGTTATTCTTTACAGATGTCTTACCTTAATTTATTGATAGAGTGAAAGATGGCTTGTAACAGAGTATAAATTGTTTTTTATTGATGGGTCTATTTCCCTCCTTTGATTTTTATTTACTAAAATTTACATTTTTCTGACCTTTTTAGGAAGATTTTATTTTCCTGACATTTAAAATCTCTGGGTATTAAGCATGTTAGACCTGGGCATAAACTTCACCAGAGACTAGTATGTAGTACCTAAATAATTAGGATACTAATTTCAGTGGAATCACAAACACAAGTGAAGGACTGTAATTCTGAAGAAAAGTAGAAAGCGACTCTAATTGCCATGTTCTTGGCTGAGTGTTTGGATACTTAATGTCTTAGAATTAGAATCTGGAGTTTTATATGTTTTTTTATTCCTCCTTTTGATATCATTCAGTTTAGATTTGATTGTAATTATCTTTTATCTCTGTCTTTTCATGTCAAATACTGGATAAGACTTGTTTATTTTTTTATGTCATTAAAGTCCTTTATTTCTCCTTAAAAAAAAAAAAAAGAAAAAGAAAAGTAGAAAGAAACCTAAGTTCTTAAAAACAACTATGTTCTGATGGATTTTCTGCCTCCTCTTTTTTCTTTTATCCTATTCTCTTTACATACTAGGAGAAAGCTCATATTCTATATTAATTGGCTCATTGATCTTTATTCCTTTTTTTTAAGATTTTATTTATTTTCAGAGAGGCGGGAGGGAGGGAAAAAGGGAGGAAGAGAAACATCAGAGAAACATTAGTTGGCTGCCTCTTGCATGCTCCCAACCCCCAACTGGGGACCTGGCCTGTAACCCAGGCACGTGCCCTGGGTGGGAATGGAACTGGTGACCTTTTGGTTTGCAGGTCAGCAGTCAGTCCACTGAGCCACACCAGCCAGGGCATCCTTTTTCTTCTGATTCCAGTTTTGTATTTCATCTCTACTTAAATAACAAGGGGGAAAATGGCCCAGAAATAAAAACTTACTATGAAAAATTTGTGGATTATACCTAAGAATTAACTCTGAATGAGAAACTTAAGTTTCATTTTTCTTTTCACAGTATAAGTTTTTGACAGAATGAGCGATGGGAGTTTTCATTTTAATGGCTTGAATTGGGATTTCACTCTTAAAAGTTTGGTTTTCATTAAAATTATCCTTGTGCATGTAGTGACTGTGTTATTATTTTTGATTAAACCTCCAGCCATTCACAAATGTTAAAAGAATCAAGTTACTTAAAAGTTGCACTAAATCGAAGAACAGCTCTCTCTTCTGCCTCTGGACGAGAGATAGATCATGGTGTAAGGAGAATGCATCGGAAGATCAAACCAAATGCCACCAAAGGGCGTGGATCAAAACGAATTCGTAGTAAGACTTCTAAGAAGGAACCCCGAGCTTCCAAGGCTATGCTGGTGACTCTTCGGGCTTCCCAGGAAGAGGAAGAAGATGATGTTGAAGATTTTGAGTCTGACTTTGAAGAAGAAAGCTATCATCTTGCTCCAGAAGAAATAAACAAAGCTCCAGTGTTTGTACCTGTTGGTCTCAGATCTCCTGAACCTGTTCCTGCTCAGGTTGAGGAAACGATGGAAGAGGTAGTTTGTTCTTTGAATGCTTAGAACTTTATCTTACTTGTATATTTCTTTTAGTTGATTTTTTTTTAGTGATTATTAGGATTTGTAGAGTTCATTCTCTAAATTACGTCTACCAAATGTAATTTTTACATGCTTAGGCTGTTTTTTGGTCGGTAGAGAAGGTAGAAGGGACATATATTAATATCTATATATTCTTAATTGTGGTGAAATACACATAACATAAAATTTACCATCTTAACCATTTTAAGTGTGTAGTTCAGTGGCATTAAGTGCATTCATTGTGCTATATCATCACCATCCATCCACAGAACTTTTTTCATCTTATAAAACTAAAAGTCTATACCCATTAAACAATAATTCCCCATTACCCTTTTCCCTTTAACCTGTGCCAACCACCATTCTACTTTTGTTTCTTTGACTTTACTCTCAATACCTCATTTAAGTGGAATCATACAGTATTTGTCCTTTATATTAGTGGTTTATTTCACTTAGTGTAATGTTTTCAAGGTTTATCTGTGTTGTATCATGTGCCAGAATGCCCTCCTTTTTTTTATATTGAGAATATGTTTATTAAAGATAGGGACAGACACAAGGAAGGGCTTAGGACAGAAGAAGCAACAGGAGAGAGCTTAAGTGGTGCTGCTTTGCCTCACTAAGAATTAAAGTCTCAGCAGAATGTCCTTTTTGAAGGCTGAATAATATTCCATTGTGTGTATATATACCACATTTTGTTTATTCATCTGTCAGTGGACGTTTGGGTTGCTGCCACCTTTTGCCTATTGCAAAGAATGCGGCTGTGAACAGGGGTGTACAAATATCTCTTCTAATTCCTGCTTTTAATTTTTTTGGGAATATACCTAGAAGTGGAATCGTTGGATTGTGTGATAAATTATAAATCTAATTTTTTGAGCAACCACTATACTGTTTTCCATGGCAGCTGCATGGTTGTACATTCTTGTCAATAGTGTACAAGGGTTCTAATTTCTCCACATTCTCACCAACACTTTTTATTTATCATTTCTTTTTTCTTTTTCTTTTTGGATAGTAGCCATCCTAATGGATGTGAGGTGGAAGAACATACTACTTCAACTTACTTTATTATAAAAGCTTCTTACTCTTTTGCCTTTAGATCTAGTATTCCAACTTTGTAAGTTTAAAGTTTTCTGTGTTGCTTCAATTTTCAGTGACTTACGTGGCATTAGCCTAGCATATATGGATCAGTTTTGTAGTCAGTACTCATTTGAAATAGAATCAGGAGTTAACCGAGATGGTATTGATGATAATAATAAAAGAAATGGTAAACAAAACAATTCAAGTAATGTTAAGTTAACCCAGAATTAATGAATTACTGAATCTGTAAATTTACATTTATGAATGGCAGTCTAAAACCACCTTAATTCACTGTTAATAACAACATGCTAGGAGTGGTAAAGTTACTGAATTAGAATAGTTGAAGCTAAACAAAAATGATGCAAAATGAAGTTGTTTCTTGTAACTAAAAGTTCAAAGTAAAGATAATGAATTTAAGTTTTAGTTGAAACTAAGAAAATGCAAAAGGAAGGTTAATTTTGTGCAAGGACAGCTGGTTAACACTGCATATGAATTCATTTAGCAATATTTATATTTTATAAATTTCTTTGGCTGAAAGACAAATTACTAATGAAAACTAGTATCAGAAATTAAATTCTGAAAATTAGGTTCTAGTATTTAACCCTGAATTGGTACAGAATGCCTTCTTAAATAGCATTAATCATAATAACTGAGTAAAGAAAGCTTAAATTACATTCCTTATAGCAAGATTATTAAGGCAGGGAAGTTGTTTATATATTAGAAAATGTTTCCTTTAAAAACCATTGAAATACAGTGGTATATTATTAAATCATAAAGGGATATAGAGTATTGATACATACTACAACATGAATCTTAAAACCTTGACAACATTGTGCTAAGTGAAAGAAGCCAGTTATTTAAAAAAAAAAAAAAATCACATATTATATGACTCCATTCATATGAAATGTCCAAAATAAGAAAATCTAGAGACAGAAAGTAGATTACTGATCTCTTAGGAATTTGGGGTTGAGGGGTCAAGGGAGTGATAACTAATGAGTATAGGTTTTGTTGTTTTTTTTTTTAAAGCAATGAAAATGTCCTAAAAGTGACTGGTGATGGCTGTACATATTTGTGTATAATCCAAGAAACTTTAAATGGGTGAATTATATGGCATTTAAATTATATCTCAATTAACCTGTTAAAAAGTAAAGCTTTGAAACTGTAGGATATTCAAAGAACCAACTTTAAATTATTTGACATGTTCTAATTTTTCACCCAACTTTTCAGAAAATATTTTGTCTTTTCAAATCACTTGAACTATTTAATCACCCCAGACCTGTAGGATATTAGCAAAGACTTTTCCTCTAATGTTTGTGTCTGAGAAAAGAGACACAGAATACACAAGTGTTACTATAATAAATGTCTTGACGGCAGATTTTCATACTTGCCTCTATTCAGTTTCTACTGAATTACACAGTTTTTTATACTCATCTCTCTGTTAATAAGGGAATAGGAGCCAGTTTGTCTTGGATTTAGTCTAGGAAATAAAATCTTAGTCTTTTTAGCCCCCTGTAAAATTACAGGGATCTTTAATCAATAAGATTGCCAAATGAAGGGTAAATGTGAGTGAACCTATTATTTTACACAGCCATGACATGGCTATCAAGAATGGTACAGGTTTTGGGGTTGTGGGAGAGAGTTGTTTCCTTGACAGGGGTCGGGGTAACATGTCTATCTAAGTGCTTTCAGCCCATCTCTATTATAGTACTGAGGACAGTGTATGATTAGTTGATTTTGTATGTTTTTTTTAGATTGTGAGATCCTTGAGGGGAAGGGCCAGACTTGTCTTATGCAGCTTTGTCTCCTTGTACCTGCAGCCCTTGAGTTTTTAGGAGCGCTCCGTAAATACTAACAGACCGATGAGAGAGATTAAGGGGAAATGGGGACAAAGTGGGGATGATGGAAAGTTAGATGCTGGGGACTGGGGAGATTAGTCTTAGAAATTTTGGTTATTGGTTATAAGAATCATAGACCCTTCAAAAGCTTGAAATGTTTTACTTTTGCCAAGTTGATATAAAAAAAGTTTAAAAATAATAACTGTATTTCAGTTTTTTAATTGTGTATAAATGTGGATTTTTTTTAGTTTAACATTTTATTTGTCAGTGTATAGTATGCCAAAATGAAATAATGAAATTTTTCATTTTGACAGCTTGAAATAACAGTGAATGTCCCAGATATAGGATTCATAACTGTCGATGAACATCAGCTCTCTAACACAGATGTGACTGCTCAGGAAATGGAACAAGAAGAAAATTTGAATGTATTATCAGTCGTAAGCATCCATTTTAATATGTCCTTTGTGTTTTTGTTTTGTTTTTAATTCTTTGCTTACCTTCAAAAGACTGAAAGTTTATTTTGAATACTTTAGGTTTACAAGCAGTTCTTAGCTAATTTCTGTCATCTAGAGAGCTATAGCTATGAATAGTGGAAACTAGTGAAAAATCCATAGGTTTTATATTTGACTTGAAAAGCAGTGATCTTTGTGTATATGTATGGATATAGCTCTTAATATCTTCATAGGCTTATGTTACATTAAATCTATACCAAATATAAATTATTTGGAATATATTTAATTGCATTTTGCTTGGCATTCTTTCTTATTTGGTTAGTGTTTATCTTATTTTTGCAAACAAAGACTTGGGATTACAACTTTTTAAAAACAGCTTTATTAAGATATGATTCACACAGCATACAGTTCATCCATTTAAAGTGTACAACTCAGTGATTTTTAGTATACAGATATGTGCAAACATCATCACAGTTAATTTTAGAACGTTTTCATCACTGCACAAAGAAACACCATACCCATTCCTTCTATCCTTCCTCATGCATAGCCAACCAACTTGTTTCTAGAGATTTGTCTGTTCTGGGCATTTCATATAAACAGACTCATATAATATGGTCTTTTGTGTCTGGCTTCTTCTACTTAGCATAATGTTTCCAAGGTTTCATCATTGTGGCATGAATCAGTACCTCATTCCTTTTTGTGGTCAAATAATATTACTATGAATATACCACACTTTTGTTTATTCATTTATTTATGGACAATTGGTTATTTCCGTCTTTTGGCTATTATAAATAATTGTGCTATGAACATTTATGTACAGGTTTCTGTATTGGCATATTTTTTCATTTCTCTTGGGTATAGTCCTAGGATTCCTGTAATTGCTGTGTTATATGATGACGCTGTTTAATCATTTGAGGAATTAGCAAACTGTTATCCAAAGCTGCTCTATCATTATACATTCCCACCAGCAGTGTATGAGGGTTCCGGTTTCTTCACATCTTTGTCACCATTTGTTATTTGACTTTCTGGCTTGAACAACCTAGTGGGTGTGCAGTGGTACTTCATTATGATTTGGATTTGCATTCCCTAATGATGACTGAGATTTAGCATCTTCTCATGTACTTATTGACCACTTTTAAATCTTTGGAGAACTGTCTATTCAGAGCCTTTGTCCATTTTTAAAATTATTGGTTGACTTGTATTTTTATTATTGAGTTGTAAGAATATTTTATATATAGTAGCGCCCTCTTATTCACAGAGTATATGTTTTTTTCTGTACATACATACCTATGATAAAGTTTGATTTATAAATTAAATACAGGAACAGATTAACAACAATAATAATGAACTGGGACTGTTATGATGATGTAGTGTAATACAAGTTATGTGGCTGTGACCTTTCAAAATGCTGTACTGTGTGTACAGTACAGATGTGCTGGACACAGGGGTGACCCATGATGCCTGCGGCAGGCCAGAGGAGGACAGCTCGAGGTTTCTTCCTGCTACTCAGAACAGTGTGCGACGGAAAACTTACACATTGTTTATTTCTGGAATTTTTTATTTAACATTTTTGGACCATGGTTGGCCACCGGTAACTGAAACCATGGAAAGTGAAGCTGTGGATAAGGGGGGGACGACATGATCTATGAATATTTTCTCCCATTCTGTGGGTTATCTTCATTTTCTTGATGATTCCCTTTAAAACACGAAAGTTTTAATTTTGATGAAGTCCAGTATATCTATTTTTTTCTTTTGTTGTTCACGTATCCAAGAATCTTTTGCCAAAGCCAAGGTCCTGATGATTTATTCTAAAAATTTATTTTTAGAGAGAGGGGAAGGGAGGGAGAAAAACAAAGAGAGAAACATCCATGTGAGAAGCATTGATTGGCTGCTGCTTGTATGCGCCAGATGGGGGACCAAACTTGCAACCGAGCCTTCTGCCCTGACCAGGAATTGAACTGGTGACCTATCACTTTGCAGGATGACACCTGTCAGGGCTGATTTACTCCTATTTTTCTTATAAAAGTTTTATAGTTTTAAATATAGTTTTACATTTTAGTCTTTAATCCATTTTGAGTAAATTTTTGTATGTTGTGACGTTAGAGTCCTACTTTAGTCTTTTGCATATTATCCACTTGTCTGTCTCACCTTTTATTCTTTCCCCATGGAATGGTCTTGCATTTTTGTCCAAAATCAATTGGTTGTAGATGTATAGATTTATTTCTGGACTCTCAGTTCTGTTCCATTGATTTAGATGTCTGTCTTTGTGCAGGTGATGCCCTGTTGATTACTGTTAGTTTGTAGTAAGTTTTGGAATTGGGATGTGTAAGAATTATTTTATTCTTTTTTTTCAGGATTGTTTTGGCTATTGTGGGTCCTTTGTAATTCCATATGAATTTTAAAATTAACTTGTCAACTTCTACAAAGACATCAGCTAGGATTCTGATTGGGATTGCACTGGACCTGTAGCTAAGTTGGGGGGGCGGTGGTAGGCATTGCCATCTTAATAATGTTGAGTCTTCCAGTCAGCGAACATGGGATATTTTCCCATTTATTTTGATCTTTGATTTTTTTAAAGCATTTTGTAGTTTTTAGAGTATAAGCTTTGTACTACCTTTGTTAAATTTATTTTCATGTACATTTTAATTTTTGATGCTATTGTAAGCAAAACTTTCTAATTTTATTTTTGGGTTGTTTATTGCAAGTGTATAGAAGTACAATTGATTTTTGTATATTGGTCCTCTGTCCTGCAAGTTTGCTACATGTGTGGTTATTTCTAATAGTTTTTAATGGATTCCTTAGGATTTTCTACATACAAGATCATGGCATGTGTGAACAGAGATGGTTTTATTTCTGCCTTTCTGCATGAGTTTCCTAGGGCTGCGATAACAAAGTACTATGAACAGGGCAGCTTAACAGAAAGTTACTCTCTCAGCTTTGGAGGCAGAATTCCAGCATCAAGGTGCCATCAGTGGTGGTTCCCTCTGGAGTGTCTGCGGGAGAAATCATCCCAAGCCTTTCTCTTGCCTTCTGGCAGTCCTTGTCACTGCTTGGCTTGTGGCAGCACAATTCTAGCCTTTGTCTCCAGTGCCATGGCTTTCTTTTTGGATGTGTGTCTATATTTCTTCTCACAAGAACATCGGTCATATTGGATTAGGGCCAATCCTAATTTTAACTTGATTACATCTACACAGACCGTATTTCTTAATAAGGTCATGTTTACAGTACTGGAGATTAGGACTTCAACATATCTTTCTGGGGAACACAGTTCAGCTTATATCACTTTCCAATTTAGATGTTCTTTATTTCTTTTGCTTGCCCAGTTGCCCTGGCTAGAACCTCCAATACAATGTTGAATACAAGTGGCAAAAGTGGACATTCTTGTCTTGTTCCTGGTCTTAGGGGGGAACATTTAGTCTTTCACCACTCAGTTTGATGTTAGCTATGGTTTTCTTCAATAATACCCTTTATCGTATTGAAGAAGTTCTATTCTGTTTCTAGTTCGTGTGAATATTTTACCATGAAAGGGTGTTGGAGTTTATGGTGTGCTTTTTCTGCATCTATTGAGATGATCATGTGATTTTTGTTTTTTATTGTATTGATGTATTGATTAACTTTTGGATGTTAGACAACAAATTGCATCTCTGGGATAAATCCTACTTGGTCACGATGTGTAATTTTTATATGTTGCTGGATTCAGTTTGCTAGTAATGTATCGAGGATTTTTGTGCCCTTATTCATAGTAGATATTGGTCTATTTCTGTTATGAATCTGACACCAGATTACTGTGTCAGAAACCGAGTTCTGCTCCTCCTAGGAAGAAAGCCCTTTAGTTGGGACCTGTGGGGAGAAGGGACCTGTTTTCTTGGCTGCAGCAGTTTGAGGTGGAGTCTCTGCCTTGCTGAGCTGGGAGGAATGAGGCAGAGAACAGTTATCAGATTTTCATCAGTTTTCTTAAATGGGTGTTTTCTTATCCTGTGCCCTCGGGCCCATTTCCAGAGGCTTTAATGATCATGTTTAAATAAATTTCACCAGTTTCAATGCGGGGAGGGGCAGCAGAGCTCCTCATGCTGTCATGCTGGACATCAGACTGTAACTTTTTAACGTGTTAAAAATCCACTTAAGTTTTAAGCTACCTAGTAGGGTAAAAAAATTCCAGTGTTCTTCAGAACTTGGTTTTCATTGAGTCAAAACTAATGGCAGTTGTGACTAAAGTTGATGAAAGTGAAGAAGTAAAGTAAGAATGGTAGAGGTACACTGCAATATAATGAGTTAAAATTTGCAAATAATAGAAGGCCAAGGTAAAATAAGGAACAAGAGACGAAAGAACTTGGCTTTTAAATTATTTCTGTTTTTGTTTATGAAAGTTACGAATAAGGGGGAAAATTAGTTTTCACTCCATCGTAATGAAAAGCACAGACAGATCTGAACAACATGGTGCTTTTTGAGATGCAGAACATGTATTTGGGAAAATGCATAAGATATTACTCTTCCTCTTTTAGGAAATGACCACAGGTGAACATACCCAAGATGAAACAGGTAACTGTTAATAGGAAACTGTTAAAAACTACTTGGTTAACACTAGCATGGTAATTTAGTAGTAGTGGTAGTTCAAAAATGAGTCATTTTGCTGGAGAGTTGAACAACAAGATTAAGCTTTTGAATGTGTTATCGCTAGAGGAAACGTGGATTTTGGAACATTACTTTAGAAAATGAGTTAAATGTTTAATAAGTATTTATTTCCTCTAATCTGCATAGATTTGTTTTTTGAAGATATTATGTTACTTAATGGGTGGGAGGCATTTGCAGTGGTTTGAAGGCAACAGTTCTTTATTTGTAGTATATAAGCCAAATAAAACATTACCACAGTAAGGGATTAGTAGTACAGAAGATGTTGAAGCTTGTTACCAGAGGATAAACACCTGAATTTAAAGACTTTTCTAAGTAAACATACTTAAGTTTTCAGATTCATTCTTCTGTTTTAATGTTGGTATATTTTCTCACAAGATACCAACAACGATGGAAGCGCTGAAGCTGCCATAACTTTACTTACAATGGGAGATCTAGTGTTGCAGTCAGAGATCAGTACAGAACAGAGTGATGGTAAGAATGAAAGATAAGTCCTCAAAAAAAGAAACTTAAAAATCCAATTTTTAAGAAATTTATACCCACATTTGAGTAATAAGTGAATACTTGCCTTTTATATATGAAGTTGGTACCACTTTGTTTTTTTTCCAGAAAAGGTAATATGTATGCATTGATCCATCTAATTGTCCTTTTGGATGTAGTGGCTACCATTTTGAGAGTGCACTTGGTTTATTAAGAATAATTTATATTTGTGTGGAATAGTTACCTTGTCATCATTAACATCATTGGTTAACTGAGCTCATTGATCACTGATTGCACACATTTCTTTAGCAAAGGAGCTGCCTCTTTGGATAGTTTCACAATCACATGGCAATTGAATACAGTACGAAGGGGCAATAGCTATCATTGAGATCATTTGGTTTAAAATGTTGTTAGTTTGCACCAAGCCAAAAGATATGTCAACTCAGATTTTTAATATTTTAGGCTGACTTTAACAGAGAAGCAGTGGTCTTGATTATATAAGTACCTTCTACTGTAGTCCATTAAATGTATAATTTAATTATATTCTTGTTAATTATTTTGACTGGTGATGAATAGCCTGCCATTTATTTAGGTGTTAGACTTTATTTTTTATTTAAAAGATTGTTTTAACCTTCAACTGAGGGTCTGTTTATTGATTAGAGTGAAAAGGGGAAAGATACACAAGGAGAAACATCAATGTGAGAGAGAAATGTTGATCAGTGTCCTATTGTACATGCCCTGACTGGGGATCAAACCCACAACCTGGGTATATGCCCAGACGGGGGACTGAACCTGCAGCCTTTTGGTGTATGGGATGACATTCTAACCAGCTGAGCCACCCGGCCAGGGCAGGTGTTAGACTTTTAGACCTGTGACTGTATATTTATCAGGAAACGCTGCTTTGTGTTCCCTGTAGGACTTCTTTCTTAATGGCCAAGTATTGCATTGGAGCGTGTCACAAACCTCTAGAGCATGAACATAAAATATAGGTTTTAAAAAATTGTAAATAAAGGTGGTCCTGTCTTGAAATTCATTAGAGGTTATGTAGTTATTGAAAATAACAAAAAAATTCATTTTTACTTATAATAACAGAAATTTCAGTCTATAAGAATTATTAAACTTAGGTCTCTGGCAAAAAAGCAAACTTTAAAAACAATACCGAATTTTGTAGTTGCTGAATGTTGAAGGATTTATTTTATTTCAACATCTATTTGCATTTTCTTTTTTTTTTCTGCAATAGGAATATGTGTACTTCCTGGTGTTCGTTCAAAGGATAAAAGCCATATTCCTTTTAGCTCAGATAATGTCAGTCACGAAATTGTTCATGAATGTCAGGAGCTTTCTTTACCTGTCAGTAATATACCTCCTTCGTCATTAGAAGAAAACAAGATTGTATTGGAGGAACAAAGTTCTAAAGAAGAAATTGGTTTAATGGAGACAGTAAAGGAAAACGCTGTATCAACCAGGTTTATTTTGCTTTATTAAAATTATCATGTCTTTTCAGTTTCACTAACAAATATATAGTATTTAATTAAGTGCATTTAAACCATTAATTTAGTTAATAGCTTTGAATAATACTTGTATAAATAAATGTAAAGTAGGCAATGCTAATTTCTTACTCTTTATAGTAATGATTTGATTTTAGTTTAATGTTTTCCATATTAAAATTACTGCAATATGTGTGTCTTTGAAGCTTTAAAGAAATAGTTTTATGTTATAGTCTGTTTTACTGACATGGTCCAAATTCTCTTCCCTTCTCAAGATGTTTAATAAAGTTAGTACCATGTAATTTTATCATTAAGAAATGAAGCACAGAGACAGTGTGGCTCCTTAGAAGGTGGCACATAACTGTTCTAGGACTAGACTGAACATGTCTCTGTGAGAGAGAATTCTTAGACTGTTGACAAATTTCTCTTTTTTCCCCTTCTTTTTTAGGAATTCAGCTTCTGAAGTGACCAATAATTTGAGAATTAGAAGTAGATTCGCCAAACCTAAACCCAATCTTAAACAGATTTTAGGAACCAACAGATTTGGTGCCCGTCAGGAAGTTCCCTGTTTGTTTGTAAACAAAGGAAAAGAGGTGGAAATTCAAAGAGGTAAATTTCATTGTTCCCTTTCAAGTTACAAAATTACTTTGACACAAGAAATTGCATTAACATTTGAAATGCAATAGTCAGTTGTTAAACTTATTTTAACTTACAATTAATTTCAAACATGCAAAAAGTAGAATGAGCTATAAAATAAATGCCCATAAATCCACCAATTGGTTTCAGTAATTATTACCATTTTGCTGTATTTACTTGATCAAACTTTCTTTTTATATATTTTTTTCTGTGTGTGGTTATATATGAATACTCAAGCACACATTTCTTAGATATGCATACATGTGGCAAAAGACTACCCAAAAGGTATACAGTTTTAAAAACTCCCTCCTCCTTTGGTTCCCAGCCCTCTAATTTCACTTCTAGTGGTAAACTGCTCTTAACAGTTATTAGTGTAGACGTCCAGAAATGTTTTATACACATAAGCATCTAATGAGGGGGTGTATGTATACTCATACATCCATGTGTATGTTCCTTTCAGAAAGAATAAAAATATATGCTAACTGTACACTATTTAGCACTTTTTAAAATAATAAGTTTATTAATTCCTGTACCATATAAATCACCCATTTAAAATTTACAAATTAGTGGTGTTGGATACATCTACCAAAATTATATTAAACTTTGTATGCTATGTGTAGAAGATCTGGATAATTAGCATCTTTTCTCTGTTTTGGGATTCCTGATTTCTGGATTTCTCTTTCAACCAGCAGTTCGTATGGTTCAGTTAGTTAATTCCATTAGCTCTCTCATTATGCAGGCTCAAGTTACCTTTTCTATATAGAAGTAATTTTTTCCCCTTTGTGACATTCATTATTCTTTGTAGAGCAGCTCCTGCCCACCCCCCGGTACTTTTCCCGAGGTTGAGATAGCCTCAGACCTCATGTATATCCACCTCTAAACCTCGTGTTTGTGGGTTTAATTATACTGCTATTACCATAAAGTGGAGATACAGTTATCGTGCTAACCAGGATTGAAATATGTACAGTGCAGGATTCATTAATCCAAAAATCTCATTGGCCAGGACTACCCTTCTGCCCTGTGAATAAACTTGCTTTTTGGATTAGGAGGTGTTTGGAAGAGCCACTATATAGTGATCTGTCTTTGAAGAGTGAATTATGTTTCTAATGTGGAGACTTTAGCTGTACTATTTTGGACTATATCTTAAATGTTTTTTATTTAAGAAATGGAGAAGAATGCTTCTAAAGCAACAGGATTAGAAGATAAAAACCTTGGATCATTTGCAACAGCAGAGAGTAAGGAACAGAGCACATTGGCACATGTACATGGTATTGAAGAGACCAGTATTTTGCAGGAAGCAAGCATAACTGAAAGGTAAAAGATGAAAGATTGTGGGATTTGGTTTCTGTTCTTTTTCAACTATAACCATAAGCTGTAGCTGTAAGAATTTGATTTTTTTTTTAAAAAGGATTCTGTTGCATTAAATATAACATTCAAATTAAGAAAAACATTAAATTAGATAAATTTGACATACCTATCTGTAAATATTCTGTGGTTGTCTGCTTGATTCTAAATACATACTAAAACTCTAATACTAATTTCTCTTTCAGAAAGGAAGATAAACAGGGATCTCAAGAAGTTCAGATATTGTCATTTGCTCCAATTGTTCCCTCTGAGACAAGCTCCCACGCACTTGGTTTGGATAGGGGTCTTGGTGAGAGTTCTATTGGAGAATCCCTGAAAAAGGACTCAGATGGAGACAATGTGCTTAAATTTTGTGTGCCAGAGGTAAAGGAATAAAAAATATAACAAGAGGTGGCTAGGAGTTTGTTCCTCATTTAAAAATAATTAAGGTATAATATAAACACAATAAACTTCACCCTCTTTGGCGTGCAATTCTATAAGTTTTGACAAACATAATACAGTCATATGACTAATACATGAACAGTTTCCTCACCCCCCAAATTCTCCAGTGCCCTTTTTTAGTTACACCCTTCTTGCCACCACCCACAGCCCCTGGCAGCCACTGATATGTTTTGCCTTCACAAGAATGTACTGTGATAAAATTTTTACTGTGATTTAGCCTCTGGAGCACAGAGATAAACTGGCCAATACAGAACTATCATGACATAGCTAGGTATTGGCTAGTTTACTTCTTAGCCCCTAGATCTGGTAAGTTCATGTGCAGAGCAAGCATTTATTGAGATGTTATTGCATGTCCAACATTGTGTGAGATATGGGGGTACAAACTTGTGGGAAACCAAGGAGTAACCCAATAAACTCAGTCTGATAGGTGCTTTGAAAGAGAGTTGCACAAGACTGTAGGAGTGAGTGGTCCTCAACAAAATCCAGTGAAATCAATCTGTGTGAGAAGTAGGGCCCAGACATGAGCATTTGTATTTCATATTACCCAGGTTATTCTGATGCGCAGCCAGGACCGAGAGAGTGTTTGATCTGGAAGAACAAGTGTGAGTTTATTAGCTAAAGGGAGAGGAACATATATAAAGAACAAATGTGAAATAGCATGATATGTTTAGGGACTGCAAGAACTTATGAGGAATATAAAGGAGAAAGTGGTTAGAGATGATGTTAAATAGGTACCCTGGGGACAGATCATAAAAGGAATTTTTACTTTGAATTGCTGAGGAGTTTGGACTACATTCAAAGTTATGGGATTTTCCCACTCCCCACTTTCTTAAATTTTGAAATAATTTCGAACTTGGGGAAAAGTTCCAAGGATCTTACATAGAATTTATCAACACTTTACTGGGATATACTCATTGTTAACATTTTGCCTCATTTATTCTTCCTCTCTTGTCTATCTGTCTTGTTTTCCATCTCTACAGTGAGATACTTTTAAAAAACAAATGAAACATTTGAAAGCCAAGTTGTAGACATGAGCCTTTACCCACAAACACTCCAGCTTGTATCTGGAGAACAAGGACATTCTCAAACAGACAAATGGCAATGCTGTTGTCGTACTCAGTGTTAACATGCTGTCTAACATTGATTTAATAATATGTTGTGTAGAGTTCCAGTCAAGACTTTTACATTGCATTTGAGTTGTCATTTCTTCTTACTTTTAATGTAGAGTAGTTTTCTTGCTCTTTTCCCTCTTTTGTGAAACTGACATTTTAAGAGTCCAGGCTAGTCTCTACCTTTTGGATTTTTTAAAATGTTTCCTCATTGTTAGATTCAGGTAAACATTTTTTTTTAATTTTTGGGGGACCAGATTACTACATGTAAGATACTGTTTCTTCCTTTTGCATAACATTGGAAGACACAAAATATCAATTTGTCCTATTATTGGTGATGCTTGGCTGAAATGGTGTCTGCCAGATTGCTCCATTTCAGTAGCATCTTTTCTAATTAAGTAATTTGTCGAATGAAACCCAGCATCCTTGTACTTGGTAGTTTTAGTGTACATTGATGATTCTTGCCCGAGTCAGTCATTGTGGGTTGCTAAGTGAAAGCTTTAAAACAGGAGTCCCCAACCTTTTTGCCACCAGGGACCAGCAAAAATGGAAAACAATTTTTGCACAGTATGGGGGGTTTTTGGATGATTCAAGTGTACTACATTCAAGCTCCCCTCCTGCTGTGCGGCCTGGTTCCTAACAGGCCTAGACTGGTACCAGTCCGTAGCCCAGAGGTTGGGGACCTCTGCTTTAAGATACTAAACACTAGAGAATTATAATCACAATTGCATGTTAGAGAAAACAAAGTTCGCAGTTTTGTGAAAAAACCAATGGGAGGGAGCCATGCTGGAGGCAAGGAGACCATCTGGCCTTCATTGAGATGTCCCCTACTAATAGTCCTATGGCTGTTAGGAGGAGGATGCAGAGAGGTTGAGGGGTTTGCAGCTCCCTTTTCTGTTACTTCAAAAATCATTTCAGAGACTACACATACTGAGCAGTTTAGTCTGAATTCCTTTGTGTGTGTGTTATGTATGTTTATTTAAATTAATCTAAAGTTTATTGTTACAACTAAAAGTTTCCGAAAACTTCAAAAATTGCACATGGTTAAGTTGTTGAATTTTGAAGCAATAACTTCACTGTATGAAATTATTAGGAAAACTTTTTAAAACTGAGATTTGGTCAACTTCACTCTTTCCTTTTAATTTTTATGGCAGTGTACAACTAGTATACCAGAAGTCCAGCAAGAGAATGTAATCAATCCTCAAGATTTAACAGGTATGATAATCTGCTTCAATAAAGCATCATAAACCTAACAGTATGGTTTTTACACCCTGCCCCATATTTGACCTCAAATTAAAAAAAGAAACAACTTGAAGTATTTTGTGTATGGCTTTTGCTGCTTAAAATTATAAATCTTCATAGTGAATCATCTTTATTTATAAAATTACTTTTTTTTAGTGTAATCAGTTTTTATTCTTAGTGATAGTTGTTTTGAGATGTTTTACAAAGGAAATAAATTAATGATTCTCTGTTCTTTCATGGTTCAGTTTTTCATTATTAACTTTTAAACTTTGATAGTGAATCTAGTTGCTAACGTACATCATGATGGTGAGGATGAACAAGCATTCATTTTAACTCTGGTGGAAATTCCAACTAATACAGTAGAAGAATTTACGGACACTGCTACACAGCTAATGCCGAGCCCTTTACTGCCAGCGCCCATACTGGTCAAATCAGTGACTACAGAAGAAAAGGGTGACATGAGGTAAAGAATGAGCCAGACTCTTTTAGCTAGGAGGGAAGGTGCTTTATGGTTCAAATAGTGTTGATTGGAACCAACGTTATTTGTAATTGTCCTAGATATCTTACTTAGTAATTATGTGGTAAATTAGAGAAGAAATCATATATGTTTTTATCTGGTGAAGGTGTCATTTGAACGTCTAATACAATCTTCTGTATGAAACTTGTTCGGTAGTTTTTGTATTTTGAAAGCTAAAAACATTTAGCAGTCTGAACCATAAGATGGCACCTGTTAAAAGTATGATTACTTTGTAAACATTTATATATATTTTAAATTCTGAAATGAATATACACTCACCAAAAGTTGCAAAAACAGGAGAGAGGTAACATTTCTCTATGTTTTTGATAGTCATTCTAATTCTTAAGTTGTATTTTAACTGTCATAGATTCAGATGCTTAATTGTCTAATAAGTAACACTAGAAATTGAAGCCTTTTATATTAAGAAGAGATATTTTAGATTAAAATTTACCTTTACAGGCAAGGAAAACATTTTTTATACCTCAGATTTAATTCAATATTTGGAATTTAAGTTTAAGCCTTTAAGTATTAATGGAGCTCAAAACATTTTTGTGTTCATGGCCATGTTTATGTTAGTTATTTTGAAGCATTTTTGGCAGTTTTCATTGGAAAAGCTAGCTCAGCCTTTAACCTCAATAAAGTAACTTCTAATTCATTGTTTTAATATGTATGTATTTTGTATGCAGTATGTGTTTTCCAGTAACTTCAGTTGGTCAGAATGCCATGTGTCTATCTAATTCTGGAGGTGATGATTCTGAAAAGCCTTCTGATAATTTGGATTTTATATCTAGGAAGAGATTGCATTGTAGGCTTGATGAAAGTGACGGTGTTCCTCCTGCCAAAAAAGGTTCACTCGTTTCAAGAAACGATTGTCAAAAACATACTTCTGAGGTAAGAGAGCCTTCAAGTGGGATGGCCATATTACAACAGATCTATTTCTGTTTTTTCTTTTAGATTCTCTATATAAAGATAGTTCTAATACTTTTCACCATAAATAATTCAGGGAAAACTGGTTTTGTATTTCCATTTTCAACATGTTCTAAATGAAAATTGATGGGCATTAATCAGGAACTCTATTATCAGCTCTGTGTCATTAGCTAAAAAGATGCCAAAAGCATCATACAGATCTGGATCTTGGTTGTACTACTTAATAGTTGTGGGACATTAGGCAAGATACTCTCCGGTTGAGTTCTGCTGTCATGTAAAATGATGATAGTAATATTACCACCACCATTATTATAGTGCTTAAATTTTCATGTTGCTATAAGGAATAAAACCAGAACCCGTAAGGCCCTCTATTTATCTGGCTCATTTCTGTTTCCAGTCTTACCTTGTGCTAATCTCGGCCTCACTCTATAAACCATATTGGCCATCTTTTAGTTTCTCAGAGGCGTAATACTCCTTCATATCCCAGGGTATTTCTTTGAAGTCTCTTTTTCTGAAACATTCCCTTGCAAAATTTACTTCTTTTACCTCAATTTTCACTACCTTAGGGAAGCCTGATAATAATATGCAGATTTAGTCAGTATCCACTGTGCTGTATATTTCTCAGCACCCTCTGGTTTTTGTTTTGTGGAACTCATCATAATGTACAACATTATGTAACCACACTGTGGAAGTTAATTTAGAATCTATATTTTCAAAGGGACAGTTGAAGACCAGTAGTCCATAGATGATAGCAGACAACAGAGGCAGTGTATCTTTATATATCTGGTAGGTGAAAAATAGTTTCCCGTAATCATTATAATTTCTCTTATTATGAACATTTTTTTCATACTTTTTTTCTTTTCATATTCTTAAGAGCTATTTGTATTTTCTGTGAACTGACTCTGTATATTCCTTACCCATTTTTTAATTGGGTTGTTGATCTTTTTCTTATAGATTCGGAGGAACTCTGTTATGTTTGTCTGTGATAGGAGTTGCAAATATTTTTTCCCAGTTGGTTAATTGTCATTTGACTCTTCTTTATGTGGTTTCTCAATGCAGACTTTTTCGGTTAACTTTAATATGAACATTTTCAAACATTTAAAGGGGTACACAGGTTAGTATACTGTATCCCTATGTACTAATCACCTAATTTCAACAATTAGCATTTCATGCAGACATTGTATTGCTTTGTTTGATTTTAAAAATATATTTAATGACATGGAAAAAAGATCATAGAACATTACTATATGCAAAACTAAGTTTGGTTTTTAATATAGCCTTTAAAAAATGATAGATGTACATTGATGAAAAGTATCATGTCTAGGCTAATTTGTTATTTTTATTTTCTAAACTTTGTTTTCACATTTTAACAATAAAAATTGCTGATAAAAGTCAAAGTTATAAATTTAAATTCTAGAATACACAAATACTGCATTCAGATAGACTTATGAAAATTTTTAATTTTTTTTCATCAAATTTATCAGTCTTTGTATGTAATGGCTTCTGGTGATTATGTTATACGGTAAAAATCTACCTTGAGATTTATTATACATTCTTCTAGTTAATATTATTGATTTGTTTAGAATTTACTTTGGTGTTAGGAAGAGTGGAACCAACTTAATTTTCCCCAGATGCCTATGTGGTTGTTCCAGCACCATTTATTGAATAATTAATTTATTTTTCTCCACTTATTTAAAATTCCACTTTTATCAGATATTAAATTCCCATATGTATTTGGGTACATTCTTAAACTTTTCTTCTGCATTGATTCACCTATTTGCTCTGGAGCCAGTATCCCCCTGCTTTTTGAAAAATTTTTAAAAAATTTATTGATTTTAGAGAGAGGAAGGAAGGAAGGGGGAAGAGAGAGAGAAACATTAATTTGTTGTTTTACCTATTTATGCATTCATTGGTTGCTTCTTGTATGTGCCCTGACCAGAGATCGAACCCACAACTTTGGCATAGCGGGATGATGCTTTAACCAACTTAGCAACCCGGCCAGGGCCAGTATCACACTGTTTTAATTATTGTAGCTTTAAGTGTTTAAATATCTGAAAGGGATAGTCTCCCCACCTCCTAGCCGCTCCCCCCCCCGCCCCCCCACAGGCCATACAATTACTCTTCTGTTTTCAAGTTTTTCCTAGTTGCTTATTTGTTCTAAAGTTCATATCAGTTTTGGAATTAGCTTGTTCAGAACTTTAAAAAAAAATCCTATTGGTACTTGTATTAGGATATTACTTGAGAGAGTAACAGAGGGAAAATTGATGTCATAATTGTGACGTTGAATCTTCCCATCCAAAAACATGGTGTGTCTCAGTGGTACTTTAAGCTCTTCTTCATATTAAATCTGGTGCATTTTTTATTAGATTTTCCTAAGAATTTTATTTTATTTTTTGTTGCTATTATCATTTAGCTCTTTTCTACCTAAAGAGCTTACCAAATTCCCCTCATTGTATGCAGTAATTTTTCTGTTGACTCTCTTGGGTTCTCTAAGTAAACAGTTATATCATATGCAAATATAACTTTAATTCTTCTCTTCTACTTTTTATATCTTTAATTCCTTTCTCTTTTCTAATTATATTGACTAATATAACTCAGAAAATATCAGAACATATTTTTGATATTAGACTTTTTACAAAAATTCCTGACCTTAATGGGAATACTACCAGTATTTATGAAGTGGGATGGTGCTGGGTTTTGGTTGGCCATCATTGTATTACAGGGTTTCAAGAAAATGTCTCTCTATTCACCCTGACTGGTGTGGTTCAGTGAGTTGGCCATTGTACTGCAAACCAAAAGCCTGCAGGTTCAATTCCCTGGTCAGGACCACATGCCTGGATTGCTGGCCAGGTCCCAGGTTGGGGGCATACTAGAGGCAACTGATCACTATTTCTCTCCCTCCTTTTCCCTCTCTCTAAAAATAAATAAATAAGATCTTTAAAAAAATGTCTATTCAATTTTAAGTTGTTTTTTTCTTTTTTAAAGGATGAGTATTATTGGACGCTTTTCCTGCAAAAAGGAGCTGTATCATTTTTCTTTTCAGATCTGTTGAATTAATAGATTTCATAATATTGAATCATCTTTGCATTCCTGAAACAAACTCTACTGATTGTGATGTATTATTAGTCTTTTGATGTACTGCTGAATTATGTGTAATATTTCATTTGATATTTTTGCACTGATGTGAAAATGGTTAGTTGGTATCAATATTATGCTTGATTTATAAAAGGTGTTTGGAAGCTTTACCTCTTGTATTGTGCTCTGGAACAATTTCAATAACAGTAAAAATATCTTTTCAATAATAGTTTGGTAGAATTCCCCTAAGATATGCCTGACCCTAAAGCTTTCTGGGAGGTACATGTTTTCTATACTTAAAACAGAAAGAATGAAAGAAAATTAATTTTATTTGATAAATGGGTTTCTAATTTTTTTTGTAAATTTTCTTAAAACAGGTATGTTCAAAGGAATTAATAAATGTTTTTGAGGGAGCAGGTGAGTGAAATAAATTTTATTGCAATTACATATTCCTAAGTATTCCTGATTATTTTTTATGCATCTTCATCAAATTTGGGATTAAGCAGAGTCTTGCTAATTTATTATTATAAGTTTTTCTTCCTTGCTAAGATTTCAGTTTGGCACTTTGGTAGCCATAGAACTCTACTTTCTTCTTGCAATTAACAGAAAATTATGTGTCTACAGGATTCCTGAAAAAGCATGACAACTACATTTTAGGAATTAGAAACTTGAGTATAAAGGAGTTTTCACAGGTCCTTAGCTATACCCTCAGGTTAGAAAGTGATCACTTTGTTAGTTCCAGAAGTATTTATGGGGAAATGTTTTTTAGGTGTAAATATATTGATATGACTGTTATGTATCCGAATGAAGAAGCTGTTAACTTCAGCTTTTGACTAGTTATATTATCCTTAAGCATCCTGGTAACTCCACTAATTTATAATTCAGCTTACTCTTAGTAGGGCATGCTTATAATAAAATATCATGGATTTGTTTTTTTTCCTTCAAATTTTTCAATTCAGTTGGATGTATTAATTTCAAACTGTGTTCATTTGTTTTTTGTTTTGTTTTTTTTTAAGGGAAGTCTTACAAGGGACAAGATGTCTTTCCTACTTCAGAAAGCACACATATAACTTCAGAACCTCAGAAAGAGCAACTTGAACCAAGTCTTCAGAGTATAGGATCTAGACCTCTCGATAAAATAATGGATACACATGTAGAAAAGAATACAGCTCAGTTACCTCAGGATAAGATGATTGTGTCTGATAAGGAGGGAAGGACTTGTGCAGCTTCTAAGTTTGAACAAGTGGTTGGCATCACATCTTCAAAAACCCCACTATCCAGGTATCATGAGGAAATCTCCAATAAATGTTTCTCATTCTCCATTTCTCTCTTTTGGGATATATATATATATTTAAATAAATGACTAAACCCAGTACTAAGGATGGTATTTTAGAAAATAACCCTCTGTTGGTAAAGGGAAGGAAATATGGTAATATCAAACACTTTTGTAGGACTGTTTGAGATAAATATACATTCCCTATAACAAGAGCTTCACTTTTTAAGGGCTGAAACTTTGACTTTTTAGATAGAAAATCTTTAGAGTTTAGTATTGTGTACTTTGTTTTTCACATTGTCCATGGTTATTATTTTGATTATTATTTATTCTGTCATACAGTAGCTGCCAGCACAGATGTAGGTGACCTGAAGCATAGGGCTAACATCAGAAGTAGCTGTGGGTGTTGTTTTATTGAGGTCCCCAGATAATGTGTCCATTTTTCTCTCTTGTGGCATACCAAAAAGGGAAATCGTGGCTTTCTCCCTATGAGAGTGTTGAATGTAAGCCCAAAGCTAGCTTTTCACACGTTATTTTCCTTGTACTCTGGAAGCAAGCCTTCTGGGTTATGGATAATGACTAACTTGTCAGCCGTATTAAAATTATTAACATGTGTTGGTGAGTTGAAGAGGGGAGGATATATGCTAACCTCCATTAAAGAAAAGGTGGAGGGGAAGGACATGTGTAGCTTAAAAAGGCATATTTAATGAATGTATTATTTCATAATATAAACTACAGAAAATAAAGCTCAGCAATATCCTTTCTGGTCTTAGACATGTGCTGGATATAGAATGAGGGAGGCATCATGGAATTCTGGGTTAAAAACAGTTGAGGATCAGTGTTTTTTGTCTTAGAGATGTGCTGAATATGGAATGAGGGAGGCATCGTGGGGTTTTTGGTTAAAAATCAGTTGAGGGTCAGCAAATTTTTTTGGTATAGATAATTTAGTATATATTTTAGGCTTTGTGGCCAATAGTCTTCGTTTGCATTTGTAGTACAAAAGCAGTGGATTTAAATAGATGAGCATGGCTTTGTTCCAGTGAAACATTTATAGAATCAGGTGGTGAACTTCATTTTGCCTGTGGGCAATAGTTTGCTGACCTCTGCTCCATAGCTTTGCTTTTCAAAGTCTGGTCCTGGGACTAGTGGCATCATTTGACAACTTGTTAGAAATACAGAACTCAGGTCCCACCTCAGTCATAACTCAGTCATAGCTTTATTTTAATAAGATCCCCAGATGATTTGTATGCACTTTTTAGCTTGAGAAGTACTGCTATACAGTAAGCATTGACCTTTGTCACAAAATATATGTGATAGCATAGTGATATCAGTACTTAGCAGATGTGCTGATACCACTAATGTGGTATCATATATGTCATTTTAGGATTAATGGAAAGAAATTGGTATTAGGAATGTATCTTCCTGGATATTTTTAAAACACCTTTGTGTTTGCTTTTCTAGACCTGGCAGAAGACCCTTGGGATTTTTGTCTTTAATATGTTCAAAGAATAGTTTGGAGTCTGATGCACCAACTCAGGTTCATAGTAAGAAACGCCTAAAACCTCTTATACCTGTATCAAGAAAGAATTTGAAAAGATCTAAACCACTCAGTGAAGGCCAGAAAAAAATTCAAGAATCCTCTGATCTGCTTTCATCTCCAAGTGTTGATAATACTCAACCTGAGAATATTGGCAGTTCAGCAGCTCAGGTATGTGACACTGGCTTATTATTGTTCTTATAGAATGGATTGGGTATCAGACTCAGCTAGGAATAACATGGCAATTGTTATTATCATTTGGGTATCAGAAATGATGCAGAACAAACCCTGTCCATTTCCTCCACATCATACCCACCCCTCGCACCACTATACTGGAAGAAGATAAAGTGTTGAATTAGGAAGTTACAGCTAGTTTAGTACAGAGTCATTGAACTAGCCATAGGCACTTAATTGCCGTTTCTTTAAAGCAAGGATTCTTCTGATCCGTGGAAGCAAAACAGAGCAGTGCTTGCATTTTAATTGCTTTCAGAGAAATGTCCTTACACCCACAAAAATTCAAGAAACAGTAAAATTAGAATTTGGGTGTTTTATTTCTATGCATTCCAAAGCTGTACATATGGGAAGTATTGGGATAGAAAAATCTGTGAAGCTGTATCAAAGATTTAAACAAATATTGGGGTGACTTAGAATCTCAACAAACGCTGGTAACCTTTAATGGATAGGATGAGACTCAAAGGAAGGGGTACTTTTGTAAAAAATGTCTTTAAAATTTTAAAAATATTTTATATTATTTCCCAGAATTGTCTTCTGAGACCAAGATTTTTTGTCTTTATTATCATTGCCAAATTACTTTGGAGAGCAGTGCTATAATTACCACCAGTGTTCCAGTGCCAGTTTATTCACATTCTTGCCAGCATTAGATAATAACTCTTCAAAATAATTTTTTTAAATTTAATATAATGGTAGAGGGTGGACATGTGATTTCATTTGTTTCATTTGCATTTCTTTAGTTACCATTGACTTGATTTTTCCAATATATTTACTAGATATTTTATTGTTTTCCTTTTTTGTTCCTATCTTGCTAATTTATAGCTTTTGGGATCTAAGTGTTTTCTTACCAATTTGTGTGAAATTTTAAATTTTTTAAAATTATTATTTTTTATTTATTTATAAATTATTTTATTTTTTATGCTATTACAGTTGTCCCAATATTTCTGCTTTTGCCCCACCCACCCAGCCCATCGCCCACACCATTGTGCATGTCCATGAGTCATGTATGTTTGATCTATGGCTGCTATAGTCCCTATGCTGTCTTTTACAGACCCATGACTCTTCTATGACTACCAATTTGTACTTCATAATCCCTCTACCTTTTTCTCCCATTTCCCCAACCCCCTTCCCATCTGGCAACCACCAAAACATTCTCCTCTGTATAGAGATACAGATCTCCTCTGTTCTGCTTATTCATTTATTTTGTTTTTTTAGATTCAATTATTGATAGATATGTATATTAATTGCCATTTTATTGTTCATATTTTTGATTTTCTTAAAGAAGACTTTTTAACAATTCACATAATACTGGCTTCATGGTGATGAACTCTTTTAGCTTTTTCTTCTCTGGAAAGCTCTATTTGTCCTTCAATTCTAAATGACAGCTTTGCTGGGTACAGTAATTGTAATTTTTAGTTGCTGCTTTTCATGACCTTGAATATTTCTTGCTAATCCCTTCTAGCCTGTAAAATTTCTTTTGAGAAATCATCTGACAGTGTTATGGGAGCGCCCTTTCAGGTGACTAACTGCTTTTCTCTTGCTGCTTTTAAGATTCTCTCTTTGTCTTTAACCTTTGGTATTTTAATTATGGTGGTCTTGGTGTAGGCATCTTTGGGTTGCTCTTGTTTGGGACTCTCTGCTCTTCTTGGACTTGTATGTCTATTTCCTTTACCAAGTTAGGGAAATTTTCTCACATTTTTTCAAATAGGTTTTCTATTTCTTGCTCTCTCTTTTCTTCTGGAACCCCCATGATGTGAATGTGAGAATGCTTAAAGTTGTCCCAGAGGCTTCCTACACTCATTTTTTTTTTTAAATTCTTTTTTCTTTTTGCTGTTCTGATTATTTTTTTCTTCCTTATATTCAAAATTGCTGACTTGATTCTTGGCTACTGTTGTTTCCCTGTAAATTGTTATTTCACTTAGAGTATCCTTCATTTCTGACTGGATCTTTTTTATGCTGCTGAGGTTCTTACTAAGTTCACTGAGCATCCTTGAAACTGTTATTTTGAACTCTGCATGCAATACATCTTTTTGTCTCCATTTTGTTATTTTTCTGGAGTTTTATTCTGTTCCCTCATTTGGGCCATGGTTCTTTGTCTCCTCATTTTGTCAGCCTCCCTGTGTTTGTTTCTCTGCATAAGAGATAGGTGCTGCATCTCTCCCAGGCTTGGTAGAGTGGACTAATGTGGTAGATGTCCTTTAGGATTCATTGGCATATCCTCCCTTGTCACTCAAGCTGGGTACTTAAGGTACACTCACTGTGTGGGCTCTGTATACTTTCCTGTTGTAGTTGAGCCTTGATTGCCTTTATCACACTCAAAGTCAGCCACTTTCTGTGTTCTCTATGGTGTCACTCAGCATAAGCTTCAAAGTGATCTGCTGATGGCTGCCCCTTGTGCTGGGCTTGGAGGTACCCAGGTGTGAACAAGCTGTGAACCAAGACCAGCTGCTGCTAGGACCAGTCCTGGGGCCACTTAGTGAGAGAGATAGGCAGGGCTTGCTGAGACCGGGCGCTGCTAGTTAAAGAGAATTAGGAAAATCTGAAGCATGAGCCAAAAAAGCCATGTTTTGGAAAAACCTCTGGAGATGGTATGGGTAGGCTGAAAGTTGAGTGGGGCTTGGCCTCAGAGAATCACCGGGGTTGGGCAAACCATTGTGAGCCATGTTGATGGAGTCTGAGATATGGCACCTGCCTGCCAGCTCGAGGGTGGAGGGGCGGGGAGGGCTCAGAGGAGGAATGATGGCCTCTGCCAGATCTGTTTGGAAGAAAGCTGCCATCAGCTCTCACCCTGATGGTGGACAATTCAGTTCCTCCCCATGTCTCTGTTGCCTTTCAATCTGTTACCTGCTGGTGCTGGAGCTCACAGGGAGTGAGTTTGAGTAAGTCCACATGCAGGCTTTTTAAGAGAAACTGCCTGGGTGTGACTCCAAGCATTTCTCTATTACACGGCTTCAATCCCCACTGGTTTTACAGCCAGAAGTTTTGGGAACTTATCTTCCTGGCACTGGAACCCAGGGCTGGAGGGCCTGGTACAGGGTTGGGACCCCTTGCTCCTGAGATACCCCTCTCAGTTTTTATCTGCCACACATGGATGTGTGACCAGCCCATTCCGTATCTCGGCTCTTCCTACCAGTGTAATTTCTTCTTTAATTCTATATTTGTAGGACTTCATTTAGCTCGATTTTTGGCTGTTCTGAATGATGGTTGTTCTTCATTTGTAGTTTTGATGTGGTTGTGTGAGGAGGTGAGCCGTGTTTACCTATGCCGCCATCCTGTGTGTGAAATTTTTATGTGTGTAAAAAAGCCATGTACCTTCTAGCTCTTTGCTGCTACAAGTGGTTTTTCCAAGTTTATTTACTTTTACGATTCTTTGATTTTTTAAAAAATATACATAAGTTTCAAATGGTTAGTCAAATCCATTACTTTTTTCTTTGCAATTTCTTAAACTTTGCAATTGCTTTTATGATTGGGGAATTTTTATCCAGAGGTATAAAATTTTCAGTTTTAAAATTAATTCTAGTCATGGTTATTGACTTTGGTATAATGGTAGATATATTTGGTGTGTAGTGAGAGGCAAGAATCTAAACTAAATGTAATTTATAAATTCCTATTTTATTAGTTTTTGAAAAAGTAATATATTCTACATCTTAAAATTCATAATCTACAACAGAGTTTACAGTAAAATGCTTCCCTCATCTGTCCATTAGCTTCCTATTCCCCCTTTTGACAGATATATATTATTATCAGTTTTAGTTTTAATTTTCTAGAGATACTTTATGTATATACAAATAAAAACATTGTTCTTCTTTTTATATAAATAATAGCATATACCATTCTCGTCCATGCCGCTTTCACCTTACAGTATGCCTTGGAGATCGCTGCAAAGCTGTAGATAAAGAGCTTCCTTCTTCATTGTCTTGCTTTCTTTTTAAAAAGTTTAAATTATACTTTATTTTGAGATCACTGTAGATTCACATCAATTGTAAAAACTAATACAGAGAAGTCCCAGTGTATACCCTTTATCCAATTTTCCCCAACGGTAGCATCTTTTAAACATATGGTACAGTATCACAATCAGGATACTGATGTTGCTGCAGTAAGATACAGAATAGTTTTGTTACCACAAGGAACCTTTATGTTGCCCTTTTATACACACACCCACTTCTATCCACCCTATCCCGACTCCCTCCTTAACTTCTAGAAACCTATTCTCCATTAAATTTGTCATTCCAAAGAAGTGATGTACATGGCATTTAATATACTGTTGTGTAAATGGAATCATACATTTGGAATTGGCTTCTTTTCACTAAAATAGTTCTCTCCAGAGTCATCCAAATGGTTTGTTTATTCCTTTTTCTTGCTGAATAGTATTCCATAATGTCGATGTACCAGTTTTTTTAATCCATTTAGCCATTGAAGGACGTCGGGGTTGTTTTCAGTTTTTGGCTATTATGAATAAAACTGCTACAGAACATTTGTATTCAAGTATTTGTTTTCATTTTTTAGCAAGAGTGTTGTCCTTATTTTTAATGACATAAGGTTCCATTGTTTGTATATACTATAAAGTAATATTGGCCTCATACTGGTAGACATTTAGGTTATTCCTAATTATTTGCTATTTCAAACAATGTAGTAATAGCTAAATTACAAATGGGCCATTTTATACATTTTCTGTAGGTTAAATTTCCTAGAAATAGAATTGCAGGTCAAAAGGAATGATTATTCTTTTGACAGATATTGGCTGATAGTCCTCCATAGGGATTATATGAATTTCTATTATTTGAAAAAAAGTAATTTTAGTCCTGGCTGGTGTGGCTCAGTCAATTGAGTGCTGGCCTGCGAACCAAAGGGTCGCTGGTTTGATTCCCTGTCAGGGCACATGCCTGGGTTGTGGGCCAGGTCCCCAGTAGGGGGTGTGCGAGAGTCAACCACACATTTATGTTTCCCTATCTCCCTTCCCTTCCTCCTCTAAAAATAGATAAATAAAATCTTTAAAAGAAAATATTTTTAGTGTTTTTTTAAAAAATGTTTTGTTTCCCCCCCCTCCGCTTCCCTCACCTCTGCTTCCCTTCCCTCCTCCCCTTTTAGAGAGAGGGTAAAGGAGGGAGAAAGAGAGGGAGAGAAACATCAATGTGTGGTTGCCTCTCGAGTGCCCCCGTACTGGGGACCTAGCCCACCACCCAGGCATGTGCCCTGACTGGGGAAAAAAACGGCGACTCTTTGGCTCACAGGCCAGCACTCAGTCCACTGAGCCACACTAGCCAGGGTTTTTTTTTGTTTTGTTTTTTAAAATTTTTAACTTTTATTGAAACATTGATATGTTGTTCCACCTATTTTTGTACTCATTGGTTGGTTCTTGTATGTGCCCTGACTGGGGATTGAACCGGAAACTTTGTTGTATGTGGATGACTCTCTAACCAACTGAGGTACCCAGCCAAGGCTTAGTTTCTATTCTTATCAGCAGTAGATGAGAAGGCCTTTTTCTTCACATGGAAAATATATTAACACTTTTTTTCTACTTTTATCATTCTTCATGGATTTAAGGAACATGTATGAATGAGGTTGAACATCTCTTTGTGTATTTGAATCATTTATGCTTTTTCTCTGATCCATCTGTTCATATCATTTGACTTTACAAAGAATTGGGTTATTAGTCGTTTTCATACTGATTTGTAGACGTTCTTATTGTATTAAGGAACACCCTTTGTGATATAGGTTGCAGATACCTTTTTTTTTTTTTTAAAGTGGAGTACCTAGGATTTGGACCCAGGTCTGTCTCTAGTACCCTCGCTCTTTTTTTTTTTTTTTTTTTTTTAAGATTTATTTATTTAGAGAGAGAGAGGAAGAGAGGGAGAAAGAGGGAGAGAAACATCAGTGTGTGGTTGCCTCTCATGTGCTCCCTACTGGGGACCTGGCCTGCAACTGAGGCATGTTCCCTGACTAGGAATTGAATTGGCAACTCTTTGGGTCGCTGGCTGGCGCTCAGTCCACTGAGCCACCCCAGGCAGGGCAGGTTGCAGATATTTTTTACCCCTGTATGTCATTCATCTTTTGATTTTGTGTATGGTGGTTTTTGCCATGCAGACATTTTTTATTTTACATAGATGAATTTCTCAATAATTTATGGCTTCTGAAAGACACTCCCTTTTCCCCATTCCAGGGTTCTAAAAGTTTTCCCATGGTGTTGTATAGTAGATTAAAAAAAAAATGTTTTCACATTTAAATCTTTTGACCCATGTAGAATTTATTTTGGTGAGGTATAAGCCTAACATTTTTTTTTTCTGAGATGATTATACAATTGTCCACCATCATTTATTGAATAATACATCTTTTCTCATTTTCTTTTTGGAAACATCATTTTTATCAGATACTAAATTACCAACCATGTGTCGGGGATATTTCTGGTCTTGTATTTAATTGATATATGTGTCTGTTTCTGTCTGATATTATGCTATCTTAGTTTTTTATAGATTATAGGTATGGTAATTTTTGATAGTTTTGCTTTTATTTCTTATGATTCCTTTGGGTAATGTTCTGTTTCGTGGGTCTGTTTATTTTTATACTGGTTATTAAAATGTTTTCATTATACACTTAATAATGATATGTTTTTCTATTATGTTAAATATTTTTCATGGAAATTAAGGTGATATAATGGATCATGGATACACTACAATTAACCTGATCATGCCTAGTGTTGTTTATTTGTTGATTCCAATTTTTTATTTTAACTAATGCTACCAAAATTATCTTATTCATTAAACTCTGTGTTTAGGATTATTTCCTTAATATAATAGCATAGAAATAAGTATGAACATATTTAAATCTCTTAATAATATCCTATATTGCTTTTCAAATATATCAATTTTGACTACCACTACCAATATATAAATGTTATATTACATACTTATTTTTATTACCTTTTTAGGTTTCTTGTGATCGTTCCTTACAGAAAGAAGAAGGTAAAAGTGTCCAAAGCCAGGCACTTGAAGAAGAGCCATCCACAGTCTCTGAGTATTTCTTTAGTGATATCTTTATTGAAGTGGATGAAACAGAATGAAAGTTTTGTTGTTGTTTTTTTTTAATTCTAGAATTTCCAGAGTCAATTATATTAACAGAACTGTATTTAGAAAAAAGCATCATGTCTCTTTTTCTTTATATTGATTTTGACTATTTAATGAGCTTGATTTGAAGTTTTTTATAATCAGTGGGAAATATTGCTGAGGTTCCTTTCATTCTGATTAATTCAGCATTTTGGAACTACCAAGCATTTAGGTTTGCTTTCTCAGAAATAGCAACTCCTGTTTACATTTTGACTATTCCTGTACTGGAAACACATGGACAGTTTGGAATGTTGTGAGTGGATAAATGTCTCTGTATAAATCACAGTGCTTACATATTTGGAGGTGAATTGTATTTAACATTTAGCAAACTACTTTTGTGAAGGTTTTTGTTTGTTTGTTTGGATTTTTTCTTTGGGTGATTAAGGCCTTTTCACTTGCCTCTAAGCATATGAAAGTAAATTGTTAAAAACTTTTCTATCATCAGCTATTTGACTGACTGAAAAATATGTATTTTTCTAATTCATGTTAACATTAGTCCTAATTGAAAGAACTAGTATTTAAACTTATTTATAAAAATGAAACATCAAAAAGCTTATTTATTTTTAAATTTTTTATTTAAAAGAATATTCAGTTTTAATTATTTTCACCCCTCAGAATATGGGTAAAGAAGGCAGTAACAATTTTGTTTGTCTCCTTTCCCTCTTAAATTTAAAGCTATTGAAAGTGATATAACAAAGTATTTGGATAGTGTATATGTTTTGAATACATTTTTCTCATAGATTTAGTATATTGACTTTGTACTGTGAATATTTTGTTTTTTTTTCTTATTTCTTGGATAATCTCAGGATTTGTATGGGGAAAAAAAACCCTTTCCTTCATTTATGAGGCAACTTTTCATACAAAACCAGTCTCCATTACACACACACACACACACACACACACACACACACACGTGTACACACACATACATTCCTTTTTTTGAAAACCAGTTTCTTGATAGTTTCCCTCCCCCCCATCAAATTCTGCTTAAGGAACACTTAGGCCTTTAAGTACAGAAGATAATTACGATATTCAAAACAGAAAATAAGATAATAAGATTATTAATTCAGTGATTATGAATTTAAGTTGTTTTCAATGTTGTAATTTACATATGTAATTCTGTTATTCACCCAAGCAAATCTTTGGTGTGGTTCAAATTAAACTTCTCAAAAAAGCATATTTATCCTCAGTTGATAATACATTAGGTTGGGAGTCAGAAACATTTTTTGCAAAATATTTTTCAGTTTGTGGGCCAGATGACCTCTGTGGCAACTACTCAACTTTGTCATTTCAGTTGAAAACAGCCAGATAGTATAAATGATGGATGTGGCTGGATTGTGCTTTTAGTTTGACCTTCTACATGAGACAGTAGATTTCTTACCTTAAGGTGCTGACGTCTTTACCTATGAGATATTTGTCATTGAAGTTGTAGTTGTGCCTAACAAAGCTGTTGATTGTATTATGGAATGATCAGTATTTCAAAGGGAAGTTATTTTTAATGTCTAGATTATTGTGTTTATATATTGAAAAAAATAGTGGACAATTTTCAGGTTCATTAGTAAAATAGGATATGGCTCAGGAGGACGTACAACAGTAATCCTAACTTCTTGAAAGAATTGATATTAGAGCATTTGTTCTTCATTTTCTTAAAGTGAAATTTAACTTTTTTTTTTTTTTTTGCTATAAAGGAGGATCTATAAATCTGAGTGGAAATCTCTATAAGTATACATTTATTTATTTCATGTGCTCACAAGAATCATGCTAGTAAATCACATTGCTATTTTAATGCCCTGTTTTTAGACATTTTTAAACAACTCATTCTAAAAGGTTTCTTTCATTTGATTAATGTTGATTTGGGTGTTAGGTTACCACAACTAAACTATTATTTTATTTCTTGTATAATATTTATGTTTTAACTTTGTTAATGTTTGTCTCTTGTTCACCTACAGTGAATTAATTTTATAAGAGTTGTAAGTTCTTACTGTGTAAATAATTTTATTTTGGGGGCATTTATTGTATTAGAAACTCAAGTCACCCAGCCAAATTACCCTACTATTATATACTTAAAACTAATCTTGAAGAAAGAGAAACTTAATCAGTGTATTTATTTACCTTTTAAGGTGGAAAGACTTGTTCATACCTGTATTTAATCTATTCATGTAAAGATGATGTTGGGAAAAATTTGTATTTTACGAATCTTAAAGGAGATATAATTAAAGGCCTTTATTTTTTTCTTGACTTTCCTCCTGAACACTTACATCTTAGCAAATGGTGAACATGACAATTTAAGAGCCTAATTTGTTGGTAAATGTTTGAGGCACAGATAAAAATATGAATATTCACTGTTTACCACTATATTATTTGAAATAGAAGTGACAATGTGTATCTTGCTTGAAGAAGTCTTTGACAAAAAAGCAAAATGTCACTTGTAAATTTTCTTGTTTTAAAGAAAGCAGTTATGTTCTACAGATATAAATTATGTAAATAAATGTTATTTTATACTATTTTCGTTGTGTCCTTTTCTTAATGTTACCCAAAACAAGTAGTCATGTACAGCTGATACTTATTTTCTTCCTTCCATAAAAATACAGTACAGTCATCCCTTGGTATTAGTGGGGATTGTTTCTAGGACCCCGCCGTGGGTAACAAAATCTAAAGATACTCAAGTCCCTATGTAAAATGGCATATTATTTGCATATAACCTGTACACATCCTACGGTATACTTTAAGTCATCTTGAGATTATTTATAATTCATAACACATAGTATTAATGGTAACCAAAGCAAGTAGTTTTTTATTTCTTAACCCTTAAGTTTGTGGCCTGCCTATTTACATATTTTTTGACCGTGGTATTCTGCACAGTAATGAGCCTTGGTGTAAGCCTGCCTGTTTCCTGTCCCCACATTCATGCTGCTGGGCACTTCATGGGCTTTTTTAAATATACTCATTTCCTTCCCTTCTATTATCATTCCCATCCCTTCTGGAAAATGTTCTTGATCAGGAACAAGGTAAGGATGTCCACTTTTGCTGCTTCTGTTCAGCATAGTATTGGAAGTTCTAGGCAGAGCAATTAGGCAAAATAAGAAATAAATGGCATCAAAAATGGAAAGGAAGAAGTAAAATTATCTCTGTTCATAGATGGTATATGTAGAAAACCCTAAATATTCCCCACTAAAACTCCTGTTAGAACTAGTAAGTGAATTCAGTAAAGTAGCAAGAGACAAAGTCAACACGCACAAATCAGCTGCATTTCTATACACTAGTAAGCTAAAAAAGAAAATCACAAGAACAATTCCATTAACAACAGCACTTTAAAAGAGTAAAATACAAAAAAGAATAAAATAGGAATTAACCACAGAAGTGAAATCCTTGCACAATGAAAACTACGAAACATTGCTGAAAGAAATCAAGACATACATAAATGGAAACATCCCTTGTTCGTGGATTAGAAGACAATATCGTTAAGATGTCTGTACTATCCAGTGCAATCAGTAGATTTAATGCAATTCCTATCAAACCCCTGTTGATATTTTCTGCCAAAGTAGAAAAACTGATCCTAAAATTAATATGGACTTTCAAGGGACCCCTAATGGGGGCAAGGGGAAGCAAATAAAAGAGCAGCAAAGCAGGAATGCTCACACTTCAAAACTTATTTCAAATCTACGGTAATCAACTGTGTGGTACTGGCATAAAGACAGACACTTAGACCAATGGAATAGGATATGAACCCAGTATGGTCAAATGATTTTTGGAAAGAGAGGCAAGACTATCCAATGGGAGGAAGGGAAAGGACAGATTCAAAGATGGTGTTAAGGAAATTGGGTATCCAATACAAAAGAATAAAGTTGGATCCTTGTATAATACTGCATACAAAAATCATATCAAAGACTAAAATGGACTAGATAATTTTTTCCTCATTGTGCAGTGGGTGAAGGATTGTGAGGATGCCCAGATTTGTTATTGGTAAAGTTTTAGAAGTAAATTAAGTTGTATTGGGTTGGCAAAAAAGTCAACCCAGTATTTTTCTGTAAAGGACACATTTTTCACTTTCACCAATACCTTAATTGATTTGGGTATTTTGTGTATGTCAGCTATTTCCCATGTGATATAATGTTGATTGTTCTCATTGTCTCGATTTGATGTCAATCAACTTCAACTGGTCTACCCAACCATGGAGCATTGTCCAGCGAGAAGTCTCCAGCACACAACTTTCCAAACTACTTCAGACAGGTTCGATCAGTCACAGCACCTTCTCCATACACTGCAGAAATCTTTTTTTACGTTTCAAGTTGCGTTTTTTACATTTCTTGAAATAATAAAATATGCTGAAAATGTTGCTTATTTTCTTCCATCTTCAATGTTAAAATGGCTACACAAAAATTCACAAATTTTTGTTTTTTTAAATGCACACTGATAAGACAGCTATCATAATACAATCTAACAAAACTTTTAAATGAAGTTAAAAACAAGTAAACACTACTAGAGCTATCTTACAGAAAAAAACAGGTAAATGTTTTGGCCAGCCCAACACCACATTTAAGTTGCAATTTATTACTATTAAAGTTTTTATTGTTGTTTACTTGTTTATGATCTTCCCACACTATAAAAGAAGGCACTTTGTTCTACACCGTGTCCCCAGCGCCAGAAGAGCACCTGACGCAGGAGTCATTGAAATTTTTTGCTGAATGAATAAATGTATCCTTTAAAATTTTCTTAGGGAAGCTTAATGTCTGTTCAGTTTCCGGCTCACATAGAATGAACTTTTTCAAGCTTTGAAATGCCCTTTTTATTAGCAGAAGAGGAAGAAAACAATAGAAAATAAACGAGTCCTAGTCCAAGGAATGTCAATGGCAGGTCACTACCCTGTGCCTGAGCAGGCCGGCTGCAGAAGGATCGCTCCGCCCCTTGACTCGCAGTGCTCCTGGGCTCGCGATAGGACAGGGTCTCGCAAGGCTGCTCTTCTATCCCTTATTGGCTGTTTGGGGGGCGTGGTGCGCAGTGCCTACCAATCCCGGGCGACGCGTCCACGCCCGTGCCAGGGCTGGTCTGGGACTCCGGGAGGTTCCAGGTGGTTTGGGGCTGCAAGAACCCGAGCTGGGCATAACGCGAAGCGGAGAAGCGAGAGGAAACGGCACCTGTTCCGGGTGGGCAGCTCTCTTGTGTGCCTCGCTCGTTCTGTGGCCGCTGACATGTGGGCCACCTTGAGGTTAGCCCCGTGGCGGTGCGCCTGCGCTGCTGCCCTGCGGCCGCGCGCCTATCACGGGGACTCGGTGGCCACGCTGGGCACCCAGCCGGACTTGAGCTCAGCCGTCTACCAGGTAGGCTGGGGGAGCGGCCCGGGCCTGGAGCCCCCGGGCGGAGTCTGTGATTTCCTCTTCCACCCGTCAGCTAGTGCAGGGCCTGCGGGACTAGATGCTGACCGGACTGGGAAGCAGGTGGACAACACTTTTAACAGTTGCTGTTCTTTTCTCTGGAGCCTCAGTCATGATTCTGGGACTCACTAAGAAGTCTTAAAGATTGAAAAAAAATACCCAAATAAAATACATTTTAGTTTACTTTTAGCATTGACACTGTTTTGTGTATCATTGAAATTAGTGATTCTCAAAACCTGGCTTAGCATTGTCAGTTGGGGAGCTTGTTGAATATACAGCTGCTCTAAGCCTCACCCCGGACCTTTTGGCGTTTACATGCTTAATGAGGTTCTAGGGGCGTGGCAGCAGCCAGATTTGGGAACCACTGGCCTAGGACCACTAACCTTGGAAGTTGTTCTTCTCAGACTTTAGTTAAAATGGTTATGTTAATAGAAAATATCCCATCCCATAGTATTTTTGAATGTTTTTTTTTTTTTTCCCCCCCCTGAACTGGGAGCAGTTACAAGTTCAAAGAAACAACTTGGAGCTTCTAGAATCTCAGAGCTGGAAATCTTAAGTGGGGACAGGTTTTGTCTCCTCAGTGGCCTGTTTTCTCAAGGCCTCCTTGCTCAGCTCCAGCCTTGCGGCCCTCTTGCCTATCGGCAAGGCTACAGTCCCTGAAACCAGGCGGGACCGTACCCAACATCCAGCTATTATGTCTGAGTTCCAAAAGGACACCCTCATCTGCTTGTCTTCTTTTTAAGGAGCCTTTCTAAAAGCCATACTTTCTGTCTGTATTTCATTGGATAGAATTTAGTCCCACAGCCACACCTGTCTACATAAGAAGGCCAGGATATGTTACTTTTCCAGCTGGGCTTGTTGCCGCCTTGAGTAAAATTGGGATTCCATTATCAAGGACGATGGGAAGAATGGGCATGAATACACAGCTGATACTGTCTGCCACGTATAACAGATATCGTGGAGAGAGTGGGTGTGTTCTTAAGTTGTGTTGGATGTTAAAAGAGTTCACTTAGGTGTACCCGTATCTCCTGACACCTCCAGCTACAAGTAGTAAACTTTGATGCAAAAAACCCATAAAAGAGAACAAAACATAAAGCCATACTTTGGATGGAGATGGTACATAGGGGCCCAACCACAATCCAGTTTCTCCCTGCCTAGTGTTCCTAGTCGCTCATGTTAGACCAGTAATATGTACTGTCTGTTCTCACTTCTCCCACCGCTATGTGCTTTAGCAAGGCTTGGTAGTGACGGTTTTCTTGATTTTTTAATGGGAGGATAGCTTAGCCAGGGTAAAGATTTCTTGCATAACCAGCTTTAGCTTTGATTGCTATTGTTCTAAATGGGCAACATCATGGGCTATAGTGATTGTACGCTGGGGTTTATGTGTACTTTAAGTAGAGACCTACTTGTTTGCTCTGTATGTGTGTGACCTGTTTTGAGCTTTGGTGCCCGTGGTTTGAAAAGTTGTCAGGATAGTGGCAGGTAGGATGCAGAAGGGAGGTAGGGGTGGGGAGAAGGAATAAAATACTGACGGCACACCAGAATCCCATAAACCTTTAGATGATGTGCAAGGGAAGGACTTGCTAAAGGGTACTGTGGGGATGCATTTAGCACATCTTTGTTGTCTTGAAATGTTCTGTTTATCCCATGGAAAAATCTGTGGGACAAACAACATTTCAGGACAAAAGATGGTAGAACTTATATTTTAGAAAAGACTTAAGAAATATATCAGCCAGTTGTGGGTATGTAGCTTCCCATAGAATCCTATTCAAATACACTGTGAAAAACAAATATCTGACAGTTGGGACAGTGTTTTCACTCATTGGATATTTGAGGATATTGACAGTTTATTGAGAGACGATAGTGGTCCTTATCTTTTGGAGATTAGGAAATACTGGTGAGACGTTACATCTAGGATTTTCTTCAAAATCATTCAGGATGGGAGCTATATAGGAAACAACTTTGGCTATATAGGGTGAAGTGCATTGGGTACATTTCATTGCACTAGTCTTTTGCTTTTCTATGTGTTTGATAATTTCCATGAAAGTTAACAACAATGACAACAAACCACACCAAAGGGCTGCAGAACATGTTAGTGAAATGTCCTTCTCTCTAATTTGCTCTAATGCAGCCTGTCTCTTCCCTCCTTTTGCAGTGCTGTGGACTATATCACAGTGACTGGGTGGACTTGCTTGGGAATTAGCCAGACAAAGGAGGATTGTTCTATGACTTCAGGGACTGTAGGAGCTGTTGAAAATAGGAAATAATGGATCTGTATCATCAAGACTGTAAATTCATCTAATTTTGAACACCTGGAAAGCTGCTTAGCATTGTGTCACATAAAGTGAATGACATTACCAGATATGTTGATCACATTATGAAGAACCAAATGTGTTAGCAGGATAAATTCTGAATTTTCAAAAATAATTAGCTAAGTATTGTTTTAAAGTAATGTGATCCAACAAAACTTAAAAACAAGGATGAAAAGTTAGTCCCTCTGCTCTTTTCCCACTTTGCAGTGTTTATGTGTTCTTGTATATTACTGTAGGAAATGTCCAAACATAGGCAAACATAGCATTTCATTTCTTTTTACACATAAAATAGGATCCACTTTTTCCTCCTGGCATTGTTTTTAAGTGTCATTTGTCAGTTATTAAGTATTTCTGCATTGGTTAGCACCTCCTCAGAGTAGTTAGAGATAGGACAGAACAAATAAGATATTCTAACTCTGAAAAATTAAGGAACATATTGCTTAAGTCTTTAAAATAGAAAAACAAACAGAGATCAATTAAGTTCAGTAGATGTTTAAGGAAGAAAGATGTTAAAATGAGTAGGAGTGGCCAGAATGGTGTTGGCTTTCAGATGGAACATGGATTAGGCTTTAAAAGGGGGTACGATTTGGACAGATGGACCAGAGCGAGGTGGTGATAGTGAAGAGTTTGAGCAAAGTACAGGCAGGAATTAATCTTCTCATACAATGGAATGGCCCATCATGGGAACGCTGTGGATGAGGTTGTCCAGTGTGGAGGCCATGTGAGCTTGGCACATGATATTCTTCTTAACTCATATTTTGGTAAGAAAGATAATTGCTCTCTAATATTACTCTCTTTCTTTGTTTCTGTTTTAGGAAAACTATGAACAGATGAAAGCACTAGTAAATCAACTCCATGAACGAGCACAGAAAATAAGACTCGGTAAACACTCCTTTATTCTTCAGTTGTTAACCTAAAAGTAAAAGGCCAAAGTAAGAGGCACCAAGCATTTATTTTAGATACAAAAGATTAGCTATTCTGGAAGCACTGATTCAGGTCAAGACCCAACTATTGTTCCAGTTAGGAGGTGAAGACAAGGGTATTTGTAAGAAAGTTAAGGGGAAAAATGACATGAATAGAAGATGAAGGCATTTTTATGGGTGTTCATAAGCTAAGGAAGGAATGTCTGTAGGTGAGCTAACACCGTGATGGTGAGTCTAAAGAACGTCTTTAATTTTCAGTCCAGCAGTCATGTCTGCTTTCCTGATAGCTTTGCAAATAGTTGTTCGGAACACAGTGCTGCTTTAAGCCCAGCCCAAAAGTAATCTTGCCCAGTCTTATCATTCCAAAGGTTCGAGGAATAAGATATGCAAGGCAGTTTGTCTGAAATGGCAGCTCTGGCTCCATTTTGAAGTGGCTCCATTTATATTATTTTTCACACTTTTGATTAAGATGTCCCTTTATAGTCACTGGCTTTTGGAAAAACTTGGAGCCTTAAGCTTTTGACTCTTCAAGACTGTGAATGCAGACATTTTATTTTCTCCTATTACTTCATTAGTCTTTCTGCTCATATAGCTCTCCACTGTTTGGGGAAAAGTAGAAATTCAAATTCATCAATTGTTCCAACTATTGCCTCATAAAGATTTTTATTTCAGCTACAGCATCCCACTGTGAAAGCAGAGGCTGATAGCTGTGTTGTGATCGCCCCCTGGTGACAGTGACAGAGAGATGCTCTAAGCTGTAAAATGCTTCCTAATTTTAGGAATCTTGAAATGGAAACACGACCTGTGTCTTAGAAGTGATGCAATATGGTAAATGAGAGAGAGGGAAACAGATTTTTCTGGCCCTGAATCTGTGAGGATGGAAATAATTAGCACAGCCTATTTATTTAAGAATAATCCTTGGAAAACTAATGTGCTGTTTCATGGTATTTGTGGTCCATATATCCAATGCCGGTTTAAGTGCCAGAGGAGCTTAATTCTGTGATCTGAGAATCTGTGTTGGGATATCCCTCTTTTTGTTTTTTTGTAATAAAACCAGAATTTATTAGCTGTTCCAGGTTGCAGAATCAAGAAAGAATGATGTCTTAAGTGCTAAAACATTTTTATCATCTCTTGCCATCCCATCCTCCCCTGCCGTCCCTTCCCCTGAGAACCCCTAGGTGGGCCCTTAGGTCACCTGACTCCCAAAAACCCTCACCAAGCCCTGACCTTTCTTGCCATACTTTAGGTTCATTTTTCTTGTACTGTTTATTTTTAAACAACTTTACAAAGGAACAATTTTCATACAATGAACCACATAATTTAAAGAGTATGGTTTGAGTTTTGACATGTATACACTCATGAAGCCATCAGCACACTCAGCATAATGAACGTGTTCCTCCTGGAAGTTTCTTCTGCCCCTTGGGATCCCCTCCCTCTCCCCCGTCACCCCTACCCCCACCTCCTACTCCCTTCCCTACCTCTACACCCACCTCAGTAGGGAATTCTGAGTTCCCTGTGGTTGAGAGAAGAGAGAAAAGCGATTGACTTAAGTACACTATTTTGTAACTAAATCTTTTGCTCTCAGAATTATTTTCACTTTAAAAGATAATTACTTTTCTTTGTAATATTATGTGTGCTATTACTATCTTTGTGACCGTAAGGCAGATTTAATCTTAAAAATATGCCATCCATCTCTTCAGAAAAAGTAAAAATCTCTTTAGATACAGGAAAGAGTTCTGATTTGAAAAATAAGGCTATATGTGGAAGCTTGTTTGAAATAGATATGAACTTATTTTCTCACCTACAGAAACAAAGAAATGGCTTTCTTAAATAACTGAACATTTCATTACCCAAAAATCATATTAAGAGAAAATTCTTGGGCAACAGTGAAAATGCATCCTGAAGTACAATGTGATCCTTCTGACCCGTTGCCTTGGTTTGCTGAGTGTGCCATTGATATGAGGCTCCGGGGCCCAGTGGCCCTGGGGCCAGGTGAGGTTTGGCGTGCCTCTCACCGCAAGCAGCCTCAGCAGACTCTTCAATAATTTTGCTTTTCTTTGTCTAGAATAACATCAGGAAACACCAAAGACAATCTCTGAGTCAAGATATTAACAGAAGGGGACTTTGTCGTTGCTATATAAGGAAGGCATGTGATTCTCCTATTTGGAGGTAGCCTAAAAAGCCTTGGGTCACTAATGACACCATTAGATGAGTTTTGCTGTGCTATCATGAAAGTCATTTCTAAAATAGTGTTTTTTACCTGGTACAGGTGAAGGTAGGAATATTTCAAATTTCATGTGGCATGGTGCTAGATATGTGTAGTAGGTATTTAATAAATATGGGGGGGATGAGGCAGTATTTGCAGTGCATGAGTTGCAGAGAAAATACTGTCATTTCTAATTTAAGTAAGTAATTAAGAAAATGAATTAAGAAAATGTATAATATGCTGTGAAATCAGGAATAGATTGATTTTAGTCTAATTTCTATTTTTATTTTTTAAATGAAAAAAATTTGAGTTGCAGTTGATGTTCAGTATTATCTATATTAGATTCAGGTGTATAACATAGTGGTTACACATTTATATAACTTACGAAGTGATTCCCATGAAATATCTAGTACCCATCTGACACCATACATAGTTATAGTTAATGCAATAGGGATAGACTGATTTTTTTTAAAGGCCTATTTACTTATTTACTTCAGAAAACTGGCAGTTTGTTGAGTGAATGATCTGAAAATTTGCCTTTTCTCATAGGATATGTGGACCTTTTAAAAGCTCTATATTAAAAAAAAAACAACAAGAACAAAACAAAACAAAACAAAAAAACTCTGACCAGGTAGTTCAGTTGGAACATTGTCCTGATATTGCCAAGGTTGCAGGTTCAGTCTCTGCTCAGGTCACATACAAGCATCCACCCATGAAAGTGTAAGTAAGTGGAACAACAAATTGATGGTTCTCTCTCTCTTTCAAATCAATAAAATAAAAAAAAAAATGACAAGCCCTAATTGTAGACTGTTACATGTTTTTCTGGCATTAAGTTAAATGGAGACCTTATAACGTGTCAATCTAATCTAATCCTGTTTTTATTACAGGAGGTAGCAAGAAAGCCAGAGAACTCCACATATCAAGAGGAAAACTGTTACCCAGAGAAAGAGTCGATGGTCTTCTAGACCCAGGGTTGGTATATACCTGAGTGCTAACTCATTGTTCTCTATTCCATGGGACTTTCTTAGCTTTATAAATAAATGATTTTAAATTCTGGTTCTTATCTTAAGATTCAACAACAAATGTTTATTGAGAGGCTACTATGTGTCAGGTACTTTTCTAGGTGCCAGTGATACATCAATGAGCAAAATAGACAAAGATCCTTGCCCATCTGGAGTTTATATCGCAGCAGGAGGAGATTGAAAATAAAGGATAAACATCATATATTTTATAGTATTTTAGAAGATGGTAACTGTCATGGGAGGAAGAAAAGGTAGACTAGAGAAAGGGAAAAGAAGATGAAGTTCAAGTTGCAGTTTTAAATAAGGTGGTTAGGGTAAGCGACGTTTGAGCAAGGATTTGAAGGAGTGGAGAGAGAGAACGGTGCAAATACCTGGAGAAAGAGTGCTGCAGGCCGCGGAAATGGCCGGCGCAAAGGCCCTGAGGCGGACATGTGCCGGGTGTGCTGATACACTCGCGGAGCCAGGGGGCCAGTACAGTTGGGGAAGAGACATGAAAGGGAGAGCAGGAGAGATGGGGTCAAATTCCATAAGATCTTCTAGGCCAGGAGAAGAATTTTGGCTCTTAATGCTGAAAGAAATAGGAAGCTTTTGTGGGGTGTTCCACATGTGACTACGACGATCTATTTGACTTGTTTTGAAAAGAGTGGTCCTGGCCGCTGTGCTGTGCGTAAACTGTGGGCACGGGCAGGGGCACTGAAACCAGGTAGAGGGCTGTTGCAGTGATTCAGGAGCGCCGTGAGCGGGGCTTGGCCCAGGGCACCAGCGGTGCAGCTGATGGGAATGTCAGTTACTGGGCGCGTTGCCAAGGCGGAGTTAACCCAACAGCATTTCCTGAAGGATTGGATGAGGGGGATGAGGTGGGGTGGAGAGGAGGAGATGACGTCTCCAGAAGTATCTTTTATGACATGCACACACATACCCAACTAGACACAAACAGTGCTAACACCTAGCATATATCTTTCTAGACCATTTTCATTAATGTGTGTGTTAGGCACAATTTTTTAAAAGAAAAGTGGAGTCATACTAAATTTGGGTTTTCTACCCTCCCCCCTTTTTTCCTCACTTACTGTATCTTGGACATTTAAGTAAGTAACGCCTAGAATAAAACAGTGGTGAAAAGCCTGGTCCCAGGTTGCTTATTAAAACCCAGCTCTGCCACTTACTAGTGACTTAGACAAGTGACTTGGACAAGTGACTTAGTCTCTTGTTTCAGTTTCCTCATCAGTCAATGGGGACTATAATAGGATCCACCTGAGCAGGTAGTTCTTAGGCGCAGATGAGTTAGGTTTCTGAAAGTCCTAGAAGAGAGCCTGGCCCATAGCAAGTGCTACATAAGTTTTAGGTGCTATGCTCTTTCTATATTAATAAACACATTTGTAAACATCTTTTAAAATAACTACCTAGTGTTCTATTGTATGGCTATACCACATAAATCCCAAAAGTAGTCATACCAGATTTTATTTTAAATATTCTTTTTGTACATACAATATACATAGTTGTAACATTGGCTTATTAAAGAAAAAAATCTTCTTCCAGATGTGTAATTGTTTAAATATGCTTTAAAAAAAAAACAAAACGAAAACAACATTCAAACAGCATCCTTCCTTTCTTCCTTCCAGGTCTCCATTTCTGGAATTATCCCAGTTTGCAGGCTACCAGTTATATGGTGATGAGGAGGTCCCTGCAGGTGGCATTATTACAGGCATTGGGAGAGTGTCTGGGTGAGTATCCTACTTACGCTCACATTGAGGCTCAGGAAGAGGGACAACTCACTGCTTGCATGTTGGCGTACAAATTTTATGGTGTTGATATTATTTAGGACTGAGGCTTCCTATGCAGACATGTTTTAGATTCATTTGTGGAGCTTTAGAGACAAAAATTGAAGGGAAAAAAATCCCTAGCAAAGATCCCAGGGGATCCAATCCAGACCTCCCCACCTAATCAGCATCTCCAGGTGTGGACAAGGCTGGTGTGGCTTTCCATGCTTCACAGGTGATCTCTTCACACCGGGGGTGAAAACCCCTGTCTTAGAGGAGTCGCACTTCAAGTGTGGTCCCCAGGGAGCGTAAGTAAGCATCCCCTAAGAACTGTGTTAGACATGTAGATTATCAGGTTTCCCAAGAAGTACTAAATCAAATTCTGGGCTGGGACCCTGCAATCTGTTCTCAAATGCTAATATTTGAGAACACCATGGATTTGGGGAATCTAGATTGCTAGATGTTAGCTGTATTTATATGTATTTATGTATGAGGTCACATTTTCTTCAAAGTTACCATGCTAGGCACTATGATAAATACTTCCCACTGATTAGTTGTCTTAATCTTTACCACAGTTCTGTGAGAATGGGTACTATTATTGTTATAACTATTCTGAGATAAGGAAATAGGGTTTAGAAAGTTAAATAACTTGCCCAAGATCAAGCCACTGGCACAGCTCTGCTTTGACCTCAGGTGGTTGGATCTGAGCAGGATACAAGCACATTTGATTCCGCTCCTGGTTATTTGTGTGTGTACCTCTCCCTGCTCTGTGCCTTCAGGGGAGGCAGAGCTGTAGCCACTCACCGTTATTGTTGAGCTGGCCGCAGGCATTCCTGGTCTCGATTCCACAAGCTGAGCAGCTACAGCAGAAGGAGAGCTCCTAGAGATAGGCCTGGGGCCCGAGCCCACTGCGGAGTCACAGCGTGGACTCTGTGTATAAAGGCCTGGTTCTTGTGCCCACCTTTGAAGATAGGTTTTGGGGTGAGTGCCACTTGAACCACGTGGATTACAAATGGAGAAGAACTAGTTTCTGAAAAAAAGCTTAGCTCTATTCTCAAAATAAGAGATGCTGGGTAGGCAAACCAGTAGATGTACAGTATAATATTTTTGTGAACTGATTTTATTTCTCATTAAGTAACATGTCTGTGACCTTTTAATAAACAGTAAAAGGGGCTATGTCTCCTGTCCAAGGTCACAGATCTAGCGAGTGGCAGAGCCGGAATTCAGCCCCGCTTTGTCTGACTTCACAGCCTACCTCTGCCCATTACCAGACATACTTAAGCTTTTCCTGTGCAGCATATCCAGGGTAGGCAAGTGTGAACATGCTCTAAAGCATAGGGTTGTGGCCCAGCCACCTGTCCTAAGCCTAAGTTCCCTTTGAAGTCTAGTTTGTTTAATGTTAATGTGGTTAAAAATTCTACTCTCAATAATGTTAATTGCAGTGGAAAATGGCTTTATATGTATGATCTGTCCACGTAAGAAACATCCAGACCTGTAAAGAATTTTTGAGCGTTTGAGCCACACTGATGACATATGCCAGGGAACAAGATCTCAAATGCTCCACAGAAGAACAGATTTGCAGCTTCTTTTAAGCATTTGAAATTAAGGAGGGAACTAAGGAAGATTACATGGAGGTGGGGGGAAAGCAAGGTGGGGATTGGACTGCAAGATAGTGAAGCAGATTATGGGTTCTCTTTAGGGTAGTTACCGCTTATTTCCAAGGTAGATGCTCAGAGACAATGGGTAGGGCTTGCTTAAGGCAAAGATAAACCTTTTACTAAAAAGTTATATACCTGGGTGGCAACTTCCCACCATGACCTGCCCACTTAGGAACTTATGGTCATATCACCCAGTGAGGTTACTTTCCATAAAACTCCCTTTTTTCATCCACAGACCTAGTGAGTAAAATTGATGCTCAAAGGACTGGCATGGCACCCTGTTAAGTTGTGGTGAGCACTGCTGGGCACTGCCCGAGGCTGTGTGCTCATTCCTGTTCTCTGCTTTCAACAGGGATTCAATTAGTGTCTTTTAGAATTCTAGAGAATATAAGGTGAGATAACAAAAAGATAAAAAATACAGAGAAGATTAAATTTTGAAAAGGACACACTGTTCTCTCAGGTTTCAAGTGGAACCTCGGGCCTTCAGGTTTCCTGGCAGTGCAGTGTTGAGCAGTTTCCTTAGCCTGCTGTCTGCATTCACCGCCCTGGCTCTTGTGTCACTTGGGGGCTGAGGTCCTCAACAAGCCGGTTTTGGTGAGACAGGGTACCACTCATGACTCAGTACAGTATACACTTTAAATATGCTGTTTTAAAGATTGCACCTGTTGTTTCCTTAAGCAAGATGAATGTTGTATTTTAAATTATTTTTTATTTTTATAGAAAAGCATATGGCAGTAATGTTGAAGAACTTTTGAAAACATGAAAACTAAATAATCTTGATGGGTCAGTTTTTATTTTTGCAGATTCCTTTCCTAAAAGGAAACTTGAAGGTTAATTATGAGGGATTTCCTCACCCATGAGACTTGGATTTTGGAGAGGGCATTATTATTATTACTACTAACTTTATAGGACGTTTTCATTCAAATAACCATTACGAAATGTGGCTTAGGTTGTTAGTTTTTCACTACTAATGTAGGACTGATGACTCTTGTTAAAAGTGATCATTTTCTACATCCAAGATGACTCTGTGCAGCAAAGCTATCATTTAGAATGGAAGGGCAGGTAAAGTGCTTTCCAAATAAGGTAAAGTTAAAGGAGTTCATCATCACCAAGCCCTTATTGTATGAAATGTTAAAGGGACTTATTTAAGAAAAAGAAGAGGATCAGAACTATGAACAGTAAAATGACAACAAACTCACAACTATTAAAACTGAACCTAAAAAACAAACTAAGCACAACTAGAACAGGAACAGAATCACAGAAATGGAGATCACATGGAGGGTTATCAGTGCGGGGCTGAGGGGCGCATGGGGGAAAAGGCACAGGGAATAAGAAGCATAATTGGCAGGTACAAAATAGGCAGGGGGAAGTTAAGAATAGTATAGGAAATGGAGAAGCCAAAGAATTTATATGTACGACCCATGGACATAAACTGGGTGGGGGGTGGGGACTGCTGGTGGTGGGGGCACGTTCAGGGCGGAGGGGAATAAAGAGGAGGAAAAAATGGGACAACTGTAATAGCATAATCTACTTTAAAAAAAGTGATCATTTTCTATCATATAAATGAATATGTGAACTGTGATTAAAGCTTGCTTTTATATCTTAAGATTGCCTTAATACTGCTCATTGGTCCTGTGTGCTAGAAGTTGAAGGTGGCATTGGACTGTCTTGGAATGTGATGTAATTGGCCTTTGACTGTGAAGAAATCTCTCATATTCTCTTTCCAATGAAATTTCTGCCTTTCAGAGTAGAATGTATGATTGTTGCCAATGATGCCACTGTCAAAGGAGGTACCTACTACCCAGTGACTGTGAAAAAACATTTACGGGCACAAGAAATTGCGCTGCAAAACAGGCTCCCCTGCATCTACTTGGGCAAGTTACAAGAATTATAAAAGAAACTCTTTTTTGCATATTGTAAAATATGACTGTTTAGGAGGACATATATGTGTTATATGAGTATATTGGTTTCTTCTATAATTACAAAAGAAATGCATGTTCTTGGCTGGAAGTCTGGGAGAAAAAATGAATAAGAACTACCCATGATAGCATCACTGAGGAGTAACCCTTGACAGTATTTTGGTTTATGCCAGTTTTTTCTTTACAGATGTGTGCTTTTTTTTCTTCCATATATATTTTTTTTTCTGTTAACCGTAGTGGATTCAAACTAAAAAAAAAAAAAGCTAGTATTTTGGAATCTCTTGAGTATCAGGTTATCAGGTACTATGTTAAATGCTTGAGTATGTGTATAATCTTTTAAAGAGATATATGTTTTTTAACTTATTGATTTGGGAGAGAGAAATAAACATTGATTTTTGTTATTCTACTCATTTATGCATTCATCGGTTGATCCTTGTATGTGCTCTGACTGGGGATCAAGCCTGTAACCTTGGTGTATTGGGACGATACTGTAACCAACCGAGCTACCTGGTCAGGGCCAAGTGTGTATATAATTTGAGCAGATAAAATTTAAAGAAATTTAACATAGTTTTAATTTTTTAAAATGTATTTTTCAATTATAGTTTACATACATTCAATATTATATATTACTTTCAGGTGTACAACATAGTGATTAAACATTTATATACTTTTTGAAGTGATCACCTGATTAAATCTAATAAGAAAATTTAATTTTCAGTGAAAGTAAGTTTATGTTTAAAATTAAAATACGTTTAAATCTAAGGATATTTTAAAAAGAACATAAAAGCAAGGCAGTATACAATTATTACTTTCTGGATATTGGTTTAGTTTTGTAAAACTCTATATGCTATATTGTTAATTTATGTAGATATTTGAACAGGTACTGATGGAGAGATTTTTTTTCTGCAAAGGTCAGTATGCCTGGTTGACTACTTTGTATACATAGAACATAGCAAATGAGGTCCTATTGCTTTCAGGTGCTATGCCAAACAGTGTAGGGGGTGCAGTGAAGAGTATTATGTTCTCCTTGTCTTCAGCCCACATATGATTAGAGACAAGATGTAATACATCAAATAACAATACAAGACTTATGGTTTTAGGCAAGAATAATAGGTATAGGACTAACTGACTCTTTGTAGTATTACTATGTCTTCTCACAGTATGTAATGAGCTAAGTGCAGCAGACACGTTATTTCATGTTATCTCAATAAGAACTCTTATGGGATAGCTACTGGTGTCATCTTCATTTCACAGGTGAGGGAACCAAGGCATAGAATGGTTAGGAAACACGCCTGTGATCACAAAGCTATGAAGTAACCAAGCTCTGTTTGGAACTCAGCTGACGTTCTTATCTACCACTAAATAATCTGCAGTAAAAACATTATCAGAAGGCAATATATGATATATTGTCACATAAATTCTGTAGATGGTTTCTGTGTTGGTTAAAAAGAGGGAAAGATACTTTTTGAAACTGAACTGGTTAAACATTTACAATATTTCTAAGGCTTGAGCTGGTCCTCAAAGGAGAGAAAACACTACACATTTCAAGTGCAGTTGGGCACAAGGGTAGGAGAGCCTAATGGATTTGAGGAAAACGGTGACTCCTTTTGGCTTCATTGGGGGTCTGGAGAAAGGCTATAGAATAGTTTAGAAAGACAGCACAAATTATTGTGATTAAGAAGTGATGCTGTCGTTAATGCAAGTCTTCCTTTGTGTAGCACATTTTGTTCAGAGAGATGGACTTATTTCTTCCCTTTCCCTTGTCTTCAGTTGACTCAGGAGGAGCAAACTTACCTCGACAAGCAGATGAGTTTCCAGATCGAGAGCACTTCGGCCGCATATTCTATTATCAGGCAAGGATGTCTTCTAAAAACATCGCACAGGTAACTTCTCATTAATGAGATGTATTGCTTTTTGCTCTGAATGACTTTGCTAGATAGGTACTCTGAGATGACTTAGAACTAGTGAATTCAGAGTTTAGTCTTTTTCCACAAAAAGTATCTTAGGGTTACCTCTAGTCAGATTCTTTTGTTAATTATGGGAATACACTTTTACTGTAATGAAGGTAATTTACCAAAGATAAAGAGTTTTTAAAAAGAATGGGTACCAAGTAATTGTTGTTTTGGAACCATATTCTGGAGAAACTCCAGTATATGTATGAGGGGACATGTGCAAGAAAGTTTGTTGTAGCATTGTTTGCACAGCAAAGTTAAAGAGCAGCCTAAATGACCATTAATGGAAGATCAATAGTACAGTTTTTAGCTGTTAAAGTGAATAAACTAGAATTGCATGGATGAACATAAATATGTCTCAGAAAATATTTTGAGTGAAAAACATAAATAAAATTTTAAGCTTTCTAAATTAAAAAAAAGTGGAATATATAACCCATGCTACATATGTAAAGCTTAAATATATCAAATAATACTGCCTATTATTTATGTCTAAACATGTACATTTGAATGATACACTTCGCTTTAAAACAATGGCTGCCTTTGAGGTGGGAGGGAGGGTAAAGGGGCAGGAGGTGGTGTATAGAGGCTTCACTTATATCTGAAATATTTTATTCCTTTAAATCTGAAAATAAATTGGGCCAAATGTCAAGATTTAAGACTTGGTATTAAGTAGATAGATGTTTATATTATTATTCTCTAATCTCGTTTGCATGTTTGAAATACTTCATAATACTGATGTTACTCCTTTATGTTTTATTGGATTTCTTAAGTTTGTAGATTTTTACTAATATTCTAATTAAATAGTCTTCACTTGCAATTGTATCTCTTTTATTTTCTGTCAGTAGAGCATGTTATTATTCATTATATATGTTTACTGTCATATAGTAACCCTGCATATCTCTATGCTTTATTTATCTAAGTAGAAAATTCAGCTTTGCTCAATTTTGTGCAGATGGGCTCCTCCATTATCTGGTATGAAGTTCTTAATGTGATCTTGCACGGAGAGAGAGGATGAGAGCAAGAGCGCTCTTTGTAGGCCTTCACGGGGCTGCCTTCTTTGTGTGTCCCTGTTTTCTTTTCTGTTTTAGAAAGACACACTTGTCATGGATTTAGAGCCTGTCTGGGTAATCCAGAACTATTTTATCTAAAGATCCTTAATTACATCTGCAAAGACTTTCTCCAAATAAAGTCACATTCCCAGGTTCTAGGGTTTTGGGTATAGACATACCTTTTTGGGGGGCACTGTTCAGCCCACTGTAGACTTCTGTCACCTGGCAATCTCATTTTTTGCTCTTCCTATTGATGTACCTTTTGCGGAATCTATAAAACATCAACCAAATATTTACGAAGGATCTATTGTAAGGCAGGTACTGCGCTGGTGAATGAAACCAGGTGGGTCTCTGTTCCTGTGGAACCTAAAGCGTGAGGTGCTTTAAAAAACAGGTATTTTTAAAATTCAGTGTCATATGTTTTGAATAAGCAATACCTGTGTATGATTAAAAAAAAACAAATCTAAAGTGCCTCAAGGGCATGTGACTGAATGCCTTCCTTTTGTCTATTTTATTTTTGTATACTAAAAATTTTAACAGCAGTATTTCTTTAACTGGGCCACTTCTCTTAATTTAATTTTTTCTCTTTCATTCCAAAAGGAATTTTATGGTTGAGGTTTGCCTTTTGATATTTTTATGAACTTTTTGGGATTAAAAAAATGTATTTATTATATTATATATTAGTCTCCAGAGTGCCCGTCCTGATCTTTCCCCCTATAAATGAACCTAAACCCGATATCTGTGCTGAGGCTTCTCCTACATGCTTTGCTGAGCCAGGCTGTGTGTGAGCACTGCTGTTTCTATTAAAAACACTTACTCTGTCTCCTTTTATCCCAGAAAGAATTGTCCCTCCTCTTCTCCAAGGCTAAACTTGGCATTTAGAATCTTAACACAAACCCTTCCTCTGTACTTTATCCATTTCTCTCTTTCACTTTAATATTTTCTCATCCCCTTATTTTGCTCATAGCCAGTAGTCATGTTGACTTTTTTTAAGAGGAAAAAGGAAAAGTACCAAAAATAATGCCAAAAGCAAAGGCCCTTTTCTAGCTTCTGCTGTTCCTTGAAGCTTCTCTCCTCCCCAGAATTACCAAACTTCTTTTTTTTTTAAGTTTATATTGAATTTATTGGGGTGACAGTCAATATTTTAAAAAATACTTTATTGAATTTTTACAAATTTCTTAAGGATTGGCCTGTGATCTTTCCTGACGTCTTGCGCTCCTTAAAGCCTTCTGCCCCTGGAGAGCCCCGCTCCCCCGGAGCCCGAGTCTCACTTCGCCCAGCCTCTTCGTGTCATCGTTGTTTCCTTTCTTGAAATTCTCTAGGCTTCCTGCCACTCTCTCCCTTCAGTCCTCCCACCCCACCCAAGAACTTGTCCTTAATGGTTTAATAAACTCTCATGACCTAACTGTCATCTCCATGATCTCTTTCTAGTCCTGATATCCCTTCACTCCTCTACTTCTACTTAGGGCTTCTGTTTTTGTGGATTTCCTCCTGGAACCACAGGTTTAAACTAGACATTGGGCACTTTAGCTTCCCCTGCGAGTTTTTCTTCATCCGTGTTTCTGTTTGCTATTGATGGTGTTTGCTTCTTGTTCTTTTCCCTAGGATTGAGACTTTGATGTCATTCGTGACTCTTCTCTGCTTTTTCCTCTACTTAATTCTTTTGGGTCAAAAATATATAGTGTCTTTCTTGTATTCTCAGGAGCTCCTCTGATACCGGGCAGATAATGAACACACAATAAACCTTTGACAAATGAAGTCCTGTCGGTTTTTACCTTTGGATTGTTCCTCACTCCATTCCCATCACCACCACCCCAGCAGTTTGGGCCTTCACTGCCAGCTCTGCTGTGGCACTAGCTTCGCCCGGCTGGTGTCCATGACTGTCTAGTCCCTCCTTTTCTATTGTGCACATTACTGCAAGGTTATTCTTTATCTAGTTCCCTGGTTCCAAACCATAGTTTCTACAAAGCAAACTTCAGACTTCTTAGCTGGTATTTAAGACCCCGAGTGATCTGATTCTAACCTAATTTTCTAGCCTTACCGCTCATGCCCTGTAAACCACCGGCAGCCTGCACCACGTGCTGTGTTCCCGGGCACCAGAGTCTTTAATGACTGTCTGCTCAGGTCCTCTCTCCTCCACTCCTTGGGGTCAATGTCTCCAACTCATTTCCCAAGGCATTTCTCAGACGCCACCTTTTTCTGAAAAGCTCCCCAGAATTTCTTTCTAGAAGGAATCTTTTCCTTCTCCCATCTCCCGTAATTCTTGAGCTATACCTTATTAATGGCATTAAAACAGTTTGTTCATGGGTCCTTTATACATGTTCCTTGACTTGACCCTTTCCCTTCTATTCCCCATTACCGCCCCTCCTCCACTGTGTAAATGTACCATCATTTAGATATATCCTAATTTCTCTCACAACACTTTCACTTACTTGAGTCTTGAGACATTATCAGATTAATGTTTATATTTTCACAAATTTCTGTAAGAAGCTGCTTACTTAGTATTATTAGAAGAGCAAAAGTTATATCCTTATAACTAAATAATTATAAGGAAAAGCAGTTATATCCTTATAACTATTAAAGTGATACCTAACATATGGAGTAATTATGCTTCTCCTATATTTTAATATGCTTTATTATGTAAGACATTCACTTGAATGACTAATAAAAGCAATTTTGTACATTATTAAATAAAACAATTTTTTTAAGGATTTTATTTATCTATTTTTACTTAGAGGGGAAGGGAGAAAGAGAGGGGGAGAAACATCAAAGTGCAGTTGCCTCTTGCGTGCCCCCTACTGGGACCCAGCCTGCAACCCACTGTGCCCTGACTGGGACTCGAACCAGGGACCCTTTGGTTTGCAGGCCAGCACTCAATCCACTGAGCCACATCAGCCAGGGCTATAGAGAACAATTATTATAAATCCAGTTTTGTCATGTGTGCCTTTTGATAGCTAGCACTTGCTTCCTTACCTGTTCAGGTCCTGTTTTCCTCCCCAAGATTGGTTTTTATTTTAATGTTATTAACCTTGTCCATTGTAAATCCACATATCTATTTCTAAGATGTATGTCTTTCCCTGTTATTTTCTGTATTTTTGTAGTGATAAAAATGTGGACAGATTCTTACAGACCTTCCAGGTTTAAAACTTTTTTTTTTGCTTTCAAAGAGAAAAGACAATTGAATGAGATTCTTTGTATTCTCTTTGCTCATTATTTTGAAATTTATTTTCTTTGCTTCAGACTTTGGTAATTGTTTTCAGAAGCTTGGTTAGGACAAACACTGTGTATCATTATTTTAAAAATGCATTTCAATCTGTTGATTAAGCCAGGTAGGACCTAGGGGAGACAGAATCATTCTGTTTAAATGTTTGAGGCTCTCAGATAAAGTTTGAGGAAGAAACAGGACATTCTGGGTAAATTAGACTTTTTGTTTTCTGTGGCTGTTTAAGCCTATCCAGTTAGCGCAGATAAGCATGAGTATTCTAAAACCAGCAGTGTGGTCAGTCACTGTAGATTGTAATGTGCTTAAATTCTGGACAGCTACAGAATTGATGTGTATTTTATGGTTTTTATTTTTTAATACTGGCTCTTCAGGTACAGGGATTAAAAAATGTGATGTAGGCAGTATTTGCTTTCCACATATTACTTTGAAGTGAAAAAGAAGAAGAGAGATTTAGCAATATATTATTTTAAAACTATATTATTATATTGTTAGTGGCTTTTCCATCAAACAACGGAAACTCTTTCCCTCTCCACGTCATATTACATTTAGCACCCCTGTGCCTTTGAACTAAACAGTCTGCAGTTTTTCAGTGGGAGGGAGAAGGTCTAGAGATCGCACAGCTTTTCATCCTTTCCACAGGGCAGGCTGCTCACCTGCAATTTGTAATTTGTTCTGGGTACAGTGAGATCCATTCTCTGTTCAGGCAAGACCTGGAGAGTAATGAAATTTTGTCTAAAGTTCTTACAGACTATTATTGTCTCTGTTATGTAGCATCTATTTTCCTGTTCCTCAAAAAGTTTGCCGTGCCTTCTGCAACGGTGATGACAAGTATCATTGCTGTCATCCTTAGCCTTCTTGCTGCTTTCTTTCTTACTCTTTTTTTTTAAAATCCTCACCCAAGGATACATTTATTAAATTGAGTGAATAAGTGAGAGAGAGAGAGAGAAAGAGACATCAATGTGAGAGAGAAACATTGATGAGTTGCCTCCCATATATACCCTGACAGGGGATTGAACCCACAGCCTAGGAATGTGCCTTGACCAGGGATAGAACCCATGACCCCTTGGTGCATGGGCAATGCTCTAAACACCTGAGCCACACTGGCCAGGGTTCTGTTTTACTCTTTTTTTAAAAAAAAATCTATTTATTTATTTTTATATTTTTATTGTTCAAGTACAGTTGTCTCCATTTTTCCGCCACCACTTCCTCCTGGCCCACCCACCCCCACCTCCCACCCCCACCTCCCACCCTCAATCCTTCCCCACTTTGGTTTTGTCCATGGGTCCTTTATACATGTTTCTTGACTTGACCCTTCCCCTTCTGTTCCCCATTACCGCCCCTCCTCCCCTTCGGTTACTGTTGGTTCTTTTTTTTTTCAATGTTGCTGGTTATATTTTTCTTGCTTATTTTGTTGATTAGTTTCTGCTTGTAGGTGAGATCACTTGGTATTCATCTTTCACTGCCTGGCTATTTCACTTAGCATAACGCTCTTCAGTTCCATACGTGCTGTCGCGAAGGGTAGGAGTTCCATTTTCCTTTCTGCTGCGTAGTATTCCACTGTGTAAATGTACCATCATTTTTTTTTAAATGAATTTCACTTTTCTTTTAAAGATTTTATTTATTTATTTTTAGAGAAAGGGGAAGAGAGGGAGAAAGAGAAGGAAACATCAATGTGTGCTTGCCTCTCGCGCGCCCCTTACAGGGGACCTGGCCTGCAACCCAGGCATGTGCCCTGATTAGAAATCGAACTGGCAACCCTTTGCTTTTCAGTCTGATGCTCAATCCACTGAGCCACACCAGCCAGGGCTGTATCATCATTTTTTGATCCACTCATTTCTTGATGGGCACTTAGGTTGCTTCCAACACTTGGCTATTGTAAATTATGCTGCTGTGAACATTGGGGCACATAGGTTCTTTTGAATTGGCGTTTCAGGATTCTTAGGGTGTAATCCCAGCAGTGGGATTGCTGGATCAAAAGGCAGTTCTTATTTTTTAGCTTTTTGAGGAAATTCTAAACTGTTTTCCACAGTAGCTGGGTCAGTCTGCATTCCCACCAACAATGTACTAGGGTTCCCTTTTCTCCACAGCCTTACCAGCACTTGTCGTTGGTTGATCTGTTTATGATGGCCATTCTGACTGGTGCGAAGTGGTATCTCATTGTGGTTTTAATTTGCATTTCTCTGATGGCTAGTGATGCTGGACATCCTTTCATATGTCTCTGGGTCTCAAAGGAAGACTTGGGGAAGCGTCTGTTCAAGTCCTTTGCCCATTTTTTAATTGAATTGTTTGTCTTCCTGGAGTAGAGTTGTGTGAGATGTTTATATATTTTGGAGATCATTGCTTGTTCAAGGTATCATTGGCAAATATATTTACCCATACAGTTGGTTCCCTTTTCATTTTGCTGATGTTTTCTTTAGCTGTGCAGAAGCTTCGTATATTGATGAAGTCCCATTTGTTTATTCTTTCCTTTATGGTCCTTGCTTTAGGGGACATATCGGTGAAAATATTGCTGCGTGGAATATCTAAGAGTTTCCCGCCTACGTTCTTCTTTAGGACTTCTATTGTGTGACAACTTATATTTAAGTCTTTTCTCCATCTTGAGTTTATTTTTGTATATGGGGTAAGTTGGTCGTCGAATTTCATGCTTTTTTACTCTTGACTCGGGTCTTGGAATCACCTGTGCTTCCTCGCCCTGCAAGACCAACTTCTTGGTTTGTCCATGTCATAGAGCAGACCCATCTCATAGGTGACTGCATGGACTGTAGCCACTCAGTACTGTTCTGGGTGTCATGAGGTCCTGAGGGTCATGGGATGTCTCCCTTGGCACAGTGCCTGTGCTGAGCCGCCCATGCAACTCCGAGTATGATCAGAACAGTTTATAGTCAAGTCTCTTATGCCCTTTTAATATCCTTGTAGTAGAGAAAGCAGAATTTTCTTTCTGGGGTTCCAGATCCTTAGTCCACAGTGGCCCAGCGTAAGGTCTTCGTTGTACCACAGGCCAGTGCTCTGGGACTTGCAAACCCTTCAGTGCTGTTTTGGCCCTGGGGTCCTTGCGCTTTTTGAGGAGGAGCAGACACACGGCGGAGCTCTTGCTGGTGCACACTCGCTCTATTTTGCGAGTGAATGTCTCAGAATTCACAATGAGGAGACAGTGTAACAGTGGTGACTTTGGGTGACTTGCCAAAAAGCAGTAAGACAAAACTGAGGAAAATGATTTTGTCAATTATATGTCAATTAAAAAAAACATTAAAAACAACAAAGGAAATGAAACTGAATGCCATCACGCCATCTCAGGTTGGGGGAGAAAGATCTACCAATTCAGCAGAAAAGTCTCACAAGTGAAGAGCTGACAAATTATTGGCACATCTACAACAGGGAATTTTACCATATTCCTAGTGCACTTCAGATGCATGTTCTCCACAGTGCCCCCGAAACCAAGGAAACTAACCACCCACTTCTCTGACACCAGCCAATAATGGCCTCCCAATAATCCCTGACTTTGGCGTTCACGTCCTGTGCAATCTCGTCCCCTTGAGGATGTGCTTCTATCAAATGACAAATGTCACTTCTGTTATCAAGTTATGAAACACTGTGTCTTCATCTTGCTGGCACTCTCTCTCCTGCCCACTTGCTTGCTCACTCCGGTGCGGCCAGCCGACACGTGGTGAGATGCCTTATGGAGAAGCCCATGCGGGGAAGAGCACTAGGAAGGCCTCCGGCCAACAGCTCAGAAGGAACTGAATGAGTCCTGCAAGGAACTGAATCCTGCCAACAACCACGTGAATGAGACAGGAAAAGATTCCTTCCCAGTCAAGCCTCCCGATGACTGCAGCCATGAGAGAGACCAGAGCTAGAGGACCCAGCTAAGATGTGCTCAGACTCCTGGCCAAGGGAAGCTGTGACACAACAGATGTTGTCTTAAACTGCTATGTTTAGGGGGTGATCTGTCCTGCAGCAATAGGTAACTAATACAGAGAGCAAAACCATCTTACCTTAACAGACGGCAACTGAAGCACACAACTGAAGACTTGGGACAGTTTTAAACCAAGAGAAAGACATGGGCAAGCCCTGAAGCTAGTCACAAAAGACCACTTACGGTATGACTCTATTTGTATAAAATGTCCAGGCAAATCCATAGAAACACAAAGTGGATTCACGGTTGCCAGGGGTTGGGGAGACGGGATGGAAATGGAGAATAACTGCTAATGAAAATGGCATTTCTTTTTGGCGGGATAAAAATGTTTAACAGTGTGAATACCCTAAAAAACCACTGAACACAATAAATTGGTCAACTGTATGGTATGTGAATTATAACTTAATAAAGTTGCTATAAAAACACTTTTTAAAGTAAGAGCTAGAGTTACTAAGTATACAGGAGTCAAAATTCTCAAATTTTTCATCAGTAAGAAAGGCTACTCCTATTCCAGTCACACGTATCTAACAAAACAAAATTTAAGCAACTTCTGCTAAGAGAAACAAAAATTAAATGAAAAAATTATTGGGAGGCCATTATTGGCTGGTGTCAGAGAAGTGGGTGGTTGGTTTCCTTGGTTTCGGGGGCACTGTGGAGAACGTGCATCTGAAGTGCACTAGGAATATGGTAAAATTCCCTGTTGTAGATGTGCCAATAATTTGTCAGCTCTTCACTTGTGAGACTTTTCTGCTGAATTGGTAGATCTTTCTCCCCCAACCTGAGATGGCGTGATGGCATTCAGTTTCATTTCCTTTGTTGTTTTTAATGTTTTTTTTAATTGACATAAAATTGACAAAATCATTTTCCTCAGTTTTGTCTTACTGCTTTTTGGCAAACTAAGCCCCCTGTCCTCGTCTCCTCCATCCCAACCTGCATGCCCACCCCCGGGCTCTGAATACTCACTGGCAGTGCTGGTCTCTCCTCTGCTTTAAGTTCCTGTTGTTTCCATGGGGCCCTGCTGTGCCTGTTTAGTTCTATAAGTCTTACTTTTGAGGTGTCCTCTTCTAGGTACTTATATCATTATAATTCTTCCCTCTACTTCCTTGACTTTTCTGTAGCCCTGAAATAGTTTAGGCAGAATCTGGTGTTCTGGGACAGAGAACAGGCTGACAGGATGGAGTCGTGTCCTTTGCTCCCGATGGAACCTTAAAGAAAGAGCCCATAAAATACTTCAGACATGTAGAAAGTACAGAGAATAATAGAGCAAAACACTCACCTCCCCTCCAGCTGGATTTATGAATTGTTAACATTTCATTATTATTGCCTTAGGTTTTTAAAGAACTTACTTATCGATAATTTATTTAGCCATTCAAAATATTGTATTGATGGGCATGTTGGTTATTTTCATATTTTCACTATTATGAACACTGCTTCACAGGTGTGAGTTTTTCTAGCCATAGATATTTTGAAAACTAACTTCTGGGTGATTGATAAGTAAAAACAAGAAGGGATAAACATTGCTGTAATACATTGACAGAAATATTGCAGCCATTTTTAATAACATACATGAAATAGGGAAAAATGCTTTTTGTTAACAGCCATTTAGATGGAAAAATGTTGACTTGTGTGGCTTTTTTTTTTTTCAAAACAGATATTTGTTTGTCTGTAAGGAAAACCGATAATATCAGAATTAGTAGCAACAACTGCTTTCATATGATAATTTAAGAAAATATCTATTATGTACTTTTCCTGCTTTTTAATGACATTATTTATTCCTGTGTAGAGGTAACTGCCAAACCCATATTTATTTTTCTTTGTGTTATACCAGTCTCTAAGAAAGAATATTTTAAAGCTTTTATTATGGTAAATTTTAAACACATACAAAAGCAGACTAAATAGTGCCATGAGCGGTCCTGTGTGTATCACCCAGCTTCAAAACAGCTGACTTCCTTTCGAGCAAGATTTTCAACTGTGATGCTAACATTAGTTTTATATTTAGAATGTATCAAATTCAGGGTAACATGCAGTATTAACACTCACTTGGAGAATTTTTTCAGTATTCCTGTGAGGTAAGTGGCAGTTGTTTAGAGAACTTACTATTATTAGATTTAAAAGTTATCCTTTCATACAGTCTTGCTAATGTATGAGTGGGTTGCGAGTGTCTTCTCCATTAGTTGTTTAGGCTACCGGTCTTTCTGACCGTTCTTCCCTCTGACAAGGAGATTGTCCATAAACTTTGTAGAAGTGTGACACAAGCTCTTCAAAATGCTTTGATAAAAGAAGTTAGGAAACTATTTCAAATATTTAGAGGACTCCATTTTTATCTATTTGTGTATTAACTTTTTAAATCCTTACCTGAGAATGTGTTTATTGATTTTTAGAGACGTGGTGGTGGTAGGAGGGGGAGACATTGATGTAAGAAAATCAATCAGTTGCCTCTGTACATGCCCTGACAGGGACTGAACCCGCAACCTAGTAATGTGCCCTGACAGGGATTGAACCTGCAACCCTTTATTGTGTTGGGATGATGCTCTAACCAACTGAGCCACCTGGCCAGGGCTTGAGGACTCCACTTTTAAAATGAAGTAAAGGGACCAGCTAGTAGTGTCCACTGGTACTGCAACGTTTATGGGCCTATAGTTCCAAAGATTGTATAATTCACTGGGCTAAACCTGATGAGTTTCTCATATGCTTGGATTCCAGATAGCGGTGGTCATGGGCTCCTGTACGGCAGGAGGTGCTTACGTGCCTGCAATGGCTGATGAAAACATCGTTGTACGCAGGCAGGGTACCATTTTCTTGGCAGGACCCCCCTTGGTAAGAGCATAGTTTCTATTGGTTGATTGAAGTAAAATATATATAATATAACATTTATCATTTTTACCATTTTTAAGAAAATAGTTCTTGGCATTAAATATATTCACTTTGTTGTGCAACCATCACTACTGTTCATCTCTGGAACTTTTTCATCTTTTCCCTTCCAGGTATCTCTTCTTCCAGTGGTCCACTAGTCCAGCTCCCAGTGCATACATGACCCCCAAGGGTGGGCTGCCTCATGGCAGGATGTGTCTGGTATTTGGATGGGGAGCGGGAGAAAGGCTACCCCTGAGCTCATACCCCCACCGAATCATCTCCTGGAAAACATAATTCGGCACTGATGGTGATGGTGCCACCGTGCTCCCCCTGAGTCCCCATGGGGTGCACGCCTGACCCCTGACCCCATGCCATGCCAAGCCCTCACTCGGGAAGATACAGCAGTCATTGGGAAGTGGGCAGGGAGGGGAAGGTAGGGCATGCCCAGGGCCCAGGCATCCATTAGCGGGGAAGCAGGGAGTCATGAACCCATCCCACTGAGGTGGTGGGTGGCGGACTGGCCGAGAACTGCGGCTGGAAACCCCAACATGCACACTCCATTGTCCTCTCAGACTTTACTTACAAAACACAAATTCAAAGATGAGCTAGAATTGCAACAGAGTGACCATCGAGTGTTACGTTCAAGCACAGGGCCCTTCTGAGAGCGGGACCCTGTGCAGCGTCACGGGTCACCTCCCTGTGGCGCAGCGCCGAGGACTGGGTTAACTCACCCTGGCTCTCCCTTCGGCCCCTCTTTGGTCCACGCCACTCCCCTGACTGTCAGCAATGCAGCCACCACTGTGCCATGCGGACGGCACAGCTGGGCCCTGGACTTGGCAGGGATGGAGGGTGGGCGAAGACACAGGTCGTGACCGCACCTTACAACAAAATGTCCCGTTGTAGGTGAGATCCAAGAATGTTAAATAGGTAACAAGAAAAATGTCATATTATAAAATCAAAATCTATATACAGTGGGGTATTATTCAGCTATAAAAAGGGATGAAATTCTGACACATGCCACAACATGGATGAACCTTGAAAACATCATGCCAGACACAAAAGGGCAAATATTGTATAGTTTCGCTTCTGTGAAATAGAATAGTCAAATCCACAGAGACAGAAAATAGTTTAGTAGTTGCCAGGGACCAGGAGGGTGGAAGGGGGAGTGACTGCTGATGAGTAGTGATGAGTGTCCTGGAGTTGGGTGGCGGTAATGGTTGCACCAGTTTGTAAATGCACTAAAAAACACTGAGCTGTATCCTTTGGTGAACTTCATGGTCTGTGAATTATATCTCAAAAAGTAAATTTACTACTTCAAAAGCCTGTCAAAGAACCGTCTTTGGTTTTGTAATATTAACAAATTTATTAAAAATAGTGTATTAAGAAGAGCTTATGCTTTGCTGTGAAATAAGTGTATTTTCCAAATGATTGTGTTAATTTTTAATAACTTTATTGAGGATCGGATCAGCCTGAGTAGCTGCCATTTCAAATGTGATAACATGTTTAAGGCATATTCAAAAAGCCTGTAGTATTTATTATTCTTTAACATTTCTCTAGCTTTATGTGACAGCAGTCATTGGTTAATGAGAGGAAAATTCACTCAGAATTTACTTTGGTATAATAAAAGGTACATGCTTTCATGAGTAATTCTTGTTTATTTTTCATTAGAGAATGAATAAAATTAATAAATATATGACTAAAATTTGAAAACATCTTTTTGGGAATATAGACAACATCATAATACTAGAATAATGCTAAGTATTTTCGATAGAAGATTTTATTTAAAGGTCAGCAGTTACCAGTGGATTCAGATTTAGCTTGTACCTTGAAAACAGGGTTGGCAGCTGGAGAAGCCTGCAGTTCTGTCCCAGAACGGAACCTTGTTCGGGAGTCCGCTATCAAAAGACTGGATTATGGGTAGAAAAAGAAGCAACAGCATACTCATCTGCTGGAGAAGTCTAAATTTCAACACCTGTTTCACTGACAATTGAGAAAAGACTTTGTAGGTTTCACACATAATGTGGGGTTGAGTTGCTGTAGTTTTCAATAGCTTAAAATGGTTGAAAAATGCATAGCAGTAAGACAAGTTTTTGAAGGAACTTTTTGTTTTCCTGTCTTTTGTTTATCTTCTGAATGTGTGACTTAGTAGAACGAGTTATTTTAATTTTTCCTTTGACTTTTACCATCTCTGCACCTACTACAGTATCAAACGATGTGGGTGCTCAGTAAATATTAACCGATGACAAATCCTTATTTTTTTAGGTCAGATCTCTAAAAGTAAATAGAGTATGTTGGTTGTTTATTCATTTTTACAACTTTAAATGTATAGACACCTCTAACAATTAGTTATTATCTGGACCAAATGCTATTTTATGCTGAAATTTTTTTTGAGAGGAGGACCAAAAATTTATTTCTGGAGGTGGAATAATTGGAGGTGAAAATTTTAACTACCTCTCCCTGTGAAATAATTTTTTATTTAAGACAGCTTTTGGTGTATAATAAGTCATTTTTATGTTTTATTTTAGATTAATGTTCATTATTCTAATTTAAGCTTTTCCTATTTAAAAAAAAACAAACAAATTAGTCAACTCAAAGAAGTAGAAATCAATAAGCAATTCCTAAGGGATCAGGTTGGTATTTAGCACTAAAGATTTTTTCTTGTTTAGAATTTCTCAGGCTATAATTAAGTCATTCTTAATTTATCACTTCACTTGAGGTTTCTTTTTTTTTGTTGTTATATTCTGCTGAATCTTGATATAAACAATCTTAGATTTTTCCCCCCCATTTTAACATTATTATACCTTTTAGAGTTTGTAATAGTCACTGGAGTTTTCAACATGGGTGGAAAAAAACACATTACTTCAATATATTTATTGAGTGTGAATAAATTACAGTTTCCACCATCAAGAAACTCAGGATAGAGAGCAGATGACAGAAACAAATGGATATTACTGAAAGTCAGCCTGGCAAGTGCCACATAGGAGGTGTAAGGGGAATACTCTCAGACCACTGATAAGCAAGCTTTGTTCTGTTCTTTCTGTGCAGTGTCATTAATGATGAAAAAGCCTGGCTGGGTCAGGGAGAGCCACACAGAGCAGGTGGGGCTTGACGGATAAGCAGGGGTTCACCACCACGAGGGTGAGAGGGAGAAGGGAGCCCCGGCGGTGGCCTCAGACACAAAGACTTGAACGTGTGTGGAAGCAGCTTAACGGGGGCACAGAGCAGGCTTTCAGGCCAGAAATGCCTAGGTTCAAATCAAGTTCCATCACTTGCTCAGGGACTGTGGGCAAGTTCCTTAGTTACTTGGGGTTCAGGTTTTTCACTTGGTCTACTAGGTCTACAGTATTATCTAGGCTTGCTAGGCGAGTGGAACGAGAAAACAATGTTCTTTAGGTCTGTGGAAGAAAGAATGGTAGGTACAGGCAGTTTAGGAGATGTGCATTTAGGAAAACATTTGTGTATGGTGGACGGGCAAACCTCACCGTTGACTTTTCTCTTTGTTGTAGGTTAAAGCAGCAACTGGAGAAGAGGTGTCAGCTGAGGATCTTGGCGGTGCTGATCTTCACTGCAGGTAGATAGAAGCGTCGTTTTTTTTCAGGATTGGTTGTTTGCTTGTTCGTTTAATAGTCTTTAAAGTATTTTTCCAAGTATTTAACTTACCACAGTTTACGTGTTCTCAATCTGCTGTTTTAGGGTTCAGTTCTTTGAACTGTAGAGTTGCATTTCTAGAACATCAGCTTTTTCATTATAGAAAGACTGGAGAGATGGGTTTCTTATTTAACAAATATCCATTAAGCACCTGTTAGGTGACTGGCACTGTACTAGGGGTTTGAGATAAGAGGGACATTGTCTTTGACCTCAAGGAGTTTACAGTGTAGTCAGGGATGTGGGAAATGAACAATGACCAAAATTTCATATACACATGTATGTGTGGTAAGGCCTACAAAGAAGACATATAGGGAGAGCATATAGAAGGTGGCTCATACCCAGGGGTTAAAGGAACACTTGTGAACTGGAGCGCAGGGTTCTGGATGGTGAGCTGCAGTTCAACAACCCACTGCAAGAAAAATGGAAATAGAGAAGCGTACTGCTCACGGGTCCTGGAGGAAGTACATGGCATGCCTCCAGGGTCACACAGGGAGGTCAAGGCAGAGTGCAGACGGAGAAAGAGAGAGAGAGAAGGTGGGGCACATGTTTTTAATAGGATCTAGGTTGGAGTGCTTCGGGGTTCCTGGGCTAGGGCTGGATTGGTCAGTTCATTCCAAAAGAGCAGAATTTTGGTAAGCCTCTTCGGGGTCTTATCTAAGGTTGTATACAGCAGTGGGAGGTTGGGGAGACTGCCAATCACAAGGGCTGTTGGGAAAGTCATATCTGGACTTGCATTTGCTTGTGACTCTGCAGCTGCTGTTTAGGGCTTGTGTCTGCACCAGTGTCAGTTTAAGGTCCCGGCAGGCCTCTCGGCCAAACAGAATGCCTGCTGAGGCAGCAGTACCAAGGAGTAGCTTAGCTAAACTCTTGGTAGCAGGTAAGTGTAAAATGGCTGGTTCTCTGGGGGAGGGAAAAAGCCCTGCTTTGTGGCATCTGCCACTTTCTGTAGTATAAATTATCCCACCGTACCAAATTTTAAGCTACCAACAGGACGTCACTGAGCGTGGAATCAGGAAGTGATGCTCTATGAGTCAGACATGAGCTGGCTTCATCACGCTACTGGTCTAACCACTTCTGGTTGGAGTTCAGGGGTAAGAAGACCATCTACCTGCTAGAATTTGATGAGGGTTAAATGAGGTAATACATGTAAATTGCTTGGAATAATACCTCCTTTAAATAAGTAACTATAAATGTTAACTGCCATTGTTGTTATTGTTGTTTATCATCAAAATAGTATATTAAAGGTTTTGGGCTCTTTCTCCCCCTCTTTATTTTATTTTATTTTATTTTATTTTATTTTATTTTATTTAAGAGTAATTAAGAAACCATTGAAAAGCTCTAAGCAGAATGTGCTATTACCAAATACTTCATTAAAAAAAAATCCATCTGGATGCTAAATGGAGAATGCTTGGAGGGTTGGCAAGAGTCTGTGTAGGGGACCAGTTGGGTGGTTGTATCAATATCATTGGTGAGAGATGCTGGTGGCTTCGATGGCTATGGTGGTAGTGAAGATAGGGTGGAGTAAACAGATTTGAGCTCTGTTTTAGAGGTGGAATTGGGAGACTTGTTGATGATTTTATGCAAGGGGTGCAGGAAGGTGAGGTGACAAAGATAATAACATGAACTGGCTTTATTTCCTGAGATTGGGAGGACAGGAAGGAGAAAGAACCGGTTTGAGGGTGGGACAGGGGGATCAGGCGTTCCTTTTGGACCTGGTAAGTTAGAGATGCTTGAGACACCCAAGTAGAGATGCTGAAGAGGCAGTTACCTGTAAGAGTAAGAAGTCCAGATCAGTGCTGGAGATCTTTATTTGTGAAATTTAAAACCAAGGGACGAGATGAGCTCACCTCTGGGTGAATATAGACAAAGAGGAGGGCCCAGGATCATAGAACCCGGACATAAATGGCAAGTCTGTAATCATCAGGCTCAGTGGCCTGGCAGGTGCAGTGAACCTCTCTTTGATCCGCCAAACCACAAACAAACCAAGGGAGGCAGATAAGTATAATATTTCTCCTTTCCTATCGAAGAACACTGCCATGCCTTTTGAGGAGTTGATTGAGGGGCTTACCTTTGCCTCAGTGTTTCATTCATTTCTTTCTCATTGAGCCCTAATTGTGGATAGATTGATTGTATTGGGTTGCTCCAAAAGTCCCTATTTTTCTTTTTTGTAAAGTAAAAGACACATTTTTCATTTTCACCAATAACTTTATTGATTTGGATATTTTGAGTATGTTGGCTATCTCCTGCATGACAGAACATTGATTGTTTTCAGTTGATGACTCAGTTTGTTCACTATCGACTTCAACTGGTCTACCCGACCCTGGAACATCATCCAGCGAGAAACCTCCAGCATGAAATTTTGCAACCACTTTTGACATGTTCAATCAGTTACAGCACTTTCTCCATACATTGCACAAATCTTTGTTTGTGTTTCAGTTGCATTTTTACCTTTTTTGAAATAATAAAGCATAATATGCCAAAAATGTTGCATATTTTCTCCCATCTTCAATATTAAAATGACTACACAAAAATTAACCACTTCTGATAAGTTTTTTTTTTTTAATGCATGCTGACACAACAGCTGTCACAACACAATTTAACAAAATTGTTTTGAATGAAGTTAAAGACAACTAAGTGCTACTAGAGCCATTTATGGAAAAAAACAAATGAAGTTTTTGGCCAACTCAATACCAAGTGTTATGAGTAATACAGTAGAATTTTAGCCTTAGTACTTGAGCTTGGGATTTATAATTTAGGCAGCTAAGAGAAATAAATGAATGAATTAAACAACAGTTACAAAATATGCTAGCATGCTGCCCTGGCCGGGTGGCTCAGTTGATTGGAGTATCATACACCAAAGGTTGGGGGTTCGATCTCTGGTTGGAATGTATACAGGAGGCGACCAATTGTTTCTCTCTCTGTCTCTCTCCCTCTTCCTTCCTCTCTCTCTTTAAGATCAATGAAAATATCCTTTGGGTGAGGTTTTAAAAAAAATGCAATCATGCTTCCAGTTTTACAACTAGAGGCCAAAGGAGGAATGGTTGAAGGAATGCCTGGAGTGAAGTTGAGGAAGGCAGAGAAAAGCTTAGAGGGAGGGCCTGAGTTTCTGCCTGAGCTTGAACAGAATACTGTACTTGTTCATTTAGGTGAGCATAGCTGTGAGAGCAGAGATGCAGTGTGACTATCTTACCTGGCCATTTACTGACTGTTACAGGGAAACAGCAAGTGGATGTTTCCCTGCAGAGAAAGCGGATGCAGGCAGAATAGGGTGCGTGGGTATAGGACAGAGTGGCTGCCACTGTTCACAGATGCTTCGTCAGGGGGAGGTGATGAAGATAGTATTTGAGAAGCATCAATTTAAAAAATGTTTTCTGACTGTAAAAGAAGTAATCTGGTGCCCATGAAAACTGTAGGCAGTATTTCAGTTTAGGATGTAGGTTCTGGAATTCATCTTTTATTTGCCTCACTTATTGCCATATGACTAAACAACTTAATATCCCTGAGCCTCATTTCTTCATGTAAAAAATGAAGATAAGAATAGTTCCTGGCTTAGCACAGTGTTTGGTGCATACTAAGTACTCTTATTACTACCAGCTATTATTGTTAATAATAATCGTTTAAAATCATGAGACAGTGATTAGATGGTGATGGCTTTTTGGGGGGAAACAGTGTCATAAAATTTACTATTCACAAATTGCTTTGGGTTCTCTCTAATCAAAGTGGTATAAATATGTATTTGTAAAGGTCCTCTTTATCACTCTATATTTATACCTCTCTGATTAGTCATCCTGAGGAATTAATTTGACACAAAGACTTACATAATATAATGCCTCATCAAAGGTTTTACCTTCTGGCTGTTTTGGTAACTACTGGGTAGTTTTGTTTTTTAAAGAAAGCATTTTATTTATTTTTAATGTAATTTTTTAAAAATGTATTTACTTGAGAGAGAGAGAGAGAGAATGCCCTGTCCGGGGAATCAGACCCATAGCCTTGGCATATTGGGATGACACTCTAAACACCTGAGCTACCTGGTCAGGAAAGCATTTCATTTTAAATATTTTACTGATTTGGAAGCAGTTCCTTCTGCTTCTGTTTGCTTTCTGATTACTATAGTGTAGGCAGCTATTGTAGCTGGTATCATATATGAAACATTTAAGAGATATGGTCAGTTGTAAATTACTGCTAAAGGAAGGGTCTGCCATTGCAAGGCATTGGAGGGCTATAACAAGGAGTTAATACAGTCTCTGCTCTTATTTAGGGGCACCCAGTCCGGAGGTGGAGAGTGACACAAAACCACTATGAGAGTCCAGTTCTAAGAAATGTCCCCCAAGGATTTGGCCTTTTCCCTAGACATCAAAATTTAGATTGCAGCAGCTTAGTTCTTACTCATAAAATGAACAAAAACTTTATCTTTTTTCAGGTTTTTGCCTGACTTCACAGTTTTGTTTATACTTTATTAGAAAGTTATAGTATATTACATCTAAAATAACAAGCCATCTAATCAGGAAAAAAACTAGTAACCAGAGCAAGTCCATACTTCATTGACACTGAACTTGAAATTAAACAGGAACCTCCACGGCCCTAATCACAGAATCATTTATCAATACCCATTTTTACCCATGATCTGAGGGACAGTGTCTTCAAACCTTTGTGTTTGTTACCCTATGACAGCTTGCTCTTGGGTGTAACTCTGTAGGGAGGGGGCTCAGCAGTCTTTCAGAAACAAGAGACCATAGTTGGCATCTTCATTAGGAGCTCAGTTAATTACATACAAACACTTTTTGTAGTTACCAACATCACCATGAAAGTGTGCTATCTGGTTGAACTTTATTATGTAAAACTTTGTTTGGAGGTGCATGAGATGGCCATTAAATAGAAATCCTGTCAGCAAGGCCCCATAGTTTAGTAGAAGGAGGTTAAGAGAGAAATAAGAGTGTGGATTCCTATGCAGCTACTGGTGGTTCTAGTGCAAGGGTCCTACATGAACCTCAGTTTTTCCTGCTTGTAATACCCGGATAATACCAGGGACATTGTCATGTTTGGCAGGGACGTTTGAAGATCAAATTAAATGACATTTATTAAAGTGGTTTAGAAGTAAAAATGATGCTATCCTAAGATGAGAGATTTGGGTTTTAAGATACCGAGTTATTTTCCTTTTCTCTAATCTGATTATTTTAGTGTGCTTTACTCTGCAGGAAGTCTGGAGTCACTGACTACTACGCTTTGGATGATAGTCATGCCCTTCACTTAACTAGGAAGATTGTGAGGAATCTAAATTATCAGAAAAAACTGGATGTGAGTTGGATGTGTTCTTACATCTTTTATTTTCCTGAAAAGCATTTTGGCTTATGTTGTTTTTAAATAATATTTAAAAAAATGGTTAATTAGGATTTTTCTATTTTCTGTAGGTGACCGTTGAGCCCTCTGAAGATCCTTTATTTCCTGCTGATGAACTGTATGGAATAGTTGGTACTAACCTTAAGAGGAATTTTGATGTCCGAGAGGTATGTAAACTGGAACTGTGAGCTGTACACCTTGCTGTCTGTCTCTTTATATGTGTATCTGTGGCCAAAGCTGGGCTCTGTTTAGAATGTTCGTGCCTAGGAACTGTTTTGGATCTCGGTAAGGAGTGACATTTAAGGGAAAGATCTTCCCATAGTGTAGGATTCACTGGTACACAATATATACTAAAAGTCGGGAGGAACCTCAATTACTGGAAAGTTTTCACTGCACAATGGCAAAGCTTGGCTTGCTCATAAATAGTACTCCCTAATATGAACATTAGGAATGATGTAGGACTACTTTATAATTTTCATCTATTTCTTTTCACTGTCCTTATTTTAGGAAGTGGATGAAATGTCAGTAAATTGTCAAAATAAAAAACATCCTTTTAGATCAATATGACATAGCAAAGATTAGACTTTTGAATATAGATGAAGATGTTGCTATGGTTACAGATTGTCAGCCTAGTCTTGTAGTCTATAGTAACAGTTTTAGTGTTTGCATATGCATGTTGCCTTTTCTTCAGTATTGTTATCTGGCAGAATGCTTTTTAAGCTAGAAAATTATTATAATACCAGGTTTTCTGCCTTCTTATTTTGTTGCTTTTGCCCTTGACTATAAACCTATTATTGTAATAATTGTGAAAAATGTAGAAAATATAGAAAAACAAAATTGTCTATAATTCCACCATCCAGGGAAAGCAGCTATTAGTTTGGTGTTTTGGCTAATGTGTATGTATACATATTTATGTGGTTGAGATAGTATATACATATGTATTTTTTTAAATTCTACTTTTTTTAGTTTAAATTATAAACATTTCACCATTATTTCAAGGTTCTTCATGAAACATTTTCCATGACTAGGTCCTATTTCCTTAGTATCTAATATAATAGTATCTGGCAACATGGTAGGCACTTAGTAAATATTTTTTTGAATGAATTGATGCATGTAATATCCCATTTATGGATGCATATAATCGTTATTTAGAAAGTACCCTAGTATTGTTAGAGGGTCTTAAATCCTGGATTTTTAGGGAGTTCCTCTTTAGCAAGGTGACTTAGTTAACTGTAACTTTTAGAATTAGAATTTCAGTTTGACTTTTAAGTTGATTACAGGCACAGAAAAAAATGGTACTTACAATCTTATGTACTTGAAAAATGAGTTGTTCCAGAGAACCTAGTTTTCACGATGGTTAAGAATTCATCCTTTTAAGAATGAATTTTTAAGAACCGCTTTTTACATGTATTCAACAGTATTTATTGCTCTGTGAAGGTATTGTTTCAGGCACCAGGAACACAGAAATGAGTCAAACAGATGCAAATCCATTCTTTCACGGTAGTCCATTTCATTTTTAATGGAGATTATAAGGATAGACTCTTAACTTCTTAAATAGTGTCCTGGACGTCTACCTTTTGCTAACTCAGTTTATTATTGTGATTTTTTTCTGTAATAGCCAAGTGTCCTTGTGTGGAAGGCTTCCTAGTGTATGGAGTTGTGGGACCGCACAGGAATAGGAATCAGAAGCCTCGGCTCTAGTCCTTGTTTCCCTAGCCAGTGGTACTGGGGTTGATACTCTGAGCACTGATTTCTGCCTCTAGGTACAAGAACAGTAGTTCTGTATGATGTGTCTGCTTTCTAAAGTTTGAGGCTTTGTGAAAATGAGTTACTGTATTTTATGTGGCTGGGTGGTGTTTATGGTAAAGCAAATACAGTAGAAAGTAGATTCCCACTGAGTCACCCTAGACTGTTGTGCCCTTTGAGTAGCTTTGTCGTTGTGCGGAAGAATGGTAGTTATTTTGTTGACTGTTTTTACAAGGTACAATTTTGGAGGTACATACCACCTAGAACAGATAAATTATATCTCCCTTACATAATCAGACCTTTCAGGAAAATAACTAAAAAATAATTCAAAGTAAGCTTTTACTTTTTTGGAAAGAAAGATATTGGAAGCATTCACTCATTTCTCAGCTTTTGCATCTTGCAAAAGAAGGTTTAGGTTGATATAGTAAATAGGAAAAAGAAAGTTCAAACTAGATAGAAAAATAATGTATATCAGATAAAATAGTTCCTGAAGAAATTAAGAATATGCTTCATGTTTGGAACTCTTTGAAATAGTCCTCATGTATAATGATGGGCCCCAAAGATGAACTATTTCATAATTTCTACTCCTTTTAGATTAATTGCACACACATACACATTATGATCCTTCAAGTATATCAGAATCAGTGAACCTTTATTGATGTTGGAGGGGAGGAAGAAACTTTTCTTTACCCATCAGGGTTCTTTCAGATGGTCTAATAATTAAATCTACACAAGGCAGGTTAGATTAATAAGAGAAAACAGCCAAATATAATTACATATGTACGTATGGGACCTCCACCTACACGAGAGAGCCAAAGACCCTGTGTACATGAGAAGTTCAGGGACAGAAAGTTAAAATGAGGTTTATGTGGCATTCTGTACTAAGAATGAGGGAAGGTGCCTTGGAGTTTCAGAAGGGAGGAAGGACAGCTGTGGACGTTAAGAAGGGTAGATGTGCTGCCTTGGCTGGTGCGGCTCATTTAGTTGGAGTGTCATCTCACAAACTGAATGGTCATGGGTTTAATTCCTGGTCAAGGCATATGCCTAAGTTGTGGGTTCGGTTCCTAGTTGGAATGTGTAGGAGAGGCAACCGATTGATGTTTCTCTCTCTCTCCCCCACCCCTCTTTCCCTCTCTCTAAAATCAGTAAGCATGTCCTCAGGTGAGGATTTAAAAAAAAAGAGAGAAGAGCAGATGTTCAGTACCTAGAATTTTGCCCTGCCTTTTACATAGGTTGGTGATAACTCTTAGTATGGGCATAGCCCCTAATTTCAATTCTTTAAGGGAGATGTAAAAGTTTCTCATGAACCCTCAGTGTCTCAGTTGCCTTCAGCTCAAAATAATCCGCAAACCAAAATAGCATGTCTTGGGGAGGCCTGTTCTGAACCCCTTCAAAGTCTTAATAGTTACCTCTTAATGACAGCCAGGAAGTAGGCTATGCTGTGGTTAGTACTTTTTAAGCGTTACCGTTTTTTAAAAAACAGATGAGAAAACCGAGGCTGAGAGGATTTTAGGTAATCAGCCTATGACTCTAATTTCTCAGTGGTAGACCTGGGAGTCAGAGTTGGTTCTTCAACTTAGCATTATTTTATTAGGTTACTTTACTACTAGGTAGGTCATCATGTCTTCACAACTTTGTCCAGTCTTTGCAGAAGTGAGAACTGAGACTCGGAGGGTTAAATGACTTGCTGCAGGACACACAAATCGTATGTGACACCTCAGGTTGGAGCCTAAGTCTTCTGATTCTACGCTCTGCACTCTGCTTCCTGATGGAATCCCTGACGCTAGGCCAGTACGTTTGACTAGCCACTGAAGCTTTGAGTCTGGCAAACGGCTCATGGAGTCTGTCCGCTTCTCCGGTATGCAACATGGTGCTGTTGCTTTTATAATGAAGTGTAAACTCAGAGCCCAGAATGACTTCATGTGTGTCAGGTGAAATTCTAGTGAGAAGATGTTCTGTGTAGGGTGAAATTTTGTGAAAGTGACAACTTCACTATGAATTTGTTTTCCTTATAAATAACTTTAATGCAACAATTCTTTCATTGTAATTTCTCAAGGACATTGTTATTTTTCCTCTTAGGTCATCGCTAGAATTGTGGATGGAAGCAGATTCAATGAGTTCAAAGCCTTATATGGAGACACATTAGTTACAGGTATAAAAATGAAGAATTGAATGTGAACATTTTCTGATGCTTGGGAAATAGGTGATATCTTATCTCAAGGCTTTGATACCCTTGGCATGAGCTTTGTTATTTAGAGCAGCACGAATGTGAGTCAGTGTTCAGAGGGAGCTCTTTTGTAAAGATCATTTGTAGCCAAGAGGCTCCGTGGATCCAGAGTTTAAATTGACAGCATCTAGATGTTGTGGTAAAGACCCCTACCTGTGACATTAGTGGCATTAGCTGCATAAAAATCTTTTCATCATAGTACAAGTATTGGGTTGTCCAGAAAGACAGGTTATTTTTTTTTTCCCATAAAATAAAGGACACATTTTTCATTTTCACCAGTAACTTTATTGATTTGGATATTTTGAGTATGTTGCCTCTCTCCCACATAACGTCGATTGTTCTCAATTAATGTCTCGATTTGATTGCTGTCAACTTCAACTGGTCTAAACAACCATGGGGCATCATCCAGTGAGAAATCTCCAGCATGAAACTTTGCAAACCATTTTTGATACATTCGATCAGTCATAGCACCTTCTCCATACACTGCACAAATCTTTTTTTTTGCATTTCATTTGTGTTTTTGCCTTTTTTGAAATAATAAAGTACAATATGCTGAAAATGTTGCATATTTTCTTCCATCTTCAATATTAAAGTGGCTATATATAAATTCACCAATTTTGATAATTTAAAAAATACATGCTGATATGACAGCTGTCACAATACAGTCCAACAAAATTGTTTTGAATGAAGTTAAAGACAGTTATGCACTACTAGAGCCATCTAATGGAAAAAAAACCAAACTTTTTGGCTAACCCAATACCAGGAATGTTTGTAGTTCTTTTTGTTTCTCTGGATAACAATAATTGCTTTTGAAAATTTCACTGCTGTCTTTTTTATTATTTAGTGTCTAATTCAGCTGGGAAATTTTGTATGATGTTTGGACTTTCCTCAGGGCTTCTGTGTAGGCCTTATGTTGATTTATGTAAATATGAGAATGAGAATACAGGATAGAACACCAAATCTGAAAAAGCAAAACAAGAATATTTATAAAAGTTAATTCATTCATCTGAGGTGTTAAGTGTGTAGGCCTTTGGAAAAAATATTTGAGACCTAGATGCTAGACCCATAATAATGTATCTTGGACAAATGGCAAAACAAATGTGGGCATTTTATTTGGTTTTATAAAAGCTTGAAAATGTAGCAGCCTGAAGACAACATTTCAGAGTAGAAAAAACAACTAGCTGCAAAAATCCAAACTGCAAATATACATTGAGGCTAAAGGATAAGTCACTGCACTTTCTCCTAGTCTGATTTATGAGCAAGACAAGGGTTCACACTGGGAGTGGAATTTATGTTTTTGTATTTAGGTGTTTAAGTGATTAAGAGCTTTCGTTTGATATATAGGCAGGATTTGTCACTGCACAGTTCAGGATGTAACCCTCATTGTGCAGCTTTTTAAAACAAGTCAAAGCTGTTTCTGCTGCTTTCTCAAAGACGGATGGGCTGTCCTCATTTTCTGATTTTGTGTATTTGCCCTGCACTTGCTACAAGACTGGTGGCACCTTGGCCCCCCCAATGCTAGGGATATATCCCGCTTCCTCTGTCTCTTCTTGGCTGCACTGGGATCCAAATAAGGTTGGGGAAAGGGAGGGGAATGAGAAGGAGAAGGAGAAGGGAGGAATTAGAGGGTGTCGGGGAGGAAGGGAGGGTGAGAAGGAGATTAAGAGGTTGGGGACCATAGTGGGGGAGGCAGTAAGGAGAGAAAAATGAGTTTCCTAAGTATCATGTGTCCCTGGCAGCTCGTCAGGGCTTCCTCCTGCCTCTGCACTTGCCCTATGTCACCCCTAGTAGTTTCTTGGATATTTTGCTTTCTTGTTTGGCCCATGGGAAGGTGGTGAAGAGCCTCCCTTCATGGGTGTCCCTATTATAGTGGGGCTTGTGCCCTACTCAGCAGGCCCGGTGCCTGGAGATCCCAGTCAGGGCTAAGGGTGTGTTGAAAGTCTAAATAACAAAGAGGGCAGTATATCTTCAGGGGTAGCCCCTTACGGCTGAGAGACTGCCGAGGTTCCCAGCTCTTCGTGTGGGTGGGGCAGGACTCAAAGTGGATCACAAGGCCTTTCAGGGAGCTCACCGCTCCCTGCATTGACTCTCTCAGAGGCAGGGCACCGGAGGGTGTGCAGCGTTTGGGCTGGGATTTGAGGCCTGAAAGACCCAGGGAAATCCAAGTGATGCCCAAATCGTGTTTCATTTTTATCTCATTAAATAAATATAATTAGATCAAGGCAAGGTCAGAGTAAAGAAAATAAATTTTTAAAAATCCAGTGTTCTGTTTATCAATAGGTTTACACTCTCTCTTCTCCATTAATGTTTTGAACACGTGCTTTGTGCCCGGCATCACATACTGGAGGTCTTAACGGCAGCCTGGGCAGCTTGAGCTGGAAGACAGAGCCCGGCTCTGGGAACTTGGTAGCGTGCTGTCCTTGACCCACTCTGGCCTGCACAGCTTGTTGACTCTTGGGTTCCAAATATTTGATATCTATATGTAGTCATTGGTAAGCTTGTTGAAAATTACTCTTGGGAAGGTCTCTAGTCAAGTTCTTCAGGTTCACAAAATAAGTAACCTCCTAAAATAGTCTAAGGTGTCTGCCTCACAAAATAATGTCCTTCCCCTGCCCCCCCCCATTTTCTTGTGTGTGTGTGTACGCATGTAGAGTGGGAGTTTACAGCGCTAGTAGAAGTGGTAGTGAGAGACAAACGAAGCTTATGGAAGGGAGAAAACAATGCAAAGAGAAAATAAGAGTGAGTGATTCATTTTTCTTCTAAGGTTACCTGGATTTCTTACTATAAACTTGGTTACCACCAGCCTTGTCAGTGTTCCTGTTTTGTTTTGTTTTGTTTTTTTAAAATTGCCTTTGCTGAGTGTATCTGCTTTATTTCAAAGGCCTATCATTACCACAGACATTTTTGGGTAAACTGGTCACCTGAAACTGGCCGACAGCTTTGACTGTTGACCTTCAAAGGACGCTGTGTCTTTGATTTGTTCTATTTCAGAACATCCTCCAGGTATTGGTACACAGTGAGCACTCTGATATATGTTACATGAATGAATGGATAACACACTAACCCAACAATCTAACCAAACCAGCCAGTCAGACAAGTGGATAACTTTACATGTGATACACCCCTTTCAAGAAAGCAAAAAACCCAGATTCCAGTACCTTAGAAATAAAATGCGACATTAACTGTTTTGCAACACAGAATCTCTATATTTTACACTTTGATTTGATATTAAAGAATGTCGAATATGTCTGTTTTGAATTAAAAGCCCTCTGAAATACATAAATCTTTATTTCAATTTTCTTTTGAGGATTTGCTAGAATATTTGGATATCCAGTTGGTATCATTGGAAATAATGGAGTTCTCTTTTCTGAATCTGCAAAAAAGGCAAGTACTGTTAAACATGTTTCAGAATTTTCTGTTTTAAACATAATAAACTTTTAAGATCAAGTAGTGCATGAAAGTTTATTGCATAAAAACTTAAAATATTTAACCAGATGCCTCCGCAAAAAGAGCGCTGTGTGTGTGCACGTGAGCATGTATGTGTCTGTGTGTTAGTGTTTGAAGTGGTTTTTGTGGAGGTTTACATTAACATTGTGAGCTATCTTGAGCAATATTAAAAGTTCAAACATTTTTTTAGGGAAATTCTTACAAGATACTTGAATTATAGCTGCTGTGGGTGATGTGTACATATTCTAAGAATATAGGAATACTTGTCTTGAAAGTGTTTCTCTAGTGTAATGTATGTGAGGAATTCAAGGATACTTTTAGGTGGTTCTGAGACATAATCTGTTTATTCTGTTCTATCCCATCATTAGTTTAACTTGATACTATTTTTACTCTTTGGGAACGGAAACGTAATGGGTCTTGTTACTGGAGCTGTGGTTTTGTTTTTCTTTATTTTTTTTATTTTTTATTTTTTAATTTTTTAAATTTATTTACTCTTTACATTTGTCTCTGCCTCCCCCCCTGTGGTTTTAAAAGAGCAAATTCATGAATGTCTTTTGGCTTAGTATTCACTTTCATACATCATTGTCTCAGATTTACCTAAACTTGAATAAATGTAACTATTGTACTTATTTCATAAAGTATTTTCTTTAGCAAAAAAAAATGTCTAGCCTTGTTTTTCCATGTCAAATGATTAAGGAAATAACAAGGTTAATGAATGTAGGTAACAGGCAGATAAGTGCTTTCAGACCCTAACTGAGGACGAATCTGCCTTGGGTGGAACGTGTTAGCAGTAAAGGTCAGCTTCTGTACTCTGCTGTTCATTGTTGTTCCGCTCATTGCAATGATAAGAGACACAGGAAAGTAAAACTAAGGAAAAGAAAAATCACCTACACTCGTACCAGAAATAATCTTGAGTAACATTTTATTGTGGTTCCTTAGTATTTCCTGTCCCCTCTTTTTTTAGCAAGAGAGAATAACTGCATTTAATGTGTGGATGGAAACCCCATGTACATGAAAGAACCAAAGACCCCACATGCAGGAATAGTGCAGAGATAGCAAGGGGGGTCTGGGTATAGAAAACATTCTGAGCTAGGGATGAGGCGGTCTCCTTGGAGGCTTCAAAGGGTCATTGCAGGATAACAGGAGCAGATGGTTAGTAAGTGGGTATTTGCTCTGCCATCCGGCTGAAGCACGGCCCCAATTCAAGTTCTTCTAAGTAGTTAAAGGGAGTGGCAGGAGCTTCTCTTAATCCTGAAGCTAAAATTGCCCTTAGCTCAAAACAAGCCACATACCTCCCCCTTTTAAAAAATAAAATTGGTGTTGCCACATACAGCAGGTCCTTGAAAACTGTAATTTCATTACAACATTGATGAGATGCCATAGGATCCATTAGCCTCTGATACAGTTGGTTTTGTTATATGTCATTTCACTTAAAGTTGCAGAAACTATGATGACATGAAGTGAGGACTTACTGTATATAGAGGCATTGCTTGTTTTCTTTTAATATATGTAGTAAGTGTTTCCTAAAATATAAAATATCCCTGAATTAATGAGTTTTAATGAATATATAATACATTTATTTAAATAGAGGAACTATCAGGCTGAGGTCAACAAACTCTATGTAGTTTTATTTAGCGGCTTGGCAAAGACAGGCAGCGGGGGAGCTATGTTTGGCCTCAGTCTGACATTTTATTTGTAGAAGTGTTACAGGAGAAATTCCCAGAAACTCAGTTCTTCTCATCGACACAGCAGAAAAATTACAGATCAGCAAATCTACTAGCGTGCAGGCGGGGTTTATTCGGAAGAGAACAGCCTGGCTAAGGTGAGGGGGGCGGTGAAAGGGTTAGGCGAAGCAGGGTAAGGGGGGTGGAAGCAAGGGCGGCCAGGGGCCGGGCGGCCAGAGAGCCCAGAGAGAGAGTCCTTTGTTCTGAGAACTCACACAGTTGGTGGGATGGGGTGAAGAAGTTGCATATTGATTGATGGGTAAAGGTGGTGCCAGCTTCCTGGCGGGGATATCACTACCCAAACTTAGGTATGTGTGAGGGTCCATTAGGCTGAATCCTCACCTTGCACCAGACTCCATTTGTTCATCTTGTGAGACAGATGCATGACAAGAGGCAGTTAAAGTTGGGGCAGTTACCCAAAGTTATTTATGGGCTCTTCCTGTAAGCATTAGGGACGCCCTTGTAAAACAGATAGTGACCAGAGGTAGGTAATTAACCAAAGTTGTTTTATGGGTTCTTCCTTTGGGCCCTGTGCACCCTCTTCCACATTTCAGGTCTTGGGATGAAAGCACAGTTTCAAGGCTTTCTTTCCCAGATAGTGGAAACGATACACAGAATTACAAACGCTCCCCTCCTCCTGTGTTAGCATGGCGTTTCTTGTGATGTTGGAACACGTGGCAACGATACTGGGCCGGGCCCAGGACAGCTGAGTCAGTGGGCGAGACATGTCTCCTCCTCCTCCCTGCCTTGCTTTGCTGTCTGTCCTACCTAACAGAAGTCAGCCCCAAAGGTGTGTGATTTCCTCATTATTGTGTCTGAGGTTCAGCAGTTGCTTTGAGGTTTTGTAATTGCCAAGGCACTTCAGCAGAGTTAAAGGGATCTATGAATAGATAGTAAAATATAAAGGAAATGGTTTATAAGAGTGTCCTTAGTCACATAATCCTTAGAAGATATGGAAAGGAATAGTCATTTTTTTGTGTCATTAAATAATTTCCTAAACTCAAGGTTAGAAGGTCTCTAGCACTCATCTAAAATCCCATTTAATTGGAGTAAATTGGTAAGAAAAATGTATTTTATTATAATCTTGGCACATGAAAGAATTTTTGATGATGATCAAAGTGTAAATACCATCATGGATTTCCCTGAAGGGATTATATTTTATCTTTTTTAAAGTGGAGAACTAGAGAATTGTCTTATAGCGAGGCTCAGAAATCTCATTGACAAGCATCCTTTTTTCTCTGTTACTTGTTTCACTTGATGTTTGGTTAGTGTTGGCCTCATCCGTGGCAAAGCAGCTATCCTACAGCCATGGGTCCTCGGTCGCACAGCTGACTGCACAACAGGTGCAGTATAAACCTCAGGCCCATGCCCCCTGGATCACGGCTCCACACCACAGTGTTACTCTTTTACTTTAAGGTCAGACAAGCCAAGCAGAGGGTGGTCTTTCTTTTCTTTGACCCAAGCATGGCATTGGCAGAATGCCTGGTGACTACAGATTTGTTAACCCCCCTTTGAAAAGGTTTTTGTCTTCTTTGCTTACAGGGGTCTCACTTTATCCAGTTATGCTGCCAAAGGAATATCCCTCTGCTATTCCTTCAAAACATTACTGGTAAGAAAGTAGTGTATTCAGCTGGGCTGCCTTTATTCTAGAGTTGCGCTGTGCAGTATATCTTAAGAAGTGATCGCCACAGTAAGCCTAGTAACCATCTCTGTTGCTGTGCATGGTTATTGCAGTTTTATTGACTCTCTTCCCTGTGCTGCACCTCACATCGTTGGGGCTTGAGTTTGGACTCCAAAGACTGGGATCATCTGTGACAATTCTCCGGGTTTCATGTTCCATAAATGATCTTAACATGGTGGATAAAATAATTTTTAATTTCTCTTATGGTTCTAGAGTTCTTTTTCTTAAAATTCCATGATTCTTCTATTTATGCTTTTTTATATTCCATGGTCTGTGACATATAGGAGACGCTGAGGTACGTAGGTTAGCCAAAAACTTCGTTTTTAATCCTGTCCATGGTTATCTCCTGTTTAAGAAAGGAGAGACTCTTAATTACTTGTTGAGTTCAGGCAAATCACACGAGGGAGTTTGGCTCTTGACAATCAGCGGGGCTTTAGATATTACTGGTGCTAACACTCATCTTCATCTTTAAGATACCAGTTTAGATGACTTTTGAGAGGAGTTACATCCAGAGGGAAGCCTGGGAGGACCCGATGTGGCAAACTGCATAAAAAGGGCAGATAAAAAATACTCTGAAGCTTCACTAGTGCAGTGGCCTTGTTTCTAATGATGATTCGTGACTCATTAACTACTGATAAGTTAAACTGTGCTCTTGAAAGATTCCTACATTTTCGTGGGTTTTTTTTTTTGTTTGTTTTTTGCCTATGTTGGGGGCAGAGAGCCGAGGTTGAGCTTGGCTCTGCAGCATTGCCTTCGAAGGACCTGTGTTGCCGCCATTTGGAGATACATAGTAGGCAGTTGAAAAATCTTGAGCACAGAAGAGGTGTGTTAGCTGGAGGTGAAAATGTAGGTATCATCAGAAAATGGAAATGGTATTTCAAGCTATGGGAATAGGTAAGAATACCATGAAGAGAGAAGGGGACTCGGGCAGCCTGCGAGTAACTGTGGTTTCTTCCAAGAGGTGAGGGTAATGGAGGAAATAGAGTATGATTATGTTGTTTTTTAAGGTGGGAAGGAGAAGGATGGGAGAAAGCCAAGGGACCGGAGGGACAGTGGGGTGGTGAGCGGGGGTGGTGAGCACGGGAAGAGAATCGATACTTGAGATAGCTGTTGTGGGAACAGCGCAGGGAGTCAGAGAAGGCAGATAAAGGGATTCCGAGCTGCACGGAGGGCCTGGCTCAGAGCGGGCAGCTGGAGGAAGCCGGCGGTACCTGGTGAGGTGAGGTGAGGGGTGGCCTGTCACTGGCTCTGTGTCATGTAGTACAGTTTCGCTCCGCGAAACCTGGTGGGAGCGATTGGGGGATACGATGCTGGAGGTTTGCATAACAAAGAACAGTGACAATCAAGTAGCTTGTGAGGCTGCGGGTGGTGAGGGAGACCCGGGAAGCCTGGCTTCGTGTGTATTAGGTGAAGAAGAAGGAGCCCAAGGCCTGGAAGGCCCCGGGCCCTGCAGACCCGTTTCAACAGAGATGGGAGAGCTTGAAGAAGGATGAAAAGTTTTTTTACCTTGCGATTGACAGGAACTCTTAGCGTCTCTTTACTTCATCAAAGTCTAAGCATTACTTCAGAAGGAATCCCGAATTTTTAAACCAGGTGAGTGAGAACCGAGGCCCTCACCGTTCGGCGTGCCACAGCGCTCTTTCCTCAGCTGCCACGTCGCAGTCTTTCATCACCAGGCTACTGCTTTGAGATAATTTCTTGAAGCTCAATTGCATCCTTACTTTATTTGAAGATCTGTGTGCACCCAAATGAACCGTTTCAAGGAAATTTTCAAAGCGACTAGAGAAAATGTTATTTTATCTTTTAAAGCACACTTTTTGGGGGGCATATTTCAGGTCTAAGTTCTTCGTTAGGGAGAGAGGCCTGTAGTAAAATACAATCTGACGAGATGTCCTTCCAGTGCCTTGGGGGGTCAGCTGCTATACAGTAATTGCGTTACTCAGAGGCTCTCTTCCTATTCTTCTCTTTTAGGGTTTATGGTTGGTAGAGACTATGAAGCTGAAGGAATTGCCAAGGATGGTGCCAAGATGGTGACTGCCGTAGCCTGTGCCAATGTGCCTAAGATAACTGTCATCATTGGGGGATCCTATGGGGCTGGAAACTATGGGATGTGTGGCAGAGCATATAGGTAGGTGATTGTCATCATTTTCTCTGAAAGAAATTATACTTCACGTATAATTATAAATGGTCAGGTTTCTTTGAAATATAGAATGATATTCATAAATCTTGAGCAATAATACCGTAATTTGTATCATCTGGAGAGACGAAATGAAATTTAATGCTAAAGGTACTGTTGGGAAGGAACCCACAATGGGAATAAGGAAATATTTTGAAATGGCTGATAATGAAAATACTACATATCATAACTGGTGCGATGTGGCTCAAGTCTTGCTTTGAGAAAGGTGTGTAGACATAAATATATATCATGGAAAAGAAGTAAGGCTGAAAATCAATGAGCCAAGCAGCTAGCTCAAGAAATTCAAAAAAAGAGAAGCACTGTGGACACAAGAAAAACAGAAAACAGAACATGATAAAGGACAAACACTGCAAGACAGAAGACTCAGGAGAGCCTCAAGCTGCTCTGTTTGAAAGGTTAACAGACGTAATAGTCCCCTGGTAAAACTAAAAGGGAAAGCTCTGGGCTGGAGAACAGGACATGACCACAGATAATAAGAGGATATTTTGAATACTTTTACAGCCAATAAACATACATGAAATGGAAAAATACAGTTTATCAAAACAGACATCAGAATTGCCTAGAGAATTTAAAATTTTGTACTATCTTTAGGCTCCACTTCTGGAGATTAGTCTAGGGTGGGTTCCAGGCATTGGTATTTTTAAAAAATTCCCAGATGCTTTTAATGGGCAGCTGGAATGAAGAACCACTAGTTTAAAAGATAAATGTGGGCCTCTGAAAATACCTGTGTTGTCATGCAACTTAATTTGATCATTCATATTCCACCCCCGCATAGCCCAAGATTTCTTTACATGTGGCCCAATGCTCGTATCTCGGTGATGGGAGGAGAGCAGGCAGCCAGTGTGTTGGCGACCATAGCCAAAGACCAGAGAGCGCGGGAAGGGAAACAGGTAAATGCCATTTCTTCTCGTCTCCAGGTTTGGTTTTCACCAGCGGACACCCTGAAGCCCGGGAGCAGTGCAGCCAGAATCGCTTCACTCTCATGGGTCAGGGGTCCAACATGTAGGGCCTGGCTTTTTAGAAGATGCTGCCTCGGACGAAGTTGCTTCAGGAATTCAGACTTACACATTTTCTGTCTCTTTTTTTAATGCCATTTCCTGTGAGGTACCTTCTTGTGGTAAAGTACAGATTTTTTCAGAATTTTGAGAAAACAAGAAACTGCCTGTGAGTGACTGAGGCATAAAGATATTTGATTCTTAGTCATTCGCAGTTAATGAGCTTTAAATAAATTTGATTTACTTCTTTGATTTTATGACCTAAAGCAGCAGCATTTTTTCCCTCTACTTCACTGTTAAGGTGGTTGTTAAGCATAGCTTGAGTGGGAGGGCTCAGTCATCTAATGAGAATTGATTAACATTATTACACTGTGAAAGTATAAAGGAAGTAAAATGCAAAGGGCACTACCAGCTGAATGGAAGGTAAATCAGCAAGCGGCTGCTTTTAAAGTGCATTCCTTTGTTTGTACCTGTTAGAGAGTCTTCTGAAATTTTGCACTAATTTTTACTAGTTATAGTTTTTAACTGTTTTGTGTAACCACCAAGCCTTAAAATCAGTACGTGTTCCTGAAATTGCTAGATGCACTGTTTTCATAACAAGGCATAAGATGAAGGAGGCCCTGTCTCTTCAGGCCCTCAGTACTGCCATTTAGGGAGCAGCTGGTCAACCACCCAGTTTGTGGAGTGGGCTAATAAAAAGCTAGAGGTGGTTCCTGCCTCCCTGATTGCATCCCACCCATGCCTCACACCCCTAGTTGTCTTTTCTTAGGAGCAGGGACTCTGAAGACCAAAACTGAGGTTTCACATTCACTTCAGTATTGACCTGTGTCCGAGCAAAAGGAGAGCTTTATGTGTGTATTTGTGTGTGTGTGTAGCAGGGTAATGGGCGGGGGGGGGGGATGGTGGGGGGAGATATGAAATTCTACCTGATATTTAGAAGACATGTCTTTTTAAAAAAATTTTTATTTATTTTTTTACTGTTCAAATATATTTGTCTCCATTTTCCCGCCACCACTTTCCCCCTGCCCCACCCGCCCCACCTCCCACCCTCAATCCTTCCCCACTTTGGCTTTGGCGATGGGTCCTTTATACATGTTCCTTGATTTGACCCTTCCCCTTCTTGAAGACATGTCTTAAACTCTAGCCCAGCATAGTGATCTCTTATTAAATAGCTGTTCTTTGAGTATTTGATACACAGATACATGAATTCATCTGTTTTTATATATGAAAGTACAAGATTTTAGTGGTTCTCCCTCTAAATTCTTAACTATAAATGATAACTATGAAAACACATGAAAGAAGGTTGGATTTATTTGAAATAAATCATTTATTTTTGGTGTGGAATATTTTTTTAACTGAAAATACTTTTCAGGGTTTTAAAATTAATTTGCATAAAGGTTTTTACATCTGAATTAATTATCACTTGTTTCTGGCAATACTGATGGGCAAGCCATTAGATTTTTAATTAGGGAAAAATATCTTTCAGCCATCTGGGAAGTTGAAGAGGTTATTCAAGGTGTGGTTGATAATTTATCCCTTTAAGTTTCAAAATGTTTAAAATTTTGACTATTTTGAAAGAAAATGTAATGTGGCCCTTTTGTCATTTTGTACAATTCCCATGCATTGTTGTGCGGCACTGGAATACGTGGTACCCTTGGTTTTGACCTTACATTCAATAGCCCAGGGTGTTGTCTCTGATAAGGGAAGTATAATGGCACGCCAATTTGATAGTCATGTCTCAGGTGAGATTATGTACATGAAACAATCACTTGTAATCTATCCCTCACTGTACAGATGTTGGCTGTAGCATTAGTCATGACATGTTACCCTGTTTGTCTTGAGGTGCTCTTGGGTGCAGCTGTTGTTCGGCTGCAGTGAACTTATTCCTGGTCCCTTTTCTTTCAGTTCTCCAGTGCTGAAGAAGCAGCTTTAAAAGAGCCCATCATTAAGAGGTTTGAAGAGGAAGGAAACCCTTACTATTCCAGTGCCAGGTGGGAGCCAGAGAATAAGTAACTTCTTGCTGGGAGCATGTTGGCAGTCAGGGCAGCAGCTTTACAGAGACCTGGGCGGTCAAGAAGGTCCAGCCTCTGTGAGGACAAAAAAATAACATTCGGACACACTAAACCTTTACTATTGTCTCTGTGAAGGGAATGGCTGCTGCTGAAACGCAGCCCCTTCTCCCAGGCCGGGGTGCGGATCCATCGCCCTCGGTCTGATTCTGCCACCCTCCACCCCCATCTTCTATCTCATTTCTCCCCAAGGTGCCTGGGGCCGGGCCGGACCCTGCGGCCGCAGGTGGACCACGTGGGGGCAGGGAAGTTAGGGGCTGTAATCCAGGCTGTAGAATGTTCAGGAATGCTAATTTTGGCTTAAACTGGTGAATTCCGGTCATCCCCCCTCCTTGATTATTTTGTTTTTACCCCATTGTAAGCACGAGATTGGTTGAACCCTTTTTGACATTTGTTAACAAGTGCACTCGTGCGTTCAGAAGGTGATTAGTCACAGCCAGGGTCCATGTGTCAACACTAAGTGATTACCTCATACACCTAGGGAGCTCTCGGTTCTGTTTGTTTCTTATACCACTTAATAAGGTAATAAATTATCATGGCCTGTCCCAGCTGGAGACTTGCTGGCATGTGCTCTCAGACCTCTTTTTATCAACAACTTTCGTGTTTCACATTCTGAAGAATAAGTTTCATGGCTTCATTTCATCCCTTGGGCATATGGGAAAAAAGAAAATATTTGTGTTTTTTAAAATTAGATTATGCAGTGATTGTGCCATTTACTGGAGAGGAAGGAGAGAATAAAATCAAAAGTCAGGATTCATTTCAGTCATGGGAACGCATCTTGTGAGGCAGGCACCGCTCGTAGTGTGGGGGGTGCGAAGACTGAACAGCCTTTGCAGAGCACAGTTGGTTTCAGAATCCGAATAATGCCATTTGGGATTTTTTTTTTAAAAGCCTGTTTCTCTTGTTAATATCTATTTTAATAAGTAATTTTACCAGGTATATTTTGTTGCAGTGGGTCATTGATTTATTGAATTAAGAACAAATAGTCTTTGATTTGAGAAATAAACATGCTCTTTTTTTAATAGTAGCCAGTAGAAGCAAAGAGGACATACAAAACCATATTAAAAGTTTAAGAGAAAATATGTATTGTAAGCACACTTAAATTGTTTTTAACATAAGATTTTGAAATTCACAAGGACAACTGAAATAATAAACTTTGAAAAATAGCATATTTTGTGTGAGACATTAATTTGTTTTTCAGCCCTGGCTTAGCCGTCTTTCGAGGAAGACTCAATCCTTTATTATTTTCATATATAAATTATTATTATTTTTAATGGATTATATTCAAGGCAGGAGAGCAAAATGCCCACATAGACTTATCTTTGGAAATAAATACTGAAAGACAGTGAAGTTTTTCTCTTACTTTGTAGATGCTTAACCCTTCTGTTGAAATGCTTGGTGGCATGAGACAGCAACTTTTTCCCCAAGATGAAAGAATTTTCAAGCCAGTGTATGGCACCTTTTTGGGATTTAATAGATATCTTAGCAGTAAAATTCTGTGGTCTCTTTAGACTTTCATGTGCTTGACCCATCTTTTCAGAGAGAGCTGTCATCATTTTCTACCATAACCTCGTATGTTTTCCTTAATCCTTACATAGGCAGCACATCAGTTTTATTCTGCTCAGCTGTTCTTGCAGTTGAACTTCCCTGGCCCTGGACTGAGGCCTCCCAGCCGTCTTCCTGGTGACCGCTGTGAGGCAGCCTCCGCCCCCCCGCCCCCCCGGCCCCCGACCGGCACACCTGTTGTTTTATTCCCCTCTTGGCTTCAGAAGGGAGTGTAATCAATTGACCTGGTTACAAATTACATGAGTGGTTTTTATTTATTGGCAGTTGATACTGCAGGGTCCCTATTATGAATGTTTTATGAGCATAGATTTGATTCATGTCTGTCAGTATAAGCATGGTTTAATAATTAATGCTGTGTCCAGTTACTGAAGGCAGTTTGTTTAAAGAAAGCAAAAGTGCCACGTACCGAAGACCTTTAAAAAAGCAGTATTTCTCATTCCTTTTTCTTTATAAATTTGAGGTTGTCAACGAAAAGCAAACTAAAATTTCTACTTAAAAGTTTCTTCTTAAAGCAGTTTAAAGCTATTGTTTTTTTTCTGTTGTAGCAAAAATAACTATATATGAAGGTATTTTATTAATAAAATGTATTGAAGTCGATTCAGTAGTTTTCATAGTTTCTTAAGTGATGAGGGAGTTGTGAGGGACACATTTTTCTACTAGAGACTTTTCTACTTTGCGACTAGAGACCTAGGTTCATATGGCCCTTCATATTAATGACAGGAATACATCAACTTTATTTGTACATTTGTGTGGGCAAAGGACGGACAAGAAAGTTTTTCCCGAAATAAGTAAAACTATTTTGAAACCAGGGATTATTTGGTGATTTCTTGTAACAAGCTGTTCCTAAGGCCATAAGCTTGATTTGATGTTCTGTGGGAGCCTGGGATCAAAGTAATTTCCTTTTTTCTTTCTTCCTTTGTCCTCTTGCTTGAACATGGTTTCAGTTTTAGTATAGTACACAGAAGCTAATCAATAGATCCATATTTCCCCTGAAGAAAAAAACCTCAGCATTTCTGGGCAGGGAGTGTATCAATGGTAGTTTGGTGGTAGATTCCTATTAACTCATATTTTGTTTTTTTCTCAGGCTGTGGGATGATGGGATTATTGATCCAGCAGACACCAGACTGGTCCTGGGTCTCAGTATCAGTGCAGCCCTCAACGCACCAATCCAGAAGACTGACTTTGGTGTCTTTAGGATGTAACTGGAACATAGAGCGTCTTCCACTGGACATGTACCAAAAATTAATACATTAGTAACATTAAAATTTGAGACTTTTTTCAATATTTGTTACAGTAAAATTGTTCTCTTAGCACAGTGCATTGTATTTTTCTACCTTAAAAAAATCAGTGAAGACATTTATTTCATGAACCTCAAGCCCTTGTAAATTTTCTGAGATTTTTCTATGATTCAGCTTTACCACTCTTAAAATGAAGGGAATAACTTAGAGTTATCCTTTCTAACCCACCAGTAGTATGAAGAGTTCCGTAAACTATAGATTCCAGGTATTATCGAGGCTATTACATGAAGTTATATTTCCACTGAAATGATGCCTTGTTGATTATGCATGCTATTGTAACACACTTATTTTTTAAAAAATATCTATTACTTTTCCTCCAGCCATTGTCCCATTCCTTCCCATAATACACTTCTCGCTGTCTGCTCTCGGGGCTCTGTTTCCCACCCACCCTCTCCTCACCCTCGCCCTCGCTGCCCTCGCTGCCCTCCTCTGCCAACACCTCTCCCCAGGGTCACCATTGACCCCCACCCCTGTTGCTGAAACCACCGGCTTCTTTTCCGACTTTATCTTGTTTAATTCTCTGTAACATTCAAATCCCTTGAACACTTCCTCCTAGAAACGCTGTTCTTAGCTTCCGTATGGTAATACTCCAGGTTTCCTTCCAACCTCTTCGGCCATTCTGTTCAATTTCCTTTGCAGGCCCTTCTCTCTCTGCTGAGTCCTACCCTCTTCACCATTTGTCCTCATTTTTTGTTCCTAATACATGATGCGGTCTTACTCTCAAAGATACAAGTGACACAAAAGTATCTCCTCATTCTTTTTTAAAACTGTGGTAGATACATCTAATGAAACTTTTAAGATTTTAACCGCTTTTAAGTGTGCAGCTCGACAGCATTAAGTGCATTCACATTGTTGTGCAGCCATCACCGCCATCCACCCTCAGAACTTTTTATCCTCTGAAACTGAAGCCCAGTTGTCCAACGCTACTCCCCATTTCTCTTCCTCCCAGCTACCGGCACATCTTATTCTTAAATGTGTGTTTTTCATGGCTTAATTTAACCTTCCAGGGCCATTTCATACCTTCTTCAGGCGTCAGTTACCATCTAAATGTGGATGGTGCCTGCGTTGGCTGTTCCTAACACAGTCCTCCGCGGACCTTCAGACCCTGCACATCTGACAGATATACTGTATGTCTGCACCGATTGTCTTACAGGAACTGCGGTTTCAGTCAACAAGTTCTATTGATTTTTGTCTCTTAACTCTCCCTTGAATTCCCCCAGTTATTTTTGTCTTTCACGACCACAGACATTAGAAGTGGTCTCCCTGCATCCAGTCTTCCCGGGTCTAATCATCACTCTGGAATTAGGATGGCCATTCTAAATGCACGTCTGGTCATGCTACGCCTTTACTGGGATCTTTCACTGGTTCCCTGTAGAACTGCCAGACCCCCGATGCCACCCGTGAGCATCGCCCCTTCAATCTCATCTCCTGGCTCCTCACCCTTGGTGCTTCGGCCATTCTAGACTTCTGGCTCCTTGAACTGACGAAGTCCTTCCCACCTCAGGATCTACAATTTTTCCTCTGCCTGAACTGTTCTGCTCTTTTTAAATGTATCTTTTGGTCTCCCTGACCTCTCTGGATGGGGTTAGTCCCTTAGAGTGCGCTCCTGTAAAGTGCCATGCGCTCTACCATTGCTGTCTTACATGTTTATTAAAACTAGAAACATTTCTCTAACCTTGCCCTCCTGCTAGAACGTAAGCTCTGTGAGAACGAGGAGACTCCTGTTTAGCCTGGACCTCCAAAGCTTGGCACTTGCAGGTGCTCAAATACTTGTTAAAAGAATCCATATTTTAATTGATATACTCAGGTCACATCATTTTAAAATTAAGTGATTGATTATGCGATTTAATACAATTATCAGATGTTTTCCTAATAAAATTAGTATTTCAAACATTTGTGTGTGATGTTCAACTTAGGCTGCATTTGTGTATCAGGTCAGTTTGTTTTTTTGAGATGCGAACACATAGATGGACTCAATTCAGAGGTAAGTTGCGTTTTTAGAAGGATGCTGGAGATCATCAAGTGCACGTGAAATGCTTTCATTTCAGTCGGCAGGGCCGCATCACTTCTGGAGGCTTTATGGATAAAATTCATTTTCTTGCTTTTTCAGCTTCTAGAGGCCTCCTGACTGTTTTGTAACTTCTTTTTTAATCCTCACCTGAGGACATGCTTATTGATTTTAGAGAGAGAGGAAGTAGGAGAGAGAGGGAGAGATACATCAATGTGAGAGAAACATCCATCTATTGCCTCTTGTGCGTGCCCTGACCTGGGACCGAACCCACAACTCCGGCATGTGCCCTGACTGGGAGTTGAACCCACCACTTTTCAGTTTATGGGAGGGATGAGGCTCCAATCAACTGAGTCACACTGCCCAGGGCATGTTTTGTAGCTTTTAATACAGATTTCAGTATGATATACACATAATACGCTTTACCATTCTAGAGAACCATTTAATTAAGAGCAGAGTTGACCAGAGTGCAAGGACAATTTTATTTTCCGAGGCACCCAGCATTTCATTCAATATGTCTGGCAGCTTTTTCTTTCTCAAAGGTGACCCAAGTCATAGCTTTGTGCTACTCTTCATGTTAAAGGAGAGGATTGTTTGAGGGAATACAATATCTTAGAAGGAGGGAATTTAATAGAGAACTTACTGAAGAGAAAACAACCAGGACAACTTGCTAGAAATAAACCAGAGGAGGAAAAAAAAATGTGTAATTCAGTGTTAACTGTAAGAAGGGAACAAGTCGAATTTTGGAGTACTGCCAGGTTCTTGAATAACATCAGTTTACGTCATTTTGTTCGTCATTTCTTTCAACGTCGTTTAGTTATGACGTTATGAGAAAAAAATGGATTCCTTGCCAGGGCTACCGGCTGCATGGGTTTTCTCCAGGGCCTCCGGTTTCTGCCCCAGTGAGAGCTGTGCACATGAGGTGCGCTGGCGTGTCTGCACTGTCCCCGTCTGAGTGAGTGGGTGTGAGCGTCCTCGGGAAGGAGGTGTGTCCCGCCCGGGGTGGGTGCCCACCTGGCGCCCTCAGCTGCCGGCAGAGGCCCCGGCAACCTGTGACCCTGAACTGGAATAAATCGTAAGAAGACTATCTTACTTGTTTTTAGTAATCTTTCTTAAATGTATGTATAACTCATTTCTTTAAATGATTACTATTAGAAGTGTTTTGAGTTGTTACTTAGAAGTTCGGTGATGTTTTTGTGACCTGAAATATGCCTCAGGAAACTATTAGCCTAGGGTAAAATTGGTTTTGTTATATGTGTCATTTCATTTGAAGTCACAGTTTCCAAGAACTTGTTGACAATCTTAAGGGAACTTTCTGTATTCGGACTAATATCAAGAGGTTTCTGTAGAAAATGTATTTGACACTTTTTAACCACAGCTCTTATCACATTTCTATAGCTGTAAGATAATTTTAAATACCTATTGCTTTTAAATTATTTGTAATTTAAAATCCAACAATATTATTTGTAGAAAAATTAGAGAAAGAAAGTGAAAATTCTCCATAATCCCACCACCCAGGATGCAGGTGTCAGTAATTTTTTAAAAAATATTTTATTTAATTTTAGACGGGAAGAGAAAGACAGGAAGAGAAATATGTGTGTGGTTGCCTCTCATGCGCCCCCCACTGGGGATCTGGCCCACAACCCAGGCATGTGCCCTCAATGGGAATCAAACCAGTGACTCTTTGGTTTGCAGGCTGGCATTTAACCCACTGAGCCACACCAGCCAGGGCAAGTGCCAGTAATTTTAAAAGTCTCCTCAAGTGATTCCAATGTGTGGCCAGAACTGAGTCACTTCCCAGGGTAAGGCTAGATCAGGGGATTTCAAAATGGAGCAACTGCTCATTTCAAGACACTTCCATGAACTTAAAATCTTAATTTAAGGGGTGTGTGTGTGTGTGTGTGTGTATTTAGCTAGCAGCCTAGATAAGAGTTTACCCTATTCTGATATCTGTATGTATGTTAGATATTTCAGGCTAACCACCGAAAGCGATTACCAATAGCTAAAATTTCTAATGAGATTTATCCAAGGCGATGGTAACAAGCTAGAACAGGAAAGACATTTTACGTCATGGGTCATAAACACAGCTGATATTTCACTTCCAAGAATTGTTTTCTGAGTCATTTCTTTATGCCTTTTATGCCTTTTCTGTAACTTTGTGGGTTAAACAGAGAAGACTTAAGTCTCTGTGGACTTTGATCAGTCCACAGATCACTACCAACCAACCGTAACCGGATAAAGAAAAGAGTATTCACCAAAGGATGGTAGAAATTACATTTAAAACTTCCGTGTTGCAAAATATAACAGAATTTGCTGTTGTCACCATTTTTCTGTGTGCACTTCAGTGACCTGAGGCAGGTCCACGGTGCTGCACGGCCATCGCCGCTGTCCCTCTGCAGACCTTCTCCATCTTCCTGAACTGAAACGCTGTGTTTGGTAAACAGCAGCTCCCCACTCTTCCCCTCCCCTGAGCCCCTGGTAACTGCTATTCTGTTTTCTATCTCTGTGAATATTCTTATTCTAGGTATCTTATATAAGTGAAGTCATACACTATTTGTCTTTTTTCTGGCTGGCTTATTTTACTGAGCATGATGTCTTTAAGGTTCGCCTGGAGAGTCTTTTGATCAAATATATCCATGTCACAATTGCATTAGGTCTGTAAAGGCGTCAGTCTTACTCCCATTAAACAAACACGCAGGTGACGTAGGGAGTGCTCCTTCCCCAGAGGCTTTAGGCACTGCTGTGGGAGGGGCTGCGGTGGGGGGCATTTAGTCCTGCTCTCAGCAGGAGCACCCTCCTTGACGCTCAGTCCAGAAACATGAGCCTCACTGTGGTTCTTTCCTCTTCCTTGGCTTGACATCCAATTGCTCAACAACTCTCATTGATCTTGCCTTTCAAATACCTCTGTAAATCCTCCATTTTCATGCCTGAACTAGCCTCCACCAGACTTCCATCTATTTTCGCTTGAATTAGTATCAGAGACCCCTAACCAGTGTCTCGGGTTATCACGGCTATCAGTCATTATTTCATTAATTCATCCAACAAGTGTTCTATTGCACAAACACTTCTTGTCAGGAGCTACACTGGCCTCTTAAGTTACAGAGCTGTCTGCATAGCCACTTGAACAGTTTGTCTCCAATAAATCTGATTTTATCCCAATACATCGGTTCTCGAACCCAGTTTTTCCCAGTCCACTCACTGCTTTCCAGTAAAGGATGGAATAAAGATTCAGAACTCTTGGCAGGTGAAATCACTGGGTTCAAAATAAGAGGAAACTTAAGAGTAATAAGTACAGAGACCTACGTCTAAGTTCAGGAAAATAGGGACATGTACAGAACTGGGAAACCTGATTTTGCAGCCATGTGTACAGGGAAAAAAAGTCTGAAAGAATTCTGGTTATCAAGAAGGTTGATGGGTTAACACTGTGATGATACTCTATGTAAAAGCTAGTCACATTCTCAGCTGCATTAATTTAAAAAGATGTCCTGATTAAGGGCCATAATAATGTCTATACTCTGGGTTAATTATTGCTGTCAGTACCATAAGCCGTAAACTATGAGAAATATTAGCAAACCAGAGGAGGACATGCAGGACGGTGGTTCAGGGGCCCAGAAACTGGGCCTTGGTTATACTTGGGAAGCATGTAAAAAACCAGGTTCTGCTACTAAACTTCGTGACAGCATGGATGGAACTGGAGAGCATTATGCTAAGCGAAATAAGCCAGGGGGCGAAAGACAAATACCATATGATCTCACCTATAAGCGGAACCTAACCAACAATACAAAGATGCAAGGAAAATAAGACCAGCAACACTGAAAGGAAAAGAAATCAACTGAGACAAGAGGGAAGGAGGGAGCGGGGGGCGGGGAAAAGGAAGGGAAGGGGAAAGTCAAGGAACATATAGCAAGGACTCATGGACAAAACCAAAGGGAAAGAGCTGAGGGAGGGAAGGAAGGAGGGGGCAAGGGAAAGTGGTGGGGGGGAGGCAGAGACAAATGTATTTGAAAAAATAAATTAACATAAAATTTTTAAAAAAAGAACAGTGATCAAAAAGAAAAAAAAAAAAAAGGAAAAAACCCCAAAAAACCAGGTTCTTGGGATACACCCCTGGATGTATTCAGGTGACTCTAATGCACATCTTAGTTTGGGTACCACTGATATGGAGGACATGAACATCATCATCTGGACAATATTGAAGAACGTGGGTATTTAGCTTAGAGAGACAAAATTATGGGTGGATTAATAGGTGTTTCCAAGATGTCAAGGGTTGTTATTTGTAAGTTGAGGTGGCAGAAGGAGCAGGGAGCTGTAGTATGTTCAAGGAAACTTCTGTGAGAATTTACTGATAATGAACGCTAGGTGGTCATGGACCAGGCTGTCTCAGGAGAGATTAAAGAGGAGTCTGGATTGTCAGGGATGCTGTAGGGCAGTCCTTCAAGTTTTAATGTGTGTCTGAATCGCGGGGCGATCTTATTAAATGCAGATTCTAATCTAATAGATTTGGGGTAGGATGTGAGATTCTGCACTTCTAATGAACCGATGCCAATGCTTCTGGTCTGCAGGCCACACTTCAGTAGAAGGCGGTAGGGGTGCTGTTGCTGATTGGACGGATGACCTAGATCTCTCAGGTCAAAGTGGGTGTTCAGCAAAGGTTAATTAATTGAAGATGGAGAAAGCACGCTACCCAAAATACATCAGAATCCTTCAGAACTTTTGGTGTGGAACATGCTTCAATTCTAGTTCAGTTCTTTCATTTCTCTAGAAACTGGATATTGTAGATGAGCTTTGGAATCACATAAACTAGGCTTTGTGTCTCACCTTCTCCCCTAGTAGGACTATGAAGCTGGGCAAGTGACAGCTGACCTGAGCCCCATTTCCTCATCTCTGATAACCCCCACTGGACTTCATGTGTTAACATATGTAAAGTGCTGAGCATAGAGCAAGTACTTGATACCTGCTCTTTATTATTATTTTATGAAATTATTCGTTTAAGCAGGCATCAACTCCACACTGTTATCTTCTTCGCTCCTCCTATATTCTCAGAGGGTGCCTGAGAGCTCTGCAAGCGCTGTGGAGTGTACCCGTGAGCTCTGAGAGTTCATGACATGCTTCCCAGATTTCTGGAAGTACTACTTTTTGGTTCTCATGTCTTTATTGTTGGTGTTTTATTACCTTCACCTTCTGAACCAGAAGCTAAATATTTTCTCTACTTATTTTAACCAAAATGATCAGTTAATATCATTTTATTTCTTTGACCCCAGAAGTCAGTTTTTCAACTTAGATGTTATAATGGATACTGTTGGGTGTCTGCCCAGCATCCATTCCCCTGTTTTCTTTCCTACAGAATGCTATTATTATTATTTTTTTCTTTGGTTGTTCATACCTACAAATCCATGTGCCTCAGGGAAGCTGATCAGGCACCAGTTCTGGGTGAGCCTACTGTGTTTAAGGAGTTTCCCATTCTTTGTCCCATTGATTGGCCCAGGAATTGGAGTGGAAGAAAGTGTGTTGACAGGGTACAAAAACCCACCCACCTGGGAATCAACACCAGAAGGGCCCAATTTGCTTGTGGATGGTGGGGGAAATGACTGAAAGCTGGCTGAGAGCTGAGCAAGTGGCATTGTTCCCTCCCCAACAGACAGCAGCATCACAACACAACGACCTGGGTTGCCCTGCCCTGGTGAATGAATACCTAAGGCTCTGCCCCTTCCAATATAACAGGTGAGCTGAGACAAGGAGATATGGCCCAAATGAAAGAACAGGTCAGAGCTCCAAAAATAGAACTAAGCAATGAACAGATAGCTAACCTATCAGATGCACAGTTCAAAGCACTGGTAATCTGAATGCTCACTGAATTGGTGGAGTAAGGTCACAAAATGGAGGAAAAAATGAAGGCTATGAAAAGTGAGATAAAGAAAAATATACAGGGAACCAACAGTAAAGGGAAGGAAAATGGGACTCAAATCAATGATTGAGAGCAGAAGGAAGAGATAAACATTCAACCAGAACAGAATGAAGAAACAAAAATTAAAAAAAAAATGAGGAGAGGCTTAGGAACCTCTGGGACAACTTTAAACGATCCAACATCCAAGTCATAGGGGTGCCAGAAGGAGAAGAGGAAAAGCAAGAAATTGAAAACTTATTTGAAAAAATAATGAAGGAAAACTCCCCCAATCTGGCAAAGGAAATAGACTTCCAGGAAGTCTAGGAAGCTCAGAGAGTCACAAAGAAGTTGGATCCAAGGAAGCACACACCAAGGCACATCATAATTACATTACCCAAGATTAAAGATAAGGAGAGAATCTTAAAGGCAGCAAGAGGAAAGAGACAGTTACCTACAAAGGAGTGCCCATAAGACTGTCAGCTGATGTCTCAAAAGAAACCTTGCAGGCAAGAAGAGGCTGGCAAGAAGTATTCAAAGTCACAAAAGGCAAGGACCAAAATCCAAGATGACTCTATCCAGCAAAGCTATCATTTAGAATGGAAGGGCAGATAAAGTGCTTCCCAGATAAGGTCAAGTTCAAGGAGTTCATCATCACCAAGCCCTTTTCATATAAAATGTTAAAGGGACTTATCTAAGAAAAAGATAAAAAACTATGAACAGTAAAAGAGGGGGGAGTGGAGGGGGAAGAATAAGGGAAAAGGTACAGGGAATAAGGAACATAAATGGTAGGTACAAGATAGGAAGGGGGAGGTTAGAATAGTATAGGAAATGGAGAAACCAAAGAACTTATATGTATGACCCAGGGACATGAACTAAGGGGGGGCAATGCTGGGGGGTGGGGCAGTGTAGGGTGGAGAGGAATAAAAGGGAGGAAAAAAAATGGGACAACTGTAATAGCATAATCAATAAAATATATATTTGAGAAAAAGGAAATGTGTTGAGGGGTGGTACAGGAGAATTCCCATTCTGCCATCATTTGCCCACAATACCACAGCCACGGAACCCTTGAATCTTTTTCCCTCCTTCAAACCTTTGCATGTGCTCTCTCTTTGTCTGGAGTTTTATCATCCTAGTCTGACTGAGAAATTCCTGCTCATCCACTTTTTCCTGAGAATTCTGCTCAAACTGTCAACTCTTCTATTACATTTGCCCTAATTTTACCCTCCCTCTTCAAGCAATTGACTACGAGGGGTGTGCTGCCTGTCCCCTTTACTTGATTGCATGTTCTGCGAGAACAAGGACCACACCTTTCTGCCTAGCGCAGTATTCCTTGTCCCAGGCACGGCGCCTGTCCTGGCTCCTACTGGGCACTTTGTAATATTCATTGCATGTACAAAGGAATGCATTCCTTAGCGGTGAGAAAGCCAGCTTAGCTCTAATTGTCCGCACTTAGAACAGGATCTGGCGCCCAGAAGGACGCCTCCATCGTGACTGTGGGAGAGCTGTGTATCTCCAGCCACCCTTTGGGAGAGTGCTTGCAAGATGAAAGTTTGGGGCAGTCAAGAGGAGGCTCTGAGGGCAGCAGATGGGGGGTGGGGACATGAGAAAGAGGTGAGGTTACTCTGCTCTGTCCCAGGTTTGCCTATTGCCACCTTGAAATTGTGGCAAGGAGTTGATTTCATGATGTCTTGGTTACCCATCAATTTTTTTTTTTTTTTTAAAAAAGAAGGGAGGCTCTGAGGTATTGGAAGTGAAGAGCTAGAGCTGGGTCTTGGGTTTGAAGTCCCAGCTCCATCACTTGTTAGTTTTGTAATTTAGGGGCAAGTTACTCAAATTCTCTCTGCCTCAGTTTCATTATCTGTTGTGAGGATTAAGTGATTATATATTATTATGTTATATTTATTTGTAATATATTGTTTATTATGTTGAAATATATACATATAATTACTCAGAGTCCATGAAAGACATATACTAAGCCTTAATTGTTAGATATTATTAAGATAATAATTACCAGGTGACTAATGCAAGATTTTAGGTCAGGGGCTTGCACAAAGCCACACAGGAACTATAGGGTGGGTTCAGAGTGAGAAATATATATTTTGAGATTCAAGGACCAATTAAAAAAATCCCAGCCCTGACCAGGTGGCTCAGTTGGTCGGAGCATCATCCCATGTTCCAAAAAATTGCAGGTTCAGTCCCTGGTCAGGGCACATGTCTAGGTTGTGGGTTTGATCCCTGTTTCAGGCATATATAAGAGGTAACTGATTGATGTTTCTCTCTCACACTGGTGTTTCTTTCTCTTTCCCTTCCTCTCTAAGATCAATAGACACATTCTCCAGTGAGGATTTAAAAAAAATCCCAGCAGCAGAGCCCTGCAGCCCCTGGCTGCGCCTCACTGAGCAAGAGGAGTTGTCAGAGACGCTCAGAGCTATGCCTGGGCCGAGGCAACAGGATGTGATGCTTCAGTAGGTCTGAAATGCATTTGGCATCAAATGCTGGATATTCTCTGAAGGGCTCATTCAAGCCCAAGTCTCTCTGGACACATGGATGCAAAAAGGAACTTGGAAAAATTCATTCCTTGATATTGAAAACACCAGCATCATTTCACTTCGGTTATTGTACACCAAGATGTATTAAGAAGTGAATCTAAAGATATTTCTTCAGAGATGACCATATTGTTAAAACTGAAATACAGGATCCCAAGCTTTTCTGGTCAGCTCATGATTTTATGATGAAGATACTTGGAATTCATCTTGTTCAATTCTCTCTGTGGACCCCTCTGGGCTATTTGTCTATATTCAGTCTCTTTAGGAGTTTGTTCAGTTGGGTTTGGTTGCTTCCATATTTTGAGTTGAAAGGTGGGAGTAAGGAATTAGACTAGAGTCAGATTGTTAGAGGATATTTTTATCTCTGAAGTAGCAGCAGTGGAAAATAGTGGTCTGCTTGCATATCTCGGTGAAGAGCCCTCCCTTTTTTTAAATACCAGTTGAGGCTTTGAATAATGTGTTTACTGCCTTATTTCATATGTTTTGTTTTAATTATTTAGTGGATGCCCTAGGGTTTACAATGTGCATCTTATCACATTTTCTTTCAAATAACCTCGCACCACTTCATGAATAGTACAAGAATCTCACAACAGTTTGCTTCCACTTCCCCTCCATCATTTGTGCTATTAGTACCATGCCTTTTAATTTAATACTTTTAAATGAAACCCACAATACATTGTTATTTATTTTTGCTTTAAATTGTAAGTTATCTTTCATAGAAATGTAAGAAAGAAAAAAAGTGTTGTTTATCCACCTACCTGCCATTTGAGCTCTTCAGTCCTTTGTGAAGAGCTGAGTCTCCAGCAGGAATGGTTTCCCATCAACCCTAAGGATTCCCTTTAACGTATATTGTAGTGCAGGTCTGCTAGCAACAAGTTCTTCCAGCTTTCCGTTTTCGGAAAATGTCTTTATTTACTTATCCCATTTTGGGGGAGGGGAGAGGGTGATAACAATTGGTGAAATGTGTACAATCATAGAATGAAATACATACAGTTTAAAATAATGCAAAATGTATTTAAAGACATTTACTGTATATTAAACAAAATAGCTTTTTATAGAGATGGATATGTATTATAATGTCATTTTATATAAAAATTGTGTATATTGTGTATATTTAATCATAGAAAAACCCTGGAATAATGTACAAGGGAATGTAAAAAGTGGTATATCAATGAATTGTCTTCTTTTTGCATGTTGGAATTTTCTAAAGTTTCTAAAATGAACCTGTATCACTTTTAGCATAAGAAAATAAACTGTTTGTTTTAACCTACTTTGCTTTTTCCATCTAACTTTTTTATATTATTAAAATGCATACCTTAATAAAATTTGTTTTAAAAGTAAATGCCATTTAAACTCTTTCCTAATAATGCAAGTGTTAATTGTTAGAATGAAAATTAAAGCATGTTTCTGGATTCTGGACTTTGCAAATATAAATGATAGAGGGGAAATGGGCACATTTTGTTAGAGTTTAGGGAAAACTGAAACAGCAGTGCGTTGACTTCATATACTCATTGAAGTTGAAATAGTCTTTTTAAAGAGATAAGATATTAGATATCCAGTCTCTTCTCATCTCTCCCTCCCCACGTCTTGTTTCCCACTCTTTCCCTAATGAACCAGTCTCAGGAGCTGGGGGTAGCCTCTTCCAATCCACTTAAAAATGCTTTTACCTCCTTGGCTTTGTATGTTTTTTAGAAGGCAAATAGCTGGGGATGAAAATTACTCGTGATTTTTCTCTATTCCTCAAGCCATTAAAGCACACAATATGTAAAACAGTGGACTTCTAAGCACACACAATACTTTTACACAATACTTTTATGTATTAGTAGCTAATACGTGGTATTATTATAATATATATGCTTGCAAAGTTTCCATAAATTATATCTTACATAAAATTCTGCATCGTCCTTTTCCCCACTCAGTTCACATTTTATTTGGACATTTATCAATTTTGATTCCAATAGAGGAACAGACAGCGAAGTGGTCAAGACCACCGACTTGGAGTCAGGCTGCCTGGGCTGAATTCCAGTCCTACCATTACTAGTTGTGTGACTTCGGCACATTTTCTGTCTTCTTTATGTCCTAATTTCTTTATCTGTGAAACGTGGGTTCTGATAGGTTTCACTTTATTGGGTTGTGGGGAGGATCAATTGGGTTGAAACACATAAAGCACTTAACCAGTGCCCAGCCAACACAGGAAGTGCTCAGTCCCTGTTATTGTTGTTATTAAATATGCCCCTGGCTGTGCATCTCTAAGACAAAGATGTTGAATTGTTTATTTCTATTGGTGATATAGATTTCCACCGAATCCCTCTTGTGCTCTGAGGAAGCATTCCCAACCTTGCTGCATGGGGGTAGACTTGAAATTATTAGCGATAGAACAGAAATGTGTGCAGTTACTCCACTGTAAGCACTTAATAAAAGTGAGCTGTTGTGGTTATCTAAATCACTTCTTTTAACTCTTGTATATCATATCATCCCAATATATTTTCTTAGGAATGGACACTTAGGTTTTTGCCTATGTTTTTCTGTTAAAAACAATGCTGTAATATTTATTCGTGTGCACAGCTTGTTATGCCCATGTGAGAAAAGAGAATTGCTGCGTTGGAATTGAACGTAGGCCTGCTTAATGCCAACCACTACATTCCATGTCTCTCACCTCTGGAGTCACGTGTAGAGACAAACGTAACACATTTTGGGAGCGGTGATGACCCACAGCTAATGGAAAATTCCCCTGAGAAGGACTTTCTCTCTGTGAGGCAGTAGTTCCCCAGAGGGGCCTCTAATGGGGTGGGGGGCGGCATTTAAAGTCTCCTCACTCCCTAAATGAATCCAAATGAAGCTTTAGCTGAATGTGATACATGTAAGTCCAACAGGAAAAAAAAATAAAAGATTTACAGGGATGTTGTCAACATGAACAGTTTTATTGCTTAAAGAGTAAGGGGTTACTAGAAAAAAATTAAATTTTATTTATTCAATCAACACTTAATTGTAGACATTTGTTGCAGGCTTGAAAGAGTAGTGATTTGTGGGGATGACCAGTTTTGAAACATTATTTCTCTTTCAGTCTGACACAGTAAGTCTCTTTATTGAGCCAAGAACTATTTAATTGTCTGTACTTCAAGGAGCTCATGGAATTATTGGATGCTGTGATTCCGTATTAGACAAGTGGTAGAATATTTCAAAATGTCAAATTAGTGAAGCATCGTAGAGGAGAAAGAAAGGGGCAGAGAGGAGACAAGAGAGGAGGACTTCGCTGGGGGCGGGGCGGGGGCGGGGCGGGGGCGGGGCGGGGGCGGCACAGAGGCCTGGTTTGATGGAAGCAAGTTCCACACCCAGCAGGGAGGACTGTTCTCTCCTGTCGAGTCCGTTTCCAGGGACAGACAACAACCTTCCCCAAGCAGATCTTTCTGCCTTTCTGCAGGCCCAAAAAGAAATGTGAAATTTCATCCCCTTGTCTTCGGGCCTCTGAGGGCCCGGACTGTGGGCCCTGAAGGTGGGCCGGGAGATGACGTTCACCTCTTGAGGCCCAGGTGGTAGAGGACATGGTCCCGGTTGTGAGCCCTTTCTGTGGCCTTCACTCTCCTGCCTTCTCACTCCCCATTCTTCTACCCAAGGCACCCAGACACCTGCAGGGGTGCTGGGCGCTCTGCTGGCAGAATTGTGTCCTTGGTACAGTGGGCTCTGGAACCAAGATGTTTGGCTTTGTGGCCCCAGCCTGTGCCTCCTTTTCCTCATCTGGGCAAGGGTGCAAATGAGAGCTCTCACTCCTTAGAATTGCCACGTAATGTGGACAAGGCTCTGCATGGGGCCAGAAAATGCCTCGCCATTACGGTCCCTTGGGACGCAATAAGAGCACTTTAGTATGATTGCAGAGGAAGAGGGGAATATCCCCGCCTGTGGAAATTCAGGACGTTGCTTTGGCTCATTCCCATCTCTAGCCTTACCCTTACCTCAAGTCTCTGAAGTAGATGAGTCATGCATAGACAACAAAGGCTAGAGCACACCTTCCCACCCAACAGGTCCCTTACTCCTTTGAGCATGTGGGGGCGGGGGAGGCCGGACCCTCTCCTCCTGGCAGGTCAGTTCTGGTTCGGAGCAGCCCGAGCCTCTAACCTTACAGCTGTTATCCTTTCCTGTGGGTGCCTGACATTATCAGGGAAGTTATCTTGGATGATCTCAGGGTTAGCCAGCCAACTGAAGCAAAGGGGAGGGTAGAATCTTGCCTCAAAATGTGGTTAAAGGCAAAGAAAAACAAAACAAACGTTCCTTTTTAATAAAGCATTTTCAGGAAGGGACACAGCTCACAGGCCTTTTGTTCTGTCTGTGTGACCCAGCTGGATGAAGTCTAACCACTTCCCTCCTCCCTTCCCTTTCTCCCTCGCCCACTTTGTCGACCAGGTCTTAGCCAGAATTCTCCTGTGATAAGGCTCATGATTTCAGTGACTAAAAAGGGACAATACATTACTAATGATATCCACAGATGTTTCCCACAAAACATCTATTTTTGTTTGCTTTATATTTTGATTTAAAATAAGCCATTTATAAAAAAGGGAGAAAGGAACAATTAGTCTACGGTGAACCAAAAATAAATACTGCAAAACATGAATTCTGAGCTTAGAGAAAATTTACTTCACAGAATTTCACATTAAAACAAATGATTAAATAGAACATCCTTTTAAGAGTAACCAATATGATTTTTTGAAAGATCCTGGAGTTACAAAATTTATTAAGGATAGGAAATGAATAGAGCAAAGAATGGCAGAGAAATCATACTTTATAAAGTATGGAGATGTCTGTTTCCCCTCTCTTGATTAATAACTTTTAACATAAATTCAAGGTTTCATAGGAAAGCAGAGCTGAAATACCTTCTCATCCTATTCTTTCCGAAAGGCGGTGTAGTGGCAGAAAGCACGTGAGATGTAGTTCAGATCGGCTTCCAATCCTACCTCTACCACTCATCCTACTGGGTGACCACAGAAGCATGGATGCTACCTGAGTGTCCTAATTCCCATCAGTAAACCTTGGAGGCTGAGGTATGTTTTTTTTACACACACACACACACTCTCTCTCTCTCTCTCTCTCTCTCTCTCTATTTAGGTATGTTTCCTAAAAAATTTACATGTGGGTTTTACCTGATCATCCACTGACCACAAAGATATCCAGTGACTAGATTGCAAAGCATTCCTGTTGATTTACAAATGGTGACCTAACAAATTACAGTTAGGAATGCTTTTAAGTGTGATAGGCATTTCTAAGTATTTGCCTAATCTTAAAAAAACTAAAATCTTTGTAATGTCTAATATGAAGCACTTGCCATTTATTTTTATCTCAACACTGTGTTTCTACAAATTGTATGTGATTCTGACTCTGCGACAGGACTGAATCTTGCCTGAATCAATTACTCCTCCCCTTTTTAAGAACAATTATTAGTTCTATGTATTATCATTTGCTTTCTCAAGTGTCCAGCCATTGAAATCATTAAGCATTTGAAGCAGCAGAGCCTAGTTTGGACTCTGAACTCAGACTTCTAGGATTCTAATCTCAGTTTTGCTAAACACTTGCTGTGTGACCTTGGAAAAATTACTTTCCCTCTCTGGGCTTCAGTTTCCTCATTTGTCAAAAATGGGATAATAACAACACTGAATTCATCTTTAGAGGGCCTGCTATCGTTCTAAACTGTAATTTCTATAAAAGTCTGAAAGAATACAATTATTAATTTTTCAAATGATTTAAAATGAATAAATAAAATACTTCAATAGTGTATTCATACTATTGAGATACTATTAATAACTATGAAATTAATAGCTATTAAAACATAAGTTTACTGTACTTCCTCCTGATACAGCTATTTAAGAGAAATATCTGTAAAGCATCTGGCATTTAGTAGATATTCAGCAAACAGTGGCAATTTATTATTACTATTATTATTATATTGGGAAAGAAACCTATGCTAGGTTATATTTAAAGGGCACCCATTTGACTCAGCTCTGTCTGTAGAGCTTTGAAAGACTGCAGCGTTGTAAAAGCGCACTGTTTTCAGGTTCGGTAAAGATGTGATGACTAATGCTAAGTACTGTTCCTGTTTCTGAGTCAAGTCATCGGTGACCTGTGCGGCCGGGGGAGGGGGGAGGGCGGTGCGGGGGCCGGGAGGTCGGTGGTTGGGGCAGTGTGCGTAGGTGGCAGGTCAGGGTCTTGAGGCTTTTGCCCTCCTGCCCTCTTCTCCTCACTGCTCTTGCAGCTCCTTTTTGAAAGAGTCACCCTTAAGAGCTTTCTGCCTAGGCAGGCTGTGATGAGGTGCCTTCGCTGGGGGGAGGGGGAGGACAACTTGGCGCGTGGATGGTAGATTTCAAGCTGGCTAGCTCCCCTGGCTTTCTTGCTGAGTCCCCTAGTTCAAAAGCACACAGAGGGCGGCAGGAAGAAGTGACAGAGCCTGGTGCCAGAGGGTTCAGGCTCACCGCTCCCAAGCTGTGTGACAGCTCGACCTCTCTGACCCTTGATTTCCACATGTGAGAGTGGGAAAAAATTCATGATTCTCAGTTTAATTGTTCTTTGCTCAGTGCCTGGCCCAGTTAGCAACTGTTATTGGCATACATAGTGCAGTTCTGATGTCAAAATCTATTGAGTGTGTCCCCCCAAGGGTGTTAATGCATTTTTATCTTCATGGTTGCTCTTCAAGGAGAAGCTCTGTGCTAGCCTAAGAACGAATTAGATTATTGTCCTCCCCACCTCTTCCCTATACAATTGTAAAAGTATTTTTTTTCCATTTCTCTAAGGCTATATATTTTAGAACTAAAATTTCCCCAGTGGGTGCAGCTATAAAAGAAAGAGCTCGCTGACAGCAAGACTCAGGCTTAGTTCAGGGAAATGGTCCTTGAGATGCAATCAGTGGGTATTATCAACACCCATTTCAGCTCAATTTGTCTGATCCCTAGGAAGAGAGATCTTAGCCATTTCTTTCTGGAGGCATCAAATCTGTATTTCCCGGATCTGTGATGAAGCCAATGCTGTGCGGCATTGAAAGTCCAGGGCTAGGTCACGCATGACATCAGCTAGTGCTGCACAGTCACTCACTGGCCCTGGCGGGAACCATGGTCATATCTGGTGTCTTGGGTGGCAGCCTCAGCGCCATCCCCAGGCCTGACTTGTGGTTTCAGCAGGAGCCCCAGGGCAAAGGCCCAGCATAGACTCCCTTGGGCAGTGAGGGAGTGAGCGAAAGGAATTTAAGGTCTTAGAATAAAGCCAAAATGGCACCTCAGAGGAGATGATCTTGCAGTCTGTGTCTCTCTGTGGAACCCTGGGTGTGCTTCTCCAGGTGGGAGGGGTGGGGAGGGGGTGGTGAGTGCCAGCCACTGGGATGAGGAAGGACGGGGCGGAACAGGTTTCTATTTCCATCCAATTGGCTTTCCAAAAGCTTTCGGAGGGAGGAGAGGGAAACCAGGAATGCAGCTGCAAAGGCTCAAACATGATCTTTTGGGGGTTCAGTTATTCCTCTTCTTATTTTTTAAAACATAAATTTATTTTTCTTTTTTTTTTTAAAAGATTTTATTTATTTATTTTTAGAGAGGGGAGGAGAAGGAGAAAGAGAGGGAGAGAAACATCAGCGTGTGTTCACCTCTTGTACTCCCCCAACTGGGGACCTGGCCTACAACCCAGGATGTGCCCTGACTGGGAATCAAATCAGTAACCCTTTGGTTCACAGGCCGCCACTCAGTCCACTGAGCCACACCAGCCAGGGCATTCCCCTTCTTACTTTTATTGGGTTTCCTCTCAAGTCCTGGGCCCAGTGGCACAGTCTTGTCTAAGGCCTGGTGACACCTCTTAGCATCAGTGACTCCCGTCTTGGTTAGGGGGTATCCTTGTGCCTTCCCTGAAACCATAGTCTTGTTGAATGTCAGTTAAAGATACTTGAGTATAAATGAGACCTGCCCCCCTCTCCTATTATTGGGACCAATGTTTACCAGGTCATGCAGTCAAGATCTACAGGCGTGCTCTTTCTTTCCTCAATTTTCTTGTTTATCCCAGGGAGTGTGTAGGCAACAGGGGGCCATACTGATCATTGAAAGAGGGAGCTTCTAAAGGACCCTTGCTGGCCATTGGAATCTGGATCTGTGCGGTGGATATTGTTTGAAAAGCTCCCAGGTTCTCCTACTCTGCAGCCAATGTAGGAACCTCTGTGTAGGGTTTGCCCATAATTAGCGCTCTGGCCTTGGCTGTCTATGTCAGAGAATAGGGCTAATAAAGTCCTGCGTGCAAACTTGCTGTTTTCATCTGTCTCCCCACACCTCTTGGGCAGCCCTATTCACCTCATCCTGACTTACTCGGGTGTAACCGGGCCCTGTGACCACACTTCTCGAGCCCAGATGAGTTTTTACAGAATTCTGGAGAAAGAGGCTAGACGAGAAAGGAACAAAGAATTATTTCAAAGTTTTCCTTTGAAATGCTTGAACATCAATACTACTTTATGACAAATATGAAGATTCTTAGGAAACAGGTAGTGACATTAAGAGGCTACTTGCTTTTACGTGCACCCTTGTTTCAGAAATAAAACATAATAATAAAACCAACTTGACAGGTTTCTGCAGTCTTTTTCATCCCCCGAGGAGAATTTCATTAGCAAACACTGGGAGAGCTAGGTCTCTGTGGGTATCTGATGGCTGCTGTGGGCAAAGCTACAGTTACAGTCTGCTCCAACTCCCCTGCAGGGCGCCTGGCAAAGGCCATGTCCTTCAGTGATGTCTTCATCCAGGGCGACCCTGGTCAAGAATGCAAAAGGCAGAAAATGACATTTGCGTCTGGGCAGAAGCACCGCAAATGCTCATAGCGGTGGCTTCTCAGTGTCTCTCATCATCAGTCAGCTGTGGTGGGTTTGTGTCAGGACGGGGTGAAACCTTTCTTTGCTCTTCCATTGGCCAAAAGGCCCTCAGGGTCTCCACAGTCTGCCCGGGAGATCTCTGATAGGGCAACAAGGTGGGTCTCGGTCCAAAATTCACAGTCTTGTACAGGGCCCCATTTCACATTGGGAAAGTCAGAGCTGGCACTTGGAGACATGACCTGGCATTTTTGTAGCTTTCAGCAGAAGATGACTTGGTTTTTCAGGGAGCAAGGGGGATCTTGATCATTAGGCGATATCTTTTTCAATACTTAAAAATTATTTTAAATTTGGGTTTTATTTTTTTCTTTTCTCTTTTGCTCTCTTTCTTACCTTCCTTTTTTTTAAAGGTTTTATTTATTTATTTTTAGAGGGGGAAGGGAGATAGCAAGCGGGGAGAGAAACATCAATGTGTGGTTGCCTCTCATGCGCCCCCTACTGTGGATCTGACCTGCGACCCAAGCATGTGCCCTGACTGGGAATTGAACTGGTGATGCTTTATTTCGCAGGTCAGCACTCAGTCCATTCAGCCACACTAGCCAGGGCCTTACCTCCTTTTTTAAAAAAATGATAAAGTTGATAAAATAGAATGGAAGGACAATGTCAATAAGAAAACAGTAGGTTTTCAAAGGATCTGGGCCAACTTCCCACCTGCCTGGGGATCTGCATCCAGTTACTCAAATGATCATTTTTATCACCTATGGCATTGAGAACACAATATCTGCTCAAGGTGTGTATAATAAAGCCTTTTATCAAGGTTTAATTACTTATTACTATTTGGGGGGCTTATGTCTGTATGTTAGGTACTCAGGGAGAGCCCCTTGGAGTATGTTCATGACCTCTTAAAAGAAAGGACAATGGATATGCCCACTGAACTACGGGTGACTTGACTTCATCCATCTATATTGGGTCAGCTATCGAGCTGTTCATGTTTTAGGAGGGAAGGGTATTTAGAATCCTGGAAAGAAGTGGCCTGAGAGATCTTGGAGGGCCAAGTGTGTTTCCTGACACCTCACTAGATGATGCAAAGATCCCCAAAGCAGCACATCTCAACCAGGGAGTTCTATCAGTCAGGTTACGTTAGAGTTACTAGGGGCAACTTTTTCCAATGACAGGAGCTAGACCATCCTCCTCCACAGAGATTCTGGTATCCCACCGTCTGGGAGGTGGGTATAAGCATATGTAATTTGGTAAACACTAATTTCCAGTTGATTCTGATACTTTCACATCAGGCTGAGAACCACTTCCCTAAAGGTAAATTGCCTATTTGGAAAATGTCATCTGAGGAATTGAGATTGAGGAAAGAAGCATCACATTCCCATGTGCTGCCTGGGGTTAGAAGCCTTGGCTTGGCCAGCTCCTGGCCAAGAAGACTTTTCCCCACTTCTCCGCTGAAACAAATCCACCCTTGAAAGCCTAGCTCATATCATGACCTAACTTTCAGCTGCTCTGGCCTAGAGCGTTCCTTCTCTGCACTTTTAATTCATTCATTGTCTGGATGATTTGTTTGACAACTCAGCTAGCAATTAACAGGCTGACTTCTCTTTCCTCTGAATGCAGTTTGTCTTACATTTCTATTTAATATTTCACTTATTTCTATCTAGTAGAAATAACACTGACCTCAACTTTAGTTCTGGCTTTACTTCTATGTATCCCAGGCCAAGTGGGTTACCTTTCAGGGTTTTAGAGCCCCAGTTAGAAAATTCCACAATTCTCTTTCTTACCTCACCATCAAGCTTAGTTTCTTGCACAATGATGTTCACTCAGTTTTATTCAATGTTTTGAGAGAATAAGTGGAGTTGATATTTTCTAACACGGTTTCCAGTGAACCTGTATCCTGATTTCACGCTGTTATGTAATCCCGTGCCCTCGAGTGTGGACAGGACACAGCGAATATGGCAAAATGACGGGATGTTACTTCTGGGATTCGGTTAGAAGAGACTGACTTTGGTTTTGCTAGCATTCTCTCTCAGGCTCTTCTCCATGCTTCCCCTGATGGACAGGGTCTCAGGTGGAGAGGGTCAGTTGGAAGGATGGAGGGCACCTCCAGACTGAAGTCTCAGTCCAACAGCCTGTGGGAAAGCAGGTCTTACCAAGAACCACTGAATTACCTTGAAGGGGGATCCTGCCTCCGTTGAACCTTGGAATGACTGCAGCCCCAGTCAGCCCCTTGTGATTGCAGTCTTGGGAGAGACCCTAGATTATAGTCCTTGACTGTAGTCCTGTGACAGACCCTGAAGCAGAGAATCTAGCCAAGCCATGAATGGATGCCTGACCCAGAGAAATGGTGATGCTATAAATACATGTTGTTTTAAACCAATACATTTTGGGGTAATTTGTTGTGCAGCAATATTTAAACGATACTACCTGTGAGATGGGTTGATAGATGTGGTAGTCTATCTACCTGATGGTCATATTGAGCTAAATTATGCTGCAGTAACAAATGATCCTGAAGGTGGCTTACATCCACAAAAATTTATTCTTTCCTAACACTATATGTCCACTGAAGACTGGCTGTAAGTTGAGCTCAACATTTTCTTCCCTCTAGAACCCTCTATATCCCAGGCTGACAGAGCTGCCTCTATCTGGAGCATTGCTAATCATCATGGAAGAGGAAAAAGAGAGTATGCACTGGTTTTTAAAGCTTCCCCATGGAAACAATGCATCATACTTCTGCTTATATTTCATTGGCCAAAGCAAGGCACATGGCCAGGGCCCAAAGTACAATCCTCCTCCATGGAGGGGCCCTAAGTATTTATGAATAGTAACAGTGAATCATTTACCATTGTACAGTGGGTCAGGGAGAGTGGTTGCTCAGACTGCTATAATATACAGAAAAGAGAAAGAATAGCTCACATCCTCAGCTAAATGGGTATGGCAGCTCCAGAGCCTGTCTAAGGAGATTATAATAGAATAGCTATTTTTTTCCTAGAAAAAAATGTGAAAAATAATGGAATATGAAGCATTGAGAGAAGTTGAAGGGTTTTTTTTTGTTGTTTTCTTATTTTTTGTGGGTTTTTTTTTTTTTAGCATCCTCAAAATCTCCATAGTTACATCCCTAAGATCTTTCCAAACCAGTGACTCTCTATGGCATATGAAGCTTTAAGACATGCATCCTGGCACTCCTCTTCAGACTACATTGCCTCCCCTAAGCCCTTGAAGCTTCTTCTGTATATAAATATAAGAGACTCCCTTGTCTATAATCCTGTTCATAAAGTTAAACTGGGTTTCCAAACAACTGTCTTCCAGCAGTCAGTGTAATAGGAGAGAAAAACCTGACACATGATCTTGGGCAAGGCTGTTGTGCTATGGGTTTCAGTCTTCTCAAAGTCTGCTCTAATCTCTCTTTCCTGAGTTATAAGCACAGTCCCTGTGGACTTCCTGTGAATGTTCGAGGAGCTTAAGGAAGGGTTGCTACCCATCCATCTTGGAGGCCTGGCCAGGCTGGCTTTAGAGAGGCCGTTTGATGGGAAGTGCGGAGACTGGATGTCAATTCTAGCTAGCAGAGAGGAAAGGGGGCCTGACTTAGCTGGTAAGCCAAGCCAACATGATGGATCTGTCGGTAAAACCAGAACCAGATTAAATTGCTGACACATGGTAGAGAAATGTCAGGGCCGGAGATCCCCTAAAAAGTAAAGAAGAGACTTGTGGAGGACCCTTCTTCCTATAAAATATACGTCTGCCCTCAGTCCCTGCCTCTTTGGATCACGCCAGATGGTATTCTGTTTCTCCTGAGGTTGGAGTTTATGTCCAAAGGAATGGGCTTCTCTTCGATGACTTCTGAAGGAGGCATGAAAAAGTCCCAGAATTGTGGTTTTAAAAGTGATCTTAGATGCCATCTAAGCCAAACCACCTAGCACTGGAGTCACTTCTTCATGTCTATGATCTGGAGTTGATGCTCAGGGAGAGGTTTTAAACTTCCCGAGACTTTTCAGGATGTGATCCTGCCCCAGTTTGCTTTCCGTATTGCACCACAGAGAGTGTGAGGGAAAGCAGTGAGGTGGAAGTGTGCAATAGGATGTGGAGACAGTCTGCCTAGTGACACAAGTTTTGCATTTGGGAAAAATTTTCCATTTTGTAACTGAAATGCCCTTAGTTGTCCCAGAAAATGTTGAGGAAGGCCATAGTCTGTACCCCAGAAATCCTACTTTTGAAGGTGACTACCTGTGAAACAATTTTACCCTTCTCTGGCATGTTTCTCCCTGGTACACAGGTGAGAATGGTGTTTCTAGATAGTAAATTGGTAGTGCTTTTTTCTTCTTTTTTAAAATTTTAATTAAATTAATTAATTAACTAATTAAATTTAAAGTGGCTGTGCTTTTAAGCTGCTTGATGAATCTATTCTGTAATAGAATGTATACTTTGTCTTCTAGTACATGTCTAAATATTATCTTCATTTCAAGATACTAAATATTATCTTACATTCAAGAGTAAGAGCAACTAACTTATTCTTGTACCTCTGTGCATCAGGCACCAAACTAAATACTGGAAATAGAAAGGCTATTAGATATATTCTCTGCCTTCATGGATTTTGTTGTGTAGGAAGTGAGATAGACATCTGACAATATGATGTAATCCATGTTAGATATTTAAAAAGTATAAAGTTTTATGGAAACAAAGGAAAGGCAAACATGGTGATCTGATGGAGCAGTGGGTGTGTTTTAAAGCACGAGCTTTTTAGACGTTCAAGGTGTGCTTCACAGGGAAGGTCATGGACAAACATGCAGAGTGAATGTGATAGTCATTAATGCATTCTAGGTACATGGAAACGCTGCACTTCTTAATCCTGTTAGTTTTGGAACCATACCACTAGTTTGAGCTAATGAGTTGGAAGCAAACATGAAGTGTCACTTCTGGGCCAAGTCTGTTAACAGCAAGTTCAACACTGTCCAGAAAGCATTTTTCCCTTCTAGAACACAACCATCAATATCAGGTATGGTGTCTGTTCAGGCAATTTGGGCCCCTAAGTGACCATGATGAACATAACACTCCATCAATCCTTGATGCACATGTGACATGAGTGAGAAATGTCTGTTTTTTTCCCCATGTCACTACGATTTTGAGATTGTTTGTTATGGCAACATAATCTGGTTTATTTCTCTAGTTCAGTGCAAAATTAAGAAATAAGTATGGTATACCTGCAAAATAAAATATAAGATAATTGATATGACTGGTTCAGAGTAGAAGAAAATGAGATTGGAAATATTGGTCAGGACTGAACTATGAAAAACTCTGACACCATGCTGAGAAATTGACTTGAAACTGTAGGCAATGAACTGCCATTGAAGGATTAAAATTACTCTCTATTAAGCCATATAGTTTGTCTTTGGCTTTGCCAAAAGTTGGCATTACAGCATTGCCAACAGCTGTAATGCTGATCCTACACTTCCAATAATCTTAGGAAATCTAGATCCAGGAAATTTAGTAGAGAATATGGAACAGATGTGGCATAGGGAGTATGGGTCACGTGTGCCACTCCTGCTGCTACACTACAGGTGTGCTGGCCAAAATAAACTAGAGGAAGATTTATTTCTACTAGGGCAAGTCTTTCCTCATCAGTGATATCTCCCTGTATCTGACATAGGCTACTTTTCATAGATTCAGTGCAATTCCTAACAAAACACCAATGGCATATTTCAGAGAACTAGAACAAATATTCCAAAAACTTATATGGAACCACAAAATACCCTGAATAGCCACAGAAATCTTGAGAAAGAAGAACAAGGTTGGAGGAATCATACAATCTGATATCAAACTAAACTACAAGGCCATAATAATCAAAACAGCATGGCATTGGCATACAAACAGACATATAGATCAATGGAATAGAATAGAAAGCCCAGAAATAAACACACAACTTTATGCTCAGTTAATATTTGACAAAGGAGGCAAGAACATACAATGGGGTAAATATAGCCTATTCAATAAATGGTGTTTGGAAAATTTGACAGGTATATGAAAAAGAAAAATGAAACTAGACCACCTGCTTATACCATGCACAAGAATAAAATAAAAATGGATTACAGACTTAAATATTAGACTCAAAACCATAAAAATCCTAGAAAAAAAACAGGCAGTAAAATCTTGGACATTTCTCATAGCAATATATTTTTTGATATATCTCTTTGTGCAAGGGAAACAAATAAATAAATGGGACTACATCAAACTAAAAAAATTTTGCACAGCAAAAGAAACCATCAACAAAATGAAAAGACAATCCATAGAATGGGAGAACATATGCACCAATAATGCATTTGATAAGGGGTTAATATTCAAAATTTATAAAGAACTTATACAATTCAATGCCAAAAACCCTCCCCCAAAGAATCCAATTTAAAAATGGGCAAAGAATCTGAATAGATGCTTCTCCAAAGAGGACGTACAGATGGCCAATAGACATATGAAAAGATTCTCAGTGTCACTAATCATCTGAGAAATGCAAATTAAAACCATGATGCAATATCACCTCGAACCTATCAGAATAACTATCATCAATTGATCAACAAACAAGTATTGGCAAGGATGTGGAGAAAAGGAAACCCTCATGAACCCTTGATGGGATAGCAGTTTGGTGCAGCCATTGTGGAAAACAGTATGGAGTTTCCTCAAAAAATCAAAAATGGAACTGTCTTATGACCCAGTGATTTTACTTCTGGGAATATATCTGAAGAAACCTGAAACACTAATTTGAAAGAACATGAACACCTCTATGTTCATTGCAGTATTATTTACAGTAGCCAAGATTTGGAAGCAGCTCAGATGCCCATCAGTAGATGATCCACAAAATAGCTGTGGTACCTTTACACAATGGGATACTACTCAGCCATAAAAGAAGTGAAATTTTACCTTTTGCAACGGCGTGAATGGACCTGGAGAGTATTATTATGCAAAGTGAAATGAGACAGTCAGAGAAAGACAAGTACCATATGATTTCACCTATATGTGGAATCCAATGAACAAACTGAACCAACAAGCAAAATAAAAACACTCATAGATACAGGGAACAGAATGACAGCTGTCAGAGGGGAGGAGAGTCGTGGGACTGAATGGAAAAGGTGAAGCGATTGAGCAAAAACAAAAACAACCTCATAGACAACAGTATGGCGGTTACCAGAGAGAAAGAGGGTGGGGGTGGAAGAGGATAAAGGGGGGATAAATGGTGACAGAAGGAGACTTGACTTGGGGGGCGAACACACGATGCAGCATACAGATGATGTAGAACTGTATTCCTGAAACCTGTATAATTTTAGTAACCAATGTCTCTTCAATAAATTTAATAATAAAAAACCTTGCTTTTAATGTAAGTATTTGAAAAAGTGAATCCTTTGGGTTCACCTGTGCTCCCACTTCCTTTCATTGGATCTGAATTTGGACCTACGTATTGCTGCTCTGGATTTCCCTTTTCTGCTCTACTGTTTCTTTCTAGTCTTGTTTCCCATTGCATGTCCACCCCTCTCACATTCTCATGTACCTTACTCTCCTGCAACCCAGACCCTTCAGTGTTCCTCCAGATGTCCCGGCCCGTGTGACTTCACTTACCACTGCCTGCTTGAGCCCACGACCCCAGAATGGGTTTGTTATTATTGAAATTCTACCCACCCTCTAAGACCCAGCAGCTCATACACTATTTTCTCATGAAGCTGCCTCTCCCGAGAGGGAGTTCATATCTGACTTCTCTGGGCTTCCCTTTCTCCACTAGAACCCTCACCTCACTGAACTGTTGCATTATTGGTATTTGTGAGCATGACCAGTGCAAAGATCAAGGGTAAGAACTGTGTCTTGGTTATCTTGGCAATCCTCAAAGTATTTGGCAATACTATGAATACACTGGACATCCAGAATATTTTAAAATTAAAAAACTTGAAATTGAAAGCCTTTTAATTGAAAGCTTAAAACAATTAAGAGAAAGCTTTGTTCAATTTCCACTGCTTTACTCTTTGAGAGGCTGTCTGTAAAGCATGTATTCTCTCCTACTACATCTCCAACACCCTCTTCCCCACTGAGCATCAACACCAAGTGTCCTTTTTTTGCAGACTATTTCCTTCCAGATAGCGATAAAGATGTTTCGTCAGAACAGTGACACCAGTTCCTTAGGAAGGCTATGGATTGAAAATTGGTAAATAGAAAATGAATGTCAATGGAAATTAATTCCTCTTCTGGAGGCCAGTGGAAAACAGACAAGGTAGAAATGAAAAGTGTGCCACTTGAGAGATTATAAATGTCTACCAAAGAGAACTGAATGACGTTTACCTTGGAGGAAAGCACAGTGAACATGAGAGAATCTTAAATACAAGTATTTCAGAAGTCAGTGAAACTGAGACCATTTTACTGTTGAATGAGACTTGGTTGGTGGGGGGAGGGATGGATAACAAAGTAGTCTGGCATTTGAGCAATATGATAGCCCCAAATGCCAGTGCTATTACACTTTTCCAACAAGAGAGGCACAAAGGGAAAGCTATTACTTGTGCCTGGGTAGAACAAAATTTGAGAGAAAGTATTACAAATGGATGGGCTAAAATCTGAAGCTTAGAATGTTTTTAAGATCACTAGAAATGATTTTTGCAATGAGTGTCAATGTGTCTCTATAAAGTTTAAACAGTAAAATGTGCTGCCACTGAAGTTTTGTTTTATAGAATCAAAAGGCATGTGTGAAAGGCTAGGGGAGGTGTTAAATTTTCAACTTGAATTTGTCCCAAAAGAAAATATTTTGATGTTGTTAATAAGTGTGCAATTTATCAGCAGAGATATTACTTCTTGAGTTGCTTCCCTGTGTGCATTTGAATGTATTTCTTTGTTACTGTGTGCAGTAACAAATAAATACTTAATGAATTAAATATCCAGACACATATAATGTGTTAACTATCCCAATGAACCACATTATCTGCTAAGCAATAAGAAAGGTGGGAGGCTGAACTGGTGGATACTTTGGATTGGGTGGTCAATGTCATTTAAACTGAGATTTATATGACAAGAGGCAGTGAGCCATTTGGAGATGCAGAAAGACTTTTCCAGGTAAGTGCAAAGGCCTCAAAATGGGTATGACCTTGGCTTATTAGAGAACCAAAAAGAAAGCAAGTGGAGATGGAGTGGAGGAACCTGGGGCAGAGTGGTAGGACACGAGCTTGGAGAGGGATGTAATCATTTAGTACTTTATAAATCAGGATAAAGAATTTAGATTCAGTGTTTAGTCATATGTAAAGCCATTAGTGTATTTTAAGGGGAAAAATATCCTGGCTGGTGATGAACTATGGATTAGAGGAAGGCAAGGGGATATGGGGTGCGGGTTGGGGGAAAGCAGGAAGTAGATTGGAGCAGCTTCCCAGGGGTGGGACGGTAGTAGCGGGGGATGGAGAAGAGTGGACGGACTAAGGGCTGGGGTGAAACAAAGAGGGTGTGGGGAACGGAGCCAGGTGGGCAGGCTGGTGGGGTAAGCCTCCACATCTAAGTGGGAAAACATCTCCTCTCCTACAGGAACTTTCATTTGTATTCAGGATGTAAGGACCCCAACCTCTTAAATACAGTGTCTTCACAAGGCACGGAGGACCTGGCTTACCACTGACTTCTGATTTTCATAATCAGGAGGCTGCATTTTTTCATCCTTTTATTTTGTGCTCTTCCTTCGATATCAGAGATGCATAGTGGGTTAGAGGGCCTGTGAGGATGGTTGAGTTTGCCCTAGGGAAAAGCTGAGGTACTGCACACAGCCACTTCCCTGGGCAGCCTCAAAGTTCAAGAGGAGAGATATGGAAGCCTAGTGCTTTTAGTGCTAAGGGTCTGGGGCTTTACATACCTGATCTTTCATTCCATCCTCCGGATAACTGTGAGGTACATCTTTTTAAATTCTAGTTTTACGAAAGGAAAAAGTAAGCCCTGGCTGGGTGGCTCAGTTGGTTGGAACATCGTCCTGTACATCTAAAGGTTTTGGGTTTGATCCCCGGTCAGGGCAAACACCAGGTTGAAGGTTTGATCCCTGGTCTGAATGTAAGGGAGACAACTAACTAATGCCTTTCTCTCTCTCTTCATTCCTCTCTCTCTAAAATCAATAAACATAGCCTTGGATGTGGATTAAAAAGAAAGAAAGGAAGGCTCAGAGAGGTTCTTTATTTTGCCCAAAGTCATACAACTTGTCAGTGTGGAGGCAGGACTGGAAGCAGAGCCTGGCTCTCTGCACTCTTCACATCGCCTCTGAATTGCAGCTGGTCTGTTTCCCCTCTTTTCTCATTATTACCCCACAGATTCCATGGACGAGCCCATCCCGGGGAAGGCTACAATGCCTCTTTCTTGTATGTACTATGTTTGCCTCTCTTGTCCCACCGTGTGCCTAGAAAGGTGCTCAGCGAACATATCTTCCTGAAGGCAACACCCCTTCTGCCTGCCACATAGGGGGCTGGGGTGAGAGTCATGGCAGGGCGGGGGAGGTGGACTGGGCTGCTGCCGCCGCTGCTAGGAGGTGGGGAGGGACTCTTCTGCTTATTATGCCTCACCTAAAAGACAGTTTCCATTTCCTAGCCCTCCTGCTCCCCATCCCTCACCTCTCGCCCCTTGACTTCAGCTCAGACCCCTCAGGGAGCATCCCTTACCGCGGGGCTGACAACATTTGGGGGCGCGGGGTACTTGGTTTCTGCGCTCTTGCCCATCTGTGCTCAGAGCTTCGTTCCCCGGGAGCCCGGAGCCCGGCGGGCATTGACGTCAAGCGGCGGCGGATCGCTGCCTACAGACGGGTGACCTGGACCCTCCTCCACACCCCCTTCCTTCCTTGCCCCCTCCCTCTTCCCTGCTCCCGGGCTCTGGCTGGGTATAAAAGGCGGGAGCGCGGGGTGCCTCAGCAGCGCCGAGTTTCAGCACCATGGAGAGCCCCCGCTTTCGGCTGCTGCCCCTCCTGGGTGCCGCCCTCCTGTTGCTGCTACCTCTGCTGGGCGCCCGTGCCCAGGAGGACGCCGAGCTCCAGCCCCGAGCCCTGGACATCTACTCTGCCGTGGAGGATGCCTCCCATGAGAAGGAGCTGGTCGGTATCCCCCACGCCCCAGACTCCCCTGGGCTTCCACGCCGTCCCTTTCTTTGTACCTCCTCTCTTCCTCCTCCCCACCCCAATTCCGGGAGTCAGGCGAGGCGCGGGGAGGTGAGCGCAAAGTCCGGGCTCCCGCTGTCCTCCGAAGACTGTCTCGAGCCTACGGGCTCCCGGCAGTCTGTAGAGCGAATCTCTTGTCCCCGCACCTCTGAGCGACAGGAGCCTCCGAGGCTCTGGGTCCTGCTGTCAGTATCCCTGAGGGCGCTCGCTTAGTTTCCACCCCTGGAACATCCCAGGGCGGAGTGTGTGTGGTTCTGGGGCTCCTTATAACGCACCTGGGCTGGGCTCGCAGCCAAGGCGACAACTTCGGGCTCCGCTGGGGCGGTATGTTGCAGATCGAAGCACTGCAGGAAGTCCTGAAGAAGCTCAAGAGTAAGCGCATTCCCATCTATGAGAAGAAGTACGGACAAGTCCCCATGGTAAGGTTTTGGGGTCACCCCCTCCCCATGTTTTTCCAAAAGAAAATATATCACCCTGCGTCTTATACATGCCTTCTCCCTAGGATGTGGCTGAATAATTCAGGAAATGGGTTTGCAGAATTTCGTGCCCCTCCCCCTTTGTTTCCACTGCCAGCCCTTGCCCTTGTCTCTAAGGATTTCAGAGGATCGAACAGCATGTGCCAGGAACCTGCTCTTGGCTCTGTGTACAAAGGAGCGTTGCGTAAAGATGAGCTTTTTCACTTCACCAAGAATTCTCTCAATTGGAAGAGCCCTCAAATCTACTCAGTTCTTGCTCTTCCAGTTTTCCCCAGAAGCACTCAGTTTTTGATCTAAGTTCTTAGGCTCAAAATTCTTAACCAGGACTTGTCACCTTCCATGGAGAACAAATACACACACACATACTTAAATTTCCCTTTTTGGGACGAAGGGACAGAAAACAGGGGACAGGGGTTGTGAGAAAATATAGATCTATTGTTTATTTCTCAGAGAGAAGGTCTGCTTGATCTTATTTTTTTTTTTTTTGGATGAGCAATTAAAGGACCCAGGAAATATAACCCACCCCGTACCCCCCCCCCCGGCTCAACCCCCCCCAACCAAAGGTGGAAAAAAGGAGGAGAGGCTCAATAATTTAAATTTCTTTCTATGTTCTCTCACTGAAATTATAAGCACAAAGCTCTCTGCCATTTTAGGCCTGACTATAGTTAGGCCCCTGGGGATGGTGTTGGGTCTACCCGTCTTTCCCAAGAGGCAGAAGCTGAGTTGGTGGGGAGATGCGCCCTTTGGGTGCCTGGGTCTGCGCTTGCCGGAGACCCCGCGCTGTGTTGCCTGCAGTGTGACGCCGGCGAGAAGTGCGCAGTGCGAAAAGGAGCGAGAATCGGGAAGCTGTGCGACTGTCCCCGAGGAACCTCCTGCAATTCCTTCCTCCTGAAGTGCTTATGAAGCGTCCACCCTGCTCCATCAGTCCCCACTGCCCCAGCTCCCCGGAGAAGGCCACGCCTTCATCCCCAGAGTCGGGCTTTATCAACAACGTTTGCATTTCCCTCTGAGGGCGAAGGGGCCCCTTTCCTGCTGTTTTCAAATCAGAGAACACATTAGATGTTACTTTGTGAAGGATAATGCCTTGTATGGTGTTGATACGTGTGCAAAAGTATTCTTTTCTTGTTTTATTTGTCTGACAAACTCTTGCGTATCTATGTATAAAGTAGGGGAACTTTACTTTGAAAATTGTATTTTCTTATGTGGCATGGCAGGATGTAAATTAGGTCTAGTTAATGTTGGGTAGATGACATCACAATGTGGAAAATAAATCACCCCCAGCATCACACATTCAAGCATGCACAACTTATACATAATAAAGTGTTTTTAATAATTGCTCAAAGTGCCTTGTTGTTTCTCCATAAGAAATTTAAATAGGAATGATGGGATTAATCTTACAGTTGTTTTCAAAGAGAAATATTTTTAAAATAGCAATCTATTGGGAGAACAGCCCCTTGACTCCAAGGAGTTTCGTCATTAATTAGGTGTTCGTCACACAAGCGTTTGTACACTCTATGTTTCCTTGATTACAGTGTGTTTGTGTGTGTGTGTATGTGTGCGCGAGATGAGATGGATGGAGATGAGCTGATATGATTTTGTTAAAATCTTTATTCAGATCCCTTAAGTGGAGCAGTGAGACCAATACAAGATAAATTGTTTTGCGCTTTAGCCACATTAAAAGCAATTTGAAAAATTAGGACCTTTGTTTTGGCAACTCTGTTATTAGAAAATGTGCATTGATAAATGGACTCCTTGAGGGTTGTCTGTCAAAAGGAAAGGCAGTAGCTGTCTCAGGTGCTCTAAAGATGTGAGGTCCAATCATTCCCACTCATAAATACACAATCTTGGAAAAATTCTCTGTTCAAAAGAAAAATACATATTTTAGTAAACAGTTTTGAGGGGGACAAATGAAAATTGATGGGGGCAGATTCAACTCAAGAAATACAAAAATTTTAATGTAAAGTAGCCTTTAAATACTTCTGAGTGCTTATCTGAAGTCACATTTTTGGGGGTTTAAATAGACCAAGTAACATTGAAGAAGTTACATCATGAGAGGAACAGATGCTTACAGCTTCCTAATGCAAACTCAAGAGGCACCTGTGTAGCAGAGTCTGAAAGAACGCCCGCCCCTGGTTCACGGGGAGACAGCGTGTGCTGAAAGAAAATATTCTCACTCACAATTGCTATTGGGTGTTCTTACTGCTACTAGTAGCATGGCTCATTCCCCTACTAACCTTGAAAAAGAGATATTATTACCACTTTTCAGAGGAGGCAACAGAGGCCAAGAGAGGTGATAGAACTTGCTGGAATCACACAATCCTAAACCACGATTTCTGCTCTAATCCCTCTGACTCCAAGGATTTGTCGTTCTTTCCATGTTGCCCCAGCCATTTGGACAGGCTGTTTGGACTCCCAAATCCTCAAGAAAACACTTCTTTCTTGAATAGAAATTAGCTCACGGGGGTTAGCAATGTATTTTGGGGGGGGGGTCACATGTTTATTTGAATTCCTCAAAGACAGGCTTAGTTGTGACTTAAATGTGTTAATCTTTAAAAACTGCGAAGAGTTATGTAATAGTTTCGCAATGTGCTACTTCTCCAAAAAGCCTTTCAGTTAAACTTCTAACCTTTTTCTTGACTCCCCTAACTGTTCCCATTCATATCAGCCCTAAATAGTAGGTCAGGAAATTGCTTTAATCATTGATTAATGCACAGGCAAGACCCTCAAGGATATTGCTTAGAACAGCTTCCTATTTCGGGCTGGAATGTTTCCCCAAAAGCAGAGTGATGGCAGAATTTTTAGTTCAAAGAAAGACACAAGAACTTGGCTCTAAAATCCTATGATTTGTTCCCCATACCCCTACTCCTAGTGTATCATCCCTTCTCTCTTGTTTGATGTGACTGAATTATACGGACTTGTGGAGGACTGGTGATGGGGAATCTGTGGCCTGGGTATGAAAAGGCTTTTTCCAAAAGTTTTGTCTAGGTGTCCAGAATCTCAGTTTATGGTGCTAATGACATTCTATAGTAATGATGTCAACATTTAATCTAAAGTGGCTTATTAGAAGCACTTTTGCCCTCACCAATATTAGAACTTTTCTTCAAATAGAATGCCTTTGTGTGTTTAATGACTGAAGATCCCTGTGATAGAAGACAAAGTGTTAATGATTAAGAAAATTTTAATGATAAACGTCATTGCCCATATGCAAACCCCACATACATGAGATTGGCTGAAAGATTAGGGATTGAGAGGTGACAAGCAGCTACCTCTAAAGATCTGGGGGACATTATAAGGCACAGGAATGATATACCCAGGGCTGTGGTCCTTGCAGGAGCCTGGACATGACTTGTGAATGTTACTAGAGGCCTTTTTTTTTTTCAATTATACACAACCATTTCCCCCATCAGTAATTTACCCCAGAGTAATTACTGATATTATATCCCTCACCGACTATGCCAGAATCTGAAGGGCTGCGAGGGACACGTGCTGTAGCTGTGTACCTAGAGCCCCTCCTAATGCCGGTAATGGTACATCAGAATCTGGGTATTGGCAAAGACTTTTTGTTTGGCCAAACTTTAGTCAGTCTCTTGAAGCTTCTTCTAGGCCCATTTATGCACTTCCTTGTAAAATGCAGTTTTAGCAAGAACCCAGCTAAGTCAGTTTATTAATAACCATCCACCCTCAATATCTGATCAGGTTCCTCATCCTCCACCATCCTCAGGTGATGTCTGATCACCCTGACCTGCCTTCAGCAAAGACCCTGTTAGGTCAGTCTTGCCAGAATCCTCCCTTACCCCTGATTTTTCCTCTTAATAACTTTTTATCCATTGACTCCAACAACACCCCTTGGCTATAAATTTCCACTTGCCTAGGCTGTATTTGGGACTGAACCCCATTCTATACTGAAGTTCCTTTGTCCCTATTGCAATAGTCCTGAATAAAATCTGCTTTTTATAACTTCAACTATTGTCCAGCTCTGTTTTTTCTTCATTAGGGGAGTACAGTTAGAGGAAGGGGTTTAAGATTGTATAGTTTGAATAAGTTCCTCAGATGGTTCTGCTAAGCTTCCTACCCTAGAACCACTGCAATGCTGAGCTGGTTTTTCATACAGTCCATTCATTCCATACTTTTTTCAAGTGTGTTCCCTGTGTCAGGTTCTGAGAACATACTGGTAAATAAGGTAGACATAATCCCTATTTTTGTGGAGTTTATAGTCTAGTGGTGAGAGCAATAAGAAATAAACAAACAAAAATTAGAAGTCACGAAAAATTCTACAAAGGACATTCTGATAGCAAATGTGCAGTCAGGAAAGGTGATATTTGAGTTGTAAGTACAAAGCTAAGGAGCCAGCCATGCCAAAGACAGGGTGGATGGGGGAGAAAAACAGCAGAGTGCTTCAGCAGAGGTACAAAAATTGAAAGGCTGAACAGATGTCAACATGCTTGAGAAACTGAAAAAAGGCCATGGAGTGTTAGAAAAGTGAATGCCGGATGAGGAGAGGTCCAAGTGGCTACTCCTGCAAATAGTTCATTGGGCCCAATCATATGCAATCATTGGGCCCAAACTGTTACCCCGATCAGGTATCAGGTGGAATTAACAGATGTTCATAGGTCAGGATATCTCAAAGGAAAGAAAGGTAAGAGGAGGAGGGTGGTTATCCCAGCATCAACTCTCAACCTTCTTTATCTCATTGATGGACGTGCATAATTCTCTCTTGCCTGGCCAGTGGGTGTCTATATTTGTTTCCCTTACCTCGTTAAGTGTGCTCTTCAGGGTCTCTAGTCATGAGGGTCTGTCAGCACAACTGTTCTTGCTTGAAAAATAGTTTATATAAATATTTCTAACTGGTGTTCCCTGAATACTGTGAAGAGGAAACAGCAGAAAGGAAGAGGTTAAACATTTAGAAGAAAGAGGAGGTAATTGATGGAGCAGAGCTCTCAGTCAGGGATGAGAAAATGGGATTTGGAGCCAGGAAAATGATTTATTTAGGGGAGGAGGTGGGGTCGGAGAGCACATGATATATACAGATGCAGGTGACTTTGTAAGTGCATTGGCAAGAAGTTGGGGTAGTTATTTTATGACTTCTGTTTTCCAAGGCATGTAGGATATAAAGTCACCTGCTGAGAAGGAGGTGAAGTAAATTATCCATTCAATAATTATATAGACACAATATAGAAATTGATGATAGCCAAACCTTTCTCATAAGGGGACAGACTTACCATAATAACACATGATACTTTAAGTACTAAACAGAGTGATAGATAAATTTAAAGGACATAAAACATGGATTATCAAGGGTTATAGACAAAGTGGCATTTGAATATTTGCAGAATATGTAATATTTCAAAAGGTAAAGATTGGGGAAAATTTATGATGTGGCAAATAGTGTGAATGAACGAACGTACATAGGGAAAGAGAAAGCAGAAATAACTTGAGTACTGAGTCCGTGGGTGTAAAATGGTGAAGAAGGAAATAAGAGTGGGTCAGATTGTAGAGAAAGGAACAAAGGCTTCATTCCTGGTAGCAGATGATGTGATCCGAGCTGTGCTTTAGGAAGCTTGTTCTGATAGCACACTAATGGAGGGACCAGAGAGGAAGACGCGGCACAGAAACAACAGGCAGGAAGACACTACTGTAGTCCAGAAAAGAAGTGATGTGGACCTGGAAGGATAAAGGTAGTGAGGACATAACAGGAGGGACGCAAGACACTTCATCCAGGAAGGGCCTGAAACAGTGTCCCCGAACCTGTCTTGTCTGCGATGGTTCTTCCTCTCCTGTATGGCAAAGTGGCTTAGGGGCAGGGAGACCAGAGCTCGATATGTCCAATCGCTGATTGTCTTAATTCAAAGTTTAGCCAATGTTACATGTGAAAAGTCATGTTTATTGAAATATAATTTATATATAATAAATATATGTTAAACATAACTTATATATAATGAAATTCATCCAAGATTTGTGGTGTTAATATGTCCTTTATTTTATGAAATGGTAATGGATCTAGATGGTAGTTGTTTTCCTAAGGTTTCCATTAGCAAAACAAAATTTAGCACCTCTCTTTGGGGGTGCCAATATTATGGGGGATATTTGACCAGTCTAGAATATCTAAAAATCTGGAAACTATTGAATTTATGGAGGTCTATGAAAAGAGGAATTTGAAAAGCTGGGAGGGTGGTATATGCCAGAGAAAGGAAACTCAGGAGCAGATGCTTGTAATGGGGAGAGGACTGAAGTTTTGGATATGTGAGGGACCTGGTGCTTCTCTAAGTTTCCTCTAGATTCCAGCCCCGAAGTGGCTCCAGGGAAGGGAGGCAGGCACGGGGGAAGGTGCTGCGGTGGAAGCAGGAGGCCAGGCATCCACTGAGGGCTCTGACAGTCCGCGGTGCAACATAAAGCAAGTCACATAACCTCGCAGGACCTCAGGCAGGCAGACATCTCAGGTCCCCTTTCCAGCAAAGATATTTCGGGACTGCCTTCTATACAGTTTGATCATACCTAATATTCTATGTTTGAGCAATTGTAAACTAAAGCAAATATGTCCCACCCAAACTGGTTTTGACTTTACTTGAACTACAGGTTTTAATAAGACAGAAGGAACCTAAAATCAGCTCAATTTCATAAATTTGGATTTTTAAAATGCTAAACGATCTTGTAAATAGCCCTAAGCACTTGGAATTTTAAGAGAATTGCTTTAAAATAATATATAATATTATAATTATATATTTAAACTATAAATATAGCGTCTAATATAGCGTATTTTCCTATGTATAATGCACACCCATGTTTCTGTGCACATTATATCCATTATTATACCCATGGCATGTAATCATTATACCGATGTATAATGTACATCCTTGTTTTCTCTAAAAAATTTGGGCAAAAAATTAGGCATTATTCATGGTAAAATATGGTATGTAATATATAGCACATATAATTTTAAAATTATATTTATATGTTTTTAAGTATATTATATTTAAGGCACATATTATTTGTATTTATGTTATATATGTATGTAAATTATATACATTAATTGCTTCCACACACATAATTTGTTTTTTTTGTATTCTCATTTCCTTGTTTGTATTGGTGGTTAAGACCCAGCTGGAGCTTTCTAAGGAGGCACACTTATGTAGTCTTCATAATGTCTGAAAACGTTTGTAAAAATATAACTGGACAGTAGTTCTAACTTGAACATGTTATACTAGGACATGCTTTCCAGGGTTCTGAAGTCTTTTAAAAATGTATTAGTAATTAATTACCATGGCTGGGGTGGCTTAGTGGGTTGAGGCCTGTCTGTGAACTGAAATGTTGTGGGTTTGATTCCTAGTCAGGGCGCATGTCTCTGTTGCAGGCTGGGCCCCCAGGTGGGGGTATGCGAGAGGCAACTGATCAATGTTTCTCTCCCTCCCCCTTCTCTAAAAATTAAAATCTTTAAAAAAAATTAATATTAATTAACATTTTATTTTTTTAAATTATATTTTATTGATTATGCTATTACAGTTGTCCCAATTTTTCCCCTTTGCCCCCCTCCACTCATCACCCCCACCCCCTTGGGCAGTCCCCCCACCATTGTTTATGTCCATAGGTCATGCATATAAGTTCTTTGGCTGCTCTGTTTTTTATACTATCCTTTACATCCCCATGGCTATTCTGTAACTACCAATTCATACTTCTTAATCCACTCTCCACTTCACCCATTCTCCCAAGCTCCTCCCCCAAATCTGACAACCATGATTCTGAACACGGAATGTTTTTTAGATTCAATTATTGATAGATAAATATTTGTTGCCATTTTATTGTTCTTAGTTTTGCTCTTCTTCTTTCTCTCAAATAAGTCCCTTTACATTTTATATAATAGTTTGGTGTGATGAACTCCTTCAGTTTTTTCCTGTCTGGGAAGCTCTTTATCGGCCCTTTGATTGTAAATGGTAGCTTTGCAGGGTAGAGCAATCTTGGTTGTAGGTCCCTGCTTTTCATGCCTTTGAATATTTTTTGCCAATCCCTTCAAGTCTGCAAAGTTTCTTTTAAGAAACCAGCTGACAGTCTAATGGGAGCTCCCCTGTGGGTAAATAACTGCTTTTCTCTTGCTGCTTTTAAGATTCTCTCTTTACCTTTAACCTTTGGCATATTAATTATGACGTGTCTTGGAGTGGGCCTCTCTGCATACATCTTGTTTGGAACTCTCTGTGCTTCCTGGACTTGCATGTCTATTTCCTTAAAAAATTAGGGAAGTTTTCTTTCATTATTTTTTCAAATAGGTTTCCAATTTCTTGCTCTTTCTCTTCTTCTGGCACCTCTGTGAGGCAAATGTTGAAATGTGTGAAGTTGTCTCAGAGGCTCCTTACACTATCCATGTTTTTTGGATTCTTTTTTCTTCTTGTTGTTCTAATTGGATGTCTTTTGCTTCCTTATGTTCCAAATCATTGATTTGATTCTTGGCTTCATCTGGTTTACTGTTGTTTCCCTGTAATTTATTCTTTATTTCAATTAGTGTATCCTTCATTTCTGACTGGGTCCTTTTTATGCTCTTGAGGTCCTTGTTAAGTTCCTCCATCACCCTTATATCCAATGTTTTGAACTCTGCATATGATAGATCTATATTTCATTTAGTTCTTTTTCTGGAGTTTTGATCTATTCTTTCATTTGGGCCATATTCCTTTGTCTTCTCATTTTGGCAGACTCCCTGTGTTTGTTTCTCTATATTAGATAGAGCTACTATGACTCTGTCTTGTTAGCCTGGCCTATGTAGTAGGTGTCCTGTAGGGTCCAGTGGCACAACCTCCCCTATCACTTAAGCTGGCTACTCAAGGTGCGCCTTTGTGTGGGCTAAGCATAACCTCCTCTTGTAGTTGAGCCTTGGTTTCTGTTGGCAGCTCAATGGGGGAGGATTTACTCAGTTGAATCAGCTGCAAGGACAGGCTGTGACCACTGACTATCAATGTCTACTCTCTGTGAAGGATCAGCTGTGCAGGGGCAGGGTGGTTGTGCTCCAATGTGGTCTGTAGTTGTCCACTAGTTATGCGGGCCCTGGGGTTTCCCAGGTAGTGCGGGCCAAACTTAGCCCCCACCTGTGTTCTGCCCCAGAGCCACCCTGCATGAGCTACTAAGCAATCTGCAGGTGGCTCCTACTTGTGCTGGGCTTGGAGGTTCCCAGGCAAAGCCAGGTTGTGCCCCTAGGCTGGCTACTGCTAGTGCTTGGCCTGGGGCCATTTAGCAAAAGGTGCAGAGGCTGGCTGTTTCTTGTTTGAGAGAATTTTGGAAGTTGTGAAACATGAGCCAAGACCAGCAATTCATGTGGAAAAGCCATTGTTAACAGTTTGCTTGGGCCTGAAAGTTGGGTGGGGTAGAGCCTCAGGGAGTCACCAGGGTTGGGCAAACAGTGTTAGCCAGGTTGATAGAGTGTCAGAAATGGCACCTGCCTGCTGGCTCCCTGGCTCTGTGTGGGGAGGTTTCAGAAAAGGAACAATGGCCTCTGCCCATCATTCTGTCTGTGAGAAAACTGTCCCAGCTGTCATCTAGATGCCAGACACTTCAGTGTCTCCCTGTATGCCACTGGTGTCTTTCAAGCTGCTACCCTGGTGCTGGGGCTCAGAGAGAATGAGTCTGAGTAGGTCTGTGTGCATCCTATAAGAGAACTTGCTTAGGAATCCAGCAGTTTCTTCCACTGACTCAATTCCTGCTGGTTTTAACAGTCAGAAGTTATGGAGGTTTATCTTCCTGGCACTGGAACCTGAGGGTGGGGAGCCTGGTGTGGGGCTGGGACCCCTCACTTCCAACATACCCCTTCCAAATTTTTATCCACCACATGTGGATATGGAACCTGCCTTTTCGCGTCTCTGTTCCTCATACCAGTCTGGATAGATGGAGTTTCTTTAATTCTGTAGTTGTCAGACTTCCATTCAACTCAATTTCTGACAGTTCTGAGTGATGGTTGTTCTATATTTTAGTTGTAATTTTGTTTTGGTTGTGCGAGGAGGTAAGCTGTGTTTAGCTATGTCTCCATCTTGAGTGGAAGTCCAATATACTTTAAAATCCACTCTTTGGACATCTATGTCTCAACTTATGTCTCACCTGAGGTGTTGAGCGTTCACAGACTCCTAGTGTTTTACTTTCTGTTGTTCTTCATAATTTAGAGTGTCTGCATTAAGGGTCTGAAGCAGTTGGGTTTTGTCAGTTTTATTAAGACTTTGCTGTGATTCTCACTGTACACTGCAGGGGTGCCCAAACTTTTGACATCTCTGGGCCACACTAGAAGAAGAATTGCCTTGGGCCACACATGAAATACATCACGACATGTAATCACAAAAAGAGACCTCATAATGTTTTAAGATTGTGTGTTGGGCCATATTCATAGCCATATTGAGCTGCCTGTGGCCTGTGGGCCGTGGGTTGGACACCCCTGCTACAGCTTCCTAAACCTAGCTTATAAATTGTCTTAATTTGGAGATTGGTCACAGAATTTTAGAATTGAAAGGAAACTTTGGGGTCACTTAATTAAACCTCATTTTATAAATGTGGAAACAGAAGCTGTAAGGCGCTGAATTGTCCTTTTTTTTTTTTTTTATGGTGACCAAGTGAAAATTCAGGTAAGCAATTGATCTATATGTAATAAGTTGTAGGACATTGATCTAACCAAATTCCTTTTAGGGAGAGCATTGTCTTAATTTGGAAGGATGCCTTGAGAAGTGTTTGGGGGAGAAATAAACCCTCCTTCATTATGTTATATTAATCTTTCTATCTCCTGTTAGTCTATATTAAAATTGATTTTACTTTGACTTAAATCATCTAAGACATGTCATTTGGTGGCCAAAAAATATAAAACAATTCTGAGTTATGTTCAAAGGAGGAATTTATTATAAGGCTATTAGAGGCCAGGAAATAGAGGTGAAGGAAAAGAACTGGATATCCAAAGCCAGTAGGAATCTTTTCCTCTTTTTCCTGTCCCACATTACCCCTCTTACTTTCTCACTCACATGTGTGCTCTCTCTCTCTTTCCTCTCTTCTCCTCTTCATTCTCTGCCTTCTCCCCCTTTTCTCGCCCTCCTCTCCCCTCCTCTCTCCGTATTGCTTTGTGTAAATTTATCTAGGATCTAGTAGTGGAATTGCTGGGTTTTACAGTGTGCATATCTTTAACCTTGCTAAATATTACCAGGTTGCTCTTCAAAATGGTTGTGCCAATCTATAGTCCCACCAATAGTATACAAGACTTCCCACTGTTCCACAACCTTGACTATTATGTGTTATTATTCTTTTAATTTGCATCCATGCCTCTGACTACTTGGGTTGAACATATTTTTATATTTATTCAAATCTTCTCTTTTGTAAATTGTCTTTTCCATGTATTGTCTGTTTTTCAGTTGGGTTGTTTATCTCTTTCTAATCAATCTGTAGGAATTCTTCATATGTTTGAATAATATTTTCCTGTTTGCTCTATGTGTTGACCTGTGGCATATTTTTTACCATAGGGTCTCTCACTATGCAGAGTTGTTAATTTTAAGGTAGTCAAATGTGTTAATCTTTTCATGTTTTGCGCTTAGTTTAAGATACAATATCATCTCAAATCATAAAGATATTCCCCTATATTTTTCTACAAGATTATTAATCTAACTGAAATTTATTTTTTGTATGATGGTATAAGGTTGATATTTAATTCTGTTTTCTTTAAAAATATGGAAGTTGTTATTTTATCAGCAGTTATTAACATATAATAACACTTCTCCACTGACATATAATAACACTCTATTGATTTTCAAGTTTTCTTTATTTATGGGTGTTTTTGGACTCTTTATTCTGTTCCATTGACAGATAAGTTTATTTGGGTGTCACAGCCATACATTATTTACAGAGTATTTAAAAGAAATTTTGATATCTCTATCAACATCCTTCAACCAAAGACCTCTAGGAACACACCTAAAGAAATGAGGTTTAGTACTAGTTTTAGTTTATGTCAGGGAACTGTATGGCATCTCACAAAAAACACTGCGAGAAAAAAACTTACTGTAGGATCTGGGCTTTTATTGGATGATTCTGGGATGGTCTGAGCAAGAGGGGATTCGCTCTAGACTGGATATTGTCAGGAAAAGGGGACAGTTCTGTGATTGATAGCTCAGTGAGTATTATCTATAGGGAGAGCAGGCTAGAGAGAGGCCAAAGTGCCCTTGGTAAAGAGGTAGCAATCACTTGTTTTACCTGAGAGAGGCATGCTTGTCTCACGTGGATTGCACAGGGACCTTGTGCTTGTCTGTGCTCAGACAAGATTATCAAGTGGCTTTGTTTTGTCTGACTTTGTTATGGTCTCAGAGTGACCTTGTCTGAGATTGGTGTTCTGTGGGAATGTCCTATGGGGGCATAATGGACCATCTGTGAGTACCAGGCCAGCGTCCAACAGCAGTGCGGCCACCTGTGAGCGTCAGACCAGTTCCCAGATGTCTCATCCAGCAGAGCAACCCTTCCTCCTCACCCTTACACAGTTCCTCAAAACACAGGCTTTTAATGATTCTTTCTGTTATACAAGTATGTGAAATTTAGCAACAGGTTGTAAAATTTTATCAAATGTTCCACAGGATTTTGACAGGAATTTCATTGAACTCGTAAATTAAATGAAAAAGAACCAAAATGTTTACATTATTTCATCTTTCAACCCATGAACGTGGTATGGTCGCTTCAATTATTTAGATGTTTTAAAATGTTCTTCAATAACTTTAATAAGTTTCTTCATAGAAGTTTTGGATTTATCAGGTTTTAGATTTTTAAAAGTTTTAGAACTATTATTTGGTATTTAATTTTTGTGGCTAATATGTATATTTTTAATTCATATTTTATAATTGGTTTACTGGTAATAGGAATACAATATACCATGTTTATATATTGATGATATCCTGTAATATCCATGAACTTTACCATTAGTTCTAAACATTTATATATATTGTCTTGGATTTTCTATGTAGACAACCATGTTATCTGAAAACAAGGATAGTTTTCTTTTTCTTTCTAATTCTTTTATTTTTATCACATTGGCTATGTCTATTAGTATAATGCCAATTGATATAGGCATTATGGCAGGCATTCTTATTTTATTTTGGACTTCAGTGACAATGCTTCTAAAGTTGAACAAAAATTTCTCTTTTTATAGATTTAAAAAATACATACTCTTTCTTAGATTGAGGAATTTTCCTTCTATTCTTGGTTTAGTAACTTTTGTTGTTTTTTTTTAAACATATGTGAGTATTGAATTCTATAGACTTTTTCTGCATTTATTAAAATAACCCTATTTTTGCCCTGGTTGGTGTCATTCAATGGACTGAGCACTGGCCTGCAAACCAAAGGGTCGCTGGTTCAATTCCCAGTCAGGGCACATGCCTGGGTTGCAGGCTGGGTCCCCAGTGCGGGGGGCATGTGAGAGGCAACCACACATTGACATTTCCCTCTCTTTCTCTGTCCCTTCACTCTCTCTAAAAATAAATAAATACAGACTTTTAAAAAAGAAATGACCCTATTTTTACATAATCTATTAATGTCTTGCTGAATCTATTAATAACCCGACTTAATCTACATCCTGGAGAAGTAGTCAGCAGCTTCCAGCAGAGGTCCATGGACACATGCTAGTGGCTGGAGATCTCAAAGGCTCACACACCCCCCCAAAAGGAGGAAGAGGGCCAAAGGCTCTGAGAGGGCGTGTGGGAGTGGCACCTCTCCTTCTGCAGATCATGTCATGGTTACCAGAGACGTGATTTTTAAAAAATATGAAATAAGAAAGAGAACTTCTTGTTTTTACTTTGTACGTAGTAAGGACCAGGAGAAAGACAGTAAAAGCATGTATGTATGTGCTGTGTTGGGGAAAGGCTGGAAGAGAAGACAATTGGAAAAAGAATTTAGGGGAGCACCTAAATATCTAATGCACATTTATTCAGTTATTTGCTGTGTGGTGGTGTACATACATCAGAAACCTCTTTTCCTGCTCTCCAATGAATTCGACAGTCAATTTTGTTACTCACACTTACAATTGAGGTAGCTTTATTGAAATAAATGCTTATCACTATTTCTCTCCTTTACTCAGTGCCCAGTATGATAAGACAGTTGTATCTCTTCATTTGACTTTTTACTTATTGTTTCACAAACGTTGTAAGCGCCTACTCTGTGTCAGGGGCTGCGCTAGGCCTCCAGACTACAGCAGACAAGCAATCAGTCCAGACTGCCGCCCTCAAGGGGCTAATGATCTTCTGTAACGAGAAGGCTCTGTTTAAGCGAGACTCCTACAGGAAGACCTAGGGAGGGAGAAGATTCCTCCTGTGGCATTAGACCCCTCTGCCCTGGCTATTTGTCCAGATCATCTCTCTCTTCTTTCACCTGTTCCCACATAAGGCTCTTTACTCTCGTTTCCCGGGTTGCCAGTGATCCCCCTTTTCCTGTGTATCTCAGCTCGTGGCATTTGTTTCCAATCCTTTGGCTCCGACAACCCATTTTGGATACAGTCTCTAGCCACACTTCAACACTGATCTAATGCAGTGCTCAGTTTTACCTTCTGGCCCCCAAACTCCATGGCTGCTGTAAAAGACCAGCCATTTCCCACCCACAACTTTCTAACGGGTCCCTGGGACCAGCCATAATCCTCACTTAGCCATTCCATGCTAGGGAGACACGGATAGTATCCATCATCTGCCAGAGGGACCTGCTCCCCATTTTAACCCATGAACACTTCTGCTTGAAAACCCAGTCTGTTTGCATGAGAAAGGCTGAAACTGTGCATGTAGATTCGGGAAGGCAGAGCTACACAGCCACCTGGCTCTGGTTCTGCATCTACATTCCTGTCTCCTCGGAGGACTTCCATGCTGTCACCTAGGACAACTGTGCACAGGGATGCTCTGCTCTCTGGATGACTGAAACCATTAAGAATTTACCAAACTCTGGCTGCTGCCTTTCATTACTTATTACTGTGTTAATAATATCCCTCAGGAGAAGGAAAAAAAATTATTCCCCTCCTATGCAGTGCAGACAGGCCATATTTCATAAATCAATCAGGGGTGGGCGTTTTGTATTGAATTCCTTTGAACTCTTTCTTTGCAGGGATAGAGAAAGTGGAAGTAGGCGTAATGGGATAAAGTGAACCAAGTGAAGGATGCTCCTTGAATATCAGAGTCAGTGTGGTGTTAGTGTGGCTGTCTCCGCCTGTGTGTTCCCTCACCGAGGGGATGGGATCACCCTTACCAGCATATCTCGTCAGTACAGGTGGAGCCTCTCAAAGTGTGGAGCCGAGAACTTGACATGGCCCTCTGACGCATGACAGTGCTGCAAGGCCACGGAGGCCCTTTTCAGGCCACGACTCTTGCCAGCTAAGAAGGCAGGGTTTTTTTCCCTCCCATTTGACCCCAGGAGGACTAACTGAGTTAAAATATATGAACAATACCTGAACGCAGGGTAGCTCTTCCAAACAATAAAGGAAAGCGCATCGTTCTGGAGGCTCTGTGTGTTGCAGGCTGGCTCCTACATCTCTCTCGGATGCTGCGGGACATAGCAGCAAAGTTTCACTGTGGCGTCTGAGTGACTGTCAGGTCATTCCCGCTCTCTCAGCAAGAAGGGGCAGATAGGCGTCTGGAGGCAGTCTCTCAAATGGGGTGTCCCGTATCAAAACATGCAGGGCAGCTTGAGGCTGCATGTGCCAAACGTTTTATGGGGGTTTTGGATCCAGTGTGTAGTTATAGGATCCTGAACCTGTTCTGGAAGTTTAGCAATTTTTCTTGGGTGGGGAGAAGGGAGTATATACATTCATTTGACAAATATTTGAGTAATAGGCAATGCCCCAAGTACTTAACATTTTTTAAGGGTTTTAATTTCTAAGTTTATTATTATTTTGTGTAAGTCCTGGCTAAAATAGAAAATAACAAGAAAGTCATCACTCCTGTTTTTGTTCAGGCCTTGGGGGGTGGAGCTTTTCCATCCTGTCTGTCTCCTGTGAGGCTGACTCCTGGTGTTCCCTGCGAATGGTCTAGCTGGGCCTGCCCCTTGGGAGCTCTGCCACTCAGCACAGTGAGTGAGGCTAGAACTTCCTGCTACTTTGGAGGCTGCTGCCTCCTCTCTGCCCAAGGAAGGCCTCGAGGTAGGTAGCTTTAGGTCAATACTGGGAACTTGGGGGAAAGAAAGACTCCCCACTTTTGGAGTATGTTTTCTGCAGGTTTATCTTTCCTTGTTTCTTCTCGCTGCTGTTGAGATCTCCAGGAATAAAAGAGGGTAAGAGACAGTGGAACAAGGAAGACACTCCAATGGTTTTGACTCAGGCTGCTTAGGCTAATCAAGCTCAGTCAAAGTAAGAGCTTTTGAAATAAGGCCCAGTCTACCCATCTGGGGCTTTTTCACAGAAGCTGGGGCAAAGCTCTATCTGGTAATACTGCTTTGGCTTTATCCTCTATGTTTGTTTTTCTTACAGGGACACAGTTGGGTTTTCTTAGTTGGTAGATGCTAGAGAGTTTAGGGGGTCTCACTTTTTTTTTTCTATTTCTTTCCTTCTTAGACCTGCTGGTGTATACAGCAGGCTGAGATGAGTACATCCTCAGGGGGAAAGTCCTATACAAAGAATGAGGCTCTCACAGTGCACCTCAAACCTTTCCTGCAGCTGATGCTTCTGGGCAATGCCCACCATGGAGCTGGTCATTTTTGAGTTTGGAGAGGAGAGGAAGTGTTTTTTGGCTGAGGGCAGGTTTCTTAGTGATCTCATACTGTTATCACAGTCTCCTTTGAATATAGGTGACATCTCAGGCAGAGATCCCAGTTGTTGAGCCGTAGGAGGAAATGTGATAGGCGGGATCTGGTTTTGATGAGGGCAGGGTCCGTTTTGGGGGCCAGAGTAAGCTTATCCAGAACTGCAGCCTGCAGAACAGTCACTTTTCTCTGGGGCAAGGCCATTGTAAATGGCAGAGAGTTTTGGCGTCGGGTTCGTGGGATCCAACATTGGTGTTTATTTCTGGGACCATAGCATGTTCGACCCAAACTAGACTGGGCTTCTGGGCTTAGTGTCAGTTTTTGACCCTGATTATCTTTTGCTTTGTCCTGCTTTTCACCAATATTAATTCTGATCTGTCACTCTAGATAAAATAGATCTTGCTACAGAAGAAAAATGGCTAGTACAGAGAATATATGTGTTTGTAGTGTCATAAAAAGATAATACATTTAAAAAACTGAGAACACAAATCCTAAACCCTGGTTTGAACTCTAGCCATATTGCTACTTAGACAGACAAAGTTGGCCAAGTTACTTAACTACTCTGAACTTCATTTTTCTGAACTGTAAAATAGAGACATAAATAATAACAACTTTGAGAATTGTTGGGAAAATAAAATGTTAATGTGTGTTAAGTGCTTAAAACAGTGCCTATTTAAGTATTTGCTTTTATTCTTTATGTAATTAATTGTTCACTATTTCTTTCCCTCCATAATTTCCCAAGGACAAGGACAATGTCTAGTGGTTCATCATTTGATCCCCAGAGATAAGCATAATGCCTAAAACATGATAAAAGTGAAAAGTGTTTGTTGTATGGGAAAGAACTTTTACACGGTTCAAGGTTCTTCAAAGTCAGAGGAATAAAATAGCTGAGGATGTGCTGAGTTTTTGAGTGAAGCATGTGGTCAAGGATATGCTGTGTTTCTCTGGATCCCTAAAGCACAAACTAAGCACGTACCAACAGCTGCACCAAGGCCTTCACATTCTGCTCTATTTGAAGAAAAAGAGAAATAAAGAAAAGCACAGTGAATGGAATGGAGGGGGTCCTTGTTATGAGGAGTTGTGGACATGGCTCACAAGATAATGTGAATTATGTTTGTAGGCAAGTCTAACAATCAATTCAGAAAATCCATTTCCTTGCCTTTACAGCTTTTATAGGCTGCCCCCTCTCCTTGGCTTATGGCCCCTTCCTCCGTCTTTAAAGCCAGCAACATCAGGCAGAGTCCAGCTCATGCTGCATGTTTCTGGTTTCCTTTTCCTATTTCCTCTTCCACCCTGAAGAACTCTTGTAATTACATTTGGCTCCTTGAGTGAGGTTTTCTCTGCCTTGATGATCCTCTCACCTCACCTACTGGACTGGGGTTTGGCTCTGCCCATCTTGGTGGCAGACCCAAGCCATCAGCCTCTATGGTCACTCTGGGCATGGTCAGTCCCAAACTCTGACTTCTCAGGCTGGCCCTGACAAATACACTCTCATTTTACTGCCGTCATGGATTTGAGATCTTGGGATCTTGGGTTTATCAATAAGATGCTTACTTTCTTAAAATAAAACTAAATAAAAAAATTTTTTTTTAAAGGAAGGGAGTTTGGGGATTTTATTAGAATAAAATTAAATAAGCTTCTTGGTAATGACTCAGGCCACTTTTGGTTGAAAAACATTTGTGGACTGATAGGGCATCAGTATCCCAGCATGATGTTACTGTGAGAAATTAATAGCATCTATTCCCCATTGTATTTGACAAGTAAGATGATTGTGTCAACATAAAAGATAAAATACATATGCACATGGAGCGTGAGGGAAATAGTCCTAGAAACTTTCTCTAGCTGTCAATAACACAGCTAATGAATTTTAGATCCTTTTCTTTGAAGGTGAACCCAATTGCAGGAGTCCCCTGGGCCCAATGAAGCGGAGGGCTCTTTGGACTCTGACCACTGCTGATGTCATCCAGGTTCCTGCTTGTCTTGATTACACTGAGAATAGCCAAACACTGCTCATTGAGACAGATATTGATTTTGGCCAGGAAGTTCTGTCATCGGTAGTAATTACAACTGCTTTTTTAAATTTATTAGATGAGGAAATCTAATAAATTTTCCAAGAGTCCTCTCCCCATTTTTTTGCTGGTATGTATGATAATCTTACCAGGTTATTTCTGAGAAAATTGGCTCTAAAACAGGATGTAGATACGAAATGTGGATTGTTGCTTTTTCCTCCTTGCTCATGGTGATGGAAACCACCTTCTTAGTTGTGTGGTTTTGGGCACACAATTTAACCAAATTACTTAAATAAGTGCTGGACCCCCTTTTATATATTTGTAAAATGAGAAAATGATGATCGAACTCTTGGAGTTTTGTAAGGATTAACTGAATTTATTCACTAATTACTTAGAACATAAGAACACAGAGTAGGTTGTAACATGAAGCGTGGAGGGAAGCGCCGCCTGGGTTGCCACTTGTCCTTTGTCCAGGCAACAACTGCCGTGGGGAGCACGGCACTCTGAGATCTGAGGGTTACTGTCTGGGGCCAGCTGAGATGGGACCGGGGACTCTGAATCCCGCAGAGCCCATCCCAGGGGTGTCACCGATGGGGAGGATAAACATGAGTCCTTGCAAACACTTCCCTGTTTGCCAGGAGCGGGGACATGGCACATCCCTCTAGTGGGGAAGGCCCAGAGTCCTTTTGTTCAAAGGCTTTTATTGAAAAGGTTATCAGTGGGGCTGGGTAACAGGAATGCACAGGTGATCTCATTACATCAGTATGTTAACATCCACCAAGAATAGGTGATGTTTTGAAGGAAACAAATGGCAGGAACACACTAGTCTCCCAGAGGAGACTAGTAAACAAGAGAGACACTAAACGTGAGAGCGTAGTAAACACAAGAGTGCCTAGGGGTATAGGGTTAGGGCCTGTGAATAAAACAAAGCACACTTCAAAGAATTTACTTTTAGGCCTGATTTCCCTGGGAACTGCCAGATCTGGTTTAGGACTGACTCCAGTGTTGTTTCGAGCCTGAGCCAGGAGAGGGGAGGGAGCCACCAAGAGACAAGGAGACTTCTTTCAGATAGAACGAGGACTCTGGCCATGTCTAAGCCGAGCCGAGGGGTGCCCTTTTGCCCTTTCTCCGTGTCCCCCACTTTCTTGTCTACTTTCCATGCCAATCGATGTCTGGCTTAGGTTGTCATCTCTGCATGATATAACTTACCCGTCATCCACAAGTGACCATCACAGGGCCAAGCAGAGAGGCAGGAGCCATGCCCCTGCCAGGGGGGACAGGTTATGTCTCCTCAGGAGCCTGTTTCCCCAAGGCCTCCCTGATTATTTCCAGCCTTGGGGCCTTCCTGCCAGTTGGCGGGGTTACAGTTCTTGAAACCAGACAGGGTGTTTCCCAACAGTAGGTGCTTAGTAATGTCAGCTATTATGGTTACTATTTTCATTAATAAAAACATGAAAAGTCATCTGAGACATATTTTGTAGAGAATAGAGGTGGGTCCTTTTTAAGGTTTGTGTGGAGGCAGTGCAGAGATAAACAGAGGGTTTGGGGAATAACTGAATACAGCAAGTTGAATGCCATATGTGTTGAAGATAAAAAGAAGCAAATTTGTCTGCTTATAAAGCATTGCATATTTATTATAGAAAACATAAAATTATACAAAAAGAAAAAACATGTCCAAACTCTACAACTCAGAAATAACCACTGTTAACATTCTGATATTTTTTTCTTCCAGACTCTTTTTCTTTGCATTTATAAATACATGTGTTTTTAAAATATATTTGGGATTTTGTGTTACACAGTATTATTTTAACTTTTATATTTCATTTTCTGTATTATATTTTATGTCTATGTAATATCAAAATGGTATGACTTGTCCATAACCTATAAAGCATAAATAATATAACAAACACTAGTAAAATTACTCTAACCTTTATGCCTCTATCCTCCGAGGTAAACACTGTGACAAATTTTGTGTTTTTCTTTTTCTTTTCTTATGTGACTTAAATAAATGAATCCTTTTTTAATTGTATTTTTTCTATTACCATTTATTCCCCTTATACGCGCTTCCCCCCACCAATCACCACACCGTTGTCCATGTACAGGAGTCCGTTTGCCTTTTTCCTCAATCCCTCTACCCCCTAACTACTCCCCCTTCCACCAACTTAGTTGTCATCTGCTCTCCATCTATGAGTCTGTCTCTATTTTGCTTGTTAGTTTAGTTTGTTCATTAGATTCCACATATGAGTGAAATCATATGGTATTTGTCTTTCTCTGACTGGCTTATTTCACTTTAGCATAATGTCCTCCAGGTCCATACATGCTGTTGCAAACGGTAAAATTGTCTTCTTTTTTACGGCCGAGTAGTATTCTATTATATGAATGTCCCATAGTTGTTTTGTCTACTTATCTACTGATGTGTTTTTCTTTCCTTGCTTTTAAAATAAAAATGGTTCTGTTCATTTTGTTCAAATAGCATATTGTTTGTTTTCTTCTAACAGTTTTGAAGTTTGACCTTTCAGATTCAAGTCCTTAATCTATGTGAATTACAACTTTATGGGCTCTCTCTTTTGAGCTTTCTCTTTTTCATGAGCTCTCTAATACTTTCCAGCTGATTGGGGTCCCCACTCTTAGTCTTCTGGCCAGAAATCTGGGGTCTTCTTTTCCTCCTTCTGCTGTGTACTTCCCTTAACTGTATCTCCATTCAAGGCCAAAAGGCCAAGCAAGGGTGGAGGCGGGGGGTGGAAAGAGAGACATTCACCCCATCTTCCTCTCCTTCCTCTAGTCAGACAGAAGGGTCCCCCTCCCTGGGAACTGTAAGCGCCTGCCTGGCCACCGCTGCCATCCTGTTGCTGCTGCCGTGCCCCCCCCGAGAGCTGGGGTGCGGGAATGGACAAGGGGAAAAAAGAACATGAACAGAGGAAAGGGAGCCAAATACACGGTGATGGGTGGTAAGCACACAACACAACATACAGATGGCGTCTTATAAAACTCTATACTGTACCTGAAACTTATATAATGTTATTAACCAATATGACCCCAATAAATTCAATTTTAAAAAATTTAGCAACAACAAAAAGAAAGGGTTCCCTCTCGTTCTCTCAGACCTTTGTTATTCCCTTTCCCACTCCTCAGACCAAAAAGAGAGGGCTCTCTTAGAGCTCTTCTGTTCCGCCCTCAGCTTTGGGCTGCTTTTGAGCCCGGGCCTGGTGATCCTGGAAAAGAAGAAAAAAAAGGGGACACTCACTGCCAGCCCCGTTTTTAAAATCTCGGCCTCCTTCCGCTGTCTCGCTGTTATCTGTCATTTACAATTTAGAGTCCTCAGGCAGCTGCTCCTTGCATCCTGTCCGTGGTTTCTAGTTACATTCAGTAACAGTGACAGAGTCCAGTGTGTTTATTCCAGCTTGTCTGGAGCCAGGACCCCACGCTCATTTCTGAACGATAATTTTATTGGGAGCACAGTGCTAAGTTGATAGTTATCTCTCTTTCTTCTAACTACTCATTGTTGCTGTTAAGGAATTTGTTCTCAGTCCTATTGCCATCACTTGGAAAGTTATCTATGAGTCCTCTCTGGCTACTTTTTAATATCTTCTCTCTTCTTTCTGCTTCTTTTTCATGGCAGTGTATCTTTTTCATGGTAGGTGTGGATTTCTTTGTATTTGGGGAGATGTTGTGTTTTCTGGGTTTGTGGATTCGTAACTATACCAGTTCTGTCAATTTTCCGGTTGTTACCTCTTCCAGTATTGTCTCTTTTCCATTTTCTCTATTCTCTTTTTCTGCAGACTCACATTAGACATATATTAATGTATTAACAATGCTTTTTATTTTTTTGTGTATTTCCTAATGCTTTGGCTTCCTGGAGCCTGGCTGACCCTGACCCTGGAGGAACTGCCCCTCCAGGCCAGCCAGTTCCCAGGTATGATAAGTGACCTGGCCAGCAGCACGCCTTTCAGGGGCTAACAAACCAATCCCGAGCCCGCCCATCCCCCCAGCTCCTCTGCTGGGTTCTTACTCAGGGCCAAGGTCCCCCTGCACTACTCACCCCCAACAGGGTCAGGCTCCAGGCAACTAGAGACAGCGCCTACGCTCCTGAGCCCACTGAATTACTTCAAGCAGCCAATCCTAAACCCATTCCTTCCCAGGGAAATCACAGTAGAGGCCCTTGCCCCCTTCTCCCCTCGCTTCCTCTGCCTCCTGGCCAACCCTGGTACTTCCCAAGAGTGGCCCTCTGTGGCCTGCTGCGCGTCCTATTTGTAGGGGTCTGTGAGTGTAACAACTTTTTCCTTCATAACAGTCATTTTGTGTCTGCATTTCTTACCACACCAGATTAAGACAAATCCCAAATACCTGTAAAACCATTTAGACTTCTTAATCTGTCCTGGGTGCCTCTCATGGTCTCGCTGGTAACTTCCATATACTTACCTCCCTATGCTGCAGTCTGGATAATTTCTTCACCTCTGTTTTCCAGCGTACTAATTTCCATTTTATTTTTGCAAGGTCCTCTTGATGCTTTTCCAAATGTGCCTATTACTCCTTATAGTATCTTGGCTTTGTTCGTATTTCAAATTCATTCATTCATTCATTTTAACATTTTTTATTCAGCTATTCTGTATTCTGAGTCTGGCAGTCCCCAAATTTGCAGCCTTTAGAAGTCTAAGTCAATCATTTGTTTCCATTGACTGTCACACATGATGCAAATTTCTTAAGTGCTTGGTTCATTTTAATTATGAGTTTATTGCTTGACCTTAATTCTGCTTTTCTAAAGTGAAGATGCTGGGCTCCAAGAATTGCTGCTGACATGGGACTACTTTAACCTTCCTGTATAGTAAAGAAAATTTGGCCTTTCCCTTGGCTACTGGAGGGTGAGCTACAGGTTCTTGGAATTTCCTGCCTGACAGGAGTGTGTTTGTTTGCTCAGGGGCTTTGGCCATTAGATAGTCAACACTGTGATTCATGATGGAGGTGTGGGTCCACATGGTATCGGTTTTGCTTCTCGAAGGGACTAGAGGGGCTCCTGACTCCTGAGAGGGGCTGGGACTAAAGGTCACCTAATACACAAGAGAAGCACAGCAAATAAACAGTAGTTCCCTAAAATGGCTGCCTCCATATGGCAACATTTGTCTAGGCTTGATGATAAAAATGGTGATGATATTGATTGTAAGGAAGGAAACTCTGCTCTCTCTTCACCCTACTCGAGAACACTGACCTTGGTCCACCTCTTAGGGGCTGCAGACCTGCTAATCTGATGATGGAGTAGAGTCCCAGATAATTACTGGTGGGTGGAGGTGAGGTTCGGGAAAGATGCCATCTTTGGGTCCCCCAACTCTCTCTTGTTCTTTCTCATTCATCTTATTGCAAAAATTGGTAAACTGTCACTTCTTTCTCTTTCATATTGAGTCCAAGGAGTGGGATAGTTAAACCCTGAGGGTCGTTCATCTCTTTATTCCTTTCCATAAACACATTCATGATTGTTAGTTCCTGGATTCAAGTTTAGGGGCAGTAGTATGTCCTGTTCAGTTCTGAAGCAGAACCTACCTATTCTGATTCAGCATTTTAAAAAGAGCTCTTTCCAGAGTTTAGGCATTGAAAGCTATTAATAAGTTAATTCCTTTGCCCTAGCCAGCATGGCTCAATGGGTTGAGTGGCATCCCACAAAGCTAAAGGTTGCCAGTTCGATTCCCAGTTAGGGCACCTGCCTGGTCCTGTCCTCAGCTGGGGTGAGTGCAAGGGGCAACCAATTGATGTTTCTCTCCCTCTCTTTCTTTTTCTCTTCCCCTCTCTCTAAAATAAATAAATAAATAAATAAATAAATAAATAAATAAATAAAATCTTTAAAAAAAGAAATTCAGTTACTTAAAAAAGATAAGTTGGATTTTTATTCTCAATCTGCTATTGCACCTTGCATCTACCTTCCTAGAATCTTGCTGTAGGAAGCAGATGTGATTGCAGGGCAGGACTTGCCATTCCTGGGTCTCTGACCAGGTGACCATGAATAGAGTGAAAACGACCTCACACTTCCTTCTAATAATCATTATGAGGTAAGAGCTCATCGTGTATTTATGGTTTCTGAAATTGAGTGGCTGCCGCTGTTGCTTCTGAAGAAGGGACAAGGAGGGAAAGGAGGAAGGAGGTAGTGAGCTGTCGGAGACGAGGCTCTTGTAATGAGAGTGCAGTTCATTACTGAAGGCTTCAGGCAGGTTCCATAGGTTGTGACCCAGGGCAGGTCCAGTTTTACCCAAAAGAGGGACATAACCAAAAAAAACTATATCTCATACTGATGTCAAATAGTTTGCTTCCTGTGTTTTCCTCTAGAAGTTTTATGGTGTCAGGCATTACATTTAAGAAAGGCCTACTTGAGTTCGTTTTCCCAGTACCGCTTGTTGAAGAGACTGTCATTACTCCAGTGTTTATTTTTACCTCCTTCATCACAGATTAGTTGACCATGGAAGTGAGGGTTTATTTCTAGGCTATTTTCTTCCGTTGATTTGTGTGTCTGTTTTTGTGCCAGTACCATACCCTTTTGATTAAAAAATGGGCAGAAGATACAAAAAAACATTTCTCCAAAGAAGACGTACAGATTACCAACAGATATATGAAAAGATGTCCAACGTCACTAAAAGTAAGGGAAATGCAAATCAAACCACAATGGGATACCACCAAATACCAGCCAGAATGGCTACTAAAAAAGTCAAGAAACAGCATGTGTTGGTAAGATGTGGAGAAAAGAGAATCTCTGTGCACTGTTGGTGGGACAACAAACAGGTCAAACATATGGAAAACAGTTTTTCCTAAAAAAACTACATATATAGATATACAGTACAACCCAGAAATTCCACTTCTGGGTATTTATCCAAAGAAAACAGAAATACTAATTTTGAAAGCTATATTCACCAGTGTGTTCATTGCAGCATTATTTATAGTAGCCAAGATATGAAAATAGCCTAGGTGCCCATCAGTAGATGAATGGATAAGGAAGATGTGATACATATACAATGGAATGTTAAGCAGCAATGAGAAAGAATGAAATCTCACTGTTTGTGATAACATGGATGGATCTAGAGCATATTATGCTAAGTGAAATAAGTTAAGCAGAAAAAGACAAATACCATATGGTTTCACTTATATGTGGAATCTAAAAAACAAAACAAAACAAATAAACAAAATAAACCAAAGCAGAAAAAAAAAAAAAAACAGACTCAGAGAAACAAAGACCAAAGAGAAGGTTTACCAGAAGGGCAGGGTAGGGGGTGGGTGAAAGGGGGAAGGAGAATATAGTTAATAATATTGTGATACGCTCGTCAGTGATAGATCTTTACTAGAATTAGTGGAGTGATCACATCAAAATGTATAAAAATGTCAAATCACTATATTGTACACCTGAAGCTAATATAACCAATATAAAGTTATATATCAGCTACACTTAAGTAAAAAACATTTTAAAAAAGACTGGCATACAGCTGAACTTTCCCCACATCTGGGGCAGGCAAAAGTCTTCACGGACCACTCTTTGCACTCACTTCACTGGCCATGAGCTTCTCTAGAGCTCCCTGAATCAAAAACAAACTCTACACAAAACTTCAGCAGTATTAATGGCATGAACACCACTGTGTTTGGTGAGCCGGCAACGAGGTGACAATGTCTGGCTTTTATTAAGTATCCTAGGTAAATTACTTATCATTGGAGGCAATAGTACACAGGCAATATATTGTTATGAGCAGTGAGAATACAATGAATGGCCCCCAGACCACGCAGGGGGCCTCCTGAAGCTGACAGATCTGTGGGTGTCTGTATTCTCTGAGCTGCCTGCTGTGAGCCGTTGATATCTCTGAGGGGAGGCAGGGGATGTGGGCTAACCAGGACATGCTGTTCCCCACAGGACAGCTATCACCTGCTGCCAAGTCCCTCATTAGGGACTCCTCAACTTGGCCCTCCGTGGGAGGCAGCCTGCGTTCTCATTCCACAGAGGAGGAAGGTGAGGCCGACAGAGAACAAAGTCCTGGAGTGACCCTGGGACACAATCAGGATTGAGACTCGATGTTCCCTCTGCTTCCTACTGGCCTGTTCTGACGCTTGGCAGCTGTTACCTGTGGGCAGTGGGCGGCATGTTCCTTGTCATGCATAGAACCATTTTTTCCCACTAATGAGCCTCCGGCCCAGGCAACTCAGAAAGTAATTGGTTTATCTTTGACCTGATGCTGTATTCATTGAGATGGTAAGAATGGATGTGGATGTGTATAGTTTAGTGTGGCCTAGTAAGACAGACTATCTAGACCATGTTATCTATTTCTGTGTAATATTGTATATTTTACCCACCAAGAATTGTGAGATAGGACAATAAAAGATCAATACTCAGGACCTGAAGAAGAAGGTAGACCCTGACTGTTGGAGGTGCTCAGGAGCATGCGGGCATTGAGGAAAAAGGTCCAGCATTGTTTCTTGGAGGTACTGATATTTGGAGTGATGAGCTGACCATTCCTGGCTATTCTCCTGGAATCAAGTGCCTAAGGAAGGAGGGAGGGGTCTGGGCTTGGAGCAAACGTGCACAACGTTTACAACGTTTACAACAAACGTGCACAACGATAGTATGCACAGAATACTATCAGTATAGGTACGCACACCACATTGGCTCCAAGCTGCGTCCATCTTCAATCCCAGTGGAGAAACGGACACAGATTGATAGTTTTGCCAGGTTGAGATGATCATATCCTTTCTGTGTATTCAGGTTATCAGCAGAGCCCCTGGTTAGGATTTCATTTCTGCCCTGTTTGTGCAGAGAGCTGACAAGAGACACAAGGTTCATCTAACGGTCCTTGGGGCTGGCTGCAAACAGGGCTGGGATACCCCACGCTGCCTCTCACACATCCATCAGGTTTGGTCCAATAACCACCAGACCTTAGGGAACTGTCCACAGGCTTAGATTAATTGCATAGGGCTGTTTCTTTCATCTGAGCATATCAAAGGATTCTACAAAACTGAAGCAGTGCGGTGATATCTTGTGGGTTTTTTAAAATCCCTCTTGGAAGTCACTTTTTAAAAAAAGTCGACACCAAGAAATTGTTCCCAAGATGATATATGATGCACAGCCTTTTCCAAGATCCCTGATCATCCATCACGGAGCAGGCCACAGGCAGTGTCGGCTCAGCTTGGTCCAAAGTCTTGCTTCAAGCTTAGTTGTTTATTCATTGGGGGTAGCGTCAGGGTCCAGGAGTGACAAGCCTTCGTGGGGAGGATGTGGTGAGAGGGAGATGAGAGGTGGTTTGTTATATATGATTTTCAGCAAGAAGATTATTGCAGCCTGGAGACAGCTCTCATATTTACTCTGTTAAGTGTTTGAATTTGTTGACTCTAATTGAGACAAATGTGTTGATATGTCTGTTCACATTGTTAAATAAAAAGAGATAAAAGGACTCTTGGCAGAGGCGTCAAGACCCACAGAAAGGCCAGCTGAGACAGCACCTTGGAGCAAAGTGTGAATGCTTGCGTATGACTGCAACTCTCAAGGCACAGGGAAGGGGGCAGGAAGAAGACTAAACTGGCACAGGACAGTGGTGGGCTGGGGAGGGGACCAGCGAGGACCAATGGGATCACAGCATCAAATCCCCACTGCAAGGGGGCATACTGACATGTCTGATCTTGCCATGCCTAAGGTCACATGAAATCAGGGCTTCCAGAAGATGGTGATGACTCTTGGTTGCATCTGAGTATCCAGGTATAAATCAGAGGTTTACATAAGCTGATACAGGGTAGAAAGAACCAGTTCCAAGGAAGGGAGATAGCCGAAGGAGTTCAATACCCAATTTGTCAGTATGGGCAGGAGGCCGGGCTGCAGCCTCTCCGGGGTGACATCTAGAAACTTGGGACATGAGGAAAAGGACTGCCAAGTAGTCTGACCACGCCTTCCGGGGGAGGAGGTGAGCACTGTTTGCGTCTTCTGTGGACTTCAGACACAGGCAGGAGACCCCTGCTGATGGACCAGCTGGTGTAGAAGGAGCTCCTAATGTACTTTGCGGCCCACAAGCCTCAGGGCCCATAGCTGGACTAATCAGGGCCAGGCAGTGAGCCCTGCAAGGGGAGAAGGAAAAAGAAATCCTCTCCTGCAATCTCTTGTCTGCCTCTCCCCTTTGCCTGAAATCGTCTCTCAGAGGTAACTCGTGACTTCATGGCAGATTTGAAGGGCTTCTCCCCCTTCCCTACCCTGTGCCCTTCTCTCCATTACCCCCAACAGTGCCCCTTCCTTCTTCAAACTACTTCTCTCTTGGCACATTCCTAATTCTATTTCTGTCTCTCTGGTGCTTATTTGCACCTTCTCTGGATCTCCTTACTCTGCCCTGCCTTAAATGTAGGAAATATGCATTTCTTATCTCACACTCTGTGTTCCTTTGTGTAATCTAGTCCATTCCCAGGGATTCTGTGTTAGTCAGCTCAGGCTGTCAAAACAAAATACCATAACAAGATATTTGTTTAAACAATTTATGTTCACACAGTTCTGGAGGCTGCAAGTCCAAGATCAAAATGCCAGCAAGGTTGGTTTCTGGTGAGGCCTCTCCTCCTGGCTTGTAGACAGCCACCTTCTTGCTGTGTCCTGTCATGGTGCGGAGATAGAGAGAGAGAGTAAGCTCTCTGGTATCTCTTCTTATAAGGGCACTAATGCCATGATGAGGGCCCCATCCCTGTTTCTTCATCTAAATCTAATTATCTCCCAAATGTCCCATCTCCAAATACCATCACATTGTAGGTTAGAGCTTCAACATATGCATTTTGGGGGACACAACTCAGGCCAGAATAGTTCTTGGTAACTTCCTAATGCACACCTTTAGCCCTGGGTTCTCTCCTGAGCGATCCATCTATATTTCTAACTGAAACAAACTGACATGTAATTAATCCACACACACAAAGGGGTCTCACACCAAACACATCTGCCTAAACCAGCCACTTCTGCCATGTTTCCTGGATTAATGAATGACACTAGAGTTTTCCTAGGCATAAGACTTCCCTTGTGGCATTTGGGTTTGGTCTCGCGCTCAGGCCTGACTGTGGGTAGTCCTGAGCAGCTCTCCACCAGGTGCTGGGCTTCAGAGCACAGCAGTCAAAGACACACACAAGACTGTGGCCACATCTCTTCCTTCTCCAGCCGATTGGGCCTTTAAATATGTAGTTTTCAACTCCAGCTTCAAGTTAACCTGAGGGGTTTTAAAAAATGCTGATGCCTGGACTCCACCCCAGGACAATGAATCCACTTTCTGGGGGAGGGGCTGGGTTTCCACAGGTTGCATAGTCAAGGTGGAGAACCTGCTCTAAGCCACTCCTTCTGAGGACTCCTGTAAGCTGTCTTGTGGCTGTTATAGCAGGTTGGGGACTTTCTTCTTCAGAACAGCATGCTTCCAGGGCTTTCCTTGCTTCACCCACTCCTCAACTTTCTTTCCAGGTCCATCCCTGCCCTAAATCTTAGCTTGTCTCCTGCCTTTGGCCCTGTTCCTGCCCTTTGGATTTGTCAACAGATCCTTGTTTTCTGGATTGATCGTGGCAGTCTCTAAGGGCTTCAACCTGGACCTCGTCTAGGATCTTTTCCCCTGGAGGGCTGGTCTGGCCTTGCTTAGCAGCACTGCTACCCATCCTTGCCACCACCAGGAGGGTCTAGAATGTCCTCTGCTGCCTCCTTAAGGAGCCGCCAGCCTTACTGCACACCTAAAGGATGTTCAGTACATGCTGTTGTTGTCAGAGCCCTAAACAGACTTTGGCTATTATTGATTGCTGCTGATAAAGCCAGCAGCTATTTTTAATGATCAATTTTCTCCTTTCTTTGAACAGCTTATTTAGAAGAGGAAAGAAGAGGCATGTGGCATTTGCTGGAGAGGATAACTAATTTATCATGTGGCAGTTTTCTGTGCTTTATTGTAGGTGTGCAACACAGACAAGGGGCAATATGCTAACCCCAGGACTGGCTTGGGCAAGAGTTTAATTTAGATTGTTGCATCAAGTTATGTTTGCTTTCTGAAAACTGACTGCACTTTGAGACCTCTACACAATAGTATATCTCAAGAATCCAATATTAATAAGAACAAGACAAGCAGCACAGTAGAAAAATTGGGAAAGGTTACAAACAGTCAATTCACCGAATAGGAAATAAAAATAACAAATAAACATTGAAGAATGCTTAACCTCTCTAGTAATCAGGGAAATACATATTAAAAGATAGGAAGACATCTTTTTCAACAGGCCAAAAATATTAGGACAATTTGCAGCAAAAATATGTAAACTGACTAATAAACGTGAAGTGATGTTCCTTGTCACTAATAAACAGGAAACCACAAACTTAAAGACATTATTTTTTGCCATTCAGATTAATAAAGTGAATGTTGGTGTGGATATGGGGAAATGGATATTTACAAAGACATATACTATGGTTGGAATTGTAAATTGTACTGTATTCTGAAGGGCAATTTATCAATTTATATTAAAAGTTTTGTGAGCATATGTTAACATTTTTGTTAATTTAAACATTTATTTTGATTCAGAACTATTTTTGTAACTTAATTTTCTCTTGCTGCAGCTTATCAGAGCAGGCTAGAACAACATTGGGAGCAGCAGAATTGGTAAATTGTCCAAAACAAAATTTAAACGACATCTCTTACAAACATTTCCCTGGACATATTCCAGACACTTTTTTATCAAAACTATGAAATAGATCCCCTTGCTTATTTGAAGCATATTATTGGGTTAGCCAAAAAAAAAAAAAAAAAAAAAAAAAAAATTCCATATGGTTTTGTTTTTTCCATAAAATAAAAGACACATTTTTCATTTTTACCAATAACTTTATTGATTTGGATATTTTGAGCATATTGGCTATCTTCTATGTGGTATAACATTGACTGTTCTCAATTAATGTCTCGATTTGATTGCTATCAACTTCAACTGGCCTACCCAACTATGGAGCATTGTCCAGTGAGAAATCTCCAGCATGAAACTGCAAACCACTTTTGACATGTTCCATCAGTCGCAGCACCTTCTCCATATACTGCACAAAATTTTTTTTGCATTTCAGTTGCATTTTTGCCTTTCTTGAAATAATAAAAGATAATATGCTGAAAATGTTGCTTATTTTCTTCCATCTTCAATATTAAAATGGCTACACAAAAATGCACCAATTTTAATAAGTATTTTTTGATGCACACTGATATAACAAAATTGTCACAATACAATCTGACAAAACTGTTTTGAATGAAGTTAAAGACAATTAAGCACTACTAGAGCCATCAAATAGAAGAAACCAAATGAACTTTTTGGTCAACCCATAAAAAAGGAAACTAACTGGAACCTTTTGATTTGTCTATTTTATATAAAGAGCCCACGCAATGTTAGACTTTAAAAAATAAAATTAGAATAGTTGTGAGTGAGCGTTTTACAATAGGGATCGGCAAACTTTTGCGGCCACAGAGTTCTTGTCACCATTGCTCTGCAGTTGTAATACGAAAATTACTATAGATAAGCTGATGAGTGAGGTGATAATCTAGTAAAACTTTATTTCAGGACACTAAAAATTGAATTTCACATAATTTGCACATGTCACGATATATCATACTTCTTTTGACCCATCCACCCCAAGCATTAACAAATGTAAAAACCATTCTTTGCTCAGAGGCCATATGGAAACGGGAGGCAGTGAGTTCGATTTGGCCTGCAGGCCTTCGTTTGCCAACCTCTGTTCTACATCATTACTTGTTTCTTAAAAATGCGAAATTGTTGTTAGCCCTATCCACTATAACTTTAAAAACTAACCATTAGTCCCAACAAAGAAACAAAAAAGCCACTTCAAAGTAAGCAAGGTCGATTTCATTACAATTATTTTAAACTGATCACTTTTTTAAACAAAGGCTAGGGTTTGAAAAATTCCACCTTATGATCCATTCTTGTGAATTCTTTTTCTGGAGTTAGTCCCCAAATCCATTCGTATAATCACTCCTGTGGATAACGGATAGGTCAGTGTGAAACTAGTGTGGCTGGTGGAGGTCACCTGGGGCAGCCCGTCCGTAAGCATGTCCCAGATCAAGACAGTGTTCCAATATGTTCCAACATGGGTCCATACCCCAGGCATTTTGGCTCTACCCACAGCCAGGATTACCTTGAAAATAGCCACTTAAGCCCAAGACCCATGGTTTCATCCTAAACCACTGGCTCAGTTTTGAAGACAGAGGGAGCTGGTGGATTCACCTGAAAGGTGGCCTAGCCTCACACATTTGGAAATAATTGTAGCTTCATGCTGCCACATCCTTATTTTTAGAGTGAAGGAATCCTGTCAAAAGAGTTATAGCTCCCTGGATTTCAGTAACCTGGGCGGCTTCCTTGTCTTGAGAAAGTTCAGAGAGGTTGCCTTGCACAAGCAAATAAACGTTTTATTTTTGGTTGTTACAATAGCCTTCCTCTAGATTTTTTTTTTTTAAATGGAAACAAAGAAAACAATCTAATGATTATGGCTAGAGGTGGGCTCCAGGTTCTAATAACTGTACCGAGGACTTAAATTTATAAGAAACTGCAGACCACAACCAGGCTACTAAAGATGCTCTCTCTCTTCTTTGATAATAAGTTATTGTGAAAAGTGGTGGAATGCAAGCTTTAGGGTTTTATCTGAGGAATCTAAGCCAAAATCTTCTTCAGATTATTTCTGAACTTTGGTCAGTCGTTCAGATGGTGCAATTAAGCAGGAAGCAATGAAAGGAAGATCTTCACTGGACTACGTTTTAAACTTCTGGCTTTATATTCGGCTGCTGGAATTCTTTCTAACCTCACTCACAGTAATCCAAAAACAGTAATGACGGTACACCAACTAGGCATAAAGGAGTCCAGAGACATTTCTATATTCTGTCCTTCATGCTGGTGATTGAGAGGACATCTCTGAGCCCAATCTTCTTCATATGACCAGCAAATACCAGAGGCAGAGATTGCCCAGAATGCTCTTTACCTTAACTATGGACTCTCAATCATGGTTAAACTTCCACATCCACCATCTCATTGATATCTCATGAAGGCTATTATTGGGCTGATGTGAAACTTTGCCTTTTGTGCAAATCATGCACCTTTGTGTGGCCAGGATGCCAGTCCATAATTTTTTCAGTCACTGGTTTGTGCTTGCCCATTATCATATTTCTACAGGTAGAACATAACAGTAGGTAAGGAGGGTATGCATTTGGAAGATACAGTTACAGGTAAGGAGCCCTTCCTATTCTGGCACAAAATGCCCACATCTGAGTCAACATCAGGGACCAATTACCATCCCATGCGTGTGCAGCTGGTCATCTTGACAGATGAATTGGTTTTACAATGGCTTGTTTCATCACTTGTAATAGTTTAGCTAAGCACTGGGAATTGGTTGGATAGGCTGCACTAAACTGTGTATATGGGTTCTATGTATTCTGATCTAGTGTCTCATAGTTCAACAGCTTGTATTCACTGAACTTGGGTCATTGCATGGTGTCCATTAATCAGCTATTCACTGAATGGACTGGGAAAACCCTTGTTCCTGCTTTTGAACTTAGGGGATGTCTTAGGGGGGGTCCACATCTACTTCCTCAGGGTTGCCCTTGCCATTCAGAGGAGCAGCTATGCTGCAGCACCAGAGTGGAGCCCAGAGGGAAGGTGAGTCTGTTGCTGCTGGTGACTAGCAGCTGCTTTACGGATATGCTTCATGGCCATGCTCCATTCTCCTAAGTCAGCCTGAGTGGCCTTTGTGCACTGAGGTTGTTCAAAGACCCATCGTGTAGCTCACGTCAGATACCCTCAAGGAGACAGGCACTGCCTATCTTGGCAGTCTGAGTTGTCTCAGACCTGTTGCAGCTGGGCTCCCTGGACCTTTCTCCACGTCAGCTTCCCCTTCCTCATCATTCCAAAGGTCAGGCTGAGAGAGGTTTAAAACCCCATTAAACTTTTAAATGCATATATCTTTTTGCCCAGAAATTTTACTTCTTTGATTTCAAGGTAGCAACATATTTCCAAATACATAGCTATTCACTTATCATTTATAGCAATAAATGTCATCATTTATAGCAATAAAAAAGTCAAAGCTATCTAAATATCCATCAGCAGGGAAGTGCATGAACCACGTGACATGAAGAGAATGTTACACGGAAGGTGCAGAGTATGAGGTAGATCTATAGGTCTGTAAAGTTGCATGGGCAGTATCTGAAAATCTCCGTTGAGTGAACAAAAGAGAAGTCACAGATAGGTGTAGTTTAATGTCATTTCTGTAAAGTAATGATTAACAATGATCACAAAATGAAACTATGTGTCTTGATAAGTATGACTGTGTGAAAATGCATGCACAGAAGCATAGCTGGAAAGATTCAAGGCAAACTGTAACGGTGGTTCCTTCTGGCAAGGGACTTGGATTTGGGGTTCTGGGAAAGAGTGAAGTATGTGTAACATTTAATATGTATACTGTGGGAATGTATTTGTACTCACTTGTGTAACTACAAGTACATAACAATTTATAAAAGGATTATAAATAAAATGAAAGAGATGAGTTTAAAAAAATCCAACATTGAGCAATCAGCAGTCTGTGGACTCCATTCTGGACTCCACGTGCGCAGACAGCCCTGTATAGACCATTCAGGCTGCCCCAGCACCCTCCACACTCAAAGCACCCAGGGCTGCTCAGGACCCACGTGCCCTGCCTGTCCTAGATGAAGGGCTGCTAGCTCTTGGCTAGAAAGTTAGACAACAATAATGATAAACTTTTTTTAGCATAAAGGGTATGAACGAAGGGAAGGGGATGTAGGAAAGTAAAAAAACCTTTTCTTCTACCTATCTTATGTTCATTCTACTCATTTTATGTTCATTGTACCCATCTTATGTTCATTGGCTGGGGTTGTGTCAAGGAGACTGACAAAAGACAGATTAACATAAGAAAAACAGCCTGAAGTTTGTTAATGCATGTGTGTATCTGAATACACATAAGGGAGAACTCAGTGAAGAGTAACTCAAAGGGGTGGTTAGAACTTGGGCTGTTATAGCATCTTAAATTTGTAGAGAAGTGAGGAGACAAAGGAAAGGGACTTTTGAGCTTCTAAGGGAGGAAAGTTGTGGAAAGGTAAAGATAGAGGAAAAATTAATGGAAGATACAGGTTGTTTTAGTGAGGTTTGTTATGTAAAGTTCTCTGGTCCAGCTCTGGGTTGATTAGAGTCCAGAATTGTCTCTGGTGATTAAGAATAGTCATTTCCTTCCTGGTAGAGAGAGGGAGAGCAGGGAATTTGTCTTGCATCTGCTTCTTCTTGATTGCCTCCAGCTCAAAATAATCGTTATACCAGAGTGGTATATTTTAAAACAGCAAGCTCCTAACCCCTTCAGAGATATTCTAAGAAAAGAGGCGATGGTTAAAATCTTATGTGTGTAGAAAGGAACAAAGGTATCACTTGTGGGTGTGAAGAAGGCTGTGCCACAGAGACAAAGCAGGAAAACTTCCTCTCAGGTTTATTCCCACAACCCCCATGCCCAAGAATCTTCATAATCACCATTTCTGGATTTACAGAGCTTTAGAGCTGATAATCTTTATTTCACCAGCTCTTGCTCTTTAAAGACTGACTCATACAGGAAGAAGAGGGAAGCAGGCCCAGTCTTTGAGGCCATATAACTCTTTATTTAACCTGTTGTGAAAAGAAGACGTGTCCCTTTGAAACAGTGGCTGGGTGGAGTAGCCCTGTTCTCTTAGAATCCTGTAGCAGGCACTCAGAGACCGGTCCTCTACTGCCCTCTGCAGTGGAAAGAGGACACTACATGTTCTCTGAGGGCTTACCTTTTCTAGAGGCAACAACTCTGTTTTGAGAAACAGAATCCACCAAAGCTGAGTAGCGTTAGTGGTTGTTAGCTTTTTATACAGATATTTCAGCTGGTGATTTTTGTTATTAAATATTTTTTTTGCTTTCTGTAGTTCTACTGTTTTCATTTCTTTTGTGTGTAATGCAGGATTCCTGCAAAGGACTGAATGTATCCCCTTAAAATTCAGATGTTGAACACTAATCTTAATGTGACATCATCAGGAGGTGAGGTCTTGGGAGACAATTAGGTCATGAGAGCAGAGCCCCCATGAATGGGATTAGTACCTTCATCAGAAATTGTATCAGAGATCCCAGAGAGTCCTATTACTTCTTCTGTCATGTGAGGATATAACTAGAAGTTGGCCATCTGCTACCTGGAGGAGGGCTGGCACCCTGATCTGGGACTTCCAGCCTCCAGAACTGTGAGTAATAAATTTATGTTGTTTACAAACTACCCATAAGATGCTAATTTGTTGTGGCTCACCGAACTAAAACAATCACTTCAGTAAAGAGCATTAAAGAGCAAGTGTCATGCCCACAACAATTGGACCTCTGTTGCTGTTTTCCGTCTTCTTCCTTCCTGACTAAACACATGGGAGGGTGTTTGAAGATCATCTGAGTGCATGTGGGTCGCATGATGTGTTTCAGTCATAGGGACTAATGGCTTGGCTTAGTGTAGGTACAGGTACCACCTTACCTATATCTTGATGGAGGCTACAGTTGGTCAACAGCTGTCATAGTGTAAATGGCTGAAGGGGGTGCTGGAAGGATGTGGCACCCACCAGTGTAAGAGGCAGTTGTGTGCAGCAGTGGAATGTCCATTGATTTCGTGGCCAGGGGAGTCTTCCAGTGTCTGACTGTGGGAGAGAGCCAGAGCCTCTCTCTGCTGACCGTGAGAGTCAGTGTCGGGCTGCTGAAGGCCAGCCTGCTCCTTCTCAACCCATCCCTACTGATGCCGCGCTGGACTTTGTGGATGGTCTTTCTGTATTATAAGCAATATAGTTCTTTTATTTTTGTTGGATATTTTATGGGAAATTGGGAAGCACTGCAAGTCTGACATCACAAGACCTTGTGCATCATCATGGTTTTATTACTCTAACAGTTGAAATATTTAGAACCTTAATGCCAATATGGCATTCAGAGACGTCCAGTGTCCCAAATAGAGTAAAGTCGACTAGTTGTTAAGCTCCCCTGACACATGTAGGATTTCCTGTCAGTGGGAAACAGACCTACGTACAGAACAGCAGGAAAGATCTTTGGTGGTGACCTAGTCTCCCATCTTTAAATATAAATGAATAATCAAAAATCATAAATTTTGGGTATAAGTGACCATTAAAAAACAGAACAAGCTAAATGGCTGCTAGATGTTAGGGGTGGAATGGTAGAGAAGCAGAGATGAGGGAGGGTGTAATAGTGCCGATATCCTCCCCTCACCTGGGAGGTGGGGGGAGCAATGCACCATGGGCTCTGCGGAGCTGGTTTGAGCGGGCTTCAGCACACCGCTGGACCAGAGGGTTTTCTACTGTACATTTCTCTTCTATACCAGGCAATGGTAAATAACACCCAGATGCCATACTGCTGTTTTGGGGCTACCTTATGGTGAGATTAAATTTTTTCTAATGTCACAGTATATTCATTTATTTTTATTTTTATTCTTTACGGTGAACACAACCAAGTGACTCCTTCAGAATAAAAGGTGCTCTGACCTCTTCTATGTCCTCCCTGTGAAGAAATGATGAGTCATGGTGGCATTTGGGGCATCCATATGTAACCCCAGTAACACAATTGAGGCAAACTTAAAGATATATACTTATTAAATCAGTCATCAAGCATGATTTCTGGTCTAAGAGTTCTCACTGGAATTTGGCAAACATTAAAGGATCTCTTGTTGAATTTTTGTATAATTTATTTCCCGAAAAATAGGAACTCAAGTACAATAAATAAATAAACCCCATGTGTTTCCCAAGAAAAAGAAAAAAATGACTAATATTTCCTAACAGTGGCCATAGGCTCAGCATTGGCACCAAATGCTGGTGTTAACCAATTTCTATTATTCTATTGCTAACTTCAGGTAGGGTTGGGAGTTGGTTTGAGAAAGTACAGATTAAGTATGGCAGAAGTGCTGTTGCTCAAAATATTTTTGCAAACTCTGCAGTCTTTGGATGATTCCTAAGGTGTAAGGCTCATTTGAATGTGCATCCCACTGAATCCTGATGAGGGGAGGGCGAAGACCCTGTGTTTTAGGTTAGGTTTCCAAAGGCAGACCCTGAGGTTCCCAAGAGAAACTGGTAAGAGGGTGGTAGAAGCAGGACAGGGAAGGAAAGCGCGCCGTGAGGCGAGGTCTCAGGGGAGGGTGGCTTCAGCTTGATTTGTCGGGGGGACTCTGGAGTGTGAGTTCCCTGGAGAGTCTGTCCAGACTTAGTCCCAGGAACTTGCTTCCATATTTTAATACAAGCTTGTCATTGACTAAGGGTCACTCTGGGAGAGGGAAGTTCCCAAGTGGTTCCAGCTCTCTGCCTATTAGGGCAAAGTGGCTTTTATAGCTTAATGGCAGTCCCCTCAAAGAGTCACAGATGTGGGATACTAAAAGCAAAAGCATGCAGAAGCTGGAGGAGTGCACAGGAGTAGTGAAAGAGAGTCCAGGAGTTCTGATTGGAGCATCAAAGTGTCTGCTACACTACGGTTGATAAAATTTTTTTAGAATACTGTTGGAGTGAGGGAGTTCGGGGGAGGGATGATATCCCTAAAGAGATTTTTAATTTTGATGCAACACTTTAATTTTACAAAAAGTTACCTAATAGAATAGCAAGAAGAATACAGCCCGTTTTAAAGCTTCCAGAGGCCAGTTCACACTAATTGAATAGCAACCCGTCTAGGGGCTGCAAGTTTGTCTCCTTCTTGGTCAGCCAGGGAAGTGGACTGCGGAGGTAGGGAAGGATGTGACCTCACCAGCACGTTGTTGCTCAAGATGACTATCTGGGAAATAAGCTTCGAACGGGACACATTGGTCTATCCTTTAGTTATAGATTTAGGTAGATTGTTTGATTCATATCTAACTAGACAAAGAGTGGGGTCAAGGGTAAATGCTTGCCTTTTAGCGACCAAGGAGACTGGATAGACCTTGCCTCATTTGAGAATGAATGAACAGACATAAACAAAACAAAATATGAGTCCAGTGAAGAATGCTTCAGAATAAAACATAAGGAACAGTATCCTGGAATCCCATAGAAATGTTCTATCTCTACGGAGACGGAAGGATCCAGAAGAAAATTGTAGTATATTGTTTAGAATCCACAATCACAGAATTCAATGAAACACTGAATGTTGTGGAAAAGGATAAAGTACCACAAAGAGACAACAGGCTGTAAAGAAAAGACAACAGGCGGAGCTATGAAAGGCTTTCAGGCAAAATAAAAGCACAACGATGTAACTGGCAAAGTACATGATGGGCTGCATGCAAGTTAGAACGTATCATGTGGAGCACAGATTGGAGAAGCTTTTCTAGAATGCTGGAAAAAGCACACGCAGAAGGACACCGGAAACGAAAGCCAAAGTGAAGGTCTAACATGAATATTTTGTGTTTCTAAGGAAGACAGCATAACATATGAGCTAGAAGCAACAATAAAGGATGAAATAAAACGTAAGTGTACAGGCTGAAGGCGCTCACTCTGTTTCAGACAAAAACAGATGAGGCCCACACCTAGGTATATCTAAAGAAAAGAAATTCAATTATGTGAATTTAAAGAAATCCTATAAACATTCATTCAGAAAAAGCAGTTTATCTACAAAGTGGAGGAACACACTGAGCTTTTTTGTTTGTTAAAAACACTCTGCTACTTTTTGGGAGAATTGCTTCTTCCCCACGTGAGTCAGTACAATGGGACTGTGAAAAAGTGGGACAGTGACCTGAGACTAACGGAACAGTCTCTTTCTGAACTGGAAGCGGAGTTAACAGATAGAGAGAAGACGGTCACTTCTGCTCACTCACCCTCGTTGCGATGGCATAAGGTCCATTGTCAGTTTCCGTAACTGGAATTCCAGGAGTTGTCTTGTGTCTGTCTTTCCAAGCCTCTTGGTCTTTCTTCTCGATTTTTAGTTTTGTAGATTTTCCATAAACGCTGCTTTTGCTCCAGCTGGCAAGAGACCCTAAGAGAAAGGTAGCTTTTGGGAGACTGGGGAACTGGCAGGAATGAGGAGGAAGGTGGTTACATTCCTTTTCATAGCAAAGGCCTTACAGCCCATGCCCAGCCTACAGCGGCAAAACTCTTCTGTTCCACCTGGATACACCAGAGGGTGGCGCTCTGACAAAATGAATGGCAAATGCCAAAAAAGAAAGGGTTTGAGGCAGTCTGCAACAGTGAGGTGGATGACTTCTGGTGGCAATGGATAACATAAAGCAAGAAAGGAATAAAATCAAATCTCTAAATTATTACCATAGGTGAAGTTGCTGTGACCTTACTGTTTGGGACCTTCAAGACTCATAATTACTGAAGCAATGGCCATATTGCTCTGGGCGTAGTTCCTGTGGCGTTCCTTCCTTGTCTTAGCACTTCTGATAAGCTCAAACTACCTAAAATCAGACAGTTTCACTGTTGGCCATTTTAACAACAAAGAGTACATTTACAATTTACTGTATTTATACTGTGCACGCACGTGCACACACACATCACCAGCAAAGAAACCAAAATGAGATTGTCTTCAGAATCACTGTGAGCTAGGAGGCTTTTTAAAACTGTAGTAGCTGGCAGATTTGGAGGAAGAAAAAGCTGTGACCCCAGCCCTTAAAATAAGTCAAGTTGACTTTTGCGTATGGTGGCGATGGGAAGCTATTCTTAGATATATAAGGTCACAAGGATCTTACTACCCACACGCCCTTCTGTTAAAAAGTACTCCAGCCAAACATGAGGTGAAGCAGGCAGAGAGGTAAATAAGGGGACCCTGCACCTTGAACCTAGGAAGCCCACTGAATTCTTTGTTGTAGGGAGAATTTTGCAGTCAAAGGGTAAAGCTTGGTCTGGCAGTGTTTCCCTAAACGGCTTCCTTCCTCAGCTGCTCCTTTGCCTGGATCAGGAAGGGAGTCTGCTGTGACACACCGTTTGCCAGGCACACAGTTAGAATCCCATGCCTGGTTTGGGGAGCTCTTGTAATTTGTATTTTGTTTATGTGTTTGCACACAAAGCCTAATCTCTTCACAAGGCTGTGAGTCCGAGCTGAGAAATAAGTACATTTCCCATTTCCGCCAAGCAGGATGATTGATGCCACATAAAAACCATTTTTATGACCAAGCCACAAAATGATTTCATGAATCTTTAAAACTTGGATTGAACAATTTTATTTTATAGAAATAAAAGAATTGGCTTGTAAGTATACATGTGAAGATATACATCGAATGGGGGAAAAACAGGAAACAACTTGAATGCCATCAATAATGAGTGGTTGCATAAGCTTTGGTTTGTTCATATTTCTGGAATATTCTGTAGCTATTAAAAAGGAGCAGTTAGACTTATATGTATTGACCTAAGGGAAAGGTCGTAACAAAGCATATTGCAAGGAAACGTCTGTAGAATTACCTTCTTTTTGTAAAATCTTTTTTGATGTTAATATTTTCATTTGTGTGCATTGCAATGAACACAAAGAAGAATGTGAACATTAAGCTGTTAACCTTTATTGTCTTCAAAGAGAGATAGTTTTGGCTGTGAGGGTCATGGGGAAGAGGAATATAGTTGGTTTTTTCTTTGGTAACTTTAGGATTTTTTGGCTTGTAATAACAGGCAATAAAAGTATATATGTGTGTGTGTGTGTATACATATACACACATATATATTTCATTTGAAAGAAAATTTCAGTAAGGTAAATAATAAAGATCATTCATCTTGAATGGCTTTAGTATTTTTCTTTTTTTTAAATTGGCTTTTTAATTGATTCAGGGCAAGATAGGGTATCAAATACCTTTGTATACTATTTTCTGTCTATGATCTGTGATTGTACTAGTGTTAAATGTGCTTAAAAATTACTATGTGTTAAGTGTTCTCAACTTAATAATTCACATACCATAAAATTCACCCTTTGGAAGCCTGTGATTTGGTGGTTTTTACCATATGTGGAGTTGCATAACCATCGCCACTATCCAGTTACAGGCCATTTTCATCGCTCCAGAAAGAAACCCCAGGTCCATTAGCAGCCACTCTCTGTTCTGCCCTTCCCTCAGCCCTTGGCAACCATTAATCTAGTGCTGTCTTTATGGTTTTGCCTATTCTGGAACTTCGTATAAATGATCATGCAATATGTGACCTTTGTGTAAGGCTTCTTTCAGTTACCACAATGTTTTCAAGTTTTATTTATGTTTTAGCATGTGTCAGTATTCAATTCCTTTTATAGACTAATATTTATTTCATTGTATGGACATATCACTTTTGTGATTGATTGACACTTGAATTGTTTCCAATTTTTGTCTATTTTGAATCCTGCTGCTATGAACATTTGTAGACAAGTTTTTGTGTAAACGTAGTTTTCAATTCTTTTTGATATATACCTAGGAGAGAATTGCTAAATCATATAGTAACTCTATGTGTAACATTTTTGGAAAGTACCTAACTGGTTTTCAAAGAAGCTGTCCTATTTTCCAGTACCACAAGGGATGCATGAGGATTCCAATTTCTCCACACCCTTGCCACTACTTACCTTCTGTTTTTTTATTTTAGTCATCCTAGTGTGTATGAAATGGTTTTGATTTACTATTCCCTAGTGGCTTATGATTTGAGTGTTTTTGTTTTTTTGTCCAGTTGTATTTCTTCTTTGAATAAATGTATTTTCAAGTCCTTGCCCATTTAAAAAAATTGGGTTATTTATCTTTTTATCGTTGGGTTATGAGTTCTTTGTCTAAGAGGTTTGTCCAGAAAAAGTCCAACCATTGTTAATACAACAAGAATGATTTGCACCACATCGATGTACCTGGCAGCCAAGGAGAGTGCACTGAAATGCACATGTGTGAACAATGACGACTTCACTGTACTAGTCAGTGGGGGCAGTAGATGCCATTGAGTGAGCATGTGTACTCTGTGGCCATTGCATTCAAAATGACTGAGTAGAGCAATGAATCTGCATTAAATTTTTGTGAAGCTTGAACATTCCTCCACAGAAGCTATTTGGATGATTCAGAAGACCAGTTGCTATGGGCAACTGGTGATTGACAGCTTCATCCCGACAATGCATCTACTCATGCACTACCTCTGATGCAGGTTTTTTGGTGAAACATAAAATCACCCAGGTGACTCAGTCCCCCTACACCCCACATTTGATGTCCTGCAACTTCTGGCTTTTCCCAAAGCTAAAATCACCTTTGAAAGGGATGAGATTTCAGACCATCAGTGAAATTCAGGAAAATACAACAGGGCAGCTGATGGCAATTGGGAGAACTGTGTGAGGTCCCAAGGTGCCTACTTTTAAGGGGACTGAGGCGTCACTGTCATATGTACAATGTTTCTTGTATCTTCTTCAATAAATGTCTCTATTTTTCATGTTACATGGTTGGATACTTTCTGTACAGACTGCAGTGTATTCTAGATAGAATTGCTTTAGCAGAGATACATGATTTGCAAATATTTGTTTTTACTATTTGTGGGTTGTCTTCACTTTTCCCTCTAATCATTGCTTTAGCTCCATCCCAGAAGTTTTGGTATACTGTGTTTCTATATTCGCTCATCTTAAAGTATTTTCTAATTTTCTATGTGGTAATTTCTTCTTTGACCTATTGTTTATTTAAGAATGTATTATTTAATTTTTACATTTGTGAATTCCCCCAATTTTCTTCTGTCCTTGATTCTAAATTCATTACATTGTGTTTGGATAATATATTCTTTCTATTTTCAATCTTGTAAAATTGTTGAGGTTCATTTAATGGCTTAATATGATCTATTCTGGAGAATGTTCCATGTGTACTTGAAAATATTGTATATTTGCTGTCATTGGGTAACGTGTTCTATTAGGTCTAGTTTTTTGATGATGTTGTATTTTACTTTATAAAGTCAACTTGTACAATCTTGGATATGTTTCATGATTAAAATTATATAAAAATTCTCAGCAAAATATTGTGAGGAAATAATTAAGATTTTTAATAATTACCTCCTTCTGGTGAGACAGTGGGTCCCCCCTCCCTTTTTCCTCTACATTTCCCAAGTTTCTTGTGATTAGCACATTTTATGTAGTAATGATAAAATAAACTTAAAGACAAATCAGACAAAATGGAAGAGTACAGCTGGAAAGTCTTGGTGAAGGAGACTTATCCAGATGTATTTCTTACCCCAGAGCATTGTGCAAACAGCAGATTCTCTATAGCTTCTTGTTGAATCAAAGATGACAGGTTTGTGAGGGTCATTTGGATTTCCATCTGTGCAAACATAAACCTAAATATATGGGATTGACTGGTTATTTTGGCTTTCACATTAAACTTGTAGTTTTAGGGCAGCTCATAAGTGTAAGAATTCAGAAAAAAGCCCTGAGATTTGGAATCCTCAGTCTCTCTTCATTTGAGATGAATCTCCTAATATCTGCCAATAGCCTCTTCACTATTGTCAGTAAGATTGCTTATTTTTGGATTTGGCAGCTCCATAGTCAATATTTTTAAATTTTGTGCTAGGAAAATCTTAATTAACTAAAGTTTTACTGGCTATGTTTCGCTAGTTGTTTAACATATTAAGTCTTTTTAAATTCCCACTCATGAAATAATTATGTGTAATTGTTTGTGATTAAATTAGAGAACAACAAAAATGCTTATTGGTTTATATCCACATTTTGTCCAAAAGATGTGCAATGGCTTGAAGAAGATAGTTATTTTCTGTAACATCCAAGAATACTTTCAGTGTAAAATTTGTGAAACCTAAACAGAATGTGTCACTGCTCTGATTTCTAAGAGCTCCATTCTTGCTCACAGAGTACTTGCGGAATCAGCGTTTCTTGTAATGGGATTGGGTTGTATATTGTGGTGCCATCTGCAAATAGACTAATAACATGTGAGGCAATGCCAGTTTTTATGCCTCATAATTTGGGACCATTCTCCTCACAACTGTGAGTGGTTCTATGTGAAAGCAAGAGGAATGCATAGATTACAGTCTCATTTCTCCCTAGGTTGCAGTCTAGACTCCAAAATTTATTTAGGGGCAAGCTTTAGCTTCCTTGCACAGAGAAATAATAACCTAAAATACATTTCTCCCACATCACATTTCTCTTTTATTTTCAAAGAAACATTTCCTCCAAGGAGCTTCCAATGCATGGGCACATTTCTTGCAATTTATGGTTTGAATTAAAGTAAAATTTCCTCTATTAGTATCTGCCAAGTTCCTGTTTCTGATAAATCTGCTGTGTTTGGGAGTGGTAAGAGTCTGTAAAACTGTTTGTATTGCATCTCTATTGAATTAGAATAAGAGCACAAATTAGGAATTTTCCTTTTTTGCTAAAATACATGGTAATTTCAAATAAAAATAAAAATTGATGGCGATCCCACCTTTCTCCATTCTCTTGCTGCTCTTAAGATTTTCAGTGTATGTGTGTGTTTTTTCCTAGCATGTTTTGTATGACCAGACATTGATGTCAGAGTGGGAGTTTAGGAATTTAATGAATTTTAGAAATGGTTATATGCCTAAGGAAGACAAAGTGACGAGTCTTTTTTTCCTCCAAATTCCTTTTTATATACATAAGATTATGTATAAATGTAGGGGTGTGTGTAGTATATGAAAACATTTGCCCTTCTGTTCTATTCTTTATCTTATCTCTGGTCATTTATTGTTGAAATTTTTTCAGTGGTTAACTTAGGAGTTTCAGGATACAATATGTAATGATGCTATATGTTTTTGAAACTTATATGAAATTTACACTCAACATTCTGAAAGAGATTTTTTTCCACTAAATGTTGTATTTTTAAGCACTAGCCTTGTAGATCCAAACTGCTAATTATAACTGTTATTTAATATTCCATGGTGAATTGACACAATTTAACGATCCATTCTCTGGCTGGTGGATATTTTTCATTACTCTTACAAACATTACTGCATTGCCTCTCATATCTCGCCATTTATTATGATAGTTGCCAAAGACTTTTGGTAAAAATTAAAAAAAAAATGGCCCGTTATCAAATTAAGAAAGATACCATTTATTCCCAGTTTACTGCGTATTTTCAACTGTCTTCTTAAAGCACTTTATCATTCTACTTGGGGGTTTCCCTTCCAAATCAAAAGTGCAGATTAGACACAGTACTTTATCCAACATAGAGATGAAAACACGCAGTTTTTCCATTTCTTTGCCCTTTCCTTGATGTTTCAGAGCTCCCTGTTGACTGGCTTGCTGGAAAACCTCCCCCCTCACCCATTCCCGAATCGGCCTCTATCAATGTGTGAAGTCCATCGCCAGAATATTCTTTTAACACCCAGGGTAAGAAGTAATTTATGTTGGCAGCACTTAGGAGGAATCTGATTGAACCGCCTGGGCTGGAAGCAAAGCACGCCCGGAGCGGCGTGCCCCCTCGCGGAGCTGCCCGGCCTCGCTCTAGAGCAGCTGACCCACCTTTTTTCTGAAGGGAGGACACGAACGTGAAGGAAAGGCAGACTTGTTCGGACGGAAATCCGTACCACAGGAGATTTATGACCTTTGGCTTCATTTAAAATTATGTTCATAAGTATTTTGATTTCTAAAACAAGTAACGTATGTGTTAAAGACTTCCACTTATTTATTAGAATTGGAATTTTTAGGTAGGCAGGTTCTACCTAAATCGATGCCTAGCTCAATCAAAAAGGGAGAACAAAAGCTGTCACCACACATGGAGATGTTTCTTGTGCCCTAAAGCAAAAACACTTGGGGATTTGGGATGTTGTTTGGATTTGGGCTATTAATTTTTAAATTTGGTATAAAACCGTATCTCAGACCTAAAAGTTAAAAAATAAAAAAGTAATCTATATTATAAATACAATGTAAGCTAGGTAGTTAGGCAATAAGGTAAAATGATAAAAATGAAATGATGTGTTTGTGGACATGTTTATTTTCTCTTTCTGATACATTTTGTGTTGTACGTTGCAGCTGGAATTACATAAAGAATCCTGTGTGTGTCATTTATTATAATAGCTGAAGATGAGAGAGAATTGAGAATAGGAATTGCATAACAATAAATATTTTCCCTTTGGCTGGAAGTAGGTGAAGCTTCCTGTGGCTGCTGTTTCAACAGTCCTCTCCGCGTGGCAGTAGCAGGCGGCCGGGCGCCCACGCACGGGCGGCATTCCGTGGGGCACCCTTGGCTTCCCTGGTAGCCAGAAGGCGGTAATTATGCGGATTCTGAGTTGGAAGGAAGGATGGTGATTAAGAAGTCCCTTGAAATATTATTAATATGGCGTTGTGCAATCATAGTAGTCCTGATGCATGTATCATGGAGTCTTTTTCCCTTCAAATTTCTTTTTCTTTCCCAAATAAACATTCTCCCAGTTTTGTAGGCAACTGTGTATATACAAGTAATCATTTGATCAGAAACCCACTTACATTATGAGGCAAGATATTGTCGTATATTACATGAACACGCTATGAGAAACATAGCCCCTCAGAGATGCTGTAAACTACCATTTAGGTAACAGAAGAAGTGTCGGTCTCTCTGTGACTGCTTTCTTATTTACTGCAACGGCCTCCCTTCCTAAGAGTATGTGGCATTAAAGGAGTTTACTTAGACTTGTGTAATGGCTGTGGAGCTACCATATTGCACATGCTCTTCACATAGTTCCTGCTGATGTTCTGAGATGGTTAAGATGCAGAAGAATATCTCCAACTTCTCTTAACAATGTAACTCACATTCGAAATGGCTTGTGCTTTCATAAGATAAATAACTGTGGAATCAGGTCCGGCATTAGGGACTTTACTTAAGAAGACACCAAAATCTGCTTTTGGAGCCCCCTGCCTCATATGTTACCCTCAAAAGTGAGTTACTATGATCCTTGAAATCCCAAATACTAGCAACTCCTTGGGGTCCTTCAAGAGAGAGGAGTGTTTTAATTAGGTTAAATCATTGTTATCAACTTCATGCTTTTCAAGCTGAGTCTGTCCAGATGTGTGGCAAAGCACAGGATAGATGTGGTATATCATCTTCAAGGGTCATATTTGCGCCTTGAATAATGGAAAACATTCCTATTAAGTTCTTACAAGTAGATCTGGAATAAAATGCAACATTCACATGAATTTTAAGATAAACCATGATTCTTCAATTAAGTTTCCTGCTTTCAGCAGTCTGTTTCATCTTGCATGTTCTAGACAATGTGGGGCCAAGCATTTCCTCTCTTCTGTCTTAGGAGAAATAGTAAGTGGAAAGTCAGAAATGAGAGAAGCACGAACCAATTAGCATGGATTTATTTAACATGAGCGCCCCCCTGTTACTTACAGTAGAGATAACAGTGGCCTTGAGTTTTGAATGGCACACTGTGTTTAAGAGGCCAAGCCCTTGTGTGGTCCTAATAGGGCAACACACTTGGGTCTTTGGACAGAAGGATGGCATCAGGGCTCTGGTTGCCTCAAGAGGGTCCCAGGCAGACTATTATTTCCCAATCTGCTCATGAAATGCCTGAGGTTCTCCTTGGTCTCCAAACTTCTACCCCTGATCCCTTTTCCCCCTTAGTTTGGTTCCTTCCATAATGAAATTATCCCCCAACTACAAAGGAGCCCATATTATCTTGAATTTGAACACTAAGCATTTGTACTTTCGCATTCTAGATCTTGCTCATTTAGGACCATTTTACTCAAGTCCCACCCGTAGAATTGGAGAGGGTGTGGACCCTCTGGTACACATTATTTTTGTTTTCTTTTGGTACACACTCTTATGCCTTCCAGAGCTTCCCATGTGATCTCCGTACCTTGACCTGCCAGCCTCTTCATGGCCTGGTTCCTGCTCTTCCTTTCCTGCCACGCCCACCCTCACAGTGATCCAGCCACGCTGGCATCCCTGCTGCTCCCAAACATTTCAGGTTATTCCATCTCAGGGCCTTGCCTTGCTTCTCCTTCTTTCAGGAATGCTCTTTCCACAGATACCGATTTGGGTTGCTCCCTTACACCATCCACTGCACACCAGGGTTACTTGACTGGTGAGATCTCCCCAATCACTCTTCCGGACACAGCTCCCTGTCTCTCACTAGCCTCTTGCCTTGATGTAGTTTTCTTTATAGTCCTTGTTACTACCTGCTGTGTAATATATTTTTCTATTCATCTATTTGTGGTCTTCCTTCCCCTTTCTTCCACTGGACCATAAAATCCGCTAGAGCGGGGTCCTTATCTTCTTTAGCACGGTATCCCCAGAACCACAAACAGTGCCTGGTTTGCTGTCGGTGCTCAAAACCAACTTGCTGGATGAGTGGCTGAGCTCTGCCACTTTACAGACCTGGTCACTGGGTGCATGAGGTCAGGGGCTGGTCAGTGGCAGAGCCGGTGGGCTGCCCCTCTGACTGCTCCCACCAGGCCACCCAGTTGCATTTACGAGCATGGCAGTCCCCGCTGTCTTTACGTCTCCACTCACCCCTGCGTCTGTCCTGCCTTGTATTATTCTTGGGTTGCTTCATGTGTAGGCCATGCCTCTGTCACTAGTTGATAAGCACCCTGAAGGCCGGTATGATGACCTTTCTTTGGTATCTGTAGTACATAGCACAGTGTCAGTGGTCCAACAGGTAATTAATGAATGCTTATTAAATTCCTGCTTAAAAAAAAATCAATGTTATCTGGAAAAAACATGAATTCTATATATTGAGGCTGGTGGATGGTTTCTGGAATCAGAAATCCCGAAAGCCTTCTATGATTCTTAAAAGACTCTCCCTACTCCTGACCCAACCAGACCTCTCCAGTCTATACATTTTGGAATGAGCAAAAGACAAGATTGCCTCCCTTGGCATTTTAATATCAAAGAGAAATATGTGCCGTAGCAGCATCTGGCAAACAGAGGGTCCCCAAAGACCACAGAGCAGTTGCCAGCTCTGGGTTTTAGAAATGGCTGGCTAGTTTTATTACCAGTTAATAACATTTGTATTTGTGCTTTTGCAAATAACCATGAGAAATTAATCGTCAGGCATGGATGGTGTGAGCAAATTACTGTGAGGGTCCTAGAAAACTAGCTAGGGGTGAGGACTATGGTTCAGTAACTGCATCTAGTATGTGAAGACTGGCAGGGAGGATTCATACTGGGTATGTGGTGTTCAAGAATAAGATTAAGTGGTTCCCAAAAAGAATGCACCTCCTCCTCTCCCCACTGTGCACATTTGCAGGGCTTTGGAGGGAACCCTTTTTCTGTGGAGAATTATCCCATTTCCTTCATCCTGCAAATATAAGGAGTGACTGTTTTCAGCAGTGCCTATGAACTGCTCAGTCTCTGAAAGATACCTTATGATACTGGCTAAGAGGAATCAGGATGCATGAGTTTGAATCCTGCCTCTAGCATTGACTTGCTCTAAGATGTCGAGCAAGTTATTTAAGCTCTCTCGAAGCCTGTTTTCATATCTGTTCAGTGGAAATAAAAATGGTACCAATCGCATGGGTGGTTGTGATTAGCTGAGGAGCTTAATGAAGTGCTTATCAAATTATCTGGCAAGCAGAAAGGGCTCCGTGCATTTTAAATAAGCAAATACATATCCTTGAGTAGAGAAGGGAGGAACCAGCCCAAGCAGCGACTTTCCTGTCTTCAAAACTGTCCTGCTCACCTCCCCGGAGGAATGAACCAGAATCCTCTGGGATATGGCTTCACTCATAGGTCAGCAACCCCGCAGATTTGTTTGTCCCAGCCATTTCAGGCTCGATGCCTGCTGGTAACAGCTTGCCTGGCTTTGTGGTGAGTATGGAGCTAGATATAAACTGCTGGAGCCACCCAGGCCAGCCAGCCAGCGGCTTTCATTGAAGCCTTGGAATGTCAAAGTGGCCGCGATCACAAGGGCAGCCATTTCTGTCCCTAGGCAGAGCAGACCCCCACACGGATCCTTATTGTAAGATTCTGGGTACTGGGGTGCCCTTAGACTGGCAGTTCTGTATGAGCTGGGAGCCAACTGGCTGAAGGCAGATTCCGCGCATACTTCATGCGTATAAAGTGTCTCCAGTACATGGAAGTATTCAATGGTGTCCATTTGGGCAGAGAACTATCCTCCTGTAAGACTGGGTGCACTGGCAGGAGCAGGGCCAAGCGCTGGCCCACGGAAAATGAACCTGTTGCTTGCGATCACTGCGTGCCTCTCTAGGGTGACAAGCTCTTACAGAAACAAAGGCAGTGGCAGCAGAGCGGGGACTGTCCTTTGTGGGAGCTGTAAGTGGCTGAGACTGTTACCATCTGCTCTTCTTGATTCAAATATTTAACAGGAGGTTGAAAACATAGAAATTACTATGAAATTACCAGGTTTTCCCTGAACTTAATTTCTATGGAGGAGGGCGAGGTGTCCCTCAGGCTAAGCATCTGTTTTGGAGACTGCCAGCAGGTGGCGCCAGGGCTTGGTTCTTGTTGGATCCTTGGAGCACCGAAGAAAAGAAAATGCTTGGAGTAGTTGCTTTTTACGAAGATTCTACTTCTCAGGAAAGCTGAACAGAAGCCCTGGCCTTGCATTCCTCGGGTTAAATGCTCTTCTCTTTTCATCAGGCTAAGAACTGAATTTCTTGTCATGGTGTCCTACATTTTCAGTCAGCGATTCTCCAACAGAGGGCTGAGATCAAATGCGCTGCTTCTGATGTTGTCTTGATACAAAGGCTAACATAAAACAGAATCAAGCTTGGAGAGGGATTTTAAATGAATAAGGTTAGAACTTTCTAGCATGTTGCATAAAAAAGAGTAGAGATCATGTTATTTGGGAAATAGCAAATGTTTTGGATTATGTTATTTTTTTCTTTTAAGTCCATTTTCACTGATTTCTGTTGTTGTAAAGCCAGAAACCAACAGAGCTGATGATGCCAGAGATTCCAGCACTTTCTACCAGGCACTGTTTACACTGCAGGGCTGATCGCCTCCCAAGATTAATAAAAATAACCACCACAATGTAAAAACTGCCTTAGGAACTTGCTTCCTATGTCCCAGCACTGTGCTGAGCATGCAACAGACATCATGTCATTCAATTCTTACAGTAATCTTCTGGGATATGTGCTTTATGATCCCATTTTTTCAGACCAGAAAACTGAAACAGGTTCAACACTTTGCCTGAAGTCCTTCAGCTGGTGAGTGGGTGAGCAGGACTGAAACCCAGGCAATCGGACTCCAGGTTCGAAGTGGGGGAGTGGAGCGTGGGGCTTGGGGAATAACTGGGCACCCTGGAGGCAGTGCTCGGTGACTCCAGGTAGCTCAGTGTGCTGAAAGCATATGGTTATAAAAGTGTGGGAGTGATTGAATGTTCTCTGGGGACTCAGCACTGCGCCATGTCCCATGGCTTCTCACAACACGGCACGAAACATCCAAATTCTAGGACCTGCACTATCTGAGCTCTGCTTCCCTCCCCTCTCACCTAGACTGTTACTGTCCAGGTACCTTTCTCTTCCTGGAATTTGCATTTCTACCTCAGGGCCTTTGTACCTGCTGATTCTTTTCCTTCTCATCTGCTGGCTGTTCTTCCTGAAGACTCAGTGCAGATATGACCTCTTTTAGGACCCCTCTAAAAACCACATAATCCAATGAAATTCTTCTGCCTCAAGTTTTCCTTGTCCCATTACTCTCTTTAATTCCCTTCATCACACTTGGGATAACCTCTACTTATCTTCTCAATTAGTTAGTTGGTTTGTTTACCTGGATATTGTATGTTTTCCCTCATGATAGCGTAAGCTCTGCTCTGGCAGTCTGGTTCTGGTTCATTGCTACATTCCAAGAACCTACATCTTTCCAGACACAGAGGAGGTGCTTAATAAGTATTTATTAAATAAACACCATGGGAAGATGTGATGAAAGCAGTAGGAGTCAAGGTCCCATCCACCAGGAAGCTCATAGTACAATTGGAGAGTCCAGGCTGACGTGAAGCAACCAATGGTCGATCCACAGCTAAGGTGGAGGCAGCCTAGACTAGTGGGTAAAAAATGGACTCCGGGGCTTAACTGCCTGTGTTTAAATCCTGATTCTGCTACCCATTAGCTGTGTGACCTTGGCCAAGTTATTTATTTCTTTCGTGCTTCAGTTTCCTTATCAGTAAGTTGAAGATAAGTAATAATATCACTGACCTCATGGGAGTGTAATAGAGATTGAGTGAGTTAATATATGTGGAGTGTTTAGAATGGTGTCTGGCACACAGTGCTCTATAACTATTTGCTAAATAACTGAAGACATTATTAAGCAAAAAGCTGTGGCTTTAGAAATTCTGAAGAATGAAAATGCTAATGTTGGGGAAGTCTCTGCCTCTCTGGCAGAGACTGGATTTGGGCTGAGGGAGTGGGGAGCCTGAGGGGATTCTTGTATTTGGTCTGATCCCTCATTTCTACATATTTATTTGAGAAACATTTATTGAGCATGAGCAAAAATGGTTAATAAGCAATGCCTCCCAGTCCCCGTCCCCACCCCCAACCCCCAGAGAATTGCGGGAATTCACTGTATACAATGGGACCTTTTTTTTCTGGAGAGCATCGATGTTGTTTGGATTTAACACACATAGTGATGATGTGAAAAAAAAGAAAACCCTACAGCCTCTTTGCTCTCTAGCCTTGGTCTTTTTCGTCCTTATGAGGTTCAGGCTCTAGGATGAAGCTCAGCTGGCTCTAGGAGGATTCTACTTGGGAGAAATGCAAACTCCTCACTCTCTCCCCTCAACTAAATCCAACCATATGCATTGAGCACTAACTGTGCAAGGCAGGTGCGTCTGGGGTATAGAGGAGGTAAGAAAAATGACGTCCCTGAGAACATAAGCATCTAGAAGTTTCAAATGAATGGTGGTCCAGGGCCAGCGGTGCAGTGCGTAGGGGACATAGAAGGAACCAAAATGGGGGCAGAGAGAGGATCCCAGTCCCAGGTCAGGACTTCATGCCACAGAGTAAAATGGGCTCGCAGGCCCCAAGTAGAGGTGGCTCTGAGAGAGATGGTGGTATCTAATAATAGCATCAACATTGAAAACAAAACAAAATACTCACTTCTACATCAGAGGAGGGTGGGATTTAGAGAAGGGCTTTGTGGATTTTCAACAAGGTGGGAGATAAATACAAAGAAGCCTTCTCTCAGCTATAAAGGGAACATCAAAACTCCTCTACTGATCGAAGGGAAATAATTACAGTGACATCATGAGTCAAAATTCAGGTCTGATTTATGTAATCTCACACATTCCCAGCACATGGCCTCAGGACACAGTGGCAAATAATAACATTTAATTAAAACACATAAAACAGAAACGTCAATGGCAGCACATGTCAAAATCAATAAAATGCTAATTTCTAAAGATTGTGCTTGCTTGGAGCCAGGAGAGTCGGCAGTGAGGAATTCCGCAACAAAGAGCCCGGTACAAGGGAGCAGCTTTCCATTCTCTGTGGCTGCAGTTGTAGACCTTGGAGATCCTCCAGCTCCGATCCCTCACTCTACAGAAGACAAACTGAGTCCAGAGAACGGATCATTTCATAATGGAATTAGTAGTAGGATAATAGTCTGAATTTCAGACTGGCTTCCTTTATTTCCTCAACACTCTTTGAGTTTTAGAGTTATTGGCAGGAACGCCCTCCCTTACTTCATGGGGGTGCCCAAGCTGATGGAGAAAATCCACCCCGCAGGGGTGCAGGTGCCTCCCAAACTTCTCACAAAACAAGACGTCTTCCGTGCCCGATTGCATCTCAAAAAAGATTTTTAATTGGAACCCTTCGGTGTGATATGTCTAAGTAGAATGGCTTGTTTTGTGTGCCTCCAGGTCCCCTCCCTGTCACTTGGATTGGGCAGAACACTCAAAACATCATCTCACAATCCACTTTCTCTTCTTGCGATGCTTTCTTGGGGGGAAAGGAGGCCTCTGAGGACCTGGACAGAATGGCAAATAAATTCTCCTTTAATCCATTTAGAAAGTAATACAATTCTGTAATAAATAAAATTTTCCTTTTATCCAAATGAGATCACTGGGGTTAAATGTTAGAAACCTGAGTAGGTTGTGTGGGGTTAAGATTACATGGGGTTTTCATCAGTTCCCTGCTCTTGGTCTGAAATTTGGGCACAGAGTTCTGGAAACTCTGACTTTTGAAGGAGTTGCTTAGCATTAATATCTCTGATGAACATGAAACATGGGAGATGCCTGTGTCTTAACTGCATTTGCACACTTTGACTGGTGAGTCTTATCAAGCAGTGACAGTGAAAAACAATCATGTTGGGGGTTTTGGAAATGTGGGATTGAGGCGGTCATGGACATTTAGACCCTAGGATGGCTGATTTCTGCTCAGGACAAGACTCCACGTGAAAATGCTAACTTACCATTGCTCCCAGACCCGAGAAAGCGTATTCCCTCATTGCAACAGGGCCTGCGATCCTTTGGTTCTCTGATTCTCCCCTGGGTGCCTACTGTGTTTAGTACTGGGCAGCGGCCGGGTCTGTGCAGGTGATCTACAACAAGGGCGAACTAACATCTCCTTTTAAGAGCCGGCAGAGTAGCGGTTTTCATTTCCTGAAAAACCAGGAAATGCTTGGCAAATCCTGTCAAACTCAGGGGTTCTCCCAGCCTTTCTACGTGAAAGGGGCTTAGGGGTGCTGATCTGGTTCAAAGTGGGGTGCCTGGAGAGCTTGTTCTGCCGCAGCGCTCGCATAATAATTTAAATTGTCATTTATTGAAAACATATTCTGGTGGATATGATTTATTTAATCCTCAAAACAATCCCTTAGCAGATATTCTGTTATTAACCTCACTGTCCTGATTTCCATTTGAGACACTGTCACTTGCCCAAGGTCATAGAAAAATGGTGATGAAAAGACTTGTGTCTTCTTACTCCGAAATCTTTGCAGCTGACCACTCTACCACCCTGATTTTCAGCTGCAAGCATGGTGTCTGAGACTTAGGTTATATATGGGTCCAGCAGAAGTAACACCTGCTTGGGTGTGGTTGGTAGGATAATAACATGGGTGTAATAATTTATAGTTTAATTTGGACATTTCATGTAAAATGTCATATGTTGTGCTTGAGTGTGATATTGTTATGTTACAGAATTACATACTTATGATTTTGTAATAAAAGATTTGTAATAAAAAGGGTGTTATTTGTGCCAGACCCTATACTTGTTTGGGGTGGCTGATGGAAATTATGGGTGTGAAGAAGTTCTTCCACCAGACTCATATGTATGAAGGTTTTTAGCTGCAGATATTTACCCTGGGGAGCTTTGTCTGTTACTTAAAACACGATGACTCCAAAGCAGCAGTGTGGGTGAATTGAGAATCTGGTGGGAACTATTAGTGATGAGAACATGGAGAAGAGCTAAATGCCTAAATCCTATTACCTAGCAATCAATCAGCTAATAGCACAGGTGCTGTCTATCAAAAGGTGAAAGCTAGGAGCCAGGGAACCTGGTGGTAGAGGAAAGTATCAGGCTTCCTGGTATGTAAATAACCATTTTTCTGTGTTTGTCACAAAGTAAGACCTACAAAGTAGTCTGAGGGGAACCATACTGGTAACTGTGTTCGGAAGCATTAGAAAGGCCTATTAAGGCTGTCCCTGTCATTGGTCCAATAGTTTTAGCTGAGTGAAGAGAATATTTGTGGCTAGTGCTGGACAGAAGCCACTAATAGCTAAAGAAAAATTGGCTAAACAGCTTTTGATATTAGGATAAACTTTAAGTGTAGTAACATTGAGTTAGGAGATTTCTGGATTTAAATCTGTTCAAGTTCAAGGAGAGAGCCCCTGTTGGATTAATGAGTCATTGAAAAGAGTTGATCGGTGAGAAAAATATTTAATCATACATTTGCAATCATACATACAATTCAAGTATTTTAATTGTTAAAATGTTACATGCCAATTATATTAAAATTACAAAAAATCCATTTATTCTACAAGTATTTTTTTAGTACCTACTATGTACCAGAGATGTTTTAGGTACTTGGGATGCAACATGAGACAAAAATGGCTGCCCTTGAGTGACTGACACTTCGGCAAGCGGAGCAGATAGTGAACATAACAATTAAGTAAATTGTGCAGTGAATGTATTAATTAGAAGATGTTAAGGGCTCTGGAAAAAAACAACAGAGAAAGAAGGAAAGGGAGTGAGGCAGGGGAAGGGGCAGATTTCTCATTTACAAAATGTGGGGATAGACCTCTTTGAAAAGCTGACAGTTGCGCAGAGACCTTAAGCAGGTGAGAGAGTGAGCCTCTGAGCCATGGATGAGCAGGCTGCTTCCGGCAGAGGCAATGGCCCGGGCAAGCCCCCGATGCCTAAAAGAGAGAGGGCAAGGGAGAGAGCGGATCATGGCGACATTAGTGAGGTGACAGGGGCCAGGTGATGAGTGAAATGGGGGGAGTGGTGGGGGGGTTTCATTAAAGAGGTCAGATAACCTGCCTTTATGCTTTCGAGGGTTTCTCCAGCAGCTGTGTTAAGACTCGTTCATTGTGGGGATCAAAGGGTAAAAGCAGGGAGACCAGGTAGGAGGCTCATATGCTGATTCGGGTCAGAGAAGACCGTGGCTTGAACCAGGATGGCAGGAGTAGAAATGGTGGGGTTTGCTAGGATTCTGGATAATCTTGAAGATAGCGCCAACATGATTTCTGAGGAACTAGATATGGGATATGTAAGAAAAAGGAGAGTCAAAAGATGACGCCAAGGTTTTTGGCTTCAGCTATTGGATTTGTCTTCGGCTGTGATGGAGAAGAATTTAAGGAGAGCAGATTTGGAGGGTGGTATCTATAGTTCAGTTTTGGACATGTTAAATTTTAGACATCCAAAGGAAAATGTTGAGTAGGCAGTTGGATGCGTGGATCTGGAGTTGAGGAACGAGGCTGGGCTGAGTTATTGGTTATAATATTGAATCTTTATTTTTAATCTAATAACATGTGTCTATCCATTTATTAAAGATTTCTTTTATATGCTTGCCTTGATTTTTATAGCATACATAGGACAACCTGGTTATTAAAGAATGCTTCCACGCCAATGCCTGTGGCCCAGACAGTCTCATCAACTGGGCCTAAGTCTCTAGTGTTCATCTGTAGAGTTTTCCTCCAGCCATCCTTTTTTTTTTTTTTTTTCCACTACTTCTCCTATCTTGCTCTTGCCAAGTCATCTCTATTCCTCGAAAATGTAAACAGGAAACGCATTATTTAAAGTTTCGTGTCCAACAGGCGGAGTGTTGGGCATCGGCAGCTGCGACCTCGGCGGTGGAAGCGGCAATTGATCTCTGCGCAGCCCCGGTCTTGGAAGAAGATGCTAATTAAAGTGAAGTCGCTGACCGGAAAGGAGACTGAGATTGACACTGGACCACAGACAAGGTGGAGCGAATCAAGGAACATGTGGAAGAGAAAGAGGGAATCCCCCCACCGCATCAGCGGCTCGTCTCCAGTGGTAAACAGATAGAGGATGAGGAGACAGCAGTTGATTACAAAATCCTGGGTGCCCCATCCAGTCCTCCGTCTGGTCTGGGCTCCAAGAGGAGGAGGTGGTCTTAGATAGCGATGGACCTTCTCTCCATTTACCTCTTTAACCCTGTCCCTCGTAAGGAGGCATCCTGTCTCCTATCACTCTGTGGGACACCGGAGTGACTGCCCCCTCTCCTGGATGCCCGGTCTTGTGCGTCTACCGGTGGAGACTCGGAAGACCCGGATGCCGTGTTCCTGGCCAAAGGGCCCTCGCTGGCTGCTGGGTTTCAGTTTGGAGGCCTATGTGCTTCCTTCTCCTATGCCTGTGTCCCCGGTTCTCAGTACAATAAAATATAAAAGAAAAAAAATAAAGTTTGCTATCCAGGCATTTCTAAGGGTTTTAATTTTGAGTAGCCAAAAATCAGTAAATGTCCCCCAACATTTCAGAAGGGAATTGGAAAAGCTGAACGTTGACCAACCTCTTTTCCAACACTAGTCATAGTCAGTGCCATTAAAATGGTTTTCCCATTTTGTATCAACATTGATGTGGTTGTTTTGATGCAGTTATCTTGACCGAAGGATGTCTTGATGCCCACTAAAAGCAAATGGAAAAAGGACACAGCACTTGTACTTCTGGGAATTTATCCTGCAGATACACTTGCACAGATGCAAAATGAATTTTATACAAGCTTACTCATTGTAGTACCATTTGTAATAACAAAAGATTCATACCCACAAAAATGCTCAGCCATAGAAGACTGGTTAGTCATATACACATACACCAAATACTATGCAACTATAAAAAAGAATCTGCAGAACAGTATCTATAGCATGTTACTTTTTGCTTTATAAAATGTGGTGGGGGATAATATATATTTTGGCATATGCATTAAGAAACTGTAGGAATTCATAATAATAATAGTAATTACCTGGATGGTAGAAAAAGGTTGATAGAAGAGAGGCAGGGGTGGTGAGAAGACTTTTCACTGTAAACATTTTAATTAAAAAAAAAATCGAACCATAAAAAATGCATTGCCTATTTAAGTTTTTAAAAAACACTCAAACAATATACACAACAGAAATCTTTATCCTGTGTCAGACTCTCTAACTAGCATTGCTCCAGCCTGAATAGCTTCTCTGAACCTTGTCCTGTCCTAGAGGGAAATCTGTGTTTCATACTGTTTTGGTGTCTTAAAACATAATGAAGTTGTTAGGAATATGTAGTCACGCCAACCCTTTCCCCTACCTGTTCCACAGAGACGTGAAAAATAAAACTAACTTGCTCCCCAGATTAAGAAAGCTCTGAGGCTTTGGATTTTCTCTATTTACATTTATTCACTCAACCAACAAGTAGACAGTTACATAGACCCTCTCCCGTGCTGGGCCCTTGGCTGTATTTAGGCAGATCATGTCTGTCCTGGTGAGGAAGACTGATGGGAGAGTCCCCACTGTGGTGGCAGGGCATTGGCTAAGAAGTTGCTGCTGCTGAGAGTCTGGCCAGGGAGGAGAGAGAGGGGAAGTGAGTGACATGCCCTGTGGACACCTCGCCACTGAGACAGTTAGGACTGTGTGTCTTGCCACCATTGGCGGGCTCAGACAGGAACGGTTCACCTGGTCTTGTGTGAACCCTTTTCTCTATTGCCTGAAATGGACTTCCTCTTCAAAGATGTCAGAAGCAGAGAAAGAACTACACCCAGGCAAAATATCAGCAGTGACTTCTGTTTTTCTGGAGGGTATCGCGCTGATTGCCAGTTCTCACTGTGCAATGTCTTGTTGGCTCCGTTTATTTTGTTGCGTTGCATCCTTTCAGCTGAGAGGTGTATTAAGGTGATAGACATGGAAAGCCTCCGCTTTGCTGTTAAATGGTTTGAACTGATAAATACTAATGTTGGGGAATGGAGGAAGTGGCTGAGGACACAGGCAGGCTCTTTTTTTGTTTGTTTTTTTTTTATTGGTGGGTTTTCTCAGGGTATCTTACAGCTGTAAAAAGAGCCTTGCAGTTTTTACAAGTAGAACAATGATGTAATTCCAACCTCTTGGGTCCTTGGCTGCACCAGAGAAAATTTACTTTGCATTTGATGAAGTTATCTTATGTGTAGGAAAATCTGATCTCAGCTTATTCTAATCTGGGGGTATATTACTGTCTCAAAACTGATACCTGATGTCTCATTTTTAGCAAAATAACTTTTGGGGAGTGATACAGCTCCTAATTGAAACACAGTCATGGGTACCACATAGCCTGCTCTTATTTATTGACATTTGGTCAAGTTTGGTTTCCCAGGAACAAGTTGAGTGGTATGGGAGAGGGCAACACAGAGAGGAGACCTAGTACACGGGAGAGAGCAAGGCTCAGAGACCAAGGCTCAGAGACCATGGGGGAGGGGTAGATGGGAGGGAGAACAGGGTGGGTAAGGGGCCAGCGTGGAGCAGAGAGAGGGACAGAACGTGCAGAGAACATAAAAATGTGTGGCAGGGGGGTTGCCGGAAAGAGGTAGGAGAGGATCTAAGGCAAATTTCACTTCCCAATATTGTCAGGGCCTAAGCTTGCTCAGTACTTGGCATAGGAAAGTCTGCATCAAAAGGGGAAGGCAAAAGCTTAATACACGTTTTCTTGTTGGTGCCTCTATGGCAAATTCTTCATCAAGATTTCCTATAGAGACCTTGTTTACTTGGCTGACTTGTATTTTCATTAGAGATCTGGATACTGAAGTAATTAAAAACTACAAGTCACATTTAATATTCTTGGTGCACAATGCAGTCTTAGAGATGCTCACTTATGTGAGAAGTCACATCGGTGACTCTGCCACATCTTCGTGCAGGATTATGGTTGTAGATATCTCTGAAGGAATGAAAACTTAGCCAATTAATTTTTATGATTTGAGGTTACAGTGTTATTCTATGTGTGTAAACACTATGTGTTTGTGTTTGAAGAAAGAGTGATCTTTCCCCTTTAACAGAGGGCTCTTCCATGGCAGTAGTGATAAAGTGGCATGCAATCAGTTGGTGTTGTTTGAGGAAGGTGACTTTGGCTTTTGTTTTTGAAATCATTATGTTCGCCTTTACATCAAAGTTAGAAAGTGGCGCATAAATTTGATTAGTGTCACAGTAACATTTAAATATGCAGTTCTGTGCAAAATTGTGTGCTACTCAGAGAGCAAATCCATCTGCCTGTGCCTCCATCCATCCACGCAGTACACATTTCCATGAGCCAGTTATATCTGGCACTGAGCTGGGTATTTGGGATGTAGCGATGGGCAAGCACAGAACCAGTCTGAGCCCCCCAAAAGCAGTTAGTGGGGAGAGAAATGTTAGTTAAATAAACACAAAAATAAATATATCGTTTCAAATAATGGTGAGTGCTATGAAAAATCGGAACAGGTGTATGAAAGCATATAATAAGAAAAGAGATTTTTAAACTGAGATCTGAAGAATAAATGGAGTTAACCAGGCAAAAAGTGCTTAGGCTAGAAAGTTGGGAAGGAGGGTGTGAAGAACGTTCCAGACACAAAGGAGTTGAGAAACTGAAAGACAAATATTTTTAGAGAGCAAGTCTTTGTATATGACTTTGGCTATGCCATATAACTTGATTGTGTTTTAGGTTTTTTATTTGAAAAATGAAGGTTCTGATACTGGGCCCCTGTCATGATAAATAGCAACTGTCCCGTAATTAATGAAAACTGGAGCAGGCCTTCTGAGGTCTGAAACGAAAGGCGCTGTCATGGCATAAACCCTGCCAAAAGCTACAGCCAAAGGAAAAGAAAGTTAATAACTTGGCCTTCTCCTTAGCTTTAGGCATGCAAGAAGATAATGAAAGTTCTCTCATTATGTTTTGCTTTGTGATGAAATCATAATTGAATTTTTCCGCACATCAGAAGTCGGTGGGATGGCAGCTCTGTCTGCTGGTCTCTCACTGGACTGGACTGAATGAGCCATTGGGCCCACACCAGCTAAGTCCATTGTATGTCACCACACAAATGAAGATTTTGCTCTTTGAAAGATAACTGCTCAGGAAACAATTCACCCCATTACCTTGTGTAAAAAGAATCAGCTTTATTTTTAGGCTGCGATTTATCTGAACAGATGTCCCGAGTCATGCACATATGATGGGAATTGGGTTAATTTGATTTTACCAGGAATTCTTCTGGAAGGCGGGTCAGAGGCAGCCTGTATGGCTCAAGGAGGTCACCCAGGACTCTCCTCGTGTGAGCTGCAGGGGATGACACGAAGTTTAGGGCTTGGTGGGGTTGGACCAGGTGAATAAGTACGGAAAACGAGCCCCAAAGCCAATGTTCATGTTAGAGTAGAGCTCTTAGTGAAGGAGGAGCCTGCAGAGTGGAAAAGAGACTGAATTCAGTCAGCAGAGCCCTGCCGTATGACCTGTGACAGGGGCCAACGGGGCCGCGCGGTGGCTGAGGGTGATGTCAGTTTCATCCGGCTACCGCTGGGGGAGTGAGCAGGCAGAGCTGCCAGCCCCTCAGCTGGAAATGGTTACTGCCCATCTGGGTTTTAGTATTGCCCTTCTGAGGTGCAGCGCTGAGCTGGCCCTCCCTGCCCATGGGAGGGATAGATCCATCCCCGTGGGTGCACTCTCACCCCTGCAGCAGGAATATGGCCAACAGCTACTTCAGTCTCTGGCATCTCAGTCTCCCAACCAATGAACTCTGGGAGCTGTTGGCCAGGCAAATCACAGGGCAGGAACCAGCTAAACGTGATGTGAAGGGAGATAACACCGTGGCTCCTGAACTCAGAAGCATTCATTAACCCAGGGTAATAGCACAAAGTATATGTTTTTCTTTATTTTTTTTCCTAACAATATTTTGCCTTACAGGTTCTATCAGCTAATAGTTCAGTTGATTATAAAGCCTTGGGACTTTAAAAATGATTTTCTTTGACTGCTAGAAGTGAGAAGCTGTCCTTCTGCAGGTTACTGTGGCTCAGGCTAATTTTTGAGTGGCCCTGGTGCTGAATTAGATTTATACTCAATTAAACACAGAGGCTATCTCACTATTTGTCACTCAAAATGGTCCCCCCATCACAAATTTGTGGACATCTTCTTGAGACTTACGGAGCTGAAAGAACTGCTTATTGCCTTATACTTAGGCAAAATCATGTAAGACTATCTTGAGCAGGGAGTCTATCCTTCCATCCACCCACTTGCAGAGTGGCGAGAAGTACAAGCTCTGGAGTCGGACACGTGGGAGTTCAAATCTTAGCTTCATCCTGACTTGGCTGTATAAATGGAGACAAGTTACCTCTCTAACTCTCATGTTCCTTATCTGTAAAATGGAGATAGTAGTCACTACTAACTACTCACTAAATGTCATCAATAGGTTCTGTGACATAAATGAAACAATGTGCAGTGAAACCAACTTTATCATAGACTAATTGGTATAAACAAGAGGTACGTTCTTACGGCACCTCATCAGCATTATAATGAAATGATATTGTATGAACTGACATTATTTGAGGACCTGTTGTAATTTGTTTTGAGAATTAAGTAATATAATAAGTGTACCTTTTCTTGTTCCTGTATGTGGTACTCAAGAAAGTTTTCACTATAATTATCATTCAACCAATATATATTAAATGTCCACCAAAATTGTGTCTGTGAAAGATGCCAAGAAGTTTTAACTGTAGTTGGAGAGAGAAAATATGGGAACATAAACAAACAAACAAACAAACAAAAAACCATGAGTAAAACAAACAAGGTAATACGTAAAATATAATTAGAACTAGATGGGCAGAGCAGATGAAATTTAGTAGGAATTCAAAATTCACTGAAGTCTAGAATGGTCAGGGAAGGCTTCATGGAGGAGGAACACATTAGATTGGGTAGGGGTGGGGTGGAGTTTAGGGTCAGGATTCTACTCATTACCAGTCCCAGACCTATGAATACCCTGGTCACAGAGGATTGATGAAGTGGGCTTGGGAGGTCCCAAGGAGATGCCATTCCCAGGTGACATGTACGATTGGCCCAACTGTCAGCTGCACAGAAGGAACCCTTCCCCCAGAAATATACCATGTCTGCTCCCAGAGGACACAGCCTTTCTTTTGCTGCAGTCACCTACGCTGAAAGAGACATGCGTCTTTTCCCTGACCCATCGTACATTTTGTAAGAGACACAGAGATGGAAAGACCTGAGAACCAATCTCATCTTCTTTCTTTGGACACCCAAACAGGAAGTTCTTGGATTGAGGATGGAGCCAGTACTATAAGATTCGAAATGGTCAGCCTTCCCCTCTGAGGCTGCTGTAGTGTTGACAAAGGAGGGCAGAGCGGTCAGGTACCTTTGCCCATAGCCATGGCTGCTGTGGCCTTGTTGAGTTCAAATAGGGGACAGAATCTGTCATAACCAGGGACTGGCAAATTGGCATTAAAAACCACCCACTTTTTGCTAGAACCATTCTCAATCTCTCTCCTTATACTTTGGCCTCCACTCACAGGGCTAAACTTCTGTCCCGTCTCTTCCCTCAAAGAAATGATGGAGAGAATACTTCTGGGGCCAACTTCCAAGTCTTTTTGTAATGTGATCCTTCCTTGCTGCTAATCTGATCGGTCAATGCCTGGGACATTTAACTGACCATATTTACTTGTAGGCAGGGTCATGTGCCATAAAGGCATGATTCAGACCCTTCAATTCACCACACCCTTTCATGTAGCACCTGGCCATCCTTCTAGCTTGTTCCTTTGGGACTTCGTCCAGCTGGGTGAGTCAGACCTGCGTGCTGCTGTGCGGGTAGGGTCATTCTGTGTCCTGAGATTCAGGTTCAGGGAGGAAGGACCAGGATGAAGGAATCTCATGTCAGCCTCCAGCCTAAGATGTGTTCTCTATCCAGCTCTGACGGTCTTTTGTGCTGGGGTATTGGAGATTGATAACTAGGTACTACATTTTTATTTGTCTAGTGGTCTTTGGTGTAGGCGATTCATCTGCCAGGTCCCCAGAGGGGAAGAGAGTGAGTTCCAGCTCTATAACCATACATTTAAGAACTGTTCCATTCAAAACCCAGTTTCGGGTCTGATAGCCAGAAATGCTGCTTTCCATCTGGGAGTTTTTCACTGTTAGGCAACTGTGGCAGAGAAAAAGCTGTGTGTTCACCAAATTCGTTTTCATGTGCTTCCTTTTGGGGACATGGGAAATTATATTTCCCAACCCCCTTAAAGTTTGGAGGGGACTTGTGACTAGTTCTGGCCAATGAAATCTGATGTGTCACTTCCTGGTTGAACCAGTGAAACATTTCTTTATGATTCTTCAGCTTTTTTCTCCACTGTAGCGACTGTGATGGCCTCATGTTCCAGATGGTGCTCCTACAAAATACTAGGGTGTCCATCGGCCTGGAACCCCAAGTTGTTCCTTAAAAGGGAACTTTCATGGAGAGCTGACAGACACTTAGAGGACTTTGTGTGAGTGAGAAATAAATCTTGGTGGGGAATCTAATGAACAAAATAAATTAATGAACAAAATAGAAAGACTCATAGATACAGAAAACAGGCCAACAGCTCTCGAAATGGAGGGGGCTTATGGGCTGGGTGAAAAAGGTGAAGGGATTAAGGAAAAATACTCACAGACAGTATGGTGGTTACATGAGGGAAAGGGGGTGGAAGGAGGTAAAGAGGATAAAAGGGAGATAAATGTTGTTGGAAGAAGGCTTGACTTAAGGTGGTGAACCCATAATACCATATACAGATGATGCATTAGAATTGTACACCTGAAACCTGTATAATTTTATTAACCAATGTCACCCCAACAAATTCAATAAAAATTTAAGAAAAGAGAAAAACAAACCTTGGTTGGATTAACTCACTGAGATTTTTGTTATTGCAGCAGAACTGAGCTTATTCTGACACAGCAATCTACTTACTAATATTACCTTCCGCAACTGTCAGGGCCCTGTCCACCCACTCTTCCACAGCTAAGACTTCTTCAGCTGGAAGTTAGGATACTTCCTAACCAGTTCCCGACTGCTTACTTCTGATTCCACTTAATCCTGGATTTTTAGGAACGAAATGGAGGGTAGCAATTACTCTACTGCAAGACCTTGTTTTAAAACAGAAAAATAAAAAAAGATCATATATTTGTTTTAGACATTTCTGCTTAATTCTATGTGGATGGCTGAATTTTCTTAACTCTGACTACGCAACAAATGCTTAAAGCTCTTGTTACCAAACAAATGGACTCGTGGAGGTGGGGGAAGCCCAGATGCTATTACCGAAACAACGACCCTCTCGCTTCGCCGGGGTCCCCCGGTTGCAGGTCCTTTGCCCGCCGCCCTTGGAATTATGGCTCTGAATGGCAGAGTTTGGTGAAAAGGAAAGGAACTATTTATTCAGAAGTTACACAGGTTTGATTAATGGCTAAATGTTGCCCTTAAACCTCAAAATCCCTTTAAAACAATCACCAGCCCACACAATCCTGCCTTCCCCACTTTGCCTAATTAAGCCAGTCAGACCTGTCAGGGGTACGGTCCTTCAGAAGGAAAAGAACAGAAGTCCGGGGCTCGGCTCGGCAGGCCTCTCAGCACCATCCGCTGCGTCGCCGCGATCTCCAGCTCTTAATCCCCAACCATGGGGCACCTTCTCCTGGCCCACTAGCAAGAGTCCTTTCTCCCCTCTTTCTTCCCACACGATTTTCACACTCTTCCCCAGAGTCTGTGTCCCTTTTTCTCTCCTGTGGGCCCTTGTCTCTCCTGCAGGCCCTTGTCTCTCCTCCTTCCTCTCCCAGTTACATTCTGCATTAAGTGTTTTAAACCTTCCTGATTAGCTTTGGTGATATGCAAAATAACCCTCTTTGCATATGAGGAATGAAGCTATCCTGTTATTGACATGCAAAATGACTCTCCGAGGCCCTGCTCAAGGCTCCCATCCCCCATGGCGGCCCGCCCTGGGGTGCAGAGAATGTATTTTTCTTGGACACCTCAATCTCCGGGCCCCATCACAAATACCCTTTGGCGGGGGTGGGGTGGGGTGGGGGGGGCGGCGGAGCCGGGGGGGGGGCGGCGGGAGGGGGCCTGGATGTGCCCCATTACACTCTCTTGTCAGAGAAATTAGCTTCTGTGGATTCATGGGTAATCTCATTAAAGAGATTTTAATGAATGAACCACAATATCAAATAGTGTAATAAGCAGAAATCCTGCCCACCTTCCTTACTCAGTTTGAAAGAGCCCCATTGCTCTTGAGAGATGAATAGTTCTTTGGGCCTTTCATCATAGGGAAACTTGGGGGAAGTATTTATAGTCACAGAAAGTGAAAATAGGAGGCTTTCATAGTTTTCTCAGCTTAAAACTTTATTAGTCTGCTAAGGCTGGCATATCACAGTATCACAGACTGAGAGGCTTAAACAATGAAAATTTATTTTCTCACAGTTCTGCAGGGTACAATTCCAAAATTAAAATACTGTCGGAATTGGTATCTGGAGAGGCCTCTCTTTCTGACTTGTGGATGGCTGCCTTCTCATTGTGTCCTCACGTGGACTTTCCTCTATGTGTGTGTGTGGAGACAGGGGTCTCTGGTGTCCCTCTTGGAAGGACAACAGCACTATAGGATTAAGGCCCAACGCTTATGACCTTATTTAATATTTATAACCTCCTTAATAGGACCAATCACTAAAATAGCCACATTTGGGGTTAGGGATTCAACATATTAATTTGTGAGGGCATGATTCAGTCCATAACAACTATTTTGTGAACCAACCATCAGTAATTAGATTGCTTGTCTTCTGCCACTTTAGTGGATTTAGAGGTAGTGAATAATGTGGGGACATTGGAGAGGACATGAGGTGTCACAATGGCTGGAAACTACCTGCACCCATTGGGGGTGCAGTCCTCACATGTGTGAGGGAAGTGTCCACTCGAGAAAGGGCTCCCAGGTTTGCCCGTATGTTCTCCAGGTTTGAAGACAATGACAGCCTTCACCATCCATTGCCAACAATGCAATCAGATGAAATTCTAAAATGGAGACTTAAGAAATTTATTCCCCAGTCTGAAGTCCTTCAATAATTTTCTATTACCCTGAGGATAAAGCACAGTCTTTAATACAGCTTGTCCACTATGGTGTCTCCAGCACCTAGCGCAATGCAAGACATAAAGCACATGCCCACAAATGCTCGATGAGCAAATAAAGGATTGAACCGACACCAGTCTTCACTCTGCGGCTTCCTCTTTGGGCCCTGAGATTAGCAGGCAGCTTGACAATGTTGTGTGAACACCCCAAGTTCTCTCAGTCTGGGCTCATCAGCTAGTCAACTGACAATTCGGTCTTCTGATGGAAGCCTTGAGTCTGTGGCTCCACCCAGAAGTGTATAAATAGGTGGGGTCCACTCACTGCAAGAGCCTATCAAACCACCGCTGATGAGTCTCACTGCAAATAAGTTTCGCAGGAATAAATGGGAGATGTAATGCTGAGTCCATTTCTGACCTTAAGGTATAACTAACCCACCACCACTCACCTTTTTAAAATACCCACTTGCAAGTATAACAATCCAAAGGAAGTCAGCAACTTCTAAAATGTGGCAGATATCACCGTGTCCCTGCCTGTGACTTTCTCTTTCAGATTTATTTCTGATCACATTAAAAATGTTATAGGCTTAAGATTCAAAGAAAAATCTGAGAGCGTTTTTGCCAGAAACACTTTCTTTGAGATTTACACAGTGAGACAAAGCTCTTCTCTTTTAAAGACATTTGTATGATCTCTTTTGTCCTAGCTACTTAAATCCCTTTGGCTCTGTATTCTCATATAGGATTGGAGTAGGGGTGGGGATTAAGTCTGCTCTGGCATTGATGGAAATGATATGTGAAAACCCTGTGCATGAGGGGAGGAGAGACGATCCCCCCATGGGATGCTGGAGGCTGGCAGCAAAGCCAGAAGTCCCATTTAACCACTGGCTGTCAACACGCATCCTTTCCCCTCTCAGCTTCAATGCAAGGTTGTCATGAGTCCCTTCTTAAGATGTTGACAAAGTGTTGCTTTAATACTCTCCTGCTTACATCTGAGGCTTGTGTCTGTTTCTTAGACACAAGAAACACCTCCTTCCTCCCAGGTATCTGATCCCAGGGATCAGGGCACTTGACTTTCTTTTCCTGCCCCAGCCCTTAGGCTGCCTCAGGCTCTGTCGGCGGCAGCAGCTGCACTGCCTGAGGGAGCGCTTCCCTCTGATTACTGGTGACTCTCACTCCTTTTTGTTTTTTTGTAAATTCTTAAACTTCCTTTTAGTGGGCAGCTCCTTGTAGGTGCCTCTCTCTTTTATCAGGACTCAAGGAGATCCTTGTGAGGTAAGCAGGGTTGGCCCCATCTTGGAGGATCAGGGAAAAGAGAGGCCAGGCCACAGGGGGTCACGTGTAAGATCCATGTGCCACACAGACAGTAGCAGACCCAGGTGTGGAACTCAGGGCTAGTCCAACTCAGTATTTATTCCATCCATTTGCTTGTTTCTTTCTGCCCCAAAATGTTGCAATTTTGATACAACTCCCATCTCCTATGAATTCTTCACTTTCAAAGCTCTGGGAGCCTGAGGCCCATACAGAAATCCAATCAGCTGGTGGAATCTGGGGCCTACGGCTTTGACTTCTGACTTGCATGTTCACTCCAGATATTGAAAATCTGCTCCTGTTCTTTCTCTTTTTTCCCAATTCAATCCAAGGCAAGTTCTTCGCTCCCTGCAGGAAGCTTCCTTCAGGCACTGTAACCAACAGGGATCTTTTTCTTCTTAAGGTCAGGTCTTATTTAGAGTTTCATGGCCCTGTTCTGGTTTCCTGGGGATGTCGTAACGCCTCATTTCCTTGAGGAAGTCTCCTTCTGACTTTCCTATAATAACTACGAGAGTTCTAGGCACATTAGGTGTTCAATGAATAAGGTTGCATTTTTACAGTGAAAACAGTATGGATATAAAAGGGCCAGTTGAAAAATGTGATAAACACTCCAACAGCCATAGGGCTTTTAAGCTAGAGTAACCTGTCTCGTCCTGACACCTCAGATGCTCTATTTGCATATATGTTCCTGATTGGCAAAGATATTAAATTAGGGTGGAACTTCGGGTTTACCACAGTTCTGTTTCAATCTTTATTCACTGGAACTTTTTAAAGCAGAATTCAAGATAAACTTGGTCCATAGGTTTAAAAATACAGATACTCGGGTCCCATTCCAGGCCATTGGAGGCTTGCGAAGAGCTCTCCAGGTGATCTTAATGCACATTAAGGTTAAATAAACACTGCCCTATCGATTTCCATTGTATTAAACAGAAGTTTCAGGAAGATTAACTATCTAGGTGACCCAAATGTTTTATATTGAAATGTGTAATGCATCTTATTTGCTAGCCCAGCTCATTTATGTGGTCTCATGATTCTTTGGCTCCTAGCACCTTTTGAGTGCATCACACTGAATATGCATTTGAGTCTTTAAACCAATACCATCTTTCCCAAAGTGTTCAGAGTCACACGGGAAATATTTGGAAGTGCTAAAATGGGATTTCAGTCTGGCTGGGAAGTTTTTTGGATTTTTACAAAGTTATTTCCTTTTGGTTTTCCCTTTCTAGCTTATGCTAACCTTCAATTTTTATGATGGAAAGATGACGAAGAGTTTCCTCTTTCCTACAGCTGTTGTAAATAGCCAATTAGGCTTCATGTGGATTGGTAGCTTATTAGCCTCCTTGGGCTTACTAGTTGCAAAGGTCAGGGCAGTCGAGCTACTATCACCCGGTCAGAGTGTGAATGGCAGTTGGTCAAGAAAGATAAATTGACAAGATGGGGAACAATGCGAGGTTATTATTACAAGAAGTGTCACCCAGCTCATAATGGACCTTAACCAATGAAAAATCACTCAAATCATGACCTAGCCCAAAAGGGAAACAACCCTTACACTTCCAGAATTTATTGCAGCGCTGTGATTGCTTGGCCATTAAAATGTCACCTGCAGAATGAAATAATAGAATGCTGACTTCAAAATGAAATAGTTTTTTAATTCTTCTCAAAATATTCCAAGCATTATTGAATGACCTTTAGGTCTCTGGAAAATAATTATGACTTAAGTTGTCTTTGAGGTGTAAACCCATCTCTCTCTCTCTCTCTCTTCCTCTCTCTCTCTCTCTCGCTTTCTCTCTCCAAACTCATGAATAATTTTCTTAGGAATCAGTTGAGGATCTATGATAATGAGGACTTGAATTTCCAGTTCTGTACCCAGTGCCCCTTATCATTGTATCTCTACTGTGGTTCTGTATGGAAAGGTGGCCTTATTCCAGGAAGATGGACTCCATGATCCTTTGTAATTTTATCTTCCATTTTATCACTTCACTGCAGATAGAAGACTGCAGACGCTCAAATCAAAATATCATATGGCCAGCAGTCTCCACCATGCAGTATCATTCAACTTTCATTAAAATACTTATGACAGCACAGAAAATGAAGACATGGAAAATGTGGAAAGTTACAATGATTATTTAAAGGAACACTGATGGACAACAAATGCTAGAATCTTGGAGGAATTCCTCCTCTATATAAAAGGCAAATGAAGCAGATTTAAGGAATGCCTTATGGCTCACCCTGGTTTTAGATCACGCAAGGGTAATAACTGAAGAATCTAGGGAGACAACACATTTTCCACTCTCTACTGCCTTAGACAGAGACCCAGTGTTTGTATCCACCAGAAAACAGTGTAGTTGCCTTACCTTGCAAATGTGGATCCATTAAATGGCCAAAGTAATCTTTTCCCATCACTTGCCCACTACCTCATTTTTTCTGCAGACATAAGAGAGAGCAATCCCACACAACAATGGGAAGGAATTAGAGATGTTGTTGATTAGAGATTGCTGGTATTTTGTTAGGTGCATTGTCTTAGTTTAGTTTGGGTTTCCACGGAAGCAGACATTGAGACAATATAGCAAATTATTTACTTTGGAAATGGTAATAGGAAAGTGTGATAAGGGAGTAAATAACACAGAGAAGAGAGCGCAGTAAAGAAAAGTTCTTCTCAAGGAAGTTAGCACTGCACTGTAGGTGACTGGAGCCTAATGTCTTTGGGGAACTCTGAACTCTGAAACACGGGCTCCAGGGTTATCCCACCTAAGAGATGAGGGAGCTGGGATATTTATACAGCATTTCCATCAGTTATTAGTTAAAGGCTGCCCCTGGGGATATGGTATGATTTCCCTGGCACACCTGGCCTACTGTGCACAGCAGAGTTGCTCTGCAGGTCAGAGAAAACCCCCAGGCAGATAAATCCAGGTGCAGACAGGCTGTTGTGCTCTGGAGCGTTAAGGATGAGGGGGTCTGAACAAGCCACTGGTTGCATCTGCTGCAGTCCAGGCCTTGTGCCACTCCCATTCCTTGTGCCTCATGGTAGGCTACTCTACACTATTGCTGATTCTTCAATGTCACAAACACAAGAAACAAGGAACTACGACAGGAAGGTTGGTGAGCCGGGTTCTCACTGTTCACTGCTGCCGTTTGTCTCTAGACGTTCATTATGATCTCCTTTCTCTTCCACCCTTTGTAGAGCCCTCTCCCCCTTGGCTAATACGTCTGTGAGTTTAGGTTGTTTGTCTGGTAGAGCAATCCAGGTCTTTATCTCTGAGAGGTTAAGTCCCAGGTTGTGATATATTTCTTCTGTGCAAACCTTATGACCTCGTGGCTCTGATAATACCCCGTCCATAAAAGACAGCGCTTGTTGCACAGTCACGTACTGTGCTGAGATGCTCAGAAGCTGCTTTAGGAGTAGGGAAGAGCTGTCTGCTGCAGATGGCATGGGCTTGATCAATACCTCTGTGGACCTGCATTGTGATCCTCCTCACGGGGCTTGCCAAAGGTTCTATGGAGCCTGGCACCCCAGGATTGTCTGGTCATAGAGCCTAAGCACCAAGGACGCTTGTACAATAACTAGACCTGCTACAGGGCTCTCTCTTGCCCACTGTATACATTTGCTAGGGCTGCTATGAGCAAACAGCACAGACTGACTGGTTTAAAAAACAGAAATTTATTGTCTTACAGATCTGGAGGCAAGAAATCTGAGCTCAAGGTGCTGGCAGGTTTGGTTTCTTCTGAGGCCTCTCTTGCTGGCGGGCAGATGGCTACCTTCTTGATGTGTGCTCACACAGCCTTTTCTCTGGGTATGACCCCTTGGTGTCTCTTTACATGTCCAAATTTCCTCTTCTTATAAGGATACCAGTCAGATTGCCTTAGAGCCTACCCCAGGGACCTCATTTTAACTTAAACACCTCTTTAAAGGCCCTATATCCAAATATAGTTATATTCTGAGGTACTAGAAACATCAATTTTGGGGGACACAGTGCAGCCCATAATACCACTGAAAGCCAATAGTCTGCTATTTACTGGGTTACTGAGCTCACTAATTACTGGGTTAGAGCAGTATTCAAGCGTGGTGGACGCAATCTTCAAAATTTCCAAAGTTCTACCAAGCATGGTGCTACTTTCTTAGTGGTAGGAGGTGGAAAGTACATTAATTTGTCCTTTGGACCTCTTAAAACTTTACTGGCCAAGGCAAAGTTTGTGAGGTTTATCTCCCACTCTCTGATCCACCTGTCTGACCCTTGCATCCAGAGTATTTGCTTCCTGCCCCCTATGCACAATTAAAAATGATATCATTGGTAAAGTGAAACTGTAAGAACTTTTACAGAATATCCAGATGATCAAGAGGCTGCCCTGGTTGGGGTAGCTCAGTGTATTGAGCACCGGCCTATGAACCAAAAGGTTGCTGGTTCAATTCCCAGGCAGGGTGCATGCCTGGGTTGCAGGCCAGGTCCCCAGTTGGGGGCATGTGAAGGGCAACCACATGTTTAGATATCTCTCTCCCTCTCTTTCTCCTTCCTTTCCCCTCTCTCTAAAAATAAATACATAAACATCCTTTTTAAAAAAAAGATGCTGTTAAACTCTTTTGTGATATAGAGCAGGGAGGTTAACATAGCCTGGAAGCATGGCAGCAAGTGCGTATTTCTGTCTGTTCCAAGTGGTAGAAAACTGCTTTTGGTCTTCTTTTTGAATGGGGGTTGAAAAGAACACATTTTTCAATTCAGTAGCCTCATACCAAGTGCCAGAGACCATGCTGATCTCTTGTAGTAAATAAAGATTCTACATCCCGGACAGTTGCTGTGGTTGGGTTAATACTTGGTTAAGTTTGTGGTCCCCCATCAGCAGCATGACCCACTTGGCTTTTTGAGGGGATAGACTTTTGAACTAAATAGAAAAATGATGGCTATTACCATCCCAGGCTCCTTCAAGTGTTTGAGAGTAGCCCCAGTCCCTGCCATTTGACCTATGATGGAATGTTGCTGCCGATGGTCTTCTTGGTGGCAGATGGGGCCATTTCAAAGTTTTTCACCTGCTGTTCCTATAATGCATCAGTCACTTGTTATTTTAATAGAGGGAATTTAATATAAAAATTGTCAAGTAGTTATTGAGAGAACAATTAGAAATGGCAGGTAGAGGCTACCATTCTCATGTGTGGGAGGCAGGAGAAGCTGGAATTATTCATACTTAGAAACTTGGAGTAGGAGCTGAAACTCAGGCTTCTGAAAAGGGCCACTCCTCCGCTTTTGCTGATGGCTCTGAACTAGATGGAGGGGCCCGGGAGGCTGTGTTCAAGACTCTGAGGAGGAGGGCCAGCTGGTGCTGGAGTTTCTGAGGGTCACCATGAGGCTGCAAATGTTTGAAAAACTGCAAACTGGATTCAACCGCCGTGACTGCAACAAATTGCCAATGTCAGAGTGAGGGAGAGACTAAGGCGATGTTGATAGGAACATGAAGCAAATAAAAAGCAAAAGTATCCTTATCCCTCTGGGATGTCCTATTGGCCGAGTCAAATATAGAGCCAGCTGGCAAAGCAGAACTGTAGTTTGTAGAGCCCGAGCCCCAGTATCACAGGAAAACATAGAGGGGGGGGGGGTGGAGTGGACATTGAGAGTCTACAGTTTAATAACTAGCACAGGGTTCTCATTCCAGTGGCTAGGCCAACCAGTATGAGGTTCTACCAATGCATATTCATCCAGATTAAGCACTCAAAAACCAGGGAAATGAACCAAAACACAGAGAGGGCCTACAAACACAAAGGGTCTCTAACAAGGCAGGCTGGGGCCCAGCCTCCATTATCACCTGGCCTCCAGTGCCTCCTCTGTTATATGAGAGCCCTGATGATATTGTGAGCCAGTAAGTGTTAGTGTCAGCTCATATTCTATATCCAATTGCCCTTGAAATATGGATATTCTCATTTCTCTGGTGTATAATTATTCAGGTAAAGGGCTTTGTGGTTAGGGAAGGACTGGTAGAATCATTACTGTGTACACTTGCTGTGGCATTGCAGAGTTCTCCGCAGGGGACTCAGCCACTTCCTCAACTGATTTTCTTTAGATCTGAGAATTGGCTCAGGTCTGAAAACCGGGTGAGTGATGATGAACTTCCACTGGGGTAGCTGACGTCAACTTTCTGCTTATCTACTTTTAATCTCTTGTGATTATATAAATCAAACGATATGCTCTTGGTTGATGATCTATCTTGTCCTCAAGAACACCATGACGACCCCTGTGATCTTGCTGTCCTTGATGATAATGATGGCCCACCCTGGCTTCTGATGTACTCCTCTGCTCTACATCCCCACTGACATTAGGGAGCCTAATGGTTGTCCTCTTTAGGCTGGTGTTGGCAGCATGAGACACTAGAGGTACTTCTAATGTCCGTGGATCTTCTTCAACCTGTATCCTAGTCTATGACAGGGCAGAGTCTATTAATTCTTATGTTATAGCACACTGTAGGCTATTGTCACTCTGCTAATCAGAACGCTTGAATTCAAATCTCAGCCCTGGAAGTTACTTGCAGTATGATCTTGGGCAAGTTGCTTAGTATCTCTGAATCTCAGTTTCTCTTCCTATAAAATGGGAATAATAACAGTACTTACCTTGAAGAGCTGTTGGATGGATTCAATGGGGAAACACCTAAATTGCTTAGGAGAATGTCTTGCATATCCTAAACCCTTAAAGAATATTAACTACTATTCTTATTAAAATAAAAAAGAAAAAAACATGCAGGAATGTTAACCATTATTATTCAACATCATTCTAGAAGTAATAAAAAGCAATTAGAAATAAAATAAGGGAGGTCAGATATTAGAAGAAAAGAGAAAATTGTCTTTATTTATGGGATTGTGTAATTGACTACCTGGAAAACTCTTCAGAATCAATAGCAGAATAATAAATGGCCCCAATCAATAATTTTAACATTCACAATAGCCATCCAAAATATAAAAGAATTATGAAAAAAATCTTGTAAGAGTCAAGACATTTATAGAAAGGAAACTACAAAATCTTAAAAGCAGCTAAACAAATGGAGGATGATAAGTCTCACTATTATAGAAATAACAATTCTCAGAAAATGAACTTATAAATTAATCACACAATTTCAATCAAAGTCCAAAAATTATTATTCTTTTTTTAAAGAGAGGGGAAGGGAGGGAGAAAGAGAGGAAGAGAAACATTAATGTCAGAGAGAAACATTGATCTGTTGCCTCTTGTACATGCCCCAAACCCGCAAGCTAGGCATGTGCCCTGACTGAGAATTGAACACTATGTCCACTTTTTTCTTTTCAGTATCAAGTCAACAAGTTATCACTTAAAAATTATAATACCCAGCCATGGTAAAGGTGTTGGCTAACAGGCACTTCCATATATAGGTGGGGAAAGGTAAATGGCTACATCATTTCTGAAAGTTTTGATATTATGACTAAAAGTGTTAAAAGTATGCCTTATAAAGTCCATTCTGAAGAAATCAACAGAGTTGTGGCCAAATATGTATGCAAAAAGATGTCCCTCAAAAACTTTTTATAATAGTGAAACAATCTAATATATACAATCAAAGTGGATTTTTTAAGTTGTGGTACATTCATAATACTGTATAGCCATTAAAAATCAAATTTACCATCTCAGAAAAATATTATACTTTGCTGTGACAAAAGTAATGTATAAAATTAAATATATAATATGATATCAGCTTTGTAAAATATATGTGCATATATTTATGCATGTGTTAAGAGAAAAGATTAGGACATAAAATGTTAACACTAATTACCTCTGGGTGTGGGATTATGGGTAATTTTTTCTTCATACCTTTCATGTTTTTCAAATTTTCTGCACTGAACATATATCAGTTTTGCCTTTGGAAAAGGGAAAAAAGTATATAAGGGAATAATGAAGGAAATCTAAGGGCTCTAAGAGTTGGCTGACCTCTGCTCTTGAGCTTTTGGTTGCAAGTTTATACAGTTCTAGAAAAACAGAGAATATAGCAAGTATATAGTGTAGCCCAGTATTGTGACAATGTCTTATCCAATAACAAAGAAATATTTAAAGCCTTCTGAGATTCTAGGTTACTCTTTTAAAAAGTTGCTTTTCAATATAATCCTTACTATTCAGAAGTTCATTTTGCTGTCAAAGGGATGACTAGTTACCCACCAAAGTTGATATTAATACTAATTTTTATCTTCTCTAGCCAGAAGGAAAAAATGGAGGACAGCGGCCATTCTTCCCCTCCTGCCCCACAAATTCGTCCTAGTACAAGATTACCCCCAAGAAGAAGGATTGAAGGGCCTCCCATTTTTGACCCCATTCACAATCCACGCTTAATTTTTTCTTCATTTTTGGTGATAATCCAAGGCTATCCTACCAAACTCATATTTTCTCACCAAATATAGGCACACTGCCCACCAAGAAAGGATGGCTTCGGCAGTGGGAGCTGTTTTATCAATAGTCTGAGTCCCTGGAAAACAATTTAAACTGGCTGTAGTATTTCATCAGAACGGTTCAATATCAGTGACTGGTAGGCCTCATGGTGGATGGCATATCCATAATTCATAATGCCATCTGAATTGGAGAGAGGACACACTGTCATCTTAGAATCCTTATTAAAGAGGAAGAGGAATCTTAGAACATGCTTAAAAGAAGTATAGCTGAAGCCACTGTTACAGTTGGATTTTATCTTTATAGGGATAGAAAATACTAAATCAGTGACTTCAGATGCTAAATTCTTCTACAATACAAAGGAGAAGAGTGAAAGGCTACCACTAATTCATTTTCCTCCGTGGAGTAAACTAGGATGACTAATATTGTTTTAATCTATGCATCCAGCGAGACCCAGGATATTGAAATATAAAAGCACTTAAACACACACTGTTATGGCCCAGGGCTGTGAAGAACTGTTTTGAATTAGAAAGAGCTGAAAATATCTAGAGAGATCTGCCCAACAGCCCAGCACTATAAATAGTCCTGAGTGAGCCTGTCTTGTAGCTCAGGTTGGCCCAAGGCCTGAACTCCTCCTTGGGGACTGAGACCCGGGAGGAATGTGGCAGAAATGGAATCTGGTCATTGTCTTACTGCTTCCCTGGTCATTATAGTTTTCTCAGGGACAGCCTCTTGGCTGTCAGTGAACGTTTTATCTCCTCTTCTCCCCCATCTCTGCCTTGCCCTTCTTCCTTCCATTTCTAAAAAACAAACGGAACACCTATAAATCCTCAAAAACAGAAATAAGTAAAACAAAGCTTTCCTAGACACTTTCTGGAGTGAGTTACTAAGCACTGGAGATATACAGCCTAATTGGTGGTGACTTTAAATTCCTGTGTCAGGAACCTCTGAATGGCTTGTGGGCATGAAGGAATGCTGTGAGGAAACTGCAATAATGACCCCACATTTCTCGCAGTTTATCGTCTGTCACTGTATCATGATGCCCATGTTTTGGAAGGGGGAATGCAGCTCCAGGAAGCGCCACAGTCAGTGATCGATCACAGCAGTGGTCTGTCAGTGATAAGCAGACGCAGACCCTTGTCCATTCTTATTGCCGTCGCTCTGTGAGATACGCATCTTGAAGAGTTTACTGAGAAATTGTGCTAAGTTCCTTTGGATCATTATGATTTTCAACCTTTTTACCTTTATTGTGACCCTGTTTCACATATTGTTGATTAGATGGCCCAGTAAGTTAGTGCGAGGTGTTCAGGAGGCCCCGGCCATGGATTTGACCATTAGTACCTGTCAGTTTGTCTTTAGATGTAGTTTATGTACACATATACCAACACTTAATATCCACAGCTGGGTGTCTTGGTCACAAGGGGGAGAGATAACAGTAGCTTCTGAATGCTAGGAACCCAGCACTCTGTTATGCACTTAAACTTTTCTAATCTTTTCAGCATCCCTATGAGGTAGCTTCTATATTATCCCCATTTTAGAAATGAGGAAACTGAGACCTTGAGCGGTTATGTAACCTTTCCCAAGGTCCCACAGCTTGCAAGTGGCAGAGCCTAGACCCACAGCAGGCTGTCTGACTCCATGGGGCATGCTCTCCCGCACTGCACTACACTATAGGCTGTGAATGGCATGGGCGGTCTCATCCCCCCCAACCAGCGAGCCTGCTCCTAGGCTGAGCAGTTCCTGAGTTGAGTTGACAATTGGGCTAAGGTTGGCTGCCCTTCTCTTTCAGCACCTTCCTTGTTCCACCTCCCTCTCTCTTCCTTCTCTTCCAGTTCTTCGCTACTGCTTGAGAAAAGCTTCCTGGTCCCCATTCCTCCATTGACCCAGGTCTCAATCCTGTTTAGGAACTGCCTGGTCTAGGGTACTTTTGACCAATGATTCTCGAACCTGGTTGATCATCAAGATTAGTGGACAACTGCCAAGTAAAAAAAGCAAACTTCTTGGCCTGTAGCTTGCGATGCAATAGTAGTTCTCCAGGTTATGCTGATACTCCCTCAGTTTGAGAACAAATACCATAGTACACAATGGTCATAGTCCTATTGTGATGGGAGAGAAAAAGTTTAAACCTGGCTGAGCACAATTTACTTCACCTGCTTCCCTAAAGATAAAAACTGACCTACAGCACTGGTGTCTTGGCTATTGAGAATAGCTGTGTTCTGCTTCCATGAGTTTCAAAGGGTCAGTTTTAGTGCCTTGACTTTGGAAAAACATCGTATTGGCTTACATGAAATGAACGTGTTCTTGGTCTGTGAAACTTCCCCTGGTCTGTTAGCACTTTGAAAGGGAACTGGCACTGGAGCTGGAACTCAGTACACAGCTACCGCAGATGGTGCCGAGCTGTTAGGAACAGTAAACATTTGTTTAGCCAGCCCTCCAAGGGCCTCTATAAAAACAGGTAATTAGACAAACAATGTAAATGATTTTTAAAAATTAGAGGCAGTAACGGCCATGCTTTTCCCTTTTAAATGTCTTTACCTTTAAAATAAAGAAGTTCAGGAATTCATCCTGTTTGGAAATAATGTATCTGCCCTCACAGGCTGATTTGCAGCTGCTTCTGGTAAAGATGATTCTGCTGATTCCTCGAAGACTTTTTCCAGAAACAAATAGTTTCTCCGAGGTTCCTTTAAGTCTTCATTACTTAGGCCTTGGATGTTATGGTAAATTTTTCACTTGGATCAGCCTGGGCCACGAATCGCAAATCATGAGGACTAGAAACTGTTTATTCGTTAAGTCAAGAGTGTCATGGACACTTTATGAATCTTAGAAGAGGATTAACCAGGGGGGTGGTGCAAATGTCACACTAAATCTTGCATTTTAACTGTGACAGTTAACAATGAGAGTGAAACAATCTGAATATATAAAGAAGCTGGAGATTATCTGCCAAGGGCTTGCAGGTCTCTTCCAAATTAGTGATAGAAAAAAAATCATCTTTCTCTCTGCAGTTAGAAATATGAGAGAGGGAGGGACATCAATCTTCCATCATGCATAAAAAAAGTGGGAAACATCTGTTCTGCTTTCCCTCAAGACAGGATAAGGGCGAGTGGGCTTGCATCGCGATGGAAGGCATTAAAATTAAACTTTAGGAAGAACTTCCTCATAGGAGGTGTTCATAGGAGGAAGAATAAATGAAAAAGAGTCTGCAGCAACCCGTTGATTACAATTAATGGGGGAAAGAATGTATATCTCGTTTTGACATTCAATATGTTTCCTAAATTGTGCTGAGAGACGGGCGGCATGGGTTTGAAGGGCACTGGAGCATGCCGCCCCGATGTGCCTCTTCGGCATGATTATGTTGAGCTGGAGGCAAATGAGAAGCAACAGATGCAGAAAGAAACCTTCTCAGATCTTTTCTTATCTGAGGAAAGGCAGCCATTCCTGAGAAATGAGGACTGCCATAAACCTTCTCTCCTGGGGGAGCCTTAGAGCCATAAAGGAGACAAAAAGTCAGCATTGGGATGGGTCTGCAAACAGACCTTACTAAAATAACCTTTATTTTCCATTAGTTTCCCCCATTAGGTTCTGGTCACTTTCCCAGAATTTGCCACCCCTAGTCCCAACCCTCCTTCCTATTGTCTTGTCATGTCTTCACAATTTATCAGTCTTTATTAAACCTCAGGCCTATCTGCTTGTGGGGGGTGGTCTCTGCTTTTATATGAAGTCCTCCATATGCATATGTAATAATACCCTTTTTCTCTTACAAATCTGTCTTTAGTCAGTCTAAATTGCAGGGCCCCAGACACTGAACCTAAGAAGGTAGAAGAAAAAGGTTTTTTTCCCCCCCTCCCTATGGATTTATGTGAAAAGAACAACTGTAATAGTAAGAACAAGATTCTTTTTAGACACAAGGACCCTCTGGGATAGAAGATACCTGTGTTTAAATATCACCTCTACCACTGATTGGAGTGAGCTATTTAATTTCTCTCAAACTTAAGTTACACTTATGTGAACTGGGAACAATAATATTAGTAACACCTCATAAAGTAGCTATAATGCGCGTAAAGCACTTAAGTATGAGACATCTTCTATCTATCTACCTATCTTTCAGTGTTCTCCATACTTCTGTGGTTATGGATTAGCAATCACTACTATCTTAAATGGCTTGCATGCGTTTCTGTGTAGAGACAGGGAGAATAAATTGACAAGCATCTTGAGGTTCCACTGAGCCCTATGACTTCATAGTCCTGTGAAGATTCTAATGATTATTCAGTTTTATGCAAAGGCAAAGCCCGGTTGTCTCCTTGATCGTTCAGAAGGAGGCTGAGATAGGAGACACTTGCATACAGCTGCCTAATCATATTAGACCACTTGACATTTTGGAGGAGGAATAAGTTGATAAACGAGGAGGGCTGGTCAGTGTCATGGTTATTAATGAGAAAACCTACCTTCCTGATGGTAATGAATTCTGATGAGGGGAAAGAAATCACCTCCGGGTAAAACCTGAAAATGTGCAGTCACTGCCTGGTTTTGCCTCTGCATTTTCTCAGGTTGGTGTCAAAGAGGAGACTCAAGACTTAAACCTGGATAAAGGTCATGCAAAGAGGAGCCCTGGAGCCGCGGTATCTGAGAGTGTGATTTAGGGCAGAGTCACAGAGCTTATTCCTGGGCTGGCTTTTCCTGCCAGCCCTTCAGGGACAGGTCAGAATGTCAAATATAGGCAGGAGCTTGGCCTTGCCAAGATATGGTAGGAAAATTCTGCAACTAAAACCCCCGCCTCTAGCCATTTCCTGACACGACGTTGCACGTAAGTGGAAAAGGCAGGAAGATTTCCTGCCATGAAACACCTCTGAACATGCCCCTCCATGTGGTTTAGGAGGTGGTCCTAGCAAATGTGCAAGCTTCTCTGCTGCTAAAGATAAAGAAGCCACTAACTGAATATTATCCAACACAAGCCACAGTCAGCTGGGAAGGTGCACCAGGAGTTAATAGCTGCAGTCTTCTGCCTCTAGAGAAGCCTGCTTTCATTCTAGGTCAAATATACAAAGTTCAATTTTATTTCTTAGTCACCTTTCCTGATAGTGCTAGATCCAGACTTCCCAAGGTGAAGATTGAGGTGCTACTTATCTGTACTTTGTAGTTTTTGAGATTTGCTCTGTTGTAGAAATACTGCCCAGGGAAATGCAGAGAAGGTAGTCTCTTTGACACCAGTCCAGGAAAATGGATTTTCTAAGAATTAGGGTTTTAACATGCTGCAGTCTTTGTAGGTCGGTGACTGCGACCTACATCTTATTTCTTACCCCTACCTCAGCCAAACAGGCCTGCTCTGTTCCTTCTGCCAGCCTGCCCACTCCTAGGAGTTTTCTGTTTAATTCTGGGAAACCTAAGAAAAGGATAAGCCTTGAAGCGAATAATGCGTTGAAGTTTCCTGGGAAGGGGTTGTCTGAGGAGTGGATCTATGGTTTGAGGGAAAGATGAAAAAATAGAGGCAGGCTCTTCTTTCCCTCCTAGAGCCAGCCACTTTGGTCCAAGAACGTTATGAACTTGGTAAGTAGATATACTTTTAGATGACAGTCCTTCTATTTTAGAAATGGATTTGCTGGCTGCTTTAAAATCAGCATAGTGGCACACCAAGTAAATCAATGAAAAATACTTTGTGTGTCAGTTTGTGCCAGGGATATATAAAGTTCTCTTAGAAATTATCAAGGGTAAGAAAGTAACCAATTTTCCCTATCTGGTGACACTAAGACTATCTTTGAGGTACTGCTGTCCAGTTTGCAGTTGTCTTCCTGCTTCCTTAAATGATACCTATCTTCTGCGTGGAGGGAGCCCAATGAAAAACAGTGGTTGCTCATCTCCCGATGTTTGCCCTCCCAACCTCTGCTCCCAAACACACTGCCCTCTGTAATGGCGGCTCACTGGGGCACTGGGCTCTATATACTGTGGGTGTGTGTATCTCTGTGTGGGTGGAGGAAAGTATATTAGTTTCCTAGGACTGCTGAAACAAATTCCCACAAACTGGCAGTTTCAAATAGCTGAGATTTGTTGTTTCACAGTCTGGAGGCTAGAAGCCAGAAACCAAGATGTCCACAGGGCCACGTTCCCTCAAAGGCTGGTGAGGGTCCTTCCTCACCCCTCTGGGGGTTACCGGTCTTTGACATTCCTTGGCATGTCTCCGTCTTCACTTGGCATTCTCTCCCGTCTCTGTGTCTGAATGTCCTTCTCTTTTATAAGAACACCAGTCATTGGATTACAAACCACCCTACTTCATTATGACCTCATTTCAGCTTAATTACATCTGCAAAAACCTTATTTCCAGATAAAATCACATTCACACGTTCCAGGGGTTAGTACTGGACTGTATCTTTTTGGGGGACACAATTCAACTCGCTCTAGGAGATATTTTTTGGAAACCAGCATTCGACCCTAGTTTCCTCTCCGCTTTGTCCTGTATTACAGGGACGGAAAACCTGAGAACTAGAATGTGCGGGATCCCTGAGTTCTGGGGTTCTGATGTATTTTCCACCAGTAAGAGGCACATGGGCAGTCAAACTGGTATCGCTTCTGTTTGCATTTACCAAAGCACATACAGGCTTTGAAAAATGGCAGATGTGAGGTTCTGCAAAAACTTGTGAATGTCCTCATGCATATTGTCTCTTTCGGTGCTATAGGAAGCTGAGGTCATCAACGATGGTTTTCTGAAACTCTTGTAATCCCAGGCTTCTTGGGAACGAATGACATCTTTTCCTGACCTTTGCTTCCATCCATAGTCCGTAGCTTTGCCAACAATTTTGTAAGCCTCCAGTTCCCTGAACTAAATCTCTCCATTGAGTACCTTGAGTGGTTCCTGTTTTTCTGACCAAGTCCTGATATATGGAGCGTGTGTGGTGGGGGGTCGGGGGGGCGTGGGGAGGTCACGCCTTCCTAGGGAGTCGCCTCAGAATCTCTAAAGGCACACACACCTACGTAGTTTTAATCCTGTCTGTCTGAATTTCCCTCTCAGATTACTGAGGTGGGGGGAAACACCTTGCCCTTCACTGACTGTTGAAAATCAGTGGTATAATGATTTTGGACTTTCATACTGTGCTTTAAAGAGAGACAGATGAGATTTTTCTGGAGAAGGTCACATTCTTCAGGGGCCAGTGCACTTCATAACGTTACATTACAGTTAAGCCGTCTCCATGGACATGGACAACAGTGTGGTGGTTGCTGGGGCAGGGGGCTGGGGGGACAAGGGCACTAAAAGGTAATGTAAAAAAATACAATAAAAATTTATTAAATTCAAAAAATCAACAATCTCTAACACTGGGGCAGTCTTCTGCCTCTAGGCAAGAGTGCATAGAAAAGAACATGCATTACTTTTTCTGCTCAAAAACCTTCCTGACTCTCCACTGACTGAGGAATTAGGCACAAACACCTCACCTGACATTCAAGGCCCTTTTACATAGTCCCCTAAAATATGAACTCCATTCAGACAAGGACTTCCACTGTTCCATCCTCGCCACCTATAACTCATGTAGCAACTTTTTAAATAATTTTCGTAATGTACTTTTCTGAATATTTCTCTCATTGTTTACCTACAGCCCTAGAGACTGCAGTGAAATTGCAGTCACCCAGCCCACCATCTATCCTTTATTTTGGCTGTACATTTGCCCATATTGTCACCTCTCTTTGTAATGGCTTCCCTCTCCCAACCTCTTCCTTTGTTGAAATCCTGACACCTTCTACAAAGTGTCTGAAAAACTGCCCCCTCCACAAAGGCTTTCCTGCTCTGTATCTTGATTGGATGACATCTCTCTTTGCTTTGACCCCTCAAGCACTTTTTTAAAAAATGGAGACATCATTGACATATAACATTGTTTTAGTTTTAAGTGTACTCTCAGGCACTTAAAATTAATAACTTCACTTTTTAGAACAGTTTTAGGTTTGCAGAAAAATGAAACAGCACAGAGAGTTCTCGTACACTGCCCCTCTGCACCGTTTCCCCTATTCTTATAATTTCTTGCGGTTAAATACACATAAGATAATATTTACCATTTTAATAATTTTAGTGTCGATTTCTATGGCATTTTAATTAAGTGCACTCACACTGCCGTGCAGCTGTCACCAGTATCTATCTCCAGAGCCTTTTGATCTTCCCACTGAAATCTGTATCCATTAAACAATAGCTTCCTATTTATTCCCCCTTCCCTCAGTTCCTGGTGACCTTGATTTTACTTTCCGTCTCTATAAATTTGCCTAGTCTAGGTAACTCACATAAGTGGAATCAGACGGTATTCGTTCTTTCGGGTCTGGCTCATTTCACTTAGTGTAATGTCCTTAAGGCTTATCCACGTTGTAGTGTGTGTCAGAATATCATTCCTTTTTTAGAGCTGGATAATATTCCGTTATATGTAGATATCATATTTCATTTATCCATTCATATATTGATGGATATTTGGGTTGTTTTCACATTTTTGACTATTGTGAATAATGCTGCGATGGGTATGGATGTACAGATATTTATTCAAATCACAGTTTTCAATTCTTTTAGGCATATACTCCAAATTAGGATTGCTGGACCATATGGTACTTCGATGTGTAATTTTTTTGAGGAAACTCCATACTCTCTTCCATAGTGGCTATACCATTCCCCTCAGCAGTGCTCAGTCTCCAATTTCTCCACATTTTTGTCAACACTTGTTATTATTTGTTTCTCATATTATTAACATCTTGTATTACATTCTATGGTACATTTTTTACTGTTAAGAACCAACACCAATACATTATTACTGAAGAAGGTCTACAGCTTCCATTAAGGTTCATTCTTTGTGATGTACAGTTCTGTGGGTTTTGGCAAACGCACAATATCATGTTTCTACCATTACAGCATTATACAGAATAATGTCACAGCCCTAAAAATTTGCTGTGTCCCACCTATTTATTCCCTTCTCTCTGAACCCCTGGCAACCACTGATCTTTTTATTGACTTTATAGATTTGCCTTATCCAGAATGTCATATAGTTGGAATCATATAGTATACAGGCTTTTCAGATTGCCTTCTTGCACTTAGCAATATGAACTCAAGGCTCTTCCATGTTTTTTAGTGGCTTGACAGCTCATTTCTTTTTATTGCTGAATAATATTCCAATTTAAGGATATTTTACAACTTGTTTATCCATTCATCCATTAGAGGACATCTAGGTTCTTCTAGTTTTTGACAATTTCTCATGCACTTTTACCTTATTATCATACTGTAAATATTTTGCCTGCTATTATAGTTTTTAATGTGCAAGTTTTACCAGTCCCTACCTCCTTCACTTTATGAGATGACCCATTTCCTGATGGCAGAACCCAAAGTCTTTTTCACACGATTAGGCATAAAGCGGTGACAAAAGGGCCTTGCCCATACAAGGAACTCAGCAAATGCTGTGTGAAGTGAATACATTTTTCGATTTCTCTCCCTGTTAGACAACCTGGGGCCTTCAGGGCAGTGTTTGCATGCTCATGAGGGTTGCAGGCCTGGTTAAGACAGCTTGTCACAGCATTGGTAAGACTTGTCATCATCTATTCTTTAAGTGTTAGCTCTGCTAAGGTTGAGATAAGTCTCTCGTACCAAAGAAGTGATCAAGATCAGCTTTTGGTTGAGCCTCCTTGATATTTGTGGGGCTGGCCTGGTAGTCCTAAGAGGGGCAAGAAGTAAGAAAGCGGAGTCATGTGGAGTTGGCAGCTTGTGCACGGTGCCCCTGCCTGCCTGCGGAGACCCAGAGCAAGACTGCAAATGGAGACCCACTTCCGGTGCCATCCCTAGTTCTATCTGGCACCATAGTTACAAACAGGTGAGGACATGCTACTCTGAACATCCAACCTCCATCTACTGCCCTGACCACAAAGAACCTCCCCTTGGTCACCACTCAAGCCTATGGGTATGCGCATGAGCAGCAGTGGACTTTGCCCTTAGGAGGACACAGCCAGTGAAAAGGCCTATAGAGTTCTGGAAGTGGGCTCACATCCACTGGGGCAGGGAATCTAGCATACCTCGCTTGGGGTATGGGCTGAGAGGGGAGGCAGGAAGTCCTTGTGGGCACATCCCCTTAGCTCTGTAACCTCCTCATCCAGATGAAGAAGGGCCAGGGCAGGGCCTTTCAAAGTAGAGGGTCTAGGGCAAGGGCCGATTGCCCAGGTCTAAGGTGAACACTAAAAGACACTGAACTGAGGTGCTCAGGCCAAAAAATGGGCCAAACTCGGGACAATAAATAGTGGATCAGAAATTAGTACATTATCTCTTTAGATGTAAGAAACATCTATAGCTTTGTGTTGTTGTCGTCATTGTTATTATTATTATTATTTTAATCAGTGAGGTAGAGAGTTTTCTTCACAGATGTCACCCTGCAATGTGAGTGGGCAGTAGGGGCAGGGTGGGGGCAGTAACATGCTGGAGGGGCTCAAGCCAGCTCATCAGAGACAGTTGCTAAATTTTCAGGAATCTTGCGAGCCAGTTGTTAAACGCAGCTACTCTTAGAAATTAAATTATATGAGCTTACGATTAAATAAATTACATTAAACCAGAGGTAATAAATGTATAAAACATTACTTAACTATTTTTACTATTATCTGTGTCCCTGAGTTATGTTCGTCCACTGTGCCTGTGTGGTAGAAATACTGTGTCACGATGTTACTGGGCATCTCTTCGGAACCCCAGGTTTGGTAGCCTCACATTGGTAGCTTGAAATTGCCCACGGTGGGAGTACACACCCCCAGAAATCAGCAAACACCACTTACTTTGTTGCCTTACTTCAGGCCCAGGCAGAGGCCTGTGTATCATTCTTTACTTCTGTTCTAGGCTCTTCCAAGCCACATGCTTGGCTCCCAGGTCTGCCTCCAGGCCGGATTTCTGCCCCAACCCGGCCCCTTGTCCTTGCCCAGTGGAGGACACAAGCGTGCAGTTCAGTACCTTGCAAGGTCAGATTCACTTGTCTTTGCACAGACCCTTGGGCAAAACCTACCCTGCCATTTCTGTTTATGAAGGAGAGTCCTGAAATTACAGGATGAGCTGGTATAAAATTTGCTTCTTGTTTATCCATATGAATCAGGATGTCCTTGATATTGGAGAAGAGGAGGAGGAGGAGAAAGGAAGGGGGGGTGGGGAAGCCTCAGCACCTGAGACGGTAGAAGAAAAGCTGCAGTTGTCACCCACTGCCCTCGGTACCTAGACTCTGATTTGACCCGCTGTACTCAGGCCTGTGCAGTAGGGACAATAGCTTAGATACTTCCCTCTGTTGTTTCTTTTCCTGTATCCTCTCTGCCGTTTTGGCCCTAGGAAAAGGTGGAGGTGAAGGCCACCGCAGGAAGGAGAAGCAGAGACCTCTCTTACAACATAAGAGGTCTCTGCCAGACTTGCAGAAGGGGAAAGCCTGCCCGGTACCGTTGGGGAGTGGGGACGGGACAGGAGGAAGGGAATGCAAGGGTTTGACACCTGGACACCTCTGCGACAAAGCCCTGAAGGCAAAGTGGCAGTCTCCGCTGGGCTGAGGGCCAGAATCAGGAGGGCAACGGGGTGACTAGTAGGGCCCTGAAACGCAATGGGCATCAAGTTCTGCCTCTGGGGAGGAAGGGACCAGCACCTAGTCTTCTAATTCCCGACCCAGAGGTCTTTACGACAGCTCTCTGGTTTTCTCTTCTTTCTTAATTTTTAAAAGCTGTGTAATCCTAAAATGTGAAAGAGATCAAAGTGAGGCTGCCGGAGGCGTGACGGAGGTGGGAGCCAGGACTCCGCCCCACTTCGCAGCTTCAGAGCCTTCCCCAGACTCCCACTCCTCAGAACAGAGCTTGGAAATCACAGCGATGAGATGCGCTGCCTCTCCGTTCCCATACCTTGAACTTGTTTCCATAAATAAAACAGGAGCGTTACCATGGCAACCTGACGTCTGTTTAAACGGCCCCTATAGACCAGATTAGCCAGGATCGATAGTGCCTCCTGAATGCAGAATTCTTTTCCTTTTATAACAAAAGTTTGAACGAATTATAGAATAAACCACTGGGAAACAAGGTCTGAGTCAAGGCAATTAAATTGTTACCGGCAGCCCGTCCCAGACACCCGTGGGAGGATACTTTCAGTGCAACGCAGTCTCCAAGCCTGTGCTCGTGGAGCCGCGGTGTTAGTCACTGCCCACTTCCGTGGCCCGTCCCCGGCAAGCTCTTCCTGCTGCTCCGCATGTGTCATTAGACAGGACACTTCTGTCTGTAATATCCGGCTTCCCCAGGCTCAGCTGTCGTGCGACGAGATGCTGTCTTTGGAGATAGACAGATTTTAAATGACACTCCCCAAGCGGGCTAGTGGAAACAGACCTCGGAGCAGATGTAGACACAGGCCTCACCCCAGCGAGGAGCTTATTAAGAGGCATTAGTTAGCCCTGAAAGCAGTGCGAGGCTGCTGCTGTTCCCTGGGGCACAAGAGCAAGGGATTCATTCCTTCCCCAGCAATACCTGAAGGAGAGGCTCCAGGAGGGTGGTGATGCTGAATTTGATTGCCTTTTTGAGCAGGAAGAGTTGAACATGGCTCTCTCCGATGATCTGAGGGTCCAGACAAAGCCCTGAGTCCCAGATTATCTTCCAACTGACTGGGTGTATGAAATGTTGTCTTTTGCTTAAAATGCAAATATTCCGAGGAAGGCAGCAATTTAAACAAATCCCCAGCTTCCACTAAGGTGTCAGGCTGGGATCTTGCTGGGCGGAATCGGAGGCCGTGTTCAAGGCCCGTTACCAAGTTCTCATTTAGTCCTCCCAACAATTTTGCAAGGTCTCATTATGTGTGGCTTTGTGTTCTTTTCCTTTGTTCCACAATCTCTCTCTTGTCTTGTCACAATGTTTTTATTTTTAATTTGCTATTTAATGTCATTCTAAGTGAAGAAAGATTAAAATTTTAAATTGTTAGCATGAATTTACAGTTCGTTTTTATATGGTGCAATCTTAGTTTTAAATGCAAATGTGAGAGCATTTAAGTCACATACAGAATCACCAAAATCATACAAATTGTATTTCCTTGCTCATATGTGCATATGGATTATATTCTTAGCAGAACAATGGAAATGCTACACAAAATGACCTTAACTGTTTTCATTTCACTTCTTGATATGTGTGCAGTCTACCAACACTCTCTACCTTTGGCTTACTGGTGTGTAAGGAAGGTGTGAAAAGAAAAAGAACTATGTATTGATTGGACTTTTTATGCCATTATTTTTGGAGTAAATGGTCAGTTAATACAGGGAAGTAACCTGGAAAGGAAGGATGTGATCAAGTTCTTGGTGGCTTGTGTTCCTTGGAATGTTATTGCTTTCTTTCTCCATTTGAAGCAAATTCTGCTTTAAAAAGAAGTGTGGTCTCTTGAGGCTGTCAGCGCCTCTGTTTCTCAATCATGGATATGACAACAATAATGTTTGACCAAATATCTGGTCAAGTTGACACATAAAATGAGCCATCGCCCAAGAGCATGTTGATAAGGTAAGGCAAAGAGTATGTCTGCGTTCATGCAGCCACAATGACTCTGAGTCAGTTAAATCTCATTGCATGGTGGCCCTGGATCCATGGCAGGAATGTGTGTGTTGAGGGTAGGGGGCGGGTAGGGTTGGGGTGGAGAGAGAAAATGTGGGGGAGTATGTTTGCAAAGGTCACATTTCTCTTATAGCTGTTGGTCTACATTATTTCTGTACGATATTCTTCCTAGAGGCTGCTCCGTTCCTTAGATACAATGTTTGGGAATCTTGAAAGCACAGTGGGTAGGACTTGAGACTGCAGACTGGAGTCCTGCTCTCTGGATTTGAATACGGGACTTGCTGCCTGCGTCCAAACCCCATGGATGCAGGCAACTCACTTACCTCCTTTGCCTCAGTGTCCTCAACTGTCAGGTGGGGGTAATAATGGAATCCACCTCACAGGTCTGTGGCAAGGATTAAATCAAAGAAATCCTCTAAATTTCTGGAACAGCCCATAGATTTTGATAATGGCTTGCTGTTAAGCTGCTCCTCACAGAGGGCAGGGACTCAATGCTGAAAGTCTTTTTGAGAAGAGTTTTTTCAGCATATCATGAGGTTTGGAAGCAGGTGGGAAAAAGAAGTGAATGCTATCACAGCTTGTGTTTCAGTGGAGTAATAGCCATTCACAGATGGCATTGGAGAATGACAATGATCAAGTCCGGGGCTATGCGCTTCCAAATGCTGGGACAGATTCCTCCCTCCAGCCTCATGAGTAAAATCACAGTAGAAGTTTGTGGCCCTGGGTTCCGCGGGGCTGGGTGTGGCAGTGGTGTGGAGTTGGGGAGGTCGCAGTGGACCTTGAACAGTACCATGCAGCTGAGGGGTTTCCTTCCCGGGGATGGAACTGGCTGGAAGGACCAACTCTGGTCTCCCAGTTGCTCCTCCGGTTCATAGCTCTGCTCACAGTGGTGCCGAGTCTCTGATATTGGTGACGTTCTCCTTTTCCAAGCTGCCTTGCATGAGAAGGGGCATCCTTCAGACTGGGTTGCATTCCCAAGGAGGCTGTGGATCTTTCACAGCCAGAGGGCTGCTCACAAAATGTTCTCTGAAGATATTTAAGTTGCTGGATCTGGGCTCAGAGGAATAAAGCAGGAGGCTGCTGTGTGTGTGCATTCATGTGCGTGTACACACATGCAGATGGGATGACAGAGTGTTTGGAAGGACAAATGGATGAAGTGGTATTTATCTGCACAGGGGACCATCCAGGGAAGCGAACCTCTTTTTGCTTCCCAACCCTTCCTATATTGCTGCTTCCTCTATGTGAAGTTCATGAATAGATCATCCACAGAAAGATCAGGAAACATTGACTTAGGTCATGGACTGTTATCCCAATCTTTGCGACCTTTAAAATAGAGCACAAGTCTCTGCTTAGGCTGTTTGGAGAATGAGTTTGGGTATTACAATTACTTTACCAGATGGGAAGAACCCTTGGACTCTCTCAGGGATAAAGGCTGTTAATAATCTCAAACAGGGGTTTGCCAGGAGGGGAATCACCCAGGGTAAGTATGAGTGGAGACACATGGTCTGTATAAGTGTGGGGAGACTTTCCAGAGCTAGAGAATGACACGAGTTATGTGTTTATATAAGGTCTGTGTGTATATACAAGGTCTATGTGTATGTACGTGGTCTATGTGTATATACACACACATGATCTTTGAATGGCCTCTTAAATTTTTTGTTTTCTTCTTTTCTTTTTATGGGGACTAGAAATGAATGGTGTAATCTCTCAATACAAGGGGGGGACCCAAAAAACCCGGAATTATCTTCTGGAGGGCAGGCCCCTTGTAGTGCAGGCTTCCCTAGCTAGGAGAGTGTTCTAGGAACCCATCTGCATCAGTGTACCAGCTGGTGTTGTTGTGAGAGTCTGTCTTCAGATTCAGTGATTTGTTTTGAAGACTCTTTCAATGCTTTTGCCCATTTCATGATGGGTGATTAATGAGCACGCCTGCCTACACTGCACTGAGTGTACAGAAGATTTTGACCAAAAATGGCATGATCCCCATACCCCACCCTCCCTATTCATGCGATCTCACCACAAGTGACTTTTTTTTGTTTCTCTGGATGAAAAAAGTCCTTAAAGAAAAACTTTTTTTGTAGATGTGGAAGAGGTGAAACCAGAAACGGCAGATGCACTAAAAGGCATCAAAATCAATGATTCAAAACCTGTTTGGATGTATTGCATCAAATGGAGAGTACTTTGAAGGTGACTGAAGTTTAAACATGTGAGAATAAACACACAATTTTTTATAAATAAATTCAGGGATTTTTTTGGGTTCCCTCCTCCCCCACTTTCTCGTATAATTTGGAAGGATATCGGAGAAAGGAGAGCTAGAGATGGCAAGGTTAATCTTCAGTTTTCACTTTGGAACTTGAAAGGGAGGTGAGAGAGGAAGAGAAAGAGAGAGAGAAAGGCTGACCTCACATCCTCACACTCCTCCCAGGGGTGAGGTGGGCACCCCCCAAATTGCAGAGGATGAGGGCACCCTGCCTCCCCAACTGATCATCCCTGGGTGGGCTCTGGGCACAACTTGCTCTGCGTGTCCTGCCACTCTGGCTCTATGGGAGCGCGAGTTGAGAATGGAGCTCTGTCCTGACACCTGTGTCAGCTGGGCCTCCCAGGTGACCGGTGGCAGCCAGCTTGGGTCATTTGCATTTTCACAGCTGAAGGGCTGCTCACAACATGTTCTCTGAAGAAATTTAAGTTGCTGGATTCCAGGGCATCCCCAGGGCGCTCCTGGCCCCTCCTCTTCCATATGGTTGCTGCAGCCAACTTCACATTTTCTTATTATGAAGAGGACATTGTTGTGACTTTGATGCCTGTGGGAGTTACAGTGATAACAAGATCAGAGCCAGTTCTTTTCCTCCTTCCCTCCTCCCCGCTCTCTCACCGTCCACACATTCTTTTCCTCTTCTTTCAAGCTTTTGAAACAAGTCGATTCCTGGAAGCGAGACGGAGCTCAGTGGCTTGGGCCAGGCTTTGCCATCCTGCTTCCAGATGCGGAAGGTGTCCTGGAAGGGTCAAGCTTGTCACGTTAAAGAAATGCGATTATCAGGGACATCCTATGTATTAGTTTTCTACTGCTGTTATAACAAATTGCCACAAAGTAAGTGGTTTAAAACAGCACCCATTTATCCTCTCACGGTTCTGTAGGTCAGATATCCGGGTACGGGATGACTTGATGGGTCTCTGCTTAGATTCCTGCAGGTATTGGCAGGGTTGTGTTCCTTCCTGGAAGCTTTGGGACTAAATCTGTTTCCAAGCTCATTCAAGTCATTGACTTAATTTGGTTCCTTGTGGTTGTTGGACTGAGGTCTCTGTTTTCTTGGTGGCTGTCAGCCAGGGTCTGGTTTTGTGTTCTTAAAGGCTGCCTATTTTCCATCTCCTGCTTTCCACGCGGCCCCCTCTCTGCTTAAAATCTCTGACTTTTCCTTTTTACAGCAACTTGCCGACCTGCAGCCAGAGTAAGTTTTCTGCTTTTAAGGGCTCACATGACTAGATTGGGCCAACCTAGACAATCCAGGATAATCTTTGTATCTTAAGGTCAATGATTAATAACCTTAATTCCACCTTCAAAGTCTCTTTTGTAATTAATGTAATATATTCTCAGCTTTCAGGGATTAGGGCACGGACATTTTGGGAGAGGGCATGGGGCATTATTTGGCCTACGACACTCTATCAATAATTCATTGATTCTCTTGACTGCCCTCCCCTCCCCCCGCCACCCTGCAAGACTGAGAAACTGTTACAACCTTTGCCAGGGAGTATCCGCCTAACATTGCCGCTCTTTGCTGGGCCAGGGCTGAATAGAGAAAGTAAGGAAGCCGAAGCAGACATGGCTGGGGGGGAGGGGGGTCGCGGGGGAGGGGATATAAGGCACTTCCATCTTCCAAGGGGAAGCAAAGTCCTTTTCCAAAGCTCAGAACTTCTGAACTGGACAGGCTTGTAGGGATCAAGATCTGCCTCCTCCCTCAAGAAGGGGCCATGGAGGCCCAGAGAGGCAGTGTGACTTGGCCAAGGCCAGTGGCCATACCAGAGCCAAAGAACTGTAAAAGCACCTGTCATAGAGCCTGACGGGGGCTTTGTAGAATGTGGACCTGTCTCTCAGATCTTTGACCTCTGTGCACATAGCCTGCAAAGGCAGGTGGTTCAACCAGCCTGCACAACCTTGGAGAAATAAGCGACGGTGGCTTTCTTGGCTCCAGAAAATTGAAATCCGGAACATTACAGCGTGGGGCCTATAAGGCTATGACTGAGGCCTCTCTACAGCCTGAGTGCAGTTGGTCGTAATGGCCAGCAGGACGCATCCCATCTGATTCTTCCAATTCTTACAAGTTCTGCTTGCAAGTCCCAGGTGCCCTGGTGGACAGATCCCATTGTCCATCCATGGCATAGGCACGACCTCTCAGGCTATGAGAAGACATGGTCCGCTGTGTGAACTCCTGGGGGAGGAAACCTAGAGAGGAATTCTTCCTTGGCTTACTGCTTCCTGAGAGAAGGCCCTGTGTCCCATCAGTCCACAAGGAACCAAGCTGGTTCCGTGGGAGATGGGCTGCTTGTTCAGGGACTTCATTCTCCTGCCTCCTCGGCTTGCCGCAGGCTCCTCTGTATCTATGTTTGGAGACATCCAGCTCCAGGGGTTTACATAAGGCAGAGCAAAGAGCTCTTAGTTAAGAATACATCCACCCCCTTCCTTGGGCAATGTGCCTGGGGGTGAGGAAACTGACTCGTTGCATTTCTGACTCTATGAAATAGACAAATATCTGAAAAAATAACTGGATTAATAACAGGTGTAAAACTGGTATTTTTAGCACAGGAGGGCAGAGTTAGCTGCTATAAAGTCCTGGATGATGGAAGCTTTTATTTGAAAAAAGAGCTCTTTGCCATTCTGGCTCTATGGGAGTGAGAGTTGAGAATGGAGCTCTGTCCTGACACCTGTGTCACCTGGGCCCCCCAGGTGACCGGTGGCAGCCAGCTTGGGTCATTTGCATTTTCATGTAACTGGTAATGGCACAGAAGGCCTTGCTAGACCTTCTTTGCCTTGAATATTTGAGATGACACATTTCATGGCAGAGGCTCTCAAGCGGCAAGCGATGCACAGAGGGGGTGAAGATGCTGCAGTAGGAAAATGTCCCGTGATGATCATACCAACAGCAGAGAAAGCTGGTGAGAGGATTTGTCTGTGAAACTCAGGCAGGGCTACCTTCCTCACAAATTGAAAACTCCCTTTGCTTCCCAGGATGCATCTTTGCTGATGAAAGTGGGATGCTGGGTGGCCAGTCCAGCACTCCGCCTGGGCAGAAAGGAGCACTGGGCTGCAGGTGAGCTGTGGTCACATGGCCCCCACGAGGACACCCCAGAGTATTTGCTGGGGGTCCCAGCTCCCGGTTGCCATTCTGCTCTTGGGAGAAAGCTGGTCTATGCCCCAGAACTCATGCCCATGACCCTGGTAGGTGTGGGCACTAGTGGTTTGGAGATGTCTCTAGGTGGAGCTGCTGCTACTGTTGTTGCTTCTAGAAAGATCCCAGTCATTGCTCATAGGTTCCTGCTGCCTATTAACTGGAGACATGGGTCTAGAGAGAGCACGGGAGGTGTTTGCCAAATGGCCAGTGTCTGTCACTGACAGCTTGGTGTCTGCCAGTCAGGGGCTGCGGTTTGGGCAATTTGTTCCTATGGAGGAACACGCTCCTGCTCGTTTTCTGTCTAATAGCCATTCTTCTCCCTTCTTCCCTGCTGGTGGAAACCACTTGTTTGATAGCAAGACTTATTTTCAAGTAACATACATGGTTGGGAAAACTGACTTTGGAGTCACATTGCCCAAGTGTGAATTTCAGCTTCACCACTTACCATGACCTTATTTAACTTCTCTGGGCCTAAGTTTTCTCATCTGTAAAATAGGTATAATAATTTTCTAACATGTGGCTTTGAAGGGTAAGTGAATTAATGCTGGTAAAGTATTTATGATAGTACCTGGTGCATATAAAGTGCTCAGGAAAGGTTGGTGCTATTATGCCCCAGTCTCTCCTGAAGCTCGGGTGTGGATGCATTACTCATTGTTGGTCAATTGGACCTGTGGGGAGGTCCACTGGGGACTTCGGGACTATGCGCAGGGAGTCATACACGTTGCTCATTTTGGCTTCTCACGGTCAGGTCTCTAGGGGTTCCTGAAATCGCAGAAGCAGTTCTCGCCTTGGCATAGTCTGACTTTGGATATTATGTTATTTGAGATAAAAACTGTCTCATTGTTTAAGCCTTCTAGTACTTCCAGTGAAAACACCCTAACTAATGTAACTGGTAATGGCACAGAAGGCCTTGCTAGACCTACGGTGTATTTTAGCTCTGTGTGGCATTAAATGGCTCTGACAGTATTGGTAGGATGAATCTTTGCTTTAAATTATTTTTCAAAACAAATTGAACAGTAACACATTCCAATGGTAAAAACATCAACAAGTATGAAAAGCTTACAGTGAAAAATCTCTTTCCCACTTTAGTTATTCCTGTGCCCAGTTCCCAAATCCCACTGCTTTTAGTCTTTACCATTCCAGAGATTTTGAAAATGAATATAAATAATAATACAATTATATTGTTCCCCCTCTTTGTAATATAAATTTCATATGCTATATACATCATTCAATACCTTGTTCTTTTTACTTTATATGTTTCAGAGAATTTTCCATATTAATATGAAAAATTATTGGTACATATTATTGTTCCAGTAAGAGCTTTCTTATTTCTTTTTGCAGTTATAGAATACTTCATTGAATTTATTTAACAAGTCCCCTCCCCCTGCCACGAGTATCTATGTTCTTTCCAATCTTTCCCTGCTGACTACAATGCTGCAATAAATAAACTTTATGTATGCCGTTTTGTAGATATGCAAATACATCTGTAGGGTAACCTCCCCAGAGTGGAGTTGCTGGCTGTGAGAGCACATCCATTTGGAATTCTGATAGCTACTGCTGAATTGCCCGCCATCTGGATTGTACAAGTTTATACTCCCACCAGCAAGGTGCGGCAGTGCCTGTTCCCCGCAGCCTTGGCAACAGAACGTGTGATCAAGGTTTGGATTTTTGCCAATTTTATGGTGAAAAATGATATCTTAGGAAGGTTTTAATTTGCATGTTTTCTTACTATGTGTGAAATTGAGCATTTAGAAATATATTTGAGTAATTTACATATTCTTTGAATTGTCTGTTTATAACTTTTTCCATTTTTCTAATGGGTTGTTAGCTGTTTTTCTTATCAATCTCAAGAGCTTTTCATATAGTAAGAAGATTTTTCTATGTCCATAATGAGTAGTAATTAGGTTTCTTAGTTTGTCATTTTATTTTTTTATGGTGGGGTTTACTTTTGTCAGGCAGAGATTTAACATTTTTTTAGTAGTTGAATTTATTGATATTTTTCATGGCTTCTTGATTTGGGGGTTCATAGTTAAAAAACCCTTCGCTCTCTGAGATTATGAAAAATTATCCCATCTATTCATTTACTGCATTTATTGATTTGTATTTTATATTTAAAGATTTTGCCCATTTGGAATATATCATGAAAAATAGAGTGATGTATGACTCCAACATTAATATTTCCCAGTTATCTACCTAGTTGCCCCCACTATTATTTAATAGTTCAGTTTTCTCCATTGATTTGGTACTTGTATTTTTTTTTTCTGGAATTGATTTTCTATTCTATTGGTTCATATATTCATGTGCCAGTACTATGTTGTTTTAATTACTGAGTTTTAGAGAATATTTTTATATCTGGCAATCCACCCATTTTGATTTCTTTATCAGAGCTTTCTTTGCGAATTTTTTTGCTTATTTTTTATTATGAACTTTAGAATTCTTTGTTTAGCTACCCCCCTAATTTACAGGTTTATTGAGATTATGCTAAATTTAAAAATCAAATCAGGAAGATCAGCATACTCTTGATATAAGAAAGTATAATCACTTTGAGTCATCTTGTGCAAAAATATGGTATATTTTCCTATTTGTTTATGTGTCTGATGTGTCCTTCTTAAATGTTTTGAAGATTTTTTTTAGGATACATCTTCACACTTTTATTGTTGAATTTATTCATAAGAAAATTCTTTTTTATTGTTATAGTTCTTATTAATGTATGAAGGGGGACCCATAAAAAAAGGAATTATCTTCTGGAGGGCAGGCCCCTTATAGTACAGGCTTCCCCCACTAGGTGAGTGTTTAAGAACCTATCTCTGTCAGTGTACCAGCTGGTGGTGTTGTGAGAGGCTGCGTTGTGCTTTAGCGAATTTTTTTGAAGACTCAACCCATTTGCCTATTTAATGATGGGTGATTTATGAGCACACCTGCCCACACCATGCTGAGTGTTCAGCAGTTTTTAACCAAAAATGGCATGACCCCCATGCACCACCCTCCCTATTCACCTATTCTCACCCTGGACAACTTTTTTTTGTTTCCCTGGATGAAAAAAAATCTCAAAGGGAAATGTTTTGCAAATATGGAAGAAGTGAAACAAAAAATGGCAGAAGCACTAAAAGACATCAAAATGGATGAGTTCAAAAAACTGTTTGGAGCAGTGGAAAAAATATCTGGACAGATGTATTGCATCAAATGGAGAGTACTTTAAAGGTAAACCAAGTTTAAACATGTAAGGATAAATATGCTATTGTATAAATACTATACGCTAACCAGTTGCGCCACTGAGCACCCCTCTATTTGTCTCAGCATTCTTTGCAATCACTAAGATATGGAAGCAGGTCAAGGGTTCATCAATCAATGAGTGGACAAAATAACTATGGGACATTTACACAATGGACTACTACTTGGCTATAAAAAAAGAAGAAAATTTTACCCTTTGTGACAGTATGGATAGACCTGGAGAACATTATGCTAAGTGAAATAAGCCGCTCAGAGAAAGACAAGTACCACATGATTTCAGTCATATGTGGGATTTAATGAACAAACTGAACTAACAAGCCAAACAGAGACAGATTCATAAATGGAGAGCATGATGAACAAATACAGGGGGTAGAGGTTAGAGGGTGGAGGAGTTGAGCAAAAATGAAAAAGGGCTCATGAGCATGGACAACAGTCTGGTGATTATGGAGAGTTGGGGAGGATAAGGGGACTAAATGGTAATGGAAAAAATACAATAAAAATTTAAAAAATAAAATAAAAAGGAAATTCACTCATATGTGGGATATTATAATACAGGAAGCAACAAATGAACAAACAAAATAAACAAATGAAAGCATATACACAAACAACTGTATGGTGATTACCAGAGGGGATAGGGTGGGGGAAAAGTGAAGAAGGTAAAAGAGGTCAAATATTAATACACGGTGATGGAAGGAGATTACACTTTGGGTGGTGAACACACAATGCAATATACAGACGATGTTTATTTACATGTTACTGGCTAGAGTGCCAGTAAAAATTGACAAAAACTAAAGGAGAACTGGATAAATCCACAGTTATAGTAGGTACTTTTAACATATCTTTCTCAGTCACTGATAGAACAATCACACAAAAACTGTTAGTAAGCCGTATGACTGACAGATGACCTAACTGACATATATAGAGCCCAGTGCCCAACAACTCCACCATGCACATTCTTTTCAAGTGAGCATGAAACATTTACCAAAATTGATTATATGCTGAACAATAAATCAAGTCTCAGTAAACCTCAAAGGACTGAAGTAATCTCAAGTATGTTTTCTAACCACAATGAGACTTAAGCTAGAAACCAAAAAAAAAAAAAAAAGATAACTAGAGAATCCCTAAGTATTTGGCTTGGAGATTAAGCAATATACTCCTCAATGATAATTAAGATATAACATATTAAAACATGTAATGTAGCTGAAGTATGCTTAGGGGGAAATTTATGGCACTAAATGTATATATTTGGAAAGAAGAGAGCCTAAGAAATCAATTATTGTGATTTATCTTTAAAAAAAATTAACCCATCTTAATAAGTAGGAAAAAATAGCGAATTATACCCAAGGAATTCATAAGGAAGAATATGCAAAAGTTAAAAGCAGAAATGAATGATATAGGAAAAAAACATAATGAGAGAGGATCAAAAAAGCCAAAAGTTAGTTCTATGAAAAGACTGATAAAATTAATAAGCCCTTAGCAAGACCAGTCACAAAGAGGGGAGGTACCATGTAGTAATAGCAGGAATGAAAAGGGGGACAAATCTACAAATAACATGGACTTTCAAAGCATAATAAGAGGCTATAATGAACTCCTCTTTGTCTCCAATCTTAACACCTCTACTGGAGTGAAGCTAACAAAGGAGGAAAGGAAGAGAGAACTGTGCCCTAGACAATCTCATACACACACTGGATGCTTAACAAATGTTGGCTTGTTGTAATACTCTGGTTTCTCTTCAGATCGTATAAATCTTTCTCCTTTTACAAATGTTGGCTTGTTGATCTACGTGTAGAAAAGTCCACAATTAATAAGCTCAATAAATGCTCCGAAGTAAAGACATCCAGTTGCCACAATTCAGATAGAAAAATAGAACATTGCCAGCAACCCAGAAGCCTCCCCAGGGCCGCTGTAGTCACGGCCTTCTTTTCTCCCGAAAGGTAAACACTATCCTGATTTCTAACACCGCAGTGTAAGTGTTATAACCCTACCACCTGACACACGGGAGGCAATACATGTTTATCCTAACACGATAGTTTAGATTTTTCTGTTATTGAACTTTATATAAATACAATTGTATAGCATGTGTGTTTGTGAAAATCCTCCATGTTGAGGCATAGAGTTGTAGTTAACTCATTTTCCAGCCTTGCATGCATATATCATGCTACAGACATGTACCTTTTCTACTGTGGAAGGATATTTGGGTTGCTTCCAGCTTTTGGCTATCACAAGTAATGTAGCAGTAAACATTCTATTGTGTGTCTTTTTGTTACATATATGTGCATTTCTGTTGGATGTACAGGATAGGGCAAAAGCAGTCTTACCGTTGTGAGCATGCAAAACAGAGAGTTTATTCTTGTATTGTAATTTATTAATTATTGCATTATTTTCCATGAGAACAACTAACTGTAAACCTACTTTTGCCCCACCCTGCATATTAAAGGGGTCCAGAATAGGCCTCCCAAGATGAACCACTTTGACATGTGAATTATTGTGAGCTGGGGGCAGATTAATAAAAGGCCCAAGGCACCCTGAGTTCTGCCTCCACCTGTTAGCTGCTCTGTCACCCTTTGAGGTCCTGTGGCCTTTCTTTCTGAACAAAGACTGTAGAGTGGACCCAGGCTGGCGCAACCCACAGACCCTTCCATGAGGCATGTGCTCGGTAAGGCAGGGCAGCTGGAGTCAGAAGGACCAAGTTAGTGGGTCTCCTGCTTGGAGGCAGCATGGTCAGACACTAATGGGAGGAAAGTGGCTCCTGCTCCAGAGACATGCCATTCATCCTGCAACGCAGCCTGCAACCCTAGCTCCCCCAGAAGGAGTGCACCGCAAGTTCAGGCTGAGTGCAGCCAGCCAGCTGGCCCCACTGCGGGCACAAGCTCGGCAGGGCGGAACCACAGGGGACTCAAAAGACAGGTCGTAAGAGTCTCCCAGCAGAGGACAGCAAGTAATAAGTGCAGCCATGCTCTGCAAGTCCATTCTGAGAGCGGAAGGTAGGACCTTGTCAGGCTTAGACAGGAGGTTCAATCACTTTGATTGGCAGAGTCCACTTTGGTACTCACTTCCCAGTTCGTGAGAGTTCTCTGTGCCACATTTAAATTCCCAAAGATAATTGCGCCGCTGACGGCCAAGAGGCCCCTGCTTCACAGCTCCAGTGGCTCTGCTTGATCCAGGTCTCAGACGCTGCCATCTGAAAACGCCATTGTCAGGCAGCTAGAGAGAGAGCTTGCTGCCACCCCAGGATGCTGCAGGGGGTGGGAGGCAGGGTCGAATCTGGATTTGTGCAGAGTAGCGCTCTGACTCCACGCTATATTATTTTCTCAGTCATAAAGCTAAAAGAACAGTAAGACGCATGTTAGTATTTGAGAAAGACTTGTTTGCATAATTAAATTAATAACATCAGTGTATGTATGACAATCTTGTCCAGAAACTTCCTATATCCAGATGGAAGTCTCAGTTAAAAAGTTAAAGAAATAAAAACATTTTGATTTGCAGAGGTGGTGAAATTGTAAGCAACTTTTTCTTTTAATACTCTTATAATGTTTTTGTTTATGTGATCAATAATAAGAATACAAAGCACCACCCCCAAATTGAAGAATGATCTTCATTACATGTATATTTAGACAAAAGAAAAAGACACTAAACTAGTATTTTATACAAATTTCATGGAGACATTCCTTAACTAATTTGAAAATGTAATCAGGAAATTTGGTCAAATCTGAGTCTGACATTTGCTTATTTTCATGTGTCAGAAACAGAAAAATAACCTTACATTTATAAATATGAAACTAAATTGAGATTAAGTTTTAGAACTCATTATTTTGACAGGTTTAGATGTAAGAGCTGACATTTACTGATGAAAATATTTCTTCGAGTGTATTTAACATATGGCCTCCAGCTATTGGGAAGATTTTTGCTGTTTTAACAAAAGGTGGCTTCTGAGTTGATGGATGAATGTTTTAATCAGAATCTGGTCTCAATCTGGCCGCTAAACATAGGAGAATGTGTTTGGTTTGTCTCTTTGTGATAGAATATACTTATATCCAAGAACGTCAACACCTTTATTTATTTCTAATGAACTAATATTTATTGAACTTTACTTTGGGCAGGGTCCTGTGTACCAAAGTCTATATACTGGCATTTGCCAGCTAAGTAAATAGTTGCTTGAAATTAGGAACTCTTTTTTTTTTTTTACATAAAAATAATATTACATGCAGTGGTTATTTCCCAGAATAGTCCGAAAAAGGAAATTTAACTCAGTATGTAGCTGAGATTTGTGCTGCTGCAAATACTAGCCTGATTCTGGTCACCGGGAACAGGAAGCTGTTAGTGGGGTGAGTAGAGTAAGTAGGGACAGGGAAAGACAGGGATGAGGACGAAGTGAGAAGGGAGGAAGGATGGAGGAGAATATGGACAAGGAGGAGGACAGTGAAAGAAGAGGATCAAGGAGAGATAGGAGAAGATAAACACCAAGGAGGTGAAGGAGGAAATTACCATTTGTTCTTTTCTATCACAGGACTGTGTTCACTGACATATCTTTCGCAGTTTCTCCTTTATTTTTGCTCCGCTTCCGTTCCCTGAGGCCCCGTGCCAGGTTCCCCGGTGCTCCCAGGTTGCTCTGAGTGCCCCAAGGATGCACCACAGCGACGGAGGCTCACCCCCAGGAAGGGATATGGGACCTAAAAATACGATTTTCCTTTCATTCTCAAAAGGTCTTGAATTCACTGTTGATCTCACATAGGTGTTGAGAGGAAAGCCATCTGATTAAACCATCTCTAAGACATGAATGACTAATAATCTTGTATCGTTAAGAGTTGTTTGAATTGTTAAAATAGAAACAGATGAATCTTTAATTGGTAGAACTGTGAGCGCCATAAAAAAGCAAAGTGCAGCATTCTAACCTTTTGAAATTAGTTGAAATCTTTGGTCAGGACAAAACCCTATCGCCAAGCTGGTCTTGCCTGGGATGCAGCGTGGACTCTGTGGCGGTCATCTCCTGTAGGCTGGCCCCACTCTTCGGTTCCCTCTCTTTTTCCTGTTTCTGAACCACAGACACTCTAAGAGCTCTATGGCGGAAGTAGGAACCTGTATACAATTGTTTTCATGAGGTGGCTTTTGGCAAGTTGGTAACGACCTGATCTGTGCTCTATATTATCGGTGCCCTGAAGGATGTTGGGGAAGAGAAATCCTCCTAGTGGGCAGAGCTTTGAATAGTCCATGCCATTGAACAGTTGCATGGAAGGAGTGAGCCAAGGACAGAATGTGCACTATTTCCTGGGCAGTACACAGTGGTTTGGCCTGTGGTTGGGGATCCAAAAGAAGCAACATGGGAGGATGGGAAAGAGGGAGGTTTGGAGAAGAGATACACACTGCCTTCTCTGAAGAAACGACGTGTGAGAATGTTTGTGTTCGTGGAGGCCTCTTACCAAGACTCCTTGCTGCAGGACGGGGATTCTTACTGATCAGCTGAACAGAAGCACTTTCCTTCACAAAGGCAGGTCTGCTGTCTGCCAGTGCCCAGCATGCAATTTGACAGTACAACCCTGGGACTCCACTATGGTGCCCAGAGAGGGTCAGCCAGGCACCATGGGGAAGGTTGATTGCTTTGGATTCTTTCTCTCTTCGGAGGGCAGTGATTTGTCCTCACTGCAATAGATTCTTAAGTTTAGATTCATTTTTCCTTCCTCTGTCTTTATCTCACTGTTCTATATAGGATAGGCTATGTTGGCCCAAATTTTGCACAACTCAGTAGGGAATTGTGATCGGGCTAGAGGAAAAGTGCACATCACCTAGAAAATCGTGAATTGTTGCTGGATGCACCGACTCATGAGATTTTGGTTTTATAAAGGGCATGAGTGGGAAGATAGTTGCACAGGGTAGACATTAACTTTTTAATATATGTTTTGGAATTGTAAGTATGGAGAGAGGTATATGTAAAGATGGTGAGGAGACAGAGGGATAAACTGTAGTGGACTTCTATAATTTTGTTGTTGATGGCTTGGCATCTGAACCTCTTCTGAAGCCTGCAGAATCCACCTTGAATCTTGGTGGGAGGCAGAGTTGCTTCCATGCAGAAAGCCAGATAGTTTTTCTCTCTGGCTTCTAAAAACTAGGGTGGTAGCAGGTACCGAGGCTTAGAGAATCAAATGCTCCCATCTGGGACTTTGAATCTGGAGTGAATGATGCAAAGTTTATTCTGTTGTCGGGGGAAGTAGCCCAAGGTCAGGGGAGTGGTAGTGGTGGTGACCTTGGCAGTGGTACCCCAAGCCCAGCAACAGCGGCATCTTTTGTAACCAGGATGTTTCCGTGGCATGACTGGGACTCTCGTCTTGTTGTTTTGGCCTTCCTCTGTTTCTGCTTATTTTCAGAGCCTCTGTTTCAACATCCTTTGTAAGTTAGCCATATTGATCTTTTTTATTGTTGTTGTTGCAACCAAGGACCTCTTTTCTTTTCTCCGGATACATTGAAGATTTTATTGCTGATGTTTATGTTCCAAAATGTCACAATGATGTGATTTAACAGAGAAATTCTGAAATGGACTGTTCCGAACATTAAGTGAGACTTTCACCCGAAACACTTGTCTCCTTCCTCAGCTCTGGGAAATTATCTTGTTATTTCACTGATTGTCTCCATCCTTTCATTTCCTCTCCTCTCTCTTTCTGAAAATCCTATTAGTTGGATTGACCCTATGTACCTCCCTTCTTTGTCTTTGTCTTAACGGTCTACATTCTGGAAAATTTTCAAGAATTTAACGTTTCAACTTTAATTAACTTTAAATTTTTTTTGCAGTCATATTCTCATTTTCTAAGAATTTTTCTTTTTCTATGATAGTTTCTTTCCTATATTAATGTATTATGGGTGTAGCATCTTTTCCTCTCTCTCTAGAAATACTGGAGTTTTTCCACTTTAATTTTCATCTATTCTTTATTTTTCCTCCAAGGTTGTTAAATCTCTTATTGTTTATTTGTCTTGGTCTTTCTATTTGACATTTTAGGCTTTAGGTTTCACAGCCTGGTGGCTGTGGCTGTTTAAGAATGGGACAATAGCAAAGGTCCCCAGGAACCCTGTGTTGGTGAGTCTCGTTGACGGTGGCAGGCTCAGCCTCTGTGGGTGAGAAGGCATCACTCGTTTCTCGGAAGGCCTCTGAGTGTCAGAATGAGGGGGGGGGGGGCGCGGCCCACCATGCTCCCACACTGGATGCCCTGGCTCCTACCAGAAGTTTCATTCGCTTTTTGTTGTAGAGGTGAAATTTCAGCTTTAATTTTACCTTTTTTTACTCCTGGGCTTGAATGTAAATACCTGGTTGCCAGATGTTTTGCCAGCAGGCATGTTGGAGGGAAATGTCAGGGGTATGCAGACTTTCAATTAGTGACCCTCTTTCTACTCTCATTTCTCTTCCTGCCTTCCATTGTCTTTATCTGCCTGATACTTTTCTGTTCAGCTCCTACTTAACACTCCCTCATCTGCTTTGCCTGTTACAGAAAGGTTTTGAAATCCTAAGTCTCCTGATGTCTCTCTCTTGAATTCTTTGTAGAGAGAGGAGCTACAGAAACCCATGGGCTCAGTCTGGAAATGGCTCTTGAATGTGCTCAGAGTGCAGAGTCAGCCATGACACATGGCAGTGGGCCCTCGTCTGGTGGAATGTCCCGCGGTGCACAGTGTACTTTCTCAATGGACCCATACAACTCTGGGACCTCTGGAGAGGCCGGATGAATGGAGCTGGAGAAGTGTGGAAGGTATCCCTGGCGGGGGGAGCACTTGATCGGGATAAGAAGACACGTCTCCTATTGGTCAGAAAGTTAATGGAGAGATGTTCCAGTCTGATCCTAGACTGGATTAGACTGGATAAGTGTCAGATTTGGGCTTGGAGGCAGAAACAGGTGAGCAGGGTTCTGGGAGCAGCAATGTCTCCTCGGCGGGTGCCGACTCTGAGTTGCTAACAGGGGGAGAGGTGAGACGAGTGACGTGGGAAGCCAGTAGGTGGAACTTAAAGAGTCTGTAAGGTGACGTAAGCCATCAGTTCCATAAGAACTTGCAGCAAAAGTCCTGCTGATGAGGCTAAGTTTGAAGCCAGAAAACAGCACCGTCAGCAGTGTCACTGGCACACGCAAAGGACACTGATAGATTGCACAGTCCCCCTCTCACATTTCCGGGCTAATGGAAGTGACAGTAGCATAGATGAATGAAAGCCACAGCTTGCCCATTAGTTTCAGCTTCCTTCCCCAAAGGCTTTTCACTGGAACTTGCAAAATACGCATTTCTCCTCTTTGTCCTTTCTTTCCCCGCCTTCTGGTAGAGAGCTTAGGACTGAAGAGGCGAGTCCCTGTGGGGAGAGGAAGAGAGGAAGGACAACCTCAAGCCGGCTGATTGGAGACCAGGCTGTTCTGCGTAGTGCCAATCCGGATCTGATTTTTAGATGGGGGCAGAGGCGGGGTGGAGGCACTGGGCCCAGCATTTGAAAGGCTCCCCTAGGGCGGGGGTGTCCGTGTCCTGTGCTGTCACCTCTCCAGCACAGGCGACTCATATAAATGGGGCTCTTGAGGGACACCCGGACTGTGGGGATCCGCAGCCGTGCTGCGGCGCCTCCCAGAGGCACGTAGGGGCTCTGCCCTGCAGAGCAGAGGAATTCCTCTGCCCCATAAGCTTTCACAGTTGCTTTTCTTTGTCTCTTCTGGCTTCTCCTTTGAGAAAATTTTCTGAAACAGGTGCTTTTTCTTCTCCTCCCTGATCCCTGGCAGCAACCAACACCATTCAAAGCCTGTCTCTCTGAAATTGCTAAGCATGTCCACAATAGCCTCATCTACAGTGAGTTTGCAGCTTTACCGACGTCCTGTCTCTCTGTCTCTGTCTTCTTCTCGGTGTCTCTCTCTGTCTCTGTATCTCTCTCTCCCCACCATGCATTCGACTAAATGTGCCAGAGCTCTTCACAAGGAAAAGCAGCCCTGAGGCTCACCCTGTGCCCAGTTACAGGGCATGATGCTTCCTCGGGGAAAAAAAAAAAAAAAAAGCATAAAAAGCTTTCAAAGCCTCCTGGTTCTCTAAATAAAAATACCCCCTAACTGTTTTTTTCTGACCAGAGGGAGCCATTTCTACCCAGAGACTCCTCTTTCTCTAGGGCAAGCCCCAAAGCAGCAAATAATCATTCATTTATGAAAATGAAAGATTCATGAGGGACTCTACTGGGCTGCCAGCAGAGTTCAAACAGGTTCTGATCTTACTCTAATTTAATTAAGCTGGGTTTATTTAATCAGCCCAGAGATATGTATCCTCAGGCAAGAATGTGCTGCCTGCCTCTGAACTGTGTTTTTGTCTGTGGGAGGAGGAGGAGGGAGACTGTGGTTTACCCAGCATTTTTGAAAGGTTTGGGGCCCAAGAGGCAGGCTGGCGGGCGGCCTGGGTTCAGGTGCGGCGCTGGGGGGACACCGCATTGGGCAGCTGTGTGCGCGCGCGCGCACACGCACACGCACACGGGCGGGCAGAGCCCTGGCATCTCGCTCTGCGGCAGGCGTGTCGGAGAAGCCAGGCCTGCCAGCTGTCTGTGCTCTCAGCCGCCGCAGGAGGAAAGCAGGAGAGGAAGGAGGCCGCACTGCGGCTCAGGGGAGTTCGCTCAGAGCGTGCGCCTCAAACCCCTTCTAGGTGCCTGTGGAGCCGGCCGATTTCCCGGCCTCACGCCGCCACTTGCTGACTCACACTCCAGTTTAAGAACTCCTGTGTTCCCAAGTGTTATTATCCTCAGGGGTCTTTCCATTGTAAGGACTGAGGCGGGGTGGGAAGAGGACAATAACCGAAACCCATTTAGGAGGACTCCTTGGGGTGGGTTTCAGGCAACAGTGGGGAGACATTTGGAAACAGGGTTTTATAAAGCCTCCTAAATCGCTCCATTTAGAGGACAGTGTCTGCCTTCGCCGTGTAAGGGTGGATTTGAGGGAACAGCTGGGCTGTGATGGGTTGAAACAGGATGACTGGAGTAGACGTGTGAGCCGTTGGTTTAAGTTCCCAGGTCGAGGTCAAAGGCCTGAGAATCATGGGCACCAATATTCAAGGGCAGGAGAAGATAGATGTCTCCGCTCAGACAGAGAAAATATTTGTCCTTTTTGTTTTACTCAGGCCCTCAACTGCTGATCTATCTCTCTCTATGTGTGTAGTTCCATTTTATTATCTCTCCTGGCTCTGCGTCTCTGGAGAACTCTGACACAGTGTCCCCCCAACAAGTGCCTCCTAGGTCTGAGATGGAGAGCGGCCGCAGGGGGCGCGCAGGGTTCATCCGATGACCAACAAGGTGAGTCCTCCTTCTTCTTCTGCCTTATTTTTCTGAGTAACTTTGATATTAATAGAAAGAAGCAGTAGAGGGACAGTGTGCCTAAAGTGCTTTTATTTTATTTTATTTTTACAAAAAGCACACTTACACTTATTCAACAGCTTCATGTATATTAGCTCTGTAATTCCTCTCTAAGACATGGTGAAACAGGTATAAGTAGCCCCATTTTATTTTATTTTATTTTATTTTATTCTTTTCCCCATTTTATATATGAGGAAATTGAAGGTAAGATTGCCTTAAGGATCAGCCTAGGACAGATCCAGAACAGTCTCATTCAATACCTTTTCCTGTAGACTTACATGACCCAATATGATAGTCACTAGCTACGTGTGGCTGTTAAGCACTTGAAATGTGGTTAGACTAAATTGAGATGAGCCGTATGAGTCAAATGCAAAGATTTACTACAAAATATGTAAATTATTTTGTTAATACTTTTACTAATTATACATTGATGTGATGATATTTTGACTACATTAATTTAAATAAGTATTAAAATTAATTTCACCCGCTTCTTTTTACTTCTTTAATGTGGGTACTAGAAAATTTTAAATCATACATATGGCTTGCATTTGTGGCCTGCCTTTTATATATCTACTGGATAACATTGTTCTGAATCAAAGTTGACGTTTTTGGACTCAGCCTCGGGTCACACCAATACAGCCCTCAAATCACCCCAACACTTCTGGAAAGTGGGAGAAAAATCCAACAGATTGCATAGTAGCTAAGCCCTTGTTTTTCATGTTTTGATATTTCATCATGAAAGGGAAGAAACGGAGCACTGTGGCGGTAATCCAGGGGAGGACCGCATGCTAACTGATATACCAGGTGGCTTTCTTTCAAGTGTGGTCTTGTGTCAAAGGGTCTTTCCAAACTTACTTGGGTTAACAAAGAATTGGGGACAAGTTCAGACCTCTGAGCCAGAAAACCTTTTCCTCCACCTTAAGGTCAGGTGAACATGGGAGTAGCCTCTATAGTGAAAAGTCTGTTATAACGGAGGCTGACAAGGTAACGAGAGGGCCAGAAGGGAGGGCAAAGGAAAACCTAGCCAGAAAGAAACTCAGTCAACCAATAAAAGCAAGTGATTCCATTCCACTTGTGCTTATTCATTCAGGTAGCAAATATTTACAGTAAGTTACTTATAGTTTCATGCTACCTATCAGGCGTAGCCTGTTGTTCCCAGTTCATAGGACAACAGGAACAATTGCTCAGGAATAATTAATAAAAACATTTTAATGTGGTTTTAGGGTCTTTTCTCTCTCTCTTTTTCTGCCTAGTTTCTAAAATGCTCTCTGCCTAATTTCCTTCTGTTTTGGGGCTTAGAGGAAGGTCAGAGCCTCTTTTCCTGGAAAATGGTGCTGTGTGACTGGCAAAACCCGGGAGAGGCACTTTGGCACATTGCAGAGAAGCCAGAGACTTGTTAGTGTCCGCTTACCACCTTGCAGAACGCTCCAGGGGAGGAACCTGAGATCATCTCCTGGAACAGGCTCCCCAGAGCCTCTGAGCTCAGGATGTACATAATGAACGCTGGCAGCCTGGGTGAGTGAAGGAGTCCCAGGGGTGCCTTCACTTTTCCGGGGCTCGTGGGAGAGCCAGGGATTCTGGGGAGGGCAGGCTGGTTACTGTGTCCAGTGCTTGGGCTCAGCATGGATGCGAGGGAGACAGGAAGCTGTTCTGGGCACTGGTGAAGGCAGGGTGCGCGCGCACACTCGTACTTAGACACAGCTCACATGCAGATCTGGACTGCCAGGTCTGTGGAAGACCTGGTGGTCATTTGTCCCCCAGTTGGAGGGCAGAAACCAAGGCATGGACAGCGGACGTGGCCTGCTGAAGGTCCATGGTTGTCTGAGTGAGAGCAGGGAGAGATCCCCGATTCCTAACCCAGTGTTCTTTGCCCTGCATGGCACTGAGCCAGCAGTTGTATGCCTTCCAGGCAAGTCACCCCTCTTGGTCATGAATGTTCTGGTCTGGAAAACTAGGTTGATATTGCCTGCCTCTCCCTGTCACAATGGAATGTTCTCAGCACAGTGTATAAAAGAATACAAGATTGGGAGTCAGGAGACCTTGATTTGAGGCCTAAGCCTGTGGGCTCTTGGGCAAGTCATTTTACCTATTTGAGCTTCAGTGAATTCTCTGTTATGTGAGGGGAATGATAACTATTACAATAATAATAGCATTCTTGAATAGTCTCTGTGGGCTGGGTAGTGCTAAGGTTATTTCATTTAATCCTCTTAATAACCTTATGAGGGAGGCACTATTCCCCTTTTAAAGGTGAAGAAACTGAGGCTCAGTTTAATCAACTTGCCCAAGGTCTCATACCTAGGTGATAGTGTGTACTTCATAGAGTTTATGTAAGAATTATATGAGCTGTTTTTGTGTTTTATAAAAAACACATGTGCAAACAAGCTATACTGAGTTTTTTCATTGTAAATATTTATTGAGGGTTTTTTGGAAAAAGTCCTGAATTCTAAGTTATCGCTATTTGATTTTATTTACCAAATGTTATTTGAATTGTGGCTGAATGTCGAGAACTGTGTTAAGCACTGGAGAAGAGGGCACATCACGCCCCCTGTTGTCATGGAGGTCATATGTTAGCAAATAAGGTGGCCATCCAAGCAAACATGGTGTCTGTGGCATTTGTTAGACTGCATCACAGTGAGATGTGGGCCTGGTGGTCATGAGGGCTGAGCTTTGTCTGAAACAGAGGTTCCCAACCCTGGCCACTGCAGCCGACTTTAGAAATTCTGATTCTCTGGGAGAGGACTGGGGCTCAGGGATTATGGTTTTTTAAAGCCCTCCCAGGGGATTCTCTGTGAACCCCGTGGGTTGAGAATTGCTGATCTAGACAATTGAAGACAGCTCTGGAGAGGGTAACATTGAGCTAGGGTTGCTGCAGTTGGAAGATGGTTCATTCCAGCTGCAGCTGACAGCTTTGCTGGATGGAAGTTTCTCTCTTCTGACAGGGAGGGTTGGTGGCTGCCCTCGGGAGTGGTTCCCAGGTGTGCTGTACTTCCTGAGAAACATGGTCAGGCTGCAAGTCTGCTTACTCTGAACCTCCTGATTCACTGCCTGTCTCATCTTCTCATGATGTCAGGCATCAGCTGATATAAGTGGTTTCCCTGGAAATCCGATGGCCCCACCTCTCACCTCTGCTCATCGAGCTTCTGCTGAGCAGGGCCTGGGTGAGGAGTAAATGAAGGGTTCTTAGAGATGCAACTTTGAAGATGGGTTTCTCCCTTCATCCACCAGGCTGCTGATGGGGCATTGCTCCCCAGACAGGCTGCAAATATGGTTCCCTTTCATGTCACACAGCTAGACCCTGAAAATACAACCTCAAAAACCAAATTCATGATGGTAGTGTACATAAATCTGGTTCACCTCCTCACACAACCACATCAAAAGTACAACTAAACTATAGAACAACCATCACATAGAACTGACAGAAATTGAGTTGAATGCAAGTCCAACAACTACAGAATTAAAGAAACCACATCCACCAAGAGTGGTAAGAGGGGTGGAGACATGGAACAGGCTGGGCCCACACATATGTGTGGAGGATAAAAATTTGGGAGAGATTTCTTGGGAGCAATAAGTCCTAGTCCCATACCAGACCCACCAGCCCAGGCTTCCAGTGTCAAGAAGATAAGTCCCCATAACTTCTGGCTGCTAAAACCAGCAGAGATTGAGTCAGTGGAAGAAAATTCTGGAGTCCCAAGCAATTCCTCTTAAAGAATCCACACATGGATTTACTCAGACTCACTCCCTTTGAGCTTTAGCACCAGGGTAGGAGCTTGAAAGGCACGAGTGGCATTCAGGGAGGAACTGAAGTGTCTGGCATCAAAGCGACAGCTAGGGTACAGCTTTCTTCCAGACATAAAGGCAGGCAGAGGCCACTGTTCCTATTTTGAACTCTCCCCTCACAGAGCTACAGAGCCAGTAGGCTCATGCCATAACTGAGACTTGATCAACCTAACACTGTTTGACCCACCCTGGTGATTCTGTGAGACTCTGTCCCACTCAACTTATGGGTCCACACACGCTGTTAACAGTGGCTTTTCCATATGAATGGCTGGTCTTGGCTCGTGTTTCATAACTTCCTAAATACTCTCAAACAAGCAAAATCCAGCCTCAGGGAGGCACCATCTTCTATACTTTCTGCCAAATATCCCCAGACCAAGCACTAGCAGCAGCCAGCCTAGGGGCACAGCTTGGCTTCACCTGGGAGCCTCCAAGCCCAGCACAAGTAGCAGCCATCTCAGGTTGCTTTATAGCTTAGGCAGGGTGGCCCTGGGTAGAACACAAGAGGGAGCTGGTTTTGGCCTGCACCTCCTGGGAAACCCAAGAGCCTGCATACCCAATGGACAGCTTCAGATCATGTCAGAGTACCACCACCTGGCCCCTGCACAGCTGATCCTCCAGAGATGGAAGAGGTTGGTAGTCAGTGGTCATAGCCGGTCCTTGCAGCTGACTGGCTTGGGTAAATCCCTCCCATTTACTTGCCAACAACAACCAAGACTCAATTACAGGAGGAGGTTATACTCAGCCCACATGAAGGATGCACCTCGAGTAACCCAACTTGGGTGATAGGGGAGGCTGTGCCACTGGACCCTACAAGACATCTACTACATAGGCAATGCTATCAAGACACAAAGTCAAAGCAGCTCTACCTAATACATAGAAACAAACACAGGGAGGCTGCCAAAATGAGGAGACAAAGAAACATGGCTCAAATGAAAGCACAGATCAAAACTCCAGAAAAAGAGCTAAATGAAATGGAGATATGCAATCTATCAGATGCAGAGTTCAAAACACTGGTTATAAGGATGCTCAAGGAACTTAGTGAGGACCTCAACAGAATAAAGATCTAGTCAGAAATGAAGGATACACTAGTCAAAATAAAGAACAATTTATAGGGAATCAACAGCGGAGCGGATAAAGTTGAGAACCAAATAAATGATTTGGAACATAAGGGAGCAAAAAACAACCAACCGGAACAACAAGAAGAAAAAAGAATCCCAAAAAACAAGGATACTGTAAGCAGCCTCTGGGACAACGTCAAGTGTTCTGGCATTCACACCACAAGGGTGCCAGAAGGAGAAGAGAAAGAGCAAGAAATTGGAAATCTATTTGAGAAAAATAATGAAAGAAAACTTCCCTGATTTGGTGAAGGAAATAGACATGCAAGTCCAGGAAGCACAGAGAGTCCCAAACAAAATGGATGCAGGGAGGCCCACTCCAAGACACATCAAAATTAAAATGCCAAAGGTTAAAGATAAAGAGGGAATCTTAAAAGTAGCAAGAGAAAAGCAGTTAGTTACCTTCGGGGGAGTTCCCATAAGACTCTTAGCTGATTTCTCAGAAGAAACTTTTCAGGCTAGAAGGGATTGGCAAGAAATATTCAAAGACATAAAAAGCAGGGACCTATAACCAAAGCTGCTCTACCCAGCAAAGCTATCATTTAGAATTTAAGGGCAGATAAAAAACTTCCCAGACAAGAAAAAACTAAAGGTGTTCATCATCACCAAACCGTTAGTATACAAAATGTTAAAGGGACTTATTTAAGATAAAGAAAATCAAAACTATGAGCAATAAAATGGCAATAATTACATAGTTATCAACAATTGAATCTAAAAACAAAACAGAGAGAGAATCATGGATGTGGAGAGTGTTTTGATGGTTTCCAGATGGGAGAGAGATGTGGGGGAATTGGTGAAGGGGTGAGGGGATTAAGAAGTACAAAGTGGTAGATACAGAATAGCCACAGGAAGTGAAGTACAGTATAGGAAGTGGAGTAGCCAAAGAGCTTATATGCATGACCTGTGGACACGAACAATGGTGTGCGGATTGCCCGAGGGAGCAGAGGGTGCTGGGTAGAGGGGAGTAAAGGGGGGAAAATTGGGACAACTGTAATAGCATAATCGATAAAACATAATTAAAAAAACAAAAAAACTCACGAACAAACAACTCATACAATTCTTACATAAACCCTACAATGTAGACAATATCACCCAGATGTGACACTTTGGACAAGTTAATTAAACTCTGAGTCTCAATTTTTTAACTTATAAAATGCAGATAATAATACCTCCTTCACAAAGTTTTTTTATAAAAGTTTCAACAAGATATTGGGACCCCGTGTGATGCTGGTATGTGGGCTGAAGGCTGATGCCCACTTCAACATTCAGGCTAGGAAATGAAGTCACACTTAGACCAGGTTGAAGGATGTGTCATTAGGAGTGCAGCCAAGAGGGCTGCCTTGTGCTGATGCCCCAGTTGAGGAACACCTACCTTGTCCTAGGCTTTGCTGGATGCAGACAGGTGACCCCTACAGAAAGGAGCCTGCTCCTGGAGAGGCAGTGGCGGCCAACCCCTTGCCCCCGGTGCCAAGCAGGAAGGATGGAGTTGAACTTGCCCATGTATTACCCCCAGAGTTACCAACCAGGTAAGTCCCTACCTCCATAGATGTAAGTCGAGGGGTAAAGAGAGTCCCACTGGGGCAGGTTCCTCTAGCCAGAGACGTGTCACAAGCTGAAAAAAAGCATTCCACCCCCCTCACCCCCGACCCCTTCACACATTTACACACTAAACTCTGAAAGCAGTTTAAAGATTATCTGGACCAGCCTGCTCACTTACAGAAGAGGGAACTGAGACTTAGGGAGAGAGGCAGAGCTGAGACAGACACATTCTCCTGGCTCCCCGACCTGTATCCATTTCGTGCTTGAGGTGGAGCTGGCAGAGTTCTTCCCAGGTCCCTGCGCTGGAGTGTGAACATCTCCAGCCAGGCTCACCCCAGCAAGCATGGTGCGTGGAGGACCTACATACCTGCCATTCCTTTCTTCTGTGTAAACATCTCATGAATAAAGGAGATGAGATGCATCCAGGCAGCATCTACTCTGTTCAATTGTAACATTAATACAAAGCCTCTTACTATGCATTTATTAAGCAAATGTCCATTCTTTAACATGTAGTACTTGTCCTTGTGTTTAATGCAAAACTGGAACCAAACAGAAAAAACCCCACTCTGAACTGTTGCCTTTCTGCTGATCTGACACCTTCTCATCCTGACCCAGCCTTCTACGACTCAGGCTTTGCCTCTGCCCACACCTCCTGGGCAGTGTCACTCCCGGTTTGACTCAGCTGAGAGCAGTTCCATTGTCTTCCTCATTCTGGCCATATGGGAGTCTCTCTAATCATAAAATATTATAGCTGGAAGGGATCTGGTCCGGTAAATTTTAAGGCTCTCATTTCCTTGGTGAAACTCTTTTATAACTCCAGATCTTACATGGAATTCTAAATGCAGAACTGCTTAGATGAAGAGGGGGCTGTAGGGCTAGAGGCACACCCACTGGGCTTTCCTCTCACCCTGCTCCCTCCCCACCTCCAGCCCCCTGAGATACGGCATTCATTTCACAGAAGAGCAAAATGAGTCCCAAAAGGTGCAATAAAGCAGTCAATGAGCAAACTTCTGAACGTAGACTCTATATTCCATAATAAGTTACTTACCAAGAATAAGATATGTTTGGTTTTTTTTGTTGTTGTTGTTTTTCATTTGTTACAATTCTGATATTTTGGCATTAAATAAGTGAATAAAATGAGCTTTTTCCTTACTGACGGGGTAACTCTTACAATTAGTTTGTCAAACATTTGTCCAGAATGTGATCCTACCAGGTACTTAAAAAATTTATGATCTAAATGTAGACACAAACAAAATCAGCTCCTGGTACTAGTAAAAAATCAGAGTGCCTATGGTTAAGAACAAATTCTACTGCAAGTAACAGGCATCCCAAGTAACTGGCTTAAACTAGATGGAAGTGTGTTTCTCTCTCACATTAAGAACTGGAGACAGTCCAGGGCTGGCATGCTGGCTCCATTCCACAGAGTTCTCTGCCATACCTTAGAGCATGGCCCTCGACTTCTTGCACTGTGATGGTGGCTGGACCTCTAGCCACGTATTTTAGGCTGCAGGATGGAGAAAAGCACAAAGAAGAAAGGTGGCAAAGGGCCCAGACTGGATACATTTTAATGGAATTTTCCAAACGTTGCCAAAAAGAAATTCTGTTTATATGCCATTGGCTCAAGCCAGTCACCTGTCATCCCTAATTATATTCCAGGCAGCTGTGTGCCCAGAGAAAAATCAGGGATTATATTGTAATGAAAGGTGGGCAAATGGATATTGGAGGATACTCTGCCCCAGAGTGAGCTTCTTTTGTTAACTTCTACATTCTTTGACTTTCATAGGGAGTTTGAGGGAGGCTTAAACTATCGAGTGTGTTGGTTGGAGAAAGTAAGGTGAACCCAAGAGAGAGCGGGGCTGGTAATGACTGATGAAGGCAAATGCGGGCCATAGGAAGTGGGAGCAGTTCAGTGATCTGAAGTCTAATGTCAAGTGCTCAACAAATTTTGTGCCCCATGGGTTTACATATCTCATGCCCTAGTCAGGGTTGTGTAGGTAAATTGCTTGTTAGTCGAACAATAATAATGTTGCTTAGTACAGTGGCACATTAGCTGATACCAGATCCTGTTTTGGAGGTAGAGGAGTTCATGGCAAAAAATATTAAGGAAACAAAACAAGAAAAAACAGGAAAACTTATGGGAACATGTAATATTGAATAGTCAAGGTGTACCAAAGGCCAAAAATCTATTGCACAAACACATGACAAAACTAATGTGGAAAAAAAGAAAGCTAATGTGAGATGAGGCGATATAAAACACCATTATTTCATTTTGGGACTAATGCTGGCAGCTGTGGACAGTCGGGCTGCTTTAAATAATGAATAACGATTATTGAATTACATTATCAATAATGACAGGACTTCTTTTTAAATTTAAGATCAGGTTATAAAGCACTTGGGCCTCATCTCTGTGTGTGATGCACGAAGCATGGACAATTTCCTATCTGCTAGAGTAACTCCCTGCATCTGAGATAGGAATGCATTTAATAGACTGAAACAGTGCAGCTTTCTTTTGGGAAATTTCAATTTCATTGCAAGCAATTTACATAGAGGCGCAGCTTGAGTTCATAGCTTATATCGTGGTTGCTTTGGAGATGGCTTCTCTGCTGGAAAGGCAATTGCGACCTGCAGGAGCAGCCTGACTGCCATTAGTCTCTCCAGTTTTAAACATTGACAGGCGGAGATGGAAGTGGGGGTGGAGGGGATTAATAAAGGGCTTTGTCTTTCTGGTCCCTGGAAGGACAGGGATTTGAGTGTTATGATTTCCTGGTTTCCAGAGATGTCTTTTTCTTGAACATTTCAAGCTTTTGACCAAAATGAGAACACGAGTCTTTTTGTAATTAGTGAGTTTTTTTTACATTAAGAAGAGAGAGACAAATACAGCAAAGAACCAAAAGTCAATCCCTTGAAGTTTTACCAAGCCGTGGAAAAAAAAAAATCTAGCGAGACTGAAAAATTTGTCTATAGTTCCTGGATGTGGATAGCTTTGAAATCTATACAGTGACTTTTGCTATAATCTTTGTTCTTAGGGAAAACGGACTTGCTCTCTGGTTGTGGGTGCTCAGTGACATTGTACCCCAAAGCCATCTGTATGGTGTGTCCATGGGGTATAGTGAAATGGTTGTTTGCAAATTAGGTCATGGTCCAGCCAAACAAATGTGTATTTTATGAGTGACTTACTCTCTGTGAGGCCCTGACACAGCCCAGAGGCTTGTGCATTCAAAGCAGAGGCCTGAGCTGAGACCTGACAGTGTTTTCATCTAACTGACTTTGGCATAGGGACCCCTGGTTCCTTCTTCTTTAAGTGTCACCTTATATTTAAGGCTTAAAGGCTATAATTATTTGAGGTAGCTGAAATTTGAATGACCCAGATAATTATCTTAGCAAGATGGGTTTAAAGTTTATTGACACAAATGCCAGTATCATTAAAGGTTTCTTACAAAAGGTAAGACTGAGAGACAGCTGGTTGACTGAGGTGAATTGACAATGAATGGCACCAAAGACACAGTACTCACCAGGGACTTTGAAGTGGTTATCATTTCCATAATACAGTTAGCAGAGGATTATGGGAGGTCAGTTACCATACTTTGCATTGTCCAAATCAAGGCTAAGTGCTTACAATAAGAGGGTTTCTTATCTCATCATTCCTCAGTGTGGACCCCCTGGCACCACGGCTCAGATTCCACCCAAGCATATAGTTAATTAAAAAAAAAAAAAATCAAAACTGTACCCTTCCTGACATTGCAAGTAGACAACTTTAATACTATAGTAATAGTAAAATTTGCACAGGTATAGATTTTAAAATCTTACCTTATACATCTATTTCCTTTGTATGTTTAATGGATGACTATAGATAGCACAATACCTATTTGCTATGAATTTTAAAAAATATGTAACAATCATCATTTGAATTTAAATGCACACAATTAACCCCTCAATACTATATCTTAGTGTTCATTAGTTATTGTTAAATAGTAAGAATTTCACATGTAGTTAACCCAGATCACTTTGGGAATTAAACATGTTTTTGTACCACTTGTCAAATGCTACCTGCTACGGGCTAATGTGCAGTGAGCATGCCGTGTTTCCCCCGCTGGATTACAATCACTATAGACAGGTGGCTCTAGTAGCAATATTACCACAAATTTAGTGGCTTAAACAACACATTTATTATCTCACAGTTTCTGTGGGTCAGGAATTCAACAGGACTCTGCTTCAAGATTGCCTGTGAGACTGTAATAATATATCAATCAGAGCTGAGGTCTCATCTGAGAGCTTGAATGGGGAAGGATCCACTACCAAACTCACAAATCTTACGTGTTTTTTCCTCCTCCAGCATGAAAGCACATGCCATAGGTGCTTGTTAAAAAGAAATAGGGATTTTTGACTTCCATGTATAGAAAAATATGGATAGGTAGCTAAGAATGAGGGAAGCCACTGTTCTGGGATTGACTATCTCATTGAGGGAACAGGTGGGGATAGAGGTAATTATTTTCCAATTTGGCTGGAGTGTAACCCAGTTTGTGAATATGGACCGATCACAGCTCTGGGTGAAAAAGTATAAATAACAATGATAATAGCCCCCATTCATTGAGCACTTAACATGTGCCAGGTACTGTGTGGAGAAGATGAGAAAGCAGAGGCCTAGAGGGATTAAGTGTCTTGCCCAAGGGTTATGAAGCTAGTAAATGGCAGAGCTGGGAAATCTTATTCTATTAATGTCAGAGGGCATGTTCCCATCTACCCTATTTTCCTGCCCCTGATAAATGACATTTCAGGTAGGACGCAGAGCCATTCAGCTCTGTGGGGAGTGAGGTATACTGCTGCCTTAATTGCAAGGCTCTGTTGTCCCATGGAAGGGTTAAGAAGGGATAAAAACTCTCACAGCAAGGTACTGTTAAAATTGCTTTCCTTTTTATATAGGCCAATTTTAACAGCAAACAAGCAATAAATCAATGTCTAACCCCCAGTACACTTTAGCAACTAGGTGGGGGAGAGGAGGCACCGTCGGCAGCAGGTCTGAAGCCAGGCAGTGAGATTGGTCGTCCAGGATGGGCGATCAACAGAGCACCGTGCCGTGGAGCAGAGCAGGAAGCCAGTTGCACACATACAGGCTATGCTCCTTGCCAGCTGTCCCCTTGGCCTGCAGCCAGGACAGGATTTTCTCCCCCAAGTCAGGTTATTGTGCCCTTGTGGTTTGGGGGCCTCAAGGTCCCAAACCATTAATGTAATAATCACAGCGCTCTGGGCGGATTCTTGCCCAGTGTCCTCTGTGACATACTGCAAAGACAAATCAGAAACACATTTATCCACCATAATGAGTCAGCCACCAGTCATCTTAACTGGTAAAAATAACAACAATTGATATCACTGTGTATGACACCTAGACATATGTCCTTAAATGCAGCACTGAGGAAGTGACAGTCATTACATGATTTATCAAGGGAAGAAGCAAGGCCATAGTTTTCTTTAAGAATTTTCAGAGCCAGCATTCACCAGATGATAATGACACAGACCTAGTATTTATTTTTTATTATTATTTTAATTTTATTTTTCAGTTACAGTTCACATTCTATATTATTTTGTATTAGTCTCAGGTATACAGCACAGTGTTTAGACAATCACATACTTTACAAAGTGATCTCTCTACAGACCTAATATTTGCTGTATCTCCTTCTGATGGTGGCTCTTTTCTATCACTTGTTACACTTGTAAGGTAGAATAGTTGATGTTTTCTTGCAACATTTTAGACAGTGCCAGGATGGGTCACTGGTGGGTCAAAAATGTAATATTTTGTCTCTGATTTCCAGCTCCTCCTGTCCCCCCCAGAGGCCACTGCTCTGAACTCCCCACTGGGCACCGTTACTGTTGGGTGAAGGTGCAGGAGCCACAGAGACCTACTTATCCCTTTTCTAAGTATCAGAATCTATGGACACCCGAAAAATGCCTGGGTTTGTCAGTGCTCTTTGACAGGAACAGGATTAAAGGGTGGGTATGCACAAGGGCGGGAAGGATCGTGCATACCCAGGCCGACCTAGGAATCGGAAGTAAGGAGTGAGGTGATGCATAGGCGAGAGACTGAGAATGGCCAAAAAAAGAAAAAAGAAAAAAGAAAAAGTAACAGTTGAAAAAAAGGGAAACATGAAAAAACTGCCTTTGCAGTGATTCAGTTATCTAAGTAATTTCAAAAAATTCTAATATGGGCCACAGCTCAGACCAGTTAAATCAGAATCTCTGAGGGTGGCCCCGAAGCTAAAGAGTAGTCCGTAAAACTCATCAGCTCCGCGACGCCGATGATCCAAAAGCAGCGGCTTGCCCCTTTCAGCGTGGGAACACTGCAGCAGTTCTCTCTCACTGTGTAATTGCAGTCTGACCCTAAAATTTATGGAGAAAAGCAAAGGCACTAGAATGACCAAAGTAATTTTTAAATAGAATAAAGTTAGAGGATTTACACTACCTATTTCTAGACTTAATATAAAGTTATAGTAATTGATATGGGTAGTAATGGGACCAGATCAATGAAACCAAATAGAGTATCTAAATGTGCTCATATAATTAGTGAATATATGAAAAAACATATATTTTCACAAACGACCTATATCTGTATCTATAAAATTGATTTTTAACAGCTGCAAAAGCAATACAGTAGAGTCTTTTCAACAAATGATGTCAGAAAAATCGGATGTCCACTGTAAAACAATAAAAAGAATCTTGACCTATAATTTTACCATATAAAAATTAACTGGAAAGGGTATACACCAAACTAAAATCTAACTTTATAAAAATCCTAGATGAAAAGATAGGAAAGTGTACTTGGGGTTAAGCAAAAATTTTTTTATAGGAGATTTAAAAAAACACAAACTATAAAAGTTAATAAAACAGACAATCACAATGGAAACTTCTGTTCTTTGAAAGATACTATTAAGAAAATAAAAAGATAAGCCAGAGGGAAAATATATATATCTTTTATTTTAGTTTTTTTTGCGTTACTTATCTTTTTTACATTCAACATTAGTTTGTGTCAGTTTCAGGTGTACAGCAAAGTGGTTAAACAATGGTTAAACAACCATATACTTTACAAAGTGATCCCCCTGATATTTCGAGTACCCACCTGGCATTATACATAATTATTACAATATTATTGACTACATTCCCTGTGCTGTACTTTATGTCCCCAAGACTATTTTGTAACTACAATTTGCACTTCTTAATCCCTTCGCCTTTCTCACCCAGCCCCACAGCCGCTTGCCCCTTTGGCAACCTTCAGTCTCTTCTCTGTGTCTATGAGTCTGTTTCTAGTTTCTTTGTTCATTTATTTTGTTCTTTAGATTTCACATATAAGTGAAATCATGTGCTATTTGTCTTTTTCTATCTGGCTTATTTCTTTCAGCACAATACTGTCTAGGTCCATCCATGCTGTCACAAATGGGAAGGTTTCATTCTTTTTTATGGCCGAGTAATATCCCATTGTATATGTGTATCACAGCTTTTTTTATCCATTTGTCTATTGATGGACACTTGAGTTGCTTCCATATCTTGGCTATTGCAAATACTGCTGCAGTGGATATAGGGGTGCATGTATTCTTTCAAATTAGTGATTTGGATTTCTTTGGATATATACCCAGAAGGAGAATCTCTGGGTCATAGGGCAGTTGTGTTTTTAATTTTTTGAGGACCCTTCATAATGTTTTCTATAGTGTCTACACTAATCTATATTCCCACCAAAGGTGCACGAGGGTTCCCTTTCCTCCACATCCTTGCCAACACTTGTTTATTGATTTAATGTTATGATAGCCATTCTGAAGAAAATATTTTGAAAAAAATAGAAATTGGAGGAAGACTGATATTAAGACTATATAAAAACTATGAAAACTCAGTAATAAGGAAACAAAAATCTCAATTTTTAAAAGTAGGTAAAAGATTCGAATAGACACTACCAAATAAGAGAGCTGGATGACAACTAAATACATGAAAAGATGCTCAACATTATTGGTTATTAAGGAAAAACACTTAAAACAACAAGAAAAAAAATCACTACAAATATCTATAAGAGTGGGTGAAATTTTCTAAAATCTGAAAAAACCAAGTGTTGATGAGGATGTGTAACCAATGGAACTCTCATGTACTGCTGGTGGAAATGTCACTACAGCGAAGTGACATTTGGAAAACAGTTTGGTAGTTTCCTATAAAGTTAAACATACACTTACTGTGCAACTCTGATATCCTCCTCCTAGGTATTGACCCAAAATAAATTCAGACATATGTCCACAAAAATCTTGTACATGAGTTTTTACTGTAACTTTATTCATTGCCACAAATAAGAAGTAACCCAAATGTATGTAAACAGGTGAATGGACAAAAACAAAATTGTGGTACATCCTTAAAATGGAATACCATTCAGTTATAAGAAGCAATGAAGTACTGGTTAAGGCAAAACTACAGGGACAAAAATCAGATCAGTTATTGCGAGAAGCTGGGGTGAGGGCAGGGAACATGAAAAATTTGGGGGGTGTTGTCACTATACTATATCTTTTTAAAAATTACATTTTATTGATTATATTAATACAGTTGTCCTGATTTTTCCCCCTTTACTCCCCTCCACCCAGCACCCCCCACTTCATCAGGCAATCACCCCACCCTTGTTCATGTCCGTGGGTCATGTGTATAAGTTCTTTGGCTACTCCATCTCCTATACTGTACTTTACATCCTCATGGCTATTCTGTAAGACTTATTTGTACTTCTCAATCCCTTCACCTCTCACTCATTCTCTCACATGCCCCCTCCCACTTCTTTCTCTTTAACTTTTGGCATTTTTATTATTGGTGTGGGCCTCTTTGTGTCCATCTTCTTTGGGACTCTCTGTACTTCCTGGACTTGCATGTCTATTTCCTTCACCAAATTAGGAAAGTTTTCCTTTCATTATTTTTTCAAATAGATCTCCAATTTCTTGCTCTTTCTCTTCTTCTGATACCTCTATGAAGCGAATGTTGGATTGCTTAAAGTTGTCCTACAGGTTGCTTACACAATCCTCATATTTTGGGATTCTCTTTTCTTTTTTTTGTTCTTATTGGTTGTTTTTTGCTTCCTTATGTTCCAAATCATTGATTTGATTCTCAGCTTCATCTGAGAAATTAGAAATGAGAGAAGGAAGCTGAATCATGATATCATTACTTCTAGTCAACATTGTACTAGTAGTCCTGGTTGCTAAAATAAGATGGGAAAAAGAAATAAAAGTCTTCAAGATTGTCAGTATTGGCAAGTGGTATAATTTTTCACATAGGAAATAAACCAAAAATAATAAAAAAAAAGTTATTATAATTAGTGAAAAAGTTTAGCAAGTTATCAGTTAAAAAAACTATATTAAAAATTCAATTCCATTTCTATTTGCCTGGATTTTCAGTTTTACAAAGATATGATTTATAATGCCATACAAAAGATTGTCTTGATTAAATTTAGTGAAAGATAAGAATAATCTTCATAAAAAAATTAATATAGGGAGAGGGAAATTCCTCTCCAGCTCAGCAACCAAGGTATTGCTCTGTTAGACTACCTATGAATTATTAACAGAAAAATGAGTATACCCATTGCTAGACAGATATTGGGATAGACTGAGAGGTTGAACTGGGGCACTCAAGCTTACCTACAGCAATAAGAGGAAGGCATAGGACAGTGTAAAGGAAAATAACAGTTGACTCACATCTGTCTAGCAGCTGGGGCTATCGTCTGCTTGTACTCAACAGAGAACTCTAACCTTACTTTTTATCTGGTGTTTACAAAACCTAAGACCCTTCGGTGAGTGACAGAACTGGAAATAAAAACAAGAAACTCAGTTTAAATGATGTCTTTTTAATGTCTGATTTATTATGAAATGTTAAAAATCACAAAAAGATTACGTAGAATTACATAAGAATGATTTTTGTCACAGGAGGCAACAAAGTAAGTTTGTCTTCACCTGTTTTCATTTCATGGTTATCATCGGAGGCAAGAACTCCATTCACAGCATGGTTCACAGCATGATCCATGCTAACAGAAGTAGCTAGAGAGGCAGTTCTGGAGGATTCGCTAGAGAGGTAAAGGGTGATCATTTTCCCCAAACAGCCTCAAAAGGTGAGCAAGATGCCAGAAGGAGGACAGTTGGCCTTGCATTAGGACCGCTATCTATGATGACACATTGAGCATAAACCCAAGGGACTACCTAGCCCCAGTGTTCAAAGGAACCAAAAACTACTAACTGGAGAGTGGTGAGTAGGATTCACTAACCCAGCTCACTTGGGACTTCTGATACTTATCTCTAGTTTCATCTCCTGATTTTGGCCTCAGTGACTAACGAAGGTGTTGCATTCCATATGTACTGTTCATCCTGACCCAACCACAAGCATCACAGGAGTGTTTGCAGAATTTAGGGATGAGCATTGTCCATGTTAAAGCTTCAAACAGTGCTGATAAATGATGCTAAGTAGATCGCAGGCCCCATAGGCTACAGTCTCAGGCCAGGGACAACAGTTTCAAGGAATAAGAGAGGTTTCTGGGGACCTCAACCTTTCAGGAGGACCCACCACAGCAACGCCCAACTGGCTTTGATAGATATGTCTTCTTACCACTTAAATGTTCTCTTATTTTAGATATCCTTGTCCTATGGTTAAGCTGCATTTCTTTCACATTCCGTTAAAAAAAAAACAACTCACTTATATCCAAAACCCTCTTAAGGATGTTTAAATCTGCTTCATTGGTTCAGGAAATGGTGCCCGGTAAGAGCTAAAAATAGATCAAATAGACTGCAGCGAGGTTTCAGTGGCAGAATTCAAGGAGTTCCAGGGATTTCTAAATTTGGCCAAAGGCTTTCCTGATTTTCTATTTCAAGTTTATTCACTTGAGAATCTCAAGATCATTCCTCCTTTTTTCTGGTGTTGAAAACAAAAGAACCCTGGATTAATTTTGCAGCAGATTGCAATTTATATTTGAGCCCTTCTGTGATGCGGCACTGGTTGTATAATGAGGCAGTTGGGGCATGGCCACCAGTCAGAGAGCCTGGGTTCAAACCCCAGCTCTGTCACTGTGACCTTGCACAGGTGACTCATTCTCTCTCAGCCTCAGTCTCCTTGTCTGCAAAATCAGGGGTGATGTGAAGATTAAATAAGATAAGGCATGCACTTAACACAGGCACTGAAACACATTAAGTGTTCAGTGATGGTAGCTCTTACCTTACTTTTATTATAGTAAATATAACCATCTCTTGATTTTCTATAGTTGTCCTGGAAATGAGTCATTATTATTCTAATCTGGGGAGGATTGGGGGTATAAATAAACATCAATTCTGTGTTATAGATGGTTAACTATGACTAGTCTATTTCTTCATATTCCTGGGCATATAACTCAGACTGCATTTCCTAGTTTTCCTTGCAGTTGGGTAACGCCATGTGACTAAGTTCTAGCCAACTGAGTGTAAACAGAAGTCTTATGTCCCATTTCTGGGCCGGGCCCATAGTAATCTCCTGTAAACAGTCCTCCATGCTGTTTCCCTTGGGATGGAGATAATTATAGTGACCTTAGAAACTATGTGACAAAGATGGCAGAGCCCCGGCAGCCTGAGTTCTTGAATGACACTTGGGTGATGGAGGCAAGCCAACCCCCCAGCTGAAAAGGAACAACCACCTTGAACTGAGGTAAATAAACTTCTGAGATGCTGAAACCATTCTTTATTATTTGCTACAGCAGCTAGTTCCAAATGCCTAGTGCCATCTTGATCACTTCCTTTCTTAAGTAACACTCGTTTCTTGCTTCTTTCCTATTTAAAATCTTTGAATTAAAAAAAATAAAAGTAAAATCCTTGAATTAAATAAAAATGTTACAATAGAAAGGTTCTTGAGAAACAATTAACCACAATCAACATCTGGGAGCTCCTGCTGGTTTTATGGAGCACTTCTGCTTTTTAGTTTCTGAGACCCAGGGATCTCGAGAATTAAGCTTCCTTAAAACAGAATTTTGAGGGTGGATGTGGGAAGGCTCAGATTGCCTGGATTTTACTATTCTTGACATTAGAGCCTTCACTGTAACAAGTGGGAGTCACTTGGCTGTGTATCTCCATTTGAACATATTCCAAGGGAATGAAGAAAAGCATAGCTGAGAACGAGTGAAATCATTAGTGGAATTTAGATACAATTTTCCACACACACAGTTAACTGCAAGAACTTGAAAGAACATACAGTAGATTTTCACATAAGCCTCTAGTGTCTGCACACTACAGAACACCCTGTCGCCCTTAACAAACGTGGTTAAGGAAAGAGTCTTTGCTCCAGGAACAATCCAGGCTGCATTCTCTTCTATGGGTCCCCTGTTGCTATTGTCCCAAGGTCACTCTGTGCCAGAACCTTCCAACCTTCCTCCCTCCCTCCCTCACTCCCTCCCTCCCTCCCTCACTCCCTTCCTCCCTTCCTTTCCTCATGTTCTTGCTTTAAATACTGAATCTTACTAATTAATCCTTAGAGAGAGCTCTGCTTTTCTCCCTTATGCCTGGAAAAATGTTGGCTGCTTCCTTTACCTGTTAATAAAAATGGCTGGCTGACAGCACCTTGATACTACCTTACCTATGTATCACCTCAGTAATCATTCCTCCATCAACGGAGGCCTTCTTGCTCACACAGAAGGGCTTGGTAGTGTTGCATTTTTGGATTCCTTTCTAATGACTTAGGATCTAAGGAGTCATTCTGTAAATACAAAATGTGATCACAAGCTTAAAGCCTTTATTGAGTCCCTAAAAATAGAAAGGCTTCCCCATAAGGGGTCTGAGAAAAGTTCTGGCAATTTGAAAACACGTTTCAGGAGAGGTCATTGGAATTTGGGAGCAGTGATTCATCAAGTCAAATTAAGTGCTATGTAAGTCATAAATAGATATGTAGATGGATAAATAAAGCCCTAGGTGTTAATGGGTCAGCCCTGTTAGTTTTTAAAAAAATAATGGTAATCAAAGATATAATTTCCCAGGATACTGCATCGTGTAGTTGCAAAGGTTAAAATATTACTCAAAAGAAAGGAATTTGTATGAAGGAGAATTCCAAAATTCCATAGCCTTCATATTCCAAAAGCATTTTTCTCATGAATTCCAAGATCCTGTAAAACAGAGAGTTTTCTAATGTTTAGATCCTTTTGGGAAAACATGCTTTGAAATTATGACTATAGCAACAATCAGTTTGAATAGGTAGTGAATAATTAATTGGAGTCAAGTCTTAAATTAGAAGTCCGCCTAAGACAGCCTCAGTCTTTCTTATCCTGAATGTTTTGGCTGTTTTCAGCAGTTTTTGTACTAAATTGGATGTGAAGTTTTCCTTACAAATGCTTCATGGAATGGGAGAAGGTTCACATCTGGGCATACATTCTCCTTAGAGAAGACAAGGGAATGTAAGTTGAGCAGCTAATAGGCAGCAGGTGCTTTATAGATATATTATTTATTCATCGTTTTTCCCCCAAACATCAAGGTTAGCATTCTTATCCCCAGTTTGCATATATAGTTAAGCAACTTGAATGAGGTTGCTGGCTATTAGGTGGAAAGTGCCACGCCCCAGCCCAGGTCTGCCGGGCTCCCAAACTCCTGTTTCCACTGTCCGGTGCCAAATATTCATCACTGTGCTTCTTGAGTTCTTGTCCTACTTGGTGGAGATGATTTAAGAAGACAGTGCAAAAATGACTATTCTAATGTCAGCATAAAATTCTAATTCTACAACTGACCCCTAAAACTTTCTCCTGTACACTTTAGATGGATTTTATTTCTCTTAATGTTCAATTCCCTTCTGATCCAGGCTGAAAGAATCCTTTGAAATCAGTAGGTTTCAACTCATGGTGCTGTAGTTGCACAGAGAAATGAGTGGCTTTGATTTTCCAGTTCATCTCAGTCATCAAAACTCACTCTGTTCTCCTTTCTCTGGCCTCTGGTGAAGTGATTGTCGGACTTTGGCGTACATAAGACATAGCTGAAGTTGTCTATGATGAGGCCAAGAATCTGCATTTTCTACAAACATCCTGGTGATCAGCAAAATTTGAGTTTGTAAGTGCCCTAATTTTCCTTATTGCTTTTATTCTCCTTTTTGTTTTTATTTCCCTGGTTTTGTTTTTAAATCTCACAGCTGCTTGGTGTTGGGATTCCTTTTACAAGCCGTGCCCTCTTGTTCTCTGCACCTCGGGACCTGTCCTGCTAGGGTGTGGTCTGGGTTTATGAAGCATCAGACTAAAGCCAGAAAAACAGAGGTAAGATCTCATCACCAGAGGCTCTAAGAGGGAAGATGCCTTAGTTCCGAGGGATGGAAAAGGCTGCTGAATAAAATATTAGTGGTATAATATTATGCTGTTGAAAAAATCAACGGGCATATAGTCAAAGACACGCACAAAGGGATGACCCAAACCTGAGGGAGTCATGCCAGAAAGGTGACGTCATGGAACGAGCCGAGGCTCATGGAAAACGGTAAGGGCAAAAACAAGGGCTTTCAAGAAGCCACACAGGGATCAAAAACAATGAAGAAATAAAGGCCAGGAGCAGATGATGTAATGTTGACAGATGACAGGGCAAGCGTCCCTGCTTATCATTTCCTATTTTTCTTCTCTGCTCCATCAAGGAGAGTTTCTCCAAACTGAAAGTCTGCAGCATAAACGTGGCTTAGAGAAAACACCACCCAAACACAGAGGGTATGGGAAAGCAGGCTGAATTGGCACAATGAGCACAACTTTAAAGAACAGATGAGTTATATCCCAGAGCACCAAAAACTGGCATTGGTGTTATGAACTTGTTATTGGTTAGCCTACACAGAGAAAGGTGCCAAGTAACTGGAAGCTAGCAAATCTCCTCTTTTTAAGCTTTTAAAAGATTCTAGAAACCACAGATGTTAAGCCCCTGCAAAATCCCAGAAGAGATGCACAAATCAGACACTCTGGCAGAACTCAGAAAAGAGAGTGGTGGTCACCAGAGGCCAGCACAGGCTCTCCAGAAACTCATGATGTCAGTCTCTGCTCCTTCTTTTGTTTTGACAATGTTGCTCTGTAGATGCACTGGGGAAAACTGCAGACAAAGAGGTCTGCAACACCGGATTCTACATCCTGAGCATCTGCCCAGTAAGTCATCTTAAGGAAAAAGGACCCCACCCTTTGAAAGAGGCCTGCTGAGAGTTTAGATCAGCCTCTGGACTCAACTGGGTGGCTTCTATTGTATCCCATCCCTCTTTGACACCATCCAGACTCACATCATTTCTTGTGTATTCCATAGAACTAGTTGCCATAGTGACAAGGCTCCATCTGGCTTCAGATCCAGGGACTGAGGTCTGTCCCATCTTGGTTTGCACTGCGTGTTCAGCTCTGTGTCTCTCTAACTGCAGCTCCCAGCTGGGGCTCCACCTTCTCAAACAGAACTGCTACTGCCCACCCAGTCCACATTCTGATGGCTCAGCTCAGTTCTCACCATAGCAACTCTCTGGACCCCCACGCCCTGCTCCAACATGCCAGCTCTCTGCACGGTTTCTCAGGCTGTCCTGCGTCAAGTGTTTAAACCATGACAGCCTGGTACTATGGTTAGATGAACTCAGAGCTGCTCCGACAGCTACGCCCAAGATAACTCTTTTATATATGGACAGATCTCTCCAGTAAACAATTCAAAAACCACCATCATCTTTGCCAATATATTTATTAACAACCCAATGAGACACAGAAGGATGGATTTTTTCAAATATGCTGATTAGGTAGACCTTGGATGAGAACAAATATGTTGGAAGGGAAAACTGAGATTCAAACATATAGGGCGGTAAGGAAGTTACGCTGATTAGAGACAAATATTAAGTCCTTAGGTTTAAAAAAATCTACTGCACATACCTGGCACCGGTGACCATTGGCTACATTAACAGCAGTTACTAACGTGAAAGACACCTTAAAGCTTTTGTTAACTACAAGCTCACTGTGGGTCATTAATGTGACATGGCTACCAGGAAGCTAACATTACCATCAGCTGTGTTAATAAAAATAGAGACTCAGTATTAAGAGAAAAATAATCCCGCTGGTTAAGGACACACGGAGAAATCCCAACGTCCCAAAGATGACGCAAACCTGATATAATGGTGGAAGGACAGTTATGTCACAGAATGAGCTGAGGCTTGCAAAGATATGCTACATCTCATTTATTTATTATACAGGCTGCTGGTATCAACTGCAATAGAGGAGTAGTAAAAAATGAATAATGTGTGGATTTGATTCTGAATATATGTCTTTTGATGGGGACACTGGCAAGAAAACACATCCAGGCTAGTGCTGTGTTTGTAAATCAAATCACAGGGTCGATATTCTAAGGAGCTGCAGTATTTAACCTCTGGGAGAGAAGAATGGAGAGACATGATAGTGCATCAGATGTTTTGATGGGCTCTCGTGCAGGAAGAGAATGAGTCTCATTCTCACAAGGGTAGACGTGCAGCCCAAGGATAAAAGCTGCCACAAATTCAGGCTCTAAACACAAACCGGACTGACCTATGGGCACGTCCCAGCACGAGTCCAGGCGCAGAGGGTAGAGGCCTCAGGTTGCTGGTGAGGGGGTTCCTTTCTTACCTTCCGCCCCGCTCCCGCTAGTGCTCTGCGCTTTAGAGGGAAGAGGTTCTGAGATATCCTGTGAACTGCTCCAGGTACATCCCGTGGTGTTCAGTGTTCAAAGCGGGAGTGCTGCCGTGAGCAGAGCCGGAGGGGGTGGGGAAAGGGGTGTGTGTAAAGGAGCTGGGTCCCTGCACTGGCTCAGGTACCCACTGAAGGCCATGCCTACCTAGCTCGGGCCCCTGCTGTGGGCTGCCCAGTGCTGGGGAGCTGGTGGTTGGCTTTCAGAGAAGTCCTGCTGGGAAGCAGCGTGTCCAAGAATGCAAACAATTCCCTGGCCACAGCATTGCCCCTGCTCTGCCAGCGTCTGACGAGAGAAGGATGCAGGGGTGAGGGATAGGGTGGAGGGGCTGGGACAGGAGAGAGACACAGAGGCAGGGGGACCAGGAGGTGGGGGGGAGGACCGGCCTCTATGCTCTGGTCTAGCATTTGGCACCTGGTGGCATCTCTGCACCACCCATTTCTAAATCAGTGAGAGTCTTAGGCAAGGGAATAGTTTAAGGAAAGAAAAAAAGAAAAGCAGGTTTGTGATACCATTAGATCCCTCCTTGGTCCTCCCAGATGGTGATGGTACCCAAAAGAGGACAGGAACCTCTGAAGAAGGAGGCACTGACCACCAGAACCTCTGTACGGATTTATATTTGGGCCACGGTAGTATCCTTACTGCAGAGGTTCTCAGTGCGGGGGAGTGGGGCAAGACTGCTCCCCGGGGCACATTTGGCAACGTCAGGAGATATTTTTAGTTGTTACAACTTGGGGAAGGGTTGCGACTGGCATCTAAAGGGTAGATGCCAGGAATGCTGCTATAATACACAGGACAGCCTTGTAACGAAGAATGGTCCATCCCAAAATGTGAACAGTGCTGAAGTAGAGAAGCTGTGCCTTAAAAGGATATAACTCTGGAGGCCTTGTTGCCCAGCACCCTGGGCGCCCAGTGGTGTCGTTGGAGCGGAAAGGACCTCAGGAATCAGAGGCTCCACCTTTTACAAGTGAGGAGTTTGAGGCTCAGAGAGTGAAGGGGCTTGTCCAGCGACTCACGCCCTGGATTGTGATAAGAACCTTGGAGAAAGACAAAAATAGTTTTAAATTCCACTTCAGTTATTTAATGCTGTGTAACTTGGACAAGTTACTTCACCTTTTGGAACCTTGAATCTCTCACTTGTTAAATGGTCATTATATTATAACTCCATTTCAGCATATTTTAAGGAGTAGGGTGAAATAGTGCATGTAAAATGCTTAACATAGGACATGGGATATAATAAGTGGCACTTCTAATTATGAGTAGCAGAACTGGAGCTAAAAATCTTGGCTTCTATCCCCAAGTCCTGTCCTGTTTTCTTTCCGTTGTACCTAATGAATGCACCTCAAACCACGTCTAGGTACCAGTTCTGAAAGGTGTGTAGTGTGCGGTTGTGAGCTGTGGCACTTGGCCCAAGTGGATCTGGATTTAAGTCCAGCTCTGCCACTTTCTTTCTTTCCTTTTCTTTTTTTTATCCCTCTCCCCTATTCCCTCTGATCACTGTCAGTTTGTTGTTGTTTTTTTTATTCTTGTTCAAGTACAGTTGTCTCCATTTTCCCGCCACCACTTTCCCCCTCCCCACCCACCCCACCTCCCACCCTCAATCCTTCCCGACTTCGGCTTCGTCCATGGGTCTTTTATACATGTTCCTTGACTTGACCTTTCCCCTTCTTTTCCCCTCGTCCCTCCTCCCCTCTGGTTACTGTTGGTTTGTTTTTTATCTCAATGTTGTTGGTTATATTTTGCTTGCTTGTTTGTTTTGTTGATTAGGTTCTACTTATAGATGAGTGGATCATATGGTATTTGTCTTTCAAGGTGATACATTACTTCCTCTAAGCCTCAGTTTTCTCATCTGTAAAATAGAATAATGCTAATACCTGCTTTATTGGCATATTGTAAGATTTAAAATGAGAACTGATTTCAACACTTTAGCTCAGAGTCTAGAATACAGTAAGGACTCAATGTGTTTTAGTTACAGCTAAAGTTTGTAGCAGGTTGTATTTCCACAAATGGTAGCCACAGTGTCTTTCATCCGATGTTCTCTTTTTACAAAGTGACTGTAACTCTCCTCCCCGCAAGAGATGGGGGCTATCTTTTCATGAATGTGGATGGATCTATAGCTAAGGGAGGAGTGATATTTTGTGACTTCTGAGGCTAGGTCTTAAAAAATGTTACAGCTTCCGCTGCTTTCTCTTGAGATGTTCACACTTGAAACCCAGCTTCAGTGCTCTGAGGAAGCCCAGGATGCCCCACAGAGAGGTCTGTGTGAGGAGGACCGACTGCATCAACTTTCCAGCGATCGTAGGAGCGGACCCTCCAGTTCTGGTCAAGCTGCCCCAGCTGATGCTGAGTGGAGAGGGATGAGCAGGCTCCACTGAAATCTGTCCAAATTGCAGATTCATGAGCAAAATAAATGATCATTGTTGCTTTAAAGAACTAAGTGTTGTTATGTATCATTGGTAATTAGGACAACATTATTTTTATTAATCTTCAAAAAAGAAATTTCTTCCTGCTCGTTCTTCCTAAGCTTCGTCATCAACACCAAGCAGAAAATCAGACACAGTAGGAAATGTTACTGGTTCTCACCAAATCTCCTGCCATTCTTCTGGAGAAGATAATCAAATGCCGCTACTGGCTGAGAATGGGATATATAGACCTTGAAGAGCCTGAGGGTTTATCTGAGAACACAATTTAACCAGTCTCTTTTGGGAATAGATTAGTTACAGGGCTTGAGAGGCTTCTTGAAGCTCATGGGTAAGATTCCCTAACAGCACATACTCCACTATTATTCTTTCTCTTTCCTCTTTCCTTGGTTTTTACCATGAGTATGAGCAACTTGAGCTTATTCAATTCCCTATACCTCATGTACGGTTTCAAAGGCTGTGAGGTAAGGAAACACAGGATCTGGTGATGGACTGAGGAAGATCTTGCCCTTCTTAGGAATGCGAACTAGGTTCATTATAAGAAGTGTGGTGATTTCATATGTGTCGGTATGTGTGATGGGGCGGGGAGGGGAGAGCTGTTGAGATTAGAAGTGAAAGAACTGTCCTGCTCTTCTTCTGCCCACAGCAGTTGTTTGGCACCCCCTTTCTTTCACCTCAGTGGAAAGTTACTCAGTATGACCACCCTGAGCCTCAAGACTGCTCGACCCAACAAGACCCCTTCTGAGGGATGGCGGCCAAGTGAGAACGCTATGCTTCATTCACCAAGACAAACGAGCCCTTTTTGTGTTGTGCCAGAGGCGTGGGATAATAATGAGCAACCTGTTCCCTTCCCCAGGGAGCTCCCCCGATGGACTGGGGAGAATGAGCCCAGCTCTCCTGGGGCAGGTGTCCAGACCTGGGGTCCTGCTCGGGGGAATGGCGAACAGTTACTTGCTGGTTTCTGAAAAATTAAGCGTATGTTGGAACCACAACTCCTCCTGCACCAAGTGGCAGGGAGACGTTTATGGCTCTGAAAGCCCCTCTGCCTCCTCCACCTGCATGTCTCCCACTTCCCTGAAGGACCAGCAGGAGAGCTCCGGGTTCCACTCCAGGAGGTGCTCCAAAGAAATGAGTGGGGAGAGGACTGGATATCCCCTTAATGTTCCCCAGGGGTCCTGGCATTGGAGCCCCACTTTGGGAAATGGCCTGGGAGAAGCGATGGAGCGTAAGTGAAAGATGCTTCCTGGGTATCCAACCTTTTGGTATCTCTGGGCCATAATGGAAGAAGAGTTGTCTTGGGCCATGCATTAAATACATTGCAACATGTACTCACAAAAAAATCTTGTAATGTTTTAAGTAAATTTATGATTTTGTGTTGGGCCACATTCACAGCCATCCTGGCCTACATGTGGCCCGTGGGCTGCAGGTTGGACACCCCTGGGGGAGCTGTGGGCTCCTCAGTGCCTTTCCAGGCCTGGTTGGTAAGAAGACTCAGCCTAAAACTGTCCTCTGCAAAGTGGCATTTGAGTGATTTGTCATCAAGATGTGCTTAACGTGGGAGCATTTTCCCGGGCCCCGCTTCTTACCTCTTTTTGTGCAAAAGAAATCAGCGTGTTTCTTAATGACGTTAGTTTAATAGGGAGTGATTTCTAGCCTGTTGCTAGATGTGACATTGCAGAAATTATAGAAGTTAAGAATCTGGCCCCTATGAGCCATCCAGTGAGGCTGTTTACTCTAAGTGGTGTTGCTAAACGGTTTGTGAGCCGGATGGGGCAGAAGGGTGGGAAGATGCGGCCTCTCTGTCATGAGGGAGAAGGATGGGGCCAGGGGAGGCCATTGGTGGGGGACTGACCCATGAGTCATGCCTACACAGGTGGGTGTGTTGGCAGAGAAGGCCCTCTGAGTGCTCAGGGACATTAGATGCCTTTCCTGGGGGAGGGGTAGTGTCTGTCGCTCTTTGCTGGGTCACAATGATCTCATTTTTTAAAATCTTTTTGCAGTCAGTGGTGAAAATAGTCTTTCTCCTCCAACAAATCACAGTATAGAGAGCAGTGTGACTCATTTGCCTGTTTGGACTTCATGTGCGTCCAAGGGGCAGATTTCTGAGGCCCCACCAGCAGCAACACTGTGGATCCCCAGACAGAACTGGTGGCACAGCAAATGCCTCTGAAGAGGGGGAGGGAAACGAGGCAAGGAAAACTCTCTCCATCCCACCAGCAATCTGCCAATCACTGCCCCCTGGTCAGATGGAACTTGAGCTGTAAAATGGTTTGCTGATGCTCAGCTGAACCCCTTTCTTGGCTGGGGCCTCCTTCCCCGGCGGCCACAGGAGGCTGGACTTTCCCAGGGAGCGAGGCTGGACTCCAGAATGACTGAAGGCTCTTATCTGGCTCCCACCAGGGGGCTTGCAGCAGGGCCAAGCTGCTTCCCCATGTGATGGGCGATGGCAGTGACTCAGGGGGCAGCAAGCTGGGAGGAGGGAGCTCTCCCATCTGGGAGGCCACAGCTAGGTTGCCTAGCAACAGTGCCCTGTTCCTCTTTCCACAGGCCTTTCAAGCTGCTGGGGCCTCTTGTCAGCTCCTACCTACACACTTTCCCCTTTAATACTGCCCTTCATATGCCTTTTAACCCAATTTCCCCTGGTTAGAAATGTTTCTGGGCATGTAGAATATGGGTCAAGGCAGCCAGAGTACATTTTTTCTCTGGGCCACGGAATTAAGGTCTTAAGAGAGTTCTGCTCAGGGGTCAAATTCCAGAGCCAGCACTTATGAGATATGTCATCTCGGGCAAGTTTCCTAACCTCTCAATACCTTAGTTTCTCCATCTATAAAACAGGAAGAATAATAGTGCCTACCTCCATGTAGGCAATTTGAAGATTTAGTGCAGATGGATAGATAGATAGGTCATAGAAGGTGGGTGATGAATACTAGACAGAAGATAGAAGTTTAGATAGCTAGACAGAAGACAGAGATGGAAGAAAGAAAAACAGATGATAGGTAGAAGGAAAGATAGGTAGACACATAGAAGGATGGATGGATGGATAAATGATAGATAGACAGGCAGACACGACTAGAATAATGCCTGGCACAATGGAAGTCTACATACATGTCAGTTATTAATGGTCTTGGAGGACAGCATAAAAACGTACTCCCAGGTAAGGCAGAGGAGCTGGGTCAGGTGCCTCAGAGACGCAGTTTCACAGTGTGTGTTGGGAGATTTAGTTCCAGGCCTGGTTCTAACAGTGCCTGGCTGTGGGGTCTTGAACAAATTGTAACTTTCTTTCTCTGCCCTTAGTCTCCTCATCTGCAAGATCAGAGGATGGGATGGAAAGGGCATGAATTTCCTCACACCCTCCCTTGCTTTATGACATTGGAATATGGACTGAGCTTTGAGCTACCACTTTCCCCACAGCTATGGGGGGATTAGAAAATGTGGCAGTGGGAGGGCCTGTGGCCGACCCCAGAGGGAGGGTTTGGTGGGAGTCGTGGGCTACAATCACTCATCATTGCCTCTGGGGGAGGGTCTGGGCCGGGCCTGGAAGAGGTCGGGGCCTTGCTGGGAGTTCCTTATTTATTTCTGGTAGTCGCTCTAGGGATTACAGTGTGTACACCTAACTTTTCACTTTCTATTTAAATGTAATATTTGACCACGTCAAGTAGAATATAGAAATCTTACAACCATATATGTTCATTTTCCCTTTTACTTTATGTTCTATATGTGTCATGTGTATTACATCTGTATACATTAGAACCCCTTACCTCCAACAATGCTAAAACTTGGGATTTCAATAGTCATACATGTTTTTAAACTTAAGAGGAGTAAAGTAGTTTTATTATATTTACTCAGATATTTACTATTTCTGTCGCTCTTCCTTCGTTTCTGAAGTTCTAATTTTCCCTCTGGGATCATGTCCCTTGTATCTGAAAAACTTCCTTTAACATGTATTTTAGAGCATCTCTGTTGGCGATGAAGTCTCTTGGTTTCCTTTCATCTGAAAATGTCTTTATATCACCTTCATTCCTGAGGGCTATTTTCGTGGGATGTAGAATTCTGAGTTGACCGTTCTTTTTCCCCTGGCCTCCATGGTTGCTGTGAGAAATCTTCCATCAAATTGTTATTCTCTTACTTGAAAGGTGCCATTTTCTCTGGCTTCTTTCAAGATTTCTTCCTTGCCTTTTGTTTTCAGTTTGATTATGATGGATTTTATTTTGATTTATCCTGTTTGGTGTTCTCTAAATTTCTTGAACCCATGAATTTTGGGTTCAAAATTTCCCAGTTCAGCCTGGTTTCTACACTATACAGTTACTATTAATATATTTCTCCTTCCACAAATAATTTATTAGAAGTGAGTCTCTACTTCCAGCTCATACCCAAGGGGAGAGAAGTAAGCATCACTGCCTAAAGGGCAGGGTATCAAAGAATTTGTGATCACATGCTAAAACCACCATGTAAATTAGTACATTTTGGAAGCAAAACTATGAGGCTATGCTTCCCCTTAAAATTTCACCAACTAATTTTATCATTTATCAAGCTCCTCGCTGCAGTATTATTACTGTGGTGTTCTAATGGTGGTTTTTCTATTTTGCTTATTCCTTTGACAATTCTTCAGTGTACCTCTTTTATAAGAAAGGTTTGTTCCTAAGTCAGACAGAGAAAGAAAAATACCATATAATTTCACTTAGACAGGGTCTGGCAGAAGTAATGCCATTGAGTGAGGTTGGTAGGGTACATGAATATCTCGCACAAGATGGACAGCAATGTGAACATTTCACCTAAAATGTCATATGGTGTGCTTGAGTGTGATAGTGTTATGTTACACAATTACATGCTTATGATTTTGTAATAGAATATTTTGTAATAAAAAAGAGGTGTTATTTGTGTCGGGCACTGTATATGAAATCTAAAGAACAAAATAAATGAATGAATAAAACAGAAACAGACTCATAGATAAAGAGAACATGGTTGCCAGATAGAAAGGGGATTAGGGGGCTGGGTAAAGAAGGTGAAGGAATTAAGAAGCCACAAAATAGTCATGGGGATGTAAAGTACAGCATAGGAAATCTTGTCAAGAACACTGTAGTAATTATGTATGGTGCCAGCTGGGTATTAGGATTACGGAGGGGATCACTTTGGAAATTATATAATTATCTAACTACCATGCTGTACAACTGAAACTAATATAAAATAATATTGAATGCCAAGTGTAATTGAAAAATAAAATTCAAAAAAGAAAGATTTGTTCCTTCTCTCCTATTCATTCATTCATTCATTTACTCACTCATATCAGAATGGGTTCATGAATATTTATTTTGTTCTTAGGTTATAATCCAACATTGTCATTATTCATTTTGTGGCTCAAGTTGTTCTAGCTTTGGCTATTAAGGTTGGCCCTTGCATCCTTCTGGCATGTCCCCATCCTTCCCCCCGCCGCCCAGAATGAGCCATTTTTCCAAACAGCCTTGAGTCCTCTCATTAGAAGCAGGTATTTAGAAACCAAGAGCCGGGCACTGGGCATGCCTGTGGCTATTTGGATGTCACTGTTTCTAGGTGCTGTCGGAGGACCTAGACATGGGCTACTCACCCATGTATGCTCACAGCATTTCATTCAGATCTCTCCAAAAGAAATTGCCTGCAAGGTGCCACCATCTATGTTATTTTATGGTTGTGTTCACAACTTACACTCTCTACCCCCGCCTTCACCTGAGCTGGGTACTCTAAGTGGGCGGGGTTCCTGCCTGGCGCATTTTCACTCCTACTCTTGTACCCAGAACGTTATAGGAACCCAGTGCATGTTTGCTGGCTGCATCAATGAGTTGTGGGTAATCACAGGCTTCCTGACTAATTTTTCAATTTAATCATAAGAACCCCAGGTGCTGATTTGAAAAATAACATTTAAAGTCATTAATGTAAAAAGTTTTACCACTTGAGAGAGATCTTACTCATGTAGATCAACTTGGTTTTTTGCAACGCTGGAAGCTGGAAATGTTCCTGTGTTGTCATTGAAACAGATGTCATTTAGAGAAATCTGATTGGCTGCCTGGCTGGGGACAAGCTGTGCTTCTGTTTGGGCTTCCACAGTCAGCTCTCCCACAGATGCCCAAGGCCAGAGCTTCATCTGCCCTGCCCCCAGCAGGCCTGGTCCCACCTCCACAGGTCCCTATTAACTGCTCATTCTCACACATACGAGACAAATATTTTGTGCTTTTGCCAGTCCAGTCCTTCTATGGTCCCCAAACCCAGAGTCCCGGGGGCGGTGGTTATAGTGTCACAACTAAGGTAGCCTGTCTGTCAGCATGGTTCCTTATTTGCAGACCTGTTTTTAATTTCTGGTTTTCTCAAAGGCCTTCTCGTGGGAATCTAGGCTACTTCTGTTTCTGATTGTGATGACCTGTATTCCTCTCCTAGCCACCAGTCCTCCTCCCTGCCCTCTCCTGACCCTGGAGGACAGGCTGTCAATAAGTAAATGCTCAGCTGTTACTCTGGGATGGCTGCAGATGGAGCTTGGCCTAGCGGGGAAGGGTGCAGCTGGGGCTTCCAGGGCCTGCTGACAGCTGGGAAAATGGCGCCTGCCCCACCCCAGATAGTGGCTTTCCCTTCCTGCAAGACCATCTCCTGCCTGCTAAGAGGCAAAGGAGCAAGTAGTTCCCAAGCCCCTGGGCTGGGCACCAGAGCCTGCAGCCCAGTCTCAGCTATTGTTTGATCTGCCTAAACCTGGCTCAGCAGCTGACAGGGAGCCAGGCAGGCAGAGTGGCTCCTTGCGGGTGAGCGGTTCAGATTTAGATGGGTTGCTGTGAACTGCTAGCTGGTATTTGCCCTGGCTGTTTGCTTTGGGATGCCCGTGAGAAGCCATGTGTCTGGGGAAAGCGAATTTCTGGGGAGCCAGAAGGGGAATTTAGAGTATGAATGGGCCTGAAGAGATAGGGGTCAGACTGGACTAGGAGGTGGGAGGAGGCCTAAGCATCTTCCCAGGACCTCCGGGCCAGCAGAAACTGAGTCCTGCCTGGAGGATCAGTGATGACATGACATCTTCGTTGCTCATGTTCTCTCTCTCTTTCTCTCCCTTTCTCTCTCTCCTTCTCTCTCTCTCGTTTTTCTCCCCCTCAGAGGACTGCAAATCCAAAGTGACAGAACAGCACCTTATTCATGCTGTAAATGTCACAAATGGAAACAGGAGGTATTCCTCTGACGATCACCTGCCCCTCTAAGGTGCACAGCTGAAGTGTCACTGAACCATGTGGAACAGCTGGCCCTCCTCTCCATCCCCACCCCAGGGGACGTTTCCCGGGCAGTCTCTTAGGAGCTCTGCAAAGGACCTGCTTGCATTTGCTTCTTGCCCGCCCTGCGCCTCCTTGTCCCTCAGGTCCTGCCCATCTGTTACAACTGATACCAGGCCAGCAGGCAGAGAGAGCCTGCCCCAGGGGCTGGGGAAACGCTGTGTGCGGGGCCACTTTACTCCTTTAATGGCTGCAGCCTGACTTCCTTCTCCCCTCGGTTAGGAAGCCATTTCCACAGTATTAATTTCCTTTGCATAATTTTCTCCCTGGGCCTGGCTACCTCAGACAGGCAGTATCAGACCTCCACCTGGGTTTAGCCAACCCCTCCATGACAGCGATGATTTTCTGAGGCAAATTAACTGGAGCAGGTTCCAAGATACAGGGGACCCCCAGGAACCAGTGAGGAAATGCCTGATGGCCCTGGTGGCAACCAGCATGACACTGGATTCAGGGGAAAGAGAAGACAGCAATACCTTAAAGACCATCTCTGAGTGAAACCTCTAGAAGAGAAAAATGTGTTCTAGTAATGTCAACTTTAAAAATATTACCATTTAGGTAGACAGACGCACATATCTTTAGTTTTCTTGAATAGCAGTTATTGACCTAATTTAATTCTTTTTTTGAGAGGCTAATTATCATGGGCTGCTAATACTGGGTGTGGTTAGTTTCTTTTGAGATGCTCCATGTGTCTCACTCCTACCCTGAATAGTCCTAGAATACTGGGCAGCTGGAATTCCTGTGTCTTTTTCTAAATCATTTTTATTTTTTCAATTACAGTTGGCATACAATATTATCTTAGTTTCAGATGTACACCTCAGTGATTATAACTTAGTAACTGATCATCCTAATAAATCTTGTAGCCGTCTGACAACATACATAGTTATTAGCACATTACTGATTATGTTCTCTATGCTGTACTTTACATCGCCATGATTATTCTGTAACTATCAATTGGTACTTCTTAGTCCCTTCACCTTCTCCACCTAACTCCCAACCTTCCTACCCTCTGGCACTCATCAAAATGTTCTTTGTGTCTATGAGTCTGTTTCTGTTTTGCTTTATTGTTTAGTTTTTTAAGATTCAATTGTTGATAGGTATGCATTTATTGCCATTTTTTGTTAATATTTATTATCTTTTTTTTTTCTTCTACAGGAGACCCTTCAACATTTCATGTAGTACTGGTTTGGTGGTGATGAACTCCTTTAGCTTTGTCTAGTCTGGGAAGCTCTTTATATGTCCTTCAATTCTAAATGATAGCTTTGCTGGATAGAGTAATCTTGGTTGCAGCTCCTTGCTTTTCATCACTTTGAATATTTCTTACCACTTCCTTCTGGCCTGCAAAGTTCCTGTTGAGAAATCAGCTGACAGTCTAATGGGAGCTCCCTTGTAGGTCACTTACTGTTTCCTCTTGCTGCTTTTAAGATTCTCTCTTTGTCTTTAACATTTTGCATTGTAATTATGATGTGTTTTTGTGTGGGCTTCTTTGAGTTCATCTTGTTTCGGACTCTGTGTTTCCTGGTCATGTACGTCTATTTCCTTCAGATTAGAGAGGCTCCCTGTCATTTTTTTATTTTTTTAAAGTAGGTTTCCAATTTCTTGCTCTCTTTCTTCTCTTTCTAGCACTCCTATGATGCAAATGTTGGTATACTTGGAGTTGTCCCAGAGGCTCCTTACAGTATCCACATTTTTTTGGATTTTTTTTTTCTGTTCTGATTAGGTTCTTTTGCTTCCTTATATTCAAAATTGCTGATTTTATTATTGATTTCATCTCCTCTACTGTTGATTCCCTATAAATTATTCTTCAATTTAAGTTAGTGTATTCTTCATTTATAACTGGCTCTTTTTTATTGTTTCCATGTCCTTTTTTTAAGCTGTTGAAGTTCTCACTAAATTCCTTGAGCATCCTTATAACCATTGTTTTGAACTCTGTGTCTATTGGTTTGTTTACCTCCATTTCATTTAGCTCTTTTCCTGTTCTTTCACTTGGGACCTGTTTCTTTGTCTCCTCATTTTGGCTGCTTCCTTGTGTTTGTTTTTATGTCTTAGATAGAGCTGCTATGCCTTCTGGGCGTGCTAGTGTGGCCTAATGTAGTAGGTGTCCTGTAGGGTCCAGGGGCACAGCTCATTCACCTGAGCTGGGTACTCCAGGTGTGCCCCTTATGTGAGCTGTATACACCTTCCTGTTGTAGTTAATGTTTGATTGCTGTTGGCACATGAAGGAGAGGGATTTACCCTTGGACCAATAGGCTGCAAGGACTGGCTGGGACCACTGTGGAGGCTGTGCAGGGACCAATCCTACAGAGCTGGACTTGCTTCAGCGGGGCTCTGGTACCCGCTGAGTCTTCCCATGGAGTGTATCACTTGTGGAGGTGGTTGGGTGGTATTTCAACATGGTCTGATGCAGAATAAAAAAAAAAATCTATTATATTTCTATAAGTGTTCAATGAACAATTAAAAAATAAAGAAAATTCAATTTACAAAATTATTAAAAAGAATTAAATGCTTAGGAATAAGTTCAATAAAAGGAGTGCAAGATTAGACACTGAGAACTACAAATACTACTGAGAGAAATTGCAAAAGATCGAAATAAATGGAGAGGCATTTCACATTCATTGTTTGGAAGACTCAGTACTGTTAAGATGGCAATTTTCCCCAAAATGATCTATAATTTCTATAAAAACTCCAGCCTCCTTCTTTTATTTTTACAGAAAATTATAGGCAATAACTAAAATTTATATGGAAAAACAAAAACTTAGAATAACCAAAGCAATTTGCCAAAGGAAAAAATAACAAAGTTGGAACACTTTTGCTTCCTAATTTCAAAACTTACTTTAAGCTAAATTACCAAGACAGTGAGCCTTGGCTGGTGTGGCCCAGTGGATTGAGTGCCACCCTGTGAACCAAAGAGTCACTGGTTTGATTCCCACTCAGGGCACATGCTTGGGCTGCAGGCCAGGTCCTCAGTAGGGCGTGTGAGAGGCAACCACATATTGATGTTTTTCTCCCTCTCTTTCTTCCTCCCTTTTCCTCTCTACAAAAATAAATAATAAATAAAATATTTTTTAAAAAAGAGAGTGTAGCACTGGTATAAGGATAGGCATGTAGATCAATGGAACAGAAATAAAGGTCCAGAAATAAACCCTTACTGACAATTGATTTCAACAAAAATGCAAAGAAATTCAATGAAGAAAGAATAGCCTTTTCAACAAATGGGTCTATGATAACTGGATATCCATATGCAAAAAAGATGAACTTAGACCATTACTTCTCACGGTATACAAAAATTATCTCAAAATGGATCATAGACCTAAATGTAAGTACTAAAAACTCTAAAAATCTTAGAAGAAACCAGAGGAGAAAATCTTTGAGACATCAAGTTAGGCACAACTCTGACACCACAAACATGATTTATTGCTATGATCTGAATGCTTGTGTCCCCCCAAAATTCATATATTGATAGCTTAATCCCCAAAGTTGATATAGTATTAGTATGTAGGCCCTTTGGAAGGGGATTAAGTGATAAAGGTGAAGCCCTCATGAATGAGATTAATGCTGTTACAAAAGAGATCCCACTGGGCTCCCCAGTGCTTCTCATGACACATTGAAAAGGCTCAAGTTAGAAGCAAGGAAGAGGGCCCTCATTAGAATGTGACAATACTGGCGCTTTAGTCTTGGATGCCCCAGACTCCTGCGAAATACATTTCTGTTGTTTATATGCTATCAATTTATGGAATTTTGTTACAGTAGCCTGAGTGGACAAAGAGACTCATAAGAGAAAAATATTTATAAATTGGACATCATCAGAATTACAAGCTTTTGTGTGTCAAATGATACCCATTAAGAAAAAGAACAACAGTGCGGTGATTGCAGGACAGGGAGGAGGGGGTGAGTGGAGGGTAAAAGGGGGATAAATGGTAATGGGAAAAGACAATAAACCATAAACTATTTAAAAAAAGAAAAAAGAAAATGAAAAGAAAGCTCTTAACTACTATGCTAGGAATCCCGTGGAGTAGACAGAATAATGGTTGTTCAAAGATGTTCACATCCTGAACTCCAGAACCTGTGAATGTTCAAGACTTTGCAGGTGTGATTAAGTTAAGGACCTTGAGATGGGTTGATTATCCTGGTGGATCTAATATATTCACAAGGATTCTTTTAAGAGGGAGGCAGGATGGTCAGAATCAGAGAAAGGTGTGTGACGATGGAGTTGAGGTCAGAGTGATGCGATTGCTGAATGGAGCCTTGAGCCAAAGAATGCGGGTGGCCCCTAGGAGCTGGAAAATGTCGGGAATGGATGCTCCCCTGGACTCTCTAGAAGGAGTACAGCTTGGCCGACACCTTCCTTTTAGCCAAGTGAGGTCAAATCTAGATTTCGGACCTCCAGAGCTAAAAGACAATAATTTTGTGTTATTCTAAGAAAAAGAAAAAGGATTTTTAAAAAGATTAAAAAATTAAAAGATTAAAAACAAGATAAAGGACTTGTATTGAGAATATGAAATTATTTCTACAACTCAATAGTAATAAGATAAGCAACCCAATTTTTAAAAATGGGCAAGAAAGCTGGATAGACATTAAACCAAAGAAGAGATATAACTGATAACTAAGGACCTCAAAAGTTGTTGAACATCCTTAAGCATTAGCGAATGCAAACTAGAACAATTTCATGCCTACTAGAATGGCTGTAATCAAAAAGACAGATGATAACAAATGTTGGTGAGGATGTAGAGAAATAACGCTTCTACACTGCCGTGAACATGTGAAACAGTACAGCCACTTTGGAAAACAGTTTGATAATTTCTTTGAAATTTAAACATAAGTTTACTACACAGCCCAGCAATTCTATTCCTAGGTTTCTCCCCAAGAGAAATAAAAACATATAAGCTCTGCCCAGAAAAAGCCCAGCCATTGTTAATGTAACAAGAATGGTTTGCATTACATCAATGTAACCTGGCAGCCAAGGAGAGTGCACTGGAATACACATGTGTGGACAATTGTGACTTGACTGTACTAGTTTGTAGGGGAAGTAGACACCATTGAGTGAGCATGTGTACTGTGCAGCTGTTGCATTCAAAATGATTGAGTGAGTAGAGCAATGAATCAGCATCATATTTTGCCTTAAGCTTGAATGTTCCTCTGTGAAACCTACATGGATGATTCAGAAGGCTGCAGCTATGGGCAACTGGTGATATGGGCATATGGGCAAATATGGGCCCCCCCATAGCCCAGATTTGGCACCCTGCGACTTCTAGCTTTTCCCAAAACTAAAATCACCTCTGAAAGGGAAGAGACTTCAGACTGCTGCTGAGATTCAGGAAAATGCTACGGGGCAGCTGATGATGATTGGGAGAACTGTGTGAGGTCCCAAGGCACGTACTTTAAAAGGGACTGAGGCATCATTATCCCATGAACAATGTTTCTTGTATCTTCTTCAATAAGTGTCTCTATTTTTCATAGTACATGGCTGGATACATTTTGGACAGACCTCCTATGTCCACACAAAGACTTACACAGAAATGTTCAAAGCAGTACTATTCATAAAAGCCAAAAAGTGGATATATCCAAATGGTCGTTGATTGGTAAATGGATAAATAAAATTTATCCATACAACAGAATTATTATTCAGCTATAAAAAGGACAGAGGTACTGATACATGCTACAATGTAGATGGACTTTATAGTCATTATGCTAAGTGAAAGAAGCCAGACAGAAAAGGCAACATACACATAATGTGGCTCCATTTATATGAAATGTCCAGAAAAAGCAAATATGGGGATAGAGTAGACAATTGGTTGGCTGGGGGTGGAAACAGGGCTTACTTTACAGCAAATGGGCATGAAGGATTTTGTTGAGATTATGAAAATGTTCTAAAAATGGATTACGATGATGGCTACACATCTCTGTAAACTTATTAAAAATCATTGAATTATATGCTTAAAGTAGGTGAATTTTATGACATGTAAAGTTTATCTCAATAAAATTAATTTTTAAAAGGAGAAATTAGGTACTAAGTGAGCAGCGGCCCAGGTACTTTCCTTCAAGTACAGTACTTGAACTTTAGTCCTGTAGTAAATTGCAAGCTTTTCTAACAGAAGGAGGTGTCTGGGGCAGGGGCAGAGTCCTGCGTTATTCATCTCATTATCCCCCTTTCTGGGCCATAGGGGGCCTCAGTGAGTCTCAGGGAAGAGAGGCGTGAATGAAGTATGGAGCCACTAGTTTGGTTGCTGGAGGTAACGTACTCTTTCTTGGCTCAGGGGCGTAGGTTGGTGTTTCCTGTGCCACATCTAATCTAGCTCTCCTGACTGCTCGCTTCTGAACTACTGGGGACTGTCCACAAAGTCAGTACCTACCGCATGTCCCTTTATCATGCTGTTGTTCCACATGTGCTGTCAGGGGGCGGGGTTTTTGTCCTGCCACTGTTCCCCTCAGAAGGCCCAGCAAGACCATCCCGTGTCCTCTGCAGCTCAATCCTTTGTTCTCAGCCCTGAAAGTGTCAAGTCACTGGAGAGACAGAGACTGAGAGATGGGGCTTCTGATGGCACTTCCCACAGAGGCTAATGGTGGAGAGGTGCACCCACCGGGTAAGTGAGAGCCGGGTGTGGGGTGCAAGTGGGGCCTTTGAAGCTAAAGCCTGGATTGTTTGGTCTCGGCGAACCAGACCATTTCATTTCTTGTACTCTCCAACTTATTTTTCCTCCATTACTCATTTCCTTTATTTGGTAAAGATAATAAAATTGCAAAATGTGGCAGATGTTCTCAGATCTGCAGAAATGAGATGTCGCCATTTTAATAAATGGGGAGAAGAAAGGACGAAACAGATTGTATTTAGATAGATGTAGTTTTTGGAACCTTTGTCCCTTTATTCTTTCACAGCATAGAGACCATCTAGTCTAACCCTGTGTGTTTTTACAGATAAGGAGACTGAGTGCCAGAGCGGATGGAGGGGGACCCAAAAAACACCTCGCCCAGACAGACAGACAGACAGACTTCCTTTGAAGTGGCGCAGGCCAGCTTCCAGCTCAGCCAGACTCTCCAGAGGTCAGCCGGCTCCAACGCCATGTGGGAAGTACGGGCAGAGAGGCAGAGGGGGTAAAAATAATTCCCCAATTTACAGACACTTAGGAGATCACAGCCTTGAGGATAAAAATAAAACTTGCTTTCTGACAGCACATATCTTGTCAGACTAATCTAATTTCTCCTTGCCTGGGAGCTGGGCCTGGCTGTTTAGAAGGAATCAGACCCCTGGGTGGGGGCTTCTGCTGGGCTGGGCGGGGCCTCTCACGGGTGGACATTCCCTTGTCTCCGTTGGTCACGTGTCTCCAGAGCTTGCTGCCAGGCTGGAGGGGCCTCTGCAGCCTCTCTCATCCCCAGGACGGGTCCTGCCCCAGAGGGAAGGGCCATAGAGCAATGACAGTAGAAGATACCAAGAAGCTGAGACTGAACTAAGGTTCTTATTTGTTTTTTTATTCCCTTTTATTTAATGCTTGGCATTTCCCACATTGCTTCAGCCCTCTGCCTAAAGGTAAAATCATTCAACCCTCCAGTCTCAAAACTCTCAAGCTGGTGTCATGCTGGGTGACAGGGACAGACTGCCAAGGGGTTTGTAACTACCGATCTGCAGATGAGCTCTGAGTTTGCAACAACTGACCCTGCAATCAGGTTCTGAGGAAAGGGAATGTTCTGGCCCATTTCTTGTCTCACCAAGGGCAGAAGTGAAAAGCGGCGGTGACACCAACTCTGTCTTCTTTTACCTTATCTGGTTGTGAATGGACAAGCTTTCCTCTCCTCTTTCCTTTAAAACACGTGTGGGCTGGGGGTCCTATCAAAAGAGCAAACTATGGTGATTACTAAACAAAAGGATTACTAACAAAAGATTTTCAGAGAACACGTGTTTCCTCTGTCACCACAGATATGCAGCCATCTCTTGGAAGGGATTCAGGGTCACAGCACTGGATGTGCTTCCAGCCCGCTTTCTAGGAGGAGGAACCAAGCTCCACGGAGTGCGCGTTTCCCAGGTGTCCATCGCGGGCAGGGCAGGCGTGACAGGCTCGCTCTATAAATGCTTGCTGCACCTCCTGGGCCAGGTGAGACCACCCAAGGGAGTGAAGGTTGAGGGCACTACAAGAGCTCTTTGGAGGGTTATACCCGGTAAAACAGGGGGCGTCTTTTTTTCATTTTTAGATTTTATGTATGTATGTATGTATGTATGTATGTATGTATGTATTTTTACAGAGAGAGGAAGGAAGGGAGAAAGAGAGGGGGAGAAACATCGATCTCTACTGCTTCTCCCATTCCCCTAAGTGAGGACCCAGCCGCACCCAGGCATGTGCTTGAATGCGAAATTAACCTGCAACCATTCTGTCTGTGGGGTAGGACAATGCCCCACCCACTGAGCCACACTAGTCAGGGCTGGGGGAGCCTCTTTCAGTGTTTCCTTCCTTATTCCCTTTCGTGCACTCTTATATCTCCTTCACCAAGCTTGGCCCCTCACAATGACACACATCTGCTCTCCTTTGCCAATTTCATGGCCTCATCACTTGAGATTTTATTACCAACAGTGGCCTCGCTGACCTTCCTGTCAAGGTGGGCCATTCTGCTGTTTAGCTGATTTTCTAAAACACGGTTTTTATTCCAACATGTCCCACTGCTCGGTCTGAGCACTGGCCTGGCCTCCCAGGGCCACCACTGAGCCCAAACTCTTCTGCACACCTTTCGGGAGCTTCCACGGTCTGGCCCCAGGGCTGCAGACCTGGTCATAGTTTGCTGCTCCCCAGCCCATGCCGTGCTTCAAGCAGGCTGGTCTGCTGTGTTCCTCGCGGGGCGGGGCTGCTCCCGCCGGTGCTCCTGCTGCTCCTTCACCTCGGTTGTCCCCTCTTATTCTTCCTACAAAGAAGAAGAGCAAGCTAGCGTGATTTCTAAACAAAACTGACTCTGACTTTTAGGCCCCGGTGTTACTCTTGATGGAAACTTTGCTGCTAGTCTAGCCCACCCAAGTGATGCTGGTGGTGGAGGCCATGGCGGAGGGGGTGGTCCTAGCAGAAACAAGGGCAGATTATCAAGCCCCTGTGGTATCAGCCGGTGTGGTGTAGTGGGTAAGACTGCTTCGAGCTGCTCTGTGTGGGTACAGATTCTGGTGATTTTGAGCAAGTTACTTCTATTTTCGTGCCTCGGTTTCCTGTTTTATGTATTGGGAATGATAATCATACCTACCTCAAAGGGTTAATCTATGTAACATACCTGGCATATAATAAGTACTATAGGAATATCATCATTATATATTATCTGTATTTTTACAGATTTTAAAAAAGCGAGGCTCAGAAAGATGAAGCAACTGTCCAAGGTCACTTAGGTAATATGCAGAGGGACTGGGATTTTGTCTCTGGGTTGCCTGCACCTGCTGACCAATGCTTACCTTTAATTTCTGTGGCACTTACGACTGTTTCCACAAGGTTTAGTGTCTGAATTCTTTCCTGCATGCATGCTGGTGTATATCCCTGGATTTTAAGCCACTTGAGGCCAGGATTGTTTCCCACACACAGTGCAGTAGACGTCCAGTGGTTGGCGGAAAGGCATCAAGGACACAAGTGCACCCTCTGTGAATAAAGGACACAGACGATTAACTGCATAGCGAGAGGCTCAGTAACATTCTCGCATCAGAAGGGCCAGGTCCTCTGCCAGTCCCCGTGGAGCTGCCTAACAAGCAATGGCTCCACCAGACCAGAGAGACGATTCCACCAGGTCCTCTTCCTTATGGTCAAGGTCAAGGAGTTTTGCCTGAGGCTGCTTAGGCTCCTCGACCAAAGGCAGCAGCTCCTCTCCCAGCAGCCCTTTCCACACCACTCTCCTTCTGCGTCTGGTCGCTGCCCCTTCCCGCAGCCCTTTGGTCTGGGGATGGGAGTGCTTCTGTTTTCTGATGGGACCTAGTCTCACAGGCCTCACAAGCTTCCTCCCTCCCCCAAAACTTTCGTTTCTGTTCACGGCCAAACCTGGATCACTTCCGGCTGCAAGGGGGGACCTGGAGAAGCCAGGCCTTAGCTCTTATAACCTCCATAAGGGAAGACAGCAAGGGGGAAGGGCGTTGGGAACCAAAATATCTGCCACAAACAGTAAGGATGTGGAAAGAATTTTAAAAAACAAAGACTTCCAAGTCCAAGACAGGCTCACAGACTCCAAGCCGCCTGTCAGCTCAGCATTGCCTTCTCAGTTATAAGGCCAAGCAAATCTGGTTAAATGTCAGGGTTAGAACTTGAAAGTCACCTGATTCAAGCCTGTCCATGCGACTGAAGCCCATTTGTGACAGTCCTGCCAGGTGGCCATGCAGACTCCGTTTAAACACTTACCAGGGCAGGAAGCTCGAATCACTGAAGAGAGCTCCCTCCCCCAGAGTCCAAATCTTCCACCCTTGTGCTGCTCTGCCCTCCAGGGGGACGCTGACGCCTGGCCCTCCTGCCGCCTAGGCTAAGTGAGGGCCTGCCATCCCCTGCCTGCCAGCCTTTGTCTCCAGGTTCTGCATCTTCAGTGCCTGTGTTTGTCTTATTCTTGCAGTACAAAGCCCTTTGCAAATAAACCTCTGTGTGACTTTTTAAAGACAGATTTAAATAATTTGCTCCCAGGTATATCGGGTTGGGAAACCAGAATTCTCACATTATTGCTGACTCCGTTGCTGTGTCTGTGCCTTCATTTCACTGCAGCATGCGTCTGGCCTAGGGAGACCCACATGCAATGGAAGCGGAAAGGGTGTGTTTATGTCTGAAGCGCTCTGTGCCTGCCCTTCCAGCTGCCGGTCCGGTCCGTGTGCGCCGGCAGGGGCTCAGCTGCTCTGCAGTCTCACTCACACGCTGCTCTCACGCTGTCTTCTCAAGGCCACGCGGTGGAGGGAGTGGGTTCAAGACTAGGAAGTGCCCAATTAATAGTGTGCATGCTGGAATGGTGTTAATGAGTAGTAGCTATATTGCAGCATGCCCTCCAATCTGTTTGCTCAAACACATTAATAAGACCTCTCACATGGCAAATGAAAAATGAACCCTTCAAGAATGTTTCCTGATAGGCTACAAGTCTAGAGAATTGTTTTAAAATGGAGACTGAGATTCTAATTAGAGGTGTTGAAGCTCCCAAGTGGATCCTGCCCACAGCGGGGGGACACCTGGGAGGGATATTACCTTGAAGACCAGGTCCATAGGAGGAGGGGAGTGAGTACTTAGGGAGGAAGTTGAATTAATTAGAAAGACCCTGACATGAGGATCAAGCCAAAGGGATGTTGTAGACAAGTTGGTCCCAGGGCATAAAAGTAGCAAAGGGACCAGGAGGGTTAGGGGAGAACAGAACTGTGAGCTCCCTAGCCCAAGAAATAGGTCCTTGAACTCTGGGTCTGAGGAAGAGCATTTCCTCATGCTGAGCTTGGAGTGTCTTACTTGAGCAGGCAGCTTCATGAAGGAGCTACATGGACTGGGCTCAGCTTGAACTCATAGAATGTCAGCCTTAGATATGACCTTAAGGAGCTCAAGTTCACATGCTTCCATCTATAGACAAGGCAACAGACGCCTGGAAAAGCTAAACAATTTGCCCAAAGGCAAACAGCTATTAAGTTAGGCAGCTAGACTTGAGGACAGGATTTCTGATTTCACATGGTGCTCTCTCCATTGTTATTTTCTGTATAATTCATTCAGGACATGTTTTAGGTCCTCCACTCACTCTATAAACATCTACTATGTATTGGACATTGTGCTAGCTTCTCCCCTCCCCCACCAAGCTGCTCTCAGTGTTACAGGAAAGACGGATTGAATAAATAATTGCAAGCAAAGGCAATGGGAGCCATGTTTGTGTCAGTCCTGGGTGTGCTGTGAACACAGAAGAGGGACTTGGGGTTAGAGATGGCTTCATGAGGGACAGCCACAAGCAAAGTGTCATTTCAGAATTATCAGGCTTGAGTACAATCCCAGATATGCCAGGCACTGGAACTAGCCCAGCATCCAAAGAAGGGGAAGCTAGGAGGTGGGAGTCTAGCACAGCAGTGGAATACATGATGGATGGAGGGATGAGCTTTGTTCAGACAAACTTATCTTTAAGCTCTGTCTCCATTGCCTCCTCACTGGGTGACCTCGGGCAGTGATACTTCCTCATTGGAAGGGGGGTGGGAATATTAGTTGCAAGGAGGATGAAATGGGAGCACACAGGCAATAAGTTTAGCACAGGGCCTGGCACAGGTTTTGTGTTACGCTTGGCCCACGTGAATTCCAGGTTCCGTGACTCCAGAGGGCCCACAAGGCTGGCACTGGGGCTGATTACTTTGCCCCAGATACCAGCCTGCCCTCCATTAGAAGCTGGCAGAGGCCTCTTTCTGAATTCACGGAATCAGAGAGCAGTAGCCTGCCGCTTCCCTGAGAAGAGACTGTTGTTGGGAGAACAGCTGGTTGAAAAAATCCGGTGTGCTTTCTCTCACTCTGGGCCCGCAGTGTTAATTAGGAAGACCGCTGCATGAATGCTTGGCTTTTTCTTCTCTAATCTCTCATAAAAGCCCTTTGGATCAGCACCATGAGTGGATGTGCAAGGTCGAGAGTCTTGCAAAGACGTGGTAAGACTGTGCAGGAGGTGCTGCCTCCTTGAACGCCTGCTGCCGCGCACCCTGAGAGGGAGTTACAGAGCCTTTGTCCTCTGTAGGAAGGCCTGAAGGACTCCCGGAAGGCCTGAAGGACTGCTGCTTGCACTTGGACCAGCTCGCCTACTTCCTGCTCTCACCCGAGTCCAGGCCTAGCGAGTTTGTGCAGAAGCGGCAAGGACAGGCCTAGCTGGCTCTCTTGGAAGCAAGGGGACTGCCTTCTCCTGCATTCACTGCAGCCTGGGCTCGCTGGTGTTTCCCCGAGTCCTGGGCCCTGCCTTGGGGATGACCCCGTGGGTGGGCTTCCCTTGGAAGAGGGGGGAGGTGAAGAGGTGATTGGTGGACACTGCGGAATGTAGACAGAGAGCAGGGCTGCCGAGTGGGTGTAAAGGAATGTGGGGTCAGAATTCCAAACTTCCCTCTTCTTTCCCCGCCTCGTCAGTCCTGCCACCCACCCTTTGGGCTGTAGGAATCAAATGAGTATGTGTGTGGCTGTTCCCTCCGTTTCCTTCATGCCACCCCAAAGCAGGGTTTAGCATTTTCTTACATCCTTTGAAAAGAAAACTCACTCCAGAAGGCATTCATGAGAAATGTAGACTTCACTGATGATTTACTGTGGGCCAGAGAGGGACTATGTTGCATAGCCCTCAGAACTGAGGGTGGGGGGAGGGAGAAGGAGAAGGGAGGAGAGGAGAGAAGAGGAGAACCTTCACTAGGGTCTTGCTTTTCCCATGTCTTGTATCTCAAGTTCAGCCACAGATCTCCCTCTCTCCAGTTCTTCCCTATAAAGCCTCTAATTCTTCCTAGCTCCTCTCCACCACTCTGAGAACCTTCCAGAGAAGCTCTCCATTTCTTCCCATCTGAACTGGGAATTTGGCTTAGGCCCTGTTCTTTCAGCCTGAATCTTCTCTCTCATCACTAGCTCAGCAAACAGCATATTCCCTGAGCTGCTCCAAGCAGTGGGATCATAAATAACAAACATTTTTTCTTGTCGCCAACAAAATGAGATTTGTAAGACTCCAAACAGACCAGAAGTATGTCAAGTAAAAGTCAACAATCCCTCCCCCTTCTGCCAGCCCTTGTTCTGCCCCTGATTTCTCTGTGGTCCTCCAGTTCCCTCCCCCATCCTCCAAATGCCTGTTAGGTGACATGTAAATGACTCAAGATTCTTTTTTTTTCATGGCATGCAAGCATTTCTATTTCCTAGGACCCAGGGAGTATTATTCAGGGTTGCATTTTGTTGCTGCCGCTGTTAGAAGTTTCGGAGAGCTCCTTCGATGCCTCGAGGAAAATCACCAAAATGGGCCCTAACCTGCCTCCCAAAGAAATGTAGAGTGGCAATCTCACAAATGTAATAGAACTAATCATAGCAGATTAGCTTTTATGGTACAGGACATTCTTTCAAAGCATACCAGAGGCTGCGTGTTGCACAGATTCTTCCTGGAGTAAAGCAAAAGATGTGGCTTACCCAGCACATTCCCTCCATCCTGGCTCAGCTGCCGGTGCAGCTGTGCCCACTAATGCGGTCAGGTATTACCCCAGCTGGGGGCAGGTGTTAATGAGACCACTGCACTGAAGGCAGGCACTGCTGCCTCTTCCCACTCAGCACCGCACTGGCAAAGGCGGTCCTCCATGCCGACCATTCATATCTCTCGCCTGCGTGTCTCCAGTCCGTGCTGCAATCCATTACCAACCCCTGTCGGAGCTGTGTGGGTCGTGTGGGCAGGGGCATGAGAAATGAGGCTTGTCGGTGGCAGTAACCCAGCACAATCCCTCATCAGAATCTGTCAGCATACGGCATGAAACAGCCTGCAAGCAAGAAAATAACATGTTTGAATTCATGGAAATTTAAGTTGAAACGAAAGGATATTGGCTGAAGTTTTCATGAGTTATACTTTGTTTTCCTCTGGAGAAAATGGAATCTAGTTTTTGATTGACATGACAGAGCCCAAGCATATAACCCACCTGTTTCAATAATTTGCAAATATGTACATATTTTGTATTTTTTGTATATATTTTGTAAATATATAACATATTTACGTAATATAGAATAACATACATAACATAATATATTTAAATATATAATTATAAAATTATATATAAGAACATAATACATAATATAATAACATATGTCATATATGTAGCGTCAATAACACTTGGCATTAAGACTACCAGTCCTCTCCCTAGCTTTCTATAAGTGCCTAAGAGCATGTTTGTGTCATGGAACAACACACAGAAAAGCTGGCAGGCTAAGGACCAACCCCAGATTCCAGGAGTTTGGTAAGAGAGGACAAAAGCATTGATTTCATGGAGGCTCAGCTGACTACAGCTAAGCAGCACATCCCCACCTACCCCTTCCCCAGGGGCCTTCCTGCGTTCCTCCTGCCACAGCTGCGCAGGCCGGCACATCCAGCCGGATGGAATGAAACACGGGGCTTGACACTTGGGCTTGGGTCCCACCCGCCTTTCCACGGTGCAGCCAAGCACTCTCACGACCCAACCCAGCCGTCAAGAAGGGGTCTATGGCAGAGATTTATGACAGCGGTTCGGGGCAAGGACTGCCATTGCAGAGCAGGGTGGCTCTTCCCACGTGACTCCCATTATCTGGGGCTGTTTCTCCTCATGGGGTTAATTACACCAACCTGAATCTCAGGGAGGGTGAGTTAATTGCCGAACACTTTACAATTATCAGGAGCCCACGAAGTGCTTCATGACCATAAAGCATCACATCTAATTATTGTTCATAATCATAAAGGTCCAGAAGTGCCAACGGCTCCCATGGCAACCTTAACTCTTCTCCTTTCTTTCTCTCACATGTAATGATAGACTTTTTCATTTCAGTATTAAATGAAGCTCATAAACCTACCATATTATTGGGTAAATATTTATTTTTATAAGCTGAGATAAATAGGCAGTGCTGGAGTAATGACTCCTTTCGTAAATGCTTCAGACAGTGCCAGCCCTCGGCCTGCTGACATATACAAGGCACCCGGAAAAATCGGCCAACATGCCTCGCTTCATCTGCAGCGGCAAAACCTTTACAGATAGACGTCACAAGGAAGGACATGGGGTGTGACTTGACTTTTATGGTGCATCGGTAAGAACAGCCTGGCTCGACTGAGAGTATCTTATGCATATAGCAGAAATGTATCCCTAAATAAGCTATAAAGAAGTACATGAACCACGGATCAACTGAAAGGCTGACTTACAGGGGGAGGGTGGGATGTGCCCCGAATGTAGGCACGAGGCTCTGAGATTTAGCAAGTTTATCAAGGTGGCTAAGTGAGCTGCTGAATATGAAATTCTCACATAAAAGCCGTTTGACTCTTACCTCTTTGTGGTTTTGTGCATTGTAATGATGGCATTGGTGGAAGGAAATCAACCTATGTAAGTGGAAGTGAAATTTGGCCGTGTGTCTAGTCCAGAGCACCTGCAATATGAAGTTTTGTAAAGGGGTTGGTTTGGGGATACCTGAAAATGCTGTTGCCAGACAGAGCTTGTGTGGATGCTCTACTCTGACTGGTTGGAGGTGTATCGGTTGATTCTGTACTTGCTAGTGGGGACCAGTGGTGGAACTTGGTTTTCTTCTGTTCTGCATATGTGGAGCCGAGGGCTGACTTCCCCTGGGACTTTCCTCCTTGAAGAACAGCAGCTCTGACCACAGTGCTTGACTTAAGTTTGGAGAGAACACCAGGTTCTTCCAGTAAAGTCTTCAGGTCTGGGGTGATGGCCAGTGCCCTTGACCAGAGCCCACTGAACCCACTGGGTAGAGCTGTGTAGGCAGCGAAGGAAGGGAAATATCTATCCAGACAGACAGTAAAGCCAGACCTTGAGCCAAGGGAGGAAAAGTTGATAAAGAAAGACCATGATGCTCTGGTTGAAGATGTACCCAGAAGAGCTGTCCCTCTTTGGCTGTGTCAACTGGCCAGGCCAAGTGACTGAGTCAATATATACATGGTGGGTATATTCTGCCTACACTGTGCGGGGGCTGGGGGGGGGGGCAGACCGCAAAAGCAATTTTAAAAAAAAGATAGTGGACTCACCTTCCAGTAGCTCACAGCCTGGGTATGGTGAATGGGGCTGGGGATAGGAGATCCAAATAGGAAAAGACCTCCATGGGCTACAAAGTAATAGGTAAATAGGTAGAGAGCTAATAAAGGGCAGATTATCCTGGAGCTGCAGGTCAGCAATCAGGGCTGAGGGTGTGGTTCCAGAAGCTTCTGTAGACAAACAATGCAGGGTGCTGACTGGGCTGCTCAGACCTGGGCTGGAATCCTGGCTCAGCCACTATGCCACTGTGAGACTTCGGGGATGTTACATCACTCTGCCAGGACTCAGTTTCCTATTCTGTGAAACGGGAGGCAAAACCAGTGGCTATTGAGAGGTGATTGAGAAAATCAAATGAGATATTGGATGTAAACTTTTTGCCACATTGCCTGACACACAGTGAGTGTGCCATAAGCATTAGTGAGTATTAGTGTAATTGATAATGTCTGAGGACATGGGGAGGGACATATGGGTAATAAGAACATATGTAGCTTAGAGACATTAAGATTTAAGAGTGGGACACTATAGTAACATATTGTCTTAGGTACATATAGAAGGGGCAGGTTTTTACAGCTCGGACCAGACTAAGGTTGTCTGGGTTTAGATCCTGACTGCCTCTTACTAGATATGTTGGCAAGTTATTTACCTCTTTGGGCCTCAGTTTGCTCATTTGTAAATGGGGATGATTACAATAATACCTATTGCTTAAGATTGTAATGAGAAGTAAATGAGTTAATATGTGAAAGACTTAGAACAGTGTCTGGCACATAGTAAGTGCTATATAGTCCTGGCTATTATTGATGTTATTGTTATGCTGTTGTTTAATATATAAGTATGACAGTGTTTCCTACTTAGTACTAAATAAAATCCTATACTGGTTATTAATTATAAAAATGACGTATCCAACCCAAGAGTGTTTGGCTGACAAAGTACTCCACAAGCTACTGCAAGTCACAACGAAGTGCCTGAGGGACCTCACAGGAATGAAGGACATTGCCAAAATGAGCATTCCGTGTGTGCCACTGAGCCACTGTGATGACAACCAGAGCATCCACCATATTAAAATTGTGTTCAAAGTGGGTCTTGGCTGCAAAATGAACACCAGAGTAGAGACCCCAATATCCAGGATGCAATGCAAATTCAGGAACATGTAGAGTCTAGCTGTGAATAGGGACAAATAACCAACAGTAAGATACGAAGCTTCTTGGGTGGCACTATCACAGGCCAGCCAAGGGACCACCCCCTCTTCATGCAGCAGGGTACCTGTGGTAATGAAAAGGAACAACCGTAAGGACTCACATGGCAGCGCTGGGGTGCATGTCCAGGACACTTTGAGTCATTAGTCAGTTAGCATATCGCTTACCCAATTATGAAGTCCTGGCTTGTGTTTTAGTTTCATCAAGAACTACAACACAAAGTTTCCAAGGCCTCGGCAGGAGTGGCAGGACCGTTGCTTTTTGCAAACGCACAGGCGAAGTCCATGGTGAGGAGGAGCTTGGGTGGGCTATGGGCAGGTTCCAGCCTCCTCCTCCAGCGGGTTGTGTAGGAACACAGAACGGAGCTGCTGGCTGCCTGGAGGGAGAGTGGAAGGAAGCATTCGCTGGGACTTGCAGAGCGATGTGACAGCACTCATTGTTCATTCACCCACCCCTTTTTTCAGCAAATATTTACTGAGCATTTTCATGTGCCAAACTCCGTACTTGGCTCTGTGTTACAACAGCGCACAGGACAGACACGGCCACTGGGCTGCTGACGGGCCAGCGCAGACGGTTGGTTGGTGTTATGGTAGCGGAGGTGGGAACACATGCCATGCCATTTCCAAAAAGGGAAAGTACAGGTTCTGAGCTACCTACAATGGCTGAGAGGTCAAATTCTCTGCGGAAAAGAAGACAAACCATCCAAATTTGGTGTTTATCTGAAACAGAATCAATAAATTTTGGTGAAGCCTGATGGGGTTCTGGGAACGACAGGGCTGGCCCCACAGTGTGCCTCTATTCCATTTCTAAGCACAGGACAGCTGAGTCACGCTAACGCTAGCAAAAGCTTTGCTTTCCTTATGTCGCGGGCTCCCAGGCCTTGGATGGGGCAACATAGTGTCAGGCACAAGTGCAAACACAAGACATGGTCTGCAGCTGAACAAAGTCTGTTCCCCTACAGAGAGCCTACAGATCTCTCCAAGGGACATAGCGAAGTGCAGAGGAGTACAAAGACACTGACATTTAAAAGCAGATTGCAGTTTCTTATTTCTGTAGAGCCTGAAAGACACACACAAAGGCTTGAACTACATAATAAAATCTATGATAGATGATCTCCCCACTCCATCTCTCACCTCCTGTTACAATTCTTTCTCTAATTATCTTTCAGGGCACATGTGAATTTTTAAAATGAAGTTGAAACTAGTGTTGCTAGCAATGCTATGACAACTGGCACACCAAATCATTTTTTTTCCAAGGACAGTAAGAGTCGCATTTTTAAAAAAACAGTACAGAGGTCTTTATTTTGTTTATTTTCCCACACTCCTCGTGCCACGAGGTCCCAGAGAATGGGGTGCCGCAGCTCAGGCTCCTTTCCGTTGGTCCCCGCTCTGAGTTTCTCTTGGGGGAGCAGGCTGACACTTCAGTTGAACCTTTCTCTTCGGCTTCCTTCCTTTTCTGATCATTTTCCTTCACATGTTTCAGGAAGGTATCTCTGCTTGTAGAGTGCTTAATATGTTCAATACGTACGTTAATTCTCTTGGCAAGAATCTTGCTCATAACTTGCTTGTTTACAACAATGACCAGTACGGGTGGACTCCTCCAGTTTTGCCATGGGGACAGTGGTGGCGCATTGCTGTTTGAACAGTGCCAGTCCCTCGATGTCTACAACACCACCTTCCCTTTAGACCTGCATGCCTGGGGCCAAAGGAACACTCCACGTTCCCTAAAAGGCCTGCAGAACGTCCAGCAGCTGCCTCTCTTTCCCTTTGTGTTAGTCATTTTGGTGAATTCCTGGAAGATGGTTGTTCCAGCTGAAAGGAAGTTGGAGTCACCTTTTTTATATGCTCTTGACACCCGCCTACCAAGCCTGAGGGAGACCCCCTCAGCCGTGTTATCCTGACCTGTATCACTTACTATACTTAAAGAATTTTTTGATTGTTTATATTAAATTTAACTAGGCCAATAGCATTCTCTCCACTTTAAAGAGAGAAGGCTATGAAATCAGAAGGCAAACCTTTGTAGCAACCAAGGGGAAAAAAAAAAGGACAGAATAGCTAATAGCTTGAAAGGAAAATAACTTTGAAAGAATCAAGAGTCATCACTCACAGAGATTAAAATTACTCATTAACATCTTGGGCTGAAGAGCTGTGCTATTGTTCCATATTTTAAGCATCTCTTAAATAAGATTAATTTTTAGAATGACAGGTAGTGTCACTCACAAGGGGAAAATATCAATTTACTCATCAGGCTAGATTACATATTAAAGAGCATTTTATTTCATTTTAATCTGGTGAGTCAGAATCTTTACCTGGAGATCAGTTATCACCATCCTGGTATGAAGCCCATTCACTGCGGGGAGTGTAAAAGAGGCAAAGGGTTCAGGGGTATGAGGCCCGGAGGAGACCGGCGGGCTTGGCGTGGGCCCATCTGTGGACCTGCTGTCTGGGCTGCAGGAGTCTGCACTGGCCAGGCAGGCTTTTCACAACGCAGTAGCTAAGCAACAGCATTTGAATGCAAAGTTCTGTCGTTCGCTATTTTGGCTTTGATTTAAATCATATTTGTTTTCTGATTACAAAATAAGCATACAGTAGCCATTGAAAAAAATTAGAAAAAGTTTAAAGAGTATAAAGGAGAAAATAGTAACTTTCAAAAATCCTATCCCTGGAGACACACACTGCTAACACCTCTCTTGGTCTGACAGCATTTTGAAAGAGGGACAGTGTTTGATGGGAAGTGCAAAGGCTCTGTGGTGAGAGCCGGCTGGTGTCTCAGGGGGAGAAAGGAGGCCAGTGTGGCCGGAGCAGAGCAAGCCAATGACAAGAGCGAAGATGTGAGGAGAGGCCAGAGAGATGAAGGGATCTTAGAGCTTCCTGCAGGTCAGAGTGAGAACTTGGGGTTTTATTCTGGAAGCAACCAAAGGGCATTTAGCAAGAAAATGACATAATGTGACTGATCTTCTAAAATGACTTGGCTTCTTGGGAGAGGGAAAGGGGAGCACAAGGGTAGAAAGAGGAGGTCTTTTCAGAAATCCAGGCAAGAGAGGATCCAGCTCAGATGAGGCTGCAAATGGAAGAGGTGGTTACGAAAAAGGAGGGGTTTTGTCCTGGATGTAATTTGAAGACAGAGCCTAAGGGATTACTGATAAATTGCACGTGGGGTATAAAAGAGAGGAAAGAAAGAAAGATTCTTTGGTTTTCGTCCTGAGCAACAAGAAGAGTGGGGTTTCTTGAGAAGTGGCAGACCAGGGGAAAACAGAAAAGCAGGTCAAGGTCAGGACAGCAGGAGCCTGGTTTTGGACACATCACATTTGAGACGTCATTTAGCCATCCAAGTGGAGGTGACAAAGGGGCAGTTGGATATATGACTCTGTTGTGCGGGGGCGGGGGGGGGGGCAGGGAGGCCGTGATGTTTAAGCTAAAGAGTTAAATTTTGAATTTGTTAACAAGGAGATGGTAATTAAGGCTGAATAAGATAACCCAGGGAGTGAGTGTCCACAGAGATGCCAAGCGACCCGAGGACCGTGCCTCCAATTGAGAGGAGAGCGAAGGAGCTCGAGAAGGAGCTGCCAGGGTGGGAGGAGGAGAACCAGGGGGCTGGTGTCTCATAGGTCAGTCGAAGGTCATCTTTCAAGAGGGAGGCAGTAACCACTATCGTGTCAGAATGGCTGAGAGACTGAGGAAGACGTGCTGAGCGGTGACCCCTGGATTTGGCAATGCTGCAGTCACCGGTGTGCCTGGCAACAGCAGCTGCAGTGGAAATGCAGGGGGTCCACAGGGGATGGGAGGGGAGAAAGTAAAAACAACAGGTATGGGCCAAACAGTACCGTAAAGTAGATACTTGGCAAAAATCTCAAAACAGTCTGTTGTCAATGTTGCGGAATTGTGGAAAATTTAAGCAGTCGCTTGGGAAAGAGGAACACACTTCTGTCTGTGGGCACCTGTGAGGGTCAGCTTGCTGGGTGTCTGCTAGATTAGAGAGGTGATGATGTATGCAGCCAAGAGCTCCAGAGAAATGCATGCATCATCGGCACGTCTCTAAAAATGGAATTAGGAATGTTCGGCAGAGAACCCCATTACCGTCCATTAGTTGTCATCAGAGAAGCAATACAGAAAAGAAAATAATTTGATAAAAGCAGCTCACATTTTTCTGATGGTTTTCACTTTGCAAAGGTGTCTTCACATGTCACCCAATCCTCATACCAGCTGGGGAGGGAACCATTATTTCCTAGGTGAGGAAACTGGGACTTGGTCAAGGTCATAGGTGGGGGGACTAGAGGAGGTGGGACTCAACACAAGTTTCTTGCCTCCAGATTCTAGCTCTTTCTGCTTTATGATCCTGCCTCTTTTAAAAGGCAGACATAGTTTATTTTTTTAAGCTTGCTTACAACAATGCAATACTTATCATGGGTCGGACGCTCCTTGATGGGTTTTCCATGAATATATCGTGTAACCCTCAAAACAACCCTAGCAGGCTGTCACTATTATTACTGTCACTCTACAGATGAGGAAACTGAGACAGAGAGGCTAAGCAACTTGCCCAAAATCACACAGCTAGGAAGTTGCGAATTAAGATTAGAACCCAGGCCTTTTGACTTTAGAATCCATGCTCTTGACTACTACATTTTGCCATTTTATCTTTTATATACACAGCCCTTCAAGCAGAGAAAATAATAATGGACTTGACCATAGTCACATGTTGGTTGATGCTTATCCTAGTCCAGAACTCTGATACTTGTGATGAATTAAATGGCATTTTGTTAAGCACCTTGAGAGAGTGATACCTAGGGTTAGACACTTTGAAGTTAGGCCCAAAAGAAGTTGAGATGTGGTTTCTGCTTTTGTCAGCTACTGTGCTGTCAACAGCCTTGTTTGGCAATGAAACTGTGACTTGGGCCAGTAGAGAGAAATACATAGTCTACCAGGGGTGTCCTACCTGTGGCCCAAGTTGGCTATGAATGTGGCCCAACACAAAATCGTAAATTTACTTAAAGACTTTTTTTTTGCTCTTCAGTTTTTGTTAGCATCTGTGTATTTAATGTGTGGTCCAAGACAACTCTTCTTCTTCCAGCATGGCCCAGAAACACCAAAGGTTGGACACCGCTGGTAGTTGATTACATTATCATTCAACAAATATTCCCTCCCCCCTATACCTTTGACCCATAAGAAGAGTGTACTTCCCTGCCTGTGTTGGGCTTGGCCATGTCACCTGAAGTATTGGCAAATACAATATGAGCGGAGACTTGAATTGTACTTGTAGAGTTTGGCTCTGACTCTTATAGTTCTTGCATCCACCATGAGAGGAATGTGTCTCCAGTAGCTTCTTTATCTTAGATCCCAGGAAGAGAGACTTGACTAGAAATATTCTGATCTTTGTACCCTTACATCCACCTTAGGAAACCCCTTGGTTCTTCCTCGCTTTCACCTCCATGGCTGATTGAGGGAGGAAAGGCAGCAGCCACTTCTTGCATTGTTTTGATGACCTTCTGTGACATTATAATATTCAGTTGAAATGCAAAGAGAATCAATTGTAATAAAACATCACCAAGTGTGTTCCTTCCAAAGGGAAGGGCAGAGGTGTTTTGCAGGCTGTTGATTTGCATGCACAGCCACAGAACCAAGCTCACATGCCATGCTCAGGTCAGACACCTTAGACAAGGTGCGGGGACATGGTGGCCTGAAAGAGAAAGCTGCAGAGACATGGAGGGCAGAAAGGGACACCAGGCTTCAGAGAAAAATAGTCTCCTGCAATAAAATGAGCACCACCAGCACCTTCACATCGAGAGAGGATATTCCAGTTTCTTCTGAAAGTGATAAGAACAAATGAGGATATTAATATGCCCAAATTTGAAAACTGTTTCATTATTCTTAAAAGCGAAATGAGTTGTCTGTGTGTTTCAACATCCCTGGACAATAAAAATAGAAGGTTCAAGAGGTTCCATTGTACTTTCTTATTCTATACACCCAACATGATGTCAGGGGGTCCCAGGCAATAATGTGGACCATAGACAATAACGGAGATCATAGTCATGATTGTGGTACATGAGTATGTGGACATTGATTATGTTGGTGCCTATATATGTAAAAGTTCATTAAGCTATATTCATAGATTTGTGTACTTTACATATTCAAGTTTTTGTTATTTTTATATCTCACTTAGAAAAAACAAGCACGCATCAATAGACAAGTGGATTAAAAAAACTGTGAGACATACTATATACAATAGAATATTACTTGGCTGTAAAAATGAACAAAATCTCACCATTTACAGCAGTATGGAAGGACCTAGAGGGTATTAGGCTAAATGAAATAAGTCAGTCAGAGAAGGACAAATGCCATATGATTTCATTTATATGTGGAATGTAAAGAATGATATAAACAAACAAACAAAGCAGAAACAGACTCAGAGATACAGAGAACTGACCGATGTCAGCCAGAGAGGAGGGGGTTGGGGGGCTGGGTGAAAAAGGTGCAGGGATTGAGAAGTACAGATAGGTCGTTACAAGACAGTCACAGGGATGTAAAATACAGCATAGAAAATATCGTCAGTAATATTGTAATAACTCAGTATGGTGCTACTTATATACTGGAAATAGTACGGGGAACACTTTCTAAAGTATAGTATTGCCTAACCACTATGCTTTCCACCTGAAACTAAAAGAAAACAATATCAAATGTAAACTGTAACTGAAAAACAAATGAATAGCATATGCAAGTGAAACAGAAAATAAAAGCGTACAATAAAATAGTAATACTCTCTATTTCCCTAATGTGTGACAGCTCTCCGTTGTTTGACCCTCTCAGCCATTTTTAAGAGGCAAAGCCTCAGGGAGTAAATACTGTTGTAAATCCCACTTCGGTATTAAGCTGCATAGTGTCACAATGTTGTGAATTTACTTGATCTTGTTCTTCTGGGGGGTCTTGGTGCCTCTGCTCAACTCAGGCCTTTCTGCCCACCACACTGACTTCTGCCTAACCTTCCTGGAATAACGTCCATTTCTGAAGCAAACCGCAGTCTACAAAATGTGAACACGCTGCAGCGCTCTTTCCTAGACCTCTAAATCTTCTCCTGCATCTGGTGTCCCTCGGTCTTTCACATTGGAAGCATTTGATATCCCTGTTCCTCAGCTCATTTCAATTACCCTGTCACTTCCCTTTCCTCCTCCCCCAAGGTTTCCTGGGTGTGAATGATTTAGCAGGACTCAGTAATCAGATAGTTAAAGGGACCAGCTCCTTTTAAAATAAGACCATTTTTTTCCTACCCCAAATTAACCCAGTTAACACCACGATGAGTTATATACAACCTCATTCCTATGGTGAATGTGCCAGGCAATGATCTATCAGTGTAGGGGGCATACAGGTCTGAAGGGAGCTCTCTCTTCAAGTTATCTTACCATTTTCTTCATCTGTGAAATAGAGAAATAATAGACGGTAATAGGATTGCTGTGGGAATGTCAATAGATATAAAACACTAAAACGGTTTCTGACAAAGGTGAGTACCCTAAGGAGAGTTCTGATCAGAACCATGATGCTCACTGAGCATGTGCAGAATGCATCCATGGAAACCAACAACAGCAGGAAAATGTCTTCTCACAAATAAATGCTCCTCACTTGGGAAGGACAAGTTCCAAACAGGAACTGCTATCCTGTTTTTCACAGGCAAAACAGAGAGAACGATTTAAGTTATGTAGAGAGAATTTCTTTAAAGACTGAGCTGATTTAATTATTTAAGACATACGTAGTGAGTAAGCAGGATAATATCAAGGAGTTCTAAATTATTTACACTTTATCTCTCTCAGTTTGTAGGCGTCTGACATGCCTCGTCTTCTACCAGGGGATTCTGCAGAGTGTTCTGGGCTCAGAATATTTCTGATGATGCATCTCCCTCAGAAGACCTTGAAGTGTCTTAATCATTTAAAATAATCAGAGTTTGTTAAATTTTCTATCACAAGGATTCTGCTTTTAGGAATCTCTTTTTTCAGGTTGCAGATTGTAGCTTCTATTTTAAGGTGCGTGAGATGAAAGAGATACTTCCAAAGAACATGTTAGTTCTGAATGTACAATCAACTCTCTGGAACTGTTTCTGTTTCTGAAAATTTTGATGTTATGGTAAAAACAATATTAGGAAGGTCTCACCTTCCAGATACACCTTGCTGCTTCTTCTACTTGTATCATCTCCCGGTTCCTTGGAGCTCCGAATTGTCGAAATACGCCCATGTGCTTCAATGTGTTAAAGTTAAGCAACTACTGTGTCATGCCCAGATGCATGAAAATGGGAAGGGGACTGAGAAGTTCCCATGGTACCAAGCTGCACAAACAGGAGAAGGGGGAGTATTGGGGAATAGCTATGAGGAGAATGTTGACAATGCATGAGGGTTCACTGACCAATCTGGGCCTCTTTCTCCTCTATAACTGTACGTAAAGAATCAGGCATAAAAGTTTTGTGCTAATGAGTTGTTGTGGGTATCCCTTGAGCAGCCCAGATTCCCATCCTTGCTCTACGTCTCCCAGAAGGAATGATTATGAGGTCCTAGCAAAGGTCAGGTGCTTAGGATCAGTTCTAGAAGGATGTAATACATCCATTATTTTTCACCGCAAACATTTCCCAAGTCTTCAGAGCCCTGGCTATAAGAAATGGCCTAAGACTGGGGTAGATGTGGGGTAGATGCAGGGCAGTAGGGGTAGTGGGGCAGGAGGCAGGAGGGTTACACTGGGTTCCTCTTAGACCACTGAATCCTGATAAAGAGATTTCTATCTAGGAATCTCTATGTCAATATTCTTACCTTGACTGCCAGCCTTTGGATTAAGGAAAATAAACAGGAATTAATGAGAGATGTTTAAAAACCGTAATCAGGGGCCATCCATAGCACTTATTCATTTGTTTTTCATAACTCTAGCCTTCGTCCTTAGGCCTCTAACTTCTTCTTGACATTTTGGCCAGCTACCATTGGGCTGATTGATTCTAACGCGGTATTCAGGCTATTAGAAAATATAAAAGGAAGGGTCAGAAGTTCTCAGTCCTCACCCTCAGGTATGCCTGGTAAGACCTTGTGAATACAAACACCACCTTCCTTCCTTCAGGGGTTTGAACAGCCAGACAGTACCTCAGGGTGGTTCTGCTTGGGCAGGCCTTGGCAATGCTTGAGAGGTGATGCCTCTATTCCCTTCAATGGGATGGGGACCAGAAGCTGTAAGCAAGGCAATAAATAGAGATGCTCTGTCTGAGTTAGTTCTCATGTCTGGACTAACCTCTTGTGTTTGATGTTAATTTCCAGACTCTCAGGGAGATCCTTATTCAAACGAATTAGTACAAAAGTACACCCCCAGGTTAATTAGTGAGGATCATTTTTTCACTGTTCCTCTCACTGCGCCTGTCCTTGCCCACCCTGACCACTCATTGCGGGGTGACGATCAGGCCCTTCCACTTACCACCCATTCTCCCCGTCTTCTCCTCGTCTATTGACCTGCATCTCTGAATGCTTTCCAGATTCTCTGCATTCCTTTCCACAAGCTCTCTGACTGTTCCTAATTCTGCATTCTGGACAATTCCTGACCTGCTGCTGTGGCTCTTTACGGGAACTCTGAGTGTGGTCGGCCAACCAGCTGGCTGGTCCCTTAAGGGGACTGAAGGCCTTTTCATTCTTAAGTCTCAGTTTCCCTTCTCTTCAGAGACCTCAGGAGGTCCTCTGTAGCTTTGCCCTCGTATTAGGATGATGTGATAGATCTGCAGAGGCATTGTCTTGCCAAACCCCCACCCCTTTCCTTCCCCCATACCACGAAGAAGCCTTTTTCTTTCAGGAAGAGCCCTCCTGGCTGCTTTCCTTTCCTTTGTCCTGACTTCAGCTCCGTCCCACAGCAGCCCTGAAGCATGTGTGTTGGAGCGTCTGGAAGAGTGCATGTCTCTGGGGAATGGGCTCCCCAGACCTGGGACTAACGGGTCACCATTCCTTGCTTCATTTATTTGGGCAGGTGAGGAGCCCCAGAGGTGGGAATGCAGTCCCCTTCCCTGGCCTGTTTCTGTCATGTCTAAAAGCTGCAGTTCTGCATCCCATTGACACCCAGAGCAGCACCCTCTTCCCAGACACCAAGTAGGAATGAATAGCCCTCCTTTATTGCTGGTAACCCTAATGGCTAACGTATGCAAACCACTTACTATGTGCTGAGTTTGGTACAGCGATTTTATGTAATCCTTGCTCTGAAGCCATTCTGAGAGATGGGCTCTATTATTCTCCCCATTTTATAGATGAGGACACTGAGGTCTAGAAATTGGCATAACTCTCCACTAGAAGCTTAACTCAGCCCACAGCTGGGACACTTGTCCTAGTCGTCACAGATGACGCTGCTCTGCCAGCGTCATACTCTTTGGGAAGCTGCATCAACTCTCTCAAGAGGAGGGGGCACCGAGGAAATCAACACTGACAGGCACAGTCAGTGTAGCTGTGCGCTCGGCCTGGTCAGGCTAATCCTCCTTGCTCTCCGTGTCAAGGTTCCAGCTCCATGTCACTTTGGGCCATTGTCTGGTCTCCCACACGTGCATATTGCAAGACAGTCATCTCTGTGTCTATTTATTTGGTGTGGCTTGCTTGGGTTCAGTTTTGAATGTTTTTGTTTCTTTTTTTTTGCCTAGACAGAATCCGATCCAGCCTTTCCAAGGCATCCGTTTTGGAGGCATGGCCATTCTCTATGTGATTGGTCATCTGGGACTAAACCTGCCTGGGGCCATCTCTCATTTTCATTCCCCTACAACGCTTGTCCTTTGCACTTTCAAAGCCCCTCGGACACACTCCCTTTTCCCATAATTGCAACTCTGTACCTTCTGCTGTTTCTTTTAGGCCAGCAGTGCCTGGAACATAGTGGACAAGAAATATATATTGAAGGAAGGAAGGATGGAAGAAAGGAAGGGAAGGGAGGAGGGAGGGAGGGAGGAAGGAAGGAGGCTTTTCATATGTAGAACCATGGCACTCTGACAGAACAGTTATTGTGATCCCCGTGTGAAGGAGCCGCATGCTTCATTTCATGGTGGAAGGCTTGTGGCGACTACATTAGTCTGATTTTTGTCTTTCCATAGCTTCTGGTTTAGCCCAGACCCCTCCCACGGCTGCCCAACAGAAGCTTACAAACTTATACTCACACCCTAGCTCGGTAGCCCCCCTAAGAATCGGGCTATTCTCACTCCAGCCCATCATTTCCATTTAGGGGCTCGGAAGTAAGCCAACCTCTGTCCTTCTTGTTCTGTTCTAGTCGGCGTGACATCATTGTGCTCATCTCAAGCATTGGGCAAGAGCAGTTGGGTGAGACACGGCATCAGATGCTATATTCTTGGGTAGATATAAAGCTTCAATTTCCAGCTCCGGTCAGGAGATGAGGCCTTATCAAGATTGCCTGGCAGAGCGTGTTGTTTATAAGCCCACTGCCTTATCACCGAGAAGAATGTAATCTTCCCTGAGAGAGGCTTTTAAAGATTTCTCTGTTAATATTTGCTTCATCATTTCAGAAAGTCTTTAGCCAGACCTGATCAGACAGTTATTTCTGGCTGGGTACAAATTCCATTTTCAGAATGTTGCTTGGCTCCCTGTTCCTTTCCCCTCCACACTATCCACCCCCCTAGCCTGACTCATCTCTTCTAGAACCTTCTCTGTCCTCCAAACCACTGGGAGTGATTTACTAAGTGCATTTCCCAGACAGCTCCTGGACGCTGGCTAGAAAGACTAATTTACAGGAACAAAATGTCTCCAAGTTATCACTGGATCATGGTCCAAAATTCATTTCAGAATCAGCCATTGGAATTAACAATGTTTCTCTTGTCAGAACAATGGAGGAGTGGGGGGCTCAGGATATTCCTCTGATGGCATTTTATCCATAATGAAGCTGAACTGTATTGCAAATAAGGGATCTAGTTACAGAATATTCGTGTGGTAGAGAAGAGGGTATAGAGGACTGGGAAAAGAGGAGCGATGGGATTTTGGCCCCTCTCTTTACTAAGGCAGTTCTAATCCTGGCCACAGTTTATAATAATGAGGTCTTGCACATACAGCCTTGTGTTACCTTAGAGCCAGAAATAATTGGCATTCAGATCTGACCTATGTTAAACAAATGTATACCAACTCGATGTACCCATCAGAATGACAAGTTACTCACCATTATTGCAGGCTATCAAGCCCCATAGATAAACATGTTGCTACCAGTGTCTTTCCTCCTTAGAAGCACATCTGCAAGGAAAGCTGGAGAGGGATCAGAAAGCTAGTGGTAGACTTCCCGAAAGCTAGTGGTAGACTTCACTTAGGTCATGGCATCAAATGTCACAGGATGGAACAGGACTCTTTTCTCCGCTGGCCACAGCATGCATAACCAGGGCTCGCAGCTTGCCTTTTTAACTCTCCTAGAGTTAAATTCATATGTCCACTTTTCTAGAACTTTCCTAGTCTAGGAAGTCCTTTCCTAGACTTCCTGGCCCTTTGCCAGACACGTTCTTGTTCTAACTGTGGTGATTTCTTCAATCAGATTAAAGACAAAATCGGTAGGCCTGAGAGCCATTCTGATTCTTTAAAACTGATGTAATATCATTCACTCTGTTCTGGACCAACATGTGTGGATTTTGTAGTTTTTAACTAGCAGGAAACAATTTAATTTTTTTGTCATCAGGGATCACTACAATAGGATTTTCCAACCCTCTGTCCCCAAACCATATTCCAACTTTACCTTTGACTATAGACAACATCACTATTTATGTGTATGTATGGGAGGGAGAGTAGAATCAGTCTATCTTATCCAATAAAAATCTTCAAAATTAAAAAAATATTTGCTATCTCAAATCATTTTCAGATGGTAGCAGAAATATAAAGTAAAAAGATACATGAGAAAACAATAAGTGAGAAGAGTCAATTATTAACTTTTCATCTTTAATGAAAACTCCCTTTCCCTTAGAGCAAATGATCTCAGCTAGATGTTAGAAGGAAAAGTGGACATATGAATTTATACTAATGTGTAAATGACCAGCCGGCACCTCTAATAACATACTGGGAGTTTTTTTAAATCTTTTTGTTTAATGATTTTTTAAAAAAATTTTTGTTACAGTTGGCATACAATATTATATTAGTTTCAGGCAACAACATAGTGATTAGACATTTATATAACTTACAAAGTGATCACCCTGATAAGTCTAGCACCCATTTGACACCATACTTTTGTATTACAATATTATTGACCACATTCCCTATCCTATACCTCACATCCTCATGAGTTATTTTGTCTTTTTAAATGAGGATATACAGTGATGTGCATGCATCTTTAATCAGTAGAATTTCAGGCAGTGTAAGTGGCTGTTTTGCAGAACAGAAGAATTCAGGTAGTCTTGGCAAGATTTCGGGTTCAGTTTGTTTTTTGCTCTGGAGTTCAGCTTCCTGTAGCTGGTAATAACATCTTCTATTCTTCTTGAACACCAATCTCAGAGATTCACAAATCTCCAAGATGTCACAAGAATTTCCATAGCAGTTCTATCAGGGCCTCGAGTCATGGGGGTAGAGAGGGGCCGGGCTGCTCAGGGGAGAGCGAGGGCAGCTGTGGGCATATTTATACAAAGGGAGACCCCTCTACTAGCTTAACCTGACCTTTCATCCATTTCTGTTGTTCAAGTTTTTCATCTCTTTCCAAGGGCCCCATTTCATTTCATTTTTTGGTATTGCTTTTAAAAATGAGCTTGGCACCTTGCTGATTCAAGTATTTCCCTTGCAAGTTCCTGAAGTCATTCATGTTTTATTTCCTCTCTTACCTGTTTCATGTTTCACTTAGCACTGATTCCCAGGATCCCACCTTATCAAGGTCTTCTCGTTTCCTAGCAACTCAGTTTCATGCTGGCTTTGCTGGGTTAATCTCCTTCTCTTTCATTAGCTTCTTAATTTCTCCCCCAGCTTGGGAAGAACTCTTCTAATATTTTAAACTCCATCCCTAAGACATGGCTCACCCTCAGTCACCCACCTGCATACTCTGACCCTCATTGCTGGGTGCTCAGAAATGCTGCTCCTGACCAAGAGAGAGAGGAATTGAACAGTATCTCTGTTGGCTGATTGGTGGCATCATATGCCCTGTAGTTGCATCTGGACTAACCCCCGGCTCTGTATCTGGACTAGGAATAATGGTCCTTAGCTGGGGTAGGACTGGGAAGTTATATAGGACAAGATTTTTGTTTTAGTTTTTTAAATCTTCACGTTGTTTACTCTGACAATACAAGCATACTGCTGTGAGAGCTGGCTAGACTGACCTCTGAGGGCGTCTGCTGTCCCTTTGCTCTATAGAGCTTGTCCACAAACAAAGCAACCAGATGGGGACACCAGTGCTAGCGATCATGGGAGGAAAATTGGGACTGTGTCTCATAAGGAACGTTGCCATCTCTTCTTCAAGGGCTACTGATATTTCCTCAAAACTACTCTACTGCATTAGAGCAATTGTCACCAGTTTTCAAGAATCCCTGTGACCTAGTTAAACATTTAATGTATTGGCCCCATGAATAAGTAAAAAATCATTTTATTTGTATCTGAAAGTTTAAGAAACCAATATTGTCAGCACTAAAAAGTCAAAAATGTTTCCACATGTGTGGTTACTCTCATCAAATCAGTTTGTAGAACCATTAAAAAAATAAAGGGTGGAGCAAAAGTAGGTTTGCAGTAGTTCATACAGAAAATAATACAGTAATTAATAAATAACAATACGAGAATAAACTCTGTGTTTTGCATACTCACAACTGTAAACCTACTTTTGCTCCACCCTGTATTGATTGAGTACCTACTATGTGCGGGGCACTGTGGTGGCCTCATGGACATTGAGTTAAGAAAGGTCCTCATCTGCTCTCATGGATTTTATGATGATCTTTAAGGGAAAAAAAAAAAAATCATGGCACTCATTTCTGAAATGCAGAAGACTGAGCTTCCCCAGGGCTCATGCCCTGTTTTATCTATCATAGGCATGCACTGAGATTCTCATTTTATTTCTCCTAGATTTTAAACTCTGTGAGGACATAAATTGTTTCATTGTGGTGCCTTTCCTCAGACCCCTCTTCATGCTTGGCTCAGAGCTTAATTACTGTCCTTTTCCTGTGGGTGTAATGCCTGATGTATACCGAGTGCTTATTGAATGTCACATCCCTAGCATTCAGGATCTCATTTAGCCAAACAACAACTCTAAAAAGAAGCTGCTATTATGGACCCTATTTACATTTTTCTTACCTTGGTCTACATGGCAAAATGTGACCTGGCTCCGGCCTCTGCCCCTCCTCCCACGCCCACCCCTGCCCTCGTCTTTGCTCACAGGGCGTGGCCACACCAGGCACGCTCCCACCTCGGGGCCTTGCTCACCTGCCTGCCTGGAGTGCACGTTCCCCAGGCTGTCACAGGAGCCCTCTGCTGACCCAGCCAGATCTCTGCCCAGTGCTGCCTCTTCAGAGAGGTGTCCCTGACCGATCTAACACAGTGATCTCCTCCATTCACTGTCATCTCGCCCTGCTCTATTTTTCTTCATAGCACTATTATCTGACATATTATGTATCTGTTGTTTCATTTCTAATATGATTGTTAATAAGTGAATGCCAGCTTCACTTGGGATGGATTTTGTTTGTCTGGTTTAGAGCTGGATCCCTAGGAAATGCAACTAGGAAATGCCAGATATGGGATTTGAACCCATGTCATTTAATGTCAAAACCCACATCCTTAACCACTGTGTATGTATATCTTTCATTTTTCTCCACTAAACTGTCAGAATCTCTACATAAGCATATTTGTTTTACATATTGTAACATAAATGCTTAAAGAGCCTGACACATGGAGGGGATTTTTATAAATGTCAGATGAGAAATATATGGTTGGCTAAAGGATGATGGTTTGAACAGGCAGAGAGAGGCACGCTTCCAATTAGGACACCATGTAGACACAGGCACAAAGGCCTAGGGAGCATTGGGATGGCCAAGTACCATTCAGCAGAGTCAAAATGCTTGCACAAGTGGCTAGCTTATCACCAGGTGCAGGTTAGGCAATGTGAAGAATAAAGTCTCTTGAGTACGCATAATCACTGCCCATTCCCTAGGGTCACTGTCCCCTACTTTGCTTCACCGTGTGCATATGCAAGTTTAAATGACTGAAGTGCTTTGTTGATCTTCCAAAGACATAATTATAATGAGATGGAGCCAGGGTAAAAATGTGATTGTTTTGAAGACAAGGACAGGTGGCAAATTGATAGCACTCTACAATGGTCACAGGACTTAACACTGACCCTGAATGCCTAGCAGACAACAGATGCGACCTTCAAGTTTACCAGGACGGTTTGAGGTAAAAGACTCCAATAAGGTTGGAGGGTAACCAAAGAAGATCAACCCAGAAGATTTTGTTACTGAAATGCAGAACTATGGGCTCTCAAGAGTAAATAATGGTTTGGTAGAAAGCCATAGTGGAATTGGAGGAGGGAGACAATGAACAAGTACAGAGATAGGACTGAGTTTTGCACAACTAACCTCTTCTAAGTGTCTCCTCTAGAAGAGATGCCCACAAGAACTGAGGAGGAGCTGCTCGCTGAACATGTGTGGAAAAATCGATGTATGTGGCACACGCAATGGGCGTGGCAGCGTGGAGGTACTCTACTCTCATCTCCCTTCAAGAGAAGTTGCAATGAAACAAATCATCCATGGGCAGCCTTCCACTGTGCACGTTGGGATCTAACGCAGCATTCACGTTGAGGCCTTGCTCTCCAAGGATTGCTTCTACTGAGAGGCCAATCACGGTAAAGAGACTAGAGCCAGGAGACTGCCCAGTCTGGTACTGCTCTGATAGGCCATCTTTGCACTGGGGCTCCCCATTGGCCTGGCTGAGACTTTATCAGTGTTTCACTGCAATCGAAACCTCCTCCTGCCCAGCTTTTCTTTTCCCCTCTCCTTGCACAGCTATCAGCCCTGCACAGGGGTCTGAAAGCTTGCCCTGCTCACTCCTGCTCCCTCTCCCCTGTACCTTTTACAATCTTTTCCCTTCTACATGTTTTATTCTGGGTGGCATCTGCTGCTTGGGGGACCCAGAGCAGCACAGGAGGTCTCAAAAATAATGAATGAAGTTCCTCCCCCACCAAAAAAAAATTTAAACCCACCCACTGCTGGATGAAGAAGTCATTGAGCAAGGCTTTCATATATCCACTTTCCGGACATTTTTGAAAATGCAAGGAAACAAAAATAACTGTCATGGAGAAAACCTTAAGTCCAAAGCTATTTTTAATAGCTCTCCCTAATTCCAAATTCTATTAACTTGTGAGAAAGCGCTTAGACTTTTCAGATCAAATTTGTGACCTCTGCCGTGATTTGAAAGCTTCCCTACTGAGTGGCCAAGGACAATAATTGACCTCATGGTCCTGGATCTTGAACTGGATGAGGACTGGCCCAACACTTATCTCTATCCAGTCTCTCTGGGATCACAAGGGATCATCAATGTGAAAAAGCATAAGCAGGCTGCACTTCATGGCTTGTCATGATGGGGGGACTGCAGAGCGCTCCTTTTACCCACCTTCTTGTTTCCAGTCATCCACCCACCAGGTGAAGGGGAGTCTCTGCCAGCACCTTTTCTTTTTTTTTTTTTTAAGCAATTGTATGATTTGCTACTTCCACTTTATTATGTGCTTTAAAGTAAAATACAATTGTAAACTTAATTGCCGCAACTGGAGAGGCCAAACCGAAAAAGTGGAACCCCTGCCTTTGGTGGAAGGAATATAAACTGGGCCACATGAAAAATGATTGAGAAAAAAACCAAGGCTAAAAATAGATCAGAAAGAGAACTCTAGCTCTGTGATTGCAAGAGGCAGCAAGTGCTCTGCCTGCAAGGCCATCTTCCTGTGTCCGTATCTTTTAACCGGCTTAAAGGGTACTGAAGAAAAATTTAACCATGGTCATTTTCTTCTCTCAAATCAATAAATACAAAAGGAAAACATGTAATAGTATATTGAATCAACTCTTCTATCAAAACCCGAGGCATTCCATGAATGGAGGAGACCAGAAGAACAGATAAAAATGGCCATTATTACAATAATAATGGCTGCAATTGCTGAGTCTGTTCAATATGTCAGAAGGTTTCCATAAGCTGCTTTCACCATACAGGATACTACAAAGTCAGTATAATTTCCCCCATGCACAGAGGAAATAACCAAGACACAGAGATGTCTTTCCCGGACCACCCAGCTTGGACAAGGCAGGGTGCGGGCAAGTCTGTGTCTTTAAAGCTAATCCATCTGCTCACCTTCTCCTCTTCAAAAGAGAAAAGCGCGGGGACAGGGAGAGGCTAGGGTAAGATTGTTTCAGGGCAATGGCAGATCCTTGTAATGAAAGGAAATCAAACTGTGCACAATGAGTTTCATAATAGTTGGAAGGAATGAGAGGCACACTGATAACTATAGGGATACTATAAGTTCTAGGGAACATTTGTGGCAGGGAGCATTAAAAGAACATGCAGATGATTCAGTCTCTTCTGAACTCCCTTGCACTTCATCCGAGCATCATCTGGACCACATCAGTTGCATGAGCTTTTTTGCCTTACACTACAGGTATTTTTGTGTGCTTTAAATCTCCCCTCCTGGGCAGTGAGTTTCTGAATATCAATAGCCTCTTGCTATTGATTTATGTAGCACTTTATGGTCAGATTTTGTGTACATTATTTTACTCAGAGCAATTCTATGAGGTTTGAAAGGTCCGTATTCTTATCCTCATTTTGAGGACTTTCAGGCTCAGAAAGGTTACATGATTCACTCAAAGTCATTTACTTGCAATGGGTAAAGCTTGAACTTGAATTAAGGGTTTCTAACCTCACATCTGTTTTCTTTCAAACATGTGAGTTCCTCCTATAGGGAAGTTCCCCTTCTGATGCATCGTTGCAGTTTAACACAGCCAAGCTCTACCAGGGGTGTCCAACCTGCGGCCTGCAGGCCGCGTGCTGCCCATGCTGGCCACGAATGTGGCCCAACACAGAATTGTAAATTTACTTACAACTTTTTTTTGGCTGATCAGTTTTTGTTAGTGTTTGTGTATTTAAAGTGTGGCCCAAGACTACTCTTCTTCCAACGTGGCCCAGAAATGCCAAAAGTTTGGATACCCCTGCTTACTCATGGTAACATTTCATAAATATCTGTTAGATCATTTTTATGAATGAATGACTGAAGGAGAGAAAGAAAATATAATTCCATAAAATAGCCTAATGAGATAAGCAATTGGGTAATTTGACTTTCAGATCTGGATGGAAGGTGTTCTAGACAATTCTGTCTTCTCACATTTTGTTTAAATAAATGTCCTCCTAAATGTCCTCCTAAATGTCCTCCAAAAAGATGGTTTTACTGCACTTGCTAATTGAAAAAATGTTTGTGCTTGGTCCTTTTAGAGGCCATAAATCTCCCTAATCGATGCCTAATGGTTTTTGGGATGACTCTGAGCAAGTATCCCATTAATTGAAAGACGAATGTTGTCATCTGCCACAGAGATTTCTCATTATGTTTCATCAAATTCAAAACAGAGCCCTATTTGGAATTCTTTTATGAACAGTGTAATTACACCACATCCTATGGTGTTGGGAAGTAGTGCTCACAATTAGCATCTCTGCCATGAGTGGGAAGTGATCCATGCTAAATGGGAGCTGGGCCAGATGGGTCTTGCTAAGACCTTTTCCCGGCCCCCTTCAGTGCTATTAAATTAAGCTGTCCCTGTGTGTGTGCAAAAAACATAAATCAATCTTTTACTTTTGTCTGTATTAAAGAAAAGCATCCACTTCCATTAATTAAAAGTCAAGTGCTTCTGTTTACAGCGATGAGGGTAGAAGAGATGCTTACGCCAAAGAGTTCTGGAGAAGCAGATCCTGGTGAGACGTCACCGGCCTCAGCGGACTGGGCAACAGAGAACCTAGACATGAACCAGCCTGTCCCTGTCCTCGGAGGTGAGGGACAGCATCTCAGCAAACCCAGGACTCTATTTCCTCATTGCCATCCTGGGAACATGGCTAATAATCTCCATGGGTACATTGACCACAAGGCCCTGCCTGCCAGCAGATCGCCCCTCACCTGAAGCAGAGTACACTGTGTTTGGGAGTCTCCAATTTCCTCCTAACTGGGACAGTTGTTTCTGATTTTCTTTTTCACTTCAACACCTACTCACCCCACCTCCCACCCCGCAACATAGAAACATATTTATAATCTTTTCAGTCAATATTCTCGTGCTCCTATCTTTCCCTTCTTGACTGGCGATTGTTCCTAACTATGTGTCAATCATTTACACCTCAGTGAGAAGTTTTGCCAATGTATAGCTCCCCATATACATTAGACTTTGTAGGTATGCGTATATATAGTATGGTATTTACTCCATATACAATATACATAAACATAGATAAATAAAATAAGCTTAGTTCTTCATTATGAGGGTGAAGATTTTGTGCCTGATTAGAACATTTTTCAGACTTTCTTCTTATATATCAATGTCCTTTTTCTGTCATAAAATGTCATAAAATACAAATTAGGGGGAATTTTTAAAGAAAAAATAAAGGAATTTTACTTATAATTCTATTTTTTAGGAATGACCACTGGAAATATTTTAGTGTATTTTTCCTTCTCTTTTCCATTTATAAAATTATGAAATTCTTTTGCTTACAAAAAAGTATAGAGAATAATGTAATATCCATATGTATACATCAAGTAAAGCACTGGATAAATAATTTCCCTCCTTACTCGCCAGAGCTATTAATACCCAAATGTAATGTTTGCTGTTGCATGCATTTCTTTACCCTTTACTACAACTGTATGTATCTATAAATAAAGTACGATGTTTTACACACTTACATATTTAAGTTTACATACTTCAAGTTTCAAATAAGTAGTATTATACCATAGATTGCTTTTTTATTTGTTCTTCTATAAATTGTGGTTATGCTCAAATTGTGTATTTTGAGATATAACTATGTGAATGCCTGTAGATCTAGTCCGTTCACTTTAACTGCTGTATGATATTCTACTATATGAATAAATACACTACAATTTATTACCCCTTCTCCTGGTGATGGGCTTTTAGGCGGTTTTTGAGTCTATTTGTATTACATATAGTGCACCAATGAACGGGGGTGTCATGCCCCCCAGCACACATGTGCAAGTGTTGTCTGAGGGATAAAACCTGGTTCCATCAACAGTGACCCAAGGGGATCACAGACAACAAACATGGCAGCTATGACCAGCCCCCTTGAGGGGAGAGGGGGTGATTTGTAGTGACACCCCGATATTGTCTTCTGATTTTCATAATTCATAGCCTAGACAGTAGATAAGTGATTCTAAGTCTTAAAAAAAATAGCCTATAACAGAATAGATGTGAATTTAAAAAGTAGTTAGGAAAAAATTTATGTTTCAACTGGAAGAACTTGAATAGAATAAATGCATGGGTCTCTGCCTCTCAGAGAATGTTTTAATTATTAGGTAGGTTTTGCTCCCACTTAAAGTAGGTTACTTATTTTTTTTTAATGTTAGGTTTATGGCTCGACAAATAAACTATTTACATCTGAGCTCCGACATACTGATACAGTCTGTCCCTGCTTTTTGCCAAAATTTGGAAAGAGTGTTATTGACATTTTTAAAATGTTTTAAATACAGAAATAAGGGCTATGTTGCACCTCCCCCCTTCTCTCAAGCCTGAGGAGGTGTTCTGCTTTAGAGAAATCAAGTCGATACTTTTTAAATGATCAAAATACCCCTATTTAATACTTTCTGTGCAAGGCCAACAGGAAACCACGGACTCATCCTAGTCCAGAGGCAGCGGGGATGGCTGGGGTGACAATGGGGGGCTGTCAAAAGCTCACAGTTAGTCTTTAGCAAATACAAATTGTAACATTATTTGATGCAAAGATTTTCTTTTTTCTTACAGTATTATGGAATCGGCTGGGAAGGTGGGGAGGAAGGGCGAACAGCCCAGCAGGAGCCAGTGACAGCCTCTTCCTCTGTAGTTCCTGCTATTAAAGCAGCTCCCGGAGGGATTGTATGCTTCTCCTCTCTCTGTTCTCTTCTATTTGATTATTTCCATTTGTTAACATAATTTCTATGTAATTGTAATATGTATACTAGTTTCTATTCTCTATTTTTCATTGATCATTAGCAATTAAAAAATGTTTCTACAAAGTCTTCTCTTTCCTCCTTTAAAGTTGTGTGATATTTTAACTTATAAATTAAGCATAAGTTTATTTGACTTGATCACTGGACATTCTCCAATATTTTCCTATAGATACTTTTTAAAAAACATTAAGTTTCTTTTTCATTTTTCTTCTTTTGAGTTATTTTGGTACCATTTCCCAAGGTTAAAATTAATAACCCAAAGAATGTAAACACTGTTGTGTGTTTTTTGTTCCATAATATTGTTAGAACTTCCAAAATATGTGAACAAACTTATAGCTGTGGAGGTGATTCTTTTTAAGAGAAAATAAAATAGAATTTTATATTTGCAAGAAGAGAAAGGCAGAATAGGAGAGGTATTGAGAGAGACAGAAGGCATGAAGAATGGCTTTAGAGACCCTTTACAAATGGGATGTAGATAGTCCTGAATCCTGTGAGGTGAGGTCACAAGGGCATTGGAAAGAAGAATACCTCTTCATCTTTTAACAGGCCATGTTCACGTATGAGGCTAGTCTATGAAAGAGCACATTGTCTCTCCCTTTCACTTCCAGAGCATTTCATAAATTAGCTTATTGTTCATGAAGTTTTGCCACCACTGCTTTTGGTATTTCAGCCCCCAAACCCTTCCCATTTCTTTTGAATCGTTTGGATGTGCCCTTGGTGAGTGGATAGATACTTTCCCATCCGAAGAGTGTGAAATGAGCTTCACATGCCAAGCCATTGGCAGAAGGTAGGACTTTGGATGGCTAAATGCAGGCATTCCTTTATTGAGCCATTTAATAAATGAGAGAAAGGATGTATGTGTCAATTTGGGAAGAATCTTTCATTTCCCATGAGTGAATTTCATTTAAATTAGAAAACTTCCTGTACGTGTACTGCTGTTGCGATACTGAGTTGACAGTCTCTTGCTTTGAAATTTCCCAGTTATTTTAAACTAAATGGTCAACTGTGTGCCCAGGTAGTCTTTTGTTAGTAGACCCTTAAAGATAACCTTGTCATGATTGGGTGGGAAACATAGGCTGAATTCTTGCAGTCTGTAACAATTCCAAGCTCACGGACATGCTGGATTTCAAAAGTTATGTTCGGATATTTGTAACTTAAAATGCAACTTCCCATTAGATAAAACTCTAATAATGACATCTCAGTTTTAAATCATCTTATAGCTTTTAGATATTGTTCAGTTGTTCATTATAAATAGATATGTGATTTCATTTGATCCTCACAGCAATTTGGGGTAAGACATCTACATTACAGATGGTGGGGGGGAAAGATGCAATGAAACTAAGTCAAGTTTTTCAAGTTCGTGGAGTTGAGAGCAGAGAAGCCAGACCTCTAACCCATGTCCTTGGACCCTAAGCCCAGTCTCTTTTGTCATCAACACTGTTGGCCAGGTGCCTGGTTCAACACATAAAAGGCTGTTTTATCCTCAGTTATAACTACTGCAATGTAGGAAAAATATTTGCCTCCCAATTTCAAGATTTCAGGGACACTCAAATGGGGTGTGAAATGATCTATAATCTAATAGTGTGAATAGAACTATGCTAAGCTGGTCTTTTGAGCCTAGGGGCTCCTTTCCTTCCCTCCTGAGCCTCTTTGCATTGGCCCATCTCCAAATATACTCAATCAGATTGTCCAGCACTGTGGTCCAAGGATTTGTATTAGAAAAAGAAAAAAAAAACCTCACAGAAAAGAAGACAAAATGGAAAGGTAAGCCAAGACTTAACAACATAAAGCTGTCATTTTCCCCTAAGTTAACCTTTGTGTTATACCCCAAAACAATACATTAAGAAAAAAATGGAAGCAAGGGGCTGACGGTAAAGTTTGCTTTGAAAAACTAACAAGCATGAACAGACTGGAATTACTGAGAAAGGAGAGCATCAGTGGGATTTGCTGACTGGGAATTTTTATCATGTGATGAAGGAGCCAGCTGCGTCCATCTTCCCGCTCAGACACCTTCCTTGCACACGGGCCTAAGGTGACCCACATCAGCACCAACATTTTGAGGAGAAAAAAAGTCTGTGAACAGAGGAGGAGGGACTAGACCTGGGAAAAACAGTTTAGTTCCAAAGAACATTGGAGAGACAATGGCTTAAAAGAGTTAAGAAGACACGTGTAGTGTGTGAAAAGTAGGTATTTATCCTCCAATATAACATGAAATATTGCACAGGGTGAGGCAAATGTAGGTTTACAGTTGTTCGCCTGGAAAATAATTCAGTAATTAATAAATAATAATACAAGTGTTTCACATACTCTGTGTTTCACACACTCTGTGTTTCACACACAATAACAATACTCTGTTTCATATACTCAGAATTGTAAACCTACATTTGCCCCATCCTGTATACACAAGGGTCTTTCTTCTTGAAAAATCTATATTCTGATCTTTTTAAATATCATTCCTTTCCTCACTTCTGAACACACATGGTCTTCAAAAGCTTCTGATTTTCCAAATTTCCCCATTTTTAGGAGCTGTGGGACTTTGAGGGAAGCAGTGTGCAGGACTCCATTTTGTCATGTGTACAGTTTGTAAAACATCCATTTTCAAGTGCTAAGGGGAGTGGTCAAAGTCCTAGGTTTCCCATACACTCCTGGTATATCGTTATTGCCCCACTATAATTTTTTTAAGGTTTATTTTATTTTTATTCAAGACAGAGGAGAAGGGAGAGAAAAAAAAAAACACTGATGTGAGAGACACCAACTGGCTGCCTCCAGCGACCCTTCAGCTACTGGATGATGCTCCAACTAACCGAGCCACGCTGGCCAGGCCCCAGTGTGATTATTAAGAGCGCCTCTCATAGATGTCTTGATTGGAAGATAAACTCCATGCTCATTCTATTTATAAGGCAAGGTCCACTTCCATTTTAGTGTAGGAAGATAATAACTTTGCCTAGGTGACCTTGCATGCCTCTTTAAGGCAAGGAAGCACGTCCCCCGCAACCCAAGCTTACCTTAGGTTGACTCAAGAGCTTTTTGGAAAGTGGGCCTGAGTTAGCAGTGAGCCCTCAAACACGATGGGATCCCTGAGTGTTCCATCAAATGCACCACCTCATGACTGCAACTTACCTAACTGGAGCAGAGTGTGTGTGTGTGTGTGTGTGTGTGTGTGTGTGTGTGTGTGTGTGTTTGCACACAAGTAATAACCTAAGAAAGAAAGTGCAACTACAGAGAGAAATATTTTTTATTACTGGAATTGCCTCCTCTGTCTGTTTGCAATAAAAAAGAAGGAAATGGAGTCGGGGGCAGAGAGGCAATGGGTGGGGGTTGGGGGGAGTGGATTGATTTAAAGCCACCAATGAGTCCAGGGCCCTCTCTCCGCAGTCCCCTGCACGCACGTAAGTGGGAAAGGTTCTGCCGGGAAGCTTGCCCTGGAAGAGGCAGTCAGTCTCAGAGCCGCTGTAGGAGCCCCTGTGACCTGGCAGTTTCTATAGAGACAGAGTCCCTTTCCTAGGAAAGCTAGGTAAGCAGGATACATGAAACCCTAGCAACCGGCTGAAGGTTTTTTTTTTTTTAATGAGGGTTTTCTGTACTTGAATTAAAAAGGCCTCTCCCTGGGAAGGCAGCTTTGGGGCAGGCAGGAGAAGGTGGGTTTGTCTGCCTGGGGGCTAAGAATTTGGAAATAACAGTTGAAGGCTGTTGGTGGACTAGCTAGCAAAGTGAGAGGGAGGGAGAGAGTGCTGCTTGCTGTGCAGGTTGGCTGGTACAGTCAGAATCCATCTTCCAGCCTCTTGTATGGGAGCCCACCGCCACTGCCAACTAATCCATGACATGACACCCTAGGGACAGAAGAAAACAGTGATTGCTTTAGCAACCTCAGGATGGTCTTCCCTCTCCCCTGACAAAGGTCAGGTACTTTGGGCAAGGAGAGGTCAAGAGCTCAGGGGTGCAAATCTGAGAGCTGTGCAACACAGGGAACCTGCTTACTTGACACAAAGTAAATGCTCCACTTAGCTGATGTTTAGCTCCTGCCTCTTCTGGTCAAATCAGCCCAAACATTACTTTGTAAGGGAAGCCTTCCCTCTTAGTAAGAGATTATATTTGGCTGCATGTAAAGAGACCCAACTGAGGAGTTAAAATAAATAGGGGTTATTTTTCACCTAAGAAGAAGCCCAGAAGTGGGCAGTTGAGAGGGGTGCCAGCTCCACAGTGTCATCTGTATCCCGGCTTCCTCTGTTGACATGTTTGGCTCTTCCCGAATGTTTCATCCTGACGGTCCCTCTATGGTATTACGAGACGGCTATTCTACCTCCAATCATTCTTTCAGGCAGAACAAAGAAGCAGCAGAAGTTAGGGAGGAAGGGGTGGTGCCCACATCAAGACGTAAGACCTTTCCCAGCAGAATTCTCTTCTGTCTCATTGGTCAGAACTAGATCATGTGACTCCAACCCCTGGTGGGCTGGGATATGTGGTTTTTAATCTGAACAAATTGCCACCGTGAACAAAGCAGTGCCTGTTGTTTAAGGACAAAACTAAGAATAAGTATGAACAAATACTGGGTTAGCCAAAAAGTCCATGTGGTTTCTTTCCATGAAATGAAGGACATATTTTTTTCATTTTCACCAATAACTTTATTGATTTGAATATTTTGAACAAGTCCACTATCTCCTGCATGGTATAACATTGATTGTTCTCAATGTCTTGATTTGATCGCTGTCAACTTCAACTGGTCTACCCAACTGTGGAGCATCATCCAGTGAGAAGTTTCTATCATGAAACTTTGCAAACCACTTTTGACATGTTCGATCAGTCACAGCACCTTCTCTACACACTACACAAATTTTTTTCTGCATTTCTAACTTTCTTGAAATAATAAAGCACGATATGCCAAAAATGTGTATTTTCTTCCATCTTCGATATTAAAATGGCTACACAAAAATTCATCAATATTGACAAGTTTTTTTAAAAAAATGCAAGTTGATATGACAGCTGTCACAATACAATCTAACAAAATGTTTTGAATGAAGTGAAAGACAGCTAAGCGCTGCTAGAACGATCTTGCGGAAAAAACATACAAACTCTTTGGCCAACCCAATAGCTAGGGGCATCTGCTGCACCTTCCCTGAGTAGCTCTCCACCAACCACTTCCAGGCTAGCTGACTCCTCCCCATTTTATGACCTCACATAGAGCTATACTGAAGAACGTTTAACAACCAGCAGAAAACGGGACTAATTAGTAGTGCTTGCTGATTTCTGTGGTATAAATATACCTCCTTCAAGGCCAGTTTCAAGCTACCAATGTGATGTCATTGAATATAAAATTGGGAAGAGATACACAGCAATACATCATTCTGGCTTTGTGAACCCAAGAGCAAGATGGAACCTATAGCCTCATTTTCAAGCTGTGAGGGAACTCAATTTACCAAAATGACATCAGGCAGAGTCCATTAAAAACACTTACTCTTGGGCTCCTTTACCACTTTCATGGACTAGACTAAGGCTCTAAAAGGCACAGACTTAGTTCCAGGCCATGATGTAGAGCAAATAAAGTTCACATCTATTGTGAAGGGGTTGCTATCCAAGCCTGGGGTCCAAGCATGCATGGAATCCTCTAAGTAACTGCCTTTGGACTTCAGCTTCAAGTGCCTAATGTTGACAATACTTGGTTTTCACATGTCAGTAGACAACATTGTCCCTCTAGTGTCAGGAACTTGAATTGCAGGCCCAGTGCCCCGAAGGGACAAATCAAAGGAGTTCTGTCTCACAAATTCAAATATTACAATAACTTACATTTTTAAAGGACTTGCAATTTTAAAAGTTTTTTCACATATACTTTTTTTTTTTTTTGAGTATCACAACCATCCTGTGAAAAATAGCTAGCATTTCATTTTGCAGATGAGGATATAAAAGATTAACTATTTTACTCAAAATCATAAAATTACTAGTGGATCCAGGTCTCCTTGATACGGGAACTCAAAAGTTAAAGGTTTTAGCTGTAATTATAGTTGATAGGCTTAAGTGATTAACGCAAAGGGAAAGCTGTTATTCCAAGAACTGAAATACAGGACACAGGTGACTACAAGGGATTGACAAGCAATTCTCCCTTTGTGCCTCAGGGAGTCTGCAAGGGTATCAGCCATTGTGTTCCACTGGAGGGGACTCTGATGCAGATAAAGAATCCTTGATCAGCAGATAAAGAAATAATAGGAAAATCTGGGTGGAGTGCAACTTTTATCTGATTAACCTTTTTTCCAAACCCCTAACGACCCTTTTCTTCTCCTTAGGAAAAGTTTGGCTTGAGATGAGATACTAAGAATGTTTTTGAGGGTACATGTCTTGCTGTCTTCTCAGATCACCAGCATCTGAATAAAACATCCCTGAAGATTCAATCCTTGTCTCTACTTATTGGTTCTGGCAGTGACAGGAGGCATGGACGCCGACTTCTCTGGTTTCATCCTGACTTTAAATTTAAGTCTCTTTCTATCACATTACGTTGCTTTCCTCTTCTGAACGTAAAAATAAACTTGTTCTGTGTTCTTTCCTGTTTGGAGAGGTACCTACAATGTGAAAATGAAAATGATTGTCCCTTGCCAAGTCACAGTAATGCCCCTTTTCTAAGTAATAGTTCAGGAAAAAGTGGCTTGCAGGGGAATGCTTTAACCTTAAGAGATAAATAGTGAAAATTTCAGGTAGTATGGAAGGAAAGCAGAGGAGAGGTTTCCAACTTGAGAGATCAAACCTTGAAAGCAGCCTCCTATTTGCCTCCTGAGCAGGACTGGAGTTGGATGGAAACTAAAGTCCCAAAGTCCAGAAAATACTCCTGCCCCTGAAATTTCTCTCCTATTTGTAAGCTGATGTGTGTTAGTTCTTTGTAAGGTGAAATGGCTTTTATTTTGCAACTGGGGGCTAAAGCTTATAATGCGAACAACCCTGGGAGGGAGAATTCATTGACTTAAAACTCTACTCAGTTGGAAAAAAATGATTTCCTGACAGCCCTTTTGCTGGAATCTGGCAGAGGGAGGAGGGGTGATTCATAATGCCATGTAGAAGCCGAAAGTGGACTCTGCCTGCAGGACTTTCTTCTGACAAGTAGACCAGCTACAGCTGTTGCTCTCCCAGGCACCATCTCACCTTGACCCTCTCATTTTGACCCTCAGCTGTTGACTCAGCCTCTCCTTCCAGGCAGAGCTGCAACCATTTAACTTGCCTGGCTTGACCCCAGCTTGAACTCTGCATCCAGCTCTGAGCTCCCCTGACAGCCTCATCATCTCTTTCATGGTTCCTTAGAGGTTACCCAGTGGTGGACATAGGACAGGAGGAAAGTGCCACAAACCCTCTGCATCCTCTCATGTTCCCGGGGGTTTATCCAAACCTTTTCTTGGATCTTAAGGAAAATAAGATACTGAATTAGAGGCACTGGAAGGCGCCACTGGATTGACACAGAGGTGAAAGTACAGTTTCTTTTGCAAAGAATGAATATGAAAATGAGCATTTAAGGATGTGTAAGTGTGTGAGAAAAACAAGAGCCAAGAAAATTTTTGGCTACATTCCATTGCCCTAAAATAAAAGCTACTGTTTAAAAGAGAAACGACAGGTCAAAATTGAGTCACTTTTCCTAAGCCACAGTTACCAAAATTTAATAACAACCCTAATCGCAGTTTCGGTCTCTCCCAGGAGTGGAATTTTAAACCAGTCTGGAATTTTTTGATCAACACTTATAAGGTAATGTCCCCGATAAACCCCCCTGCTTTCCCTAAGGGAAGGTGTTCTTGCCTGAATTAATCTACTCTTTTAACTTCTTAGCCCCACTCTTTTTCTATATAAAAACCATCTTTCTGTTACAACTTATTGGAACACCCTTACAGTTGCCAGATGGGATGCTTCCTGATTCATTTAATAAAGCCAATTAGATCTTCAAATTTACTTGGTTGAATTTTGTTCTTTAAGACTATCAGCATTATAAGTCTCCCCTCATAGGCACACACACACTCCCCCCCACCCCCCGTGGCCTCCTTTCTGGGTGCAGTTTCATCTCTTGCACTTTTTGACACAGGCTTTGTCTTTCCCATGACACAAAATGGACTGGAGAAGAAAGTGACCTAACAGACACCCTGGGCCCCTTCTCCACTGGTTCAGCTAGTGCTCAAGGCTGTCCCACTCCAGGCCAGCTACCTGCAGCGGGGCCCAGGCACAAGCTGCCACCCAGCACAGAGCAGGTACTGGGCGTAGGATGGAACTTGGCTGTCCTCTGGGAAGGTGCTTCTATAATGGTAAAGTGGATGGTACAATGTTTAAGATACTTTGTGTAACAACAAGTTAATAGCTGTGTTTTTCTTGGACTGAGAGAGCTGCTGCCCAGGGTGGAAAGTGTATGGGACTTTAAGAGTGTAGAGTGACTCATGACATAGCCAGGGAAGGTGGAGGTCCACCCTGGATATCTGGGCATCGCGGGGAACTCTTGCCCTGACTAAAGATGGCAGCCGAAAGAAGGTAAAAAGATATGGGGGAACCAGGGAAAGTGTCCTATCATAAGAAGGGCTGGATACGAAGTCACATAGGAAGATCCAGGCTGAGAACTTAAAATGAGGGTGGGCTGAAAGGGAGGAGGGAGGCCACCATGAGAAGTAGCCACCTGGGCTGAAGGGGTATAGGACAGGGGTCCCAGTTTGTCATGAGGTCTTGTGTGTGGAAAAAGGTCCACTACAAGGTCTATTGTAGGAGAGGAGACCCGCTGAGAAGCCTGCCTGAAGAAGACAGAGCTGATGGAGCTGTGCAGGGCCCTGCCTCACCAAGCACAGATTTGTGGGAAATGCTTGGAGCTGAACTGTGACTGGGAGAGGAGCTGCAGACTTCTGCTTCTCTGAAAAACATCCGGGGAAGCCATTCTCTTGGGACGTGTGCCTCCCTGGACTCCACCATGATCCAGTGTAACACGGAACATGTGTCCCTGAACTACTACATGGAGGCTGAGGACAACGTACCCCCGATCCTGAAGGAGAGAGCTGCTGAGAGAGGACGGCGACTGAAGCCCGCAAGGGCTCATTCCAGGGGGGAGGGAGACCTGTTTGTGCAGTCGGCTTATGAACAGATAAGGATATAGGGAAATTCTGGGCATGGTTTTGGCTTATAGACCTTTGGGAAGCAGGGGATGTGCTCGGTTTGGGGGGAGAACAGGGCTCTCAGTCCCCCTGAGGTTGGAATACTGTTAGTAAAACCTGTTTCCTTCAATACTAATTGTTGGGTCATGTGTCAAGGTGCCACATGGCTGACCCCACTTTTCTCAGTTACATTTCCTTACCATGGAGTTGCTTTTCTCATTTTTATGTGCACAGCAAACCACTGCCCCCAACTTTGGATGCACTTGCTCTATTCCATGCGTGGAAGAAAAAGAGGTTCTATGGAAAGTAGCCTCACAGGGTGATCTGATCATAAATTCCTAGCTGGGCAGGTCACAGTAGGCAGTCACGCCTCAAGCATACACCTTGTTGATAAAAGGTTTATCTTTACCTTAAGCAAGGCCTGTCCATTGTTCCTGTGCATCTAGGTGAACACACCTTTTTAAAAAATTGATTATGCTATTACAGTTGTCCCAATTTTTGCCCCTTTCTCCCCTCCACCCAGTACTCCCCTTCCCTCCAGCAATCCCCCCCTTAGTTCATGTCCAGGGGTCGTGCATATAAGTTCTTTGGCTTCTCCATTCCCTATACTATTTTTAATATCCCCCTATCTATTTTGTACCTACTAATTATGCTTCTTAAACCCTGCACCTTTTCCCCTATTTCCCCCTGCCCCCTCCCAGCCGATAACCTTCCACATGATCTCCATATCTATGATACTGTTTCTGTTCTGCTTGTTTGCTTAGTTTGTTTGTTTTAGAGTCAGTTGTTGATAGTTGTGAATTTGTTGCATTTTTAATGTTCATGGTTTTGATCTTCTTTTTCTTAAGTAAGTCCATTTAACATTTCCTATATTAATGGCTTGGTGGTGATGAACTTCTTTAGCTCTACTTTGTCTGGGAAGCACTTTATTTACCCTTCCATTCCAAATGATAGCTTTGCTGGACAGAGTCATCTTGAATGTATGTCCTTGTCTTTCATGCATGACTTAGAATATTTCTTTCCAGCCCCTTCTTGCCTGAAAATTTCTTTTGAGAAATCAGCTTACAGTCTTATGGGAACTCCTTTGTAGGTAACTGCCTCCTTTTCTCTTGCTGCTTTTAAGATTCTCTTCTTATCTTTAATCTTGGGTAATGTAATTATGATGTGTCTTGGCATGGTCCTCCTTGGGTCCAACTTGCTTGAGACTCTCTGTGCTTCCTGGACTTCTATATCTATTTCTTTCACCAAATTAGGGAAATTTTCTTTCATTATTTTTTCAAATAAGTTTTTGATTTCTTGCTTGTCCTCTTCTCCTTCTGGCATCCCTATAATTCAGATGTTGGCACGTTTGGAGATGTCCCAGAGATTCATAAGCCTATCCTCATTTTTTTTGAATTCTTGTTTTTTCGTTTTGTTCTAGTTAAATATTTATCTCTTCCTTATGTTTAAAATCATTGGTTTGAATCCCAGTTTCCTTCCCTTTTCTGTTGCTTTCCTGTGCATTACTCTATTTCACTTAGTGTAACCTTTTTTCTTCCTTTATTTTTTTGCCATGCTCAAGGAGTTCTCTGTGCATCCCTATCACCAGCGCTCTGAACTCTGTATCTGATAGGTTGGTCCTATGCTGGCCCTTTAAGTGGTGAAAATCTGGCAGTTTCTTCTGCCACCCCAACCTGCGCTGATTTTTATAGCCAGAGGTAATGGGGATCTATCTTCCCAGTGCTGGATCACTGGGCTGTGTGGTCTGGCCTGGGGCTGAGATCACTCGCTCTGAAGGTGTCCCTGTCCCTCCTATTTGTTCTGTGGCCACCGCCTTCCCTACCACACCACCTCTCGGCCTATTTCCGTGACTCCACCGCTCCTACCCATCTGGATGAATGTGGCTTTTTTAAATCCTTGGTTGTTGGACTTCCATACAGCTCAATTTTCTGATGGTTATGGGCGTTATTAGTTTTGAGATCTGGTTGTAATTCTTTCTATGGTTGCACAAGGAGGCGAAGCGTGTCTACCTACACCTCTATCTTGACCAGAAGTCTGAATATACCTTTAAAATGCCCCCTTTCAGTCCCTTCCTTCTAATACATAACCACCCTTTGAGACCCCTTCTAAAATATGACACACATAATCTTAACTAGTTTGTAATCTAATCCTGGCCTTGCTTTCTCCCACCCTCATGTAATCTTCCTTAGTTCCCTCCTTAATTTCAAATGCATAAAAGAAACTGCAAGACTATTTTTCCCAGAGCATTTTAGATCTTGTTCCTTGGCATATGTCATCAGTTTGGCTCAAATAAGCTCTTATAAAAAGTTCTCTACAGGTTTGAACATTTTTTACATTGACAGATGTAATTAGATCCTTTTCAACATCCAGCTGCCATGCTGCAGATTCCCGGAAAAGACCCCAGGCAAAACTGTGCAGGCTGTCCTCAGCCTGGCTGCCTGCTTCTGCATGAAATGTGCCCAGAGGGGACAGGGAAGAACCTGGTCAGCCCTTCACCTGAAGATACAATCACTGGCCTAGCGCCCGCTTTGCCAAGACCACTGCCAGGGCTGTGTAATGTGTGTGTGTGTGTGTGTGTGTGTGTGTGTGTGTGTGTGTAGTGGGAGGGGGCTTGTGATACCCCAGTAGGACTTGACCTCCTTGAATCTATATCTCTCACTTCCTATATCCCAGGACCAGTCCATAAGGTATGTGCTTTGGGCAATGCAGAAAGGGGAAAAGATGGTATAAAAACATTTTGAAGGAAAAGAAAGATGTCATCAGTGGGTTGACTAGGAAGAGACTACGAGAGATAAGTCAGTCTTCCAATTACAAGGGACACGAAATGGATGGGCTTGTCTCTGCAAAGGGAGCAGGCAGGTAGTCAGGGTAGAGACATCCTGACTGTAGTCCCGAACGGAGGGCTGGGGTCAGCTGTTTTGCTAGATAAGAAGGAAGAAAATCTTGAAAACGTGCTTGATTTCATCAAATGCGTTTGCTGATTAAAGGCTTAGTAGCTGACAGTTATTTAACTCCTCCTCCTACCAAACAGTCACGGTAAGTGTGAGAAACAAACACTTATTGAAATTTAAAGGAAGTATGAGAGATTTGGTCTTGAATCCCAACACAGCAGGCAGCCAGGTGTGGATAACCCGCTGTCTTGAAGACACTAGGGTGCTGAGATCTGACAAAGAATGGACTGCAAACATGAGCCCCTAGGTGGAAGGTGAGAGACTTGGGAACCAGCTGGCTGATGTTAAAAATAACATTCAGCTTCAGGTGGAATTGCTGCTGGCTGGGAGCTATAAAAGAAAGATAAACACATCTCTGACGCTCCTCCTGACCCAGGGATGGCTCCTGGGGAGACCTGGTGAGAAGGGAGGGAAGAGGAACAACCAACAGACCAGGGCAAAATGACCCTCAGGCCTGAATATATAATGCCACACTAGCCTGCTCAGGCCCCTGGCTAAAGCTCCTCCCAGGAAGGTAATATCCTTCTGAGTGAGAGGCCAGCTTGTGAGAGGCACAGAAGAGAGTCTGTCCCCCAATTAGCAGCCCAGCACCTACTCTGAGAGGCACAGAGACCTCCTCAGATAAGGACAAAACCTTGGCTGGATCATGGACTATTTCTGAACCTGGCCAGCAAAAACAGAGGGAGCCTTGAGGGTCTCCACTGAGAAAATAACAGCCTTCTTTGGTGTCTGGTTATCCTTTATTGCCAGGACACAGTGTTTCCTTCAAGAAGACAACCTACGAAAATACCTGTAAAAAGACCATAAAATGAGAACGCAGCTCTGGGCCCCTAGACCCATCCTCCTCATTTTACAGCATAGGAAGAAGGTCAAGGCCCCCCGTGAGTGGCAGAACTAGGAACGGAGCCGAGGTTTTCTGGGCCCGGTCTGAGCCTCATGCACCTAACCCTGCTACCTCTGCTTTGTGCCCCTGAAGGAAGTCCCAGCCAATTCACTAGGCACCGTGAACCAACAATTTATTTTTAATAAACTTTATTTTTTTAGAGCAGTTTTAGGTTCACAGATAAATTGAGCAGAAGGTACAGAGATCTCTCATCTGCTCCCTGTCCCCACACATGCACAGCTCCCCATTATCAACATCCCCCACCAGAGTAGCTCATTTGTGACAATTGATGAACCCACACTGACACATGATAGTTGCCCAAAGTCCATAGTTTACGTTAGGGTTCACTCTTAGTGGGTACATTCAATGGGTTTGGACAAATGGATGAAGACATGTATCCACCATCATAGCATCATGCAGAGTAGTTTCACTGACCTAAAAATCTTCGCACAGAGTCTTCACAACAACTCCTATAACAAAGAACCAATCACAAGGCTTAGTTGCTGTTAGTCTGGGATTCATCTCTGCTACACAGCTGGCTGGGTGCATTCCTTGGTGCTGGCACCTGGGATGGAAGTGTTTCAGACACACTGGCTCAGGAGAAGGATGCAGACACCTCAGACTGACAGACAGGGCTAAGGCAGGACCAAGATGTGATGGAGAGTAGCCATCATAGACAAAGTTTGCCCTTGGAAGCTCCCACTTCCACTCCACAACACCAGTGCATTCAGGGGCAAACCCCTCCCCCCACATTCTATTCCTTCTAGTACAGTGATCTTCTCTATCTCTCCTGAGGATTCTAGTGTGCTTTTGCACTATCTTCTATTCTATCCAAAAGTGCTTCCAGGAAGGGATCCAATGTCAATTATTTGCTATGCAGTGTCTACTGAAGCCATCACATTTTCCTCCCCAAGAGCCATAGTCCTTGCACCATAGTCCTCAGCTCTCCTTGTATAATAAAATGTTTTCATCTTTTAGAAAGTTTAGGTCCCTAAAAGTAGGTGGGAAAGAGGCCCTTCCCCAGGTCCTTGGGATCACCCAACTTGTACCTGCTTCTTCAGCTCTGCGTAACACAGATCCCGGCCTCCCCTCAGGCAGAGACAATGATGAAGAGCAACCCAGGATGAAGACAGACAAAGGGGATTTGAGCCAGAAATAGTCATTTGGAGCAGAAACCAAAGCTTTATTTTTTAGAATACAAAGCAGGTAAGACTAGATCGCTGGCTCTCAATGCTATGGTGCCCATGTGCTGGTGTTGAAGGAAAGGGCACTGGAGAGACCTGGCTTCTGGTCTGGGTCTCTACAGAAGGAGCTGAGTAATGAGCAAAGTCACTCTACTTCTCTGAGCCTTGATTCTGCTTCTCTGAAATGTGTGGGTTGGAATGAAATGTTTTCTGCCATTCCTTCCTGCCCCACAGTTCTACAGTTCTGTAGTTGAGAGGAGGAACTAAAAACATAACCAGATGAATCCACACTGTCAGGCTTCCCACATTTGCTTTTGACAAAAATGATTGAAGTGGCTTGAAGAAGCAAGCTATTTGCACCAAACCTTGGCCTGCCCTATCCCAGGAAGGAGGGGCTAATTAATGCCTGGCAGATTGCGAATGCCACTGTGATGATGACCCCAGCTTCATTTTAAAAGAAAAGCACATCGATTTTTGGAATAGTCATCTCCTAGTGCAGGTAACTTTGAGCCAAACCAAAGAAATCTGTGAGTTCAGCTTAATATTATAAAAATTTTAAATCAAAAAGTGCTGCCTGGAAGGATCTGGCTATTTTGGTGGCCCCAAAAGGGAAATATAAGGATAGTTAAGCTGGTATCAGATGCAACAGGCCTTAACAGCAGGGAAGTCTGGGCTGCTGTATCTGCTGGAAAGCTCACTAGGCTTGGAACTGGAGTTCAGACTCGTAGATAAAACTCTGTTTCTGATTACCAATCACAGGCAAACTTCATCAGTAAGGCGGGGGACCATCTCGGTGTTGCTGACTGTTGTAAACAGCGTCTGGGATAAAGTAGACGCTCAATAAACATTTTTTGAATCAGTGCTTTGTAATGTCATATAATCACTGACCCTCAGCTTTCCTGTCTTACTTGCTCTTTCATTGGATCCCTTCTTCAGTCTCCCTACCACTGCTTCCTAATCTAGGTCCTCATTATCTTTGCCTAGATTGCGGCAGCAGGCTCCCGGCATCCTTGCTGCCTCTGGTCTTGCCCCTATCTAATCCATCTCCACGCTACAGCCAGAGCAGTCTTGCTGAAAGTCTGACCATGTTTCTCTATATTTAAAAAACAGTCTTCTAAATTGTCAAATTTGTTGGCATAAAATTATTAATACACTCTTATTTTCTTTTAATGTCAGTGGGATCTTTTTACTTTTTTGTGGTGTTTAGTAAATGTTGCATATGTACTTGAAAAAAATATGTTCTGAAGTTGTTTGTTGCAATGTTCAGTTAGATCAAGTTGTCTAATCATGTTGTTTGAGCTTCTGTTTTCTTAATTTTTTTTTGGTTCACTTGTTCTTTCAGTTATAGTAAAATCTTCATTTATAATTATGCATTTGTCTATCCCTTTAGTCTGTCAACTTCAACTATACATATTTTGAAGCTGTTAAGTTCATAAAATTTAGAATTTTCCTGTTCAATTGACCCTTTTGTCATAATAAAAATTTGTTTTCTCTTTTTTTCTGTATTAGTCTAGCTAGAGAGATACTAATTTTATTAATCTTTTCAGCAAAATATATCTAGTAATACCTCTTGACTAAAGTCTTTTTTTGTGTGAAATTGGTGTACACACATCAATCTTTGGTTTGCATAGTGTACATTACCATCACTTTACTTTGAATCTTTCCATGTCCTTGTGAAATAATAAGAAATATATATTTGCCCCTGGTCTCCAACATCTGAGAATGACATTTCAAGACAGGAAAATTACAGACCAATCTTACATATGAGCATAGATGCCAGAATCTTAAACAAAACTTTAATAAATTAAATTCAATATATTAGAACAATACTACATAATGGTTATATTCTAGGAATGTAAAATTGGTTTAACATTAAAAAAAATCAATCGATGTAATTCACTATGTTGATAAAATAGGAAAAATCATATCATCTCAATAGATGTAGAAAAAAATGATAAAATTTAGCACCTATTCTTGATAAAAATAAAATTCTCAACAAACTAGGAATAAAAAGAAATGTTCTACAGCATACATTTCCTTGATGGGAAATATTACACGCTTCCCCCAAGTTCAGCAAAAAGACAGATGTTCACTTTTACCACTACTATTCAAAATTATACTGGACGTGCAAGCCAGTACAATAAGTTTAGCAAAAAAGAGGCATACAGATTGGAAAGGAAGAAACAAAGCTAGCATTATTTACAGATTACATGATTATACACATAAGTAATTCAAAAGAATCAATTGCAAAAGCATTAAAATTAATAAATAATTTAACACTATCTCTCTACACAAGGTCACTATTTAGAAATCACTTGCATATGCTAGCAACAAACAATTAGACATGTTTTAAAAATTAATGCCATTTTACATTTTAAAAATATCTAGGAAGAAATCTAATATAAGATGCACAAGACCTCTATATGAAAATCTATAAAATATTATTGACAGAAGTTTTTAAGTCCTTAATAAATTAATGATTATATCAAGGTCATGGGGTAGAAGACTCAATATTGTTAAGATGTCAATTTTCCCCAAATTGATGTATGGATGAAATGCAATCTCAATCAAAATCCCAGAAGGCTCTTTAAAAATAGAAATTGTCAAAATTTTAAAATTTATATAGACACACACAGAATACAAAAGAGTCAAAACAATTTGGAAAACAAAGGAACCAATCGGGAAGACTGAGGTTATCTGATTTTGAGACTTACTATAAAATTACAGCAATCAATTGTGTGGTACTGGCATAAGGATAGATAAATAGATCAGCAGGACACATTAGAGTCCATAAATAGACCCACACATATATGGTCAATTGATTTTTGACAATAGCTCCAAGATAATTCAATGGGGAATTCCAAAAAATTGTATGGAAACAACATGATATCCACATGGGAAAAAGAATACCATAACAAAAATTTGTTTGAAATTAATTATAGATCTAAATACAAAGCAGAAAACATAAAACTTCTGGAGGAAAAAATGAATATCTTCAACTTCATGGTTGAAGCAATAATTTCTTAAACAAGACACAAAAAAACCTCCACTTATTGTAAGAAAAAATTTTAAAAACTGTATCTCAAAACTAAAACTCTGCTTTTTGCTCTTCAAAGGACTATATAAAGAGAAATAGCAAGTCACAGATTGAGAGAAAATGTTTACAATACATATATCTCACACAGGGCTTGTGTCCAGAATATATCAATAACTCCATAATAACAATATAAAACAAACAATCCAATTTTTTTAAATAGGCAAAAGTATAGACCTGTACAGAAGTGCAGAGATATTTAGCAAAAGATATATGAATTGCCAACAAAAAGATTCTCAACATCATTAATCATTAGGGAAATGCAAATTAAAACCATGAGATATGACTTCACACCATCTGGAATGGCTGAAATTAAAAAGACAGACAGTACCAGGTGTTGATGAGAATGTGGAGAAGCTGGAATTTTCTCTTCTCTTTTCTTTTCTTTTCTTTTTATAATAGAATGACTGTTGCTGCTTTAAGCCACTAAATTTTAGGGTGTTATTTTAAAGAGATTTTTATTTATTTTTAGAGAGACAGGAAAGGAGGGAGAAAAAGAGGGATAGAAACATCGATGAGTGAGAGACGACACATCCCTGGTTCTCTCTCACCCACTCCCAGCTGGGGACCTGGCCCCCAACCCAGGCATGTGACCTAACCAATAATCAAACCAGCAACGTTTTGGTTCACAGGTTGGCTCAATCCACTGAGCCACACCAGCCAGGGCAGAAATTTTCAAAATGTTACTGAAAGTATAAAATGGTAAATTACTTTAGCAAACAGCTTGGCAGTTGCTACTTAAGACAAACTTATACATACTGTATAGCCTGAAACAATGCTACTCCTGGGTATTTGCCCAACAGAAATGAATGCACTTGCCCGCCAAAGATGTGTACAAGAATATTCATAATAGCTTTATTCATAATTGTTTCAAAATATGGACTCAATTTAACTCCCTATTTTTTGTTCTATTTTTTATTGTATTTTTACCATTACCATTTATCCCCCTTACATCCCGCTCCCCACCACAACCGCCACAATGTTGTCCAAGTCCATGAGTCCTTTTTCCTTTTTGCTCCATCCCTCCACCTCCTACCTACCCCCTTCTCCCCCACTGTCAGCCTGCTCTCTGTGAGTCTGTCTCTATTTTGCACATTAGTTCAGTTTGTTCATTAGATTCCACATATAAGTGAAATCATGTGGAGTTTGTCTTTCTCTGGACTGGCTTATTTCACTTAGCATAATGTTCTCCAGGCCCATCTTAACTGCCTACTGATAGGTGAATGGATAAACAATTTCAGATATGGTCTTACAGCGGAATAATCACAGCAATAAAAGGAACAAACTATAGCAATAACAAGGATGACTCTCACAAACAGAGTTGAACAAAAAAAGCTAGCCTCAGAAGAGAACACACTGTATAATTCCACTTAGACAAAGTTGAAAAGCAGGCAAAACTTCCCTATGGGGAGAACTTTTGGAAGAGTGTTTACTTTAGGAGAGGAGTATTGATGGATACGAGGCATGAGGAATCCTGGGGAACTTGATCTGGGAGGCGGCACATAGCTTCTGCACACATCGACCTGAGCAGTACACTTTAGGATGGGTGGCCGACTTGTCCCGATTACCTGGCATTCCCCTGATTTTCAAACTAAAAGTTTGTCCTGGGGAAACTGGGATAGTTGGTCTCTTTAAGTTCAGATTTTGTGTACTTTACCATATGTCTGCTATTCCTCAATGGTTATAAATCTGGAAAAGAACAAAATTAGTTGGAAAAAAATATTATCAATGGCTCTCTATTGCCCTCAGGAAACTCCCCATGGCACATAAACTGCTGCAGTGTGGCTCCTGTGTGCCCCTTCATTTTTACGTCCGCATTCCTTGTGTTCTCGCCACCAGCCATGCTGACGGCTGACAGCTCCCTGGGTGTGCCATGCTCTCTCTTAATAGCATAAGCTAGTCCCTCACCCAGAAACCCAGTTCCCTACCTCTTCCTCGCTTGCTCCAATTCATCCTTCAAAACAGCTTGGATACCATCAACTCTAGGAAGGTTTCCCTCACACATATTCAAGGTTTGGATATTCAAGGTTTGAATCCAAGGTTTGGATTCAAGGTACCCCACATCAAATGCATAAGTGGTCAGTTATTTATTTATTCAAAAATAATCATTATGTTAAGGCTCTTTAAAAGGTGCCAGGGAGTACCCCATCCTAGAGGGCCTCAGGGTCTGATAGAGACCTTAGCAGAAAAATGCAGACGTAGGGGATGCACTCTGCAGTACCACCTCACGCTCCCTAGGCCTGTGGGAAGCAAGAGCACTTTTAATGGCTCTCTCAGGAAGAAATAATACCTGCAAAATAATGTCTTTTTAAAAAATATTATTTTAAAATCATGTTTATTCTATTACAGTTGTCTCAGTTTTTCCCCCTTTGCCCTCCTCCACCCATCCCACCCTGCCCCCCTCTCCCATAGTCAATTCCCACTCTGTGTCCATGTCCATGGGTCATTCATACATGTTCTTTGTTTAGTCCCTTCCCCTTCTTTCCACCATTGCCCTCCTTCCCCATCCCTCTGGTCACTTGCAGTCTGCTCCATATTTCCATGCCTATGGTTTATTTTGTTCATTAGTTTATTTTGTTGAATAGATTGCACTTATAGGTGAGATCATATGGTATTTGTCTTTCAGCGACAGGCTTATTTCACTGAACATAATATTCTCCAGTTCCACCCATGATGTTGCAAAAGGTAAGAGTTCCTTTTTTCTTTCTTTTTTATTTTTAATGCAGATTGACTTTATTTATTTATTTTTTAAATGTCAAGATCTATGATAAAATATTAAAAAATTTAAATCCATTATAAAGTCTCAGCAATTAAAACAACATGATACCAGCACAGAAATAATCAAGTAGATCAATGAAATAAAACGAGCATTCTAGAAACAAATGTATATATCTAACAATGTAATATATGATTAAATTGATATTTCAAATCAATGGAGAAAATAAGGCTCATTCAACAAATAAGGTGCATGGACCATTATTACTTGAAATGAAACAAATATAGAGCCCTATTTCACATGTTATACAAAAAATATTCAGGTGAGTTAAAAATCAATATGTAAAATCTAAGGAGTTTCAGAAGAAAATACAACATAATATTTTTCTTACCCTGCAGTAAAATATTCAAACCCAGAAGCTATAAAGTAAAATATTGACAGTATGACTATATTAACATTTAAAACTATATAGTAATATCCATATTAAAAAGTTAAAGGACAAGTAATAGACTAGGAAAGTATTTGCAACACATCTAAGAAAGGATTAATAATTTTTTTTCAGGGAAAAAATTCTACAAACATTTAATTAAAAAAATGGATAAAGAATACCAAAACGTCATTTAAGCTTTTTACAAATAATAGAAATAGGCAAGAAATATACAAAAACAGGCTTAGTTTTGACAATAATAAAGTGACAATTAAAATTACACATCATTGTCACAATCAGATTAATAAGTATTGAAAATATTGGTAATATCAAGTATTGGTGACTGCGAAAGTAACTGGGTATTCACAGACTCTTTTTCTTTATCTTCTTAAAGGGTTAACATATTTTGCAATCCTGGTTTGGTGGAGATGTTTTCTTTTAGCCTTCTTTTGTTAGGGAAACCCCTTATTTCACCTTTCATTTTAACTGATAGCCTTGCTGGGTAGAGCAGTCTTGGTTGCAGGCCTTTGCTTTTCATTGCTTGGAATATTTCTTGCCATTTCCTTCTGGCTTGTAGTGTTTCTTTTGAGAAGTCACTACACAGCCATATCGGGGCTCCCTTATATGTTACTACCTCTTTCTTCCTTGCTGCCTTTAGGATTCTCTGTCTGTCTTTGATATTTGCTATTTTGATTTTGGTGTGTCTTGGAGTGGGCCTCATTGGGTTCTTCTTCAATGGGACCCTCTGTGCTTCCTGAACTTGTGTGACTTTTTCTCTCCTCAAATTAGGGAAGTTTTCCATCATTATTTTTTCAAACAGGTTCTCTATCCCTTCTCTTCTTCTCCTTCTAGTATCCCTATTATACCAATATTATTATATTTCAGGTTTTTCTGTATTTCCCTAAACGCCTCTTCATTTTTTTTTTTTCAGTCTTTTTTCATTTTCTTACTCTTTCTGGTAGCTTTTTTTCTACCTTATCCTCCAACTTGCTGATTCATTCCTCTGTTTCATCTAGCCTGCTTTTGATTCCTTCTACTGTGTTCTTCAATTCAGAAATTGTATTCTTCATTTCCTCTTGTCTCTTATTGATAGTTACTATGGCCTTTTTCATGCTGATAGACTTTTCAGTTAGTTCCTCATAGTTTCCCATAGTTTTTGGTAATTCTCTCTGAGCTCACTGAGCTCATTGAACTTTCTTAGAACCATTGTTTGAACTCAATATCTGATAGTTTACTTGCCTCTATTTCATTTAGTTCTCTTTCTGAGGATTCCTTCTTTCCCTTTAATTGGGGGGTGTTTCTTTGTCTTCCCATTATTTTTGATGCTCTTTTCTTTTGCTTCTGCTTCTTAAGTTGATCTGTCTTGCTTTCCTGACTTTGTGGTGTGAACTTCTATGGTAGGAAACTGCTCGTTGTTTTTTTTTCTGGATCTGCCTCTAACGATGTCAGATGTTGACCCTATCTGACCTTAGGCAGTCTGTTCGAGACGTTCAGGAATCTACTCTCTGTGGCTGAATCCTTCAGCTGTTAATCTAGTCACTCTGCACTCAGCAGGCTGGCTTAGAGACACCACAGGGTGGGGGCATAGTCCCTCCTGGGGGCGGGGTTATTAGGTCCTCTTACACTGCTGCCACTCAGGGGAGTGGTCTGCCTGAGCAGGATGGCTGCTGCCATCTGGGGGATGAGTCAGCACCGGGATCCCGCCAGCTACTCTCTCAGTTCTCTCCCCAAAGCCTCCTTCCCCAGTCTCTCCTCAGGTGTCTCTAGCCCACTCTGCCCCCACCGTTGCCGAAGCCCAGAGTAAGTGGCCGCAAATAAAACTTTATGTCTTGGCCCTTTAAACAGCTCTTTGCATCTCCAGCCACCTGTCTCTGGCAGAGAGCAACCCTGCCGCTTTTTGCAGCTGGTTGTTATCTGTGTACTTTTTGGGCTCTGGTGCTGTAGGCTGGAGATTCCTGTTTATGGTTTAGACCCCACTCTTCTCAAAGGGATCAGCTGGTCATTTCAATATCCATCTGGTGCTGCCGCCCATAGGCACCCCATCTGCCTTCTCGAGTCTCTACCACACTCCCTACCAGGTAGGCTGTGCTAAAGCTGATTCTTTTTTCTGTCCGAGGTTATAAGGCTCCTCTCTTGCTATTGCTCAAGTTGTTTGTTCCAGGTGATTTCTCCACAATTTAGTTGTAATTCTAGGTTGGTCCTTGGAGGAGGTCAGTGTGATTTCCACTCACTCCTCTGCCATCTTGATTCTCCCAAAAAATAACATCTTTTAACCTCTTTCAACTACTTATTAGCTGCCTTGATCAAAAAATAGAATCATTTAATCTTTAAAATAATTGTGTTTTCTTGCTTTTCTACTTTTTAATATCATCCAGAAAATGCAGTGACATTCAATTCATAGGAATTGTCCTATGGTTATAACAGGATTGCATTCAATTTACAAGGCTGTCAGAGTGTTGAGGAAGGGGACTATAGTTAAACTACCTCAGTCTGTACCCAGATCGACCTATAGCTGTGAGACCTAAGCAAGTACTTAAGACTCTAGGAGCCTCGGTTTCTTCATTTGCAAAACTGGCATAATGAAAGAGCCTACCTACTGGGATGCTATAAGGATTAAATGAATAAGTACACATAAAGGGCTTAGAATGGTGGTGGGCAAGCATATAGTCAGCACTCAATAAGTGTAGCCATTCTTATGTGGAATACATGAGAGGACAGGGCAACATAGCAGACATTTCTCCATTCATAATTACCCTACATTTCCTCATCTCTCTTCTGAGCTCCAGGCTCACATTTATTACAGCCTAATGGATATTATCACTTGATTAAAATGTGAATAGCTCAAATTCATTAGCAATTAAGCCCAGATAACTTTCTTCATTTTTTTGCTAGTTATCTGTTGTCTAGACTAAAATATCTCAATCATATTCCTTTTCATTCTCTTCTATATCCTATTAGACTACAAGTCTTGAAAATTCTCAGAGGGGGACTTTTGGTCAAGGTGGAGACATAGGTAAACATAGCTCACCTCCTTGCAAAACCAAATCAAAATTACCACTAAGATATAGACAACCATCACTTAGAACCATCAGAAATAGAGTTGAGTGGAAGTCTGAAAACTATGAAATTAAAGAAACCACATTCATGTAGACTGGTATGGAGGCAGAGATGTGAAGACTCAGAAGAGGCTGATCCCACAGCCACAGGTAGTGGATAAAAAATCAGGAGAGCTTTCTCAGGAGTGAGAAGTCCCAGCCCCATGGGACATCAACAATGGTGTGGAGATTGCCAGAGGAGTGGGAGTTACTGAGTGGAGAGGAGCAAAGGGGGGGAAATTGGGACAACTGTAATAGGATAATCAATAAAATATAATTAAAAAAAAGAAAATTCTCATTCCTTTTCCTTTTTTCCCCCTAGTTCCCCTGCCACTTCCTGAAATGGCACACCAGATCATCACACATTTGGATTTCTTCCATGGCCTCTTAACTCAGTCTCCTCTAATTCAGACTATTCTTCCTAGGACATCCCTTAACCTCATAGTCTCTTGCTCGAAAATCTTCAGTGGCACCTAGTTGTCTTTGGGAATCAGTCAAACCTCCACAGTCTGACTGGCGTTGAATGCCCATCAAAATCTGACCCAAAACCTACCACTTCCAGTCAATTTCTTTTATCTTCTGCACCAAATTTCTATGGCGACTTGTCTACCCAGTGTATATAGCCCTGACTGGTGAACAGGGCAGGAACTGAAACTAAGGCCCAAGGAGTATAAGGGGCCTCTCCTGCCTCTAAATTCAAACTTAAAGCTTAGTACCAGTAACTAACCTGAAGGGGATGAGGCAGAGAACCCAGGTGCTGAAGACCAAAGAGACATGAAAGCAAGCAACCCCTGGCCTTCCCATCTGCCATGTGGAGAAAAAAGAAAGAAGAGAGTGCTACTCCCAACCTTTTTGCGTCAGCTTTAAAAAATTCCAGTGTTCTTGCCCAACACCAAAGCATGGCATAATCATTGTCCTGAACCTGACCAATTGGATTTGTAACTCCTCCTGGGTGGAGAGAGGGAACTGGAGTTCTAGTGTCTCCCTTTACCTGGAGCCTAGACACTGTAGTGATTTTCACCTCTTTACCTTGGCTCCTATCATCCTTAACCCTGCTTTGAATATCCAGCCTGTTGAAATCCTACTCACCATTCAAGATCTAGAATTCTGCTTGCTGATCATCTTACTTCAAAGATGGAATGTTGAAATTCTAACAGCATTGACTATACTTCTAATTCAATACCCAGCACTTTCTGCCTTGTATTAGTTATGTTTTCTTTGATATATACATTTACTCTTAATGGCACTGACAACTCCTTAAGCTATAGACTATACCCTTGTATAAGTTTGGGCTGTTAATTAAGATTCTCTGATCCAATTTTTTACTCCACTACCAACAAGGCTTAATAAATATGTGTTGACAGGTTAAATGTTTTATGCAGTAGGTTTTGAGCTATAGATTTCAGTGTGAAAGAGATCTAAAGATAAGGATCGTATACAAGGATATTCATTGTTACCACAATTATAATAGCAAAATATTAAAAACAATCAAGTTCCAATTGATAAAATAAAGGACAAATGTAATCTCATATGTCACATGGAAAACTATGCAAAATAAAATAACACATTAAATGTATATGTATCAACATGGATAAATCTAAAAGCATAATGCTCAATGAAAAGAGCAAGGTTTAGAACTTTATTATAACCTACCATGCATATAAATTTTAAAAACACAGATAAAATAATATAATCTGTTCATGGATTCATGAATAAAAATAAGCTGTAAAAGTATGATTCAAATCCATTCATATTCACATTCATTGGTTGAAAGACAGGATTGGTCAAAGTGTCTTCAAACTATTTTCTATAACTTTCATTTTATTAAATGAAGTTAACACAACAACATGAGAGTTTGTTATATTGTATTTTGTCTTGTTCTATATTTTTAAAGCTTCTCAAAAATGAACAGAAACAAACAAAAAGATAACATTTTGTCCAGCTCCCTGTCCTCTGGCTGGTGGGATATAATTCTTCCTATTGTGTGGGTGTGAAGATCAAGTGGAGGGGCGGAGGGGTGGGGAGGCCTGGAGCTCTGCCGAGGCTCGAGCCTGGCTTGGGAAGCATTGCCGCTGAGTTTCCTAAGTCCTTCCAATCAGCTAGTTTTCTTAGTGAGTTTCCTGTATGTGAAAAGTGTAGTGGTGGGGGGATTTTTACTGTTGCCTGATGATAGTAAGGTTATCAGATGCTGTTTTTAAACTTCCTATGGAGAGATGTCTCATTCTTTGTACCCCTTTTGGGTCAATGCTATTTCAAAGGTCTGCATCTTGTACAATGTCTGTAACAACAAGAGCTAACTTTTCAAGAGCTTATTATGTGCGGGGCATCACGCTAAGTACTTTACATACAGCTTTGTATCAGTAATAAACACTTCCAGCTGCAAGTGTCATACAACTCTATGCCAACAATTAGTTCAACAATAAAGAATTGTGTTATATCACATAACTTGGAGTGTAGAGATCGACAGCCTTCAGGACTGATTCGAACAGAGGCTCAACAATATCAGCCAAATCCCGAGTTCCTTCTGTCTTTCTGTCCTACTGTGTGCACACACCATTGGAAGAATGCCATAGAGTTGGGGCTGCACACTTCCACATCTGCATCCATTAGGAGAGATCCAGATTGGCTCAGGCCTGCTCATTCCTAACAAATCTCTGTGGAGGAGATAGGGTTCTATGAACAATTTAGAGCCTTCAGCAGCTGGGGTGGGAGGGATGGTGGGAAAAGATAGAAGACACGCCCAACCACGCCCATTTTAAATAAGTTCACATTGATCTTCATAAGGCTCCCACAAAGTAAATGCTATTATATAATCTATGTTGCACAGATGAGAAAATGAGAGGTTAAGTGGTTTACATGGCTGGTAAGTGCCACGTACTCCACAACTGTACTACACTGCCTTCCAATACCTTAAGGTACATGTTTAATCATAACTCACTAGTCAACCACGCGGTCCTCCTGCCACTTAAACCCTGAGGCAATGGTCAGTAGGTGGCCACCTCCAGGCCTCTGCTGTTGCCTTCCTTCAGGGCCTGACTCCTCTTTTCCTTTTCACCACACTGAGGCTGTCTTTTAAGCAAGTGTGGTTGTGAGTGATAGATGGACCCATCACTTCCCTGATGCTTGTCTTTGGGAAGTCTGCTCCTGCTGTGTTTTTACTGCTATCAATCTTTTAAAAAACAAATGATAGGAGCAAATAGAGACTAAGAACAGTGACAACAAACTTGGGAAATTGACAAAGGCTCCAGAATCTAACAATTCCCTTAGTCATGGAGCTGGCGCTCTTCCCGGTCAGTAGGCCTGAGGACCAGCACCAGAGGAAGGGCAGAGAGCTTCCTGCAGCTCATTTCTCACAGTCTAGGGGGTACTTCTTAAGGCTCCTCCCCAGTGTCACCTCCTCAAGAACATGTCCTTGAAATATCTACCTGAGGGCTTTGTCAGCAGTTTCAAGGTGTCTTTCTTGAAAGTCACATGGAAGTCCAGTTTTCCTGGATGGGGTCACTGGTCCCCAAAGGCACTGGGCACCAATGTGCTGGGCCCCTTACTCAGGCACACAGGTCAGAATCAGCCATGCTCTTCATAAGCCACACAGGAAGTGAGGCTGTATATATGGATGTGCGGACAAACAGCTGCTTGATGGATCCTGTTAAAACACAGGCAGTGGTTTTTCAGTATGTCTGAGGTGGGGACACCAGGTTCTTCATTTCTAATAAGCTCTGGGGGATGCTGATGTTTCTAGTTCATGGTCCATGCTGGGAAGGCCAGAGGTGTAGGTGATGCTAATGTTGGCTGAGGCCATTGAAGACAATGTGTTGGGGGCTTATGGTTAAGGAATCAGCATGTCTTCCTGGGAACTCCAAAGGTAATATGGTCATCCATTCTGGCCTGATTTGATGTTTAGTCATCACAGGCTGCCAGAGATGTATAATCCCCAACCTCCTCAAATTGGTAAACTCCCCCAAAGAGAGGAGCTCCAGGGCAATAGATTTCCTCTGAATATGAAGGCTAAACCTAGAGCTTCTGAGGTCTGGGCATGGAAAGCTGGGCCCAGAAGATGCTGAGGGCAAAAAGGGGGGAGGGGTGAAGACTTGGGGCAGAGGGAAGGCTCTGGCAGTTCTTCAGGTTCCCCTCACCCTGAGATCCCATAAACCACAATCCAAGGACAGAAAGCAGTGATGAGTCACAAGTTTATTGCCTTCTCGCAGACCTCCCATTCAGCCAGATTTCTCAAAGTGATTTGTGTGTAAGACCCAGTTTGTCATTCCTGCCCTGTGTGTTTTACATTTGCATCGCTCTCTGCAAACTAAAGCCCTGCCTCCTCCTCTCAAAGGTCACAATGGGTTAATGTCATCCATATAGTCTCAGGAAAGAGAGTGTGGTTTTAATGTGAGAAGGAAAATATTGACAGGTTTGTACAAGAGACATAATTAACTCCATGCTCTGGTGATCTGCCAACACATCTCTCTCTCCTTCCAACCCTCTAGCTCTTAAAGTCTTAAAAATCCTGCTTTAGCCTTTAAAGGCAAAAAATTACTTGGCTGTAAGAAGTATTCTAATCTTATGCAATTTAAATTTGGTATCGTCTTTAAAACATAATCCCATACAGATGCTGCGGGTGAGAAAGCACCGACATCACCCCCGTGCCGCCCGTCCTCGCCCCCTGACAGGCCAGCTCTCTCCCGTGCTCTCTGTCTCAGCAAAGGTCAAATATTAAAGTCAGAGAGCTCCAAAACACAAATAAACACTATTGAAGCTACAACAACAGAGGCGGGAAGGGGGCTCTGTGGGAAAAGCAAGGCAAAGATGAAGCTCTGAAGTTGGCCTGCCCCTTTTGGCTGCTTCGCAGTATTTTTAATCCACCAGTGACAGCAGAGCTTGGTTAGGAGGGACATCTTTCATCTCTGATCCTCTTCTTGACAACGAAAATAGGGTGAGCACATTTGCATAACAGAAGAGAGGGACAGATTGCCACTCCAGAAGGACCCATAAGACACCTGTTGGAAATATTAAAAAGCAGGATAATCTCACAAAATGTGAAATGTTTCATGTACTGGTCTTGAGATCGTTGATGGGAAGGCTAAGATAGAAATAAATAAAATGTGAGCCATGTCTCATCTACAAACCCTCAACGGTGAATGACATCGGGATCCTAGTAGAATCTCTTTCCCACTGTCTTTCTTCCCCCACTGAGAATACCTCCAGGCAGGGAGCTCCTCATAGGGAGGACAGGGAATCATGGGGTTAACAGGGCTCAGGAACAGTTTTCTCAGGTCTCCTTCCCCTGGAGCAAGAGCGCCCCCCACATCCCCTTCTCACCCACTGCTGACCCTCACCCATCCCACCCTCCGCCACCACAGAGGCTGGAGAACATCCTTCCCTCTCCTTGGCCCAGGGAGACATGTTCCTGTTCTCAGGTCACTCAGATCACATGAGACCGTCAGCATTTTCAACAAACAGAACTGAAGCAGTGCAATCGGGACCGTGCTCCAGTTCAGGCCCACTGTGGGGTTAAAGGCTTTCACGCTGCCTGCTTATTACGTTATTTCTTGAGAAGTGCAATTCAGGTAAACCAACCACTTTTGGGAGTGAGGCTCCATGGGTCCATCTCACTCCAGAAAGGCAAAGTCACGTTTCGCCAAAGACTCTGACCTGAAGGAAACAGAGCAGGGAGGTGTGGGGCCTCTGGGAGTGGCTTGGCCGTGGCCCAGGGGAAGCACACGCCACAGCGCTTTGTGTGCTGCGCAGGGCCCGTGGCCCTGGCTGCTGAGCAGCACAATGGGTTTGGGATTAAATTTCCTGTGCCCATACTCAGAGAGGGCACAGTTTGCTATCCCCCAAAGATGTTTCCGGCTAGGGAGACAAAGGATTGAAAAGAAGTTGGCAGGGCGCGGGGGAGGGTAGAAGTGTAGGAGACCAGAGCTTTGTTCTGTAAAACCTCATATGCTGTACTTTTTAATAAAAATAAACGAGCCTTTTGCTCATGTGCAGAAACCCTGAGGTTGGCCCATCCAAATCTAAGCAACCAGTGACTGGACCTGGCTTGTCCATGCCCTTGGGACGTCACGGCTCCAGCCAGCAGGGCGCAATTCCCACCCCGCACCCCGCGCCACCCCAGCGCGCCTGAAAGCGGGGGGTCAAGCAGACCCTCCCCTGCTCCCTGGGGCAGCTCTGGACGGGCAGTGAGGAGGAGGAGAAGCCTCCAGAGCCTGGGCTTGCGAGGTGGGAGCAGGGAGCTGCCTGCCTGTGATTCAGGTGGAATTTTCCTCCCAGGCAATAAAAATAGGTTGAGGTTTTTGTTGTTAGGGCCACTTTTATTGATCTTCTATTGTTAGATTCTCTCTCTCTCTCTCTCTACACACACACACACACACACACACACACACACACACACACACACACACACACAGAGTAATTGAAGACGTGTTAGGACTAAGCCCAAAAGATATAAAGCTGCCAAGCACAGGCTAGGCTTCGTGATTGGAAGAAGGGAACTGCTAACCACGGCCCTGTTCCCATGTCTCTGGGGCAGTTCTCTAACATCAGGGAGTATACAAATTGCCTGTGAAGCCTGATAAAAATGTGAATCTCCAGTTAAAATCTTTTTACTCATCACAATATTCAGCCACATTATTCAGCATTTTTCTCTGTAAAATAGAGAAGAATATACACAAGGGTTTTTGAAGCAATAGGACCTGTGGGGAAAAGAATGAAAAAATACACAGGTCTGTCATGCACCCATTTTCAGAGGAGATTCTGAGATACCATCCAGTCACCAGGGGCTTAGACAGTCACAGGAAGCCTTTAAGACAAGGTGAAGTGGTATTTAAAGTTGGAGGTCACGGTGTTGGACCTCAGGAATCACCACTGCGAGGTTAACGGTGGGTCACAGCAGCTGGGGTGGCGCGGGGTGCGGGGTGGGAATTGCGCCCTGCTGGCTGGAGCCGTGACGTCCCAAGGGCATGGACAAGCCAGGTCCAGTCACTGGTTGCTCAGATGTGGATGGGCCAACCTCAGGGTTTCTGCACATGAGCAAAAGGCTCGTTTATTTTTATTAAAAAGTGCAGCATATGTAGTTTTACAGAACAAATGCTTTGGAAATTTATGGCCTTTTACCACTCTTAGACAGAAATTTCAAATCAGCTTCTTCATTTTTTGAAACAATGAGCCCAAATGTAACCATTGGCCTCTGAAATATCTTCTAGACAACATGAACAACTCCAATTGAAATATAAAATATAATGTGAGCTATATATATAAAATATAATGTGAAATATATATATAACTTTAAATTTTCTACTGGCTGTATTAAGAAAGTAAAAAGATATGGAACTGATTTTAATAATATATTTTGTTTAACCCAACATATCCAAAATATCATTTCAACGTGTAATCAGTATTTTACATGTTGATTTCTTTTTTGTAATAAATCTTCAAAATCTAGTGGTATTTTACATCTCGATTTAGACTAGCCACATTTAAGTGCTCAGTAGCCACATGTGAATGGTGGCTACTGTACTAGACTGAACAGATATAGACCACAGGCCAACCTGGGACAGAGAGAGGGCTGAGACGGCATCTACTAGCACCAGTGATGAGGAGGCATGAAAGAGGAGAAGCTGGGGAGTGTTGACACACACCCCACACCCAATCCACAAAGAAATGCTAGTAGCTCTTCCTTCAGCATATATACACAATCCTGTCTCTTCTCACCCCTTCCACTACTGCACCATGGTCTCGCCTAGATCACTTCTTACTTGTCTCCATGTTTCTACCGTTGCGCCATATAGTCTGTTCTCAGCACAGTGACCACAGTGATCCTATTAAAGTGTAAGTCAGATGTGATATGTCTTTCCCTCAAAACCTTTCAATGAGTGAATGTCCATTTCACTCAGAGTAAAAGCCAAAGTTCCTTGAATGGACCACCAGGCCCTACCTGTTATGCCTCCCCCTCCCCTAGTTACCTCTTCTACGTCCTCTCCTGTTTGTTGCCTCTGCTCCAGCCCCACTGGCCTCTCTACTGCTCATCAAACATTCCCTTACCCTCCCAGCTTAGCAACACACTGCTTGTTCCCACTGCTGGAATGTTCTTCCCTTAGACACAAGGTATCTGCAAGGCTCATTCCTTCACCCACTTCAAGTTTTTGATTAACACCTTCTCTTGGAAATTTGCCCTGGGTAATAGTGCAAACTGCCTCCCATCATCCTGCCCTTCCCCTCCACACGGTGATTCCCCCTTACCTGGCTCCACTGTATAATGTATTTATCTTGAGTTTATTATTTATCATCTGCCACCTGCCCAAATGTATGTTTCATAAAGGCAGGAATCGTTATTTTGTTCATTGCTACATCTGCACAGCCTGAAATAGTGCCTGGCACATAGTAGGTGCTCAAGAAACATTTGTTGAAAGAATGAGTGAGTGACTTAGGGTGGAGGCACCAGCACGTCAGCTTTCCACCAGTGCAGAGGGCTCTGTCTCACCCTCCCTGGCCACTGTCCTCATCTCCCCACCACATTGCAAAGGTCCTTGAAGGAACAGCCATGATCAGAGTTAAATAACCTTCCTCACTGAATGAACTCTTCATTTGGAGCAACGGTTACTTACTGGTTTTCTTTTTGTTTTTTTAATCCTAGACTCTTGCAAAATTTATGGCAACTATAAGTGTTCTCTCCCTAAAATCCACGGAGACACAATTTCAGGGAGTTCATAGCCTTCTGATGACCATCTGTTGGAGCCCCGGGACCTCACTTTAAGAATTCTAGCCCCAGAGGCTCACTCCTACACGGTTTTTCTATCTGTATTTGAAATCAAATCTCTCTGCTGCTCCAAAAATAGAAATCATATCCAGAAATAAATTATAGAGCTCTACAGCCTGAAGCAAAATTGAATGGTGATATAGTTCATCTTCCCACCTCCAAACAGCACTGAACTGTGTCTATTCATCCTAGGAAATCTCCACTTTGTTGGGGGGAGCAGTTCAATACCATGCATCTGAAAGGTCTTCCTAACATTTCATCTAAATCACCCCTGTTTCAAGATTAACCTGCCTTCTCTAGTCCTATCTCCTGGGAAAACAAAAACCCAAATGCTTACTTTATAGATAGATTAGGATGCCCCGTTCCCTCCTCCATCTCATTGCACAAAATAGATAGATTCTTTGGCCTAGCATCCAAGCCAGTATTCACTGAAAATGCCTTTGCTCAGGCGGATTGGACACCTGGCTCAGGCCTGCCCAAGGACTCATCCGAAGGACCCAGAGGAGCAGAGCTGAAGGGAAAAGGGAGGCCCGAGGGGAGAAAGTCACATTTTCCGGGTGACTCTTCTCCCTTGCCTAAAATGTGGCATGTGACAACTGAGAAAGACACAAAGCGGGGGTTCTTCACACTCTTCCCAAGAGCTGCAGCCCCATCCACAATGCCTTTCCAGTCTCAGTTTGGGGACAATTAATGTGTTTTTATTTCAAGCAATCATATGGTAATCTTCAAGAAGGCCTTTTAATGGAATGAGATAAGTTTGCATTATTTTGAATTTCAGTTAGTCATTGACTATAGCCTAAAAGCTTTAAAAAATGCTTTACAAAACAAATCCTCAGAGCTCCTTTTCTGAAGCATGATTAGGTCAGAGAATAGCAAAACTCCCTGGGCCAGAATTGAAACCGCCTCAGAATTCTTGAAGTCAAATCAAAGCACGACTGTCTGCATCTTCCCAAAGCAAATTCTATCCATCGGGCAATAAAAAGCAGGCCTGTTCAGGGGGTTCGGACAAAAATTTTCCATCAATATTTTTAGTTGTGATTGCAATGTATTTATAAGAAATTGCTAACAGGGTTTGATGAATTGTGAGACTTCTGAAGGAACCAGAACTGCACAAGCAATGAAACCGAGGAAAAAGACAACATGTTCCCGAAGAACTCAGAGAGTGGATGAAAAGGGGAATCAACATATTGATTGTTCGCATGTGTCTTCTCTTTGCCACTTGAGACTGGAGATTACAGAAGCATGAGGTTTCAGAAAACCTTAGACATTAGCGAGTCCCACAATTCCTGGTGCTGAGTCCACGGAGTCTGCTTGGGGTTCATCCGTTCCCTCCATTAACAACACACCACTGATGGGAAATTCACCAGCTCGCAGAGACCCAGTTTCACTAAAAGGGCACCGCTGATTGGTATACGGTTAGACTGTTCCCTTCCTTGGCAGTACTCACACAAATGTCTACTCCCAGAAATATTGGAAAGAAGAAACGGATTGTGAAGGACCAACCTCATGCCTTGAATGAGTTAACTAAAGAAATAAGGGCTTTGGGGATGCCACATCTTTTTCACGGGGGAGGGACTGGGCTCTGGAGAGTTGCTGGAAAACTTACCTCTGGAACATACCCGCTGACTCCTGGGAATGGAAATCCAAAGAGGACAAAAATGATCTGGGAGAAAAATATCCTGGCTTGGGGCTTATGCACAGGTTTTTTCCCTCCACACTTGAAGTTATGTCTGTAAATGCATCCATCCTTTTCTTTTTACACATGGGGAAACCCTGAAGAATTATCCCTGAGGCTGTAGGCTAAACTGGTTGTTTGGTTTAGGGAGTTTTAAGGAATTCTTCTTTGAGAAGAAAGGTCAGAGATTTAATACTTTTTTATGTAGGTATATGTGTACATGCCAAAATATGAAATAAAAGTCTTTCTTTTAGCTATTGTAGTCCAATTTCTTGAAGTGTCAAGGCTGTGAAGTGTACCAGTTCAACATGTATTATGAATTGGCTCTTTGTTAGAATAAATGGGAATCTTACTTTCTTTGTAGCAGATACAAGTTTTGTGAATATGTACTTTATTTTGAGATCTGAATAAAAGGAGGATTTTTTTACACCATTTTTTGTAGAAGTATTGCTCTGTTTTAAACTTACTTCATGTTTAAATGAGTATTTCCCCCTGCAAAGCAGAATTGAATCTTTAACTCTCAACCATGAATGCTGGGATAATCCTAGTTGTTGAATTAGCTAAAAGCAAACAGTTAGAGCTCTGGCCAGGTGGTTCCGTTGGTTGCAGCATCGTCCCATACACCAAAATGTTGCGGGTTTGAACGCTGGTCAGGGCACATATCTGGGTTGCTGTTTCCATCCCTGGTTGGGGCACATAGGACCAGGGTGTTTCTCTCTCACATCAATGTCTCTCTCTCTCTAAAAATCAATAAAAATATCATGTGATTTTTATTATTTTTTTTAAAGCAAATTGTTAGAGAAGGTGTGCCTGGTTTTACCTAATGGCTGTCCCTCTCTGGAATCTGATTTTTGCACCTAAAAGTCATTAGGAAGCAAGCCCTTGTTCTGGGTTTTTGTGTCTTGGAACCAGACCTTTATACTATACTTTACAAAACCAAGGCTGAGGGAGTTGGTTGAAGTTCTTAGCACAGCACGAAAAGAAGTTGATTAGAACATTCTGAGAGTTGGAATGCAGCCTGAAATAAGATACTGTAAGTAGGATGTTGGAGGATTCTATATAGCCTTCTGGAGAAAGAGCAAGCGGTTTGGTACTGGATGCTGCATGGGCAAAGGCAGACATGAAGGAAGATACGCAGAGGGTAATGGGTTCAAGTAGTGGAAGTCAGGTGGAAGAATCTGGACTTCATAACAAATTTTTTTAGCCTGGAAAAAAGAGATAGGATGATATTTTAGCTAAACCCTGATAATTTAAAATTTCTGTACATGAATATTTGTAGAATTATTATTCACAACAGGCAAAAAATGGAAATAGTCCAAATGTCCATCAACTCATGGTTGGATAAACAAATGTGGTATATCCATGCAATGGGATATTATTTGGCAATAAAAAGAAATGAGTACTAAGACATGCTCCAACATGGATGAACCTCAAAAATTTTACTTAGGGAAAGAATTCATACACACATTCTATAATTCCATTCATATAACATGTCCAGAACAGACAGAACCCTAGAAACAGAAAGTAGATTAGAAGTTGCCTAGGGCTTGAGGGTAGGAATGAGGAGTGATTGTAAATGGACATGAGACTTTGGAAGGCAGTGGAAATGATATACAATTAGATTGTAGTGATGGTTACATAACTGTAAACTTACTGAAAATTACTGAATTGTATATTTAAAATGGGTGATTTTATGGTATGAGGATGGTAGCTCAATAAAACTGTTAACTATAAAATTACTATCTGACTATAATCTCTCTCATTATTATTAATTATTATATTTTTAAGGACTCTGTGCATGAGGTTATGCTCATGACTTTAAATAAATTCCTCGACTCTTCCTTAAGAGAGAGGTTTCGCCTTGCTTTTCCCTGTGGGCAGCCAGAGTCGTGCTCAGATGTTGCTCACAGGAGCGATCAAATGGACAGACCCCTGGTTATCGCAAGACAACTGGCCAGAGGTCAGGGAGAGGGGTCACTTCCCCCAGCACCACTCCATCCCGTCCTCGTAAGAGCATTACCTCTTCCTCTTTCACTGTGAGCCCATTACTATCCCTCTAAGCCCAGAGGGGCATTGGTGGGTGATGGACGTTGGAGATTGCAGGGTTTCAAGGGTAAAGAACACGTAGCAGTGAAGCAGCAGAAAGAGTGCCCTCTCCTAGAGAGAAAATGTGGGAGCGGTGGGAAATAGCATCAATAGTCGTGCAGACTTAATATTAACACAAGGAGGGATAATAACTCAGGCTGGAGGAAGACTTTTCTATCCCCTCCACTGACATTATTCCTTCAAGGCAGGCAGTTTTGAATTGCTATGAACAGCCTCATATTTACATAACAGCTTGCCTAGTTATTTTTTCTATTACTCCCAACAAATTGCTTTAGAATAACATTGCTATTTCCAGCAGACCCCTCCTCCTAGGAGCCGGTCCAAGCATATGTAAGGTTTGAGTTTTTGCTTCTTCCAAGTATAAGACTTAGCTTTGTGTTAGTGTTATAAATCTTTCACTGACAAGGGCTGAGACAGGATCTCAGACAAGCTAGGATTAAAGAAAGACATCTCCTGTCCCTTCTGTTACAGGTCACGGTGAGGAAGGGGGCTAAATTGTGAGCAGGGTTCAGTTTTGTAGCTTGTAAGATCTTCATGATATCTCCATGGTCTGCTTTGGGCTAGAACAAGAGTATGCCTGGTCATTTAAATTTCCAAGCCAACAGTGTCAGTATAATCTCAAGTTAGCCCAGGATTCCTGAGAACCACACCACAAGAGCAGGTAGACATAAAAAATAATTTCTGTTATGATTTCACTCATTGATCCTATGTCTGTCCTCTGGGGCTGCACAGAATCCTAGCCTTCTTCAGCACGACAGCCCTTCATACAGTTCACGACATCTATCAAACACACCTCTTCCAAACCTTCCTTAGTGCAGGCTAAACATCTCTAGTACATCAGACATTCCTCAGAAGACAGGAATCTTCAGTCTTGTCTGGGAGAACTTCATTAGTGTCTCAGAGTGGGCTGCCCACTTTAAGTTCTGATCTGACTAGAGCTGAACATGGTGTGACTATCACCCTCCTCATCAATGGCAGTGACAGTTATTCATGGGAAGTATAAGCAGTGCTGAGAAAGAATTCTGTCTGGGCAGAAAGAAAAACCTGTTGTCTGTGCTGTTTATCGTGAGCAGGCTCTGTGAGGTGCTTTATCAGCCTTAGCCTATGAAGCAGGATGGGGGGAAGAAGAGGTGTTTCTGCTCCCTACCAGGGCTCACTCTAGGAATGGGAATTTTGACTAAATTCACCAACTGGATCCACCTATTCCTGATGTCACCCTTAAGTCTCTTTCACGTGAAAGCTTACAAAAGCAAAAAGATGAGTCACTGAAAATTACTAACCTCACACTATGAAAAAGGAAGTGCATGCCGTTTTGCTCAGAAGTTCAGCAAGCCTAATTATGTCTAATGGCAAGTAACAAGTCATTCGGCTCAGATGTTAAGTTTTTCACTAGGGAATCCCTGCAAGCCTTCCCCGGGGTGAGCAAGGAAGCAGCCTGTGCCCGGTCCTTTCATCATCCTGCGTCTGCATCACCCACCCTCCTGGGCAGGCAGGTCCATGTCTGGAGCACCAGTTTGAGCTGTCGTGGTGGCTTTAATTAAACGAGTGTTAAGAATTCACAGTCATCATGTCTGTGATGGCTTTATGTTTAGTCCTTAAGTCCAGCCTTCAGGAACTGTGTTTCTGAACATGTGTGGTTCTTTTAATAAGCACTCCACCCCAGCTACATTCTTGGTGACCGGCAAGCACGCCGAGCCTCGGAGCGGTAGCCATGGGGACGGCTTCAAGTGGGAAGAGAGGAGGAGCTTGCTAGGGCAGTCTTTCCCCTTTCAGGAGCCTCTGGGTGTTCCCAGGAGGAATAAATCAATGCCGGCAGTAGTTTTTCTTCTAAAATGTATTTCATATTGAATATATATGAAAAATGCTAAGTGTATGCATATAGTTGTTCCTATTATAATGTGATAACCAGCCTTTTGGAAGTGGTCTTTCATACCCAAGAATATGAAGAAATCACCAATGCAGGAGCATGTGGCTTTTAATCTTAACAGCATCGACCAAGTAAAAAGTGCTTGGACATGTGTCATTGGGATACCTTGTCTTTTACATTTAACAGACATTTGTAATGTGTAATAGGAAGGCTTTTAATACCAAGAAGTAGAAAACTCAGTTGTTTAACAGTGCCTGACGCAATTAAAATTTTGATTTTCTTACATAATAAGTAAGTAGTCAAGAGGTAGGCAGTGGTAGGTTTGGTTCAGCTGAGCAGGGACCAGAACAAGGATCTGGGTCTTTCTGGTTTTCTGCTCAGGTGTCTTCAGCATGTTGTCTCATTGTCAAAAGATAGAGGGTGCCTTTCCAGGCAATGTGTTCATATAAGAAGCAAGAGAAGGGAGAGGCACAGCTCCGGTACACTTTTCCCCTTGTGGCTGCCCTCTTACCTGAAAATAAAAGCTGTACTAAAGCAGACTTCACTCACATATCTTATGGATGAAAACTGGATTGTTGGCTGCAATGAGTTTGAGAAAATGAACATCTGAGAAAAGGGAAGGATTATTGTAACTGGTTTAAAGAAGTCATGTTCCATGGAATGGTTCTAAGCATATTGTCTCCTCCAAGCAGGAAGACTCAGGGATGAAGACTTCTGGGAGAACAACAGTGGCGGAGCACCATGATCCATTCTGTACTGGGTGTATATTCCACAAAAACTCACTTCCCATGGATCAGATCCTAAGAAAAGAAAGTCTTAAATGAAGCACCAGACCTTGTTCTTAAATTTTCTCTGAATCAAATCAACAAAAAAGCTGAATTTTATTAAGAAAAAAATAAATAACCATGGATTTAGATTTCTTAAAAAATTGAGACTAAGTATACAATATAGTAGTAGTCTTCCTTTATTCACGGTTTCCCTTTACACTGTTTCAGTTGTCCATTGTCAACCAAAGTCCAAGAATATCTAAGGGAAAGTTCCAGAAATAAGCAATTCATAAGTTTTAAATTGCATGCCATTCTGAGTACTTCTTCTCATCACGTAGGCATTGTATCATCTCATATCATTACAGGAAGAAGCATGAGTACAGTGCAATAAGATATTTTGAGAGAGAAAGAGCCCACATTCACAGAACTTTTATAACAGTATATTATTTTGTGTCCTATTTTATTATTAGTTATTGTTGTTAATCTCTTACTGTGGCTAATTTATAAATTAAACTTTATCATAGGTATGTATATCCAGGAAACAGCATAGTATATATTGGGTTCAGTACCTTCCACAGTTTCAGGCATCCACTGACAGTCTTGAAACATAGCCCCTGTGGATTAGGGGTGACTACTCTATAAGGCAATTAGTGGGTTTAACTGTATTAAGTGTATCGGACTATTACTAAACATAGAGGTGCTACTTGTCACTACTTTTCTGCAATGTATCTTTGAAAACAACTTCTTATTATGCTAAAAACAAACAAACAAAAAGGACCTAAAAATAAAATAAAATTTGGACTTAATCTTAATGGTTAATTATAACAATTTTTTTGTGAACTCTTGATTGTTGTTGTTTACTTGAATCCAGGCACACATGATATGGTGTGACTTCTCCCTCTTGGTGTTCTGCCAAGAATATAGAATTTAAAAAATACTCAATGGCATGTTTTGATAACAACCCTCTAATTAGACTGTGACTCAAACAGTCTATGGTAGTGGATCAGACCACACCTCATGGAGTCGCTGGTATTTCCTAGGTGGCACTAGCGCTCCCCCTGGACCAGCTGTCCCTGGTTGCAGCAACTTGGGTTTGCCGTTAACTCTTCATGCCCTGTACTGTGGGCTCCAGATGTGCCAGCTTTGGGCCTTTACAGAGAAGTGCTGAGTTATGCTGGCTTATCTTTCCCAGACTTTCCAAGTTTCTTCCAAGAAATCTTGCCTTAGCCCACATGTCCTCACCTCTGTTCTTGAACAATCCATTTTTTTGACTCAAGTATAAATTAGGACCATACTATTATCTGGCCCACGTTATGCTGTTTTGTACTCAAGAACATCATAAGACACTTTGTCGAATCCATGCATAGCATATTTGCCTAAACTAGAAGCCTGGGAAACACACTGAGGTTAGCTCAGAATGCTTGTGTGTGCTAGTATCAATCTCTTTTTTTATGCTTATTGTCCCTACAGGCAGTCAGAGCCAATATGGTAGAAACCATGTCTGTTTTGATTGCAATCCTAGAGACAAAATAAATAATTTTTTAGTAATTTACAGACTGATAAATTGAAGCCATCTGTTCCTCAGTGATGACTAACTGTTTTTTCTGCATGCTCTCATGATTCCACTTTAATAATTATTTTCTAGAAAACTATCCATGATCAATGTGGAAGTTGCCACCATGGTGTGGAGCCCACCTCTGACTTCTGCAACCTGACTCTTCCCAGCTAATATCAGGCTTGGAAGAAGATCCAGATATTCATAGCATGTCTGACCACAACCAGGGCTAATGCAGGATAGCATTGTTTTTATTAGGCAATCTAAGCAAAGCTAAAACCAGATACAAATAGTGTTACCTTGGAACAAAGGGGATGAGGAATTCATTCATATAAACTCTTCCAAAAACAATGGTTGTTCTAGCTTTTAAAACTCCAGGCTCCAGCACTCTGAGATGGTTAAGGTGGTGTCAAATAAAAGCTGTATTTGTTCCTCTGGAGAGAGTGTTTTTTAAAATAAATTCTTTACCAAACATGAGACAAAGCAAGGGTGGATTCTGGGAACCAATGCCACTTGATCAAGTGGTATTGTTTGGTTTCTGAGGTCATCCACATATCCCTCCTCAGCCAAAGGGCTTTGTTGCAGCACTGACTTTCAATTATTGGAAAAGACCAGGGTAGCCATTCATTGCAGCTGGCACTTCCACCCACTCAGAATATCAGAAAATGTGGTTAGACACAAAGAATAAAAATGTTCTGGCTGGTTAAATGGAGTATAGAGAAGAAAGGGGGAATTTGTGCTTCTTCTAAGACATCAGATGTGACCCAGGGCTGCTCTTGAAATGTCCAGGGGAGACGGCTTCCCAGAAACAGCTAATAGCCCATGACAGAGCTTGCAGATGTGTAAATGGAGATTTGGACCAGGCAAGAGACTTCCTCAAGGTCAATAGAGTGACATGTTTTGGCGGCCATGAAAATGCATCACTCAAATCTCCTGCTATGGAAGATTGATATCTCCAGCTGCCACCCTGGACCCACTACTCTCATGCCAAAGCCATGCTGATCCCCAGCTGTCCCAGGGTACTGCAGTAGTTCATTCTGTGAGAGGCAGACTCCTCAAGGGATAACTTTGCATTAAAGACTCCCCGTAAGCTTGAATCTTTCTTGAAACTTTACTGTACTCTGGGGCTCTTCTTACCCTCTCTCCTCCTGCAGGTGTTGCATTCTGAAAGTTCTCTTTGCCTTTCTTGCTCTACTGTCCAAGAAACCTCTTGCATATCTAATCTTGGTATCTGTTTCTTGGCAGACACAAACTAATGTATTTAGCAGTTCCTTGTCCAGTCCACTGAGCACTGTTACTCATCAAAAACAAAACAGATCATACATAAAAATGGACTGTCTTGATCAGGGTGAGAAGAGAGACTAACTGTTTTTCTAATTCCCTAGAATAGCCTGGAGGGCTTGTCTTTTCGTTTCCCCCTCCCCCATGGGGTAATCATAAAATACTTACATCTCTTATAACTTATTTGTAAGATAAGTCCATGGAGCACATGGACTCAGTGGCCCCCAGAACCCTCAATGGCAGGGGGATGCAAAGCAGGGCAAACCAGAGAAAGAAGCAGTGGACAGTCCCTGATGAGCTCCACTCCCCGTGAGTATTCCCATGTCCTCATGGGCTGTGGTGGTAAATTATCCCAAGGACGTGGTGGTGCTACCATCCTGGAGGGCCAGCACTGTTAAGGCAAAGAAGAACAAGAGGTCAAAGATGATGAGGAGAACTGTGGTCCCCTGGTTTGGGAAGGTAGGCAAGGGTGTGGCTTTTAACATATGGCATTCAAGAAGTGAACAGACACATTCAGATTTACATATTCCAGAAGCAGCTGGGAAAAGCTATGCAAAGATGAATGGTTCCTGTTAAAATAGCAAAATTCTTTCTCCATGAGTTTTTCCTACCTTTGGGGTTCGCCTGAACCACCCCCATGGCCACAGTTGCACTCAGCCCCTAGGAGGATGCTGCATCCGCCTTTCCTCCTTTACCTACAGTAGTGCACTGGCCTGGCGCATACCCGGGGATGAGAGCTGACTAGCAGCCTTTCCCAACGTTGCCTTCAGGGGCTCCACATTGCTAGCCTGAAGTTGGCCATGGTGGGAGTAGTTACATCATAGAAATCAGCAAGTGCTACAAATCAGGATCCTGCCCCCAAATGGGTTGTTAAATATTTACCAGCATTTACCAATAACTGCCTAAGAGAACATAAGGATACGAAGAGTATGTGGAGCCTTAAATAGGGTGGTCAGGGGAGACCTTGATGTTAAGGTGGCATTTGGGCAAAGACTAGAAAGAGATGAGAAAACAAGCCATGCAGATATCTGAGGGAAGAGCACTCTTGTCATAGGAAAGAGCAAATGAAAAGTACCTGAAGCAGGACTGTGCTTGGTGTTCAAGAGACAGCAAAAAAGGCCTTGAGGCTAGAGCTGAGCGAGTGCAGGACAGAGAAGGAGGGGATGAGGTCAGAGATGGATGATGGGAGCCAGGCTCATCATGAAAGACCTTTTAGGTGATTATAAGGGATTCAACTTTTTCTTTGAGAAAAATTGTGAGCCATTGGAGGGTATAAAGCAGTTAAGTGAGATGAGTATGACTTAGATTTTTAAAGGATTACTCCTTTTAAAAAGAATCGTTTGTGAAGAATAGATGGCAAGGGACCAAGGCAGCTGCAGAAAGACCCATTAAGAGACTATTGCAGCAATCACGGTGGAAGACGATGGCGACTAGGACTAGAGGGCTAGTGGCGGAGGCGTGAGCAGTGGTCATATTCTGGACATAAATGAAGGAGAATTGTTATTAGCAAGTAGCTTTCAGCTCAATAACGGAAAGATCTTTCTAATAGAGTTATTATGATGCCCAGTGAAGTACCAAACTTTCTGTGCCTGGAAATAATCAGGAAGAAGCCTGAGAGCCACCCATCAGAGCTACTATAGAGGAGTTTCCTATCCTGGGAGAAGTTTACACCCACTGGCCTCTAATGTTCTACAATAGCATGGGAGCTTGGCTACACAAGGAAATGTTTCTTTTGTGTGATGACTGAGTTAAGGCTAAGGGAGCCAATAGAGTGAATGTAGTTATTAAAATGGCTTTATTTTCTGTTAGTGGTTTTTTTTGATATATAACATAACGTAATGTCATTCATTTCCAAGGAAAACTTAACTAGTACACAGGGTGGGGCAGAAATAGATTTACAGTTTTTCATATGAAAAATGATACAATAACTAATAATGATAATACAGTTGCATACTCACAACTGTAATGCTAATTTTGTCCCATCCTGTATATATTATATATTACATATAATATAATACAATTAAATACAGTATAACATACAATATTATATATAATATGTAACTGTTTATGACAAAAGATCTAATATATTAATATTTGAGGGGCCTGATATAATTTGGTATATATAAGATATGAATATTATTTTTGATATAGACCTATCACCTCACACGGTTTGATAGTAAAGTGGGTGGGGGGGGGCGTTGTTTGGCGTTGTGTCGCTCTCCGTGGTGCTGAAACGCCGATGGTTAAGGGTATAACCTCCTCTCAATTGGGCGACTCATCCCTCACGGAAGGGAGTCTCGCGAGGTTGTGAAATCTCAAGAGGTAGAGATGAAGCGGTTTGGGGAGGTTAAAAAAAAAAAAAAAGACACGATGTTCTACAATTCAGGATATTACAATTGGAAAGGATTTCGGGGAATATCTAGTCCAGCCCGTTAATTTTTCAACTGAGGAAGTAGAAATAGAGAGCAAGCCCAGTTTTCCTAACTAGCAAAGATCCAGGACCCACTGTAATCTGGGGTGGGATAAAACGAGAGATGGCTAGCCAAATGAGATTGTTCTTAACATTTCTGACAGAGCTTTCCAACAGTTAATTTTCTCTCATCATGTGACCCCATTCACCATCCCAGTGAAAAAGCTTCCTCAGAAACGGGCTTGAGTCTGTGCATGAATTTTCTTGTGCAATGAGTTTACACCTGGAACCTCTGATCTGGACTTTATATCTGTAAGTGCCATGGAGCTGCTGGTGTTACCCCAGCTTCCCAGGTCTCTGCAAATGACCACTATTTTTTATTAATTTTGACAAACCTTTAATTGATCTGCCATATTTCTGAAAGATTAGGACTTGAAAGAATCTAGTATGCATTTACATGCTATTTTTCTTCATGTGCAGCTGACTTTATGCTCAGTGAGGTTATAGATCTGCCATTTGGTGGAATACAATTAATGAGACTGCAGAATAGGAGAAGGAACAGAGAGGTAAACCACCCAATGATCAGTTGTGCAGATACTCAGTAAAGTTAGAGCTCATGCTATAATCTGGTTAATTTTTCAAATAAAAAGAAAGAACAAGAGTCTGCTGACATAGATAATCACACTGACTAAGCCAGTGGGTGTTTTCCTTGCCTGGATTATCTAGGTAAATACAGATGTGCCTAAGAGATAAGATTTATATGTGTGAGGAAGCTACATTAAATATTCATTTTAAAACTTCGCTAAATTCTAATTAAGTGTGTGTTTTTTAACTGCGATGACAGACATTAATAACCACTGAACTAGTGAATTGCAAAATGCCACTGACTTCTGATCTGTAAATAGAACAAAGCCATCTGTGCGGTGGAGAGCATGAAGGCTCCTGCCTCCCCCTCCCAGAGGCTCATTGTAACCTCCGGTCTCAGATGGAGGCGGCTCAGCTGCCCTGAGCACCAACTTCATCTGGCCTCAGGGCCCCAGGGCCAAGAGCAGGTGTGGGCCACATGCCTAGTCTCCCCAGGGGCTAGGAAGAGCAGCCTCAAAGCCCAGGCTGCAAACAACAACAGGAAAAAAGGACTTTCCTCACTATGTCTGCCTGAGTCAGTTGCAGAGCTCCAAGGGGAGGAGAAAACTGGCTTTCTTTATTCAGGCACCCCCAAGATGCCTGTGTCTGAGAGCACTTCAGATCCAGAAGGTGCTTTTATCAAAGTCTATCTCCGATCCAGAGTCTTGAGGTTCCCATCAATATGCCACTTAAGATCTGCACAGGGGAGACCAGGAGGGCAGGTCTGGAGAACTGTCTGGATGACTCAGCTTGCCCTACATCCTCTGCCCTGAGAACTGCCTCACTCAACTTCTGCAGAGAGGGTCTTCCCTTAAAGAAATACACTTGCCGTTGCTACCCTGCCTTTCTCTCATATTAGATCTTTAATTCTTCTTTTCTCAATTTTCTGCCCCCTGCCACAGGAGTGAATGTATTAGTTTCTTTCTGCTTGTAAGAAAATTCCCTCTTACAAATGTATTTTAGCAAGTGAAGAAAATGTACTGGCAAAATTCAGGGCCTCCATCTCTTGTTACGCAATCTAAGGAGAATCTTGAGAGCTATGGTTTGCCCTTGAGAACAAACTCTTGTCTGGATGCGGAGGTTTGGAATGCAGCTAAGGAAGGACCCTGGCCTTCAGATTTCTCAGGCTTAGGGTGATTCTGACCCCAGGGTGGTTTGGGTGGGGGTGGGGGGAAGGCAGAGGCTAAATAAATGGCTGGGGGTGGAGGAGGCTCTCAGAAGGGCTGTGTCTTGTTCCTGTAAGGGCCTCAGGAGGCCACTGCAGGGCCTGATCCTGTATTGCAGGCTGAAGCCAGCTTAATTGCTGGTAATTAAGGCAGGATCTATAGTTTCTTGGCATGCCTGGTGGGGGAGGGGCTGGGCTTCTAGCCTTGGAAGGGCTGCAGGAAAGCCAGTGGCTGCTCCACTGAGCTTGCAGCTTCACCACTCCCAGCAGGGCCTGTTGCTAGGCAGTTTTCAGCACTTGGAGTCTTTGCGAACCTGCTCTTCAAGGATGAGGAATTGTCTTTTACAAGGAAATCAAGGTAGAATGGAAATAGTCTTTGTTGAGGGTTTACTATAGGTTAGGTGCTAAGCACATTTCATTCTCAAAGGCTGAATTTTTAATTGATGATGATGATAACAGGTTAGGTAATCAGTCAAGGTCTCCTGTTAGCATACAATGCCAATTTAGTTCATTGGACCCTGGGTTCGTGCTTTCAAGGTCCATGCTGTTTTGCAGAGGTTGCAGGCTGGCAACCTATGAAGCTGGTCCTGCCCTTCGATGTGCCTGGTCCACACATTGCTTTAGAAAACAGAAATGCCCAATAAAAGTCAGGATTTCTGATTGTCCTGGGAAAAAAACAAACAACCATGGTAAAGTCTGCCAGCACGGGACGTTTTGCATGGCAACAATTAATGGGGACTGAGTAGCTGCTGCCCCTTCTAGAGAGGGAACTGCCAGTTTCCCTGAAGGCTTTTCTTTTCTTCAGTTCATACTGCTTCCTCTTGCCTAACTCCTAGCCCATTTCAATCACTTATGGAATTGATGTGTTGAGACTGTGACACTGCGTCTGGGAATGCAAAGCAGAATAAAGCACAAAGTAAGGATAAGAGCTAGAATGAAGGAATGAGGTAGTGAGGCCCAGTTACACGAGCAGCAAGTGTCCTTGCACTCAGTCACACACTCAAAGAGCAAAAGGTTCTTCGCTGAGGCAGACTTATCCCTAGTCTCATTTTCAAGCTCACAGATAAGCAGAGGAAAGCTGGGAGAGGTGCACAGAAACCTCAAGAAGCATTGTAGTCTGAGACAAGCAACCTTCCTGTCTGCTTTTAACAGATTGCTTTTCATAAAGCTTTGCCGTAGCTCTGCTTTATCATCCCTGTCTGAGCTTCCAGCTGGACAGAATCCGAAAGCTAAAAGCCTGCAACTTGCCGAGAACGTGGGCATTTGGCTGCCCTAGCGGCTGTACAGCCACACCAGCCTGCTTGCTTCTGGGTAATCAGGTGGGAAATTTCATCTGAGTGTAGAGTTTCCTGCTGTATCAGTCTTCTCCGGGCCCTGCAGAGTTCAGACTCGTATCCGCGTGGGTGACCCTGCTTTCTAAAAGGCCGAGGAGCCTGTTGGTGAGGGGAGTACAATCCAACAATTTATTGGTTTTCTTTAATCAGAAGAATCAGCCACTCCAATCTAGGCAAGAACCATCATGAGGTGGTTCAGTGTTGCAGTTCAGATTTTGGATTCCTTAGGGTAAGCAGAGAATGATCTCACATGAACACGCCCCAGGAGGCACCGTGACCACCAGGATGAGCCCATGGGATTCTGAGGACTTTGTCTTAGAATGTGTCTTCCATGCATAAGAGTAACAGTTGAGGGTGGCAAGGCTTTTCCCAGCGCAGCTGCCATGTTCACCCTTTCATGGCCAGGAGACGCCAGCCCTATTTGTGTGCACTCTAGTCTCTTTCTCCCAGACTAGTTCATCAAGATTCTTGACTGAAATACCTCCATGAAGGCTGTTCTTAAACCTAAACTAGAGGCTCCTGACTCCAGTTCTGAGCAGAGGCAATATAGCAGACCCATAAGGGCAAGGCGTAGACTTTCTTAGCCCTGGGTGTGTGTCCTGATTCTGCCACTTGCTAGCTGAGTAGGCCTACTAGTCACCTAACCTCTCTGAGCCATTGTTTTCCTCATTCAAGAAATGCGAAATGACCCTATCTCTCATGGCTGGAATGAAAACTCCTGAAAAGAATGCAACATATAAAAGAGCTTACAACACTTGGGCCTATAGGCAGTGTTTAATAAACAATCTTGATTGTTCTGTCCCCTTTCTACATCTTGAATTCTGGCACTTCCCACCCCCTTCTCTCACACTCACTGTTGTTTCTTTTGATAAGAACATTCTTTCCCAACTTCACCCTACACTTGCCTCTCTCCCTTTTCTTGCCTCCCCCTCAGATCACTGCCTTCCTTCACTTCCAGACTCGATCAGGTCCCCAGGCTGAACCCTTTCGACCACCTTGTACTTCTTCCTCCTGGTGCTTACTGCTGCTTGTGAGATGCTGCTGCTCCCTGTCTCTCCCACTGCATTTAGAGCAGAGTAAGAGCAAAGGTCAGCTGTTTTATCCATTCTTGGGTTTCAATTGTATACTTTAAATGAGTGAATTATATGATATACACATTACATTTCAAAACAGAGAGAAAAATCATTAATGTCTCTGAATTGTTAGAGATTAGAACACATGTGGTCCTTGCTCCCGAAGCTGGGAAGACAAGTACAAGACGATAGCAGTACAAGTGGGCTGGAATCAAAGCTACCCTGGGAAACAAGTGTGTTAAGTCCTGAGAAGGCACAGGGCCTGGGGAGGGGAAAATCTTGCACCAGAGATATTTTAAACTCCAAGTACAGAAATTACATCCTGTGCTACTGGGTGGTAACAGTATTTATTTTCCAGTACCCTTGTCCGATTTTTCACATGGTGTAGTCAGGTCTGCCCAGCTAGATAGGCTGTTTCAGCTTTGTTTATTTGTTTGTTTGTTTGTTTTCCTTCCCCCAACTGCAAGCACAGAGGCTGATACCCAGCATGGGGTGACTGGGTTCTGTGACTGGAGATGGAGCCAGGGTCAGGGTTTAGAACTTCCTGTCTGAGCTGACCTGTCTCTTTCCACCCTGCCTGTATCACCAAGGACTTCCTTTTTGCAAAAGTCTTTCCCATGTTTTCATTTGTTAGCCTACACTGCAGAACAGCCTGGGAGAGCAAAGGATCATGCTAATGTTACTGTCTTGAAGTAACTAGAGAACAGGAAGAGCAGGAAAGCTGGTCTTACTGGAAGGTCACCCAGGAGGCAAGCACCTGGCTGATCAGGGATTAGCACAGATGTTACTGTCTTGCTAAAACCATAGAGCCAGGTTGTTTATCTGTATCTGAGATCGGCGTATAGTCTTTTAAGGACCAAAAAACATCAGTCTGAATCAATCTTTATTTTAAGACTAAAATAAGTGTATATTTGTTGGGGGAGCGAGGCAGATCATATCTCTTAAGAGAAAAAAAAAACTATGGACATAATAACGTTACCAAAAAGTGTTCATGATCCCCAATATCTCTGAGCCCCTTTAACATCTACATCTTGAGAAGCGGCAGATTACCTTAAGCCAGCCTCAATGTTCTTTTGGCGAATTTGTTCTATTTAATATATTGTTTAATGTATTTGTTCATTTAGGCCATGACTCATTGCTTCTCTGAATTCTATTTTTAGCTGTTGCTCTCAGTTGGATTTTTCCACATATCAGATGTTCAACTACGTGTCTAAGGGGACAATGGCTGCCTTGGGGATAAAAAACTGACCACTTAGTTTTATTATTTGTAAATTGTAAAAATGTCTTTCATCTCTTCTAAAACTTGTTAAGATTGAGGCACCATGCTACAGAGAGTATATGATTAAATACAAATTGTTTTAAGTATTTTATGAAGTATAATTCCGAGATGCCCAGAGGAAGATGGGGCTACCTACCTGTATGTTATTGTCTACTACTAGAACACCTGACTCCTGACCACCTCCTTAGAAAGGAATCTAGCAGTGACAGGAACAGGGAGTGATCAATCAAATGTGCTAGCATCACAGAGAAGTGAGGTTGTGAAAAGCTGAAAAGACTTCAGAGAGAAGCAGTGGCTGGGATGGAGGGTGGCCAGAACAGAGCCAGAGAACGGTAGTCAGACCCTAAGAAGTCAGAGGAGGGAGTTGAACTGGGAGAGAAGGAAGCTCAGGATAAACGGATGATAAGGGAGACTAATCAAGACAACGAACCAGCCCTGGCAGGCGTAGCTCAGTTGGTTGGAATGTCATTCTGTAAACTAAAAGGCTTCAGGTTTGATTCCTGGTCAGGGCACATGCCTAGACTATGGCCTGGCCCCCAGTTTGGGGCATGTACAGAAGGCGACTAATCTATGTTTCTCTCCCTCTCACTCCCTCTTCCTTCCCCTTTCTCTAAAAATCAATAAATAGGTCCTCAGGTGAGGATAAAAACAATAACAAAAAAAAAGCCCCAAAAAGCAAAAAAGTTGGTGAACCACATGACTGTCATTTCCTACCTTTATTTTTTTTTGAGTACGTAACTGACGTATGCATATATTCATAAGTAAGTGCATAGAAAAGTAATGGAGTGATGCACACCAGCTGATAACCAGTTATGCAGAGGGTAAATTGAATGGGGGTTGGGGGACGTGGGGCAATTGTTTTTTACTCTAAATACCTCTGTTGTTTTTTTAAATAACAAAAATGTATTCATATATACCTTAGGTAATTTTTTAAAATAAAAGGCAAAGCGGGGAGGATATAACACTATCTCTGCCCATTGTTAAAAAAATAAAATTAGAATCATATAACTAGAAGAAAACAAAAACCATCTGTAACTCTTCCACCCAGAGATAACTGTACTAGGGAAGCATTTCTCACCCAAACTCAGAATGGTAGATTTGGAGTCTAGGCAGAAAAATTCTCCACTGTTAGAGAAAAGGGTACCACACCAATAGGTTTAGAGACAAGAGGCCAGAAGTGAGCACCATGCTGAGGCCTGAGCAGATGTAACCATCAGCCAAGTCAGAAAGAAGAAAGCAGCTGATCAGGCAGTAGGTTGTGACCAGAGGTGAGAGATCAGGGGTTAGAGGAAACAGTACCAGCAAGAGGGGTTTGGGGACTTGGGTACTAGAGTCAGATGTCCATCCTTAGTCCTGTTTTCATTCTGTGGCCATAAATGATAATGTCTTCAATAAGAGGCCCAGCATTATCCTTGGATCTCATCCAAACTGGATGCTGAAGTTACACACAGAATTAACACTACCACACAGGGAGCTCACTCTAGGCCTCTAGTGGAAATGGGGCTGGGAGGAAGCTTCTGAAGAAAGGGGTCTATGGCCTTAGAGATGAGTCTTAGATAAAGGAAGAGAGGCCTATGCCTGAAAGAAGAGTGAGTTACAGAAAGTCTGGAAGATTCCAGAAACAATGGGGATGCTACTGGCATTGGGACAACCCCTCATGGTGTGGACTGTCCATGCATTGCAGGAGGCTGACCACCCCTAACCTTCTTTACCTAAAGATGCCCTGGTCAGAAGATGACCCAAAACACCACCACACGTCCACACATTGCTATGGCCTCAGGACACATCCTTATTTGGAAAGCACTGGATTCAGTGCCCAACTAGAGGAGCATCATTGGGATGTAAAAACCACTCTCCCACCCCAATTCTCTCCTGCTGGAGGAAGCTGAACCTTGGCTTCAAATAATGTCTGGGCCACAGAGATGGGGTATACTGGTTGGGTTCGAAGTAAGAAGAGAAATAGGGGAAAGGCATTAAACCAAGATGCACGGTGAGTAGGAGAAATACCTGCTACTCCAACCTCTCAGGGAGAGAGCTAAAAGCCCCCTGCCCTGAGCAGAGGCAGAGACCACCAGCTGTGAATCAAGGCATCCATGTCAGTCCTTTGGACTTTAGGACTTTAACTTTAGGTTTAATACATTTTTTAAAAGGAGAATGAAGAAGACAGTTGTTGAATCTGCTGTGAACACTTAAAGAAATGTGCTCGTAATCTATCACAGCACCAAATACCTCTTGAGATAGAGCCTGTCATATCAGTGAGACGTGAAACTCCTCAATCTCAGCATCTCTCCAGATTTAACCACTTGGAGGGAAAGAAAACGTTTATATTTACAAAGGCTATAGATAGTAATCATCCAATACACTCTGGTTCTAGTTTTAGATGCACAATTTTAGGCTTCTCAATAACCGGACAATAATGCAGTGTTTACAATGTTAAGTCAAGAAATCAATCTCATTTTAAGTGGAAAATGCATTTCATTTCTGGGTTTGCTCATATCCATTTTCACAAGCCAGTTAATTGCTTGGGAATACGAGTATGTATGTGTTTGTTTCCCCCCTTAATGTTGTCCTATACAAAACTGCTCAAAGACTAAATACCCAGCTCAAAACATTTAAAAAGAAAAATTCACAGTATAAAACAGTAAAGCCTGACATGGCAGATTGCATGTGCAGGACCTTGGCCGGGGGGGGGGGGGAGGTTGGGAAACAATAGATAAGCCAGCCCTTGGAGGTTTCTAGTCTAATTGGAAAGGAGCACCCACATTTTCTCACCCCTTTATCGAGAAACTGAGGCAAATCAGCAAGGGTGTCTGAGAAGCTCTTATTTCCTCCATTCCTTGGAGTCGCCATCAGCTCTGGATGTAGCTCCTCGCCATCAGCTCAGAGACCAAGGGTTAAAGCAGCATCAATAGAGAACATTTATGAATGGTAACCCTGTGCCAGGCATTACGCTAAACACTTTACCGACATTACCTTATTTAATCATCACAACAACTCAGTGAGGTGAGTACTATCCATTTACAGATGGGGACTCAGAGACACCAGTGGAGGTCTTCAGAATGCCCACCCTCCAAAGGTTTCAGACTGAGAGTCAAAGATAGAAACAACAACAAACTTCCCCTGGGGAGCCTCGCAGTAAGAGGGACCAGAGGTAAATGCAGGGCCTGGGTCATGGGCTGATACTGTGGCCCTCGGTGTGATCCCCAACATTCATTTTTCCAATACTCTCCCTCTGGCAGGTTTGCTGTGCAATTTTAGTTGATGCTGTTGATGAGGGTCACCTAAGCCTTCCCAAGTGAACAGCAAAAGACTGGCTCTCTTTGCCTGTTCTGTCTTTGCTGAATCAGCATCTTCTCCTGGATGCTGGGAGCAGCTGCAGTTACTGAGCTGGAACCCAAGCAGATCAATACCATGTGCAGCTGAGGACATTGTTAGCAGAGTACTAATGCTCAGTGTAGAGACATCCAGTATGTCAGTCGTGGTATAGAGGTTAAGTAGACTTTGTCTAATGTCAGCAGGAGGGTCACCTTACTAGAACATGGGACATTATTCTGCATTGCTCACCCAATACAGCTTTAGAGATGGTAAACTACGTCTTTTAAAATTTGGAATGATGCTTTCTATGCAGTGTTTGCACAAATAATAAAAATGCCAACTCTCAATAGATACATTAAATATATATATAACATACATATATTTAAAACTTTAGCCAATATGTCCTCCTATCACATTGTTTGTAAAATATCTTTTAAAAATTGAATGCAGTTTTCATCATACAGGAAAAGCATGTCGTAAGATACCCAGATGCCAAATTCTTTTGCAAAATGAAAGATATGGTGGTAATGCAACACACACTTAGGTGTTTTTCAACATCAGTTTTTGTCATTAGGTTTTTTATTTTTGGTTATCATTTTCTTAAATGAGGGAACAGCACTATGGCAATTAATAATGACTTAGGTAAACTTGGATTCCTCTTCCTGATGTTGCTGCCCTCTCCCCATGCAGGGGGTCCCTTTGTGGTGGCGAGCAGAGGTGGAGGGTTATGCTACATATGCCATCTTCCCTCTAGACAGTGCCTCCCTTTCCTAAATTGTGTAGGGAGGCATGGTTCTATGCTTGAGGTTAAAATTTTCTGTGGCCCTTTAATAGCCATGAATAAAACAGGGACACATGCTCACTAAAAATGGAAAACGAATACATTTTTTTTTCCTGCTGTAATATTTGCAGGAATACCTCCTCTCAAAATTAGAGATAGTCCACCAAATTTTGTTAGCTGAAGTCATTTATGCAAAAATAATAGCTATACGATAGGCCATAGATTCTGTCCCCACTTAAGGACCTTACATTTTTAAGAAAACTCCTACACAAATGCAAATGCAAAAAGAGAGACTTTTTGTCAGATGTCTAGTCACACAGATAAAATTGTCCTGCTTGTCATTTTTCTCACCTACATCCTTAATAAGGAAAGAGGAATGTTCAGTTCTGTTGCCAAAGGCAACCTTAGGTCCTGGAGCACAATGCCACAAAGAAATAAAAATCCTTTCAAAGCCAACAAATAAAGATGCATCCCCAACTTGGGAAAGATAGCACTATCTGGCTACCGAGGGACTAGACACCTCACCCAAAGTCCCCCATAAACCAGAAGGCTGGAGTCAGGGGGATTGTAGAAGATACTGACCCTTAAAAAGAGTCCACAATCTGAACTCCTTGCTGAACTACTCAATAGAAAGTGCTGCGGAAAGCCAAAACGCTGAAGCAGCTCTACACAATACTGGGACAAGAGGGTAGAACTAACGCTAGTGTGAAAGGCTTATTTATGTAACTTATCATTCTGGGGCATGGCTGATCAGAGGTGCACTAAAGTCTGTTTACCTTGTTATACTGGCCTCCTGTTGTATTAATTTAAAAAAGCTTTCAAACAAACTACAAGACTGTTTAGACACCTTTAAACTGTGACTATGTCCATAGATATTTAGGGACAATAACAACACAGATAATGAATGATGAGCTTCTATAGTCTTTCACAGATACATGTGAAAGTGCTTAGTTTACAATGAAAGACTAAGATATAAGATTAATGATTTATATAATATGTTTATATATCACATATAACAGATATATTTAAATCTCTCTCTGTATATAGTACATATTCTACCATATAATAATAAAGAATAATAAGATGTTATTCTCTATGTTGCTGCTATTTACAAATGAAAGAGACTGTTTCATGAACAGAGAGGTCCCCTTGTTAGAGAGACACTGGTGTTGGAAGGAATTCTGGGACAGAGAGGCTTTTCCTGGGCAACAAAAGGCAAAGAAAGACTGTACCTGGATGATCCCACCCTAACTCGGACTGTTCTAGGTAACTCAGAAAATCTGGGTATCTCACAAGCTGGTTAACCCTGTTTGAGCTGGTTTGCCTGTCTTCATTGTCCAGAAGCACCGGAGCCCTGCCATGTGGACCTGGATACTATGCTTCTCTGTCTGCAGACCCAGGCTTGGGATGATATCAATCCCATCACGCGAGGAGAGCTGGGGTGCTCAAAATACGCAGCAGTTGTTGAAGAAATAGTGATCTTAAAATTACTACTGCCAGTTCTCTTACAGGGCCTTTAAAAAGTCCAAACCACCTTCTCCCTTTCTGGGTGGACGCCTGTCTGCCCAAGAGCAAGGAGCCCATCCTCAGCCATGTCACTGTGTTCAGTCTTCACTTTTCTCAGGCGAAAAAAGAAACTTGCAGCCCATAAACCTGATAGAATAAATCTCCTACCATTTAAGGAATGCTTTGACTGTAGTCCTTCATGTTCTCATTGTCTGTATTATATGGGTCCCTACATATTTTCCAGGTATAGCGCTCTCCACTGACAAAAGAGGATCCCTGCCTCGGGCAAGTGAAGGCCTGTGCGCCTCAAGGAAGGGCAGCAAGTCATCAAATCACATGAAAAGGTGAGGCGTGACTTGAGTTTATGTGTTTTCCCGTAATCTTTTTTTAAATCAAGATGATTTATTCATATTATTTTCATTGGACGTAATAGATTCCTTAGCCCGTCTTCACCTTCACATGACCTTGGGTTTTATGGTGTGATAACTGTGTCGATTACAGTCACATTGGATACAAATCAACTCTGGAATAACCTAAATGACAGCCTGTTGGGGGGCTGCAGATAAACAAGGGGGGCTGTGTTTATTAAGTATGAGGAGGGGCTCACGCAGGAGTTATGGCCTGCGTCAGGGGGCAACCTTGCCAATAACCGATGGGACCAATAGAGAGCACAGTCATCCTCTTGCTGGCTTTTCCACTTGGTTTCCAGGTCTGCACTTGGAAAAATAAAATGCAATCCCATCCCTGATCTAAGTGGTTTGGTTTTTCCCGAGGCAAGGCTACTAGGAACTTGACAACTTGCTTCTTCCTCAACCTCCCCATATTAACCAATGCCCAGTTTTTGAGCATTTTCTCTGTGCCATAAATGACTATGCATTTTATAGGCCTTGGTTATCTCATCTACTCTTCACAACGGCCCTATGAAGTGGATTATTTTTACCACCCTTTCACCAGTGAGCAGTCTGAAGTATGGAAATAGAATGATTTGCTCAAGAAGTGGCTGGGATACAAATAGAAGCTTGATGCTCACGTTAGGCAGAATATTAGAGCTTTTCTTTTTTGTTCTTTCTTCTTCAACACTCATTTTTTCCCCCCAAGGCCTTGCCTTGATCTTCAGTCTTCTCAGCTTCAACTTTTTAGGGCTGGTGCTTAAATTCTCACTGAAAGAAATGACAAAGTACTAAGTGCCCTGAACATCAGTTTCTGCATTGGTGTCTACATCTGGCAATCAGATGGCTAAGTCAGCGGCTGATGCCCGGGTGCTGGGAAGAGGGAGCAGGGACTAAATATTTTTTTAATTGCCCAACATGGCCATCATGTTTGAGCTCCTGACACTCCTGAGAGGCATTGAGTAAGGGGGCATTTAGAAGAGCCTCAGCCTGAGGGGGCTCTTCAGAGAACCACTGGCCCGAAGGAGCTTTCAGCCAAAGAATCCATTTCCTCCCACAAGCGTAGAACTCTGAGCGCACATTTCAGCTGTGGCTTCTGAGTGCCTATTTTTATCACTGTCCAGTTATTGATGAACTGAAATGTCTTTTATTTTCCATTGACACGGTCATCTTTTGCTATTTATTTAGGCAGATAGGAGGTCATGAGAACAAAATTTCATCACCACATCCATGAAACAGAATAGAAGCAATGATAAAACTCTTCAATTTATTCTCAGGGAGACCCTCCTCTTAACTGATGAGATGGTTGCAGTTCTGTTTTAATATTTTGGGTGGGACTTTTCAATGTCAAAGATCTCAGATGTTTTCAAAAAGAGTTTGTCGTTTGCATAAGCTATGTGGAGATTTAAAATTTTGAAACTATTGTGCTCAGCATCAGGGCTATGTGAGCTGTTGCAACGGTGTCCTCTTGCCCTTTCTCCTTAGAGGACAATGATTCCTGCCCAGAAGGGTTGACCAGTCACATTCCCTGGTTCAGACCGCATTACTCCTCAGCCCCTGCCAGGGGAAGTTAGAGAGCAGCTTTCTGAGCACTGTCCTGCCCCTACCATCCCAGGGTGCATCTGTGTGTGGATGTGTGTGCGCGTGCGTGCGTGCGTGCGTGCGTGTGCGTGTGTGTGTGTGTGTGTAAGGAGGGCTGCCAATCATTATAGGAGTTCAAAAGATGATTTGTGTATCTGGCTTTACTTCTCTTGCTGGTACCTTATAGTATTGGGTTGGCCAAAAAGTTCATAGCACTGAGTTGACTTTAATTTCATTTGAAATAATTGTATTAGATTGTATTGTGATAGCTGTCATAGCAGCATGCATTTATAAAAAGCTTATCAAAATTGGCAAATTTTTGTGCAGGCATTTTAATATTGAAAGTGGAAGAAAGTACAAAACATTTTTGGCATATTATGCCTTATTATTTCAAGGAAGGTAAAAATGCAACTGAAACGCAAAAAAAGATTTGTGCAGTGTATGGAGAAGGTGCTATGGCTGATTGAACATGTCAAACATGGTTTGCAAAGTTTCTTGGTACTATGGAAATTTTGGCCAAATAATTCTTTGCTGAGGGGCTGTCTCATGCATTGGAAGATGTTTAGCAGCACCCCTGGCCTCTACGCACTAGAAGCCAATAGTGGGAGATAACCAACATACTCAAAATATCCAAATCAATAAAGTTATTGGTGAGAGTGGAAAAAAAAATGTGTCTTTTATGGAAAAAAAACCCCCCACATACAGACTTTTTGACCAACCCAATAAGTTCCTGAGAAGCCTGCATTCACCATCTTCCTTTTTCCAGGGAAAACTGAATAATGATCCAGAAGACAAAGGTTCCCTTTTCAAGGATCAAGACAGTATGCACCCTAAATTCCCTCCCTGTTAATTTTTGCTAAGACCATAACTTTTTCAAAGACCATCTTTGTAAAGGGAACTCAAGAGGGAATGTTGTACTATTGGTCTGTTTTTCTAAGGAAAGGCACAGAGAACATGTAGAAGCACTGGACTTTTAAGCCCATATTTGAATTATAGCATAAAAAATGTAGGTTTTCCCTTAGGTGATGATTAACTCTACTTTTATTTGTGATTTAACTTTTGAACAAGTAATAGTCACATGGGCCAAAATTCAAAATGTATACAGTGAAAAGTCTCCCCCCATCCCATTCCTTCGCCACTGTTTTCTCTTCTGTATATCCTTCCAGAGATGTTTTAGGCCTATATAAGCAGATAGACATCTATCCCTACTTCCCCTACAAATAGTGGCACATTATATTCAGCACCTTGCTTCTTGTTGTTCTACTATATTTTAGGGATCTTTCAGTATCAGTGCCTCCTCTGCACTGTATCAGATAAAGTGCCTCCTCTTTTGTATGTCTGCATAGTATTCTGTTTAGTGAATGCCCTATGTTTCTTTTATAATTGTTCCTAATGTTGGCCAATGATTTCCTATGGTTCGTCTATTGAAATCAGGACTAGTCACTGACAGCATTTGAGAATCCATCTATTTGGAGGTTTTCAAACATGAGGTAAGTTCTCATCGTATGGCAGTTTGAATCATACCTGAGACAGGTTCCCTGAGAGTTCCTCTTGAATAGTGTCAGCTGAAGACAGCTGAGAGCTTGGACCTCAGAATCCTCCATGGCAGGCCATAATGCACTGGGTGGTTGCTAAGAAGTCTTCACCTACTTTTCCAGCATTTTAAAAAATGCATGTGAAATATTAATAAATGGTATTTGATAATAACTTAGATATTCATCCATGTGTGCTTAAATGAGGGTCACTTTAACATTTGCTTTTAAAGCACTACAGTTAATGTATTAAGACAGAAAATGCATCTGGCATCTGCTCTGCTCTGCCATTGCACTTGACTAGGGTAACGTTCCCTTTGTCTGGTGGTGTGCATTTCAAATGCAGCAGAAAATGATTAATTGCCTTCTAATTTGGACCTTAAAAGGTTCAAACTGAAGCTATAGTGATTCACTTTAAACAATATTTCAACTGTATTTGATTATAGCTTTCAAATCCATTTGCTCCCTTTTTGAAGCTACATTATTTATATCACTGACATAATAACATCTATTTTTGATAGACCCTAGGACCATGCTCCATCAGCCATATCATGAGAACAAAGGCTCTTGGAACCTTTGTTCCAATGTGAATGTGGGAAGTGGCAGCAGGTGGGACTACTTGTCCTCCTGAAATACAGTGTGGAGAGTTCATGTGGAAATAAATGACCAGGACAAGGTGTTAGCTTGGGTTCTAAGTGAGAACATGCTGTATGGTGGTCCTCACAGGACTTGCTTTTAGGTCCTTGTGAAGTAACTGGACTGCACACAGGCCAGTGGCAGACACCAGCCAAGAGGTTGCGCTGCCTGGTTGCCATGATTCCTTTATGGATAAGAGCTGAGGCCAGGCACCCAACTTCCTTGCATTGTAATCCCAGTGCCAGGCACATACTACATGTTCAGTGTGTGCTTACTGAACTGAGCTATTCTTTTTTTTTTTATGGTTTCAGGTTTTACATTTATATATATTTTTAAATCATGTTTATTCTATTACAGTTGTCTCAATTTTCCCCCCTTTGCCCGCCTCCACCCACCCCACCCTACCCCCCCTCTCCCACAGTCCATTCCCACTCTGTCGTCCATGTCCATGGGTCATTCATACATGGTATTTATTTAGTCCCTTCCCCTTCTTTCCACCATTGTCCTCCTTCTCCATCCCCTCTGGTCACTTTCAGTCTGCTCCATGTTTCCATGCCTGTGATTTATTTTGCTTGTTAGTTTATTTTGTTAGATAGATTGCACTTATAGGTGAGATCATATGGTATTTGTCTTTCACTGACTGGCTTATTTTACTGAGCATAATATTCTCCAGTTCCATCTATGTTGTCACAGAAAGGTAGGAGTTCCTTCTTTCTTTTCTTGTGTTTTTAAATGCAGGTTGATTTTATTTATTTATTTTTTTAATGTCAAGATCCATGATAAAATATTAAAAAATTTAAATCCATTATAAAGTCTCAGCAATTAAAACAACATGACACCGGCACAGAAATAATCAAGTAGATCAATGAAATAAAATGAGCATTCTTAGAAACAAATGTATATATCTGTCTAACAATGTAATATATGATTAAATTGATATTTCAAATCAATGGGAAAAATAAGGCTTATCAACAAATAAGGCGCATGGACCACTATTACTTGAAATAAAACAAATACAGAGCCCTATTTCACATGTTATACAAAAAATATTCAGGTGAATTAAAAATCAAAATGTAAAATCTAAGGAGTTTTAGGAGAAAATACAAAATATGAGCTATTCTTGATGGTCTCACTGGAGATATGAGAAAGCAGTTTATGGATGTTGACCAGATATTGCCAAGTGAGGGGGAAGAAATCAAACCAGGGCATACAGAGGGGAATTTATTGAGATGATAATGAAGCTTAAACTTCAGGACCCTTCACTCGTAAGGCCCCTTCCCAGGCCCTGTACATATATTTGTATTAATAATTTTGAAACATTTTATTGAAGAAGATCTCCAAATTTTATAAGCTTCAGATCCACAAAATCTGTATCCACTATAGCCTATAAACATGATTCTATTTTCAAAATGGAACATTCTACTCAAAAATAGAATAACAAATATATATGCAACATGCTCTAACACATACAAGTCAGTGAGGATATATATCAAAAACATTAAAATATTTTCTCTGAAAGTGGATTATTTACTATTTTCTGTTTTATTAAAGTGACCGAGTGAATTAGTGCCATGTTAAAACTTACATTTTTTATCCCCATGTAAGAAGTGTTCCTTTGAACGCACTAACCTTTTCCCAACTTTTACTCCCAATCATTATCATATTTCTCCCCATCCAGCACTAGACATAACATTGTCTTTTCAGATTCCTTGGAATCACAACTCTCACTGGAGGAAATAAAATAAAAACATATGAGCAAAACAAACTCCCTATGAATTAAAATTCTCACATTCATGGAAGGACACATCCCCACTGTTTGGCAGGTTTTTGCGGCAAGTTGAAAATGAGTTGAGAGCTTCTATTTCCCATGTGCCTTGGTTCCATCTCTAAGTCCTCCTAGTCCCCTCAGCCCCACGGTCACACTCTGCCGTGGTCACACACTCCAACCCCAAGTGTCTTTAGCCGTGTAGACTCACATCTCTCACCAACGTCAAGTAAAACACTTGAAATCTGAAACTCTGGGGTTGGTTATTAAGAAGAGTGTGACCTTCAGGCCCCGGTCCACGAAACCTGGGACAGCAGAGGCTGCATCCCCTGAGTTCAAGTCTCTATTAGAGTGTTTGAGAATTAGACTCTTAGAATTGCCTTCCGCAGCAAGAGCGGGTGATGTCATGTCAAGCACTGCTCTTTCTCATCTTTCACACCCTCTCTGTCAGAGCCCATCCTTTGGGGCATTTCACCTGTCCCATCACATCCTGGGCATGGAGGGCCCGTCACAGGGAGGAGGCAGCAGCGCTGATGTTGTCCTCAGGTCACTACTGTTTTTCTGCCTCTTTGACCCTCAAAGAAGACCACCGGAGAAAAGATCATGCTGTGAGTGGGGAGCTGTGGTCGTGGTGGGGTTGAGGAGGGAAGGAAAAGAAGATCTAAGGGGTGGGAGCTGACTTGGGAACCACAGCATAACTCTACAGAAATTTCATTAATTTACTAATTCCCTCACTCATTCAGCTTTTCAAGCGTTCAACAGATGCAGCATGCTCTTACTATGTGCCAGGTGCTACTTTATGTGCTGTGGATACAGATAAAGGTGAACAAAATAGATAATGACAAAGCATTTAAGTATTCACAACTTGGTGAAATCATTTCCTGGTCATTTTTAGTATTGTTGTAATTTCTCTAAAAACAGGCAGACGCAGAAACATACACCCAAAAATACAGAATAGCAGTCTTTTAACTTTCTAATAAACTTCAATTACAATAAGCTATACCCCTCAAAAATATTAATGTGGCTAGAAACCCCATACTTATCATACTTTTGGCACTAGCCCCTCAATGGAAAGTAAAAGAAGGCATGGCACCATCCAAAACATGAAGATTTCTCTGGGAAAGAAACCACTTAGAACAGTGACAGGCACATAAGAAGCACTGTATAAGTGCCAGCTATCATGATCATCATCTTCATCATTATTTTAGGGGAAGGGGACAGTAAATACAAAGGTTTGGAGGAGGGAGAGAGAGAGCATGATATGTTCAAGGAACATAAACTTCTAAGAGGCAAAAGGATAGTGAGATACTGGGCTAGAGAGACAGGTAGCAGATAAACCATGGGGAGCCTTGGACCTTGGGTTATTAGTGCCCTCTACTTAGTGCCTCATTGCCATTCTCTTTGACTTCTACTCAAATAAAATATTACTTGCCATCCCTCTTACTCTTTATCTATTCTGACATATCCTCATCATAGCTGTCATAGTTTCCCATCATTCCTACAGCGGCGTTCCCATTAAATCACTCTCCTCCTCAACAACCTTCAGTGGCTGCCCAGTTACCACAGAATTCAGTCAACTGTGTCAGCCTGGCATGTAAGCATTGCAGTGCTAGGGCTGCAGCTTCCGGGCCCACAGCCCTCATTCACTGTCCCCTGCATGACTTCTACATCCAGCCTCTACATGTGGCGACTTGCTTCCAAGAGTCCTCATGCCTTCGATACCCTCCCTAAATGCCCTATCTCAACCTTTTGAAAATGTGCACCTTTCAAAGCTCTTCTCAGTGCTGCCTTTTCTTTGACCCCCAATAGTTTGTGCCCTCTCATACCTCTGAACCTCCACTTCGTATTTCCTCCAAGGCTTTGTTATTACTGTGAGCCCTGGTCTATTTCTCAGCATTGGATCATTAGCTCTCTGAAGACTTCCTTTTCCATGGAGAACCTTTTGGGATATGTGTTCTGTAAAACACACTTTAGGAAATATAACGGGAAGGAATGAAACCAGACCCCAGGGTGGGTTGTCCCATCTCCACACTACTCTGGGCTGTTTTGTGTTCTGCTGGAGGGAGCCTAGGGGTTCTCTGAGGAGAGTGAAACAGAAGATGAGAGGCCAGGGAAAGCCACACTTTAGTCCACCTAGTCAATCACTGAGCCCAAGGAAATGGCCAGTCCAGGATGTCTTTCAATGTAATTAAAGCAAAGCCAGTCATTAAGGCTGTAGGTTAGAGACAAGATGCGTGAAAAGAGATAACTCCATGGCTGAAAGCAAATTAAATTATTCCCCTCTGTGCCATTTCCTTCTCTCCACTGAAAAACATCTCTGCTGGCCGGTTGGTCTCACTCAGCCCAGCGCCTGCAGCTTACCTACATGCTCTGGTTTGTCACATCTCCCTGCTTAATTACTGTTATCAGCTCTCTAAATTTCTGTAAACTCATCATACTGAATAATAAGGTTAATAAAACTGCTGAACTCCTTTGCCATGTACACAGACTATTTCTATAAAAATGTCAAATGTATTATTAGCTCAGATTTAATCATCTTTTCTTGCATCTTATAATTTTTTCCTAATGAGTCTATTGACTTTCTAGTGGGGGCTTTACTTACTCAGTGTTAGATTTTCAATTCCTCTGGACCTGCATATTTATAGCTTTTAACATTCCTTCACTGAATAATTTCACCAGTGAGTATGCATCTGGGAAATCAAGAAATCAAAGAAGCATGAAGCTCCCTGCAAAAGCATCGACAATCTCTGGCCACCCCTGGATTTTGAGACAGTCACTTCATCTAAAAAAACTCCCTGTTTACTCTTAGTTCATAGGGTTGTCAGAGGACTAAGTAATAAAAATATTCAAGTAGATGATTCATTTTTTAAATAGAAGGATCTGTCTTTAACATTGTACATATTCATTCAACAAACATTTGTTGAGAGACTCCACTGAGTCAGACTGTACACAAGTACCTGTGATATACACTGAATTAGTTAGATATGGTTCTCAGACACCCCCTCTTTCTGGTCTGGCCTCCTGAAGCTTCTTTACTAACAGAGGCAGAGAGGCTTTTAAATAGCTTTTCATATAGTTTTCAGGAGCCTAGAATAATCAGCAATAGGTAAGGTTATTTTAGACAGAACACATAGGTTCAAGCAGAAGACATTTTCTAAAAATGGAGTTCTATTTAGAGTATAAATAAACCCTAGAGGCAAAGGATAACTTTTGCTTTTCTTTGGGGTGCAAACTGTCCCTGAAAAATAACAAATCCTTTGAACTGAATTTCTGTACTACTTAATAGCATGCCAAGAAAGTAAAAACAAACAACACTGAAGGTCAAAAACGGGGGTGTAGAAAAATGGAACATGGTAAGTCACGGTTATCTCAGGGAGAAAATCAGTGATGGCCGCAATATGCTGAATTTAATGAACGATCCAAATACAGAATCCATAAGAAACCTAAAGTGGCTTGAAATTTATCAAATAGGTCAGGCTCTGCTGAACTGTGACCAACACAGAGGCTTGTAAAAGTGTACTTCGCTTCCTCTTTTGACAGCTGGCTGGGTTGTGTAATCTAGAAACAACTTCCAAGTATGGGTGGGTGACAGGGAAGCTCTAAAGGTACAGTCACACTTCCACGATGACCCCATCATCAAGGGTAGTGGGGATTTAGTCACATCAGGTACTGGATCCAGTCCAGTGAAAAATAAGGTTAAGAGATTCAGCCCTACTGCCCAAGGCTTACAGGTGCTGAGCTAACAGGAGGGATGCCCTCTGTATCGCCTGTAACTACCGTTGACATCTGTTGAGCACCTTCTATGTGCCTGACACTGTGCTAAGCACATTAGTTGTTTCTCAATGTCATTCAGTGCACATGTGAAATAAGTACCACTATCACCCAACTTTAGATAAGAAAAATAGATAGGTTTAACAACTGGCCCATGGCCATTTCTGCTGTTGAGTCCAAGGACCAGAATGAACTCAGAGCTTCTGCTTGTAACCAATCAGCTGCAGGCATTGGTTACTCCCTTCCGAAGACGACATTTTCCACCCTAGGATAATAGAGTCCCTTCTTGCAACATTTACCTTGCTGTTCACTCTACTAATGATGTAAACTTTTCTTTGAGTAGATTATAACTGTATTTGAAAGACATTGTGAAATAAAATTAATTCCCTCTCAAAGTCAAGGGAGAGTGGGAAAGGGTGAAGTCAGGGAAAGTTTTATCAGAAGCCAAATAAAATAAGGATAAAAACATGCACAGAGGCAAAAGCCCTGAGAAAGGGGGCAATCAGGACTCGGCAGTGCAGTCCAAGCATCAGCATCGCGAGTTGGCTTATCTCCCAGCGCACTAGGGCCACAGGGAAATTCGGAGGGGAGGGGACACAGGCTACCTTCAGAATGACAGGGGAATGTTGGGAAAAAGAGGTCATTTCAGAAAATGTGCTTAGGGCTCAACGTTGGCAAGAAAGAGATTCAAAAGGACATTAGGGACTTCCTGTGGATACAAGAGGATGCAGAAGGCGAAAGACTGGGGCATGACCATTGCCCAGGAGAAATGCATCAGCTGGGACTGAGACAGGCAGCCCAGCCTTCCGGGGCTGCCGTCACCTGACAGGCTCCTGATGGGACTGGCCCCTCTGCTGATTCCATAGCCCAATTCGGGGAAAGCAGGGCCCTGCACTAGTGTCACTGGGAGGAGCCGGGATGTAGGTAAAAGGGCAGAAAATGCAGGCTTCTATTCAAGACTCAGAATTGCTGGCAGTAGCCAAATCTCTGAACCACGTGCTCAGGAGTTGTCAAGTGTCTCACAGCAAATGGGGGAAGAGAGGACAGAGGGAAAAGAGCAAAAAACAGGAAACCCCAATTTCAAGAAAAGTTTTAAAAAATGTACTCGGTGTCTTTAAAAAGACCTTTTCCTTGGGAAGCTCTGAGAGTACAGAAAGTGGCATAGAGGCAGATAGCGATGCAAGATTAGTGCCTCAGGCGTGGTTCCTCATGCTGTCCTTAAGCTCATTTTTCTATCCTTTATATTTACGTAGGGTGACATTTTTTACATCAAATGTGTTGATTGAATACTTAATAGTTATTATTTAGGATGAGCAGTCAGGTGTACAACTACGGGTCTAGCATCCTCTCTTCAGTGATCATTTCCTGGGATCACTGTCCTCCTCCCCACCCCCGCCCCCCGCACCCAGGTGGCAGTGAGGGCAATGGTGGATCAGAGTCTCGGGGGAGCATGTGTGGCGGGAAGATAAGGACAGTGGACTTCGTGTTCAAATGACCCAAGTAGCACCCTCTCCCATGATGGCACACTGTGTGCCATTACTTCATGCCACTGTCATGATTAAAGTAACACGCCTTTCCAGATCCAATCCAGACTTGCTTTTACAATTTCCCTTCGCTTTGGTTTGGTTTGTTTTTAATCCTGATGATTAATGTATTTTGAAGTTTCAAATGTTTATAAGGCAGTTGGTTTTTATATTTACCACAGGAGGGCATATGGTTTAGAAGGATGAGAAATGGCAATTGAGTCATGTTTTCTCAAGGTTGTAATGATATCTGTTGGGATAGTTGTAATAACCTTCCCCTGCTGTTTTGTATTCTGCACAACGAAAGCATGAGAATTCAGACACAATGTTTCTGCAGTCTGCCACAAACTGTGATGGTAGTACAAATGCCCGGTTACACGGGAACTGTTCTGATCTGGTCATCATCCCACGCTCCTGTTGTTCTGGCAGATTCTGAACACTCCTTGTTGCCAATTCAGTCTTTCTTATACCATGTCCACTAGCGGCCAGCTCCTCACTCCCTAGCATGGATGGAGGAATAGTGGTTCAAGGGCATTCAAGATGCCACCTCATGCCACATGGAATCTGTGTCACTCCACAATCCTTTCAAGCTGCATTTTGTCCAGTGAACCTTTCTTTATTTTCTAAAGAATGTTTAAAATGCCATTCTCCACTTGCCCTCGTTTTCCGTATCTGCACTTCTCTCCTCTGGAAAAGATGCTCTACAAGAGTAGGGACCAAGTTTGTTTTTTCTCGTCATTGCAGCAACATTGTAGGAACTACAACAGCATCTGGTATGCAGTAGGTGCTTACTAAGGATGTACTGACTAAACGAACGTATGAATGTTCAAATACATGATTATCTCTTCATCTGCTGATATCACCGCTTGGAAACCTTCCTTTTCATCTGCATGTGATTTTCCTTTTTCCTATCACCTTTTAGAAGTGCTCACACGTACACACAAAAAGAATCCATCTCTGACGTAACTAATCCATAAGGAACTGTAGAATTCTAAAGAGAACTAAGCTCCTTTCAGAAATGGCAAAACTTGACATACCATCTAATGAGAAATCAGATACTTGCTGACCATGGGATTCAAGAGAACTTACCCACCATTTTATAAAGGGCAATTTTGATTGTATTGCTATTTTAAATCCCAGTGGGTTTCAGACGTTCTTGCCCAGCTCCAACCTAACAGAAGGGAATACCATGTACCCTGACTGTGCTCTGTGAGAAGCACAAAGTTGAGAAGTGCTGAGTTGGGCAGATTGACAAGCAGCCCCAGTACTTCACCTGCTCCCAGCTCGATTCTGCCCATAACCCAGTCCAGAATGTGGGGTGTGACTGGGCACAGTCAGGCAGAATGCCAGGCTATATGGCAACTTCCCAGAAGGAATTACCCAAGGAATTATGTCTCCCTAAGTGTTATCAAATCACCACCACAAATTCAGTGGCTTAAAACAACACAAGTTTATTCATTTACAGTTCTGGGGACCAGGAGTCTTAAAATCGAGGTGTCAGCAGGGTTTCATTCCCTCTGGAGGGTCTAGGGGATAATCCACTTCCGTGCCTTTTCCAGCTTCTAGCCACCACTCACAGTTCTTGGCTGGGGGTCTCCTCCACTGTCTTCAGGGCCAGCCGTGAACCTTCAAATGTCAATCTCTCTGTCTCTCTTCCTCTCATGCCATCACATCCTTCTTCCATCATCACATCTCCTCTACCTCAGACACTGTCTCCCTCTTATAAGGACCCTTGTGATTATATGGGGCCCATCCAGGTAATCTCCTCATCTCAAAATCCTTGACTTAACGCCCTGTGCAAAGTCCCTTTTGCCAGGAAAGGTAGCACACTCACAGATCCCAGGGATCAGGATGTGACTGTTGTCAGGGCTGTTATTGTGTCTACCCCACCACTCCGTCTGCTGTCTTCCTAATAGCCTCACAAAGTGGCCTTTGGTCCTCCCCTTGCCCAGAGCTGGGCACACTCACAGGTTGTTGGAGGCTTCCTTCTTGGGCCTCCAGGCTGGACACACCTGCTTCTCCCTCCACAGTCCTTTGAGCACCATGGACCCTCTAGGGCATTCCGTTCCGCCACCCCGCACCATATGTGTATATGTACCTGTGACTTTCCTGACTAACTTGAGCCAGGAGCCAACTCTGTGCCCTCCTGGGACCTAGGACAGTGTGGCAGGCTGCGGGTGCTCAACTGTTACCGCTGGTGTTCAACAGGGGACACGTGAGCCACTTCTCCCTGGACCCGGTGCCCTCCAGATATTTTCTCCAGAGTCCTGAGACAGGACCCCTCACTCTCGACTCAGAGCAGCTCCCCTATCAGGTGACGGCTCCCCTACCTGTGAACTGCTGGACTCTACAATGGCTGCCCGTTTAGAAAATACTGTCCCTGGGGGCTGTCAGTGGCCCAGGAAGGCAGCCTACGCTTTCGCCTGTAGCTTCCCGCCTTGCACAAGCCGGGCTTGTTACTGCTCTGCTGTTTGCAGTGGCAGGGGCTGCTCGTCTGCAGAGCTAGCTGAGACGCTCTGGCTCCAAGCAGGTTTGGCTAGTTCCGCTATAATTCTCTTTCCCTCAGGATGCCATCCTCTACATGTGTCGGTATGACTCACTTGGCACTTGTACGTAGCAAGAGCCAGAGCTTAATAAAAGGGCACTGGTTGAAAATGTCCCAGGCTCAATGAGGCCTTGCCTCAGCCCAGGCAGAATCTTACTTCCCCAGCTGTCAAGAAATGCAGAAGCAAGGACTGTTTAATTTGTGGACACTGGGTGAAGTTCAGGGATGAAGTTGAAGTAGATTTAAGGGCAGAGTTGGTGGGGCAATGAAAACATGAAATCAAAGTTTCTGCTCTGACACATTTCAAAATCAACTGGGGAGAGAGATAAGCTACCAAGTCATTAAAAAATTCTGCAAAATCTTCTATCAGCAAAGTGCTGTGGAACAGAAAAAATAAGTGGATCTATATCTCAGTATTCATTTGGATAAATCTGAAATATTAAACATGAAGCCTTAAAAGTACTAGATAAACTGGGAGAATTTTTCTTACATAATCTCAGAATGACAAAGACCTTTCTAAATATAACACAGGATCCATAAACCACAAATGAAACAATAGTTAAATTTAACTACATTAAAAAAAACTCTCACAGCAAAATCTACAATTTATAAAGTGAAAAAACACATGCCAACTGAGAAAAAAAAATTTGTAAATTATATCACAGAAGAAGGCAAAGTTTCAATGTATAAAGGATACATTCAAATCAATTAAAGAAAAACACTAGCCATCCAATGGGAAAATAGGCAAAAAATATAAAAAGATCACAGAAAAGGAAATGCAGATAGAGTTGGTCAGCCTCACTTATAGTAAGACAAATGCAACTAAAATTAAATTTTCAAAAATCACCAAGTGTGAAAACATTTATATTGTGAAGACTCAGAAGCCTAGTCATCTATCGTTGGTAGAGTACCTACTGGTACACAACACTTGCACAACACTTGAGTAAATTTTCAGCATCCACCAAAATTACAAGCATGCACATTCTTTGACTCAGTAATTTTGCTAGGAATCTATCCTATGGTTGGTTTCTAACCTATGGGAAATGAAATATATAGAACCTTTATTACTGCAGCAGTGTTTATGGGATCAAAAGTTTGGAAACGATCAATAGAGTGATAAAAATAGAAGACTGATAAATTATTATATTTGCCCACAATGGGATTCGATGCATAGGTCAAAAGGAATGGGGATGCTCTTTATGACAATTATGGAAATATTTCTAAGATAAGTGACAAAAGCAACATGCAGAACAGTGTGTTCAGTGAGCTGCATTTGTATATTATAGAAGGGAAGAGTAAGCTACAGCTGTTTTCAAGGGTAAACAGTATAGTTCTGATTGTTTTGCTTAAGCTGCTTTTCTTTTTATATAGATTACCCGTTCTCCACCTCTGCTTACTGAAAAAAAAAATTTTTCCAGGAAAAGTTCAAATATTTCTTCCTCTATGAACTTTTATTGATCTTCTCAATTAAACATTCTTTCCCTTGAACAAAACTGTAAAATTATTAGAATAGTTTTAAGGTTTTGGGTGAGAGGTCCTTCCTAAGCAAGACAACCCCCAGTAATTTATAAATGAAGAAAATTAATTTAACCTTATAGGATACTTATGGAATATTTTATATGGTAAAAGGCATCATAAATGGACACAAACCTAATAAATTGAGCACCATATCGTGATAACAAAGGCTTATTATCCAGATTATTTGAATAGATCCAAGGGCAGTTTCTCAAAAAGTTAAACATAGAGTTACTATATGACCCATTGATTCCATTCCTAGGAATAAAACCAAAAGAGGTGGAAGTATATGTTCACCATAAAATTGTATACAGAGTTCCTAAGGGGCTGGGGCGGTGGGGGGAGAGAGCTCCTAGAGCCAACAAATATAAAGCCAACAGTCCAAAAGAAAAAGGGGCATATTTTAAGAAAAAATGCATTCAGTTAAAAAAATAAATAAAAGCAAGTAAAAATGGTCAATTTTAAATAATGAATATTTTTCTCTATTTGATGAGCAAAAATTACAAAGATTTGTACTATGGCGAAGGGAAACAGGAAATAATGTGGTGGGAGTATAAACTGTTAAATTCTCTTTGTAGGGTACTTTGGCAGGAGCCAATAAATGTTAAAATTATGCATCACCTTCAATCTATCTACTCAACTGCTAGCCATCTGTGCTCAAGGATATACACATGCACATAGAAGCACTTAGCACTTACAAGCATGATCATCACAACATTATTCATAATAGGGAAAACAAAAGACCTCTTAAAGGACCACAATGGGAAAAAGGTTCATGAACTATGGTAAATTCATTCTATGGTATATTGGGCAGTAGTCTAAAAAATAAGGCAGACTTCTACATATTTGTGTAAAAGATAAAGGCAAAATACCATTGAAGTACAGAAGGTAAAATATTATTCTGTGGATAGGGGAAAAGCTATATGTATGAATGTGGGGTATAGATGTGCATATACACAATTAGGGGTGGAGAAGGAGAGACTTTGATATTCCACTGTACACATTTACAAGGTTTTGTTTGTTTGGTTGCTGTTGAAAGGTGGTGATGGGAGGACCCAGCTCACACAGCTAGAGGAAATCTGATCTCAGTCAGTTGGCCTCCTAGTGTGATATTTTCTCCAGTGTCCCATCAAAAGAAAGGAAGAGGCACTTTATGAATCAAGATTGATAAACAGAAAAAAGAATGAGGCATTATCTCTGGCTCTGAAGAATACCACCGACCTAAATAGTCACTACTGAGAGTGAGACCCACTTACTTTTTTGGCATAGAGAATAACTGTACCCACCATGACACAGCATGTAGATCACGCTTAAAAAAAAAAAAAGATTTTATTTATTTATTTTTAGAGAGAGGGGAAGGGAAGGAGAGAGAGAAGGAGAGAAACATCAATGTGTGATTGCCTCTCGCACTTCCCCAAATGGGGACCTGGCCCACAACCCAAGCATGTGCCCTGGCTGGGAATTGAGCTGGCATCCCTTTGGTTCACAGTCCGATGCTCAATCCACTGAGCCACACCAGCCAGGGCACATGCTTTTAAAATCTTCTCTAATACTCTATACCTTGTCAATCTTTCCCCTGACTTTTCTTTTTCTCTTCCCTCAAACTCTTAATTTTTGTACAGCTAACTTAAAATTTGGAAAGAAAGGACTAACCAATGCAGAGTAAAAAACCACTATTTTTTAGGCCTTAAATGACATATTTATCTAAACTATATTCTTGGATTATTTTAATTTTAAATAACAATGTTAGAGGTTCATTTGGTGTAAAATTTACTCTGACACTTAGGTCTTTCTCTTTACTCCTCTTCCCAGCCAACATGTTTGCTGTGCTTTGTTTCCTTTAATTTGCTTTAATGCCTGTGGCATGAAGGAAGAGTATTATATAGGCAAGGTCATGGACTTTGAAGTCTGGCATACCTTAGTTTTCGTAGGTTTTCTATAATTTGGAACAAACTGTCTAACTTTTCTGCATGTCAGTTTTCCATCTGTCAAATAGCAATAATGACTCACGACAGAGAAGAAATAGCAATGAAATTAGAAAATACTAAGAAGTGAATGATAATGAAAATACAACATATCAAGTTGTGTAGGGTGCAGCTAAGGCAGGACTTAGAGATGTATAGCATTAAATGCATGTATCAGAAAGGAAAGAAAACTAATAGTCAATTACCTGAGCCTCTCAAGGAGGTAAAATAGGAAATAAAACAAATCCCAAAGAAATCAGGGGAATGAAGGGATGGGGGTTGGGGTACTGGGTGAAAAAGGTGAATAGATTGAGAAGTACAGATCAGAGGTTAAAAAATAGTCATGGGGATGTAAAGTACAGCATAGGGAATACAGTCAATATTGTAATAACTGTATATGGTGCCGGGTGGGCACTGGAAATATCAGGGGGAATATATTGTAAAGTACATGATTGTTTAACCACTATGCTGTACTCCTGAAACTAATACAAAATCATATTTAATGTAAAAAAATAAATCAGAGGTATTAAACAGTATAGATAAGAACAGAATCAATAAAAAATATACACATATGTACTATAGAAAACTATCAGTAATGCCAAATGTAGTTTTTGGTAAAGATTATTAAAATTGGTAAAACTCTAACAAGACTGAATAACAACAACAACAAGACAGAAAATACATATTACCAAGCTCAAAAATATAAGAAACCTTAAAGCTATCAAAATGAAAACAATCCCTACTTCTTAGGAAGTTTGTGAGAATTCACTGAAGAAACATACATAAAGCATGCAGCACAGCAACCTGGCTTATAAGAGCCCTTCATGTAGCCATTGATACGCTTTTATTGAGCACAGGCTGTATGCTGGGCACTGGGAATCCTCAGGTGAGCTGGTGAGTATGCATGAGTTGGGGTGGAGAGACAAGGTTCTGGCCTCCATAGTGCAGAGGGTTTAGTGAAGATAGACAAATTGTAATAATTACATATAGAAATATAAAATTGCAATGATGCCAAGTGCTACAGATAAGAATTTGGGCATAGGGCTAAAAGCGAATATAAAAAAGGTTGACTGACCTAGTGAGAAGCGACAGAGAGGGCTTCCCCTAAGGAAGAAGGGCTGAGTTGCCATCTGCAGACAAGTAGACAGTAACAGGTGAAGTTAAGCAGCAAGCAGAAGATGGGGAAAAAGTCTTGCATTGGGAAGCATGGTCCGATATAAGGTCTGTGTGGCTGAAGCTGAAAAGCAAAATTGAGTGGAGGGCTTGATAAAACTGGGGAGATAAGCAGGGGCCAGACTCTCTGGGACCTTGCAGGTTATACTAAAGAGTTTAATTTTCATCCTAAAAGCAATGGGAAGCCTCTGAAGGGGTCAAATAGGGGTGAGGTGACATAACCAGGTCAGGCAAGATCACCCTTCCTATGGCGTGAAGCAAGGAAGGGGTATGGATGTGCCGATGCCAGTCAGAGTAGTGCCGCCGCACAGGAGAAAACAAGAGCTAAAACTACTTCTAGTTCATAATAGGGACTGAACTGGAAATAACTCAACAATGCAATCAATAATGGGCTGATGAAGTAAATGACAGTAAATAAAGACTATATGAATGGAGAATATTAACTCCATGTAATTATGAAGTTATCTCCAGAATATCTGTTAAGTCAAAAGAGAAAAGTAGAAAAATCGTGTATATTTGCCGCTGTTTATCTAACAGATAAACATTTTAAAAACGGAAGGCTAAGTAAGCCAAGGGGGGAAAAAGTTATTTATAGAAACAGTCAGGGAGCAGGATGGAAGAGAAAGGGATAGAGACTGAAGATCTTTGAATACAACTGTTTTGTAGATCTTACTGTGAAACCACATATTTTACATAGTTATAAAGCAAAATTAAGTATAAAAATCAATTCATATAAACTGAAAATGAAACAAAACAAATGAAACTAATTATGTATTGAGTGAGTGGCATAATCATAAAAAAAGGAATTCATTCAAGTAACTCTAAAATTGCATCCCTTGGGATATATCTAATAACAAAGCAAATTGCAACAAAAAAATTCTGAAACTGCTTTCACTAACTCTGTTGATGCCAGTAGCATTTTTATTGTTATTCTGAGATGTTTTTGTATGAATTGTGGGATAAAACAAAAAAGTGATCATTTTGGTGTCTTGGCAACTGGGAATTTTGGGTCTCTGGTGTGATACATTTGATGAACAAAAGTTATCATAAAATACCTTTAGTAACTATATTGTTGGTAAAAGTGTTGTATTTTTAACTGAGACTACCGTGAGTACAATTTGTATATATTGTTGGATAAAGAAGGTGAGAAATTATCTGTTCTTCTAATTCTATCACCCTTGTTGTCTTTGAGAACTGGAATTCGTGGCATAAAACAAAGGAAATACTGGTGTAGAATTGAAGGTTAAGCAAAATCCCTGCAGTCCTCCTCCTGAATTGGCAGTATTGAACTCATGATGTATTTCATCTTAAAAAAAGAAATTATTCTCTATTTCTGTCCACTGAAAGTATCTAGAAACAATGACCAAGATAGTAACAACAAGTCACTTCTAATATCCAGATTATGGTTTCTAAACATTATTTCCCTCTTAAGGAACCAGGGCTAAACAAATGGCTAATTCCAGGTTCTGACGCTAGATATGTACAAGGTGAGCCACGAACGTCTTATGATACCACTGGCCAAAGACAGAAAAATGAAAATAACATAAAAATGACTTCAGGCTATATTTTTAATAATACAATTTATTAATCATCTTTGGAGGATATTAATGAATTAATTCATTATTTTGAAAATTAGTAAAGAGAAAAAATCATGTATTTACTCTTCCTTTCCTGCAAAAACTGTACCTCAGGCTAACCAAGTGACAGGAAAATAGTTCTCCTAACAGAAGTCTTCAGGTGTCAGATGAAGGGAGAATAATAAAATTAGAAAATTATTACTCCCCAACCATAATTAAACAACAGATCTAGGTAATGATCATCAGTGCCTGCTAAGATCTCAGAATGAGTTCAACTAGTCTTTATGTGCCTCCTCATGGAAGAACATGACATCATCTAAGAAGCAAATTTATCAAAAAACAAAAACCTGTATCTGAACAAGCCTTTAGATCCAACTGTCATTACACAGAAAATTCAGGTGATGGAAGAACACATTAACTAATACAACAAAGGTGCAACTGTCAAAATTCAGATTTTGTGGAATCCTGCAGAATAAATGTTTTTACTATTCAACAAAAAGTTGCAAGACAAAAAAGATCGGACGGGAACCCTTAGATTCAAAGAGATTTAAGACATAGTAATCAGTTGAAATATATGGACCTCATTTAGACTTTAATTTAAACAAACAGTAAAAAAAAAAATCACTTGACTGGGGATAACAGATACATAGAGATTTCTTACACTATTCTCTCTACTTTTATATGTGTTTGAAATTTTCCATAGTAAAATGTTAAATAATAATTAAGAGCATCAAAACCAACTACCTTCTAGTGAGTGCTTATTACATGCAAGGCACTGTTCTAAGCACTTCACGTATTTAAATTGTCCACCTGTTGGTGAGGTCGGTACTCATCCCCACTCTCTAAGTGAGGACACCCAGACATCCAGGGCATGGGCAAAAGTAAGTTTATAGTTGTGAGTATGCGAAACCCAGAGTTCATTCTTGCATTGTTATTTATTAATTAGTGTATTATTGTTCATACAAACAACTGTAAACCTACTTTTGCTCACCTCCATATGTTACTCTTCCTCTTTCCTGCTCCTTAGAACTGTATTTTTCCTCTTCAGATGGGGATGGTGAGTGCTCCTTTTCTAGTTTTTAGTACCACTTAATATGCTCTTCTTGTTTCAGAGGTTTTAGCATTTGAGCCCAACCTGACGAAACTGCACCTTTTGTGACAATATTTTTAATCCATTGTCCAAGAAACTGAGACAAATGATGTCTGTTTATCAGCCATGCTTTGAGTGTTTACTATATTCTCATCACTGTATTAGGTACTTATATTCATTACTCTATTTTGCCATATATAATGTGCACTTTTTTGCTCACATTTTTGAGGTAAAAATAAGGATGTGCATTATACATGGGTAGTATTAGATACTTAAAAAAACAACTTTGCTTGTTTTTCTCAGAGAACTTGAAAATTCCTTTATAATACCTAAATGTAAATAAATACAAAATTAAATTTAAAAAATTAAAAGATTTTTTTTTCCTGAAAGTTTGGGCCAAAAATGTGGGTGTGCATTATACATGGCAAAGTACGGTATATCATATATTCCTTCCTTACACAGTTATAAAGTTATTATTCTTCCGATATGTAGATAAAGAAACTGGAATTCAAAAAAAGTAAGTCACTTACCCAAAGTTATAAAGCTGTGCAATAGCAGTTGGCACCTCCAGTTTGTGTTCTCCTATAATGCCTCTGTTTTTCAACATGTTAATGATGACCTAGGTGGTTCATGGCACAGCACTTAATTGTGCTTCATCGGCCAGTAAGAAAGTTCTGTTGTTATTTTCATTCAACCTTCTATTATGGCATGGAGAACAAGTAAGTTAGGTGCTGGTGTGTCCTTAATACCTCTCTAACCATTGCTAATCTCCATTTTTAACCTAGAGAGTACACCTCAGGGTCAGAGTCCTGAGCAAGTACCAGCAGTGTATTGTGGGATATGCTTAATCTTAAGGATACTTTCCATTTACAAGGGATATTGGTGTTTCCATTCATACAACAACAACAAAATTCATTTAAAAATAAAATTAAGTAAAAGAAATAGAACTAAAGGAAACTATTACATAAATAAAAGTGATGGTGCCCCGACCGGTGTGGCTCAGTGGGTTGAGCATCTTTCCGCAAAGCAAAAGTTTGCTGGCTCCATTCCCGTCGAGGCACATGCTTGGGTTGTAGGTTCCCCAGTTGGGGAGCATGTGAGAGGCAACTGATTGGTGTTTCTCTTCCTCTCTCTCTAAATAAATACATTTAATAAAAAGAGAGAAAGAAAGAAAGAAAGAAAGAAAGAAAGAAAGAAAGAAAGAAAGAAGGAAAGAAAAGAAAAGAAAAAGAAAGAAAGAAAAAGATGACAGTGGTTCAGAGAAATGGAAGATAATCACTAGATGGCTTTGGGCTCCAATGGCTGACTGTTGGACAACAGTATTCCTCACCATCACTTCTTCCCCAGTCATGGGCTTTGGTGCTGGCCACACCTCTCCAACAGCAACCAAATGCCTTCTCTTGACCAAGATAGAATCTGTTACTTCACTTGGAAACTCTTTGTCACTGTTCACTGGTGAACGCACCTCACCAGCGAGCCTGTTGCAGACCCCAAGCACCGCGGGCCAGATGGTTACCCTTATTCCCCACTGATCAGACTCGCGTGTATGTAGGATGGGGCCACAGCCTTTGGCTGCCCATATGTCTCCTATGCCAGGGTTTCAGGAAAGAGCTGAGGGCAAAAAAATACATCACCAGTAAGTCATGATTGTTAATAGCTAAGACAGAAAGCAATTTTGGAACTCTTTGCATATCCAGGGGATTTTTTTTTTTACTAATATTCATTCAAGTATTAAAACAATATTGACTGCTCTAACTTCCCTCCATTTCTCTTTCCTAAACCTCTAATCCCCCAGTCTTTTATGATAGTACCATATTTGCACATTTTGTTCCTTCCTTACCACCACCATCCCTTTTCTGGGAAAGAAGCAATATTCAGTATGTTTGTGAGAAATGGTTGTAGCTGGGCTTCCTTAAACACTTTTGTGAGTTCTTCTAAACATAGACAAAGGCAATAAAAATTCCCAATGCTTCATATATTTTAAAAGACATCTTTGTCACGTGAAATAATTTTGTTTGTGTGTTCCCTGAGGAACTGAAAAGTATATTATAGTAACTGTAATCTTGCTGGGTAGAAACAGTATCTTCTCTTTATTTTTCGTTAAGTCTGATACTATCTGTTCAGCATATTAAGAAAATAAATCTGTATGTAGGCTAATGCATCTGTATTCCTCTCACTTCCAATGAATACCACAAAGTCAGTACTTTTTCATCATTGGGACTCGTGGAGCAGGGTCCAAAGCCTAAACAATAGGTTTAGGTCTTGCATTTTTTAAGTGTATTCTTTAAATGAAGTTGGTTAATATTGGTACTGTATGTCTTCCTAATCCCACAAGGCCAAAGACAAGACAGGTTCTGTCTTCCTGGGCGGGGCGCCCTGAACACGACGTTAGCGATACTGGCAGAACTCCTGAGAACCTGGCTTCATAACGGGACACTAGGCAGAGGCCTGATTTGTGCCCCTCGGACAAGGCAAATATCCCTATTCTACGAATGGAAATCCATCTCGTTTGCCTGCACAAGCGGGGTGGGGGGTTGGCGCGGTCAGTAGGTATGTGAGGATGTACGTTGGAGTGTTTTCACAACTGCAGCCGGGGCCCTTTGGGTTCCCCAACCCTTTGACTGTCGGCCCTGCCCTGACCATTGTCCGCACACCTCGTCCCTCCAGCTTCCGGGCCCGAGTGAGATGATTTGCTGCAGATGACATCAGCCCTGGGCCAACGGCTGGAAGAGAGGAGGCAGCCACCGCGTGAGGATGTGCCGGGTGGTCCTTTCCTCCTCCTCTTCCTCCTCCCCAGCTCCTTGCCTAGTCTCCATATAAAAGCGGCACCACCCCGCCCGCCCTCACTCCCCACTCCTCTCCGCTGTGCTCTCGGAGAGGGCGGAGGGGAGGCGGCGTGCAATAGCGCCAGGAGGAGGGGGGACGCAGGGGGCGGAGCAGAGACAGCACCTTCGGAGATAATCCTTTCTCCTGCCGCAGAAGAGAGGAGCGGCTGGAGCGGGACACCTCGTGAAGGCAAAGCGAGCCGGCAGGATGGCGACCGTGGTGGTGGAAGCCGCGGAGCCTGAGCTGTCCGGCAGTATCGCCAACCCAGCGGCGTCAACTTCGCCCAGCCTGTCGCATCGCTTCCTCGACAGCAAGTTCTACCTGCTGGTGGTCGTCGGCGAGATAGTGACCGAGGAGCACCTGCGACGCGCCATTGGCAACATCGAACTCGGTAAGGGCCCGGCGCCCCCAGGGGACGCGCTTCGGCAGACGCGCGACCGCGACCCCACCCAGGGCGCAACGGCCACCTTCTTCTGGCGCGCCCCGCACCCACCCCTCCCCGCCACCTCCCGCACACGGTGCGGGCTGGGTTGTTTTTTTTTTTTTTTAGCTAATTTCAGAGCTAAATAATGTGAATTTGATTGAGATCCGATTGGAGTCTCTCCTAACCTTGAGGGATCTGTCACCAGGCTGGCTCTGCAGATCCAAGCTAGCCACCGTCTCTCCCGCTAAATGAAATGCAGGTGTCAGAGGGGCAGAAGCCACAATAAAGCTGCAGCCGCACGAAGGAAAAGGGGTGGGGGGTTCTTACGCAGCCACTCCTTTAAGCCCCCCTCTCACTTCCACAAAATAATGGACCCACCCAACCCCCCCGCCGCCTCCGCGCCAGACCCTAGGTTGAAGCACCATGTGCCAGGGCCCGCGTGGGAATCATCCTCACCACCTCAGCCATCTCAGCCCCTGAGAAATGCCTTTTCTGGTTTAAACCTTCGGATCTTTTCTTTTCCTTGGAATGACTAGGCTAGTCCTAGGGCCACGCCCGTACCCCCTCCCCCTCCCCCGGGACGCAGATGGAGAGCCGCCTGCACTTCTTCCCGGACGGTGCCCTCCTCGCTACCGCCCCTGGGACCTTGGTTACAGCTTTGAGAAAGGACAATGGGACCCCAAGTTGCGGGGTGGGGCTTCTTTTAAAAGTCTCCGCTTCGGGAATGATGGCTTGGAGGGGAAGATAAGGGGGTCCACGAGTAGGGCCCGCGCTCTCCTGGTGCGCGCACTGAGAGCGCGCTCTGCAGAGGCCGAATAGCGGTTCGCCAGGGACCCTGGGCGGGGCCCTGAGGGTCTCACCGGCGCAGCCTCGGGCACGCGGACCGACCCGCCCCTCAGCCCCACCAGGGCTGCCGCAGTGCTTCCACCTGCCTCCGCACTGCGGCGCCCCCATTGGGCGCAACCCGCCTGGGCCCCGGGCTTAGGGGTGCTGCATGCCCCCACCTCTCCCTCAGCCCATCTTTGTTGAACTCGAAGTCACCATCTGGGCAGCCCTGGTCTCCTCCTTCCCCTTCACCCCGGACGTCCCAGAGCACCCCTCGCCCCTGACAGAGGTCGCTACGTCCCCTCGCAGTCCCAGCCCGCGCTCTATTCTCTTGGGGTGGTGCTGAAGCTTTTCTGCCAGGAGACACCCGCGGGTGGGCGTGGTGCAGTCCGCAGTGCGGTCTCTACGGCGGCCCGAGGCGGACAAAGGGCGTTCACGCAGCCCTTGTTCCCCGCCCCCCCCAAAGAAAGACTAAAGAAAAACCTTATTTTAGATGAGAAAATAAACGCTTGTCAGTCATTTGCCGCTGCATTTGGAAACGGACGCCTGTCCCCAGAACAAAAGGCTGCAGGGTGTGGACTGGAGTTGCAGACCTGGTTCTCCTTTTGTTTAACTTTAAAGCACAGATTTCCCCCTTTAAGCTAAAAAAAAGAAGAAAAAATGTGGGCACTATGAAGACTATTCTATTCAGGAGAAAAATCGGGAATAAACGATATCAATAGGGAAATGCCTTATTAGAGCATCTCAATAACACTTATTTTCAAACTATGGGACTTTAATCTGATCTGTTCTAATATAGTGTATTTGCTCCTATAGTGAATTTTCTCCTTGGAAAATTTCACACGTACTGACTTTAGGTGTGGCTCCTTATGAATCAGTGACTTTGACTTTAATTTTTTTTTTTTGTCGGTACCATTGGCAGGGAATAATAAAACATTAGGAGGTGCTTTTCTGTCTATAAAATTTTCATAACCACAGGATGTGGTGCCATGAGAGGGGCCTTCGGCCCCATTTTAGAGATGAGGGCCCAGGGAGGCAGGAAGGATAAGGAGACTGGCTCAAGGTCACACCACTTAGAAGTGACAGAAATGCCGCTCCTGCAGCATCACTGGTTTTTTTTGTTTTTTTTTTTTTTTTGGCCCGGTCATTATATTAGTGCAGGGCAGGCTAATAGCAGAATGAGATCAAGCAACGATTTTCAGAGCTTGTCTTTGTATAGTCATCTACTTGCGGGCTGCACCCCATGCCAGGAGGTGGTTCAGAAATCGCCTTCCCACTGTCATTACCTTCCTGCTTTGTTACCCTGCTGATCATCCTTGCAGTATCCTGTTCCTCAAGGGGTTCATTCAAGCTTCTGTTTGAGGATAAAATAGATGCATTCAAGGACTGCTGTGAGGTGCTGTCTGTCTTTACTCTCTTTTATATTACTAGCACTTACTGAAAAAGTTCAGATTTGTCTCCCTGACATTGTTTAAATGTTTAAACATTTTAATGAAGCAGTGGATAGAGAGGAAAAGGCAAGACTCATAAATGAGGAACTCAGTACATTTTTACAAAATGAACATACCCCATGTTCCCCAGATTGAGACCCTGACAGTACTGGAATCCCTGAAGCCCCATCCTGTTTGCATTGTAATCACCATGCCTTCCTAGTTTTCATTCTCTTGTTTGGTCAGGTTTTTGCATGAAACTCTGGAAGGGATGTATCGATCCCATTAAGAATCAACCGAGTGAGTGAGCGGATCCACTTCCTTACACTCAGTAACAGATGCTGCTTTTCCTCTGGAGATTGCTCTCCAGAGTCCTAGGGTCTGGGATGCAGCTCCGGCTGCAGAGCCTCCCAGTGCTAAGTGGTCCCATAGCTTTCCAGACCGTGTGAGATGACTTAGCAACAGGGCAGGCTGGCTCTGTGTCCCCGCTCCTGACATGCGGCTGCTGCCTTAGCCTTCGGGCCCCAGCTGGGCCTCCTCCAGAGGTCACTCTGCTACCTCCGCTGTGGCTGCTGGCGCCTGTGGGCCACGCTGTGTGAAGCAAGATGGAGAGGCTCCAGGGGCTCTGATTGTGTGCTGCAGGCCTGGAAAGCAGGTTCGCATCTGTTACTCTTGCTTCCTACTCTGCCCTCCCACCTCGACTGATGCTCTGTGGGTTTGGAGACCCTGGCGACTTGGATTTTTGCCATCTGATTATTTAGGAAGCCTAGAAAGTCAATCTGTAGGAAGAAAGTGGTAATGCAGTAAATCACCAGGCCTGAAACATCCCAATGCAGATGCCTCGTAAATGCTTCTTGAAACCAAGCAAGGGAAAATGAGTGCATTCTCTCAACTTCAAAAAGCGAAATGTAGGGTTTGGTCATTTCTTCTCAAGCTTGAAACAAGAGTCTTATCTTGGACTGGTCTAGATTTATTTAGTTAGTTATGCAAGACTTTATGCCAAGCCATTGTCATTATCGCCAACTACTGCTCCTTGGAATGTCCTTTACCCTCCTCCTAATTAGCCCCAAATGTGGACATCGCAGCCATCCCATTTTTAGCAGAGATCCCGCTCCTTTAGTTTATTTTAGGACATGGACTACATGGATCCATGCCTTGCAAACTGAATCCTAGAACTTTGTGAAAGGAATTTTCATTACTTCATTTTATTGTTTTAAAGGAATACTAAGTGTCAGTTTAAGGCTTTCAATTACTGTTAAAAGAGTGTAATTTTCCTCTAGGTAACACTGGGAAGCAGCAAGATTTGTTCACTAAAAGATAGATGTGTATAACAACTCCTGCCCTGGATTTTTAGATGTAAATTTAGCTGAATACATTGTAACTTTCTGATGTCACTTTAGTGAATATTTTCAGTCCAAGATGGCTAAGAGAATTAAGAACCCAGGAAAGTTTGGGTTTTGGTTTTCATTTTACTTCAACAGGAAAAAAAATCAAACTGAATCTACCACATGATGGTGGTTAAAAATAAATGTTAGAGAGTGTTAAATTTAAAGTTATCTGTATACTTTACAAAGTCAAAAGGCAGATGGATTTCCACTTGCACTGCTTAATGGATATTATCTAAGGGTTCTGTGGTCCGTGCTGAAACATAAACAAGCTCCCAAATTTAAGCTCATTAAATTGATGATTCATTGTTAATCTCTAAATACTTACTTTTAAAATAAGCTTTACAATAAATAAATTATTATAAATCACTTCTTTTGTTTGTTTCTAATGTGAAGTGCTATCCAAGAGCAAAATTACTTATCAGCAATGCTTTGAAATGAGCTCTGTACTTAAGATATTGTCAGCTTTATACATAACATATATATTATGAATAGGAAGTTGTTGGCTTAAAAAAAAAAAGGAAGAAAGTAAATTGAAGGTTGGGTCAAGGAAAAAAAATAGGAAAACTTTTCTTTGAGAAATAAAACCTTGAAGTTAGCATTTCCTTTGTTTTAATTCTGTTTCTTTAGTTTATGATATTAATCTGACTTCAGGTCACTTTTTAGCACAGTTTTACAAACAGAATCTCATGGTTATAGATTAATCATTTAGGTACTTGTAAGAACTATTAAAAAGCCAGCTTCTCAGAGGGAGCCACTGAAGCGCACAGAGGAAAAGCAGCTTGTCAAAGGCCCAAATAGCTGTCAGATAGACACCACGTGCCCTTTCAACTTGGAAAACCCAGGGTCATTGTGTTCTGCATTCTTCAATCTACTGTCTCCTTTAGGGATATAGACTTTAGCCTTTGAATAAAGGGTGATATTATTTTTAATGTTGGTTTCATTAAATAATCCTGCAAAATGCTTGCATGACCAATAAACTTGGCCGGATCTAACCTGTACAAAGCTAGGCAGCCTGGCTCCTCATTGTTTATCTTGGCCTCTCCTGTGACGACACCCCCCAGCCCCCTTGCATGTGCATGTGTGTGCACACACGTGCACACGCGCGCACGCGCACACGCACGCACACACACACCCATTTCCTCCTTTTTCCATCTAAAACCTCCTGTGCACTTCAGCCTCCTCTTTGTGCATTATTCCCCTTGGGGTCAGAGAGCTGAGATGGGGAGATCCTTTGGCTTCCCCTGGTCTCCGTGGCTGGAGACCTGGCTGGCAGAGTAAGGGAGCTCCTTTCCAGGGTTGGGTGACAGCCCCAGATTCTCGGGGAGAGTTCTCAGGGTGCTTGGCCAGAGGCCAGCTTCCCAGGGGTGACTGGTGCCCTCGGGGCCTGGAAGTTCAAAAAGTGGAGTTTTATCTCCTCCAGCTGGAAGAGTGGTTCTGTTTTGCCCCCACTGGGGTAAGCCAGTAAGCGGCACAGTCTCCACAGAGGGCTGGAGAAGCAAAGCCTCAGGGCAGCCCTTAACCTGTTGTTTATTGGGGGGGGGGGTACGGGAGGGGCAGGGGTAAGTCAGAAAAAGGGCCAGGAATTTACCCTGGCTTCTCTACAACCCATCGGAGACCGGGATGACCTGCTTCTGAAAGCCTCTTCAGAGTGACCTGTTTTCTGAAAGCTGACACCCCACTTCCCCCTCCAGCCATGATTCAGAGAGTGGAGAATGTGGGAAGGGCCAAAGAAGACTGTTTTTATCCTATGAGTTTTAGAGGGCCCACTAATGGCTTCCTCTTAGACATATAGAGGAGGTACATAAACACACCAAATGCAGCATGGACCTTCATTGAGAAATACTATTTCCTTTTACTACTGTTATCCAGTAGAAGGTACAGAATAATTACAAAGCAGTTCATTTCTAAAATTTGTATAGAAAGTGGCCTGGTTCCAAAAATTTCCTTTCTAACTAAAATAACCAGTAAATCCATTATAACCTTTATTTTATAAGTGGTAGTAGTGATTATGCATTGTTAAGAAATAATTTGCCTAGAAATTGCTTCCTTGAAAAGAGAACCTTAATTTTTTAGTTTCATTGGGTGTATAAAAAGGAGAAATTTTTTTTATCAATTGTTTACTAGTATAATTTAAAAATTACTCAATATTTTTCTACTATTTCATACTTTTTCCATTGCTAAATTACAAATCATACGTCCAGGAGTTTATGAAATATAAAGCAAGCATTTAATTGCACATGTCATGACAGGTTAATTGAAGCCAAGGGAAAAATGGCAAACAGCAATGTACGAGCAAATCTATGTATAACCCTAGATGAAGTCATTCAAATTATGTAGCAGTTTGGACATTACTCAGAACAAAGGCAGAAAAATTGTATGAATTTAATTTAAATACACACATCTCATTATTAACTTATTGACACAACTTGACAAACCAGAAGACAAAGTGGAGCTCAGACCTGGAGCACAGAGCATCCAGTCAACAATTACTAATTAAGCAGCTCAGACAGGAGCTCTGCAATTTTTCACACTAGATGATAATATAGTGCATATAGGTTGAGGTAAAATATTCTAATGAATTCAGACCTCTCAACCTGTCAAGCTTTCTGCGAAACAAAAAGATCCCATTTATCATTTCTGTACTAAAAAGATCCACAAAATCTCACCATGCCTTTCTTGTTAAAATTTAAATACTCCATTAGCACAAATGCAAACTGACACTGTTAATGTTTCCAGGGAGACCCATAAAATTCTCCCTTATAATTTAGCCTCTCTTTAGGAATGTTAACTCTTTCACACCTGAATTCTTCCCATGGATTGTAGGAGAAATTTCTATGTCCATTTAGTGGATATATACATCTATTGGAAAATATTGTTTGTAGTTGAAAAGGTGTTTTTGATGTGTAGTCAACTGAGTTCCCAGAATCTTTTTGTAATTTGTGTGTATTTTTATCTGTCTATCTATCTATCTATCATCTACCACCTACCTACCTACCTACCTACCTAATCTACCTAATCTACCTTAATTCTTTCCAAGAGAGGAAGAATAAACAGGAGATAAGTGGGAGTAAATGCAGATATACATTCGGCTCTAGAGCTGTGTTAAAATAACACACTACTGTACGTACCCCCAAGCCTGTGCACATGACTAATGACCAGCAAAAATGATAGTTTACCAGCTGTGTTGTACCTAGAGTTTCAAGCCCCTAACCTTAGTAGGTTTGCAGTAAATGATTGTTGTTCCAGAGCTTTGTTCCTGGCAATTAAGGATGCTCCATGCAAAGCTACAATTATGGATACTATATGCTGGCTCTACCATGAGCCATCTATTTAGAAAAATATAAAAATACATAGAAAACACACATGCACTCCTGGGTTTTGTGGTGCCCGGATTTCCCTGGCTTGCTCCCAAGATCTCCCTCCTGTGACGCCCTCCGGGCTCCAGCCCAGCCCGCTCCTCTGGGAGGGCCGAGCGGAGGGCAGGAGGGAGGGCGGAGGGGTTGGGGAGGCAGGGTATCAGCAGCCCTTGTTCTGCTGTTCCTCTTGCCGCAGCTTCCAGCCTAGCGAGTGGAAGTCAGGACTTCTGTGGGAATGGACAGTGTATGGCCCACAATTCTGTAGAAAGTTCATAAAGATAAAAAGTTGCCATATTTCTTTGCTTTCGGATAAGAAAATCCAGCACAACTAACAATTGTGAATGAAAGAGGAGCTTGCCAAGCTAGTCAGGTACAGCAGATGCCTGGGAGGACAGACAGGCCAAGCCTTGAAGATTGAGATCCAGCCTTTTTATCAAAGATCACACAAATTTTGGATTGATATCCAGGGGTTGAGAAACCAAGGTCAAAAATGGAATGGGTAAAGAAAAGAAACTGTTCGTGCGCACCCAGTGCATAGGCACACTGCGAAAACATCATTTTAAAGACAAAGACCTGAGCTTGACTGCCAGCCCCCTTGTCTCTGGCTTTCCCACCCTCATTCTACATTTTCTTGCCACTTACGAGTAAACCATGGACAAGTCAGATTGTCTGGTGGCCTCTGGACTGCTTCAGAATTCACCACCATCTTTCTGTCCTTTCTGTTCCCTCCAGGGAGTAAAGCCTGTCATTTTCCTAATAACTGTTTTCTTTGACTCTCCCAGAAAAGCTGCATTTACGCTTTATGAGGGGCAGGAGTTCACTCTGCATTGCTAGTCGTCCCTCCCTTGTGGCCTGGTGGAGGGACCTCCCCAGCCCTCCCTTCTTGTGGGCATCACTGCTCACCACCAAGCTCCTCAGAAAAGGAGTTTCCACATCCTCTCGTTAGCCTGAGAAATGTCACAGTGATGTTTTCCAAACCACTCTGAAATGACTAACTGGAAGTCTGTCAACTGTCTTCCTTTTCCTCCTCAGGAATCCGATCATGGGACACAAACCTGATTGAATGCAACTTAGACCAAGAACTGAAACTTTTTGTATCTCGACACTCTGCAAGATTCTCTCCTGAGGTCCCAGGTGAGGCTTGGGTTTAGTGTTAAGTAACTTAGAATTAGAAAGGATGGAGAAATAAACCATTGACTGGAAAGCTTTTCCCTGAGCATCAAAAAGACTTTCTCTTATTGCTGAAGGATTCTTTGTATATGTCAGTATTTACTATGTTAGCCAGAAGCCGTATTCGAAGAACGCCAACTCTAGGTTGTCCCTGTGTGGGTTAGTTACATATTTTGTGGATTCTTAATGAGAGGTTTTTAAGTTCTGGGGTAATTTTGTTGTTGTTGTTGTTATCTCTATATACTCTGACTTTAAGGGATTGCAAACTATTTAAATGTTAATTTTACTCAAATGAAGTTATGAATATAAATTAGATGCCTCCAGAATCTCCCAAGCTCCCTCCCTCCCAAGAAAAAAGAAACATTTGCATTTCAAAATGAAATATACATCATCATTTCATCCTTGCGATATCACCCACTTTTCTTAGTGTTGGTAAAAAAAAGTCTGAAATTCCAACTGCTGTTAAAATAGCCTTTCTTTCAGAGATGGAAAAGAATACTACAGAAAAATTAAAGGTAAGAACGCCAAAATTTGCCCTTAATGTGAAGATGCTCCCACTAACCAGCCACCTCGTGGGAGGATGTACCCTCGTCACTGGAAAGGGACCAGGTCAAGGCAGGTCTGCCCAAGTATGGTCTGGAATGTGTGGGGTCTTCGTGCGGGAAAGATTTCCCAGCACGAGTCCAGGTGATTTTCAGAGTATGTTTATTAAAACTAGGGATAGTGAAACAAATGAGGGGCTTCAGATGGAAGAGGCAAGGCCATGGCAACAGGAGTGAACCCAGGTGGAGCTGTCTGGGCCATTTGGAAAGAAAGTCACAGAGGCAGGAGGAGTGGGCCAGCTGGGCAGCGTGGACTCAGGAGACAAATAACAAAGGCAAAAGGAAGGCTCGTGGAGACAGGTTCAAGGGGTTAGCCTAGGATGTGGTGCCACTGCCTGCTGCTCCCCTGGTTGCAAGTCTCCTGAGAACCTTTAGAGCTTGGGAGGAAGAAGGCAAAGATACAACCTGAGCCAAGAAGTGGGGAAAGGCACGGGCGTGTCCTCGGGAGAGCACACACTGGGTTCTTTGTCTTAAAGGTTTTTATCTGTAAAGGTGGGGAATTTTAGGGGACAATCTCAATAGCATATTCATCAGCTTTCTAGGTATGTCCTTTGATATGCTGATGCATCAAAATGAGCATATAGAGGTGTCAGGGTCATTCTCCAGGCAGTTTCACCTTCAAAGGCTGTCACTGGAGAGGGACCTGGACCCAGGCGGGTCTGCCCTGGTGCAGTCTGAAATGTGGAAACCATTTGCTCCTAAGTGTCCTTAGTTAGGGAAGATGAGATCTTGTGATTTATTAGCTGGCTGTAAATTGCTTGGCCATCTGTTTAGCTACCTGTCTCAGTTTCCCCATTCTACTTGCCAAGAAATTTTCCTGTCCTCTTACTGTCCTGCCTCCTCCTGACCTCTAGGCCTGGGGATGTTGTCAGGCTCACCCATCTTGTCTTCCTCTTGTGAACAGTGACCCATATTTCTCCCAGTTGGTCACATTTAGGATGATGAGCAGAGTGGCCAGCCCAGAAAGACTCCAAACCTGGGGTATTTTTCTCCAAAGCTCTGCCGTCGATCCATCATAGATACTATATTGTATTTCATTTCTTGAATATCACTGAAATTTTACGTAAAATAGAGCAGAGAATACTCTTTTCTGTCTACATGATTTTGTTGTATGATTGCTAATTGTACTAACATTGATAAGAAATCAGGAATGGGGTTCAGCCTTTTTTGACTGACCACATCGTATTCACTTGACCTGGTCCATACCAAGGCTGGAAACCACTTGTAAACAGAATGTCACTACCTTCATGAATCACACTTGGCTGCAGCAATATGCTCGTGAAGCGGTCCCAGTTCTTCTCTTTGAGTTCGACATTGGATAAAATCCCGTGTATTTCTAGTTAGCAAACGAATTGTGGCCTTCAAGCATGGACTCGAGTGTGTGTACTAAGAAAAACAGAACGGGAACTGGCTCATTAAAAGTCAAACCTGTTGCAGAGCCATGTGCAGAATCAGCTCTTTGTATTGAGAAAAAGAGAGACTGATGTCAAGACGGTCAGACAGCAAATGATTTGCTGAAGTAAAGGTACAGTATGCGGTTGTCTCTCATTGTTGCTGTGTTGTATTTTTATGTCTTGCGCATCTCTGTAACTTTTAAAACCATCTCACAAAAAAGAAGATAAGGGAAGTACCCTTTTCCAACAAGCGTGTTTCAAAATGTAATCTCAAGCTTTTATCCTTTCTCTGTAGGTTGTTTTGGCTTTCTTGCTATGATGGTTTGTAAGACTGCTTTTTGCGGGGTGAGTTACCAAAGCCTGTGATTCCCATTGTGTTCATGCATAGTTGTGTTGGCTGGATAGAATGACAGCCATGTGTTGCAAAATGAAAGACTGCAAGAGTTGCTAAAGAATTAACTACTTTTAGACCAAAGACCTAGCATTACTCCAATTACTCCAGCGGAGTAGGAAGGTCAAGTCCTCCCCCTCCCCATACCGCTTCAGCCTAATGTACCATCCTCCCTCTTTTTCCTGCTGTCACCTACAATAAAGGCTGATTACCTGCTTGGTGGTATCAGTGCTTCACTAGGCACTGTGTCTAGAGATCGCTTATAAAAGACTTGTGATAACCTCAGAGTCAACTAACAGCTCGTGCAGGCGGCACAATCAGATTTGTCTGCTTGTACTGGTTTTTAAGTATGGCTTTGAGGTTCAGTTTGCCTTCTCCAGCATTGCAGGGGTCATTCAACTAATGAAAGTGTAGTCATCTTGAACAAATATCCTTTAAGCAGGAACCTGGGCTAGGATGCTTTCTCTGTGTAAGGTGAGGGTCGTCTAGTGTGAATAGTAAGGTTGGACGTCCCCCAGTTCTGCAGAATGTGAGCCCTGGGATCATGAAGCCCCGGTACTATGCGACTTTGGCATAGTACCATTCTTGGCCTGGTCACCCTCTCTGAACGCTGTCACAGCGTTGCCTTCCCCCAAGATCCTTCCGCAGACAGCTGCCATGTGCCCAAAGTGGGCCTCTGCTGGGTTGCCCTGAGGTAAAGCCATTCCTGGCCACATCTAATAGGTGCGGCTCCAGCGAGACCCCTTATCTGGGAAGAAAGCGTTGCGTTCTCTCACCAACCTCTTCAGGCTTTCGCTTAGGTGAATGTTGAACAATTGCATCTTTTCAAATCAGAGTAACAGTCTTATGTTCCCTTATATTTATGAATTCAAATACTATCCTAAAGTTATTTGTATAGTATAGCCTTTTTTGGTACTTTAATCATGTTGGATGAAAATCGTTTTTTGTAAGTCCCGCCACAAGAGTAGATGTAGGCTTACCATGCTTCTTTCTCCATTCCTGTTTGCTTCTTTCCCTAATTGCACTTTAGACCTGTCTGCCTGTAAGGAGAGGAGGATGTCTCCTAGGGGCTACAGGAAGTGCTCCCTGATTATCAGTATTAGACAGACATCGTTTCAAAACAACAAATACATGCATATGAACCACTCCCTAGACAGGGGATACCAGGGGGAAATTAATTTTAGTTTTCTTTTTTTCCCATCATTATGTCACTTCTGCCTATTAAAATAATTTAAAGATTTTGAGAATCCAGATCCCTACCAGCAACTGAGCATAATGATTAAGAGTGTGGATTCTGGCCCTCGCTGGTGTAGCTCAGTTGGTTGGCGTGGTCCTGCAAAGTAAAAGGTCACTGGTTCAATTCTCAGTCATGGCACATGCCTGGGTTATGGGTTCAGTCCCTCCCTGGTTGAGGTGCATATGAGAGGCAACTGGTCGATGTTTCTCACATCAATGTTTTTCTCCCTCTCTTTCTGCTTCCCTTCTCTTCTCCCTAAAAATAAATAAAATCTTAATTTAAAAAAGCATAGATTCTGGATCCTAGCTCTGACAGTTATTTGCTATAGGATCTTGGATAAGTCACTCAACCATTTTATGCCTCAGTTTATAAAACTGGGACAATCACTTCCCCCTCATTGAATTTTCATGAGGATCAAATGAATTAATGCATGTAAAGCTCTTGAAACAGCCCTTGTCACTTGGAAAAACAATAAATGTAAGCTAGTGTTAAAATTGCCTCCCTTGCGGAAAACTTATTTGACTTGTATATTTGGTGATTATTATCTATGGGAAATACTGGCTTTAGATATTGGCTTACTTCCTTTTTGTAATGATACTAAAATTTGTATTAAAGATGTTTCTCAGAAACAACTGCCTCCAGCATTACGAGAAGGAACATAGCTGCTGATTATGTGTAGGGGGCAGCAGCATTCCATGGCTGCGTTAGGAAGGCCCTTTGGGTGTGAGAGCAGAAAGGAGGCACTACACTGAGATGCTGGCATAGCAGAACCGAGGGCAGGGCTGAAGGCCATTTGCAAAATGGTCCTGTTAGTGCTCATTGAAGGATGCTGATGTAGGTGAGGGTGCCAGTCTGCTTTCTCATCGTGATAATCTTTTCATCTCTAGGGAAGGAAACTATATTTATTTACCTTTCTAGGTTCTGTTAGCTGGTCTAGTAATGAAATTGACTTAAAACAGATTAACAGGAGGAAAACATATTTAACCTCGCAAAGACAATGAGATCCAAGGAAAGGCAGGCTGGGCAGTTGAGGGTTTGGTGCCCCCCTGAACTAAGGAATATAATAGAGACCTGGAGCTTCAAAGGGGAGGAGGGTAATTTACAAGACAATAAGAAAAGCAGATGTTTGGTAATTATATGTTTGCCTTGTGGTACAGGTAGATCATTCATGTAAAAGTTATCTTAGTTAATAGCTCTTTTTTTGAACCAGGCCCCCTAATTAAATTCTCCTAGGTAATTAAGGGAGAAGTAAAAGTTTTTCTACAGTCTGCTGGCTCTTGCCTTCGGCTCAAAAAAATCCACATGCCAAAGTGGCATATTTTGGGGTTACATATTCTGTTCCCCTTCATGGGGCAGCTTCTTCCACTCCATTCTACCACGCAGTGGTTTCTTCTGCTCTCTCCAATCAGCAAGTGACTGTAGACTTCGCCAGTTTTAAGACATTGAGATTTCTTGTGGTTTATTTTCTTAGTCAACTGAATAAATAGTAAGACCTTGGCGTATTTACATTTTGTCACTAGTTTTGTAACTCCTACATCACATTCACACAAACCTTCATACAATGTGATTGATTTTGTAATGTATATATGGGTGGTTCTGTTTAAGAGCCCAGGCCTTTTCTTTAGAAGATAAACAAACCACAGCTGAGCATGTCAGATTTGTGCGGAATGACTGCTAAAAATAACTGGCCTGCAGATTGGTTTTTGATGGAGAATTAAAATCAAGACCCTTGAATTTAAGTCATGCGAATCCTCTACTCCCTTTGACATTAATGAGGCAAGGTTTTATAATATTTGCCAGTAGAGTGATAAGAAAATGCAAAAACGCCTTTAGCAAAGGTCTAAGAATATTTTCAGTCGTCTCCTTTCTCTGTCTAGACTTGTATGTTTAGTCTGTCGTTGTACAGAATTATAGCCTAATTGTATGTGCCTAGAATGCATCAACAGCTCTATGACAGGGAGTAATGAATGTGTTTTCAGCCCAGCTCCCAACCTTTAAACAATAAAGCACACAAATACATGTTCAGTTGCATTCAGGAGGCTGACTTAACCCTCAAGGAACCCAAGATTTCAGAAGGAACTGTATCTTCCTGTCTTCTCTCTCAGGTGCGCACGTTCAGGTACAAGGTACTCGTCCGCATGCCAACATGGCTTGGCCCACCTTTTCTCACTGCATCGCCATCTCACTGCATCTGAGGTCATTCGAAGAAAATGACAAATAGCCTTATTTTTGTCGAAGTAACCAGACCTCTGTTTAACATCCATTGAGGCCAATGCCGCCGGTCTGGGAAGGAGACTCCCGTTTTAATGCAAATCACTCGCCTTTCTTCCACTTGCCCTCTGCCCTCAGCCTTCGCAGCCCGTGGGTTGCAGTTGGTGGGGTACTCAGCGGCCCCTCCCGCCCCAGTGCTCCCATTCACTGGAGCGGTCCACTGTCTGGTTGCCTCCGTCCGAATTCCTTTGAACCGATGAAAGGGCCAAATTTTCCAAAGAGAAGAACTGGAATCTACAGTGTATGCAATACAAGGCGTAATTCCTGCAAGGTTTACATTTTGCACAACTTTGAAACATGGGGATTCTTTATATCCATAGAGCTCCACACACTAACGTATTTTTGCAGGTGTGGCCACTGAAAAGGAATTATGTGGTGCTTCATTGCCACTCAGGCACCTTCCTTCCTTGGGGTTGTTAATAGTTCATTCAGAGCACCCTAGAAATACCAGTTCCTCTCACTTTTTTTTTTTTTGGAGTGAAAAAGGATGTTTTACTCTATCGACTGTAATGGCTCCCGAGCGGTTCCTAATGGGCACTGTGGAACCACTAAGCACAGACACGCATAGGCAGGAAGGTGGCAGAAAATTGTTTGCTTGGGCCCAATAGCCATTTGGGGAAATGTCAGTAACCCGCCATTAAATCCTAAGTGCATTCCAGAACAACTTCTGACACTGCCAGCCAAGGACAGCTTTTGTCTCCGTTGCAAAGACTGAAGAGAGCCCATGGTTTCTGCTAGTAGAGTTTTTGTTGTTTGTTTGTTTTTTAAGCCCTTAATATCGGCAAACCACCAAGCAACTACAGTCCCTTTGCTCTTTGCTGCCTGCTCTTACAGCTTTCTCTCTGGGACATTTTGTTCAGCATTTATGAAAGCATGCTAGAAAGAATGGTGGAAGATGAGGAATAAAGCATAAACTAACAGATTTCTTTTTAAAAATGTCAAGTACTATTTTTGAGTGCTTATTAATAAGCAAGGAAGTATAAAGGGTTAGATAGAAGAATAAGGTGTCCCCGCTGTTTATAATTTAGTTGGAAAAATGTTATTCACAGCTTTAAAAAACACTATTACAAAGAGTGTTTTTCTTAATTTACAAACTGGTGAGAGAAAGAGGGAGAGAGAGAGAGAGGTTTACTCAGATTCCTAAAGAAAAGAAGGGGTGAGAATGGAGAATACAACAAGCATTTCATTTTGATTGTTCAACCACAGATTTAGTGGCAGCGACAAAGGTTACCCAGGTACCAGCACCCCCACCCCCAGCCGCAGCCCAGGACTAATTAAATGCTACCCCGGCAACCATCAAGTATCCCCCCAAACGTCATACTCGAGGGCTCATGCCTTTGTTTTCTCTGCTGTGGCCTAAGGGTAATTTCTATTGCCTGGGAAGTCAGATTTCCTTGGTCATAGAGAAGTGTGAGAAAGAAAGTGCCCCTGGGGAAGGACACTTAAAAATGACCACAGGGATGGGAAATGAACATAAACACAAGCAAAAATAATGTTATTTTAATGAACTATTCCTTCCTATGTTCAAGAACTGCCTCTACTCAGGACTAGTGAGAAAACTGCTTATAGCAAATGCCACAAAAGAGTCAATGCATGATTTAAAAATAAAATTATCTAATGAAAAAAGAACAAAAAAAGCCTAGGGAAGATAGTGTTCTATTGGATGTGACCCCTGTCTGCAGCTGTATCACACCCCATTTTAGGGACTCAAACTGAGTTTGTCTCTGAAAATTGCCTTGTGGGTTTAATCGTCTGAGGGGTTAAGGTAAACGCGAACATCCCTAGGACTGTCTTGGTTTGGAAAGTCCTTAAACCTGCCCTTTGCAGGCCCTTTCATAACCAAACAAGTTTCATTGGAGGCTGTGAGTAAAGGAGCCACTGTTGAGCATTTTGGACCAAATTCACAGATTTCCTTGTTTGCATCTCACAGGAATGGTCTGGGAAAGAACAGCTGGTGCCCTGAGGCAGCATGCACATTTCTAGCGCACCTGCCCCAAGGATACTACTCCATATGCAGGGTGCGTTTGGGTCCCTGAAATGTCAGTCAATGGAACTGTCACATTTGGGGAAGTTCACTCGATAGAACTAAAACTGGAGGGAATAAATTCTGCAACCCAGGCCAACAGTGCCGTAGGTGCATGCAGCGCTCCTGAGTCATTTTGAGCAGTTGTTCTTTGCCTTCTAAACTCTTACCCAGAAGTTTTGATGTTCGTGAAAGACCTGCAGAACAGATGGGGGTGGGGGGAGAAACACAGAGGGAGGAAGGCAGGGGCAGGAGAGAGTAGAAGGATAAGGAGGAAAAAAGAAGGGATACCTTATCTTCTAATCCATTTGGTAGGAGATAATCTTTTCACGGTATATGGTATATCTTTTTAGAACGTGCCCTGTTATCAGCCCCAATCTGTCATAAAATATTTATGTAGTAGTTCCTGTAGCAAGCAGCAGTTCCAGTTCCTAGCTCTGCAGGCCATTGGAAGATGATACAGAAGTAATCCTGGCCTGAGAGTTGTTTACAGCTGAGCATGGAAATAAAGAGAGCAGAACAAGTTAGTGTATAATATGTGTTGCATGAGAATTTTGTGGGAGGATACTTCTGTGAGTTCTGTTTGTTCAGGATGTTTAAAAGATGCACATGCATAAAAAATATTTGCTAAAATCATATTATCTACACAAATTAAACAGAAATACAACAAATCTAATGCACTGGATTCTCTTTGTGACCAAGAAATTTTGGATCCAAACAGAATTAATTATTCTCTAGTTTGGAGCTGCATTTTAAATTAAACTCTTTAATTATGAAAAGACTGAATTGCTATTTTTAAGGATTCGTCCCCTTTGAAAGCATGGGAGAACACGACTGCTGAAATGAATGCATAGGCTCGATTTCAAAATTGTCTTCATCTTTGAGTGCTGGAACATTGTCCATTGGCAGACTCGGAAGGCACTTGGAGAAATTGTGAAAGGGACAGGTTATATGGAAATAAATCTGAAGTAATTGGTTCACTGCCTCAAGGTTAGACTGGACACTTGGAGAGCTCTGATTCAGCTGTTCCTGTATCAGGGGAAGTAGGGAGGGGACTTGCAGTGTGAGCTGCTTCCCAGGACCACCCTCCCCTCTCCGGAGTTCTGGAAGCCCGGCCCAGTGCAGCCGCTCTGGGGCCACCGGAGGCTGTTCTGGCCCATGTGGCCCCTGGAAAAGTTGCTGTGAGGCCTCTTGTCTTCTGCAGAATAAAGGGCTTAGACTAGATCAGTGTACCTGAAACGCCGTTTTGCCAGCTCTTAGTTCTGTAAAACATTAATAGACAGTCAGTGGGAAAGAATTCCATTGTGAAATAAATCTAGTAATGAAAGCATACTAGATCTTACTCTTTGGGGAGTCATAAGGTAAGCAACTGCATACAAATAAACTTGTTTAATTTTGTATAACCATAAATTTTCTTAACTTACTCGACAAGGCACTTCTACCACCGCTTTCTCCCGGGGATCTGGGTTTCTCTGGAACACCATTTGGAAAAGGATGGACTAAATGACTCTCGAATCTCTTCCAGGGTCTTGTACAGGGTGGGGCCAAAGTAAGCTTACAGTTGTGAGTATGCAAAAGACAGTTTCTTCTGTTAGTATTATTAATTATTGTATCATTTTCCATATGAACATGAATTTTTACTAAAATGCCTCATCCCTGACACAGAGAAGGAAACTTGTCCTATTTGCTGTTTAGCTTAAAATGTTTTTCATCCCGGTTTTAAAATACCAATGAAAGGATTTAATTTAGAAAATCGGCCTGTTCCATCTGATAGGATTATTAATTTTAGGGAAATATGCACAGCTTTATGACAGTCAGGCTGATTTCCTCGTTTGGGAATTCTTGGCCCTCAGCCTTTTCCTTCTGTCTTTACCTTGCAGATTAACCAAACCAGACAAAATTTAATGGTGATTGCACAATGCCAAACACCTGCATGGAAAGTATTTGTAAAGTCAAACTCCTAAGTGTTTTATCTACATAATGCCAAACAGGAAATAGCTGCATTTCCCCCCCATTATAATTAGAATTTCCACATTGATGTTTGGTACTGCATTGAGCCTCAGATTAGCTACGTAGTCACAGACCTTTAGGAAGAGGCTGAAAATTAAATTTCATGAGTTCTGGGGATTATGTCTAGGTTGACTGTGGTAAATATGCCAGGTATAGCATTTGTTATGGCTAATTGAGAATGGCCTGCATTTTAATAAGCATGATCAGTTATGCATATCCAGTCATGTGAACCCTCAATTAGTACAACATAGTATAACAAGTCAGAACATGCAGACACGAACGCCCTCGGGGAGCAATGCTCAAGTCATATTGTTACTGACAGTGTACAACTCGCATGAAGGTAATCATTATCAGAAAGTCATGATTATCCATAAGGAAAAGTGATTTTTATGTTAATACGTCACGATTGTTGGTATCTAATACCTTTAACAATTTCGGTTTGTCCTGTTCCCCTAATTTGATCATGTTTGCAAACAATGTTTAATTCACTCACTAAAACCTACATGTAATACTGTTTTTACATCAAACCTTACATTGTGTTCAAAAAACCCAAATGAAATAATCAATGTACAATAACAACGTAAATGGTACTATCTCTATGGATGAGAAGTATGGTGGTCTTGCTAATCAAATATTCTAGTTAACAGAGAGTTGCCAATAATTCCTTGTGGGATTATTTTTTGAAACTTTAGAATTCAATGTTATAGTCCTTTCTTTTATGTAAATACCTCAAATTTATCTAGCATTGACTTAGAATTACTAAACCAAACTTATATGTTAGCTCAGGATATATTTAAACTACTTATAGAAAACATGCACTTAGAAATCTATGATTCCTTCTTCCTCCCAAATAGAGTGATATTTTCAAAGGGAGTTTTTAAAAAGGAGGCATTGCATTCCTTGGATGAACATTGGCATTTTATAGAAGCACAGGCCATGACAGATGAACTCACACAGGAGAACACATTTTGCTACCTTCTTGGAACCCAAACGCAGAACAATCTAATTTAGTCTTTTTTGGAGGATTCAGGAGGAGAGTCCCCGTGCCTCAGGTCCTCATTACGAAGGCTAGTGGTAAACCACACTGTTAGAAAGGGGGCTTGCTGGTTAGAAAAAAGTGATTTCTTATTACTGAAACATTAATGAGCAAACCTTTTACATTGGGTTGGCCAAATGGCCATCTATTTTTAATATGATTGTTATTTTTATCTAGAACAGTGGATATCCTGCACTATTATACTGCTTTTGAAAATGAGTCATTCATTCTAGATATTGCAAAAGAACTCAGGAATGCTATAGAGAAAGAAGGAGAGTATGGAGAAAGTAAAAATGGCAATTTTCTGATAACTTTGAAAAGAGATCTCAAGAGTTTCCCAAATACACATTAGCCCACTTAATTGTCCTGTTGCATATACAACTAGTACACTGCGCTCTAAGCCCCAACCATTTTTCCTTTCTACTTTCTGTATCTCCTGCACTTTTAAAAATATATAATTGTTTTTTTCCATGCATTGTCTTAGTTCCTAATGAGCTAATAAACACAAAACCCACCCAAGTGATAAAATAGATGAGAATTGGCATTATTTTTAAAGATGTATTGTCTGTACTTTAAGATTGTCCAGAATAGCTATGCATCCGGGGAATAGACAGGTTGTATGGCTAAAACTGTGTAGACATTTACTTGCACATGTGTAATTATATGTGTGATTTATATTTTATATTATTGACTTCCTTAACATCTTCCCTTTCAAAGAAGCACTAGAACATCCAAGTAAATGTCTGGTGATGAAAACGGGCGTTTTATATGGATGTACCTCCTTTCCTTCCATTGTTTTCTCATCTGTATTACTCATGCCTTTGCTCCTTCTAATGTCATCTATTTCCCTTCTGTTTCTTTTTTCTTCTTTCCCCTTTTTCCTAATATGCCCTCTCTACTCTGTTCAATCATAGCCTTCTTTTCTGCCAATAATGCTGATTTGGGTTATTTAATGCTCTCGGTGTCTGCTTTTTAAAGAAGCATTACATTATGTATAGTTATGCATATTATACTGTGTCTTAGTTTTGCTTTATTGTTTTATACATAGAACAGAGACCATTTGGAACCTTTGTTATAACATTCAAGCATATAAATATAAGTGAAATATTTTGGCAGATTAACTCATTTCACAGTCGCCCAGAAATATGATTCCATCATCAGATAGAAATTTCTGTTACTAGAATCCTTTAGCCAGCAAATGGATTTTCTATGCTTGGGAAACAGCCTCATCAAAAATATGAAAATAGTTGCCTCTGCCCCCCGCCAAAGGTTCCAACTTACAATTTAAAAAGATGGAAAAGAAAAACCAACCAAACAAACAAAAAATATACTTCGAAGGAGAAAAATCGAGACCAAAGGAAGAGCTTGAATCATAGGACTAGATTCTTTCAATCTTTCAGGATTCTAACTTCTCAGGAATGGCTTTCTCCCAATTGCAACTGAATGATAAGGGGGGAAAAATGCAATCGTTCTTAACCATTAGAACTCAGGAGGCCTTAGGCTCATGTCCCTTGGGAAAGAGTCTTAGAACAGTGCCTGGCTCACAGCACCAGTACACATATGACAATGAATGATGAGATGTTATGGGTTTGAGAAAGTATAATTAGCTCTTCGATTGAAAAATAAGATGCATAAGAACTCTGAAAATTTGTGATGATTATGTTGCAAACAATTTTTTTATTTCATTTTTTTTTAAACTTTGGAGTGTGGCAAAATGTTTCTTTACAAACTATCAACTACCTTCAGAGGCTTGGCAACCTAGAAATTCTGTCCAAGAGCCAGTGTATTGAGAAGCAGTGAGCAGAACCCTGGGGGGGTGAGGGTGGAGGTAGAAAATCTATGCTCTCATCCCTGTTCTACTGCTAAGTAGACTTGTGTTACTGTGGACAAATGATTTATCATTTATGAGCTATAGTTTTATTATCTCTAAGGTTCCTTTTATATTTAATATTCTGTGATACAATATCAACCCATAGTGGCAAAAGTCATTCTGGTATTTTTTTTTAAATGGGGCTTTCATGCAAAGTTGAGAAGCATAACTAATGTGCAAAGCCAAGATGAATTATCTATGTAAGATTTTTTGGAATTTTTAGCATAAAATTACTTGCTTGGCTGAACAGTGAATTAAAACATGTACACTCAATCTACTTACTAAACAAATATGTATCGCTTGTCTTATGGGATCTGCTACTGTGTCAAATACTGAGGTTAACAATGATAAGCAAAATAAATAATCTACAGTCCATATATGGTCTTCTATGGAGTGCTCAGTCAAGGTAAGGAGGCAGACATTAATCAAATTGTCATGCAACTATGTTTCACAATCTGCTAAGTACTAGGGAAGAGCGTATGGAGGTATATAAGGATATAAAGGAGGAAACTAACCAATAAGAGGAAAAGTGAGAGAACTTTAGAGCTGAGATTTGTGACAAAAGCTTTTTATTTTATATTTAAAACATTGGACACTGTATGTTTTCTTTTTAATGCAACAGTAGCAATTTAGCCTCATTTTATAGGTTCTAGACTATACAGATGTTGCTTGACTTTCACAGGGATCAATGTGAGGAAACAGTAGCATACTTCTTAGGAAACAGGAACAATGAAATAGACATGATTTAAAAATATCTCTATGGAGCTATTATCATTCTTGTAAGGATTCCACTATTTTGCTCTGAGTTAAGAATGAAAGTAACAGAGAACTATCTGAATTTCCATTGGCCTCTTAAAGACATGGGATTAATTACAAATTTGCTGGGCTACAACAATCACAGTTGTTTTGGATTGTAACTTAACTCTGGTTTCTGAGTGGCCCTGGAACATGCTCTATGTACATGGTGCTTAGAGATTCAGTTCCTTCTCCCCAGCATCTCCCTGTGTCTGCTTCAGAGATGTTCACCTCGTAATAGTCAAAGCTCTGGTAGGCTAATCATCTCTTACAGATGTTGTCTTTTTTTTTTTTAGACAGTTTACAAGTAGCCTTTTTTTTTTTTTTTTTTTTTGATCCTCACCCGAGGATATGTTTTCATTGATTTTAGAGAAAGGGGAAGGATGGGGGGTGAGGGGAGAGAGAAAGAGAAACATTGATTGGTTGCCTCCCTGACTGGGAATTAAACCCACAACCTTTTTGGTGTACAGGATGACACTTCAATCAACTGAGGCCCCCGGGCAGGGCTATAAGCAGCTTTTTTGCATCACATCTCTCATCACTTGCCATTTGCCATTTACCTTCTTGTTTAAATGTCTACTCCTCCTCTTCCCCGGCAATTGATATCTCTTGGCTTGACTTGGTGATGTATCTAAAAATCTCAACTTCTGTACAGAAAAATACTTTATTTTTGGAGGATATGACTGAAGCAGATAGCCCATGTATTAGCTGAAACCTCTGCCTTTTAGTGGAAAAAATAAAACCAATTACATCTAATACAAAACTGACTTTCTTGTTCTATATCAAATTTTATGTAAAGGTGCTAAAAACTTAGTTGCATGCAGATGAAATTTCTTGGTCAATCGCTCACTCCCAAATCTTGGCTACTCTCCTGATTCTCATCTGAAATTAAAATATATTGTAAAGAAATGTGGAGATATGAGCACTTCTCATTAATTTTTTTCCTGAAATGTTCTGAACACTTTCAGTCTGCAGACCTTGGTCTTTTTTCAAGTAGCAAAGTTCTTTTCCATATATGTCCTTTTCTTGTTTCTATTCTTATGGCTCTGATTTCAGCCTTAAAAATATGTGTAATTCTTATGCTCAAACTTGTTTTATATTCATCCTCTGCCTCATCATGTTCTCTCCGATGTTTTCCCTGTGTTCTGGGCGAGTCCCGCACATTCGTCCTGTCTGTCACTGTACTCTGCAGCATCGGTTCTGGTCCTCACTGCCTTGGATGCAGATTTAAATACTACTGTTGCATTTTGTCTTCCCTGGAATTCTTTTAAAATTTTTTTTATCAAATTTATTGCGGTGACATTGGTTAATAAAATTATATAGGTTCCATGAGGTGTACAATTCTATAATCTGTAATTGTATTATGTGTTCACCACCCCAAGTCAAGTCTCCTTCCATCACCATTTATCCCATCTTTACCCTCCTCTACCTTCCCTTGTCCTCCTTTGCCTCTGGAAATCACCATACTGTTGTCTGTGTCTATCAGGGTTTTTTAAATTTTTTATTTTTGCTTAATTCCTTCACCTTTTTTACCCAGCCCCTCCCTTCTGACAGCTGTCAGTCTCTTGAGTCTGTTTTTATTTTGTTTTTAGTTTATTTTACTCATTAGATTCCATATATGAGTGAAATCATGGTACTTGCCTTTCTCTGACTGGCTTCTTTCACTTAGCAAAATGCTCCCCAGGTCTCTCCATACTGTTGCAAAGGGTAAGTTACCCTTCTGAAATTCTTTTGCTGATTCCACTGGCTTTTTTTTAAGTCTTTGCTTGTAATTCAGCCCCTTCTATATTGCTCTCTGTCATTTCATAGAGACCATGTCTACCACCCTTTGTAGATACCAAGTATCATTTTCTACGATTTTTTTTTTTAATTTCCTATGAAAAGTCATTTTTAAAGAAAGGTTTTCGACCAAGTCTCAAGACAGTGTTCATTTTTCCTTGTGCTGAAAAATCTTTTCAAAGGTCCCCTTTTTTTGTTTATTTTCTCCTTCTTACACAAGGAGAGGTCTCTCCAGGCTCAACATTTGCTAACAGGTTGAAGAGACTCCTTAGTGCCTTTCCCAGCTCATGTGGATGCTGGCACTTCTCCGCTTTCCTAGCGAAAACCGGGAAGTCAGACTCAGGTTCCTGTCCCCCAGCCTGAGTCCATGGTCCGGCAGGCATTCACCTGGCATGGGATGCTGTCTGAGTTTCTGCCTCTGAGAGAGAATTCAGTGGGACCTGTAGTTCTTCACACCAATAAGATGTGAGAAAGACCATACACCAGCCTTTCCTCTTCTCTGGGTTCTTCCTTTCTTCTTCCACTTACCAGTCCTTTTCCTGAGAAGCCAGTCAGCTCAGGCTGTAAGGCAGGATTAAGATTTTTCTCCACCGCCAGCCTCTGCTGGGTTCTGAAGGTGAAGCGCTGGAGCAGGGGTGGCAGGCGGTGGGAGCCAAGTGTCAGTTACCGGCAAGGAAGGACTGACATCATTGCATCCTAGACTTCGGGGCAGATTTTTGAAGAGCGAGGCAAAACCATTCCAGCTTCTTTAAGTCTGGCAGAATGGTGAAGGGTGGGGACTCAAAAGTAGGGTACCCAGGTTCAAATATAAGCTTTATTCACCTCACACTTAAGTCCTCTGTGCCTCCGAGGTTTCCTCATCTATAAACCTACGTGGCTGTGGGACATACAGAGCATTGCACGGGTGGCTGGAACATGCTAAGTGCTCTGTGAGTGTTGGCTGTTGTTACTACATGTGCGGTCTGAGGTGGAGCACATTTTTCAAGTGTTCAACAATGCAGTTCCCTGTGCCGTTCCCTGTGGTGCAGTTCTTCCTCCCCCTGCTGAACCCCTTTACCTTCCGCTTTTCAGCATGTGACCATCTCTTTACTTTAAATCGCCAAGGTCAGTTTTTCTGGTTTTGCGTATTTTTATGACTATTTCAGAAATTTGTAAATGTGAATAAGGATATATTAGGCTGTTCTGCTGCCCTATCAACCCACCAGCTTCCTAATTCCAACTCAAAGTGCTAATTGAATGTCAGCTTTATTTGTGACAATCTGTAATACTTAAAGAATGTAGTGCCATTTTGGCATCTTGGATACACTTTCAGAATCATATATTTAAGAGAGAATCACACATGTCATTTGAAAAACACAAATTCTCTGGTTAACTTTATTGGTTTCATGCTAAACAGCATACCATTCTTATTGTAAGTAATGTGCAGGTATTTTGTACTATGAACCAATAGTTTACCAGGTACATTAATTATCTTTTTGAAAAAAGATTTTTAGATAAAAGTGCTTTTTTTTAAAAAAAGAAAACTTTTGTTAATGATTAATATTTTTAATGTACTGTTCAAGGAAATGAATGAGAAGTGTTAGCCAAGCAGGAAGAGCTGATTCATTTTGTTGTAATCTTCAAATGACCTGTAACTGTTGCTACTCTAGAAGATCTACACCGTTACTCAACAATAATTTGTCCAGACTCGGTTTCTTTATAGCATTGTAGGGTTGTGTTTTGTACTTGAAGTTCCATTTCTCTTTATCTAATCAGAACTTTACACATTTCAAAAGTTTATATAAATCCCTCTCTTCTTTAGGGGTTTGCAAACAATCCCTTCCCCAACTCCTAGCTTCTGCTAAAGGAAGTGCCACTTTCATTCTTATTGTCACTGGGTAAAAACCTTATGAATTATAGCTTTGTTTTTTACCTTTAGTGTCTGCATGTGTGTGAGAATTTTATGTGTGTATACATGGTTTTTTTGTGACACTGCAGTTTGATTTGGTTGAATAAGAAAAATGCAGTTTTATTTAAATAGTCATTGGGGATATAAAGTTTGCATCAGAAAATCAAGCCCGAATCCAGTGCTTTGATTTCAGCTTCTTTTGGGATCGTCACAGCAAGACTGCGCCACTGCTTTAGTGGGTCTGATTGTCCTCCCAGGGAGTGCCCGGGGGAGGGGCTTGCTGCACCACACAGCCACTTCCCTTAGCCTGCATATTAAGCCTGTAATTACAGCGGAGGTTACGTTTGTCCCTGGCTTCTGTGGAATGATGTCATTGCATGTCAAACAGGGGATTAGCACAAAGAGAGAAATCCTACTGGCATTTTAATTTTCATTAAGAAGAATTTGGTTTTACTTCATTTTCTTAGCAGGAACTGTTGTCTTACTTCATAGGAGAAAGTTTTAAAAAGAAAAAAGAAGATAAACTTGAGAACGTAGAAGCAGACATGCGCTGACCGCATGAATGGAAATGTGCCCGGTAGCACCATTCCATCAATTAGTGAAAGAGCCTGGGACACAAAGCATGCCTGGGAAATCTGCTCCTTTTCTTACAAAAGCAGAATATCATTCTTCTCAGAGCCCACAATGCCTGGCCCCTGCTGCAGAGAGTATCCCTGAGAACGGAAAACAGAGACTATGGTCACTGCTGGGGAAAAGGGTCCATCCACCTCTGAAACCATTTCTTTTTCATGGTGGCATTGATGGAGTATGTCTTAATGTCTTATTCCTCACTTCTCAGGGGAAAGCTCTCAGGTCCCTTCGCATATGAAAATAGTAATGATAACAATAATACACCAGGGAGAAAGAGAGGCCTGATGGTGAAGATGCTTCGAGCTCAGAGCTGAGTTGATGGGAGAACATAATTTTTATCAATCATTTCCAACTTGTCTAACACAAATAAAGAGGAAGAATGTCATACTCAGACATGAGGAAAAGGAATCCTGTCCTCCTTTGGAGCAATCTACCAGTACCTCTGCCTCAAAAGCTGGGTTTAAAAACTAGCTCTAGTGTTTAGTTAGCTCTGTGGCCTTGGGCCCCTGAATCGCCCTGAGCCTCAGTTTGTTTATCTGTATAGTGGGTTTAACTGGCAACGGTGCCCACAGCTCATAGGTAGTGCCTGGTACCTATTGTTGTTTTTATCTCCAAAAATACTAGCAGAAAACAGGCTACCATTCTGAAGGGACCTTATTATTTCAGTGAGTAAAAGTGGCAACCTCCTCTTTTCCCTTTTTCTCTCCCATTTCTGTCATTGTCTTGCAGACATAGGTAAGGCAACTGACTCTGGCCAGTCTAGATATTCTCCCTGGGGAATGGTCCTCAAAGCTACAAGATCCAGGGTCCCTGGATTAGTCAGGCTCTGGAATTTCAGTCTTTTACAATTTTGCCAGGGAATTAGAAGAATTTTTTTTTAAGTCCCCACAGATTTTTTTTTTTTTTTGGTAGATTTTCAAACCCTTATAACCTTTCTCAGTTCTCTCTGTTTGAACACCAGAATTTTCTTAGCATCTAGTTTCTTTGGAACGGGGTTGGCCTGTGAAGAAGGATGGATCCGATCCAAAACCAGTCCTCTTGCCAGGCGATAAATTTCCATCCAGGTTGCCCTGGGGCCTTTTCATTTTCATTTTTATTCTGCCTTGAAAGGTAGGTGGTGAGCTATTTCTCTTTCTTCATCTGAATTTTCAGGTCCAGTTTCCTAGCCTATTGTTGCGTAGTAGAAGGATATTTAGAAATTTGACACCAAATCACACTAGGTTTTGAGGTATAGCGTAACTGAATTTGACCAAAAGTCTTCAGTTGTCGTTCAAGGTCAATGTGTTCTGTTGTCTGGTTCGAAGGAAACCTGGATGGATCAAGCTCTGTGTGAGTGTGCTAGAAAGGACTAGGCCATCCGAAACACCTGTGCTGTTGCCTTCCAGGGGAATGAGGAGGAGGGGGAAGGCACTAACTTGGGTGAGCACCTGCCTGCTGTGTCAAGTGCCAGTTACTGCACTAGACGTATCTGCGCACACGCGCTCTCTCTCAGTTTCCCACATTCTCTCCGGAATTTATGAGACATTGTCATCGTTTCCTTCACACCCACCTCCAGCACTTCCCAGATTACCTGCAACCCAGGACAGCTCTCTTAACACAAATGACCTGAATGTGGATAGAATTTACAGGAAACACTACAAACAGGAAATCAGCAATTATTTTGGGAAGCTGAAAGTGCTGTCTGGTAGACAGCCCTATGCGCTTTCCCCAGATGGCTGAGTCATCCACGGCTCATCCTCACCTATGGGTTTGTTTCTCTGAAATAATTGTAATATCTGTTCTCTACCAACCCGCGCCAAGACCTCATAGATTGGGTGGTAGGAAAAGGGAGCCGTTCTCATTGGCTTTTCATTGGGGGACATAATTGTTTCACTCCTACCCGCTGTCAGATCCTGCCTCAGGTCAGAGCTGGGCTCATTTTTTGTTCTCTCTACTTAATTGTTCTTGAGTATGTTTTTATCTCCAAAAATATTCACCTCCAATTAGAGTATGTTCTTGAGTTGTTTTAATTTTCCCCTGATTATAAACCGCAAACTTTTCAATTGTCTACTGAGTCCAAGTCACTCTGCAAGGAAAATGTTGTTCAGAGGTTGCTAAGATGAGTGAACACTATGAGGATCTTCTTTTTTAGGGGGGGAATGGGCAAGGACAATAAAAAAATTTATTTCATTAAAACATTTATGAACTCAGTTTTGAGTGTTTTGTATTTGGTCGTTACAAGTTGTAGAGAGAGTCAAATTCCGCATCTTCCACCCAGTGGACTGTGCGCCGGTTCCGGAAGGTTGTGCTTGTGGCACACAGATCAGCAGGGTTATTGGAGTGATTGACATTTTTGTTTACATCAGAACTCTCAAGAGCTGAGTAATAATTCACAACACCATAAGTCAGTTCAGTTCATTCATTAGGGTGGCTTTTTACAAAGCAGCTATTCCATTTATCTTTCTAGGGGTGTCGGACCATTCAGTGATAGATGTTGTAGCTCGGCTGTTGACCTCCATGAATATGAGTGAAATCAATGACCTCTTGGCCCTGTTGCTATACCTAGTTGATCATCTTGACAGCCTGTTTGTGTAGAGCCTTTGAGTGGATTGTATTTCCTAGATCAGTTTACTAGGGGCATGAAGGCAAAAAATGTGTTTCACCTCTGTCGCTTTATGTGAGCCACACACTAAAGCACATTTTCCAGTTGCATTACATGAAAACCTTCTGATCTTTAACTGGTTACGCCCATCGTCAGCCAAATTATGTGGCAGCAGCCTCCCTGAACTTACCTGGCCAAATCAAGCCTCTGTTGATTTTAACTGATCTGCAACTTAGAGCATGTTAGTGTGTAGGAAAACCTGTGGTTTGAAGATGTTTCTTTCTTTAAAAACAATGCCTTTTGTAAAAATAAATTCATTCATCTGATTGTTAAATTTGGGTTTTCAATTCTTTATAACAACACACATACACGTGTGTACAAAATTGGCACCAGAAGTGGCTTTGAGATAATTCGGAACTAAATTTTGCTTTATTTTAATAATGTCTATTACAGGTCAAAGCTTTTTTGTCCATTTAGGTAAAGTAGCCGTAAAATTTTTTAAATGTGAACAGAGATTCTTAGTCATAGGATCCATGTGTATGAAATGTCATAGATAACCCCAACCAATCATTCTTCTTTTGTTTCCAACCCCTTAATATAATCAGCATGGAGAAAGTACTATCTCTGCATCCTATCTTGGAAATTTGAAGTTTACTATCTTTTTTTTTTTTTTTTTTTTTTTTACTTAGCAGGTGGTTTGAGTTATTGCTATGCTGTTGACAGTGTAAAAACCAATGCATCTTGTCACTTTACGTTGTTATATAATTAAAAACGATTCCCGAAGTATTTGCCCAGTCGAAAGTTTAATATCCTTATTATATAAAGAACTCTTACAAATAAATAAGTAAAACCTTTACATTTCAGTAGAGAAATGGGTACATGCATGAACATTCAGTTTACACATAACATACACGGACACAGAGTCACAGACAGACAGACAGACACATACACAGCCGAGGTGGGAAGGGGTTCTGGGAGAGAGTGAGAGATTAAAAAATGGCCAGTAAACTGAAACATATAAAAATGTTTAATCTATCAATTAAGAAATGTAAATGAACATAAGAAACAAATTTTTACATATAAGTAAGGCTTTAAAAATTATACTGCTTGCTATTGGCAGAGGACAAAATAGGCACTTTCAAATCCTGCTGTTTGGATATAAACAGCTTTTCTAGATATGAAAATGGAGAATGAAAATTCTAGAAATGGAGTATCAAAGAATTTTAACAATGTTTACACACTTTGACCCAATTATTCCCTCCTGGGAATCTATTCTATGGAAATAAGCAAAACTGCACAAACAACTGTGTAAACAACACTTACTGCCGCACTACTTATATATGTGAAAAACTAGAAAAACAAAATTCTCAATAATAGTGAGTGGTGTGATGAATAATGACTCATCAATAGGGTGCAATATTTGGCCCATATTACAAAGCATATATTTAAAGAATCTTTATTGCTGTGTAATGTTCGTTGACAAGGGCAGGATATATGAAGGTATTTTTTCATTTTAATCATGATTTTGTACCAAAAGAATTTTGTGAATTAACAGACAAAATACACCTGCTTTTTAATCTGGGTTATTACTGAATAATAAGTCAACAGTTATTTTAATTTTCTTCGTAATCTTTTTCTTTGTTTACATTTTATACAGTGGATATATATTCTTTTACAGTCAGATAAAAGTATAAGCTTTTCAAAATCGGTAAGCCTAGCATTGGAGACATGAATCACTGTTGCTTTTGTATTTCTCCTGGCAATGAGATGCAAGGGTAAGTTATATGTCTGGGGAAAATAGAACCCATTTGAGTCAGAGGTTGGAAAGCTCTCATAAATACAACCTCAGAAACCTCAAACTAGTATGTAGTGGAATAATGACATGGCACGGAAAGCCACAGATGTCAGTTTTAGTTAAGGAGGGTAGAGAAGACACATAAAACAGCCAGTAGAGACGCAAACTCACTAATCTCTTATCTCTAGCTCTGGGAGCCTCTGCGGTCAGCCTGCGCCTCCTTCATAGTTAATCTGTGTCTTAGAGCATTGCGCTGGAGCTGGACTTGGAAGCCTGGATTGTCCTTCTGGCTGCTCTGCTAATACATTTTGTACTTAACCTTGGGCAAGTCACCAAATTCTCTGAAGTCTGAGTTTTCTTCCAGGGCTGGAGGTTTATTCTCTTTTTGCAGTTTGGCATTCTGATGCCGTTTTCAGCCCCACAGGGTGAGAGGTGAGTCTCTTACGGTGTGCGGCCGTTGCTGAGGCAGACAGAGGCTCCTCCTGGGCCACACCCCTGGATCGGATGCCTCTTATGTCATCTTGGTCCTGTCACTTTGTCAGTAATAAATTACCATGATGTAAGTCCTTGAGAAGGACCGCCTTGGAGGGTAAGAAAGGTAGTTCAATTCTCTCGAAGATCACAAAATAAAAGCAGAGATGTGTCCCAGAATATGAACAAAACTGGTATATACTTTAACAATATATTTTTTCCTACATAAAAATTCAGGTTTGCAATTATCAGCAAGTTAATTTTCACTCCGTCAGCGACAGGGGTGGTTTTAGAATTGAGACTTTAGGGGCAGAGGACCCACATCCATACACTGGTGCAGACAAAGGGCCCAATTAGGGGATTTTATTGTTTAACCTAAAGGCAAACTTATATTTAAAGATACATTTGTTTAGGAATGTTTTGTAAACTTATATTAACCACAGTATAAAAGATATATGGTGAGGCATGCATATATATAAAATGGAAACAGAAGCCTCACAAAATAATGCCTGTCCTTACTCTCTGCAATGTGTTATGACATGTTTTTCCTTGGGACTGAAAGGATGAGCATGCAATAAGCCAGGTCTAGGCAGCAGCCCCTGGGAGCGGGAAGAGTGTGCTGCGCCTCCTGGGCCACTCCACCCCTTCCTGGAGGTGCCCACTGCCTCTCAGTCAGCGCGGCTGCATGTGCGTCTGGTGTCTGTCTGTGCCGCCGGAGCATCGCCGGGCCAGTGAAGCGGGGAGCACCGTGCACCCGAGGGCTTCACTCACGCCTTGACCTCCCACACTCTGTTCCCTCCAGCTTCTTTCCTTGTTTCTTCTTGCTTTTTCCTCTCTTCTGCCTTTGATCTGCCCATAGCATCGGTGACCATGACATAACCTCAGAGCACACCCTGCAGGGCTGAACACTTGTTCCCTGGGCTCCAGGATTTAAGTGGTAGGAGGTCCTCGAACAGGACTTGGTAGCCACAGACCTTTAATAATGGCTTCTGATGCCCAGTTAGAAATAGATGAAAAGACCTGAATTCAGAGCCTTTGTGCTGGGTGTTTTACCGCAGACCAGTTCTGCCTTCAGGCGGAATGAGTCCTGAAATCATTAACACTTGGAGCAGGGACCAGTAGCTAGAGTGACCCTTCTCCCTCTGGCCAGCCTGGGGCTTAGAAAGGTTAAACCCTTTCCTGTGTGAGCCATCCTCTCAGCCCCCCTCATTGCATGACTCAGAAAGCTTGAAAGTGCCCTAGAATGACTTTCTCCATTGAACCAGAGGAACAACGGGGAGAAGCAGCCTGTCTGCAAACTCCTTATATGGAGAGGTTCTGAGTCTCTATTTTACGTTTGGTTTGTAAGAGGATTATGGTTTAAAAAAAAAAAGAAAAGAAAAGCTTAAAGCAATCGTATCATATTACTAAGAGGTTTGGTAAAAAAAAAAAGAAAAGAAAACCCCTTCCCATGTTTCCACCTTCATTCTGGGTTACTGTGGGGGTGCTAGCAAATCTCTCATTTGCATTTGTCCTGGCTGACCAACCTGCCCCGCTTCACCCCCACTCCCGCCCCGCCCGCTGGTGTCTTGAACACTTTGGAGGAGGAAGCTCTCAGTGATGAGACACTGTCTGCCTTGGGCTGCAGAGAGGCTGCGAAGCCATAAAGCCCTGCCACGGGTTTCTGCAGATGGGTAGTTTTTATTACTTCTGGAACATAGCCCCCAGCCCTAAATCCTAAAGTGCTGACAGTGCAAAAGCAAAGGGGACACGTGGAACCTTAACCAGCGACAGTTTGCTCACCCTTTCCACCTTGGCTTCATGCCCGGAGGAGTGAGTGACTGCAGTGGGGACTGGCTGAGGGGCTGGGCCACCCTCTCTGTGCCCACAGGTGACCCCTCAGCACCCCCTCCCCAACCTCCCCTATGTTGGTAGAGGGTAGAGGGCAAATTGGACCTCTTTTAAAGCCAAGGTGACAAGGAGTGACTTAAGTTACTCTTAAAGTGCTGTGAGGATGGGGGTTTGGGTGCTGCTTATGGTGCAGATGGGTTAGTGATGCACCTGTTGGAGGGGCCTGCCTTTCCACACCTGCACATCTGCATCCTTTTTTAAAAAGGATTTTATTTATTTTTAGAGAGAAGGGAAGGAAAGAGAAAGGGAGAGAAACATCATTGTGTCGTTGCCTCTCAAGCGCCCCCTGCTGGGAACCTGCCCTGCAACCCAGGCCATGCCCTTACTGGGAATTGGAATAGGTGGCACTTTGGTTTGCAGGCCAGCGCTCAATCCACTGAGTCACACCAGCCAGGGCATAACTGCATCCTTTTCATTAGGCAAGGATAGGGGCAGGCTTTCTGCAGAACCTCTAAGTTGTTTACCCTGAAACCTGAAGACCAGGGGAGAAACTGCCTATAGGCGTATCTAAACCAGGATACTGGAGCTAATTGAGGAATAATAACATGAAAACAAAGATAATATCAAATCTTAAAAAAGAACATTCTAAAAGATGTTACATAAAGTACACGTCTCATTTTCAAAGATGATTTGAGAAGATTTAGGGCTGCCCAAGCTACAGACACTTAAAATAAAGAAAAGGAGATTTCTCTGGCAAAAAAAAGAAAAAAGAAAAAAGAAAAAAAAAGAAATACTCCCCAAGTGGAACAAGAAATGTGTCCCAGTATAAGTTTCAGTGAAAAAAACCAAATCCTGGTAAAACTGAGAACCAAAGACTAATTTAGAACTGTTATGGGCCATTTTCATAGCCTATATTTAAAACTTTTAAACTTATTTTTCTTTTCTATTTTTTATTTAATAGATGGGTGGGGGATACGGAGTGAGGCATAGAGCTTTTAAGTGATTTGAAGACATGATATAATAATTCTAAGCCCAAGTTCACAGTTCATCCTTCAGAAATAAGGTGTTCTGGTTCTTGTGTGAAATCCACAGTATAGAGTTGTGTTGCTTAAAGATGTCAATATGTTCAGAGTTGTAAGGGACGATCCTTGTAGTCCTAAAGTATATATGTGTGTATTTGTACAGCTGCTATAGAAAGAACTATTGACTAAGTGTAGAAAAATCTTTATACAAACGATAGAGAAGCTATATAGTTTGAATTTCCAGAAGAAAAAGGAAAAGAAAAGAAATATTAGACCTGAGAATTTAGTAACAAAAGAATACACTGCCATGTTGAGGTGCTAAGGATAAAAGAGAATGTTTAGTGCAAAGCAAGAGGCAAACAAATACATTTCCTTTTTAGGGCTGCGGGGTGAGGCAGTGCAGCGAGACCTCATTTGAACACTCTGAACAGAGTCCAGCCTTTTAAAAATCAACTCAAGGTGATTATTATGAACATCCACAATTGGATTATGTCATTATGCCCTCAGTGTTCTATTGGTCCTATTATGTTTTAATTCATACGTCTTTTGGAAACAAATATCCACTTGGTTTGCTCTCTTGGTATCATGCTGTAGTTTGTTTCTTTTAAATTACCTTGCATAGTTTCTACATAGACTTTCATGTTAGTTTCCTAGAGTTGCTGTAGTGAAGAATTACAGACCAGGTGGCTTTACAACAACAGAACTATTCTTTCAGGCTTCTGGAGGCTAGAAGTCTGACATCAAGATACCAGCCAGGCTGGTTGCCTCTGGAGGCTCCGAGGGAGGATCTGCTCCCTGCTTCTCCCCTAGCTCTCCTGGTGGTTGCTGGCAGTGCTTGGCAAATTCCTTGGCTTGTAGACTTCAATATCTGGATGACCTTGGTTTATCACTTCAAAATCTGCCTCCGTTGTCACATGGTCTGTTCTCCCTCTGTCTCTGTTCTGTGTTCTTATAAGGACATTAGTCATTGGATTAGGGCCCACCCTAATCTGGAATGACTTCATTATAACTAATTATGTCTGCAAGGACCCTATTTCCAAATAAGGTCACATTTTGAGGTTCTGGGCAGCCATGAATTTGGGGGAACATTGTTCAAATCAGCACCTTCTGTTTTGTTCTTTTGAATCTGCGATAGATTCAAAACTCAGCAACCAAACCTATTAGACCAAAGCCTATTTGACTTAGTGGTATCTATTTTTGGGCCCTTTCCCCCACCCCCTTTTTTTTTGTTGTTTGTTTAACTGGATTCTGGACTGAATGTCTTACTGTTGAGACTGATGGATGAAGAACTTCTGAACACATGATGTGTTATGCTTGGATCTTTCAGACAGTGCTTTTTAGAGTGCGGGGGGCAGGGGGTTGGAGAATGAGCCAAGTGCTGTTTCTGAGAGGTAGCGTCCGCCATAACTAGAGATGTATGAGGAGAGGCTGTGTAGGAGAGGCCCTAGAATACATTCCTTCTTACAACTTAAACACAAAATCCCTCTTTTCTCTTGGCCATCTGAGTTGCTGAGGACTGTTGGCACTTGTGCATGATTTCAGAGGAGGACCCATCCCTGCCTACCCCTGATGCTGCCTGTGAATTACTCTCTGTGTCTGTGCAGGTCACGTTCTGTACAGCTGAGGGGGGTACTGTCTGGGACAAACTCCCCGCTCAGCTCAGTTTATTAATATTTGTTGAGAACAATTCTGGTGCAGATTTACCCACTGGACTGTTGAAGGGGAGTGCATTGGACTCAGAAGAATATGATGGAAACCTCAGTGGAAAATGTTCACCAGCACAGTGGGAAACTATAGAAAGAGCCTCCTGAGAATTTGGGATCTCTTGCATCAACCTTTTTATTTCTCCGCCAAAAGAAAATACTGAACCTCTGAGAAACACAAAGCAAGAGAATGATATTAAACGCAGGGTGATGTTCATCTTTGGCAGCAGCCCCCATACTTTGGAAAAAAACCCATTTCCATTGTCGTGCACCTGTCATTGCTGTGAATGAGTGCTTTTTGTCTCTTGATGGATGGTGGTCTTAACTGCTTGGGGCTTTTCATTAGCAGAGGGAACAGGGCGCCAGTGCCAATGCTTTGTCATTCTGATGAAATAGAGTGCACGCATCAGTGTAATTATTCAGTGTTTGTATAATCAGCAAGATTTTGAAGGGGAATGTTGCACAACTCAGAAGTGGCCTAATTTCACCTGACAGTATTCCATTCAGAGTCCAAGCATGTCCTCCAAGACGCAGTGACGTGTTGGTGGATTTCCTTAAAGCAAGCTCAAGGCAGTGATGGTGGGAAATTGAGTTGTTCTAAATCACTAGCTAATTATGATGCTGCCCAGCGGAGCACTTAGAAGGTCTTGTTCTAGATGGCAGATATACTCATCCCTATTGTTTTAGAGATGTCATTTATTTATTATGCATGAAGCATGATACTATATTGTTCCACATGGATCTAGTAATGAACTAGCCAAATCCATTAATTTCCATTCAGGAGTAAAGTCAGACCTAAAAATAGGGGCAATTTGCCAGGAATCCTCTGAGAAAGGCTGAGCTGGATAAAGAGATAGGCCAAGCCAGGGACTCACCGGGAAAAGTACATAAACTAAATGTACACTCTTCTTTGTGAAGGAGGCAGTCTGTCTTACAAAAAAGAAGCTTGTTCAGTTGAGCTGTTTCAGAAACTCTGGCAAGACCCATTGCAAAGAGGAAGACAGGATTTTGCATTAACTCACTTAAATCAATTTACTTCCGCTCAGCATGACACCAGAACCAAAACTCTGAATAGCGCCCCAGGGCTGGATCTCACAGTCACCCGGCTCATCTAATTTGGACTAGATTGCTTCTTTTTATTAAATCTAAAAATAATTTCAGGCGGGGTACCTTCCTAGGGATTTCTCGGATGAATCACATTCCAGGGAAGAATCCTTGCTTTTCTCAGACAGAGCTAGTGACTTTTGAGTCTGGGTTTGTTCGCCATCCCTCCGTGAAGCCTGCCTGCCTTGATCTGCGTTCCTGATGAGAGCTAATAGTAATAATAGTATTCAATAGCTAACACTTGCTGAATGTTCATCGTGTGCCAGGCACTGTTCTAAGGACATTGCCTGTATTAAATAATATAAACCTCACAGCCTCCCAAGAGGGAGGTACTGTTGTTATCCCCACGTGACCGTCAGGAAACTGAGGCAGAGTGGTTAAGTAGCCTGCCCTGGGTCACACAGCCAGTGAGTGGTGGAGACGGGGCTCAGACACCTGCAGTCAGGCTCCAGAGCCTGCACTCCACTCTGAAGACCCTCGATGACCGGTGGGAGGTGTTCTTTAGTTAAAGAGCTCCTGTGTTCCCAGGCAGAGCTTCTGAGGACCTTGTCCATCTGGGGCAGATGGAGTCCAAGCACAAGGAAGCACTTGCTTCTGACATGCAGCATCGGCCCCTTTCTGGAGCACTTAAAACCTGTTTTTGAAAGCAGAGCCTAACTGGAAAGGAGATGTGCTAAAGGATATTCTAATGCACAGTTGATGGGAGAATATCTTTTCTCAAAATCCTCTTTTTTTAAAAAAAAAAGTAATGTGTACAGCATAGTGGTTCAACAGTCATACTTCACAGTGTGTTCCTTTGGTTGGGTGGTGTGCACACAATGCAATGTACAGATCATGCATCATAGAAGTGTACACTTGAAACCTATATGATCTTGTATCCAATGTCACCCCAATAAATTTAATAAAAAAGAGTAATGTAGTACAGCATAAAGAATATAGTAATAACTCTGTATGGTGCCAGGTGGGTACTGGAAATATCAGAGGAACACTTTGTAAAATATATGATTTTTCAACCACTATGTTGTGTACCTGAAATTAATGCAAAATAATATTGAATGTAAACTGTGAAAAAAAATTAAAAAAACAAAACAAAAAGAAGTCTTTAGCAAGAACAAAAAAAGAGAAAAGCCTAGAGTCAGCAGTGCTGGCAGCTTTCCCAAGAAAGCTGTATCAGAAAGGCATGTGTTTGTCACTGGGTCAGGGTCTTGAAGAAAACTTATCACTTGCTCTGTAGCTATTTATATTCCAGGTTATATGAATTACTGGAGGAATCCTTTCTAGTGATTAAAAAAGAAAAAGGGGGAGATGTCTGGGAGGGAAGGGCAGGCCCCTGGCATAGCTGCGCAGTCCTTGGAAGCCCGGTGTGAGGACCGCAGAGGGCACCTGGCTGGGTGATTAATCGGCCGGGCTCACGTGTCCTCCCTGGGACTGCCCCCGCCCCCGCCCCCGCCCACCGCGGGCAGAAGGGGAGGGGTGTGGTGCGGCTGGCCAGCTGGCAGGGGAGGACTTGGGAGAGATGTCAACGGAGAAAATGGGTGACTATTTGATGGACTAGGGTTGGTGGCCGTTGCCTGGGAGACCCTGCCGACTACAAAGTGAACCCAAGGAGGATCCAGTTTGCCGTCTTCACGGACAGATTTATAGACTGAAAAACAAGGCCTTCTTCCTGGACCCAAATGAAAGGATAACGTGAGAAGTAAAAGGAGTCTATACAAAGTGGGCTCAGGACAGTGGTTTCCAAAATTTCCCTTAGTTACAGAGGAGGGGAAATCACCCAAATTAGGGAAATGGGAAGTTTCCTTAAATATAAGCACAATTGGTGGTAAAGATGTTACCCAGTTTATAGCGAATGATCTATATTAATTATAAATAAATTTTATGGTAGTTATGAGGAGTATGAATATTTTTAAAATACAAATTATTTCATAGAACATTTCTTTCACAATACTGCTGTGGAACCAAAGCTGTGGAACCAAGAACACATCCAGCTTAGCTAAGCCACTTCTGAACATTTATTCCATTGAATTTTCTACTTTACCTGAAACTGCACAGGGCTCCTTAAAGTCAGTCCTTTCTCCTTCCTGTCCCCTGGGGTTCAGAGGACACCCCAAACCCTCCATTCACAGAGACCAGTGGGGAGACCTGCAGGAGATGGGGACACACAAAGGGAGGCCTTTGCTAGCAGCTTCTAGGAAAGAAAGGAACCAACCGCCTGTCCTCAGTGTTATGCTGCTTGTTTTCTGCTCTTTCTGGACTTCAGAAAGCTCCATGGTCAAGAATGTAGTATATGACCCCTAAGGTCTTTAGCATCACTGTTCATTCAAACTAACTTGGAAGAAATTTCCTGTTTCTCACCAAATGAGTTGTCTCCTATTAGAAAAATGTACTACAAAAGCATGTTGAGATATAGGAAAGGTCATAAGTAAAATCTAATTTCCCGTATTTCAAAATTGACATTTGTTTCACTGTATACGCTTGACATACGAGGTCTGTTAAGAAAGTATCCAGCCATGGAAAATGAAAAATAGGGACATTTATTGAAGAAGATGCAAGATACAAGAAACACTGTACATAGGACAGTGATACCTCAGTCCCCTTCAAAGTAGACACCTTCGGACATCACACAGTTCTCCTAATTGCCATCAACTTCCCTGTTGTATTTTCCTGAATCTCTGCAATATCTTCCCTTTCAAGGGTGATTTTAATTTTGGGAAAAGCTAGAAGTCACAGGGCACTAAATCTGGGCTGAAGGGGAACCGAGTTGCCTGGGTGATTTACTGTTTCTCTAAAAAACTCTGCAGGAGAAGTGATGCATGAACAGGCATGTTGTCATGATGAAGCTGCCAATCACCACTTGCCCATAGCTGCGGTCTTTTAAATCATCCCAATAATTTCTGTTGAGGAATGCTCAAACTTAACACAAATTTGATGCAGATTCGTTGCTCTACTTGCTCAGTCATTTTCAATGCTACAGCCACACAGTGTGTACACTCACTCAACGGTGTCTGTCACACCCACACTAGTACAGTGAGGTCATCATTGTTTACACGTGTGCATTCCAGTCTACTCTCCTTGGCTGCCAGGTTACATTGATGGTAACGACCATTCTCGTTACGTTAACAATGGCTAGACTTTTTCCAGACAGACCTCTTATATCTGATGAACACTACACTGGACAAGAAATGTTTGGTGGTTTGTTGCCTTTGTTGAAAAGATTGTTAACTTATTAGTAAGACTCTGGTCCAGCTTTCTAAGGTTGGAGACTGTTTCTAAGATTGGATTTTCCCAACAGATTGTTGAAAGTCTTCCAGGATGTGTCCTGGACAGAGCCTCTTTGCTCCGTGGGGATGCCTCTGTCCTCTCCTGTTGCTCCTCTGTACTTTTATTCAGAATCATGGAGACAAGTGGGTTAGAACTGAAAATGGGATGGGAGTGGGGAGGCTGAGCAAAAGGAAAAGTCTCATAGTTCTAGGTGCACCCAGTAGCCAGAACAGAGGAATGAGGAAAATGAAAGTCAAATAAGAATTTAAATTTATTCTTGAAAGCCAACATTTCTGTGTATGTTTGGTTTTTCTTCCTGAATGTTGTAGCCACTTGAGTGCACCATGGGAAAGAAAATCTTAGCATCATTAAGTTTATTTTAGGATGTGGCCGTGTGTGTATATCTGAGTAAGTATATCACGTGAGATCTCGCCTTCCCGAATAGCACCTAGGCTTCGGCCATCCCTGCATCTTTTACAGCCTAAGTGTCCACTCAGTCTTAATATTGGGCTGGTATCTATTCCCACTTAGTTTTTACAAAAATTTACAAAAATGAGTGTGTTGACTTAGTGTTCAACACAGGCAGTCTGGCTTGTTTAAACAACACCGTAGTTTTCTAGATCTTGATGTCTGCTATTTTTATTTTATTATACACCAGTGATTTTCAACCAGTGTGCTGCAAGAACTTTTAAAACATGCAATATCTGACTATTTAGTTAGGGGCACTGACCTCTTTTCCCCTAGATTGTTGAATTAAAAAAATGACAACACCCAACACAACAATAGCTGTCTGGTGTGAATGAATCAAAATTATACCTATTTTTTTGTCAGATCAGAAAAAATGTATTTTTTTGGTGTGCTGCAGTTTTAGTAATTAGTACATGTGTGCCATGAGATGAAAAATGTTGAAAATCACTGCTATAAACTAATTCCTGATTTAGATTCCATTTAAGATTTTATGCCAATATTACCCAATTTTCTTTTCTCATGATCTATTATTTTCTCTGGTAGTGACGGGCATTTTATTCTTAACATTATTAACTGGCTGCAAAGCCAGAATGGACCCAAACATTCTGGAACAACTTCCTCTGCCTAATTTACCAGTGAGGAGTAACTTAAGCCCAGAGAGAACTGGATACAGAACTGATATTTTTTCCTTATGCCCTCCCGTGGCGTTAACTGAACAGCCTGAAGTAACCTTGCTGCGCCCTCCTTTCTGCACTTGTCCCCCGTCGGGCGGACTGCAGACCTGGTGCTCAGTGGAGGCGGGCAGCCGTTAAACCTCGTGTTTGTGGAGTTTTGGGTTACGGCAGACCATTCAGTGAAGAAAGCAGGACCACAAAACTGTGTTTCCAGTGTGCCCTCAACTATGTGAAAAATGTATGCGTGGAAACAAAAGCAAATATGGTGAAAGATGAATAATAATGATTGTTTGGAGGGGGGCGATTATAGGTGACTGCTAGCTGTTGCTTCGTTTGTGTCCTCCAAACTGTCCACAACAGGCATGCATTTATTGATACTTTTATAATTTGTTAAAGGTTAAGAGAAACCGTCTCTGTGAGACAGAAAGGGGTGTGGTCTTGCTGCTGATGCAGGTGGGCTCCCAAACTGGCAGAGCCCAAGGTCTTGGCTCTGTCCCTCCCTGGGTTTTACAACTCCCTCCCTTGTTTTTCAGATAGGAAATAACCTCTCAAGATGGAGTATGTTTTTAATCACTTTGATATTTCTTTTTGAATAATTTTAGAGTTACAGAAAAATTTTAGATACACATGCTACCTCTTCTGGCATTTCTTATAAATCAGCCAGGTTTTTTTTTAAATACAGTTTTTGTTGAAAATACCATTTTGAGCAAGAACATTGTACGGTGAGGCTTTTGAAAGCAATGTGGTTGCCATGTGGACCTGGGCCGCTGGCTGGCCTTGCTGCAACAGGAAGTAGCAGCGTGGTTCCACCAGAGCAACCGCAAGGAAACCTAGGCCGTCTGAAGTCTGGAAGAAAGCTGTTTAGGGTCCCAAGCCTAAATGTAGGGAAACAAAATGTAGTCAGGAGATTGCTCTACAGCTAGGCCTATAGTCTGGCTCTATGAATTCTGACCAGACGATAGATAAGTATTTGCTGAGTTACCTTGTATTCGCCTCAGATAAGTATTTGCTGAATCTTTTGCACACATGAGGCCACATGTTAGCTTTGCTCTGTTACATGGCAACAGGCTGTGCGGCTCATGGTGGCTGGGTTCTCACAGGAGGGAGCTGGGAAGAGTGTGTATGTGCCAGCCCGTGTCATCTTCCCTGCTGGAAACTATTTCTTAAATTTGCGGGGATCACCTCTCATTTGACAAGAATCACCCACTGAAGTTTAGTCATGTGAAGGTTTTTTAATTGGCTCCAATCTGGAAATATTTGTTAGAAGCAATAGTATTGTTTTCCTGTGGTACCAATCTTCCATTATAGTCTTACTCAAAAGGAAAGTGAAGACAAGCAGAATTAAGGCCTAGATCAGTGTGGTGGTAATTTGTAATGACTGATTAGAAGTGGACTCTGGAGGGACCACACGTGGCTGGGCGGGGGCGCGAATACATAAGATAGGCACTTAGGAATATAAATCATATAAATCCTTGAAGGTGTCAAAATCAGTCTACTTTCCCTTTTATAGTCTCTGGGTTGGTCATCAAACAGGGCGAGAGAGGGGATTCCTTTCTCTTGGTTTAGATCTCATGAGTTGACTTTGCTCAGCTCTGGGAGCTTATGGACAGCGTGGTGCACATACCCCCTCCCCAAACCTTGTACTATTGCAAAAAAACAAAAACAAAAACACAAAAACAAACCCGCAAACCCAAAAAACTCTCTTTTCTTTAGGTTGACAAGATGATCTTCAAAACATTTGAATTTCTGATTAAACTTGCAGGTTGAAACTATAGTTAGAAAGCAGTTCTTGATTTAAATGCCATGTAAATCTCTGATGTGTTGAACAACAGCAAAAATGAACAAGTGTACTGGCATAGGATTATTATTACTTTTATTGTTTTGCTTCTGTTTCCACTGGGGGATTCATTTTCTTTATTACTTGCCTCCTATTCCTCGCTTACACTTGAGTGTCTGTCACAGTGGACATGACACCCTTAGATTCTGTAGAAATAGTGTATACATGAGGTGTTCCATGAGAAGAAGGGACAGGATTTAGGACTGAGGAATCTGGATTGCCCCCACTCAGTGCCCCTGTTCAGTCACACCGACTTCGTGACTTTGCTCCAAGGATATGTTAGGCTGATGAATTTTGGACCAACTGAACGCTTCTGGTCCCATTCCAGTTTGCTGTTAACAGCTTTATCTATTTGTAAACAAACACAGAGGTAGTGTCTATGCAACATAAAGGAAGTTTGACAACTTTCAGTTCATTTGGCCAATACAGATGGCCATGGGCAGGTGGGAGTCAAGGGAAGTGTTGGAACGCTGAGGCTCACCCATTCAGCGGTGCCCAGCGTCCTGCCCAGCTGAGCTCCTGAACTTTGCCAAGCAAAGTTTTCCTGAGGGAATAAACACAGGGCCCCTACCAGATGGAGAGGTGATTGTAGAACAAGGCCTCTAGGCCCAGCAGTTGTACCATTCTGTGTGGCCAGATTTGGGGATTCGGAAGCTGCTTTTGTTCATTGGGACCTCTGTTCCCCAGACCCACTAGTTCTGGGGATTCCAATAGGTACTGAGCTTTCCCACCCCTTCCCCTTGATGTATTTCTTCATGCACTGTGAATGAGCATCCTAACTGCTCCTGTTGGTCCCTGCCCACCTCGAGAGTGGCCTCTAAATTGGGAATCTTTTATCTGGGAAACTTTTGCCCTGACAAATGCAGGGGTACCGGATATTTAAAAATTTTTCATTTATTGATTTTAGAGAGAGGGCAGTGGAGGGAGAAAAACATCTATGTGAGAGAGAAACATTGATTGGCTGCCTCTCACACATGCCCCTACAGGAAGCGAACCATAACCCAGCCATGTGCCCTGACTAGGAATCAGACCTGCGACCCCTTGGTTTATAGGCTGACGCTCAACCAACTGAACCACACCAGCCAGGGCTGAACATTTTTTAATGTTATCAGGGTGCTCCAAAACTGAGATTATTCTAGACTGCAGGTTGGATAATGAATGAGGCATTTTTCTAAAAAGAGTAGAAATGGAAAGCTGGATAGCCTGGTGAATTGGAAGTCAATCCATGTCTTTATACATTGTGTCCCTTCACTGTCTTAGCACTTGATTATACACTCACATATATTATTTTCTGAATATTTTATACACAAAAATCTGGCCTCACTGACTAGACAGTAAACTGCTCAAAAGTGGTAATCCCATGTTATGTACATCTTGCTCCCCCCAGAGTACAGTAAACAGCCAATTTATGAAAGGGCCTAAGTTTTAGGCTGAGAAGCTTGGATTTAATCTTGAGGGCACTGGGGAGCCTTTGGTGGTTCTTGAGCTGTGGGCCAACTTAATAAAAGCAGTGACTGAGAATATGATTTAATAAAGAGTGTGTTGGCTCAAAAACAAAGAGGTTTTGATTTTTGTGTATTCCTGTCCTTGGAAGTTGCTGGTAGTTACACACACTTAACAACAAAAATATGTGCTGGATTAAATGAAAAATCTCACTGTAAATTGGACAGAGTGGCTAAGTCTTTCCAAGGGCGCTGACCTTCATCAAGGTATTGCACAGCCACCGTGTCCAGGCACACACAGCCACTTTGGGAGTCTCCACGCCTGAATGTTCCCAGTATCAGCAGCGTCATGTTCTCATCTGTGGTGGCCATTTTTGAAGCACGTCCTGAGTCCCTTCATTTCTTGACAGTGTTCCCCACACTATTGAGTAGCCTTTTGGTAGAACACCCAACAGGAAGAGTACTAGAGGTAGCTGTAAGATCTTCATTTTGAACGCGTGCAGAGCTCCACAGGCTTGTGCCTCTGCCCTCCTCTGTGTATACTTCCTTCACTCTGAAATGCTGATTTTTCTTTGAGGCATTTGCCGTCACACTTGCAACTGCAGGCAGGGAAAGAGTGCTAGCCTGGAAGGTGTGGATTTTGCCCAGGACGCCCACAACTCCCTGCTGGGCATCTTGCCTTTCTGTATAGAATTTCTTTTTCTTTCTTTTTTTTAAGATTTTATTTATTTATTTTTAGAGAGGGAAAGGGAGGAAGAGAGGGAGAGAAACATCAATGTGTGGTTGCCTCTTGTGCGCCCCTGACTGGGGCACCTGGTCCACAATCCAGGCATGTACCCTAAACTGGGAATTAAATCAGCGACCCTTTGGTTCCCAGGCTGACGCTCCCCCCAAGTAGCCACACCAGCCAGTGTGTATAGAATTTCTGAAGCCCCCAATATGCATACATTTTAATAGAGAAAACAAATCTGCCTGGCTAAATGAAGCATTTACTTATAGACCAAGAAGACAATGGACGAAAGCAAGAAATTTTAAAATTTCAGCTTAACAAAAAACAGGCAACTTGATAGTGGGATGACATGGCCACATAATAAAAGCCACTCCGTGCTCGTTAAGTAGTGAAAACTGAAAATAAGACAGGGGTGCTTAGGGTGGGCGGGGCAGGGGAAAGTGGTGGTGGGAAAATGGAGACAACTGTACTTGAACAATTAAACAAAAAGGCAGAGATGCTTAAGCACAGTAGAAAGGTGAGCCTTTGATTTCTGATCTTGAAGATGGTTGTTAAATTTCAAGGATGTTAACGATGACTCACATTTCTGCAGGGCTTTCTGGCGCTGTTCTCCTGCGGTCCCTCTTTTAAATCTCAGGTCAACTCCACAGATAAGAATGGTCATTGTCTCCATTTTGTATACCAGGAAACCAGGATCTGGTAAGATTTAGGGACTCCAACATCGTTCTTCTGGTTCCATGCACAACATGGGAAACAACGTTATGTGCGGCATACACAAGGACACAGAGGAAGACCAAAGGACCTGAGTGACTTTTGAGTGTCAGAGCTGAAAGGGACTCTCAAGAGCAGCTAGTTCAAACTCCCTCCTCATCTGTCCCCACTTTACAGATGAGGAGACTGAGGCCCAGGGAGGGCTGTGAGTCAGAGCTGAGAAGCAGCATATCAGGACCAGACCTGTGGCCCCCCGCCACCGCACCCCCCGCCCCAGCTCCTGACCACTGTAGGGTGACTGGAATAGAGCAACATATTGTCAGCTCTCCACTTCCACCCTAATGGCTGGAGGCCCAGTGACAGTGCTTAGTGAGCGCTTAGTCAATGTGTGTTAAACAGATGTATGAATGATTCACTGACTTTAATTGTAACCATATGCAAATCATTTTTATATCTATCTTGACCTAGTTTTCCTACCCAAAGTTGGTATTTTTCACTCTATATGAGAGGGTAGTATTTATAAAAATCCCGAGACAATCAGCTGAGGGGCCCTGTATGTATATAAAGTACCATTAGTGGTATAACTGAGTTGCTCTTCTGTGATAATGTGGGGTTAATCAAAGGCCTTTATTATCATTGTTTTAAACACAAATCTCCAATTTATTATTTAGTTCATTGCTTTTATTAACTTATTTGAAATGCAGATAGCAGCAAACACAGGTCAACAGCTGCAGCTGTGGGTTGCAGACAGTGGGAGCCAAGAGACAAGATGGAGGTGGGATTCCTGGGGACAGCCAGCCTGAGCTCCCACACGCTCCCTAGGGAGTGACTGGAGAGGACATCTTTGATTACAGGAAAGGGAGGAGGGTCTTGGGGCAAGTGGGCAGCAGAACCTATAAGGAAGTATCTCAGTTCCTAAAAGTGGAAAAAATGACTAGGTAGCCCATACCTGCATGGTAAGATTCATGGGCCATCCTCCAGTAGATTGTTGCTGGAGAAGAAAAATCCCAACCTTCCAATAATTGCTTCTGGACTGTGGGAAGTGACCGTGGTCCAGGAACTAATATATGCAAAGCACTTTGAACAATGCCTTGCACAAAGAAGGCAGCTACTGAATGCTGGCCTTCTTCTTCTTCCTCTGATTTTCATGATAGCATAGATGTGCTCGTAAGGGATAGTGGGAAATTCTAAATGATGCAAAACTAAAAGAACCTTAAATGTTGGCTCAGTTTCACACAACAATTTTGGATGACTAAAGCCACTGGAGAGAGGAAAAAGGTGTTCAGAAAATGTGACCAAATACCCTCGGAGGTATCAGCAGTGGAGACACAAGGGAAAGCTCATGTGGCTGAATGTGGGAAGTTTTCAATGGCGTTTTAGTTTTGTGATTTGGAGATGACTGATTTGGAGAAGATCACCAGTGTGTTGACTAGGAAAGCAATGACAACTTAGAATTTCAGTGATAATGAGATCCAAAACTGGTGCCCATGGAAATGAAGATGGGAGACAGCAGTTAGGATTGAGGTAGTCCAGAGCGAGTCTAGGACTCACATGGCCGGGGGTTTAGGAGTTAAGTGCTGCTGGGTGGGGGATATTGAACAAACACAGTGGTGGCATCTTCAAGAGGAGGAGAGGGATTTGGGTCAAGGAGATTTCATATAAGTTTCTATACTTCGATTTTTGAAAGGGTTCATTATACCTTTCAAAAGGAGGTTAGGGATTTGGGCAAGATATCCAGGTCTAATTATTGTAGTAATTATAGCTACACCCATTTATTGAACACCCACATGCCAGGCTCCTTATGAACAAGACCTCATTTAATCCTCACTGCAGCCCTATGAGGTGTGGGTCCTCCCATTCTATCTACTGATGAGGAGCCTGAGGGGCAGAGAGATGAAATAATCTGCTCAAGGTCATAGCTAGCAAGTTGCAGGATTGGGACTTGAACTCAGGTCTGCCTGTCTCCACAGCTTCTTTCACTGCCTCTAGGACAGAAGGAGCTTTATGCAATCAAAACTGGGAAAAAAATGTGTTCAGCATCTGGAAGCTTCTGAAAAGGCAGATGAAGACTATTACTAAGTGCTTACTTCCTAAGGGCTAGCAAGTAATTAACAATAGGCCATTTCCTAGCTTGGCTGTGTATATGAAATTACTTGTTTAAGTTGACATATTGTGTTGTATTGTTGATAATCACCATTATACCAGTGATTTAGCTTATGGCCTGGAGGAAGAAGTGCTTCCCAGACCCTTAATGTTCATTAAACCTTGACACTGATGGATGCAGTTATTGAATGACAGAAATAAAGGAGGGAACATTTGTTAAGATTCAGTAGGGATTTGAGGGGCCCTACAGTTTCATATCAAATTCATAAACAGTTTTCCACAAACAGTGTGAGATTCGGGCCTTACTTCTGGTTGTTTAAACTTGAGAAGTGCATCCTCTCTCGGTCCACATGAAATAGTACTTTTCACTCGGTAGAGGATGGGGCTCCATCAGAATTGTTCCTGAACTGCCCCTTCTTTGTTGCCTTGTGTTTCTATGGTATCTTCTAGAGCCGACATGTGATGACTGTTACAGATTTGATGGAGGATGGCAAACGTGTGTTTTTGAACTGAGCAAGGGAAGGTTTCACCCATTCATTTATCTTCTTTCTATTTCCATTTTCACTTTGATCTTGAATGAGAATCAGGAAGCAGGAGGGAAGAAGATGTTATTATGGATTAGGAAGAGGGGAAAAGGGGGGTGGTCAGTTGTATGTTTAGAAGTAACCCCCCCTAAAAATGTCCTGCAGCTACTTCTCAGCTATTTTTGAAAAGACTCTGAAAAGGACATAACATCTTTAATCAAGAGCAATAGTATTAGTCTTTTACTACAAGTTATAATTTTCTTGGAGCCAATATTTATTTTGCTAGGCTAGAAATAGCTGAAGTTATTTTAGCAACCATGACTATTGTCTAGGAATTGAGTGTAGGCTGGGAATAGCCTGGCTGATTACATTGTTTAGAAATAAGTCTTTTTTCTTTTTTTCTTTTTTTTTTACAATCTCCTCATGTAAGAGGTTTATAAATGTTCTTGTGGCTGATAGTCCATGGTGCTTTCTTTTATATCAATTCAGTAGCTTCATAATGCAATCATTTTATTCTAGACTATATTCTTTTTAACTCTGTGGTATAGAGAACAGAGCTAGTCCTATTCCTTGAGACAAGTATTATATATAGGCAACCTCAGAGAGGCTTGTAAGAAATGTCTTAATTCTCAGAAAGTGAAGAATAAGCAAACAGTAGGACTCCTGCCCTCTCCGCCTCAGGGGCCAGAATCCTCTGTGTCACTTGCTAGAGGCTGTTGTAGAACCTTTGTCCCTGGAGAACTTCAAGAGCAAGCTAGACAGGCCACAGAATTAAGGAAGTGTTCGTTTGTTCTGGGCCTTGAAGTAGTACCTGGATGGATGAGTGAGCCTGGCCTTAGGCGCAGAGAGAGTTGGGGATTTCGTAGGCCAGAAAGGCTGCAGAGCACCTACTGGGAAGTCCTATCTCCAGAGCACACCATTTATGTCTTGTGAGCAGTGACTTGTGCTCCTGGGCCTTGGCAACACAGTAGCTGTGGGGAGGACATATTGCTTCTCCCTCAGGTTTTGGTATCTCCACCTTCAAGAACTTCAGGTCTGGGTCTGAGGACACAGCTCTGATTTGGCCAGGATGTTTGACTTGTCGGTACCAAGGGGGCCAAGGAGAGAAGATGAATTTCAGTGTCACGTGCACCTGGGTTTGAACCCCAGCTTTGTCACTCACCAGCCATGGCTTTGGACCAATCGCTTAATGTCTCTGTACCCAGTTTCTCTGTGTAGTTCTGAACATACAATGAAGTTAATCATACAGCTCTTGTTAAGGATTAGATTTAATGTTACCCACAAAGAACACATAATGAACAGTCAGTAAACGGAGGCTGTGTGGTTCCTTTGGATACTAGTACTGGCACTGGTGTTACAGTGAAGGGATGAATGAACTGAAAACGCTTCTCTCTCTGAGACTCTTCTCAACTAATAGGGTCTCTTGCCCACCACAGCCAGGAGTCTGGTGGATGGACAAACGGACAGGGGAGGTTGCAGTTAGTGAAGAGTAATGGTGATGTTCCTGGCTTCCCCTGCCCTTCTTTTCTACCCCTAGAGATTTCTGCACCCTCAGTTCATGTTGAGACTTTGCTGATGGTGTTGCAAAAAAATACATGTTGGCAAAACTAGAATTGACAGCTAGGTCAGAGGTCTTATGATGTACTAATACCAGCAGTGAAAAGGTCCTTCCAGCCTGGGACAGCACTGTGGGCAACATCATGCCATCATCCTAGGTGCCAAGGCACCGGACTGATTCTGTGGCGCTTAAGCACTAACATTCTGTGAGCGAGGACACGGCGCATCTCTTGGAAAAACTTGTGTGACTGACACGATGCGTGCCTGAGCTGGGGAGAAAGAGAAGAGCCAAAACTAGAGGCAGAATTTTTTCCCCTATGAAAGTCATTGTCAACATGACAATTAAAGACTTTTTCATGTCCTCTAAGATCTTTTTGTGGTGACTAACTTGAAAAATAAGGAGGGCATCTTATACCAACCCCCCAACCTCGCCTTTTCTCTTACTCCTTGGAGGAGAGATGAAAATAAAAGGGTGTTGAAGGAAAAAAAAAGTCATTAGAAAAAGGAAGGTAAGAAAAAACCAAAAGGAAATGGGTTTTTATAAACAGCGTGCTACCTGACTTCCTCAGGTTGCATGTATTAGTTTATGGCCGTGCTTATGAACTATTTCTAAAGAAATATAAGGCTGTTCACATCATTTCTGTTTCCTTCCTTAGATTCTATCACCTCAGCAGAGCCCACAGACTTTGCTATTCACATGTAATGTGAGGGACCCAACACAGTAGCGGCTTTGGAAATATTAAATCATTATCATTAAGAAACACTTCCCACTGTACTTTGAGACCTTTTGCGAAAGCACAGGGGTGGAATATTTATTGCAATGTGGTGAGTGTTGCTCAGCGGCGCTTATGCCACCTGGGTAAAGGCTTCCAGCGAAGTATATGAGGATATTCTTTTTCTTTCAGATATTTATTTATTTATTTTTGTTTTTAAAGAGAGGGGAAGGGAGAGAGAAAGAGAGGGAGGGAAACATCAATGTGAGAGAGAAGCATCCATTGGTTGCCTCTCGCACACCCCCAGCCAGAGACTTGTCCCTCAACCCGGGCATGTGCCCTGACCAGGAATTGAACCAGCAACCCTTTGCTTTGTGGGACCCTCAGCTGAGTGGGCCATGCTGATCAGGTTAAGGATTTTCATTTAATCTATCCTTCAGAGTTTGCTACAAGGGCTCTCTGTTAAAACAAAACCTAGAAGAGCTGAAAGGCACCTTATTGGACATTCTGTGTTAGATTAGAATTCCCTGCTTGTACTGTAATCATTTTGTGAATAAAGCAGTTATGTTTTCTAGTCTACTCCTTTTCTAAAAGAAGGGAGAATGTGTGCCCAGCTCTGAGCCAGCACTTTTAGCCTAAATAGATGAGATTCCATATTTTTGCCTTTGCTGACCCAAATAAATAATCTAAGAATTCAGTTTAAACTAATTCTCTTGTAGCCCATCTTTGGCTTCTCATAAGGAATCTGAGCAATATCTAGATTAAGAATCAAAGACACCTTTTATGTCACTTGAGAGGATGTCACGTCACGGGTGCAGGCATCTGGGTCACAGAGCTGTGAGGTCACGAGGCCCTCTAGGAGCCACCGGCATCTGCAGTCCTTTCGGGGAGGAAAAGGCTTGCATGTCTGGCTGTCCATGGCCTTACTCTTGTTTCTGCCATTATCGTGCTGCATGACTTGGACAAGTCACTTAGCCTTTCCAAACCTTCATGTCTATGCCTGTAAAACAATTTGGAATAGATCTGTCCAAATTCACATTTCTGTAAACCTGGAATACAGGCTCTGGGCCTTGCCTGAGAGCTCGTTTCCCAGGCTTGTAGCTTCCCTGTCGTGTGGCTCCTTGCTTCCTTTTACCCACCATCTTTTAGATCGCATCTAGATGCTATCTCATGAGGAAGCCTTTCTAAACCCTCCTGTTACCCCATGACTGTCTCCTGTGCTCTCTCCTGCCACAGTGTGTATGTACCCAAAAGGCAGGGGCCGTCCTTTTCTGTGCAGACCACCACCAGAGTTCTGAGGGACACACCCGTGGCAGCGTCCTGCCGGCATTTGGTGGGTTGAACTACAACCAGTCATGAAATAAAGTGAGACCTCTCTGCCCAGTTGTTTGTTCTTGTTCTCACCTTGGCTTCTAGTTCCTTCCAGTAATTTCTTTCCTCTCCCCTCTCCTGGCTTCCTCCTGGCTGGAGGTATTTTTTCTTTCATTCCGGGGAGCCACCTCTTTCTTGTCCTATTTTCTAACTTGTGAAAGTCTCTTAGGATTATCTCACGTTTCAAATCCTAGAGAGCACTATGTTGATATATTGACAAGAGGAGCCTTCTCAGAGGAGTTGCTTATTACAATGGCAAATATAATTATAAATCACTAAAACTTAGGTGTGGAAGGGGTCCCTCAAGAAGCTTTTAGGGAGGTCACCCAGCACTAGAACAGAGGTCCCCAAATCTGCCTGGTGATCAGAATCATCAACAGAGATTTTAAATCACAGACTTCAACCCTGACTCTAGAGATTCCAGTATAGTAGGTCTAGATCGGGATCAGCCACATGTAATTTTAATAAGCACCCCATGTGGTTCTGGTGCTCAGCCCGGACCCAGAACCCCCATTCTACAGCTGCTGACAGGCGCGCCACCAGCTCCTGGTTTCCTACCCACCCCCACAGTGACGGCCTCACCAGCTCATAAGATAACCAACCCTATTTCAGCCTTTGGAAATGTGCCTTGGCTCTTAAGTGCTTTAAATTATCGGTTGATTGGATTTAAAACCCGTAGTTGTAGGTAAAATGTAGTCATTTATTTAATGACTAGATTGAGTCAGGTACCTATTTTTAACAACTTGTTCTCAGTATTTATGAGTAGGTAGAATCATAGCTTGTGTGGGATACATTTATGCAGCTATTTAAAAATATCTGACTATAAATTTAAATCAGTTTCTATTCCTGTCTGCTACATTTGCAAAGCCTCCTTTCAACTATTCTGCATCCATTCAATCAATATTACTGTGCTCTTCTTAAAACCTCAAGCTACAATTTCAACTAGAGAGACATTTTCCGCCATCTCCACTGATGAATAATAAATAAATGCCAGGCGTTCATTTGTGAGGAAACAACAGAGTTCATCCTGAAACAGATTCCATTTCTGACATCAGAGTGGACTCAGTGCTGGCCGTGCACAGCAGCCCAGTGTTTGCGACCGTAACTGTGAGCTCCAGCTGCTCTGGGGACAGGGCATTCCAGGAGGACTCTGGAGAGGTGATGTGTCGTACCAAGACAGGAGGGACCAATAGGAAGCAGCCAAGTACAGAGGAGAGAACAGGTGCTCCAGACAGAGGGAACAGCATTTGCAAAGACCCAGGCAGGCTGGGTAGAACAGATTGAAACAACCTAGCTATTGTTTGGCTAATGTAAGAAAAGTGTGTAAGGTATGTCTCAGCACTTTAAGTCTCAGAGAGTTTTCTTAACATCTTCTCCTAGAGTAATAGCTTCTGTGGCTTCTACAGGCCTCCCTACCAGGAGCACTGCTGTTTCATGATCCACACAGGTATCCAGAGAGGTAAGGACACCATGTGGACCCATTTCCAGTGCCTGAGAAAAGTGGCCATTGGAATTGTGGTGGAGAAGAGTATTCCAGGGCCTCGTTATATGTTGGGCACCTGAGTGTAAAAGTGCATGTAATTTTGGCCCAAAGCATATGCAGTGTGGCCCTACCCACTCTCTCTCCTGCTGGACTGAGGTGCAGTGATTACAGAGCAGTGTACACTCCCTAGAAATTGCTTCCAAGCACCCAGAGGGGCCACCCTCATTCTGCCTGTGGCTCTCTGAGATGACTGCCTTTAGTTCCTTGTTGTCTGCAGTCAGCAAGACCTGTGATAACCGGAGGCCAGGCGAATCCTCCCTGGAAAAGTCCAACAGTGACCCGACTTGTCTTTATGGCTGTTCTCTGATAATGTGTAAAGGGAAATGCAAGCCCCAGGCAGCAGTAGCTGGCTGGGTTCCAGAGCCAAAACTGAATTAAACACTCATTAAATTCTTCGAGCCTACATTTAAGCTGGCGGGTTGCGCAGGGGCTGGGAAAGCCGAAAGCAGCGGAAGGGAAGGGGTGGCATCTCTAGTTGGCAAAGGGCAGGCTGGGAGCAGGGCGGGGCCAGCCAGGAAACTAGACAAAACAGGGTCGACTTGCCTGTCACACAGACATGTTTGCCAGTAGACTAGTTTGGTGCAGCTACATAATGTATGCTAATTGCTATATTTCCTTTTTTTTCCTCCACGGGAAATGCTCTGTTGTAAAGCTCTGAAACCAAAGAGGCCGTGCAGAAATGCCAAAATGGGGCCATTACAAAAAAGAGAGGAGGAACAAAGGGAAACATGGGATCTGAATTTACAAAATGGCTTAGCATTCTGCTAAATCAGCACCTCTCCCTTCCATGCAAACCTCATGGAAAAGCAGTGAGCAGAGGGTGTTGTTTCCTACGTGTGATGCTCTTGGCAGTATCTGTCCCTTAGTCTGAAACTGGTTAGTTGAGGTTTTTAATTTATTTTTAAAAGTTTTCTATTTATGGATTTTATTTTGTAATGTTTTATTGTTTATACTGTTACAGTTGTCCCATTTTTTCCTCCCCCGATTTTTTTTTTTTTTTAACTAGAAGCAAAATTCTACCACTGGAAAGAATAGAAAGTGAGCAAGATAAAATCCCAGAATAGTTATCAGAGCTTCCAGTAAATAGTAACAAAATGTGAGATGACTTTTCTGGACAAGACACAATAAGACTTAGATGCAAACCTAGGAGGGTACACAATTGGGCTCACTTAACATAATTATCCATTTATAGGAAAGACTCAGAATATTTTTTTAATCTGTCAAGTCATATAACTCTAGTGTTCCTTCCATTAGCTACCCTTGCATGACTGTTTTCTTTAAATCAAATAAAAACAGATTAACATATTAAAATGATGGTTTCTCTAATGAAGCTTATCTAAGTGCACAGACATATTATGTGAGGGGGGTGGGGAAGGCCAGGGAAAAGAAATATATTTTTTCTTTAACTTTGACATCAAAACCCCACAGGTTGAAGTGGACTTCTTATCTATTTCCCAGTAATTGTTAATTTTTTTAATAATTAAAAAAGGTGTAATTTATTTTGTAAAGCTATTTTATAGACATTAGGCACATAGGAATTTTCATAGTGGATTTGATTGGATCTGATAGAAAGGCGATGCAGATATTTTCCAAAATGGTGTAAAAAACACATTAAAGCCTCAGCTTATATCATTTAAAAATAATGAGAAAAAAGTAACATAAATTTAAGCTTTTTTCCCAGATGTTTAAAAATTCCTATACAACTTTTTGCCCCCAGAGTAAACCTTTAGCCACACTACACAGAAGATACTGAACACATAATCAAGTGCCAATAGAGGGAAATACCTATTTTATGTTATAAAATCCTCTTCTGGTCTATTTTCTACCGATGTTCTACCTGTCTGAAGGCATATTCTTTTTATGAAGCCTGGAGTTATAAGAGAAAGAGCATCTCTTTCTTCTGGTGCTGGTATTTTGGTCAGAATTCAGTTAGGAAGCTGCTTCTAGAACTATACCTAGAGCCTGATAAAGAATAGTCTTGTGTCCTGGCCAGGAGGCTCAGTTGGTTGGAGCATCATCCCGCAAAGTGATAGTTTACCAGTTGGGTTCCTGCTCACGGCACATACCTAGGTTGCAGGTTCGATCCCCTGTCTGGGCACTTAGGGAAGCAACCAATTGATATTTCCCTCTCACATCAATGTTTCTCTCTCTTGTCCTTCCCCTCTCTTTCCTCAGATGAGAATTAAATATGTACACGTATATATTTTTTAAAAAAGAATGGTCTTGTAGAAGAGGGAGATGTCCTAACCTTTCTGGCACCTCTTAGAGGATTGTGATGGATTTGCCAGAAGACAGGATGAAGAGTGGTTCCTTTTCTTAAGTGTGGTTGCACGATAACTCTTTGGAATACAGTAAACCCTTTGGTACCTGGCTGTGCAGCTTGGATAACCTTCTACTGAAGATTCCAAAAAACAAACTGGGGAGAGAGCCAGGAACCTGCTCGTGACCAGCTCTGGCCTTGTGCATGCCAACCTCATGATTAGGAGCATAGCAGAGTGTTCTAGTCTGTTTTAGAAAAGATTCCCAAGCCTTAAACCTAACCCAGGACCCACATCACAGTTTCCTTGGTTTTGGGGTCCTTTAGATCTTGAAGAGGTTGGCAGTCGGGAACAAGGTAGATTCTCCTCTTGTTAGACCCCTGGACCTCAGAAAACAGGTCGAGCGCTGCCCGCCTCCCTTTGGCTCCCATCCCCGTCCAACTCTTGCTGCTCCTTCAAGGCCCTGAGCCAACAAGGGCTCAGGACCCTCCAATCTGGGTTCTCTTTGCATTTCCCTGACATCTGAGTTTAAATCGAATTGGGAGTGCCCTCTACAACCTGAGTGCACTGTCTCACCTTTCTAGCTTCTCCAGTGACAGCCTCTACTCCAAAATAAATAGGGAAGCGTTCAGTGTTGCTTTCTGGAGCAGAATCAGATGTTCTCTCTCTCTCTCTCTCTTACACTCCAGAGCTCCAACAGTGGAGCCTGCTTCGGTCCGTTCTCCAGAGCCGCCTTCCTTACCTGTTGGCATTTTTACTGGGACAAAACATACTTCCAACGTATACTCTTTTATGTGTGAGAGAGCAAAGAATAATGCATCATAACAACTTTGCTTGCCATATGTATGGATAATTGCCTGTGTCCCAAGTGCATAAATACATAAAAAATAACCAGTAGAGAATAATGCAAGGTAGGAATGTAGAAAGTGGTTTTATACATGCTGATTTTCATATGAGAATTTATTACTTCCCATTGAAATTAAAATCTAGAGATTTTCACCGGAGTAAGTTTTCCCAGAGTCCCCAGTTTATTTGCCTTCCTCCCTAAACTCATTCTAAAGCGGAATTTCAATCTTTCTTAGAAGAAGAGAAAAGAGGGTGGAATTTACATGACTGCTTCTCTGAGCCACTTCTGCATCACAGGTTTTGGATCTTTTTTCCCTGAGAGAGCTACATCTGATGGTTCAGAATACATTTATCAATGCCTTGAAAATGCCCTAGTCAGATTTGATTGAATCTATCATAAACAAATCTCTGCTTATTACGAAAATACTAATTAACTATATTGCTCTGTACTTATCCCTTGTGTTCTGCATTAAATTTTCCTAGGTCTACAGATGCAGTTATTTAGCCACAGTCTCCCAGGAGAGGTCCCCTGTGGTATGGGACATGCTACGGCACCCCAGTGATAGTGACCTTCTGAAGACCTATAATTGAATATAAGATCAAAATGAAAATAATAAATGCTGAATGGCCAGAGGTGAAATTCAATGTACTTGTGCAAAAAACAAACACAAACAACTCCTAACACTTTTGGCTATTTTTTTCCTAATTACATAAAAACAGCTAAACAGTGTTTCCTTTTTCTTTTTTTATGGCAGTAGACTTACTGCTAATGATGACACAAGCATATATTTTTCTGATCCTGAAAGTACATGCCTGATTTGCTTACTTCTTCTATAGGCTGAATTTCGATGCACACTATTACGTTAAATCCTACTTAGAAATTGAATCAGTGTTTGTGTGTAACTATGGTTGTCTATATTTTCAGTTGTCCTATTTTGCAAAGCCATCAACTGAATGCCTATAGATGGAAGGCTGTGATCTAGGTTCTGTGAAATTTACACAGAAGTTAACAATTTCACAGAAAGTTCAAATGAGATATTGTATGTGAAAGTAAGTGAAGGCATTTTGTTAACTAAGACCTTCTAATTTGATTGGATGCAATAGCTCATATAAAGTTTATACATTTCTTCTAATTGGGTTATATGATATAGGGACCATGGATCACTATCAGAATTTTGGGGGGAAAGGTAACTCAGAATTGAAGTGGACAGGGCCATTTTCCCAGAGGAAATAAAATGTGAACTGGACCTGTAAGGAATGGATTAGATTTAAGTAGGTGTGATGCCTTATTTTATGGCACAGTAAATGGTATCACCCTCTTTTAAAGGATGTTGTTAAAAACCCTTTAGGCAAACTTGAATACCTGATATACTGAAAATTTAGATTACTTAGTGTGAATTAAATGAAGACATCAGTATTGTAAATTACCAGTTTATTTCACGTAAACTTGTAATAGTATGACTGATTGAAATTGAATGCTTTTAGGTGAAATGGAAAAGCACTTTGGCTGACTTGAAAGCCAAGGGCCTGCCCCTCCATCAAAGTGCAATTCTGCATTAGGTCTGCAGTGAGCTGGGTTCCATATTTTTCTCTAAAAACAAGAAATCATATGAAAAACAGAGGGTCAACTCTATGGGGGGTGTTCCTAAGATAATACTAAATTAGTTCACCTGTGCCTTCCTAATAAATACTTTACTACTGAAATGTAGGCTTTGGATTTGCCTGAGGGAAGAGAGGTGAAAAGTTTAGTTGGATTAAGTTCTCATAAATTTCCCTGCCTCTGTGCCCATGGAGAGGGGCTGGAACTACCCTCTACACGGGCTCAATGTTGTCTGTGACAGTCTCTGAAGATGAGCTTGGAGCAGTTAACCTGCTAGACTGTGTTGTATGGTCTTCCTCAATTTGTAGTCAGTAGGGTTAAAATATCTACCTAAAGCTTTGTGTTCATGTATCTTGTCCAGTCTTCAAAAATGCCGCCCTTCTCTTGTTAGAGCAACACAGAGAGAAGGAAAGGATAATGCAGGGGGAGCTGGAGAGACTCACTTCTCTGCTTAGAATAAGAAAAGGAGCCTACCAAGTAGGAAACCATGTGAGCCAGGATGTTGGTTCTTCTGGGGTCCTCTGTCAGAGGACAACAAGGGATCAAGGTGCGGTGGAGAACATGAAAGATGGGCTTGGAAGCATGAGTTGTAAGAAAAGACCTCAAAAATGGAAAGAATGTATTCCAGAGTCAACGGCCAGGCTCCAAGTGGAACTTCACTTTGGGTCAGCAGACAGTGCACATAACCTAGAGCAAAGACCAGGAAAGTAAAGAGTAATCGGGGGCCTGGTGTGAATTGAATTGCTCTTCAGCACTAGTAGAGGGAATCCCCAGGTCAGCGAGAGCTGGTGTACTTTTCTGGGCAGCCCAAGCACGGAGCCGTGACGGGACGGCACAGGCACAGTGGAAAGTGGAAATAAACATGAGCTGACTGCGTCAGTATGTGCGAACAAGCCATCTCCACCTCCCCCTGCTGAATGAGGCAGGATATAAATAAACAAAACCAAAACACACAATAAAAATCACAGCTCCCTTGGGCTGGGCTAAGGCTTTATGCCAAATCCTTTAAGAGATAGCACATTTACGTCTACCAGCTGGAACACAGGGCCTGAGGATCCGTCCACCTTTCCGCTACTTCTTACAGATGGTGGCAGCTGAGGCACCACTTCAGAGGAGACCAGATCTCAGAGCCCTAGAGCCTTATCCCCCGGGTCAGGATCTTGACCTTAGGAAATCCCTTCCTGGCAGATCACCAAGGCGGTGGCTGTGCCCAGCCTGATGCTGCCACTGCTGGGTAGCGTTGCCCCTCAGGACTTTACTGGTAAAAGATCAACTCATGGCATTTTTCTCTGACCCAGGGCTAAGGGCTTCCAAGGGGTTGGTAATTATTAGATACGAGGTATAATACTTGTTATGTCAGCTGCTTGCATTTTCCTTTTCAATAGCCAGTGCCAAAAGGATTAATTTGATTTTTGTTTTTAAGGCAGCTGGCTTTGAGGGTGAATAGTGTGATGATTTGGTTCTGAACAGTAACAGATGAGGGAGAAAGGTCAACTGTTTTCTGGATTTGATCAATGGCAGGAGTTTGATGGTAAATTAAATGTCAGATAAAACTGTCACATGATTCGAGAATCGATACCAGGAAAACTTGTGTGAGCCCTTAATGACCACATTGTTCCCGAGGGAAATAATCCTAGCAGTAGGTTCGGACATTAGGATAGTTAATACATACAAAGCAATGTGAGGATGATTTTAAATAAGGTGACTTACTATGTTGTTATTGATCACGAGCGTATTCATCATTGGCACTGTCTTTGTTTTTCAAAGAAAGGGACCAGAACCATCAATGTCACCTGAGAGATCGCAGCAGTGCAGTCTCAGACCCCACCCCCACCTCCTGAATCAGATAGACCTCCTGAGGGTGACCGTGCAAATCCACACTTTAGGGAGCAGCTCTGGTAATTGTGGGGCTTATTACGGTCTGGACCTGCCAGGCTGCAGTCTTTTTCTTCCAGCAGGCAGATGTCTCCCAGACAGAAAATAGAGCCATGTCCGCGGGCTAAGCAATGTAGCAGAGCAGTGCGTATGTAGGTCAAAGTGAGTATGTTTGGGGTTGAATTTGAAAAGCAGATCAGAATTACTATCGGATTATATAATGTCTTTGGAATAGTCTGCCTCGATTCTCCTGTACGTGGAGGCAGTTTAAGTTTGCAAACCAGCATAGCGCTGTGGTTCCAGGTCACCTCAGGGGATAGGGGTGAATGTGAGCAGAAAAAGCGTGGCACCATCACTTCTGTGTTTTCTCCATCACCTTTGTGGGCTTTCCCTGGCTTTTGTTCATCCTTTAAATAATGGTGTTTCCCAAGACTGTCCTCAGCAAAAAGGCCTTTCTGGGTTCTCCAGGGCATCACCTAAAAACACACCGATGCCTCCCAGAGCTGTGCTTCTGGCCCAGCCTATGCCCAACCACCAGACTCACACTTCCGCCTGCCCATCCGACCGAGCCACCTGGATCTCTCCCACAGGGACCTCCAACTCAGTGCCCCAAAGCAAACTCACCCTCATCTGTCTGCTACCCTCTCTTTTAAAGTGGTGTATTAGCTAAGAGCCTGGGCCCTCGGCACCGACCACCCGGGTTTCCATCCTAAACTCTACTATGTACTACCTTGGGCTGTTGCCTGACTGCCTTATGCCTCATTTTCCTTATCTGTAAAATGGGACTAGCACTCTTCTCATGGGGTTAATATGCAGAATAGATGTGATGACCGCATATTGAGAACATGGGCCAAGGCCTGAACTAGGGCAGGTATTCAAAACATTTTAGCCACTTTTATTAGTCATTTCTTTATCAAATATTGACTGAGCTCCTGCTGTGTATCAGACACTACTTCTGACTTGCATTTCCCAAATGAGATACTGTCAAAACTCTTAAGTCCCCCCCGGTAAACTCTCTTCTTTGAGATAGAGCATTGCATTTATGTTTTAACTTCAGTGATAGTTTATAAAGGTAGCACACATTTGCCTGAATTAAACTCCAGAAGACTGTCCTCTGTAAATAATTCACATTGTCTTGACAGGAAATACAGCATCTCTTAGAAAGGCAGGAGAGGACCAATGAGATTAAAAAAACATTCCCTGACACTTCTTTCTTCTACTCTTCCCTTTCTAAACCTTGATGGCCTGCATTGTTATTCCTTTGCCTCGACGTACTTTAAAAAAGGGAGAGGGAAAAGGGAAGAGAATTTACAGAATGAGATTAGGTAGGAAAAACCCCTGAAAGAGAGGATTTAGAAAGAAGGCGCAGTGAGAACCCTGCGGCAGGACTCAGGGTTCTCAGTGCGACAGGACTCAGACCTGTAGTCGCCTGCATTCCCATCTGCACAGGTTCTCCCAGGGGGGTGGTTGGACAGGGAGGGAAAGTGAAAAGCAAGACCAGCCTCCATCTACCACCAGGAGCAAAGCCGGCCTGCCTGTCACCCAAAGACTTAGTTTGTCTCTGAATGCAGTGAACATGTTGAGGACAGGTCTAGGGTGTTTGGCTGTTTGGTTTTTTGGGCTAGACAGGGAAATATAAATGAGAGGATGGCGGAGAAAACCAAGAGAAGAACGGGGCGGAAGAACTAGCAGACACATGAAAAGCCTAACCAATGACAACAAAAAAGGAAAAATAGGCTCAGATTCTCTAACAACTAAATTCTCTGAACAAAAAGATATCTGAGGTATGAAAAAAGTTTAACTCCCCAGCAATGAGCAAGTTATTACATTAAAAAAATTTACCAAGTCTCCTGAACTGGTTTGTAATGGATTTCAAGTTTTTATTCTTTTAACAAAACAAGCACTGAAAATTTGGAGCGCGAGGTGACTGGCAGGAACATACATCAAGAGATGAAACAAATGCAGAAATAAAAAAATTTATTTCCAAGAGAAAAGATATGCCATTTCCAGGAATATTAGGGGGAAAGTGGGAGAGAACTGGGCTCTGATTGTTCAGGAGAAACAAAGAGGGAATTGGCCTCGGGGTGTGCGTGGGAGGCCAGCCACCGCTGGAGGGGCAGTGATTCAGCCCGCGCTGGCTGACCAGTGGCTGACCCCGGCTGCATTTTACCTCTCACAAAGGGGAATCTTGGCGTCACACCTTGAAAACCTTAATTTTGGATGAGGGTGGATCGGGAAAAGACAGAGAAAAGAAAAGTGCCACGGCCTTGGCTGTGAGCCACATTGTGCTCTCTCACCCTGTCTGGGGCCTTGAGCACATCACTAGGCCCATGAAGAGGGGGTAGTAATACTTGCCATCACAATTTCACAGGAACATTAGAATGACTAACCAAGGTGCCATCCGAAGGACAAAATGCTTTGAAAAGTCTAGAGCACTCTACACATGGAAGGGTTTTCTGCTGTCTTCTTTTTTACTTTTATTTTTTTAGTTGTCCCCTGAAGGACATGCCTAGAGGGGAAGGGAGGGAGAGAAATATCCATCAACTGCCTCTCTCATGCGCCCCTACCGGGAATCAACCCTTTTGTTTTACAGGACTATACTCAAACCAGCTGAGCCACACTGTCCAGAGAATCCTGCTGTGTCCTTATGATGGGCTCTCTGGTGTTCAAAGAATTAGGTACTATCACTAACCACTTTCAAGCATTCGCCTGGTATTTTGATCCAGGAAGAATAGCACAAAGCACATGGAAGGAGCTCCGATGTGTGTGTGACCTAAAAACCAACGCATCCCTGCGTGTTTCTCCCCACCTTCCCTGTCGCCTCTGGGACAGCCTAGAAAGGCTCCTTGTCCCAGCCTCGGGCTGAGAGCTGTGAGAACTGAGAGATGTGACAGATAATGAGTTGACTCTGATGTGTGAGGGATGATGGGAAATCAAACCCGCTCCAGCTGCAAGTTTGACTTCCCCGGAGGGGGAATCTGTACAATCTCCCAGTAACAGCTGGCTGTCTGTGTTCTCTGCTGACACCTAGTCTTTGGGGACCTGTGTAATCAGGAGATACCAAGTCTCCCAACACCGGTGTTTTCTTAAGAGCACCTCAGTGACAGGCACCCGGGGGCTGAGCTGTCTAACCCTGCCTCATGGCCACATTCTCCCCCAGGTCTGAGGTGGTTTCATATTCCAAGGGAACGGGGGGAAATCTTCTGTTAGACCAGGATACTCTGAGCCCTCACCCTGGGCACCTGGGAAAGACCTGCTGATTGCGGCCTCGCAGAAGCCATCTTCACCCCCATTTCTCTCTCTCCCTCTGTGTTTCTTGCTTAGAAATGATGAGGTGGGAATGAAGGAGACAGGGAGAACCATGAAGGCTGTTGGAAACAGGTCTTGGAGCTGCTCGGGAGGCCTCCTGACTTGCTCCTGCCCTCCTCCCTCTGAGAAAGGGAGCCTAGGAGACATCTTCCTGCTGGGTGGGGCCTGGGCCTTGCGCCTGCTCTGTGCCCAGCATTGGTTGTGAGGGACAGAGGGGACATCTGTGAGGGCTCCAGAAGAAGAGGGGATTCACTAGAAAACTGCTGATGCAGGTCTCTCTCCTCCCGCCACACCAGCATCCTTTCTCTTCAGACTTCGCCCATCTCTCACCACATTTGCTTGACATCATTATGTGGGTTCCTGCAGACAAACAAAATGCTATTATGAAAAGCTGCTGGGAGACTTGCTGGTAATTAATTTTAGTTCCAGCACTGAGTAGTTTTCATTTCTTGCTTTCATCTATTTATCTAAATTTTAGCCTGGGGAGTGTTTTTGGCATGTGGGGCTGCAGGTGAGATGTTTCCTCTCGGCACAGGGATGAAGGGTAGAGGTGAAGAACTCTCACTGCTCTCATTTTTCTTCTACCCTTCCTTCCCGCCTTCCCTCTCTCCATCCCTCCCTCCCTCCCAGTGAAGACAGACTTTCATGTCAAGACATTTTGTGCTTCTCGCTTTTGCTTGATCTATCAAACCTTACATTTAGCTAAATAATCCTATTCCTTCTTTACCCCATGCATTTCCCCTTCTGACTCTAGAAACTTCTTTAACCCTAAGATTTCTGCTTCTTTACATTGGAGGTTTTTCTAGTGCTGAGTCACAATGTCAAATGCCTTTTCCAGAAAGAATCCACTCTGGTTGCACCTGGGCAAGGGGATGGAGGAGTAGGTGGGTGCAGATATGTCAGCGGTGCAAGCTGGTGGAGGGAGGGGCGGAGACAGGTGGGCGTGAGGGCCCTTCTGCTGGAGGCCTTGGCCCTGACCTGGCTCTGGTTACCGCTCCTTCCATATCAGGGGCGCAGGACCCTCCTTATCTTCTCCCTTCCACACTGAACGCATATCGGAGGTCTTCTTTATTCTTCACTTTCTATTTCTGGATTATGCTTACAATGTGTTCATTTTTTCAGGAAAAAAGTTATAGAAATAAACATCTGGATTGCGATCATTAATGGAAATAGAAATTAAATATTTATCCTTAAGACATACAGAGTGATCATTCACTAAAACGCAATTGAAAAGGTTTTAGCATTACTAGTTATTATTTTCATCAAGGGTTTTCCCTCTTTCTGAGGGCTGCTGCCGCTTAAGGTCCGGGGTTCTCTCCTTCGCGCCAGGCTGCTTCCTTCAGCACAGTGGCCTCACGGGGCTGGCTGGTTTGGGTGTTCTCTGTCCCCAGCAGAGACATTACAACCTCCCAGTGACTAGTTCTGCGGCTGCTCTGTGTCGGAGAGAAGAGTCAGCTGTGTGCCAGCTTTATGGAGGTTCGGCTGTGGCCATGCCTCAGCACTGGGTGTCTTTGGAGTCAGCCTTGGTTAGCCTCTTCGAAACTGGGAGAGAGGAGATGAATATTAAACTCTGTGAAGAAGAGAGCCCATAAACATCCTACAAATTATACACCTAGAAAATAGCATTTTGTTTTAAGTGATCTCAAAGTCACCTGAATATAGTAAAACATAAGCACTAGAATAGCCCAACCTTAAAAGACATAGATTCAGTGTTCAAAAAGGGAAACAGTCCCAGCAACAACTGAAAACTACAGGCTTATTTGAGTTTCAAGCATGGCTTGTGGGAATATGCAGACAGAAGTCTCCTGCAAGGACCCTGCTGCCGCAGGGGGTCCCCAGACCATCCTCTGTTGTTTTTAAGGTGGAGTAGACCCTTTTTTCTGTGTCACATAGCAGCCCTTGCCAACTTCCGCAAGGCAGATAGAGCCTTCACAATTACATTGAATTTGGAGGGAGCCCTCCAAGACTGTCTTATCAAAGCCATGGTGGCGGTCATTCCATCTCAGAGCCCCGCTTTTGTGACCCTCAGACCAGCACTGAGGAGAGAGAACCTGGTCATCGGGCTGCCTAATGCTTCTCCTGTGAGCGGATTCTGCGGAACGCAATCTGTAATGGTGGAGAGAGAGAGGCTGCCCTGTGCTGTCTTTCTTTCCTGGGAACTTACTTTCTGAAGCAACTGAATGAGACCTTTGCCGGCAAGGGTGGTGGCCTCTCCTTCAGAATGCCTGGCCTGTTTCCCAGTGTGAAACATTCCCCAAATATGCAACTTTGTAAGCGTCCCAGCAGCCGGAGCCCAGAGCAGCCTGCCGCCTGAAGGGCTGGCATCTCACAGGGACCAGGGACGGGGCTGGCGTTCCGGCCCCTCCGGCAGGCCCGGCCCCTGGTTACGTGGTCAGGGGAAGAATCTGGCCAGCAGTCTGGCTGTGACAAGAGCCTGAAGTTTCTCTCTCTCTTTAAATCCCCTCCTTCATTCAAATCCATTCCTATCAAAAGGCTTTTGTTGAAGGAGCAGCCCCAGCATCTTGGTGCACGGCTGTGTCAGTATTTCCAAAGATGGACAAGAAGAACATCCTTAGTTGAATTCCTGAGCAAAGAGGTCTGAAAATTGACTTGGAAGGAGTAGAGGTACACAGCCGTCATCACATGGCATTTATTTTGTTTGTGAGTGATGAAGCCACAGAAGAAAGGAACTTCTTGTGGATGGTAAGAAGTCCCCGGCCAGGGCGTGTCTCGGGAAGGGCTCACTGGGTGGGCCAAGGCTCGGGCTGGGCTGGCCAGGCTGTTGCTTAGACGCTGCACCTGGAAGGATGCCGTTAGCAGGGCTGGGGCAGCATGTGGGTCATGCAGGGAAGAAGAGGGCTCTGATTTCTTTACCATCGCTTGGGGAAGGAACCAACTCTGTTTTGTGGGTTCCTACAGAATATAATAATGACTTACAGCCATACAGTGGCATTGTGCTTGCTGCCTGAAAACAGGTCAAAAGTTTGATCACGGAAACAGCCTTCACTTCTCCATGGCCTTTTGCTTAATTTTGTTTCAACTTAGTGCTTTTGAAACCCCTGCAGTCTTTGTTTCACAGAGACTGCTAATGGAAGGACTTAGGGGGCAGTTTCGTGTTTTCTGTATTTGGCTGATGGTCATTTTATCATTTGCTTATTTAATTTGATGTTCTTTTGCTTGAGCTTTAAGTGCATATGGTTGTCAAAAGCAAAAACAACCAAGCCAAAAGGCAATGTCCAGCAAATTATAGACTCCGGCATTCATAAGCAAACATTTTTCCCTAGGGCTGAATTGAATTCTTTTTCTTGAGGCTCAGTCCTTAGCCTGCTCAGATTGTGTGACATTGTTTTGTTTGGGGGTTTCTTCATTTTCAGGCATTGTGAGTAAAGAATCACATGCATTTTCTTAAATTTACTCTCTTTTATGTGGGTGTTCTGCCACTTTTGCTTTTTTTATCTTTTCTCTCTCTCTCTCTCTCTCTTTTTTTTTTTTTTTTGTTTTGATAATATTCTTCTCCTGATGCTTTCTGGCTTCTTGCTCCTTGAAGCACATTTCTGATTTTATTCCTCTGGATTTTTCCCTAGCTCTTCTTTGGCATTTAAAGTCTGTGCCTTGTTCCAGTCCTGGCTCTCACTAGTTGTACGACCATGGGCTAGTTAATAGTCTTTTATAGACCTCATTGTTGTCATAGTAAAAGGGAACATAGTACCTCTGTCACTGGGCTCTTCTGGGGATTAAATGAATGAGTACACGTGCAGTGCAGAGAACGGTGCGTGGCACCATTCGTGTTTTGTTTGGGCTTCTTCCACATTGGATGTGGGGTCTCCTGGTAGACGCTGGCTATTAGGAAAGGTAAGACAATGGAAGGGAACAGGCATAATGATGCAACGGTGGGATTTCAACATGGGGCAATTCCATAATAGTTCTGGTCCTTGAGGATATGAAGGAAAAAAGCCCCAAGCTGTGTACCCGGGACTGCTTTTTTTTTAAAAAAAACCTCTTTATTGAGGTTAAAATTTGCATAACATACAATTCACCCATTTAAAGTGTAGTATTCGCTAGGTTTTGGTATATTGCATTATTTTTTAAGTTCTGGTAAAGTACATAGAAAACGTAAAATTTGCCATTTTAACCATTTTTAAATGTGCAGTTCAGTGGCATTTATTACATGTACGATGTTGTGCAACCATCGTCTCTATTTTCAAAATTTCTTCATCGCCCCAAGCAGAAACGCTGTGCCCACTAAGTATTCAGTCCCATTCCCTCTCTCCCAGCCTCTGATAATTTCTAATCTGCTCTCTGACTCGATGGATTTGCCTATTCTAGACATTACGTGTAAGTGGAATAGTACAGTATTTGTCTTGTGTCTGGCTTATTTCACTTAGCATAATAGTTTAAGAGTTCACCCATGTTGTTGTTATGTATTAGAAGTTCATTACTTTATGTCTGAATAATAGTCCACAGCTTGGGTTTACCATGGTTTGTTTCATCCATAGGTGGACATTGGGTTTTGTCTCCACCTTTTGGCTATTGTGAAAAAGTCTGCAATGAATGTTGGCAGATAGGGATCTCTTCAAATCCCCACTTTTAGTCCACCTAGGCATGGAATAGTTCGGTCATGTAGTAATTCTGTTTCAGCTTTTTGAAGAAACGCCCAAATATTTTCCTGGGAAACAGTTGCTTTTTGGTCATTCTCTCTTCTTGTGTTTCTATCCTTTGGTGTCTGTCTCCCTTAGATTCCATTTCCTCCTGTTATCAAAGTTTCATGGTGCTTCCAATCAGCAGACACATCCTTATCTCCCCTCCCAAAAACCACGTGTCTCCCTCTCACGTGTCTTCTTTGCCCCTCATTGAGTGTCAGAGCCTATATCGCGCACTCCGGCCACACATTGCCTGACCCCTTTCATCTCATTGTCTAAGGGTAGGGGAGGCGTTGTAGGTTATCTGTAGGCCTCAGTCCACTGCAGCTGGAGGTGGTTTCAGCCCAGGATGTCCCTAGAGTCTCGAAGGTGTGGGATCAGGGATGTGGAACCAAACACACTGCAGAATCTGAGCGCTCCTTAAGCTGGCTTCTTTCTTCCCACACACCTTGCCTCGTTTTGTTGTTCTCCCTCAGCTTTGCTTGTATTTGGAAGACAGTTTGGCCTCCCTGTCCAGCAGGAGAGTTGTTCTCCGTGTTTCATTTGCTCACAGTTCTCCAGTTTTCTATGAGCAAGTGAATGAATTAATGAATACCCCAACAGCCTGTAAGCCTGCCTCAGACAGCCATTCTGGTTGTTGGGCTAATTGTTAGCTGGGTTTCTGGATGTCATTCATTTCACAATAAGCCTCCTAATTAATCTCAGCACCGTTCTCACCAGAAGAAAGGCTGATAGGGAGAAACATCCCCAATTACCATGAGAAAGGAAATGTCAAGAGCCCCGTGGAGTTTTCCTGGCGTCCACCCCTGTCTCAGATGAAAACCGCCATTAACCCTCAAATGGCCTAGAGATCAGCCATGAAAACGAGGGGGTTGTGAGAGCGTGAGGCGCCCTGAGCACACGGACCCGATTCCTGGAGAAACCTGCTGGGGTCTGCACGCTCTTGCTTAGTAACATCAGTTGTGTTTCCCAAGATGAGGGGGAGAATCCTGGTGCCCGGTGCCTCGTCAGAAGCAGAAGTGCTTCAGCTGTCCCAGGAGCTGTCGGGGAGGTTTTAATCTGGAAAAACTAAAGGCCTCCTCTTTTGTCTGTGTTTTTGTGCCTGCAGGACAAAAGATCCTTCATCACCGAAGTGACGTTTTAGAAACAGTGGTCCTGATCAACCCTTCCGATGAAGCAGTCAGCACGGAGGTAGGCGGCGCGCTGCAGCGTCTCGGGCCGAGCCTCACACGGTGGGCAGGGCGCAGCTGGTTGGAGGGACTGGGGCAGGTGGCGGGGAGGGCCTTGGTCTAGGATACTGGGTCTAGTCAGTGGCTGGTTCTCTTTATCAACACCACCCCAGGCTGCCCTTCCCAATAAGGACAACATGGAAGAATATTTCAGAACTGGGATATTTTATCAAGGCCAGTGGGAAGAAATCTTGGCTGTATGTGGAAGGTGTGCTTCTGGGATGGATTCTGCTAGCATGCAGCAGGGGAAATAGATGGCAAGCCCTCAGGCGGGGACATCCAGGACCCAAATTTGGAGAAGGGCATTTTAGATGCAAGCCCCTTTCAGATCCATCTGGCCCACTCCTCTTCCCACTGTGGAAAGGCAGGAGAGCGTAGCAGTTAGGAGTGTGGCCTCTGCGTGTGTTCTCCTCATTAGCTGGTGGCCGTGGACAAGGTATTTATTGTCTCTTTGTCTCCTTGTCCACCTCTGTGAAATGGAGATTATACAGTGCTTACATTTAATTTTTATATTTAATGTTGTGCTTAGGAATGTGAAGTATTTAGAACACAGGATGGCATATAACAACAGAATATAAATGTTGGCTGTTCCTACTACTAATGTTACTGTTTCCATCATATGAAATTTTTGCCAGAGGGAGCAACAGGGTATTTCAGAGCCCACGGTCAGATAGGAACTTGGCTGAAGCCAAGAATCTCTGCCCCAGGCCAGAGGAGTTGATGTATCTCCATTTACCCTTTATTATAGTTTAGCACCTTTGAGATGGAGTTGCTTGTTGGACATTGAAATAGCCACAGTCCCTGGGGGCCTCCATTACCTGAAAGGTCTCTTCTGCCCACGCTTTGGGCATCTCTGTGACTGTAGCCTGTTTTGTTAAGTTGAGATATTTTACATACCACATCACTCATATACCGTAAAATCCATGCTTTGAAAGTGTGTAATTCAGTGGATTTTCGTACGTTCACAAAGTTGTACAACTATCCCCACTAATTATAAAACATCACGCCCCCCAAACCCTACAATTATTAGCAGTGATTCCCCATTGTCCACAGCTGCTGGCAACCACTAACCTACTTTTTGCCTCTATGGATTTGGTCTGTTCTAAATATTTCAGATAATGAGAATCACACAATATGTGGCCCTTTGTGTCTGGGTTATTTCACTTAGCATAGTGTTTTTGGGATTCATCCATTTTGTAGCATATATCAGTACTTTTTCCCTTTTTATGGCTGAGTACGAAGCCATTGTATAGACTACCACATTTTGTTTGTCTTGTTTGTTGATCAGTTGATGGACATTTGGTTTGCTTCCATTTTTTGGTTATCATTATGTGGCTGGTTTCGAACCCACTTACTCCTGCTTCAGATTAGCAGGATCTCTGGACCTCTCTGGCAATCCATTAAGGCACAAAGTTGAGGGAAGTGATAGGCTGGCATCTCTCTGTGACTAACAGAATCAGGAAGTACATATAATGGTGAAAAAGGCTGGAGGATGAATGTATATCTAGCCAGACTGCCTAGAACAGCTGCAAGAAATGGAAAAGGAAAAAAAAAAAAGAATTCAGTCTTGTCCATGGAGCAGGTGGGGCTGGAACAAGTACTTTAGTATGTGTATGTTTGCTCGATGAGGCTGTGGGGTGGTTGGAGGCAGTGGGTCCTCGCGGCCTGTTTACTTTTGTGTCCCTCCCTGAGCGGAACTGGGATAGAATGAATACCTTAGTGCTTAGAGTAGGGTTTCTGCTAAGCATGGGCTGGCATCCTGCCACTTTAAGTTTGCAGAGTTCTTTACTGCAAACCATTTACAATTCTATTTAAAAGATTCCCATTCAGGAGCAGCCTTTTGTTTATGTTCAATGTTAGGTACCTCGTTGATCCCACTGTAGGCTGCACTTGGAGCTGTGTGTTTGGTGTGTGGCTTGGAAGGAAAGGGATCCTGGAAGGGAGGGGCTGACTGGGGACCCTCGTTGGAAACCTCTGTTTCCTGAGGCTGCCGTTGGGGGACCCGGACTGTACTTGGTGACTCAGCCTGCAAGATATGAAGTCTCAGCCCACATGCTGCTAGCAGACACAGCTGTGGAACAAATGATCGCTGACTATGGAGACAGCTTTGAAAAAGACAAGGAATCTAAGGGGGAGAAAGTCAACTAACGAGCACCACCGTCTTGGTTGTAGTCAAACATGGAAAATGGCCGCATAGGCGATCTGATGACCGCAGTCATTGGCTCTGTCCCCCTCCCCAGGGGAAATCTGAATAACCAGGGAATGAATGATATCTGGTGGTAATAAACTTCAAGCATTCCCAGGGCTAGCCCTGTCCCGAAGGTGGAATGACGGTGCTGCTGTGACCCGTGTCCTGTACCCTGTGCTTTGTTCCAGGTGCGCTTAATGATCACGGACGCCGCCCGACACAAGCTGCTCGTGCTGACGGGACAGTGCTTTGAAAATACCGGAGAGCTCATTCTCCAGTCTGGCTCTTTCTCCTTCCAGAACTTCATAGAGATTTTCACTGATCAAGAGGTGGGCTCCTGACGGGGAGTGTCTAAGCTTTACAGTGGCTTTGTTACTGTTGTAGCCTCCGGGTGCTCTTTGAAAGCACTCCAGGGAGATACGGAAAGGGGGAGGGAATGTCCCTCCTCCTTTGAAATAAGCAAAACCAGGACCCAACATATTATAATTCTGTGGCTCATCACCAAACGAATTTAGAGCCTTCGTCTATAATTAATTGGAAGCATTTTTGATGGCCCGAGATGCAGATGGAAGAGGGTTGAATAGTCAACGTTATGCAGATGACAGAAATGATGGAAACACTCAAAGTGAGCCCAAAAGAAAACCCAGGCTTCCTATTTTCTGAAGGAATATGCTAAAAATCTTTTAGACTTCTGGTAGGATTTGATTGCCCTGCTCTCTTTTTTAGGCCTTGAACTTACTTTTCCTGATCTAATGTTCGGTCCCAGTGTTTGAACCTGGGCTGTTTGAACAGCCCCAAAAAGGGAGGGCCCGAGAAAGGGATTCCTGTAGGAAAATGGGCACATTCACGGTTCACATTCATGCCCCATGCAAAACGGTTGCAGTAGCTGGAATGAAGCTGAGTCATTAATATTCCTAATGAATACATCTTATCAAGGATGATACATACAAAGTACTGAAAACTAGATTATAGTAGTGGTAATTGGGAAAATCAGAATGAGGATTTTAATTTGGTTATTTCTGCTCGAGAATTTATCCTGGCTGGGCAACTTCTCTTTCCCAAACAATGTGCCCCTTTCGTTTTATTTGTTTATAGTAGTTACAGAAACCACCCGGGCCATCGCCATGGCAGGCCGGGGCCTGCCCGGAGCTGATAGCAGACTTCCTCGGGGAGCGGTGAGGGGTGTCGACAGGACGTGTTACCACATCTATTTAAAACCGGCTTCCTGGGAACTTCCTGAGATGGCGGCCTGTCGGTCTCAGGGGTGTTGTCAAGGGCCATCTGTCTTTCTGCATTTAATCTTCCTCAGACTATGCTTCCCAGAGAGGTCTCTGTGTACTTTTCATCACTGGCAAGAGCTGTAAATAAACTGCCCAGCTCCAATGGGCTCACCTGGAAGCTTCTATAAAAAGGCTGGTCGGGTGACATAACCATGGTTCACTCTCCACCTACGGGGGTGTGGAGCGGTGCGGGGATAAAAAACTGTGAAAAGGAACATTTTACTTATCATTGTCATCTGGGTCCTCCGACAGATAGTCCTGGCTCCTCAGAGTAAGAAGGGGCCCCAGGACCCTGTCCTCCAGAGCCTGGGATCTGTCTTCCTCCAAGGCATGGCCTCCCCCATCATATCTGTTTCACCCCCACATGCTGCAAAGGCGCAGTAAACCTTGTTCATTGGCATTGAAATTCCCAAGGTCGGAACTACAATTCTCTACCTCTTGTCTGAAAATTGGTGCGATCACTTTAAAGTTGGAATCTTTTGCAAGATTGTATCCCCAAGTGCACGCTATGCCTGCAGGTAGGTGGGCATTTGTCTGGTAGCTCAGAGGTCACACACACTCTCAGCGCCTTGCTCCAGGGGAAGGACAGAGCTGTGGAGGCCTGGGAATTGCCCTGTGGCCCAGTAACACTGGTGGGTGGTTAACTGGCCTTCTGGTAGGCTCTGAGGTCCGCCTTGAACCCCCAGCTCATTTGTATGCATGGTTGCCTCCCCTGCATTCCTGTGCGGTTCTGCAGTTAGTTTTTAGTGGCTGATTTCTATCCCATGTCATTGTTCCTCCCCCCAACCCCCATCCCAGTAAAATTGAACGGAGGACGAATGTAAACAAAAGGGTTTGTCATTGCCCAAATTTTAAATAAGGAGGTATCACACACAATTCATCCATCCAGACCCCAAATAATACCCCTCTGTCTAAGTAAAACATAGTGTTAGGAAATTGCTGCTTAAATCATTTTTTATTAGCCCACGGAAGTAGAATTTTAGCTCAATGGGTGGTGCACCGATCAGAATTTACCCTTAATTACCAAAGAAAAAGAAGCAGCTTTAACTGAAGAATGTGAGTTTTGCAGAAGGGCAGGTGCCCCAGGGTTTGTAATCAATTGAGTGGACTCTGAAGAGCATTCAGCTTCATTATACTCAGCCAGGTATCACGTAGGCCAGGGACTCTGGCATGCTCTCCTCTGCGTGCCTCGTAACCCCACCCCAATATTTTGGAGAAAGTAATGTTCAACCTATGTGGGAAAGGATCTCCGGGGTGCTCCAGAACGGACTAGATCAGTGGTGGTGGTCGGGGGGGCGGTGCAGGACAAGAGAAGGGGAGGATGTTGGGTAGAATTTACCACTCTTTTCCTCTTGCCACAACCAGACCAAGTCAGACTTTATCCCTTTGGCACTGTGGACTTTGAAGAGAGGCTGCCACAGCTAAAATGGCTTGAAAGTCAGGGGCCAAGATCAATGGTTACCAGCCTTTTAGAGCTACGATCACCTGTAGTTGCACTGGAAAAAAGGATTTGAGTACAGAGTGACTCAGTAACAAAGGGACCTTAAAGGCCACTGGGTGTCCGGTGTTGTCCCTTTTTTTAGTCCTTGATACTTGTTACAGAACGGGGGCCTGCCCTGAGCGGGAGTGCCTAGGGCCAGCTATGATGTGTAGGTTCTTGACTTTGTGTAGGAAAGAGTTCACAATACAAGTTCTGGTGGCTGTGAGGGTACATTTATTCAAGTGGAACAGGGAAGGGCTTAGCATAAAAGAAACAACAGGAGAGCCTAGGCTGGGCTGCCTTAGCTCCCTGGGAAGTCAGAGAAAAGGGGGCTCTGGGGACAGGTTTAGAGGATCAGCCTGGGACGAGCTGCCAGCTGCCCGTTGCCTTAGTGTTTAGGAAAGGTGTGCCTGTGGGGAAGGAAGCGGGGGAAGAAGGAAGGGAAGGGAATGGGGCGGGCTACTCCCCAGAGAGAGTGTGTGTGCTGGCTCCTCTTTCTTTAGGCTTTTCTCTCTCTAGGCAGGAATCTTAGGGGAGGTCTCTGGGGAGGGTTTCAGTAGAGTATTCATCAGTTTTCCAGGTGTGCTCTTACAGGGCTAGGGTGTCCCCTGATTGGTCAGTGATAGAGCAGGAGGTCTTTAGTCATTGCAGTTGGTCTGATTTTGCTGGCTTTCTGGGCCTGGAGCTGAATTACAGTTGAGGTCTAGACATTATCTTCTAGACGTTATCTTCAGGGAGGAGAAGTGACCTTGGCAGTTGAGGTCCTTGTTTTCCCACTTTCGCCCCTTGCCAGGGCCTTGGGGGGAGGTGCCTTGGTGACCATCTGCCGCTGGCTGTAAATTGCTCTGCCATTGTGTTCAGCTCTCTGTCTCAGTTTCCCTGTTCTACTTGCCGAGGAATTTTCCTAGCTTCTTCTTATCCTGTCTCAGTATATACTCATCACTCCAGGGAAATTAGAAATACAATTTTTAAAAAGCAAAAATTAAATACATTTTTGGATGAGGGTATTTTTTTAAAAATGGACTTAAAAATAGAATTATCACTGCATTTTGAGCTTCAGGTCTTTTGGGAGTCTTAGTCTTTGGAGATCAACTACGAAACTAGAATTTAGAGTTAAAACAGTCATCTGGCTAACCCACCCTCCCTGAAATCCGAGGATGCTGAAATCACCATCTCCTGGGGACAATTTTTAGTCTCTCTGTCGGAAAGTGCTTCCTTGTCTCATTGCATCTTTAAGGAAGAAATGTGATCTCTATTCCACCTGACAGTGTCTTAGGCACCCTTCACTAACACTGCCATTTTTTTTTCTTCCAGATTAGTTATTTTCAGTTCCACCCACCATTCTTCATAAATCAAGATATGAAAGCTTCCTCACATTCCCTGGTCACTGTCCTTCAAACTTGTTTCATTGGTAGGAAGGGACAATGGAATGGGTATGAGGAAAATTCAGGAGTTCAGTCTTGGTCATGCTTTAGTGCTGTGTGTTACCAGACATCAATTTGGATATATAGGTCCAGAGCTCAGGGAACTAAGAGTTGGCTGGATATATTAATTTGGAAGCCAACATCAGTTCCAAATTTATATACCCTATTATATTAATATATATGAGAGCATAGATGGAATGATCTAGAAAGAGCAACAACGTATTGGAAGAAAAAAGGGCCTAGGTCTAGCGTTTCGCGGTTACGGCTGAGAAGGAGGAGCCAGCAAGGAGACTTGTTGTAATACGTTTGCTTGTTTGTTTATGGCCTAGTTTCTCTAAAATGTCGTGACTCACACTGGGCCCATACTCCAGGGATCATTGACCAGGTTAGGATGGTGAGAGTTGATGATTTCTACAGTTTTTAATAAAGCCTTTTATTAAATAAGTGTAAAAGTAACTATTACCATTCCCAATTAAATGCCAATGGGGAGAGGATGCAGGCTTTGAGAAGCTCTGTAATTTACATAATTTGAGGGCTCCCTTTAAGAGAAAGAAAACAAAATTATTAATACACAGTTAAGTACAGGGCTTTGGGAGTCACCCATGCCAGTGAGGAGCCTTGAAGCTGAAGCTTCTTTAGCTTTATGATAAATCCATTTGACTGTCAGATATAATCCCTGAGTTTTTTTCTGTAGATGCTGTTAAGCCACATCTCCAAATCCTGCCCTGTACCCAGCTGGTTTATTGGACCTTACACTTACCCTTTTAGAGTACCATCCCATTAGAGCTGACTCAGCTGTCATTACCCCAATGTCCAGCGCTTTTGTAAATGTCTTAATTCTACCACCCTGCATTTTGCTGTGCCTCTCATTTTCATGCCGTCACAGATGTGATAATCATGTCTTCATTTATCCAAGGGTATAAATGAGCCCTGAGGCAGCCCAACGCTTCCCAGGTTGACACTAAGCAGCACTATATATGTGGTTTGCTGCAAATCCACCTATTTCTGCTATCACACTGTTCAGAGATCCTGTTAAATGTCTTGCTAAAACCAGGAGATACGCAGTTTACTGTATTCCCTCATTAGCCAAGCAAGTAACGTAATCACAAAAGGAAATGCAGTTAGTAGGCCATGGCTTAGAAATTCAAATCATATTTCATTAATGTTGTCTGCAGTAAAGTCATTTATTTCCTCTATCTTCCTTCCTCTTCCAGTATGCCTGCATTTAATTAGAAAAATAAATTGACATAAAAGGCTATCTTTGCCCAGAGCAATATTTCTTCCATCTTCGTAAGAATAAGGGGAGGGTAGCAAGCCATGTGCTTGAGAAGTATGAGCAGGCTCAAGACACTTCCCAAGTGGCCACTCCAAGAGGGCAGCACGTATTGAATTGATCAAGCTCAGTGCAGTTCAACAGACACCCATTGAGCCTGATGATATGTTGGGAAAACAAAGGTAACTACAATACAGAGATCAAAAGAAGATGAGTTTACTCCTATTCAGGAATTTTTAGTCTAATGGGCTATCATAGCTACCATTTGCTATGACAATGATTTCCAAACGTTTTTAGAAGAAGCCTCAATTTCCAAGCCTAAGACCTAGTCGCAAGTTTCCTTGCCAGTGCTCCCTCGTTGGCTCCTCCTTATTGCTCTCATCTGTTCATTGAATGAACATTGATTAAGTGCCACTATGGGCTGCACACTTGTAAGACCCAGTCTTTGCCCTTGAGGTACTCAGTCTGTAGGGTGTGTGTTGGAGTAGGGGCCTGGAGACAGGCTGGGGGGAGGGGGGAGGGGAAGTGGGGACTTTTGTTCCTTCTTTACAGCTTCAGAACTGCAGTAGTTATTCCTCCTTCTCGAGCTTATTCATCTCTCCTTCTTGGAGGGCTCTTTCTCGCCTCAGTCTCTGCATTGTCTCATCTTGCACGATATGCTGCTATTTATCCAGAGGGACCAGGTTTTCCCTCTCTGAAAAGAAACATTTCCAGCAATGCTGACTTTTTTTTTTCTGTTTTCCTCATAAATCATCATTTTCCATTCACCAGCCTCTTTGTTATTTTGTATTACCCTTGACTCTGAATTCTCTGCAACCCGGTTTTTTGGGGGGGTCATTTCCTTCATTTCATAAGAACTCTTCAAATAGAGGTGGAAAGACAGAAAGTGGGGAGGTAGTCCTCAAGTTTTTTTTACCTTCTCCTGGAACCTGGTGATTGCATATGTCACATAGAAAGAGCTGGTGAATGAATGCCTCTTACACACAACAGGATCAAACCCCTTACCCCTCAGGGTGGAATTTCAAAAATGAAAATAGACTAAAATTAAAAGTTTTACTATTAAGAATTCATCAGTTGAGTTATCCTAGATTTCTTCTCCAAAATGTATTATAAAACATGAGTAGTTTGCATGTGCTCTGTGTAAAAACTAGGACTGAGAGAGTCCTAATTGTACTATAGTGGTGGTGATGAAGGGCAATGCTAATTATTGGACAAGATACTATATTTAGTGCTCATGTTTGCTTTCCTCAGAAAATTATTTGAGCAACAACTACCCAGGGATGGTTACCATTCACTTTTTCAGTTTTCTTAGTTTCCAAAATAGTCGATGCTTATCCCTTTTATAGGAGTCAGTGGAAGCAGCAAAATCCAAGACTAGTTATTTTGCTATTTTGTGACTCTTTGTATGAAATGTAGGACCAATAGGCTAATAAAACAAAAATGGCTATTTTACTGCAATCTCAGGAAGAAAAATTCAGATTCTATAAATGAGCCTTAGCACACGCACCCATACCCTCAGAATTTGGTAGCCAGAAGGTTGTATGAGACAGAGGAAAGCACTCTGAAACTAGAGGTTGAGTTCAGGCCTGCTGGCTCAGGGATGCCTGGACCACGTGAAGTCTTTGCTTGGCCCTTTCATCCTTTACCATCAGGGACAAAGCTCTTTTCAGTTGAATGTCTGGGCTGATTTATGAGCTTTGCTGCAACCAAAAGAAGACTGGAGTTTACGGCATGATTCTTCCTCACTATTTAAACCGTGAAACATATGGCCATAATATGGGGTGAGACAAAAATAGAATTTTCCACGAACCACTGTCTCTGTTTTGGGATGTCTCTTCTGCATTCCTGTTTTATGGGAAGTACTAAACAATGTATTGAAAAATGCCTGGTCCAAAATTTTTTTCTGGTTTATGCTTGAGTATTTCTTTTTAAAGAAAATCTTATTTTTAAATTATAGTTTACATTCAATATTATTTTGTATTAGTTTCAGATGTACAGCATAGTGGTTAGACAATCATACACTTTACAAAGTGATCCCCCCAATATTTCCAGTACCCGCTTGGTACCGTACATAGTTATTAAGGTATTATTGACTACTCGCTATGCTGTACTTTATTTACATTCCTGTAACTATTTTGTAACTAACCATTTGTACTAAATTCCTTCAATGTATCAGTCAGGCCTTTTTGTCAGACCCAGTGGAATAACAGAAAATGTTTTATATCAGTGGTAAAATGACTCACATAGCCTTCCCGTGGGACAGTTTAATATTTTTTAAAGGACATTTTTGCGTGGCAGGCACCTAGGGGCACTACTCAAAGTATTTCATAAGGGCTGCGGCACGGGCCCTGACCCTCCACGTGGTCACTGGTCTTAGACCAGCGTTCTGAGGTTCTCCTGCTGGACAAGAACAGGGGAAGGGGAGGTGCTGGGGAGATGGCTGAGACACAACGGAGTAATGCGTGGGGTGGGGGGGCGTGGGGATGGAGGCTGTGCGCCTACCAGCATCTCTGAAATCAGCCCTTTGTGCATCCAGCGGTCTGGTAATACCTAGTGATAGATGGAGATGATGGATCAGTGATGACACCCACTTAAACCTTTTCTTTCTTTGTTTATTATTATTTTTTTAAATCCCAGATTGGGGAGTTACTGAGTACCACCCATCCTGCCAACAAAGCTAGTTTAACCCTCTTCTGTCCTGAAGAAGGGGACTGGAAGAACTCCAATCTTGACAGACACAACCTCCAAGACTTCATTAATATTAAACTCAACTCAGCTTCTATATTGCCAGAGATGGAAGGACTTTCCGAGTTTACCGAGTATCTCTCTGAATCAGTGGAAGTCCCCTCTCCCTTTGACATCCTGGAACCTCCCACATCGGGTGGATTCCTAAAGCTCTCCAAGCCCTGTTGCTACATTTTCCCAGGAGGGAGGGGTGATTCTGCCTTGTTCGCGGTGAACGGATTCAATATGCTCATCAATGGAGGGTCAGAAAGAAAATCCTGCTTCTGGAAGCTCATCCGACACTTGGACCGAGTGGACTCCATCCTGCTCACCCACATTGGGGACGACAACTTGCCTGGAATAAACAGCATGCTGCAGCGGAAAATCGCAGAGCTGGAGGAGGAACAGTCCCAGGGCTCCACCACCAACAGCGACTGGATGAAAAACCTCATCTCGCCTGATTTAGGAGTTGTATTTCTCAATGTCCCAGAAAACCTTAAAAACCCAGAGCCAAACATCAAGATGAAGAGAAGCATAGAAGAAGCTTGCTTCACCCTCCAGTACCTAAACAAGTTGTCCATGAAACCAGAACCTCTATTCAGAAGTGTAGGCAACACCGTCGACCCTGTCATTCTCTTCCAAAAAATGGGAGTTGGTAAACTTGAGATGTATGTGCTTAACCCAGTCAAGAGCAGCAAGGAAATGCAGTATTTTATGCAGCAGTGGACTGGCACCAACAAAGACAAGGCTGACCTAATCCTGCCTAATGGTCAAGAAATAGACATTCCAATTTCCTACTTAACCTCAGTCTCATCTTTGATCGTGTGGCATCCCGCAAACCCTGCAGAGAAAATCATCCGAGTCCTGTTTCCTGGAAACAGCACCCAGTACAATATTCTGGAAGGCCTAGAAAAGCTCAAACATTTAGACTTCCTGAAACAGCCGCTGGCCACCCAGAAGGATCTAACCGGCCAGGGGGCCGCTCCTGCTGTGAAACAAGTAAAACTGAAACAGAGGGCTGATAGCCGAGAAAGTCTCAAGCCAGCCACAAAACCGCTTGCCAGCAAATCTCTACGAAAGGAGTCTAAAGAAGAAACCCTTGAGGTCACAAAAGCCAACCACGTGGACAAGCCATCCAGAGTTGAAAGCAAAGAAAAGGTAACAGTGAAAAAAGACAAGCCAGTGAAAACAGAGAGCAAACCTCCAGTGACGGAAAAGGAGGTGCCCAGCAAAGAAGAACAGCCTCCGGTAAAAGCTGAGGTGGCTGAAAAGCAAGCCACAGATGTCAAACCCAAAGTCACCAAGGAGAAGATAGTAAAGAAGGAAACAAAAGCAAAGTCTGAAGAAAAGAAAGAGGAGAAGGAAAAGCCAAAGAAAGAAGTGGCGAAAAAGGAGGACAAGACACCTATCAAGAAGGAGGAAAAACCAAAAAAGGAAGAGGTAAAAAAGGAAGTCAAAAAAGAAATCAAGAAAGAAGAAAAAAAAGAATCCAAGAAGGAGGTTAAGAAAGAAACCCCACTGAAGGAAGCTAAGAAGGAAGTTAAGAAGGAAGACAAGAAGGAAATGAAAAAGGAAGAAAAAGAACCCAAAAAAGAAATTAAGAAACTTGCTAAGGACACAAAGAAATCATCTACTCCTCTATCCGAAGCAAAAAAACCTGCTGCATTAAAACCGAAAATACCCAAGAAGGAAGAGTCTGTCAAGAAAGATTCTACTGCTGCCGGGAAGCCAAAGGAGAAGGGGAAAATTAAAGTTGTTAAGAAGGAAGGCAAGACAACCGAGGCTGCAGCGGCAGCCGTCGGCACTGTGGCCACCGCAGCTGCCATGGTGGCAGCAGCTGGAATAGCAACCACTGGCCCTGCCAAAGAACTGGAAGCTGAGAGATCCCTTATGTCATCCCCTGAGGATCTAACCAAGGACTTTGAAGAGCTCAAGGCTGAAGAGGTTGATGTAGCAAAAGACATCAAGCCTCAGCTGGAGCTGATTGAAGGTGAAGGGAAACTGAAGGCGTCTGAGCCAGTCGAAGCCTATGTCATCCAGAAAGAGACAGAAGTCATCAAAGGCCCTGCTGAGTCCCCAGATGAGGGAATCACCACCACCGAAGGGGAGGGTGAATGTGAGCAAACACCTGAGGAGCTGGAGCCAGCTGAGAAGCAGGGGGTGGACGACATTGAAAAATTTGAAGATGAAGGAGCAGGTTTTGAAGAATCCTCAGAGACTGGAGACTATGAAGAGAAGGCAGAAACTGAGGAGGCCGAGGAGCCAGAAGAGGATGGTGAAGAAAATGTGTGTGTGAGCACCTCCAAGCACAGCCTCGCAGAGGACGAGGAAAGTGCCAAGGCCGAGGCCGATGTGCACATCAAGGAGAAGAGGGAGTCTCTGGCCAGTGGCGATGACCGAGCAGAAGAAGACATGGATGAGGCAGTGGAGAGAGGAGAAGCTGAACAGTCTGAGGAGGAGGGTGATGAGGAGGACAAAGCTGAGGATGCCAGAGAGGAAGAATATGAGCCCGAAAAAGCTGAAGCTGAAGATTATGTGATGGCCGTGGTGGACAAGGCTGCGGAGGCCATTGGTGCTGAGGATCAGTATGGATTTCTCACCACTTCACCCAAGCAACTGGGAGCCCAGTCTCCTGCCCGGGAACCTGCATCTTCAATTCATGATGAGACTCTACCTGGAGGCTCGGAAAGTGAGGCCACTGCTTCTGATGAGGAGAATCGAGAAGACCAGCCTGAGGAATTCACTGCCACCTCTGGCTACACTCAGTCTACCATCGAGATATCCAGTGAGCCCACCCCAATGGATGAGATGTCTACTCCTCGCGACGTGATGAGTGATGAGACCAACAATGAAGAGACAGAATCCCCATCTCAAGAATTTGTTAACATCACCAAATACGAGTCTTCCCTGTATTCTCAGGAATACGCCAAATCTGCCGTCACACCGCTCAATGGGTTATCTGAAGGGTCAAAAACAGATGCCACTGATGGGAAAGATTACAATGCTTCAGCCTCGACTATCTCACCCCCTTCTTCCATGGAGGAAGACAAATTTAGCAAATCTGTGTTACGTGATGCTTACTGCGCTGAAGAGAAAGACAGGAAAGCCAGTGCCACATTGGAGATCAAAGACACCATCACTGCAGTTTCAGGTGAAAAACTTAGTCCATCCAAGAGCCCTTCCCTGAGTCCATCTCCACCATCACCCGTTGAAAAGACCCCCCTGGGTGAACGTAGTGTGAATTTCTCTCTGACGCCCAATGAGATTAAAGTCTCGGCAAAGGCAGAAGCAGTCCCAGTATCTCCTGAGGTGACCCAGGAAATAGTTGAGGAACATTGTGCAAGTCCTGAGGATAAGACCCTGGAAGTGGTGTCCCCATCTCAGTCTGTGACTGGCAGTGCTGGCCACACACCTTACTACCAATCTCCTACTGAAGAGAAGTCCAGTCACCTCCCCACAGAAGTCATTGAAAAGTCATCAGCAGTTCCAGCAAGTTTTGAATTCAGTGAAGCCAAAGATGAGAATGAAAGGGCTTCCATAAGCCCCATGGATGAACCTGTTCCGGACTCAGAGTCTCCTATTGAAAAAGTTTTGTCTCCGTTACGGAGCCCTCCCCTAATTGGATCTGAGTCTGCGTATGAAAGTTTTCTAAGTGCTGATGACAAGGCTCCTGGTAGATGTACTGAAAGTCCCTTTGAAGGAAAGAATGGAAAACAAGGCTTTCCAGACCAAGCAAGTCCAGTTTCTGACATGACTTCCACTGGTCTTTTCCAAGACAAACAGGACGGGAAAGGCACAGGCTTTATACCGATCAAGGAGGACTTTGGTCAACAAAAGAAAACTGATGATATTGAAGCCATGAGTTCTCAACCAGGACTGGCTTTAGATGAAAGGAAGTTGGGAGGAGAAGTTTCTCCTACACAAATAGATGTCAGTCAGTTTGGATCTTTTAAAGAAGACACTAAGATGTCCATCTCTGAAGGTACTGTTTCAGACAAGTCAGCTACTCCTGTTGATGAAGGTGTAGCGGAAGACACATACTCTCATATGGAGGGTGTGGCCTCAGTCTCCACAGCTTCCGTGGCCACAAGCTCATTTCCAGAGCCAACCACAGATGATGTGTCTCCTTCACTGCATGCTGAGGTTGGTTCCCCGCATTCCACAGAAGTAGACGACTCCCTTTCTGTATCTGTAGTGCAAACACCTACCACTTTTCAGGAAACAGAAATGTCTCCATCTAAAGAAGAATGCCCAAGACCAATGTCAATTTCTCCACCAGACTTCTCCCCTAAAACAGCCAAATCCAGGACACCAGTTCAAGAGCATAGGTCTGAACAATCCTCGATGTCTATTGAATTTGGTCAAGAATCCCCTGAGCACTCCCTTGCTATGGACTTTAGTCGACAGTCTCCAGATCACCCTACAATGGGTGCAAGTGTGCTTCACATCACTGAAAATGGGCCAACTGAGGTGGACTACAGTCCTTCTGACATGCAGGACTCTAGTTTATCACATAAGATACCGCCAACGGAGGAGCCATCCTACACCCAAGATAATGATCTTTCTGAGCTCATCTCAGTATCTCAGGTCGAGGCCTCCCCATCCACCTCTTCTGCACATACCCCTTCTCAGATAGCTTCTCCTCTCCAAGAAGATACTCTATCCGATGTTGTTCCTCCCAGAGATATATCCTTATATGCCTCACTCACCTCTGAAAAAGTGCGAAGTCTGGAAGGAGAGAAACTGTCACCAAAATCTGATATCTCTCCACTCACCCCAAGAGAGTCCTCTCCTTTATATTCACCTAGTTTTTCAGATTCTACCTCCGCAGTCAAAGAGAACATAGCAGCTTGCCATACTTCTGCTCCTCCAACAGCGGAAGCAGTGTCCGCAGAGCCCTACGGCTTCCGTGCCTCTATGCTATTTGATACAATGCAACACCATCTAGCCTTGAATAGAGATTTGACTACGTCTGGTGTGGAGAAGGACAGTGGAGGGAAGACACCTGGTGACTTTAGTTATGCCTATCAGAAGCCTGAGAAAACAACCAGGTCCCCAGAAGAAGAAGGTTACGACTATGAGTCTTATGGGAAAACTACCCGAACCCCAGATGTTAGTGGCTATTACTATGAGAAGACAGAGAGAGCCACTAAATCCTCGTGTGACAGTGGCTACTCCTATGAGACCACTGAGAAAACCACCAAGACTCCTGAAGATGGTGGCTACGCCTATGAGATTACTGAGAAGACCACACGGACCCCCGAAGAGGGTGGGTACTCATACGAGATACGTGAGAAGACGATAAGAACCCCTGAAATGGGTGGTTACAGCTACGAAAAGACTGAGAGGTCTAGGAGACTGCTGGATGACATCAGCAATGGCTATGATGACTCTGAAGATGGCGGCCACACACTTGGAGATTCTGGCTACTCTTATGAGACCACGGAGAAAATTGCCAGTTTCCCTGAATCTGAAAGTTACACCTATGAGACACCTACAAAAACTACACGAAGCCCCGATACTTCCACATACTGTTATGAGACTGCAGAGAAAATCACTAGAACCCCCCAGGGGTCTACATATTCCTATGAGTCTTCAGACCAGTGCTACTCTGCAGAAAAGAAGTCCCCCTCCGAGGCTCGTCAGGATGTTGACCTATGCCTTGTGTCCTCTTGTGAATACAAGCATCCCAAGACAGAGCTGTCGCCCTCCTTCATTAATCCCAATCCTCTTGAGTGGTTTGCCAGTGAAGAGCCAACTGAAGAATCTGAGAGGCCTCTCACCCAATCTGGAGGAGCCCCACCGCCTCCAGGAGGAAAGCCACAGGGGCGACAATGTGATGAAACCCCTCCCACCTCAGTCAGCGAGTCGGCCCCATCCCAGACCGACTCCGATGTTCCCCCAGAGACTGAAGAATGCCCCTCCATCACAGCCGATGCAAACATCGACTCTGAAGATGAATCAGAAACCATCCCCACAGACAAAACCGTCACATACAAACACATGGATCCCCCTCCAGCCCCCATGCAGGATCGCAGCCCTTCTCCACGCCACCCTGACGTGTCCATGATGGACCCAGAGGCTTTGGCCATTGAGCAGAACCTGGGCAAAGCTCTGAAGAAGGATCTGAAAGAGAAGACCAAAACCAAAAAGCCAGGTACGAAGACCAAGTCATCTTCACCTGTCAAAAAAAGCGATGGGAAGTCCAAACCCTCTTCGGCTTCACCAAAACCAGGGGGCTTGAAAGAATCCTCAGATAAGGTGTCCAGAGTGGCTTCTCCTAAGAAGAAGGAATCTGTAGAAAAAGCAACAAAACCCGCCACCACACCAGAGGTCAAAGCTACACGTGGGGAAGAGAAAGACAAGGAGACTAAGAATGCCGCCAACGCCTCCACATCCAAATCGGTCAAGACTGCGACTGCAGGTAGGTGGAAGGGGCTGGCATCCACAACTTTACACTTTTAACTGGAGCCCTCGAATTTTCATTTGACTTTGTCCTCAGAAGATGAGAGAGCACAACTTGTGCTCTCCCTTCCGTTTACTCTTCTGCCAAAAGGCATCAGTCTCGGTTCAGTGTTGTCCGCGGGCTTGGGGATAGCTCAGCATATGGCCCACAGCATTTTTGATTCACCAGATGAGATTCCTGGGTTTGCTCATTCTGCAACACAGCAACTGCAGCCTTGTTCTAAATCATCAGAGCCAAGGAGGTGTGTTTCAAGCTCCTTTGGGAGGCTGTGTTGGCAGTGGCTTCAGACACACTGACCCTAGAATGGAGCTTAGGTGACACAGTCCAGGAGCTGCCAAAGGGCTAGGGAGAACCAGAGTTCTAAGCCAACCCTGGAGTGACCACTGTAGGGCCCAAGATTTAGATTTCCTTTTTTAATTAAAATGTTTAAAAATAAAGTTGTAACATTTTAAAATTAGCAATTATGACATTTTTAATTTTTAAAAAAATTACCAGGCTAGAGCTACATCCCCATCAAAGGCAATGCTCTGTTTTTGTTTTTTATGGGCCAACCAATACGATAATTTCAGTTCTCCAGTAGATATTCTGAACACATTGAGAGAAGGGCATCGAAGGCTCTTCTTATACCCCTTTTACCCACAGTCTCACTAGCAGAGGCTCGGAATTCTATTTCAGATTGAAATTTTACATGGCAGGAGCAATATCCCTGACTTCCGATCATTCCCGTTTTGGTCTCATTTCCCAGATTTATCAAGTTTTCAGCAATACCTGGGTTTTTGATGGAAAAGGTCTCTGATGGCCCAGACTTATTTTATTGCTCCAAACCAATCACAGGAACTTGCATTGGTACATTTTACTTGTGTTATGTAGTTATTCAAGAATTTAGAGTACAGTTCATAATGAAAATTGACCCAAACATGTAAAGCAAAAGATAACTGGAATAAGGGAAAATTTGATAGATAAACCTTGGGACTCTCAAATACAGTACATTTTAGGAAGTGTTACAACTGAAAAGTGTTAACTTTAAGCAACATGGAAGATCAATTTCAAGACTCACTTCTCATCAGATTTCCTTTTGTTACATGCACGTGGAAAAAATTTATTCGTGCTTAGAATTAATAGAATTTGGGAGAAAATGTGAAATTCAGTCAAACAGATAATAACCAACTGGAATTTGCTACCCAACTCGACAAACATATACATTCTAGCCCACATAATTGATTTTTAAAAAACATTTTTGTCATTTAAAGACATACTTTTAAGGCAAAGTAATAAATAAAGATGAATTAATTAAAATGTACTTTGAAGATGCTTTTCCAATACATTTCTAAAAAACAAAATTGTACTATTAATTGATTTTTAAAACAAAGGTGGGTTGACTTCTGGCAGTTTCCTCAGTTTATGCTTCTGTATGAGAGATACTCAGTTGGTGTTGATGGTAGTGATTTAGTTTGCAAGGGAAAATTGCAGGAATTTTTAATTGTTAAAAGAACTGTAACTCACAAACTTCTGTTATAAGTCAGAGTTCTTTGGGAGGCCTACACGTGAATATCTGAGGGCTTTCAGCTTGGGTTCATTAAAATAGCCGGTTAATTCTATTTATAAAATGAGTCAGATAATCTAAATATCAGTTTGGCTGATTCTCATCAGTTCCCCAAACCTCTAAAAGTAAAACTGGACAGTTGATGGAGTCACTGGTGGTTTTGACTCTTGGATGACAGTCTTTAAACATCCTATGGAGAAAGGAAATAGGATTAAGTATATAGGATCCGGCTGGTATTTTATAATGAATGACTTACCAGCAGCAGCCTCAAACCAACTGCACATTAGAATTATCTGGGGTGCTTTTAAAGGATGGTGATGCCCAGGCCCTCACCGCAGCCCCATTAAGTCAGGCTCTGGGGTGTGGGGCCTGGGTATCAGTACTAAGCATTAAGTACCAATAACTTTTAGGGATTCTAATTATTCAGCCAGGGTGAAGAATCTTGGCCTTAGAATGCTAGTTCTACTAATGTTTCAAAAAGTTTAAACCTTCAGCTAGAACAAGTCAGAAAGCCCGCTCACCAAACAAGGTGCCAGGAAGCTTTAGCGGTAATCTGAATTTTGGCTTTGCCCAGGCTTTTTCTAATTTAGACTAGGGATTTCAGCAACCAGGGGGCCCTTTCTCCAGTCTGATGTGTCCTGATTGGCTAGAGAAAGCCCAGTCTTTCTGAGCCTTCCTCTTCCTCAAGTTTGGTATCCAGCCTTGTCTAGTGAGAGGTGTTTCGCACTCAGACTACTGTGTTGAGAGAAAACAACCTTTTTCATCAGTTTGTGAATGAGGTTGAGGTGCCGAAGGCCTTGGAAGTCATACGAAGGTCAGATCTGAACCAGTTACTAGATCAAATGTTAGGGCATAATATTCAGCTGTGGGCAACATTGCTCTTAAATGAGATCCTAACATGGATTACTAACGTTGCTCAAGTATGGTTTACCAAGTGCAGGTGCTTCCTTTTGACTTGTAAAATCTGTTTCTTAGGTCACTTTTCAAATCAAGACTCACATTAGTAGCTCTCTAGGAATATTATTATTAACTAGTTCCCTTTTGGGGAAAGGCCCTGAAACTCTTCTTACTTCTTAGTGCATTGTCCACAAAGGGAAACCATTCTGTTCCCATTTCTCCTGGTGAGACGGTGAATGTTATTTATATCTTCTCAATTGCCAGTGTTAAATGCCCTCTACCAGAGAGAGGGAGGTGCCCCGTCTCCCCTTTGCCTGTCCTGTGGTCCTTCTTATGGATGAGTAGGTTGAGTATGGATGAGTACTGGACCTGTCTCTTCACATTCCTGTGACCCTGGCTTTTCTTTTTGTTCATTTACCAAAGGACCAGGAACCACCAAGACGGCCAAACCCTCAGCTGTGCCTCCTGGCCCACCTGTGTACTTGGACCTGTGCTATATTCCCAACCACAGCAATAGTAAGAATGTTGATGTTGAATTTTTCAAGAGGGTGAGATCATCCTACTATGTGGTGAGTGGGAATGACCCCGCTGCTGAGGAGCCCAGCCGGGCTGTCCTGGATGCCTTGTTGGAAGGGAAGGCCCAGTGGGGCAGCAACATGCAGGTAAGAGCTTCCGGAAGTATCTGCAGGCAGGTGGAGCTGTGCCCACGGCGCGGGGGGCAGGGATTGTGTTTAAACAGGCGTCGTTGTGACTGCATCCACATGAGGTGCCCATGGGCCTGTCACACATGAATTTCCCCAAAGACAAAGTGTGTTTCACACACAGGAGATAGTCTAAAATATTATTCTGGGTACCAATAACAACTATGGCCTGGGAGGGAAGCCATTTTGCTGCCCTAAGGCAGGCATGACGGGCCCAAGGTTCCTTGCCCTGCCTCCTAATATATGAAGAGTAAGTGTGTATGAATAAAAGTGCTCATATTTTTATGTGAGAGCTGCTAAGAAACTGTCTTTACTCCTTTTTGTTTCATGAATAGACCAAAGCCAGCAGTGTGACCATTTATAAAATTCACTGTCCAGGTGAAATTCTACAGGAGGGGCCTTGCTAAAGATGCTCCCCAGCAGGGTATTCCCAACTCACAAAAGTGACTGGCCACAAGCCACTCTTTATTATTTGGGCCATGATCTTTGCTCATCTAAGTTTTGCTTGTCTGCAAAGTCACCTAGGAAACTGTATTTGCATAACACTAAATAGAATTACTTGTTAGTTAATCATATGAAATCTCCCAAGAAGCACCAGTGGCCTCTTAATGAACACCGGATGGAATTTTTACTATTCAAGCCAGTCCCCGCCCGCCCATCCACCCCATTCCTCTGCCCCTGACCGCGTGCACAAATTAAAGCGACCAATCTTTGTTCTCAGGACAGAATGTTATTAGACACATTAGAGAGCTGTGAGCTGCATTAATAAGCAAAGCTCTTTGGATCAAATATGCAGTGTCCTTGATGCAAAATGTACCAGATGTGTTAAAGGAAATACAAGAAATTCCACTTTAACTGAAGCACTTCTCTTAAAACTAAAGGACTGAACTGACAGTGAATATAGATGAAGCAATGGACTTCTCATTAGTTTTTCCAGTCTTCCTTCCCCTCAAAAACTTGATTTTTCTTAAAAAAATCTTTATTCTGGTTCCTGGAAATTGTAAGTTGAAGAAAAGTCCTGTGCATTACTTGAGGAAAAGAAACATTTTCCTTTCTTTACCCTTTCTAATTGTCTAATTAATACCTTATTGTTGTTCTAGTTTTTTGTCATCTGATTTCTGCCTCTGCCCTTAAATAGCTAGTTTCTCTCTCCCCGCAGGTGACCCTGATCCCGACTCATGACTCAGAGGTGATGAGGGAATGGTACCAGGAGACCCACGAGAAACAGCAGGACCTCAACATCATGGTTCTAGCAAGCAGCAGCACCGTGGTCATGCAAGATGAGTCCTTCCCTGCATGCAAGATCGAACTGTAAAGACCAAGGCCAGCCACACCACAGGATTTGAACTTTGTTTCCAGAAATTCTACAATTTGAAACCACCTTTTCTAAAAAGTCAATTAGTCTCAATAAGTCGCTGAACTGTTACCTGCCAAACGCTATATACTGTGTCATGGTGGTGCGAGTCACTAATATTTCTCAGTTTTTGCTGATCGCTAAGGGAAGTAACAGCATTCCCACAATAGGGTTCAAATTACTGCAAAATGACCTACCCCAGTTCATCTCTGCTGATCATTTGGAAAACATGCACTAGCAAACCCAACTGACTTCTGCTAGGTAGAGGCATTTGTCTTAGAGAGAGAGAGAGAAAGCAAGAGAGAGAGAGAGACAGAGAGAGTGTGCGCACAAAGAGGGAGAACACAGGAGAGAGAGAGAGAGAGAGAGAGAGAATGAAAAAGGAAAAGAATGCAAAAGAAGGAGATGCAATGGTAGAGAGTGCTGGTGAGATACCCAGAGAGGAGAAGAGAGAACAGGGTGGGGTAAGGAAGGGACAAGAACCAATAGTTCGGTCTGCATTTTCTCAGGCAGTCTGTATTCTGCAGTTTACATAGGCGAAGTTTTAACCTTGTGTCAGTCTGAGTCATCAAAAAGGGTCTTAATTTTCTAAAGCAAATTGGCTGGAAGAACACAAAAAGAACATGTTAGGAGGGCATGTGAGATTTTCACGCCTTAATTAAGCACCTTCAGTGTGAAGGCTGCACACTGACATATAATGTAGTGAGTGTAGGTTGGACATGCAAGTGGTTTGAACCCCCTTCGGAACTCTCAGACTCTTCAAACACATGAGTAGATTGATCTAAGGCATGCTCCCAGCATCTGTGCACCCAGTTAGTCCACTTTGAGTCAATTAACCTGCATGCGGAGACACCCAAGTCCACCCCAATCAACAAGCAAATACCAAAGCAGTTGGGAGTACATACGGTAGACAATTTGCCTTAGAAAGTGACTTGAATGTACAAAGATTCTTGATGCACTTATTATTTTTAAATGTGAGACAGCAAGTTTATAAAACATCCATGTAGGATTATAGCTACTCCAGTTACAGGAGCATGTGTGTGCGCGTGTGGGGGTACTAGAAGCCGATCTGAAAGGTGCAACGGTTTGATGCTGAGTCATGTTTGTGGGATACACCTCGGTGCCCCTACAGCCCCTCAGCCAAACAAGTTGAGCCTTTCATAGCTTCTTCACTACTGCAAGTTCAAGATTGAAATGGCTTCTTTGATCAGAACTGGGAAAACAGTGAATCTTATGGTGGAAGAGGTTCTCAGCAAGTGTACAGTATTTACCTTCCTTTGTCTTACATTGGCTTTTTTTAAATTTTCCATTAATTTCAGTATAATTATGGGAACAAGTGTACAGAAGAATTTTTTTTTAGATATGTCAGAACTTTTCATAGATGAACTTTTTAACAAATGTTTTCATTTGCAGGAAAATGCAAAGAAAATTTTCAAGTGACAGTCTTTTTTTTTTTCTTTAAGTGTTTCGTAAGACAAAAAAAATGAATAATGTTTTTTGGAGTTCTGGTGAGACTGAAGTCTGATAATGCAGTAATAATATTTATTAAAACCCATAACTACCAGGAATAGTGACTGATACCTCCCACCCCTTGATTCCTATAACGTAAAAACCTGAGTATGTGCTATTTGAGAGTGGGGGAGAATGGCGTGGTAGGCTACCTTTCCAGGCCTCGACATTACCCAGTGATATCCTACATTCTTCTTTTAAGATCTTCAACCATGAGGTAAAAGGGCCAAGACAAGTTCAAAGAACCCTAGCGAAAATTTGCTTTGGGATTTCTTTCCTGGAAAAAAAAAAAAAAAGAAATAATACATTGAAAGCAAATGAATTCCCAACTCCTACTGTTCATCACATAGAGTTCAGATATCATTTCCATCATTGTCATCATTGAACTATGAATCTGGGAAGCCAGATCATGATTCAAACTGATGTTGAATTTCAAGCTACAGATCAATGCACCCGGTGTTCAGATGGGGTAAACTTCTCCGTGACGACTGTGCTGTGCTGTCACGTTGCGTTTCCTGCAGACTCTCAGATCCATGGAGTAGTGAACAATGACCTCATTTTATTTTTCTGTGTTAGTTATTTATTTCAAAAATAACACTTTAGTTTATTTTTGTCTGATAAAGTGTATGTTTTGCACTGCTAACTAGTATGAGGATTTAACCAATGCTTCTTCAGGGTCCCTTTCTTGAGGACCTATGCAGTTGACTTAATGCTGTGAATTACATTTTCAAATGTTTAATTTTTTTAAAAAAATTAATATTCTATTTTTTTTAGGTTTCTCTAGAAATTCAGCTTTTTATTTATTACTCCATTTTTTTCAAGTTCTTAAGAACAACACATTGATTAAGGGTACAAAATGTTATCACATGATGGAAAACTCATTGTGACAACATTGAATTTCACTGAGTATAAACTCATGTACTTCAAACTTATTTAATTAGACAACCTAAGATACCCAAGATAATTCTCTAATGATTAGTTGTTGAGTTAACCCACATAATGCATGGAAAGAGAAACAGATTTCCAGCCTTCTTGCCAAATCCAGACCTCTGGTTGATTTTTTCTGATAGAAGATGGAATTATTCTCCAATGTCTCGAATTCAATTTATTTAACATACATTATTTTGCTTTTTAAAAATGCAGACATTTTAGAAGAATTATAGCCAGTCTTCAATTATAACGATTCTATCCCCCTTCCTCCCTCCCTCCTTCCCTATGGGATTTAATGGGGAAAATACACAAAAGCTGTTACTGGCCAGCTGGCTCTTTTTCCTATGAAATATATCAGTACTGTTCCCCATACGTTGTTCTCAGTGATGACCACAGAGCCTGAGGATACCAGGAAAACTGCTATTTGCAATACAGGTTGCTCCTGTCCTTCCAGAAACCTTTTCTACCTGGGTGACTAACCTAATTTTGCTAGTTCCATAAATACACAACTACTTTAGTAACAGCCATCACGAGGTAACCACGTACATTCATGGTGAGAGCTAAAGATTGACGCAGACTTCTAGGAGCTGTATTCATACCAGTTACTTAATCCAATTGTGTAGATAGACTATTTGAGTGGAAGGAATTTACACTCTTTAAGTGATGGGGTTCCATCAAGATAGCATTCATGATCATGACCTTTTCGGTAGTATTCTTAAGCAAAATTCTACGGAGACGGAATGTTAGAGATGATCCTCCATTTTCAATTTTAACTAATTCTCTCCCCTTTCTCAAAGCCCGACCCCTGTGCATGCTTTCTCAGTCTTGTGGTGGGACTGGATACAATGACTAACCCCCCCTCCCCCAAATGCCATTTTCCATGGAGTTAAAAAAATTTTTTTTCCTTAACTTTACATATCATAGTGGGTGGTTTCCCCAGTGTCTATGAATGTTTTAAGTGTCTCCAATAGCTTTTGCAGTTTAGGAGCTTTTCAATGCTCATTTAATAAAATTAAATCATTTGCTAATTGGAAATTTTGCCACCTTCCATTTTTCCTGTATTACCAAATTTCCGCTCTCAGGAGCTGTTCTATGATTCTGAAATTGCCTCTCAGTCACAGGAGGTTCTTGCTCAGTGATGATATTGTGAGTTAGATTAACAACCTTTTTTTCTTTGCGCTTCAGATTTAGGAGAAAAGATCCTGTTTCCATTTGTAAGGAACTGTAAGCTTTTATCTTCTAACCAACTAAACACACCAAAAGCAGCCTATGGATGAGCATTTCTTTGAGAGCAATTAGGTTATTCACCTGGTGTTAAAATGATTTACTGTTTTAAAATTCTGTGACTTTCTTAAGTTGATTTAAAAGGCAGCATCAAAAACTGAAAAGGGAAAAACAAAATAGCTTCTCTGCACTCGTTTGGAGCTCCCCAAGTAGGAACCATCGAGATGAGACATCAAGACCAGGTTGCCCTTTCAAGAACACCCTGCAGCAGGTCCGAGTGTGCTCGCCAGCTGAATGCAGCCCTTCTCTTTCCGGCCCTGGAAAGAAGTGGCCTTGAGCCCAGCGGAGAGGCACCTCCCACTCCTCTCTCTTGTTCTGAATGGTGTTTGTGTCAGTCTGCAGCTGTGTATGGTATTATGTCTTATAATCCTGCATCACTTCTATCCTATCCAGTCATATCTAATGTAGAAAATTAGTTTCCAGTGAAAGTAATATGTAGTGCTTTTATGATATTTGTGTGCAATATCCCCTCTTCCATTGAGGATATTTGATGTAAAAGAAAAAAAAAAAACTCAGTTCCACAATAAAATACAAAAGTGGCAAAAGTTCACGTATGTGCTGTCTTTTGTGTTGCTGAGTTGGGCTCATCAGGAGTTGGGATTTGCCCCCCATGGTGGAGGGGGCGGGGAGTAGCAAACCTTGGAGAGGGTCTTGGTACTATTTCTATCACTGCTACCTTGTTATCTTGTATAACCAAGCCCTAGAGGACTTGGGGCTCTTAGGACAGAAATTGGGAAGTGAGGGAAAGAGACAACATTGCTTAAAAGGAAAAAGTGTATATACCAGTGTGGTTGGAGGGGCGGTATTGAAAGGGTTTCCTACATAAATCCTAATGTAAACCCCAAACCAGGTGTTCATCCGAGCTCTGCCACACCTGGCTGCGTGACCTCTGTCACTTTATCCCCATCTACAGTTTCATTTCTTACCTGTAAAATTAGAGGATTTGACTTCATAGATGGTCCCTCCCAAGGCTGACTCTCTGGGGCTTTGCAAGGCCATCATACCCAATAATTACAACCAATGCCTTATCTCAGGGTTTCTTGCTCAGTTACAGAATAAGCTGTGTATAAGTAACATAGTGTGCTGTGGATTTGACTGACACCCAGGAACTAGAAGCTGTTTTGGAAAAGTGATCATAAATAAGAAAGCATCTGAAAAAAAAAGAGGAATTCCTCTTAGTTTCTAATTATTGTACTTTTAAGTATACCCAGCAGTGGGCAATACTGTGAGGACTCAGAGGTGAACAAAACCTAAGTGCTGCCCTAATGGGGTGACGGGGGCTCCCAAAATTCAAGAGTATGTTAAGCTCCAGACGTGATGTCAAAGCTGAGAACTGGCGTGTGTATGTTGGACAGAAAGCAAATCCTAGGCAGAGGGAACAGGTCACAGGGGAGCTCAGCAGGGAACAGGATCAGCGTGTCTGTGGCCCAGAGCGCTCGGAACAGCAGGATGTAGTGTGTGAGGCCTGGCATCTCGATTCCCTCCACGTGGCCGCAGAAAAGGTGCCCGTGGAACACTCAGGAGGGACCTCCAGGACGTGGCCTGTGAGTCTTCAGAGGTAGTCTTTTGGCCTCAAAAGGCCATTGCAGTCTCTCCTGAGTCAATGACATTCCTTTGTCACATACACCCCTTTTGATCATACACTGTGCCTCTAAACCACAGGGTCTCTTTGGCCTGTCCCATTAGAAGTTACTATCTGCCAAAAGGGATTCTGATTCCTCTAGAAGTTGAAGTATTAAGCAAACATGTGAAAACTGAGGGTGGGAAATCACCACCAAAAGATTTTAATGACATCTTCTGGACTCACCTTAAATACATACATTGTTTTCTATGCCACTGTATGACTATTGAGTTTCAGGAAGGCTTTCTGGCCTGAACCTGGGGCGACCGACCACCCAGGTGTGCTTGGGACTACCCTGGGTTTATCTCTGAGCACCCTGTGTGCCAGGAGGCCCCTCTCCCAGGGAATCGCTCCCAGTTGGTCACCCTATCTCAACCCCCTTGCACGCTTATACCCCAGTTCCTCCGGGCCCAGACGGATCACTGATGGAGAAGCTAGTCCCCTCCAGCTGGTCTCTTTCTACACATTGGAGGTAATTCTTTTCCACCTTTTTTTCCCTTCTCTTCCAAGCAAATCAACAAAGGTCTATTAAAGTGCTGTGCCTACATTTTTCTCTGTCTTTATAATTGTATCGCTCATCTAAACACTTCTCTGTGTCCCTGAAATGAACTTCTCATACGTTCCTGACTCATGAATTGGTCTCCCTCATAACTCCAGGTCACCACTTTCTCTTTGCTCTTATATTGTACATATTAAAAAATTCCCTGGGACCACACATGCTGACCAGTTGTAGGTCATACCCAGCTCCTTTAAGATGAGCAGTTTTGGCCTGATCTCTGGGGGTTCTTGGCGATGCTCCACAGAGGCCATGTTCGTGGAGTGCCCTCGCCATACAGTATGTACAGTAGGTGCAGCTCTATTTCATGGCTCAGACTCTCCCCACTCAGACTAAAAAATGCATGTTATTTTAATGCCGTCTTGTGGATTTAAATGCTGTACGTAAACTGATGACTTTCACAGTTTGTGTCTCCAGTCTGTACCTCTTCGCTGATCTCTAAACTCATATATCCAGCTGTGCACTAAGAGCTTCGTCTGGATGGATCATGAAACTATCCCAAATCAAATTTAACATGACCCTAAACAAATCCCTGGTCTCCCCAAACTACTTCTCCCCCTAGGCTTTTCTGCCTCAGTGAATGGCAAATATATCGTCAGCCGCTCCAGTCAAAAATCTTGGCCCTTTAGCAAACCTTCAGATGTCGCTACCTTCAAAATACGTGCATTTTAACCCTTTTTCCTCACGTTTACTGTGAACTGCCTTTGTCCAAGCCAATCATGTCTCTGCTGGATTCCTGCAGCAGCCTCCCGACCGATCTTCACGTTTCCTTCTCTGCCCTCCTATGCATTCTTTACATAGCAGCTAGACTAATCCTCTGAACACGCTGGGTTACCCAATGGCATCTAGTGCTCAAAATCTCCAAACGGGTTCTCACCTCAGAGTAAAAGCCGCGGTCCTGACAAGTGGGCCAGGGGCCTTAAACCACCTGTCCCGTATCTCTCCGGCCTTGTCTCCTGCAACTCTCCACCTGACAGACACATCTGGTCCCGCCACACTGGCCTCCCTGCTGTCTCCTCAGACTCTGCGCATGCTCCCGCATGGGGCCTAGGGGCTCACTGTGGCTTTTCTCGGCCACGATTTTCCCCAGGCAACTTCGTGACCCTCAGTCTCCGCCGCCCCCGTGGGTCTTTGTTCAAATGTCTTCTTAGGAAGGTCTTCCCCAGCCTCCCCGCGTTCAGTCGCAGCCTCCACCACTTACCCAGCACTCTCTTTTCCTCATCCATGCTCCGTCTCCACACCACACATCACCATATGACATTATATACTTACCTGTAAATGCGGTAAAGGGAAGGGATCTTTGTCTATTTCCCTCCTCGCTGTATCCTCAGTTACTATTTTAACAGTTCCTGACACATAGTAGGTGTTCAGTAAATATTGGTTGAATGAATCAATCAATGTACTTCGTTTCGGGGTGGCACAGTGGTTACAGTGGTGGGTATTGTCGGAAAGTGGGTTTGGAATCAGGCAAACTTGGGTTCAAATACTGTCCCTGCCACTTATTGTGTGGCCCTGGGCAAGTTGCATACGTCTGTTTTCTGCTCTGAAAAACGAGTGTGATAAATCCCTGTCCTGCAGGACTGTTGTGAGGATTAGGGAGGGTGAGTTTCATTAGGCGGGAGCGGACAGTCCCAACGAGGAGTTGTTAAATATAACTTCTGTAATCCAGATGGGCACGTGATTGCTTGTGAGCCAAAGCCTGGGAAACACCAGCACCCAACAGCTGCCCAGCGTCTGTCACTGGAGGAAACTTTCAACGGGCATTCTTGTTCTGTTTCACATAGTGTCGCAGGCACCTTAACCTCAGAGGGTAGTCTACGGATTAAATGTTGAACTCTGCAGAGATGAAGCCTCATGGGAACCAGAGAAGCAAGCAAAATTCTCCTATATCAGAGGATACAATGTCTCTTTTATAAAACCTTCATAAATCTTCCTCGTGTCCTCGATCTAGCTTTTAAAACCCGTAATATAATTTATTTTCAGATGCTTTTTTTAAAGAATAAACTGTTTTCTGAACACGTCCAGCACGGATCTGGAATCCCTAACATTCATACACAATGTGCACGCAGGCTGAGTAACTGTTTTGTGTTAAACAAAGACCCCAGTGGCGGCTGCCACAGCCCAGGGGCACGGCCACCGACTTCTGTGTGGACTTCCCTCTTTCCGTGAAGGTGGGAACACCTCAGGGCCACTGCAGTGTCAGCAAAAGGCCCAATTGACAGGGTGGGGCAGGGTGGGGGGTGAGGTGGAGGGGGTGGGAAGGTTATTTTCAAGCCAAGAAGCTGCTATTTAGAATAAAAGGCAATTTTTCTGACGGTATGTTGAAAAGAATTCCTCTTTCCCATTTTCTAAAGAAAGATTTTTAAAATTTATTTCCAGAGTTTGTAAAGTTCAGCTCTGAAGTAGAACTCTGAAAAGTTGAGCTCTAACCATTTAATAAAAATCAAATCACACCACGTATTTTGCTTTTAGGATTCTCTGAAGCCAAAGCCCCCGAGGCCATTTGAAACTTGGCCCCTTCCACACCCACGCGGGCCACTCGGGTCGCTGGCTGCAGCCGTGTTGGATGCCCTGGCTTCAAGGTCCCATCACAGTCACTTCATTTGGGCCCAAGACTCCTGGTCCCAGTTACACATCCCCGGACAGCAAAATCATGAAAACACCACTGACCCTTTTCCATAATGGATTTTGCTTAGGAAAAATAATGGCTCACCCTATAGCATTGTTTATTTTACACTCATGTTCAGTTAGATAAGGGCCCAATGCTGTGTTTCTAGCTTGATAAATATCATTTGTAAACGAGCCATTTGCACAAATATTATTCTAGGGTCTCATCAACATCATTGCAAAAATTCCTCTGGATGCCCTGGCTGTACACCTAGGCCAGGGTTTCTAACCTTGGTTGTTGACACTTGGGACCAGACAGTTCTTTGTCACAGGGGTGGTCCTGTCTGTGCACTGTAAGATGTTTAGCAGCATCCTTGGCCTCTACTCACTAGATGTTATTTCATTCAAAGTGTAAATCTGCCTTTAATAAACCAGTTTTCAGGGCCTTTGATTTGTAAAATCTTTAGCAACTCTCCTACACACATTTTATATCCATGGCCAGCTAGGTGTGAAAACAAAATGCAAAGTTTGGTGCCAGGCTAACAGCTTAAAGAGGAGGAGAGTGAGGTATGTGTACCTCATTATTGTTTTTTCTTCTTCCACCACTTGTTACTTTTTTTTTTTTTTTTTTTGGCTAAGGTGGGTGCGGGTTGAGAGCCAAAACAGGTTCAGTCTGAATTGTTCATTTCGATTCAATTCAAGATTCTATCTCTTGAACATTTACTCTATAAAAGACTCGGAGGGGCGAAGGCCGCTTCCACCCCAGGACAGGGTGAGACAGGCCTATGTGACAAATTCACAAAGTGGCGATTTCCCTTCACTGGGGCTTTTCGCATCTTTGGGCTTGACTTGCTCTTCCTGCGACTGCACACATCACTTTTTCTCCATCTAATTCTTTTTAGGGGTGCACTAGTTGCATCCTCTCCCTCATTAGAGAAGACCTCGTAAAAGGGAAGGCTGGATGGTTCTGGAAGAGGAAGGCGGGCATGGGGTCAGGTCTAAACCTTTGAAAGGGGGGCGGGCATACAACTCACTTGGAGGAGGGAAGGAGGAGAGTACAGGCAAGGGAGGAGAACTGTTAAGCTCGAAAGGCGGGAGACTGAGGTCATGTGACATGGCTTTAAGTTTTCTTGATAAAGTAGGAGTCAGGAACATCCACCCAGAACTTGGGGACAAAAGTCTGGGGCTTCAGCACAGCAGAAAGGCTAATGAGGTAAAAATGGGAGAGTGAAGGAATCAAAAGGACTATTGAGTTGAAAAGGATGGCTACAAATTTGTAGAGTAATCAATTAGCCTAATATTATGGCTTTGCTTACCAACATTTAGTAGTCAGAAGCAAACAGAGAGCAAACAAACGGCGATGTATTGACTTCTGAGGGTTGCTGCAACAAAGTGCCAAAAGCCAGGTGGCTTAAAAAGAACAGGACAGTATTGGAGGTGAGAGGTCCCGAATCAGGGTGTCAGTGGGGCCACACTCCCTTTGGTGGGGAGGCAGCTGCTCACCATCGTTGGCCTTCCTTGGCCTGTAGATGTGCCACGCCGGTCACATGGTTTTCTTCTCCCTGTGTCTTCCCTCTCTGTGTGTCTGTCCAAATCTCCCTTTTATAAGGACACCAGTCACATTGGATTAGGGCCCACTCGAATAACCTCAGTATAATTTGGTTACCTCTGTGAAGACCTATTTCCAACTAACAATTCTAAGGTGCTAGCGGTTAGGCTTCAGCGTATTTTTTTTTTTGTGGGGGGAACACAATTCAACCTATAACAGGTGGGTCCAAGGATGGCAAGTGGGCCTTGGCAAAGAGAGTGAGAAAGCAATTGAAGACATTGAGCACATTGGTGGGACGGCCAACCGTGGAGCCCAGCATGGAAAAAGGGTGAGTAGGGTCTGAATTCTGGAGCTCAAAGCTTTGGGTGCCAGGGTAAAGGCTAAGGGTTTGCAGGGAGAAGCTGGTTGAGCCCAGTCATGGATGAGAGGAAGGGGGGACTGGAAGAATGGGACTTCGCGTTCTAAGCTCTTGGGTTTGGGATAAGAGGTTCAGCCGTGGACGATGGTAGACTAGCCACCAGGAAGGCACTCTATTACAGTTAAGGCCATCCCAGAGGCCAGCGTACTGAAAGCAGTTTCTCCATCCACGTCGGGGCTATTTAGGAAAAGGACAGAGGACAATCGTTCAGGTCTCACGATGATCCAGGAATGTGGAAGTACACCCGATAGCTCAGGAGGGAAGAGCCTGCGGAAAGGGTACCGAGGGGAATGACTCCGGGATGGGAGAGCCCCCGAGAGGGAGCAAGGCCCAAACGTGGAAGGAGTCCGAGCGGCAGCAGCACAGTGGAGAAGTGGCCTCTTTCGGTGAGGACTGGATAAGTGCAATGGCGATGGATCGGGAGGAAAAATGGACAAAGGTATGAGCTGAAATATTAACTAGATGCTTCATACGTGATGGCCATTCCTGCGTCAAAGGTGCCTTGTGATTTATCTTGTACCTTCCTCCTGCTACAGTGAGGGAATGGCTGAAAAAGCCCTGCCCCTGATAAACCAAAATGCCAGAACTGACTTGGTCACAGCCCTCTGCCGAAGACGGATTTAGCTTCGCTGGCACGAGGCCCCCTGCTGGAGGTAACTGCAGGCAAATGCAGGCAATACGCAGGGTGAGGACCCGCGGCCTGACTGCTCACAAGGTACACAGCTGCAGGCTGGCTGCTCCTTCAGAACGGGGACGCCCGGCACCTCCGCCAGGGGGTTGCTGGGGTTGCTGGTGCGCAGTGAGTCCTCGGTCAGGTTAGTGAGTGTTATTACAAAAGCCACAGACTAATGGAGGAGGGTGGAAAATATGTTGCTCAAAATCATGGTAACTATGATGATGAGATTCCCAGTGTCTCCCTCCCTCTTGTGAAATATAAAGAGCATGTGAAAAGGGGGAAAAAAAAGAATACATCAAAAAAATCCTAGAACATTTATTTCCATAGGTTCCTGATAAAAGAACAGAATCCTGAATAAAAGTACACCACTGTACTTAAAGGCAAAATTACATAGCAAGCCAGAGCTCTCCCCAAATCCTGTCACTTAGAAACTTCAGGAATTTTCTGCCTCCCGAGAGAGTTGCAATTGTCCATGTCTCCCAGGCACTGTAAGCCCCATCCCAGCTCTCCTTTTCTCCAGCTTCTGTCACTGAAAGGTGTGTTCACAGGTTGGACGTGTGCATGTGCCTGCATGAAAGGCTCGACTGATCCACTTAACGAAGCTGAGAAAAAGTGTTGGAAAAAAGTTACTCCAACACGATTGAGAAGCTTCTGGCCAAGGAGCCTAGCTTTCTCCTCAAAAGTCTTTACATTCCAAAAATGCCACTACAGGTTCCTAAAATTTGAAAGCCAGTAAGTGGGTCTTGTGTTTCGTCCTGCACTGAACTTCTCAAAGTTGGGTCTGAAGGTGAGACACGGGGGAAGGGAAGTGTGGGGATGAGCGGGCACCCACACCCTGCTCAGGCTGAGTGCCTGCCCCAGGGAGAAGGGGGACGAGGTCCCAGGACATGCAGTTTGCGTTGGCTGGGGGGAGAGAGACCAGTCAAAAGCCTGTACCGGAGACCTGATTCTTAAAACCATGACCTCTCCCGCCACCATCGCAAGGTGTCAGGAACCTTCAGTGTTCAAAATCGGCCCGTCCCTCAGGAACTCCACCATAAACCTAAAGAGCTCCTCCTGAGGTGTTCGGCTGGTGGCTTCAGTCTCACCACTAGCCCCTTTCATAGCCCCACAGCCCTTGGAACTATATGGACGGGCAGTCACAGGGCCTGCATGTATGGAACATCATGGCTTTTATACCATGAGTGGCCGGCTTTAAGGAAGGGAGGAGACAGATGGAGGAGCTGAGGCGGCCATCACGGTGGCGATGAGTCAGTCCCATGACGGGGGCCAGTGCGGCCCCTGTGGCGGGCTGGGGCCCGTGGGGCCGTCAGGCGGACGCCTTTGCTGCCCTCCGAGCCTGGTGCTCCTGCTTCGCTCGCTTTCTCTGCTCCTGTTCCCTCTGGATCAAGTACAGCCGCTCCTGATGCCACTGCTGCAGCTTCTGCTCATAGGCGGCGATGTCCTCTGCTTCGCAGGCGGGGAGCTGTTCTTCGATGAGCTGAGTGGTCAGAGTCAAAAGGCTTCTTGACTCAACTCTGCCCAGAGCCTGCAGCTGAGAATGTAAGGCCTGTTGGAAACACACACACAACAAAAAAAAAAAAAAAAAAGGAGAGAAGATGTATGTTGGGGAGGGTAGGGGCAGGTGGAAGGAAACTACAATGAGTAAAAGAGATTAAGTTGCTTGCAAAATCTCCACATATTCTGCTTGTAGGAAAAGGCGCTTTGCTGGGAACCTGTCAGGCTGCCTTTCATCCAAGCACTGTCAGCTTTTGCTCTTTTTCTTTCCAGCCTTAGCAAGTTTGCTTGGATGCACTACATGTGATTTTTTTTTCCCCCTTCACTTACAAACAGTAAACGGAACTCCATATGCTGTGATCTCCTCTAGTTTCTTGTTTTAAATCATAAAGACAACATAAGTATAAGAGATTGCATTTCCACACTGCCCTGCACCGAACCAAGCAGCAAACTCCAAGAACAAAGAACTCGAAGATGCAAACAAAATGGCAGAAGCAGCTGAAAAACTGGAAGCCCATCCATATCTTCTCCTTCAGAATAACCGAGATAAGTGTTTGCCCGACGCGTGTTCCTTTCAACAGATGGAAATCATTTCAAGGATTTCTTACTAATGGCATGCTAAAGAGCTCCCTTGAGTACTTGCACTATTACAGGCTTCCACCTGCTGTGCTCACAGAAGGTCAGCCTTCACAAACTGACTGCTTACAGCTCCATCTGAAATGGCAGCTTGGTTTGCTCAGATTGTGTTCCAGAGAAGTACGAAAAACACTAATCGCCTTAAGTGCTTCAAGGTGTAGATCGCCAGAGAGCCACTTACGGCCCCTGCTATAGCTTATACCACACATGCCCACGTTCCACAAACAGATGCAATTCCCCGACACGAGTGGGGAGGGCTGTTCCAATGGGGAGCGGAATGTGGGCAGGGCCCTGGGTTCAAGGAGTGGCCGGAGGCATAGTGTGATGGGTCTGTCATATAAAAATGGGTCCCAAACAAATGACCGGAGACTAATAAATATCGGGCAACAGAAAGGAATGGAAATGTAAAATGAAAATCATTATTCATGTGGTTTGAGGCCAAGGAGATGGCTTGTGACATGAGAATATGGACACAACTTGAGTCAGAAAACTTGCTCAAATCCAAAGTCTAGGGGCTGGTGTCTCTCAGCCTTGGTGTTGTGTCACACAGGACGAGCAGTGACGGCCACCGGAGCCATGGTGAGGGCAGATGAAATGCGGGCGTGTCTCAGGCACAGCTAGCAGTCAATAAATATTTGCCTCTTGCCTTTTCTTGATTTTCAAGAACAACAACAAAAAGCGTTTTTGGAAGAGTGAGGGCTGAGAATTTAATGTAGGCAACAGATTTCTATTCTCCAAGAGAAAGAGGTGGTCACTTTTAGGAATGGTGTGACAGCCTTCGTCAGTATGAATATGGGAAATGGTAGGCTCTGGGGCTAAGGAAAATTTTTTGTTTTTTACTTAGCCTTTCTAAATCTGCCAAATTAGGCAATGTTAAGAGGAAAGAACGGAAATGTACATTGTTCTGCTGCTAATTCTCTGTGTACCTTGGAAATAGCGATTAACCTTTCTCTCTCAGCTCTCACATTATAAAAGAGGGAGATTGAGCAATGACCTTACAGAAAGAAGAACTGGGAGAAACAGCTGCTAAAAGTGCAGTAGAATCCTCCTTCTATTTGGGGGAAACAGGGGGAAATAGGTTTCCCATAGCTGATTCAATATAATTATTGAGAAGATCTAAAGATAAAATTTACACTGGAAAAATTTACTCTGTCCGCAAATGATATAACAGGTCAGCAGGCATGGATCAGAACGTTTTCTGCTTCATACAAAGAATTCTCCTTCAGGTAGCACTTTTTTCTCTTCAGAGGCCAAGGGTTTAAACCTTCAACATGGCTCTCCTTCCTTGATGACCACAGAGCCTTTGGGGTATACATTTGACAGCTACTAAAGGCATGTTCAGAGCCAGGGCTGTTTTGAAAAGAAACAGTGGAAACTTGTTTCCACCTTCTGTGTAAAGCAAGAGAGCATTTCTAATGGCCCACGAGCAGAACACAAAGCCGCCGAGATGAGCAGAGGAGGATGCCCGCACCTTACCCCCATCATTCTCAGACGTGGCTTTGTAATTTCTACTTGCATTTCTGGGCTGTCAGGCACATTTAGTGCAAGACAGAGAAATGACCGGATTCTTTCCACTCGGCGTTGGAGCCAGGTGACTGCTAGGAGGGGGCAAGCTGTTAGCCACCTATCAGGCACATGTCAGGGATGAGGCGGCTATGACATGCTGCCTTAGGGAACAAAACTGTGACCCATTAGTTCAAGTACAAAAAGGAGAGTAGAAATTCCATTTGTTTCTTTTAAGACCACTTTCTGTGTGAAGCAATAAAAATGCAATTTTCGATCACTCTTAAATGCCTCTGTGTGTGACATTAATGCATGAAAGGCCTGCTTGTCTATCACTGTGGCAGAGCAGCATGTTTAATGCACAGCCGAGAGGGTCTCTGTTCTGCTGTGACTCACCTTAAATCGTTCCCGGTACCGGGGGAGCTTGGACTGTTCGGTTTCCTCCACGTCCAGCTGCTCCATCAGCTCCTCTGGCCGCTGGCTGTCCTCCCCTTCACGGGGCCGTTCCTCCGAAGAGCCAGGGGCCGGGGCACTCAGGGCCTTCAGGACTCTGTCCAGCACATCGAGCTGTGGAGCAGAAACGGGGGCAGGGGCTCACCAGCCTGCGGCCCTGAAAGCCCACTGTGAGGAAAGGCTGCAGAGGGGCAGGAAGGAGGTCTGGGCCCGAACAAGTCGTGAGACGAGTTCTCTTACCAAATTACAGAAAATAGGAATCGTTATATGATTTCACATTAGAAATACCCTGTCTGATGGCATGAAAAACTTCGTGTGACACAAACGATACAAATAAGCAAGCTCAGAATTGTTTGCATATAGATCAGCACAGTGGCATTTGATTTTACTTTTAATCAACCAGGTAGGAATCCAAGACTTATGCTCAATGGGCATTAAAGAATCCTGCCCCCCTGCCCAAGTCTTTCTTCCTCAGTCAGTGTGGAACTGGAAGAAAAGGAAAGAAAAACCAGCATAGACCACAAGCAACAAAAGGCCATTGTGAAGGCTCAGGGAAGCCTCTGAATCTAGGAGAGGGCCTCCTTCACAGGAAGATTCTAGCTCTCAGAGTATCTGTAAATGAGGGATCAGCGCAGTGCACATACACATGCTGCTGGCAAAGAGCCGGGAGGCATACATGAAATCCATTTCAATGAGGCGACTTCAGTGACTTAGGAAGTAAGTGAATTAAAAAACAGAGAGTTTTTTTCTTGACCCCTCTCCCTCACCACTTTCACCCCGGGGCGTCCCTTGCCCGGCCCAGAGGGGCTAATCGTCAGAGATGGGACGGACACCCCCGCATGGCCAGCGGCAGCACCTGCTTCAACATCGATTAATTCTGTCCGTGCCACATTAGAACAAAAATCCAGAAATACTCTGAGGCCTTTTAATGCCACTAACACATACACCCAAACCTGATACATGTCTCATTCTTGTCAACATCTGAATCACATTCTTATTAAGTCAGAACACAGAGAATGCAAATCTGCCTCAGACTGGAAGGAATCTTTCCCTGGCAAAGAGTTCATGTACAATTTTGTTTTTCAATCGCTACTCCTGACTATCGCAGGGATAAGTAGGAATATGTTTAGAAATGTATATGCTTTGTTATAAATGCCTGGCAAAAAAAACAATGATTCACTAGACATAAGTATAAAGAGCCACTACAGGAACCAGACTTGCACATCTCTTGGCTGAAATGAAAGCCAAGTGATCAGGGTCAAGACAAAACAAATATGCAGCTCAAAGTGAACTTTTACACCCTAGTAATAAAACAGCCGATGTGCTTCTAGGCCTCACCCCGACTATAAAAGGTGCTTGGACAGGAGTGGACACTGTGGCTTCCAAAGGCATGTAAGTGTCGTGTGGCTCTAAGATGCTACGTTTCCTGCAGTCTGGAATAAGTCTAGTAACCTCACAGTGTCAAGAGACCCAGGTGACTAAGAGAGACGAGCTTTGGGGCTGAAGGCCAGGTTCCTAGTCCTGGCACAGTAAGCTCCTCAGACCTTTGAGAGGAACCTGTGAACCAGATCTCAGCTCTGTGCATCCACCATGGAAAGGCTTAATGGAAGGGAAGGAAGGCTCTCCCATCTCTGGTCCCCAGAGTCATTTCTTGTGGGCTTGAGAAAAATGAGCGTGTAGCCTCCCAGGACTCTAAGGGTACAGAAAGGCCAAAAATTTTAAATACAATCTTAACCTCTCCTGAGCTGCGGCTGAGACTCGGTTGTGGAGGCGGCACTATGTTACTGAACTCAGGGGAGTTTGAATTTCAGGGGAGGGGAGTAGTTTTCCTTCTAGACAGTGAGCTATAAAGTCAACAATAACCTTATTTTCTAGTATTTTGTCAGTAACGTTGAGAAGACTTGTGGTTTTTCATTCCTTTTTCACTTGAATAAGTATATGATTCTACAGAAATTAGAAAAAACAGTGAGGGGTGGAGGAAGAAAACACAAACAAATCTAAAACCTGACTTAGGAGAAACAGGAGATGGCTAAACCCCACTGAATTAGGACTGAGGACATACCGCTTCTCCGCACAGCTTTCCATCCTCTGGGGAGGAGGCCACCTTCTCCATCACCTGAAGGGCTCTGTCAAGGTATCCGGGCCGCCACAGCAGGGGCATGTTGTGGTACACAGCCCGCAGCCCTTGCTGCAACTCCACCTTCCCTGTCGCAGAAAGGAACAATGAAGAAGGAGGCACGGCCACACCTTCCCGCTGTGTCTGAGACTGAGGACTCTGAGGCACACGCGGCAGCTCTCAAAACAGGGAAGGGCCATTCCACGTCTGTCCCAAGGGTCCCATCCCACCAGCAACCTGGTGCCTGGTGGCATTTCAGATGGATGATGGAAAATGTGGTAAAATTCACTGGATATGTTTTTTTATATACACTTTTTAAACTTGTTTTTCTTCTTTTCCATTTGGGCTGGTGGGGATTATCACGAGGCTGTCTGAAGCACAGGGCTGAGGGGAATTTAGAGAGGTTGATATATCTACTTCTAAGCGGAGATACCCTTATGGCAACTAAAATGCTATTTTTGTTTCAAGAACAAAATTTTCCTCAGCAAAAGAAATTCTACAGCTTCGCTATGGTGAAAATCTTGTCAACATTGGACAATTTGACCTGCCAGGAAACAAACATATGACATTTTTGAAAATGCTCCAAAATATCCCATTGATTGTCCTTATGAAAAAAAAATCTTTTATTCTTCTTTCCTTTATTTGAGTTTTATCACTTTTAAAGCATAATAAAGTCCTCATCATCCTTGGCCTCTCAGGAACGAGTGCTTCTCCTGGTACCTCGAACCATCACCACGGGGACTCAAGGTGTGGACGCCAAATAGCAGGGTCCCTGGCAGGCGAGGGGCTGTCTCAACTCCTGTGGCACTGGAGCCCTCTCTGCACTCATGACCAGGGTCACCTTGAGCTGCCAGGTCTTAAATCCACCTTTACTTATCTCTGAGGATTTGGAAAAGCTATAGTAGGATATAAATAGGCAAAGCTTATCGGGTGACAGCTAATTTTAGAGCTTTAAGATGCTTGGGGCGACTGCAGCCATGTTCTGGGAAGCCGCTTCAACCTGGGTGCGTGAGGCTGCCCTGCACATGACACGAGGGGAGGGAAGCTTCTGGTCTGACGGCCGCCAGTCCCAACGCGCTGGGGCCTCTGCTCAGAAACAACACTAACTAAGTGCATTTTCTTAGCCCTGGCAACTTCCCGAATAATTCCTGCAGTATAATAATCCTGAATGCTAATATGAAGGCAACAACATGTAAACCAGTATTGAAAGCAAGTGGCAAATAAGGAGAACACGGTTTTTAAAAAAGTAGTCAATTCTTTCATTAGTCTGACAGTCAGTCAGGTAAACCCTGGGATTCCTCTCTGAGTCAGTCGATATCAGAATCAGTATGTGAGAACGCCACACTGCATTTTGTGGGTGACGATCAACTTCAAAGGCAGCCCAACTGCTATAACTTTGATGATTTTCAAAAAATGAAGGTAAGCAGGGCAGTGTCTAATCAAGAGAAAGTGCTCTCTCAAACGCCCATCACTTGAGACGAGAGAATGAAAGAGTAATGAAGTAATAGCCATTTAATATACCTCTGGAAAACAGGGTACATTTAATGCGCATTTAATGTTGAGTGTTATTCGTCCAGATTCCACACAACCCAGGTTCTGAGGCCCCGTCTCAGAAGGCTTTGTCCCCCTGAGCTGTCTGACTACAATGCAGTCAGAGCACTGACGCCAAGCTACCATCGCCCCGCAGGGCACAGCCACGCTGTCCCAATGATTCCCTCTCTGCTTCCCCAAAGTGCTGCTAGTTGTGCTAAGAAAACAATACCAAGGAGAGAACCTCAACCCTAACTCTTAATTTCTTCCTGGACTTCAGATCTAGAGAGAGAGAGAAAGATGTTTGTTAATACTGGGAAAAACTCTACTGGCTTATTCTCCCAAAAGACTTAGAACTTTTCTTTTCTATCCCTTCCTCACATTGTCTGTAGAATGTACAGCTACCAGCACTAGTTCTCAGCTTGCACGTCAGTGACAGGTCTTAGGTCCCTCATTATTCTCTTATGTCATAACCGTAAAGCCATCAAAGTCTATTTTGTGTGTGTGTGCACACACTCGCCTAAAAGTGAAAGCTATATAGGAATTTCACTAGCAAATCTAAATCAAACTCAAATTTTATTATGAAGTGAAGAATGCATTAGTTCTACCCAGGAAAAACAAAATTTGTGAGCATCACTTTGCTTACCAAGAAGCGCATAGCCATACAACTGAGAACTCAACCCCACCGCGTTCTTCTGCTTCAGGCCTGGGAGTAACAGGGAAGCACCGAAGTTCCTCTCCTCTTCCCACTGCAACAGGATGTAACAGAGCATGGTCCAGACAAGCAATGAAAACTTTATCCGAAAATGTGATTTTTAATAACGTGGAAGAAAAAGAACACGTTATATAGCATTAAGTTAAAAAAGAAAAATAATAAAGCTACAGATGCATTATAATCACAATTTTGTAAGTAAAAGGTGTTTATGTTTAGTGAAAGATAAAGAATACCCTATATGTTAAAAGACTTCTGGGTAGTGAAATTATAAGTAATTTTGGTTTTCCTCTCTACTTTTCTTTATTTTCCAAAAATCTGACAATGAGTAAGAGCTCCTTTTATAATCAGAAATGCAAAACAAAACAAAAATAAGGAGTATACTCTGGACCAACACTGTCTTGAGACAATAAAAATCTGACACGCTGTTGGATTCACTCACGTGGCTATGACATGATGGAGCAAGCTTTTGAATTCTAAACAATTTGGTAATGTTAAGACTCCTGCTTGGCAGTGTTAAAATAAATACAACTATTAGGTTGCTTTTAGATAGATTTATGCCTCTCAAAAATAAATTAGGCGATCAGAAACACTTAGTGATCATTTCTTTCAACCCAGGGTGCAAAATTACACTTCAATAACATTGGAGCCTTTTGAGACAAGAGAAAAATGGGGCAAAACGACAAGCATGGCTACGCTTATGTAGAACGGTAGCGGCAGGGACAGAGCCTCGCTGGAAGAGCAAGGCCCCGAGGAGCGCCTTGGCAGCCCCCCAGACAGGAGAGCCGTGATCGCCTTGGTGCTATGTGAGTCTGCGCTGGCCTGAGGCTGGGCTCTGGCTGGGAGACGCAGACACAAAGCTCAGGCTGCCCTGCAGGACTGGCCCCTGCACTCAGCAGCCTGCGAGGACTCGAGGAGGAATGTGGTCTGCAGGCTACCCGGGCACCCTGGGTGTTAATAGGCGCCTGCACCTTTTTACTGGGGATGGCCTTTGTGCAAGGAAAGTGTCATTTTTAAAGGCCTGAAAAAAAGCAAAGGCCTTGGGAGGAAAACAAAACCTCCCCAGGCAGCACAGATAAGTAAATTGCTGGTAATTAAGGACCAGGTCACTTCACTTGCAAAAGCAAATCACTCTAGGAGTTTCCCCTACATAAACTGCATGAAAAGGGGCCAGGTGAATAATAAATAAGGAGCTTTCAAAGCTTATTTTCTTTTATTTAAGGCAAAAAAAATGAAGGATCTCTAGCATCAGAATACAATAGGGCTAAAGGCCTAGTAAGCGGTACCCTTTCTGTGCTAGGAGCCGAGCGGGGTGATGATGGTGACAGGAATGGTGACGCTCCCAAAGGACTTTTTAAAAAGATGAAAACAAACAAAAATAAATGATTGTCTTAGAGCATCCCCCCCGCCCCCCCGCCAATGGTCTGGGAATAACACAACCACTGCTAAAACATTAGGTTTGTTCCAAGCCGCTAGCTTCTGTTGTACGTGCAGACTAAGCCAGGTGCTAGTTCACCGATGTCCTGCAGGTTTTTCCACTTTATGCTTCTGCCTCTCCAATACGAAGCAAACCCTCACTTCCCCTCTTCCCTCGCTCCACTCCGTGCCACAGCTGGACATCCCGAAACGCTTGCTTACACTCGCTGACTCCTTTCTGCATCTCTGACTCACCCCACAGCCCACTCCAATTTGGTTTCCTGCCCATTCTTTTATGGAAACAAAACTTACAATTAGGTGCCTTCATGTTGCTAAATTTAATGAATTTTTCGAGATCAGGAGAGATCAGGCTGCTTCAGGGTGGCATGGCCGCAGACTAAATTCAATGAACTTTTCAGAAGCCCTATCCCGACTCAGGCGCGTGCTGCATTGTAGACCGCTCTCCTCCCATGGGTTCTGTGGTCCGCACATCCCAAATTTTCCTTTTGCTCTTTGGCTTCTTTGCGGACATTTATATGGATATATACATTTTATATCCAGTCCAGATTTTTCCCGTAAGATCCTAATTTCCCTTGTGCAATCCTTTGGCTATCTCAAAATGCTAACTCTTCAGAGCCAAATTAATGATTTTCCCCATAAAACCCTGTCTTTTTCCACAGTTCCCTTTGCAAATGCACGTGGAACCCCTTCTGCCCAGATATAATACACAGGTCAGAAACCAAGGAGGGAAGCTTTGACCCCTACTTCCCTGGCTCCGCATCTAGTTCAGTGTCATGTTATTTGCCTCCCAAAGACGTCCGTCGGCTGCTCCGGTAACTCCGCCACACCCTGGCCCCCAACCACCGGCCAGCTTGCTCCGAGGGCCATAAGCACCTCCCGAGTGCTTACGTAAAACATACCATAATGTTTAGAATGTAGGCTGGACTAGATGACATTTTCAGTTCCTACCCAAACTAGAATTTTTTTAATGTTATACTTGAATTAAGGGCAGATGATTGTACCAGACTTCCTTCATGAAGGGGCTTCATGCTATTAACTGATATCTCTGTGCTCTAGGCTTCTCATCCATATAGAGTTGTGAGGATTAAATGCATTAATAAATTTAAAATACCAAGAACACAGCCTGGCATAAAGTAAGCACTCTTTCGATATTAGTTATTGTTGTTATCACTGTTGTTATTCTTAGGGTGGCAATAAATAATGACTAACTACCTAACCTAAGGGGTAACACCAAAACTTGGTCTTCGGGACTTACCCAACATAACCTTAGGAAAACACTGATATAAATTAAATAGTTGGTATTTAATACCTAAGGCTACCGTCTAAGTGAGCACCTAATTGCTCCTCTGATACGTCACGCCCAGCTCTCACTACCAGTTACCCATTTCTGAATGTCTGATGAGCAGTCGAATTAGCTCAAGTTTCAAAATGTGCATAAGCACATTCACTTGGGATTCTCTCAAGTGAAGGGGCATCCAATTCCACTTAGCTGGATGTACAAAGTGAATACTCATTCCTGGTTGGCCTCAGCCACGGAGCCGCACATCAGCAGCTCCTTTCAGATCCAGAGAGACGTTTCTGGCCTCCTCATCCCTACTGCGCAGCCACTACTTGCTTTTCCTAAGGCTCCCAGGATGCCTCAAGTGGGTCACTTACAGTGAAGTCTGTCTTCTTTGCCAGACAATGGTGTAAAACATGGAGGGAGAGAAGTTGGGTGGAAGGCACTTCAAAGGCTTCTTGCATCATGACCTCAAAAACCACAGATAAAGCATCTGGCAGGAAGATCAAGGTCAAAAATGAGAACAAATTAGCTGCAGGTAACGTCACTATCTCTATGTTTAACCATAAACACTCACAAATATTGGCGGTGATAGAAAAACAAGCAGAATTAAGAAGTAAAACAATGTGACCTCTGGTCCTTGTTCTTCGCAAAACTTTAGCTTCTGCTGTCCATACTAGTATTTACTAAACCTGGTGCTACTGCACCACTGTACTCAGGGACACTGAATAAACCACGTACTGTCTCCCAGTAGCATCTTCCTAATGATAAAATACTTTTGTCTCATCCACTTCATAGGATTGTGGGGCAGCCCAACAAAGTATCACACATGAAAATGCCTCATAAACTGAGAAGCAAATTGAAGGCATCATGTCTATCAGCTGGAAGAGCTAAGGCACACAGAAAGAAGGCAGATATACAGGGTTCGGCAGAGATTAATTCCCCTTTTTTATTACAAAATCTTTTATTACAAAATCATAAGCATGTAATTCTGTAACAATATTGCACTCAAGCACACCATATGGCATTTTAGGTGAAATGTTCAGATTAAAACAATAAGTTATTATACCCATATTATTACCCTACCGACCACACTCAAGCAGGAGTTACTTCTGCCGGACCCTGTATTTTCTAGGTTACCCTGACAAGCAGAGCTGGGCTGGGTTGACCGCTCCATTCTGTGTTCTGGTACCTTCTTGTTGTGACAAAAGAGGACAAATGCTGGAGGCAATCCTAAATCCTAGGTATTACTTCAAAGACAGAAAACCGACATATATAAAAAAGATAATTGAGCTCAGTTTAAGACTTGAATGAAGGGAAAGGAAAATGCTTGTTCATAAATTATAAGCACTTGGGTATAATATACAAAATATTTGTTGCCACATGAACACTAGTCATAGGAGATCAGACCTTGAGCAATCTTTAGTTTCCCTTAACATTCCACGACATACACAGAAGCCAAGAAAATCAAGTTCAAACAATTTCCTTTTCTTTTTTAAAAACCCTCACTCAAGGACATGCTTATTGATTTTTCAGAGAAAGGAGGAGAGGCAGAGAGGGAGGGAGAGGAACATTGATACAAAAGAGAAACATTGATGGGTTGCCTCTTATAAGTATTCCGACTGGGGCCTGAACCAGCAACCTAGACATGTGCCCTAACCAGGAATCGAACCTGTGACCTTTCGGTTTATGGGACAATGCTCCATCCAGCTGAGCCACACGGGCCAGGGTCATTTTCCTCTTCTTAATATTTGTTGTTAGAGAATGTTAATATTGGTTTAAAATGTGGTGCCTGCATATAACAGGTACAAATATTTTTGACAGTTACTGTGTTAACCAATTTTCACTTACACTCATAATTATAAGAGCTAGCACTGGTTTTCAGCTGTTCCTGGTCAGCTGGTTTTGTACATGTTGTCATGGTTTGGAATGAGGCCACAGGCAAGAATTTCTATATTTGGTAAACTGAGATAGACAAGCAGACCAGGAAGTCATCTAGTCAGTAGCAAAATAATGACCTGGAATAGATTTTAAAAAAAAAACAACGAAACACCAAATAAAGTAATATTTAAAAGATAATTAAAGCTACAAATACAGTTTAAAAAAACACTTAGTTTTGCTGTTTACTACTGAATCTAAAATTACACATGAAAAAGAAATCAAACTTACTTTTTTCATTATTTATATTCTCTATTTTAGTTATCTTGGGAAGTAAAATCAGATTTGCCTGTATAATTAATTTAATTTTCTTCCATAATCATTTATGTACTTTGATATTTCCTACCCTAACAACAGAAATATATACTTTCTAAGTTTTGCCATAAATGATAATCTTTATCAAAATTTTATTTTTAAAAATTCAGTATTATTTACTCTGTATTTAGAAAAAAAAATCTCCTTTGATACTTCCAGCATACCTTTTAAAGAGAGAGTAAGGGAACAAAACTGCTACCATATAATTTTCCAGTGATACAGTAATATGGATTCTTACATCTGATGTTCAGAGAATAGATTAGTAAAATTAGATTATGTGAAAGCAAATTATCTTTCAGTTGAATTCAGGAAATGAATGTTTAAAACTGAGTACGAAGTGGACAATAAGGGATAATTAACATTTCAAAAAATAATATGCAGCAAATTTCCCTTGGCAGTCAGCAACTGGGAGCCTGTGAGAGAGAAGATAAAACGGAGATCCAGAGAGAGAAAAGGAGAGGGGTCCCACACGAGGGGCAAAAATGGCCAATGCCCAGCCTGCTCATTGAGGGCTGATGCAATGGAAAAGGCCGAGGGTGCTGGCACACAGGGATGGGACCCACAGAGAGGATCACAGATGCCCCAGCTGTATAAGGGACCACCAGTGCTCACTTCAGCAGCACACATACTACAACTGGGATGATAAAAGAAATTAGCGTGGCCCCTGTGCAAGATGACATGCAAATTTGTAAAGCATTCTATGTTTTTAACTAAATAAAATAATATACCAGTAATATACCAGATGCAGAGTTCAAAACAATGGTTATGAGCATGCTCAAGGAACTCAGGGAAAGAATGAATAAAGTCAGTGAGAACTTCAACAAAGAGACAGTAAGCATAAAAAAGGGCACAGAAACCATTAAAAAAAAAACAAACCAGTCACAAATGAAGAATACAATATCTGTAATGAATAAATACATTACAAGGAATCAACAACAGACTAGATGAAGCAGAAGATCGAATCAGCGATTTGGAAGACAAGGTAACAGAAAACACCCAGAGTTCCTAAGTGACCCCCGTCCACATTCATGGGCCTGAGGTAGTAGGTACCCTAAGACAGGTGTGGCTCCCTCAGGGCTCCGTGGTACCAACCAAGCCTGGATGAGATGGTGGAAGTGGGAAGCCAGTGTGTGTCTTTATATGGCAAGGCTTCCTCTCGCCTGTTTGTCCGCACAGCTGCGTGCACAAGTGTGCTCCACTACAACTCCCTGCTCACTGGTGACCGGCAGTGCTGCACCCGTCCATGGGAGACCCGCAGGGTCCCACCTGACGGCACGGTCGAGTCCGCTGCAATCACCACCTTTCCTTGGCCTCCCTTATTGCAGCTGAGGTTAAGAGCCACTTTAAATTAATTTCACAGGATCAGAGAATTTGGGGGTGAAGATTTCTCAGAGATCACTGATCCACTTATTTACAGATGAAGCAACAATTTCTAGGGAGGGAAAATGACGTTTTGTCATAGTGAGTGTACTGTTCTTTTCCAGGAGAAGTCAACTGATTTTATAGTTTTATATTTTATATAATATAACAACTATGATTTAAATAAAATAAAGGTAGCAAATGGTGCCAAAAAGCGGGGGTGGGGGGTGGGGCGCGAGCTAATAACAGCGTTACTATAATCTTAACTAGCCATGGAAGCTCAGGCAGGGTTTTTTGCCTGACTCAATTCACTGTTCTTTGCGTAAAAAGACATGCACAAATAAACTTGACAAATTCAGAGGAAAAAAACCTAGACATAATTTTCCTCTCTGGCCAACTGGAATGGTAAATCAACTACAAATCTACCTCTGAATGATTTTAAGAGATGTCATTAAGAAATGCAAAAGGGAAAGTGACCACATTTACTTCTCTTTGGGAGCTGAAGCCCCATTATAAATGGACCTGGGTTTGGTTTCTTACCTTTGTAATTGTCTTTCTTTATGAAATAATCCATCAGTAAATTGAATGTAAAGTTATCTGGAAAAATTCCATATTGAACCTGTAATGAATATGGATATAAAGGGAAGATAAGAGAAAAATCCCCATTTTGACTTAAAATATATACCGATGTATTATTCAGGACAAAACTCACCATCATAAGCTTTACAGTATTTGCCTATCATTTTACAACATCTGGGACAGTGAAACAGAAGGTGTAACTCTTAAGTTTTGGTAACTGGAACTGTTGGTCAGGGTGAGAAACGCATGCATTTAACAGTGCAGATTCTTCTTCTTTTTTTAAAAAGATTTTATTTACTTATTTTTAGAGAGGGGAACGGAGGGAGAGAAACATCAATGTGTGGTTGCATATTGCGCGCCCCCTACTGGGGACCTGGTCTACAATCCAGGCATGTGCCCTGACTGGGAATCAAACCAGTGACCCTTTGGTCCGTAGGCTCGGCGCTCACTGAGCCAACCAGCCAGGGCTAACAGTGCAGTTCTTAAGCCTCAGACTTATAGAATCAAAATCTCTGGGGATGAGTCACAGAACCCTGAGGTTTTAGTGAGCCTCCCATGTGATTTTCATTCAGTCAAGGTTGACTAATGATCTAAATTGTGGTTATATTTTTGTTTGTTTTAAATTCTTACTTCAGTAGGTTTACCCACCATCCTCAACATCGCCCCATTCTTCCGCCACCAACCTCCAGAGTCGCTTGAAGACTTTTTCCACACTATACCTACCCTCTTGTATCTTCTTGGGGCACCCAGATGGTCCTAACCACTGCCCCTACCCCCACCCCGGTAGTGAATCACTGCTGAATTGAGTCACCGTTGCTGGGAGGCTGCACGGGATGCCTCAGGTGTGCTGAAATGGAAAAATGTTTAAGCCATTGTTTGAACGGTTGGAGCTCATGGGCAGCCTCTGTATTTCTCAGAACGGTCATCCAAATCAGCATTAATCGTAAGGGCAGGGCAAAAATAAAATGTTTTATATTGATATATCATTAAAGCTAGAAGGAGCCTTAGAAATCAACCAGTCAGTGATTCTCAGCTGGGGCTGCAAATCAGAAGGAACATGGGAGCCTTAAAAAGATACCAATGAGGGATGTACAGGCAAAACACAGGATTTTAAACGCAGTAAAACTACTCTGCATGATGTTGTAACAGTAGGTACATGTCATTACACATTTGTCCAAACCCACAGGATGTACAGCACCAAGAATGAACCTTAATGTAAACTGGACTTTGGGTGATTATGATGTGTCAGTGCAGGTCTATCAGGTGTAACAAACGCACCGCTCTGGTGGGGGATGTTATAATGGGGGCAGCTGTGCATGTGTGGGGGCAGAGGGCAGAGGAGAAATCTCCATACCGTCTCGATTTCGCTGTGAACCTAAAACTGCTCTAAAAAATAAATTCTATTAAAACAAATTTAAAAACTCATTAAAAAATATCAATGCCCGGGCTCCAGAAAGATCCATTAAATGAAAATCTTGGGGATGTATCTAAAAATTTTAAAAGCTTCTTTTGTGATTCTAATGGGCAGCCAGGGTTGGAAATCGCCGATTTAGTCACTTGACTTAGGAATTATGGAATTATATCCTGGGTCTTCTGACTCCTTGCCCAGTGTTCTTTCCACAAAAGAGCAGAAAGAGCAGAAAATGAGACAGACATTTCTGCCTTTCTAGACTATTCTTGCTTTTGTTTTCATAGGCATCTTCTCTTAGTATAATCTGTGTCATTAAACTGCAGAGAGCAGAATTCAATCTATTTCTTCCCTTGGGGCCTAATATTAGATTTATCAGTGAACCTGCTTATCTGCCTTATTAAATTATAAGTTTCCTGAGGGTAAGGAGAGGATATTGCTCATTTTTGTAGACAATGCCATACCCAAGGCAATGTCGCACATACAAACTGTCTGCATCGTATATTAAGTTGAACTGGGCCCAGCTCACGGGAGAAAAAAACTTCCCAGAACGAAATTAGTATTTCCTTTAAAAAAAATGTACAAACATTTATAGTATTTCCATTTATAGTTTGAGTTTTAACATACAAGGTCCAATGCTACTATAGGAATAATACATTTTCATAGAAACATTGTTAGAGTCTTTTTATAGGTCATAATAGTATTGTAGCTTAAGACTCACAATAACAATGTTCTAAACTTTTGCTTATTTTGTACTGAATTGCTTGAGGGGAGGGGTCAGGGAATTTAGAAGACATTATTTGAGTAACTAGGAATACGTCTTTTTAAAAATGTGTAAGACAGCCTGAATACTAGGGTCTTGACTATTCCCCTAAACTTCACCAAAGGGGACCAGGCATGAAACCCCAGGCTTAGGGACCACGAGTGAAATGCGTTCCCATGCAGAGTTCTCGCGACTGCTGCCTAAGCTTCTGCCTGTCCACTTCTGAGTCTCTGCATCGGAAAAAGCAGCATCTACAGGAATTTTTACTAGAAATGTGTTGATTAATTTACATCCAGCTCCGTTCTCACAAGGGTATCTGAGGGCAAATAATTTAAAAAAGTTATTTCTTATACTATTTTTGTTGTACTGTAATAGGTTCAAACACCGTTATCATCTGAACTCAAAGGAACAAGCTGCAAATGCCAGGAGAGCACTCACTTTATTCACAAGGGTATATAAGGCTTTGTCCTGCGCGCCGTATTTCAGGCACTGCCTGATCCAGGTGTGGATAGTCCAGTCTCTCAGGTACCAGCAGTTGGGGCTGTGTCGGAATCTATATAAAATATAAGAAGAGAGAAAACCGGTGTTAACTCTTAAATGTCAGTGCCAAAATCTATCTTTCACCAGCAGGTACTTCTCTTAGGTGTTTACAGTTGTGTAGTCAGTGTGACCAAAGTCATAAAAGTCAACAGTCTATAAAAACTTGAGGATAAAACTCATTAACTATAAAGTCTGAAATGGGAAAGAAATGGCAAAATAATAATAAAAAACAAAAACATTGTAAAAATTGTATTCTTTATTTAATGCCCCCTAAGTCAAATCTTGTTTTCATATGAGGTTTATGAAAACTGATTTGGAAGAAATACTAACCATGGCGTTATGTGAATATACAGTTCAACAGAAGAGAGATGTGAAGCTGAAGCTGACACCTTAGAAGTTCACAGCAACACAGGTGAAGCAGAAAAGAAAACAGAGTAGCACAGCAGCTCTACAAGGAAATTAGCTTTGTGTGATACTGATATTTCTTGTGGTACTTAGCAGAGATTGGGATCCTTGTCACTCAATCAAAAGAAAAAGAGCAAAAAGTTATAAAAATTATGGAAAATCTTAACATTCAGGCCCTCCAGGTCTTCAGGATCCACAGTCCTGCTGCCTTCTTCACAGCTCTCTTACCCCCTCAGTCCTTCTCTGGCTTCCCGCTGCTCCCCATGTGGTTGTAAAAGGCAGTTGAAGCTAAGGCGCACACGGTAACAGTGTTGCCGCAAAGAAAGGAATTCCGACTACTACTCCTGCCTTGGGTTTGCACACGACAGTCATGCCTTGGGTCTGAGCGCTGCTCCTTGCTCCTGGCAGTCCGGGCCACGGGAAGGAGCGAGAGCAGAGACAGTATGAAGGGCTTTGTAGTCCTCTTTTTGTTTATCTGTTTTGATTGGGATGGATCCTCAAACATCGTATGTCAACTAAAGTGCTCATTTTTTCTTCAACCTGATGGAATTAGGTCAATCTCTGGGCCCTATAAAAATCGAACTGTTTTCTTAAAAACAAAAAGGCAAGACAAAAACTTGGAGCACAAGGATTTTGTGCCAGATTTGAGAGTTGGGGCTGCGGGCTGGTATCAGTGTTTTTCAGAGGCTGCTTATGCTATCTGCCACCTGCTATTTCCTGCCATCTGCTATTGGGAAAGTTTCCTGCTGAACAGGTTCTTTTGCCAAAGTAAGAGCAGAGAAAAAGAGAAAAAGTGAGAAGTAGTATTTAATTTAGGTTATTAGTGCTCTGGTTAGAGAACTGGCAAAAATAAAATCTGAAGAGGTTTTTATGCCTTTAGAATCTTTTAGCCCTCTCCAGTCTTTTGAATATCTTAGATGTGGCTAGAACATGTCTCCCTCTCACTGTCTTTCTTTACAGAATTAACCCCTTTAAAAGCATAAAGAAAGAAACTGGTCAAATGATGTTCAGGTTGAGAGTGATCTGGCTCCAGGAAGGCCTTGTGCTGATGCCCAAGGTTACAAATCTAATGAAATCCTCTGCACAGAAGTAAAACAAAACATGTCTTTTATTATTTCATGCTTTCCCTCACATTTTCAAATCGGTTGTTGAGCCACTTGAGCTCCTCTCCTTGTTACTCTGGAAAATCTGAGATATAGACTGTAACGGCCAATTAAAGGTTAATTTTAGTTTTTAAAGGAAAAAAACAAACAAACGCGTGGCACACCAGGCGTGTTGCCTAAGTGATGGAGGTGCTTCCCTCCTTGCCTGCGCCCCCCGCCCGGCAAGCAGGGGCAGGGCTACGTGCTCAGCACTGGGCCCCCAGTGCCAGACACACCCGGGGCCCATGGCAGGTTTTCAGCAACAAAAAAAGAGCTCTAATCAACACATGTGTTAAATGCTATAATGGACTGATCATTTTGCTACCATCTATTATATGAAGAAATGGAAGTTCCCTGTTTGGGGCATTTAAAATCTCACTACAAAATTTAACAATTATATGAATTAGAACAATAAATGCTGAAAGGGCACCAAGAGGTGTTTTTGGTAGCAATGGGTGTGAGGTTCAGTACATTTTCCCTTTTAAACACAAACAAAACACAATAAAAATGTCAATTACTTCCTTACCCAAGATTATCTTAAACCTAATCCTCATTTATAATCTAATCTTCTGCTTTAGGATGTCTCCAGTGAGCACTACAATTAGGACTTTTCTTTATGATGGACTTCAAAATAAGAGCACCATGACTATTTCCAACCAAACATCCTTTTCTCTCATTCATGATCAGCAGACCATTTTTAGGCTTTGTGCAAGAATAACAAAGATTGATGGGACCTAGCTATAGAGCTTCAAAGCTTAAGTTAAAATCTGTTTAAAACCATTTGCTAACCTTCTGAGACTAACTTCAACTCATAGAATTAAAAAGTCTTTTCTTCTCACCCTTTATTTTTTAGAAGCCTACATGGAAAGTTACTTAAGACTTCCCACATCCAATAAAATCACTGCTGCACTGCAGCCCTTTGAGGGATTTGTCAACAGACTCAAAGTCGTCGTTAGAAAGTCTACCTTCTTTCCCATCCTGGAACAGGGCTGCTTGGTATGATCTCTGCTTGCTAAACCTAATAATCCAGATATACAACCATGACTAGAAAATTCTCAACTAAGTGGCAACATTAAATCAGTTTAGGAACAAGAGGGAAACACGCATATATTATGAAATATGCTGTCCAACGTGCAATTCCTGAATTTCTCAGCCAGACAGCAAATAAACTCCTTTCCGAGCCTCCATCGGTGTTAAGAAGAAATAAGCACACAACGTATGGGAGGAGCTATCTAGAAAATAACTCAAAATACTGAGACAGTAAGGTCCAATTTCAGAGAGTGAGTTTGGAAAGAATTCCTCTGCCAATGATTTTTGAAGCAGTTTAGACAGATAAACTTGGGCCCTTTTCAGAACTGCCAGGGGTAATCTGACAGGCTCAGGAATGGGCACTTGCCTGGAACGATTCTGCAGGCTGCTGGACCAGTGTTCTCTCGTCCAGCCAGGAGAAAGGCAGACACAAAAACACAACTAACACATTGATTTTCCAATTTGCCTGCAAACAGACTGGCCTTTGTTCTCGCCTGCTCTGACCACCGGCCGGGCAGATTACAGGCAGCCACTGTAGGAGTCCCCTCTGTGCCCCGCACCATCAGCTGTTTGCTCACCTCGACAGAGCGTTATTATTGTCCAGGCCAGCAGGCTGCCACGCTGGGCAAACTGTGTGAGTGGGGAAAAGATAAACAAACACAACCCAAACAACCCCAACAATGTTTGTGCTCAGGAAGGCAAGAGACATTCTGAGCTTCCAACTTATACAATAAAAGTAAATTTAACACAATTTTAAAGACAAGAGTATTTCTTGGAGAAAGGAGTGTCTCCAAAGGAAGGAAAGAATGAAGGAGTATGCTCTCAAGCTCTAGCTCTAGCTCTAAAAGCTGGTAACCAAGGGCTGAAGGGATCTCTGTCCACGGTGCTAAGTGGGGTTGTCAGGTGAAGACAGTGCCTCCCGAGAAAGCCAAACCATGGCCGATGAAATGGCAGGAACTGAGAAGCTGCCTCTCCTCAAAACTCAGGCTATATTCAACTCTTCAGGGCATTTCCCTACACTGTTGCTCATTCAAGACTGATGTCAACAGGAGGGAAGGAGAACGGAATCACAGGCTACAGGATTGACAAGGGGGCAAAAGTCTTTGATGCCCTAGAGATATGTTGGAAGGGAAGAGGTGTTACATAGAAGTCAAGAATGAAAAGGAAAACACCAGAGACTTATTATGATTATACAGAGGGTAGTTTACTGTGGGTAAAAGCCACATGGGATTTCCTATTTGTGACCAATTTCATCCTTTAATTAGGAAAATAAGTGAGATAGAGCCTTTCTTTCAAGGGATTCAAATAAAGGTTGCTGCTGAAGGCAAAAGTGGCAATGCTCATCAGCTCTCCCAGTGTGAGGGACCAAAGTGCTCCTGGCTGAGCAGGGCCGACGCGCAGATGCCAGAGCCTGGAGCTCATCTGCTCCACCATTTAGCAGCAGTGCTGGCTCTTCCGTGTGAATGAGCAAGCTTTCCACAACGTTTATCTGATCATGAGAGCCACCACCCTGAAACATGCACGTGCAGCTTTCCTTCCTCCCTAGTGCATTTGAATTCTGTATCCTGTGGCAACAGTCTCTACAGATGGAGACCTCAGTTTCCTCACTGGGCCGACTTGGAGCTGGGTGAACGGGTAGAGGGTGGGAAGAAAGAATGCCAAGAAGAAAATACAGCTCCAGCCCTGGCTGGGTGGATCTGCTGGTTGGAACATCAACCCGTACACCAAAAGGCTGTGGGTTCAGTCCCTGGTCAGGGCACATACCTAGGTTGCAGGTTCAATCCCCGGTTTGGGCAAGTACAGGAGGCAACTGATCGATATTTCTCATATCAACGTCTGTCTCTACCACTCCCCCATACCTCCTCTTTCTCTAAAATCAATAAACATAACCTTGGGTGCGAATTTAAATATATATATAGCTGGCTCCAAAGCCGGTAATGTGAACTGGGAATCTTGCCAATGAAGCAAAGTGTGTAATCATAAAAAGGTTTGAGTGCATTTGTGAATAGAAACAAAGTGGGTGAGTCTGATTCAATCACCACCACCCACTAAAAATTTTAGATAATTAACTCTTTTGCATTCTGCTGGAAATTCCGCTTTTATTGATTACTAGTTGCCCCCACCTACCACAAATAAAACAAAATTTTGATGAGATTATTTTCTCATGAGTATATTTTTGTCAAGTGTTTAAAAAGGGGGCAGAGTCTAATGTAAGAAGTGACCATAAAGACATCAGTAGGTTAAAATTCTTGTCTTCCTTGAGATACTAGACTCGTACTTGTTTCGGGAAACTTCAGTTAAATTAGCTTTCAGAAAACATGTCCTGGGTGTGTACTGAGTGAAGCAGCAGGAGCAAGATCTCCTCCAAAATACCTACCCCCCAAATGGGCAACCAGCCTGGGCTCAAACATTTCCAATTAATTCATTATGTACCTCATTTAAAAAATGTCTTTTTAAAAAAGTTCTAATACTTTATTTTTTAAAAGACAGCTTTACAGAGAGATAAGGTACAAGCAGTAAAATCTATACTTTCAATATATAGGTCTATGAGTTTTGACAAATGCAAACAGTTGTGTAACCACAACCACAATTAAGATATAGGAACAGTTCTGTCATCTCTAAAAAGTCCTTAGTGCCTCCTTTGCAGTCAACCCTTCCAGAGTTTGCTGGTCAATTTAAGTGAATTCTAGCTAGATAACCTCCTCAGGTCTCTTTGTAACACCACAGCTATTAATTTTGCAAGAGGAAAAGCAAATAAAGTAATAAAACTATAATTTTTATGTTAGTTTATAATTTATGTTCTGCCAATTCCCCAAAAGAATTTGAAAAAATTGTAACCCAGTTTGCAAGTAGTTTTCTGAGTTCCATATACAGTCATTAGACCTTCTGGCATCCTTATTTGTCATTCTAAAAAAGGGTGATAAATAAGTGGATTTTTCGTAGAGAATAACACAGGCATAGAATTTTGCAAATGTGAAGTGCTAAGTAAATGCAGCACAATAACACATTTTTTGAAGTGAAGATGGATAAGAGAGGCTTGTTAGATATCAAAGTCAAAGTCTAAATTTGTCAGACCTAGGGCTTAAAAATGAGGTCATTAGCATTTTACCTGAAAATACTAATATATGAGAAACTAGGAAAAATACTGTATTTTCCATGTCTTCTCATGGGCCAGAAAGAAAGCAGTGACAAGTCCCCAAATTATCTCTTTCTCTTCTCTCTGATCTGGCTGTTCTTTTGCCAGACCTCTCTCAATCTAGGAGACACACGTCTTATGCACAAAACAAGTATGTGCCAGGCACAATGATCCCTATTCTATCCCTGTTGGTCCATCCCAATCTCATCTAACTCCTACTAATCTTAAAGCCGGCATCTCCCTCTTTCTGATACAGAAAGAAAAACACCTACAGACTGACCATCTGTTGCTCTTTCTTTCAAATAAGGAGCCAGTTAGAGTGAAGCCAATTGTTTTCTAGATGAAGCCTGGGACGCTATTTTTATCAGCTTCCAAAAGGTGATAAAGGGTGATGTATGCGGGTAACATGGGGGAATTACTTGTGGGGCGAACGGGAAGAAAAGCATTTACAGTGATGGCTGAGATGCCCCCTTAGTGATGGTCTAAAGCAGAAAATGGCTGACTGTGGTCAAATGACCTCTTGGTGAACTGTACCCAGAAGCATCTGGTGGCGCCTCCCCAGCCACTTAAAAGCTGGATACACCGTTAGCTTCCTGCCTGAGGGACACTCTTTCATGGGCAAGTAAGGCTAGAGGGAGAGGGGCCTTTCGCTAGGAACAGCAGGAAGTCAAGCAAAACTGGATCTGGGGACCAGTCTTGTTTATAAAAACACAGAGTTGTGGGAACTGTTTGGTTTGGGCAGAGAGAAGGGAAATATTTCTGGTTTTGAGTAGGAAATCTATGCACAGTGAAAAACCAGTTTTAATAAGACACAAACATTTCCGGGTGTCTCCTAAAGTTCTGGCTAGGAACTTCAGATAACATGTCTGCAAAATCATGAGTAACATAGCGACTAAGACAGGAGAATCACATATATTAGTTAATCACCAGTAAGCTGTTTATCTGCATAGTGCTGAGGAAAAGAAAGGTCAGAAAGAAAAAAGGAGGAAAACGAAAGACTAGAAATCAGAATTTCTGGAGTATTCTGGGCTTAGTGAAGTTGTAGGGGCTAAGTCTGCCAGAAAAGAAATGAGCAGGCAAAGATTCCTGGCCTGGGGCTGAAGCATAGCAGTATAAAAACAGGCAAGAACTGAGCTGGGTTTGAGCAGATTTATGGGTTTGTGTGTGAGACTGTGGATTTCTGGAGGGGCATTTTTGAGGGAAGAGAAGCTCAGCACTAATCTGGATTTCTTAAGAATCAGATTTTTTTTCTTTAATAAAGCATCTCAATGTTTTAAACATTCTGATTCTCTAATTCATAGAAAAGTTGAATTCCTAAGGATTCTCTGTTTATAACAAAAGGTAAGATTGGACTTACTTCCAGTTATACAACCGAAGCTGGTAGCTACTTCCTAAACTCTACAAACTCTTCTATTAAGCCTTGAAGCTCTTAAAAGGCAGGAGACACGCATTCTATGTCCTACAACAGTAGGTGCCTGAGGAACGGAAACAGGGACTAGGCCCGTTAAGATTGTATAAATGCCAGTAATGTACAGGGGTGGGGAAAAGTAGGTTTAGAGTTGTGAGTATGCAAAAGCAGAGTTTATTCTTGTACTGTTATTTATATTTATTATTGTATTACCTGTCTTATTATGTAGTATCCTTTTTTGCAGCTTTTTCCTATTTCTTATATACTTTATTGATTATGCGACTATAGTTGTCCCATTTTCTTCCTCCCCTTTATTCCCCTCTGCCCTGCACCCCCATCCCACCAGCATTCCCCACCCCCCTGCCTTAGTTCATGTCCATGGGTCGTACATATAAGTTCTTTGGCTTCCCCATTTCCTTTACTATTCTTAATCTCCCCCTGACTATTTTGTACCTGCCATTTATGCGTCTTATTCCCCGAACCTTTTCCCTCCATTCTCCCCCTTCCCTACTCCTCCCATCTCCATTTCTGCTATTCTGTACCTGTTCTAGTTGTTTGTTTAATTTGTTTTTGTTTTTAGGTTCAGTTGTTGATAGTTGTGAGTTTGTTATCATTTTACTGTTCACAGTTTCTGATCATCATCTTTTTCTTAGATAAGTCCCTTTAAAATTTCATATAATACAGGCTTGGTGATGATGAACTCCTTTAACTTGACTTTATCTGGGAAGGACTTTATCTGCCATTCCATTCTAAATGATAGCTTTGCTGGGTAGAGTCATCTGGGATGTAGGTCCTTGTCTTTCATGACTTTGAATACTTCTTTCCATCTCCTTGCCTGAAAGGTTTCTTTTGAGAAATCAGCTGACAGTCTTATGGGACTACTTTGTAGGTAACTGTCTCCTTTTCTCTTGCTCCTTTTAAGATTCTCCCCTTATCTTCAATCTTGGGTAATGTAATTATGACGAGCCTTAGTATGGGCTTCCTTGGGTCCAACTTCTTTGGACTCTCTGAGCTTCCTAGATTTCCTAGAAGTCTATTTCCTTTGCCAGATTGGGGAAGTTCTCCATTATTTTTTCAAATAAATTTTCAATTTCTTGCTTTTCCTTTTCTCCTTCTGACACCCCTATGATTCTGATGTTGGAACGTTTAAAGTTGACCTAGAGGTTCCTCAGCCTCTCCTTATTTTTTTTGAATTCTTGTTTATTCATTCTGTTCTCGCTGAATGTTTATCTCTTCCTTTTGCTTCAAATCATTGATCTGAGTCCTGGTTTCCTTCCCTTCATTCTTGGTTCCCTGTAAATTTTTTTTTTATTTCACTTTGCATAATCTTCACTTTTTCCTCCACTTTGTGACCATACTCAATCATTTCTGTGATTGAGTATGTGATCCTGTATTACCAGTGTTTTGAACTGTGCATCTGATAGGTTGGCCATTTGTTCATCGCTTGGTTCTATTTTTGGATCTGTTCTTTCTTTTGGGCCATATTTCTTTGTCTCAGAAGACCTGTTATGTTGGAAGAGATAGAGTCTTAGGTATCTGCCAGGGTGGGGCAACCCAGGTCGCTCTGTTGTGATGTTGTATATGCGGGAGGGGTACGAGAACCCTGGGGAACACTGCTGCTTGCTCAGCTCTCAGCTGGCTTTCAGTCACTTCCTCCGCTACCCTCAAGCGAATTGGGCCCTTACTAGTACTGATTCTCAGGTGGGTGGGTTTGTGTACATTCTAGGACCCCGTTGGTCTCTCCAACAGACTGTCCTGTGAGGCTGGGAGTTTCTCCTGACACTGCAACCCCCACAGGTATTTACCTCCAGAGGTTTTGAGGTTTTCCTTCTCCACTCTGGAACCCTAGATTGGGCAGTCTGTCTCACTTCCTAACTGTTCCTCTGGTTTATCCGCAGGCGAGTTATGGGATCGCCCAGTCTGCCAGCCACTGCCTCGCTATGCAGCCTCTCCACCCTGGCTGCCCATCTCCGCCCTTCCTACTGGTCTGAATGAATGTTTCTTCTTTAGCTCCTTGGTTTTCGGACTTCTATACAGTTCAATTTTCTGGCAGTCTGGTTATTTTTCGTTTTTAAATTTGTTGTCATCCTTCTTTTGGTTGTGCGAGGAGGCAAAGTGTATCTACCTATGCCTCCATCTTGGCTGCAAGTGTGCAGTACCCTTATTTATGATTTATCTTTTAGGTAATGATGGCTGGTAATTTAACCAACTTAGGTCTACTATCCCTGTGTATTGAAGTTCATGAATATTACGTACATTAGAAACAGTGATCCGCTTGGCTTTGAAGTATCATCCTGCCTGTGAATGGAGGAAGCCAGGAGGAGATGCTGCCTTTGTACCAGGCGGGAGGAGAGAAGAGATGGCAGAGGATGTGGAATAGGGTGTGGTCATTCTGCTCCTACTCGCTTCTTCCCCCTGCTCTTTCTTCCCCCGGCTGTGTCCTTCCCACCATACATAAAAAGGATACATGGATTCTGTAGTACAATAGTTAAGTTCAGGAACAGTCAAGCTGATAGGAGAGTGCAACCAAAAAGATGAGGACAGAGGCTATGGGTTCAAAGAACTCCCCTAGCAAGTCCTAAATCAAAACACTTAGATTTCTTTCAAGATTGGAAGGGACCTTGAAAGCCATCTGCATCAAGTAAACTGGGGTTGGGGGATGAAGAAAAGTTTATATAGAATTAGAGAACTGTAATTTAGTGATAGTAGGCACCTTCAATATCCACTGTTTATTGAAATTTATTGAAAAGTTACTATTTACCAAATCCTGTATCCTGTACTGAGTGATGTGAAACAGTCTAGTCTAACTCCTTTCCTTTATAGATGAGGAACGTTGGTGTCCAGGGAGATAAATGAGTTACCCAAGATAAGCAGCTAGCAGCAGGACCTGAACTAGACTCTTTATTCTTACCATTCCACCATTGCCTCTCACTTCTTTTTTTAAAATATTAATTATTGCAGTTTTATTTTATTTATTTATTTGCTGCAATTATCTTTATTGTTGTTCAGTTAGTTGTCCTGCTTTCCCCCGCACTGTTCTCCCCTGCTCCGTACCCCTATTCCAGCAGTCAATCCCTCCACCCCCGCCCGTTACCTGTGCCCATGAGTCCTCTATTTGTGTTCCTTGGCTTGCCCATCCCCCACCTGTCACTGTCAGTTTGTTCTTTATTTCCATGTCTCTGGTTCCATTTTGTTCATTTGTTTGTTTTGTTGATTAGGTTCCACTTATAGGTGAGATCATATGGTATTTGTCTTTCACTGCCTGGCTTATTTCACTTAACATGACTTCTTTTATTATATTTGTAAGGCATCTTTAAAAAGCATCCCCGCAGTCTGACCAAGGTCTCTAACATCCTGAAAAATAAATAACATCTCTTCTAAATTTAGAAGCAGGATTCAGAGAAAAATACTCAGGCTATGAAATAGTTCTAAATTGTCTTGAACTCGCTGTTTGACTTTGGAAAGTCAATTGGTCCTCCATGGGTTCAGCTCCTGAAACTGTAAAATGAAGAGACAGGATTACCTGTATCAGGAACTCAAATATCTACAAGGGTCAGTTAGTTAATATAAATGCAGGGTGAATCATGTAAGACAATAGGTGCAAAGCAAACTGGTTGCCTAGTTATACTGTTTTTGAAAACATATTATATGGACCAAACAATATACCAGAACGGTGGACTACACTAGACCTCTGAAACTTCCAGGTGGAAATTTAATGACCCTAAATGATAGTAAGCCTCCTCTGCTCATTAAAACATCATTTACACATTTCTATTGAGCCAGAAAAAAAGGCAATGATACAAATAGGTGAATAGAGACTCAAAGATAAACAAGCTACCAATCAGCCAACAGCTTATTCTAGTCTATTCCCCTATCCTCTGTTCTACCAAGTGAGCATCATTTTACCCAGCTTGGGCAGTGAACACAATGATGGAGTGAGCACCCTGCCAACTGGCATCTAAAATTTCTAGATGAAATGATACAATCACTAAAGTTAAATTCAGGTCCCAAAGTAGATTTAAATTAGAGATCAAGTTTTGTAGGAAATAAAGTTTTACAGTATTTTCCACTCTAATGAATACTTCATTGTATTCAATTTATATCTAAAAGTCACCCATCTAAATTAACTTTTTTATACAACACAATTTTTTTTTATATGTTGGTGATTTTTTTTACTCCTTAACTAAATTATTGTAAGCAGTCATAATCACCCCGACACTTCCCCACCATACCTTATTTTTGGTACAAATCCCCTGTTATCTGGCAAGTCTGAGAGCAGAAATGGTTGAACCCTTTTAAAAAAGGAGCAGTGAGATAGGGGTGATCACAGAGATATTAGGAAATTAGTTGCCCGTTTCTGGAACCATAAAGGCACATAATCACTTTTTGTAGCTAAAAAGGGAAGAAATTAAAAAATCGAGATTTAGATTTATCAGTCCAATTGTTTTGCAGAAAGCTTTAATTTACCACTTACCAAAAACCCTTATTTATATATGAAAGTAGAAAAAAGGTGACCTTTCTTTCTTCTCCTGCCAAATCTAAAAATTAGGATACCACCTTTAATAAGCAGCTCCTCTATTTAGTTCAAGCCAACTCCCTCCATACCAAAACCAAACTTAAAAAAAAAAAAATGAACATTTGAAGTTGTACAAACATAATACACAAAAAAACTCTTAGAATGACCAAATGCAAATTTCATGCCATTGAAAGGTCAGAGATAATTCCTTTTAATCAGTTAACGATCGTAGGAAAGAATGCTTACAAATTTTAAACTGGAAAGAGCTAGTTCTTTTGTAAAGTATCAAATACAAAGGTCCAGGTTCATCTGTTCCGCTGGCAATCCTTCCATAAACCATCATGCTACTGCTAAACAAAAGCTCCTAGGCTGGTCCACAAGAAGGGCATGAACAATTTGAAAAACATCTTTTATTGCATGAGAAAATTTTAAAAAATGCCTGAAAGTGCCAGGAGAGCCACCTGCCTCAATGGGACTGCAGGCAGCCCTCCAAAGCCCCTCTGCTTTTCTGTCTGAGTCACAGGGAGAAGGGAGAGCTCCTAGGCAAAGATGCAGCCTTTCCTCTCTGGTTCCACCCTCCCTCCCCCTTTTATTTTATGTTATATACAAAGCTTTGATGGATAATAGTAAAAAAGATTCCGGACAGGCTTAACTGAAGAAGTCTGAACACCAGGGAAGCAAAATAGCATTGCTGAAGTCTCTGTTGTTGCCACTGTGAGCCACAGACGCAGTGAAGCATCCTCTGCACCCCAGAAAGGGCCGGGCTCACTCATCATGTATCCAGCGATGACTGCACTTTGTGGGAGAGGAGAGAGAAACAAGCTATGAAAGTACCTCCACTTCCCTAGCTTCCTAAACATCATCAGCTCACATGCCAGACAATTACAACGAGCTGGAAAGAGGAGGCATTCGTCCTTTATGAGTGCACATTAGGTGGAATTTCAACTGTAGTAGCTGTAGGCTGTCCACGTGTGTGTACATGGCTGCTGCAATGCATGCAGCCTGCAGTGAACAGTCACAATTTTTCAATGACAAACTTTAGGCAAAAAAGCAAGGGAGCTAGTTAAAAAAAATTTTTCTTTAAACATAGAATAACATTAAGGAAAAGCTACATGTTAAACTAGAGAAAATAACTCCACTTTGGTACCTACATGGAATCACTTGTTAAAACAATGAGGCATTTGGTGAGGGCAAAGCTGCTCTGTTCTGCATGTGATCATTCATCAACCCACTATGAATCGAGATAATATGCTGGGCACTAAGTGACAGAGAGAAACACACACACTCCTTGTCTTCAATGAGGTTAGATTGGGGTTATCAAAAAACAAGTATTTTCATGAGCACCTAAGACAAGCTTAGAAGCTTTATTCAGAAGCATCATATGCAATTCTTCATTTATATGACATTGATTGTTACATAATACGCCAGTACTAAATTTTTAAAAATTGGCTCTCAAGAGAAAAGTGCATTCAACTTTTCTTTCCTCTTCCCAATAATCTTTTTACTTGTTTGTTCTCTTTGGGTATATTTAAGAAATAAAATGTTACAGATATAAATAAAGCTGTATCCGTCTCCTTCTACTTTCCAGAAGAGAAAAGTTGGTGTCCTTCACTCCCATACATGTTTTTATACCTGTATTACCTAGAGGCATGTCCATGTTGAATACTTTAATTAAGGTACATGTGCCTTTTCATTCTGCATTCAAGGGCCTGTCTGATAGAGACCTGGGCCAAACCACAGTAGTGTAGTTTCTCCAGGAGCAGAAGAAATAAAATTAACTGCTATCTCAAATGTGCGGGAGGCCTGGAGGCCACCTTTACCAGGGGATCAATCAGCACTGCCACCAGAGAAATCCCCGATAAGGTGTTGGCTTCTTTGCATTTGATGGAACCCAGCCCTGACTCACTTACAGACTTGGTTAAATCAACCTGAGAAGAGGTTTTGTCATCTATAAAATAGAGGTGATAAATGGTATGTTTAGCACTGGGTAACTCAGGAAAATCAAAGGAGAATTAGGCAAGTTATGTTGACAATTTTTAATCCCGTTTGGAACCAACCAGAGTAGATATATGCATACAAACAAGGTACAGTCTATGTACTTAATATGGCAGCAGACAGACATCATTCCTACTTTATAACCCCAGGAAACTTATAATACAACCTCAGGATCCTAATCTATAAAATGGGAATAAAAATTGTACCTACTTCCAGGATATGTCTCTGGGCGGATATGAGCACTGAGAAGATAGGACAGGTGAATTGCTTGTACAGTGGTTAGCACACAGCACTTTCAGACAACCTGGGTAGAGCAGCTGGTTGCAGCCACAGGCAAAGTGTCACTGAGCTCAATGTGAACTCAAGACTGTTTCCTTTCACATGGGATGTGACCTGCATAGTGCTGGGCACATGAGTGCAGCGAATACCCCACGGCCACTGGCCACCTCGGATGAGATAGAGTGGGAAGGACAGGGTCATTCAGAGGGTAAAGAGTCCTGTGCCCCTTCTTCCTCTAGAGCTGATGTCAAATGAGGAGCTGGAAGGTGAAGCAGAGGGGACAACACAGAGGCTTTTCACTATCACGAAGGCTCAACGCCAAATAGTACGGGGTGTGCCAGTCAGTCTGATGACTGGTAGCAGGGTTTCTGATCTTACTTATGATAGAAGAAGGTCCAGACAGGGAGAAGGGAGTTGGGAGGTGACCTAATGAGGAGTTATTTTATCCATTAGTGCTTTTCTGCCCTTGGTCTGGTTTTCATAAGCTTGGCAAGGCTGTTACAACACAATAGAGTTTACTCCTGAGTCCTCTGTTTGTTGAGTGCCCACTAGCCCCTGGCTGAATTCAGCAGTGAAGGAGAATGGACACCTACTGAAGATAAACTGAACCACTCAAAAGAGAAGCTGCCAAACTCACGGCTCTGTCTGTGCTTGGGAAAGAATCCCAGAGGAAGGAAATAGGTATTGATATCTATGTAGGTCATGCCACCTATTCAAGCCCAGGAAATAAAGGAAAAGAGCAACAAAGGAAATGCATTTGCTGCTGAGCAAGCTGCTGTCCCAGCCTGCAATCTCTGTACCCCCTGAGCTGCCAAGAACCCTCTGGTTTCATCACTTATCCACCACTGGTAACCCCAAAGAGGAAGCCCCCATTTCAGCCCCAACCCAAATGGAGCTCTCAGCCCTTCTTTCAGACAACCTGGAGGAAGCATCTGACAGCAGCCACATGACTGCAAAGGGTCACTGAGTTAAAGAAATATCCATGAAAAATATATAACAGTTTTTTTCATGCTGAAAAAAATGTGGATATAACTAACCACTACTAACTGTGTTTAGGATCCCATGTTAAGATGGGGGGTGGGCGGGGTGTGAGAGAGGTGTGCAAAGACAGTGAGCTGTTGCTATTATGACCACAGAATTTGATCATTTCTGGAATTTTCCATAATGCCATACAACCACAGGAAAGTCTAATTTATTAGCAATACTTGTACTAAATATATTTCTATGAGTAAATGAATACTTACAAAAGGGCAACTTACTAAAGAGCTTGCTTTTTTGAGTATTTAGAAATACTGTCAATTGTGATAACATGGATGGATCTTGAGAGCATGAAGCTAAGTGAAATAAGTCACATGAAAAATAATGAGAACCATATAATTTCACTTATATGTGGATTATAAAACAGAGAGCAACAATTTAACAAATAAACTCATAAACACAGACAACAGTATGGTGATTATCAGAGAGAAGGGGGTTGAGGGTGAAGCGATTAAAGGGGGTCAGATTCAGGGCGGGGCAAAGGTAGGTTTATAGTTGTTCGTATGGAAAATAATACAATAATTAATAATCATACAAGAATAAAGTTTGCTTTGTGTACTTATAGCTGTAAACCTACTTTTGCCATACCCTATATGGTGATGGAAGAAGATTAGATTTTGGGCAGTGAGCATACAGTGCAATATACAGATGCTGTTTTATAAAGTTATATACCCAAAGCTTATAATGTTATCCAGTGTTACTCCAATAAATTTAATTTTTAAAAAGGAAAAAACAATAAAAGTGATACATTTCTTTATACATATTCAGTATACAGATACACGTCTGAAATAAGGGTAGCAGATGTGGACATGCGTTAAGAGTCTATATATCAAGTCGGTGTTGAACTACCCCTGATGTGAACACTCATTGAGTAATTGCCTCAACAATTCTTTTTCCTTTAGGCAACTCAAGATGACAACACATAGATGATGTATTCAATAATAAAATCAGTACCCAACATTTTTTCAACTCTTACATTACTCCATTCACTGTGCTAACCACTTTCTAAAGATTATTTCATTTATATATGAGAACAACTATACATAAGGTAAGTTATTATTATCTCCCATTTTATAGATGAGGAAATTGAACATCAAAGGATTAAATAAATCCCCCAAGGGCACACAGTAAAGATAAAACAAAGCCAGGATTTAAATCCAGATAGTCTGACTCCAGAGCTCTGGATCACTGAGCTATACTACCTGATACTATAAAAGGTGATTCTAGAGGCAAAGCCTCTATTAACTTTCTACCAAAAACTGAGACCTCTTTACTACGCTCCAATCAGGGTATCAACAATGGAATGGGAGGCTCTATTCTAATTAAGATTACCCTCTTATGGGAGGGCATTTGGCTAGAAAACCTTGCCTTTCAGAAGTCAGAGGTAAAATCATTTGGTTTGAATCATACTGTATGAAAGCCATTGTCACCTCTCTCCTGATCCTGGAATACAGTATTATAAAAAATGGTTAGCAAGATATATCAGCCCCAGTTTCCATTATTATTCACTAATGACAATCAAATGTCACCACTGGTTATATCTCCCCAAGGACTACATGCATCTAATGATATCACAGACATGCATATCTGTGTCTACCTGATATATTTCCATGCATAATAGAATTATGTGTTTTATTCCCTTACAGGTTTATATATACACTCACATAAGAAAACACTATTAGGTGGATAATATGCACCTCATATTTAAGAAGCAGAGCTACAGCCATTCCAAAATTTAAATACCTAAAGGTATTTATAGAAGAATGAGTAAAATAAAATTTAAGAGGAGGGGTAGGTAGGAGAAAGGACCATGCTGACTCAGTGGCAAGACTGGAAAGAGGCTCTCAAATTATCCATTCAACGCCTTCACTTTCTTCATTATAAAAAAAGTGAGCGTGAAATGATTATGCAAACTTGGCCAAGAGCTCTTTGACAATTTCATTATGTATATTATATTATCCGAGCCTTAATGTCTTGCCCTCATTCTCTTCTCCCAGCTACCCAAAGACATGTAGCACTGCAGTGGGCATAAATGCAGAAATACAGGGGTGAGGCAGAATGGAGGCGGCTCAGAAAGAAGCCTCACTGAGGAGAGGGAGTTATTCCACATGCTCTGATTTTAGGCTTTTGCCTATGTGATCCTCAAAACAATACATCTGTTATGCTCATCCCCTCACCGAATGCCTACCAGTTCCGCACGCAGTGCCTCTATGCTGACTCACGCTATGCTATCAGATTGCTATGCTGACTCATGCTGTGCTATCAGATTTATACATACACTCACATAAGTATAAATGGCAATAAAATGAAAACATTATAAGACTCCTTAAAGCCTAATGAATTCTTCAATCTACCATTGTTATTCTTAGAGGATGCTGTGGTGTGTTCCTGTGCAGAACAAGGAGACATGCCATTCTTGGTAAACTCAGGATTTAAGGCAGTCCTAAGATGATTTCCTAAATACAAATGTAAGAATAACTCCCTCTCCTGAATCACTGTATGCAGAAAGGAAAACCCCCCATAAGGTATCCCAGGTACCTAAAGGTTCAGCTTTGATTTTTCATCCCACTGCCAATTTTTTAAATAACTGTAATGATTTTTGGTGGGAATTTTATATAACAGTACCCTATTATAAATAGCTCTGTACCTTAGGAAAAGTCTCTTATTGTTTCTCTGATATCATTTCCATCTCTATAAATAAGATTATTTTGAACAGCTCAAAAACACTATGAATCTATATAACCTGGCCTTTGGAGGTCCACAAATGCTTAGGCTATATTTTTTTTCCAACCACTAAGATGACTGCAGGCTTTTTTCCCTCCCTGGCTGACAAGCCTTCTTTCCTCTCACTAAGGGCTACTAGAGGGAAACTGACTGGTATGCCTGCTACATTCACCCACAATCCTGAATCAATGAAATCTGGCCTGGTGTGAGCTCCACTGTTTCCATGGAAATTCATGTGCATGGGTTTTATGGGTGGTCTGTTTCAGAAGATCAAAATTTCATATTCTAGGTCATGTTGGGGAGAAAGAATAAGAATCAAATTTTTAGGACACTCCAAATGAAGTATTATTTCACCATTGTTATTATTCATTAGGTATGAATTGGAGCGGTGGCAGTAAAGAGATTTTAGAAATGGCTGTCGCAGTTCAGAGAGGATTTTGTGATTCTATAGAGTAGTAAAGTGCACTGCTTATTCACCCAAGGATTTGATCAAGACTTGGAGAGAACTTCAAAGATCAAGAGCACATGACAAAGAGAGATGCCATCAAAGATCTCTAATCAGAGAGGCTGCTAGGAAAGCCCACGCATCTAGGTGAATGGACCTGCTGTTCTATGATGTCCTCGTGTAAAATGTGTGACATAAAGAGCCTGCTATGTTCTCTGATCTTTTAGAGGCTTATCAAGCAAAAAGACTTAACAAATTTTGTGCTTTCCATGATCCAGGCTAAATATGAACCATTTTGTCTTCGTGATTTCAGTAATTAATGTCCTTGGGTGAAAATGCAGGTAATAAAAAAGCTTAGCTACAGGTAACTACTGAATCCACCTTTCCAGCCAAAATATCTCCCAAAGTTCAGATCCATGTATTCAATCACCTCCTAGACTCTACCTCTTCTCCTCCTTCCCTCAATCATGGTTCTTAAACTTTCCGTATTCTTCATCTCCAATGGTCTAAGACCACCTTAAGATCACTAAGGTCACCCAATTCAGAAAACTCTGTGCTCTGAATTCTACTACCAGGCCTCCTGAACATCTATTAGTTTCTGTTCTGCCCAGTTAAAAAGTCTAACTCTCTCCAGGAGGCCTTTATAAGGCTTCCTTTGAAACCCTTTTTTTAAATTGCAAGAAGCTATCTCTTCTGATATAAATATAATTTTCCTGTAAATTTAACCATTATGGAAAAGCACAGAAAAAGAAAAATCTCTGGAATTCTTACCATCCAGAGCTAGTTTTCCATTATTTATTTAACTACTCCTCTAATGATTTAACTAACCCTAAGATGGGCACATTTCACTTGTATGAACAAATTAGTTAGTTTTCTTGACCTATGTACTTAACATCACGGAGCTCACCCAATCCAGAAAAATTTGTGTTCTGAATTCTACTACCAGACCTCCTCAACATCTTCATTTCTCCTCAGAATAAATTCTTTCAAAAAAGTACCAATTTAAGTTCCTACCAGCTTGCTGAGAATGTCTATTGCCCTGAGAATGGGTATTGATAAACCTTTACTCTTCCTCAATATGACAGGCAAAAAGCATTTAATTTGGTTATTTATTTGCATATTCTATTTTGTGGTAAAGCTGAACATTTTTTCATATGTTTACGGTCCACTTGCCTTCCTTGTTACTAGAATTGCCCTTTTAATTTTTTTCTATTGAATGTTTATCTTTCTATTATTGATAGCTTAGAGCTCATTTTTCAGGGCCTTTACTAGTTATGTTCTATGAAACAAAGTTTACTCAAAATGCGGACAATCTTGACAAACTGATAACATCACAAAGGAAGGCCACACATGACCACTGTAACCTGAGTGACGCAAACTCAGTGTGAGTCGGCGGGGTTATTGCTGGCTGCAGTGACCCAGAATGGCATCATGGAGTCTGGGCACTTAAGATTTGGCAGAATTTTTATTGGAAAGAAATGAATCCCCAGGGCAAAAGCAGGGCCCGCTTTACAGAGGAAATGCAATTAATATTTGTTGAGCAAAACTGAATGAGTCAGGAAAGATAAGTCCATAAATGTAGGGTTTATGTTAGAGATTAGTAATATCTGGCTGGAAAATTAGGTTGGAACCAAATTATATAAACAGTCTGGGCTATCCTTGAAATATGTGGCATCAGAGCAGGACTGAGCCTTAGCAGATGGGGAGGCTGGATAATCACTTTATTGCTCTTTTAACTTCAAATCTAGTGAATGATAGTGAACCTACTAATAACTGTCAGAACATACAAGTCACATTGCTTTATCACCTCCATAAAAAAAGTTTACTTGGACAGACATCTCACAGAGTTATAAAATAAGTGAATGATGATGTTCACATCTCTATTTTACAACTGGGAATTGTAAATCCAAGAAACCATGAATATAACTTGTAAAATACAAGCAATGTCTAGTATCTTGATTGAAAAAGGAGTCTGGTTCTGTTATAAACACCAAGAATATGACTTCAAGTAGATCTACAACTTTAAAATAAGACCAAATACCTTATTTTAAACTAATGATTACACTTTTGAAATAAAAGAGGATTCTGATTTGAAATTTGTCAATAACATTTTCTCATCTTTGATGGTTTCTTATAAGCACAATTTGAATATGGACACTGGAAAGAAAAACAGAAAACAGATTAGAGCTTGACCTACGATGATACTCCATAGGGCAGAGAAGAGGGAAGACACAAAAATATGGAGGGAGACATAATAGGTCCTGGTGAAGTAGATAAAAAATAACCCAAAGTTGCTGTGGTATTAAAAGTAAACCATGGCGCTGATCATTGTGGCTCAGTTGCTTGGCTATCATTCCGCAAAGTGAAAGGTCACTGGTTCAGTTCGCGGTCAGAGCACATTTCTCTCTCTTTCTAAAAATGAAATAAATAATATCTTTTAAAAAAAAGTAAATCATGAAGAAAAAGGGTAACAATTTCAAAGAGTACATGTATCTATCTACCTATGCAGCAGTTCCTTTATTCTTAAAGAATTGAAAAGACATCGAGTCTAGAAAATAAGATAGTCATACTGCCTCCTTCCACTTCTAAGACCCACGTCTTCTTTGTCTGACCCACTCCTGACATGTTGTGGAAGTGGGTGTCTGCATCAGTTCCCCTCAAGGCTCACTCTACGCAGGGCATACAAGACTGCCTCATCTCAGCAAAGGAGTCCAACTGCAGCCTTCCTGCGGCATGGATCTGGATATGCGTGAAGTCCCCAGAGTGGCACTGTGTGCTTTTCATGCTCTATGTACCTGCTGCGAGCTCTGTTCCTAGTCACAGACAGAAATGACAAGGAAAATGTTATTGAACTACCAGAGAAGCAGAAATACAGAAGGAGCCAGAAATGAACTATGTGTTACCATTAGGTTCATAAACCCTTTCACTAAGTAGAAATCATGTTTATTTTATGGCAAAAGGGTCCCCAAGCATCCCCCAATCAGGGCTCAGGACCCTAGGGAAAGCCATCCAGAGAGTATTGCCCTTTTGCATGTATAAGATGCTTTAACCTTTCCAGAGCATTTCTACAGGTATGAGCTGAGTGATTCCTACACAACTTTTATAATTATTTTAAAGATAAGAAAACTGAGGTTAACAAAGCTAAGTGACATGACCAATGTCATGCTATAATCATTTTGGTGGAACCACATGGGATTTCCAATTCCAGTCTGTGGCTTACTGCCAACCACACTTCCCTAGACTAACACTCTGTTTCACAATGAGATTTATCTGAAACTTCTTTAAAAAACAGTTCAAACACTGTATGAGCAGAGGAAGACAATGTGTTTGCATATAGACTTTCTATCATTCATTCAACAAAGATTTATTGAGGCTCAGCTATGTTGCAGGCATGGCTGAGTGCTGGGAATACAAAATCAAATAAGATGTAATCATTATCCTTAAAAAGTTCACCTTAGATGGGTGTTTTTCCAGAAATACATTTTGTCCAAAGTCAAAATGCCTACAGTCAAAATCAAATTTACTGCTGCCAAATATGTAGATATCAAAACAAATTAAAAAGAATCTGTACTATCTTGCAGTAATAAGATATCGAGATTTTTAAAAATAAAAATGTGTGCTCAGATGTTGCTCTCTAAACAAATATCCAGGTGAACTATGTGAGTCACTACAAAATATTTTGCCAAAAAGATCTGACAGTACAGTCCAATGATTACTATCTGCAAAGAAAGGTAATACTTAGAAATGAAAACAGAGAAAAAAGAAAAATAATCTAAAAGCATTAAAAACTACAATACTTGCACAGTGACTCCCAACCTCAATAAACATGGGCACCAAAACCAATCTCAGCAGTTTCCCTACTTGGCGTCAAATCTATATCGTGTCCAGAGTTAAAAGCTAACTTTGTTTCTATGGTAGGCAAAGATCATCCTAAACAAACAAAAAAAAAATCTAAAAGTCAACTCCTTAAAATATAATGCAATTTTGGAATCATAAACACGACAAACTTTATTTACCATAGCACTGTATCACAATATAACCTTACTCTCAAAATCACTGTCTTTCAATCTTCTAAATGCCCAGAGGCTTAGAGACCTCTACTAACAAATCAAAACAAATGCTAGGCAACTTTTGCCTTTGTTCTTAAAATGATGTTAATATTTTTGCAGCATGACTGTTTTTGAATAGGAAGTACAATGTTTTGGCACTACTAGGGGAAGATGATATGAATGTGCCAGAAATACAAGCATATACTTTGAGGAGGATGCAACATATCATCACAATTTCATGATGATTTAAATTTCACCGACCTGGATGTTTGTGGAGCTGACAATGATTTTATGAGGTTGGGTGATATGGGAAATGTGTTCCTTCAGGCTTGGAGGAAGAACCCCAAACCTCAGGAGGCCTAGGATGGCGGTCTTCTGCTGTCACTCGCTGTCTGGCCTTGGGAACCTTCCTTTCTGGCTTACTTCCTTAACCTACAAAAGAGGGCAAAACAATATCTGCCCTTTCAATTTTGTAGGATGATAAACAAAAGTGAGATGACAATGTACTTTTGTGTAGATACAGTAATTGTTACTGTTTGACTTTCATGTTGATGACCCACAATGTCATTCCAATTGATGGGTGGCCAACTGGACTTCTGAGAGCTTTATTCACTCACCCCAATCTAAGCATTCCCAAAGGCAGGGAATGCGTGTCAACAGCCATTTGTACTTCCACTCAAGGAAGCACATTACTGAATGATGTAATTAGCCAGCTCTGGGGCCAGTAGTTCCGATGGGAGGGAGGAGGCAAAGGAGGAATAGGCATCTGGCTTTCCTGGTAATTCTTTCACTGACCTGCATTGTATGGCGCACTACAATTCAAGATTGTTTTATACGGGCCTGCCTGGGAAAGTGGTCCTTTCTGAGCACTGCCCAAATGTGTGACTAGGGATTAAAATCAGCCCTAGCAACTGTATAATCAGGTACAGGGCTGCCTCTGTCAGAAAATAGTACTTTTTCCCTAATTTACCTACCTAAAAAGGGCAGTTTTTTTTTTCTTCCATTTCCACAAATATGCCCTAAAGGCAATTTGAGGTGCAGGTCACATATGTGAGACTTTCAACTATCACTTTAGCTTTCCCACTAGGGAGAGAGAGGAGGGAAGGTATGTTTAAATAAGGTATTTGGAAAATATTTCTCCTTTTTTAAAAAGATCTTATTTATTTATTTATTTATAGAGAGAAGGGAGAACGAGAGAGAGGGAGAGAAACATTGATAGGTTGCCTCTTTGCATGCACCCTGACTGGGGACCTGGCCGCAACCCAGGCATGTGCCCTCATAGGGAACTGACCCGGCGACCTTTCGGTTTGCAAGACCCCATCCAACCCACTGAGCCACACCAGTCAGGGCTGGAAAATACTTCCAACAATTAATGAAATAAACACAGAAGAAAGGATAATAAGAAAGGGTTGAGCAAAAAGGTAGACAGAACTGTGGCCTTTTTCCTCAGATAAAATATATTAGACAGCTCTAACAATTACAACAAGTGTGATGCTCCAAGGTGAAAAAGCAGATCAGTGGGACGGAGCAAGAAGTTCAGAAGACAGGTCCAAACACAAACCAGAAATTAGCATATGCTAAGGCAGCTAGCTTGTCTTACCAGTAGGCAAAAGGTGCACTATTCAATAAATGGCATTAGGACAACAGAATAGCCATTTGTTTAATGCACGTGCAGAAGTATGCATACATATGAATCTGTACCTCACATAATTAAACCAAAATAAACTCCAGATAAATTTAATATTTACATGTTAAAAACACAAACATACATCCACGGAGGACAATATGGGAAAATTTCTTGGGATGGAGAATGTCATTCTTAATCTGATACAAAAGCCGTAAAAAAAGAGACTGATAAATTCAGTTACATAAAAAATAAAAATGTCTGTATAGCAAAAACTACTATAAGGCAAAGTAATTTAAAAAAACAAAAGAAGAAAAATATTTAGCAATTCAGGGCTATTTTCTAAAGATTAGGAGAGGTCTACAAACTAGAGAAAGACCAACAACCCAGAAAGGATATAAGAAAGTTCACCAAAATATGACTCTTAAGCATTTAAGAACAAGTTAATCTCATCAATAATAAAATATACAAAATAAAACTGCTTTGAGAAGCCACTTAGCTGTTCTAAAATGTTAACTTGTAATTTAAAAATCTTCTTAAGAAAACTCCAGGCCCAGATGACTTCACTGGTGAGTGCTAACACACATTGAAGAAATAATATAAATATTCTTCTACAAAATTTCAGAAATAAAAGAGGGAACAGTTCCCATTATGTTTTATGACATAACAACCCTGATGCCAAAACCACACAAGGATGTTATACGCAAAGAAATTTAGAGACCAGTATTACTGACAACATAAATACAAATATTTCTAACAAATATTAACAAATTCATCTTAAGGCTATATATTAGGACAGCACATTCTGGGACTTCATCCCAAGAACACATGGCTGAATTAACATTTGAAAACCAATCAAAGTAATTTATTAAAATAACAGAATAAAGGAGAAAAAAATCACATGATTATCTCTCCATTCACGGAAAAAGTATTTAACAAAAATATAGCACCCTTTCATGATAAAAACTTTCATCAAACTAAGAATAAAAGGGAACTTCCTCAGCCTAATAAAGATCATCTATGAAAAACCTACAGCTAACATCATTCTTAATGATGAAATATTAAACACTTTCCCCCTAAGACTGGGAAGAAAACAAGGATATCTGTTCTCATTACTTCTCTTCAACACTGCATTACAGGTCCTATCTAATGTAATAAGGCAAGAAAAAGAAATTAAAAGGTCTAAAACTTGGAAAGGAATATATAAATGCATTTCTATTGACAGACAATGTCATTAGATATGTAGAAAACACTAAGGAATTTACAAACAGCTTCTAGAACTAATAAATGAGTTAATCAAAATCTCACAGGACAGGCACACAGTATAAAAATCAGTTGTATTTCTAGTAGCAAAAAAATTAGAAAATAAAATCTTGAAAAATAACTTCAAAAACCATAAAATACTCGGAAATAAATTTAACAAAAGACTTGCAAGATGCCTACACTGAAATTTATAAAACAATGCTGAGAGAAAGTAAAGACCTGAAAAAAAGTTAAACCATGTTCATGGGTTGGAAGACTCCATTTAAAATATATTTTATTTTATTTTTATTTTTTAATTTTTATCCTTATGCAAGGACATGTTTCCATTTATTTTTAGAGAGGAAGGAAAAGAGAGAGAGAGAGAGAGAGAGAAATGTGAGAGAGAAACATCGACTGGTTGCTTCCCTTACGCACCCTAACCGGGGATCGGGCTTCAACCCAGGCATGTACCCTGACTGGGAATCAAATCAGCAACTCTTCAGTGCACGGAACGATGCTCCAACCAATTGCTACACGCAGCCAGGGAGGAAGACTCAATATTTTATGACATCATCATTATTAAGACCCAATTAAGATGTCAATTATTAAACTAATCTCTAAATTTAACAAAATATCAATCAAAATTAGGGATAATTTCTAGTTAATAGAAATTAATGATCTGATTCTAAAATGTATTTGAAAAGGTAAAGGACCTGAGGTAGCCAGAACAATATTGAAAAAGAACAAGACTAAAGAACTTATACTATCTGGTTTCAAGACTTACAGTAATTAAGACTGTGGTATTGGCATTAGATCAATGGAAAAGAATAAGGGAAACAGAAACATCCAAATACAAAAAAATGAATGTCAATAGTTACACCATACACCAGAATTGGTTTGAGATGTAAAATTAAACTGAGACATAAAATCTAAAATTATAAAGTTTTAAGGAAGAAAACAGAACAGTACCTATGACCAAGGAGTAGGCAATAATTACTTAAGACATAGAAGGTAATAACCATAAATTACAAGGTGGTAAATTAGATTTCATCAATATTAAAAACTTTTGCTCATCAAAACATGTCATTAAGAAACTAAATAGAATAGCCATATTTTATGAGAAAATATCTGCAAAACAGAAATGTGACAAAGAATGAGAATCAGATTTCTCACCATCAGAGAAAGGAATTACAAAATAATGGTCTGGTCAAGACTAAAATGAAACCTAAAACATTAGACTGAAGTAGGATGCACCAGAAAGATGGTTTAAAATATAGAAGGGGGGGACCCAAGAAATCCAGAATTTTTAAATAAAAAATTGTGTATTTATTCTTACATGTTTAAACTTCAATCACCTTCAAAGTACTCTCCATTTGATGCAATACATCTATCAAGGTGTTTTTCCCGCTGCTCAAAACAGTTTTTGAACTTTTTGATTTTGATGCCTTTTAGTGCTTCTGCCATTTTTTTGTTTTATCACTTCCACACTGGCAAAAAATGTTTCCCTTGGAGGACCTTTTTCATATGGAGAAACAAACAAAAAAAAAATCGCTAGATCAGGTGAGATCAGGTGAATAGGCAGAGTGGGACATGGGAGTCAAGCTGCTTTTTGGTCAAAAACTACTGAACACTCAGCACAGTGCAGGCAGGTGCACTCGTAAATCACCCATCGTGAAATGGGCAAAGATGTTGAAAGTGTCTTCAGAAAAAAATTCACTGAAGCTGAACATAGCCGCTCACAACACCACCAGCTGGTACACTGATACAGATGGGTTCCTAGAATACTCACCTAGTGGGGGAAGTCTGTACTACAAGGGGCTTCCCCTTCAGAAAATAATTCCAGGGTTTTTTTGTTTTTGTTTTTGGTCCCTCTGGTACATACTAGATGGAAGGATAGATTGACAGATTTCCTATCTGCTCACTGAGAAAGACCTGGGAACAGTGACACCCTAATAGCAATGAGCATAGTGACACGGAGATTTTGACTTCTGAATACCACCCTCCTCTAAAAAGACCCAGCGCTCTTTGTAAAAATGGCTGATTTTAGGGCCGGGGCAGATAAAGTATAAGATAAGACTAAAATATATTTTTGTGCTGGAACATAAAAAAATGCTTGAAGAATGATGAGGACATATCAAAACAATGCAAGAGTCAGGTTCTCCTACTGATCAAATCTGGGACATTCAGTGCATCAAAAAAAAAATATATATATATATAACTTACTGAATAAAATAAAATCATGAGTCCTTATGATAGAAAGGAATGTATAAATAAATGAAAGAGGAGAAAGGACAAGTTTTTTCTTACAGTAGAATGCTATCTAAAATACAGAAGGAATGATACAGTTGGAAAAATCATCAAAAGATGCCAATGTTAGTGGCTGAAAGTTTGTTAGGAAATAGGATATTTCATAATCTTAAAGTACCTCCCTACACATTACTTACTAATTATAAAGGGGAAATAGTAAATATATAGTGGACAAATCTGATAGATACTACCTTAATAAGGTTGTCAAAATTAACATTACCAACATAGGAACAAACTATCAACATTCCCCTTCTGATTCTGATGCACTGGGAAGAACGCAGCATCATTTCTATGGTACTCCTGCCCACAAACTCCCTCCTTCCTAGGAAATACCAGAGAAACTAACCTGAGGGACATTCCACATCATAACTGGCCTGTACTCTTCAAAAATGTCAAGATAAAGAAATACATACACACAGGCTGTGGAACTATTTCCAAATTAAAGGATACTAAAGAGATATGACAACTAAATATAACATGTGATCCTGGTTTGGATCCTAGACCATGAAAAAAAAAATCCATAAAGAACATTAATTAGGCAACTGACAAAATTTGAATATAGACTCTGTATTAGATTATAGTATTGCATTACAGTCAAATGTTCCGACTTTAATCTTTGTATAGTAGTTATGTATGAGAAATGCCTAAATGAAAAGTCAAATGATCAGTGTCAATAAAAAAATATTCATGTAAGTTAGGTGTCTATCAGTTAACAAGGTCATTTTTCTTATTCTGGAACCTGAGTGAAAAAGGAACACATGATAAACACATGTTCCAGGGCTGATGATGATTATATATATGCTCATTTTGGGATACAAAATAGTCATCCAAATTATTGTTCCTCCTCACGCTACAAGTTGCAAATTAAATAGCTCAGGAGTTGAAGCTACAGCCTTTGTTTTTTGTTTTCTCTTCAAAACAAAACAAAACAAAACAGTAAAGATGAGTAAAAGACACATTGGGATTTTTCCCTCCAAAAATGTAAAAAAGAGCGACGTAGGTGAGGGTATAGATCAAATGTTGGCAAATTAGGGCTGTGGACCTGGCCCGCAGCCTGTTTTTGAACAGCCTGTGATTTAAGAATAGTTTTTACCTTTGTAAATGGTGGTGTAGAGAAAACAGCCATATCAGGCCTCAGACTCAGAAAGGGGCAGTTACCTGGCCCACCCTGGCCCAAACACACCCTATTTTTCTTGCCAAAGTGGACTTTGACAGCAGCCTGGCCAGGCCTACCTCAGGATTTTTCAACATCTGTTCAAATAAATATTTTTAAAATGTGGAAATGAATTCTTTGTGTTGTGAAAGATGAGATTAAAACATTTTAAAGTATTTAAACACTCAGGAAAGTATAGAGAACAAAATACTCATGTACCCAACCACCTCCCTTCATCAAATTCTAAAATGTCACACTTATTTTAGACTTTATTCTTCTTTAACCAAACAAAACACAGACACAGTTGAAGTCCCCCTTTATGCATCTCCTGATCCTATTCCTACTCCACTGTTTTTCACAGGTAAATAATACCCTGAATTTTTTGTTTATCATTCTTGGGCACACGTTTATGCTTTTACACTTTATACGTGTATCTATATAAGCATAAGCAGTACATATTTTCAAACTACATAAACGGTATATTATACAGTGATTCTTTACCACACTTTTTTTTTTCACTCCTTATGGTTTTGAGATAACTGTGCTGGTATGTACCAGCTGTAGTTTGTTTATTCTTTCTCATTGCCATATGGTATTCCATTGTATGAGTCTATCACACTGTGTCTATTTTCCTGTTGATAACATTTGAAGGTGCTTCCAGTTTTTCACTATCATGAAAAACGCTACAATGAATATTCTTATTCTTATAACTTATTCCTTGTGCATGCCAAGGTTTCTTTAAGGTATCTACCTTGGAGGAGGATATCGAGTAGAATACCAGGCCCATCCTCACTTTCATTTCACCTGGCCATTCTGTTCTCCCAGGTGGGCACACAAGTTTCAGTCCCCACTGGTAGTGAATCTGAGCTCCTCCTGCCCCTCTCCTTTGCCATAATTGTAACTGTCAAGACTTTCATTTTTGTTTCTGATAAGTGGGAAAACATGCAGTATTTCAATCTACAACTTAGCTGATCGCTAATGAGAACATCTCTTCATATATTTATGGCCATTCTGTTTTTTTTTTTTTATTCTGTGAGTTATTGATTCCTATCCTCTATCCATTTTTCTATTGGATTATCTTCTTATCTTATGGATCTATAGATACAGTCTAGATACTAATCTTTGTCAGTTAGATGCAAGGCAAATCTTTCCCTTGTCATTGGCTTGTCTTTTAATTTGTCAATGGTGTCTTTTGTGATATAGAACTTTTTAACTTTAATGCATCAAAATTTATCGATCTTTTATCAATTAGTTGTTTGTATCTTGTTCAAAAAAAATCCTTATTGTTGTATAAATATAAATACTCTCCTATATTTCTAAAAGTTTTATGCTTTGCTTTTTCCATTTAAGTTTTTAATCTACTTTTAAAAATGTGCATGTGTGTTTTGAGGAACTAATTTTTTTCCATATGTATAATCAATTGTCCATGTACTATTTATTAACTAATCCATTCTTTCCCCCTTTGTAATTGTGTAAAACATCTAAGTTTCCATATGTGTATGGATCCATTTCTGGGCTCTCTCTGTTCTGTTCCACTAGACTGTTTGTCTAAGCCAACATCTTATTTTATTTATTGCAACTTTCTAAGTCTTGTTATCTATCTGGTAAACCAATCATTTTATCTTAGTCTTCTTAAAACCGAGTTAGTTATTCTTGGCCATTTCCTCTTTCATTTGAATTTTACAATCATCTTCTCAGATTCCACAAAATATTCTGCTGAGATTTTGGTTGGAATTGCATTGAATTTATAGATGAAATCTGATAGTGTCAAATAGTTTAAAACAAATAAAATGGAAATATGTAGTAAAAAAGCCTGCAGGAAACACTAAAAAGTGAGTGATGTCTCCTCTACAAGTTGAAAACAAAGGATATGCTTACTTTTTTCATAAACAAAAAAATAATTTTTAAAAATATGGGAAAATTTGTATGTTTTTACCTATCCTGCAGGGCCATAACAGCCCAATTTTTCATATAACAATAGTCTACACAAATAGAAATTCTTAATTTCTATAGCTTGGAATAAACCAATAAATTAAAATAAATAATGAGGAACGCCAATAACATTAAACATCTTTACCTAGTATTCTGAACTGTTCTTGTGCACTTTAGATATCAGAGCTAAAATCATTGAAAGCCATCCCTCAATTTCTATTTCAACTGTTTCAACGTTTTCCTGTCATGCTCCCAGCCCTAAGAACAGAGCTCTCTTTTTGTGTCTGATTTACAGTTTGATTACTGATTCAATAACATCTTATCAGAGATCGGTTCTGATGCAGGTTGTTCTAACTGGGAATCACCTTCTGTTTCTTTCTCCACAGATGGGAAGCAGATGACTCTCTGCTGCCCCCTTCTGGTTTTTGGCTGCTGGAAGCTTAGTAATATGAGCATACTTATGAGACCTTCAGTTTAGTTGTCTTTTGGGGCCAGGCAGCTTCCTCCAAAATGAGACATCCTTTTCATCTGGCTGCTGAGCTACTGGTGTTCATAAACATTTATTTTTCCCTATCCCCAAGTCCTTATAATCTTTGTACCTTGATACCCTTGGGGTGGGGGTGGTGGAAACAACTGAGGACTATTAGTCTCAGAAACCAAAACTGGAGCTTAAAGTACATTTTCCCTAAGGAGAGAAGTATGGGGAAGGAATAGTCCTTGTGTTTCAAGATGTTATGTCTAGTACAGCCAACATTAAAGCTAAAACTTATTGAGCATTGTCCTTCTTTGCCCCCAGGCTGCTCTATGGGCCTTATTAAGTACTAATTTCTTTAAGTTGCATAACTATCCTAAAGCACAGGCATGATTTTAACCCCCAAATATATGAATGAGGAAAGTGAAGGACAGAGAATATAAGTAACTAAACTGTACAGCTAATAGATGGCATATCTAGGATTCAGATCTAGGCAGATTGGCTCCATTGGCCATGCTTTCATCTTCCATAATATACTGCTTATCAAATAAAAAATAAAAAAAGAAACACATATTTTTGATTAGTCACAAAACAAAACAAAGTAAGCACCACTCACTAGATTAAAGAAAATTCTATAGAAGGAGGTCAGAGAGAGCACATTCAAATAGTGAAAATCGTGCAAGTTCATGGATATAGCAGGATTTGGGACAGGCCTCAGGAGGCAGGTTAGATTCTATCAGAAGAAGATGGGGGACCGTGGGGAGGGAGGAGCACAGGGGCACATTCCGAGGACAGCAGTCCATGCTGGCTGGAGTCTGTAAGCACCGGGTAAGAGGGCCCTACACATCAACTGGGACTGCCTGCCAAGCCCGCAACCAGAGGGCTCTAACGATCTATATGTATGAGACCCACAAAGTTCTCAGTTTCACCAATAATTTCAGTGTTCTTCCTATCAAAATTCTGCCCAGGCTTTTATCAATGAAGACTAATGACCAACTTGAGTTCCACGTCTTGGTAGCTTCCATCGCTGGGCTGTGTAATAGCCAGTGGGTTATAAACACACTGTTCTTGTGCTGTAATGGTCTGGATAGGAAGACCTGGTTTTCCCAGCCTTGCTCGTTACTAGCTATGTAATTTGTGACCCCATTTGTCTTGAAGCCAGCATTGCTATGAGAAAGACAGAAGCCTCAAAAATATCAAATCTGTCTGGTAAAAACAAACATAACTGAAAATCTATCTTGGAAGTAACTGCAGCCACATCAAACACTTCTTGCTACCCGAGTGTCTTCTTGCCTAGACACACAGCATCTGGAAATACTCTGGGATTTATTTGCCAGTGGCCTCAAAACTGATGATGCAAACAATGGAAACTTCTGTTCCACAAATCTCTTCTTGAAGCTTCTGTTTATCTCCTCATCTTTCCCTTAAATATTGCACCAGCTTCTGAAAAGATCTCTCAATTATCTTTAAAATCCTACTGGTCTCTTTATTAAATATAAGACAATATATTTAGTTACAATTTTCTCTCTGCCCTACAACTTTAATTCCTGTTACCCGTGTTATGGTTTCACAGATATGAAAATAGCCAGTAAGAGGAATTTTGGATCAAAGGACTTTACACTATGGAAAAAAAACTTGGGACATATCTTTTTATATGAAACTGTAGTTTTTTTGTTTAGTCCACAAAGGGCTCTGCAACTATTAAAATCAATCTAATTAAGCTCTCAAATCCTTTTAAGTCCCATGTCTTATAACATCCATTAGTTTTTCTTTTAATATTCATAATTATAATAAACTCAATGAATATTTCTTTTAATATTTCTTTTAATATTAATTGAGTTTAATACTCAGTACTACCTGAATAAGTAATATACACCCATGATATAAAATTCAAAAGGTACAAGAGAGAATTCACTGAAGTCAGCCAGGTCTCTTCCCTCCTAAGAAACCAATGTTACCAGTTATTGTGTGTACGTATGTATGTATCATTCCAGAGACAGTCTATGCACATATACACACATATATACACCCATCTCAAAGCACATACATATTACATATACATACACAGAAACCACAGTTGTAATGTAACAGAAAAGTTGTATACCTAGTTTTTTTCACTTAATGCACTCTATAACTTGTTCCATATGAAATACAAATAAAGCTGCCTTGTTCTTTACTACCCAGTATTCTACTGTATGGCTGTAGAATAATTAATTTAGCCAGGACTCAACTGATGAACATAACCTTTTACTTTTTTGTAATGAATATTATGTCACATGTGTGCAACTATATCAGGAGGCTAAAATCCTAGATAGGAAATTATTGGGTCAAAGGCTATGTGCATTTGCAATTCTGGTAAATTAAAAAATTCTTCTCTTAAACCTTCTATTGGGTTCAGAACTTCCATTATAAATAGAGCTGAGAATCATTCTGTCCTTCAGACATGAAATCTGTCTTCACATATCTTCATCTCAAATTCTGTCAGGGAAGTTTAAATTTCCCTTGAATGGACAAATAATGCTTATTGACTTTTGCAAAATCAATCTCCCTTCAGATCCCTTATAATCTTACTTCTTACCCTTCATGTTTCTAAATACATACTAGGCATCCGACATGTATTTCTAGAATTGATCTTGTTCCTAATTTCTCTACATTAATAATGTGTGTGTGCGCTCACACACATACAGGGTGATTCTAAAATTGATACAGGATGTAAACGACCTAGACTAGCCAACATAATATTAAAAAGAACCAAAATGATTTCAAAAAGAACTAACACTAACTGATTTTAAGACATTATAAAACTACAGTCATGAAGACAATGTGGTCTTGGCGTTAAACAGACAATAGAAGAGACATCAATGGAAAAAAACAGTCCAAAAACAGACTCACAAACAGTATACGAACTGAGTATCGACAAGGATTCAAAGGTAATTCAGTGCAGGAAGAATGTTCTTTTCAACAAATGGTGCTGATACAACTAGGTATTCTTATGCCACAAAATTAACTTTGATCTTTACATAATACTATACAAATAAATAGTTCTGAATGGATCATAGTTCCGCCTGTGAAAACTAAAACTATGACACTTCTAAAACAAAACATAGGAGAAAAATCCTTGTGGTGTTGGGTTAGGCAAGAAGTTCTTTGTTGTCATCAAAAGCACAATCCATAAATGAAAAAAAAATGACAAACTATACTTCCATCAAAAATAAAAACCACTTTGAAAAACACTGTTAATTGAATGAAAAAACACGACTATAAGAAAAAGAATCTCAAAACTTTACCATTCAATAACAACAAAAGGCAAAAGATTTGAACAGATACTTCACCAAAGGAGATATATGGATGGTAGACAAGCACATGAAAAGATACTCAACATCATTAGTCATCAGGCAAATGCAAATACAAATCACAATGAGACACCACTATTAGCATGGCTAAATATGTTGGGAAAAATGCGGGGGAACTGAAACTGTTGTTGGGATTGTAAAGGGGTATAACCACTTTGGAAAACAGTTTTGAAAACATATACCTATCATATGTTCCAATCATTCCACTCCTAGATATTTACCATCCGCCCCATCCCATAAAAGCACATGTCCCTATTTGTACTTAGATATTTGTAGTAGCATGGACTGCTATGGACTCCTAGGATCAAAACCTTCAGGAGACCCATTCATCACACTGGAGGAATAAAAGAGAGTAACTATCCAAGGTATGAGACCACTTTGGGAAATCAGGTGGAATGTTAGAATTAAAGCCAGGAAAATACCCTTGAAGGTTCCCGCTATATCCCCTACATGCCTTCCACGGCCAGGCTCCAGGATGAAATAACAAGACCAGTAGGGAGAGAAGTACAAAGTCTAAAGGCTCAGAGGCTGAGGGTTCTCATCCTAACTCTCATCACAAAGCTCCGATGAGCCTTTGACAGGGCCAGGACAATGCCCCTGACAATCGGCTCTTCTCCAATGCACATTAACAGTAAGAACCTCTCCTAGGCCCAAGGTAAGGGTCAGCAAATGAGAAAGAAATAAAGTGCTGGGCAATATCAAAGTCTCTAAAAAATGCTCCAAGAGTCATTTAACTCCCCTTGGGCTCTTACTCTTTTCTTAATAATGTTCAAACATAATGAGACCTGGCAACATGCTGAGAGAAAAAACTTTAACTTCCTCTTACTGCTGTAACACACACGCAATCTCTATGCTCTCAAAGGAAAATTACTACTGCCTAAACTCATGAATGTTGTTTTGTCCTCATAAACTCCTTACTCCCCTCCTTCCACAAGCAGATGTGGATTCTTACACCACAGGCCCGGGGTAGTAGTATGCTCACCTTCCAAGGAAGCATCGGAATATTTTTGCTTGTTTAAAATGAAGTTATTTTGGTCCTTCCTTTTTAGGCTGACTGCCAACTGGGACCGGGAGACACGCAGGCTGCCATCTGTCTCACCCCAGCTGTTCCTGACCTGCCATCCGTCTCCAACCAGGGACACCTCGTTTCTGCCAGGTCAGTTGAACAATTGATGAAAGATGCTTGAGGCCAAGGTACAGTGTGGATGAATGTATCGGCCGCACACAGCCTGCAAAGCGACCTTGACTTCCTCTCACTAGTGCGCGGCATGCCACTCTCCATGACAACACAGAGCTGTATTCTGAGAAAAGCATACCTTCCCATGGAGCTCGGCAACAATCTTTTCTTATTGTATGACAGTTAATTCAGCTAAAAACCAAAAAGGCTAATTTTTAAAAGATGTTATATTTTTAAAATAGAATATGTTATATATGTTAGAGATTTCTATCACTAATCCTTTAGGAATGACGGTTATATTGCAGACTAGATTATCAGTTCCAATTATTGATGCTCCGATAGTAAAAGAAACATGTATAATTTCATGCATCTCTAAACTGCCATGGTCCCAACATGATTTAAAAGTCTAAATAAGCCTTTAAAAATGTAATTTGCAAACATCACTGGTGAAGAGGAGGATACCACAAGGAAAGATGGAATTTTTATAGCTTGAGTTTGCATTCTATTAATGCAGTAATCAAATACTCATATAAGGAAGGATTTGTAAAAGCTTGTTACAGCCATGGAAATAATGGCTTTTACTGATGCTACAATTTTACATGCAGTTTTATCTTTTGAAAAGGGAGACACAGGCCCTGCCTCAGGGCTCACGTGTCTGCGCACACGGACTTTGGAGGTGCTGGGCTCAGAATGACTGACGAGGTGACCCAGGAAAGTGAGGCTCTCCACAAAGTGATAATGGAAAACTCTAGATAAGCTCACTATAAAATAACATTGACCTCAAGCTGACAGACCCCAAAAGGGGATATTTTGTGGAGAAAAAGCTAAGATCATGGTTCTTAGAAAACAAATAACAAGAGATACATGGGATTTCCTCTTATCTCTTAATTTTAATTTTCTCCTGCTCTATCAGCCTCTCATATACACCCTGGTCTCCACGACCCCTTTGGTCTCACTTTCCTTATTTTGTTCTTTTTCCCCACCCTCCTAGCCATATCTATACATATTTTATGAAGTTCCTGGATTAGGTCCTTCTTAACTTGTTTTATTTGTTTATTATATTTTTATTCTCTTATTTTAATCATTTTGTTACAAAATAAACAGTTCTTAGCATGTCTTGTTTTCTTGTTTCTTAGCTTTCATATTTTCTTTATTTTATTTCAGTTTAGCCTTTTAACTGTTTTAATCATTTTTACTCTTGGTTTATTTTCCCTTTAGATTGTATAGAGTATTAACAGGGTTTTTTTTGTTTTTATTTTTGTTTTAAATTGCCAACCTATATCGTTTCTGGTGTTAACTGCCTTAATCATCTTTAATTCACATTATTCTTTTGTTTAAAGGATCATTTCCCTTTTCTTGGTGCTTCCATGCTTTATTTATAAGCAGCAGGACAGATGCTGATTAAAGGGCAGTGGGCCCTCAGAGAACAGCATGGCCCAAATAGGATGGTCAGATATTTGTTTCCCGCCTGCTCTCTAAATAGTGGCCTTTCTGGCTCTCCTTAAAAGATCCCTCAAGGGTTGAAGCCCCTAAACTTTTAAACCTTTATTCTTCAGGAGATTCAAAGGCTGCAAGTCTCTCCTGGGACAATGGGATAATAACAGGCTGGCACATGTCAGCAGCATCCTGAACTGCTGGAACTGGGAACTGCTTACCTGAGCCCCCGATACAATGGCAGAGGCTCAATCGGCTCTCTGTGGATCACTCAGGGTTTCCCGACCTCTTTGGCTCTAATGCTCTTTACATAGTCACTGGGGAGATTTGCTCACTTGGAGATGAGACAATGTAGCAGCTACACTGTGTGCGGAGCGCCTGACCTCTACAGGCTGAGGCAGGGAGAGTTGGGCTAATGACAGGTAGCAGCCCAAAGTCCTGCTAGGGGCCCTACCCTCAAGATGGTACTGCCTGGGGTCTCAGAGATCCTCAAGGCAGACCAGCGAAAAGCTGTCAGTTGTCGGACTTAAGAAAGTGCCACTCTAGTTCCTCATCCTAGACCTGTGACTACAGCTGACCCTAAGATGCGTAAAGTCATCCCATGTAGTATAGATACTGGCATCGCAACCATGACACGCTGAAGACCTAACAGGTAGAAATACCACAGGCCCTCGGTGGCTTCAGGATGAACACTCCTGATTGCAATTAATGGAGATAAACCTCAAGAGTTCACAACTGTAACTTTTCATTTTGCTGAGGCATTATTATGTTTTATATTTATTCTCTAAGGTTAGAAAGCAGGAGTGAGACTCTTAGCTAATGACTGAATCTAGCCAACCTCCATGATCTACATCTGAATGCAGCTATATGGAGTTATACTCAGTCTCATATCTGTATAACAGTCATATTAAGGAGTCATAAAAACACTTCTTTCTTTAAACAATATGCTGAGGAAAAGAGAGCTAATTTCCTTAGTAATGGAAGGAGAAGAAAGAACAGGAATAAAAAAGTGATGTCATAGTTAGAACATTAGTTTTAATTAAGCAAAGGTCACGGTGACAAATTAAACAGTGGCTCAGATTTAAGATGGACAAAAGTATTTTGTATGATCTTACAAAAATAGGAAATAGAGATTTTGTGAAACTTTCAGTAAGACTCTAAGCCACATAAAACGGGACATCATGTGAAGTTTTAATCACAGAAGACCTTAAAGGTAGGACTTAAATTTCTCAGTTAACACTTAATTCATAACTTGTTCATCACTGTAGGTCCAGCACTTCAGACAGAGACTGGGCGCCCACTAGGTGCTCAGTAAATGCTTGGTGAATGTTGAATCACTGAAATCAATGATATGTTACAGAGGTACTTTGGGACAGAAGAAAATTGGGCACCCATTTCTTCCAAGACTATGGCACTGTGTTCCATGGGACACACTTTTAAGGATTAGTTTCTATTTAGAAGTTGGAGCTATTTTCTGAGTTTTGCCATAAATAAAGCAAAAGAATGAGAATTGGGCAGATGCCAGCCCAAATACACCTTTCATCACAGGCAAAAATACTATCAAAGGAGCCCCAAGACAGGGCTTGCTCTCATCAAAGGACCCCTTTATGTTTATCTTAATGAAGGGTAGGAGAGCACTTGCAATTATGATTTCAGGACCTGGAATTTAAACTTTGGACATTGTTCAATCTTAGATTTAAAATAAAGGTTTTTCACAGTGTGGAATCTAATCTACCTAAGATTTATATTTAAACTGAAAACACCAAAAAGGCGGTAGAATTCATCCAATTCAGACAGAAAAAAAAAAAAGCCTCATTACTATTTTGAAAATGAAATAAAAGAGAATTGAGTACATTCTCGCTAATACAAAGAAAGCTTTTAAAAATGCACCCAGATGGAAATAACTGAAACCTTCTTGATCAAAACAAAGCAAAATCTAGTGGGAAATTCTAATGGAATGCTTACTGGAAACACTTTAAATTTCAATCTGAGATATTTTTGGAACCAAGGAATTGGAACAAATCATAAATCAGATTTTTAAAAATCACAATAAGGAAACAATAAAAAGTTAGTTGTAAGGTACTATTTGACAAGTATTTTATAGGTGGAATATCAACTATAAGGATAAGCCATAATTTATTTGGCCAGTCACTTATTTAATGAGTTTTTAGGTTATTTCAGTCTTTTGCTGCTATAGGTGGTGCTGTTTGAACCCATGTAGTTCACAGTAGGGTTGCTCACAGCCGAGGGAAAGAATGAAGTGATGAATGTGGTAGTGTAGGAAAAGTTTTAAAATATAGTATCAATTAACAATAGGTGACAAATAGTACATATAGAGTATATTTCCCTCTGAATAAAAAAGGGGAGGTAAATATATAATTTTTCAACTATCAGATTATTAAAAAAATCCAAAAGTGTGCAAGTACTCCTACTGGCCAAGCTGTAGAAATGGGCCTCTCTCTTATACTGCTGGTGAGACTGTAAACTGGTTAAAACCACAAAAGAAAGGAATTTGGAAGCAGCTGGTGAAATTACAAATATAAACACTTATGAGGCTAATGTGCAAAATTACATATGTATAGAGTTATTAATTACTACATTGTATATAACACAAAAAGAGAGAGCAAACTACCTAAAGACCCATCAATAGGGGACTGGTTTAAATGATATATTCATAGTATGGAATAGCATATAGATATAAAAAATGAGGAAGTTCTCAATATACTGATAGGGAAGGAGCTCCAAAACATAAACTTAAAAAGCAAGGTGTTGAAAATTATATATAATACATACCACCTTTTGTATTAAAAAGAGGTGTGAAATAGGAGAGTAGCCCAATGAAGTGGAAAACTTACTTGTAAAGGTAATACTCTGCATGATCTATCTCTTCTCGAGATGAAATGTTGTCCACAAACTAAAAGACAAAAAAAGAAACCTTTGGTCGAATACAAATTATGCCATATATTGGCCCTAATTCACACATTAACCATATAAAAGACAAAACACCCATTTTATTGGCACAGGATCATGTGGTATGACTCCATCTTTAAAACCCCTTTATGCTAATACAAACAAAAAAATACACAGTGGTTTATCTTTTTCTTTGTCTAGAACAACTAAGGTCATGAAAAGATGTATCTGAAAGTTTGAAAACTCTAATGGCTAAAAAATATGGATCAAGAGATGACAATCTGAATTAAAGAACTCAATGTTGGAACCATTTTTCTTACTCTCACTTAAGTTTTGCTATGCACCAGTCAACCAACAAAGTCTCCTTTTGAACCATAAAACCTATGAGTGTGCTCCTTTATTCCAAACCAAATAAGCAAACACAGATGGCTATTCCAAGGATTGTCTCGGAAGTAGAGACTCAGAGGCAAAAAAGATGGAGTTAGATAATGCATATTGTGAATATAATTAAAACCTTATAAAGAGGGAGAGGAGAGTAAAAAGGGGTTGACTTTCTAAAAAATGCCTCAGACTTACTTCATTAAGGGGTGGATAAAATATGGTGCAAACACAGGCACCTGAAGCTGAGAACTAGCTCCCTCAATGGCTTGCTGTGTGGCATAAGCAGATGGCATCGCCCCTCTGGAACTTAGTTGCTCCATCTGCATAAACAGAATAAAGGCACCTGCCTCAAAGGTCTGAGTCTTCAATGAGAAAATGTATACGAAAGCTTTTTAATTTCTGCAGTGCTCTCTAAACAAATGTCAGGTATTATGACAACAGAGATTTTAACCACCATGTAAGGGGAGAACCAATGGTCTTTCTGTTCCCCTTCAATCTGACCGTATGAGTCTGTAAAATTTAAGTTATGACCTAGTTAAACTCTTCCCCTACTAAAAGGAGAATATCAAGAGACAGAAAGAACCCAGACTTAAAATACTTTCTTTCCTTTTCCTCTTCTAGCTTTAACAATAACATTGAATTTTATGGTGCTATTAATTTCTATAAAGAGCTTTCACAACTAAGATCTCATTTGTCATTGCATCAGCCCTGCAAGAAAGATAACTATTGTCCTCATGTCGGACATGAGGAAAGTGAAAGGGGTCCAACTGCCAATGTCACAAAGTTAATTCTTGATAAAGACAAGATCAGGTATTATTTGAAGGAAAAGAACTTCAATGTCACAGAGAACTGGGTTTGAAGCCCAATTTTTCCACTTAATGACCCTTGTGAACTTGAGAAATTTATCAATCATTCTGAGTGTTGCATGTAAAATGGAGAAAATAATGAGTATCACCTATGGCACTGTAAGACTTAACATATGAGATAATGTATATTAAGAAACTTGTACAATAGATGGCATAGAAGGTATTCAGCAATGGTCACTATCAATTACTATTCCTGATTGCTAGCCTAGTATTATTCTCTACTCCATTGCTCTGCAGCAGTTTAACATGAACATTAACATACGTTCTTTTATATAGTTTCTCAGCCACCAAAAATAACTCCCAATATTAACAAGTAAATACTATTCCTCTGAAGGGTGGTATAAGCCCCAGCCCCCAAAAATCCTGATATTATATATAATAGAATACCATATCCTGGAAAACTCAAATAAATCACATACATAACAATGATCACTGACATCAGAGTCTGGTAAATTAACTTTTATTTCAGTCAAAGAAATTTGCTACTTCACCATAACGTATCTATTAGTAAGTACAAAAACATACCATACTCTAAAAATATTTCCTATGAAAAATATTCTTTATTTACACAGCCTTGTCTATATCAAGAACGTTTCTTGCTTTCTTCTACTTCTTCTTTGAAAATATGTATATTTAAGTTTTCTTACCCGTGATATTGTTAAAGAACTAACAGGCAACTTTTTCTCATATGTTTTATCCATTAAAGATGCTAGATCAGCTGTGAAGACAAAGAAGAAAAAAAAACCTTGTTAAATATACATGTTTACTACGGAAAAACTAACAGATACAACTCCTGCCAGATGGCTGCCATCATTATGAAACCAGTATTAAAAGAGATGCACTCTCTCTCTCTTTTTAGAAATTATTTTCGTATAAATTAAAGAGGACAAAAAGTATTAGTAACATTTTTAAATAATTTATTTAATTGCAGTAAGGATTATGTTTAAAATGCTAGCATATATTTAGCTTTTTATTTATTTTTTAAATCTTTTAAAAACTGTTGCCCAATTACAGGTGTCCCAATTTTTCCCCTTTTGCTCTCCTCAGGCCCGCTCACCCCCACTCCCAGCTCCCATAGTTCTTTAAAAATTTATCAAAATATCTCTAGGAGGAGACACAACAAAGTGTTATTACTGACAGGCTCTGCAGAAAGGAGTTAGAGGGTAAGAGGCAAAGGAAAGAGAACTCTTCACTATTTACACATTTATTCTTTTTGCATTTTGAACCAGGTAAATATATTAGCTATTCAAAAAATTTTTAACTGGAATTTATCAAATGACATTTTTACATTCCCTCAACAAATCAGAGATGGCACCCTGGCTATACTTAGTGATTTTCAGCCTGGACTATTTCTATTGCAGTTTCTTTTGGTAGAACATCCACATGAATACTTGGTATTCCTGAGATTATACTGTTATCTCAGAGTCTAAAAAGATTTGAAATCCTAGGAAAGATAAATTTCCAAATTGATTGTTTCACGCCTTCTCATTGCTTCTCTAACTTAAAATATGCTCTTTCCCTGTCCCCTTGCTCTCACTCTCAACTGATTCTGTGTCTTATTTCTCCGAGTATAAAACAGAAGCAATCAAAGGAGAACTTCATCCTCCTACCATCAAGCCTACCAGGCTGCTGGGATCTGTGCCCATAAAATCTGCCTTCATCTTCTTTTGCTTACAAAGGATAAACTTTATTAAACAAACCCCAAAACAAAAACCTCCCTTGATATCCTGTCTCCTTCCTGCTACGTCTTTGCTCTGCGTCCCTCAGCAGCAAGACAACTCAAGAGTCATACTGGATACAACAGTGACTGCTTCCTTAGTTCCATTCTCACTTGGACACTCTCCAATCAGATTTTGGTTTCCATCACTCTGCTAATCCCAGTGCCCACCTTCCCACTGCTAAATCCGGTGGTAAATTCTTCATCCTCTTCTTCTTGACTGCTCATGAGCATTTGATATAGTGGACCGTTATGATATACTCTTTCTCTCCCTCTCTCCAGTTCCTTTGCAGGATCTCTGCCTCTTCTTGAGTCCTCAGCGTTAGATTACCCTCAGTCTAAGCAGTAGACTCTTCATCCACACACTCTCTCTGACAGCCTTAATCTATAGATTACTGCCTCCACACTTACATGTTTACCCTGCCTCCTGCCTGTAACTCCAAAGTTTTCCAACTGCAATTTCCAACTGCAAAGGTAATGTCTCCATCTGAGTGTCTAATAAGGATCTAAACATTACGCATCCTCTTTATTCTCCATCCTTCCACTCCAGCTTTTCTCCAAGCCTTTCCCATCTCAGTTAATGACCACTACCTTCAGTGGCTTATACAGGCCAAAAATCCAGGTGTTATTCTTGACCCCATTGTTGTTCATACTCTATAACCAATTTTCAGCTACTCTTATGCCCCAGATTTGAAATATAAATATTTCTCACTACTACCACTAAGCCACCAATCTCTCTCACCTCATGACTTCACCTTAACTATGGCCCCTACACTTAGTTTAATCTCTACATAGCCCTTTAAAAGATAAATCACATCCTGTTATTCTCTTTTCTCAACCTGCCAATAGCATCCTATCATACTTAGAATAAAATCCAAAATATTTCCTATGACTTGTAAGTGCCTACATAAACTGGTGGGGGTGTGTGTGTATGTTTAGAGATTTTTAAAATTTACTTTAAGAGAGAGAGGAAGGGAGGGAGAAAGAGAGGGAGAGAAACGTTGATTAGTTGCCTTTTGCACACCTCCAACTGGAGGACCTGGCCCGCAACCTGGGCATGTGCCCTGACCAGGAATCAAACCGGTGACCTTTCAGTTTGCAGGACAACACCCAACCCACTGCACCACACTGGCCAGGGCTGTGTTTATTTATTTACTTATTTTTCTCTTTCACACTTAAAATTAAAATCCATAAAGGCAAGGAATTAATTCACTGATAAATTCTCGGTCTGTAGAACGGTTCCATAAAGGCACTCAATAAATATCTAAAGAAGTGAATAAACGAAAGAAGGGTCAGGGGAGAATGGAAGGAGAGAGGGAGGAAAGAAAAAGAAGTAACTGGATTTAAGGGTTTTTTTTAATGTTCTTTCTTTCTTTTTTTTAATCCCTAGTGGAAGAAACCAGCATCAAGTAATACGGGGACAGAGGTAATCAACTGATAAGTATTTATTGAAGACCTATTGCAATGCGTTTAGCCATTTTTTCCTCTCTTCTTTCCTGGAGGTAATGATCTCAATGATTCAGTAGCTAGTAGGGCAAAGCGACTTTGCGAAATCCCTAAAACCTAATATAATGTGAAAGTAATTAGTTTTTCTTAAGACTCTCTTAAAGGTATTAACACCAGGTGATTAAAGAATGGTAAAGACACCTCCCCCTTCACTTCCCACCTCACACACAAAGATGTCCCTAAAACCTCTTCACACTAAGGCAAATTAATATTGTTAAATTTATTTGCTCAGAGTATTAAACAGCACTCCCATGATACCAAATCTTGATAATCCCTTCATAATAGAGGCCCCTGTGTTGAGATGTTAGGCATTACAAACAATTAGGTACCTTTACTCCAAATTTAAACTTTAACTTCAAAAAATGTGGCTCAGGATATAATGGCCTAATTAAAATGGCCTCCATTTCCTCATTGATTTCACAGAGCGCACAATGTAGGCCTAAACACTGGGTTAGGTTGGCTTCTGTGGTGTGGTAACTCAGGGTTCCATTTTAATCCTTCACTCCAAGACATCTTCAGCAAGTGAAATTGGCTGGGGCCTCCGAAAGGGCAACAGCTGCAGGCCCAGCATCTGACAAATAACATTTGCATATTGCAAGTCAGAGGAAGGTTTGCTGCTAAATATAATATGTGACCAATCACCTCCGACGATAGCGTTGGCGTGATGAATGAGGCAGAAAGCCGCACGGAGCAGGGCTGCCAGGAAAGCTGGGGCGGCTGCGCCCTGCAGAGGGCCGGCGCCACAGGCTTCTGGACTGTGGGCTGCAACAGTCAAAATCACACTTCACGTTTCTCTGAGGGGCCAGCAGATGCCCAGGTTTCATTCAAAGGGATGTGCTAAGAAAAGATGCTTTCCTGCCTGTCACTCACCTCCTCCGGAATACACATGACAAAGAGTATATATGGGAAATGATCTGAAAAAGTCTTCATTTAACAAAACCTAAAGCTGTACAGATAATATAGATTATGTCCAGAAAATGATATGTAAACTAGTGCAAAATGCCCTTTTTGTTTGGGGAAAACAATACCATTGATGATCTAAGGACATACATATTGAGGACCCTACACTATTTCAAATATAGTTTTGTAATGGTTCATGAACCTTGTTGAGGATTTGAATCATCTGAGGGGCTTTAAAACTCCAGATTTCTAGCATCACACATAGAGGGCGATTCTAATTCTGTAGGTTTAGGGGAAATCAGAGGAATCCACATTTTTAAACAAAGCCCCAGGAGACTGAGATGCAGCTGCTCACAATCTGCAGACTAGACGGGGTTATATTTGAAAACTACCACGGGGGAACACGAAATAAGTTTTGGATATTCTCCCTAAGCCTGAAGAATATATTAAATGGAATTTTGTTTCTGGAATAAGGTGGAACTAAATATCCTTTAAAATATTCCTCCTACTATAAAAACATTAAATATGTCTATATTTTCTTTCAAGTATGACTGAGCTTGGTCACACAACTCTGTGAACATACTAAAACCATTAAATTGTACATGTTAAAGGGGTGTATTTTATGGTATGTGAATAAATCTCAATAAAGCTGTTATTTTATTTGTATGTGTATGTGTGTGTGTGTGTGTGTATACACACATATATACATGCTTTCAAGATGGCAGATGTAATTGTTTGAGGCCAAAGGCAAGATGGGAGCACAAACCTTGAGTGTTTAAGGGAGTAGTTATGGTAGCAGCCCCTTGAGGGCACCTGCAGGTCCCCAGTAACAGAGCTTTGGTTTTATTGGCTTATAGGGGGCAGAGGATAAAACCAAGGCCTTTCTGAGATAACAAACTGTTTCAGAGATCCTCAGGTAAAGCCAGGACCAGCTAGGGCTACACTTGCAGAGAAAAGGTGAATTAATTAGAACTTAATGCACCCTGCAAAGATCCCCGGCAGGGAAGCTGTCCTCTGAGGACCGGAAGCTACAAAGTCAGCCATCACACCTCTGAGGCCCTAATTCACACTTCCTATGTGATACGAGATATGCCAACCCTATAATTTTGTTGAAAGTGGTTTAAATAGGTGATTTTACTGCATGAAACTCTAGAAAATGCAAACTAATCTATACTGACAGAAAACAAAGTAGTGGTTCCCCGGGAATCTGGGAGCGTGCGCAGAAGAGGCGGGAGAGAAGGATTAGAGAGGTGTAAGGGAAAGCTTGGTGGGGGCAGGGGGACGTGAATGCTATTTTGACTGCGGTGATGATTTCATGGACATATACAAATGCACATGTGTCAAAACTTAACAAAATTTTATGTAAAGACTACAACAAAGTTGTAAAAAATAAATGGAAACTTAATCAGTAAATTAAAGAACAGGTTAGACTTAGGTGAGGTGAGAATCAGTGAACTTAAAGATCTAAAAGAAATTACACCAAATGCAGCAGAGATAAAGATGAAAAGTATGAAAGTGGAACAGAAAATAGAATAAGGCCTAAACTACATTTAACTGAATTTCTAAAAGAACTTAAAGAGAATGGGGGAAAGTGATATATGATGAGATAATAGCTAAATAAATTTTAGAACTGATGAAAGATAGTTTTCAGATCCAGGAAACATATAAAATCTCAAGTCCATTAAGTAAAATTATACCCACATCATGAAACATTCTAGTGAAACTGAAAAATGAGGGGATTTTAAAAGTAGCCAGAAGAAAAAGATAAATTACATACAAAGGAAAAACAACTACATGAATGGGTGTTTTCTCAGTAGGAACAACAGAAAGCAGTAGAATAATATACTGGGAATAAATACTCTTAATACAGATTCACAAATCTAGTAATCTTTTTTTAAAATTATGGGAAAAATAAGATGTTTTTAGACAAACAAAACGAGAGAATTTATTAGCAACAAACACTAAAGGAACTTTTTGGAAGTACTATGTTTTTTAGAAGATAAAAAATGGTCCTTTCAAAAAGACTTGAGATGCTAGAAAAAAAGGGTGAGTAAATAAAATTACTAAAATCTGAAGGAAAGTTGATTGTTTAAACTAATGTCTTGTGTGTGTACTTTAAAGGATAAAACTTCAATATTAAACAATAACATGTTTGGGGTGTGTACGTGTGACTGGACTAAAGGACGTAGAGTGTGACTGAGGCTGGATTTTAAGTTAAATACGCACGTCAGAGTCATACAGCGACCAAGATGTATGTCTAGAGTGGAAGAATCTACCATTCTAGAAAAGTAAATGTTAGGTATATCATTTTTAGACCAGCAGGAGGGAAAATGTAAAAAACAAAAACACAGGTAATCAATCCAAAAGAACACGAGAAAGAAGAATCACAAAACGTGACAGAAATATAACCAAATACACCAGCAATTATGACACTGTAAACAGACCACACTTTCTAGTTAAAAGACAGCTGTCAGGTTGGTTTAAAATACAAAATCTAGCTCTATACATCACACGAACAGAGAAGAGTTGAAAATGAGCATACAAAAAAATACACTAGGCAAACAGTAGCCAAAAAAACGAAAAAACAAACAAAAAAAACTGGTGTAGCTGTATTAATATCGGACTCAATAGACTTAAAGGTAAAAAGTGTTTCTTTATACATTATGTGGGTCATTACATAATGATAAAAAAAAATTTCATTTTTCTGGGAAGATCATTTCAACCTGGTGTTCACCAAAGCCACTCAGCTTCAAAGTATATAAAATCCTTGGGGGGAAAAAAGGTCAATCTCCTTAATGATCACAAAATCTGTAGCAGAGATGTGCTGGGAAAGAAGCCTCTTATAAAAGAAGGTGGTACCTAAGTCTAAGTTGTAATGAGGAAGGTCATTAAAGCAAATCCTCTATTGAATCCTGGGAACTTCTGGAGAGAAACTATTAGGTGGTTTCAGTTTTTCATGATTCCTCTGTAACTAACTGCATCTCATTGTTATCCATTTGGTCAACAGTAAGCTCTTTCTGGGCTTAGGAACTTCTGTGCACCTAATCTAATTCATGAAGGAAAGAACTATATACATTATTGCACTTGCTCAAAGAAGTGATCTGGAAAACAGGCTGAAACTGTGTTTTTGTTTCCCACATTTAAAAAGAAAAACAAGGACAGATAACATGTAAAATCTATAAAAGTAAAAGAAGGAAAGAGAAAAAGCTAACCTAAGAACCATTTTAAATATAAATATTTAGATTAACATCTGTCTATTTGTCTCTATATGTCACCAGAAACTTTAAAACAAATAGTTCCAATAAAGGAAAAATGTGAAGGCAAGCTTTGTAGACACATATACTCAGAAAATGAAATGGAAGGAGGAGGATGTGCACAAGCCAGGCCATCTCTAGAACAGCCTGCAGATGGTGAATATGAAACCTGCTAAATGAATAGATGTCACAGAGATGCAAATAGGGAACTGACAAAGTGAAGGAAGCAGGCTCCACAACATCACCATCAGGCTTCAGGAGCAGGATTTGAAAAATTACCGCAACAAGCTCAAATTCTCCACAGTTAATATGACACAGCAAAATAAACCTCAGCTAAAGGAAGAACTGTCAGTAAGACGTGACCAGAGTGCTCATTTTTGAACTGAATGCAAATGTGTCAATGGTATTGTTCACTTTGGATTCGGACAGAGAGTTCTTAAAATAATCAATCAATCTCTCTAGGGAGCACGCCAATGCCTCTCCCCACCCCTTTTCCCCAGGCACTTTTTCCTGTCTCTCTCTTTCCTAAGCTCCAACGGCCCTTCTCTTGCCTCCTAACCTGTTTCCTGAGCTCATTCCTTCTACAACTCACTTCTACCTCTGTGACTTCTAAAATAAACTTTCTATTATAAAACTAAAATAAAATTTAAAAAACACAAAAAAGTAACAAAAACCCAAAAGTGTTCCTTACTTTATAATTATGTATAAACTGAAAAATCAGAAATACAATAGTTAAGCCAGTAGGGCTCAGGAATCCAACTCAGTTCAAGTCACCTGGGCCTTTATCCCTAGCAGGGTGACCCGAACTTCCTCCCATAGAACCTAGACGTCTTCCCCATCGGGCCTGCCCTCCCACCTGAACCATATACCCAGTTCCCCAAAATTGTTTTCTCCTAAATCCTATTCACTATGGATCCTAGTCTGAAAATCAACAGTTGCTGTCTGGATGCTGATTACTTTCACTCTGTACCTCCCCCAACAGATCTGCCCAGTTAGAGGAGGAATTCAAAGGCAATGCTTTAATTCAGTGTTTATTTTAACCAACAGGAAGCCCGGTCCAGAAAGAGTCTAGAACTGAAATCATCTGACTTGGGTTGAAAAGCCCAAGAACTCCTAAATTTCTATACACAGACCCCAGTGGATTAAAATGATGGGAGTACTTAAGTCCATGAATTCATAATGATACTTAAAACAAAACAAAACAAAACCTTATCGATCATCTTTGGAGGACAGTAAAGGATCATCTTTGGAGGACAGTAAAGGCTCATTATTGAAAACTGTCTCTTCCACACAAAGTGAATCTCTGGATGACTGAACTGTTGATAAAAGGAAATTCTTCTCCAAAAATTTTCTGGATAATAAATGAGGAAGAAATGATAGAATTAAAATAGCAACATTTTGTAGCTCCTAATGAAATAATGGACCTAAGCAGCGATCATGAATGGTCTTTAAAATAAGGGATAAACAAGTGCTGTGTCTCTGCAAAAGTAAAAAACACTTATGAAGTATTCATGACAAAAGTAAAACAAAAAGAGAAGGACCTTGAATCTGACCAAGCTCCCCTTTCTGCCAGTTTTATAGGGCAATATGGAAGGTAGAGGAACATGTTATAATCACCATAAGGATAAAAACAGCAAATTCAGAATGTGGGAACCTATATAGAACAAAAGGCCTGGTTTGATTCAACAAATAAATTACAAGAAAGAGGGAAACCTACAGATTAAAAGATATTTAAGAGACCTTTCAACACATTACAAACAGGGACCTTATCTGGATCCCATTTCAACCAACTATAAATTTAAAAGAAATTTATAAGATATTTGGGGGAAATGTGAACATTAATATATAATGATGTTAAGGGGTTACTAATTTTTAGATACGAGAATGGTGTTGTAGTTATTTTTTAAAAACCTATATCTTTTAGAGGTACATGTCAAAATACATATCAAATAACCTGATAACAAGAATTTGTTAGAAAGTAATCTGGTAATGGAGTAGAGATTTGATGAAACAAGACTGTAACAGAGGAAAATTGTTAACAGTAGGAAACTGTAACCCACGCCACCATCCATTTGACATTGTTTCTGTAGGTGCTAGACTTTGACTAATACGTGGCTTGTAGATGAACATCATGTTTGTGTAAGAATCCTAGGAACTAGTTTCAAAAGATACAGACTCCGACCTTCAAGCATCTCAGCTCTGGGAATTTTGCTGACCTTTAATTAAGGGTCTAGCATGGCATGAAGCCGAGGTGACCTGAGGCCAGGATGACTAGCCCAGGATGATGCACATCGGACCATCACTTGCCTTATCAGAATGGACTGTGCTATGTTGCACGTAGAGAACTTTTCAATCTCCTCCCTTGATCTCTTTGTTCTGTTCCCCTGTCCCTCCTTATAAAAAATCCTCTGCCTCCAATGAGATGTGGAGATGGGCTTTGTGACATGAGTGCCCCCTGCCCCATCTTCCAGGAGACGGGCTTTGAGACTTGAGTCCCCCATCTTCCAGATGGCCAGTATCTGCAAGTAAACCACTTTCCTTTACATCAGCCCTGGCCTCTCGAATAGTGGCTTTCGTGTGGCAGGCAGCCCGACCTGCTTTTGGTTACAAGACTAATAGGGAACTGATAAATACTAAAGCTGGGAGACAGTACAGGAGGCTCATTATACTAGTCTATTTTCCTATGTTTCTATAAAAAAGATTTTAAAAGAGGCAAGAGAAGGGCGGGGGTTGGGGGGTGGGCGGTCAGCAACACAACTGATTGCACTGTATAGACCTTATGTGCATCCTTAAAAATCATTAAAAAAAATTCGTGAGAGTATCAGGGAAATGTGAACATTGACTGGATACTTTATATTTAAACAATTATTAATATTTAGGTGTGATGACGGTATTAAAAATAACGTTATATTTTAGAGGTATACAATAAAATATAATAAACTACTTATGGCTGAAACTGACATACTGTTTGCCTCAAAACAATCTAAAGGGTGAGGATGGGGGAATGAGAAGTAGAGATGAAGTAAAGACTGGCCATGGCTGAGAACTGTCGAAGCCAGGTGATGGGTAAAAGGGATTCCTTATACCACTATACTTCTGTATATGTTTTAGATTTGCCACTAAAAACATTAAAAAATTAACATATGGTGTTATAAGTCAGGATAATGGTTACCTTTGAAGAAGAGAATGAGGGCTGCAATAAGGGCTTCTGGAGTTGTTAGGAATGTTCTATCCTACACAGGCTTCTTCACTTTGTGATAACTCCTCAATCTATACATTATGATTTATGCACTTCTCAGTATACATTACACTGCAATCAAGAAGTATTTTTTTCTAAAGCAGGAAATCCGCAGCTTTGATGCAAAGAAAGACTCTATGGTAGAATTTCAGGTACCAACAGCAATCACTGAGAAAGGTTATTTTTGAGTGGAAAAGCAACAGAATACAGTATGGCCCCAAGCAAATGTCAGAATGTGGCCTTTCGTTTCTGAAGGGGAGTAACAACAGCTACTTTAGCTGGCTGTTGAGCATTAAACGGAATGATGTATGTGAAATGCTTTACACAGAACCCAGCACACAACTAGCGGCGAACAGAGGCTGTCTTTTGATTTTTATCTGAGGACCTGCATCGCATTAATGCCCAGTTTGCCCCCTAGACTGCGGCGCAGGTACACTCTACTAAATAGAACTCCTGGTGTTAATCAAGACCTCCTTGGTAATAAAATACCCTCAAACTGCGAGCTGGACAGATCCCCATCAGCCCTCCCTCAAGGCTCAGACTGAAGAAAAGAGGTACCATAGCCGCATGCCTGTCTGAGAGAACCCAGAATGTCTCCCCCACAGTATTCGGCATGGAGAGGAAACCACTCCAGCCAATGGAGGACGCAGACCCAGACCCACACCTCTTCCCTCCTCGCAGCGCTCCACTCCACCCAATGCCCTCCAATGGGGACCCGCAGAATAAAAGCTTCACATCGTCCCTCCTCCCTCCCCCAATCAGCGAGCCCGCACCAGATCACCGCGCCCAATCACAGCACTCCACATGCTTGAGGGCAGCCCTCCGCGCGCACACACCAGGGAGGCTTTGGAAAGGCTGCCGCAGGCTGCACGGAAAGTGGCAGACGGAAAGCCGCGGACGGAACGCCGGGATTTGCTGGCTGCGCGGCCATATCCGAAGAGGCCGCACTGCCACCTACTGCCCGATCTTCCCCAGGCGGCACCACTCCTGACCACGCTCTCCTGACCACGCTCGCCTGACCGCGCGCTGTCCTAACCTCTCAAAGCAATATCCCAACCCAAACGCTGAAGTATGGCTTAGGGAAAACACGCAGAATAGCACGTAGAAGCGAATGTGTGTTTTAATCACACACATGTAATTACTATTACAAAGTAAGGGGAAAAAAAGCCTCAAATAGCCTTTTTCCCTTCCACACATTTTGAGTTTCAAAACCTTATTCACCTCTACATTTTATAAAGAGGTAAAATCAAAGGGCCTAGGGCTTGTTCCTTCCATCCATTTCTGGAGCACCTGCTGTACGTCAGGGTATTAGCTGAGGCCGGCATTCACCATCATCCCTAATTTATATGTAAAGGAACCGAGGTTAAGTGACACAATTTTGGCAATCTGGCGGGGCTGGGGTTCACAGCTAGATGTCGGTCCCCCAAGTGCAGACGCTTCACCACATCAAACTGTATTATTACAGTACATCCTGTAATAATATAGGGTGGGGGAAATTTTATTCTGAGGGGGTAAAGATTCAGGATGTACAGTGGGTATTCTAGGCCAGGTAGTGTTCAATAAATGGTAGCTGGCACTACTTTCCCAAATATGCTAATCTTAACAGACAAGGAGATGATTACCCCCCATACTTATTTCTTGCAGATTATTATGCTCATTCTTTGCCAAACAGCTTTTGCTTTTTCAGGAATCTATGAAAACGTTCCCCTAGATTGGTCTCAGAAAAAAAGACAGCTGGCTATACCCCATACCAAGGTGCCAAATATAATGGTTTCATTTACTAATCTTCCCTTCTTACCTAAGAAAATGTTAACAACAGCTTACCTGAAGTCCTCCATTCTCCTTTCTGTACTTCCATAGCACTTTTCTTTTAATTCATATATAATAAGCTTTGAAATATAACTGAGTCCATGTTGGTTTCATCACTACCAAAAGTGATTTCTAAAAGGAGTATTATTGGTTCTAGAGTGCATTTTAGAATATATGGGGATTTTTTCTGTCAGAATGACAGTGGGGCATTACTGACACTTAATGGGCAGAAGAAAGGAAAATTAGGTAACCTGCAACGCTGAGCCTGTCCAACACATCAAAACACTGTTCCTGTTGGGAGCCAGAGTTTTCAGTATGGAAAGGAGATACATATATGGACTAGAGGAAGGCAAGGAAGAACCTGTGGGGATGCACTGGAATCAGAGGTCTGAGCATGAAATTGTTATTGGTGAAATATGTACATGTATGCATATGTACTGGATGTGCACATCTGTATATTTGTGTGTATAAGTATATATGTATACATATTTTCCTAGCTCTGTCCACTGGATGGGCCAAGAAGCAAAAACCTCATAGTGACAAGAGGACATCTAGTACACAGATCTTGGGGTCTAATACCATTCCTTACTGAAAGGAAACAGGATTCCTTCGAGAAATAGTTAATTCCAGGGATAGAGCAAGAAAGGTACAACGTAAGCCTGGAACATTGAGAATGAGTGTGAAAGGGCTCCTACTAGCCAAATATGGGACAATTTGATCACCCAAATAATTAAGAATGTTAATGAATCATTAAAAAATAAATAAAACAAAACAAGAGAAATCTACAATCCAGAAAGCTGTACTGATAATGAACAGATAAACATAGTTCAAAGAAGTGGGAAAAAAGGGAGAGCTCTTGCTTATAGTAGAATACTGAGTACAAACTAGTAAATGTGGAAGTATTAATGGAGATGGAAAATCATCTGTCACTAGCACTGGATAATTTTGCAACTGTCATTGTAAAGACTGATTCAGGCAAGAATGAATGGATGCTAAATCTAGGGGGAAGGCTTTGTTAAACAGGATATTTGCATATTAAAATATCCCCCCACAGAATGTCTATTAGTTATAAAGAGAAAAACAGTAACTCTCCAGTGGGGAAATCAGACACACTTGACTGGGTCATCAACGGTAGCATCACCAGTGAAGACAGATCAACAACAGGTATCTCTAGATGTGCTCTGAAAAGGACAAAATATCACTGATAATATTCCAACTGGGAAAGCATATCCTGAATCTAATCACGAGGGTATCTCAGACAAACCCGAAAAGAATATCATATTAAAAGAAGGCTTCTTAAAAAAAAAAAGTCAGATAATATATACTAAAGTGTTCAGGATGAAGGGCTATAATACATGCAAAAACTCAAAAGGTTAAAAAATGTACACATACAGAAAAGGAGAAAGCAAAAACAAATGGGTCAAAATGGTGATAATATCTAAATCTGAGCTAAGGGTATAAGATGCTCTTTGTATTATTCTCATAATTTTTTGTAAATTTCAAATTATTTCAAAGTAAAAAGTTAAAAATTGGTCTATATACCATGCCATGTATGACGTGGCAGACATTCACACTATTAAAAAATTACCTGTTTATAATTAACAAAAGTAAGTCAATTTTAAATATAAAAATAAAGTACTTTGAGGGAGGGACATACTTTTAAAATAAGCTGAATTTTCCATAAATGCAAGTACTAGGTAAACTGAGGAAAGACAGCACTTTGATTCATTCAGAACTTTACCAAGAGTTGTTGACCATTTTGTGAATAAAACTGTGTCACTTATGATAATGCCATGATAATACCAAGTGGTACTTGACTTTCCTAATACACCACATCTGTATCCATCTGCATTTCTATCTGTTGTTCAGTGATTCTCTATTTCAGTGCAAACATGCAGTTACTAGTCTTCGCATTCTCCACAGCTGTTTTGGCTGGCCCCTGTCCATATACCCAATTCCAGGTCTCACAAACCAACTTTAATGTGCTCCTGCAATCACATTATTAAGGGAGAAAATGATGAGTTCTTTGAACATTCCCACCCCACCCTCTGCCGCTTGCAGGGTAGCTGTTATAGATAGCGATAATACAATCCTGCTCCCCAACCCTGGAGTTTTTAGAAGAATCCATAAACACAGGGGGACTTTCTTCTTATTTAACAAAAGCAAAAAGAAAAAGAAAAGAAATAAAGCAGAGAAAGAAACCTGGGGGAAAATGTGAGATCAGCACTGGAACTGATCCAAAAATTACATTATTCCCATAAAACTGTCACTAATCATCTGACTTTATCACAATGATGTTTTATATATAAAATAATATTATATAGGAGGAGGGGGATAATGGTGGAAAGAAGGGGAAGGGACTGGTTAAAAAACATATATGAATGACCCATGGACATGAACAACAGTGTGGGAATTGACTGTGGGAGTTGGTGGGTGGGATAGGCAGAGGAAAGCAAAGGGGGAAAAATTGGGACAACTGTGATAGACTAACAATAAAAAAAATCTTTAGGAATAATACATATGTAACATGTCCATTTCTATAAAATGTTCATAGAGTCAGTGATTTCTTTTAGGCCCTGTTAGTTTATAAAAGAATGGCTGCTGTCTGTGTAATATAAGGAGCCTATAATTAGGAGCCTACTGCATGAAAAGAGGTTAGCCAACTCTTTTTCTTAAATGGTTTACATGAGATTATAGCGCTGCTTTCAAATTTACCTATCACCTGGCAATGAAACAGAGGAGAGTCAAAAAGCTTTCTGAAGACTGCAAGTTCAGAAGTGACAATGAAAAATGATAAAGGTATAAAATATATTTTTCTTTGCAGATAATGTAAAACAGAGACGGGCTGCAGGGCAACTAACTGTACAATAAAAATGGACACAAAATAAAAGAATTGTTTACATAATTTAGGAAGACTATACATCGAGGCAAAAAAAAAAAGAATAGCAAAAATGACTTTGCCATATGTGAAACAAAAGTCTAATTCTTTTCAAGACCTCAAATGTACCTATCTGAATTGGGTTATCACAACAGCATCATTTCATATATACATAATATGAATATGTGAATATATGATCATGAACATATGAAGTGAGTGAAAACGACACATAGGTACCAACCGAGGTGACAATCTTCTTTTTCTCTTGCTTCCCATTTGTGGCTGTCTACATATGCTGCAGAAAGCAGACATCTTTTACCTGAGGGAAAAGACAATTATCTCAACATTCATGGTTTCACAACAGGTTCAGTTTATAGATCTTTTATTAAACATATCTTTGTAATACTTTTGATTTACTAGATTATTTAAAGATTCTAACACGATACTGTAACCAACATTGCACAGTTACCAATTCAGTTCCCGACAAAATGCATTCACCCTCTAACAAGTAGAAGATGTGGAAAACTGAAAATTTTGCTGAACAGTTACATAACTCATTAATCGAATGTTCTATAATCATTAGTTGGTTCTCAAAACATTTCCATCTGACTTAGATCAACATATTCACCTGTACTTCACATAAAACAAACAGTAATATCTTAGCCAGTAAATCAGCACCCTAGAGGTAAATAAGAGAAAACTAATAAGCCAAATTTGAGGTGACTCACAAGATGGCATAGCTGTATTCCCAGCCCCTGGCACAATGCATGGGACAGTGCTCAATAGACATGAGTTCAAAGAATGAATGAGAAAAAATACATGGCAACTTAATCAAAATTAAAAACCTTTATACTTCAAAGGACACAATTCAGAATGTGAAAGGAAAACTCACAGAATGAGAGAAAACATTTGCAATCATTTATCTGATTAGGGACTTGTATTCGAAATATAAAAATAACTCTTCCTACTCAAAATTTAAGAAACAATCCAGCTGAAAATGGACAAAGGATTTGAACAACTATAGAAATAAACAAAAGGTATGCACACATACAAACATATACACATACACACAAATGGCAAGCTAGTACACAGAAAGATGTTTAGTATCATTTGCTGTTAGGGAAATGCCAAATACATCGAAATGCTACTTTACACCCACTAGGATGACTATAATCCAAAAGACAGATAATAACCGCCATTGACACAAATGTAGAGAAACTGGAACCTTCATACATTTCAGGTGAAAATGGTAAAATAGTACAGCCACTTTGGAAAAGGTTGGCAGTTCCTTAAAATATAAACATGAAGTTGTGATACAGCCCAGCAATTCCAAAGGAAAGCAGTGTAATTGTGGACTCGGATGGACTTCAGAGTCACAAAGTCTCTGTTTGAATCCCAGCCTTGCTAATAAATGCTATGAAAATATGGGCAAGTTAAAAGAGGGTCTTGAGCCTCTTTCCCTACATGTAAAATGAGGAAATAATGCCTACTTGTACCATAATTTAAATAAATGAATGTACAGTATTAAGTGCTTAGCCTAATGTCCCCTGTGTAAGTAGGTGCCCAATAAGTTTCCTTCCTCTAGCCTCTTCCTATCGTGAAGTCATTTTTTCATTCATCTCAATAAATTTTCTTTTCAATATGATGTAACTACAGAGAATCAATGGAAGCACCAAAGTGTTGCAAATATTGATTTGCCTCGAGTTTGTATAAAGTAGACTATTTTTCCTCTCTTGTCCTGCAATGGTTCAAGATGTTTTGATGACTTAAAGTCAAGCTCCTTATCAGCATTTTTAAATCCTGAGTGGTCCATAATGCACTATCCTACTTATTCATATTACTTGCCTTACAGCCTCCACTTCCTAATTGCAACACTCCTTTCATTGATGGTCTAACCCAGTGCTTGTTGGATATACTTTTCTATTGATATAATGAAGGAAATAATCCATTCTGAGCTGTCCAGCACAGTAGCAAGTAGCCACAGGTGTCTACTGAGCACTTAACATGTAGTGTGACTAAGAAACTGAATTTTAAGTTTTGTTTAATTTTCACTAATTTAAATAGCTATATGCAGCTAGTAGCTACCACAATGGAATAGCACAGGTGTATAACCTGCCACAAGTTCACCAGTTCAGACTAAGACCAAAATGCTAACTGGAAATTCTCTCAATTCATCCTTACCTAATCTCCATTCCCTTGTTAGTATGATTGTCCCAAACAAACATTCTAAGCAACCACAATACTCTCCCTAATAAACAATATAAGGTCTTGTTTAAATCGAAACATTTACCAACAACCATTACTAAACATGCTTGTAAAAAGCTATACCAGCTAATTTTTACTGAGGTGCCAGGTCCTGTGCATACCACTTTACCTAACATGTGACATTAAATATTTTCACTAGCTAGGTTGATCAGTTAATCCTCAGAAAAATTCTGGTGGCCAACTCCCTGATTTCATATTGATATTTAATGGCTGTTCCTAAAAAAGTGTCAGCAAGGGTGTACATTGTTGCTTTTTTGTAGGGGCTAGAGGAAGTAAGCTGGAAGAAGAGATAATAGGCATTGGAAACATCAACTGTGATTATTGCATTTTAATCAAATAATCACATACACTTGTCAGGATTTAGCTTCTGGAAATGCTCAAAAAATCTTTTCCAACGTCTTTACCAGCAGATCCGTTAAACAGGTTTGAGTGGGCTGCCATTCACTGAGATACCAAAGTACTTAAGTAGTAACTGTTAGCATTCCTTGTCTATAGGTGGAAAACTGTAGCAAAGAAAGGTCAAAAATTGTGTCCAAGGTCATCAGGTGCAGTGAGATTAGTATACTGAAAAACTCTTTCACCAAGTGAAGACCAGGGGTTTTGGCCAAGTGTTAGGTGGTGAGGAGAACGCTTACGACGCCCCTCCAGGGAAACCTCAAGAGGGTTTCTGAGCCCCAGAGAGGGAAACCTCAAGTTTTCATAGCCCCAGAGGGGGACACATTTTGGGCTTTTTCAGGTATCAGGGCAAAAGACAATCACCATAACACAAATCATACGGAAAAGCGCTCATCCCTGGACTTTCTCTGCTCTTTACACCTTTGGATGGGCAGACACTGACTTTATGAAAGGAGATGAGTCAGGGACTTTATCTCCCCTTACTGTGTTACCAAACACCCCAAATGGTTTCTCTAGCAAGTAGATCCCAGATGCATCTCCTCTCCTTTTGAAAGCCCATCCCTTCCTTCACTCAGGAAACACAGTTCTCAGGGATGAATGAAGCAGCTCCACGAAGGCCGCAACCAGCCACTGACCTGCCAGGGAGAGTCGAGTCACAGGCACTCTCCACGCCAGGAGGATCCCGCACCTCGCCATGGGGGCCGCCATCTTGGAGCATACCAAGGAGAACGCCGGCCCGGGGGGGGGTTGCTGGCAGAGGAAGGGGTGGAGTCCCAGTCGGGCTGGCCCTCCACCCCCCGGCTCCCGCAGTTGGTGCCACCCGGGACAGCATGGCTGCTGCGTTTAGGCCGTGGAAGCTAGCTTTGCTGCAAGCGCTGCGGTCTTTGGTGTATCCGGGGGTGGTAGTTTCAGGCTCCACCTGCTGCCGCTGCCCTCTCGGAGGTATTCGCGGCCTCGGGCCGTGAGGGAGGGAGGGATGAGAAAGAAGGGACCTTTATCCCTCAGTGGGCATCGATTTGGAGAAATAACTGCGCCGTAGGTGCTTACTGGCCTGGGGCAGCCGAGTGTTCCTTCACCCTCTGGCTGCGCGTGGGTGCAGCGGTGGCTCCGGAGTGCCGTGATACCCACGTGCCTGGAAACCAAAGGACAGCCGGGCTTGACCTTGGGGGTCTTCCCTCGGATGGGGCGACAGTGCTCTCCTAAAACATCCCTTCCCCGTTTGGTTGCAGCGTCCTGCAGTTTGGGAGGCGAGTCCCCAACTCTGCAGCTAACAATCTGAAAGAGCTTGAACAGATTTCTTCATTTGTAAAATTATCCATTAATATCTTTATGAAAATGATTGAAATGGAAAATGCTGCTGAGTGATAATAAAATATATAACGCTTTGTATCAGGCATTATTCTAGTGCGTTTTACACACATCCCTTTTCTCACGACATCCAGTGACAGAGTACCATTCTTTTCTCCATTTACTGAGGGGGAAACAGCAAGTCTGACTTCATTTGCCTAAGGTCAGAGGGAACTGGTAGGGGAGAGATTTGAACACAGGCAGCCCTACTGTAGAGTCCCACTGTAACACTTCTGGACTGGCTTTCAATACAGCAATTTTTATTGTTACCTTGTTGCAGTACTCGGAGCTCTTTTAGTGGATGGTGCTTTGGCCAAGCTCCACTTCCTGCACAGCCGAACATCCTAAAGAAATGATGATGTTTCTCAAACTCATCTTTTCTACTAAGTTGTGATCAGTGATTTCTGGTATTTCATGAGGATACTGCTAATCCAACTGAGAGGCAATACTCCTCATTTCATAAGTGAGGGAACTGGGAATTCCAATGGTCACTCTGTAGCTTTTTCCACTACACTATATGATTCTACCTATGTATACCAAAACTAGATATTCCTGTTTTGCATAAACAATAGTCTTTAGTTTGTTTTAAAATTCCCTTATTATCTCTTAACCAGATGGTGAATGTCTATTCGTCTTTCAGATCCCAGATTCCTGTCAATCACCCCCACTCCCCCGCCCCCCCCAACACACAATTACTAGCTTCTTTTACACACACAGACATAACCTGTGTTGCTGAGGATTTGCATTTTCTGGTAGTCTGGAGATTTGTTTTTTCTGACTAGGGTGACTGTTACATTTGTACCTATCTAGACGGATTATTTATACTAAATGGAAGTAAGATCAGCTATTAGAGGCAGTCAAGCTCTACTCATGTTATTTGCTAAGTATGAAACAGTCAAAATGATTTTACTCTTTTTCTTTCTTTAATTTTTAGCTAAAAGATATCTGCTTACAGATAATATTGTGAAATTACGAGAATTTCAGCAAAAGAAGGTGGCTATTGCACATAATCTTCCTGGCACCAAAGGTAATTGAATCTATTTTGTTAATCTGTTCACTGTTCTGTCATTTAAGTTTCCCCTGTCTCATCCCTGTTCGGTCTCTTTTTCAGTGACTTTATGTCTCAGGAAAAGTTGAGCTGATTTATTTTTAGTTTCCTAGTCTACCCTTAAATTCATCATTCATCTCATTCTTTACCTACGGAGTCTACAAATTTCCTCTTATCCCATCACCCAGAGAAATACTACAATTGGTGTTGTAACCAGTCCTCTCCTGATCCCTGTCACTCAAAGGTTCAAGGGTCAGCAGCAACTGGGAGGCTGATAGAAAGACTAAACCACAGGCCCCAGACAATTCTTACGCACAATAAAGTCTGAGAAGAACTGCTCCACACGACTAGCATTCAAACTTTTTGATGCAATCCTTAAAAAACAAAAAAAAAAAAACCCACGTTATGGGTCCACTATACACATACATTTCTGCATGTAAATGAAATCAAATGAAACAAAACAGTGCTGCGTATGATGATATATTCTCATATTTTCCACCTGTGCTGGAAATCACTAAGCTAAAACAAAGATTTCCATTAAACATTAGTAAAATAGTGACAATGGTTACGGCTGGATGGTTGTGGGGGGTCATTATACTGATCTCTCTACTTTCAGGTATGTTTGAAATTTTTTATTATAAAAAGCTAAAAATGCAGCACCACCACTTAGGTCCTGTTCCCTCGCAGCATCTGAGGAATCTCGTTTTATTCATTGTCTACCTCCTGCACATTCAGTTTTTCCCAGTCCTTCAAATTTCTTTATAAACACAGCAAGACTGTTGTCTCTTAGTGACTCTTTTATTTGTCTTTATTGACTTTTTCAGCTCTCCTTCCTCTATTATTGTTTACGAACATCTAATACTTCTTGCTTCTCTTCACTCACAGTCCAGCCCTCCAGGAATGTCTTCCCTCACCACTCTGCTAATCACATTGTTGAATAATCTCACCTACAGAACAGGAAAACAAGCCCTAAGTGTGGGGGAGAGAATATATTAACCTCCAGTTTAGTAGACTCAATCTAGCTTTTAGTTCAGTCTTTTCTTTTTATACCAGGTCTTTTGGAGCTATGTGAAGTTGAAAAATAGGGCTCCATGTCATTTTCCAGTTCTTTCCAATTGTCATAGTCTTTCTAAGGCAATGACAATTGTGCATATGTTCTGAAAGGCAGTTAATATAATGAGTGCCAGTGTACTCCATTATTAGATTTGGTAATTATAAAATCCTGTCCACATTTCATCCTTATAAGAACCTACAATGGTACTGCCTTATACATGACATAATATACGAACTTACCACCTGGCTTCCTAGCTCTTCCACAGTGGACCTTACCCTTTCTGGAGTCCAGTGTGATTTCCTATTAATCTACTCAGAGTTCTCCTCTCACCACCTCCCCCCCGCCCCCCCCAACCAGTTCTGTGCTGTTATTCATGCTGGTACCTAGCACGCCCCCCTCTTCACAGTTTCTCCAACTCTCTCCAGCCCCTTCCTTCCTCTCTGGTACCTCTCTCCCCTCCCACCAGAACTGGCCTGTTCCTGCCGCTCTGATTTTTCTCTTCTCCATTATTATGTTTATAGTCAGCCACGTGCCGTCTACTCCATGAATGTTTTCAGATAGCTCCCTATAAATGTATCTTGTCTTCTTAAATAGACTTCATGCTCTGTCAGAACAGGAACCATACCCCTGAGTATGAATATGCGATAAACATTGACATCTTCATTGATTAGTTTTAAAATACTAATTATCGCTGTTGAAATTTTGGATTCTTAAGGTTTATTTGGAAGGATGGAGATGGAAAGTCATCCCGTCAAAATCTTTTATATTGGAAATTGTTTAGCAATGTTTAATAGAACAAACCCTCCTAAATCTAAGAGGTGATGGAAGGAATGAAAATAGAACAATAACGTCTGTGATTTACTGGCAGTTGCTCTGTGCTAGGCTCTGTGCTACGTGCGTTGTGTCCATCACCGCAGGATACCCTCAGGGGGCAGGTGTCACGATCCGCACTGTCCACACGAGGAATCAGGTCTTGCAGACAAAGTTCTCCTCATAGTGTGCAGGTGGCAGAGCGTAGACTTCATTCCAGTTCCTTCTCTCTCTAAAACCTTTTTACCATGATGTGGTTCTGCAAGTAAAGGTTGGAGGGTCCACCACAGCATCTCAAACCTAGTGGGCCTTCTTCTTTTGTAAATCGAGAGCAGTGTCTGCCTCGGCTTCCAGATCATGCATTTTTAATGTATATTGTGTCACTCCTTTAAGCAGCATTCCTTTAAAGCTCTGGTCCTTGGAGCAAATCCCGTAGACTTTTCTGGGCCGTTTCTATTCCTGAGAACAGCCATGCCTTCCAGAAAATAGATGCTTGCTTGGTGCCTGCCTTGCATCTCACCCAACATTCTGGCAGGAACACAGTCCCTTCCTAATGCCAAGAAACTGTATTTCTTTTTGGTGTTTGTCTGTCCCCACAGTTGATCAGACACAAGACAAGGGACAGAGATAGAGTATGATCACCTTGAAAAGAGTGGGTGTTGTTTTTTTAATTGATTTTAGAGAGAGAGAGAGTTGAAAGGAGAGAGAAAAACATCGATTTGTTGTTCTACTTATTTATATGTTCATGTTGTAAGTGCCCTGACTGAGGATTGAACCTGCAACCTTAGTGTACTGGGGACAATGCTCTAGCCAACTGAGCTACCCGGCCAAGGCAAGAGTGACTTTTTTATTTGCCCTCTATGTATTATATAGTCCCGTGGCATACTTTTAAACAACTGAATAGAGAGAGACCAAGAGGAATGAAATAGTGGTAAAGCTGGACCAAATAAAAGAGACATAAAGTATTTCTGAGTCATGGAAGTCAACCACTATGGGTAAACCCATCTTCAGTTCACATTTTTCTTTCAGTTTTCTTGTTAGGTGCCCTGCCAGTTGATGGTTTGGCTATCTTGGTTACATTTTCTTTCTTTCTAGATTTTTTATTTATTTATTTTTAGAGAGGGGAAAGGAGGGAGAAAGAGAGGGAGAGAAACATAAACATCAATGTGTGGTTGCATCTTGCATGCCCCCTACTGGGGACCTGGATCACAACCCAGGCATGCGCCCTGCACTGGGAATCAAACTGGCGACCCTTTGGTTCGCAGGCCAGTGCTCAGTTCCCTGAGCCACATCAGCCAGGGCCATTTTCTTTCTTTTTTTCCCCTCCTGAGTCACCTGTAGATACAGTTCTTTAGGCCAACCCTCTGGGATATTATCAAACTTTTGTGTGCATAAAGATTACCCAGGTAGTGAAAAATACATATTCTTGTGCTCCTATCCCCAGAGACTCTGCGTAAGAAAGTCTTGAGTGAGACCTGAGCTGGTGCCCCATGACACAAACGCTTTGTGTCATGCACCATCTCCGACTCTGTGCTCAAGGAGACCAGCCCGTGAAAGGAGCTGGGTGACCATGAGCCCCTCCAAGTGCCCCTTTGCAACGTGCCAGGCTCAGGCTTCCCCTTTTCCCTGAGGTCAGGTCTGCCAGTCCCAGCCAGCCTAGTGATGGCCACCCCGCTGTGCTTTCTTCCAGAAACCTATCTGAAAAAATTGGAAGAGAAATTGACCCAGAACAAGCTCATCTTGAAGGAGGAGTTGAGAACCTTACTTCATTTGTGTGAGTCCCGGGACGATGTGGAACTGGCTAAAAATGTCATTTACAGGTGAGGCATTTCCTTAGAATCTAGCTAGCCTTTGTCCTTTCTTACTCTGCCCTGTTTCCTGAGCAGTCTCCTCTGCTTCCTTGGTTTAGGCCATCACCTATACACTGGTAACTGCCAAGGCTTTTGTCCAGATGCCTGCCCTGAGCTTTAGACATTTATCTTCATTCTTTTAGCAAACATTTGTTGGGTTTCTACTGCATTCCAGGTGCCAGGGATAGAAACACTAATAATCCATACCCCAAGAAATCACCAGCTATTCGCTAACCCCACTTACATGTCCCCTAGGTCTTCACATTGAACTTACATAAATTTCTTTCTCTTGCTGTGTTTTCTGTCGCATTGACCAATCGCTCAGTACAGATATTTGGGAGCCTCTTTCCCCTAATCTCATTTTCATTTCTCCCTGGCGAGGTAAGAAGTTGGGCCGCTTCCACTTCCCCAGCGTCTCTCAGCTCTAAGCTCCCTGTCTCTGGCCCTGCGCAAGTGTCTTAGTTCAGGCCTCAACATCTCTCACTTGGGTCGCTTAGTGGATTCCTAACCAGTTTCCTTCCTCCAGGCTTATGCCTATTATGTTCTGTTGTGTCTGACCCATTGTCAGTTTTCCATGTCAGAAGGAACTCACACGAAATCATAGTCTGCTTTTAGGAAACCCAGCAAAGGTTTCGCTTCCATGGGAGAAAATCAGTGGGCTTCCTTTTGGAAATTAAGTTCATTGCTTCTTTTCACCATTCTTTAACGACATAGTTCTGTACATTGACCTGCATTTATATTGTATATTTATAGAGAAATACAAGGTATTCATATATAGAACACTGGAAGAATATATACCAAAAGTTAACTGTGGCTCTCTGGGAATTACACATTCTAATTTTTTGTCTGTCTAAAAGTGTACTTTTCTGATTTCTTCAATTTGTCTATAGCGGACATTAACAATTTTATAATGTGAAAACTTTGTTATTTTTTAAAAGGAAAATAAAAAACAGTTACACAAAATTCATTGAAAATTTGAAAAACACCAAGAAAATAGAAAGAACAAATATATTCTAAGTTGTGCTCCTTCAGATGTCTCCTGTCGCGTAACAGACCACACCAGAACTCAGTTGCTCAAAACAACCATTATTTATTATTTCTCACAAGTCTGCGGATCAGGAATCGAGGCCCATCTCAGCTAGATGGTTCTTTCTTGGCATTGACTAATGTCGCTTGCTCATCTCCAGGTCTCTGGGCTGAGGAGAAAGGTCCCAGAAGGCTTCGCCCGCACTTCTGATGGCACGGGGCCCCCTCTCTCCTTGCAGTATCTCACCACTCACGAGTCTGGCCTGAGCTGCAGCAGTCCACAGCGCAAGGGTAGAGCTGCCCAGAGTTGGCGCAACTGCACTTCTGGTGCATTCTCTTGGGCAAGGCCGGTGACCCCGCCAGCCCAGAGTCAAAGGGAGGGGAAGGCCCCCCCCTCTGGATGGATGGCGCAGTGTGCACACACAGCGAGGGAAGGACTTGAGGGTGGCCGTCTTCGGGGCCTACCCACCGCTTCTGAGAAACCGCTGTTAATATTTTGATATACTGTCTACTGTTGCAGGTGTTAGGGGTGCCAAAAATTCTCATATAGTTTAAGTTACAAGTTAACATCACAGATTATAAATTAGCATCATGGATTCCCAACTGCAGATCGAAAATACATCCTTACCAATTATTTTCATGCAAAGATTTGGTGATTTTTTTTAGGGACCTGGGCTGGTGCCCTGTGACACAGGTGTTTTGTCATGGGGCAGTTTTGATATGTACATAATTGTTAATTATTGCTGTACATGTTTTATAATGATATTTTCTTGTTTTCTAAGTAGTATTCTATAGTGTTTTTGCTTGTCAAGCATATGCTTAGGAATTGTATTTTAATAACATTTAACTGTGCTTAGGAATCATATCTTAACATTTAACTAGAAATCATTGAGTGTTTAAATGATTTCTAGCTTTTCACCAGTATAAATAACACTGTGATGAACAACTCTATGCATAAAACTTATCCTTTACTTTTTGGAGGAGTTCAGAGGTAGGAACCTTTTAAAGTTTATCAATAAAAGAGTTACACTGATTTACAGTCACACAGTATCAGCAAACCTAATTCTGTTATTTCTGTTTCATGAAGTTGAACCATTTAAGACCCTCTAGCCTGCTTTATTACCCAAAGCTATCAGACGTTTAAAAGAGTAATAAAACAGGATAAAATTTTGAACGCTCTTTCCACTCTGTTTCTCCCATAAACATCCAAAGCCTGGCTCGTCATCCGTTCATGGGTGCTTACAGCTCTGCCCACTCGGGGCCCTTCCCTCTGCTTGGGGACAGCTGGACCAGAGGGGAGATGGGCAGGCCAGGGCGTAAGCAGCCCGTTCCCGCTCTTCCTGACGGAGGTCGGTTGCCCAGGGCTGGGGACCAAGAGCAGTGAGCTGGAGTAAGTCTTTATTGAATCAAAACAGAGGAGCAGCTTAATCCCATCCTGATCTGAAGCACATTGGTTTACAGAGGGATTTCGATCCTCTAACTGGAACATTTCTTGGCAAGGGGATCATTGTTTCTGTGGCTTTCTAGGACTTTTAATTAGCGTGACTGTTATTTAAGTTGAGAAAACTTTTCTTCCGCTTTGTTTTGTTTTTAATCTGGCATAAGTTTCTCATGAGTATATTTATTGAAATAGACTGATGTTTGAAGATGCTTTCTTCTACATGTCTTACATTTTATGAGCACTAACGTGCAGGGAAGACGAGCTCTGTGCCAGGTATATCACCTCATTTAACCCTCACAAAACCTTGGAATTCTCTTATCTCCATTTACAAATAAGGAAACTGAAGGAACCGGTGGTTAATTAATTTGCTCAGGGCTACATAGATAGTAAGCAGGAGAGTTGGGATTTGAACTGTTATTTTGGAATGAGAGTCTAAAAATTCTTATTTGCTATACCATACTGCCTTTTAATAACCTGCTTTTTTTCCCAGCTTTACTGAAGTATGATTGGCAAAAATTGTATACAGTAGAACCTCCGTTCTCAAACTTATTTTGTTCTGGAAAACTGCTTGAGAAGCACTTTTTCCCAAACTGAATCTCTCTTGTTTGTCCCCTGAGAGATGTGGGACTGATCACACAGGTGTCAGCATGAAAAGCGTGTGGGGTCAGTAATCGAAACTCAAGAGTTTTGTTCAACAACTGAGACCTTTTTTCCATGAACCACTTGGTTCTGGTAGAGAACCGAATTGTTCGAGAACTGAGATGTTCGAGAGACAAATGAGGTTTGACTGTATATTTAAGAGGTAACAACTTGATGTTTTGATAAAATGATTTAATCCATAACGGTTGTAATGAAGCAGTGAATATTTTTTCTAGCTTCTAGGGATTTGCAATGTATCTTTGAAAGCAGACCTCACTGTTCTATTTGGCAGTATGTATGTTTAGGACAGGCTTTTCACGACTCTGCTGTGCTTCCCTCAGTGATTTCAGCAGGTTAAAAAGTATTCTGTTTCTTAAAGTTAGAGCTTGTCCCCATGGTATTTGGGATTTAATCACGTAAAGACTGAATCTTTCCAAAATCCAATTTACATGTAATCATGAATCACTTGTTTTGTTACCAGATTGTCTTCTCAGCATCTAAAGCACAGAGAGTTGGTTACTGAAAGTAAAATGATGCTAACAGTTTACGGTTTTACAGCTCTAACTGACAGACTGGTCTCTGGAAGAAATCTCAAGCCACAAATAAGTTGTCACTGTCTTTGAAATTTGCCTTTTCCTAAAACTAAAATTTCAAACCAGCATTTAACCTGTTTAGCTAGGTGATTGTAGCTCACAAATGCCTTTCCAAGTTGAGAAGAACGGAGAGGTTGGTATAAATTGTAAAATGCATCTGTTGGTTATCGGCCATCCTAGATGTTGATGAAGCCAGGTGTGCAGGGGACGGAACATTGCCCCGCCCCTTTCCTTTGCTCCCCTCTGGGGGGGGCCCACACAGCGACAGTGCATTCTGAGGGGCTTACAATTGCAAGACCCCTGCTGTTCCCTAACATAGAGTATGCTCATGGTCAATCCGTCCTAACTGGACTGTTGGTAAATTCAGATGATAACCATGTATACTTTCCTCTCTTTTGTTTCGCAGGGTGAGAGGGTCTCCAACAAACCTCGTCCGTTTATTTGCTTATTTGGGTACCCGGTATATTTCTGCACTCCAACATTCCTCTGATTATCTTCAGTTCTGCAGGCTTCCCCTCCAGACTATGAGAGTACCCCACTCTCTCCTGGGTCCCCAGCGCCTGGCAGAGTGCATGCCGTGGTCTGTCTGCCCTTTGGCTGTGTCCCACCGTTTGGCTCACTGAATCATTTTGATCACCAGGTACCATGCAGAGAACAGAAATGTCACTTTGGGGGAGTTCAAGTTTGGACCACTTTTCATGAGGCTGTGCTACGAGTTGGATCTTGAGGAGTCTGCAGTGGAGCTCGTCAGAGACCAGGTGATTGCCTCCTGTTGGGCCTCCCTGCCAGCCTGACCTCCTCGTGCAGAGGGGAAGGTGCTTCTGCCATGGGAGGGAAAGGCATCTCCCTGTGCACATTATTATCAGAAAGGCTGCTGGGCTGAATGGATGAGCTCTTTGCTCATCCATTAATGCTCATCCTTAAGGTTTCTTTGGAGTCAGTTCCTATGAAGAATGTCTTTATACAGAGGTATCTGCTTGCCTTGGATATGTGTCCACCTGGGACTGACATCATCACTTTTGAGGAGTTTTTACTGGGAGACAGTGTAAGACAGGCAGTGTTTTAAAATAGCCTTACCTGTGCTTCACCTGTGCTTTTCTCCTGTTTTTGTATTTTTACACCTGGTTGAAGGCTACATTGTAAAGTGCTTTTTGATTTTCAAAGTGCTTTCACATATTCCAATTTCCTTTTCCTAAAGACAATGATAGCAATAATTATTTTTAAATTACTTACTGAATATTTACTGTGTCCTCAGCTTCAATACTTTATATGTTTCATCTCATTGGTTTCTCATAATGGCCCTAGTGAGCCAGATACTATTATAATTCCCATTTTACAGATGAGGAAACTAGGACTCTGGGGCATTATAAATGGATCCATGGTCAGAAACATTGGTTAAATTTTGGGGTTGGGGCTGGCCACCTGGGATGCTTTAGAATTTTGGGGGACCGCCATAACTCAGTTGTCCTTCTGCCTCTTACTGTTTTTCATGTAAAAGGTTCTGTCCCTGCGGAGCTGTTAACTCTCGGCCTGCCCCTCTTTTAAGGAAGCCTGTACCTTACAAAGGTGACCTTAACATATTAGCAAGAAGAAAAAAGGTGGTTTCAGGACTGTACGGCTTTGTTTGAGCCTATTTTTTTCTAAAAGAAAAAATATAGGTACATATTTACCTTTCAGGATACATGTATTAAAAATCTGGAAGGATAGACACTGTGTATCTTTAAAGGATAAAATTACAGGAAATTCTCACTTTTTACTTGATGAATTTTTGTATTGTTTGACTATTTTACAATAAGCATGTGCTAATGGTATAATTAAAAGAAAACAAAAGTTTTACTATAATCATATCCATGAGTATAATATTAAAAAACAAATAGAAAATGAATGTAAGAACATCTTTAAAATGTTTTAATGAATTATTCATGAAGTAATAATAATTATGATTATTAAAGTGAATTATTTGAAAAAGTGAGTAATCAACTTTGTATTTGTTTGCTAAAAAAAGATCTTAGTTACTTCAGGCTTTTCTTCCTTAGTTCTCAGCTAACTTTCAGCTGCCACCTCATGTTAATATGCTGCCCCCAGGTCCCCAGACCACCCCCACCAGGGTTGATGGGCTTGTTTATTGTCTCTCAAGCATAGCAGAACCACAGTTCACAAAGATGTTTTGCACCATATTTCTGAAGCCGTACCTCTTGACTCTTGTTAAGGGTACATATTGCCAAAAGCATAACACCCAAAAGAGTGGGCAGCATTTTAATTATTTTGAAAAAGAAATCCTTGGTATATCAGAGACTTATTAGAGCATTCAGGAGGCCCAATGAATAAGGTATGCACAAAAATAAGTCTTGGGCAGGTAAGATGCAGTAAAAGGACAATAATCTCTTAATAGTTTTAATTTTAACCAGACGGTATTGTTTTTCTTTATTAGCATTTACGAGGTTTCTTCTCAGACTCTACATCATTTAATCTTTTGATGAACATGTTATTTATCAAAGGCAAATATAAAAGTAAGTATTGCAGTTTATGATGTTTGGTGAAAAATTCTGCTCTCTTTCCTAGTACAGCAGTTAGGAAGAATAATGGAGCGCGCCAGAAAGACCTGTGTGTTCCTGATGAGTGCCTGATTCGGGAGAGCTGCTTCTTTAAGTGTGAAACATTACTGTACCGTATGTTGTGCTTTAAAGTAAACACCTCAGATTTTACTTAGGCTGAAATTATAACAGGTTTTTAAGTATTAGGTCTTCCTGTATAACCTGATCATTAATTTTGAAATTTAGTTAATTGCTAAATGACTTTGACAAGCAGCTTTTATTGTGCTAAATATACTTTTTAGTAGATGGTGCTGATTAGAACTGTGGGGATCAACAGTAGAGGGTTCTGATTCCTTTGACTGCATTCAGCACTTCTGGCCCACTCCTGGCTTTTGGCAGGTGCGCTGGAAGTATTGGTTGAGATGAAAAACCAAGAAGTGAAGTTCAGCAAAGATACCTATGTCCTTGCTTTTGCAATTTGCTACAAACTGGTAAGACTATCTCCTACTAACCTTTCGAGCATTGTGGATAGTGTTTGAGAGAGGAGAGAGGATTTGGTTTTTTTTCTTTACAATAAAATTCAGTTCCCCAGAAGTCTGTTTTCCATCTGGTGCAGATATCTCCATTTTAAATGTGTTCATTTTTAGAAAACTCAAGTTAGCCATGTCAGTCAGTTTTATCATGGGAAAAGCAAGCTTATCATCTCTCATCCTCCTCCAGCAATCATATAGATAGTGAGAACACGAAACAGTAGGCTGGGTTCCAGCTCTGCTTTCGAGTGGCCTTGCACCAGGCCCCTGCCGGACTGTACTACATCAGTCTTCTCTGTGGGCCTCTCCCGTGGAAACCTTATCTCCTTCATCCACAAACTCGAGGGCTGCTTTGTCCTCATCTGTCAGTTTTTCTGCAGTCACCTAAGTTGGTATTTTCTCCGACATCGCTTGATTGCACTCTGTTTGTATCACGTATGTGGCACTTGTGACACTGCACTGTTACACCGAGTCCATGCCCAGTTCATCCTCCCCACTAAAGTGGAAGCTCCTTGAAGCCTCTTGCCATGCCAGCGCCTGATAAAGTGCCTGGTACTCAATCAGCCTTTAATAGATGTATGTGACATTAAAATGAACTCTTTGAGGGGAGCATGACTTATAAGTCCCTATGTCATCACTGTGCCAGGATCGTTTCTTGCACAGAGAAACTGTTTCTGCTTCGTTTAATGAGTGAATGAATGATGAAATAGTATGGCGACCAAGGTCCTATGCATCACTTTAGTCATTCAGGCCGTTTAAACTCTGGAAACTTAACAAACTTTTTAATGCTAAAAAACAAAGGAACACCAAGCAAGGTAGAAGACCATGGGCCTTTGAAATACGTCCCTAAAAAATGTAGCAGTATGAATTTTCCAAAACAAAAGGTGCAGTTGGGTTCCAGTGGAAAGAAAACTAATGTGGAAATTGAGAAACTTGGAGTCTAGTATCAACCTTAGCATTACCTCGCTTTAAACTGGTCATTTTCCTCATTTGTGAAATGAGGGGGTTAGATTAGGGGGTCAGCCAACTTTTTCTGTAAAAAGGCCAGATAATAAATATTTTAGGCTTTGGGGCCCACGTGTGGTCTCTGTCGCATACTCTTTGTGTTTTTATAAAACTTTAAAAGGGTACAAACCGTGTCAGCCACAGGCTGGATTTGGCCTCAGGGTTATAGTTTGCTGACCCCTGGATTATTAGGTGCTCCTTCCTGATCTCACCATTCTGTGTGGCTCTCTGAAACAGAAGACCAGGTTGAGCATCAGCTATTCAGCGTTGTGATACCCCGTTTTCTGACCTACTTAGAGAGCCCTCCCAGAGTGAGTAACTGAAGTGGAGAGAACGGAATTCTACCACTTAGGGAAAGCCAGCAGGCTTCTCTCCCCTGGACTGTGTCCCAGAATAACTTGTTTCACTCAGGGAAATCAAGTTGAAAAATTGGACTGGCCAGCCATTCCAAGTTCAGGCCAGTTCTGGGAACTGTCCTATTGTCAAAGTCAGCTTTTACTTTAGGATTTGAGTTGTGAGTCGTGGCATGATAGATAGGCATAGATACAAAGCTGGTGCCGCTCTCATAAACAATCAACCTACATCTTGAGCAAAGGGGAGGATTCAGTTTTACCTTTGCTGTCTGTGGGTTTGTGAGTCACTCATATTCTTGGAGGGTTTTTTTTTCTTTTTTAAGTTTTCTGGTTTCTGGAATTCTTTCATTATTAATGTTCAAAAATTAGTGTTCGTGTTTTCAGATATTTGACTTACGTGGATATTTCCACATTGGAAATCCCCTCAGGAAAGGTTTCCCCGTGTCACTGAGCTTTACTCTATTATTTAATACAGTAGTAGCAGGACGAATCTTTATATTAATACTTTTACATTATGGGACTCATGTCTAGAAACCAGCCCACCCAGATACAAAGAGATCTATATATTTGCTGGTAAAACTGTCCCAAGTCAGAAAATTGACAAAGAGCTTTAAAAATAAAGTTAATTTAAATTTGAGCTTCTAATGTATAGATTACCGGGTCAGTTTGCAAATATTCTCTGTATGGTTCATAATCATTTAATAGGCTTGAGATAGGCTCTAGGAAATTCTTGGGAAAGGAAATTCGAAATACTGAGCACTAGTAATCATTTTATTCAACATAAAGCTTCATAGCATTTATTTACTGAGCAATCCTGCCTCCTTCTAGAATAGCCCTGAGTCTTTTAAAATCTGTACTACGCTAAGGGAAGAAGCTCTAATCAAAGGAGAAATCCTCTCCAGGAGAGCGTCATGTTTTGCTGTGGCTCTAGCCCTGAATCAGGTAAGGGTCTGGGGTGCATGTAAGTGAACTGGGGCTGGGCAGGACATCACCGCTTTCATTTCTTGCCTTTATTTATGTATTGTTCTCTTCTGACTGTATCATAAAGGAAATGTCTCCATAAAGAGACCAATGCCTTTGGTGCCATGGCAACCTGCATCTGTTCCTGTGCCTCCAAAGAATGTTTGCATTTACAGTTAAGGACATAACATGTAGTGCTGTTTATTTAGAAGGGGCTGGCTGAGAGCCTGTGGAGAATTAATGAGGGAAGCTGCCCTCTGAGAGAAATTTCTCAAATAATGAAAATGAAATTTTCATGCAATCTGTTTACTGTGTCACATTCTCAGAGAACAGTTTAATGCTCTCCAAAGCTGAATTCACCTCCGATGACTGAGGACTCCCACAGTGAGGCTACTGTAGAAATGGGGTCCATCATATAGTTCATAGTTAGATGTAAATACTCTTATTTGGAAGGGAGGTGATCTTTCAGCCTCCCCCTCTCACTGGGCAAATGGAAGCAGCTGACGCCCAGAGAGAAGATAAGACCTCCCTCTCTTCACATCTCAGTGAAGGACCTTCAAAGCTGGAACCCTAGAGTACCCCCTCTCTTGAAGAGCCCCTCCCAAGATAGCCTAAGAAAATATGTAATATTTTATAAATATGCATAGGCTTTATTTCTCCCTGGCCATTCAGAGTAGGCATGGAATTGGTTTTCAATTAAAAAACAAACAAACAAAAAACCTCTTTTCTGCTGCCATAGTGACACACTGCTTCCTGCAAATATGGCTTATCTGTGTAAATCTTTGATTAACTTCACCTTGGACACCAAAAGGATCCAGAGAACTTCTCACTACCAGTTCTAAACTCTATTACCATCCCTGTAAACAGGAGTTTATGTTTTGTGCTTCAGGTTGTGCCCCTCGCCTGTGAGACCTACTTTGTGGGCTCTTGCTAACGTAGGGAGCAGTGTTCTCTCGCTGCCTTCTCCACGCACCTCTGCTCCATCTCTAGTGTTTCTACCTCTTCTGTTTTTTGAGCTTTCTGCTATCTTCTAATTATGCCAAAGATGTTTGTTTCTTTTTTTTTTTTAAGCTTATTTCAGTGGGAGAAGGGGAAATGTCAACTTTATGCCACCCTCTGAAAAACTGGAACTCAGAAAACATTAAGTAACCTGACACTGTAGGGCACATTTTATAGAATGTTTATTCTTGATTGCCAAAACACTTTTTGTCTCTGTGTACCTCAGAACCCTGGTGTATCACAAACAGGAATATCCTGACGTGTTTAAGTGATCTTTACGATAGCAGAGTAGTGTTCATATGACTTAGAGTGTGACTTGTTTTTCTTCTTTCTAGAACCAGGTGGAAAAAGCTACATCCATTTTTTCTCAAATCATGAAGCCAGAAAACATAATCTGCGATAATTTAAATGTAAGTGACTTCTCTGTGGTTTAAAGAAAGGCTTGAAATGTACTAAAATCGTGTCTAGAGTTTTTTGTCTGTACAATGACTTTTGATCTCCCAAGAGCTTCATTCAGTTTATTCACTTATTGAGCTCTGTGTGGAAGTTACAGTATAGCCTCTGTGAGAGGAGCCAACACAGCCTGTCCTTCCAGGAGTTTATGTAGAGGGAGGAAATGTAGACATGCTCAGATATAAGATGGGAATAAATGCTCCAGGTATAACACATGACGACAGAAGGCTGTAGATGTAGAGAGAAGGGAGATAGGCCCTCCAGCCTCTTTACTAAGACTCGTGAGAAACCCGTGTGCTGATTGCATCCTATTTCATGCTGCTTAACTCCTGGGGTCAGTGTAACTGCAGCGCATAAAACAGTGCCTGATGGGGTAAGTGCTTACTCAGTAAATGGTAGCTGTTTCCATTCTTACGCTGCCAGGCTGCTGTCTGCCCCAGGGAGCAGGGTCATCTACCCCTGCCTGTCCCAGGGCTGGGCACCTAAGCAGAAACTGTAGGCTAGAGTGGGTGGGTCAGCCTGAAAAGCTCAAAGGCTCAAGCAGGTCTGGGAGGCCACGGTGGCAAAGGTCCTGAGTCCCGGAGTTCAGGTCCTTTGAGCCAGCAATACCAGCAAGCCAAACAGACGAGGAAGCCTCGTCCTCCAGCCGCTGCCAAACATCTGTTAGCTTCTGTGCTCCCTACTGGGTATGGAAGCTCTGAGGATCCCAGGTATGCAGCTGTTTCTGAGAGAGTGGCCTGTAGATGTACTCGTCTCACGATTGGACAGAAGTAGAATTGCTAGGAATCCAAGTGGTTCAGGGCATCATAGGAAAGAAATACCGGTGAGGGGTGAGAGGGGTTTTACATGGACTATTAGCTCTTCCTAGAGTTGAAGTGAGGTTGTGGGGATCAGTCCACAAGGATCAGTGGTGAGACATTGAAGGGAGTGAGACTGGCAGGATTTTAATAGAATTTAGCTATGGTACCATGCTAGATACTTTGTATTTGTTGGTTCACTTGATACAGCGTTGTCAGAATAATATGTCTCCATATCATAGATGTGAAAATGAAGATTCAAAGGGTGAGTAAATTACCCGAGTTGTTGCAGTTCATTAAATAGCAGAGCGGTTTTAACACAAACAAATCTGTTTGACTACAAAGCCGAGGGTTTCTCACCACTCCCTCAAGAGTAAGGGTTGTGCCTCTTCTCCAGGCCTGGGGCTAGTTGCTCCTCCTGAAGCACGAAATGGGCACAGGACTGGATGTCAAAATTGAATCCACTCTAGTGCACATATTCTGTGCCTTGAATTTAGATTCCTCATCTCTTTCAATCCTTGGCCCTCACAGTTGTTATGAGAATGTAGTGATGATTTTTTTTTTTTTTTCCAAATGAGAAAGTGCTTTGGTGGAAATAAAACACGAGCCTGAGGGCGAGCCGCCTGCTCACTGTAGGAGGAGACATCCAGCGCGCTCCCAGCCGGCAGCCAGACCAGCTCCTTGTGTCCTTGAGAGCTGGGGAGGAGGCGGTGATAGCTGTGGCAAGTGGGCCTGAATCGGGGCTGCGTCAGGAGCCTTGAGCTCATCTTGAATATGAATCATCCTCTCCATGAACTGGGTCACAGAATTATCTGTTGTCAGGAAATTTAAAGATAGTTTTATTGTTTAAAAATTCTTAGGAAATTCTTCCAAATGTCCAATCTAAATTTCTCATATTTCAACATAAGCTAGTTTCTTCTTGCTCAGGAATGATAAAAAAGAGATGGTTGCCATTCTTGGGTTTAATAACCTTTCAGATTCTGGGTCTCCATTATTAGAACAGGCTTTTAAAAATGTAATGTAATGGGCCTCGCTTCTCTAAGGCTGAGTCATCTACTTGGAATCCCTAAGGGCAATTTGTTAATTTTTAGGAAGTGGAAACCTGACAAGTAGGCTGAGTAGAGAGTCTGTTCAGTCAGTATTGCAGGCATAAATGAAATTTTTTCCTGATCTACTTTAAATATTAATAAATACTTTTAAAAAATAAATCTTTCTGCTGCCAATTGGAATTTGCACTCACCCAATTATTCCCCCACAGTTTTCTTTCATTGAAATTGCTCCTGCTGTCAATATGACCCAGAGGGTCTGGTTTCCCATTTTCCCAGCTAACATATGTTATATATTGCACCGAGTTAGCAAATGATCTCATCAAAGTACGTGCATGTTAACTCTGCCCATTTAGTCTAAACTTAAACCCTTCAGTCTCAAAACAACTATGACCCCCTCTTTAACAATGCTGTTTAATATCAAAGGATTAATTCCTACTTCCAAATATGTCTGAAAGTATCAAAGACCAACACAGGGTAACTATCCACTGATGGTTACTATTTTATTTCTAATAATTTCTCTGGAAGTCTGGCAGTCTCCAAATGGGGACTGATTTTGGGATTGAAATAACCTTTGAAAGGAATTGACAAGTGGTTTTGCTGCTTTTATCGTTTATTTATTGACGATAATAACAGGTGAATGTTTTAATGCCCTTTCCTAATACTCACTAAGGTCACTTTAAAGTTCTAGCTCATGCTGGGAAGTCTCAGGCTGCACAGGTCAGAAAGGAAGGAGGACTCATTTCTCTTGAATCCCATTGTGGCAGCATCTCACCTGTTTGTATAAGTTAAGAATTGCATTTGAGTCCTGGCTGGTGTGACTCAGTTCATTGGAGCATTGTCTGTAAACTGGAAGGTTGTGTGTTCGATTCCTGGTCAGGGCACATGCCTAGGTTGCAGGTATGGTCACCAGTTGGGGTATGTACAAGAGGCAACCGACTGATGTTTCTCTCTTGCATCAGTGTTTCTCTCCCTCTCTCTCCACTCTCTTGCCCTCTCTCTAAAATCAATAAGCATGTCCTATAGTAAGGATAAAAAAAGAAAGAAAAGAATTACATTTGTGTGGGAGCATTGTAGACTCCAAAAACACAAGAGCCTGTACAAATTTGAGGCTTTCTTTTTCTCTCATGTAGAAAACCAGAGGCGGTCAGCCTAGGTCTGCTGTGACATTCCGTGATATCGTCAAGGACCCAGCTTTGTTCTGTATTCCCACACCACCACCCTAAGCATGTGACTTACATCTATTGATTGTATTGCTATTCCAGCAAGAAGTAGAAAGAACAGAGGGGACAAAGAACTTAGCACCTTTAAAAACGTTTCTTTTATTTAGTGATTTTAGAGAGGGAGAGAAACATTACTTTGTTGTTCCACCTATTTTTGCATTCATTTGTTGCTTCTTGTACACGTGCTGACCAGAAATCAAACCCACAACCTTGGTGTATTGAGATGACACTCCAGCCAACTGAGCTACCAGGCCAGAATTTAGCACCTTTTAAGGATGCTTTTCCAATTGTCTTATGAGTTATTGGCCAGAACTTAATCCCATAACCTCTCCTGGTTGCAAAGAAACCTGAGAAAAAGAGCCTCTGAGTTCCAGACATGAAAGCGTTAGTTACAATTCGGGAGTCCTGTTATCAAAGAAAGAAGGGGGAGAATGAATGTTGTTTAGAAAACCAGCAGTCTCTACCACACTGTGATGTTCTACAGTAAATATATAACAGCTTTAAAAGAAAATAAAAGAAAAAACAAATGCAAATTTCTAGCATGTTAAGGGCTTTGTTTTTGTTCAGAGGTATCCAATGATTTGTCAGCATTTCCCAAGGCCTCAGAAAGTCATAGGGGTAGGAAGTAAGTGTTCTTTTAATAGTTTTCTTACCAAAATTCCCTATGCTCCTTGCTAATTCAATTTTCCTAGCCTTTTGTTTGAAAGCTGTAAGATTAAAGCAATGTGCTGTACCCTAATTTAGCTTTTAATTGCACCCTGAGACATCAGTTTGAGACAAGCTCCTAGCTTTAAATTTTCTCTTTGCCTTTCATCAGTAACTGCCTCATCTTTATCGCTCCTCATCAGTATATTCATAAGGTATTGACCGTACTCTTGAAATCCCTATTGAATCAGAGATAGTTGCTGAAGACAAGGAGAGGAATTGGGAAAACTTACCAAAAAAAGCTGAAATTTTCCAGGAGCACCTCATTAATAGTTTCTAACATGGAGCTCCAAGAGGTTTATCCTTGAAAATTGCTGTGTTCCCCTTCTCCTTCATTACTGTTGAGGGTATACTAGGTGCCAGGCACTGGAGATGTGGCGTTTAACAAAAGAAGACTTGTCCTAGACCTCAGTGGGACAGCCTACTGCCATCCAAATTTGATTTTTATTAACAAGGGTGTTAAGAACTATTAAGAGTGGAGATTTTACCCTACTTCCAAACTAATGTATTTCATGGATGCCGGTAGAGATGTAACACATCAGGGAGTAAAGCATAGTTTATTACTCACAGCAATAGCAGTAGCCATAGTATTAGTATTTTTGCATTAGTTTCCTAAGCCTCAGTTCCCATAGGATGGTGTGAAGAGATCTATATGCCTCTTGCACACTCAGGGGCTTCCATTTTAAGATGGATTGGAGGAACCCAAGTCTCTTACAACGAGCAGTAAGCATTCCTGTCCTTTGCTCTGGATGAGACACTGAGTCTCTCTTCCTAGGCTGTTGGTTGTGCAAACCTCCGTGAGAAGATTGGAATAAAGGCTGTCAGTGCTTCTGCTCAAATGTGGCAGGCGCACGGAGGGCTGTCTCCCGACGAGGGTGTGCCTGCGATTTTGCCTGTGCTTTAAGACACTGAACTTTGATGAGGGCCTTAGGATTCAGTCTGCTTGGGATCGTTCCATTCTGTTCTGCAGGACCAAAGACAGCCCCTTGTCCTAATCAGCTGCTCAACAAACATAAAACGTTATCAAGTGGACTGTTGAGAGAACTTAGCTGGTTTGGAAGAGAAAAAAGGAATATCTCTTCCGAGAAAACTACGTTTTCTAAGGATCAAGAGCCTTAAAAATGTTCACCCCCTTTGACTTTGTTATTTTACTTCTGGGAATTAAGTGTAAGAAATTAAGTTTATCTTTTAAAAATGTATGCACATTTATCAATATGGTAAAGAATGGTATTAATTTATTTGATGCATTATTTTATTTAAATGATGGATGGCTGTGTATTTATCATTAAAAAAGATTTTCTCTTTTTCTAAAATTTATTTTTAATGCTATAAGCAAATGTTCATTGTACAATAATTGATAAAAAGCAGAATCAAACTTTGGGGGAAATTATACTTGGAAGATGATATATGAAATTATAAACAATGGTTAATATTAGTTAGTAAATTCTGAGTTATTCTCATTTTATTTAAACTTTTCTGTATTTTTTGAGATTATACTAATGCACATTGGTGATGAGGGGGGAAATGTGTTGTTTTTTCCTTGTGTTGTTTCAGTCTGATGGAAGGTAGTTAGTAAAATCATTTTGAATGCTAAGTACAGTACCCAGTTTTGAAAGTTCTTTAACAGTAACGGTCTAAATAGAAGTGCCTCACTAAGATTTTGACCAGCTTCCTCTGGTACCTGCAGCAACCTGTGTGCCTGGAAATTCTTAACCAAAATGCTAACAAATAAAGAAGGTAAAGGTGTCATTTACCCTAGAGCCCATCTTGTGAGATCGTTTGATTGTCATGGCCTCTGAATCTAGAGGCTGTAGGGAGGAAGAAACTGTAGTGTTCATGGAGTACCTCCTGTGTGCTGGTATTTCATTAATGTTCACAGTAATTCAGAGTATGAGCTGTAAAGGTATTTTTCTCATTTTACAAATTAAAAATTGAAAGAGAGATTAAGTACCAGCCAGCCACATGGCTAAAATCGCCAGCGCTGGAAATCCAGCCCAGCATCCATGTTCTCTCCATGTCTGTCCTTAATTTAAGCAAGTTCTGCAGCTGTGGTATTTTGGTTTGCCATTGGAGAAGTTTTGGTTGGCGGACATACATTGGAAGCATTTTTTTCCTTTTAACTTGTGAAAGCAAATGAATTAGGAAATAGCATGACAATGGGGTAGAAGCCTATAAATTCAGGCGTACCTAATGGCACACTCCTCAGTTGAAAACTGGCTCAGTCTTGCTTTTGCTTGTGTCTTCTTATTATTCAGCTTATGATCCATATCCAGTCAAATACGTTGAAAACCGTGATAGAGATACTAAAGGATGCTGCAGAGGGAAACTTATCAAGATTTGTGAAAAAAACGAAATTCTCCGAAGAAGTGGTGAGTGTGTGGCTGCTGCAGACATCACTTAAAGGGGGAGGGCACCCTTTCCAGAGGCCGCTTCCTTAGAGAGGTGGTCACATTTGCAACCTCTCTTTGTTCCTGTTGTAAGATTTCTCTGTGGGTGCGAAGATTTTTCTCCTTCAAACACGAAAATCCTCCAAAATGCTAGGAAAGCTTTTTCCCCTTCTGTTAGTCCTCCCCCCGGACTGTTTTCGTGGGTCCCGCTCCCTCTCTTTCCTTTCTCCTCAGGCTGCCAGCGCCTTCCCCTCACTCCTCGCTCCCCGTCCATGGCCTTGCTCCCTGTGTCACGGAGGAAACAGAAGCAGAGAGAAGCACTGCGCACGGACAGCCTTCTTGCTGCTCCCTGCCTGCTCCGCCCCGCTCCCCCCACTCCAGGGCGCCATCCAGAGGTTGTCTCACCCTCTTGTGAGCATCATTAGCATCCCTTTCCCTCAGCAAACAGTAAAGAGGCTGTGGTATCTTTCACCTTAACAACAAAAACCAAGAAACATCTCCCCTATTTAAACAAATGAAAAGACCAACATGTGTTTAAATGAGAAGATTCAACCTCCAAATGCCAAACCATATTAAAGCCTCTGTCATTAGAATTGTTGTTTTAGCTCCTGAATAAATCGGCTAATGGAACCGTATAAATGCTTTGCAAAATTCTAAAACAAAATTAAATAAAAATGAGGAGAAAGAAAAATTGAAAGCCAAATGAAACAAATGAATCCATGTGTCACTTGATGGCTTAAGCACACAAAGAGGAGTTATTCTAAATTATTTGAAATTTAGCAGTTTGTACATTGCCAGTAGTACAGAGCCTCAGGGATAAAAGAACTGTAAAGAAAGTATAAATTATTGGCAGTGACCGTATTGTTAGTGATGATGCTTGGTACTGTCATTCTGACAACAAAGGGGCCTGTCGGGTGGTCCCCCGGCCTCCTTTTCTCCCTCCCCCCCTAGCCTTTTATAGCGCTGGCCCCACCTGGCGGCTGAGACAGCAGGACTGGCAACAGAGCGCAGACGGCTGCTTTCCCCTCTGCCGCCCTGTTGCCTCCCAGTCCTGTTCCTTTCCTCGCTTCCACCCAAAGGCTTCTCCCTGCTGTTAAAGGGAACAGAAAACTAACTGGATATGATTCAATTTAAAGCTTCTTTCTGCTGGAGGCCTTAGCTCTGTGTAGGCTGTGACCCACTCAGACCCTTTTGGAATATGGTAGAAAAGCAGCATCCGTGGAAATGTGAACAGGTTTTCAAGTGCACGGTCGTGTGTATGAGTGTGCAGTACGGACACATGTTAACCAGTCATCCCTCAGATCCTGTCCATCCATGTTTTCCAACTTTATGACTGAAGAATCTATCATCCAAACATTGAAAAATACTGATTGTTTGCATCTGAAATTTACCCCCTAAAGCTATAAAACTTGTTGACATAGAAAGCTCATCCTAGTTCAGCCTGTTCCCCTGGTGGTTGTGAGACACTCAAGGAGCTGCCTATTGTGAAATGAATCGCTCTTATAACCCAGGTAGCTTTGGGGCTAGCTCCGCCTATGTTTGTGAGATTGCATGTGGAGTCTTGCGTTGTAAAACTGCATTTTGCAAGTGCTGTATCTAGTGTTTATACCGACAGTTACTAACCATGCCTTCCATGTGGAGATGAGGTGGAATTATGCCATTAGAGGAATGAGGAGAATTGCTTATTTTCTGCAATGCCAGGACTGCAGCCACTCAAACAGCTGTTTATTCATTGATTTCTTTCTTAAAATTAAATTCACAAACAATGTAGTATGGATCTCTTTTCTGCTTAAATTGTAGAATGGTCCTAATGACATCATTTAGTATTTCTGTAGTGATGTAAGGGAACTGATGTCATATATGCAATTAGAGCAAAGCTATTGATACCTCCCCTTTGGCGTATTTGCTTCGCCTCTTTTGGAAGCCATATGCTGCACGTTAAGTCACTTCACCTTGAACATGAAGACTGAACATGCTGTTCTTTTTAAGAACATTAAGAAGTGCTTAAACTTTTTATTTGATAGTTCATTGGGGAGCCCGTGTTTGAAAGGAAGGTGCGCAGGTAACAAATAGGATTATGATATATTAGAAGATGACCAAAGGGTGTGTTAGAGACTTTGATTACCATTAAATCTCATCAATAAACGTTGTTAGGTTATATTGTTAATAAGGATTGAACTATGTGAAGTGTTGATTTTATTCAAAAAGTAGCTTCACGTTCTAATTTCGAGCTTACCCACTTTTGTAGAATTAAATACCATTAATATACTTGTGACTCTAATATTTATCCCTCGGTCTAGTTCTACCCGCCATGTTTCATCTTTATGTATCCAACAGCCTCTCGGAATGTTGGCTCGATCACGTCCCTAACAGCACTCCTGGTGTCCCTCTCCAAGTCAGTCTCCTCCTCCCCCCTCAGCTGATGACATCGCCCATCACCAAGTTTCAGAGCCCAAGCTGGGAAGATGTCTTTGATCCCTCCCTTTCCTTCACCCCTTCAACCTTAAATCCTCAAAAGTTTAAATCTAAAGTACATCTTACATACATCTACCGATCCGTCTTTTCTGTGCATTTCCCAGTCTTAACCATCACCCTCGCCTCTGGGCTGTGGTGGGGCCTCCGGCTCAGACTCCACGTTCTCATACCCACCACGTCTCCACAGAGCCTTGTGGAGACCAGATCAGGGCCCAGTTTTGGACCCTCTGATGGCTTTTAGAATAAATTCCAAAAGAAACTTACCATGCCTAACACCAAAGCCAGCATTCAAGCGATGATTGCAGTAAGTGGGAAGAGGAAATCCACGCCAGAGAAGAGGGTGTGAAGAGAGGGCCAGGGGCCGGTGGAGCTGCGTGCACTCTGGAGTACAGAGCCCCTCATACTTATTTTCTGCCATTACCAAACGTTAACTTTGGCCAACAGGACACTAATTAAAAGGGACATAACCTCACCCATTGCTGGGAGAATCTGCACATTTAACCTGTCTCTCAAGACTGAAGATGTATTCTCTTCTCAAATACACTCTGAAAAATGCCAGAGTGGAAATAGTTCCTAACTTAACACAAAACATTTTTTTTAAAAAAAGATTTCCAATCTCTGCAAACAAACTTACCATGCACTATAAAACCCCTGTATAATTTGGCTCAGCCTCCTGCTCTCGTCATTAAATTGGACAAACTTGGTCTGTTCCTATTTGAGCTCCTTTTCTGGATATGTCTCATCATACAGTGTGTGCCATCTCTATCCCCCTTTTATAAAATATTAGGCCCTGGCCAGTATGGCTCCGTTGGTTGGAGCATCACCTTATAACCAAAAGTTTGCAGGTTCAATCCCTGATCCAGGTGCGTGTAGAAGGCAACCAGTCAGTGTTTCTCCATTCATCGCTCCCTTCCTTTCTCTCTAAAAGCAATGAAAAAAATGTCCTTGGGTGAGCAGTAAAAAATATATATACATTAGGTATGATTTTCAAGTACTAATTCTGAATTTTGTGTGTAGCTTGTAGGATCCCTTATAGCTAGTCATACCCCGCCCCGTGTGCCTCAGCACCCTGGTTTTTACCACTTAAGGTGTACACTGTGCATTTCTACACATTTATGGTTCTGCTTCTTGGAGGATAGAAAGAACAAGGAAAACGTCTTGCATGGACATAATGATTTGCTTTTCTTTATTTTCCAGCTGGCCAAAGTGAGGGAAAAAGTGAAGGATGCACCTGCCCTTCTGGCCAGATTTGATGAGCTCTATGGGAAACTGCACATAAACGGCCAGGTCACCACTTACAGTTTGGATGCTCTGCTCTGCCACACCCCCAGGGACCTGAAGTCCCACATTGTACTGATAAACAGGAGGACAGTCAGCCGCCGGACCTTCCAGCCGCTCAGCCAGTCCCTGTGGGCTGAGTAACCCTGGGTCCAAGCCCCCCGTGGGGTGGGTCTGAGTTGGATGGGGCCTGCTTCTAGTGAATTACTGGTGTCCTAAGAAATCAGGCACCAAGCTCCAGTGGACACTGTACTACCACTTGGTCTCCTCCTTAATTTCCGTGTTCATTGAGTGCAGGCATGCTGACCGGAGAAGATACCATTGTGTCACTTTGAAGGTCTAGATATAGACGAGCAGAAAGCACAGCTCCCTCAGAAAGGAGGCTGGCCTCTGGTAAACTGCTGGGGATCCTGAAGGGAACGTCGTCATGGTGTGCGGTCCAGCTGCTGGTGCCAGAGTTCGCAGTAGGCAGTGGTGGAAGGAACTGCGCTGGAAGTGGTCGGCTCCGACTGCCTCTCAGGGGAGTGGCTGCTCGCGGACTTCAGATGGTCTGCTCCGCTGTGCTGGGAAGTAGCCCAGGACCTTCTCTCTGTTTCTGCTCTCATTGATCTGTGACCCCACAGAAGGTACCTGAGCCCTCATTTTTCCACCCGTAAAATAATAGTGCCTATATGAATCTGCATGTTGATTTGAGATTTTCACTCAGGGTTCAGTAGGGTCACATTTTCTCAAAAAATAAGAAAAATAAAAGAAGGCTCCCAAAGCTTCTTGGGATTATGTTTTGTTTTCTCGGCAGCACAAACAAAACCAGAATTTCGCTGTCAGAACTGGTAAGCTAACATTTAAATGGTTACTGCACTGGTCATGGGCAAGCCATGTGCTTTTCAAAATAAGTGCCAATGAAAACCACATAATGCTCTCTGCACTGCTTAGTTCTCTATGCGGGTCATATATTTTTGTTTATTAATGGATTTTTCTCTTTTCTCTCTTTGGATGTTTTATTTTTTGGTAAACGTAAATGCGTCATGACAGCAGGTCGGAGTTTGCTCACACGGATCCGTTACTTAGGATTTGAAACCCAGCCCCTGGAGGGCTGTGCCGGGTGTCTCTGACAGCCCAGGTGATGTTCCAGCCTCTCAGGCCCCTTCCTGGAGTGCTGCGGCTTCTTCAGTGCTAACTGGAACTTTATTGTTCCTTTGAGGCAAGAATTGTTCATAGAATCGGAAATTGTATTGGAGGAGGAGTCTTCTGAGTCTCCTAATTTAACTTCCTCATCTTTCAGGTTGAGGAAATGATTTGTCCAAATTGGGGTAGCTCGTTTGAAGAGGCACTGAAATTCAAATCCAGATTTCTAGTCTCGTACCGTCCTGTTATACCACAGTGTGTCTCTGCAGAGAAGAAAAGGAAGGAGCTCTTCAGAGGCGGAGTGTCAAGGGCTTTCCCAACTTGCTGTGTGGCACAGGCTCACCTCGGTGCCATCATTTCTTAAACGGGGGATAATAATAGTCCCCACCTCCTGGCTTGGCGTGAGGGGAATGAGATAAAGCAATCAGGCCAGTCTTGGTACAGAATAAGTACCAAGTGTGGGGTACTTATTCCCATTAACTATTGCTGTCACTGTCGGTAGCATTTGGGATGTTCACACCTTGTCGAGGAATTATATAAACAAATGAGTTCTTCCTGCTCAGAAATATCAAAAGAATTTCTGTGCTTATGCCTGTGAAACACTAGTAGCCCCCTTTCAAGAAAATCCTCTGCCTTCACAGACTCTTAATTGCATCTTGTGTGTCTTGTATTTTGCAAAAAGAAAAGAAAAGAAAAGGAAAATTTAATCTCTCTACCTTCAAAGTCTTAGGGAATAACAGGGCATACTTCCTGTGCCCTGACTTACCATTTATCGCCTCCAACGTGCACAAAGAGCATTCAGTAACGCTATCGTGCCCTGGGTGGATGTGGTCCTAGTCGTTAGAGCTAACAACCATTCATTAGCAAAAAACAGAAAAGAGTCTTGGGAGTGATAAATAGCAGCAGTGACATACCCGAGTTCTTCTGAGCAGTGGGCAGCTAGTGCTCTGCTGACTCTAAGACCTGATCTATGTGACCTGCCACCAGAAGTCTTACTGAGGGGCAGCTTAGTACAGAGGTAACTAATGTGTGTGACATTCACCCCAAAATAATAGATGATTTCGAAGGCTAAAAAACACTGTCAAAGAAAAAGTGTGTTCAGCAGATACTTCTACAAGGAGGACATACATAGGGCCTAGAGACATATGAGAGGATGCTCAGCATCACTAGCCATCAGGGAGATGCAATTAAGACCACAATAAGATACCACTTCATACCAATGAGATACCGGTCAGAATGGCCATCATAAACAAATCAACAAGTGCTGGAGAGGTTGTGGAGAAAAGGGAACCCTAGTGCACTGTTGGTGGGAATGCAGACTCGTGTAGCCACTGTATGGAATGGAATTTCCTCAGAAAAGTAAAAATGGAACTGCCTTTTGACCCAGCACTTCTACTACTGGGGTTATACCCTAAGAATCCCAAAACACCAATTCAAAAGAACCTATGTACCCCAATGTTCACAGCACAGTTTACAATAGCCAAGTGCTGGAAGTAACCTAAGTGCCCAACAGTAAATGAGTGGATCAAAAATCTATGGTGCATTGACACAATGGAACACTATGCAGCAGAAAGAAAGAAGGAGCTCCTCCTCTTCGTGACAGCATGGATGGAACTGGAGAGCATTATGCTAAGTGAAATAAGGCAGGGAGTGAAAGACAAAAAACATATTATCTCACATATATGTGGAACCTAATCAACAAGACAAACAAGCAAAATATAACCAGAGACATTGAAATAAAGAACAAACTGACAGTAACCAGAGGGGAGGGGGGAGAAGGGGGAAAAATAGGGGAAGGGCCATCAAGGAACACGTATAAAGGACACATGGACAAAGCCAAACAGGATAGGTTTGAAGGTGGGAGGAAAATGGATACAACTGTACTTGAACAATAATATAAAAAAAAATGTTCAGTATATAATGAGCATTTTATTCTTTCATTTCTTTGAAAAATGACATTTCTTTACATTCAATAATTTGCCTAAAGCATCTTCTTACTCTTCAGTAATTTTCTTGAGGCATGTATTGTACTTACTCTGTTAATGAGACTATTTCATTGGACAGGACGTCTTATTCCCCAACTCTGTATGTGCCTCTGTAGATTGCTTTCACTTGTATATGTCTATTGCTCCAGTACCCAAAAATCGTCCTGGTGAGTACAGCACAGTATGAGAAAAAGACGAAAAGATCTCTCTCTCATTAGGTGGTACCAGGACAGGCAGGGTTCTGGTTATCTGTTGCTTTCTCAAAAACCCTCCAGAATTTGGTGGCCTGATACACCGCCAACACTTTATTATTTCTCTTCCTCCCCAGAATTGACTGGGCTCAGCCAGGCAGTTCTTACTCCAGGTTCTGTGTGGGTGCAGTCAGGTGAGGGCTGGGGCTGGAGTCACCTCAAAGGCTTCCTCCCTGAATGTTTCTGGCAGTTGGTGGTAGGACCTCCTCCGAGGTTGGAGCCCCGTCATCTATGCGCATATGCTCACGTGCGTGTGAACTAAGGCACCAGATGGCAAAACAGCACAGGCCTTGACAAAAATAACCCAAGATTCAAATTTGTAACATTTCTATCTACAGATTTGGGAAAATGAAACTCAGTACATAAAATACCCGTTTAAAAAATTATAATGGTAGAAGCTACAATTAGTCAAATATAATAGGCATTATGCATTAAAAGTACATGGTGAATGAACCAAGCCATTGTGAACTGATTTCAAAGGAAAGACTTCAGAAAAGTAAAATAAATTTTTAAAGGAAAGTTTGTCTTGCATAGACAATGGATCAAGGAACAAAGTTGATTTTAATGGCATTATTTTAAAAAATAATGAACAAGAATCGACTGATATTGGTGTAATTCTGATTGAAATTATTTTTTATTTGCTGATATGGAGTTAAGACAAGGGGATTAAAAAAATTCTCTGTTCCTTTGGAGACTGCATTCTGCAGGAGGGACAGAGATTAAATAACTGTGCAAATGACCCCATGATCACAATGAGATGAATACTAAATCCTGGGTGATACATCACCCTGTGACAAAGATAATAAGTGGGGTGCATGCGCATGCACACGCACCATCAGTGGAGGGCCTTTCCAGATCTCAGAGCAGCAAACTGTCTGTCATTGATTTCGACATGTAATGTACATTGCCTTGTGTTGACACAGAAATTTCCCCTCTATTTAGGTAGTGTCTCCTGAAGGCCAAAGTAACCTACATTTGCTTTATATGACGCCAAAGTGCCTATGTAGAATATTATGCTTATAATAGGGCTTCAATATTTGTTGTAAGAGTGAATCAATCAATGGCAGATTAGTTAATAGGTGTATAGTCTGCCATGATATGCTTTTAAGTACTTCACAAGTTTTTCATAAACTGGTCATCCTCTTCATTCCAGTTTCACGTATGACAGAGTCAAGACCCAGAGAAGTGAAATGCCTGAGAAGGGGGCCAAAATCCCTCTCTTCCCGTTGTCCCTCTCCCCACATTATTCTAAGTGGGCAGCTAATCTGAGTCAGAGGTGATTGGGGAGGAAGCAGTGTAGAGGGAGAGCACAAGGCTTCCAGGTGGAACTACCAAGCTGTTAATGAAAGATCAAAACGCTGCTGCATTGCACACCCCACCCATTTGCCAGCTTTGCTCAGTTGACCCTTCTTCTGAGAGCTGTGACCTCCAAGGGCCTCAGAAGCAGCACTGCCACGGTGATTAGAGGTGCGGCTGGGGAAACAAGGCCCAGAGGGAAATAAAGAACCCCAAGCTTGGCTGCTACTCACTGCAGAGCAATTGAAACACTCCTAAGCTGGCTGCCTGGGGAGAGGAGGCCTCAGAGGGAAACACCTGGGGGAGGGGGGTTGGTCCCTGAGCCTGGGAGGCTGGGAAAGCACATTGCAGGATCTCCCTCCTTGATTCCTTTCTTCAAAGGGGCCTCTGAACAAAAAGGTTAAAATGCATACACATGTATACCCACACACATACATATATGCATGTTACACCTACATACACACATACATAAATGTGTGTATATGTATGTTTGTTTCCAATAATTCCTAGCCGGCTTTATGTTTTGTTGTCACTAGTATACAGCTGAAGAACTTAGAGTACCCAGCAGAGGGCGCCCAGAGTCACTATTTTTAAAAGGTGCTACTTTTCAAAAGCATCTTCCATTTCTGGAACTGAGAGAAAACGGAGGCCCACAGGGAAGGTAGCTGTAGATAGACTTTAGGGAAGATACAGAATATTTCCTTCACTCAGACTGCAAATTATCCAGTTTTGAAAAGAATGCTTTAGGAAGAGAGAAAGCAGTGAAGATGATCCTCTGCAGATACTATACCAATACAAGTGTGCGTGTGCCTAACTAGATGGATGTTTCACAAGAAAACATCCAACTCAGATGCTTATAAAAGAAAAAACATCCAACCAGGTCCTTGGTCTCACGTGGAGAAGAGTTTCCTCCTGAAGTACGAAGAAATTCAACAACGAATTGTGTGCCCTTATTGTCTAAAATCACATTTGGTATGTGAGAGAAGTGAAAAGGACATAGGCTTTTCATTCTTTCTGTTGCCTTTCTATCCTACTCAAACCCATCAGCGGATAGCAGCCTCTCTGTGCCTGCCGTCCTCAGGGAGCTGCTCAGGCTTGGGTCTTGCGTGAGGGGGACTCCAGTATCCTGGCGTGTTTGTCCCTGCCCATTTCTAGGAATAGGTCAATGATCACGAACCTTTAATACCACTGAGGCTTCACAGAATACTAATTATTATGAAGAGTTTGGGCTGGGATTCTGGCAAAAGATCTCTGACAGAGACCCAAGCCCTGAGGTCAATGGCAGACGCCCTTGCTCAAGACAACGGTGTCCTGAGAATAGATTAACTCTTGGAAATCGCCAGAAACACCTGGAGGAGATTCTATGTGAAGGGCATCCTATAAGAACTGATGGGGGTAAAAGTAACAATCTGTTAATTACTCTAAATATGACCCAAATACGTCTAGGGCACAACAGCTCAGAGATAAAGGTATTTAAAAATAAAAAGACGTCTGGGGGAAAATCCTATAGTAGATGCTATTCCCTTCATATTTTTTTAGATTTATCTCACTTATTAAAAAAAAACAAAAAACAAAACTAAACAAACAAAAAAACCAAACACCTTGCTGGTGGCCATTTGGTCAAAAATTCTTCTCAGATTCCTCTAGGAGTCTGGAGTTGAGTGGCCAGAACCAAGTCTCTGTTTCCATTAAGCTGTTAGAGGTGGGGGAGGGGTCATGTGCAGGAGTTCTGCACTTCATGGGGGTGGGGGGACAGAGATCCCACTATCTCATAATGTCTCCATTGCAGGTAAAAGAGCCAGCAGCATGAAGCTCACTCATGCAGGATCTGTTTTGTCAAAGTGGGGAAGTGAGCAGTTCATCAGCGAACCAGGTATACTGAAAGCAGCTCTGGATCCATTGCCGCGGGCCTGCCTTCGCCTTTTGTTCCTCCCTTGGAGTCAAAACACTGAACTCAGTGGACCATGGGCCTGGACCAAAAGTGTAATAAACCTTTTTATTCATATGGACTACTTGGGTCTTTTTAATTTAAATCTCTCTTTCTTCTTTCAAGTCCACATTTTACTTTGCCAGTGTAGACAGGACATAAATTACTGATGAGTTCACCCTGTTGAAATCCTATTATGCACAAGGTGCCTGGATAGACACAGAGGGGGAAACAGAGGTAACTAGCACAGCACTGCTGCTGGTAAAGAGCAAATCTCCTGACTCCATTGTTTAAATTTATTTATTTATTTTATTATATTTTATTGATTATGCTACTACAGTTGTCCTGATTTTTCCCTGGTTGCACCCCTCCACCCAGGACCCCCGGCCCTCAGGCAATCCCCCCACCATTGTTCATGTCCATGGGTCATGCGTGTTCAGTACTTTGGTTACTCCATTCCCTGTACCGTGCTTTATATCCCCATGACTATTCTGTAACTACCTATTTGCACTTCTTAATCCCCTCACCTCCTGACTCCGTTTTAAAGATTCTGAGACAAATAGGTGATTTGAGTCCTTGTGTCTTTGAGGTATAATTTTGGCAAGCACAAAGTAGGTTGGGTGTAATTGTCTTCTGTTTACATTTCAATAAATTAATGTCTTAGTTTTTTTCTCAGTGAATTCTACTTCCTCTTTCTTCTTTCTCTGTTCTTCTATTTTGTGTCTTCCCCATCATTTTGTTAATGCTTCTTTCTTGAAAAAAAGTCTTTTAGGTCCCTTTTTGGGGCTCTTTGGTGACGGAGTTTGGCTTCCTGTGTTCTCACTCTTTCACTCACTGACTAAGCGTGGAGGCTGCTTTACTGGAACTTAGGAGAAACCAGAGGTTTGCTTTCAGTCCTGTTTTCCCCCGGCATAAAATTTTATTTCCAAGGAGAAGAACTGAATAAGCCAAGTTCAGAAAAGCAAACGACAAGCCTAAAAACCCATTTTCTTTGTTTGTTTGTTTCTTTTTTTTTTACATTTTATTTATTTATTTAGAGAGAGGGGAAGAGGGGAGAAACAGAGGGAGAGAAACAGTGATGTGAGAAGCATTGATTGGTTGCCTCTCGCATGTCGCCAACCGTGGACCTGGCCTGCCACCCAGGCATGTGCCCTGACCAGGGAATAGAACTGGAAAACTTTTGGTTTACGCCCAACCCATTGTGCCACATCAGTCAGGTCAAAACCCATTTTCTTCACCACCTGTCCTGTGGCTATATTCTGTAGAAGGTAACAAGACCATTGGGAGCTGCCCAGGTGGTCCTCAAATATTTCTCCAGGCCCAGCATCATGACATGAGCTAATTTTCTCCAAGTAGGGCGTGGTGAGATAAAACAACGAAAACTATCTTTTACTGCAATGCAAGGTACATTTCTACTTTTCCAGTTTGTGCAACAAGGAATATTGAGCAAGTGCCCATTTTGCCTAAAAAACAGAGTCCAGGTTAAAAATAATGTATGTGTTTGCCAGTTCAATATTTCCAGGCCTAACACTCAGCTATCTCCTAACAACCATGAACTGCAGATCTAGATGCAAAGCCCAACTATGGGATTATATCATTCATCCTCTATGAGAGCTTGGAAGATGCTAATCACTGCAAAATAAATAATATTATCCCATCATTTTCATCTTTAGTGTTTTAAGTTGATGCACCCAAATTCTGTTTGTCCATAACAACTAGGAGAGAAATATTTATTTTCATGTTGATCTTATTTCCTCATTCTAAAAAACTGATAAATGAATGAGTAGAAGGTGATCAATCAAAACTTGGGGTAAAAAGTTAAAGACTGCATGCCCGTGAGATTAGGGAAAATTGTTTAATAAGACAACAATGGGAAAAGGATGAACCACGGTGCCCATCATGACCCAGTTGACAATGCTTAGGTAAAAATCCACCCTGTTTGGAAAGCACTGCTTCATTCTTGGTGTCAAAACCTCCAAAAGCACATAGGAAAGTAAAAGACGGTGGTCCATGATGACTTTGTCTAGAGTTATTTTGGAAGCTCCTGGAGTCACCTATCATTGGTATTTAAAGATGATGATGAAAATGTCTTTTGTTTCTTGACCTTGTCCACTAGATGTCCTGTCCAAGATAGTAAGAAGAAAGGAAGGAAGACCAATTAACAAATGGTGAATCCACACCTGAGTTTGTTCCATTCAGACCCAACAAAACCACGTCAAGTTGCTAAAGAAATCTACCTGCCAACCATGACAGCAGCCCAGCAGCTAAGGCTTTGTTTCCCATTCCCCACAGCTACTAGGCTCTTGTGGCTCAGATTTTGAGAAATTTAACCCCGCATGCCTATGTGTGACAAGCCTTTCCTGGCAACCTGTAGTTCAACAAAGAATAGGAAATGAAAACCATCATTATCACCACAAGGTTCCTTTTACATGAGTTTCCATAACTTAGAGCGGTACCTTTGCTACTTGCTCTTTGCCCTCGTTTCTTCATCAGCACTGCTCTGGATCACCTCACGGTGAGGAAGTGCTTGTCCCAGCGGGGAAAGGTCTCAGGGATGGGCTGCAACTCCTTTGAGGGGAAAAGGAAGGAGCACCCCTGGAACTGGGCACCCTCTTTTTTGCCCTGAACAACTGATTTGGAACCCCAGAGACTTTGACCTTACTGACATTAATTTGCATACCAAATATATCACAGTCCTAGAAAGCCTCAAGGCTGCCATTTGATTTGGAGTTTCTTAAGTAACCTCAGCAACCCTGCAGACCAAGGGCCAACTGAACTGTGGTGTACAGCTGTATGAGTCGTACCAACCACGGGCATTTGGAAGAGGGCTGAGTGGAGGCTAAAATCAAGGCTGCTTAAAGGAAACACTTTTTCCTAATTCACCCAAACCTACTGTGGGGATCAGTGGGGGCTGCGAGTTCACCCCGACTCCTTCTGCTTGATGGTAAAAACTTGGAACATGTCTCCCTCAAAACCTCCAAGGGCTTCCTGGCACACAGAGAATCAGCTCCCAAGTCCGCAGAGTAATGTAACCTGAGCTCACTGCCCTCCAGCCTCAGCTCCTGTTCGCTTCCCTTACTTGCACTTCTCCTGCCACGCGAGCCTTTTCACCGTTCCCTGAAGACCCCAGCACATTCCTGCTTCAGGGCCCTGGCACCAGCTGTTCCCCTGGCTTGCTGCTTCACTTCATTCAGATGTCTGATCAAAGGCCATCTCCTCCCCGAGGCCTTCCCTGGCCACCTGGTCTAAACTGTACATCCCTCCTCTCTTATCCCGCCTTGCTACTTGAACTTTATGCATTGTTTGCCTTCTCTCTAGAACAAAAGTCGGCAAACTATAGCCTGAGAGCCAAATTATGCTTGTTGCTGTTTTGTAAATAAAATTTTGTTGGGGTACATATTGTCTTAGGCTGCTCTCGCAAGACAACTGTAGAGTTGAGTTGTTGCCATAGAGACTGCATGGTCAACAAAACCACAAATACTTATTATCTGGCCCTTTGCAGAAAGAACATACCAATTCTGTTTTAGAACGTAAAACCTAACGGAGTAGGTCTATTGTCTCTGCTCATTCTTGTATCTCCCGCACTCAGAATTCTGCCTGGCACTTTTTAGGGACTTGGTAAATACTTATTAAATGGTTGAACATCTAAATGAATAAATGTCCAAATGGATCTAGAAAATGCTTTTCTTAATTCAACAATAATTGAGCACCAACTTGTGCCAGGCATTGGCCTCTGCAGAGGACACCTAATGATGAGAGACCAATAAACTCAAAGGCACTATGAGGAATGTCACATTCCACATAGGTGCCAGGCATTGTGGAAGCCATAAGGAAGGACACCTGACCAAGGCATCCAAAGATGGCGGCCTCTGAGGATAAGTTCTCCAAGTGAAGAGACGTGGGAAGGGCTCCATAGGCAGAGGGGGAATGTGCCCGGACAGTTCTCTGGAGAGCAGCAGGTTGTTTGGTACAGGAGAGTTGTTTGAAGGGGGTTTGAACAATTTCTTCACAGGTCTGAATAATCACTTTCTTGATCTTTCTGAGTCTTATTCTTTTGGTTGTCATTTACAATTTGGAGGAAAACAATGCTTTTTCACAAAAAGGTTGCCCCTTTTCTGCTGATGTCTTCAGACCAATCCAAAACACACCAATTGCGTTTTTTGAAGGGATGTCTCAGAAACACTAGATCGAGGTTTCTCAACCTCCTACTGTTGTCATTTTGGACCAGATAATTCTGTGTTGTGGAGGTATCCAGTGCATTATAGGATGTTTAGTAGCATCCCTGGCCTCTACCCACTAGATGCCAGTATCACTCCCCCGGTGTGGCACCAAAAATATCTCTAGACATCACCAGGTGTTCATAGAGGGACACTGCCACTCCCGTGGTAACCACTGCATTACACAGTGCGGGTAAGACACAGTGCGGGTAAGACACACCAGACAACCTGAAGGTGAAATATGTTAACAACCTGCAAATGCTGGGTAGAAGTGACTTTTGGAAGTCTAGGCTCTTGGGCCTCTGGGAATAAAAAATGCCTCTTTCTTTGCATCTCTTGATCACCCAAAAGGATTATGACAAGTAACCATAGAATTTGAAGAATAAACCTTAGCTGCCTGTTTACGTGGTTACCCAAATGCCATTTCTTTCTGGGACTCATGTGGTCTGTGCTATACTGAAAAATACAAAGTTAAATATGTACTAGGACCATAGAATCCTACTCACCAATAAGAGAGAAAAAGCTATTGATAAATGTACCACATGAATGAATCTCAAAGGAATGAGGATGCTGAGGAAAAGAAGACAATTTTATAAAGGTACATATTGTCTGATCCCATTTACACAACTTTCTGGAAAAGGCAAAACTGTAGTGAGAACAAATTAGAGGTTACAAGGGGTTGGAATGGGGAGCAGGTGACCGCAAAGGGACGGCAGGAGAATTTTGGGAATAAAGAAACTGTTATGTATCCAGATTGAGGCAGCGGTTACATGAATCTGTATCTGCATTAAAACTCATAAAACTGTGCACTCCTTTTTTTAAAAAAAAATAGTTGTTCCTGCAGAATATGGTGGGAGTTTGATGCTTATATGCCTTATAACCACAATAAAGCATTTAAACTCATATTTTAAAAAAGGTACCAGGAAATGAGGCTTTGAGCATTCGTGGTTATAAGAGAAAGTAGATATTCTGGAACTACATGAAGAGTTTTAGCTTCCTTGCTTCAATTCCTCTTTCACTTTCCACAGAACAAGGTGATCTTCACTTCCCAATCCAGCGTTACTAAATTTCACCCCAGAATTGGTTGAGCCTTCTTGGGGAGAAGAGGGAAAATGTTTTCAGTACTGATGTGTGTCAGAGCAGATTTGCCCACATATTTTAGGTATATACCATTATAACATTGTATTGATATGATATTCTTGTGTAGGTGAATAAAGCCCATTTACATAAGAAAAGAGACCTTAAGAGTATGAGAGGCTGGCTTTGGAAGGCTCCAGGGAAGAGAAGAAACAGAGAGCAAAATGCATGAAAGTGACGTGATTCTAAAAGAGATCAATAGCATATGAGTAACATCACCAGATTCATGCATACATGAAATAATCAGTATTTCCAGGGGATTTTTTATTCACCTGAAATCCCTAGTCTGTTGATCTATGATGATGATGAGGCCCATGGTATGTATTGGAAGGTAGTGGTGACCTCTATCTAGAAACCTACCCAATAAACATCCCACTCAGGATATTCCACATTCCTCTCTTTTTTAGGGGAACTACAGACTGTGGTTTAGATAGACATGAAAGAACCCTTCACAGGAAAATATTGCTCATTTGCTTGTGCAATAATAATAATAAACCACAGGATGATCACATCGCAAAAGAATCCTTGGCTTCCCAAAGAATGAAATGTATGCCAACAGTGAAAGTCATAAAGTGTAATGTGCTTAATATTCATTCTGAAAGAGCTGCGCAAAACACAAACGATGTCCTAATCCCAAAAATTATACTTCTTTCTCTCTGTCCCCATCATCCAACTTTCTCAGCAACATAATACCAGCTGGCAGTTGGAGCAGCTCTGAACTTCCACAGAGGTACTCTAGTGTACCGAACACTCCCAGGAGCTGTCGACTCTTCTTCCCCCTGGGTACAGGTAAATTGTGAAAATGAGGTGACAATTCTGGTGGCAGAGGTAACATGTGTGCCAAAGAAGCAGCTCAGATCACTTTGTAAGTAGAGCGTTGAAGTTTTCAGTAGCATTTTAGATTTTTTACCTTATTTGGTGTTTACAAACACCCTCCCCGCACTTAATGTAAGGAAAGATTGGTTTTCCCCATTCAATGGAAACAAGATCCAAGGCATGTGTATATTAAAAATTTGCCTGAGGTGTTACAGCGGGTTAGGGATAAAACAAGTTGTAAACCTCAGTCTCCTGATTCTAGACCCCAGTCAGGAGACCTTATTATAAAGTACCATGTGGTTTCACCAAACTAAGCCCAAAGCTAGGAGATGAAGACAGTCATGCTGTATAGGAAATAGGTGAACTCCCCATGCCTGAAGTTGGTGATATATTAACAATTGAGAATGTGCCTGATCTGTTTTAACACTTTGGTCAAGCATCACGCCTACAAGAAGGCTCTGTTGAACCACCCACCTCCCCACTTCCCCACCGCCCCCAGTGAATTGATTGCTCCCTTGGTGAGTCCTGTCATATCTTCAGTACAGCGCTATCTCTGTGCCTATAACTCCTTCACGTTCTCAGGCCTGGGCTTGCTGTTCTTGGGTTCCCAGATCCCAACACAGTGCCTGTCTCATAGTAGCACTCCCTGCCTGTGTGCTGAATGAAAAGCATGGCATGAACTTTATTCCTTAGGGGTACAAATCAGGGGCAAGCTGGGCATGGGAACACCTTGGGAAAGCTATTAACTCTTGAAGTGTCTGTTTCCTCATCTTTAAAATGGGGATAATGAGAAAACAATAACCTTGAAGAGTTATCTTCAGGTAAAGCTCTCGGAAGGTGCCTTTCTCACAGGAAGCTCTCAATAGATGGTAGCTCTTTGTGGTCGCCATCCTCCAAGATGGCCCCCAGTGACTCTCTCCTCTGGTATTTACAGCCTTGTGCAGTCCCCTCTCACCGTGGATAGAGATGATTATGTGATAAAAGGATATAAGAGAAATTACAGAATGTGACTTGTAAGACGAGGTAATAAAAATTACTGAGGCTCCCAGTTTTTTCCCTCTTACTGGAATCACTTGCTCTAGGGGAGCTTGACACCATGTCACACAGACACACAAGCAGCCCTCTGGACAAGGCTCTATGGTGAAGAATGAAGATTTCTACCAATAGCCAACATTAAGTCACCAACCATGTGAGCGTGCCATCTTGGAACTGGATCTTCCAGCCTCAGTCAAGCCTCATCAGACTACAACCTCATCAGAGATCTTGAGCTAGAAACACCAGGGTAAGCCGCTCTTGGATTCCTGATCTACAGAAACTGTGTGAGATAAATACTTATTGTTATTTTAAGCTGCTAAGTTTGGGGGTAATTAATTATGGAGTGATAAGTAAATAACATGCTATTATTATATAAATAGTTGTATAAATACCAGTAAAGGGATACCTCCCACTTGGTCAGTTCTTGTTCTTGACTGATCTCTGTTCACAGGAGCTGTGAGGTGGGAAGTCTGGCTTTGACCAAATCGGGACTCCCTCTTTCTCAAACCTGAGGAGGTAACTAAGGTAGACATTCTCAGCAACTGACTTGAGGAAGGCGAGAAGGTCCTCTTGGTGTTATTTGTCATATCAACAAACTTTCAGAGAACGCCACTGGACACTGAATCAGATATTCTAATATTATTTAACTGTGTCAGGCATGTAAGTCATCCCTCCAAATAGCTGGACAATTTTGACCTCAAGAGCTAATCTTGGACTCCCCTCTGTGTCTCTGGCCTCCAACAGCTAGCATACCACCCAGACCAGTCCCCTGTTTGTGTTCATTTTTCCACCACAAAATGTTGATAAAAATGGTGACATTTTAAAAGCTGCCAATATTTCACCAAGTATTGAGGGAAACCTTTGTTTTTTCAGGCTACGCAGGCCTTGGCAATAGTCAAATCTCAGGTGATGGGCATGGAGATATTTGGCTCTGAGCTCCCACATGGTTATATTACTGTAACTCTAAACCCCTAAAGCCCCTCCCTTCCCCAGTGATCTCTACTACCTCTATAGAGTATTTGCCACTGCTTCTGGAGTGTTCTACTTCTCAACAAATGCTTTCATTCTTTACTGCCATCTCCAGCTCTCCTGTAGTTCCTGCTTTGCTTGCTTTCTCTTAAAACTAGAAGGTTGTACCTGAGCCTCCACCCCAAGCAAATACAAAGTTATCTTTCCAATAACCTTGAATTGTCTGACCCTTAAGTGACCACAAACTTAAAGGCCCCTTGAGACAGCCATTATGTAAGAATTTACTATTGCCCTGGGCAGGAAGATACAGCTCTTTGTCGTACTCAAAAGCATCATTCGACTCTGAAAAATGCATGTTTCTTGATGGGGAATAAGAGCTCTGTCCCTCCTTAAACTCAGAGTTATCTGCCACCTGGGGCACTCCCTCTTATTGCTGAGAGGTTGGCACAGACACAGTCTCCTGTCTTTGTTCAAGAATCTTCAGGTTCCTACTATTTTCCAGGGAGCTTAAACACCGCTGGTCATTGGTTCTACTGTGGCCAGTCTGCCCTGGATCCCAGAATTCTGAGAGATACAAATATATATAGATGACACCACCAAGACCCACCCCTAGATTAGAACTGGATGCCAACAGGACTGCGCACAGAGCTTTCATTGACCAATTCCATTCTGGTGCACATACACCGTTTCTCGTAATTCCCACCTTAAACTTTACTAACATATCCGACATAGCTGTGACGGGATTAAGAGGAGGATATGATGACCCTCACTGCCCGACCACTCTAAGACTTTGCCAGTGTTGGCCTTCATCCATGCCCGACAGCAAAGCCCCATGACCTGCTAGCCAGGGCCTACTTTCACATCCTACACAGTCGCCTGAGCACGTGGCCTTTTTAGGAATCCATGAGTGTTGTATTATCTGAAACATCTAATGGTCTCTGCTTTAAGCACTGGGGAATGCAGTGAGTTGATTGTAGCAATCAGCAGAGAAACTGCTGGGTAAAGAGTGTGACTAAAGAATGCTAAATGAAGTTTGATATTTTATTTTTTTTAAAGATTTTATTTATTTATTTTTAGAGAGAGGGGAGGAGAGGGGAGAGAGACGTCAATGTGCCGTTGCCTCTCATACAACCTCCACCAGGGTCCTGGCCCACAACCCAGGCATGTGCCCTGACTGGGAATTGAACCAGTGACTCTTTGTTTTGCAGGCTGGCTCTCAATCCACTGAGCCACACCAGCCAGGGCCGGAGTTTGATATTTTAACAACTCAGCTCTGTTTCAATATTGACTGTGAATGTGACAGTATGCAAATTCTCTGTCCCTAAACTTAAGAAAAAATGATTCAGTGTTCACCTCTGATATGGTGGGTTATACTTTTAGGGCATCTAATTAACTAAGGGCTTTTTTAAAAATGTCATTCATATTTCATTGGGTGGGCGAAAACACTAGTTTAATGCTAGTACAAAGGACTTCTTCCCCTGTTTTGTCAAGGTTGTAAGTGTGTCTTATGACTTCAGCTATGTCAAAAAAGAGAGGCTCCAAGTTTAGCCTGGGGCACAAAGAAAAGGCAGGTCAACCTGTCACCATTTTTATCTGCTGGGTTTCCACCTTTATTATTACTGACTCCCTCTAGGTTTCTGCGTGAAACTCTCCCCTCTTTAGTTTCTCACCAGTAAAAGTGACTAACTCAACTTCGAACTTGATATTCAATATCTAGTGACAAAATGCATGTTTCAGTGCCAGTATTATTTATGTTATTGGCAGGCCTGAGTGACATAAATAGCCTCCATAGCCGACAAACACAGGGAAGAAAGTAAAATTTACTGGTGTTTACTCTTCCCAAGACAAATCTATGAATACCCTAACCAAATTGTCTGCAACTTCTTACAAATAATGTCATGGTGATTTTACTACGGAAAAGAAAAAAGAGAAATAGAAGGTAAAGTCCTAGGAACTTCTCCTTTGTCTCAATCGTCCATCACTTCTCACAGGAACAGAGAACGAGGATGGAAATGGTATGATTGATACACATACAAAATCTCACCAGTGGTTAAGACTTTCAGGGGAAATTTAGACCACAGTCTCAGCTTCCCAGTGCTCACTACCCCTCGGAGTAGTTCTGTTTTTAAAAATTAAGAAAGGCAACATTTGGAAACTTCAAGATGAGTTTCTTTGCATCAAAAGGTGATGTTAAATAGCAGAATTCAGCTCCTAGAAGAATGGCAATTCCATGTGTGTGATTGTCACAGAGAAGATGAGGAGAGAGAGGACTTGAAAAGGGGTCCCTGCTTGAGATGATGGAGCCAGCTGCAAAACATTCCCTAAGATTACAGGGCCTGCATAGCTATGCACGCCTAAGTCACCTCGAGTCTCTTCCTATTCCATTCCTCTGACACCTGTCTCCAGACTAATCCTTCTAATCTAAACAGCTGCCTTGGTCACGTCATGCTTTGTCTGTGGTGACTCCTGGAGGCCTCCAAAAATGTTAGATACATCCTAGACTGGCTTTTATATTGTTCAAGAATCAGGCTGCCTCTGACATTTAATCTCCCTCTATCTCTACCAGGAATCCACCACTCCAATCAACAGCCTATGCACTGCTCTCCCTTTGCCCACTTCTAAACCTTCGGTTGAAATGTCTCCATTCTCTTCACCTGCACTATCCCCTTCCTCCCACTTTCCTTCTCAACCCTCAACTCCAGTGTATGTATGGTACAAAGGGTGGCATTTGGAATTAGGTAGATGTGGGTTTAAGTCTAGGCCTACTACCTGCTTGCTTGTCATTGGGCAAATGTCTTCTCTGAACCTCAGCTTCCTTATCTATAAAATGAGCATGTTCACATCAGGTTCATGGTCGATACTCAGTAAAGGTGAATTCCTTTTTTTCTGCATGTCTGCTCAACTCCTATGCACCTTCCCAAGCTTCTAAGTCAACCCATTTCTATCAAATTGGCCATAAAATAGGGTTTATATATGAGAACAAAGTTTAGGTGGCATAAAGCTGTCATCAAGGAATTGGCCAGGTCAGGAATGTAAAGATCATAAGATCCTCTCCGGACACAGCTCAAGTGCCAAGGTGCATGGGTTCATTCTCTGCCAGTGAAACACTGAAATTTTAATTTCAAGGGAGTGGAACCAAGTACTTGGGAGTCAATCCGTTCACTGATGAGAAATGATAGTATTATTGTGATTCACTGTTATAGTTGAAAGAGTTCTAGAGTAACATATTTTTATAATTCCCCTCAAGCTTACAAAAGATGCCAATGAACAGATTCAGTTCCATGATACTTGAATCTTATTTTTTTAAATAAAAAATATGCCTTAAATGTGTTTTTGATGCCTAAGGCCCTGTGAAAGAAATGGACCTACCAACAGCCCCTTAATTTGGCAGGTAATTTGCTGTGTCATGGAAACCTCCTTTGGGCACATCTGACTGGTTCAAAGGTAGGCACCTGGCCAAAGGGCAGCCAATCAGACAGGCTAGAGAGTAACTATGTCTTATGATGAAAAAAGATGAGCCAATTGGATTCCCCATCTTTCAAGAACTGGAACTAGGAAACATAGAAAGAATGAGACCAGAGCAATAAGAGCAGCAACTGTAAGGATTCCCTAAGAGAGAGTCAGGGACTTTGAAGTAAAAGCCATGAACAAGCCGAGTTAAGGAAAGTTCAGAAAGCTCTCATCAGCAGAATTAGCCAGTTAGTAGACAGAGGGGGACAGAAGTGAGTAAAAGCACAAGGAGAAGCAAGAAGCCACGAGAAAGAATGGAGAGAGCAGAGGGTCCCCGGGGTGACCAGTTCCTCAGGCTATCTCAGTCTGTGCAGCTATCTCAGTTCCTGCCATGAAATCCCCTTGCCTCAACTAACTTAGATCAGTATTCATTATAAACAGAAAATCTGACTTAAATAGTAGGAAAACAGTGAAATATTTTAATTATTGCTAGGAAAATGTAAATGCGCTTCCTCTGAACATACACACTGTTCCACAAGTCACATTACCAATAGGACCACGAGGATTATTTTTTAAGTGAGATACAAGGCCCATGCACCTTGGCCTCTGAGCTGTGTCCTGAGAGGATCTTGTGATCTTCACATTCCTAAGCTGGCCAATTCCTTGATGACAGTTTTACTGCACCTAAACTTTATTCTCATATTTAAACCTTATTTTATAGACATTTGGAAAGTATAGACTACCTCACAGGACTGACTACCATCTTCTCAGAGCACTGGGTGGAGGGAGCCTCTTATTATTTCACTTCTGGGGGCATCCACCATAGTCTGACGCTTCAAAAAATATTTTGACCTTCCTTGAGGATTCAGATGGTCCTGGCGCAGGGTTCCATGGTGACTTGATAGAGTGAGCCCTCTTTAGCAATGAGAAAATGTGCCACCCATGTCCTGTGACAGATGTATACCCACTAGCCCTGTGACCCCAAGCAAGTCACTTCATCTCTCTGAGACGCAGTTTCATTTATGGTGATAGATGATCACTTCTGGAATTAATAATATATTAATCTTTTTAGTGAATTCCATCTTCCCATTAGATGAGAAAAGGAGGCAGCTTACAAGCCGAAGAAAGGCTCTGGATCAGGAGTCAGGACACCTGCATTTCAGCTCTGTCGCTCACTGGCTGGGCAAGCTCAAGCAGCACATGCAACCCATCCAGGTCTCACCCATAAAACAAAGTTGGTTTTGTTTTTGTATCTCATCAAAATGGCATTTTCACTTCAAATTTCATAATTCTATGATCTCTAAATATCCCCAATCCATGAGTCCAATGGCTCCTTATATCTGTATTTTAATTTCTTTGTCTTTTTTGCCCCACCCTTGATGACCCCTAGGAGATCACTAGGAGAACTTCTTTCAGCTCGTCCAGCTACAGACTAAGCATGAATAATGTTTGTGGGGATGGGAAGGCTGACCTGTGTGGTTGAGTTGGTTGGGCGTCATCCTGCAAAGCAAAAGGTCACTGGTTGATTCCTCATCAGGGCACACACCTGGATTGCAGGTTCGGTTCCCTGTTGGGGCACATGAGAGGTAATCACTCAATGTATCTCTCTCACATCAATGTTTCTCTCCTTCTCTTTCGCTCTTCCTTCCCTTCTCTCTAAAAATAAGTAAGTAAAATCTTTTTTTTTTTTTTAAAGAATGTTTGGAAGGAAATCTGGTATGTTTCACTCCAAAGCCAGTTAGAACAGTTGGACCAATTCAGGCTTCTCGTGGCCCAAGTTCTACTGCTTGCTGATGGAGAACTGTGGAGTCTAAAGAAGACAGGCCATATTCAAAAGAAAATGTGTCTCCTTCCCAGAAAATCATAAATCCATTAGGAGAAAATGAAGACGTGGAGCACAAAACATTCCTCAAGATCATTTTAAATGTCTCCTCTTAAAAAGATTAAATTGACTGGTGAAAATTAGGAGGTCCACAGATCAAGGAGGTACAGGTGAACAGAAAAAGGCCAGGGAAAACATATGGCTATAAGTAAGTAAGTAAGTAAATAAGTAAATAAATAGCGGAGCCATGCAATTTCAGTAAAAACAGAAAGTCTTGGATGACCCTAAGATACTGAGGGCCATCAACTGTCATTGCTGCACTAACACAACAAATATTCCAGCTACGAATGATGGCAAAATCTCTACAGTAACATTTGTATTGGCCGCGAGAGGCAGGTAATCTAAAGTAATCAGATATAAGCGGTGTGTAGTTCACAACATAAGTACCTGTAAGCAAGAATGAAACGGTGTTCAATCTCAGTAATAATGAAAGTAAAATATAAAACAAGACATTTTCTGCCCATTGAATTAGCAACAAATAAATAACATTTAGTCCTGCTAAGCATGGTAGGAAATAGCCAACCCTGTACACGATAGGTAATGCAAAATTTTAAATATGCGTAGCCATTAACCTAGCAATGTCAATCCTAAAATTACGCCATCAGAAATTCTATGGGTTTTTACTTAATAATGTTCATTTGCTCTTAATAGCAAAACTCAGAAACTAACGGATTGGCTAAACAAACTTCGTACACCAGAATAATATAGTAACACATAGCTGTTTTTAAAAGAACAAATTAAGTCTAAACGTACTGAGGTGGGAAACAATTGAAAAAAGTTTTGGGAGAGAATGCATAGCATCATCTATTGCTTTCAAAGGTTGCCCAGGTGCCCACCCAGCACTCTAAGGGGTCCCCGCCTGCCTCCATCTCTCAACTCTTGCCATACCCACCTTATGTGCTGTTCTAGCACCATACTGAGTCTTCAGTTTCTCCAACCTGTCCTGTGTCTTCTCAAGAACACATGCTCTCCCTCTGCCTGGAACCCTGACCCTTGGCTTATTGCCTGGCTAATTCCTAATTTTAATTCTACGTTAGTGCACAAATCTGGAAGAGTTACACAAAACTATTAACATGGATATTTCTGAAGGCAACATGGCAGGGTGTTTCCCCCTTCTGCATTATACTTTACTGTATTGTTTGACTTTCTAACAATGAAAATAATTTTTTATTATTTCATAATTAAAGAAAAACACTGTAAATGGAAAGAATAAGGCTGCAAAATAAAACGATCACATTTTACCTCTTGCTGTACAACTATTGCTACATTCTGTGCCCTATAAATTCCTCCAGTTATGGTTAGATATCACCCATATGCAGACAAAAATATCCAAATAAAGTCACCCAGGAAAATGTAGGTCAGAGAGAGTGAAACAGAGAAGAAAAGGAGATGATTTGCTAATGATTGCCAGTAAGATGGTGCTTACTTCCAAATTTCAGGTTAAGGGACTTGGGTATTTTTAGTCCCATGAAATGAAAGCTGAAGCTTTAATTGTTGTCCCAACTCTTAGAGAACCAAACAAACAGAGAAACAACTTCAGTAGAAACCTATGCACATTGTTTTATTTTCTTTTAGATATCGAGCCCAACAGTCTCCCCCAGTTTCAAAGAATACCCTTTTGTTAATTGTAAAATAAAACAAACAAAGCTCTATCGCTTAGCTGATCTTACACAAATCAAAGAAATATAGTATGTTTGAAAAACCTTAAGTTTTAGAACGTCGGGGTTATAGTCTGAGTTCTACAGTAATATGTGCTGTTTATGTCAGTGCATCCCACTCCAAACTTAGAAAGCTCATCTTTAATGTCTTCATCTCCATCACTTGCTGACTTCCCAACCCTCCATCTAATGAGTCTCCAGACTTTGTCAGTTCACATCCTTGGTGCCTTTCCAATCCATCCACTGCCACTGCTCCACCTCAGCCCATGTTTCTTTCAGCACTCAGGGGATCAAACGTCTTAATTTGTCTGGTACTGGGGGGTGTCCTGGGATGTGGTCACTCCTTGAAGGCTGGGCCCTTGTATAAAGTTCCTAAGGTCGTAAGGGGAGCTCGATAAACATATGTCAATACAACTGGTTAGTTATATGAGATTCACAGCAGGCCCTTGTATTCGTTAGCTTTTATTTATAATTGAATTTATTGAGGTGACATTTGTTAATAAAATTATATAGGTTTGAGGTTGTACAATTCTATAATACACCATCTGTATGTTGTATTGTGTGTTTACTACCTCAAGTCAAGTCTCCTTCCATCACCATTTATCCCCCCCATACCATCTCTACCTTCCCCTACTCCCCTTTTCTTCTGGTGATTACCATGCTGTTGTCTGTAAGGTTTTTTTTTAAGATTTTATTTATTTATTTTTAGAGAGAGGGGAAGGAAGGGAGAAAGAGAGGGAAAGAAACATCGATGTGTGGTTGCCTCTTGCACACCACCAACTGGGAACCTGTCCAACAACTTAGGCATAGGCCTTGACTGGGAATCGAACTAGTGACACTTTGGTTCACAGGCCGGCACTCAATCCATTGAGCCACACCAGCCAGAGCTGTTTTTTTTCTTAATCCCTTTCCCTTTTTCATCCAGCCCCCCAAACCCCCTCCCCTCTGACAGCTATCAGTCTGTTCTCTGTACCTATGAGTCTGTTTCTATTTTATTTGTTTATTTATTATGTTCATTAGACTCCACATATAAATGAAACCATATGGTTGTTATCTTTCTTTGACTGGTTTATTTTACTTAGCATAATACTCTCCACGTCCATCCATGCTGTCACAAAAGGTAAGATTTCCTTCGTTTTACAGCTGAGTAGTATTCCACTGTGTTCCACAGCTTTTTTATCCATTCATCTACTCATGGGCTTTTGGGCTGCTTCCAAATCTTGGCTATTGTAAATAATGCCGCAGTGAACATAGGGGTACACATAACCTTTTGAATAAGTGTTTCAGATTTCTTTGAATATATTCCCAGAAGTGGAAATGCTGGGTCATAAGGCAGTTCCATTGTTATTTTTTTTTGCGGTAACTCCATACTGCTATCCTTCTATTTTTGTCAGTGGCAAAAAAAAAATAGCTGTTTTGTTTCAAAGCCGTAGAACTATGTAAAAATGTGAAGTAAGTCATGTAGTAGCTTCATGTTTAATTTTCCATATTTTGAATTTAAGTTCCCATGGAATAACAATAATTCTTATCTGTGACTTTGCCTTAATCTTCACAAATATACACACAATTTTATTGTTGAAAACTAAAGAAATTTAAACCCTGGTTGCTTTAATACCTTTATTTGTGTGGAAACATAAAAAAAATCATACTGATTATGCACATAAATGGAAGGAGACATTGACACAGAGACTTTTGAGAGAAGTCTCTCAAAACATTCTCCTTATTGTTTTTGAGTAAAGATATGTCAGTGACCATGGAATTCTTGTTGTTTCAAATAAAATAGTGAGGTCATTGTTGAAAAATTTGACCTGGGAGAGCTGAGTCATGCTTCTCTATTCTGTCCTATCAAAATTCTTTCTGATCTTTACCCTATTTCCTTGGAGTTGACTTAAAAAACTTTACTTACAGATTTTAACCAGAGGATAGTAACAGATTTAAACTAATGTTGACAAATTGTTCAATAAAATGAACTTGATGTTAACAAGAACTTTAAAGAAGTTTTGTTAGTGATGACTCACAATAATGGTATGGTAGGAGCTAATAACCTGGGCTCTGTTAAAGAAAAATATATTCAATGATGCTGGTTGAAGACGGTAAGGCAGACTTTACTCAGCACCACCTCAGTCAGTATAGGGACCCCTGCAATGGGATTTTGCAGTGAGGGACAGAGACTGAGCTCAGCTCTGAATACAGCATGGCGGCGGCGAGGGTAGGCGGGGTTATGGTGTCAGTGGATGAAAAATTACTTAGAGGAAATATCAGGGGTGAGAGAGGATTCTGGCCAAACTGACCTAATAGGAATCTTTGCTGAAAAAGGGTCAGGATGATTAGACATCACCTGGTTGACAGTGGGATTTTTCTGGTTAAAGTGACTTAGCTGGGTTTTTGCTAAAACTGGATTTTACAGGGAAGTACACAGAGGTGCCTGGGAGAAGGTTCAGAAGCCTGACTAAAGTTTGGCCAAGCAAAGAATCTTTGTCAGCTGCCCAAACCTCTTGGGACTTTGGCGGGTCCCTGGACTAAGCATTCACAATGCAAGCTCTAATGGCCCAGCCCCACAGTCAATAGGGTATTGGCGGGGAGGGACAATAAACAAGTAATTATAGAGCATAATAAGTATAAAAGAACACAAATAGGAAGTTGGAAAGGAGAAGGAGGGAAACTTCGGAAAGTAGGTCATAGGAGGCACCTTGAGGAGACACTGAGTTGCAGGAAGTGAGGTCAGGGGAACAGGCAGAGAGGTGAGGCTGCAAGCAGAGGTGAGCAGTGCAAAGCCCTGAGGCAGGCAGGACCAGGCTGCTGCAGTCTCGGAAGTGTGGGAGAGCCAGCACGGCTGGAGTGCGGAGAGGACGCCCAACACCAAGGTCAAGAGGAAGCCGGGGTCCAGAGCATGCAAAGAAGTTTGGTTTTATTCCAGGCAGAGTAAATACCCATGTAGAGGGTACTTAACCAGGCAAGGATTGGACTTGATTCTCATTTTTAAATCATTATTGTGTGGAGAGGCCAGGATGCAGCGGGGCCAGAACGGAAGCAGGAAGACCAGTCAGGAGGCATTGCAGTGGTCCAGTGAGAGCGGGCTTCTCTAGGCCTGGGGGCATGGGGCCCTTAGGAAGAAAGGTGGTGTGGATCTGCAAATGTGTAAACAAAGACATCACATAGTTAAATACACAGTTTCTAACACTAATGAAAATGGAGTGTTTTAATGTTGATGTTGTCCCCAAGAACGACTGACGTTATTGAACAGTTACTGTCCAATTTCCCCATAAATGCATAGGACTGACATGTCATTTTCATTGAATCTTCATGCCTGGGCAGCAGAGAACACCCACACCAGCTGTAAGCACAGGAGCCTGCGATGGTGGCTGATTCTCCTGCCAAATGAACTCCTGTTTTCCATGATTAACAGAGGCTGAGTCATGCAGGCATCAGGCCTGTTTATGTAGAGCTATCTTAAAATAGGCTGGACGATAGAATGAGGGAAGAAGGAGGAAATCACTCCCAAGTTGTTCTTACTAACTTCCTCCTTGGGGCATTGGGTTCAGGAGGGCTCTATTCTTAAAGATGTAGCAGGTTATCCTGGTAGGATGCAGTGAATGAAGACCAAGCAGGTATATGAGTGTGTCTTGCTGCTTTGATAGTCCATGCTTCACCCGAGCTATAAACAAGTTCACAGAATTTCCATTAGTGAACAGGTTCAGAGCGAAATGGCTTCATTCGGTGACATAAGATCAGTAAAAACCCACCATAGTCAACTTAATGTCATATCTAAATTGCTTGATAGCCAATACAATCGTTTTGAAATAAATAACTTGGTAAAATCAGCCTGCAGTCTGTGAGGCAGAATTTCGGCCAATTCCCTGGGTAATAAATTGATCATATAAAAACAGCGTTCTTTGATTTGACCCTAAAAAGGGAAAGGACAGCTCACTGCCTCTGCTTCCCCTCAGCCTTTAACCCTGTTTCCTCTCTCCAAGTGCTGCTGTCCGTGGCTGCCTGGGTGGCTGAGATGCTTATGTGGGGAGAAGTCAGAAGACTTGAAGGTGGGTTGCTACGTGGGGGCAGAACCAAAACCTGGGGTCAGCTCAGCTCTCACTCTTCCACAGGGCAGAACAGTCAAATAATGAATTTAATTTCTTAGAACAAATGGCATTTTGTGGATGGGGACCAAAGGAAAATGCTTATTTTATGATCATTTATTTTATAAGATTTTACACCTATCAATAAAGCTCTATTCCAGGCTATAGGAGATATTTTCCAAAATGTATTTAAAATCATTGCCATTTAATTATGGAAGAAATACAGATGAACTCTTCAGAGCATAGAAATGAAAAGCAAATAGCCCCTTCCCCTTACCCCATCCCTGTTCTCCCTCCCAAGCAACTGTGGTTATGTGCAGTCTTCATCCTTTCAGATTTTTTTTCTAACCACACACAAACTTATGTGTGATCGGTAACATAATGCCAACACAAAGCATGTAGCACATATATTTAAAAACAGGGATGATACTAGAATGTCATTAGTAAGTGGTCTTCTTTACTCTTCAGACATCTTTTTTAAAAAGGCACCTCATGCTTTTTAATGAAGCTACCATTACTTTACCAGTGTCCTGTTGGTGAATATTTAGAAGGGTATTTTCAAACAAGAAATTTTGTATAGGGGGTGGGGATGGGCAAAAAAGATGAAAGGGATTAAGAGATACAGAATTCCGGTTATAAAATAAGTCATGGGGATCAATGTATCTCACAAGGAGTAGAGCCAATGATAGCATAATAACTTTGTATGGAGATGGGGTTATTAGACTTATTGTGGTATTCATAAGGTATATAAATGTTGACTCCCTCTGTTGTACACCTGAAACTGATACAATATTGTATGTCAACTATAATTAAAAATTAGGTAAAATAAAAATCAAAGAAAGTTCCTATGTAATGGAAAGATTCTTTCTAGGTAAGGGTAGAATGTACCAGGCTGTGGTAGGACTGCCATCCAAATGCTTTTAAACCAACTCTGGATATGAGCTGAGAACTATTTTAATCTACAGAAAACAGACATTAAGAGATATCAAAGAACTTGCCCAAGGTTGTAGGGCACTGAGCTGTCTGCCTGCTTCCGAGCCTGGGACCCAGGGAGTGGCACTGTCCCCTGGAGAATGGAAGGGCACTGAGAAGGGGGAGAAGATTTGAGTGGAGAAAATAATGCAAGGAAGGAGGTGGGGAAGTGACACAACGGGCAAGGGAAGAGGGAAGGACAGAGGGAGATGGAGACCTTGGGACCCCGACCCCACCTCCTCAGTGAAGAGGGGGCCACAGAAGAGACAGAGGAACTGTGAGGAGCTTATTGGAAGGCCCGAGATCCTGGAGCCACTTTTTCAAAAGGTTATTCTGTTGCCAAAGCAAAATTGAAGGGAGAAGCCAGAAAGTATTCACATAGGAAGGACATTGTAAAACTTTGATTAAATCCTGGCAGAAGACTCAAGGAACATTGCCGTGACTCAGATCGGAATAAAAAGGCATGATGCAAGCTTTGGGAGGGGTGAGATTTTTCATGCAGTTATTTTGGAGATGAAGCGTGCCAACAATGAAGGTTCCAGAAATGATGTGTGCTGCCACCAGGCAAAATTACAAAGTAGGTCCCAACGTCGTCTGGAACCCCATGTCCCCATCCCCAGGCCTCCCCCACCTTGGAGGTCCTCCTCTCCTCTCTAATGCCCTGAATCACAGTGAGGACTCCAGAATTTTATAGCAGAGGGACTTAGGGACAGCAATCTGAGTAGGGGGCGGGGCTAGAGGCCTAATCTTGAAATTGCATCCGTAGAGCAAGCAAACCATTTTTTGATTCAAGTATGCTCTAAAGCAAATCATACAGCAAAGTTTCCAAAAGATGTTTTTGTTTATTTTCTACATAATTGTATTAAGAGAAAGTTACTTGTTTACCTCAAACTACATTTTTCTTTATATGGGGTGTTTTGGGGGAAAACAGAGGAAGAAAGACCCTTCCCCAGGCCACACGCCCCTTCCCTGGACTGCCGGCCATGTCCTCCTCTTCTTTCTGCTTCCTTCTCATCAAAACCTGCTCTGAGGACAGTTAGGATAAACTCGAAACTGGAGTATAGGTTCACTGGTCACAATGAGCCGAGCTGGGAACAAAACCCAAGCAAAATAACTACCTCCTTGGGTGCAACGTTAGTTGGTGGAGTGAGTATCAGAAAGGGAAGTTGCTCTTCCCAGATCCCTGACATTTATCCGCCCTCTGCCTGCTCAGGAGGCCAGTCCAACTAAGAGTAAAAGGATTTGGTTGGTGCTTTAAGATTGGGAAGACGACACTGTCTTTAGTCAAATAAGTAAAATACTAGGTAGATTCCTGAGTACTTAAGTATATGTAAATGAAGAGATTATCTTCATTGTGAGGGAAATGTGTTATTTTACATGCATTGGGTCCTTTCTATTGGATCGGGGCACAGGCTCTCTGGAGAAGGGCTCTGCTGGGGCTGGGCGTAGGGACGGCCCTAGGGGAGTTGACAGAGGATAGGGTGGGAGTTTCAGGCTAACTGTGCTGTACCGGTGAGTTTCATTCCCCAGTCCCTTTCTAAGGGGAGGTGTATCTGTCAGGGAGCAGCTTCAGGGAACAGGGAACCGCTTAGATATTTGCATCAGAACAAAGTGTACTTCAAGGAATTTGGTGTTTAGAAAATGTGAAAAGGGCTAGAAGAGTAGATTTCTGGCTGGGGGTGAGGAAACAACTTTCAGAACGGACCGGGGCAGGGGCCCCGGGGAGCGGCTGCTCTGGCCGCCATCTAGAGGTGAGCGGTCCAGGGACCACAACTCGAGCGCTGTTGATGTCAAGATCCTACCACCCGAGCTGCGAGCCAGAGATAAGGAAACCTCTGTCAACACTGATGCAACTGCTTCTTAGTGTCCATGAAAATAACGGTTGGACACTGGATCACCGATGCAGAGAAGTCCCGTCTCCAATTTCCATGGCCTTGAAAGCAGTGGGACGAGCCTTCTCCACACTTCCATTCTGCCTTTCAGATCTTGTTCAAGTGCTGTCAATTGGCAAAACCTAATTTGCATCCAAAACCCTAACTGCAAGAGAATCTAAAGGTGACTCTTTTCAATTTTGTAGTGTAAGCGTTCAGAACAAGTGACCTTCTAAGATGGGCTTCTGTGGTGTGAGGATTGTTCTGAGCCCAAGGCAACCAAGGCCCTGCCGGCTCAAGCGAAACTCCTGCTCCTCCCCCTCTTCCCCACCCCTGCCCCTTAACGATCTAGAAGAATTTAAATTAGGGGCCTTGCCTATAATAAGAGTTATCACTAGAAATGACTCTTTACGACCTATCCACCTATCCGTGAGGCAGGGCAAACACCTAATTACTGAGCAGCTGCTCTTCCTTTTGTCCTGCAGTGACCAACCCCCCTCCGAAGCCCCAAGCCCCTTCCCTCATCCTTAGCTCAGAATGTCATACACACCTCATTTTAACTTTGCCCCTGAACCTCTCACATATGTGGGATCTCTTGACTCTCATGAATGTGGGGTTCTTATACGTACATAGTTAAATATGGTTATTCTCTCTTGTTAATCTGTCTCATGTAGATTTAATTGTCAAACCAGCTGAAAGAACCTTGAAGGGGAGAGGAAAGTCTTTTCTTCCCTGAGAGTGGTACAGGAAAGCACCCAGACAGGAGGTTGGAATTGTTGCTAAGGACCAATTCTTCTCATCTGTCATAGGAGGGAGGACAGGGAAGGGGTCAGGGGCTGATTCCCTCTTCCCTGAGGTCAAGAGAGAAGAGCTTCAGGGATACTATTCAGAAAGCTGGAAATGTGTTCTATGCAATTGGGAGGGAGGAGGAGGGATGCATTTGACCCATGCCTGCGGAATCTGGAAATGAGAGATGTTTTGGCTACAGGAGCAAAGGCATTTTGGGTGCTACATCATGACTGGTCTGTTTTCCTGTTACCAAATAAATGGACCTGTTTCGGGGTGGGGGGCGGGGGGGTTGCCCAGATGCTGTTACCAAAACAACGACACCCCCCTTCTCCAGGGTTCCTCAGTTGTAGGTCCTTTGCCCCCTGCCCTTGGAATTATGGCTCTGAATGGCAGAGTTTGGTGAAAAGGAAAGGAACTATTTATTCAGGTTTGATTAATGACTAAACCTCACTCTTAAACCTCAAAATCCCTTTAAAACAACCACCAGGACACACACAGTCCTGCCTTCCCCCCTTTGCCCAGTTAGGCCAGTCAGGCCGGTCAGGGGTACCGTCCTTCAGAAGGAAAAGAACAGAAGTCCGGGGCTCAGCTCAGCAGGCCTCTCAGCACCATCCGCTGCGTCGCCGCGATCTCCAGCTCTTAATCCATAACCATATGGCACCTTCTCCTGGCCCACTAGCAAGAGTCCTTTCTCCCCTCTTTCTTCCTGCGTGGTCTTCACACTGTTCCCCAGAGTCTGTGTCTCTTTCTTTCTCTCCTGCACGCCCCTGTCTCTCCTTCCTCCCCAGTTACATTCTGTATTTAGTCTTTTAAACCTTCCTGATTAGCCTTGGTGATATGCAAAATAACCCTCGTTGCATATGATAAATGAAGCTATCCTGTTATTGACAACTCTAGTTGTCAAAATAACTCTCCATGGCCCTGCTCTAGGCTCCCATCCCCCATGGCGGTCCGCCCTGGGGTGGGAAGAATATATTTTTCTTGAACATCCCATTTTCTGGATCCTGTTACAAATACCCTTTTGGGGGGCCGTGGCTGTGCCCTGTTACACTCACAGAGAGGGTTTCCAATGGAAAAAATGGCCCACACTCTAGAGAGACCTGGTGTGGAGCTTACTCACATCTGTGCAGGTGGGTCCCTGAAGGGGAGAAGGGGCTTCAGCAGGAAATGGCTGGCAGGTGGCCCTGGAATTCCTAGGGATTGAGGAAAGAGCCATAAGCGTGGAGCAGGAGGAGAGTGTAGAAATTACACCAAGGAGGCCCCCCAAGAATTGACAACATTCCCCCTAAGAAAGGGAATCAATGTTACATTCAGCCAGGCCTGGGGGGTGTGCTGAAGGCTTGCACCAGCTTCAGACAAGTATAAACGGTCCTGCTTCTTTAAGTCTCCTTTCCCCCTATTCATGGGTCAAGAATATGTATAAGAGGGGAAGGAAAAGAAAGTATAAGGTGGTAAAAGTGAGTGCTATGGACTGAATTGTGTCCCCCCCAAATTCATAGACTGAAGCTGCAACCTCCAATGTAGCTGAAGGAGGTAATTAATGTTACATGAGGTCATAAAGGTAGAGTTCTGATCCAATAGGACTAGTGATCTTTTCAGAAGAGGCACCACAGAGATGTTTCTTCTACCTTGTGTGGACACAGCAAGAAGGAACTGAATTGACCAGCCTCTTGATCTTGGACTTCCCAGCCTACAGAACTGTGAGAAATAAATTTCTGTTGTTTAAACTACCCACTCCATGGTATTTTGTTATGGCAGTCTGGACACACACAGTGAGAAACCAGCTGAGCCTCCTCCTCTGTCTGATTGTCACAGCTGGAGGGAGGCACCTCCTTCAGCTACCACTCTCAGTTTTAAATCATGTTTATAGTTTCAATGATTATATAAAGCTCAATATTTTGTTTACTCAATTGAGACCATAAATTGTTATTTTTTTATTTCCAGAGAGTGACCAGAAACAGCATAGTGTTGTTCAAGATGTCTTTCAGGGACTGGAGAAGAACTAGTCCAGGGTGGATTTAAGGAGCTGGTGGAGACAGAAGCAAAAGCTGCTTGATAAGCACATCCTAAGGACTGTTCTTGTTCAACATGTCAGTTATAAATGAGCCTTCAAAATCAATGCATCATGTCACATAGTGGAGATAACCCACATACCCTTAAGAGGTGACTGTACCTAGCCAAGTAGTCAGTCAGAGCTGGATGCCTCACCACGGAAACAAAGACAAAAGAGAGTGAGAGTACAGCCTGACACCTATCCCAGTTCTGCCCAGGGGGTGGGACCCTTGGTCCAGGAGCCTAAGATGTTTCTATTTCCAGAGGAAACTGTTTCTCTGGTGGGTGAAAGGGCATCCTCTTCTCTACTAAGAAATGTTTCTTAGGATCAATTAATTGCCAGTGTTATGATTATATCCTCACTTTTGGGTAAGTTGGCTGTCCATGGCTGGGAGTAAGAGAGGGACATATCCTTTGCTAATACAAGTTTTCTGGTCTTTTGGATGACTTAATGATTCACAATAAATTCATGCATTGGCATTCTGGTTTGTGTACGTCAGTCCCTGTAAGACTGGTTTAATGTGCATCTGTCCCAGAGGGGGGTGTCTATTCTCAGTGTCTGTTAAATATCAACCAATCATCAATGGATTGATAAAATTTCCAGTTTTAAGACTGATTACCCAAGTCCTAGTAAATTATCAAGGTAACTACTTCATTGTTACTCTCTTGGCAACTAGCAGGCTGTACTTCTGAAGACACTATTATCGGAGTCTTTTCATTTCCAAATGCACCAATGGCCTGTATAGATGTATGGAAGGTTCAAGTTTGTGAGCCCTCAGAGGATTCATGCAAATTATGGCATTTAAATCAGAGTTATTTAATGAATCACAACCTAATTTTCTCCATTTTTCATGGTTATCTTATTGTTGCAAAGGGTCACACAACTTCTTACCCTTGCAAGTTAAAGCATGTTTGGTATCTCATGAGTTAACTGCCACAGGTGCGAAGCCAGAGCCCAGTTATAACCCATGTAAAAATAACGAGTGTATAAATAGCCTGACAAGGAAATGCAATTTCATTCCATTTACCAAAAACCAAAACAGGGAGATTCTGTCCATTAGGCACTTCTAATCTGGTTTCTTCAGCTACTCTGGTCCTTTTCCCGAGCAGGATAATTCTCATTACTAGAATAGCATAGCTCTAAAGCAGGCCACGTGGTGTGTGAATGGGTGAGGACACATGGCAACATCCTTGAGCTTCAACCAACATAAAACCAGAATAGGTCAATGCTCTCTTTGTAGGAAGAAGCCCAGATAGGTAATAGAGAACCCAGATTTTGATTTTAAAAAGTTGACCTTAATAAAAGCAAAATATGTGGCCTCTTTTCACTACTTGTTTTTAAATCTTTACATTGACTGAACAAAGTGAAACCATTCTTTCAGGTTTAAGTCAGCTTTTCAAATGTGTCTGTTTATTCAATGTTATATTTTGAAAACATTGACTAACATTGTCAAAATTTGCTGTAACCACTAAAGGAAATCAACACACATTTTAAGGTCTATTTGTAGTTTACTCAATTGTCAAGCAAGGTAAATAGTGCCGAGACACAACATGATGTATTTGGATGCTCTGTTCTATGTAATGCTAAAGTTTTCCCAGATATGAATAAAGGCAGGACAATGTAGGATGGGCTTATTGATTCAAATGTCAATAAAACTAAAGATAAAAACTTAGCAAATTTGAAACAAAAACAATGATCTTTTAATTTACACACCATAAAATTTACCCACTTTAAGTGTTCAACTACTTTTAACCAATTGGCTATTGTGCAACCATCACCACACTGAGTTTTAGAATTTTTCCATTGTTCCAAAATCTCTCTTTTTTTTTCTCTAGTAAATCTCCACTCTATCTTCAGCCTCAAGCACTAATCAAATTTCTGTCTCTATAGGTTTCATATAAATGGAATATAATACATACTCTTTTATACATCTGGCTCCTTTTAGTTGACATAATGTTTGGCAATTAGGAATGATACTGCAATGAACATTCTGTGCAAGTCTTTGTGCAGAAGTACGGTTTTATTTCTCCTGCATAGATACTTCAGAGTGGAATTGCTGGGTTGTAAGATGAGTTTATGTTTAACTTTTTAAGAAAGTATCAAACCATTTTCCTAAGTGGCTGTCCAATTTTATGTCCCCATCAGCCATGTATATAAGGTTCCCATTTCTCCCTAGCTTCTCCAACGCTTGTTGTTGTCTGTCTTGATTTTAGCTATTCTAGTAAGTGTGAAAAGATAACTCATTGTTGTTTTAATTTGCATTTCTCTGACGAGTAATGACATAAAACATCTTTTCATATGTTTTTTAAATATTTTTATATCTTCCTTGGTAAAAATATCCTTTTAAATCATGTACTCATTTTTTTTAAAAGATTTTATTTCTTCTTTACTTACTTACTAATTTTTAAATTATTTGTCTTATTATTGAGTTGTGAGAATTTTTTATATATCCCAGTCCTTTAATACATACAAGTCCTTTGTTAGAGACATGATTTGCAAATATTTTCTCCCAGTCTGTGGCTTGCCTTTAATTTTCTTAGTAGGGTCCTTTGATTCACAAATGTTTTAAATTTTGTTGAAATCTTTTAATTCTATGGATTGCATTTTGGTGTGCCTGGCTTTTGGCAGAGGGGGTTTGTTGTTCATGGGAACACATATTCTCCTCTGTCCCATTTGCTATTTTCTCAAAGCTGCCCTTCAATATTCTACTAAAGCTAAAGAGGGATAAGGAGGAGTTTTCAGGCAAGCACAGTCTCTTAACAGATTGTTTCAGGAATGGGGAAAAAAAGGAGCTGCATTGAATAAAGAGGGAAAAGTCCTAGAAGACGGCATGAAATTTACTACTAGGGAAATGTTACAGTAAACCTAACAGTATATTAATAGCAACAAGAGGGTGGGAAAAAAGCAGGAGGGAAGAAGTGGTTAAAAATTAATGTACTGATTTTTTCCAGGGATAACGAGACAAAAGCAAAAAGCTTTTTGGCGACCTTGACTCTAGCTGGGCCAGGGGAGGGACTGGTGGTGTTTTCTTCTCCATCATTCTCTCATCTCTCTTCTCGTGACGTGGGATTGAGCGGGTTAGTAGAGTGTCAAAAAGAGAAAGAAAAGCCAAGCACTCGGTAATATATAAGGAACATAATGATGTACAAAAGTTGGAGTCAGATAACTCAAGCTTGTATCTCAGCTCTGCCCCCAACTAGCTAAGGTGCCGTGGGACACTTGATCTCAAAGTCTTTGTTTCTTCTTCTTTCATATGGGAACAATAATTCCAGCTCACAAGGGATTGTGAGGATGGGGGTGGGAAGTGTGCATGTTGAGCGGAGAGTGCTTCTGAATGTGCCTGTTGCACAGCGGTAGCCCACTAGAATCTACCACAAGGACAAAACATATTTAGGTGTGGCAAGAGTGTGCAATTCATGGTAAAATTCTACATTCCTGCTGTAAACTTAATCAGACAGTATGAGACAGGATCTTAATGTCATCAGTACAGTAATTGGATTTGCAGAGTGGAATATAGGGAAAGGCTCTCTGGGAGAAAGAAACCCTGTGTTTTTTTTGTGTGTGTGTGTTTTTATCTTGAGTTATTAGAGGTGTGGGAGATCTTAGACTCCAGTTGAAAGATAAATGATACAGGAGAACAAATGGGAGAGGAAGAGATTAGTTGAAATCTAAGTACTGTCATTAAAAAAGAAAAAAGCAGGAAGAATTTTTCTCATCAGTCAAATGAAGGGATCGGCGTAGATAACCTCTGAGACTTTTTTGCTTCTGGTCCCACCACGAGGAAAAGCTTTTCAGAGAAGGGAGGCTGCACTTGCCAGAGGAGAGTTTTCAGAGAGATTTTAAGGTGGTTGATAAGATAAAGCTGCCAAAAAAAATCCCTTAAGAGCAGAGCTATTTTGAATGCAGTAAGAAAGCAGAAATAAAGAATTCCTGCCTTAAGACGCACGCCAGGACTTAAAAATGAACGCGTGGAAAACACTGAGGGACAAGCTCAGTTCTGTAAATAGAACATCCTTTATATAGGAAATCCAGAAAAAGTCGGTATTTTGGAATGTGATGCTGAGGATGAGTATCTTTCAGATCACAACGTTAGACATAGTAATTAAGTTTGGAAAGCCCTGGAGATTTGCAAAAAGTTTGTGAGAACCAGGAAGGCAACTGAGAGGCAGATCATTTAAAGGGCCTGAACCTACACCTGAGCTTGGAAAAATATCACAACCCGCCTACGTCGCAGTTAAATAGATTATCATGGAAAAGGTATTTCAGAGTCTGGCAATTTTCCCTTAATTCTCTAGGTATGCAGATCTGGTTGTGAGCACTGAGCAGCTTAGCTCCACCAGGCAGATTTATTTATGGCATATATTAACGGCTGCGACTGAGTTTTAAAACACGTGCTTCGATACTTGATCATGATGTTTTATAAACATATAACGACTAAAATAACTAAGTCATCACATCTGTGCTGATTATTTCCCATTCTGCTCTCTGGATCTTTTCCCCACCCGCGACTGCTCTGCTCTTGGCCCTGGAAGGCTGCCTTCCAGCAGGGCCCTTTGCCCTCTAGGCCCCTGTGGGGACTGCGGCAGCTACCATGCCTTACTTGGTGCTGGGCATTAGGAAAAACACTTGATTAAACTGACCAACCTCAGGACAATGGGAGCTTTGTTTGGGGTGTGTGTGTTATTTCTGAGTCTACCAAATTGTACAGAGAAAAAATTGAGAGCTACCTTTTTCTTTTGAATTAGAAGTTCCTACGTTCCTAAACAGACATCAACATAACTTAGCTAGCTTTACGTCAGACTTACCTAAACCCTCTCTGTGCACAGCCTTCCCAGCGTGACTCTCACAGAACTTAGTCTTATGCCCACAGGTGAATCGCAGGTGCCGGGAATGCTGACTTTGAATAATACCGTCTCTCTGGGGGTCACGGTCTCTCACTATCTTTGTTCCCTTCTTCTTTTCGATGAATAACTATTTAGTTATGAAAATCTTGATAACTATAATCTCAGGTTTAAAAAGCATTAGGTGGGAATCCTTTTCCTTCTGAACAATGTAAAGATATTTTTGAAAGAAAGAAGTGCTTTTTATTACAAAAAGAATACGTTAGCATCATAAAAACTTTAAGTAAAAATACGTAAATAAAATATAAGGGGTCCTCATTCCCCTCTCAATCTTTATCCCAAAACCACCCCAGTCCCACATTCAGGGGTAGCCCTTGCTTAACCATGTTTTTTAAAAGGCTGAATAAGATGAACAAATTTTCTTCAGATGTTTTTAAGACATGAAGAAAAACAGTCGGAGAGAGAGAATTAATTTATATCATGCCCACTCTAGACAGGCTGGAAGGGCTAATGCTGATGCAAAATGGATCCATGGGTGGAAAGAGTCTTACCAAGGAGGTGGCAAAAAGAAGACGGGACAAGGAGGAAAAAAATTTGGAGAAAAAAGTGTACCTCCTAGAGTGGAATTCATTTTTCTTGGGAGGAAATTAAGAAAAGATTCAGTATTAGCACGTTTTAAGAATTGAAACTGTGAGAGAGAAGTAGAGATGGAGTGTGGTTCACACACCATGGGAAACAGCTCACTGAAGGGAATGTGAAAAGTACCCACGGGCCAGTGACAAGGGTCCTCCAGGGCTGCCAGGGAAATAAAGACAGTTGGTGACATTTGATTGCTGGATGCTCAATTTTAAGCCCTCAGGCACAATCCATTTTGCACAGAGGCAAAGGAAAGATTGGAAAGACTAAAAATGGTTGGTAATAAGGAAATATTAACCGGACTCTAAAAAGCATGGCATGAGAAGAGGGACATTAATGATCCCAATAGGACATTTCTTTTTTAATGATTGAAGATGATGATTATAATTAGAAGGTATGACTAAGAAAGTAAAGACCAGTGGTTTTTACTAAGTAGGGCGTATGAGAAAATCTTCTGGTCTTTGTTCGTTTGTTTGTTTATGGCTACAACTATTTGCGAAGCCTATTACTGATTTGTAACTAGGCTTCCTAGAATCTCTCTTTTTCTCTCTCAGAAATAGCCTCCATATTATTGGGAATCATTATGTTGAGATTAAAGTCCTAAAGGCATTTTGTATGTGAAAACATTTGAAAATAGGATCATGTACAAGCTTTCATAGGACTAATTATGGGCTTGGCCCATTTAGGAAAGAGAGAAAAATCCTCCTTAAGGGGAAGTGAGAAGAAAAATGAGGAACAAAACTATCAGAAAGAGGTAGGCTAGAGATGTTTATGTTCAGTAACTCTGTTTTACCGGTTTTTGAGTGTGGTGTGAAAAAAATTAATAGACGACGATTGAATAGGAAGTGGCAAAGTGGTGAGAAGAGAATAAATTTGTCAAAATAAGGTTAAGCTCTTTCTGTTCTTATTCTTCTTCAGGAGTTATTCGTTGAACTAGTTTGTGTATGTATAGGAATTATGAATATAAAAGAGCTGATATATAGGAAGACAGAATACTTTTGTTACTTATGTTTTTAAACTTCTTTGACAGCTTATCCTCCCTCCCCACCCCATTTCGAATATGTTGTATGTTAGGTGGAAATCTAGCTTTGAAAAGTCAGCAACCAGTATTTCCTCTAATTATCGCATCGATGGACGCCCAACTGCTGAGGCTCGGGGCCAGAAGGGAGAATTCAGAGTAAGCATTTCTTCAGGTGGGTGGACAAAGCCAGGCCAAGCAGAGGGCATGCTTAGTAGAAAGGGGCAAAGCTAAATGTTTCCCACTCCAGTCCTGAGTAGCTGTTGAATCCAGACAATGGGCTCTAAACTAAAATGGCAGTTTAATCGAATAACTCTTTGTAAGTCACATGCTAATCAGCTGCATGCTAAAAAAATCCCCGACTTGCATGTCTGCCTGTTGAGTATCAACAGGCCCTGTTACTCCTGATTGTAAGGAACAGTGTGGTCACTTGCTGACTCCAGGGCAATGTGGTCACTAAGCTACGGGAAGAGTGAGAACAAAGGCAGCTTTGGATTCAGGCTACACTCTCCCCTCTTCCGTCCTGCTCTCCACTGTCTTCCCCTCCCTGTCTCTTTCTTCCTTTCCCTTCCCCTTCTCTTCTCTCTTTTTCTTGGCAACCATCTGTGTCTACTCAGCTGTCTGAAATGGCTTCTTCTGCATACTGCGCCTTCTCTCCTTCTCTTTCTGAAATTGCATGTGCTGTACCTTGGCCCCGGACTGTCCTCCCTCCTCTTCACTTCGCTACATCCAGTCTGCCCTTCAGGGTCTCCTCAGGAGCAGCCCTTTCCTGGTAGCCGTCCTCCACCCCGCAAGGCTGGGGTAAGTGTCCCACCTGGAGCCGCCAGGTTCGCTGCTGCCAATCATTCTATCTTAGGTCTTTCTTTGCAATTGCCCGACCTCTAGTGCCTTCCTCCCACTGCATGTGAGCCCCCTGAAGGCTGGACTGTCCCTTGTGTGCCGGAGCTTTCCAGAGAGCACGGGGGCATCTGTGAATGGCATGCCCTAGGGTGGTTCTGTGCCCCTCTGACCAGGATCTTAATATACACGGGGTGGGCCAAAGTGGGTTTACAGTTGTGGGTACATGAAAACACAGAGATAATAAAGCTATTGTAATAATCGTAACCCGTCGGTCTTTTCCCACACAAACAGCTGTAAACCTACTTTTGCCAACCCCTGTACTTATGGAATGGATGAATAAGTAAATAAATGAAATTGATTGCTCACACCTCAGAATTACACATAGATTGTTTATGCTGTCACAATTTTGTCTTCCTTATCATGGCGTGAATCAGGTTTACCTGGGTCTGGAGTTTAAGGCCAGAGTTCTATAGTGCAGATTACTATGGGTTTAGCACTAAGACTAAATTTTAAAGCTCATAGAAAAGGGCCCTGACTCACCCACTGTCTTGAATCCCCTGATTGAGTATTCTAAGGCCTGAGGGAACCTGCGTGGAAAAAGCAACGGCACAGCTGCAGGGAGATGGCTCAAGGCGAATGGCCTTGACCGTATCTGGCAGACAAGGTCAGCTTTGGACAGCAAATGACTGAACTGGTGGCTCTTCCTCTTGAAAACTTCCATTCCCAATTCGAGAAATTCATTATGTTCCAAGAAAATAATGGCTTGGGATTTATATATTTTTCTTGATCATAAGAATATGCCCAGGAGTTCATTGTCTCATTAACTCTTTTTTTAGGCCTTTAGCTAGACTGCAGAAATTGGTTTTAATGTTTCTGATTTGATCGCATCATGGCCTGTGAACACTACAAATGAGCCACGTCTACAGCGTAAAAATGTTCTATTTCGCACTTACTGGTTCCTCAGGAGCCCATTACTACCCACTTCCACCTAGGCTCATGCTCACCTGTAAAAGGAGTGAAAATGTCAATTGAAACCCTAACATAGTTTCACAGTCTGGAGTAAATAACCCTATTCTAGCTCTTTTTCCTTAAGCACTGGCTCTAACTGCTGAGTTCCAGGTATCATATTTCCAGTGGGACTTACTGTGACTTACTGAGATATCAGCATCAAGAAAACTCATGTTTTATTTCTAACTGGAAACAGAAAGCAGTAAACTACATTTCTTTGATAAGAAAGTGGGATTTTCCTACCGAAGTTCATGGGGAATTTTTTTTTTTTTTTGGCTTACATGATTTTATTGCCTTGACCATGGAGGTCAGAATGTCCGGACATATAAGAAACCCATTTTCAGTTGCCAAACTCTTTACCGATTTGGGATTAATCTCCTCTGGGCTAGTTTCAACGCCCTCATCCGTAGTTATGTTTGTGTCTCAAGTATCCTTTAGTCAAAATAAATAAGTACAAAGAAAATCTCCACGCTGGCCTGAGGAGCTCTCCTCACACAGGAGCACAGAAAGCATTCCCAAGGAGCAAATCAAGATCTGGGATCAGAAGGTCAGAGAAAGAACCAGACCAGTATTGATCAAAAATGTCTATTTAAACAGTGAGCCTCTAATATAGGTGACTGCGTAAAAGTTCGCTGCTATGACAGGAAGCCATGTGTGGATGTACACTAAATATTTTGTTAATCTCAACTCCAATTTTTGGTTTCTGGGACATTTTAGATTAGTCAGAAGCTGAAAGGTGGGATCTTACACATAAATTATTTCCTTTTCGGTATAAAGAACCCACTGGTGGTATGTTGGATGATGGTAAAGGTCCAAGATAAGGTTCATTTTTATATGCGTTGTTTTTTCAGAACCACATTTAGAAGCAACTGCATTGGAAGAAGGAATGGAAAAGGAGGAAGCTGGCCTGTCACTGTGGCCACAAATACTCCATTCCAGAAAGCCAGCTGGCATTCCATCAGCCATTCAGAGTTGAAAGGTGCCAGGACACCTGGATCAGGTGCTTCCTTACTTACCTTAGTGGTACAGGAGCTACATGCTTGGACAGCATCAAATGTGAGCTGACCTGTCAGCCCCTCAATTTCCTATGCAAATCATCCATCAGGTATCAGGTGGTGCCAAGAATAGCCTTATATGCAAAAATATCTCCTTCACTTCCTGGTCTCTGATGACTATAATACTACCATTAAAGATTTTTATCTTAGTATTGAAGGACTGAGTTCACAAGCCAGAGTTTTGGGATTGTGTCACTGTGTTATGGTGACAAGTCACCTCCCTGAAACCCTGTTTCTCATCTATAAAATCTGACTAACAATGCCATCTTTCAGGTTGTTGTGAGGACTAAATGAGATATTAGTTGCTTTCAAACATTGGTACCTATGAAAATTACATTGAGTGTTTGTTAAAAATGTAGATTCTCAGGCTTCCTTCAGAAGATAATGTATACTGACTTATTGTGCAAATGTAAAGAGCTGTACAAACCTAAGTGGCTCTTATCCTGGGCATTCCTGGCAGGGTAATCCTTTCAGCCTGTTACACATCAAGATAGGGAGTAAGGGTCAAAGAATGCGACAGTCACTGAATCTCTAATATGGTGTAGGCCCATTTCACACAATATATAATTTAATTATGTGAATAAATATTAGTATTTCCTTTTTACAGATGAGGAAATTGAGGCTGAGGCACGATTCTTATTCAGCATCATACAGATAACAAATGACAGAGTCTATGAACCTGCTTTCCTTGCCTCCATAGCCCAAGCTCTTGCCACTATACTAGAATTAATTCATTAATTAGGTATGGATCTTTTCTAAGTGCCCAGAGGCAGACACCAGGCCTTGAGCAGAGGAGAAAAATGTATAAATCAGCTCTCAAAGTGTGGGTCTCAGATCAGCAGCTTTAGCACTGCCTTGGGAACTTATTAAAAGTGCAAACACTTGAGCCCCGCCCCAGATTTCTGGATCAGAAACTCCGCATTGGGGTCTGGAAATCTGGGTGTTTTTTTCCTTTTTTTTTTTTTTTAAAGATTGCATTTATTTATTTTTAGAGAGATGGGAAGGGAAGAAGGAAGAGAGCGAAAGAAACATCAATGTGAGACACATCAATCGGTTGTCTCTAGCACATGGCCCGACCGGGACCAAACCCATGACCCAGTGTTGTGAGCGTATGTTCGTGATATAGTCTTTCCTGTAAGTCAGCCAGGCAACTGCTCAGCTACATGCCTACTAAGCAACTTGGCACCAAGGAATGGACAAAAGTCACATGAGGTAACTATGCTATTCACCCAGGTTTTATTGAATGAAGGTATACTCAAAGCAGGACATCAACATACATTAATACTCTACTCACACTCTAACAATCTAAGAGAAGTATAACACACACGGAGCAATCAATGGGGGGATAATGAACCCGAGTCCCAGAGTCTAGGTCTTCGGGTCCGGGAGACAGCATGGTGGGCAAAGGAACTGTCAGCATCTTGCAAGGAAGAATCTCTAGAGCCAGATGGGCAGCAGGGCAGAAGGAGTCCTCAGTCCACTAGGGCAGAGCCTCCAGTAGCTGATACCAGGGGAGGTCAGCATGGCGTGGAGCAGCACTCTGGTGTGTGGAGCTCGGCTGTCCCAGCAGTGGTCTGGAGCCTGCCTCAGTTATACCTTGAAAGTGGTGTAATCCACCCTTCTGGGTCTCTTGGTAGATGTCTTGGCACCCTTGGTGGCAAATGGGAAATTTCTCCAGAAGCCTATCCGTGAGTGCCTGCTCTGCAGACAGGGTTGTTCTGGCCATGTGTGCAGATATCTTAGTTGTGACTCCTTGTCAGATGTGTCTGCTCTGACTTAGGTAGTTTCCTTCTTGACCCAAAGTGTCATGGCTGACTGGCAGCTATCTTGGTTGACATGAGTGACTCCACTTTGTTTTATATACTTTATCCTATCTTACTGGAGGAACACCATTTTATTGGTCCTGCTCTCCACACCTGGGCATGTGCCCTGATCGGGAATTGAACTGGCGACCTTTCGCTTTGCAGAAAGACACCCAACCAACTGAGCCACACCAGCCAGGGTGGAAATCTGGTTTTTAACAAGCCCTGCAGGTGATTGTGATGCACACTCATGTGTGACAGCCTTTGCTATAGACCTGAGGCACTGAGTGTGAGTATCTATACGTGTCTATGTTGTAGGGAGGACCTGGGAGGTGGAGGACAGGGGCCTGAGGTAGGAGGTGCTGGTGAAAAGGGGGAGGTAACTGAAGGCAGAGGGGAGAGCCCTCAGAGCGCTCGCCTTCACTCAGATCGCCCTCCGCCTGCCTCACTCTGAGGCTCCCGGCAGGATGCCTGTGGCCCACACGTTCCACACCAAGGAATCAAATTGTGTCAGGAAAGACTCCTATAAATCACATGGCCTGCTAAACATCTAAGCTAATCATTCATTTATTTTAGATGACCAGAGATTTAGGGCAAGTTCCATAGTAAAATGTTCAGAATGATCTCATAATGAATGGAAATAGAAAACATGCCTTTGAAAAATATTCCCCTTTCCTTTTTGTCTTTAACTCACCTTCCTGCATCCCCCAGTCAGAAAACACTATCTGGACCTCATTCGAGCCATTTGCTCCCTTTCAAATTAAAAAAATTTCCCTTCTTATATTTGCTAATGATACATCAGATAGAGGTTTGATCTCCAAGATATACAAAGAACTCACTCGACTTGACTCCAAGAAGACAAACGATCCAATCAAAAAATGGGCAAAGGACCTGGGCAGATGCTTTTCTAAGGAGGAGATACAGAGGGCCCAGAGGCATTTGAAAGGATGCTCTGCATCACTAGCCATTAGAGAAATGCAGATCAAAACCACCATGAGGTACCACCTCACACCGGTCAGAATGGCCATCATAAACAGATCCACAAACAACAGGTGCTGGCGAGGCTGTGGAGAAAAGGGAACTCTAGTCCACTGTTGGTGGGAATGCAGACTGGTGCAGCCACTATGGAAAGCAGTGTGGAATTTCCTCAGAAAGCTGAAAATGGAACTGCCTTTTGATCCAGCGATTCCCCTGCTGGGACTATACCCTGAGAACACCAAAACGCCAATACAAAAGAACCTATGCACCCCAATGTTCATAGCAGCACAATTTACAATAGCCAAGTGTTGGAAGCAACCTAAATGCCCATCAGTAGATGATTGGATCAAAAAATTATGGTACATATACACAATGGAATACTATGCAGCAGAAAGAAAAAAGAAGTACTAAACTTTGCGACAGCATGGATGGAACTGGAGAGCATCATGCTAAGCGAAATAAGCCAGGGGGCGAAAGACAAATACCATATGATCTCACCTATAAGCGGAACCTAACCAACAATGCAAAGAAGCAAGGCAAATATGACCAGCAACACTGAAAGGAAAAGAAATCAACAGAGACAAGAGGGAAGGGGGGGCAGGGAAAGGGAAGGGAAGGGGAAAGTCAAGGAACATATAGCAAGGACTCATGGACAAAACCAAAGGGGAAGAGCTGAGGGAGGGAAGGTGGGAGGGGGCAAGGGAAAGAGGTGGGGGGAAGGCAGAGACAAATGTATTTAAAAAGTAAATAAATTAATTTAAAAAAAAAATTTCCCTTCAAAAATTTTGTTGAGATTTAAAAAGAAGGAATGGAAATCAGTAACCAAGTGACAAGAGACCTAAATAAGAATTAGAAAATAAATATCCTTAAGAATGGAATGACTAAAATGCAATTTTTGAACTAACTGTATAAGGCCATGAAAGAAAATTAACCATAAGCATGAAAGACTTTAGGAAATTATTAAATGTGGCAGACGCGGATTCTTTCATTGAATTTCATAACATTTTTAAAATGTGTTTTTTGAGCAAGCAAATATATTTACTGGTTCAAAATAAAATATTCAAGAGAACATGCAATGAAAAGTTCCCCTCCTACCCCCGCTCTCCAACCACGCAACTCCTCTAGCCATAGGCCCCCAAGGTAACCAGTTTATTATAAATCTTTCTAGTGATAGTTTACACATTTAAACATTTTACATGATTTTCAGCATACTATAGCCTTTGGCATCTCACTTTTTAAAGCCTAATAATATAACTTTCAAACCATTAAAAGTATATTTTACATAAGACTATGATTCAGAATTATCATTGAGCCTTCCAGGAGAGTATTCCCAGAATAAAGGAGTATTGCAATGTAATTTGCCTTCTGTGAAACGGTGCTGCGGTCATAAGCTTCATTAAGCTTGACTCTCTCATCCTATGTCGGGCTCTTGCTATTGGAGAGGGAAGTGGGAGACGAGAGGTGCCCCTGGTGAATACACTGGAGCTGGTGGCTGAACAAGAAGGGGCTGCCATGTGTAAGGTCTTGACCTTTGCAGGTCCCGAAACATCCCTTTATATCACCAGGTATTATGACAGCTCACTGGGACTCTCGGAGAAAACTTGTAAATGCCCATTTTAAATAACACTGAAGAGTCGAGTGGACCCCTGTTAGCTGGTGAGTCCTGTTCCTTCTCTGAAACCTTGTATTGGCAAAGATTTTTTTAAATGGGTGCTGCTGTATAATGGTAATGGGTATGCAAAATAACATGAGAGTAATTTGTTAGCACTTATCAAAATTTAAATATGCACTATTTAAATCATAATTTTATTCCAAATAATCTATCCCAAAGAAATACATATGCAAAATGATATGAATACATAGGTTTTGGCCCTGGCTGGTGTGGCTCAGTGGATTGAGTGCTGGCTTGCAAACCAAAGAGTCACCTGTTTGATTCCCAGTCAGGGCACATGCCTGGGTTGCAGGCCAGGTCCCCAGTAGGGGCACATGAGAGGCAGCCACACATTGATGTTTCTCTCTCTCTTTTTCCCTCCCTTCTTCTCTCTCTAAAAATAAATAAATAACATCGTAAGTCTGCCTAGGAAACCAAATCACTATCTAGAAGGTAAATTGGTAAAAACAGAGTCAGAACCTGAGGCATTAGTGGGTGGTATTATCAGTTTTGCCATTGAGCTACTCATCACCTCTGGTGAGCAAACTCTGACTTGGGTAGCTATTTTTTTTTCCTTGACTGTTACTGGGTATTACTTATGTTTTTTCCCTTGAGTATTTTCTAGGTATTACTTATGCTTATGGTGTGCCAAGCACTTTATTCTTGTTACTGCATTCAATTCTCACACGGTGCCCGGAGGTTAAGTCCTATCCTTGTGTTACACAGGAGGAAGCAGGCTAAGAATGTTAAACAGCTAGCCCGAGGTCACAGCAAACTCCTCCCTAGTCCTCTCTACTCCCTCTTTATGATCTGTGGGCAAATAGTCCAATTTACACATGCACTCCTCACACAGGCCAAAGAAACTTGGGGTCCCAGTTCTATCACAACTCGGTCCCGGTGACACGCCTGGGTTCTCCAGCAACATTGACTCATACCCTCATATCACTGGCTCTTTGGATGCTAGAAGCAGGAGCCCTCCACCTAGAGCCCTCATCTAGGGTGGGAACAAACCTCTAAACTAGCATTTACAGTGCAGGATGCTCTGTAGAGACAAGGTGTGTCAACCATTTCCCCAGGGCGTCAGCAAATGGCTCGTAACTACCATTTATTGAGCACTTACCACAAGCCAGAAACTGCTCTGATTTTTTTTTTTTTTACATTTACTTAATCATCTCAACCACCCCCTGAGGGAGGGACTATTATTATGCCATTTTACTTACTGATGAGAAAGCAGTCACAGAGAGGTTATGTAATTGGCCCCCCAAAATGACACACAGTGTAAGCTAAGCATTTCCATTAGGCATTTTTCCTAGTTCATTCAGAGGACAACATAGCTGAGCTTTGTGGCACCTTGCCATGACTAAGAGCTAAGTGTGTTTGTGAGAGCTAATGTTTGATGATGTGGTTGCTGGGTAGTTTCTGCAGAGAAAGAAAGTATGACGGTACACAAGGAAACTGCTTTGATTTCTAAGTCTGGTCAGCTCACCCTGGAGAGAGATTGGGGGAGGAGAGTTGACTCGAATAGCTGAAGTCATTTTCAGCACTGATAACTCCTTTCATTTAGGGTGTGGTGCTGTCCTGCCTGGATTAAGTTTTCACTCCCAGCACTGGCCGCCCAGCCTCCTGATGAGCAAAGCCCTGTTTCGCTGTCAGCCAAAGACTGTGCCCCAGTCTGTCAGTTTGCTTTTCCATGTGTGCTCTTGGTCACAAGGGAAACTAGTATGGGTGACTCAACATGACCCATCATCACTGCCCCTGGAAAAATAACCCAAACCAAGATTTGCTGGCTCTGATTTCCTAGGCTCATTTATCCAAAGAGCAGCATTGTCTCGTTGATTCTAAATGAATCCCCTCTTCCAGAGAGGGGATATCACAGAACAGTGTAAGTGTGTGATAAACAAGAATCCTCATCTCACGTGGGGTTTGTGGGGAAAGAGGACTCGGGAAGCATTTCAGAAATGGGTTGGTCTGGGATGGAGTGTGGCCTGGGAAGGGAAGACAGAAATGGTCTATCCTAGGAAAAGGCTGAAGATCTGCCCTCAGAGAAGAACCAAGGGCAGAAGTTGGGGGGGGAGTCAGGGGAGGGGCTGCATTGTGGGGCAGTGGCCACTCCCTTGCTTGCTTGCTCTGAGAATTGACCCTTTTCACACAGACAGACCCTCCCCTGCCACTTCTACCCTACACGACTTTATTCTTTCTTGGCCATAGCTGATTGGTCCTGGGGACTTTCTGACTTCAATGACATCAATCAGATTTGTCTCTGAGGCATTTGGAAGTTTGAACTGAGAAGAACAGATAATCAGGAATGTGTGCTATTGAGTGAGGACGGCAGCCTGGAATGGTTGCTGATGCTAATGACTGAATCTGTCTTGGGCCCTGCGCTCCCTCAGGCTGGTTGTTCAGGTTTCCCTGGGGCTTCTTTCCTTCTTTCTTTCTTTTCTTTTTTTTCTTTTCTTTCTTTCTTTCTTTCTTTCTTTCTTTCTTTCTTTCTTTCTTTCTTTCTTTCTTTCTTTCTTTCCTTTCTTTCTTTCTTTTCTTTCTTTCTTTCTTTCTTTCAACTTTTTCAAATTTCCTGCCCCTCCCCCCTCTCCCTTCCTCAATCCTTCCCCACTTTGGTTTTGTCCATGAGTCTTTGCTCTATGTCCTTCCTTCCTTCATTTACTTACTTACCTACCTACCTGTTTAAATTGGCTAGGGTTGACTTCTATAATTTGGGATCAAAAGAGCCTTATATAAGACTGAGAGCCAGGAAACACCTTTTCAGGTTTCAGTGCTACCCTCCCAATTCTGATTGAAGGACACCAATTTCTTCTAAGTAAGATTGACAGGTTAATTAGCTAAAAATTAAGGCTCCATTGAAGCCTGAGACTACTTGGGAGTAAGAATGAAGAAAAGTGATCTCTCTGTCTTTCTCTCTGCCCTGCCGTTCTCTCCCAAATCACTTAAATTACATCTCAGGGAATAAGATTAAGGCCCTGCTGTGACTGACTCCAGGCAGCAGTGGCTGAGGAGCCTGACCCCTGATGATGGCTAAGATTTCTAGAATGTGTGAGTGGCTGCTAAGCAGACTTACTGCGTTGGAATATCTACAGAATATCTGGGGTCCAAGAGCATGTATTCTAAACATGCTGTCTCATTATGTTTTATGTTATTTTTTAGATTATATAGAAATATAATTTAGGTTATATTTATAAAATTTAGACTATATATATACATATATCTCAGTTATCTTGGGTAATTCCAGTTCTTTCAAAACATTGGCTAATTATTAGCTTATTATATATTAGTTTCCTAGGGCTACCAAAACAAATGACCACTAATTAGGTGTCATGAGATGACAAGTGTCTTCTCTCATCATTCAGGAGGCTAGAACTCTACATTCTAGGTATTGCCAAGCCCATGTTCCCTCTGAAGACTCTGAGGAAGAATCCTTCCTCACATCTCCTAGTTCCTGGTGGTTGCCAGCAAACTTGGCATTTCCTGGCTTGTAGATGCCCCACTCCAGTCTCTATCTCCATTGTCACAGGGCCTTCTTCCCCGCATATTTGTGTCCCTATCTCCCCCTTCTTATAGAGTCATCGGTTATTGGATTAGGACCCACTGTAATGGAGCATGACTAACCTTAACTTAATTACGTCTGTAAAGACCTTATTTTCAAATATGGTCACATTCATAGACATCAGGTGGTGGGAATTCAACATATCTTCTCAAGGGACCAATTCAACTCACACTTCCTATTGGACATTTATGTTGTTTATAATTTTTCTAAATGATACTACTGCAACAAACATTCTTTCATATGAATCTTTGCTGTTATCTTCTGTGGTTATTTCTCTTTGATATGTTACTGGAAGTGAGTGAGTGGTCAGATCAAGTATCAATTAGAGTCCAATCAGGAAAACAAAAAATACTCTTAGGTTTTTATAGCGATGAGGAATTTATGCAAAAAAAAATTGATTACGTGGGTTCTAGAAGTGGCTGAGGAGCCAGCAGGGACGGTGAGGTTGCCCAGAGTTTAGGGGCAAAGCCACAAACACTGCTGGGGGCATCTGATGGAATCTACAACTGCGACAGGCCTGTTGGGCAGGAACTGAATCCCCAGTAGTGGCTTTCAGATGTGCCACTCAAGGTGACGGGCCGGGGGGACCTGCCTTCTGCTTCCCTCCCATCCCCTCATCTTCTCACCAGGGAGTCTGAAACAAAGGACTTGCAGGGACCAGCCCCTTTTCCCGCAGAGCAGACTGGGGGCAGCAGAGGAAGTAGCAAAGGCAGGAGGGCAGATGGACCTGGACTGGCACAGGAGTGTGGAGGTTTAAGGGTCTGCTACATCCCCCAGTGCTTTCCAGAAAGTGTCTACCAACCTCACAATATTAAGTAACACTAGGCCAATATTGATGATTTAAATTTAATAGATAACATTTTCAGTTGTAATAGTCAATGTTTCAAGTAACGTCTAATTTCAAAGGCAATACATTATCTGGCAACTAGACAAGCAAACAGAAAAATATTAAAATCCCCTCTAACGTTATCGCTCAGTGACAACTACTGTTAACGAGCGCCTAGGCGCAGCAGCGGGTGCTCAGGAACGGAGCGGGGTTCTGCACACGTTGCCCTCTCGTATGCAAACTGAGAGTTGCTTTTGATGAGAGTGCCCATATTCCTTCTGAAGATCGAAGCTTCTCTTTGGTATTTGTTCTCAAAATATACAGCAGCTACAACTCGAAAACCCAGTGAGGAATCTCACAGGTCCTGTCCTCTGATTCCCTGGCTTAGTGATTCAGCCTGCTGGACAGCAAAGATTTGGAAGAACTTTTCTCCTCGGTTTCCCACCCCCAAATGCAGCCCAGTTACAAGGTTCACAGTAGGTGTCCTATGTGTGTGTGTGCATGCGTGCATGTGTGTGTATTTAATGATGAGGGAATGAGTACTCATGTGTTCCCTTTGAAATTAACCACATCAGCATAGACATCATTGCATAAACTCAAAAGTAAGATAGGGAATCATTTTCTCACAGAATTATGTGAAGGGCTGTTAGCACCCCTGGTAGAGATCTCAGAAACAGGAGACTTGCCTCAGGCCCTGAAATACTGGAGTTTACCCTTTCTCAGGCAAGGCAGCTTCTTATGCCTGTGTTTAAACTGATATAAAATAAAGCAACCCAGGAACACATCCAGGATTCAGACCAAAAGACAACATTGTAGCATGTAAATAAAAGACTATGGGAAGCAGCTTCTCCCCTTGCGGACAGCTGAAGCAGAGCCAGTCCTTGTCCCTGGCGCCCAGCCCTCGGCTCACAGTCTCGGAGGCTCAGGCAAATCAGAGGCAGAGGCTGTCTTCCCACTGCTGGACTTGGGTTTATATTTCCTTTCCCCATGACACTAAAGTGATGACAGAAAGGCCCCATGAGCACCATAAGGGATAGGAGGCATTTTGCAACTTGGTCGAGCCTTTGAAATAATTTCCAGACACTTGTTTTCCAAAAGAGACAGGCAGAGTCCACGTCACGTTGGATGCTGTGCCCCTTCCGAGGTACTCAGGAAACGCATTATAGCTTTATAACACGTATGGGCTGTATCAGACTGCTACAGCTTCAACAACCCATTCTGGCCCCAACATCCCACTTGGGAGGGTCAGCATCAGTCTAATATCTGCCATTTTTCATGTTTTCCTTTACTTTTGGCGTGCACCTGGACAGTGGCTCCTCCTACATGCTCTCCAAAAATGTGTGCGCAAGTGCATTTGTGTGTGGATGTGCATGTGTGTGCGTGTCTGTGTAGGGGCCCAGTTCGCTCCGGTCAGGCTACCATCACTGGCCTTCTGCTGCACACCGCTGCTGTTGAATGCTGCCCCTCTGGTCGGTGAGGCCACTCCGGACAGGTTCCCGCAGGTCTCTGCCTCCACTGGAGGCCTGGACATACAGGCCCAGCCCTGCTCAGAAGGCCAGCAATGTCATTGGTGTCTGGCATCTGCAGGCATCTGGTCCTGCGGGTTGGACCCAGTCCCACGAGGAGCCCACAAGCCCTCGTTTCTTCTAGTAGCCTGGAAACCAGCAGCCCCAATGAGAAACACTCTCCTCTTTTATCTTCAAAACACAAAGGCTTTCTCCATGCAGGGTCATCTCAGGCCTTTGAAAATAAGGTCTCTCTGCGGTTGTCTTCCCGGGGTCTGCGGCTTTCCTTCTGTGTGTGTGTGTGTGTGTGTGTGTGTGCGCGTGTGTGTGTGTTTGTGCTTGCTTGAGCACAGAGCATTGCTAAATCATGTAAAACCACTGGTAACTCCCCCTTGACAGTAAGAATAAAGGCCCAACTGCCTAGCCTTTATTTGTTGGGTAAAGGGGGTAAAATCCCCTTTGTTTCTTTCCAAAAGTCTAGGGTAAAGAGGGGGGAAAAAAAACCAAACAAAAAGGCAACAGTTAGCATTACAATAGCCCATCTTGTTACATATTAATTCATTCCAGACTCAAAATCAGGTCACATCTGGATTCTAAAGCTGAAATAAATGTGAACCAAAAGGAAAGAGTGGAGATGGGGAGGGGACGTTTATGCTCATAGAAATGGCATTCAAGGGGAGGAGGCAGGGCCTACCTGCAAATCTACCTGCTCAAAGATCTACACTCTTAGATTCTAGAAAGTAGAAGGATTTGTGGAGACACCAGGTCCCCTTCCAATTTAGAAATCTGTTTCCTGACACCCCTTGGGAAGGCCGACCTAGTGTCAGACTGCAATGCACAGGAGGCAGGAAGAGCCTGCTTCTTCTGGAGGTGGCTCATTCCATTCCTGGACAGTTATAACAGGTTTCGAAGTTCTTCCTTATCTTAAAAACATTCCACACTCCACCTTTTAGCCTTAGTTTTGCTTTTTAGAAGTAACATGGAATGGGGCAGCAGAGTATTCAAACATTTAAAGCCAGTTAGTACACTCACCCACCTGGCTCCCTGAGTTCCCCAGTTTCCACAGTTAGAACTGCTTTCCCCTCACTGAAGGCTACTTAGGGACCCAGGTGAAAGGGTCCTTGAATTCAAACCCCTGGGCTTCCACATCAAGCAAGGTGATGGTTGGTTGTATACCCGCATTCTAATGACTCATGATAAGAGCAATGTTGGCTATCACATGGGCTAATCACCGTTCTAAACACTTTGAGTGTATGTATGTGTGAGAGTTAAGTCTCAAAACTACCTTATGAGGTAGGTATTATTTTTATCCCCATTTTATAGATGAGGAAATTGAGATCACACAGCTAGTTACTGGCAGAGCAGGGATTTAAACCCAGGCATTCTGTCTCTCAAGTCCATGGACTTAATCACTAAGCCAGTGGTTCTTCAACTTGAGCATGAACTAGAATCATAGGAGGGCTGTTTGAATACAGATTGCTGGGTGTTTCTAATTTCAGTTGGTCTGGGCCCAAGAATTTGCATTTCTAACTAGTTTCTAGGTGCTGCTTGTGCTGCTAGTGTAAGAAGCACACTTTTAGAAGCACTAGTCAGTGCTAACTGAACACTTCTCTTGATCCCCATTTTTGAGTTGCTTGCTTTGTCGTTTGCCTGGTACCACAACTCCACAAGAAATGGAAAGCTCTAAGGACCAGAAATAACTGGGCTCCACTCTCTGCTCTCGGATGCCCCTGATACTAATTCCTCTGCTGGCCCTTTGCCTATTGTTATTGGCAAGATGTTCCTATTCTCCATTTACCTTCCAGATGCTGGAAACTTCCCAAATCGCAGCCCCTGCAAGGTAGGTTTATCTGCTCTGCGGATTCTATTCTGTCCTCTCCCACTACTGAACAAGCGGTTGTTATGACAGCTGTCATCCCTGAAGTCTTCTCTGACTTAGGACAATTAAATTAGGTCATACATTCTCAGGTGATGTGGTCTTCAAACCTGTCACTGCTCAGATGACCCTCTTCTAATCATTCTCTAAGCCTTCAATGCCTACTTTCGTATGTAGAGCTCAGAACTAGACACAGAGCTATGTGGGATCTGACCACAGTTCATTGGAACATTACTTCCCTTCTCTCAGTCTTTTATACACTAGTCATACTGCCTGTAATTGCATTTGTTTACTTTCTTGGCACATACTGACTTTGGACCCAAGACTTCCAAACATTTTTCAAATAAACTATTTTCAAACCTACTGGTATCTCTCTTCATTTTATACTTATGTGTTTTTTTGTTTTTTGTTTTGTTTGTTGTTTGTTTTTTACTTTGACACAGGGCTTTAAAGTTATTCTGGTTAACTTTCATCTGGTTTGTTTTTATATTATTTCAGCCAATGGATTTTTGTTTTGTAATGAATCTCTTTATTATTTTTCTTAATATAAAAGGAACACTTGCTCATTACCAAAAATGTCATAAAATATAAACTAAAAGAAGAACATTAAAAATAACCAGGCTTCACATTAAGTTGACTATTTGTAGACTCCAAAACCCAATACTATATTATCCTACCTCTTTTCAAAAATAGTCATTTGTCTATTTCCAATTTTCAGGTGCGTTTTCTCCTTTTGTTTATTTTCCCCAAATCACTGACAGTGATTCTACACTTACTTTGGTTAGTTTTCAGTGTCTTGGGATAGAATCCATCCAGGTCTGAAGGATGAAGTCTTTGACAGAGGCTTCCTGTTCTCCCACTATCTCAGCGCCTATCTTGGACTCCAGTTACCTCCTAACCATGTTTATTCCACACTTCCAGGTTTGAATATCTTTAACTTTCACAAAGAAGATGAAGAAAAATAGAAGTTGAGAAGAAATTCTATTCCCTCCTGTCATCCATTAGCCTTAGAACATCAGCTTCAGTATACCATCCTGGCCATTCTTGCGATGGGATATCCACCAAAGGACCACTTAGATGCCTCAAAATTTTTTCATAAGCTTGGATTTATTTATTTATTTATTTGGCTCCAGTCTACCAGCTGTGATGTGTACTCTTACACCAATCTTTCTTTTTCCCCTTAGTAATAGTAATGCGCTGTTCTCTGAGCATCTGTGTGTGTGGTCTTTCATAATCTGATTTCATTGGTGGCCCATTAGTCACTCAGTTCTTCTTTACATTTCTCTCTCTTTTCCTTCACACCAAGATCATTAAATTTTTTTTCTTTTTTATTGACTTTATTGGGGTGACAATTGTTAATAAAATTATATATGTTTTAGGTGTACAATCCCATAATACATCATCAGTATATTTTATTGTGTGTTCACCATCCCGAGTCAAGTCTCCTTCCATCACCATTTTTCCTCCCTTACCCTGTTTTACCTCTCTTCACCCTTCTTTCCTTCTGAAAATCACCATGGTGTTGCTGTGTCTATGAGGTTTTGTGTGCGTGTGTGTGTGTGTGTGTGTGTGTGTGCGTGCGCGCGTGCTTAATCCTTTTACCCAAGATCACTTTTAAAAATTATATTTTCAGATTTTTTTTTGTAGAACCACTTCCTTCTTTATAGACTCTAGCTATATCAACATACTTATATATTCTGTGAGCTTTTGAAATCTCAGATGGATGCCTCATTGTGCCCCTCTGCTTTTCTCCTGGCTATGACAAGAATGATATGGAGTGTTATATTCAATAAATAGTGTATGGATATTATATTCAATATGGTTATAAGGTTAGTAGCAGAAGGAACAGATTGTGGCTAAGTTAAACAAAAATGGATTTTGTTGGAAGGGTTATTAGGAAGCTCACAGACGAATAAGAAGATTCAGAACCAGGCTCTGAAACAGACAGAACAAGAGTTGGCCCAGGATTCACTCTGCAGGAATTAGTCTGTCTTTGTGTCAGTTTATTTAAAATTAAAAGTCCTAGGAAAGACAGCGCATCTGATTGGTCTAACACCCGTGCCTTGGCTGGGAGAAGGCAGGGAATCCTGATTGACGTGTGGGGAGGTAATCTCTCTGCAGGGAGCTCGGGTGCATTGCCTGTAGTGGGCTGAATGCATGATAGGGTGCTGAAGGACAAATGCCCGCTGGCGGCTGTCTCCCGAGGTTCACTGCATTTCCACTTTACCAAGCAGTTCTACATTTTTTTTCTCAGAATTAAGCATAGGCCAGTATTGCCTTTATTGATCCATTTTCTTCTGAGAAAAGATGTTGTTAGCAATGGGCATTATGAATTTATGAGATGCTCTGTTATTAGGAAGATGAGATTTTCTGTAGGTACCTGAATAGTGGAAGTCCCTGGAATATCAGTAATCTCTGTGTCAATTTTAACAATAACTCTGAGATTCTATTTACAATATGGTCCCAAATCTTTTATAAAGATGTATCAGCAGACATTTAGCTCATATTAAAATATTGGATTACTTTAACAATCATATTTTGGGTTTATTATATAAATATTAGAAGTCATAAATATTGTTTGTGAATCCCATTATTTCCTCCTGAAAATTATTCATTGTTCCCTCAATAACATCAATAACCCGTTCTATGTGGGTACAGACTGTGGACTTCCTGATACTGCTTCATCTTTCTTTCAGACCTGATACCCTTCATAAGACTCGATGTTATCATTGTTCTAGGAATTTTTCTCCCACCCACTAATAGAGTCTATTAGTTTCAGAAATGCCATTCAATTTTATCCTGTTCAATGTTTTTCTTCATAACTTCTGCCAGGAACTTATGCCAGTCATGCAGCTAGAGGCTCATTTCTTATGACCATCTTCCTTTAAAGACAGAATCTTCAGCAAGAAGGAATTTAAAAAATTACTGTGATGCCTAGTTTTGTAATGTCCTATCTAGGATCAAATATACGTAAGCTTCTTCTAATTTTACCATGACTTATTTTATAACTAGAAGTCTGTACTTCTTAATCCCCTTCACCTTTTTCTCGCATCTCCCCAACAGCCTCCCGTCTGGCAGCCATTAGCTTGTTCTCTGTGTCTATGAGGGTTTTTTTTTCTGTTTGTAGCCACTATGGAAAACAGTTTCCTCAAAAACATTAAAAATGAAACTACTATATGACCCAAAAATTCCACTTCTGAGTATCTATCCAAAAAAATCTAAACACTAACTTGAAAATATGTATACAAGAGCCAAAATATGGAAACAAGCGTCCATTTAAAGATGAGTGGATAAAGAAGTTGTGGTACTTATATGTAATGGATCATGAATCATCCATAAAAAGAATGAAATCATGCTATTTGTGACAACGTGGATGGACCTAGAGGGTATTATGCTAAGTGAATAGGTTGAACAAAGAATGACAAATATTATATGATTTCACTTATATGTGGAATCTAAAAGAGCCCTTTTAATTTCAGAAACATGCTAATCTGGAAATTTCTAATTGGCCCATGACTCAGTTTTCTTTAGTCTTGAGTGTTTTCATTTATTTGATAAAATGCACATGTTATTTTTGTACATCTAGTATTTAAGTGGCTTTCAAACTATTTTGACCATGACCAGCAGCAAGAAAAACCTTTACATTTATATCTATCTATCTAGCTGTCTGTCTATTATCTATCTATCTATCTATCTATCTAGTAAAAGTAACACCCCAAGCACTAAGCCTTATTATGCATAATATCCTCAGATAGATTTTATTCTGGTCTATCCTATTTTATAAAAATGCAGGTCTCAACCCACTTGATTTTATGAGCCATTAATGGGTTGCTACCCATTAATGTTGTTGGGCACCCAACAAAAATTGGGTACAGCTGTAGTCTGAAAAACAGTGCTCTCTATGCCGCATCACAGGCCTGGGGTAAAATTCAGGTGTTGGCCTTGTATAATAGAAATCCTAAGAGTCTTTGCTCTCTGCTTGCTAAATTGTTATTTTAAAAGTTAAACGTTATCCTTGCTAATGTACTGGAAACAACATAAATCTGAAACTGCCTCAGAAGTTGGCATTAATGTGTTATAATTTGGTGCTGGTGACTGGAATATCAGTAAGAGCACCTGGCTCTGTCATTCTGCTTCATTGTCTCTCACAGCTGGGGAGGTGCTTTCCCTCCAGATGCTCTCAGATGCAGCTCCACGAAGAGAATGCAAATGCTAGTCAGCCCTGGTCAAGAATCTGTCTCCCTGTAGCCTATTGGGTTACATGGCAGAAAGTGGCTCTGTCACTCAGAAGAGGGATCTGTTGTGTGGGGAAACCAGGGGAGTGGAGTAAATGAGAAGGCAGGGAAAGGGGTGCAGGTGCGGGAGAATTCGCCCGTATCTTTCGCCATCACCCCCAGAGCAGCACAAATGACCCCTTGTTTGTGTTCAGGTCAGCTCAAGAGGATAGGAGAGCGGCAGTCAGTCACTGTGTGCCAGGCCCTGCTCTAGGCACATTCCAATGTGGTTGCTGTAGTAAGTGTAGTAAGAACTAATGTGTATGGAGTGCTTATTTTGCTTTAAGTCTCACAACTCTATGAAGCAAATGCTAGTGATTCCCAGTTCTGAGGATGAGAAAACTCAAGCTTAGAGAATAATTTCTTCCAGGTTATATCACAGGTGTAAGACAGAGAAAGGACCAGAGCCCAGGTCTGCCTGAGCCCAGGGCCTGTTCTTGTCACTACCACCCTGCTCCATCTCTATGTGACAGATAGGAAACTGGCTCAGAAAGGTTAAGTAGTCAGTCCAAGGCCACACAGCTAACAGGTGGCAGAGCTGGGCTTCACATGGAGCCTGTCTGGACAGCATGTTCTTTCACTAGAACTGCTCAGAACTCCTGCATCCTAGGCCCACAGTGACCTGGAGTAATGTAAGGGGAGATGGGGTTCTTCCAGGAATGCAAGCTCCTATGGTTGGGGGAGACACCCCCAGGGCCACTGTTGAGGAACTCTCATGTTGACTCTCCACAAGCTGGCCAGGGGAGAAGGGTGAGGGGGTGGGTCTTATAAATCATGCTGTATCTTTAGACAAATATCAATGTGAGCTTGGGGATATTTCTAAGTTCTTTAAAGCTCTAAACCCTACAGGTGTGAGGACTGAAAAAATGTTCAGTTCAATATAAAGACTTCGACTCTTAAATTTCCTTCTTAAAGCATGTGCTTAATGAGAAGCCAAAAGCGATGTTAACTTCATTGCTTAGATAAGTAGGAACAAGCTATGGAGGGCAGGAACCTTGCTGTGTGGTTCTTATAATAGTTAGCACTCTAGTCCTTCTCCACTGTTTCCTTGTAAAGCTCCGGAAAAAGGATTTCTAGTACCAGGGAAGACATTTAAAATTTTGTTGAAGAAGAAGGTGTCTAGATTGGCAACCTCTACCAATACAGTGTTAAAAAATAGTTTTACTAGTCGCTAATATTATACATACTTATTTTACATGAGCAGAATTCTATCATCATTGCCTCAATAGGAGTGTAATTATTTTGCTTATAATTTGGAAACTTTCTATATTACTTATGTATCGCTATTTATTAGGGTATTTATCTGAATGGCCTTTTCATATGACGGCCTCCCAGGGCCATCCCAGCCAGCGACCGTGTCTGCCGTGCCCATCCTGCCACCTCCACGGCCTCCCGGCCCGGTGCCTGTCACACAGCAGGTGCTCAGTCAACAGTCACTGGGTGAGTAAGTAAAGGTTTTGATCCCCTTTACTTTTTAATTTCAAATGGGAAAATAATGGCTGGAAAATATTTACAGGAAAATTTTTAGCCTTAAGGGTATCACGGTTTTGATGAATAAACACTGTTCTATAGTTTAGAGACGAGGTATAGGTTTTAATCACTAAATGACTCATGTTAGTACTTAACTAGCCACATTGGTTTTGTTTCTCTCTAAACAAATGGCTCATGGAGGTTTGGGGTGTATACATTTGTAAAATTTTTGCAGTTTAAAATCTGCAGGCTTGAACAAGGGGATAGACAGTCCCCAGTGATCTGAGTCCTGATGGGATACAAGCTCTTCTGCATGCACTTCCCCACCGTCCACATGGAGGAGGCACTTCTCCCCGGCTGGGTGCAGAAAAACTAACCCCGATTTTTTTTTTGGTACAAGCTTTATAAGGGCCGACCAAAGGTACTGCCAGCTTGCTATCGGTATTAGTCACTTGGTGACTTGGTGTCAAGGGAAAATAGGACCACCCCCTACAATGGACTGGCAAAACACAATAAAACAACCCTGATAAATACTTCTTTAAAAATATGAAGCCGAGTCCTTGTGCTTTGAAGGTACAAGACAATGTGTATTAAACCCAGATAAGTCACTGAGGCATTCAGTTGCTCTTTGTAAGGAAGAAGTGCCAGTCCATCTTTTATTTTTCCTTTTTTATATTCATGAGAAAAACAACAAGATTATAAAACTAGATAAGGATCTCAGGCTTAACAGCTGAACAGATTGAAGAAATTTAAAAATTATGATCAAGAGATACCACTTAACACCCATTAGAATGGCTATTATCCAAAAAATGGAAAATTATGAGTGTTAGAGAGGACGTTGAGAAATTGGAACTTTTGTTCACTACTGGTGGGAATACAGAATGGTGCTTCTGCTGTGGAAAACGGTTTGGCAGTTCCTCAAAATTTAAACAAAGAGTTAGCATATGACCCAGCAATTTCACTTTCAGGTATGTACCCAAAGAATGAAATTAGGGACTCAAACAGAGATTTCTACACTAATATTTATAGCAGCATTGCTCACAAGAATTAAGAAGTGGGAACAACCCAAATGTTCATTACATGACAGATGAAGGATAAACAACAGGTGGCTATATAGGTAGACATAGATATAGATATAGTTATAGATATAGATAGATATAGATACAGATGATGAAATATTTTCCAGTGTTTAAAAGGAATAAAATTTTGACACATGCTACAACATGGATGAAACTTGAAAACATAAAGCTAAGTAAAATAAGCCAGATAAATAGAACAAATATTCCATTTAGATTAATTTATCTAGAATAGTCAAATTCGCAGAGCCAGAAGGTAGGGTGTAAGTTACCAGGGATGAGGGGGTGGGGAGAGTAGGGAGTTATTGTTTAGTGGGGACAAAGTTTCTGTTTGGAATGATGAAAAATTCCTGGAAATGGACAGTGGTGGTGGTTGTGCAACATTATGAATGTATTTAATGCTACTGAATCGCACACTTCAAAACAGTTCAAACAGTCATTTTATGTTATGTATATTTTACCACAGTAAAAAAGAACGTATTATAAAACGTGAGAATGCATTGATTACATTCACGGTGGCATTCAAACATCACCACCAGCTGTTGCCACCTCCCCCAGACAAGGGGCTCTGCAGCACCGTCCGTCCGGGGAACGGGCCCTGCCGATGCTCCCTGGCCACTCAGCTGGCCGGGCATGGCTCTCCTACCCCAGGAACTGGGGAGGGTGGGAGCTGCCACTTGGAATATCCACTTGGAAATCCACTGCAATCGCTCTTCCATGACACGGGCCTGTGGGGAAAGGAGGGGCTTTCCTCACCAGCTGCTCTACTCAGCGCCTCCTTACTGAGCAGGGCCTGGGGTTGGGGAACTTCCCCCATGCCTGGACACCCCCCTACCCCTGTGGGAGAGGCCTTCAGCATGAAGCTGGGGGGATGGGGGTTGCCACTGGGCTGTCGAGTCCACTGGAGTGATCTTCCAGATCATGGATCTGGTCCGGCGGCCATGCCTTCTACCATCCCTGCTGGGTTTCTGTAGATGTCACTGAAGAAATATTTCTTAAACAGCTGTAAGCCCTTTGGTCAGCGTCCAGAGATTTTGGATGATTGTCTTCGCTTGTTTTAACCAGTTTCATAGCTCTGTCTGAGGGTGAGGTTTCCCTGGGATCCTCACCCCACCATTTGGGAAGCCCTTCTTTCTCCATGGAGATTTAATTGACCGTAATGGAAAGATGCATATTTTGGACAGCAGCATTTTGTACAGGTCTTCTTGAAGAATCTTTCTGGTAAGTTCATGTGTCCATCTTACACCCTTCTTCTAGTCTCCCAAGGCTACATTGGATCTCAAGTATGTCTAAAAACTTGCTGGGGATGGCGTAGTGGTGGCTAAACTCTTGGCTCAGAGTTTATCTGAACAAGGTGAAGCATTTAATTACACAAATCTGAGATCAAAAGTAAAGTGTCCCTGCAGGAAGGTAAGGAGATTAGCAGTGAGGAGGCGCACTGAGCTTTCGCAAAGTCTAGCCCTTTGAAATCCACAAAGATCACCTGTGTCCGCTGATAGCAGCGGCTTAGAGTGATTTCTGAGGGGATTGGCCCCTGGTGGCAGTGCTTGCTTCACAGAGATGCGTCATTATACTCGATGACTGTTTATGAATGTCCCCTGGGATGCGGGCATTGTAATTATCTGTTTCTAAGGCTCTGCATCGCCTTGCTTTGATTTTTTGCTTTTTTCCTCCTGTAATAACTTTGCTATTGCTGCAGAATTTACATTTCTTATATTTTCCATTGGCTTCCCATGAGTGAGAAAAGGCAGCCGACTCAATGCCCTATGTACACAGTCTTGCACAGCCACGGCTCAGGGTTTTAAGCATTTTTCTGACTTGGAGAACCTGCCACTCCAAGTGAAGCCGTTTTCTTTGCTAGACTTGCTGCAGGTTGGAAGGGAAGCTGTCCTTCAACAATGACAAATCACACAGTCTCTGCAAGCCAAGAATGAATAATAGATTTTACCTCATCCATCCCCTCATCCTTCACAGGCTGGAGACCAGTTTCATTAATACTACTTTCTAGAAGAAACAAAATTATTTGCCAGCATCTTAATATGATGAATTGCTAAAATGAAAGAAGTATCCTTGTAATCCTTTTAGTTGTCTCTTAATGTACCTCTCCATTTTCCTTCCAAAGACCACTTCAAGATCTGCCCTGTGAAAAGATTCACAGTGCGCATTTCAAACGTCGGTATAAAGTGATTCTTCAGGGACATGCCAGAAGCTGTAGCAGCCCCCCTCCACTTGCCTGTGCTCTCCAGCCTGCCCGCCCAAGCACCCCGCTCCTCTCCCCCTCCCTGCCCACGTGCATTCTGAATAGCAAGGTTTTCTGGCTGGGCTTCTTGTTTGGGTCAAGTTCAGAGAGAGTTCTTGCATTTCTTTCATCCTCTAATAAAGATGGGGGGTGGTGGTCAGGGGAAACACATCTTACAGATGAAGGGCCAGTTGAGATCTTTGATTCAAAGGCTGTGGCTCCATCACTTTCTCTGACATAGAAATTGTATTCATCCCACACTTCCTACCGCAAATCACTCTGGTACATCAGGACAATGCAGCAGATACACAGGACCTTTCCCATATCACATCACAAACACAGGCCCCCTCTCTGGGGAACCTAACAGAAACTTTTGGGCTTCCACTTCCCCTCCATTTGTTTGAAGGATCAAGAGAACACAGTTCCATTTTCAACAAAAATTAAAAAGGAAAATCATGAAAAGAGCCAACCTCCTTTTTTTCTGTCTCTTAATATATTGTTGCATCCAGGGAAGAGGAAGCAGTGAGCGCCACTGATACTGGGTCCCCAGGGACCCTCTGAGGGTCACTCCCCAGCTATCAAATGAGCACGTCTTCCTCCAGTTGTAGCATGACTTTGTAACGGGGCTGGAAGTTACTTTTGGCTCAACTCTGCTGTGCAAAAAAAAAAAAAAGAAAGAAAGAAAGAAAGAAATGACACAATGATTCAGCGAACCGGCTGTGTTTGCACCTGGGTTTTCACAGAGAGGACAGTTTTTAGCTTTAAAGTTTTGGAGATTTGGAGAAAGGAGATTTGAAACACCATGAGCCATGTTCCTGCCGGCCCCCCGAGGCCTGCCGAGAACTGTGTGTTCCTCAAGGGCGGGGACAAACTTTTTCCATGTGTTTTGTTTTTTATTTCTTCTTAAGGTGCTGTCTGTAGTGCCACGGCCGATTCACTTTAGGACTTAAAATAGGACAACATCTCATCTATTCTCTCTTGTTACAAAATAATGTGTGTACCAGATAAACATCTTCCAGATCACAAGAGTGTCACCCTTTGAGAACCGAACAGTTAAAAATGACAATGTATTTGGAGGACATCTAGTTAATAAATAAATGGTGCAGATTAACTAACAGTTCTTTGACCATGCAAGTTCACTTTCATGAACATGTATTAGTTAACTGGCTGGACTGGAGGTGCTCTTGGCCCTTAGGGATGAGAGGGATTCTGCAGCCTCACCTTATGGTCTCGGAGTCCTGGCCTCTTTCCTCTGGCTCTCTGGTCTCTAATTCTCTGCTCATTTGTTTTCACTTCTGTCATTTCTTCCCAGGATCTGTGTCTGAGAAGCTTCATAGTCCTCTTCAATCTCGACTCTTTACTTCATCACAAATTGTGACCCAGAACAAAACTGAGAAAAAACCAAGATGCACTTACTTCTACATGTATTACATACTTGGTAAATATGCCCTTTGACCACCAAGTGAAGACCATGAGTTTTACGATAGCTATAAAAATCTAAACCATCTTCTGTCATATGAGGAGATGAGCCTTATATTGTCATTTTATTTTGTACTTAGAAAAAAATATGCGTTTATCTTCTATTAAAGTTTGCCTTTGGTAGAAAAGTCAATTGGACCTCCAAAACAGATTTCGAACCACCGCCTTCTAGCTTCTTCTTTGCTACCTCCTTAAGCCAGGCCAATATTATCTCTCATAGACTATTAAAACTGCCTCTTGATGGTCTCCCAGCATCTTCCTGGCTTTCTTCCAACCCACCCTCCCCACTGCAGCCAGAAACAGCTTTAGAAAATGTCAGTCTCCTCACGTCACCCGCGTGCTCAGTGGCTTTCCATGTCAGCCTCACCTTGCGTTGGTCTCCTGCCGTGTTCTGCTGATCGTGAGGAAGGAGTAAGGCTGTCGTTGCACAATGGGTCAGGGCAGAATGCGTGTGAACCCAGTGACTCACTTGGGTTTCCTTTGGCACTTCTTTCCCCACTTGTGACTGTAAATGGACAGGTGCAGTGACTTCATTCTGACAAGGGCATGTGTCTATTTGAGCTGCTATAACAAAACGCCAGCGACCGGGTGGCTCAAACAGCAAACATTCATGTCTCACAGTTCTGGAGTCCACGATCAGCATTCCGGCAGGCTTGGTGTCTGGTGAGGGTCTGCTTCCTGGTTTTCAGATGCCTGCCTTCCTGCTATGTCCTCGTGTGGGTGAGAGAACGAGAGCTCTGGTCTCCCCTTTTTCTTATAAGAACATTAACCCCATTACGAGGGCCTCACCCTTATGACTCTCTCTAAACCGAATGACCTCCCAAAGCCCTCACCTCCAAATACTCTTGTACTAGGGGTTAGGGCCTCAACCCCTCATTTTGGGGGGACACAAACATTGAGTCCATAGCAGCGTGATGACCAGGGCTCGGGCCCCTTGGCCATGAGGATCTGGATCACGCCAACTGGAATGATGAGAGACACCTAGACAGGTAATGGAGAAAGGAGGAAATGAGTGTCCGTTGTCTCTTAGGCCAATTGCCCCAGTGGGGGCTGAAGTTTGCCCCACTCACTCTGGTCCGCTAAGTTTTCCCTCAGGAAGAGGGGCCCAGCGGACTCCCAGAGGAGCGGCGCATGCATACGCATGGAGAAGCGGATGGGAGTGAGGCAAGGGGTGGACCGGGGTAGACACAGAGATGACTCACTCAGTCTCTCTTCAAGGAAGGGCATGCATTGACCTGCGAGGAGGGCGGTCAGCAGACGGCCTCCAGCCCCTGCTGAAGTGTCACCCTTTTCTGAGGTCACGCCCTTCCGGTGGGGGTGCAGAGGTCTGGACATCTCTGTCCAATGGGGCACAGCTCTGATGAGCAGTCCTTGCCCAGAGCTGCCTGCTGAGGCTTGCTTGGGCCTAGGTCACAATCTGGCTTCTCTCTTTGCTCAGTCTTCTTTCCTGTCTGTCCTTTTAACTTGATGCCAATCCCTAATAAGCACCTTGACTCATGTTTGTCTCAGCATCAATTTCCAGAGGCTTCAGCCTGCTACAGGCAAAATGCTTTGAAGGCAAAGGTGGGACTTACAAGCTAGGTAATTTGAAGCACGCTATTTCACTCTCTGGAACCTCCATTTCCACATCAGTAAAACGGAGGTGACGATGTTTGCTTCTCAGAGTTGTGTGAGGCTTAAATGAGATTGAGTGTGTAAATCTCCTGGCACGGTGGTCGGCATATAACAGTGCACAATGTTTAAAAGGGGAGCACCCACAGAAATGGACAGTTCCCCATGCTGACACAGCTTTGTGAGTTCTGTGTTGAGGAGGGAGAGCTGAGTTCTGTTTTCTGGCCACTTTGTTGATGATAATAATGGCTAATTCTTACAGAGCATGAACTGTGAGCCAGGCACGTAAATGTCTCACACGTATTAACTTATTTAACTTCACACAACGACCTGGTGAGGAAGGTACTGTTCTTAGTCCCATTTTATAGATGAGGAAACTGAGGCACAGAGAAGTTCATAGGTTGGTCTCAGGTCCCAAAGGCTGGAAGTGGGAGAACCGGGCTTCAAACCCAGGAACCTGGCACGAGCAGCTGTGCGCTTGCCCGCTAGAAGACACCGCCTCTTGGCTGAACCTGATGCAGAATAAGGCAACCCTGCATCTAACCTCCCTCTTCCTCAGGGCATCCTTCCAGAACTAAGTTTTTAAAATAGGAAAGATGGAGAGGATGAGGAGGATGCCATCTGCCTGCCGCTGGGCCCAGGGTCATTCATGCTTTCTGAAGCCTTGGGGGCGGAGACTCCGACATCTGCGTCCCCGGGGCTCAGGCCCCGGCCAGCGGGAACCTCCCCCGCAACGGCGACAGGTGTGAGGGTGGGGGCGGGACTGATACATGGACGACGGGGGCTTCCTTGCAAGATTTTGCGTATTTACAGATAATTAACTCAGCTTTTCAACATGTCTTTATTTGCTTAAATTAACAAAATATAGGTTACATGTTCTTTTCAGGTAAATTGCTTTTTCACTGAATCAGAAAGCAATATTCACAACTTGGGCTGCTATACACCTGGAGTTTTAATTTTTAAATGGCAAGCCAGAATTCTGTACAAAATCAACATTTGGTGTAATGTTGTCCAAATATGTAGAGGATTTTAAATGTTAACTCCGTTATATTTTGTTCCAGCAAAGCAAAGATCATGATTCAAAACACTCTGTTAATATTTTATTAAATGCCTTCCGGGCTTAATAAATATATATGCACATTGAGGAAGATATTCAAATACAAATACACCAGCTACCCTTGTGGGGTCATGAAAGGTCAGCCTCAGTCTCATGGCCAATGGGGAATCAAATTTTTTTTTTAAAGAAAGAATAAAAGAATTGAAAGGCAATACAAGGGGATTGTCATGGGCCTAAATTGAAAGGATAAAGAAAAACATGCTGCTTGGCTGGTAGGTTGGCTGGTTCAATGTGACAGTGCTCAAAAGCCTGAAAATCATGTGGTAGTGACCTGCTTTCAGGGTGTCACGCTGTGACTGCTGTCATGCTGTCCCGGCCCTAGAGTACTGGTAGCCTTGGATGGGCTCCCTTAGTTCCCTGGGGGTGGCCGCAGAGGCTCTCCTTCCAGTTTTCATTCAGGTGAATGATCTCATTAGGCAGGGCTGGCCAAGCCTTCCCTGAGCTCTACATTTATGCATAGCTGTCCATACAACTTAGTACCCAAACTGGGACGTGTGGGAGAGTTCAGGTGACACTACTGCTAATTACCCTGGGACAACAGGTATAAACCAGGGTTGTCCCAGGAAAACCAGGATACTGGTCACTCAACACCATACAAAACCAACACTTGAACTTTGGTTCTCAGAAGGTCACTGTATACTAACCATGGGGTTAGAGTTAATTAGATATCTCATCCCCAGAGTTAAGAACTATAAACAGGCTTTAGAACAAACCCCTTAACAACTTTTTATTACTTGCCCTGGACCTTTTTCTCCAAATGCAATTTTACCCAGAAGGCTCACATATAAAACAGATGAGATTGGAGCCACTCTGAGTGACAGGGGCATGAGGGCTGAGAGTGCCCCCTTCTCTCCTCGCAGCACTGGAAGGGCCCTGGAGTGACCCCGGCTCCTCGATAGACAACTTGAAAACCACTCTTCTAGAACGTACTCTCTCCGCCTCAACATTAACTTGTTCCTCAAACATTCCCACATGAGCCGTTTTGGTTGGAAGGGACTTGAGCTTGCTATTCTAGATTTCCTGGCTCCTTTTCTAGCTGGCCAGACCCAGAATGAACTGGAAAGCTGCAGGCCATATAGTAGGTCCTCAACATATAACTGCTGAAAGAATGAATGCGTCAAAGGACCCTAAGAGCTGGGGGCCTCACAGACCACGCGGTCAGCTTCCTGGGTGATTTCATCAGGGCATTGATGAGCTATATTAATAGTTCATGGAAAGCAGGTTCTAGGCTGAGAGTTGTGTTTGTAATTGCAGAAACCACAATATTCCCCTCACCCTCCCTTTCGAGTGCGGTGGCAATCGAAAACCCAAGCAGCTTTGGCACTTTGTGGTGGTGAGGCTGAAGGAAGGAGCTTTAAGCACAGTGGCAGGAGAAATGTACCAGGAAATGACAAAGCAGCCGAGTGAGTGATGAGAACTGGGCGAAGCTAATGGGGAAGCACCTTGGCCAAGAGAAAAGGCCAGCGTCCAGCATTCAGAGGTGACCCAGATCTTCCAACGAAATGTACTGGGGACTTTGGGAGCCGAGGAAGCAAAATAATAAACGGTACCTAACACTACAAATCAGAGTTGAAGCTACCAACCTAAAGGCAGTTTTTACATAAACACAGACACAGTACCAGAGGGTTTCTGCTTATGGTCAGTCACATGTATGTGACATCCTGTCAGTACTGCTTAACTCAGTGCCTGTGCCTGAGGGAAGCCTACCTGCTGGGCTCAACCCACCCATTATAATCATCATCACTGGCTGGAATCATGATTCAAGTGTCTGGGAAGGAACAATTAGTCACCATGAGCTGGTTACGTATTTTGAGACATATTAAGTGACCATAAACATCACAGGCATCATCTTGTAATAAAGACAGTGTGTGTTTATAATGTGTGTGTGTGTGTGCATGTGTGTGCACATCCCCTTGTGGGGCTCTTGCAGAACAGGTAACAAGCCTAAGTCAACGTTATGATTTCGAGGTCTCCTGCTCTCCATCTTAATGAGTCTGAAGCCAGACACGGAAATATTATGGAGACCCTGGGAAGGATCCTGGGAGACACTGTCTTAGCCCAGTCAGTGTTTTTCAACCCTGGCTGCACATAAGAACCATGTGGTGATTCAGAAACGTAACCAATGCTGGCCTCCACTCTAGACAAAGTCAATCAGAATCTTAGAGGGTGAGGTCTCAGTATGGGTGTTTCTAAAAAGGCTCCCTGAGCTGATTCTAATGTGCAGGCACTTGGAGAAGCCAGCTCAGATTCTCCGTAACTAGCGAGTAGCTGCTGGTTATTCTAATACTCCAAATAAGTCAGATCTTAGGTTTCAGAGAGAAGTTGTCCCCTGCTCCCCCTGCTCCAGCCCTGAGAAAAAACCAACTCTTATTTTTGGGACACGAAGCCTCCGAGCCAGGTCCCCAGGAAGGAGCTTTGCTCAGGACACTAGGCGCGAGCACTGTTGGGCCATCTGAAAATATGCTCCTGATGCCGCACCTAGTGAAGGTAGCAGAGCAGAGCAAGGCAGGTCCAGGCAGAATTCTAAGTGTGGCTGGGCTTTCCTGAGTCAAAATTATTTATTTTATGTTGAAGTTTTGTCTTATTTCTGCAGTCTGTGTGAGAACACCCTTTTCAATAACTCACCCTCCTGTGTCATTTCTGGTATTTTTTATTTTTTTAATAAAGGCAATTTTTATATATACAATTACTCATATTTTCATCTATCTGAAAAATATTATAACTTTCACACATTCAACTAAATAGTCATTAATAAGGTAACATGTCAAGCACCATATTTTTGCAGCTCTAAAGAAATTTACCATGTATTGTATATTAGTCAAGGAAAAATAGAGCTTCTATACTCTGTCAGCATCAGCTTACAACTAGATATCTATATGTACAGCTTATTATATTGGAGGTGCATAAAATAACACTGAAGAAGACCCTGCCTGTGTGTTATAAAAATCAAGGGCCCGGGAATGACCTGAGAAGCATTCACATCACTGAGGACGGAGGGTCCCTGATCATTTAGTCTGAACCCTTTGTGAAGCTGCGCGCCATGCGCCAGTCTCCAGCAAATGACAGTTCGTGCACAAAGCTATATTTGAACAGCCTACTTCTCATTTCCCAAATGGAATTCTAAAACTGTCCACTTAGATACCTAAAAGCACTGCTTGTTTTTCCATTTTCCTCTCCAGTAATTCTTTTAAACTCTCATCTCTGTGCTTGAAGTACAAGTAATCAGAGAAGGAGGCACCCCGCCGGGAGCTCTGCAGTGCCCTGAGGCGGGGACACTCATCTCTGCGGGTGCCATCTCTCTCCTGGCCACCCTCCGCCCCAAGGCTGCCCTTGCTCTTCTCCGGGCGGTCTTCTTTCTGCACGTCGTCCTCCTCCTTCTCCTCCTCCTCCTCCTCCTCCTTCTCCTCCTCCTCCTCCCTCTCCTCCTCACAGGCTTCCCGGAGTGCCCTGGTGGGCGGCTGGGGCTTGGTGGAGAGATCCTGGGGCACGCAGAGCTGCCTGCTCTGGGGGGCCAGGCCCGGGCTGTCCGGTTCCACCTCGTAGCAGTTGTCCTCATCCTCCTCTTCGTGGCAGGAGCTGCCCCTGGCGCTGTCCCCATCGGACTGGAATGCCCGGCGCTTCTGGGACAGGTCGAAGGGCTCCTCTTGCTCCAGACTCCTCAGGACTCCTGTGGTCTGGGTCAGGGCAATTCTTCCCCTTCCAAAACCTGCGAGAGCAAAGGCAGTGGTCAGGCCCCAGGAAGAGCCTTTGAAAACGGGTGGTTGCGTGATACCCAGGGTCCTTTAGTGCAGCTGGATTTCACATTTTAAAAATAGATTGACTCCCAGAAAGGATGTGGAGATGGGCTTGTCTCAGATGGAGTCTGCACGGGTCTAACCCCCTTAAGGTGAATTTGGCAACATGCGCTAAAAACTTAAAATAAACCTAGCTCTGACTTAGCAATTACACTACTGAGAATTTAAACTGTGAAAATTGTCAGGTGCACAAAATCTGTGTGTAAGGATGTTCATCACCACAATTTTTATAATGAAACTGTGACAGGTTTGTTTAAATAAACACTAGTACATCCATACAATGAACTAAATGTGGAAGATGTAGAGACCTAATGATCATAAAAAAGTATTCTCTATATATTTTAAGCAAAAACATATTTATTACACATATTTATAGTGTAGACCCAATTCATTCATTCTGTCTTCTCTTTTTCAAAGAATGAAAAATATATGTCAAGAATCTCATAAATGAGGTAATTTTGACATTTTTCTTTTTATGTCTGATGTACTTATTTTATTCTTTTCAGTGAGCCTATATTTTACTATAAGAAAAAGTAAAACAATAATAAAGGTATTTTCATCTTAAAAAAAGGAAAGACCGTCTCTTACCCCTCCTCTCTGCCACGGCACGTAGCGCACTGTGTTGGACAGAGTCACTTACTGCCTGTTTATGGAAGGACTGCCTGATTAGGTGACTAAGGAGCTACCTGCCAAATTTAGTAGATCTGGAACATGAACTTCTCACTCCGGAGGACCCTGGGACTGAGAAAATAAATGAGGCGAGAACTTTCCATCCGTGCAGCCAGGACCCAGGGAGGGAGACGCAGGCCCCTGTTCTGGGTACAGGCCGATCAGGCCCACCAAACAGGAAAATCGTCCTTGCTTGAGATACCTGGCCTTGAACAGGTGAGAGGAGGCCCAGCCTGCTAAGATCACACTTCTGCCAACAAGACAGCCTGCAGGCCTGTTTTTCCAAAGGGAAAGGAAAGTTTGCATGACCTTAAACAGCTGTGCAATGAAGTGGATATTATACAGGCTTTAGAGTCAGAAAGGTCTGTGTTCAAATTCTGACTCTGCCACTTTTTGGTGGAGCAACTTTGGGCAAATTACTGTCTTGAAGCCTTAGTTGCCCCATCTGTGAAACATAACAGGGCTCCTCCAGCCTGAAGCCGCTGTGCAGATCCAAGGAGACACGGCACCTGACGCAGAGTCCGGAACAAAAAACTAACAAAGGTATGGACTGGCATCATTACAATGTTCCAGTTTACTTTGTGGGATTCACTTTTACCTGTTGCTTCAGATCTTAGCATTTTATTTGTTATAGTAACATAGTGTGCACCTGCTACCCTGCTATAGCCTTAAAGATTACTCACTTTTTTGACCAACCCTAAGAATAAAGTAAAGGCGCCTGTCAACAAGACCACCTCTCATTTGTTACCCGCTGGCCTCAGCAGGCTTGGGAGCTTCATGGTAGAATGATTACCTTGAGAATGGAGGCCTCGCTCCATGACCCCGTGTTTGACTTTCATGTGGCGTGTCAGGTTCCCCTTCAGGGTGAATTTGCTGGGGCAATAGAGGCACTTGAAGGGTTTGCTGTCAGAGTGCAGGTGCATGTGGCCCATTAGGTTGTGCATTCGGTTGAATTCCTTCCCACACAGCTGCCGGAGACAGTGACAAGGAGAACACAGTTACTCACAGGCAGGGGTCCCTGCCCATGTGAACCCACACCCGGGCCCTCGTGAGGCTCTTTGTTTGGATCTGGGCATCTTAAGCTGCTTCCAAAGAAAATGTCCCCATGGAAGTCAAGGAGGGGCTGGATTGTGCCCAGGCTCAGGGGTGGAGCAGGAAGGGAAGGATTTGTGAGATTTTGGTCCTGTGTCACAGTATTTTTAAACTCCATATAAAAATTACAAAGCTATTCAAACTTCTTTTGAACCTTTTCAAGAAGAGACAAGCTGATCCAAAAAGCAATTCTCAAAGTGTGCTTCACTTGAATAATAAGGACATAACTACTTGTTTAATATGTATGGAACATTTATAATACAGAAGGCACGGTCCTAAGCCTGCTGTGGACTATCTCACTTAATTCTGACATCCATCCTACGAGATGGGTGCTATTGTCACCCCATTTTACAGATGGACAGACTGAGGGATTAGGCTGAAGGGACTGGCCAAGGCACATAACTGGCGGGTACTGGAGCTGTACAGAAGAAACTCGGGTCATCAGCCACCAGAGGATGCGCGCTCAACCACCACATCATGCTGCAGCCCCCCAACAATCCCTTTTGTTAGACTATATCAGACAATACTTTCCTAATTTTTAAATTTGCTAATTGTTGGGATGAATTTCAAAGTCAAAAGGAAGAAGAAGGTATGTCAAGGAACGACTGTGTCTTTTCTTTGGTTAGAAATTTGAAGTATTGGAAATGTTATCTCAGGTATACAAAAAGTAAACAGGTTTTTATTCATTTTTTTCTTTGTCATTTCTCTTGATTTCTATAAAGTGCAAACACATGATGGGCCACAGCAGTGGTTCTCTAACTTCCTTCAGAAGAGAGACTGTTTTTCCAAAGGCCCTTGTTTGCAGATGGGGACAGCGTGAAGCAGAAGCTGCTGCTCCAGGGTGCTTTTCTTGCTCTTCTTGTCCCCACACCTTAGCAGAGCAGGGTTGGAGACTCCAGCCCTGCCTTGGCTGGGCTGGAAGGAATGCAAAGAAGGATTCCTGTGTCTGCACTTGGACCAGAGTGTTAAAGGAGAGAGGAACATTTTTCTTCCCTCCGGAGCCTCAGAAGCCCATGGCCGGAGGGCAGCGACAGGCTGAGGGAGGACACAGAGAGACTTGGGGTGCAGCACCCTCTGAAGCTGACATCAGTTTTCCTTTCTCACGGAGAGGTATTTTCAGGGCCAATGGTGGGGATTGCAGGTTCATTTTGTTTTTTTTATTAGTGAAGGCAACGTTTTCCTCAGCTGGCTGTGGAGGTTTGAGCTGAGCTGGCCTGGGAAGAAGGAGTTGACCTAACAAATGGCGATGTTAAAAGATTAGCCCAAAAGAATGCTGGGTGGTATGAGGAAGCCAGCCTGGGATTACAAATTTGTCACAGATAATCCACATATACAGGGTCTAGCAGAAGTAACGCCTGCTATAGTGTGGTTGGTAAGGTAATAATATGGGTATAATAATTTATAGTTTTAATTTGACATTTCACCTAAAATGTCTTATAGTGTGCTTGAGTGTGATATTGTTATGTTACAGAATTACATGCTTATGATTTTGTAATTAAAAAGGGGTGTTATTTGTGTTGGACTCTGTAGATAATGAGTGGTTCGTGGTGTACTTTCAAATGATTCACCTTTGGGAGTTTTAAACACTTTTTCCCTTTTTACTTCCTCATGAGCAAGCATGAATTCAGCATACTGGTGCCCCATGCTCAGTGTTCAGAGAATCTGCACACCATATTCATTTGGAGATGTGGACCCAAGGAGGGAAAGGCTGAGAAGTTAATCTAATTTCAACGTCCTTGGGAGCCCTACATGTGGGATGGATACTTGTTTTCTTTTATTTTCAACAGAGACAATTTATTAAGATATCATCAACTCTGGCTTAGTTTTACACATGTGTGCAAGTTCTGGCAACTTTTTAGCTTAATTTATGCAGTTCTCCATTCAGGCTAAAGAAAAAAAGCTTTGAATCTAAAGATTCTGCATTAGATATTTCCAGTAGTGGGTCCCTATAGAAAAAAATATATTTCACTTGCTTCCTGCTTATTTGGATCGAGGCTACAGCAGCAGATCTGAAAATAACAAAATCCAGTTCCTTCTCCCCCCCCCCCCCGCCCCCCACCACAACAAGACACGTAGGGAGACAGGAGCTGGAGCCTGGAAGGTTAGGCTACTGCACCAATCCAAGCCTAAATGGATTTCACGGTCCTACAGGCCAACAGAGAGGTATTAGAAGCTGGACTAGTCAAAAAAGGTTTTATAAAGGAGACGGAATTTTAGCCTAACCTTGTGTGTAGAGTGCCCTTTGTTTTGTTTTGACACAAGAATAAAGTATTTCCATTAAACACATTTGGATACCGCATTCCATCCTAAAGTACAGGCAAGGTAACTGTCGCTGTCGTGATCATGATCAGCTGCTACTGCTGCAACTTTGGGGTCAGAGCAGATGCTATAATTCACCGGCCCCGAGGTCCCACCTCCCCTTCCCCCTCACCCCTCTCCCCACCTCACACACACAGGTGTGCACACCTCACAATGGGTACCGCTGGGCAATTTCCAGAATGATCCTCAGCCTTAGATGAGCGATGTTTAGATGATCCTTTATCATAGCCCAGTGTGTGTATTTCTATTCTAATGTTTTTCTGGCTCTAATCATTCACTAGTGAACATCCTGGGACATTTCAGTGGAACATGGGGACATTAGGACATTAAAATGATATTGTCCCCTGAAGTCAAGGCCTATGGAAGATCCACTGTGGGACATGACTGGTAAGCTATATTATCTGTTGTGTGATTGGTAAAGGAGAATGATTTCTGTGCTGTTGGTAAAATTTGAGTTTTATATACCAGAGTTATACTTCATGGTTTATGGGGCTAACTGGGCCAGCCAATAGAGAGCTTTCCCAGGGCTGTGGAGGTTTGTCAACTCTGAAAGATGTTTGAGGCACTCAAAGGTGCTGAGATAATCTTCAAAAAGGCCAGGGCTGCCTTCTTTATCCTTGTGGCTAACCTTAGTATCAAGCAAAGGGGTACACACATAGTAATACTTATTAAATATCTAAGTATTTGGTTGGAGGAATATATAAACAAGTCAAGAAAATATCACTACCTCATGCAAAAACTCCAAAAAGCAGCTGTCACCAGCTGTCTTCCTTTCGCCACTTTAGTGTGTATAACCCTATCCACATTAGTTTGTAAACCAAAATCCTTGTTGCAGAAGAATAAACACAATTAACTGAGGCCCCAAGGGTACTTGGGTACCATTCACATCTCAGTGGTTGGCACCTTTAGCTTTTTCATCTCTGCCTCTAACCTTTCCACAAAGCCCTTCGGTTCTTTTCTAGAACACTTGGCCCCTTCATCTTTCTCAGAAGACTGCCCTCACATGACAATACATAAGTGTATGGAGAGAGTTTGTGTCTCTGAAGTTCAGAAAGAGGCCTCTCAGCCACTGTTAGTGAAAAGGGGCCTGAGAAAGAAGCCCCTTGGGTCAACTGAAGATGGTGCCCTAGGTGGGGTTTAAGATATGAGTTCTAAGCACACTCGCTGTAGTAGAGGAGGGGAGTTAGATTGGAGGGAAAAAGAAAGGTTGAGAGGGAGCGCCAAAACTAGTTCTCCTTCCGAGAAAAGCAGCCATCTACGTCAAGGCTCCCTTTAATTGTGACATGTGAGGCTAAGAGCTTGCTCAAATCAGTACTGCTGAATCACCTCCCACCCAGGTTTGCAAAGGTTAAAATACGGGCAGGTACTGGTACAGGAGGCTGCTGGAGTGGTGAGGACTCAGCTCTCGTCCTGCAGGTGGTCCTCTCAACCAGCCCACCTCTGTTGAACTCTCAGTTCCTCTAATGAGGGAGATATTAGTAATCCTGATTTAAATCTCAGCTCTTCCACTAAGACCCACTCTTATGACTATTTTTAAAAGGTAGGTGGACTTCAACATCTGATAGAAAATAGAACACATGTTTTGAAGTGTCCCTTAAGAATCAATTGCATGAGTCATTAGGCTTTGAGATGGCAGAACAAGAGGTGATGTGGAGACCCCGGATAGAGAACAAGCTCCATTTTCTCTTCAGGAAAATGTCGATGATAATCATACTTTCTCATGAAGGTTGTTATAAAGATCAAATGAGATCATTTATGTAAGGGGTTTGGCAAACAGAACTCAATACAGATGAGCTTTTATTACTATCACTGTCATGTACATAGTCAACACTTTTATATTCCAGAAATAGAAAGATCTTCGAAGATGAGGTTCCTGTCTTTTTAAACTAAATTATTTGGAGGTGCTATTGTAGGAAGTGAGGAACCCTTTGGGTAAATACCTGCCAGGTTACTTGAGGTTTAATAGAAATGGAAGCAGCTGTGCCTGATGGAAAGCGAAGGTTTGTCTTAGACTGCAGGGTTTGGGGGACCCCATTATCTGGCTTCCTCATCCTTAGCCCTTTAAACAGCTGGCAGGTGCCCTGTTTCTCATCTTCGTAGGAGTTCCAAATTTCAGCTTCCTGGTGCCTCTTCTTCCCCCGGTCCAGGGTCCAGAGATGCCTCAGGCAACTTCCCATGAGACCCAGTGACAAAGCTGACATCCAGAGTCATTGAGAAGTCGGGTCGGCTGTGTGCAGAGACAGGGTGACGGCAGCAAGCCGCTGCTGGGCTGGGGCCAGAGGCCCACAAAGCCAAGAAGAGCCACACTGCTTTGTGCCAACCAGCCCGGTCTGAGCCTGGGGACTGAGATGCACCAGGAAGCCTGTGTTTTCCTATTCTAAGAGCAAAGGTCAAAGAGCTAAACTGCCTTCCCTTACATTCTCCTCTCCCTCTCCCTCTCCCTCTCCCTCTCTCTCTCTCTCTCTCATTAAGAAGGGTGTTCCTTTCCTCAAAGGGAGAGAGAGGGAGGGAGGGAGAGAGAGACTGTAAACTGTCCAAAAGGGCCGTGAGAAAACAGGAAGCTTTGAAAAGTACAAGAGAAAGCAAGATGAAATCTATTTGCAGGCGGGCCCCTGGGGACATGTGAGGCATTGTTAAGCAGGCAGTTCATACAGCTATATCCTTCCTTCTGCTGAGGAGGGCTTTGCTGCCAAAAGGCTGCTATCTGGTCACTGCCTTAACCCCCTCAATGCCAGCCTGAGAACCTTGGTTTCAAGTACTGAGCCCCTAACACTCCCCACGTGGTTTCTTCCCTATGTGGCATCCAAGAGCTTGGAGGGGAAAATGGGGCCTGTTTGGTAGAGGTGATGGGGGCTCTTTTCAAGGAGACCTCAGCCTCTTCTATCGGCTCTGCCCTTGGCCTTTAGGCCTCTGCTTCAGACCAGGCTGCAGATGACCTGGTGATTCATAACTTAGGCAGCTCCCAGCTTCACCCATCTCAAAGGAGAATTTGTCCCGGAAATTCTGGATGGCTGCTTTTCCTGGACAGGTTTCCCAAAGACGGCAGCTGGTTCTTTGCTCTTATGGAGTGCAGCAGCTACAAGGATAACATCCAAGTGCACCCCTGCGTGCTTACGCACAAACTGGGAAGCATCTTCTGAAACATGGCTTAAGTGCACCGGCGCAGGTCTCTGGAGAAGCTCCAGCTGGCTCCAAAAAGCAAGGAGCCCAGAAGTCAAGCCAATAACAAAACAGCGCAGAGGGGCAGTAATTTTTTTTAATAAGAAAAAAAAAAAGAAACATAAAATGAAAACCTTTCCTCTCCTTGAATTTTCCATTCTATTGTTAATGCTTAATCCCACAGCGAGAGAACTTTGCGGCTTGCTGTGGACAGCTGTTTCCATTGAGCACGGGCAGCAGCCAGAGAGAACCAGGTCATGTTGCAACAGGGGGAGGGGTTTTATTTTAGGAAGGATTTTTAGTGGTGAGAGTACCAAAAAATTAGAATCTGTTACTTAAAGAATCCTTCTCGCCGTCACTTTTTTTTCAAGGTTTGCGGGAAAGGAGACAGAGCTAACAGAGTATGGCTGGAGCAAGGCCTGCCTTTATTTTTTCCAGTCATGCCAATCATGCGTAGGGAACAAGTTGCCCTGTTACTATGATAAAGCCCTGGTTTAGTTGTCTGGGAGTGTTCTCCACCATCACTATGTAGCCTGCCAGCGCTCCTCTCTGATGGATATTGATTGCATAGCAATTACTGAATGACCCTCTGTTCTTCTCCCAACTCCCAAATTCCCAACAAGCTCCACCCAGGACCAGGTTTCCAAAAATCTAGCACAACATGGATGAGAAGCAAAATCCACAGGACATCATCTCGAGATGGCCCACCCACTGTGGCATCTGGAACAGACATGCTCTCAAATTCCTTTGAAATGAAGAGGGTGATAGTAGGAAGAGGGCACCAAGCAGGGTGGCACTTTGCAGGGAGATGGGAACAAATAGAGGAACAACCTGGAACTTTCCTAGAAACAGAGAGCTCTTGATCAAGATGATTGACACCCATTTGTGCTTCTGAAATGTCTAAGAATGGAGAAGGGCTGCTTAAGTTTCATAGAAAGACCCTTTAACACCCAATGCTTTTTGTACTAATGATACATGCACTCTGCTAGGCAACCTCCTGACCCACAGTGTACTCCACTGAGAGAGCCTACCCCCGAGGAAAAAGTGACTCTGAGCATAATCAGTCCAATTCCTGCAGCAGGACCACCTCCCGTTGGAGAGTAAAAACTGTGTATCTTTAAGAGCTGACAGTTTATGCTACAAGCACCTCTCTAATGGTGTGACCAGACATCCAGAACCTAATGCACATCCAAAGAGAGGTCAAACTGAATTTCTGAACCATAAAATTGACCATAAGACACCCTTTGAACCAGGTATGGTACGCTATCATTGAGGTGGAGTGGTGGGGGCAGTTGTTCATGAAGAAAGTCCTGAAACATCAAGCAAGGCTGGTTCACTGCATTACAGGGCCCAGGTTGTACTATATTGTACAACCTTCTATGCACTGAGAGAACCCTCTAAACCCTCAGATACATCTGGGGACAAGAAATCCTCTAGGCATTTCTGAGGCCTTTGATATAGAGAGATAGGACTGTTTCTGTGTTCCCAAATCACACATAGACTGCAAGCCCTTATCCTATATTGGCCTCACCCCCTGACATAGCCCTCCCTTTCAGAGGCGGTTGCTGTCTGGTTTTACCAGTGCTGCTGAACCTGAATTGATGAGGTGAAGGTGGGAGTTGGTTGGAATGGACAGGAGTGAATTTTTAGGGGACTGCTAATTATGCAATGGTTCCCTTCATATTTTAACAACTTTATGTGCTCTCTACCACCAGTTGATAAGATAAAAACATGTAATATGTGCTCAAAATCTAAGAGGAAACTCAACACAAGGAATGAAGAGTGAAAAAGAGTTCCTGTTTGCACCTCCATTGTAGGAGACAGGGATCCCCTGGCAAATGGAAAGAGCTCCATTAAAAATGAAGGGGTCAAAGGGCTCTGTGAAGTGGGTAGGAAATCAAAGAAGTGTCTAGACTTGCGGGGGTGTCCAACCTGCGGGCCACAGGCTGCGTGCAGCCCAAGATGGCTATGATTGCAGCCCAACACAAAATTTTAAATTTACTTAAAACATTATGAGATTTTTTTTTTGTTTTCATTCAGTGTTTGTGTATTTAAGTGTGGCCCAAGACAACCCTTCTTCTTCCAGTGTGTCTCAGAGACACTAACAGGTTGGACACCCCTGGTAGACAGAGAGAGAGAAGAGTTGATCTGTGGTTGTGCATGTGACCTGGGCAGTCGTGCAGGACCCCAAACTCAGAAGGGTGCTGAGCTGGGCATAATGCCATGCATTTACCACCTTAAATTCTTCTTAACATTTGAACAAGGAGGCCTTGCATTTTCTTTTTGTACCTGGTCCTGCATGCAGCTTCCTTCCCGCTTCAACTCAGATGACTCAAGATGGACATAAATTGACTTTCAAACCACTGGAACTTGGAAGAAAGGAGGGGAAACACAAGTGGGTGGCAGGAAAAGGGCTGGAGGGAGAAATCTCCCTCCCCCACCTCCGGAGAATGCCCACACAGGTCTAGGGAAGCTCTGGTTCCTGACCCCTCTCACCCCATCCAGGAGTGGCCAACACAGGAAAGAAGTCAGCTTCACAGGGGGTTCCTTCAAGTGGGGAGAAATGCCGCAGAGGCATTAAGGCAGGCGCAGTCCCTGGAAGCAGGACACCCTGCTTTAGAAACAAGGATAGATGGAGAATCATTTGGACCCCATCAAACATGCAGTAACAGAGAGAAGGCAAACTTCCATTTCAAACAGTAACGCTCTAATGAAATGTGAACATGGTGATTCCCCTCTTCTTCCCCCTCAGCCTTCTCCTCAAGACCTGCATAACACTTGCTGGTACGTTCCTTTAATGAAACTACCCGATTGTAAGCATGATTCCTTTTCATTTTAGAAGTGAAGGGAAACAATGTGGGGTAGGTGTGGGGGACAGCCTGGGAAGCCCAAGCATTTCTGAGTGACACCACCCAGTGCCTTGGGTTTTACAGATCTCCAGTTCACACATTATCTCAGCTGACAAAATAAAAACCCAACCAAGTCAAGGTGACACAGAGATTTTCACAAAGATGCCCCATGGTTCTTAGGAAAAAATGAGAAATGTTTCAGATGACCATGCTCAGTTATTCCTTGGCCCAAGCAAGCATTCCTGAGGTCGTCTGAGGGCTAGCCTCAGAATCTCTGTTGCCCTCTCTAGAAGACCTACCCTCAAGTTACATTATTCAGCCCAAGTATCAGGACAGCAGGAGGGGGGAAGGGGGATGGGAGTGGGGGTAGTCCTTGAAACTTCTCTGACTCCATTCTATATTCTACTTACTGGCTTGTAAGGGGAATAGGGCTACAATGGATTGCTCCTTTTCAGAACAGGAGCTCTCTACATCACCTTCATCCTTTAACAACCTCATTCTCCAAATGGGCCTTCCACCCTCAGACCTTCCCCTCCTGGCTGCCTCCATCCCCTGGGCACTGGTTGCACAGCTGAGGGATGGTGTGAACGTAGGTGTGGCGGAAAGGGGGAAAGGGCAACAGGGGAGCCTGGGGTTGGCCGGGGACTTACTCTGAGTCTCAGTGGCCTCACTGATGAAAATGAGTAGAAGGTTCCCTGGAGACTTTTCCCCATTGGGCATTTGCACACCCCTCAGAGTCCTCTGTTTCCACACTCTCCCAGGGCCCCCTGCCCACCTTGCATTTGAAAGGCTTCACATCAGAGTGGACGATCATGTGTGCCTTGAGGGTCTGTTTCTGGACAAAACTCTTATAGCAGAGGTGACACTGGTAGGCGCGGATGTTGGTGTGGATCAGCACATGTCTCTTCATGTTGGCCAACAGAGTGAACTCCCGGCCGCAAATCCCACACTTGTGCTCCTTCACACCCTGGAGGGGGGCAAGGGTCAAAAACCTGTGGTTAGCAAGTAACAGGCTTTCATCAGGGTTGTCGTCTTTGTCTTTTCTCTGCCATATAAACCTATGAAGAGCTTGCTGATTGATGTTTAGTTCTGAATGGTGTGGCTTTACCTTGTTACATTACTATTTTCTTGAAAAATGATTACATAATCTCCTTTTTTTCTTCTGAAAACATTAAACTACATAAAGTTACAGGAAAAGAAAGCTATTGCTTTTGTTGCTCCTGCTGTTGCCGGAGACAATTCTACAGTGACGGTTCTCGGAGATTAACAGGATTTGGATAAGAGCACTGTGCAATGCTATGCGAAATGAGTCTATAATCTGGCTTTCATGATAACGAAAAAATTAAACCTCAAAAACTGATAATATCATTTCCCTTATGAAAACCAACATTCTCTTGAATTCTCATAAATGGACTTGAAAATCGCAGAAGAACAACTCATATCCACATGTCAATTACAACTTGATAATCATCTCTTGAGATGGGCCCCTGGGTCCCTCCGGCCACAGCGACCTCTGTGGGATTCGAGTACGGAATCCCCTCCAAGCCGGCTTCTGTCTTATAGAGAAATTTGATGGAGGATAGTTTTCTAAATTAGAAAACAAGACCTAAGGAGATTTTCTAGTTTCCTTGCTGTTTGTGGAAAAGTGTTTGAATAACTTAAACATCGATGTCCTCAGTTGAGAGCCCATGGCACTAACACATGAGTTCAGGTCTTTGCCCCGCCACTTACTGGCTGCAAAACCCCAGATAAGCCTTGTGCCTTTCCTGGTGAAGGACTCCTCATCTCAAGATGAAGAAATGAGCCATAAGAAACTGGGGGCTTCTCCCAGCTGGAATGTTCTCTAGTCTAAATTATTGCAGATGAGTATGGATTTATGCTAATGAAAAGATCTCAATTTCATTGCCCTCTTAAGAAAATGAATTTTAAAAATGTGTTGCATATGCAAACCATGAGTTTAAAATTATGAAATTAATGAAAAGTACTTTCTTGATGAGTTGTAAAATTTATTTCAACATCTTTCTTCTCAATATTGTCTCTATACTTGGCTGTGATCCAGTTGTGCTGGGACCAAGGAGCAGTATCTACTTATCACTGTCTTTAGAGAATTCCAACGTAAAACTCACAGGTGGGCTGACCCAGAACCCATGTGAATGGGAGCCTGGACACAACTATGGGGAACACAGGAAGCTGCTGTGTCTCTAAAAGGATCAGTGAAACCAGAGGGAGAGCTGCGGGGGTTGTTAGGGATGAGGGAAGGGAAGTGGGGGAGGGAAGAGAAGCCTTGTCAGTAGTGTTCAAGAGCTCAGGTGCTGGAGTCAGAGATTCTGGGTGACCTCCACATGCCTCGGCGTCTCATTTGCAATTTTCGAGTAATGATACCCGTAAATAGCTCTTAGCATCTTTGAACAGTATTAAATGCAAAGGAAAGCAGCTGGCACATAAGAAGTGTTCAATAAATACTACCTCTTGCTATTTGCTGACATCTTTTATTAAAATGCATTTTGTTTCCTAATTTAAATGAGACTCATTTCAGATACCAGGCTGTTTCCCATTATGACTTCATGTTCTACTATCTTACAGACTTTTTATGTTTCGAAAGACACTTTTGATTCCTTTTCCACACATGTAGGAGCCCCTGAAATCAGCAAATGATCCCCTTGGTGGCTGAACCTCAGTCTGGCTTCTTTGTTGGTGGGTCCTGCACTTGGCAGGCCCCTCCTCTCTGGACACGATCCATAGGTACCATGTGGAGGGGAGGGGGTGTCTGCTGAGCCCACGAGCCAGCCACACAGCCCATCCCTGCAGCAGAGCAAGAAACACCCTGCGTTTTGTCCTAACGTATCAAATGAAACCCACTATGGCAGAACATTAATGGTATCTTAGCTGGGCAAAGCCCTCCACTGACCTTTAAGAACTAAAGAAAGTTTTAGAAACTCTGGCTTGCTGGAAGTCTCTCTTGTCAAGAAAACCACTTGAGGTCAGTGGTTTGAGGGTGAGGGTCAGTGGGGCAAACCTCCCCTCTCAAAAGCTCAAAGCAGCCCCAAGTCAGCTCCGCCGGGTAAGATTTCAGGGGCATCACTGGAAAGTCCCCTGTTTTAGTTCATCCTGGGCTTTGAGTGATACCAGGGCTTTGATTACAAACTAGGCTGAATGAAGACCCATGAGCCTGCATTCCTCCTTGAAGACCTGAGCCCAGGGAAGATAAAACCCAACCAACCAGAGAAGGTGTTCTCTCATGCCTCCTAGATACAAACCACATGCCCCTTGGAGTCAGCTCGGGAGGGGCTCCACCAGGCGAAGCAGAGGCCCTGCTGGACACAGCCTTTGTGTCCCCAGAGCCACCTGCCGATGAAGCAGATCTCCCAGTTGAGTGAGATAAAAGCCAGAAAGGTAGCCCCTGCTTCAGCAGCAAGAGGCAAAGAGAATTCTCTAGAAAAAGACTCTGATTAATATATCTCAGGCACAGAGCTGGTCTTGGGTAGATACAACCCGATGACACACTCCTGCTAGTGCCCTGGATGAAGTTAACAGAAACAGAAAGGTTTCTAGGAAGCTAAGAAGCAAGAGCACAAAGACCAGCTGTTTCCTTCGTCCTTCCCGCCCTCTTCTCGAAATGGCCCACGTTATTTCTAGGCCCATCTGAGACTCCAGAAGGCCAGATGGGAAAGGGCTTGATTGCTAGTCTCCTCTAGCTCTCCCATTTCAAGGTGAGGAGGGATGGCAAGGCTCAGGGACCGGAGGCCTCTCGCCCAAGGTTACGCAGCTCCTCCTGTCAGAAGCGGGAAGAAGCAGGGCAGACCTCCGGGCCCCAGCCCCCAGGGCTCCGCTCATTCTCCCCAGCGCTGGAGGCCCCCGCCCCCGGCCGAGGCTCCCCGCAGTACCTTGTGGGTGAGAGAGTGCTGTTTCAGGTGGTGAGGCTGCACGAACTCCATGCCACACTCGGAGCAGATGTAGGGCCGGATGTCCTTGTGCTTCATCATGTGGTTCTGCAGCTGGCTCGGGTACTGGAAGGTCTTGTCGCACTCGGAGCAGTTGTACTGGATGGGACCGCGGTGCGTGGTGAGGTGCCTCTTCAGCTGGGCCAGGGTGGGGAAGTCGAGGCCACACTCCACGCAGATGTTTTCCCGCCCGCTGGCGTGCTTGGCCTCGTGGGCCTTGAGCTCGCTGGGGTAGGCGAAGCCCCGGCCGCACACGCGGCAGTTGTGCGGCTTCACCTCGCTGTGCTGCATCATGTGGCGCTTCAGGTGGCTGGTCTGCGTGAAGGCCTTGTGGCACACCTGGCATTTGTGGGGCCTCGTGCCCTGGTGGGTGAGCATGTGGGTGTGCAGGTGGCTGAGCTGCTTGAAGAGCTTCCCGCAGCGGGTGCAGGCGTGCGGCTTGATCCCGCTGTGGCCCAGGATGTGAGTCACCAGGTTGTACTTGGAGGTGTAGGACTTCTCGCAGTTGGGGCACTGCCAGCGCTTCTGCGCCCCGCCCACGTCCACGTAGTAGCTGTCGTCGATCTGGACGTTCACGTCCACCCTCTCCACCTTCTGCTTGGTCTCCTCGCTCTCCTGGAGCTCAGCCTTTCGCGGCAGCAGCGGGTCTGCGGGCTGCTTGGGCATGAAGGCGTGCCGGCTGAAGGGGAAGGGGGAGGCCGAGGGCATAAAGAAGGGGAACATGAGGCCCGGAGGGACCTTGGGGTAGTATGGGTAGGGCGCGGGCAGGAACGGAGCCGGGGTCGGCTGGGGCCACACGGCACTGGGCTTCACGGGCTCCTGCTTGACGGGTTTGCCCCCCAAGTGCTCCAGGGTGCGGTAGAACTGGAAGCCCACGTTGCACAGGTCGATCATCTGCGAGTCGTACTTGGGGCGCGGGGGCTGCGGGAACAGTAGAGGGAAGTTCGGGGGGCCGTGGGTCTTGCTCTCCTCGGACTGGAGGGCGAGAGTGGCTTCTTCAGAGGGGTGGTTATAGGGCATCTTGGTGGGCACGCTCTTCCGCTTCCGAGACCCTCCTCCTTCAAAGACTCCCGAGAATCCGTCAAGGTCTCCTGGAGGGGGTTCATAGCGGAACTGGGAAAAGGGCCCCCGGAGAGCTTCTGGGAAGGGGTGTCTTTGGGGAGCTTTCCCTCGGGAAGCCACTGGCTGCAGGCAGTGGGGAAAGGAGGGGGACCTCTTCACACCCAAACTGAAATGCACATCCTCATCTTTGATCATCTTCATTTCCTTCTGCATCCTTGGCAATTTTCCTTTAAAGAGAAATAAACTCATTGTTTAAAAAGATCCTTTTTTCCATTAAGGGTTTTGGCTAGATGTCAGTGCTAATGTATGAAGAATAACACTTGCTTAACACGGATCTTCATTTATCCTAGGGCTACTCAAAATGCTCACTTTTTTCCCCCTTTGCTAACCTGGTTACAATTGTGGGGAGCACTGGCCCCCTGGAGCGGGACCCTGGGGCTCCCTCCAGGGGAGTAAACCCTCCGCGGAGGAACCATAGCTGGGGGCTGTGGGAGGCGACTAGGTTGGGAAGAAGAACCGGGGGAAGCCATCGAGCTATTGTCCCCACTTAAGCGAGGGTACCGTGGCCCACAGAGGTGAAGCGGCAAATGCTCAAGTCCCGCAGCTACTCAGCGCAGGAGTCAGAGCTGAAACAGGTCCTGCTGCAGCTCTTCAGCCTGAGGTGGAATTACATACACCAATGGTAACTTAAACATGTTTCAGGGTGGTTCCTTCTCTAAGGGACCCAGTCAGTGATTTCCACCGCCTCTCTCTGTCTGGGGGCCTTGCTGCTGGGACCAGGGGTTACTCAAGGCCCCACGGGACAGGGGCCTTGAACAATTAACTCAGACCTTGGATTTTCTGAGTATCCGCCCCAAGCAAGGTGCGCTGCTGGGATGGATCAAGTGGACGAGACCAATGTGATTAAGAAAAGCATATAATGCAACGTGACAAAGTCTTCTTGGCATTTATGCATTTTAATCTAACGCCTGAAGCAGCTTCAGGGGAAAATTCCAGGATTGTGAGTCTGTAAAGTTGCACTTGTGTCTCCCCCTTCACAAGGGTGTCAGAATGAAGTGTGGCTTTTGGTGACGCCCGCAATGCAGACATTTCCTTGCTGAGCCAGGCACTGCCGCTGGGTTGTCTACACCACGTGTGTCTGGAAGAGGCTATGGGGCCATGGCCTAAACCAGGGGACTCCTCCTTTCACACGTCTCCATGCTGTTTTTCTGTCCTCCTCACATGGATACTGGTGGGAAGATCTAACTGGCTGACTCCGCAATTCTAGTGAGAGCCATTTCTACCTAAATCTCTTGAATTTTAAAGGGATTGGTCATTTTTGCTCATTAGAGGATTCCTCAGAGCCAGTCGCCCTGGCCAGGTGTAAGGCCTGGCCTTGGGTCACTGGCGACAGGGCTGGGATGGGTCCTGGGTTGACTCAGGGCCTTGGCCCTCCTTGGACAGGGCTACATGCTGAGCAGCACAGGTTGAGGGGCCCAGGGGTGAGAAGGCAACAACCTCCAGTGGCTTTCTGTTGTCCTTGATAAGGTAAATATGATTTTGACAAGTACCTGGGTATTCCCCAATCACTTGTCTGTGTTTATGAGATGTCTGAGAACTGCAGCACAATTTTTTAAAATGGACCTTTTCCATATTGGATTACCAGTTCCAAACACAGAGGATCCAAATGAGGGGAAAATTATGGGCCCTTATTTTATGAATACTTAGGCATTATTTAAAATTGTTATATAAAAGTGTTAGAGAACTAAAAAATAATATCCACTAATCTTTGTGTTATGTGAGTGGGAAGATAGCCCCATATTGTCTTCTTTCCTCATGTTTCAGGCTTAGGAATGAAGAGGGCGAGCTTGCGTGTCTGGCCATGGGGAGACCCAGCCCTGTGTCTTGCCCCTCTTCTGCGGCTCCTTTCTGACACTATTAGCTAAATGCTAGGTCTTCTGCCACTGCTCCTCAAACCCCAGGCATTTGTAGGAAGGGGTAAGTACAGACGGAGGACGGAATGTCTAGCTTCATGAGACTGGGAGAGTGTGGGAAGGGTGTAAAACTAAGGGGAGAGGTGCCGTCCCTCTCAAAAGGACCAAGATGGCATGGAGACGGCAGAAGCTCTCAGGTGGTTTTTCATGTTTCCTGAACTGTCACTTGGCTTGCAATTCGGCGAGTCATGAGCCCTAGATTCTGTAGAGTTACAGAAGCTCTGGCTTGCTCCAAGGATTTGTTGCGTCTATAGAAATAATTCACTTTCAGACTAGGCTAACGTGTCCTATTAAAATGGACGGAAAATGGCAGCTCCTTTCTCTGGAATTTCATTTTGGCCACAGTTGGTTTTATACCCTCTTTGGAGATAAGATCCTACTTGTAAAACAGCTGCTCAGACTGGAGAGAACTCTTCCAAGCTACTAGTGACATGGCAAACCAAAGCAAGAGCCCATCCAAGTGCAAATGGGCTCTGTCTGCTTTCTGATGTGGTTAAAAGAGTCAGTTGATTTTTACTTTATATCGGAGAGCTTGACTGGAAAATTAAGCTCTCCAATATAAATGTCAGGACATGGGCCAAAACTTATTGATTTTTTTTTGTATTTTATTTTTAAGAAGGTATTTGAAGAAAATGTGTGGCTAATGATGTCTGGTGTCTTTGTTTTATGTTTTATATCTTATACTGGAAAGCTACTTAATTGGAAAGGAATGTTATGGCTAATTTTGAAACTGAAGGTATTTCAGTTTATACACATTATTGTCACCTTTGTTTAGCTTTTTTGTTTTTAGTTGTGGCATAGTCTACTAATTGATTCATCTTAATGTATTAGGAGTGACATTTATAATATATGGTCATTTCAAAAGCATACTTATTTTCAGTGTCTGCATTTTTATTTTATCATCATTGACCTTGTAAAGCAAAGAAACATTGTTTTACTTGACAAGAGGTAAAGTAAACCATTGGGGTGATGAAAGCTTTAAAAGGGGGTGTGTATGTGAAAGTGTAGTAAGCACTTAACAGTGTGGTGCTCTTGAGCAGTAAGAAAGACTGGGCAGGAGAGGATGGCTGAGCAGATGATCAATGGAAAGATGCTGACTGACATCATCTCTGTTTTCCAAGCTGAAACTCTTTTCACCATCAACTGGCATCTGGGCTTCTGCTTGGCAAGTTCAAAACCAAGGCTTTGCCTGCCCAGAGTTAGTCTTGTCACAGCAGTGAATGTGAACCACACTCAAAAAGGCCAGTGGATTAGGCCACGGTGACTTTCTTCATTCAGTGTGGAGATCAGCCTTATAGTTTAAGGATACTCCTCATCCCTTCTCTATGGCTCTATTTCCTATTATGAAGATAATACCTCTGAGCCTTAATAAATAAGAGAAGGCTTTGGTAAGTGGGAACAAAAGGGATTGGGTGGTCCTGTGAGCTATTTCAGTCAGTTTATGGGAAGCTGAAGAACTGCCCCTCATCTAATATCAGATGTCACATTCCCAGGAACAGGAGGACCTGTTTGTCAAACCCAAAGACTCAGACACTGGGACAGTGCTAGGTTAACACTAGCTCTTGCAATTCCTGCTAGACTGTGAGGGCAGGGAGTAGGTTTGTTTTATTCCCTGCTGTGTTTCCAGTCCCGGGCGCAGTGTCTGACACAAAGCTGATGATCAGTAAACTGCTGTGGAATAAGTGAAGGAATGAATGGATCTTGTTTTTAAAGTCTCCATGGAAGTTCATGGACATGGACAACAGTGTGGGAATTGACTGTGGGAGTGGGGGGTGGGATGGGCAGAGAAGGGCAAAGGAGGAAAAATTGGGACAACTCTAACAGAGTAACAGTAAAAAATAGTTAGGGAAAAAAATAAAATATATGATATTATCTTACATTATTTAGACAGCAGGTGACTTTTGGGGATGTCCCTAATCAGATCATGGACACACTCAAATTCTCAGGTAGTTATTGTGGGGAGAATTGGATACACACACTTTGGTGTGTGGCGTTGCTTACCTTTCTCAGTTTCCAAGGGCATCATTCTCTGAATGGACCCTCAGATTCAGGGAAAGCCCCAATTCCTGGCTTCACTAATGCTAGGGAGCTATCCTTAAGGTTCCACAAGGTTCTGCAACCCAGTCATAAAACAGATGCCCAGAAAGTTCAATGGGCAGTAGGAGACAGAAAGACCCCTGGATTCAGAATGTAGAACATAAACCAAGAGTGGTTTATGCATGCTTTCAACCAAAGGAAATGTTTGGGAAGTTAGTAGCAGTTTATCCTTTGTACTAATGTGGGGGTGGGGAGGGAGAGGCCTTAGATAGAATAATCATACATTTTTATTGCTATGTTCAGAGAATGTTTTAAGTTCCTGGCGTTCTTCCATGTGTATTCAGTCACCAAACCCAATAGGCTCTACGTCAGCAACAAATTGTTTGGGGAGGAAAATATTGTGTTGATCTGTGTTAGAGGAATCTGAGATTCAGGATGTCTTCTTTTAAAAAAAAATGTTTAATTGTATTTTTTAACAGGCATTATCTATAAGAGTTACTTTTGAGGAAATGGTGATTGAATGCATTTTAAAAACAAAAACAAAATCTCCTCTTTGAACCATAATGACCAAATAGAAATGCAGGGCCTAGCCAATATGAAACTAAATTTAGGTTGTAGGGGGGGAGAAATGCTTCTAATAATGCCCTTTAATTGGGAATTCACCTATTGTACCAAAATATAAATATTCCCCAGATAAAATTTCTGGTATTTTGTGGTTCTCATTCAAATGGAAGGTCATTCCAGTAAATGTTAGTAGAAGAGTCATTGTGAGTCAGCGTGCCAGGGGTAGACCTATTTATCTCCTTTCTGTTCATCCTGAAATTCATGGGAAAAAAAATTCTCTCACGTTCTTTGTTCCTGCAATATTTCCAGGGTTTCATTGGAAAATGTTACATTTTACTATTACAGACACTGGCTTCCCTTTTAATTTGGGAGAATAGCATGTCACTTATGTGGGCTACTCTCAACAAAAATGGAAGCAAGGAAAAGGCTAGAGTTGAGGAAAAGTTTAAGAATAAGAGGCAATGCTGAGAGCAGCAAAGGTTGGGGAGTTGTGGTAGGATAACAGGGAGGCAAGATGGGAAATATATAGATGGCCTGCCAACCTCTCTGTTCAGACAAAGGGATCTTGTTGTGAGACTCCTCTGATGTGAGGTTTTATTGGACCACCTGGTTCTTTCTGAATTTGTAATAACAGAAGGAGATTTTGAGTCTTAGAAGTAAACGTTCTAATGATTCAACATAATTGTCTTAATATATACGTAGCTGTACTGCTGATTCCTTCAGCTGCAGGTATTTGGCAAAAAAAAAAAAAAAAAAAAAAATTACTCAGTCTTGAATTCCTGTGATTGGCAGGAATAGAGGATCTCTGTATGCATCTGGAAGATAGAGAAATATGTTCTCAGAGAATGGTCTGCCCTATCGTTCTCCGAGTTAGTGGTAGAAACAAGAAGTGACTAGATGCTTGGTAGCCAGACTCCAGGGCCCTTCTGGATGCTCTTGTGGGCAAGATTTAATTTAAAAGTCAAAATTATTCTCATTTTATTATAAAAGCTAATCTGTCAACCCATGGCATGGATTGGTTCCTGTGGGTGGTCAGAAATATTAATGAGACCTGTTTATAGGTGAAATAATCAATTGAACTTGAGTAATTTATTTATTTAAGTTTCCTAAATACCACCAAGACATAATGTAAAGTCAAGTTTAATATTCCATTGTTTAAATTGTCCATAAGGAGCATGCTTATATACCATTTTAATATACATAATTTTAAAGAGTCTGTATTTAACAACAGCAAAAAATTCAGCCACTAACTTGTATAGATTAAATGGATGTGTATTTCACTTAGGAAAGCTCTTAATGCCAAGGTCTAGTTTCTGGAAAGCAGGAGAGAATATAGTTACTGGAGCACTGGAGCAGCTGCTAGTGTGTTGGGGTTATCTCTGTCCTCGTGACCCATTTAAAGGAAGGAAATGAACTGGAGATATGACTTAGCAGTTCTCTTTCCCGACCCTCAGAGCTACTATAATTCTTGTGGATAGATTTCCAACTGGAATATTAGAGTTTTTCTCATACTTTCATTGGGGGAAATGTCTTTAGAATATATGTCAATTTTTTTGTTTTGTTTTGTGATCATAGATCAAGTAAATTTTGAAATACCCACTGCTAGCTTAGCAACTATCCATACACATGCGTATTAGAAAGCCTCATTTTATTCACCTCTGGGAATGACAGCATATTTGGGCTGGCAGGCCTCAGAACTGGTAGATAATGCCAGAGAATAGGACCTTCTGCAGGCAAACGTGGTAAGGATCACCACATAATAGAGGTTAGCCATCTGTACAAGGACTCTATTTTGAAAGTGAAACTCAAGGCAATATTTTTGGGGAAGGAGTAAAGAACTGTTTCATATCTTGATTGTTGTGGCGGTTTACACATCTCTCTATTTTTCACAACTCATAAAACTCAAAAGGATGAATTTTACTGTATGTACATTAAAAATAAGTTTAAAAATATAAAAGAAACTCACAAAAAATAATACTTTGCACATCATTGTAAAAAGAGTGATAGAGAATATTTAGGAAATATCCAATAACAGTCAAGGTGACCAGACTCACAGTTCGTATCTGTGGAATGCATCCAACAATACACATATGGCCTATAAAGAGGGGAACTATGTTATATAAATTGATAATATTGATTTCTGCTCTATCCAAAAGGGAATGGCAGAAAACAGGGTTTTTTTCCTTCTTGTATGTAGTCTATTCAGCAAGGATATTGTGGGGCAGGGATGGCATATTTGTTATCCTTCAAGGTCTTCTAACCTTTGGCCTTGATTGCATGCAGTGAATAATTCCTTGATATGTAAAGTAGTCTACAATCAGAGGACAAGATCATTCTGGTTATTAGAAAATACACTCTTACCCCTTGTAAATCAATAAATTGGCATTGATATTCAGGTCCATAGATCACTCTTGGAATCGTTTTCTCTAAGCCTGGTTAATTGAGTGCTCTTATTAAACGGAACTCATGAATCTCCAAACCCACAGACCAAATTCTGAATCATGGCAACCCCACCAGGCACTGCTACCCCATGACGTCTACCTGAGCAGCCAACTGCTTTCTTTCTTTGATACTTTTTTTTTTTTTTTTGTAAGGAGGAGAAGGGTGGGTGAAAGAGGAGAGAAACATTGACGTGAGAAAGAAACATGAATTGGTTGCCTCTTGTACATTCCCCAAACCCACAACCGAGGCATGTGCCCTGATCGGGAATTGAACTGGTGACCTTTTGCTTTGCAGGCTGATGCCAAATCCACTGAGCCACACCAGTGAGGGCTCTTTGATAGTTTTCATTGGATTTATCAACCAGACTCTCCCAGGATTCTACAGCGCAGTGGGTGGAGAGAACCTCATCTACTGGAGGCATTATGGAGACCTAGAGGTGAAACTTTTCTTTCCACCAGAGCTGGAAGAAAATTCCTCACTTCTCTGAAGCCTGTCACATTTGTTTGATATTCCACGCATTGATAGGGTCCTGTGCTGCTCATCACCTTTCTTTGTGGGTGGGTATCTTATATTTCTAACAGAATCTTGTTAGAAAGTCGGAAACTTGCCTGGTGCCCTATATGTTGTTGGAATCCAATAATTACTTGGGAATTTATTTGACAAATACCTATTTTCTAGCTTGTTCTCTCTCCCTGATCCAAGTAGAATTTTGGTATTATCTGGGGAAAAAAAAAAAGAATAACTGGTTGACTTGGCTGGGCTGTCCCAGTCCACACCAAGCCAACTTCACATCAATAAATGGCTAAGAACATCTCCGGCGAGGAAGGTGGTTTAGTTAAACTAAGGAATATCAATGAGTAGGGTAGAGTTCTTCAGAAAGCATGCTCCCTGCCCCCTTGCTTCATCCTGGCTCAGGACCCTTGGTCAGTGTGTGCCATATTCCTTTGGCCTGAGAGGTAGAATGTCTTGTTACACTGAAATAATATGAATAAATTTGAGAGGGCCCCAGAGGGGCAGTGATCAATTGTCACTAAGCCTCTGAGGGAGCGCATTACCATAGAGTAAGACATGCCCACATTCTAGCGAATCACATCGCTGGAGGGCAGGCCACCATGATTTTTCTCACTCAGCAACTGCATGTTCCCCCAATACCCTCCAGGCAAATGTCCGTTACCTATGTGAAAATATCCACCCTAATGAGCAGATGGATCAGTGATCTCACCATTTTTTTTTTAATGTAGATAGAATTCCTGCTCTATTTCTGCCTTCTGACGAGTGAACACTCTTCATCTTGGATACCATTTCTCCCTTATACTTTATAGTTCAAGATATTAGTTGGCCTGCTTTATGATGATTTTTTTTCCTATTGATTCTGCTGACTAAAATCATTCTTGGAAAATATATATACTTGTAAAAATATATGTACTTAGTTCCTCATGTATATGGACACATAGCCTATCTCAGGGGAAAAAAGATACAAGTATCTGGTAATACTGGCTGTCCCTGGGGAGGAACACTGTATGGCTGGGGGAGGAAGTCTTGGGATCCAGGCAGCCAAGTTCCAAACTCCATAGTCTATAGGAAGGCACCTTTGCCATTCACCGGTTCCCTGGGTGGAGACTTTTAATCGTATACTCTTTCAACTTATACTTTCATATACTGTGACTGACTTAACTATTCAAATACTTGCATTAAAAAAAATAAAAATCCACGTAGGCTTTCAAATAGCAAACATTCAGACAAAATTAGTATTGGATTCTCTTCTTTTTAAGAATGTTCTCAAAGTATTTCTTTGGACTACTTGATTTTCCTGTCCAAGGTCTTTTGATACCCCAGCAGAGTTCACTCAGGTTTGTACACTGGGCACGCAGCGTTATGACCTAGGCTTATATCATCAGGGAGATAAGTATAAGCAACTGAAAGGCCTCTGACTGGGAGAAGCCTCCTCAAGGCATTTACTTGGCAAACCACTCCAGGTGATTCCTCTGTGCCTGCACTGTGCTGGGGACCAGAAAGACAACGTCTAATAAGCCAGACATTGGCTTCAAGGAACTCACTGCCTGGGAGAAGAAAGTGATAAACAGATGTGGAGAAATATGTTCTAGGATCTACAGTAGAAGAATCTTGGATAGGTATGTTGATTTGCTGAATATGAAAGAACAATAAGAACGACATTTCTTTGACTGACAGAAAATATTTTCTTTCAAGATATTCCTTTTTCCCCCTTTTTATCATTAAAACCTAGGTTAGAACAACATAAAACAGATGAAGGAATAGCTGTGAAAGTGAGGCAAGCGAAGGAAACCTCCCGCTTCCCCAACCAGTGCCGCCAACTCCCCTACCAGTGTGTTCTGCAGAACAGAGGGAGACTTCACTGACTTGACAGCTGGGGCCAACCTTTCATAAACTGTATTAGGAAAGCCAAGTGTGTGTAAGTCAAAAATAAATTTCTTTCAACCTTGAAAATTCAGATAAATTTGATGGGAAGATTCACAGTAATTACAGAATCACACGTGGCAAATATGACTAAACAGTGTCTCTGTTCTCCCCATCCCTGAGTTTTTCTTGGCTCCTTCCCCAGCACTGACAGGGAACTCTGGGGTGCTAAGAATGAGACTGTTGCTTTGGGGACAATGTTGGGTCTCCCCGCCAGGGTCCTAAGATAGTTGGGTGGCTTAAAAATTTCCTTTGGCCTAAAATAAAAGTGCAAATCTATTTATGCCACTGCAGAATCAGAAACTGTCAAAGCACAAAGCCTAAACTTTCCTGTGTCTTTCATGCCACGTATAAGGATTGGCACTTTCATTTTTAATTATGAGTTTTCAAATTATAATAATTTTCTAGTCTGAAAATGATTTTCCATTCTTCAACGATAACTAGTAGATAAAACTACAAAAAAATCTGTAGAGTTCTGTCCTTGCCCTCCTCCTTTTCTGCTCTCCTCTAATAGGCAGAAGGCTTATTTTGTTTGTTTGTTTAGAATTAGGCATCCAAAGAAATATAATTTGTTTTCAAATATGGTTCATCTTGCTTTTTAAATACAGGTGTATTCTAGAGGCGGTCCCTATGTGTTATGTTCAGAGAATGGCCCTGGAAACCAATGCTCACATTCCCAAGACATAGCACATTCATACTAGAACCCCCTAACTTTGACTCTAACTCACCCCTTTTCTGGACCTCATGTGCCTATACGTTAAAATGTAATTATGCTCCAGGATTTGTTATTGATTCAACATGTCTCTGGTTCTTGGATTTTTCCCCTATCAATTTCTTTTTTTTTTTCCAGTATGTTCATTCCCATTCACTCCAAATGTTAATGTTATCCATAGGAAAAAAAGGGGAGACCAAAGAAAGGGTCCATTTGCCAATACTGTCCACCTTGACCATTCATTCTTGGATGGTTTTTACAAAATCTCATTCATTGTTTCTTGGAAATGACTATTAGCTCTCCTTCCTTCCATCCCCATATCTAGAACTGCAGTTCAAGCGGCCACCACTTCACCCCTAGATTACTCTCACCAGTTTCCATCCTCTCTTCCAGGTCTTTTTTGCCCTTCCTTCCATATCCTTTGAATACTAATGCCAAATCCATCTTCTGGAAATTCATCACTTTTTCTAAGATAACTCTGTTCAGGAGCCTGCAATAATAGTGTGCAGAGATTGCTACTGTCCATAGTGTAGAGATTGCTAATTGTTGCTTCAATATTCGTTTCCCCTTCTCCCTTAAGAAACAGAACCCTGATTTTGCTTGTGGTGACAATGTCCCAGCAAAGGCACTGGCTGCCTCAGACATCCTTTCAGTTAGGACTTGCCCTTTGCCACAGTGATGGCCAGGGAGATGTAAGCAGAAGACTGCTAGGGATTTCTGAGAAAGCTGTTACGTGCCTAATGCAGAAACCACCTGCTTATGCTTTCCTGCCTTTCTTCTTTCCTGCCTTGAATGTGGATATGAGGCTGGAGGTGGCACTGTCATACTGGAACTGAGAAGCAAGGCGATTAATGACAATGCTTCCCACAAGGTGTGGCAGAGGGGAAGAGGTTAAGTGTCAATATGGAGCTACTGTGTCCACTTGGTACTGGTTTGCTTGTTATTTGAGAAAATGAATCCTTTACTTGGTTAAGAAAGTGTATTCAGAGTTCCGGGGTTTGTAGCTAAATCCTCCTGAAACACAAAGCCAATCAAATGTAAATTCCTCTCCTTGACTTTCGAAGTCCTTTATAAGCAGGTCCAACTCAATTCCCCTGCTCTCTAAAATCTTCTTAACCCCAAGCTTTCACTATTCTCTCCAGGCCTTTTTGCCTTTGCTTAGTTTGGCTGGCTTTTAGTAATATATTTTCCATTGATCCATCCTATTCTTCCTGGAAGCTTCCCCTCCCTAGTCTTATGCCCAATTATCTCTCCTTTCTCTTGAATCCTATTGCATCATTTCATAGAGCCCTGGGTAAAAATAAATAGTGTTTTCCCCCATATTACCCTCTGGTTATTTCATAGTTACATTTTGTTTTCCCAACCAGTGAAAAAGCTCCCTTCACTGTGGGATTCACACTCTTCTGTCTCCCATTGTATTTTGCATGATGCTGATCACCATGAAGGTAGACCAGGAAGAGGTATTGCCTAGTGGAGATACTGTTAGTATGCATTACTATATCTGCTTTTTAAAACAGGTCTGTCTGTGGCTTTAAGAGCACATGTGAATTTAGGCATTCCCATCTGGTAAATTAATATTATCACTGGTTGCCAGTTCAGAATCAGTATGAATTAATTTGCCACAGGGAGAAATTTGCAATAGCAAAAATGATCACTGTGGTTTCTTTATTGCTGTGAGCCTTAGGTTGGATTTACATGTTGCTAGAGCATTTACTGGGACGGTAGATCCACCTCCATCCCATTAAATCTGAGTTTTCAGCATTGACAGGTTATGGGATTAAGACTCTTTGGTGCCCATCTCCATCTCAGAAGGGAGCAAAGGCCAGTTAACAGGCATGGCTTGGGCGAGGGGCCAGAGGTCTGCTGCTGAGGTCCTGCTTGGAGCTGGGGCAGAGCTGCTGCAGTGGCAGATCCAGCCCAAAAGCCTTCCTGAAGGGCAGCATTCTCCATAGAATGTAAAGGAAGAAAGGCCACTGCTGATTAAACCTCTGAGGCTTTAATCACTCTTCTATGAAGTGGAAATAATCACAGGACTTACATTCAGACAGTTTTGCGTTCTTCCTTAGGCAATGAACTGAAAATCAAAAAGGACATCAGTGTAGGGTGGTGATATCCAAATTCAGAAATGGAAGTTAATGTAAATTCTTGATTTTCTCCCTTAATTTTTCTTCAGTGAACTATAACTACATTCATATCCTTGCTTTTTTCCTTGGTCTTAAGCATAAATACACATACATGCACACACACTCACAAGTATTACCATATTCTTTGTCTGTGTGTGTGTTATAGTTAAAAAAAAAAAAAAAGAAGAGTTATAGCCTCTATAGAAAACAGTATGGATGTTCCTCAAGACTCTGAAAATAGAACTGTCATATGATCTAGTGACCCCATCTCTGGGTGTATATCCAAGGGAAATGAAATCATTATCTCAAAGAGATATCTGTACTCTCATGTTCATGGCAGCATTATTTCACAATAACCAAGGTTTGGGAACAACCCAAATGTCTATCAGTGGATAAATGGATAAAGAAAATGTGGAGTGGTTGTGTGTGTGTGTGTGTGTGTGTGTGTGTGTACAATAGAATATTATTCAGTCTTTAAAAAGAAGGAAATCCTGCCATTTGCAACAACATGGATGAAACTTGAGGGCAGTATGCTAAGTGAAATAAGCCAAACAGAGAAAGACAAATGCTGCATGGTATCACGTATATGTGGAAATTAAAAAAAAAAAAAGAGTAAAACTCATAGAAACTCATAGAGTAGAGAAGTGATTACCAGGTACTGAGAAGCGGGGCGGGGAATAAGAAGAGATTATTAAAAAGGTACAAAGTTTCAGTTTAAGATGAATAAGGTCTGAAGATCTAATGTATAACATGGTGACTATAGTTGATGACACTGTACTGTATGGTTGAAATTTGCTGAGGGAGTGGAACTTAAATGTTCTTACCAAAAACAGGGAGTGGGGAACAAGTAGGGTGATGGATGGGTTAACTAGATGGGGGGATATTTCCACATGTATATGTGTATCAAAACAGCACATTGCACACTTTAAATATCTCACAAATTTGTTTGTCAATTGTACCTCAAAAAAGTTAAAAAAAAAAAAAGAGAGAGAGAGAGAGAATTCTCTTCAGAGGTTTAGTTTCTCCTAATACCTTAAATAGCACGAATCTGCCTTGTGGAATAATGACCCTTAATCTAGGAATTGCAATGACTTCCTTATTTGGTGTTTTAATCTCAGCTTTAAAAAATTTAATTAGTTAAACAAACAAAAAGCCAAAGGAAAGCATTAAAAAAGGATTTAAAAAACCATAAAAAAGCAAAAAAATTCTTTTGGATTTTCCATGGGATAGACCTTGGGGCAAACACCCACAGGAGCCACTTAGAAATGTCTGTAGTTTCTTTGGGAGCCCTCTGAGGAATCGCAGAGGTGAGGACCCCACTGAGCAGTCTTGAGGCTGAATGAAAAAGAGCCCGAGTTTATGAGCGACAACACTGAGGCCTGCGGGCCTTGAAGGTGTCCTCGAAGCTTCAGTGGCTCAGGAATGACAGCCGAGTCGCCTCTACAGGTAGATTCTGGTGTGTTTCTTGTCGTCCCAAACAAGGCTTATGGGGGTGAGGAGAGAAAGGTGTGTAAGGTAAGTGCAATACCTTTCCTCAGGGAGCTTGCCATGCCATTGGGGAAATGAGCTAGACAGCACAAAACAACAGATTCTCTGAGTTGGAGAGGACCTAGAAGGTCTAAAAAGGTAAGCTACATTATAAATCTCTTAACCTTCAGAGTCTTAGTTTCCATATTGATGGGGCCCATAATGCCCTCTTTTAGTGGATTAAATGAGATAGCATACCTTGCAGAGGGCCTGCATGTAAGAAGTCCAGTTCAATTGGCTGTTACTGTTATCATTATGACAAGTCAGCAAATTGTGTTTGATAACTGCTGCTGACAATAGGATATCATTTCAGAGTGAGGTAGTCACTGAGGTCAAAGGGAACGAAGATGGCGGCATTCTAGAGTTAAAGCACTGAGGAACGGGCGCATCCTATGAGGTGGTTTCTGGTTACAGTGGTTATCTGGGCTATCTGATCAGGGAGCATCTCCCACGTTCCATCAGCCTCTGGAAACTGAGATTAGGGAACACAGCGACCAAGGAGCAGGAATTCTTGTTCATAATGAGCTTATGAGCAAAGAAGGAAGTATGACCCCACAGCACTGATGGCCTGACCGCTCTATCTAAAGTTATGTAATCTGAAGTTACAGACCTCCCCATCCTCCAGCTCTCTCTTTCCTAGCCCTGAGTGTATTGTCCTGGGAGCCACAGTACAACATATCTTGGCCATTCATTCATTTATTCTCCTTCTTGCCCTGCTAGACCCTGACCTCCATGGGACCAGGGACCTTGCCTATGCTATTCACTGCGGTACTCACCTAGAAGAATGCCCTGAATACAGTAGACCTGTGCACTGGAATCACTTGAGAAGTTTTACACATACCACACTTCCCCCCCACCACAAACATACAAAAAGTGATACCTGGGGGCCTCCCCAAACCTAAATTACATCAGCATCTCTGGGGGTGGGGCCTAGGTATTAGTATATTTTAAGAGCTCTGTAGTGTTTATCATGGCGACTCAAGGCTATTTAGGGAGGTGCTCAGTAAAGCTCTGTTGAACATAAATGACAGAGCCTATTCACTAAGGGGAGCATGAGTGGGCATGAGGTGGGAGAGGCGGGGTTCTGATGGAAGAAGCTCTGTGACTTGCAGTCGTCCCTGTCTTCCCACAACCCACCCAGAGTACTAATAATGGAGTATGGGGGTCAGGAGAAGATCCTCCTCCATCCCAAGGCTGAATTGATGAAGCATGGCCTGTGGAAGTGGCCATTTTGGGGTTCAGGTAATCCATAAAGGGAAGCATCCTGGACAGATCATGTTGTACTCTTGTGGTAGTGGTGGGGGTACCACCAGCACACCATTTGCATGCATATGCCTGGAGACCTCCCCACCTCTTTTTCTCCTCCCAAGCCTCTAACACCTCCCTCCCCTGGCAAGGCCCTGCCTGCAGTGCTTGACAATGAGGAAGAGGATGCAAGAAGGTTTTCTTCCTGCATGACTATGATACTTCTGAAAGGTTGAGCTGTGGGATTTTTTTTCTTCTCACTTCTCTCTTGGAAATCACCTCCATATGCTGATTGGACTATAGTATAAGACTTCTTCTTTACATTGAGAAAGCATTCCCCACTATATTTAGGAGGTAAAGGGGAGCTGCTATTACTTCAGCTTCCTTAATAGCTTTCAATGCCATTTTACGGCATTGAAATTTCTTTTAAAAGTTTTTTTTCCCAAAATAAACAACTAAATGCAAAATATTCCCTTATACTTTGACTGATGGTTCACATCTTTTGGAATATCTAGCTCATATTTTTAGAAAGAAGCAGCTGGTTCTCTTGACATTTAATTCCATCAAAATGCTTCATTCAATTTTCTCTCTCCCAGATAGGGTACACAGACTATTGGAAAATATTCGATGACACTAATCCAAATGTCTACATTAAGTGTGGAGAAAAGCTGGAGTATACTTGTAATATCTGCGAATCTGAGCTAATGGCATTGAAATGGCTGAACTTCAGAAAACATGGTTGTGGCAGGAAAGGATCTAGCTACTGTTGATAAACACAGGGAGGAACCTTTGAAACTGGGGTTAAACAATCAGGTTTTTGCCCCTGGGTCAGGGTGTTTTAATCAAAGGGCCTTGCTATAAATCAATGGCATTAGTAGTAATCGTGATACCTATGTTAACTGAGGACTCACCATATGCAAGGCTTTTAGATGGATAATCTCTTTCAATCTCTACTACTAGTACCCCTATTTTATAGATAAAGAATCTGAGGCATAATGATTATAAATGATTTGTCTAAGGTCATATAGCTTGGAAGTGGCAGCTCCCAGGGTTTGGCAAACTCTTGATAAAGAGCAGAAAGTAAATATTTTTGGTTTTGTGAGGCCTACAGTCTCAACAGCTACCACTCAACCCTGCTGTTGTAGTGAAAGCAGTTATAGTTGCCAGGTAAACAAAGGAGAGTGTCTGTGTTTCAATAAAACTTTACTAATGAAAACAAGCAGTGAGCTGCATTTGGCCTTGAGACTGTAGTTTGCTAACTCTTAGCTGTGACACTTAGTTCTCTCTTGAGACCTGTTGCTGGACTCTTTTATTTAAATAATCTCTTTTCAAGATCTTTTACATTTACATATGAGCTATTGCAAACACTCATTGAGCCTACTTATACAGTAGCCTGCAGAGTCAATAATTGAGTTTTTAAAAATTCCTCAGTGCTAGTAACATGCTAAATGTTATGATGGGAAAGGACTTTGAATGAGCGGGATTATAAACCACAGAAAAAGGAAAGCCTCCGGTGCATCTTAGCTCTCAGGAGTCTGTACGTTGGCATGGTGGAGAAGGAGTTAAGTTTTTGCAGAACCTGCTCAATGCCAGGCCCTGTGAAGGCCTCTCCCATGTCTTGAGTCTTTATATGCCACTCCTTCCATGCAAGTTTCAAGGTGGCACTCAAAAACACACCACAAGCTCAAAAAACTTAAGAAAATGGAGCTTTATATTCAATCCCTATATCAATCCTGCCAGGCAGGTGCCATTATTCCATTTTATCGATGAAAAAGAAAAGCTCAGAAGGGAAGTCACTTGCCTGAGGTCAAAGAGCAAATGAGTGGCTGAGTTGGTATTTCATTCCAGATGTGCCCAATTTATTGGCCTGCACACCTTCTATTAGGCCACACTGCCCTTCATAGTAGACTGCACACGTCATCTTGCTTCATAACTCAATCACTAAATGGGTTTGGAAAGTCAGTTAAATTTGAAATTCTATTTAGTTCTACTCTGTAAAAAGGAGAATAAGAAGGCTTGGCGTACCCTACTTGATTCATATAGTTGCTGTAAAAATCAGCCAAGGTAGATAGAGTATGTGAAAGACCCTTGCAAAGGTGAAACACTTCTGGGCACATACAGTGCTGGCACTGTCAGGGAACTGGTCGGAGTTGTGGTGAGGCAGGCCCTTTCACCTCGTCACCACACTGCTGGCCACGGAAAGGGTTCCCCTGCACCCAGGGGACCCCAGCCACTGAATCATTCAGATTGACCAAGTCTGGGAAGGAGTTGGCCCCCAGAAATCCCCTGAAATCAGACCAAAGCTCAGGAACTTGGAAAAGGTTACAGAATAGTCATCCAATTTCTAGTCACATAAATGACTCTTACAAACACACATGTAAGTGTCATCGCTGTCTCTCCCCACCTCCCTCCCAAAAGACTCTCCTACTTCTATCCTTCTAGTTTCAAATGAACTTTTTCTTCTTGGGATGAGATTAATCCAGCCCTTTCTCCCTGACCTAACTCCTGCCCAGCTGTTTCAACAGTGTAGTGTAATAGGGAACATGGTACCAGTTTCATTCAAAGGCCACAGCTCCACCTCACTGGTTGTGAGGGTTTTTGTGTGTCTTTGCCTTAAACCTCTAACCTTTCAAAACCCTTGTCTAGAAGTTAGAAGGTAGAAAAGTTGAATTGCTTGGTTATGTAAGGAAAAAATTCCCGTATATAAAAATTACATAAATTAGAAAGGAAATGGCAAACTAGAAAAATGTTTGCAACATATCACATAGATATAGTATTGTTCAATATCTAAGAGCTTCTACAAATCATTCACAAAAGTGACTACTTGATGTGGAAAATAGAGCAAAAGCCATCAGAAGGCAAAGCACAAGAACAATTCTAAAGACAAAAAAACTTTCTTGGATAGTTTCAAGTAACACCTGACACCCAATTCTCATGGAATCACCAGTAATGAAAATGTTTTGACAAAAAATGCAGGATTATATCTGGCATAATTAAAATATGTACGTGTGTGTGTGTGTGTGTGTGCGCGCGTGTGCAATCTCTCTATATAAATAAACCTGCACCTGCCTGAGACATTTAGAGAGTGATAATGGAGGTGAGGATTGGACTGAATGTCAGATTTAAAATTTGTGAAAACAGCATATACAAATATAACCAAGATTTTAACTCTGAGAATTTGGACAAAGAGAGAAAAAAATATACACAGTTGACCCTTGAACAGCACAGCTTGAACTGTACTGGTCCACTTATACGCGGATATGTTTTTCTTTCAATAAACATAGTTAATGTGTTTTCTTTTCCTTTAGATTTTCTTCATAGCATTTTCTATTCTCTAGCTTACTTTATTGTGAGAATACAGTATACACATAACATACGCATAACATACAAAATATGTGTTGATCGACTGTTTATGTCATCGATGAAGCTTCCAGCCAACAGTAGGCAATTAGCAGTTAAATTTTGGGGGAGTCAAAAGTTATATGTGGGTTTTCAACTGCACAGGGATGGGATGTTTGCACCCCTAAACCTGGCGTTGTTCAAGGGTCAATTGTATATATATTTAGGAAGAAGATGGAAGCAGTCCCACAAACTCTTGTTTTGCAACACTGTCTGCAATGAAGTATACAAGGCCTGAGGCTCACCTAAGGCAAAAATCACCCTGGGGAAAATCCATTCCTGAAACTAAGTCATTCAAATGCAAGTGACATTCCATGAATGGAGACAAAAAACAAAGTGTGAAGGACATTTTCCCAATCAATGTAAAAGTGTGTAGGAATAGCTGGATCTAAACTAAGTAATTGTGTGACAAATTGAGGAAGTGGTAAGGAAAAGCCAGTGACAACACTGACGGGCCTGCCCTGAGTCTGAATGCTACATTACTGTGTCGTGTGCGTGGTGTTGTGGTTAGCAGAAGGACATGAGGAAAGTCATGAAAGCAGTTGAGAAAAACTGGCTGTTATTGATCGAGAAGGGATTAAAGGACAAAATGAGTTGGCACCAGAATTAGATTGAAGTGACCTACTCTACACAATTTATTTTTAATGACCTTTAGATAATATAAAATCATTACACATGTAAAAGTTAATACTGAAATGTTTAAAGAAGAAAATGAAAATAATCAATAATACCACCCCTCCCACCAAAAGTAACAGTTAATATTTTGGTTTGTTTCTTTCAAGTCTTTTACATGCATACATGTTTTCTTTTATAACCCTATTTACTATCCATCTCTATGCAATACACAAGTAATACTGCAATAGACAACTTTATATATAAATGGTTGAGCCTCTATTTCCTTAGATTAGATTCTCTAGAAATAGAATTACTAAATCGAGGGATATGAATTTTCAGGTCTTAATACATGTTGCTAAATTGATTTCCATAAAGGTCACCTTAATTTATACTTAAACTTCTCATTTCTTTAAACATATTTTTTACCTATGTTTTCCATCTGAAATTAAATAAACTCTTAAAGTTGAGCCAACATTTTTGTAATAGGAATAAAAAACAATTCCAGCCCTTCACTGAGAAAATTATTTTGTGATATTTGTGGTAACTTACACTGAGATCATTCTCAACGTTTTCACAAATGTCTCATACCCATTATTACATTTAGTCCCCACAAAAACCTCATGAGATGAAGAGAATTAATTGTAGAATGTTTGGCGCATGGGAGAGAATTTCAGACATCATCTTGTCAGATTTTATTAATGTTTCAATCTGACAGAGGCACAGGGAGAGTTTTAAAGTTCTAGAGCCTAAGTGTCTGGGATCTCGCTTCATATGTCCCTTTCCCACTGGTTGCTTTGAGTCTGTACTGGTCCCTGTAAGGCTCTGACTCATTCCCAATTGCCTCCTCCCCCTGCACTCTTTCATCAATCTCTTGGCAGTGCACTATTCAATCTCTCCCTGTCATGGAGATTTGAAATAACTGGAAATCTGAACTCAAACTCATAAGCAGAGACAGAGCAATCTTGAAATGAGCACTTTATCTGTGACATGTATGATGACCCAGAAAAGAAACCACAGGAGCATATGGATGACAATGAGCCAATGAAGTTGAAAGAGTCAAGTCTGAACTTGTAGTGGACTTAATAAACTGAAGTAAAGAAAAATTGGGAAGAACAAATCTAGGACTCCAACTCAACATATCTTACCAGACTATTCTGACCATGAGGATGGCTTCATGCTGTAATATGTGAGACACAGGGGGCATCATTTTCCCTGGATAATGCTCACCTGCTCATGTGACTTAGGTAGCATAGTTGAGTTCTATCAACAGACAGGAGGAATCCTCAAGGAAAACTGTCAAGACTCTTTCCACCCCAAAGATTTGGATATTCTTGGAAGATTATCATCTGGTTAGTGCACTATGGAATTACAATAAATTGTTTGGAAATTAAAATGCACTGGGCTGATGTTTGATGGTCAATCAACAGTCCACCATGGCCTCTGGTCAACTGTGGCCTCATTTTCCCCCAGGGGTCAAATCTATTTTATTTAGAAACATCTCAGTAACATTTCCATTTATTTTTTGTGTGTATAATTTTAAATTCAGAGAAATCATGTCTTAAAATGCCTGACATTAAAGAAAATCTGGCACTGTATTGCTGCTACTGAGGCCAAGCACCACGTGTAGAAAGTGGCATGGTTTAGCATGTTGAGAGGGCCAAATTTTCCTTAAAATTAACATTTGTGCCATATGTTGGTACCCTAAACTCATTACTCCTTTGGCTGATGAAAATTCAAAAGGAAAACATTCTCAGACTGAGTCCTGTTTTCTCTCTTTGTAGACACTGTTTTACCTGGACATTAACAATGATCTTCCTTTGGGAGTGAAAATGACTGCCTACTCTCTAAGTCTTGGTGAGAGATCAAACATTCAAATTTAAAGGGTTCTATTTAAAGTGTACTTATCTTTTAAATACAGAAGGATCTATATTTCCACTGCTTTGTTCAAGGCTGTGTGTCTGCTTTGATAGTTTAGAGCTGCGCTGCCCAATTTAGTACTCACTAGCCACATGTGACTTTGAGCATAGGAGATTTGGCTGATCTGAAATGAGGCATGCTGTGCATGTAAAAAGCACAGTAGATTTAAAAAATTTATTTAAAATGTAAAATACCTCATTGATGATTATTAGATTGATTACATGTGTAAATAATCTTTATTTATTGGGTTAAATAAAATAGATTATTAAAATTAATTTCACCTGTTTCTTTTTACTTCCTTAATATAACTACTGAGAAATATAAAATTACATTTGTGGCTTGCATTATATTATGTTTCTATTGAACAATGTTGGTTTAGAGATAAAAGCATTATACTGTTTTTGATGAAGGAATCCATCAATTTATACAGCCAGGCCATGAAGCTGGACAGGACTAGGGAAGGTCCTCTATCCCACCGGCTCTTTCCAGTAAGGTTGGACACTAACTAGATCACCCTACAGTAAATCTTATCTTTAAGGTTTGTAGAAAAATAAATTTTCTAACTTCTTCTGTGCCTTGATCAAATACAAGCAGTAGAGAGTCTTGGATCTGCTTGTTCAAAGATTTTAAACCAAGCACTAGAAATTATTCTTGAACTCATTGACCCTCATGGCCAATTCAAAACCAACTTATAGTTACTAAATACCTCTCAGATCTCTACATTCATCCTTACCAACTGTATGGTCCAAGCAATCGGGATCTCAGCTGAGATGCAGCATTTGTCTAAGTGGTCTTCCACATCACTCTTACTGTACTCTTGTAACCTTTTCTTCCCAAAGCAGCCATAGTAAGCTTCTCAACAATTGTGTGTGGCTGTGCTGTTTCCCTTCTTGAAGGCCTCCAATATTTTCCCAGTGATTTCAGGATGAAGTTCAAAATTTGAACATGGCCCACAAGCCCGACATGGTCTGCCCCTCATCCATTTCTCCAGATGCACCTTGCCAACTTTTTCATCCATACTATGCTCCCCCTCCCTCCAGAACCTCCAGACATACTGTTCCCATTTTCTAGAATACTGTTCATCTCCTTCTGCTTTCTCTGCTTGGTAGACACCTATTTATTCAGATACCTGCTCAAGTGCCCCTTCCTCAGCACCTCCTGACCAGGGAAGATATACCAATTTTGACACTCAGTGCATATCAGAGCGATCATTTTACATTTATTTGTATGATTATTTTTTTAAATACCTGGCTCCCTTTATAGATGCTTTGCTCAGGAACAGCAGCAAGTCTGTTAGTTCACATTCACTATTGTCTCCCAGCATAGTGCCTGGCACATAACAGGGCCTCAATTAATAGGAAGGACAAAGGAAGAAAGGTGAGGTAGTTTATACCAACAAGAATCTTGCCTCTTCATCCTTTACCACTCTTGAGAGAAGAAGAAACACCCTTCATCATTCCTTCACAGCTCACTAACATACCCTCGACAGAGTACCTGAGTAACCCAGTATATGGGTTAGAAAATTCTGCGGGTTCTGCTTTCATTGTCTATCCAGCATCCAACCATTTCTTACCACCTCCATTGCCTCTATCTTGGTCCAACCCACAAAATCTTTCTCCCAGGAACTTTGGTTTTTCTCTGAAATCGATGGAAAACCACTTCCTAATAGCCTCCTAATTCTTCTCTTACTTCCACCCTGGACTCCTTTTAGCCTATTCAACGTAATAGTCAAACTGATTTTATTTAAATGTGAGTGACATTTTGTCACTCCCTTGCCTAAAACACTCCAGTGGTTTTCTGTTTTAGAGTAGAAGCCAAAGTCTACCCAATAGTCTACAAGGCTCTCCATTAGAGAACTACCCCTCTGACCTCACACCCAACCACACCCTCCCTTGTTTACTGCACTCTAACCCCTCTGGCCTCTAGTGGATTCTGCTCACACTAGGCATTGTCTCCCTCAGGGCTTCACACCTGGTGTTCTTTCTGCTTGGACAGCTCTTCCCCAAAGTACCTACATGGCTTTCTCTTTTCTTCCTTCAGGTTTTCACTCAATATCACCTTTTCTATGAGGCCACCCTAACCCTGCTCTTCCTCACCAGCACTCCCTATCCTCTCTCCATCCCTACTTTGTCTTTTGTTCCCTGATACATCCCAGGGCATAAAACAATGTCTGCCAGGACTTGGTTGTTTGATATATGCTTATTAAAGAAAAGACTAAGGCTCAGTTCATGCACCCCCAAAATGGGTGTGCTTGAACCTAGCCATCAAGCATGAACATGCAGACTTGACCTGTATTGTCAAGGGGTAGATTGGGCTCCACCTGGAAGCTAGTTCAGGAGACCCCTAGTCTCTCTAAGCCCTGACCAACTGCTCAGTCTCCCAGCTCATTTCTGTAACTGTCTGTGAGGCCCAAGGTAGCAGTTTGGTTCCAGAGAGCATCTAAATGGCTCTTCCCAGCATCCTCCCTCTATTCCCTCTTGCACCCCCACCACACACAAATATACCACACAGCCCTCTCCCTTTCCAAGGACACAACTCAGGCTATTTCTAAAACTGAGTTTCTGATCCAAAACAGTAGCCAACACATAGTGCTTCTGAATGGGCACAGGAAAAGACAGAAGACCTCTGAGCAATTTCCTGGCCCTATATTTTTCCATTCCCGTAAAGGAGGTCTTCTTTAGCTCAGGAATCTCTCTGAACCAAGCCAATGCCATAATGGTGCATGCCATTTTTTTACTGCCTAGGCTTGTTTCTTTGTTCTCTTAGTTTCTATTTTAAGTGATCAACACCTGGGTCTTTTCTGTCAAAAAAAAAAAAAAAATTGACAACCAGCTCTACCAGGTGTCGACTGCTAGTTAAGGCACATATAATGCTAATGGTGAGTTCCCTTCCTAAACAGGTATTTTATTTAATAATACATAATACTTAAATTGCACTCTCTGCCTTCAAAGAGTTTTGCAAATTTTACACTCCTTTAAGCTGAGCAGCACTTGAGTTCATGCCTTTTGGCTGGGAAACCAGGAAGGTTAAATAATTTGCCTAAGGCTACAGCTAGCTCTGCTTGGGACAAAGTACTTTGTCTCTTTTAATGGATAGGAAAACATAACCAATAACAACTGCCTTCATCAGTAAATTAGTTCCTAGTTCTTTCTTTGTGCTTTTAAAGCCATATTGTGACTTGCTCCCTTGGCTGTACTGGCTCCACACTGTCTCTGGATACAATTTCCCGTTCCTCTTCTCCCTTCTCCCCTACCCCTCCTCCTCCTCCTTTTCCTCTTCCTTGCCTTCATCCTCTCCCAGTTTCTTGCGTACTCTACTTTCCAAGGGGAACTCACCATACCCCCAACCTGACAGGGACCCTTATTCCTGCCCCTCTGGGACCCATTCTCAGGTGCTGAGCATATTGTTAATGGATGGGAAAGGCTTGAGATCAAGTTTCTAAGGGAGCTGAAAACCTTAGAATAAGTTGGCGTGTCTTCCTGGCCTATCAATTTTAAGTACTGGTGAGTTACAGAAAACATTTTAAATGCAAACAAATATAGATATGTTCTGAAGCAGAATGCCAAAACAAAAAACAAAATCAAACAAACAAAACATACTCAGGACAGGTTAAAGTCTGAAATTCCACCTCTGGCAGGCCACTTAGGATTTCTTTTCTAGATTTTTCTGTCCCTCTAAGGATTCTTAGTTGTAAAACATCTGAGAAGGACTGAAAAAATCGTCTTTCCTTGGGGCTCTGGGGAGATGAAATATTGGAATTTTCTAAGGGCTGGTGGAATCAATCTTGTTACTTTATTATTTCTTTGAGCAAGAATTTCCTGGAGACTCTTAGTAATGGAGGGAACCTGGACCATCCTCCTCCCTGTCTTGGAATATCCACCATGCAGCAGCCTTACCAAACCAAGGGCAAAGCAGACCTTTTATTATTATTCAGCAAATACAAGCAATAAGCAAGAAACCTATCACACTTGAGGCTATGATTAAGAAGAAAAACCTGGCATGTGTTCAAAAATGAAACTTCTATTACATAATGACTTCATGCCAAATGTGTTGAAGACCTTTAAAGAGAATAGAAATGGGTAAAATAAAGAAAAGGCTGAGCCGCGGTAACTTTGATTTGGCTTTACCTGTCCTCACCCAGGTGCACCTGACCTCATCCTGTGCATCTCCTTAAGCCCCGAGGACACTTGAGCCCAGCATAGCATTTGGAGAGAAGGTACACCACCATGTGTGTACCATGCTTATAGAATGTACTCAGCATAGGAGAGCAAAGAGCTCAGGAGACAAAGTCAGAAAACTAGGCTTTGAGTCCCAGCTCCACCACCTACTGACTTCCCTAAGCACCCATTTTCTCAGGCCTAATAACACTTTATTTTTCAAATATTTCTATCTGTTGTGGGCACATGGTTGGATTGCATTTCCCTATTCCATTTATATGTAGACATGGCCATGAGACTTTCTTTGGCCAATAAAATGTGAGCACAAGTGACATGTGTCACTTCCTTGTGGAATCTTTGAGAAGCGATCCATGATTCTACATCATTTTCTTTCCCTTTGCCATAGCAACCTCAAGCATTTCCAACAATCGCTGTTCTGTGAGCCTGGAGCCTGAAGTTAAGATGGCCAAGTCAAAGCTACAGTTGATACCTGTAATAGCTATGTAAGGAAAGTGAGAAATAAATCCTTGTTTTTTCTTTCTTTTCTTGGAGGCTGTTTGTTATTAAAGCACAACCCAGTCTATCCTGACAAATACACTACTTCATGGATCTAGAAGAAGATTAAAATGGGTTTCCTAATAGATTATATGCATTGCACGCAGTAGGTGCTAAGTAATGTTAGTTCTTTCCTCTCTCACGAAATTTCTCTGCTTTGTGATCCTTCCCAGCCCTTCCTTATCAGCCCTGAGCTATGCTACTCTTCAGAGAGTTTTTCAATGACAGGAAAACAAAAATGAACTTTATTTTAAGAACTCTCAAAGTATTCCCTAATATTTTTTTTAAAAAATGAGAGAGTCCCCCGTGCCTCCCTCCCCACACCTCACGCAGCGAAGCTGAGTTGGGAATTCCTGTAACGAGGAGAGAATCTGATTCTCTGAAATATACAAAAGAGAAAGGAGCTAAGGGTCTTATGAGAGAAATCAGCCAGAAAGCAAAACCAGTGAACCCTGAAAATTTCCAACCACAGAGAGCACTCCGCCCCACAGCACTGTGCTGCTGTAATAACGCTGGGATCAGGGCCCAGGGATCTTGTGGGAATCCAGTTCTGACTCTCCAGTTCTGACTCTCCTGTAGCAGGTCATCTGTCCTGGACAGAGGCTCGGTTCTGTTCCACTTAGTACCAGCTCTCGTTTCAGCAAGAATGACGAAGATGGTCAGACCTCAAGCTTTAAGCTTTTTCCTCACTGGCCCCTTAAGAAGCCTGTCCCTTCCTCCCCGTGATCCAGACTGTAGCTTTGTGGGTCTGAGAAAGGGAGCCAACTAGGCCATTGTGGCTGCTTTAAGTAAATGCTTGAGTTAATCACTTAACAACTTGTTCAATTGGGCCACCCGCCTAATACCTTTTTAGGGTGGTTAAGTTTACTTCGAAGGAGAAAAGTTCCTACCTAAAATTAGTCTGGACGACCATGTCTTTGAGCTTGACTCTAAAAGTAAATCCCAATTAATCAATTTAGAAGGCATTTATTACACCTGTGAGTCCCCAAATTGTTGAAAATTTTGAGAAGAGGGGAAGGAGAAAGGAATGGAATATAGATGAGACAGAACTATATAACCTTTGAAGTTGCTTTAACTGTGACATGTTACTTAATCTCTGAGCCTCGATTTCCATATAGAAATGGCAATAAAAAGTAATTACCTGTCTCACAGGGTTATTATGAGGTTTCATAAAATAAAAATTAGAAAGCCTCTGATGTAAAAAAAAAAAAAAAAAAGGATAAATATATAGTACTTTTACCAGTATTTGGGCTTCCTCACAGCCCTGGTAAGAAGATATTCTCATGATTGTAAGAAGGAGAGAGGGAGATCTAAGGCAAGATTAGAGATGGGGAGATGGAAAAGTAATAAGGCAAATCAATAATTCTCATTTCTTTTGCAGCAGCACGGATAGTCCTGGAGATTATTATACTAAGTGAAATAAGCCAGTCAGCGAAAGACAAATACCATATGACCTCACTTGTATGTGGAATCTAATGAACAAAACAGAAACAGAAGCATGGACACATGAAACAGACTGCCAGCTGTCAGAGGGGAAGGGGGGCAGTTTGAAAGAAAGTGAAGGGATTCGCCAAAGAACATACATGTATAACACAGAGACAGAGACAACAGTCTCTGGGCTGGACGGAGGTGGGCAAAGTGAGGGAAAAGGGGGACATTTGTAATAGTGTCAACAGTAAAAATAAGGTTAAAAATAGTTAAGATGATTATTTAAAAAATAATTCTCATTCCAAGTTCCTTATTTTACTCCAGGCCCCTTCATGTGGACCTTCTGAGGAAGAATCCCAGCAGCTTTTGTGACCCGAAAAATGGGCCTCAGAGAGCCCAGCTCTCTGGTGCCCTGGTCAAAGCATCGGGATGGGGGCAAGGGGCCTTTCTGGGCCACACCTATGGGGAGGGACAAACTAGAGAGAATGCGGAGGAGAGGAGACATGAACCCAGGTCTTACTGAGGTGGCAGAAGGAATGTGGCATGTTCTGAAGAAGGTGTGTTGGAGGCCTGGGGCCTTGATAGCTTGTGTTTGAATACTTCAAAGAGCTGACATTTAGATGGACTGGATTTGTTTTCGTGATCCCAGTGGGGAGAAGCAGGGCCAGTGGATGGAGGTGACAAGGGAAGCTTTCATCTCCATACAGTATAACCATTAATTTACTGGAAACTTCTGGAAGGCTTGAACTGGATCTTATTCTCTTTGGTTTCTATAGCACCAGCACGGGACAGACAAGGAGCAGTAACTGCTGGAATTTTCACTGGCTGGTCTTGGGGTAAAAAAAGCCAATTCTAAGAAGCTGATTAACTTTTCATTGACCCATCTGCCTGAGACCTTGTTAAAACAACTGTGTCAGCCAGCACTGAACCTCAGGGCAGCCTGTCCTGTAAAGCCTAGAAACTGGTATTCTTCTTCTGCCTTCAATACCACACTTTGAAAACACTGAAGAAAAAATGTTTCTACAGGGCTCAAAGGTTGTTTATGTAATAAAGCTAAAAAATTATCTGCGGGATGATCTGGAAGTGAAATTGTAAGCTAGATAAACATTGAACCTGCTATAAAAGGTCATTCTAACTTCCTTTGACCCTCCTATAACTGTGGTCCTCAGCATTTTGGTTTGTAGCAAGAACACATTGCTTCTCTCTGCCTGTCTAATGGTCTACTGGCCTTATTTCCTCTTATAGCTTTTAATGAGGAATAAAGCCTGTACTTGACCTCAGTTCTAAGCCCAAGCTCTTTCTGCCTGATCCCGTAAGCACATGTCTTCATGAATCTAACACATATAGTTGATAGACTGGGAAAGTCTGCTGGACCAGAAGATGCACAAACATTATCATCTCTCTCGCTTGAGCTCACTGCAGCGAATATTCCCAAACGGAGCATTTGGGTAAAAGCAGCTGCCCTAACTGCTTGCCCATGACCAAGGAAATGTCGCTGAGGAATTACATATCTAGAACTGCCCTTTGCGTGCAGATCGCATTTTCATTCATTCACTAATTGACTCTAAGAGTGTGGATCTTGTCCCAGCTCTGTGTCAACAACAGCAGCAAGCGGTGCAGCAAGCGGTGCCTAACACAGCATTCGCTGACGGCTTCCTACGTATTGGCTCACAGGACGGTCACAGTAACCCTGTGAGGTAGGCGCGACTCTTTTTCCTCATTTTGCCAGTGAGGAAACTAGGACACAAATGGGTTAAATAAATTGCGCCTGGTCACACAGATAATAAAAGAAGGAACCAGGAGGGTTTTTTGTTGTTGGGTTGTTTTTTTTGTAGATAGTTATTAGAAGGAAGAAATTAAACAGTAATGATGTATACTTCCAGATACCTTCTAGATTTTTCTCAAATACACAGACTTATTCTAGGAAGCAGTTTAAGAATGGAAAAGTTCACTGCCACCAGAAGGCCAAGATTATCCAAAGCACCTGGCTGCATGTGCCCGCGAGCGCCGGCTCTGGCCCCTGTAGTGGTCCCCGGGCTCCTCAACGTGAGGACTCCCTTTGAAAATTTTAAAAATAAACTTACTTTGTGAATCTCCAGTAAGTTATACAAAATACAAAATAACCAATAGCTATTTTGAATTCAGTAACACATTTAAATTAATTACTACACTATAACCAGATTGGAAAAGCAGAGATTCACCTGCTTTCAAAACACTGTTTTGGTCAGTATGCAGAGCAGGCACTTGACATCTAAATACAGACTCCTTGACTCTTTGCAATAACTCCACAGACCCCAAGAGACCCCCAGAGCTGTATGGCTTCAGTCGTATTCTCTTTCTTCTCTGAGCCTCAGTCTTCTCATCTCTAAAGTGGAGGTAAAAGAGGTTGTTCAGAGGACTTCAGAGAGAATTAATGTGAGACCAGAAAGGACTTGGACAGCTCTTATCCTGGAGAGTACAAAAATGGTGAAAAACACAGTCCTTGACAAAAACTGTTCCAATGTAGTTAGAGAGAACAGATACGCATGAAAGGATTAGTAAGCAGGGTGACCCACTAAATGAAACAATGCCTCGGGGATCTCGCTCTAGAACGTGAACTGATAATCTGTAAAGCAGGGAGTGCATGCAAAGGGGCTCACTGCCACCTTACACACAGGGAATTCAGTTTACTTATCACTAGAAGCAAATATAGATATATTTGGGGGGAGGGGGCTGCTATCAATGGCTGAGAAGCTTGAAGTCACAGGTAACCCCAGGTTGCCAGGGTAGATACATCCCTTTGGTCCTGCACTGAGGCTAATGTTGGAAGAACGGGCATGTGCACATCATGGTGATAGAAGATTTTGATTCAGTTTGAAGCCGCAACTCATAGTTATTAAATGGCTACCATGGAGAGGAAGTTATACAATGGCCCTAATATTAGTATTTAATGCTATTTTGATTTAAATGTAATTCAAGGCACATTTATCATGCAAAAAGAAACTCTCTGTTTAACTTAAATGGTTCAATCCCTGCGTAATGTCACAATCTTGCAATTTTACAGCCTGCATCCATCACATTTTCAGGATATAATTGCCTCCAGGGGATGAAATCTTGGAAGAAGTTTCCCTCAATGATATTGGCAGTAGAAATTACTCCAGCATGTCTTTTTTGGTTTGTTGGATTGGAAAAAGAAAAGCCATTTCATCGCTAGGACCCCCCAGTTCATGGTGTTAATGAGTATGCAGCTTGATAACTCCGATTCCTCCAAGAAAGCCCCAGGGCCCATGAGCAGGAGGAGGAGTTAGATTAATAATTAAAAGGGGTACCATTTATCGAATATTACCAGGCACTATATTAAGCAATGACATGAAATATCGCTGTTCATCCTCAAAACAAAACCTTAGAGGGTGGTGAGATTTCATACCTGTTGTGTAGATGAAGAAATTACAACTCTCTGTGGTCACACCATGGCAAGTTGTCACCTAAGACATGGGTTGTGACCACTCCTCTGTGCTCTCTTGCCTCTGCCTCATAGCGGGTTTTCTGGGCTGCTTTCTCACCCTCGTTGACACGACTATTTTACATGTTGCTAAGTGGATGAGGGCCCAATAAATTGAGAGGCAACTGAGTGAGAAAAAACGAAGCCCTTAATTGTGGCTTTCTAGGTGGCAGTTGATGACATGCTGGCAGAGAAAGGACGAGAGGAATGTAGACAGGTGCGAGGTAATCATCCTTAACTAAGTTCTCAGAGTACAAAAATTAAAATCACAAGCATCCTTAGAGATCACCTGTCAAATCCCGTCATTTTACAGATGAGGAAAGAGTCTTGGGCAGTTGCCCATGATCTCAGAGTTAGTGTGGGACTCACAACTCTCCCCTCTCTTCTCTCTCAATAGTTCTTTTTGATCAAGTACAAAAAGATAGTGGAAAATTTTTCCTAACACACCTTTCCCCAATCCCAGCCATCTGATCCCCTGCCCAAAGGCAAATTCTGTTAGTATATGTATTGTGTCCTTCTAAACATATTCTATGAGTCAAAAATAGGCTTCTTTTTTAAACACAAAAATTATAGCATCCTACATACTGGCTGAATCTTGCTTTTTAACTTAACTGTCCAGGATAGAGGTTGCTCTATTATCTGAACATATAGAGCTGCCTCATTTTTTTTAAATCGTTTTAACAGCTTTATTGAGTCAAATTACATAGTATAAAATTCATGCATGTTTAAGTGCCAGTGTGATACATTTGAGAAAATGTATACAGTTGTGAAGTCATTACCAAAATCCAATTCTGAAATAATTTTATCACCTCTTCCCCCCAAAGTTCCACTATGCTCATTTGCAGTCACTCCCGGCTTCTGCCTGAGCCCCAGGCAACCGCTAATCTACTTTCTGCCTCCATAATTTTGTGCTTTTCAAAATTACATATAGATGAAATCATTCAATATTTATTGTATATCTGGCTCCTTAAATAATACTGTGTAGGGCTTAGCATGATGTTTTTGAGATTTACTCACAGGTTGCATGTAACAGGAGTTTCTTTTTATTGCTGACTAGTATTCTGTTGTAGAGATATACCACCTTTTGTTTATTCACTCTCCAACTGATGGACCTTTGAACTGCTTCCAGTTTGGGGATATCATGAATAATATTACTGTGAACACTGGTGTAAAAATCTCTATGTAGATATTTGATTTAATTTGGGGGAATTAGTTATCCAGAAGTAGAATTGCCATGATACATAATATATGTATGTATAACTATTTAAGAAATTTCAAAACTGTTTGCCAAAATGGCAGTATCCTTTTACACTCCCAACAGCTCCGTATTACAGCTCTAGCTTTTTTACATCCCCCCCCCCAACATTTTGTATGTTCAGTCTTTTTGGTTTTACAGATTTTACTAGATGTGTAGTGGCATCTCATTGTGATTTTGGTTTACCTTTTCCTAATCTACTGATACTCCATATCTTTTCATGTGCTCATTTGCCATTTGTATATCTTCTTTGGTGATGATATCTATTCATAATTCTTTCCCAGTTTTTAACTGGGGTTTGATGATGATGATGATGATGATGTGCTCTTTATTCTGCAAACAAGTCTTTATCAGATTTGTTTTGCATATACTTTCTCCTAGTTTATGGCTTGTGTTTCCATTTTTATAATAGTATCCTTTTTTGAAGAACTAAAGTTTTTAATTTTGACAAAGTCCAAGTCGTCAATTATTTATTTATTGTTTGTGTATTTTGTCATAACTAAGAAATTATTGACTAACCCAAGTTTACAAATATTTTCTCCTATGTTTCCTTTTAGAAGTTTTATAATTCTAACTTTTACACTTAGGTCTATAATCTACTCCAAATTGATCTGTGGTGTGAAGTAAGAGCCCAAGTTCATTTTTCCTTTTGCATATAGATATTCATTTGTTCCAGTGTCATTTGTTAAAGACGATTATTCCTTTACTTTTGTAACTTGTCAGAATCCGTTGAGCATATACCTAGAGTCCATTCCTGGACTTTATTCTGCTCCTTTATTATTTTGAGGGGCTGAATAATATTCCATTGTATAGATGTACTTTACTTAATTTAACCGATCCCTTATCAATGGACAGTTGTCCTATTTCTGATTTTTTTGAAACCATGCTGTAGCAAATATATTGCATGTCTTTTATATATACTTGTAAAGTAAATTCTAAGAGGAATCAGTTTTACATTTTGATAACATTCACAAATTGATGCCTATGGAAGTTTTACTAATTCACTATTATACTCTCAATGTATGACAGTACTCGGAAACAAACATGCTAATAAATGTTTCATCTTTTGTTTCATCAAGTAGGTAAAAGATGGTATCTCAGTTTTAATTTTCATTTTTTATGAAGTGGGATGAGCATCTTTATTTTTTACACATTTAAAAGCTAACTATATGTCCTTTTATGGGAAATGTGTGTTTTCATGTCATTTGCCTATATTCTGTTCCTTTTAAGTTCTTTGTGATATACATTACAAATGTTTCCTCCAGTTTTGTGTTTGTCTTTTGACTTTGTTTATTGGGTTTGGGTTCTGTAGAAGCTTCTTATTTTAATGTAATAAAATATATAATAAATGCTAAGCCTGGGTGAAACTAGAAAGAATTCCCCTGCTCCAAGATTCAAAAATAAATCTCCCACTTTTGCTAGTATTTTTGTGATTCTATTTTTAACATTTTAAATCTTTAATCTGGAATTGATTTTAATTTAAAAAATAAAGTCGGGATATGTAAGTTCATTTTTTCCCAGATAGCTACCGAGTTGTTCCAACATCAATAAATTACATAATCCGACTTTCTCCTTTGATATACAATATTTTCATTATATATTAAATGTCCATATGCATTTGGATTCACTGATTTGGCATATTTTTATGTGTCAACAAGCACACTCAGACCTCTAAACTGAATCCATGTTTAGCCTTCTCTCCTGCAACGTTCTCCAAACAATACACAGTAAGTGAATGAAGCACTTATGAATTGCCTGCAATAACAGTTAAATCGTTGCTCACCTTCTACCCCACTGCCATTAGCTAGCAAAATTCAAGCTCTTTTTAACATTGCTAAGAAATATATAATTATGACAGTAAATCTGTTTGGAAATACAGGGGACTGAAAATCAGGTAGCACATTCTTAAGTCAAATAAACAATTTGGTGCTAACTTATGGTTTCCTTCCATAAGAGCCAATAATTTTGGATAGGCTCTGTGTGTGTGTGTGTGTGTGTGTGTGTGTGTGTTTATAACACACATGTGTAAGGCAGATGTGCCACATACAGAAGAGGTAGCACTTTATTTAGTTAACCACCTCTCCCTGCCCCCAAATCCATATTGGTCCAAGAGCAAATAAATTTGGCACTTTATGTCCTGATCCTTCTGGGGTAAGATTTGCTCATGGTTCAACGTCCTTTCTAATTGCAGGTATTAAATAAATGATGCCAAAATGCCTCTTCTAGGGGGCTTAGAAGGAGCAGAAAGGAGCCAAGGTAAGCCATGGTAGAGTGGGATGTATGAACACTGAGAGGTCGGGAAGACACACCAAATGGAATTGTCTTCTTCAAAATAATTTCATATTGGGCTGCACGTTCTTTTCCAAAAACTGGGCTCTCCACTCTTTCTCTAACATTCCCTTTCAGACCCAGGGCCTGGGCTGCAGCCAGGAAATAAGAACTTTCCATCTCTGGGGATTTTAATGGAGCCAGAGGTGGGTGATTGTGCCAGGACGTGCCTGGGTTTCAGGAGGGCTGTGGATGATGTCGGAGAAGATGCCAACTTGCTTGCTCCATTATGGGTATCTCCTGATGCTCATGAGAGACAATTCTAATATCTCTTAAAAAATCTTGTAGGAGTCAGGATTCTCGATATACCTGGTAGTAACCATGTAGAGTTTTTTGTATGGTCCTCATCCTGAGAGTTCAAGTTCTAGTCATTCAGAAACGCCATCTTTATGGATTAAATATAACGCTCCTTAGCACCTCATGAGTGTTCAATATACACATTTTTTTTAGGATAGTGCTGGAAGACCTCTCTTTGTACTTTTTTTTAACTGAGAAAGTCCATGTGGGGCGGCGGCGGGGGCGGGGGTTGGTGGTGAGGGGAGGAAGTTCCGGTATGTTGTGGGAAAGAAAACTACCTGAACTAGAGAAACAGCAAGGAACAAAGTGGTGGTGTATTATGGTGGGAGTTCCATAAAGCAGCGCTGAAAACCTCAAGTTTTTCCTCTCCCTTCACTTCCTGTGGAAGAAGACCAGAGGGCCTCCACCGAGGGGGGATGCCATCGTCTCCATCCAGGCAGAGGCCCCGTCTTGTCTAGGCTGAAGCAAACCAGAGGCGATTCCGGTCCTCTCCCTCACTCTCTTCCGGCCCTGCTTCCTTTCCCCACCCCTCCAACAATAGCCCCCTCTTGATTTTTGTTCCAAGAGAGAACGGTGAGTCCCCAGTGCAAAGGAAACTCCAAGGATTCTTTCCGTAGAGTTTCCTAACTAAGGAGAGTGAGGTGTGAGCTCTGGCTTCTGCTCCTTGGCCGTGATGCTGGAGACCCAGGCCCCCTCCCTTCTTCCCGAAACAGGCACAAGGCAGGTAGGTAGCAGGGTTTCTTGTCCCCATTCTTTAGCATTCAAAGGAAAAGGCTGGCAGAGTATATTTTCCTGGAAGGACTCTGAGACACTCTCTCTTACACTATTGCTTTTAAATATTTTTTAAACTACTGAAAAAGCAGAACGTCTTTTTGGGGTGATATCCCCAACATACCTGTAACTGCCCCTGCTGGGATTTTCTTACCCTGAACCAATATTTTGTGCAATAGACACAGACTTGGACCCTTCCCCAGGTTTATTAGATCTGGGGAAAGGCCTAGGAATCCTCCTGAGGAGATTCTGAAGTTTGGTGCTCAGAACACACTTGAAAAACAATACCCCAGACCTTTCCTCTCTGAGGTGATCAGGATCCCTCAAGATGGAGTGAGCTTGCTGAGTGAGATCCCAGAATCATGCCTAATGTTGCTCAGAGCTGAATAGACTGGAGATGGGGCCAGCAACACCACTATTTGGGAGGGAGTACTGTGTTTCTGGACAAGGTCGAAGTTAACCTTGTGACTCTTTGGAACAGAGACCTACATTCCAAAATTGACCTGTGTATACACAGGGCAAAACCCTAAAGTAGTGCTGCTGAGGCCTCAATCACATGCAGAGCATCTTAAAGTGCTGCTTCTGATGCAGGAGGTTTGGGACGGAGCCTAAGACTCTAACAGATTCCCAGGTGATGCTATGCTTTTGGTTCTTGGACTGCTTTTGAGGAGCACTGCCTTAAGGGACATTTGATTTCTTTTTTTAATGTTAATTACAAATGACACATTTTTCTTAACAAGAAATCTGTAAATGAGCAACATCGATTTGGTGACCTTGAACATCACTTCTAGTGTATCTGTTAAACAAGGTGGTTGCCTTTCGTCATCTCTAAAATGGGGCTAATAAGGCACCTACTTCTTAGAATGGGAGGGATAAGGGAAGTGATATATGCATGTAGAGTTCTTAGCAGGCCCCAAACTTGGTCATGACTCCTCTGTAAATGTGGCCGTTGGAGGTGGCAGTACTCTTCTGGTTATCTCATTCCCACACTTAGTATCAGTGGCCATCCTAGGATGAGGCTTACAGGAGGCCAGAACATATCAAAGGAAAATAGGAGAATGGGTCAGAATTGCCTTTGTGGGCCTTGGTGCTTGGAACCAAAGGGATGGGCTTTATCCATGTGAACAGAGAGTGCTTCTTCTGTTTCTACCACAAATAACAGAAACCTTAGACCCCAGTGTTGTTGTGGCATTTATATTCACCACTGTAAATTTACCAAATAAGTGAAAAACTGCCTCAATCCAATATTTGTTCATTTGGCTATCTCCATGGCCTAATTATATAAAGGAAAGGGTATTGTGCTCCACAAGGATATCACATTTCCCTCCTTGAATTCACCCCCTCGTGTTTGTGTAAACTCAGCCCAAGAGGCATCCCTTTAACTTGGATTTACAGCCCTGCCTAAAAAAAATAACAGGGACCGCTCAGCATTTCCGACAAACCTGAATCCTGGCTCACAGCTCTTTGAGTCAAAGAAAAACAAATGGCCGCTCTCTTTCTCGCCAAAAACAATCTGCTAACCCATCATCTGCCCAGAAAACAAATGAAAACTAAATTGCAACCAACAGCCTTTTCCGTATATCTGATAAGTGTTTATCTCCATAAGCAAGTGGGTGGCATCCTTTCCAAGATGACACAGTCATATATGTGAAGAAGCTCCATGCACACAATGGTGGAACAAGCCGTAATTCCAGCCAATTCAGAGGGAGATAAATATGCCAAGCTGGTAATTTGGCATTGTCCAGACCCGCCCAAAAAGTTTGACTCACTTTCTTACTTATTAACAGTTGCATTTGACAGTATATAAAGGTAGCATGTTTTACTCTACAGCCCACTTATTTATGACACCATTTATTCAACAAATATTTATTGTGAATCTGGTATATGTCATGTGCTATTCTAGGCTCTGGGCATACAGGTGATTGAATGAAGTCCCTGTCCTCATGACGCTTACTTTCTAGTGAGCTTATATATTACACATAATTTCTGATGCAGACATATTCTTATTCTTTTATCTAAATGTCACTGTTTCATCTAGATGTATCTGCTATTTGGCCAGCTGTTTCTGAGAGTGTGCATCAAAATAGTTGTTGCTTCTCTGTGCCTGTCAGATGGAGACCCATGGCCACTGGTGCTGTACTTAATTGGCCATATAAACATAGGAGGAAAAATAGAGTGATTTAGGTAGAAATAAAATCAAAACAATTTTTTTTCTGTAAGTTACAGATTTGCCTTATGATTAAAGCAGACTTAACATGATGAGTGTTGGATTTACAAACACACTGGAAGTTTCCACCAATGCCACCATTAACTTAGGGACAAGGATCTAACTTCTAAAATAGGCTCAGCACAGCACACATTGTAAAAAGTTAAAAAAAAAAACAAAACAAAACCAAAAGAAACTTATGAGACCGACTACACCATCATTTTTAAAAAGTGAACAGAAAATTTTAATATTTGTATTTCCCTTGATTAAGAATGCATGTTCACTATAAGATGCAAATAACCTAGAAGCACATACAGCAAAAAGGGCTATTTATACAGCATTATAATATTTCTAGATCTCAGTAATTGCTTTTTTATGATTTATATATGGTCATAGAACACTGATCAGTCTCATCAGATTGCTTGACTATTAGCATATGCCTTGCTCCACAATACTTCCAGAATAACAATTGATATATTCAAAACTAATTTCTAAAGAGAATATCCAAAGCTGAATGGGAATGCCACTTAAAAGCATGGTTCTTAAGATGTACATTTTAATTTATTGCCAGTACAACCCTGAAGAAGACAGAGCAAGACACTGATCATCCGTTGAAGAGCGTCACAGGATGTTGGCGTCAGAATCTTATAAATCTAGTGCAGTGGGCAGAAGAGGAGGAGTGTAAACAAGCCCGCAGGTGAGTTCTGATACACAGTCACCCACGCACCACCTTAGGCATCACTGATTTCGTCCAACCCCATCATTTTATAGGTGAGAAAACTGAGGTCCAATCAAGTAAAGAAACCTGTCAAGCCTCTCATATAGGGAGCGGGCAGAACTGCAGAGCAACGTTCTGACGCCCAGTCTGGTGTTTGTTCTACTGCACTAAGCTTCAGTAAAAGACACCTTTTGCATATAAGTGTACAACCCAGCTTCGATTTACTCTCCCAATGTTAAGTTGCCCAAACAAGTTTCGATTGTATCAGAACCTCTTATTCTAACTAAAGAACTTGAGAGGTTTGGTTAGTGGTGGTCGATTTTGGGTGGTTGTTGGTAGCTGTGTGTTTTGCTTTTGGAAAGTGAAGAGGGAAGTTTAAGTAAGACCCAAGTAAAAGTACCATTATTACTTGACAAACTAACCAGCATGTATGTTTTGAAGTTTAGAGTAGAAAAGAAGCAGTTGGATCACACTCCCCATGCCACCCCCACACACTGTTCATTGGTGTGGTGGTAAGTGGTTCCATAGTAAATGTTCAAGGAGCAGGATCTCCATGCACACTTAGCCCTTGGTGGTGGGAGAACACATTACTTCAAGTCCTTTTCTCTCAGGTTCTCATGGAACGGCCACGATGGTTTCCAACAAAAGTGCTTCCAGGCCTCCACAGCCAGGGAAAAGGTCACCAAAGGCAGAGAGCTCAAGGGTTTGGGAAATTGGGTGAAAGGGAGAATGAAATGTCCATGGGATGATTGCAGTCTCTTTGAACATTCATCTAAATTGATAACTTTTATACCAATACAAACTTTCCCCTGCATGGAGCTCTACTGAACACAGCTGGCGTTTTAATGAGACTGAATCTGGCATTTCTGCCATTATCGGAGATAAGCATCAGAATATTTGTCTCAACCTTCCTTTATTTTACAAGAATTTGGAGTTCAGGATATTTTCACTCAATGTATGTCCAACTCGTAAGAGGAATAATTTTTGTTCTGATAGACCCTTGGTATAGTATTGATTAAGAATTATGGCACAAATTATAAGAGATGTGTTCTATTCCATACATTAAAAAAAACACAGTACCCTTAAGTATTAATGTGACTCTTAAAAAATTACAACCGACATTGACTGATTCCTCCTACTTGCTATACATTGTGTTAACTGCATTGCATAAATAATCTTATTTAATCTCCACAACAAGTCTATTATGCTGATGCAATATTACATTTGGGGAAACTGAGGCTTAAAGAGGTTAATTACCTGGCATAACGCCCAGTCAGTAAGTCACAAAACTAGAATTCAACTCCAAATTTGTGTAACAACAAAGCCTATCTTTTTGATGCTCTGAGTCACATCCCAGCATGCGTACCTACAGGACACATCCTAACATAACATTTATATGACAAACTTATAATTTAGTTAGAACATGCGTACAATTTGAGTGCAAATTAATTAATACAATCTTCCGTTTGTCAAATTCTGGATCGTTCCAAGCTGGAGTTCCCCTCATGATATCACAAAAGAGCCTCTGATGACCCCAAAGAAGAAGCACACATCGGAAGTTTCCACCAGTGCCAGCCAGCTCACTCCTTGGAATTGAATGAGGGCAGATGGGCACTAACCAGACTAAACTAGGCAATGGCTTTTTTCTATGGGTAGCTGAAATTTTTTGCCGTCATCAAATATTGTCATGGCAATGACTTCACTTAAGTGGAAATATTGAATATGCATTTTTTTCTTTAAAAGAAAAGAGCACACCCCGAGCTCGTTCCCCTCGGGCCGCAGGGAGGACCCGCGCCGGCAGCGGGGCTGTTCGGCGCTGCTGGCAGAGCTCCTTTCGCCTGATTTGTCTTGAGTCGGCGGCCCCTGCTGTCAGGCTTTTTTCCCTCTGTTGTGTTGCATCTGATGCTTTTGTTCAATAACCAAAGCTGGAGAGTGTTCTGTGATGTCGTTTTAATTGGGCATGAAATTAAATACATTATCAAGGAAAAGTGAAACTGAAAGAAGCAAGTCAAAATCGCAGCCCCGAGTTTTCTACTGGGGTCATAACTGCTGATAACACATACAAAGTGCCCAACCCAGTCAATTCCTGCTACCTTTTGACCAGAAGATCTACGAAACGGGTGACTAGAGTAGGTGGTAGGGGAGCTGGAAACCACCTTCACCTGTGATTAGAAGGATTTTGCATCCTCAAGCAGACAAACGTTAGTCCTGTCTCTCCTACTGTGCTCATTTTATAGTGCTCCTAAGGAAAGTCTCTTGAAAGAAGAAGATACTAGAAGTCTGCAATGGAACAAAACCTACACAACAATCCACTTCCGTCATCTTTCCTCACTCTTATTAAGATGATGGCTCAGTTGTGAATAAAGATTAATTACTTCATTGTGGTTAATGTATAGTCTGGCCAAATTAATTTATAAATGAGAGGCTGGTTATTTTTAGTACACTTCACATCCCAGCTGACCTAAATCAGTAAATTTCATAGACATGAATATTTAAAAACTCTGCATGGTTTTTGTCTTTCACCCATTCAATGCCTCTTTCAATTATTAATATTAGTATATTTACACAGTCTGTCTGAGGGAGCTGGCTGGCCCATTTTTGATAATGTGATCTTGCCCCCCTCCTGGCTTTCCATGATGAGTCCATGGTAACATTACCCTTTCTGACAAATTTATTTGAAAAATTTAGACTTTTAAAAACAAGTTGTATGTTTTTAAGCTTGACTCATTTGCTGTGTCATAATTGGTGTGTGGAAAACCAGGCTCTGTGTGAATGTTTCTCAATTACATCTGTAACTTAGTTTTTCACTCCTCCTGACACAAGCGATCAATCTCAATCCCCCCATTACAGTTGTATGTTGTTTTCTGAAACTAAAGTTGTATGCCCCCAAATCTCTGCCACCTTCTGTGTGGCAGATGACATCTTCCACTGACAGTAGATAATAAATGTACACTCAACCCATCTATGAACCCTTGACACAAAAGCACTCTACACGCAGTACAATTCAAAGTGACATTCCCTTCTTCTTTTCCCTCCTTCCTCAGCGATGCAGACTAACAGTCAAAAATTAACATTTCTCTTTTAGAGGGTGCTGAACGAAAAGAACAGAACAAGAGAAGGGCACCTCAATCCAGACAATGGGTAACAAGAGCCCTGAACAAACCACAGTTCTTAGCAGACACCCTGATAAGAGTCCCAAGACAGAGCACTGAGGAAGAGGTGAATTCTCCAGTGAGACACATCACACGCTCCAGTGGCTCCTGGTTGACCCAGCCACATCATCTATGCCAAAATTCAGATTTAACACAATGTCCTCCTTAGCCCCAGTGAGAGTCTATTTCCAGGTCTGCCAGCCTCAGTTCTGCAAAGCATCAGTATTCTCTTTTTAAAAAAAGTACGAGCTTAAATTCTGGGCCATCCATCAGTCATACCCTTTGATTAAAGACTACACCCAGTAAAGCATTTTCTGCTGAAGATGCCCACAGCAGGACCCATCCCAGGGACACAGAGGTGGAAGCAAAAACGATGGCGTGGGTAACTTACCCGCTCCTGAGTGAGTGGCTGCAGCAGCCCCCGCGCTTTACCTGATCCCTCGCTCTCTCTGTGCCTCTCCCTCTCTCTCTCCCTCTTTCTCTTGTGTACAGATTGCAAGGAACTTAAAGAACTCACAGGGACAGTGTTTCAAATGACTTAAGAAAGAGAACAGGAACAATACTTCGTTCTCTTTTTCTCAGATGAGTACCTTCGGGAAGAAGGAAGGAAGGGAGGGGAGAGGGAGGAAGTCAACAACCCTTTGCTTTCCTGAAAAAAAATAAGGAAACAGAAGATAGACATCTCATTTTCTCTTAAACAAAATGTTAGAGGGGGCAAAAAAAAAAAAAAAAGAAAAAAAGAAAAAAGAAAAAGAAAACAACTTTGAAAAAAGGAATTCCTCAAAAATGCTCTCTGCCCTGGGAACTTTAAAGAGATGAAACGCCTTACTGGTCTGCCCTGTCCAAACAAATGGTGTTCCAGAGAGACAGGCTCTCCTGAACTTGCAGTCTCTGGTATCTGGTTTGTAGAACTGACACAGCCAAAAGGGAACAAATCATGTCATGTCAGCTCTGAGCAAAGGAAAGTGGGGTCTGTTGTGCTCACTGAGGCAGACCTGCAGCCTGCAGGGGCAGGAGGTGGCTAGTCGCCTGGCCGGGATGCGTGGCCCCTCCTAGGCCTCTCAACGCCAGCGCTGCTGCCCGCCCTCCAGCCTGGCCCTAGATCCTTCGCATTCTTCCAGGATCAAATAGCACGGTTATGCACTGGTCACTGAGCTTTATGCCATGGGCCAGACCAGACTTCAGTCTTTGCTGATGGTTCAAAAAGCAACTTACCACACTGGGTGCTAGATATAGTTTTCTCAGCAGTGTTGCTTATATTGTCCTATTCTTTACATTCCTAGTGCTTCTTAGATTAACAAAATACTGTGGAGCAGCGTAGGTCTTGGATTGGTCAGCCACAGTTTTTAAAAAAGAGATGAGGGTGCTGAGGGAGAAGAAAAATGGAAAGAATGTTCTTTATCAAGTTGGGGGTACTTGGCAGTTCAGTGGGCAGGCATGAGCTCCATTTAGGGTTAGACATTAGAAATAAGCTAGATTTAAAATTCTCTGACTTGTGCTGTGTGTCTTATGCCCTTCGTTCACTTGGTTAAGACCATTTCACCATGAACAGGAACCAGCAGTTATGTGGGCCTCTGTGGCAGCAAAATAAAAACCAGCATTAAGGTAGTTCCTTAATTTGCTCAATTGTGAAAAAAAGGTGTGGAGACTTATACCTGATGACAAATAGCAATTCAAGAAATAACAAGGAACGAGCAACGCTGATTTAGTCTCTCTGTAGGACTTTTATAGGTCCCGATGGTCTTTAAGATTATTCTTTTATCCCAACAATTTTCTCCCTCCAGTGTTGTCTATCTACCTACCTAATCTGTATATCAGAGAAAACATAAAGATGTTGTGATTCAGTAGGTTTGCAAGAGCCAGGACAGTCTTGTTCTTTGTATTTCCTATGGCACTACCACTGGCACAACACATGGGTTTCTGGCATGGGTGACCCAACCCCACCTACAGATGAGAAAACTGATGCCCAGGAAGGGGTCCGTGCAGTTTACTCAAGGTCACACACATCAGGGGCAAAACCCCAAACGCTCATGTGTCTCCTGGTGCAGCTCTGGTGCTCTTTGCCCTCTGCTGGCCTTGCCCTGTATCCTGCCTTTGTAGACAAGGGGAGGAAAATGAAAATGAAAATCTAAGAAAGCAAAAGAGCGTGAGAGGATGAAGTAGCGCCGGGAAGGAACAGGAAGGAGCCCTTTGAAAGGAGCAGCGATATTGGGACAACCCTCGGGGTAATGGTGAGGGCAGAGAAGCACCCGCGGGGAAAAGCTGCTGGGGGCAGGGCGCTTGGGTGAGGGAGAAGCAGGGAGAGGCTGCCCTGGGTTCTGTGGCACCAGCAGCAGAGACAATGAGGGGACGCGAAGGAACAGAGACGCTGGGGCTACAAAACCCTCGCAGGAGTGGAAAGTCTCTGATCACCTGGAGAATCAGCGACAGACAGCAGCACGGAGCCCTGTCCGTGTTTTCATTCCTGCTGCAGCCTCAGGGCAAGGCCAGGCTGAGCCCCAGGAGCCCAGTCGGAATCCAGAGGATTTCCCTTTTAAGTGTGCAGAATGTGGGGACTGTCACGTTGAGGCGTGTTGTTTTCTCCCAGCCCGCTGTCCCGCCCGAAGCAGGCCTGCACGGGGCCATGTGCCCTCTGAGCTGCGCAGCTTTGATGTGACGGAGTGGCATGTGGTTGGGATCTGGCGACATCACCTCCGGAAACACTGGAAGGCGATTTCTCGTTTTCCAAATAGCGCTGTGGAGCAGCGTGGGCCTTAGACACTAAGTCAGCCGCCGTGTTTCACAAGGATTCTCGGCCCTGCCTGTGCGAGCCGTCCCGCTCGTCCACGCCGTGGTGGTGAACAGGCTTCTCCCGCTCTCCCTGCTCTGCCAATCACAGGAAAAGTCACCCTCTGCTGCTTGCCAAGTCACCCAGTGGGTGTCTGGAAGCTACAATGCCTGAGTCCCTCCCACTAGGTTTCACACGAGAGATTTCTAACCAGGCTCCTCAGGCTGGCGAAGCTCACTCTCCAACTCTGTCCTGGGTCCTTCAGATTCTGCCTGACAGTGGAGGGAAGGACGTCTGCACTGAGGGCAGCAGAGGAGACCATGTGTGGAAATGGAACAGGGCCCCACCTCTGACCCAGCGGGGAAGCCACACATTGCATTGCACATCGGATCAGGGGACGGGGAGAAACACCAAGGTGTAGAATTTGGTGCAACCAAAGCAGTGGCCCAACTCAGAACCACAGAAATATAAGCTTTACTCAAAATGACTCCCCACTTCTCCAGAACCCTAATTGGTTCTGATTATCCAGAACGCTAGAGCCATCTGTTTACCCCAGAACTAAGTTAACCCCTGATTATGGCGGGTGGTGGAGCGAGGGTGGCTTGAAATATACGTTCAAAACAGTGTACAAAAAACTAAGTGTCTGTGCCAGTGACCTTTCACAGAATGAACACAGGCGAGTAACAGAAACAGGACAGAACACCCCCTGTGGCCCTCTAACCACTGCCCTCTAAGGGGTCGCAGGGTCTAAGCTCTTACATGTGACCCAGATGTGTGTTAATTTCCTATTATTAAACTTACATGACAAATGTCATCTGATTGTACTTTTTGTTCTGGATTTCTTTGCCTCAGTATTATATTTGTGAGATTCACCCTGTGGTTGAGTGTAGGTGGAATTCATTCACTCCCATTCTGTGACTCTGTCGCCATTCTCGCATATGCCCTGCTGAAGATGGACATGCAGGTTGTTTCTAGCTCGAGGCTGTTTCACACGGGCTGTGGGGAATGCTCCTGCTCCTGCCAGATGGCTTTTTAAGTCTGATGCAGGGCTTCCCTCTCTCCAGGAAGACTGTCCATGCCAGTGATTCGCAACCTTTTTGTTTGATTTCCTCTGGCACACACCTCCGCTCACATGGCACACCTAGCATACATGGATTTTTAAAATTCAAATGGCTTTGGTTTGAGAACATGCTGATGCCCTTGGAGATATTGGCAGAGTTCCTGAGGAGCTTTGGAAGAAGCTGGAAGCCACTGTTCTCTCTTCCGGCCGCAACCTGGAGACGCTAGTTCCTGCTGCTCTGAGTCATGCTCCATCAGCTCTCCATCTCGCTTCCAGATTCTGTGGAAAGTGGGTCTCTCCTCCCTCCTCTGAGCTTCTCATGGACAGGCTAAGTTTCATAATATTAATGTGCAGAAAAGATGGCCAAGTCTTGGGCCTCAAACTGCTGTGACACTTCCTTTGTTTCTTTGATTTATTCTCTTCATCTTGCCAAACCCCAATATCCTCCAAGTCCCAACCCTCAAAACGTGAGAACATACATTTCTTTCTTCCTTTTCAGCTCTCTTTTTTCAGCATCAAAAGATGTCATGAAGATTTCATTTAAACAAGTTGTTGAAGAAAGTCTGTTTTATGCATCTAGTTTCCTCATTTCACAAGTTGGGTAATAATGTAACACCTATTTTCCTCATTTCACAAGTGGGGATAATAACATAACACCTATTAGGAGTAAAGAATAAGAACAGCTAACATCTTTCGCATACTTACCATGTGCCAGGCACTGTTCTAAACACTTCTACATGTCATGCCTTATTTAATCATCACAATAGCCCTATGAAGTAGCTATTATCGTCCTCTACCTCCTTGCCTTTTAGATGAGGAAACTGAGGCATGGAGAAGTTAGGCTACTTTCCCATTACTACACAATTAGTAAAATTTTGAATCCAGGGAATTCTGGCTGAGAGTTGTGATTTTTAACTGTGAAGCTAGCTTGCCCTGCCCCCTAAACAAACACTGCCTTTCACACAGAAACAATGGTCCCTTGAATTGGGGAACAACATCTTTTATAATACCAATGATAAAGATGTATAGTGCAAAGGCTCAGTCTGCAACCATGTAGTACACCTGTCTAATGCACCAGAAGGCCCTGTGCGAGGTGTGGTTAATGTACTTCTGGGTTTCAGTGCCTGGTAGAGGGTATGCATTAAACGAATGATACCCGAATATCTAAGCAATTGTGGTGTGTGTTCTGAAGAGGGAATCTGGGAGTTAGGAGAGCTTGTGGTGAGGTACCAAATCTGGACAAAGGTCAGAAAAGATCTTCCTAAGAAAATGACATGCAAACTAGGGCATGTCCCTGGCAACAACGGGAAGACAGCGGCTTATGCAAGGGGCAACCTGGTGAATCCAAGTTCAGATTCTGAACTTGATCCTAAGATGCATGAGAAATCATTAATGATTTATACAGGAATGGGACATGATCAGATTTGCATTCCAAACGGCCAATTTTGATCATTATGTAAAAAAAGTGAATTGTGCAGGGGCAGAAAAAGAATAAGATAAAGAGTTGTAAAGCCTCATCTAAATTTGACCATGCCAGAGAGGGCTATCAGGAGATGCAGGTGGACATGTTAGTTGCCTAGAGAGATCATGGGATGACACAGTTTGAGAGTTATGCTAATAGGCTGTATGACAAGAGTCTGTTAGACAATGAATATAGCCAGTGCCTGGCACACAAACAGCTAGCCCATGGAAGTTCATACTCTTGAATGGCAAACTCTCTACCATGCCCCCACCCCATCCCCAACTCCCAGAGCCTCCAAGGCTGAGTATCTATCTGCCTTCACCCCACCCCAACCCCCTGTCTACTTGCCTTGCTGTCACTGTCCTAATGTGTATCTCCATGCCTAAATTTCTTGACATTCACCCAACAGAGTTTGCATTCCTTTATTACATATTAAGTGTATTACTGAAAAGTTAGCAGCATCCTCAAAGTTGGTCCAAGTTGTGAGTCTGAGGGATGGAGTAGAACTCAGTGTTTAAACTACTAGGGTTGAAGAAAATGTGCCCTAGGCATTCCATGTTAGATGCCATGCAGAGATTTTCTAAGGAAGGTCTGTTACATGTGGTGGGTTGGTAGTGTTATAATTTAGTTGCAACATATTATGGGTCTTAAGGACTGGCCTGTCGATGTAATCACCAAGGAACATGTGGTTTGTACAAAAAAAAAAAAAATGCATTCTGGGCTCCAAATGTCTAATTGAAACAAATGAGCATCTTAACATTAGGGAATGGCAAGAGTTGTATTAAAAAGCAACTGTGGGTTTATTATCAGCTCGGAGGGAAGTAAGCATTCTCCTGCAGTATTCACATTCATAATTCAGTAGAGCTTGTCTCCTCCCATTCTTCCTCTGGGGTGGCTTTTTCTTACAGGCTCTCTCCAAGCATCCAAAGATCGTATACTTGTGTGGCACAAAAGGGACAATAAATAATTTTATACATTAAATCAAATATGATTAGAGTCCCCTTCCTTGATAAAGTCAACCAACAGTTCTATATCACCGATCACTGTCTCTCTTGGCTCTCACAAATTCCTTGGGTTGTACCAGACCCAAGACTTTCACAGCCATAGGAAATCAGCCCTGAGCCTTGACCCTTGATGGCTGACTCCTGGTCTCCTCAAGGCGGCTGGCTCTGCTTATGGCTCTATACCCTTAGTACCAAATTCTGTCTCGGAAATGTCCACCAGATCCTCCAAGACCATACTGACTCATGCCAGACCTCTGCCTTGTCATCTGTACAGCACTATATAGAGGCCCAAGGTTTCTGCTACTCTAAGAAAACCCCCGTCTGTCTCATTTCCCAGTCTTTTGGGATCCAGCTCACACAGGCGTTAGGCTTTTCCCTGCATCAACCCCGATGCCACAGCTTTCAGTTTCTTTGTACCTCGACCAGCTGTAAAATTCAATATTAAATGAACCAGCAACACAAATCAGTGCCCCCTGTGCAATACAAGAGAGCGTGGTGGGGCACATGACAAATTGAAGAGTCCACGTTCTCTCTAAAGTGACTTGTGATCATGTGGGAACACAAGCCTAAGGTGATCAGATCTTCTTATTTTTAAAAAATAAAAGAAATCTGGATTTTTTAAATGTGAAATCTCTTGATTTTAAAATTTTAGAATTAAGAAGACTGTTTTTCAAAGATACTAAGGAATTATTATTGGTTTGAGGGGGGCTTTGCTCTGAAAATATGTAGTGAAGTATTACCAGAAAAAATGTGATGTAAGATTCTACACAAGAAAAAAATACATTTCATATGCAAAGGGAGTCTAAATTTGATGGTTTTAAAATATGTCTGTATATTTTAAATTCTTTGATAGCCCTCTCCTTGAGAGATTGTCTCTATTTCCTATCCCTTGAGATCTAACGACTTCGACTTAGTGAATTATTCCTAAAAATAGAAGAGTAAGGTGGGGAGTGACTTGGGAGACTAGGTCACAAAAGGCACTAAGGTTTCCTCCTTGCGCACTCTCACTCAGTTGGCTTGCTCTGGGGGAAATTAGCTGCGATGTTATGAGGACACTGAAGTAACCTGTGGAAAGGGCTGCGTGAAACAAAACAGCCCTGCTGCGCCAACCCCGCAACCCTGCGAGGGCATCATCTTCCAGCCCGGCCAAGCCTTCCGATGCCGGCAGCCCCAGCCACATTCTGACGGCAACCCCGTGAGAGGCCCGCGGCCAAACCACCCAGCAAAGCTCTACCTGAACTCTTCACCCATAGACCCTGTGAGATAAATAAATGTTTGCTTTTTTTAACCACTACACGTTGGGGTAATTTGTTACATACCCCAAAATATAATGAATACATTTGCATTCAGGAAGCTGCTTATTTACAACTTTTGATCTTAATTTTCAAATAAAAAAAATCCCAGGTGGAAATATTTGCTGGTAGCAATTACAGTTTAACCCTGAAAGTCAACAAGGCTGTTAACCGCTATACCCATCCCCCCAGCATCACCAAACAAAGGGGGTGGACTTGAGCGTATTCCCATACCTATCCTCTCCTACATGGAATACCTGGGAGGGAAGTGCATTAGTGACCCCTGACACGGATATAACAGACTATGAGTTCAACTCGTCACCTATACCATTGATTTGTTTCTTCTTTCTCTCCCACGTTTGTCAGGGAATGGAGGTGATGCTGTCTGGGGCAAGTTCTCTTTTTAAGTATCTTTATTTGATAGATTTTAAGTTGCCAGGGGTCAGAAGATCAGTAGCTAATTTGCTTTATGTGGTGGTAAAATCTCTACTTAGTGTTGTGAGTGCTTGATGAATACCAGTTAATCCTTGGAAAGCTAAATATTGGATTTTATTTAAAAGAAAGGACATAACAGAAACCTTTTGCCAAAAAAATAATCCTACTCAGAAACTAATACAGACAACAAAATGTAAGTTTCACAGGAACCCAGGCTTTGCTGGTTGATTGCTGTATCTCCAGTGTCTGGTAGTGACCTAGCTCATGGAAGTTATTCAGTAGGCATTTGTTAAGTGGACAAATGAGTGAATGAATGAATGAAACCAAAGATAAGAGGCTCCATTGGAGAAGGAGAGTAAAGTACTATTCACTGGGCATTTTCCTCCCCCCTCCCCCATTCCCTCTTAAATATCATCACTTCTGAGGCACCTTCAAGGAGGCTAAGACTCATTAAGAAACAGTTTTACATGCAAGGACCAGAAAGAACTCTTCAGGACTAGAAATGAGCAGACTTGGCCCTGCCCTTCCACTTACTGGCCACAAGGCCTGGCAGGAGGCTTCACAGTTCTTTGGTTCTGATCGCTTCTTCTGCAAAATAAGCTTCAAGCCTTAATTCCAGAGGTGTCACAAGCTGTCCAGGCTTCCCCTTCCTTTAATATTCAACCCAAAGGAGGCAAGTCACCATTCATGAGGCACTTTGAAGCTGACAATCCAGAAGCCTCAGAGCGATGTGACCTGAGGCGCACAGCTTGGCAGATGACCTGATGTGACTGATGTTCAAAGCAGCTGTCAGTGAATAGAAGGCGATCTGTACAAAGGAGCCAGCCAAAAATAATGGGGGAGGTGAAAATAAAATTTAAAAAAAAAGGAAAGAAAAGAAAGAAAAACCTCACAGGGCAGGACTCAGGGTCACTTGTGTTTCCTCTGGTCTCACCTCCTCCCTCCTCTCCTCCACCCAGTACTCAAACAACCCCCTCCTGCTTTCTCCAAAAGAAAAGTTAAAAGCTTTCTTTTGGAAAAAGAGTAGTTTGCTTAGACTGCTGCTGTTTACCTTTGGTAGGACAGCCATTGGTGGCAGAGTTCAAACACAGGAAAAGGCCTCTGGTTACAGGAAGAGTTGCAGACAGGCCTGGAAGACTTGCCGAGATGCTGCTGGCGTTTGTACCCTTCCCCGCTGGTGCTCAGCCCTGGGGCCTGCCGCTGGGCCCTGGCCTCCATTCCGGTAACCAGCCTCCAGCTATTTCTTGGACTGTGCTTGCTTCTCCCTTCCCTTAGGGATATTAATCCTAAAGCATAAAGCCGGTGAGGGATGGAGAGTGGATGGGCAAGGAAGGGGGGACAAGAAGCAGAAAAGAGGCTTACATTAAAAACAAAAACACCATGACCTATTTTCAGTCTAGTATGGAAAATATAATTACAACAAGTAGCAAACTTTGGGTTTACCTTTGGGAATTTTATCTCTTTGTTTTCAACCATTAAAATCATCTTCCATGAACTAAAGAGGTCACGTTTGCCAAAACAGAGCCACAACCAATTTCTCTGTAGCTGCTTGCCAGAACCCTGCAATTTCTTTACAAAAAGCGAGGGAAAGAATCTGCCTTCTTACGTTTCAAAGCACTTGCTCGCGAGGTCTACCCACCCTGAGAAGGGGGTAGCCTAAATGGTGAGAGAAAGGAAGAAAATCATGCTGAGAAAAATTTGACCTGTCAAAATAATCAAAATCTCCTGGGTCTTCCCCATTTTCCCCAAATTTCTTTCCTCTAATTCTACTTCAAAAACCCCCCTGGCTCCAAGGAGCACTATACTTTCTGGTCAGGCCATTTTCAAGTTTACCATGAGGATCTCACTTCTCTCTTTCCCTGATTTTAGGGTCATTTGTACAAAAATCTTTCTGTCTTCCAGAGAGCCTATAGCATCGTGTCTCTCCCAGAAGACCTTATCCAACCAAAATGGAAATGAAGGGCTGCAAAGTCCAGCAACCACCTGCATTTACCGGATTCTCCTTGTCAATGAGCTCCTCACGTACAGGGTGTGCTGTGTAGTGAAAAGCAGCAATTTCTCCTCCATTGAAAATATTTTCCCAGGACTTCAAGCTCACCAAACTTTGGCTGCAGTATTTCACTTGGTGTGGAATGAGTCTGTAACAAAATCCTTTTGAATTCTTTCAAGATTTTTCTCCCTTGTACTGATTTTTAGCAGTTTCATGTGTTTGGCCATGTGTGAGTGTGTGTGTGTTTAAATCTATACTGCATTTTGCTCTCCTTCCTAATCTGTAAACTTATCTCTTTCTCCAAAGCTGGAAAATTTTCATCTATTTTTTATATTCTTTCCTGGCACATTTTTCTCTCTTCTACTTCGGTGACTCCCATTGAACATACATTAGACCTTTAGATATTGTCCACAGGTTTCTGAGGATCTGTTCATTTTTTTTTAATCTCTCTTCTCTCTTTTTTCCATATCGGATCACTCATATTGAACTATTTTAAAGTTCACTATTTTTTTCCTGTTCTCTCTATTTTACTGTTAAGCCCAACCAGTAAATTTTTTTTTAGATATTGTAACTTTCAGTTCTATAATTTTCATTTAGTTCTTTTTTTTTAAATAGCTCTTTAGAATCACTTTCTAATCTATTACCACACTCATCTGTGAAACATCCATATGAAGAATGGTGAGATATTTTTCTTAATCCTATTTTATATCTTCAGAAACCAAGACATTTGGAGGTTAAGATGATTTATCAAAACTAGAGAGGCAGTGATAAATAGAGCTAGGATATATAATATTTAGTATGTAAGATGGTGGAGGATGTAAAGAAAAGGATGGGAGGGGGTTAAGAAATATGGAAATGAGGGTGAGTTTGCAATTCAAAAAGGATGTTTAGGGAAGTCGTCATTGAGAAGGTGAGCATAGAGAAAACATCTGAAAAAGGCAAAGGAAAGGGAAGAAGCTTTCATTTAGTAGGAAGAGCAAGTGACCTTAGTAGGATATGATATTATGTATGTAGGTGATTATATGGATCATAGGATCTTGCATTATATTTTTATGAGTTGATGGGGTACAAGGTTATCACACTGAATCCCAAAATCCAGAAGTAGTCATAACTTAAAATTATCTTATGAACTATTTTATATCATACCAGATTGGGTCCTTTAAAAGGATTTGATGAGTGTTACATAACAATTTTTGTTCTGTGGGATATATTACATCTTTGGCAAATGTAAAATGCTTATAGGGACTAACAGTTGAAAAACATGAAGTAGAAATAGAACACTATGGAAAATTTCCTTTCCTCTGATGAATATATAAATTGTCATATCTATTCCCAGTAACTGATGACTAGGAAATTTGAACCAATCCTCCCACTAAGGAAGCCTAAAGAACTGGACGAAATATTTAAAAAATCTTCTTAAAAACATCAAAATGTTTACAAGGTAATGAAGAGTTTAAAAGCCAAAATGAAGAAGAGCAGAACCCAGAGAACAAGACTGATGGTCAAATCTGATTTTGCCTTAAGAGCATTTGCCAATCCCCAAAAAAGAGCTGCAAAAATGAGCTGTACTTTGGACAACAAATTCCTGGGGCCGGGAGGGCGGGGTGAAAGGCAAGACCTGCAACCTACCAGAAGTGGGGATTCCAATAAACCACCTCTATTCATACTGAGATCCAAAAGAGTTACAGCTTCCAGTAAGGTCAATCACTAGCAATTCAATCCCTGCGAAGAATTTTCTTCTGGCTTTATATCATCTGAGTGGTCCAGGGAACCTCAAGCCTCGAACTTGGTTTGAGGTAACCCTTCAGATGCCCTTCAGAGGCAAGTAAAAATCATCCTTCGGAGAAGATGCTATCATGCTAAGCCTCAAATTATTCTCACAATACTTAAAATGCAATGTCCAACACAGTACCAAAAATCATTAGTTGTACAGAGAAACAAAACATACTGAGCAAAAACCAGCAGAAACAACAGACAATTCAAATAGTCCCATAAGCACTGGGGATACTGTCTGTTGGGATTATTAGACACAAATTATATGCCATGTTTGGAAAAGAGAGAGAGAGAGAGAGAGAGACTATTATTTGAAGGAAAAAGAAATCCAAACTTAATGTTTTAAGATGTATTAGCTGAGAACATTTAGAACTAATGAAAGATATCAATCCATAGATTCTATATAGTATAACTATGTAACACTTTCATACATATCATAGTAAAACCATAAGAACCCAAAGAAATTGAGCTGTATATATACTATATCTTAAAAGCAGCCATAGGGAAAAAGACATATTACCTACCTTCAAGGACATAAAGTTAAATTGACAGCTGATTTCTAAAAATCAATAATATATGTTAGAGGACAGGAAAATGTTACTGTCAACATATTGAAAGAAAACAAATGCCTGGTTAGAATTCTATTTCCATCCTATTATATATTTTATATATCAATAATAAAGAGGAATAAAGACTTTTGTTTTAAATGAGAGACCTTGGGAAGTCCTAATAGATATATTTCAGGATGAATTAAAATGATCCAGATGTAAATTCTGAGATGCAAGAAGAAATAAAGAGCAAAAAAAGAAGTATCTTGTGAAATTCAAAAGTTGTGCAGAATTTTAAGTTTTGCCACCAATAACAAGTGAGATGGGTTGTGGGTAAGTGGGATTAAAGTGTTTATATTTCTGAATTGTACAGTCCAATGATAAGGATCAGCATTTATATTAGATTTGGATCAGTTAACAATTCAAGGTAAAGAATAAATTAATAATAATTTAATAGAAAAATATAGTTTTTAAGCTAACTATTAAAAGAAGATATAATAAGTGTAAATCTTTCAAAATAAAAAAGGGGAAAATGGCAATAAGTAAATCTTAGTCAATCCAAAGGAAGTCAGAAAACAAAAGAAAAAGAATCACAGAAGAGGTAGGACATATTGAAATTATAAGACAAGGTGATAGATTAAATCTCAAATATGTCAGTAATTACATTAAATGGAAATGGGTTAGCCCTACTGTTGCTTGTATATCAGAAAGCTGTGAGGAATGTTAGAGAGCGCACTGAGCCAAGGGGAGAAGGCCGGGATTCGGGTGCTGGTTTAGTCAGTCATCAGCTAACCATGGAATTCTGAGCAGGTCTTTGCACTTCAGCTCCCCCAGGAGAAAAGCCCATTAAGTTAGATAATGAGTGAGTGAGTGAGTGAGTGAGCTTCATTCAACACTCACAGACATAGAGCCTGCTCTCACGACCTCTTTTCATAGGGACCAGGTCTTAAGACCTCTAGTAGCTAAGGGTTTGTCACATTCCTAGAAGGAAGGGACGCCCTCTGCTGAGATAAAATTGAATTATCTTAAGCCTCTGTCTGCTACTGGGCAGGAAACCGAGATGGCATATGGAAATGGTATATGTTAGATGTGGAGGGGCGGTAGTTAAAGGTAATATAAACACTCTTTAAATAAGTGTTCATACTCATGTCATTATCTTCAACAATGATTTATTTGAGTTAGCAAATGAAAAATGCAACTCGTTGGCCTCAAAAGAAAGGTGCGCAGAACTTTCAAAGCTATTTATATGCATTTCCCTCCCATAAAAAATTTAGATTTATCAACATTTCATACACCTAATGACACTGGTGCCCTCCCTCATTTGGTCCATATGTAAGATGGTCACAAATCACAAACAGAGGAGAAGTTATCCTGAATGAAAAATGGGAATTCCACACCGGGAAGTGGTAGACCCTCATATCATAAAGTCTTCATTGGTTTTCAACGTATTGCAGTGAAATACAGCTTATATTTTTGCCAACTAACAATTTAGACAATTGGCTTAAAAAGATTCCTGCCAAAATAACTACAAGTTAAATAGACTATTAGTAGTGCAATCTCAAGGAAAGAACAAGAAAATAGCAGACCTGACATATTTCCTACTCCTTTAAAGCATATTAAAAAGGAAAAACAATGATAATCTAATCTGGCCTGCAAAGAAGCCTGCTAAAAGTACTGACCACTATCAAGAAGGCTTTTTGATAAACAAAACAAAACTAATAGGCAAAGAGAACAGACTGGTGGTTGCCAGATGGAAGGGGGTTGGGGGTTGGGTGAAAAAAGGTGAAGGGATTAAGAAGTACAAATTGGTAGTTACAAAATAACCATGTTATAAAGTACAGCAAGGGGAACATAGTCAATAATACGTACGGTGCCAGAGCAGCACTAGGCTTATCGGGGGGATCGCTTCATACCTGAAACTAATATAACATTAATGTGAACTGTAATTGAAAAAAAACTAATGCAAAACAAAGAAGGCTTTTTGAAATATAGATTTAAACCCTATGCCATTAATGAAAACCTCAATACCAGCTAAATATCGGCTCATGATAGAACAGGGCCATTGTAATTAGCGAGAAACCTGAAAATATGGTTTATAACATTTTTTCACTCTTAAAAACTTTGTTTTCTATAATGAACTAATATGTAGTTTGTGTATATAATTAGTAAACAAACAATCAGACAACTATTTTGGAGATGTTTGCTCAAATGAGAGCAGGAGTACGTTACGCAAAGAAATCTGGAGACCCCAGGCCTCATTAAAAATCAGATCCCTGGGGATGAGCTCAAGAGTGGCATGAATCCTAGGGCTACCAGGACCTGAGCAGCCAAAGCTGCTTGGACTGGAAGCGTTGGGCACTGTGCTGCAGTGGCTCTGAAGGCAGCCAGAGGCTCCAGTTCCAAGTCTGTGCCTCTCTAGGTAAGTGCAACATGTCTAGCCACCAGCGGATGGCCACGTAGAGGTATTTCGGTCCCAGTTCCCTGGTTGAAGTGCTGTCCCAGCTTGCTGCTCAACTCAGGGAACCTGGCCTGCCACAACACATAGAGCTCACTTGGCTTCTATTTTCAAAGGAACTTTGACAGAACCTACTTTCCACATGCCCCATGACTTCAACCTTCCAAACATTTGCTATTTTTAATTTTAAAAAGGGATTTTTTTTTCCTTTTGATTCTGAGTGTGACATGTATTTTTAATGTTTTATATTCCATTGATATCACCATTCCTATGTGCTTGTATTAGAGTTGGGAGAAGTATTCATGTGATTACTTTGCCATCTTGACTCAAAATCTTTGCCCATTCATTTGAAAGTTTCACTGGCTGAAGCCCAGATGGGTTAACTGAGCTTCCCAGGTGCCAAAACAAGGTGTTATGAAAGCCCAGTCTCTCAATTAGAATACAGTGTTCTCTTCATTTCCTACATCGAGATGTGAGATTTTACTTGCTTTGTTTGTCTATTTATGTAAAGTTATTTATATACTAAGTTTCTGTAGCCTGGGTATACGAACATATAAGATATAATAACATCTCTTTTGTATTTCAGATGAAATCAGCTCAGCTGCAGTAGTGGCAGGAGTAGTGGCCCTTGCAAGACCTGTGTCATCTCTCTGAATTGTTCAAGAACATCAAGGGTTATCTGGTCCAAAATAGCCATTTCTCCTATCATGGTGCCAGTTCTTCTCTGCCTAACACATGTCTCACTCCAGATTACTCCAAGCCATTCAGTATCCAAATATGTTGTCAGTGAGCAGCTCAGCATAGACCATGTGACCCAATTCTGGACAATTGGACACGAGAGCAGGAAGAGATACTTCTTAAAAGATCTCCCCACTCTTAATAAGAGAAATAATAAAAGGCAACTCCGGACATCAAAAATGTCGATGTGACTTTTGGGACTTGCACAAATATATATTGACCTTGAATTGAGTCACATGAGAGTAGAATGGAAGAGTGAGAAGCACCAGGTCCTAACGATGTCATTGAGCCAGTGTATTAACAATCCTGATTCTTCCCAGCCTCTGATGGCTTTCTCTGTGAGATAGTGCATTTCTTTATTATTTACACCACTTTGAGTCAAGGTTTCCATTATTTGAACATGAAAGCATCCTAACTGATAATACCAAATGGCTCCAGCAGTGGGAACAGGACCATGTAGACCAGCACCATCTGGTAGAAATACAATGCAAGCCACAATACATGCCACATATGTCATTGAACATTTTAGTAGCCACATTAAGATAAAATTAATTTCAGTAATGTATTTTTAACCTACTACATGCAAAATACTATCATTTCAACATGCAGCCAATATTAAAATAAGGTATTTTACAATTTCTTTTTTTATATGAAATCTTCAAACCCAGTGTGCATTTTATACTTACAGCACATATCTCCATTCAGATGAGACACATTGCAAGAGGTCAAAAGCCACATGTGGCTAGTGGTTGCAGATGTAGAGGGTTCCCAGAAGGCTGCTGTTCTCCCTCTCACTGATGTATTCAGGGTTGGAAATGCAGGAGGTAGGGCCTCCTGCTGGGGCTTCTGAGATAAGCATTTTCTTTGAGCCTCTTAGGCCTGGAGAGTGGGGATGTGGTATTCGAGCTTGCCTGAGCCTCCTGCTGAGCTAGACTACCTCTGCCCGCAGAGACATCCAGGCCCAGTTCTCAGCCCACGCCCTGCGCCAGGCCACCCTTCCTCCCTGTGAGGAATCCTGAGAGGGCCCTCTGTGTCCTTTCCTGCTGGTGAAGCTCAGTCAGGACCACACTGAGCTTCAAAATAGAAACCATCTTATCTCCTTCTTCCCAAAAGGCTTCTTCACCTCCCTCCCTATAATTTTTTACCTCTTTATGGATGACTGCATAATACTTTAATGAACCTCTGCATAACAAAGGCCAATGAGATGAGCAGTAAACTATTTTTTTTGTTTTAGGCCACAAATGCCATTTTACCATAAGGTACATAGGTATTAAGTGCCTACGTACCTTACGTTTGGATAATTGAGACGGGACACTTGAGTCCCAGGCAGGCAAAGAAGTCAGTAACAACTTTTAAAAGGAAACTTTTGTGGCTCAAGTTCTATCTAACCAGTTAACAAAAGTAAAAGCAAGCAAACAAACTACAACAGCAAAAACCTTTCATTTGGAAGAGTGAATAAATAGACGTAGGGGGTGCCTGGTGCATATAACTTTATTATTTATATTATAGCTGCAAAGCTATTGCAGTTGCTTTCAGCAACTGTCCCCATGTAGCAGCGGACAGTGCGCTACCTTAAATAAGGCTCATCAGGTGGCAATAAGAGAAGTAATGGCAGGAAAAAATGGAGGACCCCCTGCAGGAGTGAAAAAATTCCACATTTCTCTCTCCATGGGATATTTAGAATCAGGACTGGTCCTTCGGACAGAAGCTGCGGGGGTTTTCTTAGACAATCCCAAGTTTAGAATGAAGGGGAGGCCTGCAGAGGAACGGAGGATTTTCTATGAATTAGTGCTGGTTAGGTTGGGGGCCGGAGGGGAGGAAGGGCTCAGACGATTATTTTGACACTACAATTGAGTTTTAGCCTTGTTTGCGCACATGGCAGGCTGTACTAGCTAACAGCAGGTTAAAAAGCGGCAGTTATTGACAGTCTGGAGCTATAGACATTAGCTCTTAATTGCAACTACATTTCTAGTTCCCTTTTCTATATGGAATGTGTAAAATAATGGTAGACTATGATGATGGTTCTCAAATTTTCCTTTTTCTAGGATCACCTGAGAGCATTTAAAAATCCCAGGGCTCAGGCTGTGTCCCAGACCCATTAGATCAGACTGGAGGAGGGACCGAGGCATAAGCATTGTCTGAAGTCCCCAGATAATTGTTATGTGCAGTCAGGTTTGAGAACAAGTGTATCATAAATTTCATGGTGTCTGTTAACAGGGGCGTCCAACTTTTTGGCGTCTCTGGGCCACACTGGAAGAACAGTTGTCTTGGGCCACACATTAAATACACAAACACTAATGAAAACTGATGAGCAAAAAAAAAAAGGTTTTAAGTAAATTTATGATTTTGTGTTGGGCTGCATTCATAGCCATCCCTGGCCATGAGTTGGACACCTCTGCAAGTTTGAAACATATTCATATCTAAATATGTTTAATAAAGAATATCCAGGTGAAGTTGATGCTGTTGACTGATCAATAATTCTTTCCCCTCTGTTAGGGCAGACAGAGTGTGGGCAGCTGAGTAGGGTGAGTGTGGCCTGGCTGCCTACTTCCGAGAGGTGGGCCACGGGTGCTGCACAGAGGATGTGGGTCCACTGGGAGTCAGGGATGCTCAGGGGACTCCAGCCTGCTCCCTGGGATGCATGGCACCGTGTGCAGTGTCGGGAGGGAGCTGAGGGCTGCAGCATCTCCAGGCTCCCAGACTGGGTCCAGCAGCATCTGCTTCCCGACAAACCCTGACATCCAAGATAGTCAGAAAGCCCAAGGAGCTTCACCTATTGGCCAAGATGGTACAGGGGGAGGTACTTACACTTTGCCACCACAGGCTAGAAAGATGAATGGATAGGGTCGACACACAAAGCTAGCAAGAGAATTAGATAGAAATAAATGTCCCCACCCCCATCCCTATAAGAACCTGGAGCTTGAACAGGAAGATAAGATGGTCTTTGAGGCGGGAAGCCACAATTCTCCCAGGCCATATGCCACCTGAGTAAAACTTTCCTTTTGCATCAGCACCTGTCTTGTGAGTTTGGGTTTCATTGCAGAAGGCAGCTGAACCTGTTTTCAGTTACACTTCTTTTTTAATAAAGCCTCCATTTTGTTCAGCCTCCTCTGAGTGGCCATGTGCTTCAAAGAGTAAATTATATTGGCCTTTGTCATAGGGATGGAAGGACAGGAGGTTACACATTAGAAATAGCAATGGTATTCCTCAGTGTATTTTCTGAGACCTGACCTTTATTAAAAAGCAAATAATGCTCTGATAGGAGAAGCAGAGGAGAAGGTTGGGAGAAGGAAGTGCTGCGTTGTTCATTCTGGGTAGAAGATGCCAATAGGGCATACTGAGTGGATTCTTTGCAGTCTAATGGTATTGTACATGAGAACCTTTCTCAAAGGTATATACAGGATCCTGGGAAGGGCACGTACTCCCAGACAGTGGTTCTGTTAGCTCTATTAGCTTTGTCCTTTCCCTCTCTGATGCCTGTGATGGTTGTCAACATTCCTTGAGCAGGAGAGCTGTTTTGAATTCCTGCCACCTTGGAGTGAGCTTGGATGCTTCTGCCAGCAGGGTGAACCAATTACCAGGCAGCAGAAACGGGCCCAGATAAACAAGCTTCCTGGGGAACCCAGCAGCCACTGAAGGGTCTGGCCCATCACATCGGAGAGGCAGCATTTGGGTCTGCCTTTGGGGATACTCTTTCAAAGGACTGCTGTTCTGGAAGGCTGGCTGGCTGGCCAGCCCTAGCCTGTGCAAGGACTCGGTGGGCATTCTTCTGCAAGCAATTCAGCAAGGAGTCTTGGCAACAGCCTCTGAGAGGAAATCAACTTAAGTTTAAGGTGTTCTCTAAAAACTACTGGGAAAGCCGTTCTCAAGACACACCTATACGTGAGTTATCATATGATCTATAAGAAAGACTAACATGTCTCTTTGCCGACCCTCTATGAATTGTTGTTGGAACTGGACATCTCCCAGGAGGACAGGCTCCACTTCCAGCAATGTCCGAGGAGCTCCCATTGAATCAATTCTTCTGCAAATGACTATAAACTCTGGACAGTATATTAAAAAACCCACTACCTGAAAGCACTGAAGTAAAACCGAGCAGATATTAGGGAGGATTTGAAAAAGACAAAAGATATGCAACAGCTCTATACCGAAATCTAGAAAATATGGCTTATGAAAATTAAACACCCAAATAAATAGAGCAATATGCCATACTCACTATTGTAAGACTCAGCTTTGTTGTGTGAATTCTCCTCAAATTGATAGATTCAATGAAATTTCTATCAAACTGCCAACAAGCATTTTTTTTTTTGTAGAAATTGATAAGGGGACTACAAAAACCTAGAGAAGCCAGAACATTTTTGAAAAGGAAAAACACAGCAACACAGCTTAAAGATTTACACTGCCTTGTTTCAAGACTTACTATAAAGCTACAGTAATTAAGGATGGTATCAGAGGAACAATAGACATATAAATCAATGGAAAGTCAGCTATGCCCCCACATAGACAGTACATAGATTTTTTTAAGGTGCCAAGGCAATTTGATGGGGAAAAATAATCTTTTCAACAACTTTTGCTAAAACAATTGGGTAGACAAAATATGAACTTCAACCTGAACCTCATATGATACACAAAAACCAACTCAAAATGGGTCAGAGATTTAAATGTAAAAGCAAAACATATAAAACTAGGATAAAACACAAAAGTGAGTCATTGCAAGCCTGTAGTAAGCAAAGATTTCTTAGGACACGAAAAACACAGTCCATAAGAGAAAAATTTATTAAGTTGGAATTCATCAAAATTAAAACTTTATTTTCTTTAGGAAATATTATTAAGAAAATGAATAGACAAATCACAGACTGGGAGAAAATACTCATGATATGTGTATCTGATGAAGGACAAAAATAAAGAAATGATACAATTCAATAATAAAAAGACAAATAATCAGTTAATTATGGGAAGATATGGATGGTTGCTTCACAAAAAAAGACATATGAATAGCAAGTAAACACATAAAAAGACATTGCTGATCAGCAAGGATTTTCAAATTAAAACCACAATGAGATACAACTACATACCCTCTAGAGTGGCTTAAATAAAAAGGATGAAAAATTACTGTGTATTGGTAAGGATATGAAGCAACTAAACCTCTGAAACATTGTTGAGTGCATTTTATTATATGCAAACTATATCTAAATAGAGCTTTTAAAAATGAGTTAAGCCAATAAAGTTTTAAAAACACTGGTAAATGATTTACAAGAAAAACAAAACAATGGAGTAATTGCTAATATTTAAAAAGACACTATACTAACTCTTTGCTATATACATTTCCTCTTTCAACCTTGACAAAGAGCCTATGAGGTTGGTATAATTATATATTCATTTTAGAGTAAAAACTATTACTTCACAGTAGTATTTACTACTAAGATGACCCAGCAATAATGTGGACATACAGTAGCAAAAAAAAATAATAATAAGCCTGAGTTAATATCTTCATTTCACCAAAATAGAGTGTGGCCAGGAGCTACTAAAGTGACTCAGAGTTAAGAAACACTCTGATCCAGTCCTTAGGATGTGCGTGTGCATCTGTGTGTGTGTCTGTGTGTGTGTGTGGGAGAGAGAGGGGGGGAGGGGGGAGAGAGAGAGAGAGAGAGAGAGAGAGAGAGAGAGAGAGATTGACTCCCTGTGGCACCAATACGGGCACAGGACATGGGTTTCTGGCATGAGTGACCCAAATAACAAAACCCCAAACGCTCATGTGTCTCCTGGTGCAGCTCTGGTGCTCTTTGCCCTCTGCTGGCCTTGCCCTGTATCCTGCCTTTGTAGACAAGGGGAGGAAAATGAAAATGAAAATCTAAGAAAGCAAAAGAGCGTGAGAGGATGAAGTAGCGCCGGGAAGGAACAGGAAGGAACCCTTTGAAAGGAGCAGCGATATTGGGACAACCCTCGGGGTAATGGTGAGGGCAGAGAAGCACCCGCGGGGAAAAGCTGCTGGGGGCAGGGCGCTTGGGTGAGGGAGAAGCAGGGAGAGGCTGCCCTGGGTTCTGTGGCACCAGCAGCAGAGACAATGAGGGGACGCGAAGGAACAGAGACGCTGGGGCTACAAAACCCTCGCAGGAGTGGAAAGTCTCTGATCACCTGGAGAATCAGCGACAGACAGCAGCACGGAGCCCTGTCCGTGTTTTCATTCCTGCTGCAGCCTCAGGGCAAGGCCAGGCTGAGCCCCAGGAGCCCAGTCGGAATCCAGAGGATTTCCCTTTTAAGTGTGCAGAATGTGGGGACTGTCACGTTGAGGCGTGTTGTTTTCTCCCAGCCCGCTGTCCCGCCCGAAGCAGGCCTGCACGGGGCCATGTGCCCTCTGAGCTGCGCAGCTTTGATGTGACGGAGTGGCATGTGGTTGGGATCTGGCGACATCACCTCCGGAAACACTGGAAGGCGATTTCTCGTTTTCCAAATAGCGCTGTGGAGCAGCGTGGGCCTTAGACACTAAGTCAGCCGCCGTGTTTCACAAGGATTCTCGGCCCTGCCTGTGCGAGCCGTCCCGCTCGTCCACGCCGTGGTGGTGAACAGGCTTCTCCCGCTCTCCCTGCTCTGCCAGTCACAGGAAAAGTCACCCTCTGCTGCTTGCCAAGTCACCCAGTGGGTGTCTGGAAGCTACAATGCCTGAGTCCCTCCCACTAGGTTTCACACGAGAGATTTCTAACCAGGCTCCTCAGGCTGGCGAAGCTCACTCTCCAACTCTGTCCTGGGTCCTTCAGATTCTGCCTGACAGTGGAGGGAAGGACGTCTGCACTGAGGGCAGCAGAGGAGACCATGTGTGGAAATGGAACAGGGCCCCACCTCTGACCCAGCGGGGAAGCCACACATTGTGCATGATTTACACTTTAATTAAGAACCAGGGGCCTGAAAAACTTTGTGAAAGGGTGGAGAGAAGGAGGAGAAAAACTATGGCTTGCAACTGATAGAATGAATAGAAACAGTAACATCAAAACTGAACATCCACACAAAATGTTAAGGTCTATTCAGAATAGCATCCTACCATTTGAGGCATCTTTCTTCCTATTTCTCTCTTCAGATCCAATTATTTAAACAAAGAAGAGCTGCCCATGTATCCTAGGACTAATGTAACACCAGAAGACTGCTATTTTTTGTTGGTTTTTTCTTTTGTTGTTTATTTTAAAAATATTTTGAACTGTAACATATTCACAGAAAAATGCACAAATCATAGTGAGCATTATACACAGCCAGATCCAGAGATGGAACAAGATCAGCACCCAGAGCCCCGCGCCTCGCATCCCTTTCAACCACTGGCTCCTCAGGTATAACCATGACCCTGTCTAACTTCTAACCATGACCATTCAATTTGCCTGTTTCTGAACTTGCATAAAAAGTTATCATACAGTGAATACTCTTTTACATTATTTAGTTACCCCACCTTGTTTGTGAGATTTGACCATGTTGTATATAATTGCTGTTTGTTGACTCTTGTGCTCATTGTTATAAAGTATTCTGTTGCTTAAATATATAGGATTTGTACACACATGGTACTAAAGAGGGTGTTTGGGCGGGGATGGTTTGGGACCACATGCCTGGTGTTGCCGTGAACATTCTTGCACATGCCAGATCAATTTTGAAAGTTCATTGCAGGACTGCCCATCGGTGCTCTGACTCTTTCTACCAGGAAATTGGTTTGCTTGCAAGATTCACAATGTTTTTGTAGTTACTATATCTTGCTCTTATTTCATTAGGGCACCTACTTCCTCCTAAAGTTATATGTGGCATAGATTTTTTAAAAAATAAAAATTAACCTGGCTTAAGGACATGATAATGTCATCAGCATTGACTCACCTCTGTGTGCCTATAGCGTCCTGTTCTGCACAAAAAAAGTGATCACGAATTTTGTTTAATTGCATTAAATTGTTTGGGAACAACCCTCCACCCTCCACAATACCCCCTTCTCTTTGCTAAACAAACATCATCACTCCCTCCACCATTTGTTATGACAGTTGAACCGTACGCTTTTGCTCGTTATCCCCAGGTTGGAATGGTTTTTGGGAAAACTCTATACTCATTCACACATTTTTAAGCTAGCATACTAAATTTTTAACGCTAGTTGAAATAAATGCAAAGAGTGGAAGCTCTGCCATATTTTAAGTTGTTTGATACTTCCATATTTTTAAAACTTTGAAACTGTAAGCTTAGCTCATATCACTTATAGAAAAGGTCTACTGCATTACCTTAATTAGCAAAGCTGTCCTCTTTGAAAATTAATTAGCAACATCAGACTTACTTTCATTCAGACATGCTTTATGTTTTTTATTTTTATCATTTCAAATAAATATGTTAATACATATCCCTTGGCAAAAATTACATCTGAATTTTTATTCTAGATGGATAGATGATGGATGGATAGATGGACGGATGACCTTTTCCCCTGAATAAAAGCACAGTGCCCCAACTTCAATATTTCCTCCCAATGCTTTCTTTGCTTTGCTTTCATGTGACTCTCTTGCAGAAAGATTCCACACTTGAATTGTTTATTTGTTCAGTGCCTAGTCTTTTACACTCCTAGTCTGTAACAATGCTCCACAGTAAGATCCAGGATGCACTGAGAGGGCTGATTTCTACTTTTTCAGGGGGGCAGAAAAGGGGAGATAGAAAACTGTGCTCTGTCTGAACCAGTTTGCTACACACTTTCTAAAACTGTGCACAGAAAGTGATGTTTTAAAGAGGGTGGGTTACTTTCTTTTCTCATGCTATTAGGCCAACCTCTGATTCTTAGTTCCACCTTTATGTCAGATGTGAAAGACCCATGGGCATCTAGAAACTAGGCAAAGAACAGGTTTTCCAATCTCTCAAGGAAATGAACTGTAAGAAATTTCCTGATAGGATAATTTGCTTAGTTGGCATTTGTAAAGTTGAAAACTCTCTGAATTATTCTGTTTTGCTTGTTTCTACTGTGTTCCAGTGTTTTCTAGCTAATGTTAGAATCAGCACTATCATCAGTTCTTAATTATCTAACTTTTTTTTTTTCTGTTCATTACCTGAGGTCAATTTTTAATTCAAGTTGACTTTTTCCTGAATTTAGTGCAACAAACATCTTGGCTCATTTGCCCCCCACAGCTATACTAGTTTGAGCTCATAGGATGCAAACTAATTTTAAAAATAGGCAAAGGATTCCAAAGGCAAGACTTTACGTCCAAAATAATAATAATGCACTGAGAGTCAACTGATATTACTCTGACATTGGCACACCCTATTCTCCACAACAGCTGCAAACCTGAAAATATCCCCAAACGCTTCTGGGAGTGAGCACTCTGGGAAGATTAAAACCTGGAAGGTTACAGAGGACACCAGGCAACCATTTCTCCCCTGAGACAGCAGCGTACACTCAGAGCGAGTAGAACCTAAGAAGGTTATAAAAGCTAACCATTGAGAATGCCAAAAGCTAGTTGTCCAAAAGAATTAAGTGGGAGGAAAACAGAAGGAGCAAAAAAATAGTGATGAAAAATGAGAAGCAAGTGGCAAAAAAAAAAAAAAAAAAAAAAAGGAGCCAGAGCAAAGCCTAGAAAAGTTGATGATTCAGGAAGAAATAGATCCCCCAGGAGTAAGGAGAAGGGACGTGGAGAAACCCAGAGAACAACCAAGGACAAATAGAGCAGCCCAAAGGGCAGAGCAGACTGGAAACCTGTAGTGTTGGCCCCCTTGCCCTAGACACCTCATAGCTGTGACGACCTAGCTACAGCATTTAGTAAGGGTCCTTGTTCTGTGACCATCTGTTTGACTTTAAAGGACTGAGATTCACTCATGATCCCATGGGAAAGAATCATGTGTATTGGAACATAATTTAGAACTGGAATGCTATTGGGAAGTAAGGTATCTCAAGAATTCATCTATTCCTTCTCTTCCTGGATCATAGGCTCCCCAAAGACCCTGATACTCTCTGCATATGGGCTCCTTGGCCCTCCCTCAGCCAACTCGAGCTGCTTCATCATAGTCACTGCTTCCTCATAGCTGTGTGTGCTTCCAGACCATCATCGGGTCTTCAGCCCCAACTGTTACGTCACTCATTTTGCCAAGGATCAGCTTGCCAAGGATATGTCTGCTTCCCTATCTGTTTATACCAGAAGTGCTTTTATTATAATTGAATAATTTAGTTAATCCATAGATCAATTCAAAGCCTGTGAATAGGAAAAATAATATGTTTCTATAAGAACTAATTTGAATGCTTTAAGAAGACTCATAAACTTGAACTTCACACAGACATAAAAACCTCAAATCAGGTGTGTAAAGGCAACTCTAAAAAAACGAGGAAATACCTGAAAAATCTAGAAGTTTTCTGCACTGAACATACTTGAAAATTGTCCTGAAGTTGATTCACTTGAAAAAAACCAAAACTGGAAAAATAGTAGATGATTCACTACTAAGTCAGATGAGTCTGACTTATTCCAGAAAGATAATACAGAACTCCTGTCAGCCAATCCGTAATCAAAGCAAGTCTTAGCCTTACATGAAAAAAGATGGCAAATGAATTTACCTTTATATGTATTTATATGAATTCCTATATTTACATATTAATTTACATGTATATATACAAGTAAAATAAAGCTCCTGGGGCAGTGCCACTTTTTTATTGCTCTCCTCAGGAACTGCCAACCGCCAGAGCAGTCGGGACGGCCAGGGGATTCCCACTGCAGTTCCGTCCTTCCTGCTGCTCTTCCCACTTCGGGACTCGCTGAGCCCCAAGAGTGCACAGCAGGCACTACCGCGACCTTGTTCCTTGACAGCCTTAGAGGAGGTAAACAGGCGAAACAGTGATAACCTAAACCCTGCTCCCAAATTCCATTCATAGACCAGTACTCCGCAAGTAATGAGCCAACCCTAAGCAATAGTGAAGTCAGCCCAGTTCACTGTTCATTCCAAGAAATAAGGTAATGCGGTCAGTCTCTTGCTTCGAATTCATTGTTAAAGGATTTGGCATGCTTTGAAATATATCCTTCAGCAGCAAGAAACCTGCCCTAAACGTGGTCCTACCCCTGGAGGTGGGGTAAGCAGGACAATGGAGACAATGTGAAATAGTCCAAGGCTCCTTGGCAACCACATAACCTTTCCAAGTCTAAGTCTCCTCTTCTGTAAAACAGGTTGTTATAAGAACTAAATGAGGTGATGGATAAATGACAGGATAAAGTTTTCCTTCCCCCTCATCCTCCCTTTTCTCCCTCCCTTCTCATCTATCCTGGGGAAGAGGAAAGTGGAAAACACAGTAAAGAGAAGAAACATCACCCTAATCAGGCCTGTGGTCAAATGCAGAGTGGTTAAAAATAAGGAGAAAAAAGATATATTATTATATTTGCCACACTCTGAAGAATATGAAGGGCCTGAAACCTCCTCTGGATCTTGCTGTAAGGCCCATGGCAATCATTCATTCATTCACTGACATCGATGTGTCAGACATTGTTTCAGGCACAGCAGTGAAAGAGATCAAGTTCTTCTCATGGAGCTTACCTGACTTTTGTATGGGAGGAAGAAACTTCCCTCTGCCATCCTAGGTTCTTTTGATGGGTCTCATAATTAAATCTTCACGAGACAGGTTAGATTAACAAGAGAAAATCACCAGATTTTCTCACGTATGTATGGGAACCTCACACACATCAGAGAGTCAGAGCTCACACATACAGGAGAGGTTCAGATGTAGCAAGGGAAAATGAGGCATGTATGGCATTCTGAGCTAAGGATGAGGGAAGGGGCTTCGGAGGGGACGAAGGTCATTGCAGAATGATAATAAGAGCATATATTCAGTAATGGGAAGTTTGCCCTGCCATTTAGGTAGGTCAAAAAAAGTTATTTCTGATAACTGTTGTTATGAGCAAGATCCTACATTTAAATTCTTTAAGGAAGAGGTAAAAGTTTCTCTTGGGGCCACAGAGTCTTGATTACCTTCAGGTCAAAACAATGTACATGCCAACGGGGCGCTTTGGAGTCGGGGGAGGGCTGTTCTGAATCCCGTCACATTCTACTTGAAGAAAAGTCGGTGACTGAGAGGTTACCTATAAAACCTGTGCACAATGCCTGTGGCATCATAAGCACTCAATAGTAGCTATTTTAATTATTGGTGCTAATATCAACCCCAATGAAAAATCTAATTTAGGATTATTAAAATACGTTCCTTGACTTTGCGCCACGTATAGCTATATCCTGCCCTAAAGCTGGGCCCAGCTGACACTAGCCCTCTCAGAGGAAGCTGGCCTCTGCGCCCAGCTGAGCCCAGAGCTCCTTGCGTTTTATGATCTTTCCCCTCCCCCACCTCTCTACCTATTTTCGAAAGTCACACCCTTTTCCAGATCTCCAGAGACTAGGAATGGAAGCTGGGAAAGTCAGAGCTATAATGCTCTATTAAAAAATGAATAATTGATGTTCTACCTCTCATTTTATTCTAGCAGTAAGGATAGCTACCCTTTCAAGCCTCTCCAGCTTTATGCAAATCTGTGAACACAAAGACCCCCTGAAGGGCTGCCCTGGGGTGGCAGCAGCTAATCCGTGGATGGCCTCGTTTCTGTCGGGTCGATTTCCATTGTGTGCTCCTCTGAGGGTCTGCTCGGCCACCTTATTTTAAATGGGAACCCTCCACATTCGGATCCCCTTTACTCTAACCTATGCTTTTAAGTCACCCTCTAACATATAATTAATTCAGTTATTTTTTATTTTCTCTTTCTTCCATGAGAATGTAAATTCTTATGAAGCCAAAGATATTCAGTTTATTTATTAGAACAATGCCTCACCCCTATTAGGCACCCAGTAAATATTTGTGGAACGAATGAATGAAAACTTCAGGGGATGAAGCTGCCTATCCTGGAAGGGTCTTTCGCTACTAGCGAGAGCTGCAAAAGGCAAAGTGAACCAGAACTTGGACAACTAAGACTCTTTGAGGAGGCAAAGGCGGCGGCTGGGGGAGCACAGGTCCCCAGCGCTTCTCCCCTGCAGGGGAGGGCCCCGGCGGCACCGCGAGGGCAAGGCCTCTTACCCTTCTGGAACATGGGCTGTTTCCTGCTGGCCCTGTTCCCATTCTTTTGACAGCCCCGTTCCTGGATTTTGTATTGTGTACCTGTTCTTTCCACATCATGGCTACTGTGAACAAATAAAGTGAAGAAGGGTGCCATTTTCCTCCCTGCAGCATGAACAGCAGTGGCGGATCCGATGGCTAGGAAGCAACAAATACATAATGGAACAAATATTTGATGGCACAGGAGCGCACAGGAGCTGGTTCTGAAGAGCAGAGGCTGCAGCCCCGGGCCCGGAGCGCGCGGAACCCGCAAAGGCAGCGGCGCGCGGCGGAGGCCGCGGGTAGAGAAGGACCCTAGGAGCCGACTTCACGCAGGCGGGACGGGGAAAAGCTCCTCCTGGACCCCGAAGCCGCTCCGTTTCCGAGGACTTGCTTGCACTCGCTGGGAGAGCGAGGGGTCCTCGGGCAGGGCCATCTTCCCGGCTTTGTCCATTTTCCCTCCAGAACCCAGGGTTTTTTAGCTCAGGGGTGGGTGGCAGCGCGGGTTCCCCCGCCCCCACCCCTGTCCCGGCTGCTCCCTCGGCTCTCCCCACGCCGGAGCCGCCTGCAGCCTCTCCTTGCAGCCCCTCACTTCCCCCGGAGCCAGTTCTGACTCCTTCGTGGTGTCCTTCACCCTAAATTCCTGCAGCTCTTTTACAGTTCTCATCTCTCATCTCTCAGTATATCTCCCCAGTTAAATTGCAGAACACATAAACAGCCTTATGTTCTTTCTGAAGCTTTCTTTTTCTTTCTGATCATAAATTGCTTCTGCAGTTTCTGTTGTGCTCAACCCAAAGCAATGGACCACCTCACCAGCCACCAATTGCATTACTTCAGGAAAATCCTTCTGGACTAGTTTTCTCACTGCAAAAAGAGATATCTAAGGTTCCCGCAAGCTTCTCAATTCAGGGACGTTCCAAGGAGAACTACAGTTGGTTTACTGGACAGAGATGCACCATTACCTTGGCTTTGGGTCTAAATGCTTTGTGGAGGTCTCAGGTGGGTGGCATCTGTGAGCAGCCATTGGGAAGAGGAGCCAACAGTTTCTTCCCTCCTGGACACTCACGACCTGCTCCAACTTTCCTAAAACTGGGTCCCTAGGCCATACACGTATGACCCTTTTAACACTGGCTGATGTGTGGGGAAGATCTCTTCTCCTACAAGTTCAGTGCTGAAAAGGAAGAAATTTTTCAGTAAGACTTTTTGCTGGGAAATCACAAGATACGAAAACACATAGAAGCACCCAGTCAGAGCCCACCTCCTTTGAATAACTTCAATGAAAGGGAGACATCTGTTAGCGAATTTTAGGCAGCCTTGAGCCCCAGATCATTTCCCTTGTCTAAACCATGAAAGGGATGGACACCAAGCCAAAGACATCCAGACATCCACTTTTCAGCATCTGCGGCCCTTTCCTCGTCGGGGAGGGCATGGGCTCTGAGGCTGTTCACATGGGAATCTGACTTCAGTTTTGTGCCTTTTTTTTTTTGGCTGTCTGGTCTTGGACAAGCTTGTTAAGGTCTCTGATTCTTACTTTTCTTTTTACTAAATAAGAATAATATCTTTCATCTCATAGAACTGAATGAATATTAAATAAAAACATATGTGTATCATTCAGAGTCCTTCATGTAAACGTGCGCTTACCCCTGTTGGCTTCAGCGCTACACTGATTTCCTGAAGGGTGCTGAGGGCCAGAGTTCCTAGGAGGGCTGGGGGAGCAGGTGTGGAGGGAACGAAGCCAGGAAGGCCTCCCGAATTACACCAGCAGGCGCTCCCCTGAGACCCTCCCGCTGTGGCAGCAGGCGCAGACCCCGGAGTTCACAGCGCCGGTCCTAGGCCCGCAGTACCTCATTAGGGCTTCTGCTGCTGTGGCGTCTAAGAGACTTTTCAGGGCGACACCTTCACAGCTTTGCCATCCGAGCCAAAGCCTCACACAACCAGATAGTTCTCTCTGTTGTCATCCCTGTAGGTCTCTCTCTGGCTCTGGCAAGGACCACCCTTTTTGACCCATTTTCCTGTTTTGTTTAATTATTTTGAGATAGTCATCTGCCTGTGTTTAAGGCTGATTCCACTCTTGGGAGAAATTCAGCTTTTTTAACTGTTTTGGGGGAATACAAACGTGTGACCTTGTCAAGAATCGCCCACTTTCCCTGCAAACTCACCACTTCATCCCCTCACAGCCCCAAGTTAGTACCTTATCCCTCCCTGCTGTGAAGCCCATACTATCTTTAGACCATCAGGTACATTCCCATGTCTGGTCTGAGTCAAGTTCAGTTACCAGCTGAGCCACCACCTGGATATTCTTTGATTCAATATCCAAATGCTTCCAAGGTCTAGAACAGTGGTTCTCAGCTTCTGGCTGCATATTAGCATGAAGTGGGCAGGAGGCTGGGCCTTGGAGAGTTTGATTTAATTGTTCTTGAGTGTGCCCAGGTGTAGGCATTTTTAATAGCTCCCCAGTTTAGTTTATCAGAAACTTTCTTCTAAAGTCTCATCAAGGTTTTACTTACAAAACAAAAAAGTTTAAACAAGGAGTAAAAATTGAAGGCATAATATCAAACAAGCATGAAAGAGGGTAATGTACTCCCGATTTCTAATACCTATGTGCAAATATTAACTTTTAACAGTTTTGCAAGTAGAGATGAATATTAGCCCTTGGGCTTTTTCAGCTTCTGGGTTTGAAAATAATATAAATTGTTCCTGGGTCATTGTGTACCTATTAAATAGAAAATGGGTGAGGGGAGAGAAGGGGTCTTTAAGGAATGTGATACTATGCCTGGTTGTCTGGTCTCTCTAAGATAATTAGGAGGCAGATTCTAAATTCTCTTTCTCTCGAATGTTTGGTTGATTCAATGACATGAGTCAACGGATGACAAAGTGGTTGAGGTCACAATATGGACAGCTGTGAGAATACCAGGGTGTTTATTACTCATCCTTGACTCCATATTTCTACAATTTCCCCATGTATTCGCCACTCTGAATTGTTAATTATAATGGTAAGAAAGGAACGGAAGGAGGCGATCAATATGCCTCCAATGATGGAATAGATAAAATGCTACAGAACAATGGAAAAGTATGGAAGTTACATCTCAGCAGGACTCACATTATACACCTGAATTACCGACATTGAGAGGGTATGGTGTGGATAACCACGGGAACAGTGATACTCCATTGCTGCTGCCATTGTGGAAAAACCATGAGAAAACTTCTCCCAAAGTGTCATTTGGTGCACAACCAGGCAGAAGTACAAAGGGTAAGGAACAGGAGGAACCCACCCGTGTTGGAGTTGTCATTCCTTTTGGCCAGTTAACATTTTGAATCCCTGTTCTATAGTTGGGAATCTCCCACTTCCCTCTGTAGAGGCTAAGAGTGTCATATACTCATTTTGCCTGCCGTCCTTGTAACTAGGGCATGACGTAGCTACCTGACCTAGGGTCCACCAGTCAAAGGTAACCTCCAGACCTCGAATCAGAAGGCTGGTCAATGATTGGAAGTGACATGTGATAGCACTAAGCAGTGGTTCTAGCAGATGGGCATGGGGGTGCGGGCTAAGCTCATGAGGGTGTGGCGCTGGCTGCGGAAGGGCATTGCAAGGCCAGTTCTACACTATGATGAGCTGGCTTTCAGGTCACTCAGATTTTTGATCAGCTACCCAATATCCTTTTAATAAAAATTTTCTTTTCTGCTTAAGTGAACCTGGACTTTCGTGAGTCATATAGTTGTTGCTCTACTCAATCCTTGCCCTTCTGTAGCCTATCATCAATAGAGGAGCTAATATGTTCCTGTGGAAACATCATGATGGCATAACATTTATCAGTTCTGAACCCTCCAGTGGCATCCCTTCTCACTCAGAGTAAAAGCCAAAGACTTTTACAATGGCTCAAAGTCCCTACATGGTCCCTCTAACCGCATTGCCATTACCCTCTCCTACATTCAACCTGCAGCTGCTCAGACATACCTGCGTCAAGGACTGTTCCCTTGCTGAAATTCTCCCTGGAAAGTTCTTCCCCCAGAAATCCACATGACTCACTCCCTCACCACCTTCAAGCCTTTGCTGAAATATTCCCTTCTTGGTCAAGGCTTCCCTGGAAATGCTGTTCAAAACTGCATCCCATCATCCCTGGCATTCCTTATACCCTTTCCCTGACCAACATATAACTATTTTATCCTTGCCTTGTTTGTATATGGCAGTCTCTCAGCCCCATTAGAATGTAAGCTCCAAAAAGTCAGGACCTTTGTTTTATTTACTGCAGCATCTACAGTGCCGGGAATAGGGAGGGCCTGGTACAGAATGGGGCCTCGATGAATATTGGATGGATAGATGGATGGATGGACAGGTGGACAGATGGATAGAGAAGATGTTCATGATTAGTGAAAAGTGGAAGTTTACCTGACGAAGGGACGAGAAGGTGAACTTGCACATGCGTAACCAGAGCTCTCGTGGCCATTGGAGGGCTCTGAGCTGAGAAACATTGCGCCAGGACGGATATCTTGGGAGGGGTATCTGAGGACTCTGTTTTTGCTTTTTAAGATTCAAAAGAACCAAGAGGAAATCAGCAATTAGTCTTGGTTGTCAGTAATTCTGATCACAGAACAATTGTAGAACTTCATTTGATGAACAGTTGGACAGCATAATAGCAGTAATAGTAACAGCAGCAACATTTACTGAGTATTTACCAAATGCTGGGTACTTCCCTATAGGCTTTACATAGGTTTTCTTTTTTAATTCTTACAACATTTTATAAGATAAGCATTATTTTCCCCCCATTTTGCAAATAAGAAAAGGAGAGACTAAACAATTTGCCAAAGGCCTTATATCTAGAAAGATTTTGTTTAATTATTTGGTTATGTTTTGAGATGAGACAAGAGAAATAAGAAAAATTTTTTGAGGTTGAGCTGGCTACCATGTATTCTAAAAATGACCCTACAGAGTTATTGATACCAAGTATATGATGTTATGGAACATGAACAAGCAAATGGGGTTTGAACATCAGTTCTTCAACTCTCTGTCTGTATGACTTTAGACAAGTTACTTACTTCTTTGAGCTGATTACCTCATTTGTAAAATGTAAAATCATATGCTTCATGCAGAGTTACCAAGATTAAACATAATCACACATGGACACACCTAATATAATGGCTGGCCCAGAGAAGACACTTGAGAAATGACATTTATTATAATTATTTTACTAGTATTATTATTTTATTTTTGTTATTATTGAAGAAATTCAGAGTTTGGCCTCTAGGCTTCATACCTGCAAATGCCTACATCTGTGTTTTTCCAACATTAGCAGATAGCATTTAGAATAACTGAACAACAATATAAAAATGCAGATTCCTGTGTTTCACTCCTAGAAATTCTAATGGAGTATATACGAGGGGCCTAGCGATCACACTCTTGGATGGAAAATTGGCATTCCCTTAAAGAACTCCAGAAAGAGAAAGAAACGCCACCTCTTCTTTCTAATGCTGTGCAAGGTGAAGTCCTTATGTGACGCTGACCCTCTAAGCACTGTGGCCTCACGCTAAAGGAAACGGGCTCCGGAGTCCACAGCTGTGGGCCGTGGGTAAGCATGTGGACCCTCTGTGCCTGTCTTTATGTGTAAAATTGGGGAAACAACAATTCTTACCTCATAGAAATGAAGCAAGCTTAAAACAAACATGTAAAACAATTAGAAAGAGCCTGGCATAGATAGGTTCAATAAAGGTTAACTATTATCGCTTGAATACACTTCCCACTCTTTGGGCTCCTGTTGATGGAAGGATTTTTTCTTAAATAGCGGAGATTTCTCTAGTCCCGAATTTGTTTGGTGTTCGCACTGAAAGAGACAACACACCAGGCCCCCTCCTTCGGGGTCCCATGCTGAAGAAGGTCAGGCCTGCTGAGCTGTTCCAGACCCGTCTCAAGGAGCCTTTGCTAATGTTTCATATATATAAACCTCGGAAGTTGTTCTCAACAGCTAAATTAAATCTTACAAATGAAAGTTCCACACACGTCAGTGTGTAGAGAAGAGAATGTGCATCCATTTTCCCAGCTGCCCTAGGGATCCATCAGTTCCTCCCATTAATCATCCTCACCTGCCGGAGGCCACAGCATTTTTCTTCTGCCTAAAATCAAGTGTGCGCTCTTGGCATAGCTGCTCCCCCTTATGAAGTTTCAGAGGAAATGTCTTCTCTGCAAAGAGACCTTCCCTGATCACTCACTCAGAAGAGCTCCCCTTGCCCCTTCCCAACACACAGCAGGGCACACCATCAGCTGCCATTTGCTGTCCCTCTGCTCTTTGTCTATTCACAACCCTCACCGCAATACACAGCTACCTAACTTTCTGCTTTCCTGTTTCCAGGCTGTGGCCCCTCCACACGCACGTGCATCTATAGGTACTGTGGAGACAGGGGTCACATCTGGTTCCCTCCTTTGTGACCAGTATCTCAGTACTAGCTCTCAACAAATACTGAATAAATAGTGAATGAATTTAACATCTTGAGTCTAAAAAGGCATTTCCCCTGGGCCCTTCTATTTGGAAGAAAAGGTGAGGGGGTGGATCTGAAATAGTAAAGAGACAAAAACTTTAACACAACTTCTATAATATCCCAATATGGCCGTTAACAACATTCCTACCAACACTTTTAAGATTATTAAATGAAGATCTCTCATCTTGTATGTGAAAACCAATAGCTACACAGAGGCTGGTAAAGTATTAAAGTCACTGAAAAGGATTATGAGTAAATTAAGTGTAGTATGATTTTTTTTTTTTTTTGAGAAAAAAGAGAAAAAATTTTGATGAGATCAGACCTAAAATCTCCTGATCTTTCTAAGAGGAGAGAAGTCAGGTTCTTTCTTCTCTTTACCATTTTTGCCATTTTGATGTTCAAACTTAAATTGTTCCCTCAGCTTCCAACTGAATCACTCTCTATGCCTTGTGGTCCCCCCACCCCCCACCTATGTGATTGAATATTACAGTTGGAAAGACTTTGAAAATAATGTTGTCCAATCCTTCCTATCGTTAAAGAGGAAAGAGAATTCCAGGCCACTGTGAAAGGGCCTCAGGATCCTGAACGGGTCCCAGGTCTCTTGCCCCTCCAGCTAACCCTCTACCCTTTCACATTCAATTCAACACACTTTGCCTTGTCTCTTCTATTCACCAGGGCCCGACCTACTTTTCAGCCCAGGGACAATGGTTCAGGAGGCAGCTAGTCAATATTCTGTCTGGTTTGAAGACAAGAACAACCCCACAGATGTTAGCCAAGACCTTTCTTTTCTGGCAGCACTAAATGAACCTCCTTTCTCCAGTCAGCAAGTCCAGCCAGAATATTTCCAATGAGGGAAGTCGCCCATCCCTGAAGACAGTTACTTCACTCCTTAATCAGTCTGGGTTCACTCTATAAGTCTGACAAGCAGTGGAAATGGGGCTAGGGAAAGCCCGACAATATACATGCTAATCCTCACAAAACTTTGCTTTTGTCTCCCTGAGACTGCCAAAGCCAGACCTTTCTTGTTTCCCTTTGCTCTATCTATCCCCCGCTCCAGAAAGAGGGCCCCCCAATGCTTTGGTGGAGAAAGTGATAGGTTTAAGTCCTGACAGGCCATAGAGAAGTTGAGGAAAGACTGCACCCTCATTCACCGCCAGTCTGGAGCACTGCTCCGGACCCACATAGTCCCTGAAGCGTGGGCAACTGAACTGAGTGGGTTAGGCCCACCTCTCCCTCCTTCTTGTCCACCTTCACTGTGGAAACTGAGATGTGCTGAGAAGCCCTTTGCTGTGATCTTTTTCCCTCTAGAAACTCTATTTACTTAGCAATAAATCCCATATGCAGCTCATTTTTTTCACATGGTTCCATATATTTCTTATCCTGGTTTATTCTTTTCTTAATAGTTTATTTTTTATTATATTTTTCTGTTACCATTTATCCCCCCATACCCTCTTCCGCCTCCATCCCTGCCTTCCTCCCCATTGTCACCGCACTGTCGTCTGTGTCCATGTGTTCTTTTTCTCTTTTGATCGATCCCTCCACACACACCCCCACCACAGCTGTTCTTGAGTTTTTGTTGTTGTTGTTGTTGGTTGGTTTGGGATTTTTGGCCAGTGTATGGTGGGGAGAAGTGAATAAGATTTGTTGATTTTAAGATGAAATGTCTCATCCTCTTCATCTCATTTCTAAAATTGTCTTTGAGCTCATTTTCCCTTCATCACTCAACATATCAACTTATGCACTTTATATTGATTTTATTATTGTTTATGGGCTTCTGTTTCTGGTTTGTTTTTGTGAGAAGGCTATTGATTTTAAGATAAGGAGTCCTTATTTATCCCGCTCTCCAAAACTGCCTGTGCCTAAAGTTATATTCCTCACAGCACTCTAATTTTTCAGTTGCCTTCGGTGACATTAATAGTTGCATGTTCTCTCAATCTGTGAGCTAGATTATCTTCAACTCTTTCCTCTTTTCTCCACTTGGTCACTCATTCTTATTAAAAGAGCTTCTTGTAAATACTTAATTTTGATAACTCCCAGCTTTGTATTGGTCATAAGTTTTAGAAATTATTGGCATGGATTCTAGTCAAGATGGTGTTGCAAGTTCAAAATCCGAGGCTTTGTTTTGCTCCCAAAGTACTGCTGTGATTTGTAAAATTAAAAAAAGAAAATCAAAAGGTATGGCCACGTGTAAAACAAGATAAGTATCTCTATGTGCTAGAACAGGAAGACGAAAAAATGGGAAGTGGGACCATTGGGGTCTGAGCCATAAGTAAGCAGAGGTGGCCAGGGGTTCTAACTCCTGTGGGGCCGTGGGAACCAAAATACCCCAGAGAAGGAGGGGGCAGATGTGAAACCTCAGGCTATTACTTATCCACAGCCCCTTCTAAGGGGACAGTGCTGGGAAGCCACATTCTAGACCGTATCACCCTGCCCTACTCCCTCCAAAACTGCTCACTGGACCAAGGGCCAAGGCATCCGAGCAATAGGGCTCCTATGGGGGCCCTGGAATGAAAAGTTCTACCAAGTGTAAAAGAACTGTCCCCAAATTATTCTTTTCCAATCAAATTTAGATCAGGAAAAGTGTTGAGAAGTAAACAGTTTTCGGTAAAAAGTGAAGCTGAAAGATCCCGAGGCAGAGAAGTGTAGAGGTCTCTGATGAATCACCATCAAGACAGTTGGGAGGAGGCAGAAACCCTGAGACCACAACACGTGTAAGCTTTCAGGTAGAGGGTGCAGATGCCGCCTGATAGCTAAGAGAGGAAACCAGACCCGTAGAGAAATTCTGATTGACATTAACATAGAAAAGAAAAGTGAAAGTCTAAAATATCTACCGCTGAGCTCCTGAGGACGTGAAGGTCTTTCCGATTTCAGCTGTCAGGAGCCCCAGCTCTGCAGTCACTCCTGCCCTCCCTCCCAGAGGCTGCTGGTCTGACTCCTCATCGGTTACTGTTAAGCTGGGTCCTGGGCTTGGACCTCTAGGTCTTCAGTCTCACTGGAATCTTTTTAATTGTCTCCCTTCCTCCACTCCAATTATTTGAGATTCTTTGAATGAGACTGTTCTTACAACCAAGAAAACCCAACTGAAAAATGTTAAATCATTTAATCTTCCAGACAACTCTAAGTAATAGGAATAATATTCCCATTTTACAAATGGGGAAACTGAGGCTACAAGGCATTAAGAAGCTGAATTACATAGTTCCTGAGCTGATCATTTGCTTATTTGCTCTCACATCTATTTCCCAGCCTTCCTCTGCTTTGCTGTCTGCGCAAACTGTATTTCCCAGGCTCCCTTGCCAACTGGCTTCTGTCTCACCATGAGGTTTATTGGCAGGAAATTAAATAGCAGGATAAAGGGAGAAGCCAAGATATTTTTTCCCCCTGTGCTTGATATCTCTGGCAATAACTGCCTCTTCTTTATGTCCCAGATCCCACGAGAGTGCCTTTCCTCCACACTCCCAGCTCCCACCAGGAATCCCCATCCTCCCTTTCACCCTCCAGGCCTAGGGGTGAAAACAGCTTCCTTTTTTTCTGGTCTTTGGGTGGTCTCACTGTCTCCTGTTTAGCTTTTTAGCCCTTTCATTCCATTTGTAATTAGTTCTCCACATTAAATTTCACCTAGTAGCTGGCATCTAGTAACTGGCTCTGTTTCCCTGAACAGACCCTGACTTACGCAGCATTTAATAAGTGGTTGAGTCAGGACTAGAAGTTCAGTCCATTTGGTTCCAGAACCTACACTCTCAAGACCACATTACAATTGACAGTTAAGTCAAGAAAGATTCTCTGAACTTCAACTACAAACTAATGATGTTTGTTTCCCCCAGAGCAAGCCCATGAGAAGGCACTACAATACTTTACACTGTTTGGACTCTGCTCCCTGGACCCTCACAGTCAATATAGTAGAATTGTATTTTCTATGAGATGAGAAATTCTATGGCACTGACTGTACACCATTTAAGGCCAGTTGAAATCGCATGTTGCTCAGCAGGCTTCCAGTGCTTGAGAGCTATACAGCCTCTTCCTACTGCTCTTGGTCTTTTGCCCCTCCGAGCTTCAAGCCTTCGAGACCCTATCTTTTCATGATAATCCATTTTACTTACACACCCAAGTATTTTTTGCACTCTCTCTTGCATGCATGCTGATCTCTCTCTCTCTCTGGCTCTCTCTGCTAGATTGCTACATATCTGACTATCTGACCTCGCAGACCAGGAGGCGCCTGCTAAAGTAAATCATTTCTCAATAATGCTCTATTTATTGGTCAATCATCAAACTCCATGTCACTCTTAACAAGCCACCATCATCTGTTTAATGATGCAGTAAGGTTTGGCTTACTGTACTATATTACATTTAGGGGAGCCTAGAAGAGAGTGAATATCAGATTTCTCAAAACTGTATTTTCTGCCAGAGGGAGAAGAATGTTCATATCATCTTCCTTGAAAATCTTTTTTTAAAAAAATCAAAGAAAAAATCCTCAACTTTACAGTCTTTAAATAAACCCATAATCTCTCCCCTAATTGTGAATGTCTCCTGCACCTGGTCTCAATCCTTTAAACACTAAGTTTAGTCCATTCATGGGTGAAGGCAGATAATTTCAGCATTCAATTAACAAATGTATGATGGGAAATATGGTAAACTCTTGAGGTTTGTACTATACAATATCCTTTAACTACTGACGAGTGACAGTCTATGTTTCATAGACCACAGTTGAACAATCTGTACAATTATCTGTAAAAATAACCAAGTCTTGTTATAAAAATGGGTGTTATCTTTGGCATTTCCCTCCTCACTGCCTCCAGCTACCACCTCCCACCTCCCAGCTGTCTCCTAATCCTTTGAGGGTTTTTGTTTACCCAAAAAGCTTTAGTGGTTTCTCTGTTCCTTCCTTTTCTCTCTCTAAGGAAATCTCAGTGTTACCAGAAATTAAAAGGGATGGCTATATGTTAGAAAATAAAATCTTTTCTGAATCCTTGTCTTGTGAGCAGACCTATAAACCTAGAAGCCAGTCCACTGAAAGAGAAGGAGGGAGTGCAAGGCCTAGGGAAAGCTCCTCACCCCACTCCACCCCCACCAGCAGGTAGCTGTCTCCTTCACCATTCAGGTCTCAGCAAAAGACTGCCATCCTTGGGAAAATATTCTCCAACCCCCAGCCAAAGTTGGGGTCATAATGGTAATTGTCTCATTTGTAAATACATCCTCATCTATGTTATCTGGATAATGACTGTTTACCCCATGCAAGATTAATGAATATTCATGTCCCAAACTGTACTTAATGAAAGTAGTGGGAGGTGGAGGGGTCTGTGATGGTCTGTGGCAAATAAATTTGTGAAATGCTGGGTTAACCCAAATTAAGCAAATTTCTTTACTGTAGGACTTCTTGGAGCCTTTAAAATGTTAATGCTCGTAATAATCACCAGTGTTACGCAAACCATAGTAATCATAGAGCCTTTCTTCATAACACATGTTAGCATCTAGATGAACTAGTGTTGTGTGGAATATGGTTTGAGAAAGGCCAATATAAAATGAGTTACAATTTTGCCTTTATTCCACATTACAGTAGAACGGTAATAATCACCAGCACACAGATTTCAAATGACCTTGGAAGCTGCAGTGGAAAACTGTAACAAAACCTCAGAAATAGTTAATCACATAGAAGGAAATAGTTGAGCTAAAGTTAAGTATTAATATAAGGAAGATACCCATAAAAGGAAGGGACAATGAGAAAAAAAGCTGGCTTATAGAGTATGCAATTAAGGAGTTCCAATTAAAGTAGAATCCATGCCAACCAGCTGAATAAAAAGACAACTGATAAGGCTCTCCTCAGTACTTGACACTATTAGTGAAAACCAATATGATACCTGCTGCTGGTCCGTGACAATAGGGGAAGGAGCGGGGACCTTGGGTTTTCTGGCCGGCTTTCTCATATAACTGAACCATATAGTCAACTTATTCATGATAATGTGAAATTCAAACATTGTCAATGTCAAATTCTATGGAGTTATAATATTCAGGAACACAGCAATATACAAAATTATAATTGATTCTTTTAAATAATTTAAAATGTATAAAATATGTAATTTTTTAGCTGTAGATAAAATCACTTAAGTATCTCTTCTTAAAAAGATTTTATTGATTTATTTCTAGAGAGAGGAGAAGGGAGGGAGAGTGAGAGGGAAAGAAACATCAATGTGAGAGAGAAACATCGATTGGTTGCCTCTTGCACGTGCCCCAACTAAGGAATGAACCCGCAACCCAGGCATGTGCCCTGACCAGGAATGGAACCCGCGACTTTTTGCTTTGCGGAACTATGTCCCACCTACCAAGACACACTGGTCAGGGCAGGAGCTTTTTGAGTTTAATTACATAACAAGGCATGTGATCACATGTGAACAATGGGGAACCCACCGCAGAAATCTTGTTTCAGAGATCAAAAAAATTTAGTTTTTCACTTCAGTCCATCAACTGAGATGACAGTTTTTTATGGAGAAGACTTAAAACATCAAATAAAATTTTTAATATATGAATAGCAGAAAGAAGTTAGTTGTTTGAGAGTCTGAAGACTTTCAGACACTTGCACTATTGCTGACAACAAACTTAATCCATCATTTAAAGTACAATACTTCTGGATGACATGTAAACACAGGTTTATACTGCAAAGGGAAAAGGAGGAATACGACTTTGGAAGGTGCTAGCCAGTGAGAATTTGGCTTTCCTGAGGCTATGTTTTATTTTGATGCTGGACTCTTTCTTCAGTTTAAAAGATTATTATTCAAAGAGGCTTAATTCCAAAGGATGGCTACTCTTGAAAAAGGTTCTTGTGTTTTGACACTTAGATGCACAAGTAGAGCTTACAGTCTAGACAAAGGGATGGTTAGTGATGATTGTTGTAAGCCCCTGTGTTCCTGAGATCATGGTTATTTCACTAAGTTCTGAACCTGAGGAATCTGAATGCTTGGTGAGAAGTGAGAGACAGAGTTAGTGTGCAGCGGGAAGTGGATGTGTCCCTAAGGGAAGAAGGGTGGACCTGGTGGCCAAGTGCAAATCCAGTTCACTTTCTTATACTGCAGTCCCCCCATCTGCGCCTTCCCCCTCTTCCCAGTGTCAGAGAACTCCCCCAGCAATACCTTTTAGGTCTCTGACTAAAGACCTACCCTCTATCACCCATAAGACCCCCACTGCCTGAGAAGGACTACCCAGTTTATCTTCCACAAGGGGCTGGAAAACATGAAAGTTCTTCACTTACCCTCCCAGAGCTGTGTGTGCCTACATATGCCTGTGTGTGTACCTGTGTGTGGGGAGGGAGGATGTCCTTTGGATACAGTCTATAATGTGAGGCCTTCTTAGACTTTAGAAACGATGCTGGCCTCTCTTTCCTGAAGGGAGGGTAAAGAAACACTGAGACAGTAAGGTTTCTCCTTAACACTTCATGCTACCATGTGAGGATTAACAGCCCACTGCCTGTTTGGTCCCTAGCTTTTAATCAGACTGCCTGCCCACTTAGGCAGGCTTTTGGGAGCCTCAGCCTACTGTCTCGCTCCACCTGCCGGCTCACATGTTTCTTGTTCTTGCCTCCTCCGTCTTTTGGACACTCCCAGTTTGCTCCCATATATGCCTCGGGTCTGCTTGCTGAACTTGTCCAGATATACTCTTCTGGCTCTAGCCCCAGGATGCCAACCCTAAAACAATGCCAGAAAGGTCTCTCTCAGGAACCGCAGCTACCTTCAGACATTCAGATATAGCCCCCAAAACAAAAGATATCTTTAGCCTGTGTCTTCAGGGACAGGAAATCTTGCCTTCTTGGGGGTGATGTATGAATAATTTGATTTTGGGCTTTATTATCAGTACCAGTGCATCCTAGGTGCTTCCTGTGGTCACATAATCCACTACCTCCTAGCCCACTGTAGGCCATGTGGAAGAAAGTCAAGCTTCTTTCTCTTACCTCATAAGCTCAGCCTGACTCAACTCAACAGGAGAAGCTGGGTTTGAGGCCATAGAGCTTGAACCCAAACTGGGTTTTCCCCTCCCACGTTCTGTCCTTCTCACTCAAACCAGTGAGCTGCCATAGAAATTGCCCCAGTGGTTTCCAATATCCCTTCAGAGTCATCTAGCCTTTCTTTTTGGCATTTCTTTGTGTAGGCCACGTCCCCATGGCAAAGTCCCTTTACTTCAGCTAACAGTGATTTTATACATGCTGTACACAAGCTGTCAATGAGGATCAACTGGTATCCTACTCAGCCCTCCAATTAGAGCAGAGCTGGGCCCAGTCAGCCTCTTGACCACAGTGGTGCTAATGGCCTGGCAGGCTGCCTTTTGCTCCACGTTGGACCCAGGACACTCTGAATCTCCCCAACTTACCTTCAGGGCCTTTGTTTTGTCCCAGAGTGAGCAACAGATTTTTGCTCAAGGTTCAATTCAAGAAAGTTATATATCTTTACAACCTATGTTCTATTTCATTCAAGGTGAGTGTGGCTTCATGGATTCCTATGGGACTGTGTATTCTTTCAACTTAAGTTTATACTAATGAGTAGAAAAAAGCCAAAGAAAAATTGCCATAATCTTTTAGGCACCAAATGTTAATATTCACATGCCTGAGTACAGTAATATGGAGCCAACTTTCTGATCTTTCATTCTACATGGGATCATGGGCACCATAGAAAGGACAGGTGGGCCACTTCCTCCCCATAAGCTGCCCATCACTGGTCTGCGCTCAGGGACGACAAACCTAGATCTAACGTGGTTCCCAAGCTCTTACTTTGACCTTCTTCCTGTTCCTCCAAAACGCCAAAGTCTGAGGCATGCAGGGGGTGACTTTGAGAATCAGGTGTGTCTTCTGGGACATCTGGAGTCGGGCCAGGCCTGATTCCTTCTGTTCTTTAGAGGTCCCGAGCAGAAGCAGCTTCATGCTCACCATTTAAGAGGAATAAAGGTAATGTGTTTTCGGGGGAGCTTTGTCCTCCCTCTGTCCCTGGAGGCCCTACTGTGCACAAAAGGAAGAGGCCCAGGACTGTGAATGAATCCTCCAAAGTGAGATTCTTGGAGGTTATCTTACTTTTCCACTTCCAATAATCCCCAAACTATCTTAATAAGTTTTCCAGTATTTCAATTCATTTGTCTTCTTAAGATAAGATGGAAAAAACTTTTTAAATTACTTCAAGGCACTTTGCATCAACTAGATAACTGGTGGGGTCTGCGAGAGGTTAATACCTTATAGCATAATCTTCCTCTGGTATCCACCAGGGCGATTGTGATCTGTTTAACATCAACAGGATGACTATTGGTCTCCTGGAAGGAGTCGCCAACCAAGTTCAGAATAGAGATAAAAGCCTGTGAGGTATGCAAAAGCTCTTTTCTAATTAAATAATTCACTGAACAAAATTTGTTAAAATTTAGTTCCCCCATTTAGAATAAGTGCTACCCAATACCCCCAGGAGAGGGCAAGGTGTGTGATGAATGATGTTTTAGTGATCGAATTTGATGATTATCTGCTCACAGATGGTGTGGTAACCATCTGTGGGATTATTAAAAGAGAATGTTAATAATGTTTAAAAAGATTTTATTTATTTATTTTTATAAAGAGGGGAAGGGGAGGAGAAAGAGAGGGAGAGAATCATCAATGTGTGAGGGAAACATCAATCGATTGCCTCTTGCACACCCCCCTGACTGGGAATTGAATGGGCGACCTCCATGTTTGCCAGGTGACACCCAACCCACTGAGCACCATCAGCCAGGGCTGTTACCCTGTTTTGATCAAGTTTTGATCTGTGCCCCTCCATTCCACAAGCCCTCTACAAAGGCTCTGTTCCAAACCACACCAGAGTATTAGGAGGCTCTCGCTGCCTCCACGCTGTCCAGGCTGCCCTGCCACCTTTGCAGATCATTGGAAGTACCAAATGGACTGCCTTCTTCTGTCTTTCTCTGCCTGTGGTGTGTTCTCAACACAGTGGTCCGAGTGATCCTGTTAAAATGTGAATTAGATCACAGAATTTCTCTGCTCAAAACCCTCCAAGAATACCCCAAAGTAAAAGTCGAAACCTCCCTGGACTGCGGGGAACTTCCTGATCTGCTCTGTGTCCCACAGCAGTCTGACCTCACTGCTACTCTCCCCAGCCACCCTACTCTCTTTGTTTTTTCTTTCCTTCTGGCAGATTTTCTTACAGTCATTTCAGGGAGCCCTGGGCCCTTCCCTTACCACCTTGCATAGTATCAGGTCCCTCTGATTTTCCCTATCCTTCCCAGCGTTATTTTCTTGGAACACTTTTAACTCTGTGACATAATATACTCTTAACATATTCACCTTCTTTATTTTTATATCTCCCCTTTATCCCCAACCCTCCACCCTCAGACACATATTCTCACATAAGCTTTAGAAAAACATTTCTGTTGGCTTTCCTCACAGCTTTACTCACAGGGCCTGGCACATATAGGCAATTATTTAATGCTTGCTGAATGACTGGGTGACTTGGGACATGTGTCAGCCACTTGGAGGCAATAGGAGCAAGCAGAGGAGGACAGAGGAGAATAGACATGGAAGTAGGGTGGATAGGAGAACAAAGAGAGACAGCGAATCCCTGAGAGCAGAAAGGGCAGCCTTGATCCTTGAGCTAGGAACTGACAGAATCTGACTTTCATTAGGCCTCTGACAGGTAATTTGTTTCTTGTCTTTGTATTCTCCATGTACCTCCATGACATAGCCCACTCTTTTGTTACAAAAACACTCTTTAACGTGTCCAGCTTCAAAGGGAGAATAGGAGGAAATATCATTAGAAAAGGGCTGTGGAGGTCAGAGCACCTAGGGCCTCATAAGCCACGTAAATACTTGGCTTTTGTGCTGTTTGAAATGGGAGGCTATTGGGGTGTTTCTCTGATCAGAGGAGTGGCATGCTGATTTTCATTTGAAGGTCCTCCCTCTGACTACTGTGTGGAGAAAATCATTGTTGGGGGGCGTATTAGCCGGGGTTCTTCAGAGAAGCATGACCAATAGGATATATCTATATATCTATATCTATATCATCTATATGTGTGTGTATATATATAAATATATATATATAGAGAGAGAGAGAGAGAGATTTACTTTAAAGAATTATCTCACAGAATTATGGCAAATCCAAAATCCATACTGCAGTGTATACCACCTCACATTCATTAGGATGACTACTATAAAAAACAAACAAACAAAAAAAAGAAAATAACAAATGCTGATGAAGATTAAAACCCTTGTGTGTTGTTTTTAGGACTATAAAAAGGTACAATCATTGTGAAAAAATAGTATAGTATTTCCTCAGGCAATTAAAAATAAAATTATAGTTTGATCCAGCAATTCCACTTCTGAGTATATACCCCAAACAATTGAAAGCAGAGTGTCGAAGAAATATTTGTATACTTATTCTCACAAGAGTCATTCATGACAGATAAAATGTGGAAGCTACTCACGTGCCCGTCAATGGATGGATAGGTAAGCAAAATGTGATATATACATACAATAGAATATATTATTCAGCCGTTAAAAAGAAGGAAATTCTGATACATGCCAGAATATAAATGAACCTTGAGCACATTATGCTAAGTGAAATAAGCCAGTCACCAAAAGATATACTGTATGATTCCACTTATGTGAGGTACTCATTTTGTGGACCAGGGCCTGCTGTCTGGAAAGATCTCAGCACTCCTTGTCAAATGATTGATTGAGCCAATTAGATAATGCCGACAATCCCTTGTTCTCAAAGATCAGAGATTCTCAGTGAAGGGGAGGTGGGTCCCCTCCACCCCCCCCCCCGCCCACACTCACACCCACCCACACATACACAGGGACATCTGGCAACATCTGGAGACATTTTTTTGTTGTCACAACTAAGGTTGGAGGTTGCTACTGGTGTCTGGTGGATAGAGGCCAGAGAATCTGTTCAACGGCTTACTCAGAGAACAGTTCACCACAACAAAGAATTATCTGGCTCCAATGTCAACAGTGCTGAAGTTGAGAAACTCTTTCATAGGATAAAACAGAAAAATGAAGTCCTGAGATACATACCAAAAAGCACTTCTGTTATTTTTCTCATTTTGATTATTCCAGGCTAAGGTGAGATGAGTGCATTATTTCTTCAGATTGTGGGTTCCTTTTCCAGCAGCTACAAGACTGAAACAGTTCCCAAAATCAAGAAGACACTAGCCCATTTCCCTTAAAATGAGGTTACATCTCCCCATATCCAATACTGAAAACAGCTCCTAACTTCTTGTCTTTCTACCCTTCCGGATTCCCTCAAAACTTATAGAACACAACAATAAATACATCAAGGCTAATTTCAAACCCATTCTAGAATATATGAGGTCACTACTGCTGGTAATCTCTGCTCCAGTTCCCTCTAAAACCATCAGATCCCTAAAATCTATAGACAAAAGTTTTTCCTAAGCTTGCTCACATTCCGAACTGGAGAAATGCAAAACAGAGAAAATACTCTGTGGATTTAGCTCTCTCCTTCACAAATACACAGAAATATTGGGTAAATATTTTTTAAAAGATTTTATTTATTTCTTTTTAGAGAGAGGGGAAGGGAGGCAGAAAGAGAGGGAGAGAACATCAATGAGCAACAGGTACATCCATCGGTTGCCTCTTTCACACCCCCAACCGAGGGACCTGACCTGCAACCCAGGCACGTGCTCTGACCAGGAATCAAACTGGAGACCTTTCAGTTCACAGGCCAGTGCTCAATCCACTGAATCACACCAGCCAGGGCAGTTTGGGTAAATATTTTAACAATATTTGTCAAGTTCAAAGACAAGAGAAAGTTCTTAGTGCCAGAAATGAAGAGGGGTCCATTGGTGCTGAGTGGAATTGGGGTTTCATGACCTAAGGAGTAAGCAAATCTGACATCAGGTTTTCTTACAGTTTACAGACTGGGTGATGTGGGAAAGGCAGACAAAAGCAGAGATCATAGTCCCTGCACAACTGGGGGGAATTGAAGTGACTCCCTGGACAAAGCTGGGAGTTGGGGAAATCTTTGTAGTTCAAGGACTTGGCTTGGAAATAAGAGCCAAACCCTGTTATTGGGAGGAGAGTCAGCCTTGAAAAATCAGAACTCCCACACTGCTCTCCATGCAGCTGGGTGGCCAGACTTTGGCAAGAGAGAGAGTGAGAGAGATAAACAGATACAGACAGAGAGAGAGAGGGGGAGAGAGAGAGACAGACAGAGAGACAGAGAGAGACACAGAGAGAGAGCTAGAGGAAGAGAGAGAAACGGAGTTGAGGAATTCGCAAACCTCTTAATACCCTATCAGAGGTGAGCTCAACACTGAGCTACAGGGCTGTCTCTACAACCCAGGTCTGCACAGGACACTTGAAGAAGATCATTTCCACTGCAGACGATCTGAAAGCAAATAAGGATATGCAATTTGCTCAGAGATGATCAAATGGTGCAAAAATAAGAGAAATTATACCCAAAGAACTATAAATATTAGGGTAATCCAGAAGCAATTTTAAAATAAATATGTTTAAAATGTTCATCAAGATGAGATAGAAACAGAACGCACCAGTCAAAATAGGGCATTATGAAAAAAAGAGCAGAGAGAGTTGTAAGATAACCAAATAGAAAGTCTAACAGTGAAAGCTTATTCTAAAAATAGAATCTCAATGGTGGAGAAAGCAGCAGCTAGGAACAGTTTAACAGCCACCAAAACAATAAACTACCAATCAATCACTGATATAACTGGATTGCTGAGAAGTTAAATGGGGTATAAACATTTAACATTTTTAAATTCTCCTCATCATTCCTAAATAGGCTCTCCTGACACCTTCTTTTCCCATCAGGTAACTGGTCCAAAAAGACTTTCAGGGCAGCTTCTCTTTCACTCTTTCACTTAACACTCTTTCACTTAAGGTTATTGGAACCATCTCACTGTGATTGAGTCCCCCTCTATCCATGGGGACACATTCCCAGAGCCCTAGTGGATGCCTGAAACTGAGAATACTATCAAACCTTATATATACTATGTTTTTTTTCTGTTCATGCACACTTATAATAAAGTTTAATTTATAAATTAAGCATAGTAAGAAGCTAAAAACAATAACTAATAAAATATAATAATTATACCAACATATTGTAATAAAGGTATTGTGGATGTGTTCTTTCCCTTTTTCTCTGATAACCAATCTGATCATGGAAGATGACAACTAAGTGACTAACAGCAGGTAGCACATACAGGGTGGACGCGCTGGGCAAAGGGATGATTCACATCCCAAGCAGGATGGAGCCAGACGGCACCAAATTTCATCACTCAGGACAGTGCACAATTTAAACTGGACTTTTCCATTTACTATTTTCAGACCTTGGTTGGCCGCACGTGACTGAGCCCACAGAAAGCGAAACCATAGATAAGGGGGGACTACTGCCTTGAAGACGCAATCTTCCTTACTTTAAAACTTCATTCAAATCTCAACTCTTCCCCTCAGTTCTGGGATGAGAGTAAGTGATGTCTGCTCTTCACACTGTTTTCCTTATTTTTCCCTTAGAACTTTGTTCTCCACTCTGCAGACTCTGGGCCAAACTCTTGCCTACTTGTGGTGGCCTCTGCTGCTGGCTGTTCCACTGATTTCTACTGGTGGTGCTCCTGATTTTCTTAGGGTGGTGTTCAGCTTCAGGCCTGCCCCTCTGCTGTTGAATCCCTTTCTCCAAGGGGCAGCTCATTTCCCTTGGGACCCACGCATACTCTGCGATTCTTATGCTGGGTTGGGCACCCCATAATAGAGCCCAGAGGCCACTTGGCAGCCCCAAAGCTCCCACCTCTCCACTATGCTTTGAGGTCCTTCATGTGGACGCAGGGATCCACTTCTATATCCTTCCAGGCCCATAGATGGGGTGGAGGTTCCCTCTCTTTTCCTCTCAAGCATGCTGGCTGTTCCTTGAACTAGGAAGGCTGAGTGCTTAGTGCCTGTTGTGCTCACCTTTGGTGCAGCCACGATTCTGAGACAACAGGAAAGTCCCATACTCTTCCATACTCTGCCCTGTTTCCATTGGCAGGAAACTGGGGCTCAGGGAGGTCAAATAACTTGCCCAACTAGTAGCCTGGAGAGCTTGGATACAAATATAAATCTTTCTGATTCCAATGCCCATACTTTCCACCACGTTTTGCTGTAAAAGAGGGTATTCAAAGTCTAGAAAAGATTGGAGGAAATTAAATAACTTCCTACCCTAGGAGAGCTACCACTAAACTGCAGCAGGAATGGAGCATTAGTGGGAAAAGCAAAGGTCTTGCAAGTCATGGCTGCTTGTGGCCCTCAAGCTTACCACTCAGAGTTCTCTGATCTGAGGGGTTTGGGGTAGTGAGATGATTAAAGGCAGAGGCGCAGGGGCTCCCGGTGGAATGAGAGCAGGAGGAAAGAAGAGAGGACTCTCTTGTGCCCCAGAGGAGAGGAGGCAGGGAACCACATCCTCCTGCTGTCTCTACGAGTAAAGAGTCCTTCTAATTATTTTCCAAGCTGTCCACAAATCTCAGGGTACCAGCACAGTAGCTCTGCCCAGGAGCAAACACTGTACCTTAGGTTGACATATCTTTTAAACTCTCATCCAGGAAGCTGAGTGCAGTAGACTGGTTCCAGGAAGGTGAAAAATGGCCCTCTTCCTTAAAGCCCAGAGCCCTTAGGTAGAGTAGGTATTCATATCCACAACTTGCTGATAAGGAAATCCAGGCTCAGAGAGTGAGCATGACTTGCTCAAAGATACACTGCTGGTAAGAAATAGTCAGGACTTCACCCAGGTTTTGAGGACTAGTGTTTCACCCACTTCTCTACACTGGCTGCTTTCTCTGCTCTTCCTTCTTTCCTGTGTCCTTCTTGGGTTTTATTTCTTAGAAAACAAGATGGGAGCAAGGGGTAAGGAACACATGTGGTATTTAAAGAAAACAAAATATGCAATAACATTTTGAAAACTTTAAAGCCACATTAATGCAAGGAATAATTGCTATGAAGTAGGGAAATGGCTTATAACATTATCCTTTCCCATGATGATTAATAGTTTTAACTTCCCACCTTCCTTGACAGTTGAGCATTAAGACGAGGTAAATGTGATCCAAGGCTAGACAGAGGAATGCTTAAATTCAAACATGATAAAGAAAGATTGCAGAGGCCTTCTGGTAATGAAATTGGGGAAGAAGCCCATCTCTCTAGGTAACTTCTCATGAAAGAAAAATAGACCATGAAAGCAAGTTGTGGAAGAAATACTGAATGAGAAACCAACAAAAATCATTTTCTGTAAAGACAACTCTGATATTTTTAAAGTGATCTGGTTGGAGTATCACCTACCCAACCAAGAAGCAATATTGGAGGATGAAAAGAAATGTAAGTTTCAGGAAGAATTCATCTGTGCCCATGAGTGAATGATTGGCCTGCCTTAAGGTCATGTGTAAAAGAAAGAAAATAGTATTAACTTAAAGGGAAAGTTCTGAGTCAGAAAAATCTGTTTCTCACTTTCCCCCAGAATCCTAAGCTGATCAGAAAGGAAAACAACACAATTTCATTTAAGGATGTTTTTAATGATAAACTAGACCAGTCATCTTCTTGCTGCTGATGGCGCTCCCTGTAGAGAACCATCTATTGAAGGAAATGGGGCATGTTGACCAGACTCTGACAGATGTCTTATGAGTGGTTATCTAAATGGGACTTCTAGTGTCCAATGTGTGTGGCACTGACAGAGGAAAATCTAGGTGATTTGATGGTCTGGAAATCATAGAACCATGAAATCTTTGAGCTGGAAGGCATTAACACCTGATCCAGTTTCCTATCTTACCAGTGAGTGATTTAGGCCCAGGGGAAGTTAAGTGACTTGTCCAGGGTCAGTCACTTAAATCCTGGCAGAGCTGGAGTTGAATCCACGCCTTCTAAGCCCCAGTCCAGTTCTTTTTCCTATATTCTTGAAACTATTTCCCATAAAATGCAGTTGGTTTTATGTAGATCATTATAGGACCTATCTATGGAAAATTATGGAAACTAAGTGTTTGTTTCCTGTGGGCTGAATTATAAAGAGGACAGTGACATCATTCATTTGATCTGAAGCAGCACTAATCAGTAACTGAATCTTAAACGGTTCATGTTAAGAACTGTTAAAAAGATTTGAAACTCTTCATATTTTCCCCATTACACACAACACATTTAAGTGACAGATTATGCCATTTCTTCTCAGCCCAAAGTTCATAGTGATTTTCAAAGGAATGAAATTACCCCACGTAATGAGAACAATCAGTCAGAGTGGAAATCAGATGGCTCAAGCCTCCTGAGATTCCCTGCCATGGCCATTTGTGTGGACAGCTGTTATTTTCTACTTCCTGTCCTCCAGCTCACGGCCTGCTGAGTGAAGCCAGAGGGCATCATGCCACCGTGCAGGCTGGCTTTCCAACAGACCCAACTTGCTGGGGATCCCTCCCTCTCAAATTGCCTCCCACATCTCTTCTACCTTCCAGTGTCTTCTTACTTGAATGCTCAAGGAGTGTCAAAGTGTCTGCGGAAGGGCATGTCGAACAGATTGTGACCTAGGAGATCATATTCTATAAGAGTTAAGTTTTATCATCTTCTCACGCTCCCTTCTTCTCTGTCTTTGAGGTCTGGATTTATCTTTGGTGTCATTACTTCATTTTCCAGGATTATATAAAAGAACCAAAACATGGCAGGTGAAAGCAGCCAAGAAACCCCATCTTCTTTTTATACCTTTAGAAAAACCTGCAGCCAGGCATCCTGATTCTCTTCCAAGCAGGAAGAAGACAGAAGAGCAAAGGAACAAAAGACAGGCTGGTCAGGCTAGTCACATCTGTCACTTTTGAAAAGGTTTCCCAGCACCTATATCTAGTAACCTACTCACATCTCATTGGTCACATGACCATACCTGTAAATAAGTCTATAAATGTGAATTTTATGTTTTCTTGCCTCTTTGAGAGAAGAAAGCAGGGAGAAGAGCTTTGCGAGTCTGCCACACATAAGTCTACTAAGAGACCTTGGATAATTCTGTGAATCTGTCCTTTTGCCTCAAGCAAGATTATTCCCCAAACATAATTCTTAGTATGTAGCGAATATGGGAACACAGAAAGAGGTTTTGCCCCTCTCTTCCTTCACAGCAGAACAAAAGAGCAAGTTTTGTCTGTTAGAAAACAGATGTCTTGGGAGCTTCCTGGGGGGTCAAACCTATACTCTCAACAGCAAAGGTTATTATTTTCCTTAATTACCATGGCTTTCCATCTTGTTATGTGAGCTGTCAGTGTCTTAATATAGCTGATGACTTTCCACAATCATTTTAGATTTATCTGGTACCTAATTTACTTAACATAGCTTTTGCTGTGAAAGCTAATCAAAAGCCCAAAAACTCTTAATAAGCTCAATATTTTACAGTGAACACTACCCATAGGAATGCTTTATAAAAATGATGACAAGGCACAGGGTCTGTAGCTTTCAGAATCAGTAAGTTACTGACTAATGAATTAAGAAGGTCTTGAACGTCCACTTCACTACAGGCTTCATGAAGCAGACGCACAAATGAGCACTTATAAATGTAGCTGGTCCCTAGTAGAAAATCTCCATTAACCCAGCAACTGGGTGTTGAAGGATCTGTGTGGTGTTAGAAATAATGACTTAAGAACCTATACCATTCAACAATTAAAATGATCTTGGTTTTGTCACCATTTATTCAGTTATTTCCTTTGTGATGAAACTGTTTTGTTTTGTTTGCATCTTTCCACCAGTCCTGGCTTCTGATATCCACAGAAATCACAGTTAGACAAAAATGCCTTGTTGAAGTACCTCTCTTCACGTACCAAGTTGGGGTGAGTTCAAAATGCAAGGATCCATCCTTGTGTAATTTACAATCCAAGGCTGAAAATTCAAGTGTAGAGAAACACAGGGAAATCATAAAATACAAACCACTTAAAAAATGCAAATAGCTGTCCCCACCATTTGTATTTCTACTTTCACTAATAAATATCTAAATTGTTCCCTGCAAAAAGCAGGAAGCTTGAGGCATATTTGCTGAATAAATAGATGATTTTCATAGTTATGGAGAGGAAAAAGGAAGGGAAGAGGGATGAAAACGGGTAGAATACCTTAAGTAAGGTAGGCAGGCAATATATGCTTTTAGAAAAGCTAGGACTTAAAAGGCACAAGAGAAACTCTTGTCTGTAGGGTGGAGTGGGAAGTCCAACCTAAGCTTTTTGGCTCTAATCTGGAAGGCACAGAGGATAAAGAAGGATCTGAAAAATTGACCTGTGAACCTTATGGGAAGAAGAGAGAGAAGCCAGGGAGTTGGTAGGATTTAAAAGATGTGAAACACTCCTGGACTCTGAGCCTGGGTTCTCTCATCCATAACATATGAATAAGAGTAATACTTGCTCTGCCTATTTCAAAGAGGTGTTAGAGGGTTAATGGAAACGGTGTGTGTGAAAGCGTTTTTAAAACTTAAAAACATTATGCTAATGCAATAGGTCCTTTTAAAGCTCACTTTGGCCCTGGAAGGAGTGAGCAGGTACTCTCCAGGATAAGCTCAGCTCAGAGGCAAGTCTCCAAGGGATTAGGACCCTCCGATATAAATAGCCCAGGGGCACTTTAAAGGGTCACAGTAGGAGTCTGAGGTACCCTGTGTTTTTTAAGGACCCAAACTTCCTGAAATATTTTTGCATAAAGTGTGTTTATTGCCAGCAAGACTTTATAAGAAATCAGGAGCCTTGGACCCAAGACGTTAAGGGGCTTATTAGGCACACACAACAGCGGAGCTAGGACTTAAGTTCAGGAAAACCCTCCAGCATGATTTAAATCCTTTAGCACAGTTTCCTTTGTTAATGAGCAGGAACAAGGAGAGATAGTATCACTTCCCTGGACTTCTGATACCTTAGCTAAGAACACGTTTCACAGGGAAAGTAATGAGCACCATGTTTCATCTAAATTGGTCTTTCTGCAAAGCTGACTCCATCTATTTTTGGGTGAAAGAAAGCTGGGTGCTTGTGGCTCCCTGTGGAACTCTGCGTGGGCATTTGACAAGAAGGGAGGCGCACCATGTGCCAGCCTGCCCCAGGCTTCGTAATGCAAGAGAGAGACCTATATTAGATTGGGGTGGGGTCCCATCGTTTGAGAGTTTCTCTGCTTTGCACTAGATTTCTTTATCTGGAAGCTGGGAAATACACTGATTTAGGTTGTTATGCTAAACAGTTTGTCTTAATTGCTATAACAAAAATAGTATAGACCATAGCTGAAACAACAAACATTTATTTCTCATAGTTCTTGAGCCTGGGAAGTCCAAGATCAAGGTGCCAGCAGATCTGGTGCTCGTCGAGGACCCACCTCCAGGCTTGTAGATAAGTTGCCTTCTCCCATATCCTCATGTGGCAGAGACAGAGATCCTCTCTCTCCTGTCTCTTCCTACAAGGGTACTAATCCAATTCCTGTGGGCTCCACCCTCATGAACTCATTACCCCAACTCCAAATACCATCACAGTAGGGATTAGGCTATGACTTATGAATTTGGGGGGAAACAAACGTGCCGTTTATAATACAGTTCTGTTTTGTTTTTTTCTTCCTTATCTTGCCTGTCTGACCTAATGTTGATTCTATCTGATTTATATCCCCCAAAAAGTATAAGCAATGGCCCTTTTTTGGTTTCAATTACACAGACCATTTTCCTTCCTACTGAAATGAGAGTAGGATGAATATGCAATAAAATAAGTAGTTTTGTGAAGTAGCACTCAAACTAATGAAAGCTTGTTGCCTGATAAAGGTGACCTCCTTCCCTCTTCATAGTGTAAATCACTAGCATTACCAAGGCAAATTTGTATTATAAACTTCTTATCAGGGAATTACACATGCATAATTGATATGCGTGCATATATTTGTGCATTTTTATGAACCCTAGAAAACCAACCTGGAAATATACTTTATTTGCTTTTGTATTCTATATTACTACACAATTAAGCACTTAACTATATAATAATTATTTTTACATGTTTGTTTTTGAAGCCCTTTGAGATAAGGATCATTTACTAAACTTCTTTTATGTCCTCTGCAAGACCTAACACAATCTTAAGCATGTAGAAGGTGTTCAAAAAATATTTTTAATTGGTTGATTTCAGCAGATAAATTATTAATTCTTAGACATTAATACACAGCTGAGGGATGGTCTAGCTGAAGAAGAGCTGTGAATGCCTTATCAAAGAAGGTAACGTTTGCAGCTTAGGAAGAGGGCTCTGATGGTCACGCGGAGGATGGGGCTAGAAGCTGGGAAAGGTGGAGAGATAAGAGTAGCAGGGATAGCTTTTGTAAGCTATTGAATGGTCCAGGTGAGAAAATGTCTAAATAATGGCAATGACAGGGGGTATGGAAAAGATGAGACAGATGCTAGAGATACATAATAAATACAACCAGTGGGACTTCACTGAAGTGGAAAAGGCAGTTGGCAATGATTTTTAGGTTGCAGGCTTGAATGGTTGTTATCCAAAATAGAAAACACAGCATAATGCAGAAGTTGGGAATGGGAAGAAATAAAGAATTTCTTCTTGAACATTTTGAGTTTTGGGGCCAGCAAGAAATCCAGAGAAAAATATTTGGTTAGAAGTTAAAAATGTGAGGGTCAATATCAAAGAGAAGAAGGACATTTGGACTTTGGATTTCAATTTTGGGGCTGTCAGAGCATGGACAATAGTTAAAGTCATGGATGTCAACGAGGAGGTAAAGAAAAGAAGATGTTAAGATTCAAGGCAAGCCCATGAAAGAATTGCAGAAAGAGCTACTAGAGGCACAGGAGGGTGATGCCTGAGGCCTTGTGCAGGGGAGAGCACAGGATAGTGACTGCAGCTAATAAGCCCAAAGGCCCAAGGTCTCAAAGAGATCAAAAAGCTGGAGAAAGGGAATCCTAAGGGGTGATCGGTAATAAGGACTCAGAGAAAGCTAATGTCAGAGAAATGATGGTGCCCAGAAAGTGGCCATAGGAGAAGCTTATTCAAGTTGAATCTTTTAAGTCATTCCTGCATCATGACCCTTCACCAGAGTCTCAAACTTCCTCTTTCTTCTTTTTATTGTTACCTTCCTCCTTTCCCATAATTTCACAGTTCAACCATAGTCTCACTCTAGCATACAATCTGTCTATCAGTTCCTAACATAAGTTCTATTGTTTTTGTTTTGAAATTGGGACAATGGGACAGTATTTGGACAAAAATTATGAGACTATTTGACCAAAAGACAAAACTGGATTTCTACAGACACAGAAGAAACTGTAGGATGCAGCCCTATTTTCTAGTCTTTTTGTAAATGTTTAAATTTTATGCCATTTCTGATAATAATTGATATGTGAATGACTGTGAAGAAAATTAGAAGGATATACTTTACTGAACCCAGAAATGTTATGTTGCATAGTCCATGTATAGAGAGGGCAGGATGATGGTCACACTGTATTTGCACAGGTCAGATTCTAGATGGAGATGGAAACTTTACTATGTATGCTAGAAGAAATGGATGTTTAGCCTGAAAAAGAGAGGAACTGGAACAAAAAAAATAATTGACGAAGTATTTCAATAATGCTGCAGTAAAAAAATAGTGGCTAATATTTATTAAACCCATATCAATCACTGAGCTCTACATAAGCTTTACATATATTATCTTGTTTAATAACTACAGCACCCCTAGGAGATAAAATAATAACTAATACTTACCAAATGCTTTACAATAACCCCCTGGAGTAGGCACTATAATTATCCCTCTTTTGCAGATAAGGAAACTAAGGCACAGAGAGGATGAGGAAACCCATTCTAAGTCAAGCTAGTAAATGGCAGAGACTGAATTTGAACCTAGGCAGTTGGAAATCAGAGTCCAGCTCTTTTGTACTATGCTATACATCATTTTCATAAGCATTTTACAGGCAGAGAAAATAAAACACAGAACTTGAGCCACTGAACTATGAACTACTCATAGTGATGAAGCCAGAATTTGAAGCCATTGGAAACCAATGAGTAATTGGGAAAATTTTGCTTCAATATTAAAAGAATTGTCTAACTGGCAAAAATGCACATAACACCACATAACAACGAGATGGGTGACCCAGTGAAGTTCTGAGTCTCCCATGCCCAGGAACATCCAGGAAAAGAAGTCATTATAATATCTTTTTCTTATATCTAGTTTATAATCCCCAAGGTACTTTATAGGGAGACTCCCCTTCTTGATTTGAGTTTGATAGCCTTGCTGTTCCTCCCCATCTACGCTGGTCAAACTGAAAGCAGATTATCTTGACATACCCACTACTAAACACTACCATTGACATTTGCGTTGTTTTCAAAAGGTCCCAAATGGTTTCTGACAATTGGGCAACATTTGCTGAACCATTAAGCTATATTTGTACACATGTGTTCCTCACTCATGCATCTGATTAGCCACCTAAAATTTATTGAACATCTGTGAAGGGCCAGGCACTGTGTAGGTGCAGAGGGCGCAGAGAGGAAGAACACAGAGCCCTGCAGCAGAGGCTGTTAACGCCACATTCATAGTCTACCCATCCTGAACGTCACCTGCAGAGAGTGCCTGTCCAGGTCAAAGACATTCAGCGTCTCAGGGCCTCAGGGTGTTCTCTGGCCATGATGTGTTTGGCCCATGCACAGGAGAGTACCTCAGCCCACAAGCAGGGGAAATTAGTGAATAAATACCTCAGCTTCCTTGCTTTTATGTGGAGTGATGCGAGGTATGCTCTTTACAAACTGTCCAGGGCTCCCCAACAGAACTGAGCCCCACTTCTCGAATCCACAGTAGGAATGTGATTATTGCTCCCTCTGTTGCCTCTCCTCCACTCCCTGCCGTATGCTTCCTTAGCCACTCGCTGTGCTTCTTGGGATCATTTCTAAAAAAAGACTACTTGTACCCAAATGCTTGTATCAGGATCTGCTTTTGGAAGAACCTGTCCTCCAGGCCTTCCAACCTAGGGGTTGGGGCACATGTATTATTACTGAGGCTGCAGATTCACTTGAGTAAATCTCACTGAGAAAAGCAGAAGCACCTTTCTTAGGAAGGACATGTGTATCGTGTGATTATCCCTTTCAGTACTTTTAAGTTGAAATTTAACATGGAACAAAGACACCTGCAGGGCGAAGCCAAGCCAGAGCGCCTGTGCTGAGTTCAAGCGAAGTTCTGGCACATGGGGATGGAATGTCTTGAGTGTTCTGCAGGCTTCATTACCTATCCCCTATGTAAGAGCAGGGAGGGAAGAGCACAGTAGGAACAACAGAGACCGTTGCAGAGTGCCCTGCAAAGGCCTGGCTTTAGCCACTGGTTTTCTGTCTTCAGTGGGAAGTGCACACTCTGACTCAGCAGAACACTTTACCCCTTGACACAGGATCGCTCCTGCAGCAGCTTTGCTTGTTGGTCTAGTTAGGGGAAACTTGAAAAATCTGGGACTTCATGTCCCCAAAAAAGCAGCATCAAGGGGAAGGGAAAATAGTGTCTATTGTACCAATGTCCTAGGAATATGGATTTAAGCAAATTGGGATCACAACCACTACCATCTCTGAGGTCATATAGTGTCCCCTTGTCAGACATGGTTTATGGCAAGAAGAGCTTTAGCGTCTGATCCTTGTTGAACTTAAGTTTAAGTGTGGCTAGCAAGTTGCTGGAAAATAACCCAGACCAGTCCATATCATGAGGTAATTTGCCTGGAGACTTTATTGTCATAGGGAGGAACCTTTGAACCCTCTTCTCTGGAGGAGAGACAAGAGACATGGGTTGTCTGTCCCCTGCCAGACCCCAAGAGAGAGGACTTCAGGAAGAGGCAGATGGAAATAACAACTTGAAGTGCTCTGTGACTTATAGAGACTGAAGCAGAGTTGCTTTGGGGCCACATGTTGCAGTGGGACAGAGTTCAGGAAAGATGATCCTCTCCATTTCTCCCTGGAGAACAGCAGGATGGTGAGGCCAGAGGAAATGAGAAGCTATGAGGTCATCTCATGGTGGTTCTGGCTAGGGGGTCCAGGGGCAGAGGGAGCATCCAGCCATGCCCACTTTCCTCTCTGACTGTGCTGCTGCAGCCAGGCACCCCATACAAATGAGGGCAGCAGACCATGATGAGGGGGCTGGGGGTTGGGGGGCAGGAAGACATGAGAGATCTCTGGAAGCTTCTACAAATATGTCCAGGTATCCCAGAAGTAACTATATTTTTGACTAGGGCAGAGAAAGAATTTGGCCTCTTTCCTATTGAGGTAGAAGTTAAATTTTCAATTTAAAAATTACAAAACAAAAGTTGGGAAAACTTGCCAAAACTTGTACTGGTATACGGTGGAGAGGCCAATCTAGTCAAGCGCTGCTTGACAGCTCCTGGGAAACCATAAGCAGGTCCATGTGGTCTTCAAGGTCCCACACCTAAGTCAGATCCAGCCTCAGTAACACGTGCCTCTGGGTGTGGACAATGAACTTCTGGCTAGTGACCCTAGACATTTCCGAAGACCAGGTGATCAAAACTTGACTTTAATTGTGTCCAGCTCATCTTCAGAGGTTTTAACTATAATTATAATCTTGTTCTAATTTTGTACATTTATCCTTAGCTACTTTATGCATGGGTGCAAAAAAGCAAGTTACATATCTAGGATCTTTGTCACTCTGATTTACAGTTACCAGATGTAGCTGATAAAATAAAGGACATCCAGTTAAATTTGAATTTCACATAAACTATGAGTAATTTTCAGTATAAAAATAGTATACAATATTTGAGATATATTTATACAAAAATTATTCATTATTTATATAAAATTCAAACTTAACTGGGTTTCCTGTATTTTACCTGGCAACTCTACTCTGACTAGAACTTTCCCTAGAGAGCAGAGCACAACAACAAAACATCCGGAATAAAGGAAAAGTTCTGCAGTCCTTTTCCCTCCTGGATAAAATCTTCGGTGGCTAATTGGTTTTTCTTTCTTAAAATGTAGTCCCCATTTACTTGCCTGAAGGATTAAAATGGCATAAAATAAAAAGCACAAACCATCATACAATTAAAATAGAGATAGAAAATCAAAATAAATACAAAGGGATGGGGAAGTTTGAAATCCAAAAGCCTAGACTGATATGGTTTTGTCAGACCAAAGCCAAAAGAAAAGATCAGCTAATACAAGGTCACAGCTGATTACAGCTTTTTTCTGGTCCTAACCCTCAGAGAACTTTTCGTATAGAATAGCGTGCTTGTCAGCATGGTCTGACGGCCCGGTGGGCTGTGGAGCTCGAACACCTGGGACACCTGGCTGTGAGGCTCAGCTCTGCCTCCTACCATCACTTCAGATCTCTCGCCTCATTTGTTTACCTGTAACGTGACTTGCCTTGTGAACACAACACAAATGTAAGATATTGTTACTAAGCTGGGACTGAGGAGATTAACACCGGCAAAAATAATAATGTGTCCTGCGAGGGTTTTATAGGAGACATAAACATTCTTCAAATGACGGTTATTACATTAGCCCTTGATTTTAAAAGACACAACATTAGTAATAGTGCAGTAATTCAGCAAAGGCCTTTCTTGTAACGTGGGTCACAGAGCCAAAGTCATCTTGGCTGACGTTTCTCCTCTTGAATTTGCAGACAACACGAAGCTCAGAGCTGGTTATGGGAGCTGCAGCTTCACGGAGTGCAGATGTGTGTACACCATTTGCTAATAGTCTTCACCATTGGATAATAATCTCTCCAGCCTAAAACCTGAGAATGAGTTGCCTTGACCAAAAAGCAAGCCAAAAGCAGTTGGAAGTACCCATCCTAACCCAAGGCAGCACTGCAGACAGTACTTCTCTCAAGGAATTGGCAACACTTGGCCAGAGGGGTAAGAGAAGGAAAGATATGTGTCTGTGGATTCCACTGGATTTGCAGATGGCCTATGGAATGCAAATGCTTCCTCATTGAGAAATGGCTGCCAGGAGCCAATGGAATATCAGTGTGACTACTTCTAGGTTCCTCCTGCATCAGCCACATTTGTAGGGTGCCCTTTTCTCTTTCAAGGGGAGAGCCAGAAGGCTCCCACCTTGCTCACAGAATTTCTAGAGAAAATATGCATCATCTTAAAATAACAATATAATAACAATAATAATAGCAATCATTAAATGCTATGCTGTTTTCTATGCCTGACCTTATGAAATCCTTGTAAGAGGGTTCTATTATTACTCCCATTTTAATATAGAAAATAAGTTTGAAGAGAATCCTTTCTACTAGGTGAGTAGTGGGACACAGGAAAAAAAAATTGTTCCGTTTTCTGTTCTTATTTGCAACACTGCTTTGTTGTAACTGAGAAAGGTGCAAGACCTGAGGGCCAATATTCATGAAGTTAAATAACAATTAAGTACCCACTATGAGAATAGCCTTAAGCTAATCACACAAGGAGTGCACAGGTGACTGCTGTCCACACACCTTACAATCTAGTTGGTCTACAAATTAAAGGAGGTAGATTATACATGCCATCGGAAAGGTACCTAGAAGACCTTGGGTCACACTATGTCCCTTCTTATTAGTAGCCTTTCAGGTGGTGTATGTGAATATCAAAGGCAGCCAGAGGTGCCTGATGAGGACACCTTGCTTTGTAGCTCACTGCTTCCCTGAAGAGAGGGAGGGTTGAGAGGCCAAGCGTAATTCTTGGGGCCTCAGATAGTTTGGCCCAGATGGCAGGCCATTCTGCTGGCACCTTCAGAGGAGGTACCTGATTCTTTTAGAGGCATGAAGGCCTTTCACACTTGGAGTGGGGTGGGCGTTCAGAGTGATTGCATCCCATTGGAGACACTGAATACCTTATTTCCATCACCAAATACTAGCATCGCCCCTTGTAGAGAACAGAGGAGGAGGAGCTGTGAGGGTGGGCACTGTAATTCATTCTAAAAGTGGACAGCACCGGTCAGTGAGGAAGAGGAGGTTGGCCGCAGAGGTATGGAGTGGGGCGGTGCTTCTCTCCTTACAAAAGATACTCCTTAGCTAGATGCCAGAGCCAGGGACCGTCGCCAAGAGCCACCGCTTTTGAGGAAAGACACACCGGCTCTCCCTGGGACAGCAGGGCTCCATTGCAGGACTGAGACAACCAGAGGCTCTCTCAGCAGTGCCTCTCTAGTTCACCCTGCTTGCCGAGCCCACAGCCAACACTGTGGAGAATTTGTACTTTGCTTTGTGTACTTCTTGCATTTTTAAAGAGCAGTTTCTCAGAACAGATGCTCTATTCCTTCCTTCCCAGTGGCCTTTCTGCACAAACAGCAGATTGCCTGCTTCTGGAAGGAGAGAAACATGCTAATTGTGTTATTTTTCTCTTCCTTCTGCTGCACAGAGTGAAGGGGGCCAAGGGTCCTCTCTTCTCTTCAACTTCTTCCCATGCTGACACCCCACACAGGTGACTTTCCGCGGCGCTTCTCACCAAGCCTGCATCCCTTTGACTGAAGGGCTCCTTTGAAATATCTTCGTTGTTTTTTTGGATCTCTACTCCCTTTGACCTCCTGGGAGTCAGGGTGCCAGGTAATCACTGGTAATGTCTCAGTTTCTACTTGTCCTGTATATTAAACAGCCCACACCAGGGTAAAATCTATGGAGATCACCAGCATCAAAATTATGCCCATGCCTATTTTTCCCAGGGCTGCCGCCCCACACAACTCCCCAGGGTATCATCACACAGGACTGTATATCCATCTGATAGTCACACAACCTGATGCACAGATGTTATGAAAAACAAACACAGCCCTAGGCCGTAAAACAAATGTAATGAAGGGCAACAAAATCCTAAGGATTTTTCCTCATGATCATTGCTGTAGTGCCTTATTTGAAATATCACATATAGGTTCCCACCCAATACTCTTCATTTGGTGCCATACACTCATGTGTAGTCCACCCACTGAGTAACCCAGCACCAAGCAACCCACCACAAGGCTCCTGGCAGCTCACTGCTCTGGCACGTGCCTATGTACCAGAGAACTAGAATGGGCTTATTTAATCAGAGAAAGAAAAGAATAAGATGAGCATTCAAACTTCACGTCTAGAAGAGTGAATTACCACAGAACAGTATCTCAAAGAATCTGAAATCAAAACAGGCCAGATTCAAATGTCTTCCATCAGCCTTGCAGAGTTGTTAAGTGATGCCATACACGATAATAATGGGGATTCTCTGTCCCTGTTAGATTCTCAGTTTACGTTATTTGCTCCAGACCTACTTTCGGGGGTTGCTCAGGTTGCTCTGAGGAACAATGGTCTGGCAGGTCTCCTCCTCCTTCCCAGCAGAGTAGAAAGGTAGGCTACGGCAGGGGTCGGTCCTGTGTCAGAGAGCAGGTGTGTCAGTTGGTACCTACCAAGGAAAACAGAAATCATGCAAGTATTTAAAGCAGAGAGAATTTAATGCAGGAAATAGGTTACACAGGTTTCTTGGTTGGGGTCCTCAAAGGACCCAGAGACAAAGATTCAAAAGCAATTAGTTTAGCTGGGAGGTGATCCCAGAAACTTAAAAGCAGAGAAGTGACATAGGTGGGCAAGAGAAGGAAGCCAACCCAAAAGGTTCGTTACCAAGCATATTCCCAGTGTGGAACAAGTGCTCAATCCTGCAGAGAACCTTGGGAGCCGGTGTAGAACAGCCTTAGGATATTTATCTATCAACAGTCCTTCTGAGTTACGGCTGCTTCTTGGAACATTAATTCTCCAGCTTGCCCTAAACACAGGCTGAGTGTGCTCCCTTGGCCAGAACCAGACTCAGCCGGCAAGTCTCAGGTGTTCCAGAAAACAGCCGTCAGCTTGTAAAGGTAAAAAGCTAGAGCAGTGATTTTCAACCTTTTCCATCTCATGGTACACATAAACTAATTACTAATATTCTGTGGCACACCAAAAAATACATTTTTTGTTGATCTGACCAAAAATATAGGTATAATTTTGATTTATTAGCACTGGATAGTTATTGATGTATTGGCTGTTGTCATTTTTTTAATTTGACAATCTAAAGGTAAAGAGGTCAGTGCCTCTGACTAAACAGTTAGGTGTTGCATGTTTTAAAAATTCTCACGGCACACTGGTTGAAAACCACTGACCTGGAAGAGAAGGGCAGAGCACCACAGTGTCTGCTGCAACTGGTAATGAAAGACCGAGAAGTCAAACAAAAGAGAGTAAGGCCACCAAGAGAGGAACAACAGTAGAAAGTGTTTACCAATTCTAGGCCAGAAAGACAAAGTTAGGAAGCCATTATCCTGGTTTGGGAACCATGTGATACTAGCTGGAACCAAGAGAAAAGGGATGGTATTACAAGAACAGAACAAAGGAGAAGATGCACCAATTGCCAGAGACACACCAAAAGCAGAAGTAGGGACAAACACCTTGGTGTCTTTCTTCCTCCTTCCTTCCAGTCTTTCACCAAGGACCAAACCTAGCTGGGAGCCTGCTAACAAGGGATCTGGATAATGGGGCCTTCGGAGGTTCATGGAGCCAACCCTCTGAATGGAGCCTTGCCCTCTCTTCTTTAGCAACACCACCCTTCCCACCATGATACAGGGCAAAGGACAGGAAGGGCAAGGTTTACAAGGTCTGTCTAGAAGGTATCCAGCCATGTACTATGAAAAATAGAGACATTTATTAAGAAGACATAAGGTACAAGATACATTGTACATAGGACAATAACATCTCAGTCCCCTTCAAAGTAGGCACGCTGGGACCTCACGCAGTTCTCCCAATCGCCATCAGCTGCCCCACAGTATTTTCCTGAATCTCATCGATGATCTGAAATCTCTTCCCTTTCAAAGGTCACTTTAGTTTTGGGAAAAGCCAGAAGTCCCAGGGTGCCAAATCTGGGCTGTGCTGGGGCTGAGTCACCTGAGAGATTTGATGTTTTGCCAAAAAACTCAGCACGAGATGTGATGCATGAGTGGGTGTGTTGCGTGATGAAGCTGCCAATCACCAGTTGCTCATAGCTGCAGCCTTCTGAATCATCTGAATGGTTTCCATGGAGGAATGTTCAAGCTTAACACAAAGTTTGATGCAGATTTGCTGTTCAGTCATTTTGAATGTTGACAGCCACATAGCACATACACATCCTCACTTAATAGCATCCACCACCTCCCTGACTAGTACAGTGAAATTATCATTGTTCACCCATAGGCATTCCAGTCCACTCTCCTTGGCTACCAGGTTATATCTATGTCGTGCAAACCGTTCTGTTATATTAACAATGGTTGGACTTTTTCCAGACAGATCTCATACATCTGAAAGCAAACTGGCTTAAGATGACACAGGAGGGTATAAATCATTCTCCCTCACCACCTCCTCTATAAATGCTCCCCTTACAGTAATAGCATGAAGAAGAGTTCTAGATAAGAATGTGACAGTCCTTAAGCAGATACAATGACCTAGGAACCTATGTGATACAGGCCTGTGAATTGAGAGGATAATGAAGGCTGTAACCCAAGTGTTCATTAACCATATGATCCACATAAGGTTGACCTCCAAATCTCTAAGCAGGGCAAAGGACCATAATGTGGTGTGGGAATCTCTAGAAGTGGAATACTGATCTCTACTGTAGGGACTTGGAGGCCTCAGCAGTGCTGGGGGAGATGTACACAGACGGCTATTGTGAAGCTGTAATGTTATCACAAGTCCCTTCATGTTTTAGTAACATCTTCTAAACCATATTCTGCTAAATAAATATAATATCTGAATATTATATACTTTTCTGGAAGATTCAAAATGTGTACTCAGCATATTATAGGCTCTGAAAAGACCTATGACATTTCTCAAAACTTCTTGGAGTCTAGAACACCACCCCTTCCCATTTTTCTTAACGTGGAGTCTTAGAGTCTCAAAGAAAAAATCTTTTCTAGCATAACATTTAAGACCCTAAACTAAAGAATTTGCCATTAGAAGAGTGTTGAAATCTCTAGGAGTGTATGTTTATAAAGTGTCTGGTGGGGTCTTGGATTAAAAGAAAGTATGATAAGCCACTAAATATTGTAACATCTACTGGTGTGCTCAAGCCAACTTGCAGTGGCTCATGAGAGCCAAGATTAAATTTCCTGGAATTTTAAGAGCTGGTTGCTAAACACAGCCATTATTAATAATTAAATCCTATGAACTTATAATTGAATATATTTTATTAAAAACACAGCTAATAAATATTCAAAACTCATCATCATGCAATTATTTTGCTATTATCTGTATTCTTTGGGTGATGCTGTCTATTGTATCAGTGGAGTGGAAATACTATGTGATGCTAGTGCTATTGTGCTTCTCTTCCCAGCTCCATGTTCAGTGATATTACCCTGGTAGCTTGAAGTCAGTCGTGACGGGAGGATTTCCACCACAGAAATCAGAAAATGCTATACCTCAGGGCTTGGTTCATTGTTGTATTGTTCGTCTAGACTTAAAATATAGAGAGAAAATGTTAATGTTGCTACTTGTTATAATAAATATGTAATGATTGTTATAATAAATATGTTAATGATAGTTCATTATTCACAAAGTGTTAATAATAGAGATTAAACTTAAAAGTTGTCATTCTGTAGACATTGTTCTGTGACTAGCACACACACACACAAGTTGATGAAATATTCTTGCAGTATTCAAAAACTACGGTATAATCCAATTCAGCAAACAAATGACTAACACCATAGACAAATAAATAAAGTTCTGACATGAACAGTGCCAAAACTGAGAGAGGTTTCAGCTTAATGGGTGTCACCTGTACAAGGGTAAGAAATACTGTAACAATGGATTTCATATCAGAGTCACGATGATAAATTTACTGGGAGAAGAGTTAGAAGACTGGGATGCAACTCCATTTATTAAATCATGGTTCAGTTGCAACATAGCTTGGCTGCAGATACAAGAGTTCAGCAAAAATCAATTTAAGTGTTCTGTGAGAATCATTTTGCTATATGGAATTTATAGTAAATAGTATTATATACTTTATTATTTGTAAATTGTGTGCTATACATCCTTTAAGTCAGTAAAATTTATAATAAACTATGTACATATATATTGGCTATTTTCTTTTTCCCTGGAGAGCCATTGGTTAAGCCTTTGCCTGCACAGCACTGGGGAGGTGAATTCACTTAAAGAGGATTCTGTCCTACAGGTTATGCTATATTAAAACCCTGAAGATGTCATCTGGTCCAGATATCCCTAAATGTAGGAAAGTATTATCTCTTGTCCAAAGAAGCATACTCCAGTGTTTGTTTCAACTCAACCAAGTATTTACTGCACATCTATTGTGTGTTAGAATGGTTCTATTACTATGTTGTAGGGTCTTAGAGCTTAAGAAACCTTTGAGACATTTAAATTTAAACTCTCATTTTTTAATTGAGATAAAACTCACATAACATAAAATTCTTCATCTTAACTATTTTAAAGTGTACAATTCAGTGGGGATTTTTTTAGTGTATTCACAATGTTGTGCAACCATCGTTACTCTCTAGTGCAAGAACATTATTATCAACCCCCAAAAGAAACCCTGTACCAATTCAGCAGTCACTCTTCATTTCTCCCTCCTCCAGGCCTCTGTCAACCACTTATCTACTTTCAATCTCTATAGATTTGTCTATAGAGATATAGACATTTTCTATAAATGGAATACTGTAATATGTGACCTTTGTTTCTGGTTTTTTCTTGATAACACGTATGTTTTAAGGTTCACCCCCCATTGTAGCAAGTATCCTTTTTATGGCTGACTATGTCTCTTATATGAATAGTCCACATTTTAAAATTCATTTTTATTCATTCATCAGTTGATGGACATTAAGTTGTTTCCATATTTTTAACTATCAGGAATAATATTGCTGTAAGCATTTATGTACAAGTTTTTGTTTAAACATATTTCCAGTTCTCTGGGGCGCAGAATTGCTGGGTTATATGATAACTTATGCCTAACTTTTTGAGTAACTATACTATTTTCCATAGGATTTTACATTCCCACCAGCAATATATAAGGGAAATATCTCAATTTTTCAATGAGTATCCTATGGCCCAGGAAGTTTAAGTGACTTTCACAAAACCACACTATAAAACTAGAACCATAACCAAATCTCCCAAAACACACTCTGGTGCCCCTTCTAGCAATAGCCAATGCAAGATATTTTTTTCTATTTTATAACTTAGAGCAGGAAAGAAGTCACTGTAGGAAAAAAAAATTAAAATGGGTGAAAACAAAAAGATGAGTTTTCAGATAAACTGAATTAACCTGAAAATTAAATTAATCAGCGCCATCATCTCATTTCCTCCTCTGGCCCCTACGATGCACTTCCCTGGCACTGACCTGGTTGCTCCAAGCTCTGCTCTGCTAAAGTGAACTCTTCCAACAACACAGTGGCCTGTGGCCTCAGCATAAACACTCAGAAGAATAATATTGTTGTTTAAGCCCATTTTTATAGCACTTTTCTGAGAGATAAGCCTTCATTCATTCCCCTTCTTTTTAGTCCTTGTTCTGCTTCAGGCCCCTGTCATTCTTTACCCAGGTTTTGGCAAAAGCAGCTCCTCTGTTCTCACTGCTTCCTGTTTTCCCCGCTGCAGGGACACCCATGTGCCACCTGTCCCCCACCAACCATCCAAACAAAGACGAGTCACATCACTCCCCTGCTGTAATATCCGTCATTTCTCAGAGTTCAAACCCTCTGCAACTTAGGCTCCTCCTCTCTTTCCAGTTAATAGCCACACCCCTCATTCCCTTTGTACTCAAGCCAGACCAAAAGAGCTGCAGATCCTACAACATGCCCAGCATCTTCAGGATTTCAAGATTTTTCCAAATTAGAGTTGATGCAAAAAACAATACTGAGAACCTTCTACATGCCACTCCAGGGATTCAAATTAACACATTTCCGGCCCTCAAAGAATAAACTCACAGCTACCATAATAGGTCAAGCTCCCATTAAGCAAATAACAATAGAATCTGCTATAGAATCAAATAGAATAGATAAAATAATAGCTCCTCAACATGCAGATGTAAAGCAAAGTAGGAAATTACTAACTTCCTCTAGGAATAGTTCATAAAAAGCTTCAGTGAGGGTGTAATGCCAGAGAAAGGTTCTGAGGGATGAAGAGTTCACTGAATAAACATGGAGGAAAAGCAGTTCAGGCAGAAGAACAGCCACTGAAAAGGTAAACTAGCCCAGACAGAAAGTGATGTGAGGGAACTGATGGGCATGTCTAGAGGGGTGGGCAGAAGGAGACAAGCTGGAGAATGATAGAAGTTGGCCCTGGAGAGGCCTAGGTGTGCCAGACAAAAGGCTGTGTGCCAACTAAGGAGTTTGTCCTTTGCTTCAGGCAGAAGAGTGACAGCTTGTGTTTAGCTAGATAATTCAGGGGTCAGTTTAGGTAGTGGATTTGAGGGGTCCCAAAGAGTGGAGGCTAGGAGACTCTTACCACAATCCAAGTGAGAAACAAGGAAGGCCTAGCCTAAGGCAGTGGGGCGATAGCGATGGAGCGAGCCATCACCTCCCAGGGCTCCCATCACCCCTGGAGGAACTGACCGTCCCCTCTTCTGTTACCTAGCACTTTGTACAGACCTCTACCGCAGCCCTCCCCTTATAGAACAAGCTCTCTTCAATGCACCAGTCTTCCGCCCACCTCCGGACTGCAGCTGTGGGAAGGCAGCGATCAGGACACTTTGTATCCTCAGCATTCAGTACCCTCTCACTTCCTCAGTGCTTCTCAAATTTTTATTAAAATGCAGATTTTGGTCCAGTAGGTCTTGGGTGGAGGTGAGACTCTGCATTTCCAGCAAACTCTTGGGTGCACACCATAGATTACATATTGTGCAGCCAAGACGTAGCACACAGACTGGACAAGAACGGCTCCTAGAACCTAAGCTCATAGAGAATGCCCCTCCTCTGCTCTTTGGTCCTCAAAAAAGGACTTCACGTCATGTGGTACTGGGTCCTTGGTCAAGAGAAGAAAAATTCTGTGAAAATTCCCCTTGGCTAAATTCCTTATCTTTCATGGAAATGATACCATTGTTGAGTCAGAACGGTGAGCAAGTCCAAATCCTTGGGATGGACAGTGAGTAACAGGGCAAAGAACCAATCCGCAATGCATTAAAGAATGCCCTTGGTAGGCAGAGGGCCCTTCAATGATTGATGAATGGGACTGTTCACTCTTTGCTGCAGCTCTAGCCAACACTGCTTATTACAGGAGATGATTCGCTTGGTTTTATGGAACAAACTGTTCCAAGGTCTAACCCCACTTTCTTCACCATCTTTTCCAAATGAAAAGCATGCACCTGTGGAATTCATATACATGCAACTGTGTGCAGAATAGATATGAGAGAATTAATTTACGTCCCAGGGTCCATAATAGAGCAACCTCGAGGACCCTGCCACGGGGCTTAGATTTAGGAACGACTTCTTTCCTCAGAGAGGAGGAAAGAGGTAGACATGTCGAGTCTCTGCAGGCTGCAAGGATTCCAAGAGCGGCACGAATTGAAATGAGGTCATCTTCTCCAATAAGGCTTATTATTTTTCAGGTTTGGCAAAGGGACAGTTGGTATTCAAATTGTATGCCTATAGTTTAGACTGTGCGCCTGGGAACTAATTTAGTACGTCCAGTCTGTTAGCCATGTGCTTCTAAGCACTTAGGGTTGCCTTGTGAATCAGGTCCAGGGAAGAGTTTAATTTTGCTATCAAAGTCTGATGGTTTAACAAGTACATGTCAAGCTGCTCTGGTTTACCTATATCCCTTCTCTGTCCCCCAAGTTTGGAAACTTCTCTGTTTCCTCTTTTCAACTCATGATTTTGATGAAAACATGCCTATTTGTTTTGAAAAGTGAAGTAAAACCAGCAGTTTCACAGGGCACATTTCTGCAGTGGTTTACACGTGTGCAGACTCAGCCCTGCTGAAACCCTTAGTGAGGGGGAGTGTAATGGCAAGGGACACAAGAGTCTCTTCCTTATACAGCCAGAGAGACCTCAAAATTGAGAGTCTGGGGTGATCCAGGGTAGCCTGGTGGCTCTGAGGCCCAAGTGTAAGCCCTGGAAAACATCATCCATCCCTTTCCAGGCCCAAATCCTGCTCCAGTTTGCAGATGCTAATAAGACTCTGCCCAGTCCCCAGAGTATAATCTGGGCTGGGCTGGGCTCGAAACCCAGACCCAGCTGTGGCTCTCATCTGACTATCTCCAACAAGGCCTCAGACTGACCTGGGCTCTGGGCCCACTGGACACGGATCTAGATTTCCCTGCCAGATTGGAACAAACAACCCTGGAGGAATCCCAGGGACCAGAAGAGTCGCTTCTGGTGGAGCTGGGCCACCAAAAAGAAAGCAGCTTTCCTTACCCACTTTAATTCTGGTTGCATTCTTAGCACCTACTGACTGAGTCAGTGGCCCTTTGAGGGTGGGAGATCTTTGCTTTAAGATCTCTATTCTATTACTTTCCAATGAAATTGTCAATACACTTGGGAGCTAGAAATGTGGAAAGTCAGAACTTCAGCCTCTTCTCTCGTTCGCTGGCTCCTCCAGCGTCAACTGCCTATTGCTGAAATTTGACCTGGCCAGCAAATTCTCTTATTGTCCTCTGTGGTGTTCACTTGCAAGGAGCAGTGAATGCACAGTAGTTCTTTGTCTTCTGGCTGAGTTTAGAGAAACTGAGGCTATTGGTCCAAATTCTCATATCCATTGTCACTTTCAGGTCTAGATTGCCTTCATGTTCCGGGGGTGTCCTGCATACCCCAGAGATGGCACGGACAAGGAAGAGGTGAGAGCACATGCTGGGTGAGGCTCCATGCCAGGTAATGCTGACGTAGGCTCCTCCGTAGTCTTCTATCAGCTGGGTAGTAGCCAGGACCACTGCTGCTGCGAAGCAGCCCCTCCTTGGCCAAAGGCAGGGAGGGCAGGCACTACAGGGGACTCGGGAAAGTGGATCTTAGATGCCAGTGTTGGGGGAGACCTTACAGGTCAGCAAGTCACTACTCACATGGTGTCTGAGTGCTGCCTTCCTATCCTTCCCTAGTAGCCATGCAGGTGCTCGAATACCCTGTCTTAGTACGGATATTCTGAGAAGTAGATGTTGAGCAAAAATTAAACATGCAAGCATTTTTCTAATAAAAATACCTCAATGAAAGACATAGGAAGTGGGGCAGAGAAGGCTGGGAGAGCAACACGAAGATGCAATTCTGACCCCAAATGAAGGAGCAGATTAGGTGCAAGCATCCCACGCTGTCATGCAGTTCAAGGAAATTTCAACAAATCCTTCCGAGAGTCCTTGAACCCCGAGTGGTCTGGAAAAGGAGTCTGTGTTTACCTAGAATGGGTCTACTTTAGTATCCCTGCCTCACGAGCAGTCACCGGCAGGCAGCAGCCTGTGGAGGCATGTCCTCAGTGCAGGTGCTGTGGCGGTGTTGTCTCTCCCCCAGGGTCTCCATGGGCTCAACAGTCTAAGCTGTCCTGTAACAGCCTAGCACCCTCCCAGAGCAGAGGAGAAAGGACAGCCAGACATCTGAGTGGAGCTAGGCCAGAGCAGAGGAGAGAGGCCAAGTCTGGAAAGCTAGAACCTGCAGAAACTCAAGCCTGCCTCCCATGGGCACTTGGGACAACTGTTTGACGAGTGCTCGAGGTCCATGGATCTCAAGGCTCGATCGGGCTAGTCATAGGGATAAGAGGAAGGCTATGTATTGGGTCTGCAGCCTTTTGTTTTAACTCAAGAATTTAGCTCTGCTTACGATAAAAACAATCAATACAAGTGTTTTGAAATTCTTCCCTGAAATCCATTCCCAATTTTCACATAGCCCCAACTGACACATTTAAGTAAATGCTGATCAGAATTTAGTGAGGTGGCTTTCCAGTGGGAAGAGATGATTTGAAATGTCCATTGGTTCAAAATCCCATGTTTCCCTCCTTCTTTGTAAAAATAGTAGCAGTTCTACAGCAGTTGGAAATAACTCTTTTGGAAAACCTTGAGGAAATGGCTTCAAAACACCACAAAATGGTAAAGTCTCTTAGAGAGTCTCAGGGGCAGTGAGCAACATTATGGTCATCAGACTCTTCAGTTTTCCTGGGAAGCTCCAACATTTAGCCCCCGGTGCCTCTGCTTGGACTTTGCAGGTTTTCCTCCCTAGTCTCTGACTTCCAATACCTTTACAATGAGTCTGCGGTGTTGCCATGGAAAACATTCCCAGCTGGTGAACCAAAGTCAAACTGTTTTTAGGTTTGTGTCTGGCTGGTGCATCCTGGGGTAGCCAGGCTTTGCTGTAGCCATATTCAGAGATTTGTAGCACGCACGCGCACGCGCACACACACGCACATACCCTCCCCCTCCATGAAGAGAGAAACCCAAGGGCAACAGCTTCTGGTAGGAGTCCATGATTTTTTCCCAACACAATTCTCATTTTGATAAAATGTGAGATCTGAAATTTAAAAATATTAAGATTCATAGAATCTCCTGCTTTCTCTCACATCACATGTGCAGTGTGGCCAACATTACACACCAAGCAACCAGAGGAAGTAAGTGAGAAAGAGGCATTTTCAAGGAGGAAAACTTTGTCTTTTTTTCCTTTAAGTTTTAATCTTTACTGTATTTTTTTCCATTACCATTTGGTCCCCTTACACCCCCTTCCCCAGCAATTGCCAGACTTTTGCCCATGTCCCTGAGTCCGAGGAGAAAAGCTATGTCTGAAAGTGCAGATTCTGTTTCAGGGATGAACCAAAGATCCGTATAAGGATACAGATAACAGATTTATAGGAAAACACAATAATTTTTAAACTGTGTCTTTTGCGACAACATGGATGAATTTCAAAAATATTAAGCTGAGCAAAATAAGCCACCAACAATACTCTCTGCAGCTCCGTTTGTGTAAAGCTTAAACCTAATTGATGGCAACACATTCAAAATTGTGACCGTCTCGGGCAGGGTGAGGGCTGGACTGACTGGAGAGGACCTTGCGGGGAGCTTTGGCCTGTAATGGAGATGTTCTGTACCCTGATTTGTGTGTGACAGTTACATTGTTCAATGCACTCAGCGGTGGACTGAGTCCAGCTCTCAGACTCCTGAGAGGCAATTCTTAAATAATCAGAATGATCTTGTGAGCCAGATGTTAAACCACTTCTAGCTTGAAATCGGCTTTGGTGAGAGTATTCAAACAATGAAAATTAACAAATGTTACAAATCAGGCTGTTTATTTCCTAGGGAGCCAGCATATCCCTGAATGTATCTGTCAAACTCCATGAAATTTTACACTTAAGATTCATAAAGTTTCCTGTATATAAATTATGCTTCAATAAAGCACTAGTAAGTAGCAAAAAATGGTGTAAAAGGTGAAAATAGTGTTTTCAAGTAGTGATCTAGTCTACTTGTTCATTCATGACCGCCATGTCCTTATGTGCCCATGAGCTCTGCTTTCTAAGACTGAGGGTCACTGAGACTACAGCAAATGCAGTCATGGTGTTCTGGTTTGGCACTGGGTACTATAGAAGCTCTTGAGCCTATTTAATTCACATAAACTACTTTTAATATAATATTTATCCTAATTTTTACTCTTAAAATAGACTTACACACATAACATAAAGCTACACCCCACTTTATTAAAAATTTCAATATGTAAAAATCTTAACATGCCAAACAGAGCAAATACTACATTACTTACTAATGACTTAGTTCACAAAGTGTTCTTTTTAATTGAGTAAATCTTCTCAATTAATGTTTTATTTTCTTTATCTTTGGTGGGGTTTGCCTCAGCTATAGAAAGGGCACATTGGCTGTGTCAAACGCAGACAACACAAAAAAGCGAAAGAAAATGCCTCTCTCTGAAGACCTTCACCTGAGTGCCGCTCTCTAGATGTTGAGTTTTAGCTGCCCAGTCTTTCTCTATACCGATATTATCACAAATAAAAATATATAAATATTTACATATACACACACAGTGTTTTTAAACAAAAATGGGATTGTGTTTAATATCATGCAACCTGGTCTGTTGACTTAATATCCCATGATCACATCTCCTTTTCGGTGTAGATGAGCTCCACCTCATGCTTTTTAAAAACTTCATAAGGCATGCACCACTATTGATTTAATCAGTTTCCTACCGCTAAATATTTAGGCATTTTCCAAGCTGCCATCATTTCAAGATGCTACAATGAGCACCCTTGTATCAGGTTGAATCATTTGAAATTACATTCTTTGTCGATCAAAATGGTTGACTCAGAGTAATTTCATATGGTTCACACTATACACTTCTATTTCTATAAGATGCTCTTCTTGAAGTGGGATTGGTAAGTCAAGGTACCTGTGCATTGTTTTAGTTCTGTAGCCAGCACTAAACTGACCACTTTTTGCTATGCGCTGTGTTCATTTCCCCATGCTCTTTACAATAATAAAAGCTTTTAATCTTTTTAGTATTTGTCAGCAAATTACACTTCAGTGTTTTGCGTTGCTTTTCTTTCATTATTACTGAGGATGCTGAATATCTTTTTGTATGCATTTTGCTCCCACAGCAATTAAAATATCATTTGATCCTCCTACAACTCTCCAGACATACTCATTTTGTTTAAAAAAGAGAGCACCAAACCTGTTTTTTTAAGAATTAAAGAATATATGCCTATCATTAAAAGAATCTCTTCTAAGCAGCTGGAATGAATTCTCTTTCTGCCTTCAAATTTCTATTTATTTCTGTTATGGACACACAGGCATGTATTGTTTTTACCCGGAGTGAACTCCTTTGACCTCAGTTTTGTTTTCTGAATTTCAATCACTTGGAAATCCGCTGGGCTTGGGCTCTGGGGAGTAGCGAGGACGACAGGCTCTAGGCAAGGCAGGTGAGCTCCAGAGCCCTGCGCCCCGCCTGCCAGCAGGGGGCCTCTCGGGCTCTGTGAGGCCTCCCGGCCAGAGCTCCATTTTCTCTAAAACAAGCTTCCTTTCTCTCTCCCCAACGCAGCGGCAATTGCTGGCTTCTGCTTATGCGGACCAATTTACTGAATTAGAGTCGTTTGGCTTCCACCATAGCAATTAGTATGCAAATTACCGGTATATTACCTGCCGAGTCATAAATTACATTGACAAACTTAATATTCACAGATTCAACATACCAGTGTGAATAATTTTTCTATTTTTCGGTAGTTATAGACCAGGGCGATTCATCGCCTTATTGAACCATTACACATTAAATCAACAGTTGAAAAATTAAGCATTTTTCAAAGCATTTTGTTACGCATTTATTTCTCTCAGCAAGCAATAAAGTGAAACATTAAATATGCAATGTGCCTAAGTGTTCTAAATGGCTGGTGAATACATTTAAGCCTAAAACAGCTCTTTTGTAACTAAAAAAAAAAAGAGATGACAAAGGAAAATCTATACCTTTATACAACCTATTGAATCTTCTTCACCATCATTGGAACCAAATATTTCCTAGTCCAGTTTCCTATAAATGTGAAAAATCATGAAACCTGAATAAGTGGTTCAAGTTAATGCTGCTCACAACTGGAAAGTGGCTGTCAATAGGATTCAAGCTTCATAAATTGTCACTAGGGTGTGTAGCTATATCATAGCATTTGAGCTTTGGCCATTAACTCATTAAATTAATTATACCCACCTTTTTTTCTGTTTTGAGCAAATAAGTTACTGAGACTTAAGACTGAAAAAAGGGTGGAGCAAGTCCGAGTGGGAGTGGACGGGTCAAGCCCAAGCACATTGACACAGACCTTCCTTTGTTCACCTGAGAAGCAAACTAAGCCTGTATTCTGCACCAGGTCAGTGGGATGAATCCCGTCCCCAGGGGCATTTAAGAATTGTTAGAATCAAAGTCCCTTAGCTCTGCACCTGCTGATGCAGTGCTGATGTAACAGCACGGTGATCAGTTATCACCGAAGTGTCCAGGGGGCCCATCTAGCACTGAATTCCTTCCCCTAACTCTTCTCTGCACCTTTGACAAAATGAAACTACCTTTGCTTTAAGATTCTAACCTTGCTACTACGGTGATCAAAGGACATATTTATTGATCAATTAAGCAGGGAGAGCTGAGAAAGTTTATTGGGTTAACAGAAACATACTGAGATATACCCATTCATAGATGCGTGGATAATGCCAAACTGTAAATAAACCATGTGACTGTTATCTACTATTTGGTGCTTAATTTTGAAAAGGATTTGGTTTGCACAGAGAACATTTTCTTTCAAATCAAACAAAAATACCCCCTGGTATGTTGATTAATCTTAAATGTCAACTTGACTGGGTCCTGGGATGTCCAGACAGCTGTTAAACATTATTTCTGGGTGTGTCTTTCAGAAGAGATGAGCATTTGAGCTGGTGGACTGAGTAAAGCAGATTGCCCTCCCCCATGTGGGTGAGCATCATCCAATCCACTGCAGGCCTGACTAGAACAAAAGGAAGAGGAAGGAGGCATTGACTCTCTTGCTTACTGCTAGAATAGGGACATCAATTTTCTCCTGGTTCCCAGGATTTCAGACCCAGACTAGAATCTACACCATCTGCTCTCTGGCTTGCAGGCCTTCCCACCGCACCACTGGCTTTCCTGGATCTCCAGCTTGAAGGTGAAAATAAATGGGAAAAGCCCTCCTGTGTGGGTAAGCAGAGGAGTATGGATGATGATATAAGCAAAAGTTGAAAAATAGGAAATTATTTCCCTATTTTTCCCTTTGTCTAATAGTTTCCCTTTCCTTTCCACAATCAATCAAAAACTGCAGCCCTGACGGTGTGGCTCAGTGGGTTGGGCATCATCCCACAAACCAAAAGGTCTCCCAGAGACATTCTTGGGTTGCAGGCCAGGTCGAGAGGCAGCTGATGGATGTTTCTCTCTCACATTGATGTTTCTCTCCCTCTCTTGCTCCCTCCCTTCCCCTCTCTCTAAAGATAAATAAAATCTTTAAAAAAAACTGCAGGTCATAGACAAAAAGAATAGGCTTATGCTAGTGGCAAATAATAATATCTCTGTGTCTAGATTGGAAGCTGAGGAAATTGGGGCTGTTACCATGTCACATTCTACCATGAGCTGCGGTTTGTGGCCTGACTTCACCCAGAAGTGAAATATCTTTACTACCTACATTGATTCCCAAGATTTTGTCTCAGCCTAGTGTGACATGGAGTCATAGTCAATGCTTAAACTTACTTCAAAAGGAAAAAAAATCCATGTCCTGGCATCTGAAATTCCATTTCCCCAGGAGTTTAGGTCTGCCGCCAAGTGCCCTGGGAATGCCATCAGGCCTTGCCAGTTCTCAGGTGAACTGAGTCGTTGCTGAGTTCCAAGATGAAGCCCAGGTCTCCATGCTCCCTCTCAGTGAGAGGCACGCCCCCAGGTTCAAAAGAAGATGGGTCCAGGAGCTAGAACTGACCCAGACTGCTGGTAAGAGGCAGTGATTCAACAAACCCAAAGGCTTCATAATGGTTAGTACATAAGGGGAATTTTTTTTTCTATTTCTCTATCTTTACATGTAGGCCCAGCACAAATTTTAAAAATAGAAAAGAAATAAATGGAGTATATATGTTATAAATATATAAAAACAACTTCTGCTATTATTTTGTGGAAACAGGTTAATGTTATCACCTGGGGGTTTCTGTCTCTTGATCTTGGCCTTGCTCACCCGCTGCGTCCTTGTTGAAAGGAATATTTTCACATTCTCTGTTTGGTCCAGGACTTGGATTACAGTCACATGGTTCTAGAACTGTGGGACCAGCAGATTTATATTTTTAGAGGCAATTGGCAAAGTACATATGGGAAAATTATGGGGCAAGGCATAGGCAACGCGTAGCCACTTCCTCACCTAGTGTCATCTTACTTTGCAAGTGTTAACCATGTAAGCACTTCTTGTCTGCCTTTAAACTCAGGGAGGCAAGGCAGGCGGTGATCGAGTGACCAGCTTGAGTCAACCAGTAAGTTACTGCCCTCCTAATGGTTGAGAAGTCAGCCCTCCTAACTCTAAATCCATTCTCCTGCCTTGACGCACAGCCATTTCCCCTGTAATCTTATGCACTTCATTGGGGCTTATGAAAGTGAACTTTCAGGATCCAAAATATATTTCCCAAGAGTAGCAGAGTTATTTGAATTTTTATGAGGGCAAGATACATTTGTTTATCAACTAAATAAAAGATACTGGAGCTTCCTGTTCCATGTCTAACAGTAATTATTGCTGTCTACTTCTAAGTGAATATAGTCAGTTTTCCACAAATGGAGAAGGACCTAACCCAAATGCCCCATTCACTTGGTGTCAGGCATTTCATTAGAGGGGAGGCCAGATAGAGTCACAGTAAGGAAGCTTTGTGTATTCATCCACGGGAATAGAGCTTCAAACAAGTTATAATATATACAAACATACATGCATACATATATACACACATATATAGTAATATATATTTACACATACATGAATAAACAACAGAAAGATAGAGAGCCTTGAAAGATAGGCCATTTATTGCTTTGAGACAAAACTGTTCAAATTCTTCTGTCTTCTCCTCACTTTATCTATAACCAAATTCCCTGTGCCTCAGCACAGACAAAAAGAAACAGTGCAATGTGGAGGAGATTCTCATGTCTACCATTTGTTATTGCTTAGCTGGAGCTAGAAAGAAATAGGTCTTAATGTTGGGGAAACCAAAAATTTCTAGTTCTTTTCCTGCCTTGGAGAAATTAGAAAGAGGACAGAGGGAGAAGTGAGAGAAAGCAAAATAATATAGAGTGAGACCTGTTCCTGATTCTCTTCTCTGAGCCTTAGCCTGCAGGAGCAGGAGTATCAAAGACATCGAGGGCTGCGCCAAGGGCAAAGTTACCTTTCCTCAGTTCCCATGTTAAACTCTGGGAGTAGAGGTCAAAATGCATGATAACACAGAGGGAGGGTCTGACTGGCACTCGTGAGCTAACCCCAGTTTCTTCACGGGCCATTGCATTGCACTGAGAGCCAACCACGACGCCCACTGTGCTGACCCAGGAGCAAAGGCTGGGATGAACTGCCTGCCTCGGGTACTAGACAGAGAAATTGCAGAAAGAAACCCTAGGGTTTGCCTCCTTTGAGAGCTAAAAGGAGATTGAGTAATCAACAGAGAGATGGCATCTTTCCTAGGAGCACATGCAAGCCAAAAGACTAGATCACAAGTTCACTGGTCATATATATAGCAACTTTGAAGGCCACCAGAGCACCCAGAAAGTCAAAAGCCAAGTGCACCTAGGCCATCACTTTAGAAGCCAATCAAAAATGAGCCAGTACAGAGAACCAGCCTGAGACCAGTCATCCCATCTTCGCACAAGCCCATCATGACATCCTACCTGGATACCATCTCGGGGAAGGAAGCAGGAAGAGACAAAAGAAACATTTTAAATTACTATATTGAACTCAACTTAGTGTAAGAGCTTGGTAGAAAAATCAGTTAGCTATTATTTGTTGAGCACTTACTTACAGAAAAACTAAAGGTACATACTCTCCACTTAGATGAGTTGTACTGTATGCTAAAGTTTGCAAATATCCAGTGTAGTATGAGCTCTATCTCTTAATCTGTTGTTTTCCTTAAGTCACCGGTAATATGTCCTATTATTATCTTCATTTCACATTGGAAGGGTGTGTACACCAATTTAAAAAGCAGACCCCAAACTGAGAAGTAATGATATAATATGCTTTACCGATAGGAAAAATGCTTAAAAGAAATAAAATGCAGACTGTAGAATGGAAGACCCTAGAAACCACTTGAATACCATTTAACTTTTGTCTTCTTTATAAAATAAAATTATAGTTACCCTGGAAAAAGATTCAACAAATACAGTAAGTTGTCCTAAATGTATTCAAATCTCCTTGCCAAGAAAAACTACCTTCTATGATATGAAAGAACTTGTACATGACAGGAGAGAAACATCAACCGGCTGTACCCAGGACCAAACTCACAACCTAGGCATGTGGCCCAAACAGGAATCTAACCTACAACCTTTCAGTTTACAAGACAACTGCTCCAACTGAGGCACACTGGTCACGGCAGGGCTTGTGGTTTTAATTGACTCCAAGTTCAACAGGTGCCAGTGATTTGATGTGGCCTCCAACAATAGCAAATTCAACTTCAGCTGTCTCTCTTTTTTTTTAACCTATTAAATCTTTGTTTTTTGCTGTAATTTTTCTTTTTTACCAACTATTATCTTTTCAATAATTAATATCCCCAGAGATCCTCATCCATCAAGGACTATCAACTTCTATTTTCATTTTCTGGGTTAGATAAGTTAAACATCTTGAAGATGACATATTTACCAATGTCATTCATTGTACGGGTGGTAGTGAGCAAAAGTACGAGGGTGTTTATTATTAAAATGAAAAGAATGCTGCTTAGGGGGAGGTAAGTCATTTAAAATGATCCCCAGGTTTTTATAACATGTGAAAAACCAAGAGGGAAAAAAAGAAAGAAAGCTTTAGGCCATTTGTATGTCTTTGGATTCATCCTGAGTAAATGCTTTTGATCTGTGACTGAATAAGTACTTGAGTGACTTATTTTATTAGCTACTTGTAGTCTAAAAATCCAACTCAGATTATCCTAATAAAGAAATACCTCTGGAATATACAATTGTGACTGCACATTTTGTTTGGGCTTCAGAATTCCATTTTTTAGTTCTGTTATTTTGGACAAGCCTAGTTCCTCAGCTGTCTTGAAAGAGCCATGGTGGGCTGAATACATGAAGTGACAATTCTTCCCGCACTCCACAAGGACAGACCACAATGTAAGCTCCCAATACCTCACTGTTAGGAAAGATCTTTGTTAACTGAAATCTATCCATCTGAGAGAGCCTAAGACAACAAGAGCACTTAAAGTCATGGCCAACAAAGAACTGGACTTGTTTAGCCTGGAGAGAAGAATTCTTAAGGACATCATGACAGCTGTTTCAAATATTTTTAGGACAGTCACATGGGAGGGGAATTAGTGTTGTTCAGTGTGGAGCCAAATTGGTATACAGAATCTTTCTGCATAGACAATGCCAGGAGTTTGAAAGAGTCATTAATTAATTGAAAATATAAATAATAATAATGAAATAAGAGGTTTTGCTATACTTCAAAGAAAGTCTAGTTCAGCCTGGAGCCATTTTTTGATCATTAAGCATTGGGGACCATCTCTCTGAAAAAGCCCTTTACAGAGATTTGAGTCAGCCTTGCGATTAGGTACACAGCATCACCATCACATTTTCAGGGGATGAAAATTAAATAAAAGAAAAACACTTCAGTAATTTTCCCGTGTCTGATGGGAGATTAGAGCCTACCACTCCATTTTTCTCTCTTCACACCTCTGCCTGCTGAAAGCAACGGGAATTGATGCCTCTTATCTCCATTAACCATCTCTTTGGAGTTATAAATACAGCAATTGTTTGGGATAACATTCCTCCCCAACACCTGACTCTGTTTAAGTTATATATTTTTTATACATTTAATTTTTAAAACTCAATCCCTGGAAGAGTGTCATGAAAGCATGTTGGCGGAGAGGCATGCAGCCGGCTACTATGAAACCCAGAGCAACACATAGTGACTTCAGCTTAAATGTGCATGGTTTCATGAACACCATCTCAAATTCTCAATTGTACATTGCCCTAAAGCACTCTCTGTTTTCAAATAAGCTATATTTCTTAAAGAACCAGAATCAAGCGATTTGTATTCCAGTCACAATGTAGGACATTGATCGAAAAGGCTCAGATTTCTCTCACCTGAACACTGCATCTAAATGAGAAAAAAACAAAATCCCATTCACAATGCAAATATCACAGAAAACCAGAAATCATTCTGCCTTATAATCAAAAGCAGAAAGTTGTTATTATAGCTCCACACCATTTCCAAAGACTATTAATTCACTGTAGAAACTTGGTCCTAAAATGAAAGTCTGGGCAGAATGGCATTGTTTCTGTGAAAGAACCACTTTGTCTTAGTGGCATCATTTCCAAAGTCATGGGTGAAATTGACAGACAATAGCTGATTTATTTGGGTACTTTGTTCTGGTCACATATTTGTTTAGGAATAAAAAATTAACTTCAGTTAGAGCCAGACACAAATTAAGTATTAGGAAAATTACTGCCCTGACAACATTTATTAGAGATGGGAAATTACAGTGCTTCCTTGCATTAATATTATATTTATGATCACTATTAACTTCTTGAGGTAAACCTAACACCATGACTGTTGATTGTGAATATTTAAAATATTGTTTGAAATTTCCATCAGGAATTTTTTTTTTACATTCTTCCACAAAACTTTATTTGGCAGCAAACTTCAAAGGATCCAGAAGTGATTTTCAATTATATTTATTATTGGTGTCATAATCAGTCAATGTATTAAAAAGAGGAAAGGCAGTAACTTGGACCACTGGGAATTGGCATCAAGTTTCAAAGTTACATTTGCCTTATAGAGAATAACAGGTTTGGTGAAAATTTTATCCCAGTTTTGCTTTTTAAATTTTGTTTCATTATCAATTCTCTGTCAATGGTTTTCTGAGTTTCAGACAGCATGGTTGCTTTCTCTGACAGGTAAAAATAAAATTAAAATATTTGGGGTATTTTTCTTTAAAAAATATTTCATGGGTCTTTATGCTGCCAATCTATTTCTGTTTATTTCCCTTGAATTTTCTTCAATCTCAGAATTTATTTTAATACATTATTAGATCATTTAAAAATTATATGAGATTACATGGTAATGAATTTCAATGATGCTAATTGTTATTTATATAGCAAAACAGTACTTATTTTAATAGTTATACATTTACGTTATCGTTCTAAATTGAGTCCTAAGAAAATAGGATCAGTGACTCAGTAGATGACACCCTTTTCTCAGGGTTCCAGCTAATGACTTCTAAGTGTCATCTCGGACTGTAACTGGGGGTACCACTTCTCACTTCCAATTCTCACACTTCAGTGCTATAGCCCTGCTATGAGCCAATTTCCCACAGAGAGCCTGGGACTTTATTCCAGGGGGAAGAGAATGTTGCTTATACCAACAGCCACATCAATCAAATGCTCTAGAATTCAAAACAACCAAAATGGCTTTATTCGTGGCAGAATGTTGTGTTCTTTAAAAATCAAGGCAGTATTGTCAAGGGAAGGGACAGAGATTGAAAGGAAACAAGGCGAAGAAGGAAGGGGCTTGATATTGAAATGGGGAGGGAAGGTCTGAGGCTGGTGCCCTACTCTAAACAGGACAGGTTCAGCTATTGGTATCTGCTTCTCTATGGTCTCTAAGCAGAAAAATGGCTGCAAGTATCCAGTCTCTAATAGAGCCTCTTTCACAGTCTCTCAGTGATTTATAACCACAGCAGGAGTGGTTATCACTGACCCAGGACCAGCCACCACTCAAACTAGCAGCCCTTGTGGTGGCAGCCAAATTTCACAGGCTAGTTACAAATTCAAGCAGCACAGTGATCACCCATGTGATTAGAGTGAATCGAGCCTATTGCAAAATACAAACAGTACTTTAGTTTTCATCTGCCCCAAGGCAAATGCTGAGAGAGCCCCAAGGTCAAGAGCACCTTCCTCTGAGGAGGCTGCCACTTACCACAGTTTTACAGGCAACTTATTTAGAGTTGGTGAGAGCCTGCTGTGCAGATGGCTTGTCAGGTCCCATTTTTCCCCTGGCCTCTTCATTTTGTTGGAATAAAGCCTTAGCTCTTCATCTCATCTAATTCTTGGAATGTGATATTCAATGTACACTAATGTTGAAATGAGAACATTATGAACATTCTCAATTATAAGATGGTAGGGACAAGGTCTTAGTCAGCAAAACAGTACAAGCTAACATTTTTTTCTCCTGCTAAAATGGCAAGATATTATAAAGCGTGCTGACAGACAATTCACAGCACTTTATAAGATATGCAGATTACATTTTCAAAGTGTACAACTCCTGCTTCACTGTGTCATAATAGACAATGATTTTATTTACTACAGATGTCTATAGGTTGAGTGAAAAAAGCACTGTTCAGTTGAAAATCAAGGTGCAAAACTTGGGTAGGCCGGAAGCTAGTGATTTTACAGTCACAAAGCAAAACCCAGCAGAACTACATGGAGAAGCCAACCACCTCCCAAGCCTTCGCTCTCTTATTTCATTTGTATTGATGGTGAGGGTCAAGAGCTTTGGTTATCAAGAAAGTGAGCAAAAGAAGAGGTCAAGTGAACATTCTAGTGGTTCCAAGTAATTTATTACCATACAGAAATATACTTTTGGAAAAACAGAGGTTGTTGCTAACAGACCTCTAGTCTTTGTTACACAAACACTACCCCCTGCCCCATATGACCTGCAGAAAGAAGAATTCTTTGAATTTGAGTTCCATTCAGCTAATAAACAAGTACAATGACAACACAGTGCCCATCTCATTACTACTACCTCCATGGAGATCCAACAGCTGGTAGAAAACTACTTCGTCTATGGATAAGATGAATTTAGAGATATAAAGACTAATCAGTGAGTGTTTAATATTTCTAGTTCACTGAGTGCCATGGGTAAAAGGTCCAATATAAAAGTGTAAATTTATACTTTTATTACTAATTATTAGAAAATTCAGGTACTCTCTAAGTCCCCTCCCCCTCTTAAAAAGGTTGTTCTTGGGAAATATTTTTAAGCCTTCACTGGTCTTAAACTTCACAAGAAAACCTGAGGACTCTTTTTTTTCTGGAAACACAATAGGTTGTCTTTACATATAACCTGTTGTTTAATTTCAACTGCTTTAGTTTCCCAGGTTAGCAATGTGATTTTAAGGCAGTGCGAATGTTGGGGTTATTCATTGCATTAATTATCTGTTACACTTGAAAGCCATATAGAGTGAACTTGGCCTACCTAATACTGTGGTGTTGAAATCTGATAGTGTTCTTGCAAATGAAAGGGAAAATAGTTTTCTTTATTTCATACAAAGGCTATGACTAGTTTCACAATTACCATTGCAGAGTTATCTTTCCCTATATGGAGACATTGTTTTAATTCAAGAAGATTTGATTGTAAAAATGCCTTTTTTTTAAAAAGAAAATAAAAGAAAAAAAACTAAAGATTTCTTTGACCCTAAGAATTGTTTTTCAAAACAAATCAAAACAAAACAAAATAAAATACTTCTTAGGCTAAAAATTGATTTTCAAGATCAGATAAGACTTTGCCAGGCCAGGAAAATGTGAAGGAAAATACTTTAGACCATCATGGGTCTTTCTAGGAATTGAAAAACAATGTTGAGCTCCCACTGTGTGCCTTTAACACTATATGACACCATCCCAGGACAAAGTCTAACTGAGGCTAATTTCTGCAGTTGTAGATTTCTAGTCCAGAGGGGAGTGCAGATTGGCTGATGCATCCACCCTGCTATAAATATTGCAATGTCTCTTCCCTGACATATTTTCATCCAATTTACCCATCAGCAAAAAAAAGAAAAAGGAAAAATTAAAATGGTAAGCTCAAACATACACATGAACAAAATGCTTGTCTGGTATTCATTTACACATACTCACATGCACACACATGAGCAAGATGCATCCAATCCTGGAAGCATTGTGCTCTATATCTTGCAAAAAAAATTTCATGCCCACCTTAACAATTGTGATATGTGTGGGGTGCTGGTAGAGGAGGCAGCTATAATTATCTCCATTACTTTCAGGTAAACCTAAGGCTCAGACCAGTCTTTTCCATTGTCTCTGAGCTAATAAATGATAGAGGCAGGATTTTAACTTGGATCATCAGACCTTTACTCCAACAACCTTAAACCTACAATTCACTTTGCCTCTGTCTCTAATTTTGTTTTTCTCTACAGCCTCTTATTCATTTGAAGTATTTTTTTTCCCTGCAGAACTAATTAGATAGACAGATCTGAAGGAAGCCAGGCTGCTTGAATTTGAGAGAACCCACATTACCAACTGATGTGAATCAGAAAAGATTTGCAGTTCACTCCCTGGGCCTAACTCCATGCCAAAGCCATGGACTCCCCCCTTCTCTCCCATTGGAAGTTAACCGTGTCTCTTGTCTACAGCAAACTCTACTTTCTCCCTCCAATAGAAAAATTCAAGCAATTCTGCTTGATGCTGAACAGCTTAAGGAAAGAACCTCTTAGCCACCTAATGCCAATGGAAAGCCCATCCCAATGCTTGATGTATTCAGTCCCCAGAAGTTCTTCGACCTGTATGTTGAATTTCCTATGTATAGCGCAGTGTGACTCTTCCCTACAAGAGAAATGTTTAGGACAGAGAAAATATTAAGGTACAAGAACAACCACTTCTGAGGGTGAAGTCCATTCTGAGGGCAGAGAGCACGGTGCTGGTCACCCAACGGTGTATCTGTGAGCAGTAAGCTATTGCATGAATTTCTGAGTGTTAGACCCAGCCAAGAGCTAATATCTAATTCCTTTGGTTTTAAATGCCACACAATGAAAATTGCTAATAAGGACGTGGGAGCCATGCCGCCTCCTTCTTTGCCACCTGCTCCCTGAGGCAATAGCGTGTCTGTGGGAGCCGCTCCTGCCAGCAGGACTCTCCCTCCGGACCCTCTCTGTGCATGAAGGCAGAGCTTGGCCGCCGCCGCCACCATTGCTCACACTGTGTTTTTCAAGCTGACACTCGGAGGAGATGAAAAATTGATTAGCTCTCCTAAGTATAGCTGGAAACGAGTGATGCCAAAGGGCCACGGTGTGGCACCTACTGGTAAGTGACACCTTGATGTGAGGAATCTCCCGGACTGGTTCTTGCATGACAAGCCCAGGTGCCCAACTCCAGTGTCGGTGCATCCCAAGGCGGTAGCTTGAAAGCTGCCACAGGGCTCATGTGTCATATTTATGTCATAGATGACTTCCTTCTTAATAAGAAAAAGCAGGCCAGCAATGCTGTGCTGCTGTGTGCTTTCTAAGGAATAGGGAGCCAAAAAGATCCCCTTAGAAGCTACACGCTTGCCTATCATATAGAGCCAATTGAAATCAAGTATGTATTTCATAGTTAATGCATAAAATAAATTTACATTTCTATAAAGCTGTTTGCATTCCCAAGCACTCTAACATGCATTCTGCGATAACTAGAGAAAGTTTCATTATCCTCATTTAATAACTGAGCACACCGAGGTACCAGGGAGGTTAAACAAGAGCAGCTGATGGCAAGGCCAGCGCTACAGCCCCCGCCTTCTGATTCCCAGCTGAAGGTGCTAGCCCGTATGTGGCGTGGGCAATTGTTTCTTAACATTCAGCAACCGACGGGAAGACGAAGAGGTATCCTCCTCAAAGAATTTTTCTCATCTACGTTCTCTCTCAGCGATGCATTGCCCCCAGACTCCCACGCGCAGGGAGCCTACTGCCAAATAAAAGGGCATGCCCCTGGGGGGCGGCGGCGGTGGGCAGGGATCAGACGCTGCCACGTTCTCCGCTGGCTGCTGTGGGGGCAGCCCCGCTGGGCCTCCTCTCCCATTTCCCCTTGGCAAGTCCCCAAGGTACCGAACGAATCGGCCTGGCTTTTTCGGAGCTTTCTCCTTCTGTCCCCCAGAGTGTGCTGGATGTTTTAAATGGATTGCATGGGAGTGAATGACTCACCTGTGGGAGGGTAATGAAATTTTGGAAATGAATATCTGCAGAAAAGCAGAAAAACTTCAGGCCCTGCAGGACTTGAGGATGCTGAGCGCTTATTCACTAAGCGGGAGAATTTTAAGAACTCTCAAGTTAGACTTACTAAATAAGGGTGATAAGACATAATATATGTGGTACCGTAATTTGCTTTTTAAAGAGGCTCTCTTTCCCTCTCCCCTTCTTTCCCTGTCTCCCTCTGTCTGACTAGCTACACACACACACACACACACGCACGCACGCACACCGGCGCGCTCAGTAATTCTATTACTGATACAAGATGAGATCCCCTTTTGTTTACCTTAACCCAAGGGGGATTTTCACATAATGACCAACGTAACAATTTTTGAATAATTGTTCTTCAGATCTGAAGAGCTTCTTGTTTCCAGATTACAGACTCAAAGCTTTGGCAAACATGACGCCATTATGAAATCCTCCCGATGGTTCTACCAGAGTGAGACACACACACACACACACAGTCTCCCGGTGCTGCAGTGAGCAGGACTGTGGGGAGAGGCTGGAGGCAGACGTGTGTCATGGAAAAGTCCTAGCCTTGGAGTCAGGAGCACTGGAGGCTGGCTCTGGCCCTGCCACTGACCAGATGTGCAGTCTTAGGTGAGTCCCCTGACCTCCCTGGGATTCTAGATCATCTGGACCCTGGGCAACTTGCCAAGGTAATGACCCAGCTCTCCTCCAGCTCTCACAAATGTAACAAGGCATCTGACATGTACGTTACAATGTACAAAGCCTTCTCACATCGAGTACCCCAATCTTCACCGCAGCTCATCTCCTGAGTGGAGGAGACTGGGACCCAGAGATGACAAAGGGATTTGCTTGGGGCTCGCTGAGCTTGTGGAGAGCAGAGCCAGGTTTGGAAACCAGGTTTCTGACTCCAAAGCCACCTCCCCCGTTTGGGAAGCAGGCTGCCTCCACAGGAAAGGGCCTCTGGGTTTTATAATTTGTTGTAGAAAAGTGAGTTTTTCAATAATAATTTTTTAAAAAGTGAATTTTTCAGCTTATCAATCCAAATATTATAGCCAGTCAAGGGCAGTAACTTTCCAAGGGCCAGACCTACACCACTTCTGGAGAAGGCTGAGCTTTGACGTACAGGAACTAAAATCCCCTGGAAAATACAATGTGCAAGTGTGCACACCCCATGTCCACAGAGCCGTGCGCTCGGCCGTAGGTAATGGGGGCATCCTTGGGAACACTCTCCTTGTGAAAATACATTTGGTAATGCAAGTTATATTTTGAACATTTAAAGCTCATCTGCACTTTAAAGTGGTCATCTTAGAAAATTCTTGCCTAGTTTAAAAAGAAAGAGAATTGTTCCTAATCCAATAGTTCTCTACTCTGCTGCATTTCTAGCTCAGTGACAGAATCTAGGCAGAGTGGGGAGACCCGCCAAGGCGGACAATCGCTCCCAGCTCCCAGCAGTCACTGCTGCTCATCACCCCTTTAGGAGGGAAGCGCTCACTCCCGCAGCTGTTGGGAGTGTGGGCTGCTGGGTGTCGCTAGCTCACAGCAGAGCCGCCGTGCCAGCGAATGCCTAAACAGAAGACAGCTGCCTAATCCAAGGCTACACCCCAGTTCCCTGAGGCAGCCCGGTCAATCATCAATATGCAAGTGTATTGCCTGGCCACTTTGCCCCAACTGGGGACAACTCTTCGAGACCAGTCCGGCTCCAGAGCCCCACCACAGGGTTGGGTAAAGCTTCTGTTGTGGCTGCGTCACCACCCAGCTTATCCGTCTGTCTAGTCTTGCTTCCCTCACAACCCCATAAATGTACTGCACCCCAACCCCTATCTCAGATTTTGCTCCATGGAAGCCTGACCTGCCATACACATGGTCTTTTCTCTCAGTCCTGAGCCAGCAGACTCTCTAAAGTCTCCACTCCTGTTTCACTCATTGTCAAGAGCTACTGCCTTGGCAAGGATTCTGAAGGTGGGACCAATATTGAGGAGGACGGGGCACAGTTTTCTGTGAACTGATCTATGTGTATGTATGATTTTGGAAATTTGGAACAGCTTTTAGAGACAAAGCCATACAGACAGTAGGTGATATGGCAGAAGAAATAGCATATAGAGAAAATGATGTTGCATAGTAAACTAAGAGGAAATTCTATCACATGCTCAAGAACTTCAAGCAGGAAAAAAAAAAACAAAGCTCTATCTGACTCCAAAGGTACACATTCTTAGGCCTCAGTAAGATGCAGGAAAACGTGCTTACTGCTGCTGGAAGATGGGGCACACTTTGCACCCTTCATGAGCAAAACAGCAGTGATGATGTCATGGATGGTCTTTCTGCATGAATTCTTTTCCCTAAACTTCAAGGTATTTGTGTTTGTTGTTCAGTCAGCTTACTGTACCATCAATCCTCCCCCACAAAAAGATAAAATAAATTATCCAGTTACAAAATCTGAGTAAGTCTGCATAAACCTAGCTATAACCTAAATCGTGGTCAAACCATCACACAGTCAGCATTGCTCAGGATCGAATGCCCACAGACAACCAAGTCATCCACACTGTGGGCAACACGACTAAGTTCAGAGATAGTCTGTGCACAGAAAATTAAGATTGAGTGATGTCCTCTGACCTTCCAAGTCTCTGCCTTTTTAACTATAGATTGGCAAGTATGAAAAAAAAAAACTAGAAGAAAGAAAAAGTCGTGCAGCTTCTAATGATCAGGTCAGTTCTAATTTGATTGTGAGAACATTAGGTACAATTTTTGTGTCAGAATTTGGAAAGCCATATGGGAAGCCTGATTTTGCCCCAAAATTTGAGAATTATGCATGTTTGTCAAGGTCACCTGAGAAATTCAAATAGAACAGAATTTTCAGAGCAAACGCAGTGTTTCCAAAAAGCATTAACATCCCCAGTCTCTCTGGCCATTATACAGAGAAGCATGAGGATGTCACCTGAAAATACACCCAGTGATACCATGAAAGGGGCAGGAATGAGAAGGGAGTATAATGAATGATGATTTCTGTTAATCAGACTCACCGCTAACCTTATTTTCTCTCTGAATGTGACCTTATGATTCCTGGTTGGCCTAATGTGATATACATCTGCACAGCAACTGCCTATCAAATAACAAGTTTAATTGGTTTTGAATGACTGGACTCACCCAGAGAGTATGAACCACCGAACAACAGGTCTGCAAGTCACTGGAAATGAACAGGATGAGAAAGTACAAGAAGAAGGACTACTTAGGAGAAGCACTTACAATTAGCATCACTCAGAAGCCCAATAGGAAACAGCAGTACACTCAGATGAGGGTGATCCCAGGAGGGACTATATGTAGAAGCACAGGGAGCATATTGGGAGACCACAGGGACAGTGCAGAACGCCAGGGCAAGAGCTGCCACCCTTCCTACAGCTGAAGGAGCAGGAACCAAAATGAAAAGTTGTGAGGGGAAGCACAATGTAAGGGAGGAAGTGACCTTTAGTCCAGAGGAACAGCCAGCCTGAGGTGACCCCATAGGGAGGAAGCAGCGAGTGATTACCCCAATCTCCGTCTCCTTCTCTCTAATCTACTGCTCCCCCTCTCTCATTGGCCAAGATCAAATGGAGCTCCTTTATGTGGTGTAAGCAGGCCAGCCTCGTGGCCAGAGAAGAGGTAGGAAAAGAAATTCTGGAAGGCCAAAGGAGGATATACCCCGCTTAAAAAAAAAGAAAAAAGGAAAGACACACCCAGGATGGAATGCATCAAGATGTGAGCATGAGCATCTTTTTTTATCCTTTTATTTTTTTTAACATCTGTTAAAAAATTTTTTAAAAGAATGGGATAAAATAAATTAAGAAATCCTTCCTGGAAGTAAGTGTTAAGCTACATTTTAAGAAAGAAGAGAACATGGCTAAGAGATAGACAAGAAGACAATAGGAAGAGATTATTGATGAAATTGTTGATGTTGCAAACATCTTCATCTGCTATAGCAAATATGGCAAAAAAATATATCACCTGCTATATCAAATACAGCAAACACTATGTGCTATCATATTCCACAAAGCGTTTGCTGTATTTCAAGGCAAGTGTCCCAATGACAGTAAATCCAAAATAAAAGATGAGGTAGACCTACAATTCAGGGTGTCGCTTTTCCCATGCTTCATAATGCTGTGCCCAGAACCACAGCAATCTGAAGGCAAATAGTCAATACTCTGGAGAACAGAGGGTAGACAGACCCTCCTTTACCACATGTAGGCTCCAGAATCATATAGGCCTAGCTCAACCTGCATCCTGCCTCTACCACCTAACTACTGTATGACCTTGGGTCAAACTCTGTAAGCTTGCTAAACCTTAACTTCCTTATTTGACAATTGGGGATACAAAACTCCCCCTAGGATTGCAGTAAGGATTAAAGAGAATATCTGTATTAATACAAGTTCTTTCATTGCAAATAATAGCATCTAACTCTGGCTGGCTTAGGCCCCCCACCCTACCAAAAAAGAAAGGGAGGGAGGGGGCAGGGGAGAGAGGGAGAAAGAGAGAGAAGGGAAGGAGGAAAAAAGAAAAAAGAGAAGGAGAAGTAGAGTATTTGTTAAAACATTGGGTTATCTCAGTGTTCAAGGAAGAAGTAAAGAAAGAGTAGATTAAAATGCTCATATCACACCGTAACACACAGACCTCACCGTAGCTCTTAATGATTTCAGGCTTGGCAAATCTCTGAGAGGGGGGACCAGGACGACTTCAGGGTCCAGGCAGCAGCTGTTGCGCCCCTTCACCCTCGAATGCATGGATATGTGGCTCAGTTTCAGTGATTACAGACCATGGCCTCTTCATTCCCAGCATGAACTCCAGAGAGAGAATTTCATTGTCTCAGCTCAGATAGGGTCAATCAATCGGGTGGACCAACCATGGTCAGGATGGACAGAGACCCCAACAGTCACGCACTGCAAACCCATCTTTGTGTGTCTCAACAGCAGTCCTGGGAAAGGAGGGATCTGGATAAGCCATGCAGACCCCACTACTTACAGAAAAGTCATAGCATATGGAGCCCAAAACATAGAAGTCCCATGAGGTTTTAGCTGTTATTACTTCAATGATTGTGACAGAGGTAGCACATAGAAATTGAAGTTTCTCTTCCCTGAAGATCTTTTGCAAACCACTGGCTATTACTGTTAATATCTATACATTTAAAATTTTGGATTTAGCCTATAGCATTAGATTATATATCCAAGGAGAGAAGGGGCCATTATATTTCCCACTGTATCTCTCCATCCTCATTATTTAATGCTTTGTGAACAATGGGTGCCCAACAGATGTGGCCTACTCCCTAAAGCTCACAAATCTATACTGATATCAGAGGGCCTATAAACAAATGGTGGCCCCATATGTCTTTCCTTAAAACCTAAGACATAAATCAGTGTCCATTAAATGAACTGGAAGTTTGCTTACTGCATATTTTTAAAGAAAACTCCTCAATATTTCACTTTGAGGAGGAAAAATATATTAACCCCACCAAACACTTTAAAAATTATTGAAAGTGGCTTACAATAAATATACATCTGCTGCCAATTCTGATGAAATGGTAGAAGCTGCCTGGCACTGTATTGAAAAGGTTTATGAGAAAATGGCTGAGGCAGGGAAAATGCCATTATCACTTATTAATGTCTGGCGTGGACACGGAATTGGGAAGTAGTGACATGTATGTTAAGTACTTGGCATTCCTGGGCCATATTCAGAAATTGAAACAAATATGAAAATTGGAATTTACATAGAGAAAACTAAGACCAATATGAAGCAGAGGTGAGATACATTATTGGAACTCTGTCTTCAACTTAGAGATGATTGAGGATTGATTTAAAGTAGATTATGCCAAGGCAAGATTTATTCATATAAATATTGCCTTATTATTAAGTCATCATTGTGATTATTTAAGTAATAGAATAAGAGATGATTATCAAGTTTATAGTTAAGTGATTTGTTACTTACCCTTTAAAGTCATTAGTCTCCAAATCTCATATTTAAGTGGTGATTGTGTATAGTTACATTGTATATTAAGTTAGGCTTAGGTTCAACTACAAAGAATAGAAAACTCAACTAAAGAAAACCTGAATGAGATAGAGGCTTATTGTATTCTTTCCCATAGAAGCCCCCACGGGCACTACAAGGCTGGTATGGAGGCGCCATAGTCATCAGTAATTTGATTGTCTTCTTTGTATTCTACTTTCCTTAGCAAAAAGCTTCCATTCTTAAAGCCACCTTATTGCCCAAGATAGCTGCTGGAACTCCAACCCTCGTATCTGCCTTCTAGCCAAGGAGAAAATGGCAAATGGATGTGTTATCCCAATGAGTCAGCTTTATTTTAAATAGTTTTCCCAGAAGCCCCACTCAATAGCTTTCAATTTCATCCCATTGACCACCTCAAGCAGTAAGGGAACTTGGGAATTGTGGGAACAGCAGAAAACATTACCATCTAGGACAGGGATCCCCAGCCTCCAGACCACAGGCAGGCACTGGACAGGGACCTTTTAGGGAAAAGGCCGCACAGCAGAAGGAGAGTGGGGGGCAAGAGATGGAAGCTTCATCTGTATTTACAGCCGCTCCCCATCACTCACATTACCACCTGAGCTCCTCCTCCTGTCAGATCAGCAATGGCATTAGATTCTCATAAGAGCACAAACCCTACTGTGAACTACACATGTGAGGGATCTAGATTGTGTGCTCTTTAAGAGAATCTAATGCCTGGTGATCTGATGTGGAGCTGAGATGGTGATGTTAGTGCTGGGAGCAGCTGCAAATAGGATTACCATTAGTAGAGAGAGGTTTGACTGCACTGAGACCATAATAAATCAATTGCTTGCAGACTCATATCAAAACCATATCAGTTAGTGGCAAGTGAAAATTAAGCTGCATCTGGTGGCAGGCTTTATGGTGGTAAGTGAATTGATGTGCTTCAATTGTACAGCTACATCTGGTGGCAGGCTTTAAATCAGAATCCAACACTAATTTTAGTCTGCACGTGGCTTGCCCATTGTTTTATTTACCACTTCCATCCATCCCTCTTTCCCACATTGTGCACTTGTCTCAGTCACAGTTCTGGTAAGCCTACATGCTAACTCTAGCATGCAGTGAGTTGTAAAATTGTTTTATCATATATTACAATGTAATAATAATAGAAATAAAGTACACAATAATTAATGTGCTTGAATCATCCTGAAACCATTCCCCTTCCTCTCAGTCCATGGAAAAATTGTCTTCTACAAAACTGATCCCTAGTGCCAAAAAGGTTGGGGACTGCTGATCTAGGAGATGAAAGAATGGATATTTGGTAGGCAACCAAGAGTCTCTGACACAACTTGCTCATTAGAAACATGCTACCACTAGGTACTTTGTGATTCCACTAAATCATACATTCTGTGGGAGCAGGAACCTCATCTTTTGTTCACTATAGACCTCCACCCCACCTCCCAGTGCTCCAAACACTGCATGAAGTATAGCAAATAACTGGCCCAAAGTTATGCTATGAATAAGAAGCAGAGTCAGAATTAGAACCCTCATCTTCCCCCCACTGTCCAAAGGCCTCTCAAATTCCATCATGCTTTGAGGCTGAACAAAGATGTAAATGTTAGAACGGTCTAGGAGGAAGGCTGGAGATGCAGATTTGAGGCTAAGTGGTGACAGTTCTGAATGCCTTTCCACCGGAAAGTTTAAACACAGATCCCATGACAGACAGTGAAGAGAGCGGGAAATGGAAGAACCTGCAGCACAGTGAACAAATCCAGGTTAATGCTGATTGGCCCCAACCAAGGCGTTGTTGGTGGAGGCAGAGGAACGGGGATGAACTGGAAAGACAGCTTGCAGGATCCACAAGGTAAGGGCCATTGGCTGTAGGGTGGGGAAGGTAGCAGGGAGCACAGGCTTCTAGTTTATGTGGCGGTGCAGATTAAGATGACATTTGTAGTAATAAAAGACGGTTTTAAATGCAAAGAGTGTTTGCCCACAAAAAGACCACCAAAGGGTAGCCAAGTAGTCCAGTAAAAAAAAAAAAAAAGAACAACACACACACACACACACACACACACACACACACACACCCACCCACCCACCCAAACACCCCCTAATTCAGCCAACAGACTTGGAGGAATGAGCTTATTTTTAACCTCTTCTGGTTATCACATGTTTAATCCCCAGTCTTTTTGTAAAGTTGCTTCTGTTCCAAGCTGAGCAACTAGAAAAGAAGAATTTATGAGAACAAACCACCTCAGACCATGCCTGCTGCTTTCCCAGGCCCCACTGAAGAGGGTGGCGGTGGGCATTCGAAGCGGCTTTGCAGCAGCTAATCCAGGCTGACCGTCGCCCTGCAATGTGTCCGCTTTGAAAGTGAGAGCCAATGTGGCTTTTTAAAACCTAAGAAGTTTCTACTCCTCTCTTCTGGTCATAATAATCGGGTGTTTTTACCCTTAAGCTGCAGAGAACAACTGCATGCAGGATAGAGCGTGCTGTTGCCCACTTACTATGAAAGTCATGTGAAGTTAAAGATGAGCAAACCATTCGGAAAAATGCTGAATTGTTCCACATATGTCTGATGTTCTCGTGGTCAAAGCACTGGCTCTCATTTCCCTGGGGTTATCTGAATAACTCCACATTCACCAGATTTTATTTTGCTAACAATTATTTGGCCTGTGTTTTCTTTCCAATTATTGCTTGATAGACATCTTGCAAGATTCTTGAAATGGGAACAAATCTGATTTATGTAGTGGAAAAAAAGTCACCAGTTGATTTAATTATGAAGCAGAAATGCAAACGAAAATGTTTAAAAGAAGTTTCCATTGCCAATTAGTTCTTGAAAACAAAGAAAATTCAAAGTTTTGAATATAAAGAGATACATAGTAAACTATGAAAGGATATTTTAGGGCCAGCAATATATAATTTATTATAGTTGCTTTGTTCATTACTACTCCCTCCCTTACCCCCTACAAATCTTTTATTGTCTATTTATTTTCCAAATTGAATTATAACCTGATGGATTAGTTTAATTAAAAAGTTACAAAAAGTTGAGAAAAAAATCCAATAATATTAGAAATGGTGAAATATACTAACCCAAATAAAATAATAAAGACAAAGAAGCAAAATACCCAGAATACCATTACCTACTTGCCTCTTGATGTCCCTAAGTTGAGTGATTTATAACCCATTTCTTGAATAGTGTATGTATCTTCAATGGATTCCTTAACAATTTGTTTTTGGTTTCTTTTAGTTTTCTTAGAATTTATGGGCCAAATCTTCAAACATAACAATCCCTGGCTTCTGTATTTGCAAATTATGATAACCATTATTTAGTCTTGTTTTCTCTAAAGAATACATAAGAACTTGAGGATATAATTGTCCCCACTTCATTAATGGGTAAAGTATAATTCTAAATATATTGATATTTCTGGGCACATTTTGTTTCAACATTTCCATCAATGCCTGCATAGCTCTCTCTGCCCATCCCAGTCCAATTCCCAGGACATGAGAATTCAGGCAGGAATGGTTTTAGATGCCATTATTAATATTTGTCAGGTCATGTAATCCATTTATTTTAGAGCTTGAAGGAAACCAATGGTTTAAAGACCAATTTGGTATTCTGAGATCTATGGTCTGACTCTTTTTGATGTTTCTCTGGGTGTCATTTCATACTTAATCCTACTCACTGCCTGGACCACACCATCTCATAAACTTTGCAAATGAATAATCCTTGATCTACCCAGTGTAACATTTCAAAGATGGATTTATGAGAGAAAAATAGACAGCATTTTAGAAAATGTGGTCCAAATTTCCCAGCACATTTTTAAGCACTCCGTTACAGTCCACATATATCCAAATACCCTTTTTCCATGAAACTCTAGAAACATCTAAAACTCCATTGCTATACTAACAAACTACCTCCAGCATTTATCCAGGGAACCAAATCTATATCACCACAACTCCTAGGCTGATGGAAAATGACATTTAAGTCAATATCACTCTAAAGAACTTCTGCTCTCTTACCGCTTATAGATTTATTTTCAAAACATCGAAGTAAGCTATAACCCACTCTGAGCTCCCACTGAAGTCATCAATATAGTTTTCAGCAAATACATCACTTAGACCGAAAGCCAGCTTTGTCACAATAGTGCTATTCTAATTCAAACCATAAATTCTTTTCTAAAATGAAACCCTCTCTCTTATATCTGCAGGAAGAGAAAGTGCATTCTGTGCAGGTTTAAAAACCACTGGTTTTTGAGTGTCTGCCAGCTCTGTTCCCTTTCAAACCTCCCCAAAACCCAGTCCCTTCACAAAAACTCCCATGCCTTGGCGGCCATGAGGCCCAAGACCATGGCCACCGCTCCAGCGAGGCCAACACCACGCAGTCTGTAATAATCCATTTAAAGAACGAACTGTCATTGTGCACACACAGGTTTTTAACTTCGTTCATTTTCATGCTGTAAGCATTTATCTTGAATTTGTAGAGCATAGCATATAAAGGCACTGTGTTTATTTTACTTTCTTTCCACTGGGCTCTGTGCTACCTGCCAATGACAGCTGTTCGAACTCCTAAAGGACTGGAAGTGTTACTTACTGATGTTTCTCAGATGGAAGCGTATTTAATAAGGACTGCATTTGAATTTCCTTGTTCTTTAAATTGGGAAAATCAAAGCAAATTTATGAATACCCCCAAATTACCTCTGCTCATGAACTTACAACTCCCTGGCCCCTTCTGCTTTGCTAGTTGAACTAAGCACAGCTGAAAGGGAAGGATGAGGACTCTTATTTAATGGGAGTAGACTGCTGCTTACAGGTTATTTCAATGACCTGAATGATCAAGGAACATAGAATATTATACGCATGCACCTCTGGAAGGAGTTACTTATTTACTTATTTAGGTCAAGGAGTCTTGATGACCATGTATAGTACCACACAGAGTTCAGCTTGTCCAGCGCAACTGCATGAACTCAAATTTTAGCCCGACCACTTTTCTGAGGGATAGTTATCTTCTCTGACCGCGGCATTCTGATGGGTGAAATAGGCAGTATCACCATAATAACACACCTTGCGGGGCTGTGGTTAGGCTAAAACATGGGCAGGGGAGGTGGAGAAAGGTGTGACCAGGGACCCCTCTGCCTTTGCGTCCCCTTCTATTAACTCCCATGACTTTACAGACAATCTATAATTCTAGCTACCAACATTAAGGACCTACTAAGTGCCAGGCATTCTACTTGTCACTTAACCTTATACGGAACTACAAGATGGACACTCTTTTTTCTTCTTTTGGAAAACTTATGGGAGAACTGAGATTTGGAAATGTAAGTAACTTGCCCAAGACCACACAGCTAGGAATGGGCCAAACCTGTACTCAAAAGTTCTAAGTCCAAAGACAGCACTTTTTCACTCTACCAGGAAAGGCAAATAGATTTCTACTTATGTACCCAACATGATGCACTGGTGGTGGGTGAGCACTGTGTTAAGAAGCATTTTGAGGCTGGGCCTATGCTCAGGGAAGAGAGCACTGTCAACACGAGTAAAGTCTGCCTGGGCCCTGGTACGAAGGAAGGCAGGAGGTGGTTGAGTGCCAAGCTGCCTCTGATTATCATGCAGCCTTTACCTACCTAGTTTCTACTCACTGAGAGATATTAATTTCCCTCCTTAGAAAATGACTTTATACCTTCTAGAGATTTCCTGTCCTCTCATCAAAAAAGTCCCTTTTTTGAACATTTTAGTGCTTAAAAGATTGTCTTTCTGACAATTCTCCTTGTTCAGTACAGATTTTTCAACTCCTGGGCTGCAGGGAGACCAAAAGTAGCCTGGATTGCATCTCTCCTCAATCAGGATATCTTCCCTTCCCCTGACCATACTGCTGTCTAATTTTCTGAGAGAGAGAGAGAAAGAGAGAGAGTGAGTCTGCAGGAGGTAGACAATAATTCTAGCTCTGCCCAGACATCGGGATCACCAGAGAGCTTTATAATATGCCTGAGTCCGCTGGGTCAATCTCTGGAGCTGGGGCACAGGAATCAGTTTATTAAATGTTCTCAGATAATTCTAATATGCATCCATTCAGGGTAGAGAACCACTGGACTGTCACTAAAAACTAATAGACATGGAATTGATTAATATGATTTATTAAATAAACCGAGTGGCTTTGGGTTCACTTTTATGCCTCTTATAATGGCTAACTACCCACTTTAAACATTTACCTACAAGTTTTTAAAAACACAGATTTTTAGATAGCTTTTAAATATATTGGTTTGCTCACGGAACTGTTACATAATTATATTGTTGGATTTATTAATTTTCCTCCTTTTACAATGTGTAGTGTTCTAATTTGATTTATAATTTACTGTGTGTGCTAAAGCAAGTGTTTTTCATAATTTACTGTTTGCTAAATCAAGTGTTTCTCAAAGTGCAACCTGTGAACCACCTATATCAGAACCACTTAATGTGATTCTTTAAGAAAAATGAAGGTTCCCAGACCTACTCAAGACCTCCTGGATCAGAGTCTCTTGGAGGTTGTGCCTGGGAGCTGGTGTTTTTAACAAGCACCTGCAGCATTTGTAAGCACACTAAAGTCTAAGAGAAGGATTGCATGCATGCACCATAACACTAGACACACGTGGGAGTTTAATAAACATTATCTGATCATTGTCATTGTAAAGCATGTGAAATACTGAGTAACAATTGCGCATAGACCTTATATTGCTTTTTTTTTAAGCATACTCTTGCACTTTTAACAGTCTCTGCTAAGCAAAGTACTCCTTTGTAGAGGAGAGCTATTGAGTTTGTGTTTTGCTTGGTTTTGGGTGTTCCCTTCTTTTTTAATTATCTGAATTGAATCCACATAGACCTTGAGATCAGAAACAATGTCTGTTTTTTGTTGAGTTTCTTTGTAAACAGACTCAGCCTCACTCTTCCATGCTACAGAAACAGATCGTGTAGGTGCTGCACTTGGGAATAATGTAACCTTGAAATCGAGGTTTGAAAACAGGAATCTCTATCTGATATGCAACTCTCTGCTGACAGACTCAGAGCTTTACCTGGTCCCTGGATTCCTTGATGCTTGCTTTTTCTTAGGAAAAAAAGATGTTTGGTGCATAGTTTATAAAACCCAGTCATCATTAATGAGCCAATGGATATAAAATCTTTTTAATATCTGATGTAAAAGCCACATTTCATATACAGAGCAACCTTCTTATTGCATTAGTACTTGAGTGGCTTGTTTTGGCAAATTTAGAATTCAATTATGATTTTTTTTTAACAAGTAGATTTCACTACAGAGGCTTTTAGAAAATGAAAATTCACATGTGGCTGATTTAAGTGATGACAAGACCTATTTTTCAAAAAGCATGTTTCCTTTGAGAGGGAAAATTCTCAGCCTTGATTATTCTAAGCCAGGGAGGATTTGTAATGATGTCAAAGGCTGGCTTTCTCTAGAAGATGACTAGCCACCCTAGCTTACTACCTCCTGTCATATTTTCCTGTTTCTAACGATTCCCTGGGTGATGTTGAGTCACTTTTGTAGTCTTGAAGAAAATGTGATGGTTTTCCAAAAGGATTCTCGCTTTTACTTTATATTATATGGAGCAAAGAGACTCGATCCTTATCGTTATGATCCACATGTGCACCCAGACACATTGCCATCAGCTTCCAGATTCACTTCCTCAGAGGCCCGTTGGTCTCAGTTCCTGTGCGCTGGAGACGAATGGAAACTGGTACAGGCCACAGTGAGCTCATTCTCCTGGACAGAAGGAAACCAGACTTGCAAATTCTGGTCCTAATCTCACTCTTATACTGTTATGATTCTTCAGCATAACCATGAAAACTTGATCTGCTTTAGAATTCCAATGTCAACTCTGTAATGCTATTAAGAAAATAACAATAAATAATTTCACAGTCATCCTTCCTAGAAAAGCCTGGTGAGACCATCCATTAACCATAATGCAAGCAATAGGGAACATTTGTGGTGCTATGTAGAGGCATTTTGCAAGTGCTTCATATGCATTATTCTCCTTCAGTCCCCATAGCAAGTTCTGAGTCAGTACTCTATTATTCCATTTTATGCACTAAGACAACTGAAACAGGCAAGTATGCCACAAGTAGCCACAGAGAGAAAAGTAGTTTAAACAGGTCTGTATGACTGTGGAGCTCAGGCTTTTACCACATAATCGTTAGGTTGCTTTTAGAATAAAATGATAACATTGTAACAACTAATATTAATTGAGTTCTAGCTATGTGCCATACATGTTAAATATATGTAATAACTCACCCTATCAGGTAACCATTATATCACTATTTACAGGTGAGGAAATTGAGGATAAAAGAGATCAAATAACTTGCTCAAAGTCTCACAACGAGCAAGTGGCGGGACCAGGTTCACAGGGCAGGCCCGCCCTGACCCCGTGGCACCGCTCGCCCAGTCTGCTGTGCTCTTGAGGCTATAGAACGGTTGTCAGGAATAACAGAGTCCCAGAGGTTCTGTGGGTGTGGCACAGAGAAAAGTCAACTGATTGGTGATGCCCCGCCATCTCTCCTGATCGCACAGTAGAAGGGCTCTGACCTGTGTGGTGGGGGCACCAAGCAGCTGAGATGGGACTGGGGACAGGAAATGGGTTTATCACATCAAAGCTTCAGAGCAAGGACCTGAGGAACAGGCAAAGGGTCAAATGCAGGGTCGGCTGCAACTAAGACTAATGGGGACAATGGGCAGATCCAAGGAGGCTAGGCAGAGAGGAACAAATGGATCCAAGGCAAGAGAACTTCAGCTGGGTAGCAAGGCAGAGTAGGTAGCTTTGGGAAGAGAGACACAGGCAAGACCCTGAGGTTTAGGAGAGTGGAAGTGAAATGCACTCATGATTTGGAAGGAGGTGATCAGAAAGCCAGGGCAATGAAGGGGAAGGATGACTCTCTGCCACTGACCTCATCAGACTCCTGATAAACTTAGTTGACCCATCCCAACCAAATAAAAATCATGAACATCATGAACTTAATTTGTAATCCCTTCCCTAAAGAGATAAATAAAGAAATCTATCATCCTCTCTCATGCAGTTTGCTAGCATTCCCATTTGCCATTTACCTGATTTACTTTGCCTGAAACAGCCATCTACTGAATTCTTTATAGGTTTTTGTTTGTGAGAGTGTCTTGACTAAAACACGTCTCACTTTGTTCTCTCTCGGTCAGTCTCCCTGGACACCCCCCCACAATCATCCTTTTGTAAACAAAGCAGGCTTTGAAGCCACCAGGAGCCCTGCAAGGCTGAGAGACAAGTGTGAGCTACAGGCTCCCTGGTGGAAACTGGAAACTGGAAATCTTTCATAACCTTCATTGTTTTTCATGATTATGAAAGTTACAAGTATTCATTGTAGAAAATAAACCAAAGCATCAAGAAAAAAAAAACTATTATCCAACAGAGATAAGCAAACATATCACCTAGTTAGAGCATATATATGTATATATATATTTAATTTTAGCATTAAATTATGTGCAGTTTTATTTCTTGTTTTGTTCCTTCCACTTGACATAGATCAAAAGTGTTTTCCCGAGCTGAGGGAGGGAAGGTGGGAGGGGGCAAGGGAAAGAGGGGGGGGAAGGCAGAGACAAATGTATTTAAAAAGTAAATAAATTAATTTAAAAAAAAAAAAAGTGTTTTCCCATGTTGAATCAATGTCCACTGTAAGCATTTTTAGTGACTACATATCAGTTCATTCTATTAGATGTCTGGTACTTATATTTAAGGGTTTCTTTCTTGCTTTCTATATTGGGCTGTTGAGTTTGCTCCGTGGTTATGTACTCAAACCCTGCCTTATGCACTTCCTCTCTCTGCATTCTGGAATGTAAGACACAGGTTCTGAGACCCAGGAGACCCTGCTACATAAACACTGGAAAATAGAAATCCTGGGTTTTATCTTGAGCTCTGCCTCCAATTCTCTAAAAAGCTGTGGCTGAATCCCTCTTCTCTATGCATCATAATCCACATCAGTTGGGTTGCACTGTCTAATCTAAACATAGGGCAGTCCAGTAAATGAGAAGATCCCACCTGGCCTGTGGGCCATGGCACTGAATGAAGGAGAACTGCTGTTTCCAGCAGAGGAACGATTGTGATGACATGTGCCAGGCGTTGTGCTAAGCACAGTACCCACATGCGTTCATTTGAGCCTCCCAACATCCCAGTGAGGTAAGAACTCTTATTATTCACATGTGGTGGAAGAGGAAACTGAGGCTCAGGGAGGTTAATTAACTCGGTAGAGGCCTAACATGTAACAAGATGGGGTGCAAACCCAGACTGAGCTTGTGCTCCTGGCGAGGACAGTTGCTTGTATGAGGGGAAAGCACCCTTTCCAAGGACTCCAAGCTCTGCAGCCGTGTCCAGTGAGAGAGCATTTGACCAGCTGCTTTTAAAAGATAACACATCTGCATATTTTAGAAGCCAATGGAGGATTGTAGAAGAGGCCAAATTTCTTAAATATTCAAATCAAATAGGAAGTACTGAAAACAGATGTGTGACAGGGGGAAGAAAAATTGGTCTCAGACACAACCCTGGAAAATCGAAACGACTCTACGATCCAATTTTAAGCAGAGCCACAGATCCTGACATTTCTGAGGGCCCTGGTCTTCATTATCTTTCCTGAGTATTTTAATCATAAAAGCATGTGGCTCTTTAACATGTCCCTTGTCCTATTCCTCCCCTGCACAGGGAGATGGTATTTTGAGTTTTTGTAAGCAGCCCACAGACACAAGTCTATTTTTGTGAATCCGGGCTCAGCCCTTCGTAGTCCCTCCCCATCCCATCCTCGCTGTGTCGGTACCTCCCTCCTGCCCCCACACGCATGAAGGCCCCCAGGGAGGCCTCCGAATAGGGAGGACTCGCCCACCCTGCCTCCCGGCCTCTCTGCCCCCACAGTGACTCACGGATCAGAGAGCCGCCGAGGCGAAGAGAACCGAGCCGGATCGAGCCAGTTACCATCCTGCCACAGCCACCCCCGGCGGTGCGGCTCGGCCTCTGCCAGACGCGGCACTGCCCCTGTCCGGCACCCAGTGACACCCACAGTATTTGAAAAAAAGAAAAAAATGGGGAAGGGACGGAGGACGGCGTTGATCTGTTGGGACTAAAGCTGTGCTGTCCAAATTCAGCAGCCACTAGCCCCACGTGACTAAGTGAGCACTTGAAATGTGGCTGGTCCAAGTGGGGATGTAACTGCAAAATACACACCAGATTTCAAAGGTTTTGCATGAAAAAAATGTAGACTATCTCAGAAATAATTTTTAATTGAGTATGTGTTAAAATATGTTGGGCATATTGGATTAGATACAATATATTATTAAAATCAAGTTCACCTGTTTCTTTTTCCTTTTGTAATCTGGCTACTAGAAAAATTTTAATTGTATATATGGCACCTTTGACATCTCTATTATATTTCTATTGGGCTGTGCTAGTGTTATTAGAATTTCTACTGGCTCAGGTAGGCAAGGCAGTGTTGGGACATAGTTGGGGGGGTGGGGGAAGGCACTCCACAATCAGGCCTGGATGCAGCCTCCAGGCCTCTCCGCCCCCTCCCCTCTTATCTCGGGGACTGGCAATAACTGAGCGACCCAGAGGGCCCGGGCTCCCTGTGGGAGGTTCGGTGTTGCCGGGAAAGGTGTCGCCCTGGTTCCTCCAGGACAGGCAAACTATGTCCGGGTCTAGTGAGCAATCAAGGAGACACAGAAGACAAATCGAAAAAGAGAAGCTCGTTTAGGTTTATAGATTCTAAGTCTCAGAAGATAACTATTACTTGGGTGACCAGGAGAGAGGAGATTTGCTCAACACAAGAAACTAACCAAATGGAACCTAAGAGTGTGGATTCTCTGTGAAGAGGGAATTTAAGTAATCACAGAGAGACTTCAGGAAGAGTTGTCTCCTAAACCGAGCAAAGTCAAACTTTCTATCTCTAGCATGCACCTGTTACTACCTGCCTGCATCGTATATGTCCCCACAATGGCCTCATTTTGAATTAAAGCTGGTGTTTATCATGCTGGGAACAGCTAGCCTGACTGCGCGTTCCTAACTTCAGAGGAGGCCCTGCAGGGTAGTGGAAACTTTGGGGTTGCACTGCCAGATCTGCTCTTGTAACACTGTGGCCTGGGGCAAGTCATTTCCCATGTCTGGCTCCATTAAAACTTCTATAAAATGACTGCCTCGAACCAGATGATCTCCAGGGCCCTTCCAGCTCTGACAGGATCGGAAATGCAGGCCCAGAGAAGGCAGGTCTGCACCCCCAACGCTGCAGCCACAAGGAGCCCTTGCCCTCCAGAGCCAGAGAACACAGCCTCTGGGGTGCTTGCCCCTGGCGACAGAACCACGCCGTGCTCCCTTCTAGTCCTGTTTCACTTAGGCCGTAGGGGACTGCCAGCCAGAAGCCCCCTCACCCAGTGCAGAGTGGGAAACAAAAGCACCAAGGCCTCTCTCGTGGGCTCTCCACACAAATATACTGAGCCAGAGCTGGCTTTTACTGCTTTCTGCCTATCCCTGCCTCCCTGGAGCCAGCTGCAGTCTGGCACTTGCAGCTCAGAGACTTAGCAGTGACAGCCCCTGCCAGAGAGATGAGGCATCTGCCCTTGTACTGAGCACCATCCTGCTTCCTAAAGGGCGAGGGCCCTTTGACTGGCATGAGGAGCTCCTCCAGACCCCTCCTCTCTCCCAGGAGAGGGAGGGGTACATGTGATCTCTGTAACGGACACCTGCCGTGCATCTAGACCTAAACAGCAAGGCCAGCACTTCCCCTGAGAGCCCAGATGTTGCACAAGTGGGCTGTGGTGATAGGCTGAGCGTTTCTTTACACAGCTATGGAGACAGGAGAGCTGAAGGTTTAAAAAAATCTCTTTCAAAACTCCTGACTCTGTCTGGGGCCTCTGGAGCACAGCAGGGAGTGGTTGGTTATAATGACTTGGATCTAGGGCTTTCTCTCCAAGCTCAGCTCCTCATGAGGGCTAATTCCAAATAATGCCCAGCTGAATGCGGGACCACAAGCTAGGATCCAACAGTGGTACCATTGAAGAGTCCATGACGGGATTAGATGTGGTGGCTCCGGGCTCTTTTCTAGCCCCACGAGGATTGTCAGCTGACATTTGGGCTTAGAAATTGTCTTTGCACACTCAGCACGCCTGCTGGGCTCCTCTCATCTCTTGGCTGGGCTGATACACTGCCCATGACTTTTTAAGTAGCCAGCTGTGAGCTTTAGGTGAAGTTTTACTGTTTTTGTTTTTTGGGATAGTCTTCCTCTTCTTCTCCCTCTAAGGTGGCCATTGGACATAAGAAACAATGTTCTATATACGCAAAAGAATTGAAAACAGGGCCTCAAAGAGACTGCACACCCATGTTCATCGCAGCATTATTCACAGCAACCAAAGGCGAAACAACAAAGTGTCAGTCAATGGATGAATGGGTAAACAAAATGTAGTATATACACACACGTAGTATATACACAAAGTGTAGTATATACAGGCTTAAAAAGGAAGGAAATTCTGACACATGCTACAACATGAATAAACCTTGAGGACATTATGCTAAGTGAAATAAGCCAGACGCAAAGAGACAAATACTGTATGATCTCACTTACATGGGGTACCTAGACCAGTCAAATTCATAGAGACAGACATAGAATAGTGGTTGTCAAGGGCTTGGGGGGAGGGGAATGAGGAGTTGTTTAATGGGTGTAGACTTTCAGTTTTGCAGATGAAAAGAGTTCTGGAGGTTGGTTGCACATCAGTGTGAATGTACTTGACACTACTGAACTGTGCACTTGAAAATGGTTATGATAGTCCATTTTATGTTGTATGAATTTTACCACAATTTTTTAAAACAAGTTTAAAGAAAGAAACAGTAGTGGTAGTAAGTGAGGTGCATGGGAAAGCAAGGCTGTGTGGATTCCCTTTCCATGGTCCCAACTGTTCTGGCAGCAGGCCATGATGTCACAAGAGCAATGACACTCAAGTGGGTCTCAGGCGGAGCCCTTTCAAAGAGGGGAGCCGGTTCTGCTTCACAGTCCGCAGCTGCAGTCGGTGTCCAGGAAGCAGTGGATAGAATCTCTCCTGACACTCAAAGCCATGATCATTGTAGAATGTTGTGGGGTTTTTTTCCCCCCAAACTTCCCTCCCTACAGGCCCCATGAGAAACAGCACAGCAGGAGAGTGGTTCAAAATGGCTGCTAACGTGGCAGCTCTGGAAGCAAATGGCCTGAACCTGACCTTGGCTCATTGTTTTGATATGAGCAAATTATTTAATGTTTCTAAGATTTGTCTTTAGATTAGGAATAATAATATAGGTGTTTGTTTGGGTTTGGGGAGGATTCAATGAGATTCTGCATAGGAGCTCTTACCCCACAGCCTGCACACGGTAAGTACCTGATAAATGAGAACAGTTACTATTCTCTCCACCTAACCAAATCCTGCTACCCATGGTCTCAGAACCAGCTCAAGCCCCTTCTCTTCCAAGAAGTCCCACAAGAGCCCACCATGAATCAATAGCCCACTGTGAACTCTCCCATAACACTGCTTGTTTATACCCTTCATCCCTGCGACAGTTCATCAGGAATCAGGCCTCACTAGGACCTTCCATACTGCAGCAGGAAGAGGGTTAGCAGCTGTCATTCTTAGAACTCCCAAGAGCACCAGAATCACCAGCAGTAGCTATGAGTTACACATAATAACTAATAATGCAGGAACTCAAAACATGGCCTTGTTTCTTCTTGCAGCTGGAATGAACCCTGTTTGTGTTCTATGATCTGCAGGGTACCAGAAAAGAGAGCCACCTCTAAATATCTCCACACCCATGCAGAGGACCTTTAGAGTAGGTCACTTTGGGTTCCTCTGTCTCTCTGCTCCCCCTTCTTTTCATGTCAATCTTTGCTGGGAAGGATCTCATGCCTACCTTACCTGAGTCAGTTTCTTGATTTTCTGAGACCATATTTTGCAAAGTTTTGGGACAAGGATTCAGAAAGCCGGGGAGATAGATCCCAAAGAAAACCTGATCTACCTTATAATTAATCCGTCTGTTCATTCTGCCCATCCGGGCACTCATTCAGTAAACATCCTGAGCATCCACCCTGTGCCAGGCACTGTGTACCCCTGCAGGGATGACTGTAGGGGACAGCACTCTTCACGACTCTGAAAAGGGAATTCTGTGGCCTTTCCAATGCTGCTTTGGCAGTGTATCAAATGTCTCTGCCTGGTGGTTTGGGAAGCATAAAGCCATTCAATTGAGCAACACTAGTCCAAAAGCAGTGATTTATTTATCTCTTATCTTGAGTACCTCATGTTTCTGGACATATGGTAAGTTGGTAAGGATGGATGGATGGATGGATGGATGGATGGATGGCAGATGGATGAATAAATGTCATAGACAACATGAGCCTTAGTTTGAATTCCCCAGAAGCTGATCCTGAGATAAGGTCATTCATTTGGGAAGCGATCCCAGGATAAGCTGATAAGGGAGCAAGGGAGTGAGACAGTTAATAAAAGAAAACCAATAAATCATGTCCTATCAAGCAGGTTATCATTCTAATAAGCATGGTTACTTACTAGGCCTTGAATACTGAACGTCTCCTCTGTGACTGTGCTCGTTAACCGACTGGGTATGGAATTCAGATGTTCTAAGTGATGGTGGGAAAGCGCAACTATTGCACATGTTGTTGGATGTCTTTAAATACGGGAGCATCCTTTTTATTATCTTTGAAGATCAGCGTTTCTTAAAGATTACTCAAGACCTTGGGTGAATTCAATATGTCCTGGGCAGATTTAAGTTAAGTTTCTAGAAAGTATACTTCCTTTTTAATATGTAAGGAAACAGCCAGCTATTTCAGGACAGGATAGCTTACTTTTAAGACTACCGAAATTCATAACCCACCATTACTTCCTAACTGTGTGACCTTGGGCGGGCTACTTAAACTCCCTTTGCCTTGTTTCCACACCAGAAAAATGGCAATAATTGCACCTATCTCATAGGAATATTGATGTGATTAAATGAGACTATGCTTGTTAAGTATTTATCAATAACTGGCAAAGAGTGAGTACTCAAGTACATGCAAGCTATTCTTATTGTTTGAAATGAGTGAAAATATGTGCTAGCTGAATTTTTAAAATTCTAATTACATTAAGATTATTAAAAATACAACAATAAAGGGGCTAAGCAGATGGATAAAACAATCTGGATTTCTAATAAAGGTTTTGAGCATTTGTGAGCACTCTCCTAAGGGGGGAAAAAATCAGGCACATGATCTAATACCAACAAAGCTGAAATAAAACGCTTAATTCTGTGAATTTAATCCCCTGGTGTCAAACCTCAGAGAGACCAGAATTTAAGGGTATTTCAAACTCAGCTTTCTTATGAAGGACAAAGAAGGGAAAGGCAGGTTTAGTTAGCTTCTTTTGGTATACACTGGGAAGGATTAATGGGTGTCTTTTTTTTTTCACATTAAGTTCTAAGTTGTTAGATTCCTATGACCTTCACTTCTTGACATTTAGGAGAAAAAAGAAACCTGTGCTCCACATTGGATAGGTCCACTAGAAATTGTTCACTGCTGGTACCTGAGACTTAAAATACTGGCTTAAATCAAGCTGAGAGTTCTTTTCCCCTTACAACGTAAGAAGTCTGGAGTTTAGTATTCCAGAGAGGATAGGGTAGCTCCAAAGTGTCATGAGGGACCCCAGCTCCTTTCAGCTCTATGTTCCACCATCCCTAGGGTGTGACTCTTGTCCTCGTGCTTACAAGATGGTTACTGGAGCTCCAACTCTCACTTCAGCATTTCAGGCAAAGAGAAGGGAGATGCAGGAAAAGACAAGGGGGTCCTTCTGGCTGATTCATCTCCCTTCAAACACCTTTCCCTGTAGGTCCCACTCAATGACCTTCAGTTATATTTCACTGCTCCTCCCCCAACACACACCTCTCTAAAAAAGGTTGAGATACATTAGTGGACACCTTGCCACACCCCACAATATAGAGATTCTGTAATAAAAAGGAAGGGAAGGATCATACAACTTACAGACCTATCAATCTTTGCTGCCTTGAGCTCTTAATAAATTGTTGCTTTTTAAGAGAAAGGCAAAAGGAAGCGAAGAAGAAAAAGGAGAAGGAATAACCTGCTGCCTTATCCCTTGACCTTTTGTGAGCAACTTGAGGCCAGGAACTGTGCCTCATTCATCATTGTGTCCCCAGGGCCTGGCTCAGCACCTGGCATGCAATCATTGCTCAATAAAGATGAGTCTAGTGATTGAACTAAAGGATGAGATATGGGTATAAAATAATAAAACTGATTTTACAGGCTTGTGTGCAAATCTAAGTGCCCTAAATCTGGGTTTTTGGCCTTTAAAGAATTAATCTAACAGCTCAATAAAAGAGTATTATAATTATCTTCATTTTATAGATGAGAAAACAGGCTAAGAGAATTTAAGTAACATGCCCAAAGTGAGACATTCTCAGGGCAGGGCCAAGGATGTCACCAAGCCTACTGAGGGCCTCAGTCAGAGGGAGACGACCCAGAGCTCCCCGGGCAGAAGCAGAGCAGCCACAGCACAAGCAGGCCAGCCCGGCAGCATCCTGCCCTTCTCGTCACTCAGCCAGCACCTCCCGGCCCCCGTGCGGGCCCGGGCCAGCGTGGCCAATGCCACCGCCCTGCTGGGCACAAGGGAGTGATCTAAATGGATTAGTTAATTTTATTTCTGTTTTACTGATGAGGACACTGGATGCCCATCTTGTCCACATTTACACAACTCAAATGATAAGCATCTTGTCCAAGTTCACACGGCTCAAAGGATTAGAATCAGGTGTATCAACTCCCAGACTAAATTGGACCTCAAGTTCCCATCAGAACCAACCTCTCAAGAAATCAGTGTGGTTGCCTAGAAACAGGACTAAGATGAATTGTGAGCTGCTCAAGACACTTCTTCCTAGCACCACGGGCCAGCACGTTCCACTCCCTTGGAGCCCATCCTAGCATTTGTGATTAAGGGTTGCAGGATACAGATTTCAGTAGCACTGAGGGGAGAGGGGGCATTAATAATAAGTGGGGGAGAAGGGGCGGCATCACCAAAATTGCCACCCCCCCGCCCGATGCCAGTAGCCTTTAGGAGAACACATGTTATCCCTGGCCCCTCAGATGGGAGATGTGAGCAGATATAGGGTGTCCAACCATCCTGCTTCCCCAAGTGTCCTGATCTAGCACCGAAAGTCCTGCATCCTGAGAAATCACTCAGAACGCTGGCGAACAAGGGCAGCTGGTAACTCCGGCATACTTCTGCTGTTTCTCACGGACCATATGTTTAAAGACTTTCAAGTGGGGAATAAGAAGGGACCAAAGGTAGCTAGTCTGCAACATTGGATTCAACCAAGCAAAGAATCATGTGTTGAGTTCCGAGGTGATGGCAGTTGCTGAGCCAGATCCTGCCTGGAAACAGGACAATCATTTCTCCTGAACACTCACCCAGCACTGAGCAAAAGGGCTTCTTATAGATGAATACATTAACCTTCATAACATCCTTAAAAGGCAGATCCCATTGTTCTTCCACTCTGAGGGGAATCTGAGACACAGGGAAGTTAAGAAATGTCCCCCAAGTTAAACGGTGAGAAGGCGGCACAGGTAGGGTTCGGACCAGACAGAGGGACTCCAGGGTCTGTACACTCCCTTCTTGACTGCACTGCCTCACAGAGGGGGTGTAGAGGCTCCCTCTTCACTCAAGAAGGCAACAGCCTGGGAGGCGGGACAGGCAAATGACCCAGTCTCCAAAGGAGTAATAACCATGATACCTTGGCTGACGTTAATTGAGCAGTAGCCGTGGGCCTGCTCAGCCTCTACATAAAAAGTCTAATTTGATCATCATACCGTGAGCAAGATGCTGTCGCGTTCATTTTACAGAGGATCAGACTATGGCAAACAGAGGTCAAGTGCCTTACTTAAGGTGGCACAGATAAAGCTGGGCTTCAAGCACAGCAATCTAATCCAATGAGAGGGCAGAATTATGCATCGGTCAGGAGCTCAGGCTGTTTGTTACTCATAGTAACATAGTCATGGTGGGCATCCACAGACTAAGTGCTTTGGACATTGAGCCATTCCTGTCTTCTTATTCCTTTGTGCTAAGGACAGGCCCAGTCTTGAGCCCTGGGCTGTGTTCAGCCTGCAGCCCCAGAGCTAGTGGTGGCCACCGTGGTTCTGCAAGCCAATGAACCAAAAGCCAGCCTTAGTACTCCATGGAGCAACACAGAATGTTCAGTCCTGCAGCACCGCTTTTTCCATAAAGCTAAACACAGCACGGTGCTATTCTAGGAAGCACCTTTCCAACCCCCACTCCCAGCCCACCCCTCAATTGTTGCTGTTTGCTTCCTGCTCCAGAGAAGGGCTGAAAACCCATTATCTACGTAAACTCAACTGCGCCAAGGAAAAGGCCTTCTAGGTCCAGCCCATCACGGACCTGTGGGCTCGGTTATTTTCACTATGAGCAGCAGTTATTGGGGTAGATGTATTCCAGAAGTGATTTGTTTAAAAGACTTGCAGGGGAGCCAATGCCTGAGAGCACATGCTGCTGTTACACCCGCAGAGCCTCCTTGGTGGCAGCAGTTTCTAGGAGCTCTGATCCCCTACTGGAGAAAACTGGGGGCTGCTTTCTGCGAGGATCCTTACTCCTTCACCGCTTGTGCTGACTGAGAGCATGACTGAGGCTCCTAGACAGAAGAGTAGACTCCAAGAGGGGCCACACCTTTCTATTGTGAAGATGGGACTCTTTAAAAACTAGAATGAACCCTGATGCCTCTCCCACACCCAAAAGGGAAAGTGAACTGCAAAGCAGAAGGGTGAGTCACCTCTCTGCAAAGAAATAAAGCTACCCTCCTAAGTGCTAAGGCCATGAGGACACCTAGTGTGTCTTTGGAACTAAAAACAAAACAAAACAAAAAAAGGCAAAAAATCAGTAATAACTACTCTGATCAAGTCAAGAACACTGGGGCTCATGTGTAAGCATGATGATAATTAAAAACAATAATCACCATATCTATCACATGCCAGGCACTGGATCTAATCACTTTATATATGCATTTAATATATGTGACACTCTGTGAGGTATGGTTACCATTTCCATTTTATTGATGTGGAAAGTAAGACACAGAGAGGTTTTTACCCTAGATGAGATAGCTAGAAAGTTGCTGGCTGGGATTCGAACATATGAGGTCCATGGAAAACTATGGGAAATGTCCATGGAGAACCTTAAAGGGTAATTATTATTAAGCTGTTAGGTGTTGTGGTGACCACTGTGTATTGCAGAACATGAGTGCTGATTCCTTTTTCTTGTAACAAAGCCACCTTCTGGGCCCTGCACATGGAAGCCTGCAAGCCCCCAGGACTGCTCAGGGAGAAAATACCCTAACTTCCAGCTGAGAGCTGGAATGAGAAAAGTGTAGCACTTCTGGTGTAAAAGTGCCTGACACTAGGTCACCTTGTAAATACACTGTCACTCTGCTTTAAGAGTTGAACCAATCAATTCTCTTTTTACCTCCTCAAGTCAAAGCTTTCTTCATCTCTGTAAAGGAGGTGAAAGAAGAGAAGTCGCCTGCCCGGGCTGAATTTGAAAAGCCCTCCCTACAGGCCTCAATAGGATCATGCTCTGTTTGTTTCTTCTGCGACTCTGTGCCTTCTTCTCACTGACTCCTGCCTAAATCATGCCCCAAAACAACATGCCCCAGAATTGCCTGGGCATGTCCTCAGGGACCAGCTAGTGGTTCCCGGGGGAAGGGAAGGTCAACCTGACTTACAATTCACTGTTGGGTAAGAGAGCCATTCACCTGAAGAAAGAACCTCAAAATCAGAAGCAATGTTCATGACATATCTCTAAATTTTAAAACCAGTTTACAAAATAATATGTAAGCTATGATAGTATTTTGGGAGGAAAAATAGCAACAACAATAACAGCTGTTTGTTGGGTGTCTACTGTATGCCAGGTACTGCTATCTCTTTCAATAGTCCTCGGAGCAACAAGAAGAAGTGGGTGTGGTATCAGGTAGATACGAACACCTTGAAACTAAAATTCAATAAGCCACCCAAGGGGTAAGTGGTGGAGTCGGGGGTTAAACCCGGGCCGCCTGACCATACCGCCTGTCCACACCATCAGTGCAGCCTTTGCACAGACCAAGATGTGAGCTGTGGGGCCTTTAGGTAACAAGACTTTAACTGCCATGGTCACATTTTTCTTTCTACTTTTCTGTGTTTCCCAAATTTTACATGCTAAGCATTATTATTTTTGTATGGGGATGGATGTTATTAAAAATTTAAAAAGTAGATATTTTTTCAAATAAATTTTTTTAAAAAACCCAAAGCCATTGATTTTTGCAGCTCACAGCCAGATTACTAGATCCTGGTGTCTACCCCGTCCCCCAGCCACTGAGCTCCTTACGCGGCAGCCGGAAGGCTGTCCTCTCCAGCCCCCCGACCCGCCCTTCCCTGCTCCTCACCACCTCTGCGCCCCGCTGCTGCTCTGCCTCGCCCCAGGGAGCAGCCTCCCATCCACACCAGAGAACCAAGCCCATCCTTGCTCCCTTTGAACAAGATCCCAGCCAAGTCCTCCTGGATGTGAGTGGTCAAAAAGGTAGCTGACAGGACCAGAATGAACATTCTCCCCAGCTGGCCATCTTTTGAAAAGGGTTTTTCTGGACAGTGGGCCAAAATACTATAAAATAACGAGAAATTACCCTGAAAATGCTAACATCTCACAACCCTGAGGCCTGAGGAGACCTAGGAGAGCTGCCTTCTGAACTCTAAAGAAGAAGCAATCCTCCAATTCCTACACTGTCCTTAGAATTATCAACCAACTGTGTGCTCTCTGTGAAAGAGATTGGCATGCACAGGGAGCTTACAAACCAGCTAGAGAGGCAAGACAGGCCTCAGGTAAGTGGAAAGAAGCATACCTCTTTTAGCACATGCGTATGGTACTGATTTGTGATAGCACAGGCATCTCAGAATATTTTATAGTAGTTCACTATGGGGCTAAATTGTGTGGTTAATCTGTAATTCTCACACAGCTAGCCAGTCTGTGCAGTGAGCAGCATGCTGCTCTATGTTCTCAGTGTTGGGCGGCAATTTTCTGTGGGTCTCTCATGTTTCTGTATATCTTATGAGAGGCACTGACTGCCTTTTGTTCTGGACCATCTTTTCAAGGATGTTTGTGTAAAGAAAAGCCTTAGAAGACAGAGCTAGTGTCTCCCTCCAGAGCAAAGGGCGGGCTTGCTTTATTGCCTGTTATAAAAGGGCCTTAAAAGGAATCCTAAAACCAGTTCCTAAGCTCAAAATTCTTCTCTATAATGCAATGCACTGCCTGTGCATGTATTATCTAGCAGCATCATGCTATGAAAATTAGGGCTTAGGGAACCTACTCAATATTGCCAGTAATCTAGCCGCTGTTATGCTGTGAACAATAAACTGCCCGTTGTCTCTAACACAGAAGTCTCATGTTTTCTACCGTCATCCATGAAACTGTGGCAGGCTGATTTATTGCCTTAGAAGGAGGGTAAAATTTCAGACACATCATAGTTCATGACACTTAGCCAGTGAATTCTAACATGAGACAGTTTACTTTGCTCCATTCACTCAACTGAGGTCTCTTATCCTGTCATTGTTTTCTCTTTGCATGTAGTTTGCATGAATAATGACCAAAAAAAAAAGGGGTATATGAGTGACTATGCTCGATCTGCTGAAAATAAATTAAGAGACCATCTTAAAAGACAAGGCAAATGGTAGCTCAATCTTCATGACATTTTCATGATATCTTTATGAAAATGGTTAGGAAATCAAGGGTACAGAGCATTGGCTGAAATTCTTTGACGTAAAAAGAGGATTAAAACTCCAGTGTATTCAGGGAGGGTTGATCAACAGTTCCAGAAAGAACTGAAGAGAATGAAAGAAAAATGACCTACGTGTGGCACTGAGAACACATCCTCACTGGGAAGGTGCCAGAAAGACCAAATAGCCCTGATCTCACTTAAAGCTCCTGTCCCCAAGAAGGCCCTTTCTAAATCGGATATGCCCTACTCCACCATGCGGCACAAGTAAGTACCCCAGGACTGGTAAACAGGAGTCCATTTCTGATTCTAGCTCTGCAGCAGGACAAAGGAGCATATAAATGTGGCCATTTTGAAATTTTTGTCCTAAAATACTGCTAGGGGAAAAAAAAAGTTAATTGAAAGGTTTAGTCAAAAACATTTCACACAATTATTCCCTTTAATTTTGCTTTCAGCTATGGGAAGTCATGACCATGTTGCAAATAATAACCTCTGAAAATAGAGCATTTAAGGAAAGAATTTAGTCATCACAATACACAATAAAATTAACCTGACTCAAATTTTCCAGTGCAAACATTCATTGTGCTACCTGGTAACCAAGCAGAAGCAAATGACATAAATGAATATAATTAGTATTACTTTGATACAAAAGGCAAGGGTTTGCGATTCTTTCCTTTTTTCTCATTTTCGGGATCCTGCATCAAGGGCCCTGAAGGGTACACTCAGTGGGGCTTCCATGTTATAGTACTGTGCTTTCAATGGCTGGGAAGAAGGCACCCAGATTAAAAACTTCACCCATTAAAGAGACAATTTAATGGTTTTTAGTATATTCAAAGAATTGCACAGCCACTGCACAGTGTTAGAACATTGTCATCGGCTCAGAAAGGAAGCTTTAGTGGTCACTCCCAGTTCTCCTTCAACCTTCCGCCCTTCCCGCCCCACTCCTTGGTGAAGCCCTTGGCAAGCTTCTTAATTTGGAAGGAGACGTTATGAGAGTGGAATACAGGAGCCTTGTGACTGTAGCACTTTTTCTCAGAAAAAGATTACAGTGGGTATCACTGGGCCAGACCAGAGATAACTATTTTCCTCAGGGGAATTTGCAACTTCTTGAGCTCTGGCTTAGCCACCAGCAGCCTCTGTGCACAGCTGGCATTCAAGAAGGTCAGAACCAAACCAGAGAGAGCAGCAGTAGAGCAAGCTGGAAAAGGGCTCTTGACCTCAAAACTCCAGAAACACCTATCTTTCCAGATACCATTTTCAAGTTAGATAACGAGAGTATTCCATTGGATAAAGAAGTTGTTATCCAGATAAGCCCCCTGGGGCACTTTGCTTACCCAGAGGTAAACAGTTGGAACTGTCTTTAGTCATCATTTCCTTTGCTCAAACCTCTCTTTTTAACTTTACTCAGGATCAGAATCACCTGCAGGTGCTTATTAAAAATCAATCTTCCTCAGTTACAAGCCAGAATGGAAACTGTATTTCTAACAAGTAGCCCAAATAGTTCTGGTATAGGCCATTTCTGGGCCTGTTTGGCAACACTGCAAGATTATCTAAGGACTCTGAGTTATATGTAGCTCTATCCATTCGTGTGGCTTTCTCACGGCCACCGTGTCACCCCAGACTGGGAGGAAAGGGTGAGGGTGAGGGTGCTAGGGTCTGGGGAAGGGAAGAAGTAGAGGCCAGTGCAAGTGAGACGGGAAGAAGGAGTCTGGCGAAGGACATTCTGGAAGCCTTTTGAAGGTGCTCAGACAATTAGGACAGAAGCTAGAGAAAACGTACCGTATCTATCACCTATATTATTATTTAACTAACATATATTTGTATCTACATGTATAACACTGCCAGTTCCTTTCGACATGCCCTAAGAAATAATATCCAGGATAGATAGTTGTTTTTCAAATACACATTATAAAAAATACACAATTCTTGGCATTTTAAAATATGTCTATGTACTACTGAAGTTTTTACAGAACTACCAGCAAGCAAAGCACCATCCTTAGGAAACATCCCTTTACTCTCTGACCTTCTGGAGGGCAGGGATTATATTCCTCCCCTTGACAATTCCTTGTGATGCTCATTCTTCCTTTGGGACACAAAGTTTTTAAAGAAAAATCTGTTTTCCAGAGTCAAGGTTAACTTCTTGTCCACCTTCTAAATAGGGCATAGTTCATTAGAGGTTGAGGGTCATGAACAATTTGATCGCTAGTTATGCACGTACATGATTGCCATTCTAAAATGCAAATATGCTGCAAATTAAAAGTTAATAAAACCTCCCCAGAGAATATTAGAATTACTATTAGTACTCTTCTCTTTATTGCTTAACTTTAAAATTTCAGTTTTTTACTGGGTGAAAAAGGTGAAGGAATTACACAGTACAAATTGACAATTATAAAATAGTCACAGGGATGTAAAGTACATCATCAAGAATATAGTCAATAATAGTGTAATAACTATGTAGGGTGGCAGGTGGGTACTAGACTTATCAGGGGGTCACTTTGTAAGTGGTTAAATAAATATCTAACCACTACTCTGTACACCTGAAGCTACTATAATATTGAATGTCAACTGTAATTGAAAAACTAAAAAAAAAATTTTAAGTTCAGCCTTTCAGAAAGGGCTTCAGAGTTAACAAAATGTATATGATATTCCAAAGTACATAAATTCAAAAAATATAAAGGAAGTTCCCTTGAAAGAGAAAACAAAATTACAAATGTAATTTTTTGTAGATGTTAAGTTCTGTTAAATGCATACAAAAAAATGTGTTCAGAAAAATTTCAAATATGTCTTTATAACTGGTTATTTCTCATCATCCCCACATTCTTACTAAAAGAGGCTTTAACAAAGCTGCTTGTATATACAACAGTAAATTCATATCCCAGTCTTCTAGAAACATAATACAATCATAGTTTGCAAATGCAAATTCAGGGGAAACACTAGACTTGGTAAATAGAGATTTATGAGTTTGTTTCATTAATATTTCTTGGAAACCAGGTATTGCATAAAAAGGGTGAAATGACAATCTTCTGTAGCATTTTGAGCATCCTGCTCATAATGAGATATGTAAATGTTGCAAATCAGGGAGAATACAATAATATTTTACATACTAATAGTTAAGTTCAGTACTGTTTATTATACATTTGGTTCATTTTGTTTCGCGACTGCTACATTCTCACCATTCACCATTTTGCAGGACATAAAATGGGAGCATAAACTGATGTTTGTTTTCCTGGTTTAATGTTTTTATAGTGTCAATTGAGTAAACATCTGCAGGGAAGATGCATAAGCACTAGGCAGAGCAGAAATCTTGTATTTTCATCAAAACACTAGACCATTTTTGTTCCTGTAGCCAAAAGAAAAAAATATTCTATGTACTAAAACACATTGAAGTGCAAAACCCCGAAGATCAGCTTTCTTTTTTTTAAAGAATTTCATTATGTTTTGCAATATATATGTGTGGATGAGCATAGTTTCAGAAGGCAAAATACCCCACCAGGACCAAACTAGACCAATTGCTTAGAGGATAATACACATGCATATAAGATTAAACTTTCTATACTTTTCTTGGTAGAATAATCATTACAGTTCCAAAGACATCAGTTATTTCTTTGAAATATTCTTACCCGGGATCCTTCAGGGTATATGAGCCCAAACAAATAAATTTTTCATGTCTAGCACTTCATTTGCCATTTCTCTCATCTCTAGTCTCTAGCTAGACAAGTCCTAACTAGCATAGAGATTTCATTAGATCCTAAGAAATGGCTAACCCAATTTTGATAGACAAGTCAGAGGAATCAGAATTGAAAATAAGAATATTGTGTAATTACCTGGGTGGTAGAATTACTTAACTAAGAAATTATACTGAGCTGTTTTTTCTTAGCAATAAGCTCAAGAAGAAAGTCTGAGTGGCATTAGTCCTTCCCTTTCTAAAGACAGTAAGGTCTTCCCTTTCTCCAGGGCATAGTACAGAGCTTTTAGGTTTAGTCTACTATGTGCCAAATTCTACATCTCAGAGGATATAGAATTAGATCACCTGAGAGGGGAAGGATTAAAGAGCAGGCGAGGAATGGGAGCTGGGTAGTCAGTAGAGGAGGGTCAAGACAGATGCCTCTACCACATTTCCAAGGTGGCAAGATCTCCAATGGAGAGCCTGTGTGGAGCCACCTACTGAACACTGCACACCCTGGCCTTGTGGACCTCAACCAAGGCACTATTGCCCAAGTATGTGGGAAAGAGATCTGGGCCACCTTGGCCAAACCACAATTGTCAGGGGTTTTTTGGCGACTAATAGGAGACTTCAAACGTTAGAGGCTGTCAACAGGATCTTCTGCAAAGTGGAGAAAGTAGGTCCACTGGCTTGGACTACCAAGCTTGAGTTTTTATACCTTATTTATGCCAGAGGTATATCTCTTATACAATCATTCCTAACCAGTAAGATATTTTAACCACAACTAATATTGCTTATTAAAAATTATTTCTAATATCTCTTTTGTTCAAGGTGTTAATTTAGGTTAACTTGCTTACACCTACATCACACTCCTTGAACTTAAATATTTCCAAGTAAATTACCATAAATCCAATGTAACATTGTGGCTTCAAGAAAGTAGGTGCCAAGAGCAGCAGCATCTCCCAGTTTCAGGTGCACACTGTGCGCTGGGACTGGCATCACTGCATGGCCGCCAGTCAATGGGCTGAAGGCCAAAGGCCTTTCCCCAAATTTCCTGGATTTCCTATATCCCTGAATTTTATTATCTCCTGTATTTTGCAAGTCCTCGGGAAAGGATACAGGCTATCCAAAAATTACATTTGCATCCCTTTACCCAAATACTTGTGTGTCCAAGTTAAAATTAATTTGATTTTTTAAAGTGATGTGACATTTCTTGTACCCAGGTGTTACAACCCATATTCATATTTGCTACATTGGGTTTTCTCCTTTCTGTTTAAATTATTGGGGTGACAATGGTTAACAAAATTGTACAGGCTTCAGGTGCACAATTCCACAACACATCATCTGTACACTGTACTGCGTATTCACCATTCCAAGTCAAGTCTCCTTCTATCACTATTTATCCCTCCATACCCTCCTCTACCTTCTCCCTCCCCACTCCAGCAATCATCACATTTGTTGTCCGTGTCCATGAGTTTTCCCTCTTTTTTTCTTTTTTGCTTAATCCCTCCACCCCCAGCCTCCCCAACACCCCCCTCCCCACAGCTGTCAGCCTGCTCTCTTATTTGTGAGTCTGTCTCTATTTTGCTTGTTAGTTAATTTTGTTCATTAGATTCCACATATGAGTGAAATCATTTGGTACTTGTCTTTCTCTGACTAGCTTGTTTCACTTAGCATAATACTTTTCAGGTCCATCTATGCTGTTGCGAAGAGTAAGATCTCCTTCTTTTTAAGGCTGAGTAGTACTCCATTGTATAAATATACCACAGGTTTTTTGTCCACTCATCTACTAATGGGCACTTGGGCTGTTTCTAAATCTTGAGACTTGTAAATAATGCTGCAATGAACATAGAGGTGCATATATTCCTTTGAATCAGTGTTTCAGGTTTCTTCAGATAAATCCCCAGAAGTGAAATTGATGAGACATAAGGCATTTCCATTTAATTTTTTGAAGTAACTCCATACTGCTTTTCACAGTGGCTGCATTAAACTGCATTCCCACCAACAGTGTACAGGGTTCCCTTTTCTCCACATCCTTGCCAACACTTGTTTGTTGATTTATTGGTGATAGCCAGTCTGATGACAAGTGTGAGGTGACACCTCATGGTGGTGTTAATTTGCATTTCTCTGATGATCAGTGACACTGAGGATCTTTTCATATTTTTATTGGCCAGTGTTACTTTGATTTAATGACTCTCTCCCTCACTGCATTGTAAGTTTCTTACAGGCTAGGACCATATCTATTTTGTTCACCATTGTATTATATGCCACACAGTATATGCTCAATAAATATTTGTGAAAGGAAGGGAACTAGGGAGGAAGTAGATGAAGGGAAAGGAGGAGGAGAAGAGAGAATGGGAGGAAGGAAGGGATAGTGTTAAAACAGCAATGCCGAAACCAGGCCCTCCTCCACTAGTGTGCCTCACTGTCCACTCTAAGGATTCCAATCCCAGGGCTCCATACAGTCTTTCTCCAATAAGTCACAGGCTCAGTGACATCTCTAAGGTTAGGAAAGGCACCAGAATAGAGTAACTACAAAAGAGTCCTATCTACTTGAGCTGAAATAAATTTCTATGTTTAAAAACACACAGAAAGAAAAATAGTGTGCAAAACCATAAGTCAAGAGCTGACAGCCACGAGTGCCAAGTACATGAAGGAATCCATGCTCTGCATCAAGCCTCCAGGCTGAAAGGCGCCTGGGGGATCTGCTAGAGCAACAGCATCCCTTATAGATGAGAAAACTGAGGTGCAGAGAGGTTAAGAAGTCTCAGTTGGTGCAGGCAGGGTGACAACTGATGATCTATAACATTTAATCTCAACACTTTGACCAAGTCTGCACTCTCCTCACTGTATGAAGTCCTTGTGATAGGTTTCTATGAAACAAAAAAAAAAAAAAAAAAAAAAAGGAAAAAGGACACCAGCTGGTATGGCTCAGTGGACTGAATGCCGGCCTGCAAACCAAACGGTCGCCTGTTTGATTCCCAGTCAGGGTGTGTGCCTGGGTAGCTGGCCTGGCCCCCAGTGGGGGGCAAATGCGAGACAACCACACATTGATGTTTCCCTCCCTCTCTTTCTCCCTTCCTTCTCTTCTCTCTAAAAGTAAATAAAATCTTTTTTAAAAATGGGGGAAAAAATCTCTTTCTTTAAAAAGCTGACTAAAGGGCATGTGGCAGAGTGGCGGTCCTAAAATCCCCAGCTGTAACATCAATACATAAAACATCAAGTATAAGTAAATCATAGATGATGATGATAGATAGATAGATAGATAGATAGACAGATATCCTTACTTGAATATAAGTAATGCTATAGGGTGAGAGTGTTTTGCCAAAGCACAGGACATTAGCCAAGGACGGTAAGCCCCCTTGGAAGCCCCTGGGTAACCGGGCCTGTAGCATGCGGGGGGCACGGGAGGACTACAAAGCCTTGAGCCAGCACACAACAATCGGGGATATGTAGAGGGAAGTGATAATCTGAGATCCAGAAATGAAAACACTGTCGAGGAAAAAGAGAGATAGAAAAATAAAAAGAAGAGAAAAGACCCACACAGAGACTGCAAGAAAAATAAACAGTGTCTGTCTCTACCCCGGCTCTACAAGTTGGGAAGAAAGAAGCCTCTTCTGACAATCTGTGCCTGCTGGCTATTTCTTAAGTAGATTTAAGGCCCAAATCTACACTATTTATGTGGTCCTCTAAAAACTATAACGTATGAAATGTGGATTTAAGTAATCCCAAGTCTGCAGCGTCCTCAGACACATGATAAAAGCAGACACAGATCTTACTTGGAGAAGCACACTGGCAGCCCAGGACTCGAAGAATTCCGAGCACTGCCTCCACCACACAGACACACTCACAGTCACAGAGCATGTGAGCCACCATGAAGTCAAATCACAAATGAAATATACAATAGAACCAGGCCTGAAAATATGTGAAATATTATGATCCTCCAGATATTAAAATGACCAGATACAGAATTCAAGTAGCATAATTTGTTTAAAGAGATGAAAAATAAATAAGGAGCAACAAACTATCAAGATCTGAAGTAAAACCAAAAAGAACTTTTAGAAATAAAAAGTAAAACAATTGAAATGGGACACTCAATGGAAGACATTTAGGGGGAGGGAGAGGTGAATAGATGGCACAGAGCATTTTTCAAGGGGCGACATGGAGACATGATTCTATATGATACTATGAAGATCATTAGACATTTGTCAAAACCCATAGAATATACAACACAGAAAGCGAGCCTTAATGTAAACTGTGGACTTTGGTTGATAATCATGTGCCAATGTCAGTTCGCTGATTGTTTGACAAATAGGCCACTGGTGCCGGATGCTGACGGTGGGGAAGGTGGTGGCTGGCCTGGTGAGAGGGGACGTGGAAACCATACATTTCACTCACTTTTGCTGTGATCCTAAAACTTCTTTAAAAAAATGAAGTCTGTTAATTTAAAAAAATAATACAAACTGAAAAAACTACCAGTTTATTTTATTAAATTTTTAAGAGTAAATACTAAAATTATATAGATTCGCCAAAGCCAGAGTTGTTTTTTAAAAGCCTCAAGCAAGAAATTATTAAAAAATAAAAAACAATATTAAAATATAATATAAAAAATAAATGCTGTTCATATAAAATATATATAAAAATATTGTTTATATAAAACAATATAAAAAAACAGGATTTAAGTTAGCTATAACTTCAGAAAAAGAAAATACTTAAAAAGCAGTAAGAATAATAACACTTTTATTACAATAAATTTGAAAACATAGACAAAATGAAAAACTCTCTGGAAAAATGTTACCAAAATAGAAAAACTTACAAATTCTCCAATACTAAAGAAGCTGAATCAGTAATTAAAATCATCTTCCTACCAAAAATATTAGACCCATATGATATTTTCAGACAAATATTCAAAGTTCAGATCTTTCCAATTTTATGTAAAAATTTTCAGAGTAGGTAAAAAAATGGAAGTAGTCATCAAGTCTTTCTAAAAGGCCAACATAACCTTAATACAAAATTTAAATAGGGCTCACATAAGGAAGGAAAATTATAGATCAATAGCATTTATAAACATAGATGCAAAAATCCTGAACAAAATATTAACAAACCAAGCCCAGAGTGAATATTAAAAATAATCTATTTTTACCAGACTGGTCTATCCTAGAAATACAAGAGTATTTTAACACTAGAAAATCTATTAATGTAGGTTAATGTAACATCAGCAGAGTAAAGTAAAAAAAAAAAAACTACATAAACTTCATAAGAGACAGAAAAGTAGTTGATAAAAATACTGCATTTATTCTCACTAAAATTTTTTAAACAAACTTGATATAGAAAATAAATTCTTTAATATAATAAATGATAATTACTAAAAAGCCTGCAGCAAACATTGTATTCCACAGTGAACAATTCCTTTATAGAGAAGTCTTCCTAATAATCAGGAATGAGACAAAAATAGAAGTATTCCCTTTGTAATAGAAATAAGAAATAGATTTTTTGCCAGTTCTATTCAATATTGTCCTGCACTATGTAGTGAGACAAGAAAAATAAAGTATAAGAATGGATAGAAAGAAGCAAAACTGTCATTATTTGCCAATTACAATCTCTGACAAAGGAAAAATGACACATTTTTAGAATAGACAAGTCTTCCAAGGAAGTTATATAGAAGTGGACATACAAAATTCATTGTTTCTATACATTAATAAACACTTAAAATGTAAATTTTAAAGTTGTTGTCGTTCATTGTGCTGTTCATTGAACAACTGTCATTGTTCATTGTACCCGTCTATGTATTTCAATATTGCACAAATAATCAAAAGAAAACAGAGATATAACATTTATAGTGGCCACAAAAATATTAATTAATTAATTAAATACCTAGGAATAAATCTAACAAAAGCAGAAAGCAACCTTATAAGGCTATTACAAAACTTTACCTTGAAAGTCATTAAGGAATACCAAAATAAAACAGAAATCCATGTTCATGGACATGGAGACAATATCCTAAAGATATCAGTTATCCTCCAATTGATCTAATTTGGTTACTGACCAGAATCACCAGTTTCAATAACCCAAGGCCTAGATACAGCAAAGTAACTAAGACCAGCTCCTTGCACAGAAGACAAGAATCCTCCCTATCCTCCAGGGAAATTTCATCACATCTCTCTGTATGCTTCCATTGTGCATTCATATTTTATGGCGATGGTAACCATCTTTTCTGCCTAAAAGCCCAGACATAGCATTTAGAGCAGGGTTTCTCAATCCTGGCACCACTGATGTTTCGGGCCTAATAATTCTTTTGTTATAGGGAGCTTTCCTATGCATGTTAGAATGTTTAGCAGCATCCCTGGGCTCTACTCACTAAATTCTAGTAGCATTTACACATACACACACACCAGCTATGATGATCATAAATGTCTCCAGACATTGGCAAATATCCCTTACAGGGTAAAATTGCCGCCTACAGTTTTAGCATACAATGAGACAATGGAGTACCTTTCCTGTGGACTTTACTTGGGCTTTCCTCCCTCATTCACCTATTTTTCCACCAGACTTTCTTCAATAACTAAATAAGACATCCCTGATGCCAAGAATTAGAAATCAGCAACACGGGAAGCCAGAACACCAAAGAGAAATGCCTTTAAAACTTTAATAGGGAATGATTCCCAGTGGTGGCTAGAATGTGACTGTTCATAATATTCTTGTTTCTCCTCTTCTTCCTAAACACGCAAGCAGACTACATTTCCCAGGCACCTTTCTCTTAGGCAGTCCGTGTGACTGAGTTTTGACCAATGGAATGTGGGTAAAAGTGAAAGCTATTTCCAAACCTCTAAAATCTTTCACAAAATCCTCCATGTTCTCTTCCCTTGTCACCTAGAAGGATACAAAGGACCTAGAGGAGGACTCCAGGACCCTAATGGAGTCTCCAGATAGAAGAGGCATAAGTCCCAATCATGTAGAAAAATTGTCACCAAATAACTGCACTTCACAATGACTGACAGCTGTCGGAGGGGAGGGCAGAGGTGGAGACTGGATGAAAGAATGTGAGGGGATTAGCCAAAGAATATGTATGCATGATCCATGGACACAGACAATAGTGTGGGGATTGCATGACCTGGGGCGGGGGGCTGGGTGGGGGTGAGCAAAAGGGGAAAAAGTAGGGACAACTATAGTAGCATAACCAATAAAATTTTAAAAATTAAAAAATTAAAAAACAATGAACCAAGCAAAACTTTTTTGTGTTAAGCCACTGAGATTTAAGGATTGTTTGGAACAACAGCTGGCCTATTCTAACTAGTGCAGCACCTTGGAATTCTATAGCTATACAAACCTTCAATTAAATGGGCAAACAGGGGTTTGGGGGCAGACTTTACCTCCTTTGAATCTTTTCTTGAAAAAGCAAGTAGAGGCCATATTCCGTAAAGATAAGAGAGTAAAACAAAGAAAGAAGTTGTAGAAGGCATGCTACTAGGTATCTGATAGAGGAATTAAATGGAGGGAATCCTCAGGATGGTGGCGAAAACTCTCAGGAGAATGGCTAGGCTCGGAGGGCAACCAAAAAGGTCATAGCAGGAAAACAGGGACTTTAGAAGGGACATTCAAGAAAAAAAATAGAATCAATAGATTATCCAAAGTCTATGGTTATACTGAATGGTGTTGTGCAGCTCTACCAGAGAATCTGTAGTTATATTAGTGATTTAAAAAAAAGAACTGAGGCAATCAACTCCAGGGAAAACAGAAAGATGAACAATAAAGTAAATATAATCATCATACACTGAGATTTAGCTGCCATGGTGTTTACGTAGTTATAACAATGTATATCCTGAATACTGATGTACCACCAAATTATGATATATATTTATTAGAAGAACAGAAGAGGAAAAGATTGGGGCAGGGTTGGGGGGTGAGGGGATAGGAAGTGGCAATACCTAAGTTACATAAATTCTTATCTTCCATAGTAGAAAGTCCACAGATAATATCTAAAATTGAAAAAGCAATGTGAGTACATTATTAGAAATGTTGAGGCAAATTTCTTCCTCCCACAAAGGAAATGAGTAACCCTCAATACCCATTTGTTGAAGCCCTAACCGCCAATGTGACTGTGTTAAGAGACAGAGCCTTGAAATAGGTAATTAAGGTTAAATAAGGACATAAGGGTAGGCCCTTATCTGTAGGATTTGTGTCCTTATAAACAGAGGAAGAGAGCCGTGGCTAAGTGGCTCAGTTGATTAGAACTTCATTCCATACGCAAGGCTGGTACACCAGAAGGTCCCCCGTCAGGGCGCATAACCTAGATTGCAGGTTTGATCCCTGGTCAGAGCACATACGGGAGACAACCAAACAATGTCTCTCCCTCCCTCCCCTCCTCCAACTCTCTCTCCTTCCCTCAATGCCCCCTTCCTCTCTCTCTAAAAACAAACAAACAAACAAACAAAAAACAATAGACATAGCCTTGGGTGAGGAGTTAAGAAGTAGTAAAGGAGGAGTTAAGGAGGAGTAAAAAGAAGAGGAAAAGAGACCAGAAGAAAGGCCATATGAGGATACATCAAGATGATGGCTGCAAGCTAGAAAGAGAGATCTCACCAGAAACCCAACCCTGCCTCCAGCTTTATCTTGAACTTTAAAACTTTATAAGAAAATAAATTTTGTGTTGAAGTCACCCCGTCTATGGCATTTGTGTATGACTTTGGGCAAGTTCCTAATTACTTACTGCCTCTGCTTCTCCACCTCTAAAGAAGGAATGATACTGTCATTCACAGCAAAGCTATGAAGCTTCCCTCAGATAATGAAGCCATTACAATTAAGGGTCATTATCAGTGCTGGCAGCAGAGTGGGTACTCAGCAGGCTGTGTTCTCTGGATTCAGAGAGTCAAAGGATTTCAGTGTTGTGTCCAGCCTGCTTCAACTGTGTAACCTTGGGCAAGTCATTTCACCTGTCCTATCTTCAGGTTTTTTATCTTTAGAGTGGGGATGCTGACTAGCAGATCTCTGAGGATCCTTGTGGCTCAAACATTGTGGGAGGAATATTCACAACAATTCAATAGTGAGAGATAGTGAGGCAATAAACGGTATGAAAAAAGACTGTAATAAATGGCATGCTGATGTTCTGCTCCTCTGACGGCAAGTAGTCATCTCCAGCCCAGCTAAGAGGAGATGGTCACATTCAACAACGCCACTCCTCACATGATAGTGGCAGTAGTTCTCATAACCACTGGTTATGAACATGGCAAAACCTACCAAGTCTTCAGTGCTCTTAAATTAATATTTATTTTAATTAAGCTCAATAGCAACCTCATTTATTTGAAAAGTACTAACACTGAGATGGGAGGCACTTCATTTATCTCACCCACAGGCCATACCAGATGGCCCTTATCCTCTTGTAGACCCCTCTAGACCACTCTAAGACCCACCATTTGAAAACCACTCAGAGGGCAATTGGAAACCACTCACAAAGAGGATGTCTCCTCAAGGCTTTCCCCATGAAGTGAAGAAGAAAGATCTTTTCTTTCTGTGCCTATCTCCAGTTCGAGCCAAAAGCTGTGGTGTGCTTGTGGCCTCTGGGAAGACTGTTCCTGCTCAGAGTGTCAGGCAGGATTTAGCTGCCTGTGCAGCCCCTGCGCATCTGTGGGGGCTGCCTGTGAGGTGAATAACCAGCCAGGGATCAAAAGACATTCCCCTCAGTAGAGCCAGAGCATGATAAAGGGACAGACGGTATGGTTTCCTCTTTGATAAGCTTCATCATCAAAGAGAGACATTCCCCTCAATTCATGAAAAGATCATCACTTGAACTGAGGTCATTGTGCATAGAGATTGGTGAGTGTGCAAGGCCAATGCAAAGATGTAACACATTTTGTTACAGAAAACACTGGAACCTGCCTTGAAAAATGTAATTTCTAATCATAGTCTCTTAGTGTTGGTTTCCTCATCTGAAAGAAATGAGAGTGAAAATAATGCCAAATTCAATGAATTGCTGTTAATATGATAATTAAAAGCTCTTGATAAACTCCAAAGTACTATAGAAATGTTAAATATTATTATTATTATAGTCGTGTCATGAAACTTTTCAAGTTAAAAAATACCTTTTTTCTATCCCTGTGAAAATCTGACAACTCAGATAGAAAATCTTTCAACACCATACAAAAATAACCAATTTAATCCCCAGCAAAACCCGTGCTTGGGTGTCAGCTTCACAAAGGTGCGTTTGTGCATAAGAATGATCTATAGAAGGCTGAAAGTTGATTATAAAATCTCAAGTGTCTGCTTGCCTGGAGCCATTTCAGATGAGCTATTCAAAATGCATCCAAGTCATCAGGAATGATGCTCTGATAGACAGGAATAACAAGAAGGGTTTGATCTTCCCTGCTAGAGAGGAGACGTATCCATTGTTGTCTACCTTCCCATATATCACATATCTAGCTCTTTGTTCTTCCTTAACAATATAGCTTGAGGCATAAAATTCACGTTCAAATTTACATGCTAGGGAAGACCATGTTAGTTACTCTACAAAGAGCTCTGAAAACACATAGATCAGTTGATATAAAATCTTTTCTAGAATTTAAGAGCATATTTATATTTTTGGAAGGGAAAAACTATTTTATATTGTGTATGTAGTTGTCAGTTCTTAAAAGTGGAATCTTACTAAATCTATCATCAAATATTTACTTTGGTTTTGCTTATTTTGTCTTGAGAGAACTGTTCTAATCCAAATTATTAACTAATATCCAATTAAAATCCTAAAGCATCCCATTAACTGGAACTTGGGAGCACTGGTGAATCCTGATGGTCAGAAGGTGTCACAGAATTCAGACCTATACTGACAGCGTGTTATGCCAACTTGAGTAAATCTGTGCCTCCATTTCCCCATCTATAAAAGACAAATAAAAATGCCTGCTAAGAGAATGAAATGAGAAAGTAGGGGCAAAAAAAGTTGTAATTATTATATAAATGTTAGAAATTATTGTTGCTATCATTAGAAAGCTATTAGAATAAGAACTGCTTGCCCAATTATTGTTCGTGGCCAAAATGCAATGACTAACACCAACAGTATTGTCACTTTCTTCACCACATCAATGTGGCATGAACACCCTTAGGAAAAAGACATGTGTATTCTGAAATATTTACAGATGAAGTGATATGAGACCTAGGATTTGCTTCACAAATAAAAAAGTAGGTTGCAAAACTATACAAGGTATATGCTTCCTTGGAGATAGATATAGCTATGGAAATAGATATGGATATAGATATAGACTTATACAGAGATATAGGTGTAGAGATAAATGTAGAATATAAGATCTAATAATACCAAAGTGATATCTGGGTGTAATAAGAGTATTTTCCCCTTCTTTATGACATATCTGTATTTTCCAAATCTTTTATAATAAACATGTTTATTTCTATAATATTTAAATGTCTTTTCTATTTTATTTTCAAAAAGATATTAGAAAAAAGGTTTAAGTTGCAATATTCATAAGAAGTACATGAAGCATTAACTCTACTCTGTCCTAAAACCAACAAGACCTCTTGGCGATTTTAGCTTTCACTGGCTAGTCCTTCCACTTGGGTCATTCTCCCAGCTCCATCACCAACACTTCGAATGGCTGTTTCTTTCTCACCTTTACATGAACACCTAAATGCAAGTCTTCAGAAAACCCCTGGCTAGCCTATTGAAGTATGCTGTCTTCCTTCATAGCGTCTGACATCATTTTATAATTCTATATTCTTTTGTTTCCTTGTTATTGGCTGTCTCACTTGCCTATGATACTCAAAATGCCAGGAGGCAGAGGCTATGACTGTTTTGTTCATCACTGTATATTCACAGTGCCTAGTGTAGAGCCTAGCACATAAGTATATATTGAATGAGTGAATGCATGAATGAATGAATCCCACAGTATAATGCAGGAAAGCAGGTGCCCTCACCCAGGGAGACCCAGGTGCATCAGACTCTGAAGGTGAGGGCAAAGCCTGAGTCATAGGCTTCAGAAGGCTGGCATATCAATAAATACCTACCTGCTGTATTAGAAATAAAAACCGAAGTAGTCATAAATGATTTCCATTTAAATTCAAAGAACTCCTCAATGAAATGCTTACTTAAAAATTCTAGAGCTAAAACAGACCTTTAAAATCAAATCCTCTGTTGTAAACAGGGAAACTGAAACCAGAGAAATCACACAGCCAGTAGCTTTGGTCCCCACTGTCCAGAGCAGAATCCTTTCACCTGCCCCTTCCTGATACCCCCGTGGGACAGCAATACAGCCCAGGCACTCACAGGTGAATAGTCCCAGAAGTTCTTGGCTTTTCTACTAGGACAAGAAGTCTCAAAGTAAAGGAATAGACTTACTTTGCCAATGCCATTTTTATAAGCCGTTTATTACATAAAATACAGATTCATAACCTAGTTTGGCACCAGCATTCCTTTTATTGTAGAGCTACCTCCAACCCCAAACCAAAGCAAAACTCACTCTCTTCCTTTTACCTCTCTACTGCACAAATTTGCCCAGTGTCCCACAGAGCCAGGTCTGGGTTTAATCATATTGAACTCCTTTTGGTATTTAATAATTATCTTGAAATACACAGGATGTATGATTTAAATACATGTAATTATATTTATTGAGTGCTTATGATATGCCAGGCACTATTTTAAACACTACACGTATGATCAGTCAATGTTCACAACAACCCTACGAGAAAGGTGAGAGTATGCCCGTCTTAACCTGACACATAGCTTTAAATAACTTGCCTAATTGAAGAGCAGTGGAGTGGGAATTGGACTCAGGCAAATGGGGGGTTTGTTTTGTTTAGATAAGGGAGATGTTTATTTTCTGTGTTGTGAGTTATGGCACGGGGGACACAATCCAGGTCTGCAGGGAAGAACCTTTTTTCCTCAACATGTGGTTTTTACCTCTAAATGCAAGACTGGCTCTGGCTAGTTGCCACTTCCCAGTCAGTGGGAAGGTGCAAAGAGGAAGACCAAGACAAGTAGCTTTCTCTCTCCCAGCAACTTTTCATTTTGAAAAACTTCAAATCAACAGAAAAAAGATTTTTTAAAAAAATTTTTAATGGAACCAAGAAACTTTCACCTAGATTTCTCAACTGTGGACATTTTAACGTGTTTGTTTTATCTCTCTTTACATAATTGGGGAAATGCTCAAAGTTATACAAAGGAATATTTCCTACAATACAAAGGGAAGGTCAGCAAGCCAGTTAGAAATGTTATAAATGATTATGGTTGACATGAGGAGACAAAATATGGTAGATGATTTTCTTTTTTATTGCCTTTATTACTAGAATGCATGTCCCACAAAGAAAAAGACAAATGAAGAGAGAAGATTTTTTAAAAATGAAAGCATCAAATCCACAGCAACACAAATATTGTGAGCCTAGTCTTTCTAGAAAGATGGGCTCCTGGTGAGCGGGAACAAAATGAACTTCTGAGCTTGAGTACAAACCCTGGCTCCATCACTTACTGAATTTTGTGATAACTGGGCAAGTTATTTACTTAGCCCTCCAGAGCCTCAGTTTCATCGTATGTAAAATTTGAAAGGACTTACTACAAATCTATTATTTCTAATGATTTGGGGCAGAATCTAGAAATTTACCTTTTTAACAAGTCCAAGGTAGGTGGTTCACAGAGCATATTCTGAGAAACACTGAGTGGGAAGGGAGCTAACCAGAGAGCTGATGGGACGGGGGAAGAGGCCCCAAATCCTCCTCACTGTCTCCTTAGTTCTCCCTTCCCCTGTCCCTGCTGCCTGTACCCTTACCTTTGCACACATTGTAGGCTGCACAAAATTTTGCCTCTCTGACTCCAGTTTGGCCTTCGCCAAGCAAAGTCCTCCTCTACCCTCTTCTCCACCCTGTGGCCAGACCCCAATCCATCCAAGTTTCCCCACCAATCTCCAACATAAAGGTTCTGGTTCAGGCAGCCTGGTCTGCCTGGACACCATTATGACCTACAACACCTCCCTCTTGCCCTATCTCTGCTTTCAGTTCAGAGCCCAGCTTAGGTCCTCTTCTTCCAAGAAACCTTCTTCTCCAGCCACTTCGAATTCTCCCAACCTCATACTATTTAGCATTTAACTCTACATTGCATTATTCTCTACCTAACCCCATGTTTTATTTTGGGCATTTCTGCATTTGCTCTGAGCTTCTTAAGATTAGAAGCCATGATTGGCTTCTCTGTCCTCACATTCTTTATGACACTTAGCAGAAGGCTAAATACATTGTAGGCGAGCAACTCAACCTATAGTAACAAATTGATTACTTAACTGACTTATTGAGGAAGATGAGATGAGATCAAGAAAAGCAACTCTGTAAGGGTAAGAACAATGTGGAGCTTGCTATAGACTGATGAACCCACTTAGGGGACAGATCTTCAAGAGTATTTTAAATAAGGACCTGTAAATGGGACAATAAAAGTAGAGTTCAGGATAAAATCTGAACTCAAAGAAAAGCAGTAGGTAAACAGCTGCTGGCACTTGCTCTGTTGTGTCTTTGAAAAGTTCTAATTAAAAATAGCCCTAACACATTAAAAAAAAAAAACCCTGGTGAGATTCCTTTATTGTCCCTTTAATGTGCTACTAAGGAGTTATTGGTATCATTTCATGGCTCCAGCACAAATGCCTCTAGAATTTATTGCTGGGTTCACATCTCTGCTCTTTTATGGATTTTTTTTCCAAGAGGGGCTTGAATACGGGGCTCCCATTATATGTCCCTTGTGGTAGGTTGGCTAGAGCAAGCTGCATCAGCAAATGGCAATAAAGCTCACCAAGGCAACAACTGTTACTCACCAGTGTAGTTTGATTTAGAGCAGAACATTTCCAGATGGATTCTGATGTAACCCTTTTACTTCCATCTCCCAACAACATTGAAATTGAAAAATCAATTACAGCACCCACATTTTACATGCTGCTGAGTTTTGCTGGGGGTGTAAGGGGGTGGTAAAAAAATACACATATGCATATATTATATATAACATATAAGATATATATATATCTTTAGACAAAGGTTCATTTTGTAAATAAATAACAAAGGAGCTTCTAGGAAGGTGGTAGGTGTATTTAATCAAGACAAATTATAAATAAGTCATATTAGAAAAGACCTTATTTATTTAAGGGCTTAGAAACGGCTTAAATCATAAACTCTTAGTTTGTTATGTCAACAGGCTGTCAATAAAAGTCCTTTAATTTGGGTCAACAGAGTCACTAGTGCATTCATCCCTCCTGCTTCTTTAACCAGAGGCAGTCGTCAAATCTCATTAGCTTGCTCTGTCTGCAGGAGGAGGGAGACCATCTATCAGTTACTGTCACTGCGTGACAAACCATACAAAGGAGAGCTTTAAATCTGCTGGTGCTCTAAACCCAGGAAAGGGAGGATAAATGTCCTTGGATATCAGTTCTAACGGAAAGGGATTCTGCAGAAGGCAACAGGATAATTGTATGTGGGTTGGACTGCATGGCTGTTTTGTTTTAAATTAGCCAATGATCACAGGCTTCATTCAGCAGACGTGGCTTGCCCTGTCTGGATGCTCCTTAATCTCATTCTCCATACAGGACTGAAAAATAAGTGTTGTGAAATTAACATGAGTTTAGTGACACCATAATTAGATAACTTTCTCCCATGAATATCCAACTCTTCAATCACTGAACAGATGTAATGGGCTATTAAACGTGCTTCTGACTATATAAGCAGGCAACACATACAATACCTTTCTAATTATGTATGTGATGGGACAGGTAGAACCATGATACACATTGATCAGACTGCCTTTTTTCATTTTAGTACCCTCAGGTGACCTTCTTTTCATAAAAATCAACATACTACTTGAGCAACATTTTATTTTCACCTTATTCAACTTGTATGTACCTAAATGACTACCAGTCTAAATTGTGTTGTGAACTACCCTCTTACTAGATGCTTAGCAAAAGTCTCAGTTCATTCAATTGTCCAACTACATAGAGTGGCACTTCCCAAACCTTAAATGCATTTATAAATCACCTGAGGATCCAGGTAAAATGCTGATTCTGACTCAGGAGATCCGGGCTGGACCTGAGAGTTTATATTTCCTAGGTGATGGTAATGCTGCTGGCCTGAGATTCATGGATTGGGCATACATCATCTTAATATTCTTTAAAGTCCCAAAAGAAATATAAATACAGTTACATGATTTCATGTGATTTGTTTCTTGAAAGATAAGAATGATCATGTTTAAAGAGAAGTCGATTTTAGACATTAATTTTAAAACACAATCATAATCTACCTAAATGTTGCCTCCATGGAGAGACATCTCTTTAGAGCTCTAAGAGGCCCTTTAAGGTCAATGAATATTGGCTTCAGGAAGTAATCCAAAACAGAACACAAACAGATTCATTTTAAGCAAGGCTTAAATCCAATACTTTTCTCCAGCTGCCCTATTGATGCTTGATTTTCTCTTTGCAGTAATGTATATAAATCAAAATATGCTCTCTTTTTTTCAAAAACCTCTTCCTGAGAATAAGATTAAAGTTCATTTGCTTACCTATAGCATCTGCTGTGCACAGTTTATTTAAATATGACATATTTAAGTTTGTTATTAGTTAAATTAATTCCCTTTGAAATTTATTAGCCTCGTACAGATTCAACTATGGAGATAAATGTCAAAGGTCACAGTGTTCTAGTTCCCCTTTAATGACATTAGGGCCCTGTACTTAATAACTTCTTTCTTCTGAGGAGCTCATAATATCCCATAATCATCCTCCCACTAACCTTTTCTGAGTTTGGTAAGAAATGGGTTCTCTTTCATAGATCTGGATTTGCAAGGCTAATACCAAAAGGCTATTTAATTTTTCTGTAATTTGAGTAAGTAAATACTAGGTAGAACATAGTTATACCTTGGATGTGATTCTCTTACTGAGAAAAACTAGGCTGTCCAAAAGCATGGTTAACAGATTCACAGACACTAACATAATTTCCTATGCACAAAAGGAGCATTATAATAAAACAGCCCAATAATCATTCCACAAATATTTACTTAGCATCTATAATAATTATACTAGTATTAATTACAATAATAATAACACTTATAATAAACCAGGGACAAATTTAAGCACTTTATATAAAAGCCATTATTATCTATAATTTTATACAGTAATACTGATACTACTCCCATTTTGCAGATAAAGTGAAACACTTAGAAATTAAATAATTTGTCCAAGTTTATAAAGTTAGTGAGTGGCTACTGTGGTCTGAGAGTCTGTTTACCCTCAAATTGATACATTGAAATCCCAACTCCCAAAGATAATGGTATTAGGAGGTGAGGCCTTGGCGAGATCTTTAGGTTATGAAGGTGGGCCTCATAAATGAGATCAATGTTATATAGAAGAGACCCCAGAGAGCTTCCTAGCCCCTTCTGTCATGTAAGGGAACAGCAAGAAGGCTCTCACTAGAATAAGACCATGCTGGTGTGTTGATATTGCATTTCTCAGCCTCTAGAACTATGAGAAATAAATTTGTTGTTTATAAGCCACCAAGGCTGTGAAATTTTGTGATAGCAGCCCAAACAGACTAACACAGTGGCAGAGCCAGGATTAAAACCCAGATAGACTAGCTTTTATGTCCAAGTTCTGTCATGTGCCAAATACCATCCTTGATAATGATGGTCATGACAAAAGGTACTCATGGGGATAGCAAATGTGTTGCATCCACACCTCCACCCCACTTTTTGCCACCAATAGTCATTATACCCTTCTTTCCAACTGAGCTCAAATTTTGTCTTGGAACCTTTTTTTTTTAAATTTTATTTTAATTTATTTTTTCAAATACATTTGTCTCTGCCCACTTTCCCTTGCCCCCTCCCTCCTTCCCTCCCTCAGCTCTTCCCCTTTGGTTTTGTCCATGAGTCCTTGCTATATGTTCCTTGACTTTCCCCTTCCCTTCCTTTTCCCCGCCTCCCCTCCCTCCTTCCCTCTTGTCTCTGTTGATTTCTTTTCCTTTCAGTGTTGGTGGTCTTATTTTTGGAATCTTTCTTAACCCAGTGTTCCAGGCAGTTGTCATCAATTAACTGGAGCTTGCATATAAATCAGAACTTATTTGCCACTTCTGACTGAGTACATAAAGCAAAATCATTTACTAGCCTTTAAATATTTTTATTTTAAACAGTTATTAACAAATTGGCACAGGTAGCAAATGGATTCAGATGCCTGTGTAAAAAAAAGGGTTACATTTCTTATTAATATTGATTTCAACCTGTTTAATAAACTTTGATTCAGTCAAGAATTCCATGCTTTGGCTCCTGCATTCAAGGCACCTTCACATCAAAACCCTTTGCACATCTCTTCTATTGGCTTTAATATTTATTTAGCCTAAGAATTTGGGAAGGATCCACAAATACCCTGAAATTATATGTTATTTTACAGTATATAACTAGTTACTTTAATAACTATAGGAAAAATTAGAGTCCTATTTCCTACAACATAAACACATTCAGATTTTAAATTTTGTATTATTTTAAAAATCATACTGGGAACAATATGAGAATACAGTTTTACAATCATGGACAGAGTAAACCCTTCTCAAGCATGAAAGAGTTTATAAGCAATAAACAAAGACGGATTTCACTGCATAAAATTGCAAAACTTCTGTACTACAAGGACACTATAAGCAAGGTTAAAAGACAAATGGCATCAATTCTGTGTAGTTGAAATATTGTGGCTACCTGAGTCTGAATCTTTCCACATATCTTAAAAAAAAAAACCCCACAAAATACTATGCAGGTCAACAAGAAAAAAAGACACATACAGCAATACCACACCTTCATCAGACCTAGAAAACCAGTAACACTACAAACTTTAAATTACATGTAATTAAGAAAAATATCAATTCACAACAGCACTGTATCTATAGCTCTCCCACCATAACCCTTGGCAGAGACCTAAGGAGGTTTTCCAGAAAACCTGAGTAGAAGACAGAAGAACAAATTCTTCTAAAGACTGGTCCCAGAAAGAGAAAATCCACCTTAAGGGTAAAAATGTTCCAAAAGTTCTGTTAGTAAAAGTGCTGAATCCAGGGCAGAAAGTGAATAGTGACATGAAATTCAGAGGCAGTTCTGGAAAGGCTGAGGAAGAAACAGATAAAAAGAAAAGCAGAAGCAATCTTTGGAAACTACACAGAGAAGGCAAAAAGAAACATAAGAGAATGATTTGCAATCTTATAAGACAAAATAAAACCAAAAAATAACCAAAGGATGCACAAACATTTTTGGGCCAAATAATTCTTTTTGTGAGGATCTATTCTGTGCACTGTAGAATGTTTGGCAGTACCCTTGGCCTCTACCTACCAGATGTCATTAGCACAGCACCCCCAGTTATGACAACCAAAAATGTCTTTACATATTGCCAAATGTCCCCCGGGAAGCCAAACCACATCCAAGTGAGAACCATTGTCCTAGAGCAATGATTTGTTGAATTGCTGAGTGGTTTGTTTGTTTTTTGAAGACTGTATTTTAAATGTTTACACTAAACAGTTCAAAGGAAAAATAAAGAAAATTAAAGAAGGAAAAAAACTCCACTCTCTCATTCATTTATTTATTCAACAAATACCTGTTAAATGCCTACGAAGTAATAGGCAATGTATAAAAGATGAATAGGTGAGACATCGTCACAATCCAAATTTTAAGCTTTCCATATTACTTATTTAATTTAATATTATCATGTTTTCATTAACTTTTGTTATTCTAATGGAATTGATGTCATGCTTGTTTCTAGGTTAGGATCTTAACACACAAGCAAAATATTATGTATATGTCAACTTGCTACAAATATTTAGAAAACTGACTGTGGATAACTATTTTTGGAGCTGACAATGAAATTTTCTTCATCTGTGAGTGTATCAGTTAGCTATTGCTTCAATAATGCTGTATAACAAATAACCATACAATTTCAGTGGCATATAACACTGGGCCTTTATTTAACTTACACATCTGTGAGTTGACCAGGGAACGGCTAATGTAGGCTCGGCTCAGCTTAAGTGGCTCAGCTCCATCTGTCCCTCATCTTTTTCCCTCTATCAGCAGACTAGACTAGGCATATTCTTCCATGGCAATGGCAGAGGAACAAAAGAAGTAGAATTACATAAGACCCAGGCTCAGAACTGACACACTGTCATTTCTATTTTTGTCGGTTGAACACAATATCACCAGGCAGAGAAAATATACTCGACTCATAAGGGCAAGGAGAACTACAAATTCACATAGCAAAGGATATCAGCACAAGGAGAATTAAAGAATTAGGGCCAATGCTGCAACACCACAGTGGAGGGAAAAAAACAGAGATATCAATTACACCATAGGGAATATGGTCAATATTATTTTGATAATTATGTGTGGGGTCAGGTGGGTACTGGAAAGATCAGGAGAAACACTCCCTAAAGCACATGATCATCTAACCACTGTGCTATACATCTAAAACTAATACAGAATAATATTGAACGTGAACTGTGATTGAAAAATAAAAACTAAACTTAGTCTTGTTTTATTACCTCAAGTTAAGATTTCTGAACACAGATTAATTTATATTAATGAATACTATAGCAAAAAAGTAATTTTCAAAAATGCAAGAGAAGATTAAATAACCTATCAACCTTAGAGAGGTTATTATTTCAGCATATTTTTATTAGAACTGCAGCAATACTAAATTAATCTATATTAAAGCAATTCCTCTCTACAGACCAATATTTCAAGATAAATGCCAATAAGTGACTTTTACTATCACATATGTTATACCTTTTATAGCTATTTTTAGCAAGAAACATTTCAGATGTCTTTATTTATATTCCCTATTTGTTCTTAAAAGAAATTTTCCTGAAGCATAACACTTCTTTAAATTAAGTACTCATCCAATAGATTTAAACTTCTATATTCTGTATACTCCAGGGGAAAAAATAATTGGATTATGTTCTCTCATTCATGACTATTTAAATATTCAATTTCTGAGGTTACATTTTAGTGTGTTTTTATGTTTTATTCAGGACACAATGTTCCAACAAATATCACAAGCTCAAAGCCATGGCTCATACCAACATCAAATATGCTATTAACATGCTTGTTCCCAGAAAAGTTCAATGAGAAGCTGCCAACAAACCTGAAGAGAAAGTCTTACTGCATTCAAAATAAATGATAAAAGAGGCACCAAAAATAACTTAAAACTTTTAGGAAGATAAAGAGGAGACATAGTAATTTGAAAACATCTAGATCTCTGCTTGACAAACAAAAGTTATTCCAATTTTCACATGCCTAGGGATGACAGCAAAACAAAGTTCATGCCATTTTCCACAGCAGTCACAAGGCTGTTCCTTTCATCTCTGTGACTTAGATGATTACAATTGTAATGTGACTAACGTCTTAATGTCCTGGTCTTTAATTTCCCCATCACCATGAGTAATAGTGGGATCACTTAAAAAAACAGCATTGAAAGATCAGCAACTGAAATGGACAAAAAAAAGATAACATATTTCAGCTTATAGAATTATTGAATCATTTTTTTATTTATTCATTTACTAAACAGAGAATGCTACTGGCCAAGCTTTTGAAAGGCAACAGATGTCTCACCAGCTAGATATGATCTTGAAAATGAAGAAAGAAAGAGGGCTGTGTGTAGCCCAAGAAAGTAGAGTGAGGGAGAGCTTCTTAGTACTAGAAAGTGAAAAATGAGAGCACCTGCTGAGATGGCCTATGAGCCTTGTCCTGTACAAGAGTTTGGCAACACGCTTAAGGCCAATGGCATATTAAATAAAGTTTCAGATCACAGGAGGCCATGCTATTGCCCATGAAAGGTCATGAAAGCTGACAGCGGAGAGAGGAGCCAGAAGAAATTAAAGAGCAGACCAAATCCCAGGCATAGTCTCAATTACTTATATTTGTCTAAGTTCATTTTTGAGGCTGTCTAATAATTTATACTCATAATGATAACCTCAGAGTCAGAAGGTATTAATGGAGTTCATTTAGCTCTTTTAAGAAATGCAAGATAAGAGAAATTCTTTATTGAAAGATTTTGTTACATATTTTTAACAACTTTGTTGAGGTATAATTTATATACAACAAAATACACATATTTAAAGTATATACTTTTGGAAGTTTTGATATATGTATACAGTTGTGAAAACATCACCACAATTAAAGCAATGAACACACTCATTACCTCTGAAATGTTACTCATGTCCCTTTGGAATGCCTCCTGCCTGCCCCCACAAATACTAAATTTTTCTTCTGTAATATCTAATCCGCCTTTAAAACAATCTAGTATGTTTTTCATCTAGTTGTTTTCATCTCTAGAATTTCAGTTTGGGTCTTCTATATCTCTCATGCCTTTACTGAACATGTTCAATCCTTCCTTTAGCTTCTTGAATGTATAGTATATAGGTATTGGCGTTTTAATGACCTTGTCTACAAATTCTATCATTTCTGTCATTTTTGATCAGCTTTCTATTGATTAATTTTTTAACTTTATTATGGGTTGTAGTTCCTTGTTTCTTTGCTTGTAACTTTTTACCAGATACTAGGTATTTACCACATTGTTGAGCTTTGTTCTGAGACATGGTCAAGTTATTGGAAACTTCAAGTCTTGCTTGTAGGCTCTGTTAGGCAGGACCAGAGCAGCATTTAAAGTAAAACTAATATTCTTCTATGACTGAGAGAAAGTGCTTCTTAGTACTTCACCTGATGCCCCATGTTTTATGACATTTTTCCACTTCTGCTCATGGGAGCAGGCACTATTTCCTGTGCTGTAAGAGCCAGAGAGATTGCTCCCTTGAATAATTTTTGAGTGGTTCTTCCTTTCGTCACATTTGCTTTTTCCATCTGCATCAGCTAACGATCAGAGCACTCAGCTGAATATTGAAGGGGACCCTGTGCAGACCTCTGGAATTCTCTCTGGGTGTACCCTTCTCATCTCTGGTACTCTGTTGTGTGAACTCCTGGCTATTTGGCCTACCTGGACTTCCAGCTTCAGACCCCTAACCTCGAGGAAACTGTTGGTCTCCTTCCTGGGTTCCTCTCCCTGCACCCCAGCCTAGAAACTGCCTCAAGACAGGAAGGTGGGGCAATTGCAGGACTCATGTTGTTTGTTTATCATCTCTCAGAAGTCACTGTTTTTCATTATTTGATGTCCAATATCTTGAGAACCATTGTTTCACATATTTTGTCCTGCTTTTTACTTACTTCAGACAAGAAGAGAAATCTAATCATTATTATTCCATCATGGCCAGAACCGAAGTTCCCAAAAATTGTTAAACATTTTATTAATAGAAAAATAGTTTTTTTAGTATAAAGATGTTTAAAAATAAATTTACATTATGTGAAAGTCTACTTTTTTCCTCAGTGATGGCAGATAAACTGGGTTTTAATGTACGTTGTCATTTATCACAAAACTGTCCAGGTGTAAACACCAGTAATGGACTCTGAACTGAGAGTTTTATAGATTGAAATACACATTTTCAAGGAGCAACAAGAAGAAATCAATACACAATTAACTTATTTGAGGAGTCAACATTTTAGATGTTACCAGGCTGTTGATCTTTGATGTCTTCACTAGAGTAGTGCCCAGCAAAGACTAAGAAATCCTCTTCACATGGACACACAGTCTTTTGGGGGAGCTTTTCTCAGTTTAATTTATCCATTCAGGAAATATTTATTGAGCTCCTACTAACTGCCAGTGTCTACTCAAGGCCATGGAGATAGAGCAGGGAACAAAACAAAGGTCTTGACCTACATAGAACTTAGTGGTTAAAACAATATAAAGGAGTTTTACTGTGAAAAACTAAATCAGTCTCAAGTGTTAAAGAACTTCAAGAGGTGATATTTTAAGTAGAGTTGCTAGAGAAGCCCTCTCTGAGGAGGTTACATTGGATTTGAATGAAGTGAGGAAAAAAGCCATACACAACTCTAAAGAAGAATGCTCTGGAAATGGAACAAGTACAACTACAAATCAGTTAGTTTTGTTTACCTACAGTCATTCATTCATTTACTCATGTAATAAACTACATACAAATACTCTGCTATATGTGTGAATGCAAAGATGAGTTGCTTAAAAAAGTCTATAGCACAATTCAAAGGGAGAGAATCCTGTACATAAATAGCAAGCAATGGTCATAAGAATGAGGGTAATGGAACTTGAAGTTTCAGCGTTTAAAGGGTATATTAATTCTAAAAAGTCTGACCTACTTGGCCATGTGTGACTAGCCAACTGGATCCTTATTTGCATGAAAGACAAAGGAGTAAGGGATGGGCGAGTTGAGGGACAACATGATTTGTGTAAAATTAGAAGTAGTTGCTCAAAGAGAAGAGCGATTTTGAGCAGAGCGAAGGGCATGTTTGTCAGAGCCTTGTGGCTCTGCCTTTCTGGGTTCATGCCCAAGCTCTTTAGAAGAGAGGCAAAGAGCTTTATTGCTGAAATCTCTGTAAGACACCAGAACACCAGGCCATGCTGCTTGGGGAACAGTCCACACTATGCCCCTCTTCACTGAGTATTTGCTGGAGTCCATTGTAAGAAGGAAGACAAAAGGGGACAGGGATGAAGCAGCCAGAATCACCATGGACAGAGACCCACACCAGCTAAGGACAAGAGTCAGAGCAGCCCCATGGGGCCACTACCTGGGAGAGGCTGCAATGCTATTGTAGTCAGCAGGGCTGTGCTTATTGCACACAAAGGGACATCTCTGGAGACTCCTTAAATTAGTCCTTGAATTTTTCTTGATGGAAATATGTAATTTTGGAATTATAAATACTTTGGTTATCATCTTACATCAGCTACTTAACTAGCTATATTATTTTGGGCAAATTACTAAACCTCTCTGGACCTCATCTTTTTCATCAGTTAAATAGGGAAAACATTATCACTGTTAGGTGTTAGAATTGCTGTGAAGTTTAAATAGCATGTGGTAAGTGCTCAAACAACGGTAGTTTGTTTTTATAATTACTATTATTATTATTATTGAATTTACTATTGAAATTCTCAAAAGTTGTAAGTAGAGATTAAAATAATAATGCTTAGATTTTTAGGATCCAATTCTACCCTCAAGTTCTCGTGCCCTGGGAAGTATGGAATAACATTAAAACTAAGTATATACTTGATTTTGGGCAATTTATTTAAGCTCCTTGAACCTCAGCTTCTTTATCTATGCAACAGAGTATTAGTGATATTTGCCCTTGGCCTGTCATGGGGTTGTTAACAACTTTCCCTTTCAACAATGGGCATGGAATGCACTTTGTAAAGAGCTATTCAAATATCACTGATGTCCAGCTGTCGTCTCTCTCACCAGTTCTGTTTTATGCAGCCCTGGGGACTGAGAAAACTCATTTTCAGGTTTGTAAGATGCAGCTGTTCAGAGTCAATTGCTATATGGCTAGAAGATTCTATAAGCCACCTGTTAAGGGTACACCATTCAAAACCCTGAGACAATCTTCCCCTAGCCCCTGATTCATATTGCTCAAGGAACCAATGATAAATATCTTTTTCCTTCTGTTTTGCTGTATTTACTTCCTGTTGCTTGACTACCTGCCTCCAGCATCAGTAATAGCCTCTGAGCCCTTGAGCATATTTATTTTCCATCTGCTCCTTCCCTGCTCGCAACCACATTAATGCACCCCTAAAGATCAGAGTCCTGGAAATTACAGCCCAGAAAAACACTCAAAGCAGTAGAGGGATCATTTTCTCCCTTGGATTCTCCCACACTGAATGCTGTGATCCCAGCCCTCAGGACCCGGCCAAGCCTAGTTTAAACCAGTGGGTTCCCTTATGTTGCCTGTGTGCATATGTGCAAAAGGGATAATGCTGATTCCCTGAGAAGGAAATTAAATCTAACTAAAATGTAAAAATACTTAGACTTTAAATAAAATTAAAATTTAGAATTTGTAGAAGAAGGAAAATTTGAAGAAGAGCACAAGATCTTAGAAATTTGAAATATGAAAGAGGGACAATAAACTGAAAGAAACTTATGCATATACAGCTAGAAGAAAATGCAGGGTGATGTGTAGTTTTTAAGGGTGTGGGACAGTAAAAGAAATACTAGAAGGAAAAAACAGGATGATAGAATTCATGACCAAAGGTGCTTAGAACAGCAGATTTTGGAATGGAATATAGATTTGGGAATGGGGAGGACAGACTCAGAAGTTCTTTCCAATCATTCATGATATTGAAAGTAACAGCAGACAGCTGTTCTCCAAGACAGGATGGGCTTAACTTTCAATAGGAGGGATTTAGGATAGACATTAGAAAATATCCTGCATATAAGTATTGTGAGAAAAATGTGAAAACCCCACCTCTGAAGACATTAAGAAAGAATAAGGGTAGTCACTGCCATTTACTAGTGGCTTAAGGGCAAACTTGGATACCTGAGCTTTCAAGAATACATATGCAACTATGACTCTGTGTCAAGTTTTCTCCAATCAAATTCCTTCTTTATTAGTGTATAATATATGGATATTTATATATTAGAGGCCTTTGTTGTTTTCTGAGTCTGCCTTCCCTGAATCGGCTTCTTATATCTAGTCCATCTTCCTGACCAACATCTTGAGCTCTCCGTAATAATGTTTTCCATAGATCTTCAAGGGCAAGAGACTGTCATTTCTCTTTATCCCTGGTCAGCCCTGTGCCTGGATCACAGATAGAACTAGATAAATAGTCCCTGAACAACTTCCAAGTTTTAAAAGTAAAAGAAAAAGCACTGCAGTAAAATAAAATAAGGGTCATGGAAACCTTAGCAACATCAAAGAAAAATAAATTGTTTCCACAGAAACTTGGTTGATAAGAGCCCTTGACTTCCAACCATACAAAGGCCACAAGGCAGAGAGCCCACTAAATCTGCCTGAGTATTAATGACTGCCAGTATACAAGAGGGAGAACTGACATCAGGGTCCTGGCTGTCCGACTCAGGTTCAACTTTACCATTCATGGACATTCCCGTCTGGAGCAACTAAAGCCACGAGACAATTGCTAGGGTCCTAGAAGGTGAGTGAGTGCTGATCCAACATGAACTGACACAGACCAGCACTCACCTCTGGCCTGTGCTCCAGACCTCAGGCCAGACCAGGGGCCCCTGTTTCCCAAGTGTCTGTAGTTCATATACTATCTTCAAGATTTTTATCATATCCTCAAATTACTTTGTACATATTCATTACTTAAAGTTTATCTTTACACTTGAAAAGTGATTCTTTAAAAGAATCACTCTTGGTTTTCTGCTTACACTTAAGTAACAACATCTAAAAAAGTATGGCTTTATGTGATGGTCATATTTTTTTCAAATGTACTTAAATTAAACACATAATTTTAAAAATAAAAATATGTATAAATGTGCTACCCAATATTGGATTGGAAATTCTACGCAGGATTACATTTCAAGCTATACTCTAACCATTCTCAATTTTTTTTTTCCACCAAGAAATACACAGATGTCATTCACATTGCCAGTATATAGACATCAATGTGACTGTTTAAACTTCTGGGAAAATTCTATCAGAAAATCTGGAGCCCCATTTCATTTTTTTCTCTTTGAAGGAAGTGCGAGGTCTGTCTGGAAAAAATCCAGCTACATTCATGTCACCTGGCAGCCAAGGAGAGTGGACTGGAATGAGCATACCTGAACAATGACAACTTCATTGTACTAGTCAGTGAGGGTGGTAGACACCATTGAATGAACAAGTGTACCATGTGGCCATCACATTCAAAATGACTGAGTAAGCAGGGCAATGAATCTGCATCAAATTTTGCATTAAGCTTGAACATTCCTGTGTGGAAACTATTGAAATGATTCAGAAGATCGCAGCTACAGGTAATGTGATTGGCAGCTTCATCACAACAATGTACCTGCTCATTCATTATGTCTTGTGCAGAGTGTTTTGGCAAAACATCAAATTACCCAGGTGTCTCAGTCCCTCAACAGCCCATATTTGGCGCCCTGGGACTTTTGGCTTTCCCTGAAACTAAAATGACCTTTGAAAGGGAAGAGATTTCAGACCATCAATGAGATTCAGGAAAATGCAATGGGGCAGCTGATGGCAACTGGGAGAATTACGTGAGGTTCCAAGGTGCCTACTTTGAAGGGGACTGAGGTGTCATTGTCCTATGTACAATGTTTCTTATATCTTTTTCAATAAATGTCTCTATTTGTCATAGTACATGGCTAGATACTTTCTGGGCAGACCTTGTACATCAGAATGCAAATGAGTGAATGTAATTGTAAGGATAACCATGAAATCACTACTTTAAGGATAATATCATCCTCACAGAGCTGTTGAGATGCTAAAATGAAACAATACAGCATAGCATGGCATTTAGCACAAAGTGGGTACTGAATAATTTGCTGCCATTTTGTGTACATGAATTGATTATTCAACATTGCTAGTGATTTTTCCTCAATTGGAAAAAAAAATCAGCAAACCTCGTCACTGATGGTCACTATGTCTAAGCGCCCTGTCCACCAACAGAAGCTTCTCCAGAAAGATGGTGGTCACCTCCTTCAAAAGGCTCTCTTTCCTGGTTCCCAGGAAATTATTTTTCTATTGATATTAATTTATAAGCATTTTGAGTCCACATTTATTTTCTATCTGCTGAGAAAATTGAGATCCTTGTGGAACTTTTTTTCTAGATGTTTTTTAAGATTTTTTTAAGTGTATTTATTTTACAGAGAGGGGAAGGGAGGGAGAAAGAGAGGGAAAGAAACATTGATGTATGAGTGAAACATCAATTGATCACCTCCCGCACACCCCCAACCAGGGACCTGGCCTGCAACTGAGGTATGTGCCCTGACCGGGAACCAAACAAGTGACCCTTTGGTTTGCAGGATGATGCCCATTCCACTGAGCCACACCAATCTGGGCTCTTATTTTTAAACTTTTATTTTATTTATTCATGTAGAATTACTTTGACTCAGACAGGCTAGCAGTTTCTAAATAAATCAATATTCATTTCATTAGGGAAAATATGAGTTTATATTGGAGACTTACAAGGGATAAAATGTTATTTCATTTTCTATTATACCTCTGTAAAATAAAAATAAGAAAAGAAATACCCCAAATTTTTTATTGTAAAAGAAGCCACTGTGAGACATAAGAAAACTTTGACCACATCTAAAATAGTCATTGTACTCCAGAAGAATATCTATTTATACTTTCATTAATTCATTTATTCAATACATATTTATGAAAGCAATAGTCTTTAAATTGTACTGTTATAAGAGCACTAGCGAAATACAGAAACACTTTTTTTTTTTTATCAAGTCACTTACAATCCAACTGAAACACAATACACATGTGATATGATGCAAAATTAGGTAAATGTCTTCACATTTAACTTCTGACATTCATCGCAGAGACACCATACCCTCAGAGCTTTGAGTTGCTCCCCCAACTCCATTGCTGGGTTTTGAGTACCCCCTTGCAACCTTTACTACTGCTCGAAAGTACACATAGTTAAGTATTAGTGGATCAATTAAATTTTGTCTAAAGACATCTTTAAATGTGAAGCCAACTCATCTCACATCAAGTCTCTTCTCTTGGGTTCTGGCGGATGGAAGATCTGACATCTGAGGGCCAGATATACAGTGGGTCCAGTTTAGTAATGGAATCTCTAGACCATGGAGGGACTAATGTTTACAGAAGGTAACAGGGTGTTTGTGTGCTAGAAAGTCAGGAGTAACTTCAGCTTGTTACTTTTACGCAATTCAAAAACCTCCATATTGAGGACTATTCCATAAAAATATGTTTGTAGGACTAGAAACTTCACTAAACAGAACTCTCTTAACTTATATGTCATCTTCTTTTCTCTAAATTTACCCTGTCATTGTTATATTGGGTTTTAACTTAAAGGAGCATTTTGTGAGATATTTATATCATGAATATTTACATCAGAAAGTAGATTGTCAAACAACTGGGGGTCCGGGGGAATTTGAACTGATCCCAAGAGAAAACATTTAAATATTTGAATATAGTTATGATCAATGGTCCTACTGAGTGGGTGAGAAAGAATGGAATAAGATCAGATGACTTCTAGATACAATAAACTGCATCCTTCAGAAGTAGCTCAGTATAGCAGAAAACATGAGCTCTGATTTTGGGCAGAAGTAAGTTCAAATTCCAATCCTATCACTACTAACCATACAATCTTGGGCAAATTCCTTCACCTCCAAAAACCTCAGTTTCCCCATTTGAGCTCATTGTTCATAAAATGTACTTGATAAAGCTATTAGGAGGATTAAATGAGGTTACATATATAAAGCACTCAGCATATCAGGCAATCAAAATTAAGATGTGGGTCTACCCTCTGCTTTGGGAAGACCCTATCTGTTCATTCAGAAATCTTTTTTTAACACAAATAGGCATAAGTATCGTGCAAGCATTAGGAATATAATGATGACTAAGACCCTCAGAAATTTAGACTTTGCTTGCCCTTTGGGAATCTCATAAAACTGCAGAAAGCAACCTGGGTTGATCAAGAGGATGCGTTTGCACAAAAGTGTGCAAGACAAACATCAGCAGCAGATTCAGAATTTGAGTTCAATCCCTATACTCTGTTTTCACGTTGAAGTTCATTGAGAGTTTATTTTAGGTGAAGAGAGAAAAAAGAGAAAGTCAAGGATTAGGTGGGAGATTTGTGTTAATAGAGGTAGTATCTGTAGTGGAGACAGGGAGGCATGGGGAAGATCCACCCAGAAAGTAGGTCAATTTGACTACTTTCACAATATTTTCTAGTTTTTCCCCTTTTTGTTTAAACTGCAGTCAATTTAGACGGCAAGATAGTAATACAAATAGCAAGGTGACTGGTGAGAAAATAGCATTTGGGGAAGGAATTAACGTCTCCATTGATAGTGAGGCATGTAAGTCAGAGTGCCCATAGGTATATTCTTCAGAGCACTGGCTCCCCCAGAAATTTATTGAATCCAAAGTCTAAGAAAGGAGCCTAAGAATCTGTAGTTTTCATGTTTCCCAGATAAGTCTTGTCATCAGACATTTCTTAGAAACACTGAACCACATGATCTTTCAGAACTTACTGTTGTTTGTTTCCATCAGCCTAAAACCCCCTATGGTTCAAGCACTAGAATGAACATTTTACCAGTTTCTGTTAGTGAATACTTGTCCTGTCTGTGTGGCACCTGCTGTGACTGGGAGGTATTATTGCAGCCTTCTAACGCCCTGGCAAAGCCTTGAGTCTTTTTTTTTTTTTTTTGGTGAGTACAACTTATTACTACATAATAGATGGCGGTGTTCTATTTTTATTTTTTTACAATAGATATGTTTTTAAATTACTAAGTATTCTAAATAAGAAGAAAATAATATAACAGACTCATTACATTTTGCAATATTCGATTTAAATTTCTCTTTTAAAAAATAATTAAATAAAACATCATAGGTGCCCCACTCCAACCCAGTCCTGTCTTTCTCCTCACTCTGTCCCCAGAGGAACTACTACTAGGTAGTTGGAATCATCCCATGTGCTTTTTAAATATTTGTGTTACAAATGTCTGTAAACAATATATGCTATCATTTTATGCCTCAATTCTTACATAACCAATGTCATACCATACATACTGTTTTGCATCTTACTTTTTTCTCAACAATATTTAAGCTTTACGATTTTTAGATCCCAGTTCATTTGTCATAATTGCTTCTGTTTATTCCACCATATAAGAAAACAATAATAATAATTTTAAAATAAAAATAAATAAAAGACACATGACAAATTTTTTAAAAATCCATAGTTTACTCAGTCATTCTCCTACTGAGAGACAGATTGCTTCCACTTTTTTCTAAACAAACTTGCTCCACTGAACAACTGCGTACTTGTCTCTTGTGCGGGGGGTTTCTATAGAGTAGATATAAAATGTAGATGCTGTATGGTAGGAAATACAAATCTTTAATTATATGAAGTATTGCGGAAGTTGCTGTCCAAGGTGATCTTAACAATTGACACTCCCACTGGCAATATTAAAAATAATTAATAATAATAACTCTTTCCTTATATGCTTTCCAACATTTAGTGTTATCATGGTAATTAATTTTATGAATCTGATAAGTGTGAAATAATTTCTGTGGTTTTAATTTGCATTTCCCTGACTGTTGCTGAAGTGAAGCATCTTTTTTCATATTTTTAGTACCTTTTGGGAGTTTCTTCTTCTGTGAATTGCCTAATCTCATAATTTACCCATTTCCCCAGTAGGCTGTCATCTGAAAAATTGATTTACAGGAATTCTTCACATATTCCAAATTCTTATTCTAGATTGGGTACATACTTTAAAAATATCTCCTCCCAGTCTGTGGTTCATCTTTAATTTTGTTTCTGGTGATTTTTATCACACAGTTATCTTATGGCTAATATAGTATTTTTTCATGTTGATTTTAAACATTTCCAAAATGCAAAGCTCCTAAAAAATATTCTTTTACTTGTACTGAAGGCAGCTTTTAAACCCTGCTTTTTTATGATTGCAGTACTTGGGTTGGAGTAGTCCATAATATGAAGGGTTTGGTTAGAAAAGGCAGGGAAGAATAATCAAGCTCCCACCAGCACCTGGAAATGTGTGTTATTGTGCACAGCCCACACGGGTTCTTAGAATCCCCCACTGTCCGAGTCTCTTTGCATCATGGTCTTAGATTCATGATCATTAGGGAAAAATGTGAGGCAGAAAAAAGAATTAAGCAGCTTCTGTGAGACAGTCTATACTGGGGCACACATCACAGATTCTCAAAAGGACCAAGGACCTGCAGAACTCCAGAATGAGACTCTCTAACAAACACCAAATCCACTAAGGTTACAGCGATGGGAACATGCTTGATTCTAGCAGCAGAATCAGTGGAAAGAAACCTAGTTTTAGACTCCATTTTGCCATACTACTGACCATGACCTTTGAAACAAGGGGCATAATTTCTCTGAGTTAAATTTAATCTGTAAAACAGGTGGGTTGCCTACCTTACATCAAAGTGTTGTTAAGAAAATGGAAGGAGATAGTGTTTAAAACTTCTTTCCTCAAAGTAATGAGATTCTCAACAGTGAAGATAAAGGGCCACTAAAGCAAGAAATTTCCTGGTTCAGTTCTGTTAGAAGCACCATGCAGAGGACAGCAGTGTTATCTCAGAGCGCTCAATTATATCACAACTTCCCTCATCTGTACAGCTGGGAAACAGTAAGCACTGCTAAAGTGCCCCATTAGCCAGAGACACTTGGTAACAATAATCTGCGGATCCTGGACAGACCCACATAAGCAGATGTTCTCTAAATCCCTGTCGTGGGAAAACAAGCCACTCTTACATGAGTGAGAAGAAATGGGACCTCATCAGGGAAACTGACCAAGCCTACGACAGGGTAAAGTATCACTCTTCTAATTCATAAACTCAATACTTTTGAAAGTAAGAAGTACTCTGCAGACATTAATCATGTATTATGATTTCAGGACACAATAATATGGAGAGATCACATCCTCAGGTGAGAGCTTCCAGCACATTGCAGAGCAAGCTAGCCTCACTGATTCCATCATTCCTCTAAGAGATCTGTAGTGACACATGCTAGCCATAAAAAATTACGGGGAAACTCCACTACATTAGAGGTTAGTCCTAGAATAAAGCTCAGCAACAAGAATATTGGAAACTGGCCTTGGTGTCTTCTGTCAAAGCTGCTAAAAGATTTGTGTTCCTTTATTGGTCCCTGAAGAGACATTGGATTAAGCATTTGGATATTATTAAATTTAAAAACACTGGGTATTTTTTTCTTTGAGTGTAACCAAGGTGAGACTTTATTGTATCACTTAGAATGGGAACAAATTTATGTACTGAAAGTTACTTGGCAGCTTCTGGTTTCTAGCTTAGCTGTTTTGCAATGAACATGATTTTCAGATTATGCTTATCAGCCTCTAGTTTTGCAATATTTGCTTTTCTGGTTACTTCGTGTGTCGAACACCTTAAAATGGTGTCACAGGACGATTGAAGAAAAGATGTGGCTTTAAAACCTTATTAGGATTCTCTAAGTTTAGGCTCCCTTCCTTAAGTCCGCCTTTCCCCGTTTAGTTCAAACAACCTTTCTCTTTAGGTAAAGACATATTTTTTTTCTCACTGACCTGCCTAGAGTGTAAAGCTATATAATGGCTGTCAGAATCTTCTCCCTCATTGAGGAAAGGAATGATTCCTCCTGTACACATACAACAGCCTTAGGTATGTATAAATCTACTGAATATAAGGTGAGAAAAGCAACTTCCTGAAGGTGTTTAAAATCAGATTTTTTACCCTAAATTCTAAAATCATGTCTTCTCCATTGCTCCAACTGTACTATGTTGGTTAGTAAATTTTCCTTTTGTATTTTTTTCCTTGATAATCTAGACCATGAGGCTTTGGCCAGAGCACTGGAAATGGAGTTAGAAGATCTGGGTTCAAATCTCATTTCTTCCACGTATTTATTAGCAACAGCCAAATGTATAGCTGTGAGGCAGGAAGTATTACTGGTCCTACCTACTTCCTTGAACTTTTGTGAAGATGAAACAAGATGCAGTAGTCAAGCACATGCAGCATGGAGAGCACCATACACATAAGGGATCACAAAAGAAGCAGGATATCTAAGAGTAAGGAGAATGAAGCCTACAACAAGATCCTTGCGTTTGAATCCCAGCTTTGCTAACTAACCAGCTGTGTGATCTGAGTAAAGTTATGTAACCACTCTGTCTTAGTTTCCTCATCTACACAAAGAAGATGCTGATGATCATAGTGCCTGTATCATAGGACCGTTATGAGGACTGAGTTAATAAAGCCTTGGAAGTACATAGAACAGAGCCTAGATACATAGTCAGTGCTCAGTGATGGTAGCATTACAATAGAGCCTTCCTTCTCCTTTGGCGTGAGCAGTAAACTGATCACCAAACCTTACCCATTTTTTCAGAGATGATTTCTTCTTCCCTTTCCCACTGCCCCCAGCTCAGACCTCTGTTGTCCCAATATTGGGCCCCTGGGAAATGAATGACATTGCTGGACTCTCTGATCTTGTTTCTTCTCCTGAGCCCTCCAAATTTGGTACCTGGCACCCAATTAGTTTTCCCAAAGCCTCACTTTGAGCCATTTAGCTACATATTTCAAACTCCCAGTGACTCTCAAATACTTACAGAATAATTTTAACACTTTAGACCAGTGATTTTTAACCTTTTTCATCTTATGGCACACATAAACTAATTACTAAAATTCTGCAACACACCAAAAAGATATTATATTTTTTTGCCAATCTGACAAAAAAAAGATAGGTATAATTTTGATTCATCCACATTGATGGCTATGGTTGTGTTGGCTGATGTCATTTTTTTAATTTGACAATCTAAGGGAAAAGAGGTCAGTGCCCCTGACTAAATAGTCAGGTATTGCAGCTTCTAAAAATTCCTGCAGCACATTGGTTGAAAATTGCTGCCTTAGACTACAATTTAAGACATTTTATAAACTAAACCCCCTATACTTTTCTGCTCTCAGACATAAGCCCTGTACCCTAGCAAAACAGTTTTTGCTCCTTTTGGAATATAGCTTCTGATTTCACACCTCTGTGTTGTTACTCATTCCTTTCCTCCTGCTTGGAGCAGTCTCTCTTCTTGGACAACTAACGAGAGGCAGTGTGTCTAGTGGTTAAAAGCTTGAGCTTGAATGTCCAACAGGCCTCCACTTACCTCCTGGCTCAACAACTTCCCAACCAGGTGACCTTGAGCAACTTCTATTCTATGTGCTTAGTAAGAGCACTCTTACTATAATTAGAGGAAAATCCGTTTTACAGTAATAATCTATTATAAAATACTTTTTAGTAAATTGATGTTTTATTATAATATGTGAATCAGAACTCAAAACAAAATGTAAAATTTCCTTCTCTCTCTTGTCCCAGTACATTTTCTGTTTTCTGTTGAAGAACATCATGCTGATCAGAAACTTCCTCAGGAATTGACAACCTTCTGCTTTCTTTCAAGGCTAATCCTTTATTATGTTCTTATTCTGCACAAAGGTAATCTAATTACTTCCTGGGGTCTCTGAGGACAATGACCCAGTTCTCAGATTAACCAAAGCAAGACACAGGCGGCTAGGCTCTGGGAGGGAGAGACCTCTGCCCTGCTGAGGTTAGGATTGCCGGCCTCAGGGATCCAGCAAAAGAAAGTAGAATAATGTCAGAAGGAAATGACTTAGGCCAGAGAATCAACAAATCAGGAAAGGGGAGTAGGGAAAATTTTGTTTTTTTGTTTGTTTTACTCCCCCTCAATGTGGAAATACAAGACAGGTAAGACTCCACAGTAAAGTGGGTCCCAGCATGGCTCCTTCACTCACCCTCCTTCACTGTGCCTCCTCAGTTCTCCCAGCTCTGCTCCTTGCTAAGCACTGAAAGAATGTTTTGGCAGTTAGTCTCTATTTAAATGCGCAGAAACAAGTTTATGTCAAAGTATGCATCTCTTTATGTCTCTGTACCTGAAATCTCTTGACCAGAGAACATAGGTCACCCTCCGGAGCCACTATTCCTGTCATTTGTCTCATCTGCTCACCTCTTACCACTCTGCCCTCCTTCTCATCTAACTCCTTACTTCTCTCTTCTCTTCTAACTCTTTCCCTTACAGCTCCCATTCCAGTGTGCATGCTTTTTTCCCCAGAGAGTTTACAGAAAACTCCCCAATACCTTCAAACATTTTGCTCTCGCTTAGCTCAAACAGTGACTCTCAACCCTGGCTGCACAATTAAAAGAACTTAAAAGGAAAAAAAAAAAGCCTTAGTCTCACCCTGCAGAGCCTGATTCAATTAGTCTACGGTTTAGCCCTTGCATGTTGGCTTGTTTGTTTATTTTAATCTCTTTAGGTGACTTCAATGTGGGTCCAAGCTTGAGGATCATGGTCTTAACTGAAACCTGGATTCTCCCCTGGAAAACATTTTTCCTTTGTCTCTTTCTGGAGACCAGTCTCCTACACCTAACTACCACCAGCCAAGAAAGGGCAGTTAAATTCAAACTCTTCCAGACCAAGATCTTCCATTCTTATGCAAAAAATATATATTTGCATAAGAATATATCTCTTTCATGGGCGCTCTCTTTGACCTCCCCACCTCCTCTCTACCCCCAGCACCACCCTTACCTGCCTAAATGCTTCTATATCCATCAAAATTCAACTAAAACATCACTTTCTCTGTCAAAATCTAACACAACTCTCCATTTTTAGGGGGAAAAAAAGCAAATTATAAGAAAGTTAGCCCATATATAGAAAGTATTTTTAGTTTGCAGGTCAGTGCTCAATCCACTGAGCCACACCAGCCAGGGCTGGAAAGTATTTTTAAAATATACTTCCGGTCATCTACTAAGGGTAGTATTATTCATCTCCAACTCCTACACCATTGGTGACCCAGATCTTCCCTGACAATCTCATTCTCTTCACAATGACTGTGGTGAAATGTCCTCCAAAAGTGTCCATATCCCGAACTCCCACACCTGTGAATATGTTACCTTACCTGGCAAAATAGAATTTGCAGATGTGATTAAGTTAAGGGTCTTGAGATGAGGAGATTATCCTGGATCATCCAGGTAGACTCAGTGTAATCACAGGGGCCTTAGATGAGAAACAGGCAGGCTGGAGACTTGGTGTCAGAGTGATACAGCATGAGAAAGACTTGGCTATCCATTACTGAAGACAGAGGAAAGGCCAAGGAATACAGCGAGTCCCTAGAAGCTGGAAAAGGCGAGATTCTCCCCTAGAGTCTCCAGGAGGAATACACTTCTACTGACATCTTAGTTTTAGCTCAAGTGAAACCCAGTCAGACTTAGAAGAACACCAGAACTGTAAGATACATTTGTGTTGTTTTACACCATTAAATTTGTGGTGATTTGTTATAGCAGCAATAGGAAACTAATACAGTGGCTTTGAAATGTTTCCAGACTACCCACCCATATGTGTCAATACATGTTTTCAGCTTTGAGTTAATGTCACCTCTGCTACAGTTATTGTAGAATAGTCACCGAGAGACTTGATGATGACCTAGAGCCATAACAAGACAATCAATTACAAAGGAAAGAATAGCAGTTGTAACCCCAGTACTATACACATTTAGTTATGAAAGGCATACAACTTATGCCCCAAATAGACATAGTATGATCAAGCACAGCACAAAAGCCTGAATAATGCATGGTTCTTAACCTTGGGCTCCAGCCACACTTGAACAGCTTCGAGACCCTGGACTTACAGTCCTACTCATCATCATTCCTTTCACTCTCTGTGTCTCATGCCAGGCTTAATTTTAAGGCTATGGCATTGAGGGGCAAGGGCAGAGGAAAAGGGGAGAGATTCACAATGTCTGTTAAGACAGAGATTTTGACAGAGAGAGGGGAGAGGGATTCACAATGTCTGTTCTCAGGATATGGAAAATGCAAAATAATTAGATCTGCTGCATACTCAGATTGATAATCTAACAGGCATGTCCTGACGATCATTATGCTTAAAAGTGTCTGTCTTTTGTTCCAGACTGTCTGGAGGAGGAGAAAGGGAGAAGGAAAAGAAAACCCAGCGTATCAGTGGTGAACTCATACATATTTTAGAATAACTTATTAAATTTTAAAAGGGAATTCAGGTTAACCTTAAAGTAGCCAGAAATTTTACAGAATCTGTATTCTCCATTTTCTAAACTTTCTGATCAATCAGTATTTTAGCATACAGCTTATCATTTTGTCTTTAAAATCTTTTTAATTTTAACTACTGCAAAATATTACGCCCTTCATTCTTCCCACCCAAGCACAGAACCAACTGAGACAAATATAGCGATCAGAAAGATGGGTATCAAAATGTCAGCTTTATTACTGCCAACTGGAGAATAGCCCTCATGTACAGAACAATGACAAGCTTCCTAATGCAGCAACTCTGTATTAAGCAGAAAGACCTACTCCCCACTCAGCTGGTGAAAGCGATCCAGCCCAGGAGCAGAGTTGCCTACAGTCAGATCCCAACTAGAACCACAAGGGGTTGAGACAAGCATTCCTGTCATCTCCCTACCTCACCTATACCAGGGAGGGCTGTTTCTGGGAGGAGTGAGGGAGAGGCCAAGAGTGTAACACTTAGTTCTTCAACTAAGTTCTTCAACATGGAATAGAGAATAAACATTCTCCACCTGATAGCCTCTTCTAAATGATAGCAAATAAAGCTATGCTATTATTAAGCTAAGTAATTATATCTAGAGAAATCTGAAAGCAAAACTAGCAAGAGCTAACTAAAGATCCATTTCTTCAAAGCATACATGGAAGCAGCAGCCTTCATCTCAGTGTGATGACGCACAATCTGAGATGTGTTACTAAGCAATAAAGTGCATTTACAATTCATGCACATTGTCTTTAGAAATTAGAGTTTGTTCAGAGTTTTCAATACAACGACACTACTCTTACCGCCTTATATCAGATTTACTTTCTTGATTGAAAGATAAAGGGGAGGAATTACATATAGGATTTGAGAAATTATGCATAGTCCAGTCTACCTTATCTGTGAAGTAGCTCATAGTGAAGGACCTTTTGTGGTAACATTAATAGTTGTGGCAATTATGAATTGTTGAAATGTTTGTGAGTTGTAATTTTTATAGTTGCTTTTATTAGTTCCTTTTTATCTTACACATAGATTAATTTGATTAAGAAAGCAGATGGGGATTTTTTTAAAGCATGAATGTCTCAATATGACACATGAGCAAGAATGACTCTACACACGCTTTTAGTTAATCATGACAGAAGACCTAGAGTATCAAGTGGAAAACAGAACATGTAACAAAATTTGTGTTTTTTAAGAATAATATTAATATTGTTATAAAAAATTAATAAACACAGTCCATAGCCTGTCATAGTTTAAATAATAAAATCGGAGAGTTTTTGTTTTATTCTGCAATTGCATATAGTTGCTCCTAAGGACTTGGGATCCAGAAAAAATTTAGAATTCATTTTTAAAGAAACAGTCACAATTTTAAAAAGCTGTTTAGCTATACCTATTTATTTTATTATAAAAGAATCATTTTAAGATGTTTAATGGCTTTATTTAATACTTCATTTGCTTCTAAAATGAATTTATGAACACTTTTTTCCCCTGGGCATATGGCACTTTTTCCTTTACTTTCCCACCACCAACCTCCCAGTTTGATGAGACTTGTTCTATTCCAAAAATATTGTATATTATGATTTCAGATCAGTGAGAAACAAAGTAGGAAACATGAGTACTCTTTTCTACCATGAAATCAATCTCAATTCTTCCGCAACACTCCTCTCCTTAGAAAGCTTTAGGTGGACCAAGAACAGGATTTTTCCATTAACAACAAGTCAGTGCCATTGCTACATGTTTGTGACATAGGAACAGTAACCTCCAATCAGAGAGAAGCCCCAGAAGTCTGATTGTGACACTCCAGCATAAATATGAGCGCTCCCCCCATTCACAGACCCTTCTCCTCTCCACTCACAACTGTTAAGGAGAACAACATCTACAATGGCCAAATCCAACACCAAAAAGAATAAGTGCTCCAGAAGACATCAAAAACCAAGCTCCAGAAAGAGGTCACATTCCTGCACTGACTTTAGCCGAAATTATTCACTCTACATTCGCAGGGTCCTAAAAGAAGTGGATCCCCAGAAGAGTATATCATCTCACACCGTGGACATGATGAACACCATGATCAACAACATCTTTGAACGCATTTCTACGCAAGCCTATAACCTGATGTGTTTCAGAAATCGCTGTACTCTCACCCATGAAGATATCCAGAAGGCGATGTATATGCTGTTTCCTGGAAAACGAGCTAAGTACGCAGTGACTTTTGGAAGTGAAGCTGTCCAAAGATATGTCCACTCCAAAAACAATGTACCAGATTAATTAAATCTTGGGGAAAGTAAATCAAACTTACTACCCAAAAGATCGCTTCAATATTGAATTCGCTCTTCTTTTTTTGTAACATAGCAGTAGTTCCTGGTATTTTCCCTATTTCTCTTATCTCTGGAGAAGAATTACTCTCTTGGTATTTTACCTTTTAATAGTTTGACTATTTAGGTTTCACGACACCGGATCTTATCCATAGCTGTTGTTTTTCCTGTAAATAGGTAGATCTTGTTATATAAATTCAATGCTTGTTGTATTGTTAAGATATTATTAATCATGTATAGGATCATTTAATCCAGCTATTTTGAATCCCCCAAGTCACACTGACTTTGAATTTCAACAAAAAAAACGTATTTTCTAGGGCAAACTACATTCAACCAATATAGTTCCTTAATGAAGTTTCTATAGAACACATTAACTATTTCCTTTTCATGTCAATTTTTATATTCTGAATTTCAACAAGTTCAGTTCACATCCATGTGAATTTTACCTTACATTTACATTCACCTTTACCTTTAAATTTGGTTCACTAAGATTTGTTGTTCTACATTTACAACATAAGAATACCCAGGAAACTACCACTCAATTTCTAAACTTTAATAACTTCACACATGCAGCTGGAGATGTTTTCCAATCCCATCTCCCTGTCCACTATCCTAAGTTTTCTTTCCCATTCCTTTGCTTTTCTTAGTACTTTTGCTATCTGTGTGTATATCTCTATAGAATAGGTTTAATTTTGCTTATTTTGTAACATGGAAGCCATATTACATGTGTTATTCTGTGCCTGCCTTTTAATCAACATTGTTTCTAAGATTTCTACCTGGTGATAGATATAGCTCTAGTTCATTCTTTTTACTCTGACGTTGCAGTATTTTATAATATGAACATAGCACAGTTTATTTATCCATCTTGTGTTGATGGAGGTTTGGGTTGTTTTCAATTTTTTCGCTATTATGAACAATGTTGCTATAATATGAGTTGTAACAAGGGCTAAAGCTTATATAGCATTTGTTATGTGCTCAGCATTTTACATAAATTAATTCCTTTAATCCATATAAGAATTTCATGAGGTAAATGGAGCACAGAGAAATAAGTAATGTGTTTGAAGTCATAAACCTGTGTAAGCAGCAGAGCTAGGATCTGAGCAGATTAACACAGTCCACTTGGACACATGCTACATGCCAAGAACATTCTTATACGTATATCTTCTGGTACAAATGTACAAAAATCTCTCTAGGTAAAATAGCTACTGGTAGGATTTCTGGATCATTGATAGGCCCATATCCAATTTTACTAGATATTACCAGACTGTCTTCCAAACTGTTTGTACCAATTTATATTTGTAGTAGGCGAGTAATTGAGATTCTTCTGTTTACAAGGAACATATCACTTAAATTTCCTCAAGAAAAGGGTGTTTCTTATATGTATATACTGGGATTGGATCTGAGACTATCCTAAGTATCTCTCACTAAGTATCTCTCTTTTTCTTAGGGTTGCTCACTTCTAAACCCTTCCTTCTCAGAGTTCCAGGAAATACGTGTAGACCTGACAAATAGATCTATTGGATTCCACTTACGTGAAGTAGCACAGTAAAAGTTTACTACAATAAAGTTTTTAGGTGGGTATTTCTATATATATGCATTGATATAATCAGACTAGAAACCATCCTATTTAAATTAGGCCCAGACAGAGGCTGTTGGCCACCCTAAAGGCTGGCTGATCAAGATTGGATGCCCACATCTGCCATTCTGCTACAGGTTGGCATCAGAAGGGCCTCAAAGTTCTACCAGGGATCAGCAAACTATAGCCCTTGAGCCAAATCTAGAAGCAGCCCTTTTTTGTATAGCCCCACAAGATAAGAAGGTTTTTTGTACAATTTTATAGGGATATTTTAAAAGAAAATTAAAAACCCAAGAATGTACAACAAACCTAATGTGTCCCACAAAACCTAAAATGTTTACTACCTGAATCTTTACAGAAAAGCTTCCAAACTCCAGTCTACACAATGCTGCTCCTTTCTTAGGGACTGTGATATAACAGGGTTTCTAAGGTTTTGCTTGAGTAACCATATCTGGATAAAAAGTTCACAAATATGAAAAGTTTATGGTTGGCTTTTCAAATCATTGGCGTAAGGATTTGAGTACCAATTACAAATGGTACTCAACAGTTGGGGTAATGGTCTAACCATTCACAAAAATGTTTTATTATAAATTGAGGTGTTAAAGTTGGTTGAAGGCAAGTCTAGAGAGTTCCTCATGCTATTCTCTCTACTTCTGTGTATATTTTGAAATATTTTAACAGAATTTCAAAATTAGGTCAAGATTCTTGGAGAACCCTGGAATTGGTTTCAAGCCTGACTATATAAATGCCTGTGTGGAAAAATACACACATCTTAAAAAATTTAGCTGTTTTTTGGTGTGGTAAAATACATAGAACATAAAGCTTACCATTTTAACTATTTTGAGTATACAGTTCAGTCACATTAAGTATATTTGCATTGTTATGCAACCATCACCACCATCTATCTCTAAGACCTTTTCATGTTCCCAAACTAAAACTCCATAAACAATAACTAGACATTTCTCCTCTCTGCAACCCCTTGCAATTACCATTCTGCTTTCTATCTCCTTGAATTTGGCTACTCAAGGTACTTCATATAAGTGGAATCCAACAGTATTTGTCCTTTTTTACTGGCTTATTTCACTTAGCATAATGTCTTCAAGATTCATCTATGCTACAATATATATCAGAATTTCCTTTCTTTTTAAGGCTGAATAATATTCCACTGTATGTGAATATTACATTTTGTTAATCCACTCATCTGTTGCTGGATGGATAAACTTGGGTCACTTGGGTTGCTTCTACTTTTTGGCTATTGAAAATAATGCCACTATGAACACAGGTGTACAAATCTCCCTTCAAGCCTCTGCTTTCAATTCTTTTAGGTATACCCAGAGGTGGAATTTCTAGATCATATGGTAATTCTATTTTTAATTTTTGGAAGGAATGCCATCTTGTTTTCCACAGTGGCTGTTCCATTTTACATTCACACCAGCAATACACACAGTTTCCAATTTTTCCACACCCTCACCAACCCTTGTTACTTTCTGGATATATATAATATGTATATATGTAGCCATCCTAATGGATATGAAATAATTTTAATTTGCATTTCCTTAATGATTCGTGACGCTGAGCATCTTGTCATGTATTTATTGGCCATTTGTATATATTTTTTTAAGAGAAACGTCTACTCAGGTCCATCCTTTGTCCATTTTTTAATCAGTTTGTTGCTTTTTTGTTGCTGAGTTCTATGAGTTCTTTATATATTCTGAATATTAATCCCTTCTCATTTATATGATTTCCAAATATTTTTCTCCCATTCGATTCAATGCCTTCTCACTCTGTTGATAGTCCTTTCATACTCAAAAGTTATTAATTTCAATTAAGTCCAATTGGTCTATTTTTTAATTTTGTTGTCTGTGCCTTTGGTGTCGTATGTCACTGTATACACTTTATATTTTTATTGCTCCTTTATGAAAAAGTTACATGAAATAACATTAATAATATTTTTTAATTTTAGAGTCAATTAATAAAGTCAACATAGCTTCTAAAAATAGTCTCACACTAGTTAAAACATTAATAAAGGGTCAAAACTATCTCAGTGCATACTTTTGACATCAATAGGACTATTTTACTATTTTTTCAGTCCTGTCCCCTACAGTTAAATTACAGTAAGAAAAAAAAATAGCATGCACTTTTAGTAGTCCTTTAATATGTTTTTACCATTCCTTCTCAGAAATAGGACCCCCGATTTTTAACTGAGCCACCCAGGACAAAGATTACATTTTCAACCCTCCTGTGATTAGGTGTGCCTAATCACCTAATCACCATATTATTAGAGTGGTCTAGAAAAAGAGGATTAGGTTCCATGTCACCAAGTTCTGATGAATGGGAGAATATATGTAACTTCTGGGAAGTCCCCTTGAGTATCAACAGAGTGCTCTTTTCCCTTTTCTTCTTTCCTCCTGGCTGGAATGAGGATGTAAAGGCTGGAGCTGAAGCAGCCACCTTAAGCTAGAGATTGAAACCTGTATATTAAGGAGGGTACAGCAGAAAAATTAAAAAGTTTTGGTTTCTGATGACTGCCTATGTTTTCATAAGAGAGAAATAAATGTCTAACTTATTTAAGTCAGTTATTGTTATTCTGAGTGTCATTCATAGTCAAAACTAATTCTAATACAGACATCCAGAAGATTATTGACTTCTAAAAAATGCACTTAGTCTGAAAATGATTGTAAGTTTATTAAATAAAAACATATTAATCTAGAAACGGAGGTTGAAAAATGTCTGTGTATTTACCAGATGTTGCTGTAAAATGAAATCTCATGCCATTTAGCTTCCCTTTCTCAGATGGCAAGAGCTTGCCTGTTGTTAGTCTACTGGAAAGTTGATGTGACTTGGAAGCATTACTTAAAATACAAAACTAAGTAAGAGATTCAAAGAAGATAAACAAGAAAATTTCCAACTGAACCAACAAAAATGACCAATATGTGGATTCTGTGGTAATTTGAAGCTATTGATATACAGTATCATGAAAAAAGTCTCACATCAACAAGAAATAATAGTGCTGATTTTGTAATACAAATCACCCAAACAATAACATTCTAGAAAACTTAGATGCTTCTCTAAGTTTAGAAACCTTGTTTTGAAAATGAATAATGTAATCTCATGTAAATATATACTGTCACTTACTATAAATTTTTAAAGACTTGATATGTGCCCTGCTAGCTTATTATATGAACTAAATATGCCAGAAAATACTGGGGAATATGAAGGTATCATTAAGTATAATACCTTACATGTGGTACTTGTGGTTCACTTATGCATTTGCTGAAATGCCTTCCTTGAGATAGATGTTGAGAAAACAAAGACAAGGTCCATCGCTTTAAAAATTTAGAATCTTGAGGAATTAAAACTGAAATTAAAATAAATTATTTGAAATAGCTGACATACATTGAGTCTAGTCTCTGAGACAGGCATTATTCTAAGTACTCCACATATGTCACCTCAATATAAAGCCCATGATAACCACATGAAGTATTATTATCATTTTACAGTCAGGGAAAAAAGGCTAAGAAACTTGCTAGAGGTCACAGAACTCATAATGAAAGAAATGTGACTAAACCTACATGTACACTATGCCTCCAAAGCCCATAAATTAAAGCTCAATGCATGGTGCATCTCATATGGAGAAAGAAATGTAGACAATACCGTGGAACGTGGAAGGGACATCTAACCCAGAAGGGAAAGATGTCTTAAAGGAGATGATACTTGATCTATGTCTTTAAGAAAATGCACATTAGAAGAAATAATATTTGCAAAATCATAGAATGTTAAACGGTAAAAAAAATAAGATAATTTCAAGTTGAATGGCTGCCAACAGGAAGGGGAATGGTGGAAATGAGTTCAGAGAGGTAAGCAAAAATATGTAGGCTAACATATAACTTGAATTTGATCCAGTACCTATAAGGAGAGCCATGGAGGGACTTTAAGCAAGAGAGAGATGTAATTTCATTTGTATTTAGAAAGATTATTCCAACAGCAGAAATGAGGAGGATAAATTAAAATGAGGAGACCTCAGTTTACATATTATTAGAGTGGTCTAGAAAATACTTGATGGCAGCCTGAACCAAGTCATTCACAGTGGAAATGAGTAGGAGGAGGTAGATGTGAAAGGTGCCTAGGAGGCAGCATCACCAGGAGACAAGTGCAATGTGCACAGTAGCAGAGAAACAGCCAACAAGGAATTCCCAGCTCTGGCCCAGAAGGCTTAATGGAGAGAGTCAAGACATGAGGCTCAGTTTATTTACCACTTCCTTACAAAATATCTAGACAGTATGCAAGAGACTGTTGTAAATGGTGCTGTAGGTGAGCACCAAAGTGCACAAGAGTGTTCCAAGTGCAAGAGGATCTGGCAAAAGTCAAACAAATGGGGGATTGGGGCAGAAGATTAGCACTTATTTAAAGCTTAGATAAAAGAGGACACCTTGAGTTTTTTAATACTTGTGATCAGTTTTTATCACAACCTTGTGCTGTGTCACACATCATGTGTTGGCAGATTTCTGATTGTTTTTGGAAGACATCTGGCAATGTGGGAGAAACCAACAGCCTATGCAAATACATGGGGAGAAAGTAGCAGCCTATAGATAGTATAAGTCAAGATGGAAGGTTAGTCAGTTATATTCAAAATGAAGAGAGTCCTGAAAAATAAAAACTTCTGCTTGTCTGTGTATATTCTTGGACAGTTACTCAGAGGCCAACAAATGAAACACCTGCTTTCATGAAAGACTGCAATGGTCTGGGAAGGCCGTACAGCTTCAGGGCCCTGGCAATAAAGTGGGACATAAGAGCTGGAGAAAGGACTGGTTGCCCCACTCTACCCTGGGACCGAAGTCCCAAAGTGAGACTACAGACAGGGACACCCTGCAAAGCTGGTAGGGAAGAACGAGAACAAAGCAGTGTCCTGTGATGGCTGTCCCCACTAGGCTGGTTCCTTTGCACATGTGAAGCCAGATTCCCTTAAGAGCATCACAGAAACTTCTGTGGGATCTTCTCCAGAAAAGTAAGTTATGGAAACTTGGAGTTACTAAGGTTTTACCCTGCATAAGTCCTTCCAATGGGCATCTCATTTTTTGGTCCTCACTTCGTCTTGTGGTTTCTCCAAGCAGAAGAGGCAGAAAAATCATTTGACATCAAGTTAATCTCTGCAGAGCTGAATGCCGATCTCAAATCAAGTCAGCCTTTTAAAATATTATTATTAAACTATCCTTTATCTTTTTGCATTTGAGTTACTCCACAGTTAAAAGACTGTCAAGAAAAGAAAGTATCCTAGTTGCAAGGGAGGCTAAGACCCTTAGCTGGGCATATTGTCCCCATATAAATGCAAGGTTATATTACTGAGGAGGAGAGAGAAAAGATATTGTGGTATGCAACCAGCAGATTACCAAATATGGGTGAAGAATAAATAATAATAATTCATTCAATCTACCTAACTCCTCAAAGACATCTACATCAGGATTTTCTGATGTCATAATAAATTGTCACGATAGTACACTATTTTATTTACAAAACTTTTATGTGAAATAAATTCAGACCTTTTTGTAGCAATAATAATGGGAATAGGTTGACTTTGAAGCCAAAAATGAAAAAACTTGAGTTTTGTATTAGTATACTAAAATCACAATATTCCTGTAATCTGGCAGTTGGCTTTTGTCCTCAGGCTGTGTTGGCTGGAAACATATGATAAGAAACTCTTTTACATTAAATGTCATCTGTAGTCTCACATTGTTACACTGCAGGTTGCTTAAATTGAATTTGCAGCAAAGCAGCCCTCTTTTTTACTTAACTATATTCATTTTTCAAGCAAACATCTCTCACATTTCAAGGGAAAGCTATCAAAAATAATATTTAACTCCTACATATTCAAAATACTGCATAGAAACTAAATGCTCACCTCTCTAAAATTGTATAGAAATATGCAATTAAAGTAATTTGAAAAAATTAAGGTATAGGATGCATTCCTATGCAAAAACAACTGTCATTTTTAATGTATTTTTATTTCCAATAATGATAATGATAGCTAACATTTAGTGAGGGATTATGATGTGCCAAGAGCAGCGCTGACCACATTATTTTATTCATTCACAAACTCTAAGAACACTTTCAGTGTGTTTTCTTAAATTTTTGCTCCTTAGGTTCTGTCATTTATTCATCCTTTCCATAAACATTTGCCAAACATTTATTATATACCCAGCACTATGCTAAAAGATAGGGACATAGAGATTTTTTTAAAAAAGAAAAAGATAGCATCTTAAAGAATTTTTAAAAAGTGAACAAATGGAGAAATAAAATGAGTACATTCTAATTCCTACTCTGAGACAGACCATGAGAGGTCAAATCTTGACTCTGCAAATGCCTAGCTGTGGGATTTAAGGCAAATCATGTAACTTTTCCAAGTCTCAGTCTCCTTGTCTGAAAAAGAGGGATACTGATGTACTGAATGAGAGAAGCCTTGTAAAGCTTCTGTCTGTCACAAGGTAAACACTCAATAAACATTATTATTTATTTGTATAAGTACTAGCACTCAGGGTGCTAAAACAACACTAAGCAAGACCCTGAATTTAGGTATCAGACTGAGAGGGCTTTAAGAAGACACTTGAATTGAGTGTTGAATGTTCTAAACTTCAGATATTCTCCTACATTCTCCACATTTCCCAGGTCAACCTCCTCTCTCATGCTCAAATAACCCTGACCCACATCCAGTAAAGGCAGAAACTTGTTTTTCATTGGGTTCCACCCTCAAGGATAGCAATAAAATCTTGAGGAATGATGACTTGTTCCACAGATCCTCAAGCTCCCCGCACCAGATGCTCTTGCAGGATTATTGCTCTATTTCGTGCACACTTTATCTGCTCACACCTAAGCAGCTGTCCCGTGCCGTTCCTCTTTTCCCAGTTTCACATGAGAAATGTGAGTGCCTTCTTTCTCCAGCCCTCCCAGTTCTGTCTCAGCCACTGAGACCACCTGAGCAGGATTCCTGACCATGTCAGTTCTGAATTACTTGCTTCAGCTCTTGGATGATGCATGTTGGCCAATAGCTAACGTTTTTAGTTCCAGGACAGCCATGCCCTTCCTTTACCTCTACCCCAGGCTCTCAGGTCTCAGTGTGCCTCATGGTCAAGCTCAGCTTGGTTAGGGCAGGATGAGATCCCCACTATGAAGGTCCTATAAGGGTTTTCCATAAATGAAAAGTGCCTAATCTGAAAACAGGCCACCTTCTGCAAACACCCAAGAGTGTCACAATTGGTCAAGATATAGCTTGACTGTAAAGTCACATATTAAGATCAGAAGTTTAAGAAAAGGAAGGTATAAGGAACTTGTTACCCTTACTAGCTTTTTGATCTTTAGCCAATGTCTTTAGCTTCACTTTGCCTCACTTTCCTCACCTGTAATATGGGAGCAGGGATATCCATGTCACTAGATTTTTCTAAGAATTTGTTGAGATAGACCTGGCTGATGTGTTTCAGTGGATTGAGCACCAGCCTGTGAACCAAAAGGCTGGTGGTTCAATTCCCAGTCAGGGCACATGCCTGGGTTGTGAGCCAGATCTCCAGTAGGGGGCGCTCAAGAGGCAACTGCACAGATCCCTCTCTCCCCCCACTTTCCCCTCTCTAAAAAATAAATAAGATCTTTTTTAAAAAAAGAATTAGTTGAGATAATGTTTGTCATATCAGAAATAGAACCTGTTATAAAGGAGACCAACAAATGCCATATACCATCAACTCTAAAATGCACATTCATTTTCACTTTTAACATCTTTGAAATTGGAATGAATTTTATATTGCATCATAGTTTAATTTACAGGATTTTCTTTTTTTCCTTTTTTTTTTTTCAAATTTATCTTTTTTTTTCAAATACATTTGTCTCTGCCTTCCCCCCACCACTTTCCCTTGCTCCCTCCCTCCCTCAACTCTTCCCCTTTGGTTTTGTCCATGAGTCCTTGCTAGATGTTCCTTGACTTTCCCCTTCCCTTCCTTCCCCCGCCCCCCTTGTCTCTGTTGGTTTCTTTTCCTTTCAGTGTTGCTGGTCTTATTTTCCTTGCATCTTTGTATTGTTGGTTAGGTTCCACTTATAGGTGAGATCATATGGTATTTGTCTTTCGCCCCCTGGCTTATTTTGCTTAGCATAATGCTCTCGAGTTCCATCCATGCTGTCGCGAAGTTTAGTAGTTCTTTTTTTCTTTCTGCTGCATAGTATTCCATTGTGTAAATGTACCATAGTTTTTTGATCCAATCATCTACTGATGGGAATTTAGGTTGCTTCCAACACTTGGCTATTGTAAATTGTGCTGCTATGAACATTGAGGTGCATAGGTTCTTTTGAATTGGCTTTTTGGGATTCCAGCAGGGGAATCACTGGATCAAAAGGCAATTCCATTTTCAGCTTCTTGAGGAAATTCCACACTGCTTTCCATAATGGCTGCACCAGCCTGCATTTCCACCAAGAGTGGACTAGTGTTCCCTTTTCTCCACAGCCTCGCCAGCACCTGTTGTTTGTTGATCTGTTTATGATGGCCATTCTGACTGGTGTCAGGTGGTACCTCATTGTGGTTTTGATCTGCATTTCTCTGATGGCTAGTGATGCCAAGCATCCTTTCAAATGTCTCTGGGCCCTCTATATCTCTTCCTTGGAAAAGCATCTGCCCAGGTCCTTTGCCCATTTTTTCATTGGATCATTTGTCTTCTTGGAGTGGAGTCAAGTGAGTTCTTTATATATCTTGGAGATCAAACCTCTATCTGATGTATCATTAGCAAATATATTTTCCCATGCTGTTGGCTCCCTTTTCATTTTGCTGATGTTTTCTTTAGCCGTGTAGAAGCTTCTTATTTTGATGAGGTCTCATTTGTGTAGTCTTTCCTTTATGTCCCTTGCTTTAGGAGACATATCAGTGAAAAAATTGCTGTGTGAATGGGATATCTGAGAGTTTCCTGCCAATGTTCTCCTCTAGGACTTTTATGATGTTGCGACTTATATGTAAGTCTTTTATCCATCTTGAGTTTATTTTTGTATATGGTGTCAACTGATGATCCAATTTCAATTTTTTGCATGTAGCTGTCCAACTCTCCCAACATCATTTGTTGAAAAGGCTATTATTGCTCCATTTTATGCTTCTGCCCCCTTTGTCAAATATTAGATGCCCAGATAGATCTGGGCTTATTTCTGGACTTTCTTTCCTGTTCCACTGGTCTATGGGTCTGGTCTTGTGCCAGTACCAGATTGTTTTGGGTATAGTGGCTTTGTAGTATAGTTTGATGTCTGGTATTGTGATCCCTCCTACTTTATTTTTCTTTCTCAAAATTGCTGCGGCAATTCAGGGTTGTTTATGGTTCCATTTTTTTTCCTTTCTTAATATTATGCAAAATTATAGTACATTTTACAGTCAGTGTCATCTTAAGTTCAATGAAATTCAGTAATATTGTTCTCTTACCACAGTATCCAAGAACATATTTCATTCCCTCCAAACCTGACAAGTCACACAGCAAAAATACAAGTGGCACTATATGGATGGTGCCTTATAACCATTTAGAATAATTGAGAACAATTTTTTCCCATTTCACCCAAAAATTCCGATTTGGGGGCTATGAAAAGAGCAACTGAGATTTTTGTGAAATAACAATGCTTTTAAAGAGGGTTCTTTTTTCCTTTTTCACAGATGGGACTTGTCAAAAAAAAAATAATAATAATTGTTAACTCTAGATAATGCAACTCTGTGAGAAAAAATTATGTTCTCCTTGTTTAAAAATGTTCTACTTAGACGTACTAGTTGGTTCTGCTAAATGATCAAACATTTCTAAACATGTTAAGTTGTTTTGGTCCAAGTTCTAGTTTTAAAACTGATTCATATAAGAAAAGTCATGAGCAAATGAGTCCCACAAACATACCTATATTCTCACTGGTCACCTGTCCCTTTCAGGGATGTCTTTCTCTTTGCCTCTCCATCTGTTGAATTTTCACCCAAGAGCCATCTAATGAAATCAGAAACCATAGACACTTAGAGCTGGACTGAAACATGTCTTGATATCTTTAACCGAATATGAACTTTTCATCTACTGGGTTTCTATGATTTTTTGTCCTTATTTCCATTCTAGTACTTATTTGCCACAATTATATTTTTTTAAAAGTTCTGTCCCTCCTCATTGGTACTTTAAAAATGTTTATTGAATTTATTGGGGTGACATTGGTTAATAAAACTATATAGGTTTCAAATGTACAATTATATAATACATCATCTGTATATTGTGTTGTATGTTCATCACACAAAGTGAAGTCTCCTTCTGTCACCACTTTACCCTCTTCTACCTCCTCCCAATTCCACCTTTCCCTCCGGCAATCTCCACACCGTTATCTGAGTCTAGGAGTTGGGTTTTTTTTTTCTTTTTGCTTAATCCCTTCATCTTTTTCACCCGCCCCTTAACCCTCTCCCCTCTGACACCTGTCAGTCTATTTTCTATCTATGAGTCTGTTTTGTTTGTTAGTTTATTTTGTTCATTAGATTCCACATATAAGTAAAATCATATGATATTTGTTTTTCTCTAATTGGCTTACCTCATAGGTTTTAAAAGTCCAAAAGGGGAGAACCATATATTTTGTACATCTATAGTCTCACCGCACCTTACAAAGTGCAGGCATACATCATTTTATTGTGCTTGCCTTTATTATGCTTCACAATATTATATTTTTTTTACAAATTTAAGATTTGTGGCAATCCTGAGTCAAGCATGTCTATGGACACCATTCCCCAATAACACTTGCTCACTTTGGTAATTGTCACAATATTTCAAACTTTTTCATTATTATTATATTTGTTATAGTGATCTGTGATCAGTGATCTTTGATGTTACTATTATAATTATTTTAGGATGCCAGAAACCACACCCATATAAGATGCTGAATTTAATAAATGTCATATGTGTTCTGACTCATCCACCAACCAGTCACCCACTCTGTTTCTCTCTCCCCGCTCAGACCTCCATATTCTCTGAGATGCAACAGTATTGAAATAAGGCCACAGAGATAGGCAAAGCAGGGGAGTGGGAATGGGGATATCTGTAATAGTGTTGACAATAAAAATAAAGTTAAAAAAAGAAATTAGACCAATTAATAACTCTACAATGGCCTCTAAGTCTTCAAGTGAAAGGAAGAGTCACATATCTCTCACTTTAAATCAAAAGTTAGAAATGATTAAACTTAGTGAGGAAGGCATGACAAATGCCAAGACAGGTGGAAAGCTAGACCTTATGCCAGATAACCAAGTTGTGAATACAAAGGAAAGTTCTTGAAAGCAATTAAAAGTGCTACTCCAGGATAGAACATAACCAAACATTCCCTTAAAGCACAAGGCTAATCCAGAGTAAAGCCCCAGCTCTTTTTAATTCTATCAAGGCTGAGAGAGGTGAGGAAGCTGTAGAGGAAAAGTTTGAAGCTAGCAGAGTTTGGTTCATGAGGTTGAAATAAAGAAGCTGTCTCCATAACATAAAAATGCAAGGTGAAGCAGCAAGTGCTGAGGTGGAAACTGCAACAAGTTATATTAGCTAGATGATCTAGCTAAGATTATAAATGAAGGTAGCTACACTAAACAAAAGATTTTTCAATGTAAATGAAGGTGCTTATATTAGAAGAATATGTCCTCAAGGCCTTTATAGCTAAAGAGAAGTCAATGCTTGGCTTCAAACTTTCAAAGGACAGGCAGACTCTTGTTAAGGGCTGGTGACTAAGTTGAAGCCAACACTCATTTACCATTTTAAAAATCCCAGGGCCATTAAGAAGTAGTTACCTACAGAGGCGTTCCCATAGACTGTCAGGTGATTTCTCAAAAGAAACTTTGTAGGCTAAGCAGCAAGAGAAAACTCAATAACCCCACCCTCAGGAGGGACTGCCCTGCCCTGAGCTGTCTAAGGTGGCCTGCTGAGTGCAGAGTGACTAGATTAACCGCTGAAGGAGACAGCCACAAACAGTGGATTGCTGAAAGTCTCGAACAGACTACCTAGGGTCAGACAAGGTCAATATCTGACATCATCAGAGGCAGATCCAGAAAGTAAAAGCAGCAGTCTCCTACCATAGAAGTTCACACCACAAAGTCAGGAAATCAAGACAGATGAACTTAAGAAGCAGAAGTAAAAAAGAAGAGTCTCACAGATAATGGGAAGGCAAAGAAACACCCCCAAGTCAAAGGGAAAGGAGAAATTCCTAAAAAGAGAACTAAATAAAATAGAGGCAAGTCTACTACCAGATATTGAGTTCAAAACAACAGTTCTAAGGAAGCTCAATGAGCTCAGTGAGCTCAGAGAGAATTACAAAAAAACTACAGGGAGACTACAAGGAACTTACTGCAAACTGTATCAGCATGAAAAAGGACATAGAAACTATCAACAAAAGAAAAGAGGAAATGAAGAATACAATTTTTGAATTGAAGAACACAGTAGAAGGAATCAGAAGCAGGCTAGATGAACCAGAAGAACAAATCAGTAAGCTGGAGAATAGGGGAGAAAAAAGATCCCAGAAAGAGCAAGAAAATGAAAAAAGACTCAAAAGGAATGAAGAGGCATTTAGAGAAATGCAGGACAACCTGAAATGTAATAATACCCGTATAATAGGGATGCCAGAAGGAGAAAAAGAAGAGCAAGGGAGAGAGAACCTGTTGGAAAAAGTAATGATGAAAAACTTCCTTAATTGGAGGAGAGAAAAAGTCACACAAGTCCAGGAAGTAGAGAGGGTCCCATTCAAGAGGAACCTAGTGAGGCCCACTCCAAGACACATCATCATTAAAATGGCAAATATCAAAGACAAACAAAGAATCCTAAAGGAAGCAAGGGAGAAAGAGGTAGTAACATAAGAGAGCCCCAGTATGGCTAGCAGCTGACTTCTCAACAGAAACCCTACAAGCCAGAAGGGGATGGCAAGAAATCTTCCAAGTCATGAAAAGCAAAGGCCTGCAACCCACACTGCTCTGCCCAGCAAGGCTCTCCATTAAAATGGAAGGTGAAATAAGGAGTTTCCCAGACAACAGAAGGCTAAAAGAATACACCTCCACCAAGTCAACGTTGCAAAATATGCTAAAGGGACTGCTTTAAGAAGATGAAGAAAGAGAGTCTATGAATACCCAGTTCCTTTCACAGTCACCAATACTTGATATTACCAATATTTTTAATACTTATTATTCTGAGGCTCTATATTTGTTTTATTTCAAGTAATAGGGGCCCATGCACCTTATTTGTTGAATAAGCCTTATTTTCCCCATTGATTTGAAATATTAATTTAATCATATATTGCATTGTTAGATATATACATTTGTTTCTGGAATTCTCATTTTATTTCATTGATCTACTTGATTATTTCTGTGCTCGTGTCATGTTGTTTTAATTGCTGAGACTTTATAATGGATTTAAATTTTTTAATATTTTATAATGGATTTTGACATTTAAAAATAAATAAATATAATCAATCTGCATTTTTAAAAAAGCCCCTATTATATAAAACGTTAAAGGGACTTATCTAAGAAAAAGAAGATCAAAACTATGAACAGTAAAATGACAACAATCTTACAACTATCAACAACTGAACCTAAAAAACAAAAACAAAAACAAACTAAGCAAACAACTAGAACAGGATGAGAATCACAGCAATGGAGATCAGATGGAGGGTTATCAGGGAGGGGGAGAATCGGGGAAAAGGTACAAGGAATAAGAAGCATAAATGCTAAGTACAAAATAGAAAAGGGGAGGTTAATGATAGTATAGGAAATGGAGAAGCTAAAGGACTTACATGTATGACCCATGGACATGAACTAAGGGGTGGGGATGCTGGAGGGAGGAGGGTGCAGGGCAGAGAGGGATAAGGTGGGGGGGGAATGGGACAACTGTAATAGCATAATCAATAAAATCAATAGCATAATCAAATAGAATCAACTTAAAAAAGAAACGTATTTTGTAAAGCTATAACTTCCATGTATACTGATTTGGTTAATGGATCTGGGCAAAATAAATTGAAAACCTTCTGGAAAAGATTCACCATTCTAAACATGATTAAGAAAATTTATGACTCATGGGAAGGTGTCAAAATATCAACATTAACAGGAATTTGAAAGAAATTGATTCCAACACTTATGGTTGACTGAGAGTTCAAGACTTCTGTGGATGAAGTAACTGTACATGTGGTCGAAATAACAAGAAGACTTGTTACAATGAAATGTGGAACCTGAAGATGTGACTAAACTACTGCAATCTCATGATAAAACCGTAATGGATAAGGAGTTTCTTCTATGGATGAGCAAAGAAGAGTGTTTTCTTGAGGTGGGATTTATTCCTGGTAAAGATGCTATGAAGGTTGTTGGAATGACAATAAAGAATTTAGAATATTACATAAACTTATTTGATAGAGCAGTGTCAGGGTTTGAGAAGACTGACTCCGATTTTCAAAGTTCTACTATGGGTAAAATGCTATTGAACAGCACTGCATGCTACAGAAAAATCATTCATGAAAGGAACAGTCAACCCATGTGAAGAGTCAACTTCAGTTTTAAGAAATTGCTACAGCCACCTCAACCTTCAGCAACCACCACCCTGGTCAGTCAGCAGCTGTCCACATTGAGGCAAGATCCTTCACCAGCAAAAAGATTACAACTTGCTGAAGGCTCAGATGACAATTAGCATTTTTAAACAAAAAGTGTTTTTAATTAAGGTATATATATTGTTTTAAAGGCATAATGTTATTGCACACCTAATAGACTGCAGTATAGTGTAAACATAACTTTTAAATGCACTGGGAAACCAAAATTTTTGAGTGACTCACTGTATCGCAACATTCACTTTATTGTGGTGGTCTAAAGCCACAATATCTCCAAGGTATGCCTGTATCTTAAATATATTAGTTGTACTATTTTAACTGAAATATATTGCATTGAAATGGACTTATGTATAAGTGCTTTTCACCAAATGCAATAGACCTTTGTCAGTATTGTTACTCTATGAATAACATGAGAACCCAAGTAATCACAACCAAAGATGTATTTTGACTAAGAAATTGGATCATGCCATATTGACTGGTCATTGTCCTGCAAGCAAAAGGTTGCTGGTTCAATTTTCAGACAGGGCACGTGCCTGTGTTCCAGTTTCGGTCCCTGGTCAGGGTGTGACCGAGAGGCAACCAATCAATGTTTCTCACAATGGTATTTCTCCCTCTCTTTGATGTTTCTCTCCCTCTCTTTCTCGCTCCTTTCCCCTCTCTCTAAAAATAAATAAAATCTTGGGGAAGGGAGGGAGGGAGGAGAGAGAGAGAAAGAAAGGAGAGACTGGACTTTCCCTAAGACTTGATTGGTCTGGTTTCCATCACCATTCCCAAAGAACAATAGATCATCCATAAACAATGAATGAGGACATTTTCACTCTCCCTTGATTCTCACTGTCATCCTTTTCCCCCCCTATATTCTCCCAGGTACTTATAGCCTTCTCCTTGGTTTATTTATTCAAGAAAGAAACAGCAGACTTCCCTAATCACTGTTGCTATGACCTCAGAAGCCCAACGCTTATCTCCAGTCCTCCTTTCCCCCTCACGCCCAGAGTCTACAGCTTCAGGTGGTCACAGCTACTTAGTTTTTTAATAACCCTGACCAGATACATACATATATCTATCTATCTATCCATCAATCTATCTACAGATATTTATATATCTATCTATATCTCTTTAAACACATTATAACAACTAGAAAAAAATACATAATGAACCAAAAAATAATTTTTTGAATTATTTATGGGAAAGGGAGAGAAAAGAATGAAAGCAAGGGCAAAAGTTATACTACTCCAAATATATTTTATTTTATACATTGGAATTTGAGGCCATGTAAATATTTCATGTAATTATAAAAATTAAATTAAAAAATTAATTTCTAAAACCAAAACATTTGTAATAAATCAAAAATTATTTCAAGTGACTCCACCCTAGCAGGACATACCCTAAAGACAGAAAAGACCTATACAGATAATTATAAAATTGCATTCAGTAAACATATTGTTGTGTTGATACTGTTATTTTGTTGGTTATGTTTAGCAAATAACTGAATATATTGGTGAGCATGGGAAGGAACCAGTTTCAGCGTGGGAGAAAGGAGATGCAAGTGACATAAGACTGGTAATGCAAATGAAGACTGCAATTCTGAGTTTGAATTGGAAGTATCAGTAGGAATTTGTTATGTATCTTATCTTTTAAAAGAACTTTTTTTTCATGGATCTGTCACTGAAAAAGCCTAGAAACCTAATTGCAGTTTCAAAATAACATTTTCACTAAAAAAAGCAAAGCTCCTTGGAGAAACAGCCGATCCCAGTTCTAGGACAGAAAATGTACCAGATGAAGTTGGAATATCATATCATACCACAAAGCAAGGAAGCTATAAAGAGTAATGGGCTTCTAACATGGAGACAGACTCATGGATACAGAGAACAGACTGACAGCAGTCAGAGGGGAAGCGGGGTTAGGAGCTGGGTGCAAAGGGGAAGGGATTAAGCCAAGAAAAAAATGGTTCATGGACACAGACAACAGTTTGGTGATTGCCAGAGGAAGGGAGCTGGGAGAAGGTAGGAGAAGGGAAAGGGGGGATAAAAGGGTGAAGTAAGGAGACTTGACTTGGGGTGGTAAACATACAATACAATACACAGATGATGTATTATAGAATTGTATAACTGAAACCTATGTAATTTTATTAACCAATGCCACCCCAATAAATTCAATAAAAAAAAAAGTAATGGGGTCCTGTCAAAAGGACTCAGGAGCAAACTTGAAGATGTTGCCACTAGCCAAAGTCGGAACCACTTGAGCATTACTAAGGTGCAAACACACTGAATCTGTTTAAATCCATAAATTCATAATACTTTTTTTAAAAATCTCATTAGTCACATTTGGAAGATTCTAGGGGAACAATTCATTATTTTGAAAACTGGTAAATATAGAGAAAGATCGAGCATAATTCTTATTTGTTTTGTGTATAGTTATGCTTCAGTCTACAATAATCATCTTTTACAGAGGTTTCTCTTTATAGAAATAGTCCAGCTAATAAGTAAAGAATGATACAGTATAAATAGAACCATTGGTAGACCCTCACAAAATAATGGATCTGAGAAAAGATTATTAATAGATGCTAACTTTACAAAAAAGGGACATTATTGTGTCCAGATGGAAGTACCCAAGATCACCTGTGAAGTAGCCACATTCCAAATAATCAAACATAAATCTCTCAAGCCCCTATATTTAAATACCAGGTTATAGAAATACGAGGAAGAGCAGAACATGTTAAACAACACCTTAGGAATGCAAGGAACAAATTCCAGACCATGGATAATTCTGTAGGACAAAAAGACCCAGTTTCTTCAACAAATATAATACAAAGGGGAAAAAAGGCGAGGTGGCACAATTATATTTCAATAGAGCCTTTAGCGTCATACCAACTAACAGCAGTGTATATATCTTGTTTGGATAGTGATTCAAACAAACTAAAAAAAATTGACATAGATAAATTTAAATAACTATTTTATAATGTTAAGAAAGATTATTAAATGTTTAGGAAATGTTTGGTTTAGGAAAGTTCAGAGTTTTTTCAGTAGTGTGCTCGTATTTTGTTGGGGATCACATATAAGTTTGTTATCCACCAAAGGACAGACTTTTTTCCCGAGTAGTAGTCCTAATAAATTGAATCAACTTTTCACAAAAAGCAAAACAGATTGTTCTGAGTGATGATGGTTTTCAATTTCAAAAGTAAGAAAAGGGCCCAAATAGTATAAAAGTTGGCCATAGTAAAAAATTTCAGCATAGTTTGTGATCTTAACCTCAAATTCCAATGGGTCCTCTCTCATATGGACAGGACAGTTAATTTTTGTCTTGACCAGTCTTTGAACTCAGAGAGATAAAACTGATGTTTAATAGTTATAGTTTTCAGAAATAAAGGTTATTCTATGTTGGTAAAAAAAAAGAGAAATATTATTAAATGTTTAGGTGCCTAATCTTTTAAATATTGAAATATTTGTAGATAAAATATGATGTCTGGGGTCTGTTTCAAAGTAATCTAGGACTGAGGAAAGTGGGTTGAGGTACAGAAGAAACTCAGTCATAAAATTATTGAAATGGGGTAATAGGTACATAAAGAGGGGTTTATTATATACTATTCTCTCTATTTTTTGTATGTGTTTTAAATTTTCCATAACAAAAAGTATTTTTAAACATGTCCCATTGTAAAAAGTACTACAAAATATTTCACACATAAGGAGAAGGCATCATGTAGAATCTTCAAGAAGTGGTAGAGATGGCATACGTGCATATAAGTCAACTCTTATTTCTTCAAGGTGGTCAGATATTTCAAGAAAAAGGTCATCATAGCCTAGAGGAAGTACACATCTAGGTCAACGCAAACTCATTCATCTCTGCTTTTTATCTAAAATTGCATCTTTGGATAGATTTGGCTCCAAACACACCAATCTTCATGCATCATCAGTTCTGGAAGAATCTCAGTCACCTATAGTACTGATTATGTCAGTGGAACATCTTGTAAACAATTGTGCTTATTCCCATGGGTCCCCTGGCTCTGCTAAGGCTTTTCATGGCATTGGCAGCCCTGTGTCTGGGCCCCTTGATTTTAGACTCACCAGTGTAAAAAAATCTCATCTACCAAGGTCCCTCACATTTGAGGTTGCAACCATTTCTTACATAATTTTATAGGGAAGACAAACATCTCTAGCTCCTCTTCTCCAGTATTTTCCCTTTTTTTTTTTCAAAGCCTTGGGCATACAAAATTATTATGTTTACCTGACCAAGGCTGCTGGGCTGGGACCTAGGCCCACATTGGCAGCAGCAATGGCAACAGCAGCACAAAAGCAGCAGCCACGACCATGGGAAAAAGGAGGCGTTCTGCAGGCTGGCACCACCGGGACCCACGGTGGGAGCCCGGCTTGCCCATCAGTCCCTGGAGCTTGAATGTGGCATCTGCACAAATATTAACTCTTGCCAGTTTGGCACAGAAACTGCCAGAACACAGGGTGTGAACGTTGTCAGTGAGTTACTACAAAATAAAAGTGTACACGTGGACACTGCGAGAAAGCGTGTCAGGGTCACCACAAATCCCTTAAAAATTTTGGAACCCTAGGTTTCGAAAACTGCTTCAACATTGCAAAAAACATTTCCACAGGTTTAGAAATAGAAAGTAAACTTAAAGATTGTGGCATTTGACAGAAAATTATACTACTTTCATATGAAGCTTCAGAACCAATTATTAATGAGGAAGATAATTTTAAAATGATTGTCTTTCCTTGTAGTAGAAGATGCACTGATAGAATGCATAAATCAGCATTTGAGATTTTATACAAATCATAAAGCCACATTTGGTTTCTTGTACAGCTTCCATAAAGTTACAGGAAATGTTAGAGAAAGTATTAAAATGCCATTGTATAAATTTACATTTAAAATTAAATTTTGACTTACACAAAACTGATTAATATAAAGAATGAAATATTGTTAGAAAAATGGTTCCATGAGAATCATCAGCTCTATATGTACTAAAATTTTTGTTTCAGAATAACTTATCAGAAATTTATCCCAAATGTTATCACAATCCATAAAATACTCTTAAATGCTTCAATAACATTGCATCAGCAGAAAGATTCCAGTTAAAATTTAAAATTACAAAAAATTATGTGCAACCTTTCATTTTCCAAGAGCAACTAATGTCTCTTTCAATTGTATCAATTGAAAATAAAATTGCTAAAAGTATGTGTTTATTTTAATGACCTATTAAATACATTTTCAGAAAAGCAAGCCACAAATTCATGATGAATCAAGATATCGCATTAACAAGTACTGTATTTTTATAACACCAAAATATTTTTGTGTTTTGTAAGTTATATTGTTATATCACTATTACTTCTACTGTATTTTATAAGTAACAAAATATTTTTAAAGGAAGAGCTTTATTTGTAATAATTTTAATGGCACTTTTTTTCCTGCCTTTTCAACAAGGATCCTGAATTTTCATTTTGCACTGGGACCCTCAGATTATGTAGTTTGCCCTGTTCATAGAAAAGGATGTTTTCATGTTTCATCTGGTTTGGAGAATAGCTATATTCGAGGCCTTCATGCAATGTAATCAGGTCTTTAAAGCAGTTTCTAAACCCTGTTACATGGGAGAAGGCAAAATACCTCCTATAAATGTTCAACCAATTCTTGCAAGTCCAGTATTTTAGAAGGTTCTAGCTGGGAGAAGATGGAAAACCTTAAATATCAACAATCCGGTGACATAGATAACAAAACTCAGGCACCAAACTGCAATTGTTTCAAGTTCACAACTGATTTAGAGGCAGCCTTGGCACTAAATCTCAAGTCTCTCAAGTCTACTTGGTACAATTTCTACCACCAGTTCTTTATCATTGTATCGACAAGGGTCCAGGAAATCAGAAAGCGCTCTAGGTATTTCAAACAGAATAATATGAGTGATGACCACCAAGAAGGAAGGTGGTCATCACTCATATTAAATGGGCTGGAGCAATGGAAGGAAACATAACTATTGCCAGAACCATCCCCAGAAGCAGAACGGGGAAAGATGCCTTCCTTCTCCCTCCCTCCCTGCCTTTCATCTTTCACTACAGATTCCCATTAGCAGAACTGAGCTGGAAGCCAGCTGACAGAAGAGTCTAGAAAACTCAGTCTGTAGGAGTCAGCCCCCTATGATATTGAATAGAGCAAGGGAAGGGTGAGAAGTGGATTTGAAAGCAAACTAGCAAAGGACTGCCACTCTGAATAAGCCAGGGCTAATAACTTCTTCAGGTCCAAGTGCTACCTGAAAATCTAAAAAGTCCTGGTAGCCAGGTATTCCTAGCAGTCCTCAATTATTGATAGAATGCATCTGAAGCTCTTAGCACAGTGCATGGTATAGTAAACACAGATTAAAATCATCATTATCATAATTACCTTCACTATTAGCACTATTAAATAGGAAGATGTTAAAAAAATAATAAAAGATTCAGGAGGGTTTGCCAAAGGATGATGAGACCACCACTCAATATGTACGATAAAATGACAGCTGAGTTTATTGCTTACTATAGTGGGGATCTGGGGGATGGGTTTGGGGAGATGGTGCTGGTCAGGCACAGTCTCTCCAAGCAGAGCAAGCTGTTGAGCTAATACAGGTCTCTGGGGGGAGCATGGAGTGTCAGGAGTTTACAAATTTTCAGGGTGTAGGTAGGTTGACATCATCTTTAGTCCATGGTTGATTAGCTGATACTCAGGTGAAACTGTTATTGATTAGCTGATACTTAGAGGTGTCTACAACTGGAGTGAGACTGCCCCAATTAACTGACTTTCATGAGAAGCTTAGTGAGGCAACTTGTTCTTCATTGATTAAATGAGTTTAAAACTGGTTCTTGTGGCTACTTGTTATCTTAGCTTCAGCAAAAATCAGTCTTTTCCTAAGTTTATGACTACTTGTTTATTTTCAGTCTTTCCTTTTTGGTCCTCAGTCAATCAAAGCTGCAGGAGAGACCTCCAAGGACTGTGCAGATCTTTAGCACTGTTGTTGATGTTCTTTGAACATGAGATTTCAATGATGGAGATTTTATTTTCACTTTACATGTTACCAGCATGATTTTATTCTGTTGTGGGTTTTTTTTTGTTGTTGTTGTTGTTTGTTTGTCTTTGAATCATTTGTTGAATCATCCATCAGGATAGTGGCTGCACAAAAGCATGAAAGACTCTGGAAAACACACATTTAACACCAGTGAGATAGTAAGTATAACTGGAGGGGACTCAAAGACATTTCAGAACCGTGACCCCAAATGTCCCAGACCCAATCATGAAAACAAGTCTCAAAGATTCTCTGAGTCTATTTTAGATAATTAGGTTGGCTTTTCTTTTAGCTTAGATATAAATGATTCCAATTCTTTTCACTTAGATAGAGATGATTCCAATTCACTTGTAGAGTTTAGACATAATGTATAGTGTTAGTAATGTTTCAGAATCTTCCCTGGTTGACCAAAAGAAAAATTGAAGGCTATTCTATTATCTATAACTATTTGGCTTAAGAAATTTGAACTGTTTGGGTGGTGTTATTTACTATGTCAGCCAAAGTGATAGAACAAATTTTTGACAAATGCTTCTAGCAGTTTAACTTCTACAGATAGGATCATTATTCTCAAGATTCTCTTCGCATGAAAAGTTTTATGCTTTTGTATTCTTTGAAAGGAGATCTAGCTCATTTAGGATGTTGGGGAATTGTATTAGTTATCTATTATTCTGTAACAAATTATCTCAAACTTGGCAGCTTGAAAATAAGAATATTTAGTATCTCACAGTTTTTCTGGGGTCAGGAGTCTGGGAGCAACTTATTCAGGTCATCCTGGTTCAGCATTTCTCCTGAGATTGCAGTCAAGATGTCAGCCAAGGCTGCAGCTCTCTGAAGGCTTGAATGGCTGTGTAAGATCTGCTTTCAAGAAGGCTCACTCTCATGGCTGTGGGGTAGAGGTCTCAGTTTCTTACTGGCTATTGGCAGGATGTCTCAACTCTTTGCCACATGGATCTCTCCATAGGATTGCCTCACAGCATGGCAGCTAACTTCCCCTAGAGTGAGTGAATGATATGAGAGAGAGCAAGGCATAAATCACAGTGTCTTTTATAACCTAGTCTTGGGAGTGACATAACCTCACTATTGCCATATTCTATTTGTCACACAGACCAACCCTGATATAATAGGGAAGGTTACAATGTACAAAGTCATGAGTACCAAGATGTAAGAATCATTAGGGATCATTTTGGAGACTGGCTACCACAGGAATCATCCTTTTGGCCTAATAAGTCAACAAAATAATTAATCCTTGGTCCTGGATGGGCATTGAAAAGATTGATTCCTTTACTGAAAAAAAAGAAAGAGCAAAAAAAGCTGTACATAATTTTACTTTGGTGGAGCTGCAAATATATTGTCTCTGAGAATTGTGACCAACAGTTACTGTTTACATTTTGCAATTTCCCTGATGCAAAGGCATTTTCCTTCATTAATGTATTGTATTCCAGAGTATCATTACTGGTAAAGTTAGAGCAACATACCATTACATCATTTATTAAAATGACTGAACTAAAATTAGCTTGGAAGAGACAAATTACAGTTATAGTGATAATTGTCTAGACCAAGGGTCAGCAAATTTCCTCTGTAAAATGCTAGATATTAAATATTTTTGGCTTTATGAGCCATACATTCTTTATCACAATTAGTTTGCTATTGTAGCACAAAGGCAGCCTCAGACAATATGTTTTAAAATGTACATCTGTTTTCCAATAACACTTTATTTACAAAAATAGGTGGCAGACGGTATTTGGTCTACAAGCCATACATTACCAACCCTGGTCTACACTTAGCTGAATCATTATTACTAGTAGGGAAAATAAGACAGGCTAAGTCAGAAGTGCAATGCCTTAAGCCAGTAAAGGAGAAAAGTATTATACTATGGCAATTTATCCCTATTGTGATGGATTATTTCATGAAGAATTTTGGTAAATGCCAATCTGAGATTTCCTCTAGTGTTATAAGATCTGTTTTTGCCAGACCTTATCCTCATGGATTTCATAACAGACCATACCCAGTGCCTCTTTTAAGAATATTGGGGGGGTCAAGATTTTGTGAATCTGTTATGGAATTCTTGAACTTCCCCATAGATTTATTATCTTATTGTTCTTTTTATACGAGGCGGCCCTGATATAAGGACTTTAATCCATCTATTTAGTGTGCTATTCTGTTAAAATATTTCAATAGCATTTCTAAAGCATTTCTGTAGTAGCTGCAGTGCGGTATACTAGCTTCTATGATACCTCTTTTACTGTCAGTCTCCTTTTATTATGGAAATTTTAGATATCATATAATGAATATATTTGTTGTTTACTTTTAAAGAGTACTGAGTAATATTTTTAAATTATTTTTTCTATAGCAGTTTTTAAAAGTGAATTATTTTAAAAGAATACCAGTTGTTAATTTATATATTTATTATTTTATTAGAGTAATTTGAAATGCCCTAGAGAAGACCACAGTTCAGTACTTTGAACAATTTGAACAATTTGGTGAGGTATCAGATTTTATAAGAGAAATGGTTTACTTATTGTAAAACAACCCTAGTGTTTTTATGGTAGAAAAAAGAAAACTACATAACAAATAATTTACCACCTTAACCATTTTTAAATGTACAGTTCAGTAGTATTAAGTATAGTCATACAATTGAAAAACAGATCTTCGAAATTTTTCATCTTTCAAATCTGAAGTTCTATACCCATTAAACAGGAATTCCCCTTTTTTCCTCTCTCCCCAGCCCTGGTAACCACCATTCTACTTTCTGTTTATATTAATTTGACTACTTTAGATCTCATAAATGGAATATAATTTTGTTACTGGCTTATTTCATTTAGCATAAGGTCTTCAAGTTTCATCCATGTTGTAAAATGTGGAATGGTTTTCCTTCCTTTTTAAGGCTGACTAGTATTTCATTGGATGTATACAGTACACTCTGTTCATCCATCAATGGACAGTTAGGTTGCTCCCATCTTTTGGCTATTGTGAATAACGCTGATATGAAATAGGCTTGCAAATATCTCTTTGAGATCCTGCTTGCAATTCTCTTGAATATATAGAAGTGGGATTGCTGGATCATATGATAGTTCTATTTTTAATTTTTTAAGGAACGTCCATACTGTTTTACCATTTAGTTTTACCATAGCAGTTGTACCATTTTACGATCCCACCAACAATGCACAAGGGTTGCAATTTCTCCACATCCTCATGAACACTTGTTTGTTTGTTTGTTTGTTTTACATATTAGCCATCATAATGGATGTGATATCTCTCTGTGGTTTTGATTTGCATTTCTCTGTGAAGATCATAATGACATTAAGCATCTTTTCATGTTTGTTGGCCATTTGTATATCATCTTTAGAAAAATGTCTATTCAAGTCCTTTACCCATTTTTTATTTGGCTATTTTTGTTGTTGCTGAGTTGTAGGATTTGTTTATGTATTCTGTGTATTAACCCCTTATCAGCTATATGATTTGCAACTTTTTTTCCATTTTCACTCTGATGATGCATTCCTTGGTGCACAAAAGTTTTTAGGTTTGATGTATACCCATTTATTTGTCTATTTTTTTTGTTGCCTGTGTTTTTCTTGGGTTGTGTCCAAGAAAACATTGCCAAGTCCAATGTCATGAAGCTTTTCCCCTATGTTTTCTTCTAGGAGTTTACAGTTGTAGGTTTTACAGTAAATTTGTTAATGTATTTTGTGTTAATTTTGTTTATGGTTTAAGGTTAGGGTCCAACTTCACCCTTCTGCATATATGTATCTAGGTTTTCCAACACCATTTGTTGAAGAGGCTGTTCTTTCCCTATCAAGTTATCTTGGCACCCTTGTTAAAGTTCTTTCGACCACATACATAAGGGTTTGTTTATAGGACCTCTATTCTAGTCCATTAGCCTGTTTGCTGGTCTTCTTCTTTAAGTATGAGACACCTTAACAAACAATATTGTCAGCATTTAGTATTGGAGCAACAAGAATATTAAGTCAGAAGTTGATACTGGAGTGTCTAAAAATTCTGTGTTGGCCATAGATTACAGAAACACAATGAGGAGATTCTCTTTTGTTGGGTAAAGATAATAAAGTTGCTGGAATAAGAGTATTTCACCAGTGGATAATAATATGAGCGGAAAGTATCAATACTTTATAATTAGTTAACCGACTAGGATAAAAATGCTAAGTATTTTCCATTAGGAATAAGGTGTTACTATATATGATAAGATCTGATTTAAAGGTGACTACAGTACAAGATCTGAAGATGTTTTAACTTATTTAGTTGAGGCACATAATTGTTCTGAGGCAACTAAGCTAAGATTTGGCTACTGAATAAGGGATCAGCTTTAATAGGCAATAGGTCTTAAGTGCATGTCATGTTGATGAATTAAGACCTTTACAGCATGGCCTAATGTTCTCATGTTTGCGCCCAAAAAAGACAAGTTTATATAATTCTGGAAGACTTTTAAGAACTCCTAATAAATCTGCCAGTATCCATGGAATCTTTTGTCCATTTGGATTCCGAGACCATTGTTATTTTTTCAGTGATTTCTTGAATCATACATAGTGTAATTATATTATTAGCCATGTCAGGTATAATTTTATTGTATACAAGAAAATTTCTGGGATTTTAATCATTTTGCAGTACATTTTATCTGGCAGTTCTATTTACCAAGTAAACCCTACTTATTAAATTTGTAGGAATTGTGTCACAGAGAAGAAAGGAATGTTCTGATAATGATTCCAAAGTGTAAGTTACAGGTTGAGACTTGAGGATGGACTTAGGATTTTTAGAAATTTTAATTATTTTAGTGCTTCTAGCAAACCAAGGCAAATAAAGCTTGTTTTTCCTCATGCTTTGCACAATTTACTGTATACGCACAAATTCGTCTTTTATAGCTTCATTTACCATCTGGCACAGCCATTTTTACTTTAAGATAAAATTTCTCTCTTTTTTTCTTATTGAAAGCCTTTCTTGGTTTTCAAATAACATTAAAATTTTACTCTGAGAGATCTGATGTTCTATAGTAAAGAGATTCATGGTAGATATAGTGGCTACCATAGCAAGAAGAGAGCTGTACTAGTTCCTTTGAGAGTTTAGAAGAAGACAAAAGAAGTGCTGGGGCTTAATGTCACCCTTGGAGCAGCACCAATAGACACATTTTGGGTAATTGTCTTACTGTTTATTAGCCAGTATAGAACATTCATTCTTTCCATTGTAATTTTACTTGCAACATCTACAGTTATCCTATTTATAGGCTCCCAATTTTTAAATAAGAGATTTTTTAAGTCATTTTTAATTAGTGAACCATATACTCTGTTGAGTTTCAGTTTATTTTACTTCCTAAGGCTCTGGAAATACCTAGGCACACATTGAATATTTTCTAAATTAGCAATTTTACATTTTGATTTCTTTTTTGTTATTAAATTCCTATTTCAAATTTAATCCCATTTACAAGAGAAGACACATCTCTTTATCTCAGCTGTGGGTTTATTCCAGCTTTTAGAATATTTCCTAGAGTCCATTTTTACATCAGTTTTGTTTACAATTTGAAACTTTTTACATTTTTCCCTTAAAATAACTGCTTCTGAAATTGCCTTATTGTAATCAATTTTTTATTTGTATTGTTCTCTTAAGAAACCATTTTTGAAGTTTATATAACTGGATGATTTAAGTTTTTTCTTTCCTATCTTTCAGCTTATTAAACATTTCCTTATCTCATATGTTAGCATTAGCTGAACTATTGGTACAGATTGTAGTCAAGGAAACAAAATATTAAATTCTGAAAAATATTTCTGCCTGTATTCCAAAAGTTTAGGAAACTCCTTAATTATATCCCTTAACTTGTCACTAGACAAGAATTCTAACTCAACCTTCTTGTCTAGAAATTTCATAATATAATTGTTCTTTTCCTGCAAAAAACCAGAAAAAAGAATAGCTCACTTAGAAGATCAGTTAACGCTGGAGTAGAAAACAAGAGGAAAATGCAAACTGAATAGGTTTCAAAAGGTTGCAAAGTGAATGGGAGAGACTGTCTTGAGTTAGAATTTTTCTGAGGCCTCAGCATATCAATTACATTACCTGACTAATAGCTGACATATCAGTTAAAGAGACTGACTACCGATTATTTGGTATTTTGTCTCCTAGTATTTTTAGAGTTCCTCTAATGATAGAATTAATTTAAATATTTGGACAAGTCAAATATGGCATTATTATTTTAGGCCAAAAATTATTTGCCATTTACCAAGAAAAGTGCAAAAGTTAGAATTACAGTGTTTCTAAACGGAAATAGAAGCTGTTCTAAGAGGAAGAGGGGACTTTAGCATAGACAAATCCATGAAACGCAAGAATGAGAGTCTACTACAGTTATTCTATATATGGGTTTTTGAAGTATCCGCATTCCCCAACCAAGCAGAGACTAGAACCTATAGAGACTGTTGACCAACAACCTGATAGTCCTTGATGCTTTAGTATCAAGGTATCTGCATTCCCCAACCAAGTAGAGACTAGGACAGTACAGACTGTTGACCACACAGTCAACAACCTGATAGTGCTTGATGCTTTAGTATGGACAAAAAACAAAGTGAGCTTATTTTACAAATTAAGAAGAAAGTGGGTACCCTCATAAAGAGTTTACAGGGGATCCTACAAAAGACAAAGTTTGACAAACCCTATTTTCATAAATTGGTTGCTGGTCTAACAGACCTCCAATCATTGGTCCTCAAGGCTGACTTGCATTGAGTTGAAAACTTATCAGGCTTATGCTTCCTTTTGTTCCCTATGAAACACTCTTTATACATTCAAACGAAACAAAACAACACAGGACAAAACAAAAACTCATGAAACAGACTTTCAACATATAGACAAACAGCAGCAAAAGCGAGGGAAGCAGCAGGAGAACGAACAGGTTAATGGAAATAACTTTTCTAAATGGCATACTTCCAAAACAAAAAGTCTAATGACATTATACAAAGACCTAGATCTAATTATTCACCAAATGGTGCACCTCTAAACTAAAACAAAATGATTGCTCTATACAAAGATTTACACCTAAACAAATTTGGATTGATTACAAATCCTAGAACAACAAAATAAATTGAGCAATATGAACTCAATGAAACTACTCAGAGATCAGATTATTGTTGCAATCAACTCACTTAATGACATATCTAAAGAGTAAATAAAACTTTGGGACAAGGTGCCCTGTGACCTGTGAATGTACCTGTTGGCCTGAGGGTCCCCTGAAAGTTGCCAAATGAAGGTCTTTAAAACAATCTTGGTGGAAAGTCCAAAACTATTCAATGAGACCATCACTCAACATCTGAAATGAAAAGACAAAGCTAATTCTTGCTTGCTATAGTAAAAGATGCTGGTCAGACACAAGCTATTCAAGCATGACAAGTTGCAGATTTTATATAAGGTTTTGAGGAAGTATGAACTTCAGGAACTGGTGGACTCTCAGAGGCGTAAGTAGATTGACATCATCTATAAAAGCATGGTTACTCAGGTGAGACTATTGCTGGTTGGGTACCACTCATAGGCAATAAATTGGAGTGAATCTGTCACTAACTGGCTGACTTTTCAGAAGTGAGAGAGTGAAAGAGTGGCTGACTTATAAAAATGTTTAACAAGACAAGTTACTCCTTGACAAAGAGGTTTAAAGTCAGTTATGGAGTCTACTTGTTACTTGGCTTCAGAATAATCAGTCTTTTCCTATATTTGTAAGAACACTTTTTATTCTCAAGTTCAAAAATAAGATAAGGAAGCACAAAAATTAAGAGAAATATTGGAAGCTACTCATCGTATCAAAAATGTTAGAATTTACCATTCTGGAACAGGTACCAGCCATTGAGTTAGTTGAGGTATGCAAAGACAAGTTCTTTGGCATAAGTGAGATTTCTGTGTGTATGGTTGTACTTTATATGTTGAGCAATAGAAGGGAAAAAGAGATGCTTTTGGAAAAAGAGTTGCAGTTAAAATCAGTATATATTTAGATAATATCAAAATTTCATTCCCTACTGGCATTCACACTTACTATACACAACATCCCTTTTTAGGAAACATATTTATAAAACATAAATGTAAATTTGTTGAAGGGGTTTTCCATATTCCACTTTCACATTCCCCTACTTGATTTTTGTTCCTCATTTCGTCAGTACAAGATTTTCTTCATAGGAATTCATAACTTCACCTTTTGCCATACCCAATAATGTAGGCCCCTTCCAGTTTTAAGATACCCTCTTCCTTTCCAAGGCAACTAGTTATAATGTTATCTGGGACCACGGAGTTAGAACTTCATCAAACAAGTAAACACTAGAGAAAGTAACACATTTCTTTTTAGAAAAGATAGTATCAGTATGGTTAATAGCTTGATCTCTGTATTCAGACAGATCTGGGTTTAAGTCCTAACTACTCCATTTATGCATTGTGTGACCTGAGGCAGTTTATTCAACTTCTCCACACTTCTGTATTCTCATTTGTGAAATGGTGATAAGAAATGATACCTGCTTTATGTGGCTATTGAGAGGATTAAAAGCAATAAGTTATGTAGAAAGCTTAGCTTAGTTCCTGGTATATAGTAGGCATCTAATAAATTGGAATGTATCATTATTGTAATTAATAAAAGAAAATATGAAGAAACATGCTAAAATATATAATTTGGTTTTCTTATTTCAATTTGTTTATACATAAGTAAAGTTGCTTTTAAAATTTTGAAATTCTTTTCCTGACATTTACAACACAAAGCTCTACTTAGATCTTCACAACTATTAAGGTAAGAAATATGTTGATAACTTTGTTAACATTTATGGTAAGAAGCAACTCTACTTGGGTATGGTAACAAAGGTGATAATCTGAGGTCAAAGAAATGTATGAGTTCATTAAATGTGATTAAAGTATCCAGGGAAGGTGGTAATTTATACTCCTAAAGAAATTTCACTCCAGCTATATCTAGTTCACTTAATGATATATGGATCCATAGGCTGCTGCTGCGGCAGAAAACAATGGCACGCCCAGTTGGGACATGGTGTCCTCACCTTTACAGATGGCTTGAAGGTATACAGACATAAAAAAGACTTGCAAAGGACAGGTAATAATTTTGTGAGTTTCATGGCCCATACCATTTCACCCTGGGAAAACAAAAGCTCTGAACAGCTCTGGCTGAATTAAATGAATGTACTACATTTAACAATTCCCCTTGCATGTTATTTAACATGCTATTAAATGTTGCAGAACATTTTTTTAAATGTTATAAATGATGATACTACAAGTGTCTTTGTATAAGAACATTTTTTCTTCCATCAAAGCAGCATGATGCAGTGACTATCAATCCAGACCCAAGAGCTTCAAATCTTAGCTCTGCCATTGGCCAACTATATGATCTTAAGCAATTTATTTAACCTTGGTGTCTCTGTTTCCTCATCTGTAAAATGGGGATAATAAAAGTATCTACTTCATATGGCTGCTATGAAGATTAAATGAGTTGATATATGTAAAGCACTTAGAAAAGTGCCTGGTATGAAGTACACATTCTAGGTGGTAATTACTGCTAATACTGAAATCTTGTCTCAGGATGAACCTTCAGTTGTAAAAGGCATTTATATTTTTATGGTCTCAATATTTAATGCTAAGTCACTTTTTGAAAGAATTATTCTATTCCATCAACTCATACCAGCAAGAGCAACACATGGATGCTTATATTTCCACAGCCTTGTTCATATTTTTATAACTTTTCTTATGCTTTTAAATTTATTCAGTGTGATATATTTACCTTATTGTTGTTTTTAATGCAAGTTTATTTGCTATTGAAAGTATGTTTTTAAGTTTCCTTGTATTTAATTACTGTTAATGTCCTTTTGTTCTTTAGAGGTTTGGTGTTGGGCTTTACTTTGACTAAAAAATGATGTTTCATAATTTCATTAGCTTATCAGTCATATTTAGTACAGGTAATTCCCTCAGTCTGTTCTCTTTTTCAGCTTCCTTTATTGATTTTCATTTTGTAGATATGTAAAATTGTATACAGTTGTATATATCTACCTTCTATTTTTTCACTTCTCTATTTCCTCTCCATTTTTCTTACTTTCTTATGATTTGATTTGTTAATATTTAACTTCCAGGAGTTTTCTCCTAAAAGGCAGATATTCTGTGTTAGTCATCATTGTATCTACATGCCTAGTCCAGTTCCAGCGCCTAGTAGGCAACCAATAAATAGTTGTGGAATGGGTGAATAAATGAAAAAAACAAGTGAATGGGCCTTAGTAGTCCACAAACCACACAAACGTAGAATTGCATCATAAGGTCCCATTTCTTTTAATAGCCAAATGAAGAAAACCATGAACCTCCATCCCACAGGCCGTGAGAAATACACTGTTCCTCGGGATTTCCCTCCCATAGATGTATTACACATTCCCCTAAGTCGTTCCTGATGATCCTATATCACCACTGTTAGAGTCCAGCTGGTCGCTCCCACTCTCTGATGAAGAGCTTCTCCAGAATACCACTCTGCCCAACCAGTTTCTCTCCCAGCCTAAACAGTGATTTGTCCCTTAATTCTCCAAAGTACAGAGAAGACAACAATAAAAGAATGAACAAAAATATACTGCAGTTTCCAGGATGAAATAGCAATACAGTGTAGGTTACAGCTACTGCTAGAAGGAGTTACTTTTATAATACTCAGTGTGGCAGTGACCAGCTCATGTCCACCAACAGAAAACTCTCCACACATCTCCATACTCTGGAATTCTGGCCCTAAGAACCTCTGTGGTAGGAGAGGAGCGGAAGTATTTATGTGCTGGCGTGTATGTGTGTGCAGATGCACACACAGGAGAGATGGAGAGAGACAGAGACGTTCAGAGAGAGAGAGCTTTCCTTTCCAAATCCACGTCCTGCCTCATAGGGCTGTTGTGAAGATTAAGTTAAACAAATTAAAACACCTGGGAGAGGGAACACCTACTCGTGCAGAGTATAATTGGCTCCCATGCCTCAATCAAGTCAATGATAAAAGTACATTTTCCATGTCTGAGTTACTCTGTGTTAAATAACACTGTGTGAAAGGCACCAATGGTCCAACGCAGGTAAAATTATACAAAGTCCAGTCCTACTAATTTCTTTTCACATTTTTTATCTTTAGCATAAAGAGATCAGGCATACACAACCCTCTTGGCATGATTCAGTCTGACAATCTCCTGTGTAAATCTCAAACTTTCTCTCTCTTTCTCCCTCCCCCCTATAATAATTAAACAATACTATGCAATGACAGTTCAGACTAACGCATATTCCAGCATCCCCCTGAAATTCCTGTGTTGAAATCCTAATGCCCAATGTGATGGTATGAGGAGGTGGGGTCTTTGAGAAGGTGCTGAAATTATGAAGGTGGAGCCCTCATGAATGGGATGAGTACCTTATAAAAAAGGCTCCAAAGATATCTCTAGCTCCTTCCACTAGGTGAGTATACAATGGGAAGTCTGCCACCCAGAAGAGGGCCTTCACAGTATCATGTTGACACCCTGATCTTGGACTTCAGGCTTCCAAAACTGTGAGAAATAAATTTGTGTTGTTTATAAACTATGCGGTCTGATATTATTTTATTGCAGCCTGAGCAGACTAAGATACAGGGTATATTTTTTCCCTCTGATTTAAAAAGGGCATACCACAGAAAATAAACCCATGTTATACTTCTAAACCAAATTTGTCAGCTTAATAGAGACTTCAGTTCACTCCAAAAGCAACAAGTCAGTATGAGTATTTGCTCTATATTTGTGTAATTTAAAAAAGTCCAATCTGGTGGTTTTCTCAAAACAAAAGAAAACTTCTCCAAAGATGAATAGATGACTTCACGTTTATAAAAAGAAAACAGCTGGCAACTTTTAACTGTTTTAATGCCAGCTTTCAAAAAGAGTAATTCTTGATGGACAGCCTATTGCAGAAAGGATAACAATGTAGTGTGAGGTAAAGGTCTAAGTTGATTTTTCTTCATATTAATATATGGTTTTCTTATTAGTTCTAAATCATGACTCTTTTCTTCATCATTTGGGTAAACTGAGTTCATATATTAAACTCAAATGTGAACTAGTTTTTCTATTCCTTTTGATTACCCTTTGCTTTTTTTTAAAACTAAGTCAGATCATTTCTATTCATTTCCTTTAAAATTCTAGTACCTACCAAAGATAGTTCCTCCTCATTGTTCTTTTTCTTTCCCATAGAGTACTACTATTTGATAAGAGTGCCAAGACAGTTCTGGAATCATTATCTTGAGCTTTATAAGTTATTCTTTGGTTTTCAATGGGACTATGTTAAACCTATACATTAATTTGGGAAATATCATCTTTATTATTCACAATCATGCTACATCTCTGCATTCATTTTTTAAAAATTCTTTCATTAACCCTAGCTGGTGTGGCTCCGTGGATTGAGTAATGGCCTGCAAACCAAAAGGTCACAGGTTTGATTCCCAGTCAGGGCATGTGCCTGGGCTGTGGGCTGGGTCCTCAGCTCGGGGCGTGCAAGAACCAACCAATCAATGTTTCTCTTGCACATTGATATTTCTCTCCCTTTCTCCCTCCCTTCCCCTCTCTCTAAGGATAAATAAAACCTAAGATAATTTTTAAAAATGTTTTCATTAAAGTTTCTTATAGTTTACTTTGTGTGTCGAACATTCTAAATTTCTATATATTTTATAATTCACTGACATTGTGAATAAGACCTATTTTTGGTTATCTTTTCTAGTTGGTTTTTACTGATATTTAGGAAAGATGTGCATGCTCACAGATTTATCTTGTATTTGCTTATTTTACTGAATGCTCTTAACATCTCAAATAGTTTTGTTGAGGGTATGAATGGCCTAATTTGGATCTTCTACTCCTTCAAATAACATTTTGTCCCCCACCCGATTTTTAGTTCTCATTTTTGAGGGGAGATCCTACTGAGATAAAAATAATTTTTAGCATTATCTTGGAAAATAATGGTGACAAAGAGCACCTTTGCTTACTTCAAGCTTCATTTTTTAAGAGAATTTTGTCAGATTTGCTCTATCACTTATAAAATCAACTTTCAATGTTAAATTCTTAGTTTTTCCTTTTTTATTGAATTTATTGGGGTGCCATTGGTTCACAAAATCATACAGGTCTCAAGTGTAAACTCAACGAAACATCATCTCCACACTACATGGAACAGACTAACAGCTCTCAGGCGGTAGGGTAGCTAGATGAAAGAAAGTGAAGGGATTAAGCAAAAAAAGTATACACACACACATGACATGTATGATATATATGATACCCACATGTATGACATATACACATATGACAGACACAGACAACAGTATGGTGAGAGCCAGAGGGAAAGAGGGTAGAAGTGGGCAAAGAGGCAATAAATGGGGGTGGAAAGAGACTTTGCTTTGGGCAATGGGCATAGGGTGGAGTATGAAGATGTTCTGTTAAGTTGTACGCTTGAAACCTATACGGTTTTGTGAACCAGTGGTACACAATAAATTCACTTTTAAATTCTTAGTTTTTCTTTTTTAATGTTAAGAGAAAGCAACCCTATACTCATCTTTAAGGTATTATGATTGGATGTTCAATTTTATCAAATATCATTTGAGGGTTTTATTGATATGACTTTTTGGTTTTATTATTGAAGTTATTGATATGTGGTTTTATTTTTATAGTTTTCCTTTTATTGAATCATTCATTAATTCAGAGATAATTTCCCTGATTTCCAATCTTGAGTTGCCTCCCATCACTCTTTATCACATCCCCCATTTTATACTGTTCGTAATAGTTATCACTATCTGACATTATCTTGTTTATCTGTTTACATGTTTATTGTCTGTCCCCTATGCATGGAGCCCTTACTTGCTGTTTTGAAATTCTAACTGGTTGGATCATCATTGCAATATTAAATTGTGATGTACCCTACTCTAGAGTTACAGTTCTATCTTGGAGATAATGGAATTCAAAGCTGCTTCCTAAATCCTGGTTTTTCCTGCAGACCTATTTGCAAGTCACCTCTGCGCAAGAAGAGGCCTTTCACTCAGGAGAGTACACTGCATGGAATTGACATTTCTCCATTTCTGAGCGAAAATTCTGGCCTGCTGTTAAGTCTTGCCACTGGACACAGTGAGACCGGTGATTCATATTCAGAGATTATACAAATAAAAACCCATCGTCCTTAAATTGCTTTAGAAAAATATAAACTATTTCTAAGAAAATAATAAAATCAAGACATCAGCATTAGATAAGAAGGGACACTTGGATTACAGCCCAGATGTTTTCACTTATTTACAATGGGACCTTCAAGTTATTTACCCTCTTAGGTTCCTCCCCTGTAAAATGAGGAAACTGCATTAGATTTATCAATATCTTCTAGCTACAGTTCAAAATAAATTATTTATTAGAAAAAAATTATAGAATTTATATTAATAAAGGACTCTTTTTTATATCTAAGTAGTTAAAATAAACCTTGGAAAACCTTCAGGTATAGCTAACATAAATATGAGGGTAGCTTAGTGGGACTTCGCACCAGAACATCAAATCATCTCTTCCAATTAAATCCCATGGGTCAAATGATTTGGAGATGTACTTCTGCCATGGAAACTCTGAGGTAGTCACTATAGCCTTCTGCTTATTCTAGAAGTTGCTTCTCCCTCTCTCCTTCCCTGTCCCAATACAATGCAGCCACAGCAGGGCAGTCCTATTGCACTGTGACCCTTCCTTCCTGCCACAGTTAATCACCTGTGTTACAAGTTGGGCACCTCATTCAGTCCAGGCCAGTAAGTTTCATTCTCAGGAATTTGGGTCTTAGATAGGAAGGAAGATGGGGAGTTGGTTCACAGTGCTTGAGCCATAAAATGTAAACTTTGGTATACCAGGCACCCATGTTTTCTATGGGAAAGATGGTCTATAGATACAAGAGGCAAGCAGAGAATCAGACATTGCTGGTCCATAAATGAGCTGTATTTTCTTATCCCTAGAGTAGGTTGTTTGACAATTCTTTGAGAAATACACCAGTCTACGTTCAATAAGTTGTTCTTTTTGCCTTAGGTGGTCAGGATCTGGTATTGTTGCATTATACACCCCACAATCCACCCAAATTTAAAGTATCACAACTTTTATCCAAATAAGTTAAAATCTCTTAGCTTCAGATAATTTCCCTGCCAGGGGTGATTACTTCTCTCTAGCCCTGTACATCTGTATGGTTTCTATAATACTGCCTTCAGTTATCTGCTCACATTACTCCTTTCTTTTAAATTGAAATCTTTCTTTTATTAACTAGTAAAAGATATATTTTCTTTAGCTAAAATTGACCTGTACGACTTAGAGGAAGTTTTACCTTGTTTCTTCATCCCTGAGCCTTTCTATTTTAGATTCTGTTGCAGAGTATTATAGCTTCCTATAAAAGAAAATACTATGGACACATCAGTAAATTTTATATATATATTTCTGTTGCTCCTGTATTATGGGCCTTAATTTCATCTACTCAGATCTTGAAGTAAGAGAAAAAATAAAATATGCGTGATACTTTATAAGAAATAATTCTTTGAACCAAAACAACTTAAGATATACTATAATCATGGTAAATCATCAATATAGTAACACGTTGGCATTCTGCCTCCTCAGCAATCCAATTCCAGTATTACATCCATATGTAACAATGTAATTGTGCTCTCCATATACTGGACATACTTGTGAAGAAGGAACCCAAATTACTTGAGCAAAATTATTACTAATCAGCATAGAAAATAAGTTAATAAGGAAATTGTAAAGGTGTTAAGGGATATAAATTAATAGTTTGTCCACAACTATTATTGAAATTTTCTTTTGTTTTGATTTTTTAGCTGTCTCATCAGCTTATATGTTCTTAATAAAATTCCCAAATGTTTTTTTCTAGTTTATGTGAATATGTACCCCTCAGAAAAATCAGATTCCAAGATTAGAAAGCTTTCCTTCCATTTAGTCTTTAGAGACCATGAGATGTTTTCTCCCATAGGCAACACAAGTTCTGTGAAATGGAAGCAAAGTTTTCGTGCCTTAAAATTCATTTCTCTGACTCTACAATCATTACCAGTATAGGCAAAGCAAATCCAACATAGAGTATAGTAATTACCACTTCCACCTCAGCCCAACTAGAGAAGAGACTAGCCTCATTTTAGAATTCTTTAAATCTTCCCTGACAGGAGTGCTAGGAAGAGCATAACATACAGGTCACAAATTGGTCTTTGACAAACTGCCAACCTAGTGTCTCTTAAAGAAAAAACAATGAACACTAAGGACAAAACAAGTAAGAGCTCAGAAATGCAGTTGAAAATTGAACTAAAAATGGAGAGAGGGAGGAAAAAAAGGACCTGATCCAGCATACGTGTAACTTCAGAGACCCATGGGAAAACTCCATAAAGAAATCTTTTATTGCTTTAAAATTTATGAAGAAATATCTTTATAGCCGAAAGCACTGTTGATTTGGCAAAATGCTTTGGATGCTTAGATAATGTAATCTGAAAATTTCTGATGCAGAAATTAAAAGTTAGAAAAAACTTTACTTTCTGTCTCCAGGGATGATTTGTTTTAAGAGATATGCTTATATTTTTAATCTGTAAGATTTGCCATTACATCAAAAATATACATTAAAGATTTACATTAAAAATATAAATCTTTCTGGATACAATGTTTTTGTTCTATGAAAGCTGTTGATTTATTTGTAAATTAATTTTGTGAAGAATTTTCATGGCGTATAAAACATGAGAAAATATATGACAGTTTACTTGGATCAATTTCATGTAATTCCCCATAGGTTATAATAAAATCAGAACACTGATGCCATCAGCAGGATTAAATCTAAATTTAATTTTTTTCTTTCTTTAATTAAACTTATTAGAATGATATTGGTTAATAAAATTATGTAGGTTTCAGGTATACAATTCTATAGTACTTCATCTGTATATTGTAATTATGTGTTTGCCATCCCAAGTAAAGTCTCCTTCCATCACCATTTATCCCCCATATACCCTCTTCTACTTCCCCTCTCCCCGTTTCCCTCAGGTAATCACCACACTGTGTCTATGAGGGTTTTTTTTCCTTAATCCCATCACCTTTTTCACCCAGCCCTGCAATCGCCCTCCCCTGTGACAGCTGTCAATCTGTTCTTTATGAGTCTGTTTCTATTTTGTTTGTTAGTTTATTTAGTTCATTAGATTTGACATATGAATGAAATCATATGGTACTCTCCTTTCTCTGGCTGGCTTATTTCACAAAGCATAATGCTTGCCAGGTCCATCTGTACTGTTACAAAGGGTAAGATTTCCTTCTTTTTTATAGCCAGGTAGTATTTTATTCTGTAAATATACCACAGCTTTTTTTTTATCCAGTCATCTATTGATGGACTCTCCAGCTGCTTCCAAATCTTGGCAATTGTAAATAATGCTGCAATGAACATGAGGTGCATGTATCTTTTTGAATTAGTGTTTTGGGTTTCTTTGAATATATTTCCAGAAGTGGGATCACTGGGTCATGAAGCAGTCCTATTTTTAATTTTTTGAGGTAACTCCATGCTGCTTTCCAGAGTGGCTGCACCAATCAGCATTCCCACCAACATTGCTCCAGGGGTCCCTCTTCTCCACAACTTTGCCAACACTTGTTTGTTGATTTATTGATAGCCATTCTGACAGGTGTGTTGTGACATCTCATTGTGGTTTTAATTTGCATTTCTCTGATATTAGTGACATTGAGCATCTTTTCATATGACTATCAGCCATCTCCATGTCCTCTTTGGAGAAGTACCTATTCAGGTCCTTTGGTCATTTGGTGTCTGATTCCTGTGGCTATGACTTCCAGTACTATGTTGAATATGAATGGTGAAAGCTGACATCCCTGTCTTGTTTCTGATCTTAAGAAAATGCTTGGAGTTTTTGTCCATTGAGCATGATGTGGGTTATGCATTTGTCATATATGGCCTTTATTATGCTGAGGTATGTTCCCTCTATTCCCAAATTGCTGAGAGTTTTTATTATAAATAGGTGCTGGATTTTCTCAGACGCTTTTTCTGCATCTATTGATATGCTCATGTGCTTTTTATACTTCATTTTGTTTATGTGGTGTATCCCATTCATTGATTTGTGCATATTTTAACAATCTTGCATCTCTGGAATAAATCCCACTTGATCATGATATGTTATCTTTTTATTGTATTGCTATATCAGGTTTGATAATATTTTGTAGAGTACTTTAGCATCTATGTTCATCAGGGATGTTTGTCTGTAATTTTCTCTTTTTTGTAGTGTCTTTATCTTGTGTTGGAATTAGGATAATGCTGGCCTCATAAAATGAGCTTTGGAGCCCTTCCCACTTCTTCAGTTTTCTGGAATAGTTTGAGAAAGATAGGTGTTAGCTCTTCTTTGAATGTTTGGTAAAATTCATTTGTGAAGCCATCCAATTCAAGGCTTTTGTTTGTTGGGAGTTTTTTTGATTACTGCTTCAATTTAACAAGTTGTGATGTCTGTCCAAATTTTCTGGTTCTTCCTGATTAAGTTGGAAGATTGTATGTTTCTAGGAATTTATCTATTTCATCCAGATTGCCCAATTTGTTGGCAGATTGTTGTTCGTAATATTTTCTTACAATCTTCTGTATTTCTTTGGTGTCATTTGTTACTTCTCCTTTCTCATTTCTGATTTTCTTTTTATCCTCCCTCTTTTTTTCTTGATTTGGTTAAAGGTTTGTCAATCTTGTTTATCTTTTCCAAGAACCAGATCTTGGTTTTATTAATTTTTGTATTTTTTAGACTCTATTTCATTTATTTCTTCTCTGATCTTTATTATTTCCTTTCTTGTACCCACTTAAGGCTTTGTTTGTTGTTCCTTTTCTAGATCCTTTAACTATAGTCCTCTGTTTTTTCTCCTCTTCCTTCCCCTTCTTCTCCTTCTTCTCCTTCTCCTCCTCTCCTTCTTCTCCTTCTTCTTCAGGAAGGCCCTTTGCCCTGGCTGACTGGCTCAGTTATTTGCACCATCATCCTGTGCACCTGAAAGGTTGCAGGTTCAACCCCCTATCTGGGCACATGTGGGAGGCAACCATTAGATGCTTCTTTCTCACATCTATGCTTCTGTCTTTTTATCTCACTCTCCTTTCTTCTATCTCTAAAATACATTAATATATTCTCAAGTGAGGATTAAAAAGAAAACCTTTAAAAAATGGGGGCCCTTTAACATTTCTCGTAATACTGGTTTAGTGGTAACAAACTCCTTGAGCTGTTTCTCATCTGGGAAACTCTTTATTTCTCCTTTACCTGTAATTTTAAATGATAGCCTTGCTGAGTAAAGTAGTCTTGGTTGTAAGTCCTTGTTTTTCACCACTTTGAATATTTCATGCCAATCCCTTCTGACCCAAAAGGTTTCTGTTGAGAAATCAGCTGGCAGACTTACGGGAGCTCCCTTGTAGGTAACTCACAGCCTTTCCCTTGCTGCCTTTAAAATTCTCTTTGTTTTTAACTTTGTCATTTTAACTTTGATGCATCTTGGTATTGGCCTCTTTGCGTTTACCTTTTTTTGGAGTCTCTTCACTTCCTGGACTTGTGTGCCTTTTTTCTTCACCAGGTTAGGGAATTTTTCAGTCATTATGTCTACAAATGGGTTCTCAATCTCTTGCTCTCTCTCTTCTTCTTTGTTACCCCTATGATGTGAATGTTGTTATGCTTCATGTTGCCCCTAAGGTCCCTTAAATTATTCTTTTTAAAATTCTTTTTACTTTTTGCTGTTCTGATTGGCTAGGTTTGTTTTTTTTATCTTGTTATCTAAATCACTGATTCTATCCTCTGCTTCATCCAGTCTACTGTTTATTCCTTCCAGTGTATTCTACATTTCAGAATTGTATTCTTAATTTCTGACTGGTCCTTCTTTTTATGGTTTCTATGTTCTTTTTTATGCTGTTGGGCACCCTTATTACAACTGTTTTGAACTCTATATCTGATAAACTGCTTGCCTCCAGTTCACTTAGCTCTTTTTCTAGAGATTTCTCCTGTCATTTCATTTGGAGCCTGTTTCTTTGTCTCCCCATTTTGGCTGCCTCTTTGTGTTTATTTCTATGTATTAAATAGATCTGCTATGACCCCCATTCTTGGTGGGGTGGCCTTATGTAGTAGATGTCTTGTGGGCTGGGTCCAGTGGTGCCATCTCCTTGATTACCTGAGCTGGATACTCCAGGAATGCCCCTTGTGTGGGTTATATGGGCCCTTCTGTTGTAATTGGGACTTGATTGCTATTGGCCTGTTCATGCACAGGATTGAACCTCAGGCTGGCTGGCTGAGAGGCTCAACCCTGTCTATGAGATGCAAGCTGCTGTGCAGGTACTGACCACATGAAGCAGAACCTGGTGCCTGCCAATATCTCCCTTTTTATATACTGCTTGTGAAACTTATTGGGTCCTGCCCTTATGATGTCTGAAGCTGGCCACTCTATGTGTTGGTTCTGGGCCTCTTAGGAGAAACTCTGGTGTTGGCCAGTGTTAGGTGCTGCCTATGACTGGGGCTGGGTAACTCTTTGGAGCTACAAGTAATCCATAGTTGGTGGCTGCCTCTGCTGGGCCTGTGTGTACATGGGAAGGATCAAACTACACACAAAGGCTGGCTTTTACCAGCATCAGGCCTGGGGGCAACTCAAGGCAACTTAAGATCTGCCTCCACCTGACTGTACCTGCCAGCTGCCTGTTAGGCTCAGTCACTATAAGAGCCTTTGGCAGTACTTGAATTGCATGAGGTAGATTTTCAGTGAGGCACCAAGTAAGGGCCAGTGGTGTTCACCAGACTGATAAGGGTCAAATACAGGGTCAGTGCTGGGTGTGAGGCCACTCAGCAAATGTCCCCAGGTATATCAAGTCTAGCTGCCACCTGCTAGGTGCTCACATACTTTTGTGTTCGGGAGCAGTCTCAGGGAGTCATTAGGGTGAGGCCATCAGAGTTTATCATGTCCAAACATACCATGATTTGGCTGTATGAATGGAGTGTTCTTCTCTTATTGGACACTCATGAGGGAAAATGGCCCCTGTCCTTGAGCCACACAACTCAGTCTGTTCCACATTCTGCCAGGAAACCATTGTCAGCATAGTGGGGCCTCTGGGAGTCAGGATGATGAGCTAATAGGTCTCCTGTGAGGGGAAGGTGCTGGTCAGACTTTGGGGAAGATGTGCAGGCGGCCCCCATCCCAGAGCCAAACAACTCAGTCTGTCCCAGATTTTTCCCAATCTTGGCAGGGCAGAGCCACTAGGAGTCAGGGAGGTTGAGCCATCTGAACTGAAAGATTGGTTCTGCTAGGAGCCTGGAGGTGGTTCGTGCAGATCTCCCTTGAGGGAGTAGTGCCCAACAGGTTCATGGGGAAGTTTGGGTCACCACCCAAAGCCACACTACTCTGTCACTGACACCTTCTGAGGCTGACCAGACCTCTACACCCTGGCAAAGGCAGCTGACTCCTCAGCAGGGTGTAAGATCCGTAGGCTGGAGCGAGAGTGAATCCAAATGGTAGTGTTGTTGTTTTCCCCCGGGCTGATACCACACGGAAAGGAGTGTTTCACCCAAGAAAGATAGCATCTGCAGCATGGGAGACTGACGCAGCACAGAGAACCTGGTCACTGCCCCTTCAGCTCTCTTCCCAAAGCCACAAACCCCAGACCCTCCCCATGTGATTCTAGTCCACGCCATCTTCCCTCCACTGGAGCCCAGAGTGAGTGGCTGCAAATGAAATTTTGTATCTTGGCCCTTTAAGAGAATGCCAGTGTCTCCAGTGGACTACCATCTCTTCCTGGTGGACAGAAACTGTGCTGCTTTTCACAGAGAGATGTTATGTGGGACCCTCTTCCCAGCTCTGGTGCTCCAGGCTGAGGAACCTGGCTTGGGGTTGAGACCCCACACTTCTCAGCTGAGATATCCCTCTGGAACCTCAGCCACCACCTGTGGGTGCAGGGCCAGCTGTTTTTGTGTTTCTGCTCTTCTTATCAGTCTCAATGTGGCTTCTTCTGTAAATCCATGGTTATACGACTTCTCTTCAGCTAGTCTTCAGTTGGTTATTCAGGATGATTGATCTGTAATTTAGTTGTAATTCTAGTTTGGTCCTGGGAGAACATGAGTGTAGTTTCCACCTACTCTGCTGCCATCTTGGGTTCTTCCTAACTTTAATTTTTAAATATTTAATTCCCAGTTGCTAACATACTGACTCAAAAGTACATACATTTATGCCCTAGTTGGTGTGGCTCAGTGGATTGAGCACTGGCCTGCTAACAGAAAGGCTGCCAGTCAGGGTACATGCCTGGGTTGTGGGCCAGGACCCTAGTTGGGGCAGGCAAAGGTCAATTGATCAACATTTCTCTCCCTCTTTTCCCCTCTCTCAAAAAATAAGTAAATAAAATCTTTTTTTAGAAGTACATAAATTGAAATACTTTTTTACTCAAAATTAAAATGTAACCATGTTCAGTATATCATCCAAAACCTACTTTTTGAAAGTAGAATAAAAAAAATCTCTGGCATAACCTGTTAAACATATTTTTCTCTGTTTTCTTTTTTGAAATCCCCTGAAGATGACAATAGAAAAAAAAATTTAAGGTATAAATCCATATGCACAAAGAAAGCTGGAAAGACACTACAACAGATAAGAAATGTTAACAAATTTGTGAAGATAGAAAATAGATAAAGGTGTGAAAACTGGCTTAGAAGAACTGAGTAACCTGAAATCAAAGTACTTAATACCAAACTGAAGCAAGGTGACTCTCTCCACAGAGGGCAGGAAGGGCTCAGGAATTGAAGGTATTATAAAAAGCATAGATACAGAGTGAGAATTACAACAGGAGAACTGGTGGAAAAGAACACTGGAACCCTACCTTGTGAAGCCACATAACTACTCTTGTCTTACTCTCAGAAAATGGGAGGTTTATTTCCTAGTAATTGAACCAGAGAGGCCCAGACTTGAGGACTCCAGGCACAGCAGAAGGCAGGAATAAAGCACCAAAATGAAAATAAAGGACTACTCAGAGTTAGGCATAACGAACAATAAGACCTCCCACCTCCATCCTTATAACCCTTTCCAGTTGCCAGAACACCAGGAACCATGCTTATTCCTCCCAATCAAGACATCAAAAAAGATATCAACACAAAAGTTGTCTCAGTGCCCCACCACATTATGAAGATGCCCACCTGTACACAAATTCCTCTGTCGTGACAGAGCTTCCAATCTGCTGTTCAGTCCCTTACTCTTAGATACGTCTGAATGGAGAAGCAAGTCTCACTAGATATTTAAGGAAAACTCCAAAATGAAAGGCAGAGAGACAAAAACAACAACTTGTGGCAGGGGCAATGGGGGGAGGGTATAAGCAGGCAATAAAAAAATAACTGTTTTGCCCTGGCTGTTGTGGCTTGGTAGACTGAGTGCCGGCCTGCAAAACAAAAGGTCACTGGTTCAACTCCCAGTCAGGGCTCATGCCTGGGTTGCAAGCCAGGTCCCCAGCTGGGGGCATGGGAGAGACAACAGATCAATATATCTCTCACATATCAAAGTTTCTTTCCCTCTTTCTCTCCTTCCCTTCTCATCTCTCTAAAAATAAATAAAATCTTTTTTTAAAAACTCTTTTTAACTCTGATTAATATATCCTAAAAGATAAGAGAGGACTAACTCAGTCATTTCCTCTCATGACCTACATAAAAGAGCTGAATTGAGATCCTTTTATGTACCATGTTCCCTAAGTTTTGCCACTATTTCTGCTTTGTTGGAATTAGACAATCTGCCCAACATATCTTTATCTTTGGTAGAGTATAACATAAACACTTAAAATATTTATCAAAACAACAAGTCTAGAGAGTCAAAGGTGGAGGTGAGCTCAATATGTCTGAGGGACAGTATGGCTAGAGTCCAGTCAGCAAGTAGTAGACAGATAGGCGATGAGGTCAGAAAGCAGGCAAGGGCCAGATCACGTAGGGTTTCAGAGCTCTGATACAGCTTTTGTTCTAGGAGTCAATTGGAAGCTACTGAGGAGGTTTTGAGAAGAATGACAATCCAGTTTCGGAAAGACAGGCCTTGGACTGGAATGAGAGGAAACTTGTAGTACTTTCCTTTGGGAATGGAGTTAGGCCAAGATGCTAAGCTAGGTATATGACATGTGACAAATGACAATGTTCTAGCTAATAACAAATGAAAATGTTCTGTGCAACTTTCTTAAAGCAGGGAAAGGGCCTAATGTACCTCTCTTTATCTTTTCTCCTTCCCAATGACTGTGATTGGAAAGAGCCCACATCTCTATTAATTATGAACCTTCCAGACCAGCTGTGAACTGCCTAGGTTTACATGAGAGAAAAACTACTATCTTGTTAGGAGTTTGCTGTCATTTGCAATTGAATCTAAACAGGACTATCACACTTCATTCTTAGCTTGCTTGAGATTGCATAATGACTAGAAATTTCAGGCCAGGATATTGGGAGTTTTCCCAGAAATTTCATTCCTTATAATAGGGACTTCATAAGGTGGCAGATTGCTCGTGTGGCACACTAACTTCACTTACTAGGCAGCCCTGGTCTATTCACTGAAGTCTGCATCTTTTATTCTGGTAGGTCATTTTGATCAGATGGTGTGTTCCTTTGGCTCCTAAGACATGCAGATGCATTCTCCAGCCAATCCTGAAAAAAAAAAAAAAAAAAAAAAAAAAAAAAAGGTGGAATTTGATGTGATCTTGCTTTCCTTCTTAACTTATGACCTCACAACTCTTACAAATATTTAAATCATATCTAATTCTGGAAAAGTTTTGGATCCAAAGGGGAAGAAGAGGTTGAAGATACAGGAGAGAGAAGGCTAGGAGGAGATCTAGCAGAGGGAATGGCTTTTGCTAGAAGAAATCATGATTTGGCTTTTTTTACTCATTATTCTTAGTTGTGTGTATCAGCAGTTTGTTTCTTTTTATTGCTGAGGAGTATTTCATTGTATGGATGTATCACAGTTTCTTTAACCATTCACCCATTGAAGAACATCTGGGTTGTTTCTAATTGGGGACTATTATAAAACAAAGCTGCTATAAAGATTCAGGTACACATTTTGTGTAAAAATAAGTTTTCATTTCTCTGGGATAAATGTTCAAGAGTGCAATTGCTGGGTCATATGGTAGTTGCATCTTTAGTTTTTCAAGAAAGTGCCAAACTCTTTTCCAGAGTGGCCATACCATTTATATTCCCAACAATGCATAAGTGATTCCCTATCTTTGATTCCTTGTCAGATTTTGGTGTTATTGTTTTTTACTTCAGCCATTCAGACAAGCGTATACTGATACCTCTTATGGTTTAATTTGCTTTTTTAATGATGTTGCCTGGCTTTTGAATATTGAATCAGCCTTATATCCCTAGAATAGATCCCACTTGATCATGGTATATAATTCTTTTTATATATTGCTATTTTATTTGCTAATATTTGCTTTAGAATTTTTGAGTCTATGTTAAGTCTGCGTTTGAGTCTATGAGAGATAATGATTTGCAGTTTACTTTTCTATACTATCATTGTCTGGTTTTGGTATCAGGGTAAGAGTAACTACATAAGATGAACTGGAAAGTGTTCCTACCTTTTCTGTTTTTCTAAAAGAGATTGTGTATAATCTGTTTTAATTCTTTAAAAGTTTAGTAGAATTCTTCAGTGAAACCTGGGCTGGAGATACATTTGGAGGCTGTTTTTTAAACGATAGATTCAATTCCCTTAATAGTTACAGGGCTCTTTGTATTATCTATTTTATGTTGGGTAAGTTATGGTAATTTGTAGCATTCAATGAATTGGTATATTTCACCAAAGTTGTTAAACTTATGTGTTCAGAGTTGTTCATAATATTCCCTTGTCACCCTTTTAATTTTTTTTATTTATTTTCTTATTGTTCAAATACAGCTGTCTCCATTTTCCCGTCACCACTTTCCCCTGACCCACCCATCCCCACCTCCCACCCTCAATCACCTTTTTAATGTTTGAAGAGTCTACAGTGATAATCCATTTTATTCCTGAGTTTCATAATTTGTGTCTTCTTCCTTTCTCTTTTCGGTCTTGCTAAAGGCTCATCATGATTTTCCTCCCCAAGAAGCTTTTTGTTTCATTGGTTTTCTTTATTATTTTTTCTTTTTTCCTTTCAGTGATTTCTGCTTTTATTATTTTCTTTTATTTTCAACCTGCTTATATCATTACATTTGAAGTGAGTTTCTTGTAATCAGCATATACTGAGGTCATGTTTAATTTACTCTGTCATTCAAAATACAATTATGTTTTCAGACCATTTATGTTTAATGCAATTATTGATATTATAGGGCTTAAGTCTGTCATTTTATTTTTTTGTTTTCTGCCTGTTCTTTTATTTTTATTTTTCCTACCTTCCTGTGGGATACTTGCACATTTTTTGAATTCCACATTGATTTATCAATAGTGTTTTGAAGTGTATCTCTTTATATAGTATTTTGCTGGTTGCTCCAAGCACTATTATTTTATATATACATATAGTTATATACACATTATTCATATTTGTTTTATATGTTACATATATAACATGTATACAACATATTTTATAGGTATAATTTATCCCAGTATACTGGTAAATTTTATAGTTCAAGTAAAGTGTAGAAATATTATCTCCTTTTATGTCTCTTTACTTTCTCCACTTAATAATATAATCATCTCAAATATTTCCCCTACCTATTTTTAAAATCACATCAGACAATGTCATCATTTTTGCTTCAACCATCAAACAATTTAAAGACTCAGGATGAGAAGGAAAACCTATTATATTTACCCATATTTTGCTTAACATGTTCTTTCTTCCTTCCCAATGTTCCTGTATTTCTTCTTTCATAATTTCCTTCCTGTTTAGAGAACTTATTTTAGCCATTCTTTTAGGAAATGGCTGCTAGTGACAAAATCTCATACTTTTTCTTCATATGATTTCCCCTTCATTCCTAAAGGATATTTTTCCTGGACATAGGATTCTGAGTTGTTAGTACTTCACTTTCAACACTTGAAAAACAGTGTTATTTCTTTTTGACCTCCATGGTTTCTGATAGGAAATCTATCATTCACAATGTTTTTTCTTTATTGGTAAGGTGTCACTTCTTGCTCTCTGATTTCAATGTTTTTTCTTTGTTTTTAGTTTTCAGAAGTTGAGCTATATGTCTTGGCATGGATTTCTTTGGTTAAGCCTATTTAGCTTTCTTTTGTCTTTTTCTTTTTTTTTTTTTTTACATAACAGCTTTATTGAGATACAACTTGTATACCATAAAATTCACCCTTTTAAAGTTTATCATAAGGTGGTTTTTAGTACACTGGGTAGGGCAAAAGTAGGTTTACAGCTGTTTTTATGGAAAAAGACATACAGATTATGATTATTACAATAGCTTTTTTAACTCTGTTTCATGTACTAACAACTGTAAACCTACTTTTGCCTCCTACTCTGCGGGTTTTGCAATCTCCGCTATCTAATTTTAGACTGCTTTCATCATCCCAAAAAAGAAACCCTATACCTATTGGTAGTCACCTTCTATTTCCCCTCCTCCACTCCTTAGAAACCACTAATCTACTTTGTCTCTGTGGATTTGCCTGTTCTGAATATTTCATACAAATATAATCATAAAATATGTGGTCTTTTGTAACTGGCTTCTTTCACTTGGCATAATGTTTTCAAGATTTATATTGGAACATGTATAAGTACTCTATTCCTTTTTAGTAACTATAAATATTCTATTGTATGAATATACTCTATTTTGTTTTTTCATTTATCAATTGATGGGCATTTGAGTTGTTTCCAATTTTTTGACTATTACAAATAATGCTGCTATGGACATTTGTGCACAAGTTTTATGTAGACATTTATTTTCATTTCCATTAGCAGTGGAATTACTGGATGGTATGGTGACTCTATGTTTAACTGTTTGAAGAAATGCCAAACAGTTTTCCAAGCAGTGCGGCATTTTACATCCCCACTAGCAATATATGAAAGTTTCAATTCCTTCACATCCTTGCCAACATTTGTTCTTATCTGTCCTTATTATAGCTATCCTAGTAGGTATGAAGTGGTATCTCATTGTATTGATTTGCATTTCCCAATAACTAATGATGACGAGCATCTTTTCATATGCTTATTAGCCATTTGCACATCTTTTTTAACATAAGGTCTATACAGATCCTTTGCCCATTTTTAATTAGGTTATTTGTGTTTTTATTATTGAGAGAGAAGAGTTCTTTATTCTAGAATCAAGTCTCTTCTCAGATATGTGATTTGCAAATATTTTCTCCCACTCTGTGGGTAGTCTTTTCACTTTCTTTCTTGATGGTTTCTTTAAAGCACATTTTAAGTTTTGATGAAATTGAACTTATCTAGTTTTTTCTTTTGCCGTTTGTGTTTTTGATGTCATATCTAAGATGTTTTTTTCTAACTCAAGGTCGCAAAGATTTACTTTTATGTTTTCTTCTAACAATTGGATAGTTTTAGATCTTACATTTAATTCTATGATACTTTTTGAGTTAATTTTTTTATATATGATATGAGGTAGGGGTCCAACTTTATTCTTTTGCACATCAATACTCAGTTGTCCTAGCACTATCTGTTGAAAACTCTTTCCCCAACTAAATTATTTTTGCACCTTTGTTGAAAATTTGCTCAGCTTCTTAAATCTGTAGGTTTACATGTTTTATCAAATTTCAGAAGTTTCCAGCCATTATTTCCTTGAGTATTCTTTTGGTCCCTCTCTCTTTCCTTCTCTTTCCAGGATTCTGAAGACAACAAATGTTAGATCTTTTGTCACTCAACTAACTTCATGAGACTGTTTTCCAATATATATTCTCTCTATTGTTAGATTGGGTAATTTCTATTGTTCTCTCTGTAAGTTTACTGATTCTTTCCTCTATTGTATTGTTGAACCCATCCACTGAGGGTTTTTTTTTTTTTTTTTTGACTATTCTATTTTTTAGTTCTAAATTTTCTATTTGGTTTTTTATATTGTCTATTTCTTGCTGAGACTTTGTATTTTTTCCTTTGTTGCCAGTGTTTTTATAATTGCTTAATGAAGCATTTTTATGTCTGCTTTAAGATCTTTTTCAGATAATTCTTACATCTCTATCACCTAGGTTTTGTCATCTATTAATCAACTCTTTTGTACAGTTTCAGATGTTCCTGGTTCTTGATATAATGAGCAACTTTTAATTGAAATCTAAGCATTTGGAGTAGCATGTTATGAGACTTTAGATCTTACTTAAAACTTTTATTTTAGCTGACTTTTTCTGACATAGCACTAGAGGAGAAAGTTAGAGTGGAGAACAGGGATCACCTCATTGCTGCCGTGTTGGAGGAGAAGTCCAAGTTCTTTACTTGGCCTCCACTGACACCCAAGATGGGAGGCTCTTCTCACTGGGCAGTAGAGATGAAAGTCCTGGCTCCCTACTTAACCTTTTCTGACAGCAGAGGAGGGGAGGAAGGGTTGGGGCACTATGTAACGGCCTTGTTTTGGTTAGAAGTCTAGGCTCTCCACTAGGCCTATGCAAATGTTTTCTTCCACTCTAGGCGTGTCACAATTTTTTTTTTTCTGTAGTTTCTGGCTGGAGGAGAACAGTTACTGTCTAAATGTTTTCTGTCTGCTCTGCTGCCTGCCCCTTTTCTGGTCTATCAGCTAGAAAGAGCAATGCAGGGGCGGCGGGGGGGGGGGGGGGGGGCGGGGGGGGGGCGGTGGGGGGGGGGGGGGCGGGGGGGGCGGGGGGGTGTTTTGTCTGCACCATTGGCATTTCCAGGTTGCCAGCTTCTTCAGTTTTAAGTCTGGGACATATGAGGCAAAAAGAAAACACAGGAAACTAGCCATTATGTTGTTTCTTGGGTCTCAAGGGCTCTAGTTAGTCTGTCTTCTCTCCATCTTTCAGAGTTACCTTATATTTGTTTTATATGTAATGTTCAGGGTTTTTTGTTGTACTTAGGAGGAAGAATAGGGATAAGTAGGTTTACTCCATCTTCCCAGAATCTAAGTAGACCTTTTTATAAACAGGATTATATTTTAATCACTAGGAGATTATTAATAGTTAAAGGAGTTATGAAGTTAACCCTTTCCTAGTTAATAATAACTCCTTATCTTTTTTGTACATTCAAACTATATATTGGGTTTGCTTTAAATTAGAAATGCCTAGAGATTATTTATCTATTTCTGATTATTGACAATAACTGTCCTCTTTCAAAATTTGAATTAAATTCTTCTAAATAATTAATTTTTAAAATGTTTTTTCCTTAATGCCAACCTGAAGGTGTTTTGATGGAAGACAATTCCTTAAATTGTCAAGTGTTAAAGAATATAATGAGAATCCCTACATCTTTCTGCAAGTATAAGATGGGAGATAACAGTAGTCTGAATATTCTGTCTGTAAATTTTTAGAAGTTTCCTGTATCTGAAAGATTATTTCACTTCTCTTACTGAGTTTCTATATACTTGTCCACAATTGCCTATTAAAGGTATTGATTTAACAATTTTTGGATTTCCAGGCTCATTATTTTTAATAACCATTCCTCCTCAAACATTTGTTCTTTTATATGTATTAATATCTAATAATACTTTTATTGCCCTCTAACTATCTGCCAGGTGCTCTGCTAATGAGCTTTTAATATACTTTATCTTATTTAATCCTGTTTAAGACAAGGTACGTGAAGCTCTGAAAGACTGAACTGAAAGCATTCCTAAGTGGTAAAGCCAGCATCTGCATATAGGTCCTCTGCCTCCCAACTCCACGCTTGTTTTGACAATGCTGCATCTGACAGAGTAAGCATCTTTTCCTCCCAAGGTGAAAGCTTATAGGTATGTTTTCTCCCTTAATGTTATTTTGTAAGTTCTACCATTCTTTAATTTGTATCTTAGTCAATTTTATCACCTAAGAAAAAAATCTTAATGCAGAAATTCAAAATATGAGATATCTGGAATAGGTTTTGAGATTAAAATGAAGTTTATTTACTATTTTTAATTTCAGTATATGTTATTTAAAAGTACCAGCAGTTTTTCAAAGTTTTGCCATATGAACATTGCTGTATTCCAGAGAAAGAGAAAACATTCCTGGGTGGCTGTGCAAAGAAAACACTAATAACAGGAAAAGTAAAATAAAATAGGCTATTGTGTTAATAAATCCTTGTCAATGTAAGATTTACTGTTTAAAATATGTTTTTTTAATTTAACTGAGAAGATGGACACAAAAAGGCTACACGTCTAAGTATCTCTTTATTTAATGCAGAACTATTTCATACTAAAATCTCAATTCACTTTCATTTAAGCTATATAAAAGAATGGATATTTGATTTGACTAATCTCAATTTCACAGCATCTAATAATCCAAACTTTTTTCTTTCAAAAGATTCTGGTGAATAAATCCTCTTATGTACACTAAATAATACTTGCTTTCAATTCACTTCAATTATTTTCAAGCTATTAATCAGGTGAATTCCTTATTAATTTGCTTAGTAGTTCTTTACATTTGCAAAGTATTCCTATTATTTTTCTTTAGCAAAGTACATTGTAGATATCACACATCCCTTGATGTATATAGATCAGGGGCTTGCTATTCCAAGCTGGAACTTTTCAAATGCAGAAATAAGTCCAGTTTGTTATCTGGATATAAATTTCCTGCAGCTACACTAACCTACATGGGAAGTTTTTTCCTACTAGGAAAAACAACATTTGTTTTTTCCTTAGTAATCTATTCATATTGGTGGCAAGGGGGCGGGGGTTCTTTTTGCCATACACTACTGTATCCACTTGCTGTCAAATTAACATTAGAAAATGTTGAAATCGTAAGTATTTTAGTTACTTGAAACATTTTTCTTGCTATGTTTAATTTCCTAATGACAAAAATTACCCTTTTATATTAAAAATTTATGTTAAATAAATCAGTTAGTTTTAAAAATAACTGTGGTTGCAAATGAAATTTGTTAACAACTTTATTAACAAATAAGCTATCGGTATAAATTTAAAAAGGACTTTTTCATATTGGTGCTATAATTTTATCTAGAATATTCCTGGAGGGCAACAACCGCTACACATTTTCATAACAATATATACAGAACTCGCAAGTAGGATACTCAAAATTGTTGGCACTTTTACACCCATTGATCATGTAAGGAAGAATATAATCACAGGCGTCATCATATTAGGAAATGATTATGCAATTTTTAAATATTCATATATAGTAAATTTATATGAGTAAATGTGGGGGAAGGAAACTGGTGTTTACCTACTCATTACCATGATTATGATTGAATATAAACAGTTTACCTCTCCCCTTTTGAATTTTTTTTTTCTGGAAAATAGAAGATATTTTAATTTCTCATGATGGGCAGTTACAGAGGAGAGGGTTTGTTATTTCTAATAGTGAGAAACTACAGTTTTACATTACTACACACCTGGAGATATAAAACTTTAATGTTATAAACCATTTAATGATACCTACAATAGCAGTGTATATGCTAGCTACAGCATGTACTCAAAAGCCTATCATTGCAATACTAGCGGGCAGCCGTCCGCCCCTATCTACTGAAGCCATTTCTTCTTTTTACTAGCGATGTCGGAACTGTACTATCGTGGGATATGGCGATGTTCTGTGTGAAACAGGCTCCCAGGGCAGGGCTGTCACTTAGGAGGTTTTCCTGGAATATATAAGTTAGGAACGGCTTAGGGTCCTATGCCAGGAGGGCCCTGGACAGCCCCTCATCAACCACACTTACAGGGCCATTTTGGTCGAGGCCTCACGGTGCAGTACAGCGTCCGCGGGGGCTCCTCCTGCGAGCCAGAGGCTCGGGCCAGCGTACCAGCCGCAGGGGACGCGAGCGTGTGAGCCCCGCGGCGGGCCGAGACCGGAGGCTGGAGGCCGGTCGCTGCAGCGCGGGTTTAGAAACCGCTGCTGCGGGCCGCCGGGTGCAAGTCCGCCGGCCTGTCAGGCCGGGGCAGAGGTTTTCCCAGTCTCGCCGCCGTTGCCAAGGCGACCGCCGCCGAATGTGGGCTCCGCCCCCCGGCCAATCGGACAGGCGCTCGCTGGATCCCCGATTTTCTTTGTTCCGCAGCCATTTCAGGCCCCGGGCAGGAGGCAGCGCCGCTTCGGCAGAGGGCCCAAGCGCCGGAGGCCTCTGGGATGGTGTGGGACCGGGTAGGTGACAGGGTGTGACTGGAGGGCGGGAGCGGAGGCTGTATGTTCTGGAGGTAGCTGACGGGCTGCGGGGAGAGGCGCCAGACTCGCCGCCCTCCGGTCCCCGCCCGGCCGTTTGGAGCCAGGCAGCGGCGGCTGCGCGGTTCGAAGCCCAACAGCTGCCACCCCGCGCGTCTTGCGGGCAGGGAGCGGGCGGCAGCTCTTCAGGTGTCCCAGGTCACGGCCTGGAGCCCTTTAGGGCGGCGGGAAGGAGAGGATCAGGTCCGGGGAGTTTTTGCCTCTGCCCATTAAACGGCGACGTTTGAGGACCCTGGGTGCCACAGTCGCTGTCCCTGGACGGCTAATTCCCGCTGGTTCTGGGCACTGTCCAGCACCACCCCTAAGGCCGGTCTTTGTCCCCGCCCGGCCCCCTCTGCCCGTGAGTCCCGGGCCCGCACACACCATCGCCTACACACTCATCTAACTGATCTCGTTCTTTCCCCTTGGGGCCTCCTGGTGCAGATATTTTTTTTTTTTTTACTCCCATGTTTACATAATATAATGTTTATAACTGTATGGGTTTTGCGTGGGTTTGTTATTTTGCCTTCCTACCCTTTTGTACTTCTCCCACGCGAACATGCAACAGGGGACAGCTGCTGAGGAGCAGACCGACTACCGCAATCAACCTGTTTTGGGAATGGCTTTGCCTTTAAAAATGATCGCCTGTTATTTGTTTACAGATTTTAAAAATCAGCTGGATTTTACAAGGATTGCTTGAAGTTTGTTCGTTATCTTACTCACTAATCACTTTGGTCCATCAGCAGATATAAATGTAGAAATTTAAAGTTGGAGGCTACTCACAAATTGATTTTGACAGTTGTATTAAGCTTAATAACAATCCTGCTTTGTAACAGTGATGACTTCGATGATGAATGCATAAATGGTACTTATTTTTTGAATACCCTAAAGAAACGATGTTTTTAAGATACAAGTTTATCATGTAATAGATATTCCGAAATGTAAAGTTGTAAAATGGCTGGCCTGATGTGCTCATTTTTAGGATAAATTCCTTTTGGATTTAAGTTTCCCTATTTTTATATCAAAGCTTTCATGTTAAAATGATAAATAAGTTATATTTGTGAAGCAGGGAAGAGATTCGGTTCTTTGGGAAATGATTCTGTTTTCCATTTTTACCCTCTCCTGCATCCCATTCTTTTTAGAGAATGGCTCCGCCAAGATGAAAACTTGGCAACTGCGAAAAAAAAATATATTTTGAAGGTGCAGATTTTCTTTTTTACTCCCTGGCATATGTAATGCATAAGTACATGACATTTGGCAGTATGGTTTTTACCTTTTTTAAAAATACTTTATAATAATTTTATAAACCAAGGATTCTGGACTTTAAAACAGATCATTTAATGTGAGCCTGATGAATTATTAGTGCTCCATTTTCTTTTTCCTAAAGAGGCCCCTCACCCAGATCAGGCTTGATGTTGTTATATTTTCGTCCTAGGTATTCAGGGAATTATTAAATTCTGCCCACTGATATTTCAGTCTATAAAAATATTTTAAAGTAATCAAGGTTATTACCATTATATATTGTGAGCAGGGGAAGATTTTGGTAAAAATGTGTAACGTTCTGATTGTAAATATTTTCATTGTTAACACTTGCTATTGTATTTGTTGTTTTTATGACTAGTTTTTCTTTATATAATGTTAAAGGTATCACATACACTTAATTTTTCTAAATACTGTAAATGAACTGCATTGAAATGTAAATGTACTATATGTAGAAGAATTGCTTACATTTAATCATGCTGGATTTTGCAAATATTGTTTTTAAGAAGTTTGGTTATAAAGGAAGCTGAACCAAGTGACATATGTAAAGAAAAAATTATCAAATGTAAACTGCAGAGAAGCACAGCAGTAAGTGGGAGTTATTTTTATTATCCAAGGTATAAATTATGAGTATTTCTTCCTGGGATTGATATTTGAATATATATTGTTGCCAAAAAAGATCTAGTACCCCTCTACCACCAAAAAAGAAAATTTGGTCCACTAGCAAAAGGGTAAAAAAAGAGAATCAAAGTGACTAATTGACAACATTTTCAAAAACAGTTGATAATAATGCCACCTTCAAAAAGGAAGGATCAGAAACAGTAAAATTCTCCAAATGCTGAGGATTTTTCTCAGTTGGTCCCATTCAGCCTGTGCCATGGTAGATATATGGTGAGTGACAAGTGAGGTGGCCTCCTGGATGCAGAGGGGAGAATTTTACAATGTAAGGTGTTTGCAAGGGTGGTAAATTTAGATTTGTAGTTATGTGGATGGTTATTAGTGTAGGAGAGTTTCTAGAAGCCAGTTTGGTTGCTCCAAGACCTCCTTACTAGAATTCTTTGAAGTACTGTCTGTAGGCATCATAAATAAGAATTTTAGAGTTCCAGAATCTCAGTGATTAAATGATATATTGGAACAGGAAATAGGGGTATAGATTTGTCTTAGAGTTTTCTGGAGTTGATAGAACCCATACAAAAATGGTGTCATCTTATTTCAAAATTGCACCCAATGGCAGAGCAAATATTTGAAATAAAAAAAATTAGAACAGGAGCTCTAGAGCTAGATTTAGCTCCTTCCATAATTAATTGTGTTTGTGACCATGGGTAAGTTACTTAATCTCACTGTGCCTCAATTTTCTCATCTCATAATGTTATAAGGATTGAATTAGTTAATACAATAAGCTCTTAGAGTTGGGTCTGACATGTAGTAAACACTCCATAAATAATACATGCTATTATCATCATTGTTATGATCATTGGTATTTTAGAAAACAGCTAGAAAATAATTATCACTAATATCAGGACTATGAGATAACTTCTATAAACTCTTTGGTGCATTTCATTCCAATAGTTTTTCTTAGTTTATTTGATTTTTACACAGCAGAGATGTTACTATATAATTTCGCATTTTGCTATTTTCACCTAGCACAATAAGCATTTTCTCATGCTGTTATTTTGTTAGCATCTTTTTAAATAACCACATAATATCTGTGTGATTTCTCTTAATTATAAACATTTTCCTATTGGACAGTTAGCAAGTTTCTAAATTTTTTTGCAGTTTTAAGAAACACTTCAATAACATCCCTGTAGTGTATAAAAATCAATGTGTTTTAAATTATTTTGTTAAGATAGATTCCCCAAAGTGAAAACATTGAGTCAGAGTATATGACCTTCAAAGCTCATAGTCCATGTTGCCCAATTTCTTTTACTTAAGGGAATTTCATAATGGATTTAAAATAATTTGAGGAGTACAGCATTTATTACTCATCACTTGAGATGGGAGGGAAGAGGGAGTGAATTGCATGTTTTTCATGTAATATATTGGGCATTATTTGTAGGCAGTTAGCATAATTTTACATATAGTATGCTCATTATCATAGTCCTGTGTTACAATATAGGAGTTACTTCGATTTTACTGATGGTGGGAAAACTGAAGTATAGATAGGTAAGTACTTTGCCCAATGTCTCAGAGTGTTCAAATCTGAATCCAAATCTGCCTGATTGCAAAGCTCATGTTCCTTCATTAATAACGTTTTATGTAATATACATGTTCAGGTCCTTATAATGAATACATGGACATTGAATGAGCATGGAATTTCATCATGAATCTAACTGTAGATCATAGATCACATCGTTAAAATAGTGAAACTGAGCTGGAAGTAATGAATGGATAAATTAGTTCAACCAGATAGGGCCTAACTATTCATTGACCCTTTAGAAAAGGAAAAAAAAAATCCTTACTGGATGAGATATAATTGGTAACAAATATATAAAGCTTGTTTCTAGGATGCAGGCAGTGAGCATCTGTGGGTGAAACACTCTTGGTAATGACCTCAACACAAATAGGGGAGAAAGAAAGAAAGCAAGCCATCAGATTTAGGAGTTAAGAGAAATGACAAAGGCCGATTAAATAACTAACCTGAAGAATACACTTAGGAAGACCCTGATAAGGTAAACTAAGGTCTTTAAAATACAGTTATAAACAAACAAATAATAAAGATGTTCCAGACAAGGAGAATAAGGCTTACCCACAAAGTGTGGGGGGTTAAGGTTATACTGAAAACGAAAGCAAAAAACATTAGAGTTGCATTTTTATAATTGACTTTGAAGTACTCTGAAGTCATTAGTAAAATAATTATCAGTGGAGTCCCTTAATCCTCAGGTGCAGAAGTTACTGCTGTAGATGAAAAGGTTGATCCCAGAAGGGCCAAGACCCCACTGTTTTTATCTTTACTAAAGAGGAATTGTGGGGGGGGAATATTTCAGCAAATCATGAATGTACTAAATAGATGCATATAAATTATTAGGAATAGATGGTTTCCACCGAAATTGTGAAGAAAATAATAAAATATATTGATCATTATGCTGCCATTAGTAGTAATGTTTTTGAAAAATGCTTAATGAAGTAAAAATATATTTTGGTTAGATAACAGGAAAATACTGAGAAAGATGGCAAATTATGAAGGACTTTTTATGCCACTTATTCATCCATTAAACATTTTTTAGTGCTGGCATTGTCCCTTGTCCTCAAGAGATTTAAATACTAGTAGAGAGAGAGAAGTGTAAACAAAAAAGTATAGTTACACCTTTTATGATATAAATCTGTGGAGGCACCCAGGGGGGCTAGTAATAGATACCATGCAGAGTGGGGAAAATGGTGCAGGTATTTCAGGGGACTAAGGGCAGCACTTCATAGTATATCAGTAAAGGTAAGGACCTTTCATATTCTTGAAAATCGAAGCAGTTAAGAGACCCTAAAAGCTGTAGAGAAGGAGTCCACAAACTTTCTGTAAAGGACTAAACAGTAAGTATTTTCTGCTTTGTGGGCCCTACCAGCTCAGACATTTTAGTGCAAAAGCAGTCATAGACCTTATTGAAATTAATGGAATAACTGGATTTGAGGATGAAATAACCAACTGAATTGATGTTGCCCTAGCACAAGCCATCGAAAGATTTGAAAGGAATTTACAATATTGATTTGTGTGAATCATTAAGAACAGAATAAAAATAGAAAATGGATTATTTTTAAGCACTGTAAAGCAGTAAAATAAAAGACAACTCAATTTTGTAAATGGGCAACTTCACAGAAGAGAAAATACAGTTAGCCAATAAACATGAAATATTGTTCTACCCCATTGACAGGGAAATACAAAGTTTGTAGGGAAACTCATACATTGAATAAATCAGTACAGCCATTTTAATTTTAAAGTAGAAACATTTTGACCCAGCAATCTCCATTTCTTAGAGAAACATGGATATATAAGGACTCAATTGTGGTCAATAAATGTCCATGGCAAGAGAACCTCCAGACTCCCAGGTCACCTTTCACCTCCCGCACTCGCATTCATTCCAGTTCATGTGTGAATCTGTTATTTGTCTTTTTTTTTTTTAACCCCTTCCACTTCTTCATATTCTTTTACTCTGCCTGCTGAAATTTACAGCCCATCATGTACAAGATCCAGTCTCAATTTATGCTTAAACATTCCCTTCACTTTGTTGATCTGACAGAAACCTGACTTCTTTGCACTGTGCAGTTTGGCTCCTTTTTTTTTTCCATGGCTCTTCGTATCACTGTTCTTACAGGTGGGAAAGGTGTCTGCCATGCACCTCATTGCCACTTTCAGACTGTTCTCCCTTCCCTTCTCACTAAAAATCTCAGTGTTGGGTTATGTCAGCAGATTATGTAATCCACTATCCCTCACAATTTCTATCAACTACTAACCTTGTCTCTCAATATTTGTAGCTTGTGGCTCATTGCCCCTGTCCCGAATATCACCTCAGTCTTTATATTAAACTTGAGAAGAGTATACATAACTGATCATTCCAGTACCCTGGCCTCTCATTTCCTAGACCTTTTTTCCTAGCACTCTTCCCATCTTCCCTATCTCTTCCAGTCATTCCCATAGTGATACCTTCTTCCATTGTCAATAACTGCAGTCCCTCCGTAGTTACCATTTCATGTATTTTACTGTTTAACCTCACTTCCTATTTTTGTGGTTCACTTGTACTTAGTATCTCAGCTCCAACCATCTTTTGACACCAATGGAGTCTTTAATCCATTCAGCCTACTCTCCTGTCACTCACCTCTTGATGTTTTCACTCCCTTTCTTACTCTGTTTAAATTCCATGGTTAATCATTTTAATCTCTTTTGCGGATCCGCCCCCTTACTCTTTCCTTCTTTGGTGAAGTCCACAGCCCCAGTTAAACCAATTCTGCTTTTTTTGCACCAGTTCCTATGTAACAGTCTGGCTGGAAGCAAGCACACAACCACACATGACAACATACCTCAAGTAGGTCCTTAATGCTGCTGGGTTTTTTTATTATTATACTTTATTGATTATGCTATTACAGCTACCCTGATTTTTCCTCCTTTGTTCCCTTTCACCCAGTACCCCTCACACTCTCAGGCAATCCCCCCGCCATGGCTCATGTCCATGGGTCATGCGTATAAGTTCTTTGGCTACTCCATTTCCTATCCTGTATTTTACATTCCCGTGGCTGTTCTGTAACTACCTATTTGTACTCCATAATCCCTGCACTTCCTGACCCATTCTGCCACACCCCCCCTCCCATCAGGCAACCATCAAAAAGCTGTATGTATCCATGATTCTGTTTCTGTTCTTGTTTACTTAGTTTGTTTTTTAGGTTCAGTTGTTGATAATATGTATTTTTCCCATTTTACTTTTCAGAGTTTTGATCTTAAGTCTCTTTAAAATTTCATATAATAATGGTTTGGTGATGATGAACTTTAGTTTTACCTTGTCTGGGAAGCTCTTTATCTGCCCTTTGATTTTAAATGATAGCTTTGCTGGGTACAGCAGTCTTGGCTGTAGGTCCCTGTTTTTCATGACTTTGAATATGTCTTGCCAATCCTTTCTAGCCTGCAAAGTTTCTTTTGAAAAATCAGCTGACAGTCTTAAGGGAACTCCCCTGTAGGTAACTAACTTCTCTTGCTGCTTTTAAGATTGTCTTTTTATCTTTAAATTTTGGCATTTTAATTATGATGTATCTTGGAGTGGACCTCTTTGAATCCTCTTGTTTGGGACCCTCTGTGCTTCCTGGAATTACATATCTATTTCTTTCCCCAAATTAGGGATGTTTTATTTCATTTTTTCAAATAGATTTCCAATATCTTGCTCTTTCTCTTCTCCTTCTGGCACCCCTGTGATGTGAATGTTGGACCTTTTGCAGTTGTCCCAGAGGCTGCTTATACTACCCTCATTTTTTTGGATTCTTTTTTTCTTCTTCTTGTTCTGATTGGTTGTTTTGTGCTTCCTTGTTTCAATTCATTGATTTGATTCTCAACTTCATCCACTCTACTGTTGTTTCCCTGTAAATTGTTCTTTATTTCAATTAGTGCATCCTTTGTTTCCAGCTGGATTGCTTTTATGCTTTTGAGGTCCTCACTAAATTTCTTGACCATCCTTATAGCCAGTGTTTTGAACTCTGCATCTGATAGATTGCTTATCTCCATTTCATTTAGCTCTTTTTCTGGAGTTTTGATCTGTTCTTTCATTTGGGCCATGTTGCTTTGTCTCTTCATTTTGGCAGCCTCCCTATGTTTGTTTTTTGTGTATTAGGTAGAGCTGCTTTGACTCCATGTCTTGGTAGTGTGGCCTAATGGAGTAGGTGTGGCACAGCCTCCTCTATCACCCAACTGGTACAGCTTCCCCTATCACCCAAGCTGGGTACTCAAGGTGTGTCCTTTGTCCTTCGTGTGGGCTCAGTACACCCATCTCTTGTAGTTGAGCCTTGGTTGCTGTTGGAAGGATCAATAGGAGGGATTTACCCAGGCCAGTCAGCTGCAAGGACTGGCTGTGACCACTTACCTCCAACTGCCACCCTCCGTGGAGGATCAGCTGTGCAGGGGCAGGGTGGTGGTGCTCCAGAGAGGCCTATAGCTGTCCTCTGGGTGCGCTGGCCCTGGGGTTTCCCAAGTGGTATGGGCTAATGTGAGCCCCCACCTGTATTTTGCCTGGGGCCACCCTGCCTGAGCTATAAAGCAATTTGAGATGGCTTCTACTTGTGCTGGGCTTCTAGATTCCCAGGCAAAGCCAAGGTGTGAATCTAGTCTGGCTGCTGCTAGTGCTGGGCTTGGGGCTCACTGAGGCTTGTTTGAGAGGATTTAGGGAGTTGGGCAGCATGAGCGAAGGCCAGCCATTCATATGGTAAAGCAGCTTGGGTGGGCCCATAAGTTAGGTGGGTGGAGTCCCTGGGAATCTCCAAGATGGGTCAAATAGTGTTAGTCATGTTGAGGGAATCTCAGATATGGCACCAGCTTGCTAGCTCAGTGGCTCTGTCAGCGGAGGGCTCAGAAAAGGGATAATGACCTCTACTCAACTTGATGCCAGATACCTGAGTTTCTCCCGGTATACCACTGGTGCCTTTCAAGCTGGTACCCCAGTGCTGGAGCTCAGAGCGAGTGAGTCTGAGTACGTGAGTCCATGTGTGGGTTCTTTAATAGGGACTGCTTGAGGTTCCAACAGTTTCTTCCACCAATTCAATCCCCACTGGTTTTTACAGCCAAAAGTTGTGGGACTTATCTTCCTGGAACTGGAATGCCTAGTGTGGGGCTGGGACTCCTCGATCCTGAGATAGCCTTCCCAAATTTTTATCTACCGCATGTGGATGTGGGACCAGCCCATTCCGTGTCTGCACCCCTCACACTAGTCTGAGTGGATGTGGTTTCTTCCATAGTTGTCAGACTTCCATTCAGCTCAATTTCTGACAGTTTTGAGTAATGGTAGTTCTATATTTTAGTTGTAATTTTGATGTGGTTGTGCAAAGAGGTAAACTATGTCTGCCTACACTGACACCTCAACTGGAAGTCCTAATGCTGCTGTTCATTGTACTTTATTTTCCTAGTTCACCCTCCTATTTCATATCTTACTTTCTTTAAATCTCTTTTCCCATCCTCACTTTCAGCTCATGATATTGGTTCCTACTTTGCTAAGAAAATTGAAGCAATCAGAAAATTTCCAGATTCCCACCAACATATGTACCTACCAGCATCTGGTCAATTTGTGTGCTATCTTTTGCTTGTTACCTTAGATGAACTGTTCATGTTCCTGAGTCTGCTTTTGTACTAGATCCCATCCTGTCTCATTGGCTCAAGGACATTGCTTCAGCTTCTCTCCTTCCTCATCAGTTATTTTTCTTTATTGGATTTTTGTCAGTAACAGACATGATAATATTTCTCCCATCTTTTAAAAATGCAAAAGCAAAAAGTGATTCACTTTTCACCACCTGTTCCCCCTCCATGTTTTTCTTTTTTCAATTCCTCAAAAGTGTTATCTGTACTTCTTATTACCAAGGCTTCTCCTTCCGTGCTCTATTAAACCTACTTCCAGTCAGGCCTTTGTCTGTACCGTTCCCACTGAAACAGGTCCTCAGATCCTGCAGTAATTTCATGTTGCCACATACCATATAGTACATTGATTCTGTCCATCTTAACCTATCTACAACACTTGACACAGGTATTTGCTCCTGTATCTTCGAAACACTTTCTTTTTTGCTTTCCAGGTTGACAAATAGCCCTGGTTATCTACTACCTCAGTGCTGGCTCCTTATAAATATCCTTTGTCTTTCTTCTCACAGACCTCTTGATATTGGAGAGCCCTGGGGTCAGTCCTTGTTTTTGTCTGTCTGTCTGTGTACGTGTGTGTGTTTTTTTCCTATCTATACTTACTCCATTGATAATCTCATTCAGCTTTATGGCTTTAAATATCATTTAAATTCCAGCACTGCTTAAATTTAGATCTATAGCTCCTCTTCCTAACGTCTATCTCATATGTTCAACTAACTGCCTATTCACCATCTCTACCTAAATGTCTAAGAATACAACACATGACACCCAACTAAGCTCCTAAATTGCCTTCCCATTTCTGTATGTCAGTGGCAACTCCATCCTCCCAGTAGCTCAGGATAAAATCTTAGTTATTCTTGACTTTGCTTTTTCTTTGACTCTTCAAAAACATTCTCTCAGGACAACCTGGTTTTTTTTCTTTTCTAAAAAATATCATCATAATACATCCAGAATCTTGCTATGTCTCACCCTGTCCTCAGTTGCTACCATGGTTCAAACCACTACTATCATAACTCCTTGGATTAAATAGGCTACTACTTACTCTCCGCATGTCATCGAAGCCCCTCCCAACAGTCTTCTCAATATAGTAGCCAGAGCAAGCCCTTTTCAAGTTAAGACAGTTCCTGTCACTTCTTTATACAAATCCCTGCAAGGTCTCCCCCTTTCACTCAGAGAAAATCTAGTCCTTAGAATGGCTTACTAGGCTCTCCATAATCCGTCCAACAGCCTCCCCTTTCACCTGACCTCATTTCCCATTACCACTTTACCTCCTTGCTCACTGGCCTCCTTACTATATCATAAACACATCGGTCATGTTCCTACTTCAGGGCCTTTGCTTTAGCTGGTTCAGCTGTCTGGAACGTACTTCTCCCAGATATCTGCTAGGCTCCTGGCCTTACCTCCAGGTCTTTGCTCATATTTCACCCTCTTTAAATAGCCTGTTTAGTACTGTATCCTACCCTCTCCCATCCTCCTTATCCTGGATTCTCTTGGATTTTTTGTACAGCACATACTGCTTTCTAACGTACTTATATCAGAGGTCATCAATCTAGAGCTCCATTGCCCTATGGCCAGTTTTTTATACAGCCTGTGAGCTAATAATGGTTCTCACATTTTTAAAGGGTTATAAAACAAAGAATATATGCCACATCTGCAAAGCCTAGAATACTTACTGCCTGGTGCTTTGCAGAAAAAGTTTGCTCTATATATTCTGTTTATTGCCTTTCCCTGCAAGAATGTAAGCTCCCAAGAGGGCAAAGATCTTTGTTTTATTTATTGCAGCAACTAGAACAGTGTCTAGAACAGGGGTGTCCGACCGTTTGGCATCTCTGTGCCACACTGGAAAAAGAGTTGTCTTGGGCCACACATTAAATGCATTGTGATACATAATCACAAAAAGAAAAAAATCTCGATGTGTTAATAAATTTACAATATTGTGTTGGGCCACATTCATAACCATCCTGAGCTGCATGCAGCCCACAGGCCACAGGTTGGATACCCCTGGCCTAGAATATAGTAAGCACTCAGTAATTATTTGTTAAATGAATGAATTGCTTACAATGGTGCAAAATTCTAAAGAGGTTAAGTGTATCAATAATCTGTACTGCAGGTAGTAATGAAATAAAGCTATATGAGGGAGGACCAAAAAAAAAAAAAAAAAAACCAACAACGTGGAATTGTCTTCTGGAGGGCTGACCCCTTGTAGTACAAGCTTCCTGTGCTAAATGAGTGTCCTGGGAACCCCTCTGTATCAGTGTACCAGCTGGCATTGTTTCAAGAGGCTGCATTTAGCTTCCGCGAACTTATTTTTGAAGATTCTTTCAACATGTTTGCCTATTTCATGATGGGTGATTTATGACCACACCTGTCCACGCCACAGTGAGTGTTCAGCAATTTTTGACAAAAAAAGACGGCATGACCCCTATGCTCCACCCTCCCTATTCACCCAATCTTGCCTCATGCGACTTTTTTTGTTTCCCCAATAAAAATAGTCCTCAAAGGGAAATATTTTGCCAATGTGGAAGAGGTGAAACAGGAAACAGCAGAAGCACTGAAAGACATCAAAATTAACGAGTTCAGAAACTTTTGAGCAGTGGAAAAACATCTCAGTGCATCAAATGAGGGTACTTTGAAGGTGACTTGAAGTTTAAACATGTAAGAATAAATATCCAATTTTTTTATAAATAAATTCCAGTTTTGGGGTGTTCCTCCTCGTTTGTAATGAGTAGGAAAACAGATATTTTGAATGAGTTTTTATAGAACAGAACTAAAACTTTATTTTTTCAGAAACATATGTATTTAAATGCCCAAGAAAACTGCCCTATATGGTTATGAATCAAATAGATATTAGAGTACCTTCAGGGAGGTGACCAGGATTAGGAGAGGTACTTGAAGGGAGCTTGAATTTCATCTCTATTGTTTACTTTTTTAATATACAGTGAGAAACAGTCATATGATAATTTTTCCTTTAAAGATTTTTTTTTTGATGAAGAGAAAGGAGGAGGAAAAGAAATAGGTTCTAACTAAAGCAATGAGAGGAAATAGAAAATAATGGGGTAGAGTGAGAGGGAAGAGAACACTGCCTTTCTTAGATATCATATTTGGCCAGCAATCTGAATGAGAAGGAGTGAACAATATGAATATTTGAAGAAAGAGTATGCAAAAGTAAAGGCTCTTAGGTGGGAACAAGCATAACATTATCAAAGAACTACTAAAAAAAATCAAAAAACAAAATGGAACATAATGAAAGGGGAGGGCAGAGACTGCCAGGAGATTAGTTCAGAGAGACAGGCAGAAGCCCAGATTATGTGCAACTTTGTAGGCTGGCATAAGGATATGAGATATTTTGACAGAGAGAAGACATGATTTAACTGAAGCTTTAACAGTATCATTTTTGCTACTTTATCTCAGAAACTGAACTATAAAGAAACAAAAGAGAAGGCAGGGAAGCCTATCGTAGTAGACCATGCTCTTGTACAACATGGTATCTGGACTAGGGTAGAGAGTGGAAGGGGAGAAAAGTGGTCAGAGGGTATATTTTAACAAAACAGGTTGATAGTTGTGGGATACAAGGGAAGTCAAGGATTACCCATTGGTATTTGGAGTGAACAACTGGACATTAGGCACTTAGTAATATTAAGCAACTAGAGGAGGAATAGTTTTGAATGGGATGGGGAAGAGAATCAAGAGTTCTGTTTCAGCCAGCAACAATTGAGATGCCCATTTAACAAACAAGTGGGTATGTCTTATGAGACATTGGATACTTGAGCCTGGAATTCAGACTGCTATTTAATGGCACAGACGTAATGAGATTGTGTAGATACAGAAAAGAAAGGGGCTTAGGATATTTAGAGGTGGGGGAGCCAGCAAAGGAGACTGACAAAGAGCAGCCAGTGATCACAGGCAATGATACTCATATCAAAAACCAGTTTTAAATGTCTAGATCTGGATTAGAACTTTTTGTAATGATGGATCAGGGTTAAATATGTCACCTGATGAGCGTTAGGACAGAAGGAAGAGCAAAAAAAGTGAAGATATTTAAACTTTATATGTGAAATTTACTAGACTTTGGCACAAATAATATGTTTTCAGAGTTATTGGTGTTGATTGTTTAGAAAGGTAAAATAAAATACCTGGACTAATTCTTTTGTGATAGAATTTAGTTGGCAATATATGGACATGGTCTAAGGATCCTGATCTGTTTCAAAAAGAGATTGCTTCATAAAATGCTGCTTGTCAAGCATTTATTAGAAAATATTACGAAAAATTAGAAATTAATTTAGGAAAAGAGCATTAAACAGTGATTCATTGAAGCCACAGTGCTCCAGAGCAGGAATTAGGATTTTTAGTTCAATAAAATTTTACACAGTTTTTTGTTAAACACAGTTTTAAGGGTTTTAAGAGGATAATAGGTAGAGGATTCTGTTGGTTACCAGGACCCAAGTTATGATGAAAAATTTTCTAACGTTTTCAGTTAAAGAGATTGATCTTAACATGGAATGTGACTTCTGTAAGAAGTGACCCAAGCCTAGTACAGTAGTGTGCCCTTTAACAGGAGCCCAAGTATTTGTTGAAAGAATCAAGTGACATGTAGCTCTCATTTAGGTAACTTAGTAGTCCCAGAACTGTACTTGAACAATGGAATCGAATACAAGTTTCCCTGAAGGCTTGGAGAATTTCAGTAGCAGGTAAGGGGAAAAAAAAATAAGGCCAGCTTTTATATGCAGAATATGATCAGATTCATTATTTACAGTCAACTAAATATTTTACTTCTAGAAGCTCAAAGGACCATGGTCTTTAGCTGCTTCATAGGTGAGGAAATTATCCAAATGAGTGTGATTTGTACAGGGTTGCCCAGCTAGCTATTCTTCGTGCAGGGAGGAACTGAGACAAGAGCCCCGGATCTCTGACTCTTTTTTTTTTTTTTTTTACTGATGTTATTTTGGCTCTTCATGGAAATCACAAGATTTTAACACCTGTGGTCAGAGGCATTTTGTCCTAAAGTTCTATCATGTTAAACTACGCTTATTAGCTTCAGAAAGATCGTGGCCGAGACTTCAAGTGTCTGCGTTGCCTCCCCAAATAACATCCTTCCCCTGGTCCGACATTCCCCGCCCCCACCACCACCACCTTCGTCATGAAACAGCGGAGCTGCTGTAAAGGTAGAAGACTTTTCGAGAGAGTGGTATAGTTTAAGATTTAATGTAGGAATTTGATGGGGAAGCTTAAATAAAACAGTTGAGGCATAAAAAGGAAAAAGCTCTCATAAAACCCTGCTTTATTTTAACCTTGCATCTTAGTGGATTAAAGGCTTTTGTTTTGATGTTGGTACTTGCTGATCAGGTGCAGAGCAGGCAATTTTTATTTATAAAACAGAACCGACACTTTAACACTGCAGTCAGATTTTAGTAGAGCTTAAAAATTGCTCAGCAAACAGAACAAAATTGTGATTTCAGGTAAAATGATCATTTTCTGATTCTGGGTATTATAAGCACCTACACATCTCGAATGCTTTTGGGTTAAGTTTACCAAATGACCAGCCACATATTGAATTATTGAATTTAGTAACAGAGATCTTAGGAATTTCCTAGTTCATCCCTCTCATTCCAGACTTTTATTGTGGCTGTAGTTTTCCAGCTATAAAATTCTGCATATACAAGTGCTTAATAAATGTTTGCATGTTGATTTAATTTCTGGAGTTTCTTCCTTCTAGAATATGTTGCTACTCTTGTAAGAATGTAAAATGACAACTGGAGAATGTGTTTTATTAACTATTTATAATAGTGGTTACTTAATATATAAAAATTTTAAAATTGGAATATTATTTCATGTGACTGTAGACAAAGATTTGCTTTTTGTGACTCTAACCCTGCTCCAGGAAAATGATTAGAAAAATTTATTTAATAATAAATGAATTTATTTTTCTTTCTAAGAATCAGTTCAGTGTAAAGAAAATAGTGTGTGCTTTTGAGGCAGCTCATTAGATTCCTATGTCTACCAATTTTAAGTGTACAGTCATAAATGGTATCCATCTCATAGACTAAATAGGCACACACACTATACCACTTGTTTGAAGACAGTATGTAAACATGTATTTTCTTTCCATCTCCTCTTAGTTATTGTATTGGCCTCCTTAGAAAAATATATTTAGAAGAATCCATTGACAATGTTAACATAATTTTTTATCTTGGAGAGTTTTTATTTACTATTTTTTAAACCTCTTAATTATAAATTACTGAAATGATTTATGAATTATTTTCTTAAAAAATAAGATAGCATATGATATAAATGATTGATTGGCAAAATTAAAAGTCCTAGAACTCTAACCTTTTCAGTTCAGGATGTTCTAAATGACAAATTTAAGTTATTTGTAGTATCTCATTTATTTTTGCAGTTGGAATTTTCTTACACATTAGTAAGTAATTTTTGCTTAAAATATTTATAGTTATGATTATTGAGAGACTCTATAGAACTTTTTGAGACTACCGAAGTCTCAAGAACTGTTGTAGATGAATTATAGAACCTCTTTTCTAAGCTGAAATTCATTTTAATTTTCTGTTGGCTTTTCTACATTTTTGTGGGATTTTTTTTCCCCAGTTCAACAGATAATTTAACTGAGCTATTTAATTATTTTTTTCTTAAATGATATTTCTGTAATTATGCATCAATGTTTTGAAAAATTAGGAAATTGATGAGAGACGCTTGGAAAAAATTCTTAAGTTATACATTTAGTTAATATAATAGATATTTCAAAATATTTTTCAAAACAGTTGTACTAATTTAGAAAGTTTTATATTAAATTGTGGTATTCTTGTTTTAAATTTTGTAGTGGCCTTAATGTGTTTGTATATCTTTACTTAGTATTTTGTTTAAATACTTAAATGTTTTAACATTATCTTGTTATAGCATTATTAAAAATTATTTCCAGCTTGCCTCTCTCTCTCTCTCTCTCTCTCTCTCTTTTAGGACAGCCTTCCTATGATGTAGGTCTCTGGGATTATAAAATAACTTCCTGGTATAATTCTGTTTTGAGTCAGTTTTTTTATTACTATAATGATTTTTTCTTTATTTTCAAAATTATCATTATATCATTGTCTCTATTCATTTTAATGGTATAATCTGGGCAAAAGTTGCTACAAGTGCATCAGTTTTCTGTAACTAAAATTTAACCTTTTAAGTACCATAACCTGTAAGTATTTTTACAAAAACACTTAACTATATTTCACACCTTCTTGCCATCTGAAAAAGTAAAATAAAAAGATATAATTTAAGTTTTTGATGATTCTGTCATTATTATGAGTAGCAGGCATTGTAACATAACATAGTAAATTCTCTGGGGTCTTTTTCTCTGCCCTATTTATGACTTCAAACAATTATACTGTTGGAGATGTTAATTATTTATTTTTCTTATAAAGGTAATGTATCTACAATATTGAAAAATATTTTAAGAGAAAATAGAAAAAGACTCATTATCCTAACACCCTAGTACACTGCCAGCTTTTCATTATTTCATTCCAGTCTTTTTCATTTAATAATCTTGCCTTTATCTTATACATATTTTTTACTTATTTGTAGTTCTCTATATACAACTTTTTAAATCATTTTTTTACTTTCTATTTATAAACACTTTTCATGTCATTATAGAAATTACTTAATGACTTATGAATTATTGTCTTAGTAGACCAGCAGTTGAACATTGTGTTATTTACCCATATCTTTATTGTTGTATTAGAAATAATCTTGGGGTAAAAATCTTTGAGATAACACTTTTTTTTTCTGTATTTAGGATTCTTAGGATACAGTCTCAGAAGTGTAATCATGAGGACTAAGGATCTAGAAATGCATATGGCCCTCAATATAGATTGCTGAGTTGATTTTCAATAGGTTGTAGTAGTTTATACTATTATCAGTAATTTGTTAAATTTGATTCATCATATCTTTAGCAGTGTAGTATATTATTATTATAAAATTATCTTTGCTAATTAGTCTGCCAACATTACTTCACTATTACATTTATTACTAGCAAGGTCAGCATTTTTTTTCATGTTTGTTACTGTTGTATTTCCTCTTGTTAATTTTTTTCATGTGTTATCTATTGGTTCTAAATTAGTTTTCTAGATAAGTAAAGTTATTAATGTACCATATCTCATTGTACTGTCCACTTTTGTATTATAATATGCTAGGAGCTCCCTTTTATATTTGCTCAAATAAAGAATATGTTTGTCTGCCATATATGTAGATAGTGGTGTCTCCTGGAAATGCATGGTAAGGATGTTGTAGGTCCTTTGAGATGTATACTGTCTGAGTCTTGGGAAACAAGTACTACCTGAAAGCTGGCACTGTGGTGAGGATAAGTTGCCATTATTCCTTCTCACCTCCCACTGATATAAAATAAAGTGTTAATAAAATGAATATTGTAAGCTATTCTTTCCCTTGATGGCAGCAGGGGTATTGGCTGCAATTGCTCAGAACCAAAATATTATAATTTGGAAAGGGGGAGGGAGAGGAGTGGTACAAGTATAATGGATGAGTAAGGAATTCTGTTGTCTGTATATAAAGAGGGTGCACACCTGAACTGGCAGCTGGCTTTGTCCTTGGTTTTCTCTGTTCTTCCTACTCAGTTTATTCCCTAACATCTGGGTATATTCATTAAACTCCATGCCTCTCAGAGACTTCCATGTCAGCTCTCAAATTTATTCTGCTGTCCAATTTAAGGAAATTGATTTCCATGATAGTCATCAGCCTTCATTGTACCAACCCCACACACAGTTCCTAGAGAGCTCCCTAAAACATTCAGTTCCTTTTACTTAAAGCAAATACATTTTGGGAATAGCTTGTTATAACATATATAATCACATGATTATATATGTAAATAGTTATTTAATATTTCTATTTTGATTTAGCTTTTTTTTTTTTTTTTGGTGCCAAGGAAGAGCAACTCATTTAGATTGTCTTAAGAGAAAGAGGTAGGTTTATTTTAAGTCATTTGTGGAAATAGCTGTCAGAAAACAAGGCAGCACCCAGGAGCAGTTACTCTCCTTCTGGTGAACCATGTAATCTTTCTCAGAGCTTCCTTGTTTTCCTCTGTGCTGATCCATTCTCTTCTCTGTTTGCTTAGAGTTTCTGCCCCTTTATACTTTTGTTTTGCACATGGAATCTAATGATGGCCACATGCCTACCACATCATGACCTTTTAGCTTCTGCTTTGAGGATTGGTACAGGGTAAATGACCTTTTAGCTTCTGCTTTGAGGACTGGTACAGGGTAAATGATCCTAGTACATCCTGTTCATGTTTCCTAGAAAGGAAATCCAGTTGATTTAGCTAACTTTTTGTGCCAGGATGTGCTCAATCATGGTTTAATCAATTGTGTTTAGGATATGTGGTCATAAAGTGTCAACTTTGCCTTTAGACCCATCACTTAGACATGGGTTGTAGGCTACCCAGATCCATTCAGAAAAAGCTGTAGGGTTTACTGCTAGATACCTATAAGAAAATCAGTACATTATGCCCCCCAAAAAAGTAGGAAGGAAAGAACCTAATAATATAGAACTAGATGATTGAACTATGTTTTTAAAAATAGAATCAGATTCTTCCCCTTAATTATTTTGCAATGTTGATTTCTAGGTCTTGATTTTCCCATTTATTTAAAATAAGAGGATTGGATTAATGCCTAATTTTATTTTCGTTCTGAAGATGAGATGTTTATTTCTAATTACAGTTAGTTTAAATTGACAAATTCCAATTGTATGGGATGAGAGGGATAGATAGTGATAAGGACATGATATTCAATTAGCTGATTAAGTGATATCTCTATCTGCATCTCTATTAGTAATAGGACAAAACACTTTTTAATCCAAGATTCAGTTTTAAGGGTCTATTCTTATAAACTGAACACTTTCTTCGTGTGTTATCAGTGTTATCCTTCATGTGCAGTATAATTTCAGATTTCTTTACCGTCTCCCATTTTAGGTTTTCATTAATTTTTTTTTTTTTATGTCTTGAGTTTGGTTTGAGTCTCATTGTTTCTTTGTTACAGAAAAACAACTTGAACACTAACAGAATATAAGCTGTTTTTTGTTTTTGTATTAAACAGTTAGTCATATAGTACCATCTGTTGAAGAACAGTATTTTCCTGCTTTTTTTTTCCCTATTTGTGGACTGTATAGAATTCACTTTGTGGTATTCTTTTCCTATCTTTTTTGCATGCTACAAGGACTACCCTCAATTAACTACTTAGTTTTCACACTTAGAAAACTTTTACAGATTGTTACATTCATATCTGATTTACTATTTACCACTTGATTTCTGAATCTTTTCTTTGTTCCTCCTATTCCTCCAATATTTCTTTTGATTGTTCCATTCTTTAGAATATTACCTCATTTAAATGACAGATAAAACAGCCCATTTTGTTATTCTTTGATCATACAAAAATAATTTATTTTTCATCTTAACTCTGTCTGATGATACAAACTGCCATCAGTAAATCTGGGTTTTAATGATAATTTCAGTGGCGGGTAGTGAAGTGTGAAAGGGATGAACGTTAAGTACCTACTATTGTAGCACTTTACATTCTGATTTAATCTTTTCATCAACACCATTGCACAGAATGTTAATCCACTTTCCTAAAAAATAAATTTATAGAACTGGAATTTGAACCCCTGTATATATAACATTTGGAACCCATGCTGCTTCTACTGTATCTTCCTGCATACCAGCCATGAACAGTGTAGAACAATATTTAGCTCAGGATCTAAAATTGTAAAACTTGATTTTCTTTTGTAAGTTTTTCTGCTGTCTTTCCACTACTGAAGTCTGAATATATACCTGTTATGTGTGAGTGAGATTTCAATACACAATGGAAAAATCAGATACATGCTAATGGTAATTAGTTTACTCACCACTTAACCATTTATCTCCTTTCTACTTTACTGTTCTAAACTGCTCTGACCCTTTTCCAATTCATCCCTTGCCAGTGAACATAGTAGTATACTTGTCTTTTTACACTTGAAAATGAGGAATATTGAATCAACACATTATACTTTAACAATCAAGAATAGTTTGGGAATTAAAAATTCCTAGAGCCCTCATACTTCTGAACTTTAAAAGCAATCTAACAACAATGAAACAGTATACTTGTTAGTTACCAAAATGATCTGTAATGACTGTTCCCATGTGTTACTTAATTTTTCAAAAAATTATCAGCTTAGCCCCGGGTAAGTTTACAGGTATGTCTCACTTTATAAATATGTAGATGCTAAGGTACCGAATCATAGCTACTCTTTTAATTGTTCTGTGAATTAAAGAAGCAGTTTGGAGAAGAAAAACATTGGACCAGGAATAGGAAGACATACCTTGCAACTCAACTTTTTTTTTTTTTTGAAAAGTAATAGTAAAACTTTTTCTTCTTTATTTTAAAATTTTTTTTCATATTTGAGATATAAGTGACATGTATAAGTTTAAAATGTACAACCTAATGATTTTATTATTTTTTTTAAATTGTTTTTACTTTATTTATTTTTAGGAAGAGGGGAAGGGAGGGAGAAAGAGAGGGAGAGAACCCCCAGTGTGTGGTCATCTCTCACGCCCCCAACTGGGGACCAGGCCTGCAACCCAGGCACATGCTCTGACTGGGAATCAAACTGGTGACCCTTTGGTTCACAGGCTAGTGCTCACTGAACCACACCAGCCAGGGCCATAATGATTTTATATATATGTTGTGTGAAATGATTACCACACAAGGTTAGTTAATACACCGGTCACTTTACAAAGTTACAATTTTTTTTAATGGGGGTTGTGTGTAAGAACTTTTAAGTTACTCCCTTAGCAACTTTCAAATATGTAGTACAGTGTTATTAACTATAGTCACATACTGTACATTAATACATCTGTCACTTTACAAAGTTACAACTTTTTTTTAAAAATGGGGTGTTTAAGTTACTCTCTTAGTTACATTCAAATATATGATATAGTGTTATTAATTATAGTCACATGCTGTACGTTACATCCCTAGAACTTACTCATAACTGGAAGTATGTACCCTTTGACCACCTTCACCATTTGTCCTTCTTCCTTCTGCCCTTGGCAAACGCCAATTTGCTCTCTGTTTCCATGAGTCTGGGGTTGTATTCTGTCTTGTCCTTTTTTATTTTTTTTGGTCCCTCATATAAGTAAGATCATACAATATTAGTCTTTCTCTGTCTGAATTATTTCACTTAGCACAGTGCCTCAAGGTTTATCCATGTTGTCACAAAGACCAGGATTTCTTTCTATTTATGGCCAAATAATATCTTTCCATTAGTTTGTGTTATACTATATATATAGTGTGTGTGTGTGTGTGTGTGTGTGTGTGTGTGTATGTATCACATTTTCTTTATTCATTATTCAATGGGCATGTACATTGTTTCCATGGCTTGACATGAGGGCCCAGATATCTCTTGGACATAGTGATTTTATATCCTTATAGTATATACCCAGAGTGTAATTGCTGGATCATGTAGTAGTTCTGTTTCAATTTTTTGAGGAACCTCCATTCTCTTTTCCATAATGGCTGCACCAATTTATATTTCTGCCAACAATGAATAAGGGTTCCCTTTCTCCACATCCTCGCCAGTACTTATCTCTGTTCTTTTTGATAATAGCCATTCTAACAGGTTTGAGGTGTTTTTTCATTGTGGTTTTGACTTGCATTTTCTTGATGATTTGTCATGTTCAGCATCTTTTCATGTACCCATTGGCCATTTGAATATATCATTTGGAAAAATACCTATTCCAGTCCTTTGCCTATATTTTAATCAAATTATTTGTTTGTTGATTTTTTATTTTTGCTAGTGAGTTGTACAAATTCTTCATATATTTGTGTATCAACTCCTTACCAGTGACTTGCAAAATTTTCTCCTGTTCCATAGATTGTCTTTTCATTTTGTTTCTTTGGCTTTGCAGAAGACTTTTAGTTCATATAATCCTGCTTATTTATTTTTGCATTTACTGCTTGTGCTTTAGTGTCATATTTATGATGTCATTGCCAAGATCAATGTCAGGGAACTTTTCCCCTATATTTTCTTCTAGAGATTTTTTTGGTTTCAGATCTTACATTCAAGTCTTTAATCCATTTTGAGTTCATTTTTGAGTAGTGTTAAGACAGGGGTGGGTTCAGTTTCATTCTTTGGCATGTGAATATCCAGTTTTCCCACCACAATTTACTGTAGAGACTATATTCTCCCTATTGACTATTATTGGCTCCTTTGTAAAATATTAGTTGACTGTATATGCATGGGTTTATTTCTGGGCTCTCAGGTCTGTTCCATTGTCTTTGTGTCTCTTTTTTTTATGTCAGTTCCATACCATTTTTTATTGCTATAGCTTTGTAATATAGTTTGAAATCAGGAAGTGTGATGCTCCTGTCTTTGTTCTTCTTTCTTAGGATTGCTTTGGCTATTCAGGGTCTTTTGTGGTTCCATGTTAATTTTAGGATTGTTTTTTCCCTTTCTGTGAAAAAAGTCATTAGAACCTTGATAGAGATTGTATTATCACTGGATGGGTTTGGGTAGTATGGACATTTTAATAATATTAATTCTTCCAATCTATGGAGTATCTTTCCATTTATTTGTGTTACCTTCAGTTTCCTTCATCAACATCTTTTAGTTTCCAGTGTACTGATCTTTCACCTCCATTGTTAAATGTATTCCTAAGTATTATTTTCTTTTTGATGTTATTATAAATGTGATTGTGTTACTTTTTTTTCCAAGTAATTTGTTGTTAGTACACAGAAACACAGCTGGTTTTTGTATGTCTTTTTGTATCCTTCAACTTTACTGAATTCATTTATTAATGTCCTGGGAGAGTCTTTAGGGTTCTCTGTGTATGAGATCATGTCATCTGCAAATAGATATAATATTACTTCTTAATTTCTGAGTTGGGTGCATTTTATTTCTTTTTTAATTGCCTTATTGCTTTGGTTAGGAGTTCCAGTGCTTGAATAGGAATGGTGAGAACAGGCACCTTATCTGGTTCCTGACATTAGAAGGGAAGGTTTCAACCTCTCACTATTGAGTATGGTACTACCTGTGCCTTTATCATATATGGCCTTTATTGTATTAAGGTTTGTTTTTTCTATACCATTAGTTGAGAGGGTTTATCATGAATGGATATTGAGTTTTGTCAAGTGCTTTTTCTCCATCTATTTAGATGACCACATGATTTGTCATCTAAATCATTCTATTACTGTGATACATAATTTTGATTGATTTATGTATGTTGAATCATTCTTGCATCCCAGGGATTAATCCCACTTGATCATGGCATAAGATCCTCATAATGTGCTGTTGAATTTGGTTTTCTGGAAATTTTTGAGAATTTTTGCATCTATGTCAAGGATATTGGCCTGTGGTTTCCTCTTAGTGTCCTTATCTGGCTTTGCTGTTAGGGAAATGATGGTCTCATAAATGAATTTGGAGGTGTTCCCTTTTCTTCAATTTTTGTTAAGAGTTTGCAAAAAGAATTGATGTTAGTTCTTCATTATATGTTTGGTAGAATTTGACATCTGTTCCTGAGCTTTTCTTTGTTGGGATACAATCTGATTCAATTTTCTTACTCATTATTGGTCTTTTCAGATTTTCTGTTTCTTTATGATTCAGTTTTGGTCAGTTGTTTGTTTCTAGGAACTTATCCATTTCTTATAGGTTGTCCAGTTTGTTGGTGTATGATTGTTCATAGTAGTCTCTTACAAATCTTTGTATTTCTGTGTTATTTGTTGTAGTCTTCCTTTCATTTATAATTTTACTTGGGTCCTCTCTCTTTTTCTTCTGGTTTCTCTTTTCACTGAATCATCTTTCCCATTGTTTTTTATTCTCTATTTCATTTATTTCTGCTCTAATCTTTATTATGTCCTTCTGCTAACCCTGGGCTTAGTTCTTCTTTTCCCAGTTCCTTCAGATATGAAACTAGGTTGTCTATTTGATATCTTTCTTTCTTTTGATGTCGGTGCTTATGGCTATAGACTTTCACATTAGAACTGCTTTTGCTATATTCCATACATTTTGGTATATTGTATATTGTTTCCATTTTCATTAGTCTCAAGTTATTTTTTTTAATTTCTCTTTTGATTTCTCCTTTGTTTCTTCAGTTGTTAAAGACTATGTTGTTAATTTCCATTTATTTGTAAATTTTCTAGCTTTTCTCCTGTTACTGATTTATAGTTTCATACCATTGAGATCAGAAAGATAATCCATATAATTGCTATCTTGAATTTGTTGAGAATTATTTTGTTGCCTAACAGATGATCTACCCTTGAAAAAGTTCTGTGTGCACTTGAGATGAATATGTAATCTGCTGCTGTTGGTTGGATGGAATGTTTTATATATGTTAGGTCCATTTGCTATATAGTGTTGTGTACAAGTGTGTTTGCTTATTGATTCTCTGCCCTGATGATCTCTCCATTGTTGAGAGTGGGATATTAAAGCCCCAAACTTACTGTTTTGCTGTTTATTTCTCCTTTTAGTTCTGTTAATATTTGCTTTGTGTATTTACGTGTTTCAATGTTGGGTGCATAAATATTTACAACTATTATATCTTTTTGATAGATTGACTTTTTTAAAGATTTTATTTATTTATTTCTAGAGGGAGGGAAATAAGGGTGAAAGAGAGTGAGAAATATCCATGTGAGTGAGAAAGAGAAACATTGATCAGTTGCCTCTTGTACACCCCTTAATCAGGACCAAGCCTGCAACCCAGGCATGTGCTCTGACCAGGATTTGAACTGGTGACCTTTCATTTTGTGGGATGGCACCCACTCAGCTGAGCCACAGTGGTCAGGGCTAGGTTGACTCCTTTATTGTAATACTATGAGGTTTTTGTCTCTTTAGTCCTATTTTAGTTTAAAGTCTATTTTGTCTAATATAAATATAACTACCCTCTGTTTTCTTTTGGTTACCGTTTGATTGACATATCTTTATCCATCTCTTTGCACTCTGCGTGTGTCTTTAAAGCTAAAAATGAGTCTCTTGTAAGCAGCATACCACTGGATTTTTATTTTACTTTATTCATTCTGCCATTCTTTTGCTTGGTTAGAGAATTCATCCATTTACATTTAAAGTAATTATTGACAGGTAAAGACTTACTGTTGTCATTTTCATAATTGTTTTCTATTTTGTAGATTCTCTGTTCCTTTCTTCCTGTCTTGTTGTTGTCCTTTATGATTTGATGGCTTTTTGTGGTGGTATGCTCTGACTCCTTTATCATAATCTTTTGTTCATTTACTACAGATTTCTCCTTTGTGGTTACCCTGAGGCTTACATAAAATATATTTATATCATCCTGTTTTAAGCTGATAACAACTTCAATAATATACAGAAATTTTATACTTTTACTTCTCCTGCCATCACATTTTAGGTTATTGATGTTGCAATTTTCATCTTTTTTTTTAAAGATTTTGTTTATTTATTTTTAGAGAGAGAGGAAGGGAGGGAGAGAGAAAGGGAGAGAAACATCAGTGTATGGTTGCCCCTCATGCACCCCCAACTGGGGATCTGGCCCGCAACTCTGCCATGTGCCCTAACTGGGAGTTGAACCGGCAACCCTGTGGTTCACAGGCCAGCACTCAGTCTACTGAGTCACACCAGCCAGAGGATTTTACATCTTTTTTTATATTGTTTACCTAATAACAAAGTATTTTAGCTATGGTTATTTTTAGTATGTTTTTTTAACTTTTAAACTATAGAGTTTCGTGAATTACTTACCACCATTACAGTGTTGTAGAATCTGTTTTGCTATGTATTTGCCATCACCAGTGATTTCTACAAACTTATATGTCTTTATGATATTAATTAGCATTCTTTTATGTCAGTTTGAAAATTCCCTTTTCATTTCTTGGAAGACAGGTCAAGTGGTGAAGAAATCACTCACCTTTTGTTTGTTCAAAAATGTCTTTATCTCTCCTTCATTTCTGAAGGACAGCTTTGCTGGGTATAATATTTTTTCTTTCAATATTTTGAATATATCATCCCACTCTCTCCTGGCCTACAAAGTTTTTGTTGAGCAATGTGGTCATAGTCTTACAGGAACCCCTTTTATGTGATGAGTTGGTTTTCTCTTGTTGCTTTCAAAATTCTCCGTGTTTGACTTTTGACCATTTAATTATAATGTCTTGGTGTGGCCCTTGTAGGGTTTAGCATACTTGGGGTCCTTTGGACCTAATGGACGTTCATCTCTCCCCTCAAGTTTAGGAAGTTTTCAGCCATCTAACTAACACAACTCTTAACATTTACTAGCCAAGTGACTATCAGCAAGTTAATGCCACTGAAACTCTTCAACTCACAGTGTGGTTTTGAATATTTAATGAGACAAAATAGGAAAGTTCTTTGAAAACTGCTAAGCACTATATTTACTTGAAACCACTTGGCAATGATCAGTCAACATTCTGAAATGAAATTTATAAACATGTTATAATACTTAAGAAGACTTCTAAAGAGTATTTTGTTTTTCTTAAATTGATATCACTGAAATGAAAACTGCTAGAGTAAGATTGACATATTCAATGACAATAGTCAATTAAATGTAACAATAGGAAGATCTGTAATAGGCTAATTAATGAATCTACAATGCTAAAAAAATCCAGGGCCTCGTTAACTTATTTTGTATATTTGCATTTTAATGTGTGGGCTTATTATTTAGAAGGGTTTACTTTCAGTTTTATGAATGACTTAATATTGCCATTTGAAGAAAGGTGTGTTTATCACTTGCAACATAAGTTGATTTGATATATGAATTTAAATCATGTTTGGCCAATCAAGGACCATACTTATCTAGTAAGTATTTTTTTTAATTTACTTAACATATTTAATTTATATAACAACAACTTATGTTGTTTCCCCATATTTTGACTTTTCCCAAGTTTCCTTTTCTTAGAACTTAAATGAGGCTCCTTACCCAGCCTCTGTAAATTACAAAGTAAATGAACATTGCACTTAATAACTTCTAACACATGCAGTCTTTACCAATGTAGTACAAATTATGATGTGATTTTAAACAGCATGTTCTGATGTTTTCGTTATCATTAAAGATATTTTTCTAGTGATTAGTAATGTTTTCATATTAGTCAGTACAGTCTGCATTATATTCCTTTTTCTCCTATTTTCTGTCATTTCTAGTATAACTAGAACACTGCTGCTCATTAGAGTAAAAAACTAGTGAAAATTTCGAGGAGCAGATTTCTTAAGTTAACATAATAATTCTCAATTGGCTTTATGTTAGAACTACCTGAGAGTTGTTTAAAGCTACCAATGTCCAGGTGCCTGGACCCCACCCTTGTACTGAATCAAGTGGGAGACAGGGAACGGGCACCTTTTTTTTTTCTTTCCCCAATGAGTAATATGCAGTCAGGGTTGCAAACCAGTGATTTAAATAGCTTAACATACATGGAGAGTGAGATCAATTCTGAGCTGATAAATCTGTGGTAGAAATCATCAGAGAATTGATGTTTTGATGATGCAAATGATGTGATTAAAAGTAAAATATATGGGAAGTATTATTCCTATCAGTCTAGTACTTTAGTTAAAAATGAAAAGCTTATACTCTGAAAGGCAAAGTGCAGTTTTCACATCTGAATTGAAGAAAGCAGATACTAATCAAGAGAGCTATTGAATTTTTGCTGATGCATGGAATAGAAAGGAAAAGAAAATACCCAACAAGTCTACCCAACAGTTCTGTTAAAGGTTGGTCACATGTTAACAAAGATAGCAGAATGAGAATTATGGCAGTACAGGTGCATCTTGAGTCAGGTGCATCATGGCTTGAGTCCTGCCTTTGTCCATTACTATCTCTGTGACTTTGGACACATTACTTAACTTTTATTAAGCCTGTTCCTTTCTGTAAAACAAAGATAATAATAGTCTCTACTCATGGAATTAAATGAGATCGTGAATTTAAAGCACTTTGTATAACAACACACACAGAAGCACTTAATAAATGATAACAGGGTTGCTGTTACTAGTAGGCACAGTCCAGATGTGGAGTGACACAGATTTGATTTTGAATGCCCAATCTGTCATATCCTGGCTAGGCAAGCTACATACCTCTCTGAACCTCAGTTGATATAAAATAGAGTTAACATCTACCTCATAGTGGTGTTGTGAATATTAAATGAGCTGAAGTGTTTAGAAGGTAACCTGGTTGTAGACTGGATTGACTTTTGAGATCAAGTTTTCCTTCTTATCACCTGCTGACTTCCATACTAGACTGTTATTTTTAATGTTTGTAAATTTTAGCATTTGAATCACATGTCTAGTTATCTTCAAATATCCTCCTAAAAGACAGTTCTAAGAATACATTTATTTACATTTTCCTTAGTACCTATATTTCATTTTTTCCTATTAATTAATCTCTCAGCTTTTAGATGACAATAAGTTTTAATGCCAGAGGATTATCATTTTTACCTCTTAGCGTAATTCTTCCAAATGTTGAACAAGATCATTTACCCTAATAAATCAATCAAGGACGATTTAAACACTTCTCTGTGCATAGCATCATATAACATCAGAGGGTCTGTATATTGTGGATCCTGCCCTTTAACCTAGTAGAGATCATTTTCTCAAGTATCTTTGGCTCAACAGTTGGTTTTGCTTTTTTCATTTTTCTTTTTGATCCTTTACCTCTGGTACTTTATAGAATATCTTAAAGGACTTTCTTTTTCCACTGATAGCTATAATTTAACAAGCCTGTTGACACTTTGATTCTTTGACATTAAAAAACCTCATGTTTTAAAAGTAGGTAATCAGCTGCCTTTAGACTTTTCCTTCTTTCCCTTCATTCCTGAGCTTTGGTTAAAGTTCTCATAAAACTTTTACTAAATAATTTTTTTTTAAAAAAACCAATAAAACCATGCTCTTTTTAGCCCTTTGGATATCTCTGATTTAAAAAAAAAAAAATTCTCTTTCTTTTATTGATTCTAATGAGAGGGGAAAGTAGTGCAAAAGAGAGGGAAAGAAACATTGATCAGTTGCCTCTTGCATGTGCCCTTACTGGGGACTGAACCTGCGACCCAGGTACATGCTCTGACTGGAAAATGAACCAGTGACCTTTCAGTTTGCTAGACAATACCCAACTAACTAAGCCACACCAGCCAGGGATGATTTTTTTTCTTTCTTGTTTATTTTAGCATCTTTTTGTGAAAAACCAGCATATGAGACATTGGAAGTCTACAGATCTGATTCAGCAAATGATTCAGCAAATTACTTAAGCCATATTTTGAATTGTCCGCTTGTCAGAAGAAGAAAATACTTGCCACCACTTACAAGAAAGGAATGTTGTGAAGATTAGATTAAGAGTATTTGAACTCATTTACCCAGTGGTCTTGAAATAATCTCATTTTAATATATTTTCATATACATACTGCTTTTAAGATCATTATGATTTTTACAACAGTAAAGTATGATTTTTACTTTTCTCTTTACCTCTCTACAAAGGTGTCAAATACGTGTCATTTCGTTAGTATAGGAATGGTTTTACTTACAATTAGTTTCCCAGTTTACAGAAATTGAAAAGCAATATATAAAAAGCTTAGAGACTGGACTCCGGAGCCAGATTAGTTGGGTTTTTGAATCATGGCTCTTCCATTTACTATCTGCCTAACACTGAGCAAGTAACTTCTCTGTGTCCCAGTTTACTTAATCTGTAAAATGTAGTTAATACATCATAGTGTTCTGAGAAATAAATTAGTTAACATGTAAGTACTTAGGACACTGCCTGGTACTCAAAAAATACTAGTTACGGCTATTATTGACAAAATAATAGGTGTGTTTAAGTCCCTAATATTTACATATCAAAAATTTTGGCAGTTTCATGGCTAAGAAAATTAACAGCCTTTTCCCTAAAAAACTAAAGCTGTATTTTTTAATTTAATGTATTATTTTTCAAATACATTTGTCTCTACTTTCCCCCCACCACTTTCCCCTGCCCCCTTCCCCCCTCCCTCCCTCAATCTGTCCCCACTTTGGCTTTGTCCATGAGTCCTTGCTATATGTTCCTTGACTTGCCCCTTCCCTTCCTTTTCCCCCACCCAGTCCTCCCTCCTTCCTTCTTATCTCTGTTGGTTTCTTTTTTCTTTCAGCGTTGCTGGTCTTATTTTCCTTACATCTTTGTTTAGTTCATTAGGTTCCGCTTATAGGTGAGATCATATGGTATTTGTCTTTTGCCCCCTTGCTTATTTCGCTTAGCATAATGCCCTCTAGTTCCATCCATGCTGTCGCAAAGTTTAGTAGTTCTTTTTTTCTTTCTGCTGCGTAGTATTCCATTGTGTAAATGTACCATAGTTTTTTGATCCAATCATCTCCTGATGGGAATTTAGGCTGCTTCCAACACTTGGCTATTGTAAATTGTGCTGCTATGAACATTGGGATGCATAGGTTCTTTTAAATTGGTGTTTTAGGATTCTTAGGATATAGTCCCAGCAGGGGAATCACTGGATCAAAAGGCAGTTCCATTTTCAGCTTTTTGAGGGAATTCCACACTGCTTTCCACAATGGCTGCACCAGTCTGCATTTCCACCAAGAGTGGACTAGTGTTCCCTTTTCTCCACAGCCTCGCCAGCACCTGTTGTTTGTTGATCTGTTTATGATGGCCATTCTGACTGGTGTCAGGTGGTACCTCATTGTGGTTTTGATCTTCATTTCTCTGATGGCTAGTGATGCTGAGCATCCTTTCAAATGGCTCTGGGCCCTCTGTATCTCTTCCTTGGAAAAGCGTCTGCCCAGGTCCTTTGCCCATTTTTTCATTGGATCATTTGTCTTCTTGGAGTGGAGTCGAGTGAGTTCTTTATATATATTGGAGATCAAAAACCTCTCTGATGTATCATTAGCAAATATATTTTCCCATAGAGTTGGCTCCCTTTTCATTTTGCTGATGTTTTCTTTAGCCATGTAGAAGCTTCTTATTTTGATGAGGTCTCACTTGTTTATTCTTTCCTTTATGTCCCTTGCTTTAGGAGAGATATCAGTGAAAAAATTGCTGCGTGGGATATCTGAGAGTTTCCTGCCAGTGTTCTCCTCTAGGACTTTTATGGTGTTGCGACTTATATTTAAGTCTTTTATCCATCTTGAGTTTATTTTTGTGTATGGTGTCTAAAGCTGTATTTTAAATGCGTATTGGACTGTTAGGTCTTCCTGTGGCTCCCCCTGCCCCTCCAGTGACTTCCTACATTGCAGCCTGATGGGTTTGTTTTGGTTATTTTTTAAGATTGTATTTATTTATTTTTAAAGAGAGGGGAAGGGAGGGAGAAAGAGAGGGAGAGAAATATCTGTGAGAGATACATTGACTGGTTGCTTCTAGCGTGCCCCCAGCTAGGGACTGGGCCCGCAACCCAGGCATGTGCCCACAGCCCAGGCATGTGCCCTGATTGGGAATCCACCGGGCAACCTTTCACTTTGCAGAATGACACCCAACCCACTAAGAAACACTGGTCCGGCCTGATGCGTTTTGTAAATAATTTTTATTGTAAAAATATTATGCTTGTGAAAATTAACATAATACTTCCCTGACTAGTGTGGCCCAGGGGTTTGCGTGTCATTCTGCAAAGCCAAAGATTGCCCAGTGGATTGCCCAGGGCACATACAAGAGGCAACTGATCAGTGTTTCTCTCCCTCTCTATCTCCCTCCCTTCCTCTCTCTCTAAAAATAAATAAAATCTTTGAAAAAAAGAAAATTAATATAATACTGAACATAAGTAGATGAACCTCTTCTTCCCGTATCTACTTCCTAGGAGGAATAATTCTTTTCCTTATTTTTACTTGGTCATAGATTTTATCAGTTTATAACCCCCTTCACAAGTTTTCTGTTAGACTTAGGGTAAAGTCCAAACATCCTAACATGGACTATGAGGTCTTCCTGGCCACTGACTTTCTCCCACTTTCACTTTTTGGTAATTTCTGTTAGATCCCAGGTAAAAAGTCACTTTCTCAAGGAAGTCCCTTCCTGATCTCCCAACTGGTGAGCGCAGTGCCCCACAGCCACCTGTGCTTTCACTGCCGTAGTCCTTCTGCACTGAGGCAGTGGTCCTCTCTGGGTAGTGCCCTACTCGTTGAGAGGTGCTATTGTCAGTTAGTGTGGAGGGCTGAAGGGCACTAGATGTTTACCATTAAGAATTGTCTTAAGCACTGCATAACTTTTGAATGTCCCACTAGGTGGTCACATGGGTGGGAAAAAAAAAACCTGTTTATAGCTATAGTCAGAAACTAGAACCTAACACAATTTTATGTGTGCATATGGAATGTTTTTAGTATTTTTAATTAAATGCTGAGTCTTCCAGAAACAAAACTACTGTATTGAAGGAAGATTGTAACTTGTTTTGTTTGTAACTCTGCAAAGAGTTGTTCATCATTATAGGATCACATCACTGATGGCAACATTTATCACATGCATAGTGATTTACCATATAGGCGAAAACATCTGACTTCTCAGTAAATATTTGTTTGAATTTAATTGAAATTAAAACAAAAAACAAAAAACAACAACTCTGACCCAGGTGAGGGAAAAGCACCTCCCTCTTTCCTGGCAGAATATATTTGCTTTCCTCCCTCTTCCTATTGCACTTCATTCACACACTTCATCTATCTGTCTCACTAAATGAGAACTTAGTGAGGGCAAGGATGATATTCTACGGACCTTTGAATCTTTAACGTTCACTAAGTACATGGTAGTTACTCAACTTAATATTTATTCAGTTGAATTCACAGCTGCAATGATAGTATTTATTCAACTGTTTATTGATTCAAATTCTGATAGGCAAAGAAGGCAAAAGGACACTATCGCTGCTTTCAAGGAACACATGATCTAATGCTAAAAACAGAGCTAGAAATAATTATAATACAATATGACAGTTTCTAAGATAGAAAAAGCTATAAACTACAGATCTGTAATGAAAAAAAAAACACTTTAGTTTTGTGGGGAGGTCCTGAAATAATATCACAGAAGAGAAACAGTATCCAGTATCAATTATAGTGCCAAGGAAGACTGGGTAATAAATAGTTGGAAATTGAATAGCATAACTGAAGAATAAGAGGAGTTTGCCAAATGGTCACATTTAACGAGGACATTCCAGATCAGCAGTCCCTATTCAAATGCGCAGAGGTACAAAAGGTGCAGTTCATATTGCTGCTGGAGCACGAAGTTGTAGGTCACATGGTAAGATACTAAAGCTGTACCTGGAGGTGAGGAACTAGATCGTGAAGAATCTCTTCCGTGACTGGAAGTTAGATTTTATCTTGCAGGCAGTAGAAACCATTGATGTAATGATTAAAACTACTGTATTTTAAGTCATGCTGTATGCCACGCAGTACCTATAATCCTATTACAGAGTTGGTATATTCTCATTTTATAGTTGGGGAACTGAGGCTCAGAGAGATGATCTGTTTAGGTTTACACAGCTACTAAGTGGAAGAGCGGGGATTTAAACTTAGGTGGGTTGAATCCGGACCTCCTGCCTGCTTTTTAAACTATATTTTACAGCCCCGTCAGTGGGGAAGAAACTAGACTATTTTTACATTTATCAACCAATCTTTACTTCACATCATTCTTAACTCAGGTAAGTCAGTTTTTTATGTAAATTTAAATTCTTAGCAGTTTGGATTCTTAAGTTTTAGTCTTCTGATGGCCCAAAATGATACCTTACAGTAATTTACCTCTTGCAGGATACTTTTTATACTGGTACCATCTTCTATCTAGATAGTTCAAATAACTCTTGACTTATTTAAATACCTTTTGGGGGCAGGGGGATTGTCACCCTTGAATGTTATGGACCAACCAGCATGATTTAAGTACTCCAAAAAGAAAAAATTGAAGTACTACTGCCCCCCCCCTTTTTGAAACATACAGATCTGTCTTCAAGATGCAAAAAGAATATTTTAAGAAGATCTCATCTTGATATTCTATTTCATTATTATAAATAGAGTTTACTATTTAAATTACTTCTGCCTCATAGCTCCAGTGTGCCTAGTTAGCATGAAGTACTTCAGACATTATCTAAATGAATCTGTGATTGTTCTGGCTACCCTAAAATAAGATTCTTCCTAATTTTAAAGATTATTCAAATGTAAGTTCTGGAGATAGAGGTGATAGTTGCACAACAATGAGAATGTACTGAATGCCACTGAACTGCACAATTAAAAATGTTAAAATACCACATTTTATAATTAAGAATACTTTACCGCAATTTTAAAAAATGTGGTATGGAAGCGCAAAGCGGCCTGACTTCTCTTGTCAAGGCACTACCAATCGAGTATTTTTGAGAGCCTTATGTTCCAGATAATTTGAGTAAGATGTAAGTAAACAGTTTATCTCAATTCTCCTTATTCCATCACCATAGGCTGATCGAATTAAATGTTATTACTTAGCTGTTTAAAAAGAAAAAGAATTCTGTTTATTTGAGTGCAGGGATAAAGGAGGAAGCATGGTAATGATATTATGGGACAGTCATCCTCAGAATAGATATGGTAGAGACGCCTTTGCTGGTATTGACCGCTCACTTTAGTTTCTTGTTCAAAAGGGAAACTAAGGAGTTAAATAACCTATCTAAATGTCACCTCCACAGGTGTGATGTGCATGTAGCAGCTCCAATTCATAATTAAAACTCAGACTTTCAGGTTCCCCACCCATCCCTATGCCAGTATTATGAGAAATTAATTTTTTACCATTAGATTCACAAAAAATAAAATAATTAATGTGCTGGTGGAGATATGGGAAACATATTATTAGTGAGTGGGAATTGCATAACTGTTTTTGGAAAGTAATCTGGTAATAACTGTTAAAAATGTTTTAATACACATACTTTTGGCCTAATAATTCCACTCTGTTGCTCCTACTGTGTAGGAGTATTAGTACAAGAATGTTTTTTGCTATGTTGTTCACAGTGGCAAAAAAAAAAAAAAAAAGTAAAAACAACCTGGAAGCCAATCAGAAAATGTTTGAACAAATTATGTTTTATCAATTCTAAAGACCAATGTAATCTATTAAAATGTGAGTTAAATCTGTATGCTTGGCTTGGAATGATGGCTTTGCTATATTATTATGTGTTAAAAAATTACAGAGTTAATGTAGTATGATCTTTTAAAAAACTGTATGTGTGTTTGAAAATAGAGAAAGGTATGAAAGGATTTTAAAGCTTTCTGAAGTAAAAAAGAAGGAAAGAGGGAAGGGGAGAGCTTTATAATGATAGAAATTATAGAGATTACTTTGGGCGGGTTGATGACAGAATGGGTACAAGAGAAACCTTGGTACAAGTAGTCACCTATATCTTTATGTGGGCACTGATTCCACTGATGTTCTCACTTTATAAAAATCCATCTAGTTGTATGCCTATGATACAGATTTGTGTATATATTATGCCAAATAAAAGTTTATTAAAATTATGGCACAGCAATACAATGTAATGCTGTTACTTTTTAAAAATACTTTAAATAAACATTTACTATATACCATTGGGCAAGAAACAGGACAAACCCACTGTTATAAAATATACTGTATATATAAGCACACAAAATGAAGACTGGATAGAGACACTACGATGTTACTAATAGATATAATGTCCAGATGATCCTTTTTTTTTTGTTTGTTTTAAATAAGGACAGTTTGGGTGGGGGGGGTTCAGCCATTTGGGAAGTTTGTAGAAGGCAGTGAGCAAGGCTGGATTACAGGATATTAAGCAGAAAATAAGGGTGAAGAAGGAGAAAAGAAAAGGTTAAAAGAAATAGAAAGAAACATAATGCTAATGAGAAAGGTGCAGTAAGGTCAGGTAATTCTTTTTTAACCCCTACCAAGAAGGTACTTCTAACTGGGAAGGGACTGATTTCAGCTGTCAAACCATTGGGTAGTAGTAGGGCCGCATGACAAATCCTCTCCTTCAGCAGACTCAGTTTGGTTTTTACAAATAATTTATGCTATGTACTTAAGTTTGGTTTTTGTTTAAGCATTTGGTTGTAATGAAACTGTTGTTGATATGACAGTTTTAATTGATTATAGCAGATGCAACTTGTAGAAGCTTAAAAAACCTATATTCTCCTTCTAATCTTTACTACTAACAATACCTGGCTCAGATCTTTTTGTCCCGTACTTGTCACATGGGGCAATACCTTCCCAGTGAGAGAATCAAATAGAAAAATGTATATGAAGACACTTTAATAAAATTAAACACTATCAATTGTATATTTCAGTATTTTTCTGATTCTTCCTTGGGCCCTAAACCCTTAGGTGTGAAAAGTGGTTATTGCACATGGAATTTGTTTTACTTCAGAAGAGTTCAAAAGTTGACATTTAGGAGAATGCATTTTTAAAATCAAGTTCTGCAAATGTAAATGCAACAATTAGTGTTAATCGAGATATGGGTTTTAATTGTAATGCATTTTTTATATTTTAGAACAAGTATTAATGTACTTAGTGATTATATGTCAAATTGAAATGTAAACTTTTATATTTCTAAGTATTGTTTGCTATCAGGGGAACTATCAGGCTTTTTTTTTTTTCCCCCTATTTCAATCATCTATTTTTCAACATAGAGGCTTTTTTCCCCCATTTCAATCTTTCGTTTTTCACGTTAACTTAAAATGCCTAATAACCAAAATTAAATCTTCTCAGGTGTTTCGCGAGGGGTGAAGGGTGATAAGGATTTGACTTTTAATTAGCCCTTAAATCAGTAATAATCTGGAACTCGAGTTGGACTGGGTTGGAGAAAACTGCGTGGCATTAGGACCCAGGGGGCTCCCGCGAGCGGATCTAGGGGCCAGATTGCAAATTCGCGGTGACTCAGTCTGGTCGGCTCCTTGCGCTCGGCGGCCGCGGCGGCAGGAGCAGCAGACATTGGCGGCCGAGCCGCAAGGATCATTTTCCCGGGTTTCGTGGTCCGAGCCTTCTTTCAGGGCGTCCAGACAGGTTCGAGGCGTTTGCGGGGCGCAGGGGCCTTTCGGGCGGGGAGTAAGGGGTTGCTTGGCGCGGGGAGCCCTCGGGCCTGTGCATGGGGAGTAACATTTGCTCCGTCTCTTCCTGTGTCTGGCTTTATTTGCAGCAAACCAAAATGGAGTATGAGTGGAAACCTGACGAGCAAGGGCTTCAGCAAATCTTGCAGCTTCTGAAGGAGTCCCAGTCTCCAGACACCACCATCCAGAGAACCGTGCAACAAGTATCCTTTCCGAGGCCTCGCCGCCACCCGTGCAGCTCGCCCCGCGCGGGCCCGCTCCCCTGGCGGGGTGGCTCCCGCCGCCCCTCCCCCTCCCTCTGCTCCCCGGATCCCTCCGCCCTCCGTCCTCCGGGGAGAGGCCCGCCTGCCGCTGCCCCTGCCCGTAGCCTCGCGCACGCGGCCCTTGTGCTCCGTGTCGGGCGCCGCGGCCGCCGGCTTCCGGCCCGCGCGAGGCTGGGGCCCCGGGCCGCCGCCCGTGATCGCGACATGTGCACCCATCGAGCAGCCACGTCCCTGCCCGCCTACTGCTGACCTGCCAAGGGGGTGGGGAGCAGCGCGGGCGGGATAGCTGGGGTTCAGACCCCCGGCGCCCCGGCCCACACAATGCGCCCGGCGCGGTGGGGCCTGCGGGCTGAACGAGAGGCCAGGTGGAGGGCGCTGTGTGAGCGGCTGGGCTCGCCCGCGCTGCGTCCTGCCAGAAATGGGGTGGAGCCGGCGCGGGGTTTGAACTGCCGTCGTGTTGGGCCTGGGGTTTCTTCCAGGCCGTAGCCTTAAAAGGGTTGGGGACCTAGAATTGGGGGGTTTCAGACCTCACCCTTGGACTGTTCATGCTAACACCTGTTGCAGGCTCCCTGGCTCCCAAATTAGCTTCTCCTTTTAAATCTTTGGCTCAAGGCTGTCTGTTCAATTATACAAGCTTTTACGGAGTTTGCTGGTGTAGCGGTCCTGTTGCCACGGTTTTGGAGACAGAAAAGGTTAAGAGAAGCAACAAAACCTGCCCTGGGTGCTTCCTGTAGTCCCCTAAACTGTAGGCATCGGGTGAATTCTTGGAGCCAATAAAGGAAACAAATTGATTCACCTGACGTAAATAGCCTTTTTATCCTTGTTTAAGACCAAAGAAGTTCTCAAAAACAAAAAAACCCATAAGGCTGCTATTTTTTTGCAGGAAAACCCTCTTGATTTAGTAGCAATTTGGTAAGTCAGCTCTTTTGGTATAGTTTGGGCCTGTTTACATTTTGAACACTGTAAAGGGGAAGTTAAGTATATATACACGTTTATGTGTATATACAATTACATGAGAAGAAAGCACCGGTAAGTTAGTTTCGAAGAAGTACTGCATTTCTGTAACTTAAAATCTTCAGTAGATGAGTAAGTACTTAGCTTCTTGGTTAATATGCTGCCCATTTAAAAATGGAGATCTGCTTGAAATTTTTATAAAGCCATTTCTTTTGAATACAAAGGGAAGAATAGTTTTGGGGTATGTTAGAGCTTGATTCTTAAATCCTGTTATGGCTCAGTCTTACTAACTGTGTTGTCATAGCTCTGGGAATGATATAGGTTGATATTTAATGACAATTATGTAACAGTTACTAAGTTAGACAAGCCCAAAACCACATTGTAATTTCTAATATATCACTGAATATCAAAATTTCTTGTTTTATTATGTATTTATTAAATACTTTTTATATGCCTGTGCTTGGGCTAACAATCAAATTTAAAGTTTATTCTGTGTGCCTGGAGCACTGTATGCCCTCTATATAAGGGACAAGTTAAATTACAGTAGGTAGAGGCGATCAGTTTTTAAAATATGCACTACTTTTTATTTTCAAAGTATCTACTGATGGCTTTGTTTTTTTGTGTGTATCTCCTTAACAGAAGAGTGTATTAGTGTTTTTATACAGGCTTGAGAACTTTTTGAAAGATCATTATCGTGAGAAAGTAAACCTTGGCAGGTATTTATGAAAAATTTATTAGCCTATCAGCATGCCATTAGTCTTGGCCATTCATTTAAAAAAAAAAAAATCACTGGATTTTTCTGGTCAAAGTAATCACATCTGGGAATTTTTCTAGATAGTGATTTTGCTAGTTAATTCACATTCTGACCATTAAACATTGAGGGTATTCTAGTATGTAATAAATATATAATACAGCATACCTTTTGTTTGTATCATGGATTTAATTTGAAAAAGATTAAAAAAAGAACAGGTCCATTGAGTAAAAACATTTGATTACTTCTATTAAAACACAATTAGGGATGTTACTAAAAAGTATATTAGAGGTTAAGAGGGCATGAAGAAAGATAAAACAATATTATGTCACTGTTGCCTGCCAACAGAATAAAACCCCTGTAAATTTGTGTCACTGGAAGTGTTAGATCTTGGGGATGGTAAACAGTTGTAAAATTATTGCAGTGTAGTAATTTTGTAATACTAACTTTATTTTATGAAATAATACTGGATATGTAAGCTTGTGTATAAGTGACATTTTATTTTAATGTTTGAACCCTAAAGAACACATGAGTAATAAAACCACTTTTAAGTTAAAACATTTTTCTGGTTAGGGTTTTTAAAGTTCAAAGAAATTCTGTTTTTGAAAAATATTTTTGTAATTATTAGCATGCTGAAAGTAGAATTTGGCTTATGTTGTAATGGGTATAATTGATATAAAATATTAAGTTCAATATTTCAGCCAAAAAAAGCACCTAAGAGGTTTAACACAACTACTAATGTATTCTTGGAATAACATATTGATGGTTTTAATAAGATGTAGAAATAAAGCAAGGCTAAAAATACCACAAGAAGGAATTCTTGATTTTATGTTAAAAATGCTTATTTTTTTTTCCTAAGAATACACTGAGAAGTTTCCTTAACTACTGTTTGTTCTAGAAACTGGAACAACTCAATCAATATCCAGATTTTAACAACTACCTAATTTTTGTTCTGACAAAATTAAAATCTGAAGGTAAGTAAGGTCTGTGTTAACTACTAAAAGTGCTATAAAGCCTGTTAAAATACACTGAGAATTACTCATTTCAAAGGATTTCATTTTGTAGTAACCACCTGCTTTACAGATGTGGAATGAACACAGAAACTTGAGTTACTACTGCTCTAAGCATTTAGATGCTTGATAACAAGCATTCAGTTGTTAAATTAGGGTTTTTATAAAAATTCCCTGATTCTTGCAAACTAAAAGAGTGTTGCAAAGTCTACTGGGGTTTTGCTTCAGTCCTTGTATAAGAATATCATAAATATTTATTTTTAATATGCAGAATGAATGCAGAATTTACTAATTGATTGAGTATATGTGTGTTCAAAGAAAAGAATTGAAAGTTCATATAACCAAGATTAAAAAGTGAAAAATCACTTATAATCCCATCACTCAGAGATAGTAATTGTTAATCTCTTGATTAATCTACCCTTTCTACCCTCTCTTTATGGCTATAAATTATTCTAAAATTTAACGACAAAATGGGAACATTTTATTCATAGACAGTGGTAACTTTTTAAAACCCTGTAACATTATACATTAAACTTTTTCATTAACTTCTACAAGTTTTAAATTTAAATTACTTCTATGACAATTTAAAGTCTGAAAACTTATATGATTTTTAAATGACAGTCATTTGAATTTTTTTAATACACTTCTTTGCCTATGTAGATCTCGGCAGTAGAAGTGAACAAAATAAGCAAGAATCTCAGCCCTCATGGAGCTTACATTGTAGTGAGAGGTGTTCATAGAGTTCTTTGAGTTTTGAGTATTCCTTTTTGGAACATTGTCAGATATAGAAGGCACTCAAATATTTATTGAGCAACTGACTGGCCTATAAATGAAGTGTTATAATATCCTATTCAGTGATCGTGTTTCAGAAGCCATAGGGTAGTTAGTAAAAACACTGCACTTGGAGTTAGGAAATAAGCCTCAGACTCTGACACTCATTTCACCTCCTATTTCAGCTCGAAAATGCCTGTGTTAGACTACCAGACCATCTGTAAGGTTTGCACTCCATGCTCTAGTTGGTTAATGGCCTAAATGTGTAGTAAAATCTCACTAATACTATATTCAGATTTTGGTAGCCGATACACAGTACAGTGACATTTTGAATTATTTTCAGATAGTTTTCTAGTTAATTGTAGGGGTTTTAATTTCTGAAGAGAGATATAATAAAAACTTAAACTTTCTAAATCTAGTTTTAAGAAACTAGAAATTCCATCAGCGTATCCTTAAATTCAGCACTTAACATTTCTAGTTTGATAAGTGTACTTAAGATACATTGCTTCTTAATACAGAAAGTTTATTTTCCCTACATACTACAGTATTTTGTAATTAAATCAGTACTATTTGGTTTTAAAAGAACTTAGTGAATTTTCCTGAACTGTAACTGTTTTACTTGAAAACTTTAAGCTTATTTCACCAGCTGTCTACTGTCATGTGCTAATCATAAATTCCAAATACTAAGATGGTTAAAATATTATACTCTTCCTTAAAGCTTTAGATGTATTTCTTCTGTTCATTAATCACTTTCTCAAAGGACACAGTAGGAGCTTTATGTTTGTATAACGATGTTTCATCTTGCTTTTACTCATTTAGGACAAGTTAATTATATCTAGTTTTCTACTAAAAAGTTGTGACCATCATATTAAAGAAGAGCCATAAGTAACATCTTAAAATGAAAATGCTTATTTAGTAATCTTTTTACCACTCCTCATGTGTATTTGTTTACACTGAATCATGGAATAAAGTTTTAAATCTGGAAGAGACCTCGGAAAAGGAACTCATGTAATTCCTTCACTTTACAGATGAGTGAATTAAGGCCCAGTGAGGTAAAATCTTAACCTTTTTTTACAAAAAGGAAGTGGTGCCCTGGCTGGTGTAGCTCAGCTGGTTGGAGTGTCATCCCAACACCAACAGGTTGCAGGTTCGATTCCCAGTCATGGCAGATACCCAGGTTGCAAATTTGATCCCTGGCAGGGGTGCATAGAAGAGGCAGCCAATTGATGTTTCTCTATCGTATCAGTGTTTATATTTCTCTCATCCTTGGGTGAGGATTGAAAAAAAAGAAAAGAAAGAAAAAGGAAGTGGTTACTGCTTGGCTCCTTTAAATAGATTTTAGACAGGATATTTTTAATCTTAATTAAAATGAATATTTTAATATAAAATATTTTTAAATTTACTTTTATTGAAACTCTTCATCTTGTTATTGTGAAAACAACAGTATATTTCTTGTAAACAAATACACATGCCATTTAAAACAAAAGTACATGACTGAACTGATGGGCTAACTTAAGGCAAAATAAATTTATTGCTTGAGGAAGTTAAAGCAAATATTTCATGGCAGTTTTAAAGTTTGAAGAGAACTTAGAAATATTTTTGTTTCATTTTAGTCTACTCATTGGAATGGATTGTAATTGAAACTGGAAAGAAGTTTTTAAATGGTCACAAAACCTCTTTTGGTTTTGCTGTGATGGCCTGAATGGGGTTTATGTGCAAAGAAACTTTACTATCCTTATGCCTCTCAGTGTGTCTCACCATTGAAGATTTCAATGCCCGTCAGACTTTAGGGGTGTGCTATTAATTAGAACAAGCTTGGGGTATTTTATTTTTTAATAAGGTATGTGAAATAGTAGTGCTGTGATAGCATCTTCTGTTTAACACACCAGCTCTTCATGTCTTCTAGCCCTTTGAGGAGGGAGAAACTATAAAGTGCATCAAGTGTAGGCTCCGGAGCCAGACTCAGGTTGACATTTTGGCTTCCCTACCTAGTAGCTTTGTGGAACTTCAGCAAAGGCCTCAGTTTCTTTATTTGTGTAGTGGGAATAATTCTGTCTCCTGAGGTTGTGAGGATTAAATGCAAACTACTAGGAAATCACTTCGCAGTGTTTACTACCTGATACTAACTACTGGTAATATTGTTGATGGTGATGCCAATTGGAAATGTATCAGTTATATTTTACAGGTATTAAATTGCTTCTTGAGAATTTGTTAACACCACCTATGGATTCAACTTTTTCTAAAGTAAATTCTGTTTTTAAACTTGGAAAATTTAAACTTGTTTTACCCTTTTTTTTTTTTTTTTTTTTAGCTCAGAGACAAGTGAAAAACATGATATAAATGAACGGCAATTATTTGTATGTGAAGGTGATCCCGTATATTCTTTGTCCACTTAATTTTTTAATGGGATATTATTAGTGACTAATACTTTGAGATCTGTAATTTGATGTTTATATCAGGTTTCAATAAAGCTTGAGTAGAGTGGCCATATATAAACTAAATTAACTCTTAAACTGAATCAGTGGTTCTCAACCCAGTGCAATTAAACCCTTTCCCCTCCCCAACCCTCCGTTTCCCCCAGAATTTGACATTACCTGGAAACATTTTTGGTTGTCACAACTTGGAGACAGGATGCTGGCATCTATGGCCGGTGATATGCGAACCATCTCACAGTGCACAGGACAGCACACCCACAAGAAAGAATTATCTGGCGCAAAATGTCAATAGTGCCAAGGTTGAGAAACCCTGAACTATAAAATCATGGAGCTAATCTTTTGAAATCATTTATGTTATTTTTTTCCTGGTTATAGCAAAATTATTGGAATGTTACAATCAGTTTTTGAATATATTTTTTAAAGTCGCTGTTCATGGTACATTTTAAAACAAAAACTACTTTAAAACTCAATATTACTGTTTTTTTTACTACAGATGAACCTACAAGATCATTGAGTGGCCTCATTTTGAAGAATAATGTTAAAGCACATTTTCAGAACTTCCCAAACGGTGTAACAGACTTCATTAAAAGTGAATGTTTAAACAATATTGGTGACTCCTCTCCTCTGATTAGAGCTACTGTAGGTAAGTTATATTTTTATAATTTTATTTCTCGTTTGTAACTGGGTTCTTTGATAAGGATTTTTGTCATCCACTTAAAGTTGAATTGTGATGGGCTGAAATTTTTTATTGCTACTCTTAAATGTTTTTGTTACAGTGTTTATGCTTACAAAAAAAAAAAAAAAGCTCTCTTACCCAGTGAGACAACGGTCCCTGGTAGTTGCTTAATTAAAGTTTGTTAAAATGAGGCACTAAGAAATATTGATTTACAACCACTGCCTTTTCTTTGAATTCCTTATTACCACCTGTCTTCCTGTGTGGTAGGGAGTGTAATTTTCAGTTTCATTTTCTTTTACATGGAAAGAAAAACTTGATAAAAAAACTGAAATACAGGACCTTAGATTTTTAATATTTTTCTTGTTCTTAACACTTGTCTACATCTAATTATAGCAGGTCCTCAAAAATGTTGTTTCATTCAACATTGCTTTGTTATAACATTGATAAGATGCCATAGGAGCTCACTTTTGTTTATGTAATTAGCCTGTGGTAATACTGGTTTTGTTAGGCTGATGAACATTGAACATTGTTCATCATTCAATACAATGAACATTGAGGAGTTAATGTACAGCATTCAGAGTGTTCAGCTTTTTTTCAGTGAAAGAATTTTAATTATAATAACTGGTATAAGTAGGTTTGTAAGCAAACACAGCTAACTTGATAAGCATACGCATCACCTGGTGGAAGCAGAACTAGGCAGGTGTGCTCTAGAGCAGCCTGCTAATGGGCAGCATTCACTGTGCCATGGGGCTTAAGCAGCTAATTTTACAAGGATCTTGAATTTCTGTTAAGCTGGCAGGTTTGCCAAATGTAAGTCAGTTAACCTTCAAAAGGAGTCTATCATTTGCATTAAAAGTTCTTTACTTTTTTATATTTTGTCTTATGGTGGGTTTGAAAAGCACCCAGTTTATCTCTTTAAAAGCAGAGGCTCTGTGACTCCCCCTAAACATTCACATATTATACACTGCCATAATTAACACTGATTTTAAATGGGATGGGTAGAGGGCATTTTGTAATTTTAGAGAAGGGGCTCCGTAAGTTTTCTGGTGGACCATCGTGTACCCTCCTAATCTTAACAGTACATTTTGGGAATTTTTTTCAAGGAAGGACCACATTTCAATGACTCTGTGGTAATTTATTAGATGAATGTAAAATCGTTTCTCCTGTAAAAGAATATATGATCGGTTTGTAATTTTATTATTTTAGTGAACATCCTTTTATGTATGTTACTGCACTTGTGAGGAATTTTTTTATAGAATTAACTCATAGAAGTGACAGCACTGGGTCAAAGTGTGTTGTTTAAACATTTAAAATTTTAATAGGTATTGCCAAGCACACCAATTTTCAATCCCATCTTTTTTGTACACAGCAAATTACAATTTTTTACTTTTTGCAACTATGTTAGGTGTCAGAAGACTTTTCAGGAGTGGATGAGATTATATGGAATAAATTTGAATTTCTTAGTCTCCACGTTCTTTAACGCTCTCCCAAGAAAAGTAATGGATGTCAGTGGTCTGTTATATTGGGGCATTACTTGTGTTTATTTTTTATAACCATTGCTTGCTTTAAAACAGCAGTACCCAACCTTTTTGGCACCGGACAGCATTTGTGGAAGGCCCCAGTCCTTACAGGCCACACCTGGTGGTTGGGGACTCCTATTTTAAGTCATGCTTGCTTTCCTTTAGGCAGATCCAGAGGATCTTTCTCTTTCCCTCAATTCCTTTATATTTTAATTTTGGCAAAGAATAATGGGCCAGAGGAACAGATCTATTATTAGTCTTACTGCTTTTTTATTTTACTAGAAGGCTATTTTATTGTAAGGGTGCTATCTTAAAAATGCTATCCATATATTAACCCTTACCATATAATTTAACCTTTTTTTAGCAAAAAGTAAATATTGGCCAACAACTTGACATTTTTTAACTCTTTACCATTGCAAACAACCTTCTCAAGACTAACGGTGGAAAATTCAAAGAGAATTTATACATACAAACAGTGGATTTGCTATTAATAATAATTATTGAGCATTTACTATATCAAGCATTGTCTGTGCATATCTCACTGAATTCTCAAAATAACTAAGAAAGCACGTCTTTTTAAAATTTTTACAGTTTAGTATTTTTTGAAGCTTAGAGAACATAAAATTTGCCTATCAGATTGTATATTCTTAATAAAGATACTAAAAGATCTGTGATTGCCAAATATATTACTTTGTTACTAATATTAAATTACTAAGGCAGGAAAAAATATTGACAAAATTTTTGTGTTATTACTCCATTTGTATTAACACAAAATTTTGTTTTACGTGTTTGTGTAACTACCACAACTAAGCTGCACTATACAGTTGAGATAATCCAGAGTGACACAGTCAGTCAGCATGCACCCCTCGGTTCTCCAGGGTCACCTTGCCAGTGATTCGTCCTTGATCCAGTAGGTGGGAAACTGTAGGAGTGTGTCCACACCAGGGGATTGTTGCAAACACAGTGCCGCAGCATGTAGGATTGTTCTCTATTAATGGTTTATCTATTTTCTCCATGCCTAGGTCTTCCCATGGCTGTGGAGGTTAACCCTCCTAGGTTAAGTCAGGGAGCTCTTAGCTTCTTCATGTATTTTTATTTGAACCTGACATACTTATACTCATCACCCAACAATTGGTATCAATATTTTCTTTCTAATGTTTTGTATATGATTTCTCAAAATAAGAGTGATTTTAATTAGTGGAATTATTTTTGGTATATTGTTGAAAAAGAGCAAGTTGTAGTCATCTGTACAGATGATTGTGTTAAAAAAAGGGGGTAAAGTGTTAAAAAAACAAGACTAGAAACGGACCCGATATATGTTGTGATTTTTCTGCGGATGTGCTGTGGCAACAGTGAGGTCCTTGATTAATATTAATGGTTTTGAAGTCTTAGGCTGATTTGGAACATTTAGGTAAATGTGTGTGGTTTTGCGCATGTTTGTGTGCAGTTCACATGGCAACATCTAACATAATGCATTCAGATTTCCTAAAGGTATATGTTTCCTTTCAAGGTATTTTGATTACAACCATAGCCTCCAAGGGAGAATTGCAGAACTGGCCTGACCTCTTACCAAAACTCTGTAGCTTATTGGACTCTGAAGATTACAACACTTGTGAGGTAAACATATTTGCTTCGGTATATAATTTTTCTTGCTATATTGTGTATTAGTAATCTTTGAAAGTTTTTCTTTGGAAATATTTCAGAACTTAAAAGCCTAAAGTTACCTTTTTGTTTTCAGTTAGTGATAATTTGTCTTACTGTTTACAGAAGACTAAGTTTTAAAACCTCTTTGCTGTATTTTCTACGAGGAAGTATCTTCTGTTTTTATACTTGAAAACTTTTCTTGGTTGTGGTATATATGTAATGAACAGAGCTGTTGTCAAGCTTAATCAGTTGCTATGGTATTTTTTGAAGAGATACTTAAAATTTACCAAATCCCCAGGCCATGAGTATTTTTTTCAGCTTCTCTAAATTGTTTTTGTGCCTCTTATTGTATGACATGTCTAGTCTGGTATTAATCATGCATTAATTGTAATCTTTCATTGTTTGCCACCAATCAAATCAATAGCACTCTTTCTGTTTGGGTAAGTGAAGGAGTCTGGATTTCTTCTACAGTTTCTCACTGTTGATGAATGCTTTAAGAATCTCTTTCATTATCTGGACTACCAGTTTGGGTAGAAATCTTTTAAATGGAAACCATTTTGGGAGTTTGCGTAAGGCAGTGACCCCTCTTCCTTCTCAAAAGAGAGAAAGCCTTGGAGGCAGGGCAGGCACAGGAAAAACCTAACATTGAGAAATCAGGTGGTCTTCTGGTAGGGCAGTTTGTTGCCAGATATGACCTGGGGAAGGGGGAGACTAGGGAGAAAGGACAGTTAGCAAAGGAATGTTTAGAAAAGACCCTAAGGAAAAATACTTGCATTTTGGTGTGTGTGCGCGTACGCATGCATGCGCATTCTGTGTCTGTGTTTTCCTATTATGCCTTAGAAATACACTGATAAGATTACAGATAAACTAAAATAATATTTAGCCATCAGGCAACAACTGATTAAAATTTAAATAGTGCTTTGGTTAAAGATAATAACAAAAGAAAATAAAAATTTTAAGCACTTTTTCCAAAAATAAAAAAAAATTAAACTCTAGTTATGAAATTGTAGAGAAACTACTACGTAAATCATTTAAAGAGAAAGTATTTGTAAACCAACTGTACTGTGGAGACTTAATTCCAAGTTGCTGCTGATGGAATTAAAAGCAGTAAAGTGCATAAGTGGATGAGCTAACTAATAGGTTACATACAGTGTACAAGAGCTCCAAATTAGCCCATTGGTGTAAAAACAGCTATAGAGAAATCATCGCCAATTTGAATTGCCTGCCCTTTAAACAGATTTTTGTCAGCATTACCCAATGAATGGTGTACATACAAGTAATATTTTAATGATATTTAGACCTCTTTTTCTGCTTCAAAAAGAGAGGTTGTACAGTAAATACATTTATATGTAAGTATAGTTTTATAAACTGATACTCTTTAAAAGAGAAAAATTAATGTTGACTATAATTTGGCAAGAATATTTCAGAAGTTAGATTTTTGAATTAGATATTACAGTCCTGCCAATCAAAATATCTTCTCATTCTAAGTTATTTAATGCTAAAATTAAAATGTATCACTATATTTAAACTGAGAGTTTAGGTAACTAAGTGGCATAATAGTTTGTCTTATAATTGATTAAATTTATAGATTTTATGAGGAAACATTTTATGTGGGCTGAGAACATTAATTCATACAAATTACTTAGTGTTTTTCAATCTGCTTTTAAAATGGCTTTATTTTTAATTAATTCTAATAATTTAAATGTTTTTACAGGGAGCATTTGGTGCCCTTCAGAAGATATGTGAAGATTCTGCTGAGATTTTAGATAGTGATGTTTTAGATCGTCCTCTCAACATCATGATTCCAAAATTTTTACAGTTCTTCAAGCACAGTAGTCCAAAAATAAGGTATCTATATAGCCAATATTAAATTAATTTGTAAACTCTGGTATAAATCTGGTCACTTTATTCTTGCATTACATAATATTTTTGTGACTAGCAAAATAGATAATCCACAAAGGTAAATTTTGATCATTGAAATTTAATCCTTTAAAAACAAAGCCCATGTAATATATCAACCTTTCTGATGAAATTGTCATTGAATATGATAGTTCTTTACCTTCTACACATTTAAGTATATTTGTAATGGTTAACAGTGATGCCTTTAAGGTCCTTTGTAAAACACTAAAACTCAGTGGGCTTTGCGGCGGTGGGGCCGGGGGGGGGGGGGGGGTTGTTTGTTCGTGTGTTTGTCTTTAATTTATGAATCTTGCCAAATATAAGTACCTTCATTTGCACCTGTGTACTAAAAGTCCCTCCAGTATGACATCTAAATTATTAAATAATTTAGTTTAAGGAGCTTACGTCTACTTAAAAAACATCTTAATCCTGAAGGTGGAAGGATTTTTGAATACCCTCTGAAATCACATAGTAGGCCTGGTTGGCTAGCCCTGAAGTTAAACTGGTCTGTTGTTTTTTTCCTCTAGATCCCGGGTTCCTTGAACACTGCCTAGCATATAGTTTTTGAAATATCACTATATTTAGAATATTAAATTAGCCTTTGATTATTTTGTTATTAGTTGTCCTATCAGGCTGTAATTATCATAGTGCCTCTGTTACATTGTTGAAGTGTCTGAGGCTTTATAACTTCACCAAAAGTTTTTCAGCCTGCTGTACTTTTTTCTGGCCAGTTGGTTTTTTTTTTAACTTAAACTTTGCTTATTATTTCTTTGGAAAAGTCATTGTTCATTCTTCTCTCCTTTGATTTTTTTAATAGTTGTCAAGCTTCTTAACTATTATGTAGCTTTTATGTAGAATAATTAAATACATTACTATGAAAAGTAGAAACTATGTAGTTTCTAGAGGCTTCAGGGAGATCCAGCTGAATGAGTATTAGTGTATAGTCTATACCTGTTAGTTCAGATATCTATTGGGGCTAACGTCAAGATTCCAAGCTGTATTCCAGAGGATTGTGGTTTCAACAGTGTGACCAGAGAGTAAATCAGGAATCTTTTTCTTGCTTAAATTCTCAATTAGTTTTTACTCTTTTTGCCTTTAGTTTTACTTTTCCTCTTAAGCGGTGCTTAATCCAGTATTAAATTCACAATGGAAACTTAATAGATGCCTGTTTATGGTAGTGTTATGCAAATAAACATTTTCAAAACAAAATTTTACTCTTCTGGCATAGGTAACTAAATAGAGGGGTTCATGTTCTGTAGGAAGATCCCCCTTTTAACACTTCACTTAAGGTATGAACGAAAGTGATGAGTTGCATACTTCTAAGAAATTTACTTCTTGTGAGCAATTCTGAGCAGTTAAAAGGAAAAAATTCCAGGTAATTGGTCCACCATTACCGGGTATAAAAATTTCTTTTGTAATTTCAATACATCCGTTCAAAACTTAACAAGGTAGAGTTCAATATAGAAATGTTTCTATTCAGTGAATGTTTCTTACTGCCCATTTGAGATTCTCTTGTAAATACTGTTAAAATGTTTTAATGTGTATTTGGGTAAATGACTATCTGTTATGTATTTTAGCTTTGCACTAAACATATTTTCTATCTTTTTGTAGTTTTTATTCTATGTAATTTTTTAACACATTAGTACACTTCAACTGGCTTTTACTATGAGTGGCTTTCCCTCTCACAGTAACTGTTGAACTTTGAGAACGTAGAACAAGGCAAACAGTTTTATTCATCCTACGACTAAGCAATTTAACAATCACAGCCACTTTATTTTTTTAATCATACTAGAGGTACACAAATTGGATTATGTTTCTTAGCTTATGACACATTCTCATCATTTCCCACTTCCATTCAGTCTTTAGTTGTGTATTAGTTATTTTTAATAATTAGTCAAATCTACCACTCGTAATAGAAACAAAGACCTTGAAAACAACCTATATCTAATCCCAACTTTATCCTTTTCTTGGAATATTTACAAAGTAATTTCATTGATCTTTAACTTTATAAAAAATACTTTGCTGAATTTAATCTTTGACTTCTTAAACTTATGTTAAGATTCACCCATATTTTGTCACTCTAAGTCATTTGTTTCGACTGTAGTATCTTACTCCTTTGCATGACAATTACACAGTTTATTCATCTCTCTCCCATTCCTCCTCTCCACTTCCCCCCCGTGGCCTTTAGGTGGCTTCCAGGTTTTTGCTACTATAGGGGGGTGCTGCTGAAAACATTATAGGCTTTTCCCCTCTTGTCTATCTGCAAGAATTTCTCTTAGGAAGACAAAATCTTGAGAAGGAATTTCTAAGACATGGGGCATGTCAATGAATAACTCAAATAACACCAAACTTTTTTTCAAAATGATTGCATCAATTATACTCTTTATTAATAAAGCAAAGGATAGCCTGGGTACACATATTCAGCCTTTAGTACTGTTACACATTTTAATTTTTGCCAATCAAATAAAGTGTTATTTCATTATGGTCTTGATGGTTTACTACTCTTAGTAATCACATTGAACATCTTGTCATGTTTGTTGGCTGTACATGGTGACTTTCTCTTCTGTTTTCTACCTTTTTTCTATTGGGTTATTAGAAGAAACACACAGAACAGATAATAGTTGATAAATAATACAATTTAATGATAAATACTGTGGAAAATGGGAATAGGGGGTTAGTGATTCAGAAGTATTTTGTATAGAAGGTTTTCTGTAAAGGTGACTTTCATACAGTCCCTGAACAGAGTAGTCTTTCCAAGATGAAGGTGAGCATAAGGGAACAGCAAGTACAAAAGCACTGGAGTTGGAACAGGCCTTTTAGAGTGACAGAAGAAAACATTTTTGTAGCATAGTAGGAAATGAAGTTAGGGAGTAGCCATGTCAATAGAGTAATGTCTAGACCAGTAGTCAGCAAATTGACCCGTGGGGCCAAACCCAGCCGTGGCTATGACCTGTAGGCTAAGAATGATTTTAGGTAGTTCCATTAAGAATTGCTCTGGAACTGAATGCGGTATGTCAGAACACATAGACTATAGGCTATTCCCTGTTTTTAGTTTCAGAAGGAATGCATATTCTTTACTTAAAGTCTGTAAGTAAATAAAATAAATTCCCATTATGCCCCTATCCAACTTCCCATTCTTAGAGGTACCCACTATTAAAAATGTGCACATGTCCTTTTCAGACACTTTTCACTTTCACAGAAACAATAATAAGTTGTTCTTTAACCTGTTTTTCACTTAATATATTATTTATATTCTTTCTGTGTTATTACACGGAGAAATTTGACTCATTCTTTTTCAAGGAGGGTTGAGTATGGCCGTACATACACCATAATATTTTTATAGAAGAATGTTTAAATTTTGTTTCTAGATCTCATGCTGTTGCATGTGTCAATCAGTTTATCATCAGTAGGACTCAAGCTCTGATGCTGCATATTGATTCTTTCATTGAGGTAAGATTTATCGCCCTTCCCCTTCATTTTTGAGAAGGTTAGGAAATGTTTATTGTATGTAGTTTTGTAACTACTGATTTTTCCACTTGTATCATGATAATCATTTATTATGGTGTGTTTAATATCTTCCGTATAAAAATTTCTCCTTCAGTATACTGTTCATTTGCATATGGAAATTAAATCTCCCAAGTTATTTGCAATATTTGAAACATTGATAAGTTCGAGTAAACTTGATGAAGAATCTGAAGGCACAGACGAAAAGGAGTGCAGTGAGTCTTCACTTCATGTTGCGAATATGTTCTGTGACTTTAAATGAAACAAAATAATAATGAAACCAATTTCACCTTAGGCTAATTGGTGTACACAAGAGTCAAATTCCTACCACATCTCATCAATGTGATAATGAAATGACATTATTTAAGGACCTGCTGTACCTCTGGTTTTCATTTATGAAATTAGAGGTGTCAGGGAAAAACTGGCTCTTAAATCTTAAACAAGCATTTGTAAAGACACTTAAGTTTTTGATAAAAGTGGAAAGATAAGAGCATAATTTTCTGGTCATGAACCCTAAGCAATAGAATTCCTTTTCAGAACTTTCACTATTTGATAACAGCAATTATGAAAGAATTGTTTAAGTTCCTTAACCATTTAATTTCTTTTCATCCAGAAAAATTAATTAAGTAGTCTATTTCTTTCCAGCTGTTCTTTTAAATTTTTATTTTATTTTGGAGAGACAGGAAGGGAGGAAGAAAGAGAAGAAACATCAGTGTGAGGGAGAAACATCTATCAGTTGTTCCTTCACATCCCCAACCAGGGAACTTGGCCTGCATCCCAGGCATGTGCACCCACCGGGAATCAACTGGTGACCCCTTGGTTTACAGGCCAATGCCCAACCAACTGAGCCTCGCTGGTCGGGCTCAGCTGTTCTTTTTTTTTTTTCTTTTTTTTTGTAACCCTTCAGAGACATATTTCTGTTGGAAAATTATAAGGAGGCAGGGGGGAAATCATGTTTTCTTTTGTTCTAATTTGCTGAAGTACCTACTATAAATCAGGTACTGTGCTTGATGCTAGGGACATAAAAATAAATTTCATACCTCTAGGTGTTTTCAGTGTAGTTTGATACAGAGGGTAGTGGGGAATATTGGAGGTCTGGAGTAAGACTGCCTGGGCTCAAATCCCAGTTCCATAGCTTAGTAGCTGTTAATCTTGGGCACTTTAATGAATTGATGTTTTGTATTTCATCATCTGTAAAATGAGGCTAATAATAGAGATACCTTGTTGGATTGTTATGTATTTGCTATAAATAAATTGGAACAGTGCCTGCCACAGAGTAAGCACTCTACATGTTAACTACTGATGTTATTACTTTTAGAAGTTATAACTGCAGCAGTATTTCCTCTTAGTATTGTTCAACAACCTAAGGGAATTATGATGAACATACCAGCATCTTATACAGAAATATAATGTAGAATAAAAGAAATTACATTCTCTCTAAAAATAAAAATTGTCTAAGACCATACTCTGAAAGTGGAACAAGAACATGTCCCAACATTTTAAAATGTTTTCTATTAGTGTTATATGCCATATTAACATTTCTCTGCTACTTGATAATTGTATTCAAGTTTTCCATTCTACAAGAACAGTAACCTCTAGAGGAGATGCCTGACACACAGTAGGCCCTCAATAACTATTTCCTACATGAATAGATAAATTATTTTCTTCAATTATCAGTGTTTTCATCAGGAGCTGATGTCATGTCTGCTAAGTTTGACATTACTGGTGAAAGTGTATTAGAAAGTGTATCTAATATATGACTATAACCTACCTTGGCAAAGCTGGGTATTCCTATTAAGACATCAAATTTAATGAAAGAAGTATATCTAACATATAAAGCTGTGCCTGATGGAAAAACATGTTCTTCTCTGACCTTGTAAAATATATCTGATTAAAAAAGGAACTACAGAGTTTTGAAAGCATCAGGGAATTGGGGAAATCAAAGATTTTAAAATGCTAGAAACAAAGCCCGGGCCAGGTAGCTCAGTTGGTTTGCAGGGATTCCCCTAAACGTCCCAGCCATGTACCGGTACTGGTCTGAGCCTGTTAAGAACTGGGCTGCACAGCAGGAGGTGGTCGTTAATGCAGTGCACTTGAATCATCCCAAATCCCCAGTCCATGGAAAAATTGTCTTCCATGAAACCAGTCCATGATGCCAAAAAGGTTGGTGACCACTGGTTTAGAGCATCATCTGATATGCCCAAGTTGCAGGTTTGATCCATAGGAAACATACAAAAATCAACTGATGAACGCATATATTAGTGGGAAAACAAAAATCGATGTTTCTCTCTCTCTCTCTCACCCTTGATATTTGAACTTCTCCATTGTCTCACCCCTTTCTTGTAATAAGATTTCAGGTTCATCTATTTGGAGACTTTTTGCAATTTCCTGGGAAAAGACAATGGGACACATTGGATTTTATTCTTTTAAAAATTTTTTTTTACTGTATGTGTGTTTCTGTACTTAAAGTAGAATTTCAAGAGTGAGATGGGGAAGGCTTATTGTTTTTTCTTCTTACATCCCTATTTGCAACCTCTGTATGAAACAACTTGTTCTTCTCATGGAGGTTTGTTGATAAAATGAATGTGGACTTATTCACGATTTCATGAAAATTAAATACAGATCCTCCCCACTGGCTAGCAAGTTACTTAACATCTAAACTTCCATATTTTTATCTATAAAATTGAATAATACTACCTTGGAGTTGTGAGGATTAAACAAAATATTCATTCAGACTTTTTTTTAACCTTGTAAAGAAACTTGTTAAGAACAGTGTGAGATTGATTGCTTTTATTATTTTTTCAGGAGTTGATGTGGTGAACAGTTTAGGGTGAATTTTTAGAAACTCAGTATATATAATTACCCAATTATTGATGCTTTTATAGAATTTGCACCCGTTACCTCCTTAAGAATCAGAGTTGGTAGGACTAATCTCTTGACAGTAATTTTGAAGGGTAAATCAAATTTTATTTTAATGATTACCTCTATTTCTGGATCAGTTGGATAAGTGCCCTGACATGGTTTTATTCTCACTAAACCTTGCCTCAGAACACAACCAGTCATACTCTATCAGAAAGAATGATTTTTAGATCATTTACCAAATCATAATTTTTTGCAATTATTCTATGTTTGTCTTATTTTATAACCTAACATTATAGGCCAATTCAGTCTTTATTTGTACTATATCTTCTTAGGGTTTTTTAATGATAGCAACTTGCAGATTACTGATCATTATTTATAAACTTTTCTAATACATTGGAATACTTAACTAGAAAAAATGTTTCTCGTACAATAGAATCTCTTTGCATTGGCTGGGGATGAAGAACCAGAGGTACGGAAAAATGTTTGCCGGGCACTTGTGATGTTGCTTGAAGTTCGAATGGATCGCCTGCTTCCTCACATGCATAATATAGTTGAGGTAACTAACACAGGCAGTTTAAAACCCTTCTCATTGTCTTTCCCTCCAGAACAATCTTGGGCACACAATCTATAATGATGTGAAACCACTGTTTTCTAATATTATTTAACACATTTGGGGGGACTACAAAAATAGTTACGATTGTCTTAAAAGGATAAATTCTCTTTATGGTTACTCTTTCACAAGATTTAAGATGTTTTAAGATTGATTGCTTTTATTATCTTATTGATTGCTTTTATTAAGATGTTTTAAAGAGAAAAAATTATTTAAAGTAGAAGATAGCTTTTAACCAGGATAACTAGGAAATATTCAAATTATTTGTGTTTACTAGGTATGAGTTAGGCTAAATGATCCATATACTGTGATAGAAACAAGATATAACTATTACTAGAACCAAATAATTTGCAGTTGGATTAAATAGTTTGTATCTAGTCCCTCCCTTTCACTTCCAGAGGTCCATATGGTATGGAGAAAGAATATCTCCTTTTCTAAAACATTAGAAAAGATAATTGTAAAGATAAGGATAAGTAGCGGAGTAAAAATGGGAATAAATGACAGTTTCTCTCAGGAGCCTGTTCTGTCCATGAAGTGTTCAAAAGAATCAGGTGAAGTTGGTTGAAAGTTTAACTAGAAAGTTTGTAGTTACCCAGAAAGTTAAAGACGTTTTATCATTTGCTAAGGCCATGTCACAGCTAGGGAGCCTAATTTATAATGCTACAGTTCTTTCTTCAGCAGTCCTCTGTGCCGTAGTAGGGTATGGTGTGGAATGTGATAGGGCTTGGCCTGTCACACCTGTTATGTTGCCTGTTTTACCATTTGAGATGTTTCAATCAGGCAGAGGATGTATATGTAAAGAATTTATCACTTAACTCTAACTCAAAGTCCCAGGTACTTAGGGAAATCATTTGACTTTGTTTATTTTGTTTTTGTGTGTAAGGGTTAAAGACAGGTGTGCCCTTGAACAGATGTAGGGTCAGATGTTTTTTCAACTAAGTGAATTTGGCTTGCTGGGTTCAGAGAATATGATAAACCTATTTTGTTGGAAACTACAAATTATATTTGCACTGAGAAAGGTCACTACTTATTTACAAATTAAAAAATAACTTTTGTAATTGTATTTTATATATATCCTTAAATATGTGCAAGTATATACTTGCAAGAGAGAGCTTGAGTTATAAAAAGATTTAATTTTAAGAAAGGTTTAATGGAGTTTTTTTAATTTTGCTGATTTTACAAAGTATTAATGTTTGATCATTAATACATTTTTTAAAATCTCAGTGGTTTCATTAAACAAGATACATCCATACAGAAGCAGCTACACAATACATGTACTGAATGCCTCATTAGGCAATATTCTGAAGTGGCAGTTCTTAAGTTGTCTGCATTTAGAATTAACTAGGAAGCTTTCTTTCTTTCTTTCTTTTCTTTCTTTCTTTCTTTCTTTCTTTCTTTCTTTCTTTCTTTCTTTCTTTTCTTTCTTTCTTTCTTTCCTTTTCTTTTCTTTCCTTTTCTTTTCTTTTCTTTTCTTTTCTTTCTTCCTTTCTTCCTTTCTTCCTTTCCTTTCTTTCCTTTCCTTTCTTTCCTTTCTTTCCTTTCCTTTCTTTCCTTTCTTTCCTTTCTTTCCTCCTCCCTCCCTCCCTCCCTCCCTCCCTCCCTCCCTCCCTTCCTTCCTTATTTATTTAAAACCCTAGATTGAAAATCAATATAAAGTGCAAGGCCATAGCAAAGGACTATTAGCCTGCTGAAGTTGTATGAGGTTTATTTTAATTGTATGATTTTAGCTGATTAACACTAAGGCTCCTTTGTTTACAGTACATGCTGCAGAGGACCCAAGATCAAGATGAAAACGTGGCTCTAGAAGCCTGTGAATTTTGGCTCACTTTGGCTGAGCAACCAATATGCAAAGATGTACTTGTAAGGCACCTTCCTAAGTAAGTGCTTATGAATGCTTCCTTGTTCTTAAATTTAACAGTGATTCCTCATTTTTATATTTTTAGGTTGCTTTCTTCTATCATCAGGGAGTTAAGTTCTAAAGAAGTCCAACTTAATTTTATTGTTGGTATAAGTAAAGATATTTTCAAGAAGCCAACTACATTTTCTTAGATTACATGATAATCTTACTTTTGGATAATTTATGGCACTCTTGTCTTTTTTTATAATCCTTGTAATTTGACCATGGACTCTGGTGGGCTTTTCCCCCGAAAGAAAATGATTTCCCACTGGTTGTGATGCTATGGAATTGCTTAACCTATTGGTAAGGCTATTTTTAACCCAGTGAATGCTGTTCAATCAGTTTTTTTTTAATATGGTTGCTTTTCCTTTTTTCCCAGTTTTACTGACATATAATTGACATGAACATTGTATTAGTTTTAGATGTATAATGTAATGATTTAACATCATTAAGATCAGTTGCTTAAAAGTAATGCTTGGTAACTTTTGAAAGTGATACAAGCTCATGGAAGCAAATTAAAATGCAAAAAATTTAAAATCACTTGGAATTTCACCACCCTCAGTAATCACTGTTAGTATTTTTGGTGCGTTGTTACCATACTCCAAATACTGTATGTTCAGTGTTTCAGGAAGAATTAAATTTGATAGTATGTAAAACACTTAATGTAGCATCTAAGTATTGTTAGTGCTTAAAATTCTGATTATACTGTTTTGTGGTTTCCTCTTTTCAGTTACTTGAATGCTGTGTACTTTCTTTAAGCTTTGAGTGCTATTCCATCATAGTGTGCATACTGTGTATATATACCAAGGTGACACGACTGAGCATGCCAAGGTTCTTCATATATAATCCCACGTGTTCTCTGGTGAGGTTAGACAGATTTACACCCACCAGCAGTGTCCCATCCTGTTACAGCTTTTACCAGCCATTAGTTATAATTTCTCTAATCCTAGCCATCTGGATGAGCAAAGAACATAACCAACTGCATTGTAGTACTTTTTAGATGTTTACAGTACTTGGATATTCTTATGTAGTTAGTTAACTCCTTTTTCTTTTCCAATAAATTCTTTCCCCACCAAGAAAGCAGTAATTCCACCTATGTTTTATTCTGTTTTAGTCTGTCTGAAATTTATTTGGAAGTAAAGTGCAACATCATGTGCTAAGAGAATTTCTTCCTTTAGAAAATTCATATCTTACTCTTCCTTTTTCCCCCTAACTTATGCCACTTTTATGATATGCTTTTTCTCAACATAGGATTATATAACTCTGAGTCATTTAAGCCAATATTACCTTTTATAAAAACTAAAGCGCTATTAATGGAAAACTAAGCTCTATAACATTGGGAAATATTCATAATACACAGTTATAGCTAGGTGCTCTAACTCTGTAATTATACTAATAAAACCTAAACATTTTTAAAGCAAACAGGGCTTTGGTAGTAACAGGCTAAAAAATCAGCACTTCAAACATTAAACATCTCAAGCCAATCATAACTTGGTTTGGCTTATATGGCTGCTTTCGTTTTTAGCTGAAATAATGCATTCTGAGGATAGAATGTCAATGTCAATCTGATGCTAAGATAAAGAACATGATAGAAGAACTTGTGTTTCCTATCTCTGTTAACCAGGCTTCTTTAGTATGAGCAAAAAATACTTGCTTAGGAATCAAAGTTGTATGTGTAATGGTATATTTTGTATTGATATGAACTCACATAGAAAGCACTAATATAACAAGGGATGGATGACATAAATTTCTTTTGTTTCTGGACTATATAGTCTATTCTGTTTCCTTTTAACCATTGGTATACTCTTGATTATCAAACATTTAATAATATATTTTGTTATCTGGTAAAGCACAACTTCATTTCTTTTCTGACTTTTCCCACATTTGTTCTTGTACATTAGTATCTCCTGGGGCTAAAACATTTAATAACCCAGTGCCTACCACATAGTTAAGTAAACATTCATTGTTCATACTAACAGGATAGCTTTTCTGTGATACTGTATTAAAAAATATATTTTTGTTTTCGGGGACTACTTGAGGTTTCAGGGAACGCATCTTAACAGTTAGACCTGTTCAAAAATCATAGGCTGCCTTGCATGATTAGATTCTTCAGACATGTCATATTTCACGTGGTCACATTTAACTCCTGTATTTCACGGTCCAATCTCTCTCTCTCTCTCTCTCTTTTTTTTTTTTTACTTGCCCAGCTTTATCAGTCCTTTTGTTTTTGGCACATCTTTTTATTCTTTATCTAGCACAAAGATCATGATCTATCAATTAATTGTATTGACCGAAAACCCGAACTACCCTGAGTCTCCCCTGCTCTGGATTAATTTAACCTTTTGTTAAATACTACTGGGAAGAATTACACTGCTAGGGAGGTCCGTGGCCATAGAAACCCATGATCTTCAGACCCTTCACGCTATCTGACAATCTTTCTTACTCTAGATCAGCTTTTATTTTCCATTTACCAGAGCCACTGTTTTCAAACCTTTATCTCTCTCTAAAGTTCTCTTCGTTTATTTTGAGCATTCTGCCTTATTGGGAAAACAGGTGACCTATCATCTTGCCCCAAAACTTACAGATAATATTTTAAATGTGAGTTGTCGTCTTCCTAACCAGTCTTTTCATTTATGGACTTGGATAGCTTTTTGTTTTTCTTTTTTTAATTCTCCAAGACCTCATTCCATCAGATAGATATATTCTGTCTTTTAATGTTCCCTCCTCTGTTGCCCTGTTGCCTTCTTCTCCATAACTTTTTAACCTGCTGCAGTTTCTTTTCCATCTTAAGAAGATTCAAAGAATAGATGGGGCTCACTATCTTTACTTCTTTACCTCACTTCATGTTATGTTAACTCTTCGGTATTTTGACAGTCTGCCATCTCCTCCCATTTTTCTGAATTGTTGGCAGAGATCATAAAATTTAACTATTAGTGATCCAAATGAACCCAGCTTTGCAAAATGTCTGTGGCTTACAAAATACGGTTGTGTATTATAAATTCTATCTAGGTATGTTGGACAACTATAATGTTAAGTTATTATTAATCTATTTTTAATTTGGAAGGTCTTTGAACATACATGAAAGTTTGGCTGGTCCACACTTTATAGCTATCCAGGAAATTTTTAATCCCAGTGCTTCTATCTCCCTATTACTATTTCCTTTAGTTAAAGAGGACTTAACATTATCTCATCGGTGGTAGAGTTTTACTCAAAATTGGTTTCATACATATTTGAAGTAAGGCCTCAACAAAAACCAAAAGAGAGTAATAGTTGCTCGTGTGTGGTATAGAAAAAGAAAATTATCTCTGTAGTCAGACCAAACTGATTTTGAATTCTCACTCTTCTGTTTACTTAAAACTCAGGACCTTGTGGAAATAATGTAACCCTGAGCCTTGGCTTACTTGTATGTAAAATGGAGATCATAATACTTTCCTTACTTGTTACAAAGAAGGTGCTTAATATAAGCCCACAGGAGGTACTCATGAGTATGAGGTTCTTGGCCTATTCATTTTTTTCCAAGCCACCCAGAACAATTAAAGGTAGAAGTTGGATGCAGAGGACTGCAGACCTTGTAAATAGTTCCAAAGTATTCTCCTTCCTTTTATCCTTAGTGGGCTCTTTTAGGTATATGTAATAGGTCAGTGAGAAAACAGATCATCAAAGCTTAAGAAAATCTGTGAAAGGTTAAAAGTAGAATGGCTGAGAGAGGAACTGATGGTAGTGTTTTGACCTTTAGTTACATGTTTTGATGTTTTTTAACTACACATCATAAATATTCCAGTGTACCTGGAATTCCATGTTTACAGACATCATGGTTCTATTTTAGTGACTACTTAATACTTGAGATTGGATATGATATCCTGATTTATTTAACTATTTTCTTAGTGCGAATTTAAATTTCCTAACTTTTAATCAAAGGTAATAATAACTTTGTCCTTAGAACTTTTTCTTTTTGCATTATTTCTTTTGGCTAAATTCCTTTAGACTTACAGTTTTTTATATTTTAAATACTCTTATCCCTTCTATGAGAAGGAATACATATATAAATGAGTTTTTCTGATTGAAAATGGCCCTTCAGCTGCCACTGAATAAAATCTCTCAACCTTAGTGAAAAAGAATTGCTAGTTGTCATTATAAGGAAAAATATAAAGTAGTATATAGCATCATCGACATCCTTAACAACACAGACTTTCAAAGAACCAGAGATGCTTTATAGAAGCTTAGCTGTTTTTGAACAGGCACATGGGCCTAGGGTTGTGGTTTGGTGTTGGGGTTTGGTTTTTTATTTCTTTTGTACATTGTAGAAAGTTTGCAACCACCACTCTGTTTCTGTTGCAGAGATGACATCTGTGACTATCAGGGTAAGCTAAAATTTAACTGCACGAGAACCATGCACATTTCTTCATGCAGTCTTGTGTTTCCTGTACAGGGTGAGGCAAAAATAGGGTTACAGTTGTGAGTACGTGAAACAGAATCTGTATTCTTGTATTACTATTTATTATTTATTGTATTATTTTCCATAGGAACAACTATAAACCTACTTTTGCCCCACCCTGTCTATTCAGTTTTCTAACATGCATTAGAATGCATAATGCTTGTATTCTAGTGATTTTTATATTTAATTTTACAGCATGGAAAAAAAATTGAGGAGGGACATGACCTGGGAAAGAGAAGAGGGAGAACGCTTGCCACAATGAAAACAGTACATTTCTACCCAACTGTATAAGAATATAATCCATTTAAGTTTCCAGAAGTAGACTTCTCTCAAAACTTCCCATTCACTTTTGGGAAATATCCCTCCTCTGTGGCATTAAGTGGAAGGGGAAATCAGTTCATTTCAATAGAAACAATTCAGCACAACAAGAAAGAGTTAACTTTGGTCCATTTGTCTGTTAGTTCAAGGACAGTCACACTGCAACCCAATACTTAAATTTAAAAATAAATTCATTTGTTATATTATTCTAAAACTGGCATAGATGTTCTGTCCTCATTTCCTGCACTTTCAGCTTCAGAATCCACTATTGGTTTGGTCTCTAAACCCTCAGCATGTTTGTGGTCTTCCCTGGCAGTCTCGGCAACAGCATCTTGGCTAGGCCCCCTCTCCCGGTTCATAATGTCAGGGGTCACTTGATCCAAATCTGCTTCTAGAAGCTATTTGTACTTCCATTGGCATAGTATTTTTTATCATTATTACTTGGAAAATAAAATAAAACAACCCCCCTCCCCCCAAAAAGGAATACAAATACTAAATGTAGGCTTATTGAAACAATGTGACACCATTTAGAAATAAAGTAAAAGATGAATTTTGTCCCTTTTTCACCTACTCACTTTCCAAAGATACTACTTTCTTATATATCCTTCCTAGATGGTCTATGTTTATAAATAATTACATGGGAAATCTCACTATTTTAACACAAATGAAAATGTGCAGTATGTGCTTTATACCTGGGATTTGGGGATTGTTTTTAACTTTACCATAATTTAGGGTAACCAAGTCTCAAATGGTGAATATTTAGGGGGTTTTTTTAGTGTTTTTGTTACTGTATCAAGGAACATTGATCTTTAAAAAATGGGAATGATTGTTGGTATATTTGAGATAAATTCTTAGGGAAGAAATTGCTATATTTGTATTATCTTTATTTCCAAGCACTATTAATCTTATCTTCACTAAGATTCTATCCAGTGGATCTCATGCATGAATTGTCAAAAACTACAGTGTATATTAGGAATGCTCATTTGAGAAGGGCATACAGCACAAAATATTCTCTAAGACAATATTAGTGGTGGTTGTCTCATTGGTGTTATTGGTATATAAAAGTTTGTTAAGACTTCTTAATTTTATTGATCTTTAGGTCTTTGTTTCATGGGTTTTTTTTTTTTAATAGGTTGATTCCTGTGTTAGTGAATGGCATGAAGTACTCAGATATAGATATTATCCTACTTAAGGTAAGGAAACTGTTTTCTGGTGAAGAGGGAAAATTATTTTTACTGACTCAGTAAATTTTTGAATTCATAATATTTATTTAGAATAGATCCTATATAAATAGGCTCCTGTTATATATAATGTTACACAGTTCAAAGATAGAATCATTAAAATAACTTAAATATGATCTGAGTAGGATTCGGCTACACCAGGTTGTACCAACCTGATGGAAGGCAATATAATGTGTTTGAAAGTACCTGATAGTTAACAGGTCTTATGTAACCTGTTCTTTCCTTCACAAAGAAAAGGTGTACTTCAGAATCCTATGCATGACCCCATCTTGATATTCTGCTTCTTTCACTTGTGTGCTAGCCTATAATGAATATCACCAAAATTTTCCATTAAAAAAAAAATACAGGGTGATGTTGAAGAAGATGAAACAATTCCTGATAGTGAACAGGATATAAGGCCACGTTTTCATCGATCAAGGACAGTGGCTCAACAGCATGATGAAGATGGCATTGAAGAGGAAGATGATGACGATGATGAAATTGATGATGATGATACAATTTCTGACTGGAATCTAAGTAAGTCAAATAGGGAAGAGCACAGATGCCTGCTTTGGTAACCACTTTATTGGGAAATAATTTACATACCATATGGTTCACCCATTAAACAGTACAATTCAGTGGTTTTTCATGTATTCAGAGTTGAACAACCATCACCACAGTAAATTTTGGAACATTTTCATCACCCGAGAAAGGAGCCCCATTCTCACTATCAGTCATTCCCATTTTCTCCCAGTCCCCCAGCCCTAAGCAACTATTAGTCTGTATTCTGTATGTATGATTATGCCTATTCTAGACATTTTCTATAAGTGAAATCATACAGTAGAAGGTACTTTGTGACTGGCTTGTTTCACTTAGCCTGTTTCAAGGTTCATCCATGTTGTAGCATGTATCAAAACTTTATTCCTTTTTATTGCAGAAAAATAATTCATTGTAAGAATTTACCACATCTTATTTATTCATTTATCAGTTGGTAGGCAATTTATTGACATTTTATTTCCCCCTTTTGGCTATTGTGATGCTGTGAATGTTTCTGTAAAATGTATGTGTGGACACATGTTTTCAATTCTCTTAGATATATATGCCCAGGAGTGGGAGTACTGGGTCATACGCTAACTCTCTATTTAACCTTTTGAGAAACTACCAGGCCGTTTTCCAAAGTGGCTCCACCACTTACTTTCCTACCAGCAGTGTCTTAGATGGTAGGTTTTTGTTTGCCATCAGTTGTTAACCTTTTTTATTATAGCTATCCTAGTATAGCTGAAGTACGTGGGGTTTTGGTTTGCGTTTTTCTAATAGACCTCTTATTATATTTACTATTCCTTATATTCTTTAAATATAGCTTAGGCTGTCATTTCTCAAAGGCTGTATATTTTTGTTTGATAATGTAAAATAGGAATGTTGGCCATCAACTTTCTCTGTTTTCCTTATATAAACCTATTTTTGTGATAATTTGTATGAGAATTGACTATCATGGATAATTCTAATATTCAGGCTTACACAATATTTTTTTTAATCTGTTAGTTTTCAACCTTAACTACAAATCCCCAGCATTCTGGGCCACATTGTAAATAAATAACTCTGGAGAGGCACCTGGTCACCTGTGTTTTGCTTGTTTGCTTACTGGTTTTTAAAGCTACGTTGCTCTAGTTCAGGGTTACTCAGCCTCAGCAGTAATGACATTCTGGGCCACATGTTTTTTTGTTGTTGTGGGGGCCATCCTGCACATCAGAGGATGTTGAGCAGAGTTACCTATACCCAGTTGATGCCAGCAAAACACACACACACACACAACTGTGATAACGAACAGTCATTGCCAGATGTCCCCTGGGAAACAAAACCATCCCTGCGTGAGAGCCACTGTTACAATTCAGAGTGTTGGGATTTCTAGTGACTGCAAGGTGGTTAGGGACATGGATCGTCAGCCTGTACTGTGTAATTCATTTGGTTGAGAGATGCTAATTCCTCTGCTGCCCATTTAGTTTCCTGTAACTACCAGTTACTTAGCATTCTTAATGCGCCCACCTCTAGGCCAATGCGCCCACCTCTAGGCCAAGGACTTTGCATGCATATCACATTTAATCTTTCCAACTGTCTTATATAGCTAAGGAAACTGCAAAAAAGAGAAACTTGTGCAAGGTCAACACAGCTAGCCTCGAGGGCACATCTGTTATTAGAACCCAAATCTCACTACTATCATAAATTACCTCCCACTGTATCCCTACTTTCAGGTTGAAGGCAAGGTGGATTAACATTATAATATAATACAGAGAACCCTTCAAAAGTAATAATTAATGTACATTGGTTGGCAGGGGGCACTTCCTCTTCACATCTCACCCATCTTTATATCCTTCCAGAAGACTTTCTGTGTACACACAGAAAAACATGTATATCTTCTTTTTGTTTGTGTGTTTTCATCCTCACCAGAGGATATACAGTCTGGCACAAATAACGCCCATTTTTTATTACAAAATGTTTTATTACAACATCATAAGCATGGAATTCCATAACATAACAATATCACACTCAAGCACACCATATAACATTTTAGGTGAAATGTTCAAATTAAGACTGTAAATTATTGCACCCATGTTATTTACCCTACCAACCACACTCAAGGAAGCCAGACCCTGTATTTATTGATTTTAAAGAGAGAGAAACATCATTGCGAAAGAAACATTGGTTGCTTCCTGTACATGCCCCAGCCGAGGATTGAGCCCACAACCATTTTGGCATAATGGGACGACATTCCAGCGAGCTGAGCCACCCAGCTAAAGCTGTATCTTCTTTTTTGGAGAGGAGGCTTACTTTACAAAAGTGAAATGAGATTATGTGAGCTCTGATGGTTCTCTTCTATATGTAATATAACTCACTGTTTGAGTACACAGATTTCATTCTGTTTTATGTCAGTATAATGTTCATTTCTATGGATCTACCATACAGTATACTTAAGAGCCTTATTGATAAATGTTACTTCTGGCCATTATAACAGCTTTTTTTAAAAAGATTTTACCATTGCTTAATAGTTTGTGATTAACCATTTATTATGCTTAGTTCACATTGAGAAAAATTTGGATGCTTAATTATATTCTTGTTCTTTTTAAATTTTTTTGTTCTTTTCTAGACTATTATATGTTAAATGAAATTTTAATTGATATTTAGTCTGATACTTAATGGGGCTTACTCTGTAAAGAATATTTTCCAGGATACTTTATATTTTATGTGTCACATACTGGTGACTTTTGATTCTAATGTATAATTAGTTTGCTAATTTTTGTTCATAAAAAAGTACTCTTGTTAATAGAAATTTTTCATGTGACAAGACTGCTTCTTATTTAATTGAATTACTTGAAACTAGAAGTATGAATAAAGTGTTATGTACAACAAATATTCATTTTATATAAATAAAAGATAATAGAGGTTAATGTAATATTTTTGATAAATATATTTCCTTAGGAAAATGTTCTGCTGCTGCCCTAGATGTTCTTGCAAATGTATATCGTGATGAGCTTTTGCCACATATTTTGCCCCTATTGAAAGAATTACTTTTTCATCATGAATGGGTTGTTAAAGAATCAGGCATCTTGGTTTTAGGAGCAATTGCTGAAGGTAAGCCTAAGTAACATTTGAAGTGTAAAGCCCTTAATATTTACCACTAATATGTTTAGGCTACTTTAACAAATTGTTATTCTTTAAGCAGAGTATTCGCTCTTCAATTTATAGACTTTGCTCTTGTGTTGCTAATGTGGATTTGAAAAGACTAAGATCCACATTAACCTTGAAAAGGATGTTTGAATCCAAAAGCCATCTTAGAGTGTTTACTTTGAACTGGTTAACAGTTATTAACTAAACAGCCATAGACTTACTTCTAACCCTAGCCAGATATTTTGTAAGTGCTTCTATTATGATAAAGAGAGAAGAATGAGAGGACAAGGACTCAGATGTCAGAAGCATTCCCATTGCTAGAAAGATAACTTTGTTCTATATGTAAGTGTAAGAAATATGGTAAGTCAAGGATGTCATCATTCTCTGTAGGTTATTCCTCTTTCCTAAATGTAAGCATCTATCTAGAAGAAATGAAACATTTTAAAGGCATTTCTAAAAGTCATAATTTATGTAGCAGAAGTAAAATGAACTCTAACCCTGCTGGAAGGTACTTAGGGGCAGTTAGGTCTTGCTTCAGTTTTTTCATAATTTTAGATCAGATTATTATAGCATATGTAATACAATGACCTGAATGATGATCTGAATATTTTTCATGGATGCATGTGTCAGTTTAATATTCAACTGAAATAGTTTTGTTTTAACCATATTTTATCACTTTCTGAAAGATTTGTGTTACTTTTTTCTCTAGGTTGCATGCAAGGCATGATTCCATACTTGCCTGAGCTCATTCCTCACCTTATTCAGTGCCTCTCGGATAAAAAGGCTCTTGTGCGTTCCATAACATGCTGGACTCTGAGCCGCTATGCACACTGGGTAGTCAGCCAGCCCCCAGACACGTACCTGAAGCCATTAATGACAGAATTGCTAAAGCGTATCCTGGATAGCAACAAGAGAGTACAAGAAGCTGCCTGCAGGTGGGACAGATTCATAACAATATGTTCATTGTATGGGAAAGGAGTGGGTATTTCAATGAGAAACTTAATTTTCACCCTTGTGATGGAATATTGGTATTAAACCGTTAACGGGCTTTTTATTATCTGTAGCTTTCACCTTATGATTTTGTAAATCCAAAAGTAACTGACTAAACATCAGCCTTTGCTATTTCTTAAGTTTTTTGTTTTCTCAGTGGCTATGATAACAGATGTATCTTTTACCCTAATTCGCACAGGCATCTAGAGTGGTGAGGAGAAAGGCCCTGCTCTTGAACCAATAGCATAGGTAGAGCAGATTCACATTAGTCTACAGGCTAACTACGATAACTCCACAGAAAGTTCCACAACGACCTGTTGCCTGTCACTTAGTGTATCTACTTAAGTAGCTGTTCTGTCCGTTTAAGTTTGGGGCTATTTTGTTTTTATATCAGACCAGCAGTTGCAGTTTCATTGCTACAAGCATTCTAGGTTTTGGAACAAGAGGAAAAGCAGAGTTGGACTTTGCCATATCTGAAGCAAAAACATCTGGAAGTTTTTAATACTTAATAACATGAAAGTTTAGTTCTTAATAACATGGAAAATGCACTAAATTTTTTTTCAGTGGGGGCAGGATACAGATTATATTTGATTTCTTGTCGCTTATTTATTTGGCACCTTTTTTTTTAGCTCTCTACTAATGGTTAGGCATAGTCTAAATGTGGGGCTCACATTCTTGCCGTCTTGAAACTTACAGTCTAATAGGGAGTACTAAACAACTATATAGTTTATGGCAAGTGCTGTGAGGTTCACACTGCTAATGAACAGGACTTTCATTAACAGAGGGCTTAAGCCTGACTTGGTAGAACAGAATATAATACAAACTTTAATTTAAGAAATAAAGAGCCAGGACAAATTTAGATCTAAATTGAAGTCATTACATTAAGACTCTGGAGATTTTTTTCCTTCCTTGCACATTTGTTCTAACAGATTAGCCATCTATAAGCAAGTATTTTGCACTCAACATAGTGTAGGGCTGAAACATTTTTTAACCTTGTTGAGGAATAATTAACAAATACTGCATATATTTGATGTATACAACATGATTTGATATACATTGTAGAACGATTACCAAAATCAAGAAAACACGTTCATTATCTCATATAGGTAACTTTTTCATGATGACAATGCTTGACATCTCTCAGCAACTTTCAAGTGTGCAGTACATATTTTTTGTTCATTTGTATTTTATAAATGAAAGTTTATTTAGAAAGTTAAAACAGTCGAAGTGTTTTAAATATGTTTGTCATTTTGTGACCCTTGGTATGCATCTGAAAGAAAAAGTGTAAGAGTTTAACAGTTTTAATTCTAATTTTATTATTCTGGAACAAGCACTAGAATATAATTTCCTGACAATGTGACATCATTTTGTTCATCGCTGTGTCCTAACACTCAGTGACTAAATAAATAGTAAACACCAAATAAGTTTGTTGAATGAATAAATACAAGAACCAACAAATTTTAGTTTCAGGTTTTAGCTTTGTAGTTAAATAGATGTCCATAGGTGACTGTCTCTTTGAAAGAGGTAATAAGGAATGGGAAGGAAATAATAAGTATCTGGTGTGATGCAGTAAGGAGATAGGCATGTAAAGTAGAAATAGATACTCTTTAAACTAAAGACTTAGTTTCCTATCTCTTATTATAAACTATTCCTTCTCTACAACACTATTCTCTTTTTAATTACAGTGCCTTTGCTACCCTAGAAGAGGAGGCTTGTACAGAACTTGTTCCTTACCTTGCTTATATACTTGATACTTTGGTCTTTGCATTTAGTAAATACCAACATAAGAACTTGCTCATTCTTTATGATGCCATAGGAACATTAGCAGATTCAGTAGGACATCATTTAAACAAACCAGTAAGTACTATTACGGAAAAAGAAAATACGTAGCATGGTTACAATCAATAGGTTAACATGTATTTGGAAATTAAAATGTTTTGGGAGATATCAACACTTAGTGTTTACTACTTTAAGAAGGCAGCAAATATATTAACCTTTTAAGTAGTATTTAAAAAAATATGTACTTGGTATGGTAATTGCATAACACTTTGTAAAGAAAAGGGGTAAAAGGTTATATACTCTAAAGTTTTTATAACTTTTAATTTCAAGGGTTTGTCTTTTTTTTTTTAATATATCTACCACTTTATCAACACTGTAACTTTAGAGTAACCAATCTAGGCATCTCTTTTCTCACTGGGACTTACAACTATGGGGAATACACTAGATAAAACAATTAGAAATTGGGGTAATAGGTTAAAGATGCTAAATAATGGTAGAGAAGAAGTGTGAGTAGGGAGCCAAACTCTTTTTGCTAGTAGTGTTCAGAGTAGAAGAGGATGGGGTTGGATTTGTGATGATAGAATTTTAATGTAATTCAAAATTCTCTGCTGAAAAATAGATTTTGTTTATGAATGCTATATGGAAAGTCTTAAGAAATTGTTTGTTTATAAGTTATACTTAAAACTTAATGCAAGACACTTAGTTTATGGGTTTGCTTTGTGATATTGGTTGGTTTGGTTTTGCTGGGAGGGGGGGGATGTTTTCCTGAATGTCTTAGATTAGACCTTTTAGCATCAGTGCCCCTTGTTCACATTATTACACTTAATGATTTTATGGGTTATTTAGTATAAATAAGGACACTTAAATGATTATGAATCTTTTCTACAAATGCCTTTACGGTAAAACTGTCATTTGTAACATACTGTACAACTGGAATCATATTACATGTTACAGGCCCCAGAACTAAAAAATTCAGTCACTAGAGAGTAAAACTATATGAATCATCCCTGGTTGTGATCAAGTAATTTTTATATATTTGTATAAATTTTGTTTCAAAAAAGGATGTAAAGTGATTTAAAAATAGAACGAAATTGTATAAATTAAAAAGATAGGCAAAATAAATAAAAATGTTAATGGTGCAAAGAAAGAGTCTTAAAATACATTCTGTAATGATTTTACACAATTACTCTAAATGGATTTTAATTTTCATAGACTCAAAGTGGACTTGTTTACATGTAATAGTGGAGCTTTATGTGTTTTTCATCATTGTAAATAGGAATATATTCAGATGCTAATGCCTCCACTGATTCAGAAATGGAACATGCTAAAGGATGAAGATAAAGATCTCTTCCCTTTACTTGAGGTATGCTGTATGTTTTCTAACCTGCTTTGGTTAATTGATAATAAACTTCGGAGATCTTTTTACATCATATCTACCTATCTCTACTTAATCATATTTCTTGATAGAGGAATATTGCTAAACTATAATTAATACACAGTTGGCCCTTGAATAACACAGGTTTGAACTGTGAGGGTCCACTTACACACAATTTTTTTTTTTCCCATAAAATGCCTGTACTGTTTTTGATTCACATTTGGAAGTCTGTGTATGTGGAAGGGTGCCTAGCCCTAGATACATTGATCTGCCCCATTTTATATAAGGAACTTGAGCATCCCAGGATTTTGATACTCTTGGATGTGTCCTGGAACCAATCTTTTGCAAATACCAAGAGACAACTTAAGTTTGGAGGGTGGGGTGAGGGGCGGGTCAAAAGTTATATGCAGATACTCAACTGCCAGGGGGTTGGTGCGCCTAACCCCCACATAGTTCAAAGTCAACTATAGTTTAAATTTTGTCCATATATATATATATGTATATATATAAGGCACATGTACTCAACACATAGGTGAAAGCATTGGGACTCGATGCTAATAAGGAGAGACTTCCCTTTATTCCCTTTATGTCTAGTTTGAAATTTTATTCTACGTGTACTAAGTACTTTTTTAAACCAAAAAGAAATTTTATGTGATATTTAAATAACTGAACACACTGTCAGATGTGGTACCTTAAACTAAATGGCTGCATTGGCAGAGCCAGTTCAGTCATTGTCATTCTTGTTCCCCTGTCATTTCAGGGGTCACCACTTCTGCCGTGGATTGTCCCTAGCCAGAAAAGTAAAAACTTCTGTGACCAAGAAAATGGCTAATTCTAGGCCCAACGACATAAGAAGAATTATTATGGCTAAATACATTTCTTGTCAGGCAGGGGCGCAGAATGTGCCCAGTAAAGCCCACCTACATCACTGACCAGAACGGGAGGGTAAATTAACATATCTCTTATATTTGAGGGAATGAGAAAAGGAATACGTACACTTAACCTGTTCTTGAAAGATAACATTCATTATGGAAACTTCTTAAAAATATTTTTGTGAGGAAACCTCCCCTGACCAGTGGCAAACTTAACAGCAGTGAGTGGTGTCCAGAAGAGAGATTTGAAAAGAAACCTGCTGCTGTAGACTAGTAGAGCAGAAATAACCAGGATCTTAACTAGTACACTTAAAAGCATTTGCTGTCGTGTTAGCCATCCCCAGAAATTTCACACACACGCTTTATCTTTTCTAGTGCCTATCTTCAGTTGCCACAGCCCTGCAGTCTGGCTTCCTTCCATACTGTGAACCTGTGTATCAGCGATGTGTAAACCTAGTACAGAAGACTCTTGCACAAGCCATGGTATTTAAAAAAAAAAATTTTGTATCTCTCCCTCCTTGGCATCTTAAGCAGTTTCCTAAGGATAGGCATGATGTATACAAACTGTTTCAATAATTGATTGAAAGTAAGTTTTCAAAAAAAAACAAACTCTATCTGATTTCAGCTGAACAATGCTCAACCAGATCAATATGAGGCTCCAGATAAAGACTTCATGATAGTGGCTCTTGATTTACTCAGTGGCCTGGCTGAAGGACTTGGAGGCAACATTGAACAGCTAGTGGCCCGAAGTAACATTCTAACACTAATGTATCAGTGCATGCAGGTGAGACTGGTTCAATTAAAACGAATTGAAACCTGGTTCTCTGGGTCACATTGGGGTTAAATTCTTCTTATTTCTTATAGGATAAAATGCCAGAAGTTCGACAGAGCTCCTTCGCCCTCTTAGGTGATCTGACAAAAGCTTGCTTTCAGCATGTTAAGCCTTGTATAGGTATGAATATTTTCTACTGCTATGATATGATTTTTAACATCAGCTATATTTTTTATTATCGAAATGTGATTTTGTAGAATCCCAACATTTATAAATATATGTTGGACTGGTTCAAGATGCTCTGATTGAAGCAGGCGGGATAGGAACTGCTGTTCTTTGTTCCCTTGAACTCACTGTATAGTCAGCAGCTTGTTAGGCAGTCATGTGACTGGAGAAGAGTTGGAAAAGCATTAATTTAGAGTAAAGTACATGCCTGCCTTTGGAGCTTTGGTATACTATATGCATAGTTCATGGATACTTTTTGAATAGGGGTTTTTGTTTTCTATAAGTGGAGGTACCCAGAAATAATAAGTTTTCTCATGATAAAGCAAAATATTTTTTCAGATATCATAAAAAACTTCTCAAACAGTTTACCTAAAAAGTAAATGATTTATTTCTGCGTTAATAGCATAGCATTTGTCTTAACCTTCTATGAGGATAGTAAGGGATTCCTTGAATAATGTAACCTGAATTGCTCTGAAACCTGTGGATTAAATGGGATTTTGGGGTTTTTTCCCCATTTCTATATTCTGTCATTTTGGATGATAGTTGTTTATACATGATTTAATGGACCTTGGTTTAAGACATAGACCTAGAAAGGTTTTTTTGTTTTGTTTTTTAAGATTTTATTTATTTTTTGCAGGGGAAAGGGAGGGAGAGAAACATCGATGCACAAGAGAAACATTGATTGGTTTGCAGGGCGATGCCCAATTCACTGAGCCATACCAAAGTTTTTTCATTTGATACAGTTGTGCTTTGGGGTTTTACTTTACCAGGTTTATTGAGATATAAATGACATACAACATTCTGTAAGTTTAAGGTATACAACATAATGATTTGCTATGTTTTACACCTTATTTGTGAAATGATTACCACGTTTAGTTACCATCCATCCCCTTACAGAGTTACAAAGATTGTTTTTCCTTGTGATAAGAACTTTTAAGGTCTACTGTCTTAGCAACTTGAAAACAGACAATACAGAATTGTTAACTATATTTGTCATGTCATATATTAGATCCCCAAAACTTACTCTTCACCCAATTCCCAGTTGTACTTTTGAATAATAACAGTATTTCTGAACTTTGAGTAATAATATTAGTTATGATTTATTAAAATAAGTTACCAAGTTCAAGCCTAACTGCTATAAATGAAAGGTTGATGAATTCTTGTTTTACAAGATCTTATCAATCATGCGTCCCTTCTTTAGAAGTTACACACTATCTAGTTTTCTTTTTTTTTATGTTATCAACCATGATGATTTTCTAGATTACTGATTCTCAACTAGGGCCATTTTTTGTTCAGCTGCCTCCCATTTTGTTTAACACTGGGGATGTGTTACTGCTTGGTATGTAGTGCATAAAGGCAAAGGATGTTGTTTAACATCCTACAATACATGCAACAGACACCCACAGCCACACACCCTCCCCCCCGGCCCCGCAAGAATAAGCTGGCCCAAAGTATCAGTATTGCTAAAATTGAGAAGTCCTGGTTTTAGATCCACTAATTAAGGGCTTTTAAAAATGCTGTTCTATGCCCTGGCTGATGGGGCTCAGTGGATTGAGCACCGGCCTGCAAACCCAAAGGCTTGGGTTTCAGGCCAGGTCCCCAGTAGGGGGCATGGGAGAGGCAACCACACATTGATATTTCTTTCCCTCTCTTTCTCCCTCCATTCCCCCCTCTAAAAATAAATAAATCATCTTTTTAAAAAATTGTTATTCTAGTTCTTCCTTTAATAGTGAAAATACATATATAGAGACATTTTCCTATCAAATTATTTTCCTAAGGTATACATCATATAAGAGAGACAGGATAATTGCTTCATATTTTTTTCTCTACCAGTTTTCAAAATAATGATTCCTAGCATCCTCCACAGTATCTATTTTATGTTTCAGAGTTTAGTTTTTGTTTAGTGTTTGTTTTTTAAGTGTCAGTATGAGCTTAGTGATACTCAAATTGTCCTCCCTGTAGACATCGGGAGCTGAAATTGGCTTTTGAGTTTTGTCTGGTAAAACAAAATAGTACAGGTTTGTTTGGTACATTTCCTGCCCTTAACCTACAATGAAACATTTCTCTAAGAGCCCTTCTTCCTTTTAAGTGGAAAATGAAATACAGAGGCCACAATCTGAGCACTAGGGTAAAGGTTATTTTAAAAACCAAAATTACTGATTTTTTAAAACTTTGCTTGTGGAAAACTAGCTTTGAAGAAGCTTTGGTGTATCGAACTTTCCTTACTTCTGAGTTTTCTCAGTCTGATGACAAGAGAGTGCTCTCACCAACTCTTTTTAATGACATCTGAAATATAACCAAAACTTAATGTTTTCTGGTCCACTTCATATGAAAGTTCAGATATTGACTCTTTTGGTTGCTTAAGATAAATATTTACCAACACCTTTAAAATACTGCTATTTCTTGCCTGCGATTCAGTTTCCACCTAGTAGATTTCTTTAAAGCACAATACACTGCTGTTGATAAGTTTACTACATAGTTTTTAAAACATTTTTTTTCTAGCTGATTTCATGCCAATATTGGGAACCAACCTAAATCCAGAGTTCATTTCAGTCTGCAATAATGCCACATGGGCAATTGGAGAAATCTCCATTCAAATGGGTAAGATTTTTTTTTTTTCTTTAAAAGTGTAAATTTTTAGTTGCCTTTATTTTTGTAATGGTCTTTTTTGTATTTTGTTTTTAAATTTAAGTGAGTTTTATATATTTAGAAATAGCTTATGTCACTGTTAATAAAGGGAGCAAAACTACTGTTTTAACATTTAAATTTTTCTTTTTTTCTCTTTTGGGGATGATCTAGGTATAGAGATGCAGCCTTATATTCCTATGGTGTTGCACCAGCTTGTAGAAATCATTAACAGACCCAACACACCAAAGACGTTGTTAGAGAATACAGGTACCATATGACTGAACTGTTTTGGTGGAGAGAAAATTACTTGCCTTTTAATTTTAAATTAAGATGCGCAGAGAAACCAAAGCTAGCTTTAGAAACCTAGTTTATTATTAACAGCTATTTCAGATCTCTGTTAGTGAAATGTACTGTTTTAGTTGCATTCCATAACACTTTTCTCCCCTATTGTGTTCCAATATGTCTTAAAATGGACCCCAGCTTAAAAACTATGAAACAATATGAATTTTACTTTTAACATTAATTCAGAGAGTAACTGGGAACTGGGGAGGAATGATTTTTCTCTTTTACTCTGTAAAAATGTGGCCTAAAGTAGATTGCAATGTAGTGACTAATGGGCTTACAATGGCACATATACATATGTATTTTCTATTTTGTTGTATACTTTCCTTCAAATTGGGAACTTAAGCAGTACCTTGTGGGATTTTTATTCAGGAGGCTTGTTTCTCTTTTGCATTTATTGAGAGCATGTTTATATTAAAGAGTACCTTCCATACTATAGAACACATTTCAGGATGATTTCTTTCCACCTTCTTTGACTTTTCCTAATAATAATAAAAGGTAAATTTTATTTTCTGTCAGACACATCTCTGTGCACTAAGACAATTACAGTAAAATATTCATAGGCTTTGAGGGTCTTACCAAATCCTAGACAAAGATTAAAATAAGGTTTTCTAGATAAGAAAATTTGTTTACAAGGGCATTTTAATTATGAGAAGTTTATTATACCCAATATTATTAAAGTTGATATGTTTATTGGTATGGAAGGAAATCTTTTAATTATGAAACAGTTATATGGCTGTTTGGCTGTATGGGTACTGTTTATATCAGAAAGTGAATTAGATTTTCTTGCTGAAAAGTACAAAAATCTCTGTAGGATGGTTATGAAATCTTGTCAGGTTTTTATCTCTTTAGAATGCAGTACCTATACATGACATTCAGATTTGGAACACTTGCCGTTATAAAATTACTGTTGAACCTAAAGAAACTTCCTATTTATTTTTAAATGTGAATGCATAACTGCAAATAAATGTTGAGTGTAATGTATATTAAAGTTTCTTGTGGGATATCAGCTGGTGAATCTGTGATAGTTCCTTTAACAAATTGGCTTTATAAGATTATATTCTTAAGTATGATTCTACCCTAAGTAAATCAAAAGGTAGTTGGTAATAGCCTTCAAATGGACTCATTGAATTGATGTGATTAAGCGGCACACTTGGCATTCAGTGGATTACTCTTAATACAAGTGGCTGCAGAAAATATTTTCTTTATTCCTTACCCAAAAGCAGGAGATAATTACTAGGTAAAGTCATCGTCAGTGGCTAATATTTATAGATTTTAGCAACTTAATTACCATTATCTTAATATTTCATGAAGCCAATTCTTTAGTGTATGCAGTTACTTGCTTTTTCCCTAATTAGTATATCCTACACTGAACTTTTTCAATGGACCATCATCTGCTTTATTGCATGTTTCATTGGATTGTTCATACTTGCCTGTTTAATGAGAATGTTGCGTAGTTTGTGTCTTTTGAACATAGGTTTTCTTTCTCTTGCTTCATATGAATCTGCTGGATTTTAGTATTATCTGTGTAGTTTGCTTCAAGTAATCCTTAAACATTTTTCTTTACCCCCCCACCCTTTTTTTATGAAAGGTTAACCTGTAAGTTTTTGAGAGAACACCATTAAAGCACTTCATGGTTTGTTTTCTGTTTGTATTTTTTTTCCCGTTGTGTATAAATGTATTTATATGTATGTACCTTTGAATTGCAGAATGCAGTTCTGAGTGGCACTTGTTTTATCCCTTTTAAGTTGAAGGACTTCCTGAATTTTGATGATGAATATATGTTTGATTAATTCCCATTTTACGTAGAATATTAGCATGTAATCAGTACAGTGTTTATTTTGTGCTATGCCTTTTATAGCAAGGACAGAATATTTGTTCCTTTGGTCCTATATCACATGTCATTACAGTGGACTGTCTGAATTTCTTTTATGTCAAATATGGTATGAAATTAGCAATTTTTGAATCCATTCAGTGTGTACCATAACGCCTAAAATTTGACAGTTGATTTTGATAACAGGCAACAAATAGTCCACTGCTTTGTTTTGGAAATGTTAACAAACAAAAAGACTTCACCAAAATTTGGATTAAATTTCTAGATGATTTTCAAAGAATAGAAATAACTTATAAAAACAGATGTGGAGAAGTGATAAAGAAATTTTAACTGTTGTAACTGAGAAGTGTGTTTGATAGACAATTCAGAAATGTAATCATTCGCATTTACTAGTATTTCTTGGGGGAAAAACATAGATTTCATTATTAAATTCTGAAATTTCAACCGTCTTTGAAGAATGTCTAAATCATCCATTTAATCGCTCACCTTTTTATTAAAAAAGTATGCTATATTGACACTTCATTGAGCGAGAAAAGCAATTCATCATGGTTTTTGGTGTTCTCTCAATCTTTAAAGTTTTTTTAATTCCTTTTGTTTTTCCTTTTTCAAGAGTATGCCATATATGTTGCTGCCCCTTATTTTAGGGGGTGGTAATAAACAGCACTGGTGAAATCTTATGTTTATTATCATACACAAATTCTGTTGGTTTCTGTTTCTGAGTTATTTGTTGTTTTTTCTTTATTTTTTCTCCTTCCCCCTCATTTGCTCATGTCTTGGTTGGCGTTTGGTGGTGTATAACCGTGATTGCGTTACCTTAGCAATAACAATTGGTCGTCTTGGTTACGTTTGTCCTCAAGAGGTGGCCCCCATGCTACAGCAGTTTATAAGACCCTGGTGTGTATTATTCAATCTTTTTTTTTAATTCATTTTTCTTCACTCTTTCTTTCTCTTTCTATCTCACTTTTAGATATATTTTCAGTTGGTTACAAAAATCACAATCCTTAATCATTGCCAACCATGTGACTAATCTTGTCCTATCAGGTTTGTGAGGTTTTTCAGTAGCATCGTCATGTATATTTATTTTATGTTGTGGCTAACGACTAATTGATGCATGGGATAAGATTGTCACATGCTTGCTGTGTTACAAAGCTTGATTTTATATATATAAAGCATTTAAATATCCACCAGTAAGATAAAAATGCATGCAAATTCTATAAATTTAGGTTTTTGCATTGTCCTTTCTTAGAATTAATTTGAAAACTTGGATTGCATTAAGAAATACATGTTTAAATTTGTTATGTATAACAATTTTATTTCCTTGTTAATATAAAAATTAAACATCTACACCATAAAAGTTCTAAAATAATAGTTTATATTGTGGCAGTATATCCTATATTCTGCTTCTTTCAATTGATAATCTTTCAAGTCATTTTTAGTAGTGTTTAATGGAATACAAGTCATAATGCAGTTTTTTTAATTGGTAATTTACTCTTGGCTAAAGCTCATTAATAGTTTAAATGGGAGATTAAAATCAGTTGTCCATTTCAGAGACACAATCTGTTTAATAAGAAAATGTGAATATCAAAGCTTTCGTTATTTGGGATTAGAAGGGCCCACATATAGGAAGTGTGAGAAGCTTAAGCTTCATGAAAATTCTTTGAGTATAAACATTACGCTGTGGTGCTTATTCCATTAAATACTGTCCATTAGTATTGTAATTGAATCTGCTTCTTACTTAAATGCTAAACTTCATTCTATAATTTAATAGGTGCACCTCTCTGAGAAACATAAGGGACAATGAGGAAAAGGATTCAGCATTTCGTGGCATTTGTACCATGATCAGTGTGAATCCCAGTGGAGTAATCCAAGTAAGACCTTCACAAGACTTTGTTCTTAATTTTTAATGTTCTAAATAATGAAGTTTTGAAAGGGAGCGATGTTTTAATACTTTTTATTAAAATACTACATATATTACATATTTCTTTCAAAGATCCTAAAACAAATTATATATTTAAAATGTGGTATTTTCCTAATACCTTGAAATGACAATGCATGTTTTCTTTTTCCTAAATCTTTTTTGTCATGAAATGTAGTAGTATAGGAGGTATAGTGGTATAGGGAGATACAGTTGGATTCTTGTATTGAATTAAGCCAACACTTCTTTCATTCACATTTAGACCTCATTTATTTACTTTGTATGTTTCCCATCCCTGAATATCAGTTTGTTGAGTTTGAGGAGATCTACACTTACCAGAGTGACCAAATAATAGGACACTTTTTCTGTTACTTGGAATCAAACTTATAAAATCAGTACTGAATAAAGTAGAATACTGAACCAGCCATTGAAACTGCTCTAATTTTGAGAGCTTGTAATTTATTTATGCTTATTTTGTTTTTGTTTCCTGTCTTAGTTCTTACTATATTTAGAAAATTTTGGCATTTAAAAATTCTTTGGCTATAGTATCAAGCATGAGTCTGATCAAACCTCTGGATTCAACTGCCAATTTGTATCACACAAAACAGAAACATATTGATTGATACCATGTATATGATCAACAAAATATAGCTCCCAGTTGAAAAAGCCCCAGGTTCCTCAACAGATAAATTTTAAAGGGGGAAAATATAGGCAGGGTTTTCAAGAAAATGGCCTTCCACTTCAAAGAGATGGGTGCTTTGACCATTTTTGAATTGAGACCTTTTGCCCTTTCCCGCCTGGTAATACTGTGGTGTTTAATTCAGATTTAGCATCACCAGATTTTAAATTTTAGATTAATGTAGGTGCTAGGCATTGAAAACTTACAAATTAGAACTGGAAAAAATGTTTTGACTAATTTCACATTTGTAAAACATTAATAAGTTACTATTAAAATAAGCTAATACTATCTTTAGGAATGATCCCTAGCTGCAAAACAACCTCCTGGCATTGAGGGGTCCCCCCCCAATATTTAAGAACTTTGTGTCACCCTAAATGTGTTTTAGAGGTGTCATATGATTTGTACCATGTTAAAAAGGAGCATTTTCCCACCGGGATTTTAGTTACCTTTTTTTGAGTTAGAATTTGATATAACATGTATATACGGTCATGGAGATCACTACTAACTTAAGAATTAGTAGAAATTTCTACATTTTACATATATATGTGGGTATGGTTAAAAGAAAATGTCTTAAGGTTTTTTCATTTAAATTTTTAATTAAAAATTCTAGAAGCGTGTATGTATATTTAAATTTTTAACACACTTTACTATTTAAAAGACATAATTTGAATAAACCATGAACTTTAGGTACCTGGCATTTTATTTGCTTCAATACGTGTTTTCTACATACACTTTAGTATTAATAAAGTTTGAAATTACTGAGATTTTCTGAATTTACTGGTAAAATTTAAAGTAGTTGACATGTCAGGACATCAGCCATATTTTGAATTTTTTCAGTATGATAGTCTCTATGTAAAAGTACTTCAATGAAATATTTAAAGCATATACCTTTTGTCACTTTGTTCTTAATAATCAGAATAACCTGATAATCTTTTAAGCATTTCTCTGAGCATTAGGTTTTTTATTCTTTTTGTTTGAGTTGGGTTGGGTCAGGTATTATTTGTCGGTACATAATTAGTTTTTGAAACTTTGGTCATGTCATTTAAGTGTCTATCTGAAGATGGATCTTGAAGTTTAGATCTAGTAATTCCTATACTTCAAATCAGGCTTATTTGGTGTATACTTTTAACTAACTATTAGATTACTCAGAACTGTAAGATTATTGGGTTTATATAATTCTTTAATCTGATAAATGAGGGCTTTTTAAAAAAAATTATTTTTAGAGGGAAGAGAGGAGAGAAACACTGATGTTCAAGAGATCAGTTGCCTCTTGCACATCCCCTACTGGAGACCTGGCCTGCAGCCCAGGCATGAGCCCTGACTAGGAATCACACCAGCAACCTTTTGGTTTGCAGGCCAGCACTCAGTCCACTGAGCCACACCAGCCAGGGCTGAAGGCTTTTTTGATTGCTCATTTGGTAGTTTCAGTCCATTGCTGATGTTAAACACTTACTGGATGGGTTTTGTTTTATGATATAAAATAAAACACAAAAGAGCATTAAATACAAACTGAATTAGCAGAGGTTTATTCATGATGGAGGTAATAAGGACAGCCCTTAAGTAATTGCTTACAATTTTTATGATCATAGTTGACTTTTTCTTTCTTTCTTTTTTTTTTTTTTAGCTAGGATTCTATCATGATATATATTCTGAAGTTTATATTTTTTCATGTGCTTGACAAATATAAATCAATCTAAAATGTATTTCTTGCTTGTTATAGGATTTTATATTTTTTTGTGATGCTGTTGCATCATGGATTAACCCAAAAGATGATCTGAGAGACATGTTCTGTAAGGTAACTAAAAAGGCTTTATTTATGATACTCATCTTGGGATTGTTACTGTCCTAGTTGAAAAGTTTAAGTTATTTTTATATTTCATATGAAACTAGCTCTTCAAATCAATATTGGTAGACTATATAACCTACAACCTTTGTTCTCAATTAAAAAAAGTTGGCTTGATCTTTCTTTAATATATAATGACTCTATTAGTAGAGAATACACTTTGAAAATATTTTCTCAAGCTGGACCAATGATACAAGTGGTTCCATTATCCCCCCTATGCAAATTAGCATACATATTTTCAAAGACAGCTGACTGGGATTTAGAATGTACTATAAACTGTTGAACTAAGTAAATCTAAGTGGTCTCCACAGAGATAAAACCTATATAGTTATTTTAGTTGTGTCCCCCTTTTGATTAACTTTAGTTGGCACTCAACCATAACAGTAAGATGTAAAAATACTGTTACACATTCGAATCACCTAATAATAAAATTAGTGACCTATGGTCCCAGCCAGAAAGCCAAAGCTTTGTATATTTCCAATTGAAAAACTTAGTATGGCATAGCCATTTTATTCCTTGGGTAGATTATATACTTTTTTTGTTTGTTTTTCATAAGTATAATGTCAGAGATTGCATAGTGAACATCTGTTACTAAGAAACTTGCTCAGTTCTAAACTTCTCAAAACAGAGTTTAGGATGCTCGGTGAGATGTTTTTAGGCAAGACATGGAATAGTGTAGAATCCAACAAAGTTTGAGGATTACTGCTTTAAAATGAGTAAAATGTTAGAATAATAAAATCAAGTGTTTGATTTCCAAAGCTATGAAGATACGAGTTTTTATCTTTTGTTATTGATAAATTAATCTATAGCCTTACCACCATGAACACACCCAGTCTCATCTGATAAATTAATGATTTTTTTTCTTTTTCTTTTTTTTTTTTTATCTTTGCAGATCCTTCATGGATTTAAAAATCAAGTTGGGGATGAAAATTGGAGGCGTTTCTCTGACCAGTTTCCGCCTCCCTTAAAAGAGCGTCTTGCAGCTTTTTATGGTGTTTAACCTCATACACTTAAGCTGCAGTCCCGTAATCAGGGGTAAGTTGTAAGAAGTTTGGGATTTTTGAGGATAAAGAAAATTAGGACTGCAGTCTAAACCTACCAAACAGAATAGAGCTATTTGTTTTCTACAGAGGTTGAATAAAACAATCTTATACTATATTGGACTTTAAATTTTAAATTAAGTAGAACTTTTTAGAGAACTATCAATGCATGGTTTCACTTTGAATCCTCAAGAGAAAGAAATCCAAACTGATATGCTAATTAGATTACTTAACATTGCTTCATCTACTCCCTTTTTTTTCCTTATAGGATATCACCACAGTAGAAATGGTGTAGTTTTAAAGCATGAGTTTAGTCTCTGATATATCAAGGACCTTCTGTGTAATAAGCTTTAGGGAAAACCCAAGTAGAATTAGAAGTGGGTTTTAGCTCAGTAGCTAAGAATATTTAGTATTTAGTCGTCAACATACATTTTTGTTGAGTACCTACCATGGGCCCAGCACTGTGTTTTAAAATGGGCAATGGAAAATTGCTTCGATTCGGGGTGACAGAGGGGTAAGTCCACTTGGACTCCTGTTCCTTGGTATTTTCTGTACTTCTTAAGTCAAACTAAGAATTCTGGTCTCTTATCCTCATTTCCTTTGATGAGTTCTTTTGAGGATTAAGTGCTGTAGTATATGTGATGCCAAAACTGCATATATTGCCTAACACACTAAGTTGGTTCAATAAATATTAAGAGCATAGACCAGTACAGTCAACCAGGGGTTGCGCTTCTTTAGATTTTAAGCATAGACTGAGACATATTTTACTGGAGGGCTAGAGAATATACTCAGTGTGTGTCCAGCAATTGTATAGCAAATTGAATTACCTTTTATGTTGTAGTTCTTGCTTGCTTCTAGTCTACTCTGAGCTAGGTTTTAAACCAGGAAAGATTTCAACATCCAAGTTACCTAATTAATCTAAGAAGACAGTAGAAATAGACTTATACTCTCTGGAATGTCTCAGAGCCCTTACTGTGTGTTGCCCCACTGTGGTCTTGAGTCCTCATGGCTGTCTTATGGCCTTAGCGTTTTGGAGAAGTGCTTGATTCTCTTATGGTAAATCACGAGAATGCGGTAGATGGCATTAAGGACCGAAAGATTCGACTGTGAGCTAAGTCTTGAGCACTTTCAGATTGATTAACTTCTGTGGTCTCTATTATATCACTACTTATGAATTAACTGTGGTGACCATGTTCTAAGACAAGCTATGTAGTAATTCTCAGTTTTCTAGTTAGAGATAAAAATGGATATTATCTTTTCCTGCCCTTTTTTGTATTTTTCCCTTTTTTCAGAGGCAGAGAAAAAGGTTTGCTTGTACTTCACAGATGGGCTAATTGCCCTCTGTGAATTCACATGAACCTTCAAGTAAATGTCCAAAGTTCAGCATGAGTGGGTACTAGAGTTTTGTTGTGAAACTTCCACTGTCAGGTACTAGTTACAGTCTCCCAGTAATCTGCCTTTATTTCTTGATGTTCTTTTCATCGTTAAAACTGCTACCAACGAGCCCTAGCCATCTGGCTTGGTTGGTTGGAGTGTCATCCTGTACACCAGAAAGGTTGCAGGTTAGGAAATGACTGAGTAAAATAGGGTGAGAAAGAACTATTAATTAGGAGCATCAAGAAGTCAAGTGTTAAAATTTATTTTCTGGTTTTTGCTGAATTTAGTGGACACGTTTAGTACCTTCTAAGCAAAAACATGAGACAAGCAAAAATAGTAATGCTCTTCGATTTCTTTTTTGATGGATTGGATTTTTGTTTGCTTTATATTGGGAATATTGGCAAAAAAAGGATGAGACGTAATTCTCACTAAAGAAAGTGCTATTTAATTATGAAGAAAGTAGGCCAACTTATTATGTAAGAAATAACTGGTTCTCATTGTAGTCCATTAGGCAAAAGGATGTGAAGAATTAAACTCATAGCATCCTGCAGGGCGCATTTTATCTATATTTCATCTATATAAAGTGCTATACACTTCTCTGCATGTCCCCAGCTTGGCATCACTTTTTTATACCTGACACAGGTGACAGTTGAGAGCAATAGGAGAAGAAAGCAACATGGTTATCATTGACTAGATGACCTTGGCCAGTTGAACCAATATCTCGTTTTCTTTAGGTAGAGATATAGTATTGTTACTTGATTGATTTTTGATCCACTGACTTTAAAAGAAAAACAATTGTTAAAGTATAAAATTGTTTTCTTTTCTTACAGGTCCTTCAGTCTTGGAGACTATGAGGGAGCCTCTGCACCCAGGGAAAATGTTACCCTTGACAGGGGGGAAGGGTAAACCAGTAGGGAATACAGTACAATCCCAACCCTACTGGGAGGGGCGGGAGGGAGGTGTTGCCGTCACTGTATTAAGTCGATGTTGGGAAACGTTTTAACATCTGGAGCCTTTGTGGGTGGAAATCTGTCTTCAATTACAACTCCGCACTGGATGTGAAGAAGCAAAAACTATTCAGTCTACTCACAAAACAGTACATTCTGGAATATTATGGGGAATTGTACCAAAACAAGAACCATATAAATGACGCATAGAGATAAAAGAGAGAGGAAAATTTCTATAGTGCACAATAAAGGAAACCTAAGAAAGGGGGTTACAAACAGTAAAGAAGCTTTTTTATTTTTAATTTAAAGGTTTGTTGGTTTTTTTTAATAAATTTTCCCACATGATGGGGACTTGTTTTTGCATGCTGATAAAGAACTACACAAACAAAGCTAATAGAATTAAAATCAGCTTGCCAACCCGTAGTAGAAGCAGGTTCTTGGAAGCAATTTAAGGTACCCCCCAAAAAGTTGGAAATAAAAAAGTCTAATTTAAACAAAGAAACACCCTGTGAAATGCCAAATGAGTCACTCCTTTTACCTTTGTGGGGTGGGCAGGGAGGGAGTAATAAATGGGGTTGGACATATCAAACTAAAGATGGAACTCTTGATTTTGCATTAAAACATTAATGTAGTGGATATAATTTGATGGTTGTACTTCATTAGATTTAATTTCTAGGCCAAGACGTTACTTTTAAAGTGCAGTTTAAGGTTCAGGCATGCATTCTGGCTCATAGTGACTGAAAGTAAATTAGTGGGAAAGTAAGTAGCATGCTTGCATCACGTAGAGTGAGACTGGTATTCATGGACCTCTGTTGCGCCAGTTTGTGTTGCAGTTTACCAATCCAATATAGCCCTGCATTTAAAATTCCTTTTTAAGATTTGTGGGTTTTATTTTTATTAAGAATATAGATATATAAAGTACTGTAGTTTACAGCTAGGCCTTGAGATATCTTATTAGGATCTGTTAGGAATAAGATTGATATTGTATTGTGTGTAACCTGCACAATGTGGAAAGCTGATATACCTGTGCAAAATCTTTGCCTCTGTGCTGTCAGTGTGATGTGCTTTCTGCATGGTTATATACTACTAGTGATTTTATCAAAACTTCTAAAACTTAAATTACATGGTAAAAGATCTGTAAGAGGCTGCATAAATGTTAGTTGGCACATAAAGACAATTGTAGAAGTTGAAGACATGATTGCTATATTTCAATGTTTATTCCCACTCAACATATTGCCTTCTAAGCTTTTTTTTTTTTTTTTTTTTGTTCAAAGCATGATCTTAAAGATGTGTTTTAAGTTAATGGATGTAATGCAGGGTTCCTACACTGTTTTGGCGCATGTTGGTGGCCCTCTGTGCCCTAGATATATGCACACAGGGTGCAAGTAAAAAGCTACAGAGTGAAAGTTGATTTGGATCCTCCTCATTTCATTTGTTTAGCTTTTCTGTTATTTTTCTCTACTTACATGTATTCCTGTGAATAAATCCTTGTTAAGTTAACCCTTTACTTTTCCTTCCATGTGTATTTTCTTATATACTGTGAATGTGAAATCCTAACTGGTACACTTGATCTTGTCTCCATATGAAAGTGCAAGTCTTTATTAATTTGGATTGCCTGAACAGTGTATCCCATGATGATGAAGGAAAATGGAGAGATTTTTTCTTTTTAACTCTGCTGGTCAGAGATGAAGCCACACCTTTCCATTTTTCGATGCTGCATATTTAATCTGCAACAAAAATGTTAAGCCATAACAACCTTTTTATATTTTAGTTTGTCACCTTTGCATTGCAGAATAAATACTGAATAACCATTTTTATAAGCAGTTGCTCCTCTTTGCATGGTTCTGTTCTCCTAAAGGTGTTGAATGATACAGCCATTGCACTGAAGTTTGAGCTGTATGTGTGTGAATTTATAAATACCATTTTAAAAATTTTCAAATGCATGGTAGCATGCAGAAAGGTTTTTGTTGTGTGTGTGTGTATGTATTTTTTTAACATGTTCTTTCACCTTCTTTCCTGTACTTTGGCTTTGCAAATTTCAGTCTGTAGAGCCTGAAATTAAATGTTTTAACCAATTTTTTTAAAATTATAAGTTGGATCCAAAGGGGGTGTAGCATTTTTTTTCTCTTTCTAGTACCATTGCTTCATTGGGAGCTGAAAATTTGCTTCCAAATTAGTCTTTAAAACCTGATTAGGCTAGTTATTTTATTCTTAAATCCTATTGACATTCTATAGGTTTTTTTAAAATACTTTTCAGAATTTAATATGGGAGATATTTTAATATTCTAGAATAGGTAGTGAATATTTTAAATTGAAAGAAATGTCAAAATTCTCTAAACACTTTAGAACAAACAAAAACAACCTTCAATAAAGTTATTTGGACCTTTGATTCTGTATTGACTGAAAAAGCAACATTGTTACCTGTTTGATTAAAAATTGATTTCCATTTAGGCAGATAAGTCAAAAAAAATGCTCATTTGGTAGTCATTTAACTTACATTTAAATTAAAAGGAAATTTAACTTAAAAATGGAAAATAAAATTAGTTAATATGATTGGCAACCTGAGATTGGGTTGGATTTTTTTATTTCCCCACCACATCCCCTTGAGGTATTATTTTCCTAATTTATATTTCAGATACTTAGTATAGCATAGGAATTTGCAGAAGCCATTTAAGTTATCTTTTAGGTAAGCTCTGATTTAGCATTTATTGTTCTGATAAAACAATACATCATGGGATATATATAAGCAACTTAATTCTTGTGGTGTAGTCTTAATAGTTTTGAATGTTGGCTGAATGTCTATGAAATTGTGAGTTTGTCTTTGTTACATTCCAGTGTTTCTGCCTCTTGGCATGCTTGAAGCACGGCTTACTTCATCAGCTCCTTACACACTAAAGTGCTGTTAGTGTGCTCAACTACAGAAATAGCCGCTGCTAAGTGATGTAGATTTTCTACTTGAATATTTTTATGTTGTAGGAACCTCAGGAGGTCAGTGTTTACTGTTTTATATATGCCTTCTTTTTCCTGTTTGAGCTTCTCTCTTTGAAGGATTCTAACAGAACAAAAAGCTGCTGATCAACCTAAGTTGGAAACAGAAAGTGTGTATTTAATATAATTTAAATGCATGTTTGGCAGTTCCCTGTTTTAGTATTAGTAAGTAAACTTAGTGCCACAGATATCCATTTATTCAGGAAAGAATTTTGCTTTTTGTATTGTCTAATCTCTTTAATAACTTCATACTATGTAAAAAAAATCACTTTTTTTATATTTTTGGTTGATTATTTCCCAAATAGTCAACATGTAAATAATCTTTAAGAGCCAGTTCTGATGCTTTACATTATTGCTACTTGATTTTGTGACGCGTTAGATTTCAGAAGAATAGATTTTAAAACACTTAACCAAGCCATTACATCTTTAAAAACAAAATAAGTAGCATACATTTTGTAATTAACATATTGGTAAACACTGTGATTTTTTTGTTGAGACTTTTTCATTGATCTGAATTGCTTAAATTGCATATATTGTAAAATAGTATCAGATGTATATTTTAAAATAATTTCAACTGACTTTCCTCTATTGAAATGCTTTGTCTACTCAGTTACAAAATATTCAGATACAAGTTTTATCTCAGGTGAATACTCTTGTATCCTTCTTGCTTTGGTGAGGTATGCCTATAAGGGGTCATCATACTTCTATTCTTTGCTTTTTAGTGTATTTCATGAAGAATCTTCCCATTTAGTCTGATTTTCCAGTCCTCATTCTAGCAGACTAGGGCGGTATAAATCCCTCCTGTCAAGCCTTTTGCATGTATTGTAAGTTTACCTCGACAGTGAGTTTAAATTAGTCCTCCTTTTCTTCAAACCCTCAAGATAGGAAAGTGGAAATTTTTCTGTCCTGTATTAAATTACCCTGCATAACTGAAATGCCAGAATTTAATTGTCTTAAGCCCTTCAGTCTAAATTTAACTGAAATACTTTGCCATAAAGAAAAAAAGTAGGGTGTTTTGGTTTTGTTTTTTGGTTTTGTTTTTTGCTTTATATAATCTATATTAATTCATATTGAATGTATTAACAGATAACGGTGCAAAGTCATTCTTCCCAAGAGAAGAATGTATCATGCATAACTGCAATTTAAATCCTTCCTTTAGTAGTACCTTAAAATACATACAGGTTTGCTTTTTTGAATTATTTTTGCAAATAATACAAGGGGAAAACACTAACTGTTGATTCTAGTACTGTTCTTAAAGTGTAGGCATTGAAATCTCTAAGAAAACTGGTCTTCAGATTGTTAAAAGGCCCGGGATAATCTAGATGAGCAATCAGATCAATAAAGGACTGTGTGACAATAATATCTAGTAGTAATACCATGCAAGAGCATTGTATACCTACTTAGTACCTTTCATACTGTATTAAATACGGAGATATTTCTAATGCCTCTTAAAAATTAAATTTTACATAAAAGTTTCATTCACTTGAATGCTTTCCCAGGTGACTTGTGACTAATTTTTTCAGTCTTATGTAGATCTTTTCCCCTATTGGTATTATATGTATAGAGTTGTTTATCTTTATGCCTAATTATTATACATATTAATTTTAAGGTATGCGTTTAAATTATAGCAACTGTTTGTTGTGATTTTTATCCCAGAATGTATTGTTTTTTTTTAATGTATGCATGATTTTGAGGGAAGTTAAATGATTTTTTTTCTCCTCTTGTACATTTTAAAACCAAATCAGTTTGCCAAGCATTATATCATTAATTATGAAAATATTATTTCCCGTTTTAATAGAATTTTTGTTTATCATAGAATCCTCTTATACAAAGGCTTGGTATTACGCAGAATTAGCTATTTTGCAAGTCTAATTATCTTCCTAAAAGCCTACTATACGATGGTTAGCCTACAAGGCAATGTTGGTCCCCTCCTACAAGCCTCATGAAAGGGTTCTGCTGTACTTTCACCATATTACTTCCTTACTGCTTTCCTCTGTGGATACATAACCAAATTAAGGTTGGATGATTTTTTTTATGGAGATAATAATTAGACAATACTGTATAATTTTACTTAATAGTGAGAAGAGATGTTTAAACGCGGTTAAATGATTTCACTTCATATTATAAAAACAGTTTTACACTTAATATTCATGTTAACATTGGGTGCAATAATTTGGTAGTTTTAGCTTTAGTTATAAATAACTGGATCTTTCTGCTGACAACTTAGGTTGTATGAGTTATGCTTAAAAGCTTTAAATCTGATGTTTCCTGTACCTGCCACACCATGTTAGAATGTGTCCTTCAAACATATCCTCCTGCAACTTCTCAAACTGTACTAAATTGATATTTCTTGAAGTCTAACTCTGTGCTAACAGATCTTCATTTTAAATAGAATACGGTTTTAATTTTTGATAAGCTGCTGAATTTTAAAGAGAGTTTTTTGGGGCCACCAAATATTTTGGATCATGCAGAGAATATATATTGTACTGTAGTAATTTTGTATTTACATTTGTATGATGTGACATAATAGATGTGAATGTTAATCACTGCTTGACTATGTTAATAAAGTTGTTTAACTATAGATGTTTCACTCTGATTTTTAATGAAGGAAATGAACTTTCCCTCTCCCCGTTTTGGACCCAGATAGGATTTGTGTTGTTTTTGTTTGGGTTTTTTGAGGGTTTTGTTTGTTTAGTGCAGTCTTGCTTTATAAATTATTTTCTTATCTGTACTGCATAGTTAAAAACTATTTTCCCCACATTTTAACTCCTATTGATACATGTCTAAACAGTTGATTCTAGGTTCAGCTTTTGATGGGGGGGCGGGGAGGGAAAGATAGTGGTGCCCTGTAAAAAGTATTAAAGTAAATAAAGCATTGTAAGGATAGATTGTGTGAATGTGTATGAATGTGTCCTATTGAGGCTTGTTCATCCTTCAAAAAATTGACATAATTTTGGAAATTATTTATAAAAGTATTTCCTCTTCAGGCTGTAATCCATTATTAATAGTTGTGTGTTACTAATTAAAGTTAAGTGTTAATACATTTCAGGGGAAATGTGTGCATAACTGGAGTAGCCTGGGCTTTTTGAGATGTACATTTTCAAACAAGGAAAGGGCTCCTTTGTTTCCTGCATATGAAAATATTTGAGATAGCTCAGTTGTGTTGGAGAAGAGAAAAAAACTGAAACTTGGGTGTCATATTCTTACATCTTCAAGAAAGAATTTAAGGCTCCAGAATTGAGGACTTAGGTTGTAGGAGAAGATAATAAAACCCGCCTATTAGTTATTCAAGATTTTTTATTTGCTCCTGTAATCTTAAAGAATGATGCTGAAGCTAAAAACCTTTTGTAACTCTTCATCATTTTAGTGAAACTGAAGTATAAACTTGACATTGTTTTTACTTTGTATTATGCCTACTTTTGAACCGATAGGTGTTTATACCTTGTAATGAGTTAACCCGAGTCCAATAATCTACATTACATGTGATTCTTTAGGAATGTTTGGAAAAGTATCAGTTGAGCTACATAGTTTTGATTTGGGACTTCCTTACTACTATACAGTTGAGCATAGAAACTGCCGAAGCTGCGACTATCGTATTGTAATCCTTCATCTCACTCAGTCCTCTGTTAACTTGATGTAAACAAATCTGAAACATCCACATAGATCTCCAGTGTTCAGTTCAACACAAATTGCAAATTACAACCTAGAAACTAATCACCGTTTCTAAACCATTGGCAAAGTGATATGGTAAATGTTAGTAATACTAAGAACATTTAGGTTTTTGTGCCAGTCATGAGTGAAACTGATTCCTATGCATTTAATAGTGCTATTGATCTATTTTAATTCTACGGTATTTTAAGCTTATGTTGCTCTTTGAACTTTAAACAGTTTAAAACGAACTATTTTAGTGAACTTGTGCATTTTTAGTATCTAAATTTTCCCATTAATATATCTACATTGATTTGGTAGCTACCTACACCATAGTCTATGAACTTAAACAACCGTCTTACTATTGCTAGATATTCAGAAGTTATTTCTCAAGAACATACCCACCAATGATATATCTCATAAGGGGTTAATAGCCAAAATGAATGAAGAACTTTTCTTAGGGGAAGGGAGGGAGTAGGGAACAGAAACACCTATGTGTGAGATAAACGTTTATCAGTTGCCTCTCATGCCCGCAACTGGGGGACCTGGCCTGCAACCCAGGCCTGTGCCCTGACTGGAAATGGAACCTTCATCCTTTCAGTTCGCAGGCCAGCACTCAAGCCACTGAGCCACACCAACCAGGGCAATGAATTTCTAAAACTCAAACCAAAAAAAAATCCAGTTAAAAACATGAGCAAAGGACATACAAATGGCCAATAGACAAGAAAAGATGCTCAACATCACTAATCATGGAATGCCAATTAAAGTCACAATGAGGTAACACCTCACATCTGTGAGGATGGCCATCATCAATAAGTTGTGTTGGTGAGGATGTGGAGAAAAAGGGACGCTCATGCCCTGTTGGTGAGAATGCAGATTGTTCCAGCCTCCGTGGAAGACAGAATGGAGTTTCCTCAAAAAATTAAAAACGGGACTGCCTTTTATGACCCAGCGATTCCACTTCTGCAAATGTATCTGAAGAAACCTGAAACTAAAAAGGAGTGGGCAAAAGTAGGTTTACAGTTGTACTACAATGTAAATGAATAATAATACAAGAATAAACTTTAATATACAATTGTAAACCATTTTTTCCTCGTTAAATCATTTTTATTTTTCAAGTGTAGACATACATGTATATTATAGTAGTTTCAGGTGTGCACCCCAATGATGAGACACTACATGTGTAACTTAGTGATCATCCCGATAAATCTTGAAACAACAACCTGACATCATACATAGTTAATTAGAATATTGACTGTATTCCCTATGGTGTATTTTACATCCCCATGACTATTATGTGACAACCAATTTGTACTTCTTAATCACCTTTTTCGCTCATTCTCTCAACCCCCATCCCACTTGGCAACTGTCAAAATGTTCTCTATGAATCTGTTTCTGTTATACTTGTTCATTTATTTTGTGTTTTAAATTCAATTGTTGGTAGATATGTATTTCCATTTTTATTCATATTGTTTTTGTTTTTCTTCTTACAGAAGACCCTATAACACTAATTTGGTGGTGATGAACTCCTTTAGCTTTTCCTTGTCCAGCAAGCACTTTATCTGTCCTTCAATTCTAAATGATAGTTTTGCTGGGTAGAATTAATCTTGGTTATAAGTCCTTGCTTTTATCAGTTTAAATGTGTCTTGTCAATCCCTTCTGGCCTGCAAGTTTTCTGTTGCTGCTTTTAAGATTCTTTGTCTTTAACCTTTTGCACTTTAATTATGTGTAGGCCTCTTTGGGTTCATCTTGTTTGGGACTCTGCTCTTCCTGGACTTGTATGTCTAATTCCTTAGCCAAGTTAGGGAGGTTTTCTGTCATTTTTTCAAATAGATTTTCAATTTCTTGCTCACTCTCTTCTTCAGGCACTCTCATGATGCAAGTGTTGGGACACCTGAAGTTGTCCCAGAGCCTCCTTACACTATCCTCTATTTTTTGGCCTCTTTTTTTTTTCCTTTTGCTTCTTTATATTCCAAATCACTGATTTGACTCTTGGCTTCCTCTACTATTGATTCCCTATAAATTATTCTTCATTTCAGTTAGGGTATTCTTCATCTCTTGACTAGTTCTTTTTTATGCTGTTGAGGTTCTCACTAAGTTCATTGAACATTCTCATAACTGGTGTTTTAAACTCTGCATCTAGTAGAGTGCTTGTCTCCATTTTGTCTATTTCTTTCAAGCTGGGCACTCAAGGTGTGCCCTCAATATAAGCTGTGTTTACCCTCCCTTTGTAGTTGAGCCTTGATTGCTGTTGGCATGTCAATGGGAGGGATTTACCCCCAGGCTGATAGGCTACAAGGACTAGCTGCAACCACCCACCACTGACCCCAACCATAGAGGATCAGCAGTGCAGGGGCCGACCCACAGAGCAGGACTTTCCAGTGGGCCCTAATGCCCACTTAGTCCTCCTTTTGGGTGTGTTGCTTGAAGAGGAGGTCGGGTGGTGATGCTTTGATGTGATCTGAAGTTGTCCCCTGTCCACTGGCTCTGGGGCCTCCCAGGAGGTACAGGCCAAGGTCAGCAGCTCCTGGTGTTCTACCCAGGGCCACCTGGCATGAACTACAAAGTGATCTGCAATTGGCTGCTACTGTGCACTGGGCTTGGAGGTGTCTAGGCAAGGCCAAGATGCAAACCAGGGCTGGTACAGGGCACAATGAGTCCAGATACTATTTGAAGAGATTTTAGGAAACTCTGAAGCATGAGCCAAGACAGGCCATTTTTCTGGAAAAGCCATTGGAAACAGCTTGGGTGGGCCTGAAAGTTGGGTGGGAATGGGCCTCAGGGAATCACCAGAACCAGGAAAACGGTATGACCAGGTTGATGGAGTCTCAGATATGGTACTCACCTGCTGGCTCTGAGTGGAGAGCTCATCAAAGGAACAGTGGCTTCTGCCAGCACTTATGTCTGGGAGAAAGCTGCCCCCTAGCTCTAGCCCTGATACTGAATGATTCACTTCCTTTCCATAAGTCTCTGGTATCTTTCAAGGTATACGCTATTGCTGGAGCATAGAAAGATTGAGTCTGAGTAAGCCGGTGTGCTGACCCCTTAAGAGGAACTTCCTGGAACCCCAAAAGCCTCAGTTTCCCTCAACTTTTAATCCCTGCTGGTTTTAACAACCAGAAGTCATGGGGAATTCTCTTCCTTGCATGGAACCCTGGGATGGGTAGCCTGGTGTAGGTCTGGGACCCCTCACTCCTCAGGGGAGAACTCTACAGCCAAGATATCCCTCCCACTTACCTGCCACACATTGGGTGTGAGAACAGCCTGTTCTGTGTCTCTGCCCCTTTTACCAATCTCAATGTGACTTCTTTAACTCTCTAACTGTAGGACTTCCATTCAGCCAAATTTCCAGTGTTCTGTGTGATGGTTGTTCTGTAGTTAAGTGTAATTTTGATGTGGTTGTGGCAGGAGGCGAGCATGCCATTTGCCAGGAAGACTGTATGCCCAGCTTTGCCCACCCCTGTATATGCGCCCCTATGTTCACTGCAGCATTATTTACAATCACTTAGATTTGGAAGCAGCCCAACTGCCCATCAGTAGATGAGTGGATAAAAAAAAACAACAAAAACTGATACATTTATACAATGGAATACTACTTGGCTGTCAAAAAGGAGGAAATCTTAGCTTTTATGACAGCATTGATGGACCTAGAGGGTGTTACGCTAAGTGAAATAAGCCAGTCAAAGAAAGACAAGTACCATACAATTTCATATGTGTGGAATCTAAGGAACAAAATATACTAACAAACAAAATAGAAACACACATAGATACAGAGAACAGACTGACAGCTGTCAGAGGAGACAGGTGTTAGGGGGATGGGTCAAAAAGATGAAGGGATTAAGCACACAAAAAAAGGCAGACAACAGTGTAGTGATTGCCACAGGGAAATGGAGGTATGGGAGGTAGAAGAGGGTATGGGAGGAATAAGTGGTGATGGAAGGAGACTTGACTTAAGGTGGTAAACACACAATAAAATATATAGATGATGTATTGTAGAACTGTACACCTGAAACCTATATAATTTTATTAACCAATGTCACCCCCATAAATTCATTTTAAAAAGTTTAAAAAGTTGCTGGATTGGCCAAAACATCCATTACATTTTTTTCTGCAAAATAAATATTTTTCTTTTTCACCAATAACTGTACTGATTTGGATATTTTGACTATGTCAGCCATCTCCTGCTATTGGCTTCTAGTGGGTACAGGCCAGGGGTGCTGCTAAACATCTTCCAATGCATAAGACAGCCCCACAGCAAAGAATTATTTGGCCAAAATGTCAATAGTACCAAGAGACTTTGCAAACCACTTTTGACACATTCAATCAGTCACAGCACCTTCTCCATACACTGCACAAATCTTTTTTTTTATTTTTACCTTTCTTGAAATAATAAAGCATAATATGCTGAAAATGTTGCGTGTCTTCTTCCATCTTCAATATTAAATGGCTACACAAATATTTACCAATTTTGATAGTTTTTTTTTAATGCACACTGATATGACAGCTGTCGCAATACAATCTAACAAAATTGTTTCAAATGAAGTTCAAGACAACTAAGCACTACTAGAGCCATTGTACAGAAAAAAACTAAATCAACTTTTTGGCCAACCCAGTATTTCTCATTTTACACTCCTAGGAATAAAGTTGTGGTGAATGCCCCTACGCTAAAGTGTTTGTATATCCAGCAGCAACACCAATGGGTGTTTTCGTGTGTGCTGTAAGTTGTGCTTTGATAGCATGATTTTCTAACTCCAGGGAATTTCATATAAAGAACCTGTGTCTTCACATTACATACTTAATAATTATTTGAGTCTTACGTCACAAGTACAATTCCCTGGTCTCTTGGGGCTTACATTCTGTTACAGAAAGGCAAATAAATAACAGCGTGTTACATAGTGGCTAGACTCGGTTAGAAAAAGCAGGTGGAAGGTGATGATCGCAGGGGAGGTTTGCCACTTTAAATGAGAGGGTGACTTTTGAGCAAAGGCTCAGAGTGAGTCTATGGATGCTTGGGGCCAAGTATTTCAGGTAAAGGGGAAAATAGGAATATATGCCCTGAGACAGCACTATGTTTGGTATGTATTGCATGCAAATGAGAAGGATGTAGCTTGAGCACTGGGAACAAGGGAGAAGAGTAGTAGGTAAGATCCAAGAGGTAACTGAATACCAGATGGTATAGGTCAGTTTTGCCCTTGAGTGAAGTAAAGCACCATTGTAAGATTCTCTGGATATGGTTTTGTTTTGTTTTTTTGTTTGTTTGTTTTCTGAACAGGTTTTATTACACGAAGGGGATGGGGCTCAGTCCTTCTTGGCTGCTGCCGTCCTCATGGCTGCAAGGACATTGCTCAGCTCCTCTCTCTTCCTCTTGGCACGGATGTGTGTCCCCACCCTTTTCTTGATGAATTTCAGGGCCCGCTTGACCCTAGAAACTTTGAGCAGCTCCATGGCGCGCCGTTTATAGGGGGCAAAGCCACACACCTCTCGGATCGTGTCCCGCACGAACTTGGTGCACTTGGTGAGGCGCCCGCAGCAGCGGCTGTGCCTCGGCTTGCTCACGGTCTTTGTCACTTGGTGGCCTTTGTTGAGACCCATAGCGGAGGGCCCTGGCTGCTGTTTCTCAATGGCTAACGCGGTGGAAGGGGCCTGGATATGTTTTAAAGGAGGGATTTGCCAACACTCCTGAAAGGCGCCGTGGGGGAAAAATAAGAATGGCTCCTAAAGGTTTTGATCCAACCGAAGCAGCTGGAAAAATGAAAATGTTAGCTGAAATAAGAAAAATATGGCATTTGGTTTGCGAGAACCATGTGAAAGAGTAGGTAGTTGGAGTCAGGAGCAAAAACCTGGGGCTGCGGATGGAAAACCAAAAGTGTATAAATGGGGTTCCAAACCATTAAAATGAACGGCATCATCTGAGGACTGGGGAACAATGAAAGGTGCAAAGACTAAAACCTGAAACATCCCAACCTTGAAGTCTCAAGAATTGAGTAAAGGAAATTAGAGGAGCACGGCATTCTCTGTTCCTGTGTATAGAATAAAGAAGGACTGAAAATTCACTTGGTGGTTAGCAATATGGAGGTCACTGAATTTTGCCAGCCTTTTTTTTTTTTTTTTTTTTTTTAATGGGTGTGAGAAGCAGAATGAGAGCTATCTTCCTCCAAAGGGTTGAGAAACGATAGGCTTCCCCTTTCCTCAAGGCCAAGTTAAGTGGCTTTTTTTCTAAAAACTGAGTTCAAGAAATGCAGAAGCTTTTAAAAACTGAGATAGATTACTTCCCTAAATGAGTAGCAGCTTGTGGTGTCTAAATGTAAAATTACAAATGTATCCCAAAAAGATTAGCAACAGGTTTTTGTTACTAGACCAGATTATTTCATGTCTTGAAATATGAAGTTCATATGAAAAAGTAAAAGAAACCAGAAAAACAGTAGAAAAGTAGTGATGAGGGTGGGAAAATACCAATCAGGTATATTTTTAATACTGTGGCTGCAGAAATTAAAACTACTGATTCATGAATAGCTAATTTAGAGGAACTGAGTGTGGAAACATCTAGATACACAAGAAACTAGAACAGCAAGTCCTCAAATAATGTTTTGTTTAGCACTTCATTATAATGTTTTGTTCAACAACTCCTTATGACATTACTGAGATGCCTTAAGAACTTAACTCTTGTTTATATCATTCAGCCTGTGGTTAAATCAGTTTTGTTATAACTAGTTCATTCCCTAAGTACTTAATCTATAGGGTAGCCCATAAACAAATGAAAAGATGCTACATATCTTCACATTCACTAACTTCACAAAAACCTAAAATACCAAATATCAGTAAGGGTGAACCGTAGAGGAACAGGAACTCTTGCAATGCTGATTTTGTAGAACTGCTTTAGAAACCAGTTTGCCATTACCTAGTAAAGTTGAACACCTATATATGCTAAGACTCAGCAATAATTCTCTTAGGCATATACCTTAGAGTAACCCCTTATGTGTACCCCCAAACACAAGAATTTTCATATCAGCACTGTAATAGCAAAAAATAAAAAGGAACAACCCATATGTTCCACAGGGTAGATGAATTTTAAAAATAGTGCTAAAAATAGTAAAGGAGCCAGTTTTAGACCTACCCAGAAGCCAACTATATAAAATTCAAAAACAGACAAAATTAAAAACTAGGGATTCATAAGTGTGTAATACAAAATGAAGGTGGCTGCATCTTAAAGGAGAGCCGAGGGTGCAATCATGAAGAGTTTGAGCGGTGGGTACATTTTATTGTTATTTAAGTGGTACATTAATATATATACGTGTATACAACTTTACACATGACTTCATAGCACATGCAGGTAAACATATACAGGCATACCAACTTCCCTTTATTTTATTTTATTTTATTTTTTTAGCAAGTCCATCTTGCAATAAAATCAGTCCTGAACAAAAAAGGAGGCAAGATTATGGTTACACTTCATATGTGTTAATTCAAAGTCATTTCAATTCAGTATACTTATGAACTAAAAACCCATGAGAGCTTTTGTTGTAAAACTTCTGAAATATTCAAATACTTGCTACAAGGCCAAGTGATACACTATATTCACTTTTTTGGCATCTTTACTGGTAAACTTCCCTAAGTACATTATTTTTACATTTTCTCTTTGAAGGCACTTTTTCTCAAAAAAAATATATTTAATATGTCTTAACAGTTATTTCCTTATCAAAACTAAGATGTCCAAAAATTTAACTTTTGCTCAAAAACCCTTTCTTTATATGTAAAAAGAAAAATTGATGGTTATTAAACCTATCATCCACAAACACTAGGGCTTTACAAACATTTCTGTTTTTGTTAAGCCTCATCCTTTTTGTCAATTGCAGGCATACACATTTTCTTTAAGGTTCTTAGAACTTTCATTTTCTTGAGATCTTAAGACTAGCTTAAACTATATAACACGATGTATAAATCAAAATATTTCCACTAGATGGAGCCATTTACCTAGTTTAACCCTGAAATATTAGTGTTTTGTAGGAGTACTTGGCATACCCATTTAATGAGCAGATTTTCACCATTTAAGCTTAACTCAATTGACGTGACATTGTACATGATAATAATCTTTTGTGTATGTATGTATGTATGTATGGATTTTAATCCTCACCTGAAGCTATGTTTATTGATTTGAGAGAGACAGAGAAACATCGATTGGTTGCCCCCTCAATACGTGCCCTGACTGGAGATAGAATTCACAGCCTAGGTATGTACCCTGAACCAGCATCGAACTCGCTAACTTTTTGGTGTATGGGGCGACGCTCCAACCAACTGGGCCACTTGGCCAGGGCTACATGAAAATAATCTGGAAAATGTTTTTCTTTAGAGCAGTTTTTAAATTCCAGTGCCATTCTCCCTTAGAACACAGAGACTCTTTAAGATGTTTCCTTAAGTACAAATACAGAGTTCACAATATAGGCAGGACATCCCAAACTTTAACATGCACATATCACCTGACAATCATTTTAAAGTGCAGATCCTGATGCAGTCAGTCTGGTGGGGCCTAAGTATGAGTTTCTAACAGGTTCCCAGGTGATGTTGTGCTGCTTGTTTATGGACTTTGAGTTAGCAACGACCTAGAGAGTTCCTAGGAAACTAAAGTGACATCAGGGACTAAATAACTTACATGTAAGTTTCATAAGGGTGGCAGGGGGTGACGTGAGGGTGGAGGTTGTATATTTTGTTTGCTTGAGTGTTTGCAGTGCCCTGAGCAATTCCTGAAACAAAAGTAGATGCCTAATAAATTTGCTCAATGAATGAACAAACGAACAAATGAATGAATGAATAAGAACAGTGTTTAAGTGCTTCATATATATAAATTTATGGAATCTACTTGGTAGTCTATGAGATCAGCTCTATTATTATTCATGCTCATAGAGAAGGAAACTAAAGTTGCATAGAGTGGAAACAGGATTTCGACTCAAATAGCTGAACTTGTCCGTCTGGCTCCAGAGCTTATGCTTTTAACAAAAATACTGTACCACCACTCGCTTTTAGGTAGCCTTTCATTGACAATGAATTAAAGTCCCAGGCTGATCCAGGCCTTCCTTTCTAAAGGCCTGTTGTACTGTATTTGTTTACAGTTACTTGTTCCTGACAGGTTGTGGGGTTTCCTATGCTACCACAGGGTCCAGTCGATGGGCGTCAAGACTGCACACTGTCAGTGGGCAGAGCATTTCTCCAACTCTGAGTCGCCTTACGAATTAGGGGTGGGAGAGAAATGAGAGACGTTCAGCTAAGACCTGCTCAGGGTTCATGAAGGAACAAGGTGGACTAGTCCTTGCCCTGTTGTCTAATTTAGTTAAGTCTTATAGTTTCATCGACCAAAGGAATGAGTTGTCATGATCCCAAATTACAGATGATTAATAAAGATAGGAGCTGCTCGAGTGTTCCCTTGTCATCCAGCCCAATGGAATTATTTAACATCTCTTATCTTGCAGGTCTTCTGCTGGGCCAGGGTTCTGAGCTGGGCCATCTCTGGCTTCCAGTTGGGAATTGCTATTCCAGTTATATCATCATATTATCAGAAGAAAGTTTTACTTTACATTGTTGTTTTGTTTTTTCTTTTCTTTCTAATCTTCTAGAGCTAACATTTGATCTCATGTGCAAATCTGGTAAAAAGGAGATGGATCCGTGAAATTTTTAATCTACCAGAAGTCACTTGGAATTTAAATAGGGGTGGGGTGAGTTGTGTTAAAAAAGTTAGTTTACTATGACTTGAACAAACTTGTTACAAGAAATTCTATCTTATATGCTTTCTGGCTGAAACTTACATTCTTGTAGCTTTGCATTTAACATTGAATATTGCAGTAAAAGTATTTTTATTATGGCCATGGCCAGGTAGCTCAGTTGTTTAGAGTGTTGTCCCACTTTGCCAAGGTTGCAGGTTTGATCCTCAGGCAGGGCACAAACAAGAATCAACCAATGACTGCATAAATGAGTGGAACAACAAATGAGAGAGAGAGAGAGAGAGAGAGGGAGAGGGAGAGAGAGTGTGTGCCTCCCCCTTCCTCCCCCTCTCTCTAAAATCAATTTTTAAAAAAAGAGTTTAGGAAGACCCATGGATATCTCAAAAGCTCCTATCTTCTTCTTAGGAAACATAAAGGACTGAGCCTGTATAAGTACAAACTTGCATAAGACCTTTTCCCTATCTTTTGGATGTTTTTGTTCCCTGCGGTCCCCAGGTCCCCAGAGCATACATTCTCCGTCCTCCTCTCCCATGATAAGTAATTAGCCTAGCCCAGCACTTGGAAGAAATCTTTACCATGTTTAAATTGCTTCCTTCCTATAGATATTTTGGGCCTAACCAAATTTCCACACGTTTCTGTGTCACCCGAAACATCTCCCCACATCCCTCATCTCTCCTTCCACCTTTCTCTCAGCGCTCCTGCCACACTGACCCCTTTGCCCCCAAACACAGGAACGGAGGAAAGCCTTACAGCCTTTGCACCATTTGTCTGCAGCGTTTGAACTGCTCTCCCCTTTTTATTCACTGGCTTCTGTAGGGCATTCAGACTTTAGTTCGAATGCTGCCTCCCCACAGGGACCCTTCCTCACCACCCCAAAGAACCTCCCAATAGTTTTCCCTTGTATCTCCTTTTGTTTTTCTGTAGCACATTTGTTTAGTCATCATGTCTCCTGAGTCTCCAATCTTTGACAGTTCCTGTCTTTCCTTGTTTTTCATGACCCTGACAATTATGAAAAGTATGGTTCAGGTACTTTGTAGAATACTTATCCATTTCAAGGTGTCTGATGTTTTCTCATTACTAAACTGAGGTTATGGATTTTTTTTTTTTTAAGAATACTACAGAGATGAATCATCCTTTTCACTGCACCATATCAGGAGATACATGATATCACTACTGATATTAACTTTGATAAATTTGTTAAGGTGGTATCAGCCAGGTCTCTCAGTAGTAACACCACTATTTTTTCCTTTCTGGACTGCATTCTTTGGAAGTGAGCCGTTAAGTCCAGCCTACACTCAAAAGGAAGGGAGTTAAGCTTCACATTTCAGAAGGGGGAGTGCATATTATTACTTGGAATTTTTCTTTAAATAATGTGTCCCTTCTTCTTTCTTTCTTTCTTTCTTTATTCAATCCTTTATGCCCATATATTTGCAATAGTTCTATCAGTACATACTGGTATTGTTTTATTCCTTGGGTTGTAATCTAATACTATCACTATCTTGTTGCTCACCTAGTTCCAGCTTTGATCATCAGGAACACCTTCAGGTTGATTTCTGTATACTTTTGACATGCCCCATCCTTTTATTTTTATTTTTAGCATTTCCTTACTTTCTGGCATTAAATAAAGCTCCAGGCTCATCTTTTATATTTTCTGCCCGAGCCCTAGAATCAGCTATTTCTGTAAGGAGTCTTGGTTCCTTTTTTTTTTCTTTTTTTGTGAATGGCTCTTCAAAACCAAGATTTGGATGCTGGCATGCTAACTGCACCGGCGGTGTCATTCTTCCTGTATCCTCTCAGTGGACAGAGCAAGGAAATAAATGTTGGTATACTAACCCGTGTTTACCCATATATCTATATTTACATCTGTATCACTATATAAAAATACTGCAGTTGGTGATTTCCTATTGATAGCTCCAACTCTAATCTATTCTAGTCTTCCCTTCTGTCCCTGCTTTGCTTACTTATAACTTCTTTCTCTAAAAGTAATAAACCTGAATCCAATTATCTTCAATGAATGTACTTATTTGTACAAGTCTTATAAACATGTAGTTTCAGAATTACTAACCCCTCCCCTGTGAGAAACAAACTGACTAGAGTACAGTGGTCATACACGGTCTTTGTCTTCTGACTTACACTATCCCATCAAAGCATCATTTCACAGTTGCTTAGGTTAGCTCAGCTTCCCACCACCTGCTGCGGTGGTTATGTGGCGTACTTGTAATACAGTTAGAGTCACTGGGCTCAATTTGCACTTTATACTTTGATCCCCACCTCCTCCGACTTCCTCATTCTGTTTTTCAGATCCACATACAGTAAATGTTCTATGGGTTTTGACAAATGTAACAAATCTTTTCTCCAACATCCCACAACCATACAAAATAGTTTCATCACCCTAAAAATTTTTATTATGGAGCCACTTTGTAGTCAGCTACTCTCCCTTCTTTCAACATTTGACAGCCACTGCTCTGTTTTCTATCCCTATGTTTTGCCTTTTCAATAATGTCATGTAAAGGGAATCATACAGCCTTTTGAATGTGGCTTCTTTCACTGAGCAAAATACTTTTAAGATTCATTCATATTATGTGAATCAAAGGCTCATTCCTTTTTATTGCTAAGTCAAATGGATATTCCAGGCTTTAATCCTTTATCTGGTGAAGAACATCTTGGTTGTTTCCAATTTTGGGGAATTATGAATAAAGCTGCTGTGAACCTTCACACACAGGTTTTTGTGTGAACGTAAGGTTCTCATTTGGGTTAAATTAACGGGTAAATATTATTGCTGTTTTAAGTCTCTAAGTTTGGGGGTCATTGATTACCGAGAAATAGGTAGCTAATACTCTTTCTTCCTCCTGAACCATTTAAGAGTAAGTTGCAGATGCCCCTTATCCATAAACACTTAAGTATGTATGTCCTAAAATATTTTCTCACTTGACCACAAAAAAGTGATCAACATTAGGATCTAATCTGCATCCTTATTCAAACTTTACTAGTTGTTCCAATAATATCGCTTGTAACAAAAAATTTCTGTATCATTCATTAGGCACAGGTGGCATGTCTCTCCTTTTTCAAAAACCTGGTAGGACTTCTCAGCCATTGTCTTTCATGGCATGCATATTTTTTGGTAAACTAACTATTTTATAGAGTGTCCCACATTTTGGGTTATCTACTGTTTTCTTACTACTGGATTCAAAAATATGAACTTTTGGGAAGAATATTGTTATATTAGGAGCTAGAGATATATTATGCCAATTTGTACTGTTATTAGTGATGTCAGCTTTGATTTCTTAATTAAAATGGCATCTACCACATTTCTCAAATGTAAAGTTACTATTTCCCCCTCTTTGCAATTAATATATAGCTTGTGGGCCGATACTTTGAAATTATGGAACTATCCCATTTCTCATTAAACCTTCATCCTCAATTTTAGCATGTATTAATTATATGGATTGCCAAATTGTGTTTTTCTTCAGAGATGGCTCAAAGAACTAAACCAAATAAAAAATCCCATTGGATTTTTGAATAATTTTTTTTTAATTCCTGGTATCAATTGTATTGTGATGTCTTACATCCTAAGGACTGAATTTTAAAGATACCTATCACTGATTTATCTTGTATCAATTAGCAACAGAAAGGAAGGGGGGGAAAGACAATTGGTTACTATATATAATGTATTAATAACAATGCAAGGAAGAGACCATGGGTAGCCCTTATAATACTTTTTTTTTTTTTTGCAACTGATTAGAGCACTATTTGATTTGTATAACATTCTACCTTCCCTACTCATCTAAGTTCTGTTTCAGCTGGTACCGCAGCATGCTGGAGTTCTTTAGCTGGTAAGGTTAACCACAACTTCTTTTCCAAAGCTATACTCAGCAGTTGGTCAGTGCAGTAAGTAAAGTTGGTACCCGCCCAAATCCTCTTTGCAAAACCAGTTAGGGATCCCTCAGCTGATGAAATGTAGGCTGATAACAGCCTACAGTTGCATCCTTCTCCTAAGCATTGCTCTTGGCTGATAGGCACTGCCCCACCCAGCAACTCAGAAGACACAAGCCCCAACAGAGCAGAATCCATGGGAGCAGCTACACACATGATTACTCCCCGTAACCTACTTAAGGAATGTGTGCTTCCTGTTCCAATTTTAGGCTCTGTGGACTTAGAGGTCTTGCTTCTCAGAGGGGAGATACCTCCACAGGGATTACAGGAAATTTCAATAAATCTAAAAGCTAACACAGCTACTGGGTCACTTTAAGCTCTTCATACCAGTACACCAGCAAAAAAAAAAAAAAAACAAGAGAGAGAAAGGAGCCTTATCTTACTGGTAAGAGTGATTGGCTCTGATAATCAGGAAGAAGAATTGCTGCTGAGTATTTGGAGCAGGAAGGAATAATTTTGGCATTCAAATAAGCTACCAGGGCTTCTTTTGTTACTCTCAAGTATGTTTATTTCAATGCAGAAACTTAGAAGATAGCTCCAGGTTAGTTTATGGATTCAACAGGCCTGCTGCTTCGTCTCCCATTTACTGAGAGAGGTATATTGATATCTTACTATAATTGTGGATTTTCCTGTTCTTCTTCGTAGTTCTATCAATATTTGCTTTATACAATTTAAAGATAGATTGTTAGATACATATAAATTATGAGTCATTATCATTTCCCAGGAAATTGAATTTTTATCACTATAATAAATTAATACATTTATGTTAATAAGAAAATTAACATAAGTGTATTAATTATATTAGCTTCTTTTTGGTATTGCCTGATGTATATTTTTCCATCTTTTTTCTGTCTGCCTTTATGTGTGTCACTTAAAATAACAATTAGCATAACTGGATTTGCTTTTTAAATCTAGTCTGACAATTTTTGTCTTTTAACTAGAAGAGTTTAATCCACATAGATGTATTATGATTACTATTATGTTTAGATTTATCTCTGCTTTCTATCTGTCCCTCTGTTCTTCACTCTCCTTGACTTCTTTTGGAATGATTAAACTTTTTCATCTTTCTTTTATCTCTTTTATAAAGTTAGTTTGAAAGTTATATTCTTTAATTTATCTTATGGTGACCTTGGCTATTTTACCATACATACCTAATGTCACTCGATGATATCTAATATTAATCTTTTCACTTTTTGAAACAATCCCAGGACCTTAGAATGTTTTCAATCTGATCACCACCCTCTCTAACTTATGTGCTATTGTTGAATAGTATTTTAGTTCTCTTTTTTTTAACTCTATAAAGTATAAATTATATTTATTTTATATATTTGAATTCTGTTTAGATTTATCCATATATTTACTATTGTCTTTTCTATCATTTCTTTTTTGTATCTTGAATCTTCTGACTAAAACCATTTTTTAATATGCCTAAAGTATAGATTTCACAATTTCCTTTAGTAGGAACTGTTTGTAATAAACTTTATTTTTCCTTGTGTGGAAAAAAACCTCACAATTTTGCTTTCTTTCTTGAAAGAAGATATTTTGGCTGGGTAGATAATTTTAGGTTAACATTTATTTTCTCTCAGCACATTGAAGACATTATTTCACTCTCTTGAGACTTACAATATTGCTGTTGAGAAGTCATCTTTCAATCTAATTGTTTTCTGGGAGTGGGGTGGGGTGGGAGGTGATAATGCCTTTTTCTTAGCTTTTAAGATCTTTTTTGGTCTTTGGTGTATGTATCACCATGATGAACCTGAGTATGGAAATACTTTAAATTTATCTTACTTGGCATACATTGGACATGCTAAATATGAAGACTAATGTCCATTAATAATTTTTATCCATTTCCTTTTAAAATAGTGAAGCTTCTTTTTTTTTTAATCTCTTATCTATTTCTGGAACTACCATTAAATGATTGTTAAAATCCACTCTATTATCTATGTCTTTTAACATCCTTTCACTTTTCATCTCGTTCTCACTGTTGTCAGAGACATTTTCCTTGCTATCTTTTATTAAAGAATTTATTCATTTAATTTAATTTTAACTTATTTTTAATCACTTTATTTTTACATAGAGCCAACAAGTCTTTAATATAACTAAGTCAGGTGTTATTTTCCTCAAATTAGTAATGGTGTAGTTGAAGTACAGAGTTTAAAGATTTAATTTAAAGAAGGCTATTAAGTGGCAGACAAATTTGAACCCATGTGGTCTGACACCATATAGAGTGTTCTTTCTGCTATAAATATATTTTTATCTTTATTATATTTTTTCCCATTACCTTTTAGTCCCCATATACGCCCCCCCAGCAATCACCACACTGTTGTCCAAGTCCATGAGTCCTTTTCCCTCGTTGCTGAATCCCTTCACCCCCTAACCTAACCACCTCCCCACTAGCTGTTATCTGCTCTCCATCTATGGGTCTGTCCCCATTTGCCTTGTTAGTTCAGTTTTTTTATTAGACTCCACATATGAGTGAAATCATGTGGTACTTATCTTTCTCTGACTGGCTTATTTCATTAGCATAATGTTATCCAGATCCACCCATACTGCTGCAAAAGGTAAAGTTTTCTTCTTTTTTACAGCCAAGTAGTATTCCATTGTATAAATGTCCCATAATTGTTCTATCCACTCATCTATTGATGAACACTTGGGCTGCTTCCATACCTTGGTGATTGTAAATAGCGCTGCAATTAACATAAGGGTGCTTATGTTCTTTTGAATTAGGGTCTTGGGTTCCTTTGGATATATTCCCAGAAGTGGGATCACTGGGTCAAAAGGCAGAAACATTTTTAATTTTTTGAGGTATCTCCATACTGCCTCCCACAGTGGCTGTACCAATCTGCATTCCCACCAGCAGTGCAAAAGGGTTCTTCTTTATCCACATCCTCACCAGCAGTTGTTGTTTGTCAATTTATTGATGATAGCCATTCTGACAGGTGTGAAATGGTGTCTCGTTGTGGTTTTAATTTGCATTTCTCTGGTGACAAGTGATGTTGAGCAACTTTTCATATGTATATTGGCCATCTGTATGTCCTCCTTGAAGAAGTGTCCTTTGCCCATTTTTTAAATGGGTTGTTTGTTTGTTTTTGATGTTGAGTTTTGTAAGTATTTTATTAATTTTTGATATGAACCCCTTATGAAATATATCGGCAAATATGTTCTCCTATTCTGTGGGTTGCCTTTTATTTTGTTGATGATTTCCTTTACAGTGCAAAACCTTTTTAGTTTGATGTAGTCCCATTGTTTATTTTTATCTTTTGTCTCCCTTGACTGGGGAGATATAGCCAATAAAAAATTGCTATGAGCAATGTCCAAAATTTTTCTGCCTATGTTTTCTTCCAGGATTTTTATGGTCTCCAGTCTAATATTTAAGTCTTTGATCTATTTTGAATTTATTCTTGTGTGTGGTGCAAGAAGGTGGTCTAGTTTCATTTTTCTGCATGCATCTGTCCAATTTTCCCAACATCGTTTATTGAATAAGCTATCTTTAGCCCACTGTATGTGCTTGCTTCCTTGTTGAATATTAGTTGACTATAAAGGTGTGGTGGGTTTATTTCCAGGCTCTTTATTCTATTCTATTGATCTATGTGTCTGTTTTTATGCCAGTGTCATGCTGTTTTGATTACTATGGCCTTAAAGTATAGTTTGATATTAGGTAGTGTGATTTCCCCAACTTGTTCTTTTTCAGCACTGCTGTTGCTCTGAGGGGCCTTTTGTGGTTCCATACACATTTTTGAAATATTTGTTCTAGTTCTGTGAAATATGTCATTGGAGTCTTGATAGGAATTGTATTGAATCCATAGATTGCTTTGGATAGTATGGACATCTGAATGACATTAATTCTTCCTATCCATGAAAATGGTATGTGCTTCCATTTATTTGTATCTTCTTCGATTTCTTTCTTCAGTGTCTTATAATTTTACAAATACAGGTCTTTTACACCCTTGGTTAGGTTTATTCCTAGGTATTTTTTCTTTTTGAAGCAATTATGAATGGGATTGTTTTCTTAATTTCCTTCTCTGTTGGTTTGTTATTGGCATATAAAAATGATTTCTGGACATTAATTTTGTATTCTGTTACTTTGCTGAATTTGTTTATCAGTTCTAGTAGTTTCTTGGTAGAATCTTTGGGGTTCCCTATGTACACTATCATGTCCTCTGCAAACAAAGACAACTTAACTACTTCTTTTCCAATTTAGATGCCTCTTATTTCTTCTTGTCTAATTGCTATGGCTAGGACTTCTAGTACTATGTTGAATAAGAGAGGTGAAAGTGGACATCCCTCTCTGGTTCCCGATCTTAAGGAGAATGCTTGTAGTTTTTGCCCATTGAATATGATGCTGGCAGTGGGTTTGTCATATATGGCCTTTATTATGTTTAGGCACGTTCCCTTCATTCCCACTTTGCTGAGAGTTTTTATCATAAATGGGTGCTAATTGATCATATAATCATGGGTTTATTTCTGGACTCTCTATTCTGTTCCACCGATTTATGTGTCTGTTTAATGCCGTTAACAATCTGCTTTAATTGCCGTAGCTTTGTAATATAGTTTGAAATCAGCAAGTGTGATGCTTTCAGCTTTGTTCTTATTTCTCAAGATCACTTTGACTATTTGGGGTGTTTTATGGGTCATACAAATTTTAGGATTGTTTATTCTATTTCTGTGAAAGATTTGCCTTCTCCAGTGAGGTGAAGGTCAAGATTAGCAAGTTTCTTTGCTGTCTTCTTTGCAGCAGGTTTATTTCTTGCTCAACTTTACCTTTACCTTGATAATATTGCCTTTGGGGTCCCAGATTAAGAGAAAGGTAATGCTTTAAATTAATAACAGAGTGATGGAAAATTCAATACATGGTTGTGTGATAACCTGAAAGAAATTAAGTTAGATCTCTATGTTATCCTTAAACTAAAATATATTCTATAGAAATGAAAGGTTTTAAAAGTAAAAAAAAAATGAAATCAAAGGAAGATTATAAACATACTCTTTATGTTCTTTCCCCCCTGAAGCAACTCAACAACTTTGCAGAAGTTTGGGGGGAAATTTGATCACTATCAGAGCCCTCAGGGTAAGTCCCACCTATGAGACTGAAGCTTTGGATTTTATGAGTCAAGAAGGTAATATCCAAAACTGTAGTTATTGTTTCATAACAACCCAGTCAAAACCTAGTGGCTAAAACAAACAAACAAAAAGCAAAAAAAAATCCTTCATTTTGCTAATGCATTTTCAATTTAGACAGGGCTGAGAAGAGAACATCTCTCTTCCACATTTTATTGGCTGGGATGGCTTGCCTGTGGACTGGGGGAATGCACTTTCACGAAGTACCATTCATTTGAGTGGCAAATTGATTCTGGTTGTAGGCTGGGAGCTAAGCTAAGAATGTGTTCCTTGGGTCTCAGTTCCAGGCTGTTATGAATCTCTCCATGGGCTATCGGCTTTTTCACAGCATGGTGGTTGGATTTCAAGATCAAATGTCCTGTGAGAACCAGATGGCTGTTGTACACCTTTTTATGAGCTAGCCTCAAAAGTCACATAACATTATTTTTACTGCAGCCACAACCCTGCCCAAATTCAAGGGGAGGGAAACAGAGACCTCACATCTCTCACTGGGAAGTAAAATACATCTGTCACAAGGAGCTAGACTTGCTATAAAACTGCTTCTTTAGTGTGACCTAGGACATAGTCAGCTGAGTTTACAGAGGGCCCTGAACACCTGGGAAGAGCCTGAGAACTACTGCTACCTGATTATTTCACAGTGCTTTCAGTTTTCCATTAGAGGAGAAGCCATTGCATACCTACCCACACACTTTCCTGGAAGCTACCCCCACTACTGACTCATTACAAATGTCACAGAGTTTTCAAGTTTAAATCCTACCTCAAGAACTTAATTGACTGTGAACTTACTGTGTCTCGGTTGCTTTATCTGTAAACTGAGGATAATAAAACCTACTTTAGAAGATTGTTATGATGATTAAATTGATTAATTCATGTAAAGACTTAAAACAATGCCAGCCACATAGTTAAGCTAAATAGGTTCCTACCCCAGGGACAGACCAGTTTCCTCTGTGCCCATCTGCCTACGTTTCCAGGGTGATGTAAAATTGCTCCTGGCCAGAAAGGGCCTTCCAAGTGTTAGGGTCCTAGTAACATCAACCGAGGAGTCATGTGGAGGAGCTCTGGGGCTGACCACTTTCAACTATCTAATGAATAAATCTAGGCAGCCCTGTTATTTGGCTTGTGAGAGTGGAAAGTGCTCACTGGATCCCCCTGCTTCTGGTTACCTGAGGAAGACGCATGCTACCCCATGCCACTAGCTGTTCCCTATCCTGGATGCAGGGCACCTGCTACTCTTCTCTGGCCAGTGTGAATGGCCTCCATGAACAGAACAGTGTGCTCCCAAGATGGAGCCTGAGGAGAGAGGCACACAACATCAATCAGTTATCCTCAGCAGCCAGGGACCCTAGTTAATCAAGCCATCATTCAGTGCAATGAGCATACAGGAAAACCACCAGACAGAAGGGATATAAGAAGTGATTTCTAATGAAAACAAGCTGTGAAATAGGAGAAGTACTTCTGTTTTGCCTCTTCTCCAAACCCCACTGATATTGATAGGGGAACTCAAGAATTAATGATTTTAGCTTCAGTCATAGTTGATAGGCTTAAGTGATTCATGCATACGGAAAACTGTTATTTCAGGAACTGGAATGCATGACTCCATGACTCCAGGAGGCTGACAAACAATTCAACGTTTGTGCAAGTGATGGAGATGCTGTCTGAACCAATGTGTTCCAGGGAGGGAACGCCCATGATGCACATAAAGAGTTGTTGATCAACTGATAAAGAAATACTGTGCAAGTGACCGCAGGACTGTAAGTCTTATCCAATTAAGCTTTTTTCCAAACTCCTTACTACCCTTTCTCCTCCTTATAAAGAGGTTGGCTTGAGATGAGGTGTTAAAATGGTTTTTGAGGGTATATAACCCACCATCTTCTAACATTGCCAGCATCTGAATAAAGTGCCCATAAAGATTCAATCCTTGTCTCTATTTATTGGTTCTGGTAGTGACAGGCAGCACAGACACCTACTTTTCCAGTTCCAATATAGCAAAGAACAAGAAATTTAAATTCAAAACAGGAGAGGAAAAACAGGAAAAGTGCTTCCAGCAGACCAATATCATAAGGAATTTTCAAAAAGATAAAAGAAATGTGAATGAATTGACAGAAAAATCTAGAAGAGCAGAAAAATCTAAAATCCTTATAGGAAAAAGGGCACTTGAGCAGTTAAGAAAAGAGAGAAACAACTGAGTCATACCCTTAAGACCCTACCAACTCACTAACTTGCCAACTCCTGGAGTTGCTGCTTGCAGCAGCTGGCTCCAGTGAATGGGCTCAGAGGGGAGCCATGGGTACAGTTTTTGAAGTAGTTATTTAACACAGCAGTCTTAGAGCAGTGGTATGCTAAAGCCAGGCTCTTGGAGCCTATGTGCACAACTCTCCCCAACCCTCATTTAGGTTTGTTATGTTGCTAGCTTGAAATTGGCCAAGGTAGGCCAATTTAGACTCTGGAAATCAGCAAATGTTGCAAATCAAGACTTCCTTCTTCTACTTCAAAACTGGTTGTTAAACATTTACCAGCATATCACTGCTCCAGCCTTAGCTAAGAGTAGAGAAAAATTGGTTGTCCCATACTGAAAGAAAAAGGACAATGCCTGGAGGGTTAAGGAAGCCATGCTAAGAGAAGTTACCTACATAGCCTGCCTGTCCCTACATAATCCCATGAGGCAGATTCCTATAATCAAAACATACATTCACTGCCAGGTAAATAGGAGTTCTCATTTGAAGTGAGGAAATGCATTCCAACTATGAATCATTTCAGTCCAGGCTTGCACTTACAAATAGGAACAGAAAACTAAGAATCAACAAACATTTTGGGGAAACCAACAACATAAAATGACACACCAAATCCAACAAACAGAACTAGCTCACACTTAAAAATATAGAGAGAGTTAATTAAAAAGAGTGTACATAGCTAATGTCTTTGTGTTATTTAATATATTACAGTTACTTAAAAGCATCACATCAAAAAAAAAAAAAAAAAAGAGAGAGCGAGAGAGAGAAAGAGAGAGAGAGCTTCTATGGAACACAACCAGAATTGATGGGAATTTAAAAATGTGATTGCTAAACTGAATAGTTGGGCTAAATATGTAATTATTGAGTTGGGAAACTGAGTTGAGAGATTCTTCCAAACTGGTATTCCAAAAAAAGGAAGAAAAAGAGAGAGAGAGAGAAGAAAAGTAATGTTAAGAGACCTGGAGGGTAGATATAACTAAAATTGTAAATATAGAACTGTGAGAATAAAAGGGATAAAATTATCAAAGAAATTTAAAAAAGAGCATTTCCCAGAACTAAAGAGGGACTTAGACCGAAAGGGACTATTTTTTTAAGATTTTATTTATTGGCTTTTAGAGAGATGGGAAGGGAGGGACAAAGAGAGGAAGAAAAACACTGATCAGTTGCCTCTTGCACGCCCCCGCTGGGAACATGGCTTGCAACCCAGGCATGTGCCCTGACCAGGAATTGAACTGGCGACCTGTCAGTCCACAGGTTGGTTGCTCAATCCACTGAGCCACACCAGCCAAGCAGAATTAGTGCAAAATTATCTTTTAAAGACATAAATGTATTAACATGACAAATAAAATTAGGTCTTTCCTGCCTCTTCTTTTAGAAACCACCCATGAATAATAAGACTGTGAAACAGTAACGCCAACTCCATATCTGATTACCTAAAAGACCTCCAAGCTAAAATAGGAAGGACTGACAAAAGCAGTGAACGTCAGAGAAGCAGAGAAGCACAGGGCTCAGCGCTTCAGCTGAGGAAAAGCCAGCAGAGCCCATGACTTCAAAGTGCATAGCTTAAGACAAAAATCAATAATCTCTCTTTTGCAACAATAGAATGACGTTGTGGTCATGGAACTTCCCTGAACTTAGTTTGGAACTGGGAAAAAGCTGAAGAAGTAGATTTTAGCAAGAAATATCATACACTAATCATATTTTTCAGGAAGCAGTCAGTTGTTGAGGGAAGAGGGAGAAGGAAAAAGACTGCACTGAGACATCCTTTTGGTGCTGTCCTCAGGCAGGCTGCAGAGAAGCAAAACAAAAAAGAACTGACTCACACACATAACCCTGGGTTATGAGGAGAGTTTCTGCTGACCACGATTACAGTGCTGGCCTCTCTCATACAAAACTCCAGTAGATAACCAGCCTGAGGGGAACTCACCTTATTTAAAGTTGAATAAGTAAACTTAAAAAAAAAAAAAGAGTATAACAACCACAACAAGAGACAAGAAAGAATGATGGGAAAAAACAGGCAAAACAAAAGGCAGATGAAGAATAAAGAATTCTCACCATGGAGCAGATAACAATTGAGACCAACAAAGTGCCATTAATTAAGTTTTAAAAATTTATCTCTGTAAAATTCATCAGTTTAAACAAGAGCACAAAACAGAAATATAAGTGTTCGGGGATGATAAGATAAAAAACGTGAAAATATGTTTTTCTTCATGTTGATGAAACCTGAGACAGCAGGGCCCAGGTAAAGAAAAACTGCAGATATAAACACGATATTGCAAGCAGCACAAAGGAAAATAGGCATTGCTGAAATAACAATCGATACTAGGACCAAAAAGACAAAATGAAATGAAAAAATTTTAAAGCTAAAAAGGTTCAGAGAGGAAAATTATGATTTTGGAAGACAAAAAATGAAAACTCTGTTTATACAACATTGGTGTCTAAAACATAAAATAAGATATAAGCTATTCAAGTGAAATATATAAGAAGTATTTAAGACCTGGATGATATGGCTCAGTGGATTAAGTGCTGGCCTGTGAACTGAAAGGTCACTGGTTCGATTCCCAGTCAGGGCATGTGCCTGGGTTGCAGGCCGGGTACCTTCCCCTCTCTCTAAATAAATAAATAAAATCTTAAAAAAAAAGAGAAATACTTAAGGCACAATTAATATATTCCAGAAATAAAAGACTTATAAAAACTGATTAAAGAGACAGAACATATCTGGCAAAATCGGTTATCCCATACCAAAAACTGTTTTCCCCTTCTTTCAAATAGTCAAGAATAAGGCTAGAGTCCCTGAATCACTGTGCGGAGAAGTGTTGTGCTATGATTGGAACACCTGTTATAGACTGTTGCCTTAAAGAAAAATACACTTCTATTTTGTTAGGATCATTTCACTTGGCATCTATCATAATAGTTTAGCCTATCCTAACAGGGTAACAGAAAAAAGTGGATGTGAAACATGTATAACAAAAAATATTGTTATAAATTTATTTAACTTCCAAGAAAAATAACTTTTCAGACTGGCAGGTTGAAAAAAAATGATGTAAAAAAAAGGAAAATCAATTCAGGCTAGCCTAAGACTTCTCCAGAGGCTATTTGCTGCTAAGAGACAGTAGAACAATCCTGTGAAATCAAAGAAATAAAGTATGACAATAAGTACACATAATTGATACTAGTCAAAAAAAGGCAAGAGAAAAACATTTTATTTTTATTTTGTTTTGCATATACCCATAGTCTAGTATCTTTGGCACTAGATGTTTGTGGTTTTTTCCTGCCAAGCATCCAATTCACTTCAGTGTCTTTGGTTGCTGCCCTATCCCCAAATGCAGGTGAAACTGCAATTTCACCACCATTTTTTAGTGTCTGGGTAAAATTCTGATTCTTTTCTTTTAATTTTTAAGTTTATTTATCTCATTTTAAATAGGTAGGACACTCACATGCAATGAAATTCAAAGGTGATAAAGCCAATCTCCTTTTTATTCCTATTATCTATTTCTCCTCTTCAAAGGCAATCACACTTGCTTCTTAACCTTTTGACTAAGATCAAATGCAAGGGCAATCAGTTAGCAGAAGTTTCTTACATATCTTTCCCAAGATAGCATATGCACACATAAGAAAATAAACATAATATATCTAAACTGTATATATATATATATATAAAATGTTTCTGTATATATGTAAAATGCTTGTGTATACATATATGTTTGTATATACTTACACACATATAGTTTTCCTTGAAGTTCTGCTTTTTTAAAAATTTCATTTATATACTTTTAGAGGGAGGGGGAGGGAGGAAGAAAGAGAGGGAGAGAAACATGGATGTGTGAAAGAAACATCGATCAGTTGCGTCTTGCATTCCACCAGCTGGAAACCTGGATTGCAACCCAAATACGTGCCCTGACTGAGAGCTGAACCAACAATCTTATGTTTCACAGGCCAGCACTCAGTCCACTGAGCCACGCTAGCCAGGACAGCTTTCTTTTTTGTGCATATAAAAATATACCATACATTCTGTTCTACACCTTGCTTTTCTCTACTTAATGAAATATTTGGAATACTCCAGTGGTATGCTGGTAGATATTTAACGACCAGCCGTCTTGCCCCTCTGTAAGTTATTTTCCACATAGAGGCTAGGATGGTCCTTCAATATATTAGGTTATCACACCCCTCTGCTGGGAGCCGTCTGATGGCCCCTTAACACTCTTTGAACAACACCTGAAGTTTCTCTATGGCCTACGAGGCAGTGGCTGACATGGTCCTTCTAGCTTACTTCCTACAACTCTTACCCATTTATTCTACTCAAACCATGCCAGCCCCATCACTGCTTTGTAGTTCTTCCTCCTGCTTCTCCTTTGCTTCATTCACCTCCTCAGAGAGGCTTTCTTTGAACATTCTCTCTACAATAACCTCCCAACAATTTGTCACTCCCTGTTACTCTTAATAACATTAATAGCTTGTACTTAATGAATTTACTATATTCCAAGCACTATTCTAAGTTTTCTGTATTGGAAATCACTTAATCCTACCAACAGCCCTTTGAGGTAGGTGCTACTATTATTATCCCCACTCTACAGAAGTACAAATTGAGTCACACAAATTGTTAAGTAAATTCCCCACAGTCACAGAGCTCATAAGTATCAGAGCCAGGATTAATACCCAGGCAGTGTAATATCAGAGCCATATTCTATATACTCTCTCATTTGGTATTTTTAAATGCAATATTATACTGCAATTGCCCTAATTTATTGATTTTTTTAAAAAAATTCTTTTTAAAGATTTTATTTATTTATTTTTAGACAGAAGGGAAAGGAGGGAGAAAGGGAGAGAGAGAAACATGAATGTGTGGTTGTCTCTCACGTACCCACCACCAGGGACCGGCCTGCAACCCAGGCCCTTGCTCTGACTGTGAATCAAACCGGTGACCTTTTGGTTCGCAGGCTGGCGCTCAGTCCACTGAGCCACACCAGCCAGGGCTCCCTAATTAATTTTTAATATAGTACTTATCACTTAACTATATATTTACTAACATATCAGATATTATGTTATATATCTACTTATTTACTTTACAGTATTTTATTTTTGCTTATTACTCTTACTGACCTGTAAGATTTCTGAGGGCAAGATTTATTTGTTTTCTTTACTGCTGTATTTCACAGATTTAAGACAGGGCCAACACACAACACACAATTGTTGAATGAGTGAATGGGTATATATATATTTAGATGTATATATACACTTTTTTTTCCAATATGGGAGCTCACAGGTAAAGTGTACAGTATGAGATGATGGTTTTGAAAAGTAAAGAAAGGATGAATTCTACTCCAGCCACGAACACAAACACAAACTCCTACCAAAAAGAGAAAAAGAAAAACGGAAGAAAAACAAGAAAGATGCTACAAAGAACAGTTTATAGCTTTTTATGACAAGATATAAACTTAATCTAAAGACTGTATCAATAAATATGGAAAAAAGATAAGTGAGATTATGCAGAAGGTAATGAAATGGTTTAGCAATTTTCTTTTTTCTTTTTTTTCTGGAGGAGATATATCTGAAGATTGCTTTGAGTAAGGAAAAGAAGTGTTTTTAGTTGACATGTGGGAAGTGGGAAGAAAAAAATAACATGCATTTTTTTCGGACCTAAATGATAAAACAACTGGTGACAGTTTGTTCTTGAAACAATGTTTTAAAAAGTGTATCAACACAGGCCTTGACTAATGTGGCTCAGGGCGCATGTGAGAAGCAACCTCTCAATGTTTCTCCTCTTCTTTTTCTCCTATCTTCCCCTCTCTCTAAAAATAAATACATAAAATCTTTTGAAAAATGACAGATGTCATCCTGTGGAATTGTAAGTCTTTGGATCTGACAATTTTAGCCCAGTCCAATTGACTCCCTGCAAATAGTTCATCAGAGTTTAGGAGTCTTTTTTACAGATTTTGATAGAGAATATTGTAATCACGTCTATAGGCCGATATTGTTGTTTTTTTCCTTCTGCCTGCACAAAAAAGGACTCTAAAAACATTTTTTTAAAATTAAATTTACAAGGCAGGGAAGAGCAATGAGGGAAAAATGGGGACCACTGTAATTGAACAACAATAAAAAAATTTAAAAAAACAAAAAAATTTTTATTACATTTATTGGGGTGACATTGGTTCATAGGATCATATAGGTTTCAGGTATACATTTCTTTGATACTAGAACTGTGTATTGCACTGTGTGCCCACCACCCAAAGTAGAACGATCTTCTGTCACCATATATTAGGCCCCCTTCACCCTCTTCCTCCCACATCCTTCCCTTTGGCAACCACCACATTGTTGCCTGTGTCCACAGGGGGCTGGTTTTCAATACAATGACCAGATGTACTGTTTAGGGTAGTACAGCCCTAGATTTTTATGAGAATCTTAGTTTTTGGACAGTTATATTTCTAGCTTGTTTCAGAACTGATAATGGGGAAAGAAAAGACTTTTTAAAATAGTAATGTAAATAAATTTGCTTGAAATTTTTATGGGATCCTTATTAGTTAGCATTCATATCCATTTATAGCACCTGGCTTACAGAGACAATAACCAAGGAAGGGACTTCTTTACGGAAAGAATGTGGCAACTGATGAACGCCAGACCATGAGTTTAAAAAAAAAGAAAAAAACAACATAAATAAGAGTTCTGCGTGGATGAGTCTAAATTTCACCCTCCACCCTCCTTTTCTTTTGACCTGTTCTCTTGCCTGGAGGCCTCACATGCTTTCCTTTGTAACATTTTCTTCATGCCTTTGTTAATGGTTGTTTAACACTGTTAATGTTTACCACAAGTTAACAGTAGTTTACTAATTACTAGTTGTGTGACCTTGACAACTTATTTAATCTCCTGGAGCATATTTTCTCATCTGTAAAAATTTCTATAGTAATAGTAGTGACCACATATAATAATAGTAGTGAGAACTCAGTGAAATAATACAAAAAAGATGCTTTTACCATGCAGAACTAAAGTTACACATGCAATTGTAGTTATTTTTTCCAATTAATTAATAGTCCTAGGGAGTTAGCTGGTCCTAAAAATAGCACTGAGTTTCAGAAGTTGCTCTGGAGTTCACTCTACCTCATGGACCCTCAAATCACTCTACTGATGGAAGAAACTCCCAGCGAATCTAGGGTAGTTTCCGAGAGAGAGACAGAGAGAGAGAGAGAGAGAGACAGAGAGAGAGGAAGGAAGGAAGGGGGGAGGGAAGGAAAGGAAGGAAGGAAGGAAGAGCGACAGAGGGAGGAAGAGAGAGAAAGAGAGAGAACACAAACTGATTCTTTGAGGTTTAGGTTATCCTTCAGAATAGTGATTCATTCATTTTTTCATTTAATAAATGTTTATTCATCACTAACTATATGCCAGGTTTCTTGTAGGCACATTATTTTGTAATTACCATCTCTGTTGTCTTCTTCATTATGGGTCTATACTAGATTTTTAACTTCTTAAGAGCAGAGACAGTCCTTTCATTGCTTTAGGGATCAATAATTGCCTATTGCCTGAATAAATGAAAGAGAGGAGTTAATGAAAGTGTTAAGAAAGATCTGGCTCAGTTACATTTATATTCAAACAAAAACAAAGAACAGTGACTACTCTTTAAATCTTACTATGTTATTACATTAAAATAAATTTTAAATGTTTATAATTATCATAATCTCACAACCCTAACACATTTTTCCATATTTTTAATTTTTTTCTCTATTTATTTACATGCATATTTTTACATATTTGTAATTTTAATGCATTTTCTATGTCATCTTCTGCCTTTCTACTTAATTCAATGGCAAACATTTTTGTATGTTTTTACATTATCGTCACCTTTATGACTTTCTGTAATTTAGTAATTTTTCTTTTCTTATTTTTGAGACCCCTCTTGGGTTCCCTGTGGTCACTAGCAGTGTAATTAACCCCCCTGAACATTTGTAGGTGTTTATGTACTTCTTTCACGGACAGAAAGGTAAGAGAGTCACTGGTAAAGTACATCACATTCTGGAGGAAGAAATGATGCTGCACCAGGGAACACACAGTCAACCCCAGGTGCACTCAGGAGAGAAGAAAGGTGTGTCTAGCAAGCTGCTCTGAGCTGAGAAGAGTGTGTGGAGGGTGGTATTTAGCTCCATTCTGCGGTTTGATTAACTTGTTCCTGTCTCCTTGCCTGCCTGTATACCACCTGCAAAATTTTTGCTTTTCTTTCTGTTCTGCGTAGAGCTTTTGTTTTCAAAGTGCTGCTATTGAGGAGGGAAAAACAAGAGAACAACAGACTTCAGGGATCTGCCTATTTCTCTTCTGCCTTTCAGTGGAGCTTAGCTCTTTCGCCACTTGTTATTTTCAAGTGCAAGATGAGCACAGAGAAGGGCTACTGTGTCTGACACAGGATGCTGCCCCTCGAAAAATTAGCAGGGAAAAGGAGAGGTTTACAGCAGCTTCTCTTCTGCGATGCTCATCCTGGAAACAAGTAGGAGTATATTAGCAAAATTATATTTAAAACGTTCAAAATTATATTATTGAAAATTTAAAAAACGTTTTGCTTATTGCCAACTCTTCCAGAATAGAACTAGTTTTTAATGAAGTAATGAGGAAATGACCTTTGTAACTAAATGTTCATTAATGTGCTGTGAGCTAAACCCAGGATTGCAAATAGAAAATCAAACTAAGGAATGAAAAGGGGGAAGTTCTGTGAGTGCCTACCCCTCAAATCTTGGAGACAAGCCATGTTTTGTAAACTAGAGAATTTACATTTACCTTTTTTTAAAAAAAAGATTTTATTTATTTATTTTTAGAGAGAGGGGAAGGGAGGGAGAAAGAGAGAAAGAGAAACATCAATGTGTGGGAAAGAAGTGGATTGGTTGCCTCTCACACGCCCCCAACTGGGGACCTGGCCTGCAACTCAGGCCTGTGCCCTGACTGGGAATCTAACCAGCAACCCTTCAGTTCACAGGCAGGCACTCAGTCCACTGAGCCACACCAGCCAGAGCTGATTTATGATATTCTGTGGTAATTTCTCTTCTCTTATTTGCTACTAGTCAAGTTATGTTTCAGCAGTCCAGGTATGATTTGTGCTATAATATGCATGCTTGGGCCACAGTTTAACAGACCAACAGCATTCTCTGGAAGCCAACATGTTGATGGCAGGTATAACTAGTAAGAGATCCTAAGAGGAAGATGAATCTGATGGTGCATGCACCCAAAATTTAAAAACAAAATTGTTCAGGGGTCCCTTCCAATAGAAGATTTGCTAGAGCCAATCTTGAATATTATTATTTCAGTTTTATTTTATTTTTATTACAAAAAGCAGCTTATCCTTTATAAAGTATACTCAAGCTCAAAAGAACTCTTTTGAAAATATTTAAAGTCATGTGAGAAAATTAAATCAAGTAGAACTTAAATAATGACATTTATTATAGGTTCTAAGATCTAGCACCAATTAAGAATATGAGTAAAAGAAGAATAGACTTATTGCATATCCAAAGTCTCCTGCACATGGACATTTCTATAATAGGTTCATTTGTTCATCCATTCTTTCACTGAACATTTACTGAGTGACTATTCAGTGCCAGGTATTACAGAAAGTGTTATAGGCAGTAAGTGGAAGGACCACTGCTGTTATCTATGTCAGTTTTTAAATTCCAGAATCTGTTTGGATAAGCAAGGGTAATTGTGTGTGGCACAAATACTTCAATGCATATGAATGAGTTACCCACTTAGGGCCTTATCTATGTTCTGCCAGAGTATATGTGCAACCCTTGAAACCTCACTTGAGAGGACAGAAGGTGGCTGATACCACTCACATTCTTCTTCTGCTACGCTAACCTGCCTGAAATTCGTAAACTTAATCAACATTTACTATAAAATAAACCCTGCAAATAACAAAAATACACAGGATATTTATCTCTGTGGCAGGCCTGCCTGTAACATTTATAGGATCAGAGGTAAGAGTACAAATCGAGGCCAGCATATCCTGTGCAACCATTTGAATATAAATTATGGTAAATATTAAGTGTTGGTAGCACAAATAAGAAAACCAAGAGAAGGAAAATTTGTGCTTCACACTGCTTTGTTGTGCAAAACAATACTTTTCAAGAATCTATTGCATTCAAGCTGAAAGGATTCCACAAGTTAACTATGTCTTTTTTTGTCTTTTTTTGACCTAAGCACTTCTGCTACTCAAATTTTGCCTGAACTCCACAGCAGTTTATTTCTGAAAAGGGCAGCTATAGTACCCAGAAATTTTCACTGTATTTAGAGTCCACTTTTTGTTTTAAAGACACAGGGCAAGAGATAAGAAGTTTTTCCCTGGGGCCAAATAGTGTTGATCATGGAGAGGATATTTATGATTGTAGGCAAGTATTCCACATTAGAATAGGAGTGGCAGAGGCACCTATATGTTTTTAAAATAAATTAATATATACATTTGTGATAGGTAAGTTCTTTGGAAGCATGGGGTCCAAGATAGGGGCACCTCCTGCCCAGCTCTAAGAATATTAATGCTTAGTGATACTGGGAATTTAATGCCAATCTCAGTTGCATGGAGATCTAGATGGTTGTATTTTTTTTCCAGATTTTTTTTGGCATTATGAAAGATAGTGCTAGACTAATGGCTTAGAGAATTGTAACATATTTCTAAGTGTGACTTTCCCAAAAACTAGGTGTTAATGACAATGTTATGAAGACTTTCTAAAGGAAAGAAATATCAAACATATACAAAAAGAGAACAGTATATTGAACCACCATGTTTCCCTTACTTAGCTCCAATAATGGACAACTCATGGTCAATCATGTTTCATTTGTACTCCTATTCATTCCCCCTCCCTCAATGAAGTTATGAGAAAATTCTAGATGTGTTATCATTATATACTATATATTTCTAAAATATATTCTTAAAAAGATATGACAATACCATTATCTAATTATTCCCAATTCAACAAACACTCCAGTTTCATCCATGTGAAAGGCACCATGTGGCTATTACTTTTGAGGATGAAAATAAATTTCAATGAAGAAACAGTGTTGTGTTCATTATGTTTGAAGTTACAAGATCTGAGGAGGTGTGATGTGTTTGTACAGTTAAAACTACACTAAATCTGTTTGTGGACTTGGCTTCAAGAGCTGCTGACCTGGTGACAATGAACTTGAGACCTCTCGAGCTTAATTTTTTTCGCTTAGCTTTTGGAAAGCAAGGCATGGGAAGGGGATTTAGTTTTTCTGTCATGCTGAGGCATGTTCAAACTTGTTTCTTTTTTCCAGAATGTTAAAGTTGCTAAGAGAGCCATGGACTCACAGGAACAAGTTCTGTTAGAGACTTCACACACACACACCCACCCACCCCCCCCCCAACCCCCCCCCCCCCCCACCCCGCCCCCGACTGGGTCAGGGAAATTTGTTCGTTTCGGGTCTTGTTCCTGCTGTTGGCCATCCTGGCTAGTTTGCTCCGGGCGTGCTAGAGGTCATGGAATCGGTGCTTGGGTCTCGCGCAGCTCCACTGACTCTCTGGCGACGCTGGGCGTTTCCTCCTTTTCCGGCCTCGGAAAGTTTTGTTTTGGTTCTTAGTGCCCTGTGACGGAAAGGCACCCTGTTGACCAAAGGTTTCTCAGAGTCTCCTCCAGGTGGCTAGAGGCCAAGTTTCCCCTATCCCAGCCTGCCCAGACTCGGGATCCGTTCGGATCCTCGAAGGAGGGGGAAACGAGTCTTGTGAGAACGAGCTGAACTGGCATCCAGGCTACGGGCTCAACTGCCGCTAGCTGGCCCCTCTCTTAGCTCAGTCCCTGGCCCAGTCCTCATCGCACCGTAGAGGGTGCGGAGACCCTCCCCGATGACTCCTCAGGGATCCGGTTCTCCACCATTCCCAAGAAAATACTCAATCTAACTCCGCCCGGGCTAGAGAGAGAAGGCCACTAAAACCCGGGAATGAGACCTCGGACGCATGCGCGCACAAGGCAGCGTTAAGTGTTGGTCCGGTCGCCGCAGCCGCTAGGTGGCGCATGCGCCCTGGAGGGTACGGGCTGGACTCTGGGAAGAAGGCGGTGGCGGTGAAAGGCGGGGGCGCCGTGGGGGCCGGGCCGGTGTTTACACAGCGGCGGGCGGGCGCGGACGCAGAACCCGGCGCGGCGGCGGCGGCGGCAGGATGGTCATGGCGCATTTCGTCGAGAATTTTTGGGTAAGAGGAGGATGTTGGAAATTGTGTGGGTTTCGGAATCCAAGGCTTTCTGCGCTTGGGGCTGTGGCGGCAGCGGCTTCCCGGACAGGGCGAGCGTCCTCGAACCGCCGCCTGCTGGGTTCCGCCTTGGATAAAGCCCGGCGGGCGACGGGTCGGCTGCCGCCCGGACTCGCAGTCCCGCAGCCCTTGCGGGGGTCGGGGGTTGTCAGCGCGGCCCCTCAACCCGTGGCGGGGACGCCGAGGACAGCCTGCCGCCCGCGCTGGGACAAAGCGCGAATGGGGCGGGAGTCGGGATCCGGCCCCGTAGGCTCCGGGCGCCGGGCACGCTCGGCGGCTCGGACGCGCACGAAGGGCCCGCGGCGCGGCCGCCTTCAGCTGCGCGCTGCGGGCGAGCGCGGGCCCCAGCCAGGTGGAGGGGGCTCGCCTCCTTCCCGCGCGGCAGGCCCCCATCTAAGCCCTTTAGCCCCCCACCATTTTCACACGAAATTCCGTGCTGGGGCCGGATCAGCACTTCCTCTCGGCTTCGCAGTTCGGCTCGAAGGTCTGCGCCCAGGACTTTGCCTCTGGGCCTGTTCACAAAGCATATAAAAGTTGAATTTAACGTAACAGGATTCTTGGGGCTTAAGTGCACCGAGACTTCCCCTCGTCCCTGTGCTCCTTCCCCTTCCTCATTCTTTCCACACCCCTCCTCTTAACTCATTATTAGTATTAGATTGTTATTCGAGAATGACTTCTCACTCTCCCTGTGGTGCTCTGCTGTAGTTATTGTTTATTGTCATGGGAAGTACAGTTCAGTCATGTACAGGAAAGTAATATGTTTACTCAGGTATCTTGGATGAATATCATTTTGTGCCTTGACAGTTGCAAATACTACAAATCCATGGTAAGATTTAAAAATATTTAAAGGAGCAATGTTTCAGTGACTAGGATTGTGCCTTACATTCTTATTTCTAAGTGTCTCAGGCATGAACTTGTAATTAAATCAGTTCATAGTTACTTGTTTTGTATGTTCCTTGTTTTCCACAAGCAACATAAATACTAGGTATTACGTTTTTCTTTTTTAAAAAAAATAGCTTCATTGACGTACAATTCATATACCATACAATACACCTATTTAAAAGTACAATTCAGGGATTTTTTTGTATGTTCATAGAGTTGTGCAGACGTCAACACAGTCCATTATAGAACAATTTTAGCACCTCAGAAAGAATCTCTATCAATCTAAATGGGGAGCAATTACTCCATATTTCCCTCCTACCTCAGCCCTAGGCAGCCAATCTATAGATTTCTGTCTCTGTAGATTTGTCTGTTCTGAATATATTAAATAAATGGGATCATGTATGTGGTCGTTTGTGACTGGCTTTTCTCACTTAGCATGTTTCCAGTGTTCATCCGTGATGTCACAAGCATGTATCAGTACTTAATTCCATTTTATGACTAAATATTCCATTGTGTGTGCATCGTTTTATTTATCCATCTCCAGTGATGGACATTTACTGGTTTCCACTTTTTGACTATTATGAATAATGCTGCTGTGATCATTTTTGTGCAAGTTTTCATGTGTACCTGTCTTCATTTCTTTAGGGAATGGAATTGCTGGGTTGTCTGATAATTCTCTGTTTAACATTTCAAGGAACCGCCTAACTGTTTTCCAGAGTGGCAGAACCATTTTACAATTCCACTCCCAGTGTCTGAGGGTTCCAATTTTTCCGCATGCTGGACAACACTTGTTATCTCGTTTTTTTTTTTGTTTTTTTTTTAAGATTTTATTTATTTGTTTTTAGAGAGAGGGGAAGGGAGGGAGAAAGAGTGAGAGAGAGAAACATCTATGTGAGAGAGAAATATCATTCGGTTGCCTCCTGTACACACACCCAGACCTGGGATGAACCTGCAACCTGGCCAGAATTGAACCGGTGACCCTCTGCTTTGCAGGACTGCACCCACACTGGTATGAGAGTGGATGGGTATGAAGTAGGATCTCGTTGTGGTTTTGATTTGCATTTCTGTGGTGGCAAATGATGTTGAACATCTTTTCATGTGCTTATTGCCCATTTATGTATTTTCTTTGGCAAATGTCTGTTTAGATTCATTGCCCATTTTTAGATTGGTTTGTCTTTTTATGATTGAGTTGTAAGACTTCTTTTTATAGTCTGGGTATATGTCTCTTATCAGACATGTGACTTTGTAAATACTTTCATTCTTTGGGTTGTCTTTTTCATTTTCTTGATGGTGTACTTTGAAGCACAGATGTCTTTAATTTTGATGAAGTCTTGTTGAAGTCCAATTTATCTGATTTTTCTGTTATGCTTTTGTTTATTTAAGAAGTCTTTCCTACACCGAGGTCACAAAGATTTTTTGGGGGGTGAATTTATTTAAGAGTTTATTTCAGCCAAACTTACAACATATGCTGAGGAACAAGATCACATATGCTTCCCAAGGTCTCAGAGATTTACTTCTGTTGTTCTCTTCTGTGCGTTTTGTAGCATTAGTTCTTACATTTAGGCCTATGATCCATGTGAAGTTAATTTTTGTGTGTGGTGTGAGGAAGAGATAAAATTTCATTCTTTTGCAGGTGAATATCTAGTCCCAGCACCGTTTCTTGAAAAGGCTCTTCTTTTTTCTTTTTAATAGTGTTGGTATCCTTGTTGAAAAACAGCTGGCCATAGATGTATGGGTTTATTTCTGGATTTATAGTTATATTCCATTGTCTATCCTTGTATTAGCACTGCATTGTTTTGATTATGGTAGCTTTAGTAGTAAGTTTGGGATCAGGAGTATGAATCCTCCGACTTTGTTATTTTTTCTGAAGGCTATTTTGGCTATTCTGGGTTCCTTTCATTTCCATGTGAATTTTTGGTTTAGCGTATCAGCCTATCACACTTTAGGCTTTACAATGGCAATTTATAAAATTTTAAAAGAATCATTTAAAATGACAGTCTTAAAATGTTTTGCACATTTTAAAATATATTTTTAAAAATTTTATTTCTTGATTTGAGGGAGAGAGAGAGAGAGACAGACAGACAGACAGACAGACATTGATTTTGTTGTTCCACTTACTTGGGCATTCATTGGTTGTTTTTTTTGTATCTTCTCTGACCCAGGGATCGAACCGGTAACCATAGTGTATCGGGATAACACTCTAACCAACTGAGCTACACAGCCAGGGCTGTTTTGCATACTTTTTGATGCATGAATGTGTTTGGAAGTTTAACTTACTAACATTTCAAAGTTATCTTTTGTTTTCTGTTAACTGAGCTTTGAGAACATAGCCTTGTTTGATATTTTTGGCCTTTATGAATAATGCTTCTGTAAACATTTTTGTACAAGTTTTGTGTATGTACCCTTTTTTATCCTCTTAATAGAGGGATAAATTCGGCTATTTGAAATCTGCAGTGACTCCCAAGTCTAATTTATGTTTCAGTCTTTGCCTTCACCTCACTATTGAGTACAAATAGTTAAAATAGACTGCATTTTATTTTACTTGCAAGACTGGAATTGGGGCTGAAAGCTCTAACAAATTAGAGCTTAAAAAGCTCTGAAGGAGGGTTAAATGGACTAGGGAAGTCTAGGAACTAAATAACTTTTTAGAATTTGATAGCTTTCTGTTTAAAACAACTTAAAAATTTTCGTATCTTAGGGTCACGTATAAAATAATTTCTTAAAGTAGAGAACTTAGAACTAATTTCATTTTTCTCTCTGAATGTTTACAGTGGCACGTCAGAACAAAATAAAACTCACCAGAGTGAGATAATGGGAACCTTTAAAGTTGTAGGTTTGTAACCAAAAAACCTATTAATTGTTTTTTTCCCTACATATAAAAAGACAAACCTTTTGTTGTGGCATTTTATTAGAGGAAAGTTTGAATCATTCAAACTCTCTTCAAGCTCTTTTGAAAGCAGTACATCCTGCCTTTTTCTTTAAAGTATAATTTTTTTTAACTAAAACTATGTTACAGATTCTTTTACTTAGTACTATACTTTGAAGAGAGAAATGTATTCAATATTTGAACTTCCTATACAACAGGTGCTTTGTTGCTGATAAGTCAGTTTTTGCTACGAAGTATAGTGTCATTGATAATCAAGCTGAAATGTTTTTCTTTTCTATTAAAATTGAACAACGAAAATCTTTTAAATTTTTATTTATTGATTTGAGAGAGAGGAGTAGGGGAAGAGAGAGAGAGTTGTTGTTCCACTTATTCATGCATTCATTGGTTGATTCCTGTATGTGCCATGACTGGGATCGAACCCGTGGTGTATCAGGACAATGCTCTAACCAACTGAGCTACTAGGTTAGGGGAGGACAGCAAAAATCTTAATAGCAGACACTACACCATTGCCTTTAATATGTAAAAATAGTTGTTAGCCTGTCAAAAGATTATATAACTTTAAAAAGATACCAACAATTACTACAGTGAGGAAGTGTCTCTGTATGCTGCTCCATTCTCCCAAGAGTCGAGTACTAGGTAGTAATACTTCTGAGATGTCAACATTGTACCATAGTGATTAAAGTGGCTTTATGTTTTATATGAGTTCAGATTACTAAATTCAGGAGTTAAAAGTTTTTTTAAGGAATGGATTTCATAGATGATAATTATGGAAGGGGAAAAAGAAGCAAGCATGACATACTTGATTGGCTACCTTAGAAATCTCATTTTGAAACATTTTTTTTCGAGACACCAAGTATTTTTTAGCATACATCACATTTTTAGTTAGGTAACTTTTTCCAAAGATTATCTCCAGTCAGCACATCAAGAATGAACAACAGTTATCTTAGGAATTTTTATCCAGAAGTTTTTCCTCTTTCTTTTCCTTATTTCTTTTACTGATTAACTAGTACAAGAATCTCATTCCATTTGTTTGTTGAATTCACTGGTATTTTCATACTTAAGTTTTAAATAAAATTGGAGCACTTGGTTATATATTCAAAATTTGATCTGTGATTATATGGATAAACTGGGAGGTTTTTTAAAAAGCTGGAATTGCTATTAATAGGACATTGATTGCAAAACATTATATTTTTGCTTGATTATTTAATATAGATTTAGTATCTTAGATGAGACTAATACATTCTTTGGAGTTATTTATTCATATGATATTTTAAAAATATATGTCTTTAGAAAACTAGTTGAACTAACCTCAGAAACCCAAAATACAGACTTTCTTCTACTTGAAATTTCCAGATATTGTAGTTTGGGGTACCTGCTTAGGATATGATCCCATCAGAAGATATACTAAAATTTAAAAGGTGTATATGTATGTATATTTACATATATACATTAATTAACAGATTTGAGAAATTTACATGGTTCAGTATTCAAAAGATGCAAAAGGGAATAAACACGGTATAAAATCCCCTTCCTTTTCTCCAGCTGTCAAGATCTCCCCAAAGGCAATCACTGTTACCAATTTCTCATGTAGTCTTTCAGAGATAATCTATATATGAGCAAATAATATCCACTAAGTTAAAACGTATTATTGTATAACTGTTAGCCATTATCCATGCCCAAATTGTTTTCAACTTCAACAGGCTATGAAAATGCAAACTACAGATTCATCTAACTAGGTTCAAGTAGATTTGACAGGTAGACATTATAAAATTATAGTATTTTAGATGGCACTAAATTTTTTTTGTCAGGCCCTTGGGTTTTTTGGTGGGGGTTGAGAGTAGAGGGAAGGTTGTTTTGTATTTTTGCCTTAATCTAGAAGGAATTGGAAAGTGAGAAATTGATACTGATTGAGTCTACATAAATTTGGTTCAGGGAAGGATTTTAGAACATTGATTTAGAAAGGATAAAAATTTGCTGTCTGGCTTATTTTTTAGTCATACACACTAAATCTTAAGTACTCTAATCCTTTCAGAACAAATTATTTAGGCAAAGACATGGGAGAACAGGTATGCTTTGTATCATCCTGCATATATGGCTAGCATAAGACCTTTGGAAGTAGTTTGTTTTTTTTGAGTCACAGGGTATCTTTTGAGATCATCCATCCTGATTTCATAATTCTAGAACAATTACTCTTAAGAAATCCATGTAGAAATATGGTGTCATGCAGACTCATAAAGGAAAGGGAAATAGGGCTTGGTTTTCAATTTACCTAGTGTAGAAAAATTGAAGAATATTAGAGTTAGGAGAATTTTAATAACAATTGGGCCCACAGAGGTTAGCATAAATTGGTCAAATGTGGGGAGAATCAAAGACAGCACAAGAACAACTGAGATGTATAGTTATGTCTGTCATTGAAGATGCTAGAGAATGTTGTTGGAACGACCAGAGTTAGAAAGAAGATTGAATTGGGATATGATTGGTGAACTGTGTGATGAAGATGAGACACACAATTCCATCAGTTCCATCAGGCATATACATGTTACTTGATAGATTGCTGGAGTAAAAATTATGGAAGATACAGAATAGCAATGTTTGCTTGACTTTAGGGAAAAAATAGGAAGATACAATGTAAGTAAAGCCAACTGGTGGAGCTGGGGTCTTAAAACTAACAAGTGTTAGTTTTTGGTTGAGTAGAACAACAGCCAGTGAAGATGGTTTTCCATTTTCTTTATAACCATTATGATGTAATAGGTAAAACACAGAAAAATACAGCAGAAAGTAAAAATTACATATAGCCTCTCCCTTTATCATTTAAGATCCTTAGAAATGCACCCTAAGATCCTAAAATCCTTAAAATGGGATCTACTATGTAGTTTTGTATGTTAGAGTTTTCAAGTGATATTATCATCAAGCATTTTTCTCCTGTGAGTAAGCTTGAAAATATTCAGTAACTGCGTAGGTTTCCACGGAATAGGCCACTTTTTTTTTTTTAACCACCCCCCTTTGGACACTTAGGTTATTTCTAGTTTTGTTTTATTCCATTTGTAAATTATAAGGACTGGAGATTTAAGTATTGATGTATACAAGATGCCAGTTTAAGAGACAGCTTTCTTTGCTTTTGTAAGCATAGCTTGAAGAGTTTTTGAGAAAGCTGAATTGTTAAGTTTTATTATTTTTATTTTAAAAGTAATGAAAATTACATCCATGTACAGAGTACAGAAAATTTGAAAGATAAAAATGAAAAAATTTCACAACTGCTATTTTTGTTAAGTAAATATTTTTATCCTTTTTTTAAAAAAGATTTTATTTACTTATTTTTAGAGACATGAAGGGAGAAAGATCACACATGTAGTATCTATTTAGATGGCTTTAAGGTTTTAACTTACAGGATTTAAAGAAATGAGTTACAATTAAGAATAGGGAGTAGTATCTGAGGAGTGCGGAAAAAAAATTTTTTAATGTGGTAAATTTCCATCAGTCAACCAACAAATGTTTCAGTAAATTTGTACCTGCACTGCACAAATTTGTACCTTCAGTAATTTTGACTGCTGAGCACTGCTCATTCCACATATTTTAATCACTGTGTTTTGCTTTAGCAATATTTTGTCAATACATCAAACATGTATTAATGTTATACTTTGCAGTGACTTGTCTAAGGTTGTGTAGAGTAAAAGGAGAATGGAGAACGGTAGGAAGTGATTATTTATTTATTTATTTATTTATTTATTTATTTATTTATTTTTTGAAGTGGTCTAAAGTTCAGAGGAAGGTTAGGCTTATTGTTCACAGGACAGTGCCTCTTGACCTTTCTCTTCCCTCTCCAAAAATATATATTTTTTAATTGAAAAAAAAGGTAAAATCAACTTTTTAATTCATATAGTCTATATTCTTCTGCCTGTTTTTCAGCTCTTGGGCTCAAAAATTGAAGTGTTAATTTACTGTTGCCTTTGAAAGAGAAGTTTCAGACCATTAACTAAAATCTGTGGGGTTTATAGCTTTGTGCTTTTCTACTATTACTTTTGTGGCTCTTAAAACCTAGGTGAGTTCCACCCTGGCCGGTGTGGCTCAGTGGATCGAGTGCCAGCCTGCAAATCTAAGAGTTGCTGGTTCGATTCCCAGTCAGAGCACATGCCTGGGTTGCAGGCCAGGTCCCAGGTGGAGGGGGCGTGCAGAGGCAACCACACATAGATGATCTTTTTCCCTTCATGTCTCTAAAAATAAGTAAATAAATCCTTTTTTAAAAAAGGATAAAAATATTTACTTAACTTTCTGGACATTATTGAGGTATATTGTACGTACCATATGGTTCAGTCATTTAAAACGTACAATTCAGTGATTTTTGGTAATATTCAGTCATTTGTAATATTGGCAGTCATCATCACAGTCAATTTAAGAAATTTTCAGTACCTCACAGAGAAACCTTGTACCCTTTATCATGCCCTACATTATCTCCCCATCCCCCAAGCAACCCACTAATCTACTCTCTGTCTTTATTTTTGTATTCTGGACTTTAATATGAATGGAATTACCTAATAGTATGTGGTCTTTTGTGACTCGCTTCCTTCTCTTAGCATAATGTTTTCAAAGTTAATCAGTATTGTTGCATATGCCAGTGCTTTACCTTTTTCATGGTTGAATAATATTCTAGTGCATGGGTATATCACATTATGTTTATTGATTTGTCAGGTGATGAACTTCTGGGTTTTTTTCTACCTTTTGGCTATTATGAATAATGCCACTGTAAACATTCTTGTACAGATTTCTTTGTGAACGTATGTATTTACTTGTGTCAATTAAACTACTGAATAAGCCAGCTGAAAAGAAGCTCATCACTGATTTGTAAATACCTACTCTTGAAAATCTAGCTACAGGTGTCACTCATTTTGCATTTTGCTTTATTGCGTTTCACAGATGTTGTGTTTTTTTTTTAATAAATTGGAGGCAAGACCCTCCACCAGCATAAAGCTTACGACTTTGCTTTTTTGCCATACTTTATTGCGGTGGTCTGGAACTGAACATGCAGTATCTCTGAGGTTTGCCTGTATTTGGTTATGGGGTTTTTAAAAAAAATTAATTTTTTTTTGGCAGTTGAAAAATAAATGTTACATTGATTATGGTGATGGCTGCACAACTCTGTAAATATCCTAAAATTTATTACAATGTACATTTTAAATGGGTGAATTGTATGGTGTGTGAATTACATCTTAATAAAACTGTTGTTAAAAAAGAGTAATTTAAAATTTTGAGCAGAGGGAAAAAACAGCCATTGATAAGCAAGATTTTATATCAACAGTTGCAGTATATTTGGGAGAAAGTTGCATTTTAAAACTGCTTTTTATGATAGCTCTTAACTCCATTACTTATATATTGAAGACTTGGCTTACTTGTTACTAATATTTTTATTGGGAAGTTAATCTATGCTCATTATTCCACTTCCCAGAAATAATTTGCTGTTAATAGTTTGCTATATATGCCTTTAGATTCCTGTCATATACATACATATATGCAACATTTTTTTTTCATTGAAAATGAAATCCTACTAGGTTTCTGTTTTCCACTTTCCTTTTTAATTCAATTTAATTTTTTTTACCTTACCCCCAACAATATCAGGCCTCCATAGAAGAATGGGCCATTATGAATTCTGCAGTCATCTGTTACCAATGAACATAAATAGCAACCATATCCAACTGTTAGGGAGGGCTGACCTTTCTAAGTAAATATGATTTGACCATTCAACTGGAAAAAAGAAAAAAGAAAAAATCTTGCTTTTATATGGAACCTCCCTGTACATTTTTCAGCAATTTCCTATAAATCTATAATTATTTCAAAATAAAAATATAAAAATATATTTCTCTTATTAGGAAGATACCAACCTTCAGAAATTAAGGGAGCAGTAACCAATCTGTTTAGACAAAACCAAGCAAAACTGCTCTCCAAGTGAAAAAGGGAATCTCCCAACTTTTCTTTTTCTTCCTTTCTTTTTTTTAAACAACCTTATCGAAGCATATATTTTGTCATAGAGTCTACCCATTTTAAGGGTACAACTTAATGGTTTTTAGTAACTTTATGGAGTGGTGCAACCATCACCATAAATCAGTTTTAGAATATTTTTATTCTCGGAATAATTAGATCCCTCATCCTTTTACACAGCTAATGCTCTTTTCCACGTTTAGTTGTAGGCAGCCACTAATCTACTTTCTATATAGATTTCACTATTCTGGACATTTCATATAATCATACAGAATGTAGTCTCTTGTGTCTGGCTTCTTTTGCTTAGTAAAATGTTTATGAGGTTCATAAAGTAGCATGTGTCAGTGTTTGTTCCTTTTTATTGCTGAATTGTATTACATTTTATGGCTACACCTCATTTTGTTGATCTATTTACCAGTTGATGGACATTTAGGTTGTTCCTAACGTAGGTTATTTTTGGCTGCTGTATCTTGCTGTTTTTTATACTGACTATATCTGGGTAGATTTTTAAAATTAATACTTAAAATCTGCAAGTTTTTTCTTGCTGTAGTCTTTTAAAAAACACTTTCATTGTAGGATGTACTGTCATTTATTTAAACAGTGACGTTAGTGGATATTTTTGAATTGTTTATAATTTTTTTACTTCCAAACAGCATTGCAGTGAGTAATCTTCCATGTTTTTTTGTATGTGTGTGTTTGTGATACAGAGTTTTAAAAATGGAATTTCTGAATCAAAGGGCATTAACATTTACAGATTTAGTAAAACATTGAACACCAGAAGACTTCTTTAGTCATAATTGTATTTGATAATAAGATCTGTTGTCATGTTATTTGTACCTTTGTGTATTTTTAGTTAGCCAAGGAAGAGCAAGTTCTCCTTGCTTAAGTTAAGGAATATGCTAAGAAAAAAAAATTTTTTTGTATGTTGAAAAATAATAGGAACATATCCATTTTAAGGTCTAGTGTGATAAAATGAATATGTAATTCAGAAATATTTATTATTATGTTACTTTTCTTTGTATTAGAACCATCTACTCTAAAGGCTGGTGGCTACTATAAAAGTTATAGAACCTGCTTGGAGGTACTTGTAGTTAAAAAAGTACTAGGTGATCTTAAAGTGGTGGCAGAATTATAATGAGTTATGATCATCAGTTTCAATAGTGGTCTCTTTTCGTATTTTCCCAGAATTTCCAATATTTTGTGTAAGTGGCAACACTGAAGCTAGGTCTAGATCTGAGTTCCATTGCTCAGTCTCCTACTGTATTTTTTTACATATATCTGAAATATGTGTATATTTAGTACACCTTTTCAAGGCTATAAAGTAAGTTTTTGATAAGGTGACAATAAAACCTGGGTTCTTTGTTAGACACCTTGACTTTGAATTTTTTAAGAGCCATTTGAGGTATTACTTTTTTGCTTTGTACCAAAGAATAAGTTATGATTAATAAATATTTGTGTTAATAGGTTTGTGAAATTGTTTAAAAAAATGGTGCCTAGAGTCAGACTCATTACAGTTTTTTGATTTCAGTAAATGTATAAATCTCAAATAGGTAGCAATGACAAATGGATTTGTATCTTGCAGGGTGTTTAAAAGTCCTTAGTGCCTTTTGAGTCAGGCTTCTTTTGCATCACGTCCTTATTAGGATGACTTTCCAAGTGAAGACTTGAGGGATGGAGTAGCTAGTACTTTTTCCTAAGGTATATTATGTTACTGTTACTATAGTAATGTTATACTGTAGAGTAAACAAGTTAATAAACCTTATCCCCTGTATTGGGAATTTTAAGTAATATGCTGTTGGGGTATCTGAACATCCCAAATAAAGAGCTTACTTCTTCAAAAACTTCTTAATGAAAACCCATATTTCTAAATACAGTTTAGCCTCTTCTTTTGATTACTTAATATTTAAAGTACTGTAACAGTGATATAACATTCTCAGGACCTTATTGTACTAATTACAAGATGGTCTCCAACTTGTTGTCTCCTTAAAAATTTTTTTTCTTTTTTGTTCTTTCCCTTGTAATCCTGGTAAAGATTATCTTCTTCTAATGGTCTTCTTGCTAGTTTGCATAGCCTCTCATTCCTAGCTCTTTTCCAGTTTGCCCTTTAACTATGCGCAATGCACATTGGGAACCCAGGTAACCTGGACTTGTTAGAATTATGAGCAGATGAGAACTAGTAGGTGTTGTCAGGTGAGAACTTTCAGGCATGAGAGCTTTAGACTTTGGATTGTACGATTTTAGATTTTAGGTTTGTTTCTTTTTGAGGGTTCATATTATTGGAATTGGTGGGTTGTCTGATCCTTTATAGTTTCTATATTATATTTCAAGTAATGGAATGAAGCCCTCAGAGGTTTCAGCCTGCTATTATTTGTCTGTAATTTTATTTACTTACCTGCATGATGTTATTTTGCTCGCTATAGACTAATAAGTAATGGTTGCCTCAAAAAATATTTTTGCTTTGCCTGGAGTGAAAAACCCAGGGAAAATAAAAACAAAAGGTAGATAATAAATTTTTTCTTCATCTTAAACATGAAAAATTGTAGAAGCCAAATGGATATGTTTTAGATTCGTAAGAGACTATAGTTTTATATTATATTTCTGAAAAATGGAAATTGATGTTCAAAATGCTAAGGATATTTGTACTATTTCTTTATAAATAAAACATTTTAAATTGTTGTATGTGTGGAAAACTAATTACTTAGTATATTATCTGACAACTTTATAAGGGATCACTTCAACATAACTGGAAGTTTCTATGTTTCCTGTTTTTATCAGACTTTGGAAAAATTAGGCTTCAGATTGTTTAACACTTGTCTTACAGTATTGCTTTTTATTTCCAGTGGATGTACTGAATTCTTCATTATTTTATTTTCATTGAAGAAAAATAAAACTGCTCACTGAAGAGAGTTGTTGAGCTTGGTTTATTGATAGCCTTTTATTGGTCTAGCCAAAAAGTCCATTTAGTTTTTTCCATAAAATAAAAGACTAACCATTTTCACCAATAGCTTTAATTTTTTTTAGATATTTTGAGTTTGTTGGCTATCTCCTGCTACTGGCTTCTAGTGCATAGAGGCCATGGCTACTGCTAAACATCTTCCATTGCATAAGACAGCCCCACTGCAAAGAATTATTTGGCTAAAATGTCAATAGTACCAAAGAACTTTGTAAACTACTTTTGACACATTTGATCAGTCACAGCACCTTCTCCATACACTGCACAAATCTTTTTTTGCGTTTCAGTTGCATTTTTTCTTTCTTGAAGTAATAAAGCTGAGTATGCTAAAAATGTTGCATATCTTCTTCCATCTTCAACATTAAAATGATTGCACCAATTCACCAATTGAGATAAGTTTTTAAAAAATGCATGCTCATATGACAGTTATCACAATACAGTCTAACAAAATTGTTTCAAATGAAGTTAAAGACAACTAAGTGCTACTAGAGCCATTGTACAGGAAAAACCTAAATGAACTTTCTGACCAACCCAATATTTCACCTGTAACATGGATGTTTCTAATGGGTTTTTTTTTTTGGCTATGATTTGCTGATTTAGCATTTTTGGATTAAATAACAGTAAAGGTTTTGTAGTGTTGTGTAAAGGTTTTGTAGTACTATCTAGTAGTCTGGTTCTGTTAATTACCCATTAGTTGAGGACTAGCCAGTAGACTGCTACTGCTCTTGTTAAAATTTTATCTACTTTCTCACTTCTCAGATTGCTTAAGTTTACTGAGAGACATTAGCAATTATAAAGTATCTTGTGGTATTCAATACTTATAAGCTTTGTAATATGTTGTCTTTACTCAGAAGTCAAGATTTAGTAATTTTAAAGCACAGACTTTTGAGTTAAATCATCTATTATCAACCTTTTTCACCACATGGCAGTCAAACTACTAAAATTTGGTGGCACAGTATATATTTTTTGCTGATTTGACAATAAAAAATAGGTATAATTTTGATTCATTCACACTGGATGGCTATTGTTGGTGTTGGTTCTTGGTCATTTTCTTAATTTCACAATCTAAGGGAAAAGAGGTCAGTGCCCCTGACTAAATAGTCAGGTATTGCATATTTTAGGAGTTCTTGCGACATACCAGTTTGTTATGGCAGGCTGGTTGAAAGTTGTTGAGTTAAATAATCAGGAATCCCTTAATGCATGCTCAAGGAATTGAATTGGTATTTGGTAATGTATTTAAAGAGGTCCATGTTTAGAAAAATTATGCTGCATAATATTCCTTAAAATTTCAGACTTAGTTTCATTAATATACCCCTTCTGAATGATTATAGAGTATACATATATATATGATTGCATATGTAATGAATTATAAACTTTATGAAACCTTACAGTATTTCTTTGATACAGTTTAAAGTCTTATCTGAGCAGCAGTAGTCATATCTGGGAAAGACGGTTCACCTGACTGAACATCAGAATTGCATATTAGTTAATGTAGGGTTATTCTTGTCATTTTCATCTTTATTTCTATCTCTCATTATTATTTTTTTGTTACATTAAAAATCTTTTTAAATTGTAGGGGGAAAAAAATAGCGGCTTTGATGTCCTTTACCATAATATGAAACATGGACAGATATCAACAAAAGAACTAGCAGATTTTGTAAGAGAAAGGTATGTATTTTTTTTTTGTCATTTAACAAAAATTTATTACAAGATAAATTTTAGAATATAAGTAATTAAAAATATTTTGGTTATAAAGCTATCAGGTACAGTGGTTAAAAATATATTTTAGTTATATTGGGTTGCCCAAGAAGTTCGTGTGGATCTTTCCATAAAATAAAAGACATTTTCATTTTCACCACTAACTTTAGTGAACTGGATATTTTGAGTATGTCGGCTATCTCCTGCATGGTATAACATTGATCGTTCTCAGTTAATGTCTCTATTTGATTGCTGTCAACTTCAACTGGTCTACCTGACCATGGAGCATCATTGCCCAGCGAGAAATCTCCAGCACGAAACTTTTGATCTGTTCAGTCAATCACAGCACCTTCTCCATACACTGCACAAATCTTTTTTTTGCGTTTTAGTTGTGTTTTTACCTTTCTTGAAATAATAAAGCATAATATGCTGAAGATGTTGCATATTTTTTTCCATCTTCAATATTAAATGGCTACACAAAAATTCACTAATTTGGTAAGTTTTTTGTTTTTTTTTTTAAATGCAGGCTGATATGACAGCTTTAACAATACAATCTTAACAAAATTGTTTCAAATGAAATTAAAGGCAACTAAGTGCCACTAGCACCGTTATAGGGGAAAAAAGCAAACCAACTTTTTGGCTAACCCAGTACTTTAAAGTGAGGGTCCTTAACCCCCATGCCAAGGACTTGTATCAGTCTGTGGCCTATTAGGAACCAGGCCGCACAGCAGGAGATGAGCTTGAATGCACCGTGCTTAAATCATCTCAAAGCCATCCCCCTTCAATCCCCAGTCCATGGAAAAATTGTCTTCCATGAAACTGGTCTCTGGTGCCAAAAAGGTTGGGGACCACTCCTTTAAAGTAGTGGTTATCTGTGATCTATATACACAGAGGGCTAAATAGTGGCTCTGAGTGACATTTGTTAAACTGGTTTACACATCACTGCTTGAAAATATTATCTACATATTTTTCATTGAATGCGGTAGCAAGGTGATACAATAGAAATATTGAGGAACTTTGAAGGATAAAATATTACTATTTCTTTAAATAAACATGTCAGTAAACAACATACTAAAATAACTTGAAAAGACTATATATCCGGACTTATAGTTAAGTATGTATTATAACTTTTATTTAAAAAATTTCTAAGTATATATTTTTAAATTTTGCAAATTTACAAGATATGATTTTCTTTAAGACTTCATAATGTAATAGTTAATTTAGAAACAATTAAAGCTGTTTTGTGGGGCACCCTACTTGCTTATTTTTATATGAATACATTTAAAATCTTTACCTTGATAATGTAGGGATATTATGCCTTTAGATACAATATCTCATTCATTTATTCCTTCAACAATATATATACAGTGTCTGTTGTGTGCCAGGCACTTGTCTAGATTCTGGGAATATAGTGGTAAAGATACAACTTCTGTCTACATACCATTAACTGACTGGTAGGAATTGGAAAACAGACTTTTTTCACGTAACACCAATATTACTATGGAGTCCACCTTTCTACTGGAGTTAAGAGGGTGTCCAAAAGCTCTAAGTAGTACAGATAAAGCTATTCCTCTTGGCTTTTATGCCATCATCGGCAGGTGTAGAGGAGAGGCCCCAGAACTCTGCATCTCTGGAATGTCCCCTAGGCTGCCTTTTTCCCCAACACTTGCGTCACTATTACAACTAACTACCTTGAGATCATCAAGGCAGTTGTCATTATGCCTTTTAGCCCTGTTTATGTCAGTCACCATAAGAAGTCCAGTGCCATCTCTTCTTTGCCTACAATCTACCTCTTTATGGTTCTGTAAGCATTGAGACAACCCCTCCTTCCACTTCCCCTTTCCCGTTTTATTTTTCTTTGTAAAAATTAAACTGTCTGTTACAAGCAATATTTATTTGTCTGTCTTAGTATATAAACCTCGTAAGAGCAGGGATTTTTTTTTTTGGTGTGTCGTTTTTGCTCATTACTCTATTTCCTACACTTGGGAGAGTGGTTGCCCTTCAGTAGGCCGTTAGCAAAGATTTTTTTTTAATCAATTTTTCAATTTTAGTTGATGGACATTATTAAATTAGTTTTAGGTGTATACTTTAGTGATTAGACATCACATAACATACTAAATGACCATCCAGATAAATCTCACACCCATCTAACACCATACATAGTTATTAGACTATTATGAACTATATTGACGATGCTGTATTTTACATCCCCAAGACTATTCTGTAACAACTCATCCCCCCCCACACTCCTTCACATCTGGCAGTTGTCAAAATGTTCTATCTGTGAGTCTCTTTCTGTTCTGCTTGTTTATTTGGTTTTTTAGATTCAATTGTTGTTAGATGTGTATTTACTGCCATTTTATTGTTCCTGTTTTTAATGTTTTTTTTTTCTTCTTAAAGAAGACCCTTTAACATTTCATATAATACTTGTCTGGTGGTCGTGAACTTTCGTGTGTGTGTGTGTGTGTGTGTGTGTGTGTGTGTGTCTGTCTCTAGGAAGCTCTTTGTTCTTTGATTTCAAATGTCAGCTTTGCTGGGTAGAGTAATCTTGGATGTAAGTCCTTGCTTTTCATCACTTTGAATACTTCTTGCCATCCCTTCTGGCCTGCAAAGTTTTAATTGAGAAATCAGCTCCCATGTAGATAACTAACTGCTTTTCTCTTGCTGCTTTTAAGATTCTCTGTCTTTAACCTTCTGCATTTTAATTACGATATATCTTGGTGTGGGCCTCTTTGGGTTCATCTTTTTTGGGACTCTGCCCTTCCTGGAGTTGTATGTCTATTTCTTTCACCAAGTTAGGAAGTTTATTATTTTTTTCAAACAGGTTTTCAACTTTTTGCTCTCTCTCTTCTTCATGTACCCCCATCATGCGAATGTTGGCACAGATGAAGTCCCAGAGGCTCCTATACTATACTCGATTTTTGGACTTTTTTCCTTTTTGCTGTTCTGATGGGTGTTTTTTACTTCTTTATATTCCAAATTGCTGATTTGATTCTAGGCTTCCTCTTCTCTACTGTTGATTCCCCATAAATTAGTCTTCATTTCAGTTAGTGTATCCTTCATTTCTGACTGGTCCTTTTTTATGCTATTGAAATGCTCATTAATTTTATTGAGCATCCTATAACCATTGCTTTGGACTTTGCATCTAGTAGATTGCTTGTCTCCATTTTCTTAGTTCTTTTCTTGGAGTTTTGTCCTGTCTTTTCATTTGGGCCATGTTTCTTTGTCTCATTTTGGCAGCCTCCCGGTGTTTGTTTCTATATATTAGGTAGAGCTGCTACTATATCTGCCAGGCTTGGTAGGGTGGCCTAATATAGTAAGTGTTCAATAGGGTCCAGTGGCACAGCCTTCCTGATCATTCAAGTACTTGAGGTATGCCTCCCCTATGGGTTGTGCATACCCTCCTCTTGTAGATGAGCCTTGATTGCTGTTGGCATCTCAGTGGGAAGGATTTACCTCCCGGTTGATCAGTTGCAAGACTGGCTTTGACCACCGACCACTGATGTCCAACCACCGTGGAGGATCAGCTGTGCAGGGGCCCACACCAAAGAGCTGGACTTACTTCAGCAGGGCTCTGGTGCCCACTTAGTTTGCCCTCTTGAACGTGTTACTTGTGGAGGTGGTTGGATCGTGATGCTGCTACATGGTCTGTAGCTGTCCACAGGGTACACTGGCTCTGGGGTCTTCTGGGAGGTACAAACCAAGGTCAGCTGCTGCCTGTGTTCTGCCCAAGGCCATCTGGCATGACCTGCAAAATAATCTGCAGATTGCTGCTACTTGTGTTGGGCTTGGAGATGCCCAGCAAGACCAGCCTGTGAACCAAGGCTGATTGTTGCTAGAGCCACAGCTGGGACCACTTAGTGAGAGATACAGGGCACGCTGAGGCCAGATGGTGCTTATTGAGAGATTGTAGGAAAATCTGAAGCATGAGCCGAGATAGACCATTTGTATGGAAAAACTACTGGAAACAGCTTGGTGAACCCTAAAGTTGAGTAGGGCAGGGCCTCAGGGAATCACCAGGGCCTGGAAAGCAGTGTGAGCAGGTTAATGGAGTTTCAGATATGGTACTCACCATCAAAGGAACATTGGCTTCTGCTAGCACTTCTGTCTGAGAGATAGCTGCCCCCTAGTTTATGCCCTGATTCCAGGCAGTTCATTTCATTCCCATATGTCTCTGATCCTTTTTAAGCTGCTGCCCCATTGCTGGAGCTCAGAGGGGGTGAGTCTGAAAAGTCGGTTCATGGGCCCTTTAAGGGGAACTGCCTGGGACTCCAGAAGCCCTCCATCTTCCTCAGTCTCAACCCCTGCTGGTTTTTACAGCCAGAAGTTATGGGGACTCTTCTTGTGGGCACTGGAACCCTGAACTGGGAGGCCTGGTGTGGGGCTGGGACCCCTCAATCCTCAGGGGGTACCTTTGCAGCTGAAATATCTCTCCCAGTTTTTATCTGCTACATGTGGGTGTGAGACCAGTCCCTTTGGTGTCTTCGCCTCTCCTACCAGTCTCGATGTGGCTGCTTCTTTAATTCCAAAAGTATATCTTTTATTTCTTTTTCTTGAATTACTGTATTGCCTAATATATCTCCAGTGTAACGCTAATAGAAATGGTGATGGCAGGCATTCTTGTCTTGTTCCCAGTCTCACATTTCACTCTTAAATATGATATATTCTATTTTTTCTAGTACTTATTAAATTATGGGATTACTTTTTACATACTGTTTTAATAAGGTTTAGGTTTTCTTTTTTCTTTTTAAATCATGGACAGATGCAAGATTTTGTCACATACTTTTCCTGCATCTATTGAGATACGTTTTTTACTTTCTTTTTTCATCCCTTCTTAATCTGAACTACATTGAAATTTTTAAAAGATTTTATTTATTTATTTATTGTTAGAGTGAGGGGAAAGGAGAGGGAGAGAAACATCAGTCGTTTGCCTCTTGAATGCACCCCAACCTGGAACTAAATCTGCAACCCAGGCATGTGCCCTGACTAGGAATCAAACCGGTGACCTTTCGTTTTGAAGAATGATGCCCAGCCAACTGAGCCACACCCATTAGGGCTGAAATACACTGAATTTTGAATGTTAAACTACCTTGCCATTCCTGGTAAAAACCTAACTTGGTAGAGCTATCCTTTTTATACACTGGTGAATCAATTTCCTTCTATTTTATTTAGGATTTCTGCATGTCTGTGAGATTGGTGTGAAAATTTCCTTTCTCTGAATGTCTCTGGATGTCTTAGGTTTTGGTGTCAAGGTTTGTTGATCTTATAAAATGAGTTGGGGAATATACCCTATTTTTGTATTTTTCTGGAAAATTTGTGGAAGATTATAGTTTGTTCCTTATGTGTTTCATAGAATATGCTGGTAAAACCATCTGTGCATGGAAACGTAGGAAGGTGTTAAATTACATATTTAACTTCTTTAATAGTTATAAGACTATTCAGGTATTCCAGTTCTGTGAGAATGTAAGATACATTTTAAAGGAATTTTTTTATTTCATCTAAATTTTCTAATTTATTGGAAAAAAGTTATTCTTAATAGTTTCTTATGAACTTTTTAAATGTCTGCAAGATCTGTATGGATGTCCCACTTTTCATCCTGATATTAGCTATTTGTGCCTTCTCTCTTTTTTTCTTGATCAGTTTCATTTAGCATTTGTTAACTTTAATAGTTTTTATAAACAACCATCTATTGGATTTGTGGTTCTGTTTGTTTATTTTACTTTTAAAAAATTTTGTTTAAATTATTGGGCTGACACTGACACTGGTTCATAGGGATTTGGCTAGTCTCTCTTTTTGTATTACATACTGAATTTTTTATTTCATCAACTTCTATTCCTTATTTCCTTTGACTTTGTGTGTGTTCAGTTTGCTGTTTTTCTAACTTTTTGGGATGGATGCTTAACTTAATGATTTTCAACCCTTTTTCTTTTCCAGTATACTTATTTAGGTCTATAAATTTCCCTTGAGAATTGTTTTTGTTGCACCCCCTAATTTTGAGTAATAAGATTTTTATTATAATGAGTTTTAATACAAGAACATTTTGTTTCATCATGCTTTCTTCCTTGCCTCATGGGTAATTTAGAATTATATTTCTTAATTTCTAAATATGTGTTGGTTTTTAAAAGTATATTTTTGCCAGGGCTTACAAGCTTAATTGTATTGTGGGTGGAGAACATAATTTGTATGGTTTCAGTGTTTTGGAATTTGTTTACACTTGGTTTATGGACTAGGAAAGAGTCAATTTTGGTAAATATCTGTGTGTACCTGAAAAACTACATTTTGCATTTGTTGGATATAGGGTTCTATGTATATTGATTATGGTAAGTTTCTGAATTCTGTTGTTCATTTTTAATATATCCTCACTGTTGTTTTTTTTATCCTGCTTATTTTATCAGTTCCTGAGAGAGTTGTATTGAAAGTCGTTTTGATTGTGATTTTTGTGTTTATTCATGTAGTTCTGTCAATTTTTGCTTTATATGTATAGTTGAGGTCATGTTATTAAGTGGCTGTAAATTTAGAACTATTACATTGTCAGGTGAATTGAAATTTTTATCATTATGTAATGTCCTCATATCTTGCATTGTTTTTTGCCTTAAAGTCTACATTTTTGTTATTATAATATCATCAGTTTGCTTTGGGTTAGTATTTGAATGGTATATTTATTTTTTCTTTTCTTTGTCGTGTCCCTGTGGTTTAGATGTGCTTCTTTCTTATTTTTAAAGCCATTTTGACAATCTTTTAAAAAAGATTTTATTTATTTATTTTTAGAGACAGGGTAAGGGAGAGAGAAAGAAAGAGAGGGAGAGAAACATTAATCGGTTGCCTCTTGTAGGAGCCCCAAACTGGGACCTAACCCTGCAACCCAGGCATGTGCCCTGACTGGGAATCTAACTGGCAGATAAACCAGCAACCTTTCCGTCACTCCAGCAAACTGAGCTACACTGGTCAGGACAACAGGTTTTTTTGTTTGTTTGTTTTTTTGAAGATTTTATTTATTTATTTTTAAAGAGAGAGGAATGGAGGGAGCAAGAGAAGGAGAGAGAGTTTGATGTGTGAGAGAAACATTAATCTGCTGCCTCTTGCATGCCCTCAGCTGAGACATGTGTCCTGTCCAGGAATCAAAAGGATGACCTGCCGGTTTGTGGGACAATGCCCAACCCACTGAGCAACAGCAGTGAGGGAGGGCGAGGGTGGCACTCCCTATTTTTAATTGGAATATTTAGTTAATTATATTCAGTATAACTACAGATTATTTGGTTTCAAATCTATTGTCTCAGAGGTTGTCAAACTTTTTTTGTATAGGTCCAGAAAATAAATTTTTTAGGCTTTGTGTGCCATCTGATTTCTGTTACAGCTATTCAACTCTTTTAGTACAAAAGCAGCCATAGTCAACATGTAAACAAATGAACATGGCTGTGTTTTAATAAAATTTTATTTATAAAAACAAGCAATGGGCCAGATTTGGTTGATGGTGCTGCAGTTTTCCAACCCTTATACTATTTCAGTATTCGTTGTTTTTGTTTTGTCTTTCATTCTTCCATCAAATTTTCTTTTCTTTTTTTATTCTTATTTTACTGTTGTTCAATTACAGTTGTCCCCAGTTTTCCCTTATTACTCTCCCCCCGTCCTACCCAACCCCACCTCTCACATTTAGTCCTCTTCCCCCATTGTCTTTGTCCATAGGTCCTTTTTTTTTTTTTTTTTTGCATTTAAACAAAGATATATTGAAGTAGATCATTCATTTGCCTAAAAATTTCTTTTTTTAAGTTTAAAAAATTGTTGTTATTCAAATACTGTTGTCTCCATTTTTCTCCCACCACTCTTCCCTGCCCCACCCACCCCTACCTTCCACCCTCAATCCTGCCCCCCTTTGGCTTTGTCCATGGTTCCTTTATATGTTCCTTGATGACCCTTCCCTTTCTTTCTCCCATTATTCCCCTCCCCTCTGCTGACTGTCAGTTAGTTCTTTATTTCAATGTCTCTGGTTCTATTTTGCTTGCTTGCTTGTTTTGTTGATGAGGTTCCACTTATAGGTGAGATAACTATGTTATTTGCCTTTTACCATCTGGCTTATTTCACTTAATGCTCTCTAGTTCCACCCATGCTGTCGCATAGGGTAGGAGCTCCTTCTTTCTTTCTGCTGCGTAGTATTCAGTTGTGTAAATGTACCATAGTTTTTTGATCCACTCATTTACTGATCAGCACTTAGGTTGCTTCCAGCACTTGGCTATTATAAATTGTGCTGCTCTGAACGTTGGGGTGCATAGATTCTTTTGAATTGGTGTTTCAGGATTCTTAGGGTATAACTTGCTTTATATGTTTTCCTCTTCTTGCCTTTTGGCCTTTTTATTTTAAATTCTATTTTCTTCTATTAGCTTAGAAGTCATTTGTTTCTGTACAATTCTCTTAGTGGTTATCCTAGAGATTATAACATACTTCCCTTGACCTATTTACAGCTAATAATAAATGGTATTTTTACCCTCTTCCTGAAAATGCAGGAAGCTTATAACACTACCACCTCCTAACATGTGCTCTATATGCCATTTTTATGTGTGTGTAACTTTTTACGGTGGTAATTAAACTTTGTTCATTTTTAAAAAACTTTTTATTGTGGAAATATATACTTGTGTGACATTTTTGGTCCGTATTTGTTTAACTTTATTTTGGAAAATTTCAAGTTTAGTCAAAAATAGAGAACGTATTATAAACCACTAAGTAATGAACTATAATTTCAACAATTATTAATACTTTGCCAGTCTTGTTTAAAGCAATTCTCTGGCATGAAATTATTACATCCATAAATACTTATATATATAATGTTTATACCAGCTAAGGACTGAAAGAATAATAATAATATTATTATTCACCTGTCAAAAATAACAATTTTTTAAAAGTATTCTAATGTCTAATCCAGTTGATTTGTTTTCAGGTTGTTGTGCATTTTATTCTTCTATATTCTTAGTATTTTTCTATAGTCATTACTTAGATTTATTAAAATTATTTACTTTTTTCTGATATTTTATCCTGGATCATTTTTTTTCTGTTTTAAAACATCTTTTTAATATTCTCTGTAATGTGGATTTGCTGGTGATGAATTCTTAGTTTTTGTTAGTCTGATCTTATCTTTATTTTCATTTTAAAAAGCTGTTTATTATACTTTTATGGACAATTTTAAACATATAAAACTCATATAAGAGTTATGATTTTAATATAATGAACCTCCATGTTGCAGCCACTGAAGTTCAACAGTTACCAAGTCATGGCCAGTCTTGTTCCCCCTATCCCCTATCACTGTTATTGAATTGTTATGAAGCACACCTGAGATTCAGAAAAATTACATTTTATACAATAACATTTCATATGCATCTGTAGAATATAAGAGCTTTTTAAAAAATACAGTGCCGCAGTATGTTAAAAATGTTGTATTAATTCCTTAGTATCACCAGATATCTAGTCAGTGCTCATTTTTCCTTGATTGTCATACATACAGAGAGTACATGTAGTTGATTTCCTCCAATACGGATCCCAACAAGATTTATACATTACATTTGGTTGATACGATTTTTTAATCCCTTAATCTGTAGATATCCCTACCTGATCTTTAACTTTTGTTTTTGTTGAAGAAAGCAGATTACTTGTTTTATAGAGGGTCCTATATCCTGGAATATGTTAATTGTACATTTATATTTCTATTCAACATTTTCCTTTATCCCTATATTTCTCCTAAATTGTCATTTAAACCTAGCAGTTTGATCAAAATCAGTTCTGTATTTTGACAAGAGTATTTACTAGGTGGTGGTGTGTACTTCCATAGGAGGTATATAAAATGTGGTTGTATCTGTTCTGTGGTAATTGCCATTGCTGATCATCACCTAAATCCATCATTTCACTAGGGGTTTACTTTCATTTATATTTTTGCTGGGTATAGAATTTTAGTTGGTAGATTTAAAAAAACAAACACTACTTTTTTTAGAACAATTTTATGTGTACAACAAAATTGAGAGGAAGATACAGAGATTTCCTGTATGCCCCTGCCCCCATGCATGCATAGCTTCTTCCATTACCAGCATTGCAAACCAGAATGGTTTTTTTTTAAACAAAGGATTAACCTTTATTGACATGTCATAATTACCAAAAGACAATCTTCTGTGCTCTATTTTGTTTCCATAGTTTTGCCTTTTCCAGAATATCATATAGTTGGAATCACACAGTATGTAATAGCCTTTTTAGATTGGCTTCTTTCACTTAGTAATATGTATGTAAGGTTACTCCATGTCTTTTCTGGCTTATAGCTTTTTTGTGTGAATTTACCATAGTTTATCCATTCACCTAATGAAGGACATCTTGGTTGCTTCTAAGTTTTGATAATCATGTATAAAGCTGCTGTAAACATCCATGTGTAGGTTTTTGTGTGGACTAAGTTTTCAGCTCCTTTGGGTAGATATCAAGGAACACAATTGCTTGAAGTAAGTATATGTTTAGTATTGTAAGAAACTGCCAAACTGCCTACCAGAGTGGCTGTATCATTTTGAATGCGCACCAGTAATGAATGACAGTTTTTTTTGTTCCACATCCTTGCCAGTATTTGGTGTTGTCAGGGTTTCAGACTTTGGCCATTTTAATAAGTATGTAGTGGTGTCTTGTTTTAATTCGCATATTCCTGAAAATGCAATGTGGAACATCTTTTCATGTGCTGCTTTGTCATCTGTATATCTTTTTTGGAGAGGTGTCTGTTAAGGTCTTTGGTTCATTTTTTAAAAATTAGGCTGTTTTCTTTTTAAAACTTTTCATTTATTAACGTTATTTTTATTGTTGGCACTATTACAGAAGCCCCCATCTGCCCTCCACGTTTTTCCACCTCCACTCAGCCCTGGCCCCCACTCCCTCTGGCCATCACCACACTGTTGTGTATGTCTGTGGGTTATGCATATGTTCTTTAGCTAATCCCTTCACTTTCTTTCATCCAGTCACCCCCACTCTCCTCCCCCATGACAGCTGTCATTGTGTTCCATGTATCCATGCCTCTGTTTCTATTTTGTTCATCAAGTTTATTTGTTCATTAGATTCCACATATAAGTGAATTCATAGGGTATTTGTCTTTCTCTGTCTGGCTGGCTTATTGCACTTAGCATAAGAATTTTCAGGTCCATTCATGCTGTCGCAAAAGGTAAGATTTCCTTCTTTGAACAGCAAAGTATTAGGCTGTTTTCTTATTGTTAAGTTTTAAGAGTTCTTTTTGTATTTGGGATAACAGTTCTTTTTCCAGGAGTGTCTTTTGCAAATAGTTTCTCTCAGTCTGTGACTTGTCTTCTCATTTTCTTGACATTTTCTTTCACAGAGTAGAAATTTACATTTTAATGAAGTCTAGCTTAAGAATGATTTCTTTCACAGGTTGTGTCTTTGGCATTGTATCTAATGACATCACTATACCCAAGGTCAGCTAGATTTTCTCGTGTTATCTTCTCAGAGTTTTATAGTTTTACAGTTTGCCTTATTGTCTTTGATTTTTCAGCAGTTTTACTGTGATATGACTAGGTGTAGATATCTTTTTATTTATGCTCTTAAGATTTGTTGGGCTACCTGGATCTGCAGTTTGACATTTTTTAATTTTTAAATCATGTTTATTCCGTTACAGTTATCTCCATTTTCCCCTTTTGCCCTCCTCCATCCATCCTGCCCCGCTGCCCTCTCCCACAGTCAGTTCCCACTCTGTTGTCCATGTCCATGGGCCATTCATGCGTGTTCTTTGTTTAGTCTCTTCTCCTTTTTTCCATCATTGTCCTCCTTCCCATCTCCTCTGGTCACTTTCAATTTGCTCCATGTTTCCATGCCTGTGGTTTATTTTGTTTGTTAGTTTATTTTGTTGGATAGATTTCACTTATAGGTGAGATCATATGGTATTTGTTTTTTACTGACTGGCTTATTTCACTTAGCATAATAATCTCCAGTTCCATCCCTGTTGTTGCAAAAGGTAGGAGTTCCTTCTTTCTTTCTTTTTTTTTTTTTAATGCTGATTGACCTTATTTATTTTTAAATGTCAAAATCCATTATAAAATATTTTAAAAATTTAAGTTCATTGTAAAGTCTCAGCAGTTAAAATAACATGACACCAGCATAGAAATAATCAAGTAGATCAATGAAATAAAATGAGAATTCCAGAAACAAATGTACATATCTGTCTAACAAGGTAATATATGATTAAACTGATATGTCAAATCAATGGGGAAAATAAGGCTTATTCAACAAATAAGGTGCATGGGCCACTATTAATTGAAATAAAATAAATATAGAGCCCTGTTTCACACTTTATACAAAAAATATTCAGATGAGATAAAAATCAATATGTAAAATCTAAGGAGTGTTAGGAGAAAATATAAAATAATATTTTTCTTACTCTGAGGTAAAATATTCAAACCTGGAAGCTATAAAGTAGAATATTGTCAATATGACTATATTAAACATTTAAGACTATACAGTAATATACATATGAAAGAAGTTAAAGGACATTAATAGAATAGGAAAGTATTTGCAACACATCTAAAAAAGGGTTAATTTTTATTTTAAAGGAGACAATCCTACATTTAATAAAAAAATGGATAAAGAATACCAAAAAGTCAATTAAAGCTTTTTTAAAATAATAGAAATGGGCAAGTAATATACAAAAACAGGTTTAGTTTCAACAAATAATAAAGTAACAATTAAAATAACATCATTGTCACAATCAGAATAATAAGTATTAAAAATATTGGTAATATCAAGTATTGGTGACTGTGAAAGGAACTGGGTATTCATAGACTCTCTTCCTTCATCTTCTTAAAGCAGTTCCTTTAGCATATTTTGCAATTGCTGGCTTGGTGGAGGTGTATTCTTTTAGCCTTCTTTTGTCTGGGAAACTCCTTATTTCACCTTCCATTTTAATGAAGAGCCTTGCTGGGCAGAGCAGTGTAAGTTGAAGGCCTATGCTTTTCATTACTTGGAAGATTTCTTGTCATTCCCTTCTGGCTTACAGTGTTTCTGTTGAGAAGTCAGCTGCTAGCCATACTGGGGCTCTCTTATGTTACTACCTCTTTCTCCCTTGCTTCCTTTAGGATTCTCTGTTTGTCTTTCATATTTGCCATTTTAATGATGATGTGTCTTGGAGTGGGCCTCATTGGGTTCCTCTTGAATGGGACCCTCTGTGCTTCCTGGACTTGTGTGACTTTCATCAAATTAGGGAAGTTTTCCATCGTTATTTTTTCAAACAGGTTCTCTCTCCCTTGCTCCTCCTCTTTTCCTTCTGGCATCCCTGTTATACAGATATTATTACGTTTCAGGTTGTCCTGCATTTCCCTAAACGCCTCTTCATTCTTTTTGAGTCTTTTTTCATTTTCTTGCTCTTTCCGGGAGATTTTTTCTACCTTATCCTCCAGCTCACTGATTCGTTCCTCTGCTTCATCTAGCCTGCTTCTGATTCCTTCTACTGTGTTCTTCAATTCAGAAATTGTATTCTTCATTTCCTCTTGTGTCTTGATAGTTTGTGTCCTTTTCATGCTGATATAGTTTGCAGTAAGTTCCTTGTAGCCTCCCTGTAGTTTTTTGTAATTCTCTCTGAGCTCACTGAGCTCATTGAGCTTCCTTAGAACTGTTGTTTTGAACTCAATATCTGTTAGTTTACTTGCCTCTATTTCATTTAGTTCTCTTTCTGGGGATTCCTCCTTTCCCTTTGAGTAGGGGGTATTTCTTTGTCTTTCCATTATTTGTGAGACTCTTCTTTTTTACTTCCGCTTCTTAAGTTCATCTGTCTTGATTTCCTGACTTTGTGATGTGAACTTCTATGGTAGAAGACCGTGTTTTTTTTCTTTCTGGATCTGCCTCTGATGATGTCATATGTGGACCCTGTCTGACCTTAGACAGTCTGTTCAAGATCTCCAGGAATCTACTGCCTGTGGCTGTCTCTTTCAGCTGTTAATCTAGTCACTCTGCACTCAGCAAGTCAATTTAGACACCACAGGGCGGGGCAGAGTCCCTCCTGAGGGTGGGGTTATTGGGTCCTCTCATGTTGCTGCCACTCAAGGGAGTGGTCTGCCTGAGCAGGATGGCTGCTGACGTATGGGGGATAAGTCAGTACCTGAATCCCGCTGGCTACTCTCTCAGTTCTCTTCCCAAAGCCTCCTTCCCCAGTGTCTTCTCAGGCATCTCTTGCCCACTCTGCCCCTGCTATTGCTGGAGACCAGGGTAAATGCCTGCAAATAAAAATTTATGCATTGGCTCTTTAAATGGCGCTTTGCATCTTCAGCTGCCTGTGTCTGGCAGAGAGCAACCCTGCAGCTTTTCACAGCTAGCTGTTATCTGTGTACTTTTTGGGCTCTGGTGCTGTAGGCTGGAGATCCCTGCTGTTGCTTTAGACCTTGCTCTTCTTAGGGGGAAACAATTGACTGTTTCAATATCCTTCTGGTGCGGCTGCCCGTGGGCACCCCGCCCGCCTTCTCAAGTCTCTACCACCCTCCTTACCAGTTAGGTTGTGCTACAGCTGATTCTTCTGTCTGTCCGGGGTTATAAGGCTCATCTCTTGCTATTGTTCAGTTGTTTGTTCCAGGTGATTTCTCCACAGTTTAGTTGTAATTCCAGGTTGGTCTTGGGAGGAGGTCAGTGTGACTTCCACTCACTCCTCCACCATCTTGATTCCTCTCTGGTTTGACATCTTTTGTCAATTTTGGAAAATACTCCCCTTTTGTCTCTGTAGATAGTTCTTCTGACCCACTTGTTTCCTTTTTACATATATGTTAGAATTTTTTGCTTTGTCCTTTGTCCTTTATTTCTCTTCTGTTTTCCATTCTGTGGTCTCACTGAGCTTTATTCCAGCAGATTCTTTTCACATCTCTTCTGATTTTCTGATTCTCATTGCAGTGTATTCAATCAGCTGTTAAACCTTATCCACTGAGAGAATAACTTTTATATTTTTCAGATACAGAATTTGTATTCTTTTCAAATTTCTTGAGTTGTCCTCCACTTTTAAAAAATGATTTCTAGTTCTCTTCAGAAATTCTTGAATTAATCTACCATCTCCTTGAACATAATACATAAACTCATAAGGTCTACGTTTTATAATTTCAGCTTTTGGAACATAGCTAATTTGTTCCTGTTGGTTTTGTTCACCACGTCTTGTCTCCTTATGTGCCTGGTGGCTGTATGAATGTGTATAAGGCATTCATACAGAATCCAGTATCAGGATTTGAAAAGACATGGGTTGCAGTTTCTTTGAGGGTTTGCCTATTTATTGTTCATCCTTACTTTTGGAGTCTTGAATTTAAAGGGCATAGAATTTCCCATACTTTCCAGCTTTGGCAGGTCTGAATCTATAATTTTGTCTCCCTTATCCTGTGAGGCTGTGAAAAGCTCTGCTCCACTTCTTAGCCTTAGCTGCCTCTTCTCGATGCCCCCAAGGGAAAGCTGCCCTACATACCTGACTCACTCCTCTGGATATTCTTCTCTGGGATCTTGGCCTGCTGATTCTTAACTGCCTCTTCAGTTCTTGGATGCCTTTTAGTCACACACCCATCTCCCCCATGTTTTTCTAGTTTTCCTCATTGGAAGGTTTTCTTATCACTATTACTGGAAATAGAACCACTTTTTTTCCTGCTGTTAAAACTTATCCATTGAGATACTATTATTTCTTTCTGTATTAACTTTTTAGATTATCCAAGTATTACCTGTGTAACATAGTATACTAAAAAGATGAAAAAATTTAAAGGAGCAGAAAAAAGTCACAATGCCAGCAGTATGAGGCATATCCTGTTAATAGTTCCTTTTTGTTAGAGAGTGGGTTATAGATAAGGGTTAGGGGAAGAATTTGGAGATAAGCTTAGTTTAGATAATCTGAGTTTGAGGTGATATCCAGGTAGAGTTGTGCTTGAGGCATTTAGATATTAAACAAACAAACATAGAGCAGTGTGATGATCTGGATTTGGACATTAAAGATAGTAAGCTAGTTGAACCTATCAAAGTAAATGGAAGGGCATTGGTGGTTGTAGACTGTTCCACTACTAGGGATAGCACAGATTGAGAAGTGACAGGGTAATGAAGGAAAGGTAAGATAGACTTAAGATTTATACTGTGAAGAAGGCCAGGGTAGCCTCATATTTTGTATATGTAGGCTGTATGTTTACAGGAAAATTTTTTTTATCCCATACTTAAAGGCTTTGGTTGATATTTCTTTTAAAGCCTGAAGTCCTATAAGGTAAATAGTAGTTATATAAGAAACAGTATTCTAGTGTGAAACATTTAGTAGTATTTTAGATCTAATCACAAAATTTTTAGAGTAAGCCCTGAAGTTCAGGATTTCAGACTAGCTAATAATTTGTATTTAGTATTGTGCAAGAGACTTTTATCAATCTCTTGTTCTGTTAAATGTGTGTAACAATGAAATCACAGCATTGAAGAAAAATCAAACTATGTTATGTCTACTAAGTATTACAAATAAATGACTTTTACACTGAATCAGTTCATAGAGAGAGCAAGAATACAAGAAGCAGCACTCTTGTATTTTCTGTTTAAATAATCATTGGTACTAAAGATAAAAAAGAGGGGTGACTTCATTTAAGTTTTTTTGGTGATATAAATTATTTCAGTTCGATACCAAAACTAGTTCTTTAAGCAAATGTGCACAAAGGCCATCTAAAGATAGGCCAGAAATTTATGACCATATACCTACTTATTTTTAACATGTAATTGGAGTTATCTTTTTGTTTCTACAGTTTTAATTGTATTTTGATAACTTTGCTATGCATTTGGTTATTAAACAAGAGAGATTATAACATGGGAATTTGATTTAACAGAGCTACAATAGAAGAGGCATACTCCAGGTCAATGACAAAACTAGCAAAATCTGCAAGCAATTATTCACAACTTGGGTGAGTTAATTTCTTTGACGAACTTTTTTTCAGTGTTGATTTAGGCAGAATTCATCAGAAAATTAGGTTTATTGAGGATATAATAGTTCATAAATGTGAAATATATAATAATATACTTATTTAAAATGTATCTGTGACTATATTCTTGACTTGCTTGGAAATGTAATTGAATTTGCTAAATTACTTAATACAGTCACGCACATGAAACTTAATCCCCCCCCCCCTTTCTTAAACAGCGTAGTCATTCTTTAGTGTAATTTGGACATTATAAGTATTATGTGTAATGCTTGTTATCCTAGTTTTCTGTAGGTTCATTTAAATACTGCTAAACAGTGATCTTTAAAAACTCACTTAAAATAAACTATTGAAATGTTAAAATGCATTAGAAATGTCTCATGATTTTTATAGATGGTCATTAAGTCTTTTTAAGAATTTGTTGAAGAAATGCGTTCTTTGGAAAATAAATATTAATAATAAGAATATATTTAAAGCGAGATATGCTTATAGCCATAACAACTCTGGGAATAATAATTATATAATTTGAATCATAACAACTATGGAAGGAACACTTAATCTGATTTAATTATCTAAAATTTGGGGAGGTTATATTTTAGCTCAAATGTGAAGATAGTTTGTCTAACACATAAAGATTTTTATAGTGATATTTAGTAAAAGATTCCTCTTTTTATGGGTTTCTGATGAATCTGTGAATCCCTGGAAATTTTATGTAAAGTTTTATGTATTATTAACTCATTTCTGATGTAGAGAGTCTATACTAGTTATCAGATTGATGTGGTTTTGTGATTCAAAAAACTGTTTAAGAATAACTGTTTTATGAAAGTATTCTCTACTGTCATGACACTGACTATGTAAGTGCTGATAGCCACAACTAACAGAACCTTTTGTTAATATGTACACTGGCTGGGAAGTATAGAGAGCTATCACCTTATTCAGCAGAGGAGAGCAGGGACTGGTAGTTGATTACTTTTGTTTCTTCCTCCAAGTCCTCCTCCAGTTCTTCCCCCTCCACTCTCTCCATATAACTTCATTCTTCTTTTCTCCATCTCTCTCCTCACTTTTCTTGTATCCTCCTACTTCTGGAGCCTCCATTTAAACATGCCTCTTCTAAAATGTAACTTCTTTATTAACTGTAGTGGAAGGGTCAGAAAGTAACTAGAATAACAAATTGGCCATTTAAAAAAAAAGATTTCATTTATTTACTTTTGGGGGAGGGAAGTGAGGGAGAAAGAGAGTGAGAAAAACATCGATGTGTGAGAGAAACGTCAATCAGTTGCCTCTCACAAGACCAGCAACCCAAGAATGTGCCCTGACCTGGGATCCAACCAGTGGCCTTTTTTGCTTTGCAGGATAACTCCCAAGCAACTGAGCTACACCAATCAGGGCTAGCCATAATGTACTGAATGAAATTCTAACCTATTTTTAATCACCAGGTGGGAGATAAAAAAACACAGATTGACTTTAGCTGTGTTTCCTGATAATAAAGTTACTGACAGCATTTCTCTCTTTGGAATATGTGCTTTTCATAAATAATAGATGATTTTTATTTTTTGCTTTATCATCTTAAGATCACAAAGATTTTAAATATTAATGTTTTTGTTTACTGCTGCATATTTAGGCAAGAAATTCAATTTTACCTTTCTTTGTTTAGTTGCATTTAAGCATATTTTGGATTCATCTGTTTTCTTTCTTACTGTTTATTATACATGTTTATTACTTGACTAGGAAGAAAGTTATATATATCAAACTTTTGTAAATGAAATATTTGAAATTCCTTAAAGAAACCTATATTTAATGAAATCTTATGTTGAACTGCTTTTCACTGTAAAGAATCCTTTGGTAAAAGCAAAGGGATACTCTTATCTGCTTTGTGAAGTCTAGACTATCATGTATCAGGTTTACATGAAGTGATATACAAGTCCTTTAGTGCTGTACTAGTGGATACATTTTAGGTGTCTTTTTTCCTTTCAAAAGTTTCCATCTAACTACATGCCAGATTTAGTGCTGATGAGAGATTTTAAAAGTGTGAAGTGAGATCTAATCAGAACAATCCTATCCTAAGTATTTTAAAAATCTTTGAATTATTAAAATGTTTCTTAAAATGAGCATTGTTAGCTTTCCTACTAGGTAGGAAATGCAATAATTGGCATAGAATACATATTAGGATAAGTAATTTCTTTCTCTATCCTTTTGACTTAGTGATTATTGCTGCTATTTGTTTTGTTTTCTGTTAGAAGTTTTGTCATAGAACAAAGCAAGTGCTGTTGAATATACTTTAGGAACTACCTGAGGATGGCATAGGATAAAATTATTCTTAGATTGTTCTCTATTGACCAAATTAGTTTAAATTAATCATTGGCATCCCAAGTACTATCTAAGCTATTATGATATAGTAAATAATTCTTGGAAGTACTTGAACCTTCTGAATTTGTTAAATCCTCAATATTGAGAGAAGGTGGTAGGAAAGTATGTCATGAGTGTTATTCCATGTAGAAGAAAGGGGACACTCAGCGTTTGTTGAAGTACTCAGATAAAATTGTAATGCCTCCCAAAGGTTTTAGATAACAGTTTAAAAATTATTCTGTGTAATTATTAAGGATGAAGGCACTAAAAAAGTCATGTGCAAGTTTTAACTTTTGCATGTGTAAATTCAAAGGAACCTTTTTTTTTTTTTTTTTTTGGGTGCACCATTCCTGGAAGTACTGCAATACCAGGTCGATGCGTGGAGTGGACGGAGCAAGCTCCTATTCCATCTCCTAATTCTAAAAATCCATTTAATATATTGTCCTCGGATAGAGGACGTATCAGATATTAAACTGATAAGAACAGATACTACACTTGATCTTAGCCAAAAGGCCGAGAAGCGATAAGGAACTTTTATTATTGATGAAGCATTTTCAATGGAGACAGTGATTGGAAATGCTTCTGATACAAGTCTAAATAACCAAATCAACTGAGAAAATAATAAAATTAAATGAAGGCCATGGCCAGACATTTGATAATTAGTTAACCTATTTCTGTATACCAGAGATCCAGAAATGTTTTATTCAATTAACCAAAGATTTAAAAAGTAAGAGCAGTCTGTCAGTCATTTAATTTTTAATTTATTTTAATTTCATCTTTTGCGTATTTAAAATGGCTGAATATAACATTATTAATTCCACTTGTTCTATTTTGGAGCCTTAAACTTTTCTTTTTTAAGTAAATTATTTTCATGTTTTCTTTCCCTTAGAACATTTGCCCCAGTGTGGGATGTGTTCAAAACATCTACAGAGAAATTAGCTAATTGTCACTTGGATCTTGTTAGAAAACTACAAGAACTAATAAAGGAAGTTCAGAAGTATGGAGAAGAACAAGTAAAGTCTCATAAAAAGGTATAACTTTTTCTTGTTAAAGGATTGATTGATCAGATATTGAGTGTTTTACAGTTTCAGCATTTTTGATGAATCATTTTATACCAAACAGACTAAAGAAGAAGTTGCAGGAACTCTGGAAGCTGTTCAAACCATTCAGAGCATAACTCAGGCCCTCCAGAAGTCCAAGGAAAATTACAATGCCAAGTGCGTAGAACAGGAACGTTTGAAAAAGGAAGGAGCTACACAAAGAGAAATAGAAAAGGTAATTATAATAAAAATAATTCCTCTATGGTTTCAAAGCACTGTCGAACGCAAGAGTGCATTTAATCTTCAGACACTCACAAATGATTTCATATTTGAGAGGACACTATGCCTCCGAGTATTAGTGATATACGTGAGTGAAACAGAGTTAGGTTTGCAAAATATGTTGTATGTGGTAAACAAATTAGCATATACATAAAAAGGAATGATTTCTTTTTGTCACTGACACTTTACAGGATATATTTATAATATAATCGAGATACTGCTTGGAATAAGATTTAATAATGAGGTAAAAAACTTTGTGAAGCAAGACTTTGGTGTAATAGAAAGGCATAGATACTTGAAGATAAGCTTTAAATATAGGTTGTGGTCAATATATTGCTGACTTTGAGCACATTTATGTAGTACTGTGGTAAACCACAACCCTTTCCCCACTTGTATTTTAATTGAAAGTAGGTTTTTCCCCCCTTTCAAAACAGTTTAATCATTCGTTTGATGTGGTATAGTTTCTATTAGGAATGAGCTGTAGGGAGTGATAATTTTGAAAACTGTGTAAAGTATTTGAAATATCCAATAAAGAAAACCAAATTGCAACCATATTACAATTACAATTATTATAGTGTGCACGCATGGGCAGAAACTAGAAGAAAACATAGAAAAATCAAAACAATTGATGGAATTTGGTATAATATATTTCCTTTAATATTTATGCAATAAATAAGAATTAGGAAGGGGAGAGAAATGAGGCATAGTAATTTTGCAGTTTAAAAAAATACCCCCATTCTAGACATAGCAATTTTGAATAAAATATAAAAAGGGAAAACAACAAATAACAGGTTCCAAAAAGAATACTACCTTTATGAACCAGAAATGAAACAGAAACCTGAAGTGGCATGTCGAGATTGATTATGCAGGCTTGTTGGACTCAAAGTCCTAAGTTAGGCAGTAGATTTTGCCTTTTGTGTGGTAAAGAGGACTATATTCCATACTTAAGATAATCGCAAGGACAAGCAATTACTGGGAAGAACTCAGGAAACAGGCTGGACAGCTGGAAAATGAACTTGACCTGAAACTAGTGCCGAGATGGAAGACATGACAGGTATAGCTCTGACACAACACCCCTTTTAAATGGATCAAAGCAAGAAAGAATGTTTGAAACAATGGCAATTGAGATCGAACAGCTTTTGGCAAGGCTTATAGAAGTAAGTGAAAAAACAGCAGAATATATTAACAGTGTGGGTGTTCCCTCCTTGAATGCAGCATTGATGCATGTATTACAGTGACAGACTTATATTGCAGGATTATATACGTGAATTCTATAAAACCAAAGCAAACTTTATAGAAATACAGGAAAGGGAGACTCTCATGGGATCAGTACAAAAGGACATTGAGTCATATAAAAGTGGGTCTGGAGTAAACAACAGAACTGAACTATTTTTGAAAGAATATGAGCACCTTTGAAACTCAGATCGTCTAATAGAAGAAGCAATAAGCATTGCTATGGCAACAAAAGAAAATAAAACTGCACAGAGAGAAATGTTGAAATTGATTCAGAGCAAAGTGAACACTGGCCAATCGTTTTCCTCCTGTGAACAGCCTGATCCAGTGAATCAACCTTAGGAAGTGGCTAGACTCACTAATTCTGGGTAGTGGTATTGTTGTATATACCATCCTATTGCTACTGTATGCTTTCCATTGATGGGACATCTCTAGGAACTCTTGAGAACTACCACTTTCAGGCCCTGATCTGGAATAAAGAATGGAAGGAGAAATAGACTGTTTTTGATAATTAGACTTATTAGCAGGATTATCTAAGACTGAGAGTGATGGACTCTTTGACATTGTCATGAGACACAGGTTTTCTGTACTGTTTTTTCTAACACACACTTCCATCTGTTTTTAGTTTTAATAAAAGAAAAGTAAGGAAAAAAAGATAATCACAAGGAGCCCCACTCATTGTATAAAGCTGTAAGTAGGGAAGGAAAAATGCTCTTGGGTTGCTGACTAGAGCTCAAACTTTATTGGAAGTTGGCATTTTTGGGGATATGATTCTGACTGTGAGTCAATCAAGCCAAGGAACCAATTCATGACTACTTTGGTCATATCTCCAATATTTTTCTGGGTAAGTAATTAAAAACTACTTTTACAAGACTGATACTAAACTGGGGTCTTGGAGGGCTGGCAGGAGATAACCTTAAAACTACTAGATTGGAATGGGTGAACATAAAGAGTGGAGCCTAACACGATCCTAGGAGGTACCATTTACATTGTATTCTATGGAGATGTCTAGCAGTATTGATAGAAAGAGAAAGGGGGGGGGGGGACCCCTCCCATTTGAAATGAGCAAACAGCCAAAATTCTAGTGCACATCTAAGAAATCTAATACTAAGACACCAATAAACTTAACAATTGGAATGAGAACTCAGTCCAGATGAAATTTAAATTTATAAAACAAATGAACGAAAACATTTTTGTTGAGGTTCAAAGAGGTAAGTCCATATAAACTTACATTAAAGAAGATTAGGACATCTGGTCAAGATGGAGGCATAGGTAGACATACTTTGCCTCTTTGCGCAACCATAGAAAGAATTACAACCAGATCTTAAAAACAGATAACACCCAGAACTGTCAGAAAATTCAACTGTATGGACGTCTGACAACCAAGGATTTAAAGAAGCCACATTCATCTGACAGATAGGAGGGGCAGAGAGGTGGAGTGGATGGTCCCACATTCACATGTGGTGGATAAAAACCAGGAGGGAAGCCTTGGTAGTGAGCGATCCCAGCCCCTAGCCAGACCGCACAGCTCAGGGTTCCAGCACCAGGAAGATAAACCACCATTACCTCTGACTGTAAAAACCAGTAGGGGGTGGGGCGGCAGAAGAAACTGCCTGAATTTCACTGCTTAAAGGGCCTGAATGGTCTTAGAACATACACAAACCCCACTGCAACAGCTGAAAGGGTGCCAGTCACATATGGGAGGCGGGTGAGGTGACTAGACGCTGGTCAAGTGCTGGGCAGGCCTCCAGAAGCCAGGCAGCAGCATTATCCCCTCTCTGACCCCCCTGCTCCCACATATAGAGCCACAAAGAGGTGAAGTGGGTTGCCCATCCCTGGAAATTATCTAAGGCTCTCCCCGACACAATTTACAGGTGCCTTTTCTATATAGGCAACACTATTAAAACAGGGAGTAAAAGCAGCTCTAATACACAGAAATAAAGACAGGAAAGCCGCCAAATTGAAGAGGCAAAGAAACATGGCCCAAATAAAAGAACAGATCAAAAGTCCAGAAAAAGAACTAAAAACACATAAGCAATCTATCAGATAGAGTTCAAAACACTGATTATAAGAATGCTCAAGGAACTTAGGGCCTCAGCAGCATAAAAAAGATCAAGTCATAAACAAAGGATTCATTAATTGAAATAAAGAACAATTTACAGGGAAACAACCGTAGAGTGGATGAGGCCAAGAATCAAATCAGTGATTTGGAACATAAGGAAGCAAAAAACCAGTCAGAACAAGAAGAAAAAAGAATCCAAAAAAAGAGGATAGGGTAAAGCAACCAGTGGGACAACTTCAGGAGGTCCAACATTGGCATCATAGGGGTACCAGAGGGAGAAGAGAAAGAGCAAAAAATTGGAAATCTATTTGAAAAAACAATAAAAGAAAAATTCCCTAATTTGGTGAAGGAAATAGACATTCAAGTCCAGGAAGCACAGAGAGTCTCAAACAAGAGAGATGCAAAGAGGCCCACTCCAAGACACTTCATAATGAAAATGCCAAAGGTTAAAGATAAAGAGAGAATCTTAAAAGCAGCAAGAGAAAGGCAGTTACCTACAAGGGAATTCCCATAAGACCGTCAGCTGATTTCTCAAAAGAAACTGCAGGCTAGAAGGGACTGGCAAGAAATATTCAAAGTCATGAAAAGCAGGAACCTATAGCCAAGATTGCTATGCCCAGCAAAGCTATCATTTAGAATGGAAGGGCAGACAAAGAGCTTCCCAGACAAGAAAAATCTAAAGGAATCCATCATCACCAAACCACTATTATATGAAATGTTAAGTGGACTTATTTAAGAAAAAATCAAAACTATGAACAATAAAGTGGCAGTAAATACATATCTATCAACAACTGAATCTAAAAAAAGAAACTAAGCAAACAAGAACAGAGACAGACTCATGGATATGGAGAGCGTTTTGATGATTGCCAGATGAGAGGGGTTTGTAGGGAAAGGGTAAAGAGGTGAGGGGATTAAGAAGTACAAATAGTTACGGAATAGCAAAGAGGATGGACGGTATAGTATAGGAAATGGAATAGCCAGAGAAGTTACACTCATGACCCATAGATATGAACAATGGTGTAGGGGGTAGGGGATGTTCACTGGAGGGAGGCAAAGGGGGAAAAATTGGGACAACTGTAATAGCATAATCAGTAAAATATAATTTAAAAAAATGTAGATTTTCCCAGTGCAATTACCTTCTAAATTTGCTTCTATATCCTTTTATATAACCTTAGTTTTCTTTAAATATGTTTTTATCATTATTTAAAATACCTTGTAAGTCAACAAAAAATTTTTTTAAATTTTAGTTTTTTATTATCATGTACTGCTTTTGTCAGTTTTCCAAGATGCTTCCTTAAGTTGGTATATAATTTCCTTAATATTCTGGAATATTTTAACCTTGGAGAGTGACAGCTGATATAAAGAATGTAAGTTACAACTTATAAAGGGTAACTTTTTCTTCATGCTTCTAAATAAGATGAAAGAAAATGTACTGTTTCCTGTTATCAGAAAGTATGTTTCAAAAGACTTAACCTGTTTGCAATTCTGGGTTAGATCTAGCTCTTACCTTCTGAAATGAAGACATTAATTTCACAGTCAGAAATAGTGAACAAATAAGTTTGTATGCTGAGTTGAATGACTAGACCAAGATGATGAGAATATTGTAGGGGGAAAAAGCTATAAAATATGCTGATTTAAAATTTTTAAATTAATATTTTTACTCCTCTTGACTAAGTAAAGATTTGAGTACCAAAACTAGTTAGAATTCTAGACTATTTGAGTATAGGAAGAGGAAATGATGCTTCAGGAACTTCCTCCCATCTCTTAAAAGTGCTATAATTTTAAGTGTCATGAATAGTGTTGTGAAATAATTGCTTTGTTTATATTCTAGAGAGATATTATAGGTCTTTTAAAAGGAGTAATGTTCCTCCAGTCAGTCTTTTATTTCTATTAGATTATAAATTCCTTGGAATCAGAAACCATCATTGTATTGCCCACAACACAACAAATGTGTTTACTTCAAAAAATAATCATTAGAACAAAATATTGGAATTTTCCCTGCTTATAAATATAATAAAGTTTGTTTTAAATATAGGCTGTAGACTAGAGTGTAGCCTTTTTCCAATAGCTTATTCAAGTATTTTTCTGATTGATAGATTATGAAGTGGTAATCTGTATGCAATAGTAAATAAATGTTTTACTTACTATGTGTCTGTCATGTTATGTGCTAGATATTATCAAGGTTATTGAAGGCTAAGTACATTATTACTTCCTCTCATTTTCAAGAACCTTTCTTTTTGGGGAGTCAAGACGAATAATGCAGAACAAGAGGTTAGAAAGAGGTTTTAATCTAGGTTAGAAGAGGAAATCTTATTTTGTACAAATGTGTAAAAACAAAACCTGTAAAAAGAAAATAGGAAAGATCCAATGAAATAAATGACTTTTAAAAGTATTGACACAGTCATTATAGTTGTATTTTGGGGGAATTTTCCATTATGAGTTTTCTTTCAAATTGCAGTATTTCGAAGAATGATCACAACTGATGTCTTTATCAATAGCTGGCACAAATTATTAGGCAGGAACTTAATAGCAGAGAAAAAGAGTAGGTGTTAGGATGAGGAACAAGAAAAGAATGAGCTACTTGTAGGACTGTGTCATTTGGCTGGGCTGTGTCATTAAAAATCACTCCATGGACTGTTGGTTGCACAGCCTGAAAATTTAGGTAGCTGGAAGAAGAAACCAAAATCTCTTGGCATTACAGAAAAAAAAATTCAAAATGAAACATTGATAACCATGCCATTAAAATTGTTTCTAAATTAAATTCTAGTAATCTTGGTTATCTGGGTTTCCTATGAAGGTACATAGTAAACTTTAAAGTATTTATCTCATTTAATTGTTAGTGTTTGAACAGGGACAGGATGTTAGAGGAAGGTATAGTAACAGTAGTATAAAATAATGTCAAATGGCCAGGTAGTGGGGAAAGAGTAAAAAGAAAAATCCTTAGGAGCAGACTAGAAAATTACTTGAGGGATAGAGAGCTCAGTACAGCTCTTAGATATAATAATAGCACATGATATATGTTCCTGATTATATTCCTTTTAGAAACCATAATAATATCAGATACCATTTATTTTGTAAGTTAAACTATATGCTGGATCCTGTCCCAGGCACTTTACCTGAAGTGCAATTAACCATTGCCAAAGCTCTAAAACATAGATGGTATTGTTCCCATTTTAGGAATGGAGAACTATATATAATGTTCAAAGACAAGGTCAAATTGAATCCTGTGTCTTCTAGCTCCAAAACCAGTTTTCTTTGTACTACAGGATAAAGTGGCATTCTATATGCTTTACTCATGAAAGTGGGAAAGCATAGAACACATATTTAATATTACTATGTGCACTCGTATTTTAGAACGAGTATAATTACTTTTTTAGAGAGTAGGAGTCTGTGTACTCTTGCCAATCGCAAACTTCCAGGTAAACCGAACTTTCTAATTCTTATTCTTAGACTTCTGAAGGTAGAGAAAATTATATATTGGTTCTAATTGGCTTTACACAAATTCCATGTTTTTCAGCATTACTTAATCCTTTGTGACTCTTAGCAATATTTTTACGCATCTAGGTATTACCTGTCACATCCTCCACAACCATGGTTTAAAACTTTTTTATTCTCCAGAAGCTCCCAACCCTATCCTGCTCTTCTTTACTCTTAGCAGACCATCTTTTACTTCATCAAGGAAATGAAGATCTTTGTATCTTGAAATCCTATAGCTTTTTAAAAAATCTTCTTTAAACTCTTACTTCAACATCTCTCCCTCTTCAGACTTCCCTTGTCCAAGTTGATCAGTCCTTTGAGAATAGTCAAGTTTCTTGTTAGACAATTTATAAGTTACACACAGTTTTCCCCTTTCCTAAATGTCTGTCTTCCACAGAATATCTTTATTTCTATGGCTTTGTTAACTTGCTATCAGTTTCTAGCGGTTCATGTAGAAGTTAATTGTCTTTTATGAAGTCATTGGGACGATTGCTATATAATTTATCTTCATATTCTTCACTGCTTTATATTTAATATGTTGTTTTTACTGAATATGGAACTTTGAACTACAACTGTAATAATACAGTAACAATTTTTAAAAAATAGAAATCATGAAAAAATTGGCTGTGATTAAAATCAAATTTATAGATTTGCTGGAGCATAGCGGAAACTGAGATAAGGAAAACTGATATTCTCAACTTTTGAGCTGGCTTTATAGCTATTAATCAGAATTTCAGTGGAACACATATATGTTGTGCGGGGAGGAAAACTCGCATGTATAGAAAAGTGTCAAATATATTCTGATGGTGTTGTCACATTTTTGTTCATTGAAATTTTAGTTACACTGTATCATTATAATGTGGTTATATGATCCTAGTTTGGGTTATAGAAAGAGGAGAGAATTTAACTTTTCAAAGCACATTTCATCAGACAGGATCAGCATTTAATTTCTGTATTATGTGACTATAACAAAAAATAGTATTAAGGAGGACTTGAAAAAAGATATTAAATTACTTTATGTCATATTGAACTCAGCATAGTTCTGATCCCTTAAAATCCGTTAAATTGTTATTTCATATTAACTTACATCAAGAAAGAAGAAAGGTCATTTTGTAGTTCAAAATGTTTTTGTTTTGTTACAGGCAGCTGTTAAATCTAAGAAAGCTACAGATACCTATAAACTCTATGTGGAAAAATATGCATTAGCAAAAGCTGATTTTGAACAGAAAATGACAGAAACGGCTCAGGTTGGTAATTTTAAGGGTTTAAATCTACAACAAGATATTTATGTTTACTGGTTAAATATAATTTTTGTTATAATTTTTAAACTTTTTAAATGTTAAAATGCACACTCTCAATGTTTTAATAATGCTATTTTAAAATACACATTTTGTTTTGGAGATGAGGACCAAGATGCAGTAATTATAATGGATCATTCAGATCAGAAGAGGCTGTTTAAAGAGAGTTGGGGAAAATGAGGACATTGGCAAATGTTAAGATGAAAACTGGAAATGACTCAATGTTGAGGATACAGCAGTTAACAAGACAATTAAAACTCCCTGCTTTCATAGAACTTCCATTTTAGTGAGAGAAGACAGACAATAAAAATAAAATCTGTATTCCATAAGCTTGGGATAATTATATTCAATTTGATGTTCTAGAGCTTTAATTAAAGGCCTAAGTTTAAGATGGATGCCTTTTATGAATCATTCCTAAAATTTCACCCCCACCCTCTTCTTCCTCTTCTTTTTTTTTTCCTTGCAGCACCTTTTCATCATCTAACATACCATGAATTTTATTTATTGTATTAGTCATGATAGGTCGGGTATGCTGAGGTGACAAAGAACCCCTCCCCTGCCAAAATCTCAGTGGCTTACAATAGCAAGGGTTTATTTGTTATGCTACTTGTTCATCATGGGTCAGCTGCATTAACTTCACGATGGTACTGAGGCTGGGGGAGGAACCTTTTCTTAGAACATTATTCTTAGTCATGAGGGGACTAGAAACATGGTGAAACACACTAGCTTTTCTACCCATTTTTTTAATCCTCATTTCAGGGCACGTTTATTGATTTTAAAGAGAAGGGAAGGGAGGGAAAGAGAAACAGCGATGCAAGAGAGAAACACTATTCGGTTGCCCCTTGTATACAGACCTACAGGGGACCGAACCCATAACCTAGGCACGTGCCCTGACTGGGAATTGAACCCACAGCCTTTCAGTTTATGGGATGATACGCCAACCAACTGAGCCACACCAGCCAGCATTATAACCCATATTTTTCATTGTCCCATTTCCCCCATAAAAATGTAAGTTCTAGGGAAGCAGGGATTGATTTACTTACTGCTGTTTCCTCAGCACTTAAAACAGTTCTCAGATCATAGTACGCACTCAGTAGGTGTGAAAGAAGGAGTTATGAGTCTGACTGTTTGGACTCTAGGGAGTCATCTTCTCACTGGGAGTAGTGAAGGATTTACATCTCACAAATCAAAAGGCTTGCATGCTTGTGTGTAGGCATACATGCATCCATGTTTACTAACCATGTTGTGGGCACTGTGCTAGATGCTGGGTGGGTACTGTATCTGTGCAAATGAAAGAAATATCTCCCTGCTTTAGGAATATAGATGAGGGAGGCAGACATTAAATACATGCCTAAATATAAAGTTATAAATTATTATGGTGTTACAAGGGAAAAGAATAGGCTTCCATGAGATAGAATACTAGGGGTGACCTAATTTAGGTTAGGAAGTTAGGAAAGGCACATTGGAGAAGTGACATTTAAAATTGAGGCTTAAAGAATGAGTCAGAGACTCATTCCAGGGCCAGAGTTCATTCTAGGCATTGGGGACCATAGGTATGAAGACCCAGAGGTGTAAAAGAGCTGACACTTACACTTCTGGCCAAGATGGAGACATAGGTAGACACACTTTGCCTCCTCACACAACAAAAAGAAGGGCAACATCAAATTTAAAAACGAAAACCAGTCAGAACTGCCAGAAAATCAAACTGTATGGAAGTCCAACAACCAAAGAGTTAAAGAAGAAACATTCATCCAGACTGGTAGGAGGGGCAGAGACGGGCAGCTGGGGCAGAGAAGGTGTGCGGCAAGGCAGCAGCTGGAGGACCAGGTGGTCCCACATCTTTGTGCGGATAAACCAGGAGGAACAGCTGGGGAGCGAGACAGACTTCGCAATCCAGGGTTCCAGTGTGGGAAAAGAAAGCCTCATAACCTCTGGCTATAAAAATCTGTGGTGGATGAGGCAACGGGAGAAACCCCCAGCTTCATAGGAGAGTTCGTTCTAGAGACCCACAGGGTCCTAGAATGTACAGAAACCCATCCACCTGGGAATCAGCACCAGAAGGGCCCAGCTTGCTTGTGGGCAGTGGGGGAAGTTACTGAAAACCAGCAAGAGCCGAGCAAGTGGCAGTGTTTTTTCTTGGACCCCTCTCCCACAGAGAGCATCACAACTCAGTGACCTGGGTTGCCCCCTCCTTGGCGACTACCTAAGGCTCTGCCCCTTACAATGTAACTGGCGCACTGAGACAAAGCAGTATGGCCCAAATGAAAGAACAGATCAAAGCTCCAAAAATTGAACTAAGCGATGAAGAGAAAGCCAGCCTATCAGATGCACAGTTCAAAACAGTGGGAATCAGGATGCTCACAGAAAAGGTTGAGTATGGTTGCAAAATGGAGAAAAAAGTGAAAGCTATGCAAAATGAAATAAAGAAAAATATATAGGGAACCAACAATAAAGGGAAGGAAACCAGGACTCCAGTGATTTGGAGCAGAAGGAATAGAGAAACACTCAACCAGAAAAGGATGAAGAAACAAGAATTCAAAAAAATGGGGAGAAGCTTTGGAAACTTTGGGACAACTTTAAATGTTCCAACATCCGAATCGTAGGGGTCCCAGAAGGAGAAAGGAAGAGCAAGAAATTGAAAACTTATTTGAAAAAATAATGAAGGAGAACTTCCCCAATCAGGCAAAGGAAATAGACTTCTAGGAAGTCTAGGAAGCTCAGAGGGTCCCAAAGAAGCTAAACCCAAGGAAGCAGACACCAAGGCACATCTTAATTACGTTACCCAAGATTAAAGTTAAGGAGAGAATCTTAAAAGCAGCAAGAGAAAAGGACACATGTACCTACAAAGGAGTTCCACAAGACTGTTAGCTGATTTCTCAAAAGAAACCTTTCAGGAAAGAAGGGGCTGGAAAGAAGTATTCAAAGTTATGAAAGACAAGGACCTACATCCAAGATTACTCTATCCAGCAAAGCTGTCATTTAGAAATATTGGGCAGATAAAATATGGGCAGATAAAGTGCTTCCCAGATAAAGTTAAAGGAGCTCATCATAACCAAGCCCTTACTATATGAAATGTTAAAGAGATTTATCCAAGAAATAGAAGATCAAAAACTATGAACAGTAAAATGAAAACGAACTCACAACTATCAACAACTGAACCTAAAAAAAAAACAAGAACAGAACAGAATCACAGAAATGGAGATCAGAAGGGAGGGGGATGGAGGAGAATGGGGGAAAAGGTACAGGGAATAAGTAGCATAAATAGTAGATACAAAATAGGGGAGGTTAAGAATAGTATAGAAATGGAGAAGCCAAAGAACTTATATGTATGACCCATGGATGTGAACTAAGGGATGGGGGGGAAATGCTGGTGGGAGGGTGAATGCAGGCCGGAGAGGAATAAATGGGAGAAAAAAGAGGACAAATGTAATAACATTATCAACAAAATAAAAAAATATATATAAAGAAATTTTTACAATAAGATCATGAACTAACTTTGTATGGTGACAGATTCACATTTTTAAAAAAAGCTCTCACATTAAATTAAAAAAAATGCTTACTTACACTGAGTAAGGAGAGATGATGGTGAGGCATGAAGTTAAAAGATAGGCAAGGACCAGACTTTAATAAGAGTTTGAGTTTTCTTCTAAGAGTAGTTTGAAGATCCTGGAAGATAGTACGCAAGCATAGGATATGATAGGTCTGCATTTTAAAAGGTAATTCTGATAGTTTTTTGAAGAATAGATTATACTGAGGCCAAAGAGGAGTCTGGAGTCCATTTCAGAAGGCAGTTAGAGAGGTGAGAAGGATGAGGGCCAGAGTGGCAGCCTTGGAGGAGAGAAGTGAATGGCATAAGTGGGGTGGATGGAAGAATTCTAGAGAGATCAAGAGCTCCTCTAGAGTTTGGCTTCTAAGTCTATGGATAGAGATGAATGGGAAAGACTAGATGAAGAACTGTTAGTTTGAGGGGTCAGATTGTGATCAGATGTTCAGTTTTGAATATCCTATACCTATATGGAGACAACAAATGGGCAGTTTTGGAGGATCTAAGTAAGCTGGTCTAAACATAGTGTTCACAGTCCCTTACCCACAATTTGGGCTCCAGAAGCTCTGAAAACCAAAAGCTTTTTTCTATAACTCGATTCACAGCAAAACTTTATTTATATTACTTAGACTAAATAATACATACATGTTTTCCTTTAGAAATATTACTGTTTTTGATAAGTAGATGCCACTGCAGATCCTGCTGGTAGTATTATGAAATATATGGTAATAATACCATATCATCTTCATTTAAAAATCCAAAATATTGAATTCCAAAACACCTAGCCCCAAAGGTTTTGAATAAAGGATTGTGGGTCTATATAAAATAGGGGCTTGCCCACACACAAAGCCAAAATCATCACCATTGGACAGAGTGTGGGGAAGAAAGGGCCACACAGAGAAATTAATCACTTACAGTTTGATAGAAGAATAGATGCTGAAACCCAAGTAGGAGAAGCCAGAGAAGGAAGAAAACTGGGAAATATAATGACATGGCAGCTGGGAAATGGTAATATTTCAAGAAGGGTTTATAGTTAGTTGTGTTAAATTGAGGCTTCAACTCTAGTGAGATAAAAAGTTAAGATCATTGTAGACTTCAGTAAGCGCCCTTTTGTTTTCGAAATCATTGCAATACTCATAAGGCAATTGTTGACTTGTTAATTTTGCATCAAAATGGCTAGTTTCTATTAATGAAAATATATGCCTTTCAATTACTTATTTTGGAGAAACAGGAATTAGAATTTGCTAGACTCAGGGTTTTTGTTTATATTACTTTATAAAAGTATTCTTCAATAATTTTAAGCATTCATCTTTTCCTCGCCTTCTCTGCTTCCTCAGCTGTTTTCCAGATTGGTGTTTTAATTGTTTAACCTGCCATATCCAGGATGGGAACATTAATTTATTTGATCATATGTATAATTAACCATGCTGCTTTTAAATAAAGATGATGGTATGCTGTGTTGATGTGTTTGTTTTCTCTCTCCCTCCCCCCCCACCACAGAACAGATTAACTATTATTTGTTAATAAATAGCAGTCTTTAATTTGTGTTACTTAGAATTTGTGGTTGACAATAAGCATGATTGAAATTGTGACTTGTCTTTGTGTTTATGCTTTTTACCACTATCAGTTAAAGGCACTTGAAAAACTTGAAACAATATGGAGATTTTGTTTAAACAATTTGATGGCTAGTTCAAGGAGACTGAGATTTTTTTTTAAGGAAGGATTTAGGTTTAGAGTGCTCTTATATATGGTGGCATATACAAGATGGCATAAAGAATTGTACCTTTTATGTACTTTGTAACAGTACATACAAACAGTGAATTTGAGATTGCAAGGAGGAGAAATCTCTCTCGTGTTCAAGAAAGTTCATTTATATATATTCAAACACTTAAGAGTATACTCCTATTGCTGAATTACTCTACTGATTTTGAGGAACTGTGATATTTAGCATTGCCTCCTCACCAAAAGCAACTCAGCACAATTTTAGAATTGTATATGAATCATGTGTTGAATTTGTGTGTGGCTTCATGCTCAAGATTTTTCTAAATAATTAGGGATCTGCCTTATTCACTGTAGCTGTTTCAGGAGAATGAGAAGGCCAGCACAGTTTTCTTGGAATCAGGAGTCATCCATATGCAATTAGTGGCATTTTGACCAAGCATTCCTGGATTTAGGTCTACCTGTCTGTGAAACAGTATTTTGTTAAGTTACAGAAGTTTAAGCTGAGGTTGACTTCTTACAATATGAACATAAAATAGAATCATGCTTTTGCTGAGTATTCCTCAGTTCTTAAGACTAATTCAGGATCTTACAGTATTGGTGTTCTCATTGACCTGGTCAGAATTAGTCAGGACAAGCACTCTATTTTAATTTGGTATGCCTCCTGAATAAAATTGATTAAAGTATTTGGATTATTGTTGCATTATTGCCAAAACTGTAATTGCACCATTTTTTTTTTTTAAAGTTCAGAGGCTTATCACAAATATGGACATGATCATTTGGCTTAGTGATTTTTTGATCATGAACCTCAGTGCTGAAGAAAACTGGACATTAAATGTGGGGTGAGGGAATTTAATTTGATAAACTAACCAGAGAAAAATAACAAGACGTTTAGGCTTATTCCTTAGAACTGATTTAATTTGGGGGGAGGGGAGGGTAATCAGGCTTGTGCAATGGAAATGACAAATGTATTTTGTTTGAAAATGGCTAGTTCAGCCTTTCCCTAATTCTGTTTTGAGGAATATTATTCTGTGAGATATTAATAGATATTCAGAGACAAAGGAAATTAAAAAAGGTTGTTTGGTCAAAGGATTTTGGAAAACACTGGGTAAACACAGTAGAACAAGTTTTGTTATTTTAGTAATTTTCAGAGTTTTTAACATTTATTGTGAGGCCAAGTCTAGCAGTGGTTTTCCTACTGGGGAATAAATACCAGAATAACCTGGGAATTTTTTCAGACAACCTTCTCACATCTTTCCACCCCCACTCCTCTAGGTAGCAGTGGAAGATCTGTTTTGTAGTTTAAAAACAATCCCCAGGTGATCTTTATGCACCCCTACCATCAGCTGAGAACTGCTAAGTAAGCTTATAGGTTCCCCAAATTTATTTGACCACAGACTATCTCTTTTGAAGAGTACATAATAACATTTCAAGGATTAGAAAGACATTTTGAGAGTCTATGGGCTAGATTTTAAAGTCTTCAGAAGTAAACTGCAGTTTTTGCACTGGTGACTAATTGATTTCCAGTTTTTGAAACACTTCTGCCTTAGCTTTTATGACACTTATCTTCTACGTCTCCTTATTTTCTGACTATGATTATACGTTTTAATTTGCGTTATTTTTAAACTCTGAGAAAGTTCACGTTTGCCTGAGAAGTGGCATGATGGAAACTTAACTTTTCTCCATGCTATATTTCAGTGTGTTTACCAAACCTGTTTGTCTAGAAGCATTGATAAAATTACATAATGATGAGTAGCTTGCTAAATTTGCTTAGCTATATTGACATAACTTCTAAAAGATCTTTTGATTTCAGCATATATGTATATATGTGTGTATAAATATTTTATATATGTAACTTTTTATATTTGCTACTCAGAAATTTCAAGACATTGAAGAAACTCATCTCATTCACATAAAGGAAATTATAGGATCCTTGTCAAATGCTGTAAAGGAAATTCATTTGCAGATAGGCCAGGTAAGTTTTTATTTCTTTTGAACTGATTCTTGAAAATTTTATGTTCATTTATGACTTTTTAAAAACCCAAAACTCATAACATGCTACTGAATTATTTCAGGTAAAAAATATGTATTTACATATATTACATATAAAATAAACTGGATTTTTGATTGGCCTCCAAGGATGATAATTTAAATTAATTTTTAAAATTACGTTCAGTTCTCTTTACATTAAAATTTTGAACTTACCAATTTTTAAATATTTCTTTTTTAAAGTTTTACTCTTTTAAAAAGTAGAACAGCAGCTTCAGTGAGTTACAGAACTTGTACTGAGACATTTTCCAAAAATATCGGTGTTTAATCACAACTTGTGGTGCATTGAAATATAGTAGGGAAAGATGAAGTCTGTTATTTTTTTATTATTAAAGATCTAAAATAGTTTCAATTGCCTGTGTAATTTTCATTTATCATAAAAATTATGTTCTAAAACATTCCAAGAGGGGACATGAAACTGAATTTAGTTCTGAGGTTGTACAGCCATAATTTAAAGGGTTCATGTAAATAGTGGTTGGTACCCACAGATCTACTAACACTGTAAGTTAGGTAATGGAGCATGTTAAATAAATGAAAGTTCTCAAAGGCTCTGGTTCAAAAAATACATATTTTGGTGTAATGAATTTTAATTGCTTTATGGAAGTTTTGTGTGTTATACAGTAAAGGTATTTATGGAAAAAGAAAGAATTTATCTTTATCTCATATTAATAGGTCCATGAAGAATTTATAAATAACATGGCTAACACTACAGTTGAAAGCTTGATACAAAAATTTGCTGAGTCAAAAGGCACTGGGAAAGAAAGACCTGGTAAGATGATAAACTCCACAGTGAAATGTATTCACATTACCCATCCAGCAACTAATGTGTTTGCCTTTAAATTCCCAAACTGCAAAATGGAACTTAGGAGATCTTAGGAGATACCTAAAAATTTGTGTAAAATCTCAGGTATCATTTAATTTGTGTCTGATGATATTGAAGATTTTTGTTTTAACCTTTAGTGATTAATTATTTAGTGTTACTTAAAATGGTTTATAACCTTTACTTAAATGAATATATTGTGGTTTATATTTTTGAAAGTAAATTAGCAACAGAAGGCCATTTTAATAAGTGAAAGAGTAGGAGAGAATATTAAGTGCTTAGAGCATTGAGGGCAATGAAGAACCTTAAAATTTAATACCTTTTTTCTTCCCTTATTCACCTATTATTCAACAAATATATGTATATATTTATAGCATAAAATTTTTATATTTAAAACTAGCCAGCTGGACTCAGTTTAGATGATCCAGATTTTGTTGGCAACATCCAAAGCAGCATAGTTTGGACCCAGTTGAGCATATGCCTTCTTCTCTCCATCAAGCCTGATCAATTGTTGACCTTGGCCATGTCAATGTCATAGAGCTTCTCCACAGCCTGTCTGATCTGGTGCTTGTTGGCCTTGACATCCACAATGAACAAAAGCGAATTGTTGTTCTCTGCCTTCTTCATGGCTGCCTGTGTAGTCAGGGGGCTTGATGATAGTGTAGTCAAGCTTGTTTTTCCTGGGGGCACTCTTAATGAGAATATTTAGGCTGCTTTAGGAACAGCAGTGTCTAGGCCTCCAGAAGGTGAGTGCTTATGGACCTTCTGCCTGGGGCTGTGGATGCCTTAATTTAGCACTGCTTTCTTTGCCTTGGCTTCAGCTTTGGGGGGCCAGGGGCTTCGTTCTATGCTTTGGGCACCATTTTCATGACAAGGTATTCAATAAATGTACTAATTGAGAACTAACTATTTCCAACACTGTTTTAGACATTAGGGATACACCAGTGAATAAATACATACAAGAATCCTCGTTCCTATTTTTTGAACAAATGTTTACTGGTATTCTGAATCTTATTTTAATAAGCATTTATGATATGTCAGTTGTAATAAGTAACTCATTCCCTTCCCCTGCTTATCATACTTACAGTATTCCAGATTTCTTCAGTCTATTCATTAGTTACTCTACCATGTTCTTGCAAGATAATTTGTTTCACAGGTAAAAACAGTTCAGACCAGTAAAGAAGTTACAGTATGGTTTGGAATTCAGGATAGTAGATAAGTGATTTGTGGAGAAGTCCAGGAACCATTTTTCTTCAGTGCAGTTTACAAAACTAAGGCTTGAAACCTAAATCATCTTGACTTTCTTCTTCCCACATTTCATTAAGTTTTCAGATCATAGTAATTCAATTGTGTTAGTAGTTTTTTCCTTCAGACCTTTCCATGCTCCCTCTACCAATCTGATTAATTGCAACCACAGGTTTCTGAGTACTAGCACAAAAATCCATTTTACATGTTATAGCACATTCATGTTTTGACTATATGATTATGAACTCATAATTGTAATACTCATAAATCTTTGACTTTTCATTGTAGACATAATGAAATTTAGTCTTTGGACTTGGAGTCAAAGCCTTTCAGGATCAGGCCTTGACTAGTCTTTAGTTTTTTTTTCCATTGTTCCTTTTACAGATACCTTTCAGTGCAGTCAGCCTGAATTGTTTGCTATTTCCTATATAAGCCCCTCCTTTTCTCGTGGTACTTTAGTTGCCCTCATGTCCTTACTCTAGAAAATGTTACATGCCACACCTTTCCTACCCCATGTCTTCCCATTTATTTGTCTAATGAATAAATTCTTTAAAAGAGTCAGGTCATATGTTATTTTTGCCATCAAAAGTGCCAGAGAACTTTAACAGTACTTTTTTTTTTGGCATTGTTGCTGTCTACCTTAAATTTTAATAATTGTGTACCTGTGAAGAAAAGTTATATGTTTGGTTCATCTGTTTATGTGTAAACAGTACATTTTTGTTAAATGAATGAACAAATGGTCATATAATGGTAAGGTTAGCATATTAAGGGGGTTGGAATGGATGGACTTGCTCTTTGAAAAGTCTTAGTGAGGAAATAGTAGATTATGGTTAAAATTTAGTGAGCACTTCACTCTGTGCCATGTACTGTGCTCATCACTTTGCAGGCAAACTTTGATCCTCAACAACTCTTTGAAGGTAGATACTGTTATTCCTATTTTCCAGATGAGGGAGATGTTGAGAGGTTAAATGATTTGCCTAAACTACAACATGGCAGAGCTGAGATTATGCTAGGATTCTCGACTCCAAGGCTCATGATTTGGAGCAATTAGAATAGAACTAAGTAAGTTTACATATAGAGTGAGAATAGGCTGTTGAGATACATGACTACAAAACAGTGAGAAACCCTAAAATTCCTTTAAAAGAGATTAAATTAGAAGTGAAGACCAGTTAAGAGAGAGAAAAACAATTTGGAAACAAACTGAATTTTATATAAAGCATTTAGAAGTGTTCATAAATAAAAGCAAAGATGTATTGCCAGGTTAAAAATGCCTTAGAAATCTGAACAAGATTGGTAGACTATCAGTGTCTTGTGTGTGACATTATATTGTAGTCTCGTAAAATGCTATAGGAAACCAGGCAAAGTATATGAGGGATCTCCATGTATTCTTTTAAACAGCTCTGTGAATCTACAATTACTTTAATTAAAATTCCAACTTTCTTGTTTGTGGCACAGCACTTAGCCTTATAGTTTGTAGTCCACTCTTTACTAGCATTGAGACCTTTAAACCCTAATGCCTTCATCTGTAAAGTGGGAGTAATAATAATGCCGACTTCAGTGAATCATGATGTTTGCATGGATAATTTTACACTTATTGAGTACTTAATAAATGTTATTTTCAAAAAGTAATATAGTCTTGATTAATAGGTAGCTAATGATGGATATTGTTTCTTTATGCATTTAAATATACTGGCCTCAGGATATACTAACACATGTAGAAAATTTATATAGCTAAATGGTGAGGGGGAATCCAAGAATGGTGATGACATGGGCTTTCCTAGAATTACCACAGCCAGAATTTCTTGTCTGTTGACAAGAAAATATGTCTGTTGACATTGTTACTTTCACAAAAAGTGGTCCTAGAACTAACGTAAAAAAAAGAGGGGGGTTGTGGGGTTGAGTGAAAGGATAAATATTACTTTTCTAATTGACTTACTGTGGGTGACTAGTTATAGCTCTTTCATATAAGTCTGTCCAAAAGAAATCCAGCCATTGTTAAAATAACGAGAATGGTTTGCGCAGCATTGACATAACCCGGCAGCCAAGGAAGGTGGGCTGGAATGTGCATGGATGAACAATAATGACTTCACTGTAATAGTCAGTGGGGGTGGTAGCTGCCGTTGAGGGGGCTTGTGTACTGTGTGGCCATCGCATTCAGAATGACTAATAAGCAAGTAGAGCAACTGATCTGCATCAAATTTTTCATTAAGCTTGAACATTTCCTCCACGGAAACTATTCACATGATTCAGAAGGCTTTTGGGGATGATGTGGTGAGTGTGGCACAAGTAACAATGTGGCACAAATGCTTCAAATATGGTCAAGAATCTGTTGAAAGTGCTCCACAGTCTTGAAGGTCTGCAGCAAACAGAACACCTGAGAATGTTGAACACGTACAGACTGCAGTCAGAAAAGATTGGTGACTGACAGTGCAAGAACTAGAAACCATTCTGGTGATTCCAAAACCTACTGTGTCCGAGATTTTGATGCAGGATCTTGGCATGAAATGTGTTTGGGGCAAAATTTGTTCTGCAGCTTCTGCTGCCAGAGCACAAGGAACGTTGTGCTGCAGTTGCTAATGACTTGATTCAGACCACTACCAGTGAATCCGAAGTAGGTCCCCAGGTGCCTACTTTGGAGGGGATTGAGGTGTCATTGTCTACGTTCAATGTTTCTTGTATCTTCAATCAGTGTCTCTATTTTTCATAGTACATGGCTGACCTCAGTATATTTGTTCAGCTTATGGACACATGAACAGATGAGTCTTGTAGCACAATACAATGATGAAAATTTTGTTTCTCAGAAAAATAATGGTCAAAATTTTACATGCGAGTGTGTGGAGCTTATAGACTTAAAGGATTTTGCTTTGTAAGATGTATTCTAATCTTCAATTTATATACTATTGCTTGATGTTAACATTTTATTTCTCCAGTTTTGTAAGGGCCCCCTCTGGTGGATGAATTCCTTCCTAAATTAGTTTTAGTCTTATGGAATACACATTTTAAAAAGAGGCCCAGTTCTTTGAAAACTTTATAAACCTAAAAGTTAACTTGTTTCTCTTGTGCTGAAAAATGACTACTTTTTTTAGTTACCTGTTGAAAGATATAACCTCTTAATTTTGTCTCTACTTATCTTGTGTCAATCAAATACTTTGAGAGCATTAAACTTTTTTCCTATTCATTGAGACTTTTATACTACTTATGATATACAGTAACATTTTTGTCATTACTTTTTATTGAGATATAATTGAAATATAATATTGTACTAGTTTATAATGATTTGATATATGTACATATTGTGAAATGAATGCCAAAATAAGTTTAGTTAGTATCTATCCCCACAGTTTTTTTTTTAGTGATAAGAACTTTTAAGAACTTTCTTAGCTTTCAAATATACAGTACAATATTGTTAAGTTTAGTCACCATGCTGTGTATCTCCAGGACTTTTTAACCTTATAACTAGAAGTTTCTGCCTTATGACCACCTTTACCTATTTTGCTTACTCCTCCTCTGTCAACGACCAGCCTGTTCTCTCTATCTATGAGGTTTGTGTTTGGGTTTTTTTTTTAGATTCCACATATAATTAATGCCCTCAGGTTCCATCCACATTGTCATAAGTGGCAGAGTTTCCTTCTTTATTATGGCTGAATAATATTCCATCATATAAATAGGCACACTGCATTTTCTTTATTCATTCATCTGTCGGTGGACGTGAGTTGTTTCTGTCTTGGCTATTGTAAATATTGCTTCAGCGAACATGGGGATATGTTTTTGAAATAGTTTTTGAAAAAATAAATAGATTTTATTTCTTTAAGTTGAATATCCAGAAGCAGAATTGCTAGATCTTATGGTGACTTGATTTTAAAATTTTTGTGGAACCGTGATACTATTTTTGACATTACTTTTTATAGTACTGTGTGGCTCTTCTGGAATTTGAGTCACTAATTGGATGATGCTTGGAATCTCAAAGCTCCTATGGTCTGAAAGGGTCATGAATAAACAGGTGTTTTCTAATTTTGTTATTGTTTTATGTTCTAATGACATCCTAGTATTTCTACTTCTTCTCTTGTATTTTAGTTGCCAAAGGAGATTAAAATCTGTGTGTATATATATATTTTGAAGATTTTATTTATTTTTAGAGCAAAGGGAAGGGAGAGAGAAAGAGGGAGAGAAACACTGATGTGTGAGGGAAACATCCGTCAGTTGCTTCTTTAACACCCCCAACCAGGGACGTCATCCACAACCCAGGCACGTGCCCTGACTAGAAATCAAACTGGTGCCCTTTCAGTTTGCGGGATGGTGCTCAACCCATTGAGCCACACCAGTCAGGGCAAAATCCATATTTTTGAAGTTTCCTGTTTTATAGTCATTCTGCTCATTATATTGTATGCTGTTTATAGTTCATAAAAGTTAAGCAGGTTTCTATTTATAAGAAACAAGGATGAATAACTTAAACAAAATAAAAAATTGGTAGGCTAGTGTGTAATATTTTTAAACAAAAACATATCTGTATTTTCATTATATGGCAATATAAGTTTAAAGCTTCCATTTTTAGACTTCCAAAGACCATACTGTGTTTGAAGATACAAATAAGCAAAGTCTAACAAAGGGGATATAAGAAACAGTTAGCCAGCTCTGATTGGGTGGCTTGGTTAGAGCATCATCACATACACCAAAAGGTTGCTGTTCGATCCTGGTCAGGGCACATGTCTAAGTTGCAGGTTCAGTCCCCAGTTGGGACATACGGGAGGGAGCCAGTCGATGTTTCTCTTTCACATTGATATTTTTCTCCCTCTCTCAATAAGTAATTCTCGGGTGAGGCTTTAAAAAAAACCCAATAATCAGCCACAAAAAGGGAAAAATAAGATTATTGTAGTCAGACTGCTTAAATGTAGTTAATTGATTAGATAGTATTTGGAATATTTTAGCTTCTACATTAGATATTAATTTAAAGCATAAGGTATCTCTGGCCAGGTGGCTCAGTTGGCTGGAGCATCATTCTGTACACAAAAAGGTTGCCTGTTCAATTCTAGTCAGGGCATACCTGGGTTGCTGGTTCCATCCCGGGTCCAGGTGCTTGTGGGAGGCAGCCAATTGCACACAAGCTTGCTCTCTCTCTCATCAATAAACATATCCTTGAGTGAAGATTAATAGATTTAAAAAATAATAAAGTGTAGGGTGAAGCAAATAATTTAAAAAAAATCTAGTGACCATCTTTTCAGAACCATCAAGGATTTGGAATGATATCAAACCTGTAAATACAGCCACTAACCGCTACCCACACCAATTTTTGTTTAAATCAGAGAGGCAGATTTAGATTTCTACCTTGTGAAGAAAGCAAAATTAAAAATAGTTAAGAAGAGCCGAAGAGCCAAAGAGCCATAAACCATACCAGATATCCTGTGATTACTTGTTTTTTCTCTTTCTTTAATTATATTTTATTGGTTATACTATCACAGTTGTTCTGACTTTCCCCCTGTTGCCCCCCATCCACCCAGTGTCCCCCATGGCCTCAGGCAATCCCCACTATTGTTCATGTCCATGGGTTCTGTGTATAACTTCTTTGGCCACTCCATTTCCTATATTGTACTTTACATCCCCATGGCTATTCTGTGACTATTTGTACTTTTTTTAAATAAGGAAAGATTTTAAAAATTTATTCATTTATTTTTAGAGAACAGGGAAGGGAGGGAGAAAAAGAGGGAGAGAAACATTGATGTGCGGTTGTCTTTCACATGCCCTCAACTGGGGACCTGGTCCACAACCCAGGCATGTGCCCTGACTGAGAATGGAACTGGCGACCCTTTGGCTTGCAGGCCAGCATTCAGTCCAGTGAGCCACACCAGCCAGGGCTACCTATTTGCACTTCTTAATACCCTCACCTCTTCTTGCATTACCCTGCACCCTCCTCCCATCTGGCAACCATCTAGCTTCTTTTCTCTTGCTGCTTTTAAGATTCTCTCTTTATCTTTAATCTTGGGCATTTTAATTGTGATGTGTGTTGGAGTATTCCTCCTTGCATCCATCTTGTTTGGGACTCTCTGTTCTTCCTGGACTTGCATGTCTTACTTTCTTCACCAAATTAGGGGAGTTTTCTTTTCACTATTTTTTCAGATTTCCAATTTCTTGCTCTTTCTCTTTTCCTTCTGGTACCCCTATGATGCAAATGTTGGATCTCTCGAAGTTGTCCCAGAGACTGCTTAAACTACCCCCATTTTTTTTATTCTTTTTTCATCTTGTTCTCTGTGTTTGTTTTTTGTTTCCTTATGTTCCAAATCATTGATTTGATTCTTGGCTTCATCCACTCTACTGTTGTTTCCCTGTAAATTGTTTGTTATTTCTATTAATATATCCTTCATTTCTGCCTGGATCTTTATCCTCACTAAGGTCCTTCAGCAGCCTTATAACGAATGTTTTGTACTCTGCATCTGATTGCTTATCTCCATTTTGTTTAGGTCTTTTTCTGGAGTTTTGATCTGTTCTTTTATTTGGGTCATGTTTCTCTGTCTCCAATTTTGGCAGCCTCTCCATGTTTGTTTCTGTGTATTAGGTATAGCTGCTTTTACTCCATGTCTTGGTAGTGTGGCCTAATGTAGTGGTTGTCTCTTAAAGACCAGTGGCACAGCCTTCCCTGTCACCCACCCTGATTACTCTATGTGCACCCTTCGTGTGGGCTGAGTATACTGTCCTCTTGTAGTTGATCCTTGCTTGTTGTTGGCAATTCAATGGGAGGTATTTACCCAAGCCAGTCAGCTGTAAGAATTAGCTGTGACCACTGACAAAGAACCTGTGTCCTCCATGGACGGTCAGCTGTACAGGGGGCAGGGAGGTGGTGCTCCAACATGATCTGTAGCTGTCCACTGGGCATGCCTGCCCTGGGGTTTCCCAAGTGGTGTAGGCCAAGGTCAGCCCCAACCTATGTTCTGCCCAGGACCACCCTGCCTGAGCTATAAAGCAGTCTGAGATGGCTGCTACTTGTCCTGGGTTTGGAGATCCCCAGAAGAAGCCAAACTGTGATTTTAATCCTGCTAGTGCCTGCCTGGCGCTCAGTGAAGCCTGTTGCTGCTTGTTTGAGAGGACTTAGGAAGTTGCGAAGCATAAACCAAGACCGGCCATTCATATGGAAAGCAGCTTGGGTGGGCCTTTAAGTTGGGTGGGGCAGTCTCTGGGAATCTCCAAGGCAGGTCAAACAGAGTTAGCCAGGTTGATGGAGTCTCAGATGTGACACCATCCTACTCTGTGGGGGAAGTTTAGCAAAGGGACAATGGCCTCAGCTTGCCCTGATGTCAGATACTTCTGTTTCTCCTTCTATATCACTGGTGCCTTCAAGCTGCTACCCTGGTGCTGGAGCTCAGAGAGAGTGAGTCAGAGTAGATGAATTCATGTGTGGTTTCTTTAAGAGGAACTGCTTGGGGCTTCAGAAGTTTCTTCCACCGACACAATCCCTGCTGGTGTTTGCAGCCAGAAGTTGTGGGGACTACCTTCCTAGGACTGGAATCCTGGGCTCCGGGGCCTGGTTTAGGTCTGAGAGTCCTTGTCCCTAAGATATCCCTCCGAAATTTTTATCCACCAAACATGGGTGTGGGACCAGCCCATTCTGTTCCACATCTGTGCCCCTCCTACCAATTCTGGAGGGATGTGGTTTCTTTGGTTTCTTTAATTCCATAGTTGTCAGACTTCTGTTCAACTCGATTTCTGACAGTTCTGAGTGACAGTTCTATATTTTAGTTGTAATTTTGATGTCATTGTGTGAAGAGCTAAACCATGTCTGCCTGCACTGCCATCTTGACCAGAAATTGGTTTTTCTCTTTGATAGGAAGAGGAAATGACCAGAGAAAGAGGAAAGACAAATGAAAAATGTTTAGGGGAGAGGAGATAACATAGATTAGCAGAAAGAAGAAAGTAAAAGAGGGGATTGCTCAAAGGAAATTAAATAGAAAAACTCCACTCTGTGAAGGAATACACCTCTATCTATTGTGTCCTAGCTGCCTAGGGCAGAGACACAGAACTCTGTCCTTTGGGATGTATATATCATCTGGTGATGGTTCTCTTTTATACCTTTTAGAACTGGAGTCAACAAACTATGGTCAATGAACCAGATTTAGCTCTGCTTATTTTTGTGAGGCCTAAAAAGAATTGGTTTACATTTTTAAATAATTGAGGGAAAAAATCAAAAGAAGAGTAGTATTTTGTGATACATGAAAATTACAAAAGCCAGATTTGAGTGTTCATAAAAATTTTTTGAACACATTCACATTTGTTTGTGTAATGTCTGTGGCTGCTTTCACACTACATACAACAGCAGAGGTCAGTAGTTGTGACAGACCGTATGGCCCACAGAGTCTAAAATATTTACTCTCTCTTTACAGAAAATGTTTTTCTTCCCTGTGTTAGAGAATACATTTATTGTGTAATAGCAGATACGTCATTAAAACATTAGAATTGTGTAGCTCATAACAATACATAATTTTTTCTCGAATAGCTGATTCTGCTGTTCTCGGGTTCAGAAACCATTTTATCTGACATTCTGCACCAGCTACATCTACAGTCATATCACAGTGCAGTAACTAATCCTCATAATAATAACCCTAAAGTGTGAAGTAATGATGAAACTGTTTTGCAGAGGCTTTGCTTGGGAAAGCTTAGTTCTCTTTGAAATTGCAATTAGGATATTAAATGTATCAACACTGGCGGCAAAATAGAGAAAAATAAGCTGATTATAATTTTTACATGTGCATAATAACCAGGACTGAGTTGTAGTTTTTTTCGCAGTCTGTAAAAGGAGCTAACTCAAACCAATTTGAACTTAAAAGGAAATTTAATGGAAAGAAACTGAGGTGACCCAAGCATCTAAAATCAGAAATGTAGCCGTGGTTCCAGGAAGAAACCCAAACCTATAAGCACACTAGGTATCACTTTTTCTTTATTCGATCTCTGCATTTCTATGGCAGCAGCGGTGGTGGTGGTGGTGGTGGTGGTGGTGGTGGTGGTAGGAGTAGTAGTAGTAAAATGGCTTTCTTTGCTTTTCCAGACACATGACATAAGATGACCTCCCAGTAATTTCTAGGTAGTTTCACTTTTTCTTAATGGCAGCCACAGCTCAGAATTAATCCAGGTATCTGTCCCTTTCCAAATTCTGGGAGAAAGAATCTGGTTCAAGTAATTTTGAATCAGGTAATCTTTCTAGTCCAGCCAGTTCTGACTAGGTTATGCAGCATATACGTGGCTTCTGTACCACTTGTGGAGAAGGGGTAAGTTGCCAGAAAAAAGAGATTATAGTGAGCTAGGTATAATTGCCCAAGGTTTATCAGGATTACCTGGTGAAAATATGACTCAGTCTGGGGGTATGGAAGCAATGTCAGATTTTGGATTTAGGAGGAGATTATATTTCAGTGTTAAGATTCTGTGTCTGGAGAAATGAACATTTAGAAGTTTTTACAGTGGCTGAAATTCTATGGTTAATATTCTGTTTATTTGTTTTAAGGCCATGGTTCCTAAATTTGCCTTAGCACTGGTTCTCAAGCCTCGGGTACATATAAGAAACACTTAGAGAAAAGTTTTTCCCTTTCTATTTCTTTTCTTTCTTTTTTAAAAAAAAAAAAAATGAACAGACACTGCACTATCCCAGGAAGACTGATTTCATTGGTCTAGGGTGGGTCCTTGGTACCATTATATTTTAAAATTCCTCATCTGCTTGTAATATGAAGCCATTGTTGAGAACCTGGAGCATTACATCACTGGATGCTTGTTATAAGTGTAGAATTTCACACCCTACCCCAGGCCTACTGAATCAGAACCTGCATTTTAATAAGATTCCCAGGCAGCTTGTATGCACAATAAAGTTGGTGAAGCACTCTCTAGACCTATTGAATATTGGGCAGTGGACCCAGGGGTTCACTACGTCTGTAGTTTTCAAAAGTGTGATCCCAGGACCATGGGCATCACCTGGAAATTTGTTACAAATGCAGATTCTTGAGCACCAGCCTGTAGCTTCCGAATAGGACACTGAGGGTGGGGCCCAGCAGTTTGTGGTTGAACAAGCCCTCCTGGTGATTCTGATGCAGGGGTTGGAATTTGGGACCATTGGATTGAAGGAATTTTTTCCTCAGGCCCTTTGTTAAATACTCTTTAAGTGAAGTGGCATTGATGCAACTTGTAAATAATTTGGCAAGCGAAAAAAGAAAAAAAACCCTGTATATATGTATGTGTAGAGAGGAGAAAACAAGTATGACAAAAGGTAAAATTGTTATTCCTCATATCATTTGTAAAAATGATACGACTTAGATTCCAAAAGAGTAGGTAACTAATCCAAGGTAATCAGCCAGCAAGCATGGGGTAAAACAGAACTTGGGCTTCCTTGCCCTTTGCGTATCACTACGAGCTGGAGTTTGATGCCCTTTTTCTTGTTATCTTGCCTGGTTCATCATCCCAGGCATGAAGGAATGTGGCAGTGCTGTGTTCCACAGAGCCAGGAGCATATGTGTCATTGCCTCATTATTATGAGTCACACCCATCTTTCTTTGCTCCCTCCTGCCCCTCTGCCGCTTCCCCTACAGCCTCCACTGTCATTCTTTTTGTTAGGCTTTGGGGGTCTGGGCATGTTTGTATCTTTTGCTTTGGCTTCTAATTGGAACCAAGTGTTCTGTGGTTTTAGATGGGCATATTCAGGAATATGCTTGATTTGAATAGCCCAGATTTATTATTTGAGTTTTGAGACTCCTTTTAATTAGACAGAGTTGCAGATTTGCCCTGTTGATGGCCTGAGATTTAGAATTGCTTCTAAAACAATGGAAACTATTAATTAAATATTTCACATTTTTTATTCTCTACATCATTCCACAAAATAGTTGTGGTGATTAAAAATTGCTGTTACATAAATTGTCTTTCCTCCTATAGCATTCCTTAAAAGTTTTGATCCAAATTAGATTAGGATGAATTCTTTAGGTTGTTGACTTTTTCCTTTTCTTTTCTTGATAGTAGTAATTTATTCCTACCTGATGATTAAAGCTTCATATGTAAGAATTGTTTTGCTTTAGATCATTTATCTCTTGGAGCTCTGCCTTTAATTTCTTTTGCTTTTAATTGAACTCAGTGATGTCATTTTTAGATAATGTATAAAAGAGCATCAGGAGACAGAGCCAAAATGGTCTTACTTTTATATAAACTAAATTGCCTTTGTGGCCCAGTATAAAATCTAAGCACTAAGAGCAGTTACTTATTTTGACAGCAGAATTAATTGAGCCTAAAAGAGTTGAAATTCCAGTTGTAGCAAACTATTCTTTGTGACTCTTACTCTGGCTTTGTTATTGTCAAGAAGACTAACTTGTCTTATGACTAAATATCAGAATCATGGGCAGTGGACAGTATTTGAGGGAGATGCTGAATAGACTTTCTACTTGTTAAACAGTTCAGAAGTGACATGCTGCGGGGGTTATCAGAATGTGCATTGATATCCAGCTGAGCTGTCAACTGGCACTGAGCCAGGCACGCAAAGCTTTGTCATGTGGAGCATATGCCATTTGAAAGAAAATCTTTTTTCATGCATGATGTAATGTATTTTTTTAAGAGGGTATATTTAGTTTTATTATACCACAAACTGTTAGTATTCCAGTCTTTTATAGAAAAGCTTATGTATGGGCGGATGGTACTCATTTAAAAATTTTAAATATAGATACACTTTGAAAGGATTTGGCATCTTATACCTTAAAATGTCATTTTGAATAGCTTATTTTTATTGGACATTTTCCTATTTCAAATGGATTTTAAGGGGATATGTAGAAAAGATAGAATCCATTAAGATTATGTCTGGTATAGGAGGAAGGTTTTGTTGGGGAGAAAACAGAATTTTATTTAAAGGAATTAATTTTGTAGTGTTAAGGGATGCCTATACTATTTTGAAATGTATGAAGGTATCTGAAAATCTTCAAAGAATATATACTATACTTGCTAAGGTAATGTCAAAGTGTTTCTAGATGTATTTTTACATCTGTCCAGAAAGTATCCAGCCATATACTATGAAAAAGAGACATTTATTGAGGAGGATACAAGATATAAGAAACATTGTACAAAGGACAGTGACACCTCAGTCCTCTTCAAAGTGGGCACCTTGGGACCTCACACAGTTCTCCCAGTCGCCATCAGCTGTCCCATCGTATTTTCCTGAATCTCATCAGTGGTCTGAAATCTCTTCCTTTCCAAGAGTGATTTTAGTTTTGGGAAAAGCCAGAAGTCTCAGGGTACCAAATCTGGGCTCTAGAGGGGGTGAATCACCTGGGTGATTTGATGGTTCACCAAAAAACTCTGCACAACACGTGATGCATGAGCAGGCATGTTGTCCTGATGAAGCTGCCAATCACTGTAGTTGCCCATAGCTGTGGCTGTTTTGGTTGGATTGCATCTCTCAACCAACGAAGAGCATTGAGATAGTACTCCTTATTTATTGTTTGGCCTGGAGGGGTGTACTCATGATAGACAACACCTTCCCAGTCAAAAAACATACTTGCATGATTTTGATCTTCCTGTGATCTTGCCGTGCCTTCTTTGGGCCTGGAGAACTAGGTGACTTCCACTGGGATGACTGGGCATTTGTTTCCAGATCATAGCTGTAGACCCATGATTCATCTCCAGTTATGACCTTCTTGAGGAAATCTGGTTCGTTGCTAGTGGCTTGAATCAAGTTATTAGCAACTGCAGCACGATGTTCCTTGTGCTCTGGTAGCAGAAGCTGCAGAACAGATTTTGCCCCAACACGTTTCATGCCATGATCCTGCATCAAAATCTTGGATACAGTAGTTTTTGGAATCCCCAGATCAGCTTCTAGTTCTCGCACTGTCAGTTGCCAATCTTTGTTGATTGCAGTCTGTAGGTGTTCAACATTCTCAGGTATTCTGCTTGTTGCAGGCCTCCCAGAATGTGGATCACTTTCAACAGATTCTCGACTATCTTTGAAGCATTTGTGCCACACATTTATTTGCACCACGCTCATTGCATCATCCCAGAAAGCCTTCTGAATCATCTGAATAGTTTCTGTCGAGGAATATTCAAGCTTAATGCAAAATTTGATGTAGATTTGTTGCTCTACTCACTCATTCATTTTGAATGTGATGGCCTTATAGTATACATGCCCACCCAACAGCGTCTACCACCTCCACTGACTAGGACAGGAAGCCATCGTTCACTCATGCACATTCCAGCCCACTCTTCTTGGCTGCCAGGTTATGTCGATATTGCACAAACCATTCTCATAATTGTAACAATGGCTGGACTTCTTCTGGACAGACATATATAAAGGGCTTTCAGTAAATTGTGATCATAATAATTGACTAGTCTCCTTTTTTTCACTGTCAGGATAATTTGATTTTTAAATTTATTACTGATATTTTAATTGACACTATCACCTAATACTGGAACACATTTGAGATATTTCAAAAGAAACAGCTGACCCTCGAACAGTGTGGAGGTTGAGGGTGTTGACCCTTGCATGGTTGAAGAGCTGTATATAACTATTTCCCCGAAACTTAAGTTGTCTCTCAGTATCCTTGGGGGGGATTCGTTCCCGGACCCCCAAGGATACCAAAATGTGTGGATGCTCAAGTCCCCTATATAAAGTGGTGTAGATCAGTGCATACAGTTGGCCCTCAGCATCTGCAAACTCTGAAGTGTGGATCAAAAACAGTACACATATTTAATTGAAAAAAAAAATCCATGTATTAGTGGACCTGCACAATTCAAACCTATGTTGTTTAAGGGTCAACTTTATTATAATGGAGTTTGATTTGATTGTTTTCTACCAGCTTTTACTTTTAGACTAGTAGTTGTTCATATGCATACATATATATATTTTTTAGGCCTTATTGAATTTGAAGAATGTGACCCTGCTAGTGCAGTTGAAGGTAAGTTGACCAGTTATAATGTGTGGCAACTAGCTAATATGTTCTGTTGATTGAATAAATAAAGAGGGCTGCTATCTTTTGGTGTCAGAATGTATATGAAATGATGAAAAAAAACCTGAATATGGTTTGAAGGCCTGTAGATTTTCATCTTAATAAACGTTAGGTTAGTCAAAAGAATTATTAGTGGTTAGAATATATATTTTAAAAGATTAAATATAAATGTATTTGTTTTCAAATATACATTGAGATTGTTTTCTCCATTGACACCCATTTTTAAACATTCTAATTTCATAAATATGATTTTCATCACTGCACATTAATGCATAATGCTTGTTCTATAGTAGATAATGTTTCAGTAATTAACGAGGTTATGCATTAATGTTAATATTACCATCATTCAGATGGGTGATGCTTTGACTTGAGAAAGGGTCCACACACTATTTAAATTGATGTTTTTCTTAGTATGAAACCCAAGAGATGCCTGCTATTTTCATATATTATATATCTTACTTTGTGAGCAACTAGATACAATTTGAAAGCAAACCTCTAATTTTTCTGAGACCTGTGTAAAAATTTAGAGAAGTGGTTTACTATTGTGTGTAAGGTTATTAGCGGAGTAGTCAGGAGTTCTGGAGCCTACATTTCTTTCAGTTACTAGCTCTTTGAGATCAATAATGATTTAAATTCTCTACTTCAGCTTTCTTTATTAAGACGTAGGTAGTAAATAAAACTCTGAGAATAAAAGTATTTGATATTTAAAATATTATAATGTGCTGCACAAATGTATGATTTATGGAGTTTGTTTTGCTTTAAAGCAAGTACATTATTCTAAGACACCTGAATTATAATCCTGGCTTATGGCATTTACTAGCTATATAACACTGATTTAAAAAAAACAAAAACAAAAATGCCCTTCAGTTTCTTCATCTGTAAGATGAGAAATTAGCTTAAGTGTGCTCTAGTTCTCAAAGAATAAGCAGGTAAGCTTTAAGTGCTGAATTCCATCAACAGTTTAATAGCATGACTGACCTTTAGACCTTAATTTGTCATGCAAGAAGAGGAGGAAGAACTGCCATATTAGGCAAAACAAAAAGTGTATTTGTTCATTTATGGTAAGATCCACTTATAACATTGTTTGTATTAGAGATAATATGAATGCCATTTGTAAGTTTTCCATGTTATTACTATTAGTGGATATGTTGTGTCATCTTTTTATTTAAAACAACATATTTATATTTTATGACCCTCCAAGCAGGAAATATGATTTGATTTGTATTTATAATAAAATCTAATATAGTGAATAGTGTACTTTCTTGGAAGTTTTAAAATATCTGCAAATGCTTGTTTTGCCTGATGTGACTTGGGGAATACTTAGAAAGGAAAAGAGAATTTCATCTATTGAGTGAATGTTCTAAAACCTGTTGGTGAATAATAGACTGTGTTATATTAATGTAAGTCTAAACAGAATATAACTCTGATTTAAGTATTAGGGTTTAGCAATAAATACATTTATTTCTGTCATCCAAATTTAGTATCAACAGTTATGAGTAAATTGTGTGTCAAGATAAAAGATGTATTCATAAATTTAATATATTTATCAGGCATAGTTGTGTTTCTGTAACAATACACATTTTTAAATACACATTTATTTTAAGGTATAAAACCAAGGAAAAGAAAGACTTTTGGTTTGCCAGGAATAATTAAAAAGGAAAAGGATGCAGAGTCTGTGTAAGTATATTAAATATTGTCAAAATCCTTTCTGTTGTTATAAATAAATATTTTTGAATTTGTAAAAGGAAAATTTCTTTTGGAAATAATTTGAATTATATATGTCCAAGGGGTGAAAAAATACAAACTTTTCCAAATATATTTGCCAGCTTCTTTGGTTTTACTTGAAAGTAAGTATTCACTTATTTTAAAATTTTAAGATGGAAGTTTTAGTGTTTTAAAATTGAAACTTTAAGTTCCTCTTTATAAAATTATATGCATATTTTAAAATATTAAAAATGCAGGGAACACTAAAAATTCTTCTAGGTCTCGATGCGTAAGAAAAACTCATAGTCAACAATTTGATGAAAATCCTTCTAGACAACTCTTGAACACACAGGGACATAGTGTTGATGTATACAGATGCTACTCGGCTTAACAGCAGGGTTACATCCTGATAAACCTGTCACAACGGAAAATATAGTAAGTCGAAAATGCGTTTAATACGCCTACCAAATGTCATAGCTTAGCCTTAAATGCGCTCAGAACACAATATCCAAAAACACTTGCAACACAGTATAGATGGTCCCTGACTTAATGATGATTCAACTTACAAATTTTCAGATTTACAATGGTGTGAAGGTGGTACGCATTCAGTAGAAATTGTACTTTGAACTTTTGTCCCTTTGCCAGCTAGAGATGTGCAGTATAATACTCTCTTGTGATGTTAGGCTGTGGCAGCCCAGCTGTAGCTCCCAGGTACCCCTTCGATCAAGGGGCTAAATAACTGATACTTGATAGTGTACTATATGGCCAGCGTTTTTTAGATATTCCGTTTTGTGTTTTTGCGTCCTATCATGTCTACAAAATGCCCATCTGTGTCTCCTGCTTCTGGTGAGAAGAGGAAGGCAAATACTCTTGAGATTTTTTATTATCTCAAGATAATAAAATTGAGATATAATAAAATCTTATTGAGATTTAAATTATCTCAAGATAATTTCCCAACTGAAATCTAATGTAAGTGTTCTGAGCACATTTAAAGTGTTAAGTAAGGCTAGGTTAAGTAAGCTGTGGTGTTCAGTAGGCTATTGTATTAAGTGCATTTTTATCTTACAATATTTTCAATTTAGAATGGGCTTATTGGGATACAACCCCATCATGAATCAAGGATCATCTGTACACTGTAGGGTATCAGTTGAAGAATATCAAGTCAGACTATCTTTATGCATAATGGAAAATGTTAAATGTGGGAGAGGGCAAAAAAGCTAACATGTTTGAACATTTATACTAGCCATCATTTTTAGATGGAAGATGGAGTATAAATTTGATTTATCTTTTTTAAAAATAAGAAATTAGTATGCAAAGAATCTATAATTCAGCATGTAAGAATTTCAGCTAGTATTAGTTGAGGTTTTCTATCTTGAATACACATTAGACTACCTGGGAAATTAAATATATCTATGCCAGGCCCCATCTCAGACTAATTAACCCAGATTCTCAGCCAAGAGGCCCCAGCATAGTTTCTGTCTTGTTTTGTTTTAAGCAGCCTGTGTGATTATAAGATACACCTGGGGTTGAGAATCACTGAGCTGTGATTAACCAGTGACAAACTGGAATTAAAGAATTTTTTCTTTCCATAATTACTAAACCCATTTGGATTGAAGAGACACTAATTAAATGTCTTAAGTGATTTGTTGATCTGGTAACATTGACTGAAAATTTGTTTAAAATCCTTACTTCTCTAGCATAATCAGAACTCTCATGAGATTTAATATTTTGATGGGTACCCAGGGCACAGTTTGTGTTTTGGGTGTTTTTGCCTACTGCCTAGTTATATTCTTATCATCTGAATTTCTCAGAATTTCTACCATTCTAAATGTTTGTTTCTTCCCCTCTCCTAAGTGGTTAACAAATAAAGACCAATTGCAAAGTGATTTATATCTCTAGTTACCATCTCCTCTGCAAATGTCTTTTTTTGAGCATTCATGAAGTATTTTGCTAAGGGGATGGAACCTACTCTTTTTATAACATTGGAAATACATTTTGAAATCTAAACATTTGATTTGTAAGTAAATGTTTAATGTACCAGTTCATCTGTTAGTGATATATTATAAAAAGAAATGGCTGTAAATATTTTTATAATATATATTTTTCATAGCAGTTCATCCAGGGAGCTTATAATATTTTTGTGTATCTGTATTTTTAAATAATTTTTCGTGATGAATAATTCCCCGATATGATCATTAGACCATTTGGATATTGGAATACTTTTCCCAGTGAGAATGCTAGGGCAGAAAATTATTCTTAAACCATTGCACCATGATTTCCTTCTTTCAGCATTTTCTGGCAGAAAAAAAGAATGTTAGAATTTACTTTCTTTAAAATGCCTAAGGCTTTTGGCAAACTTATTTTCATAGCCTGAAGGCTTTTGAAATGCTAGCAACTGTGGAAGAGGGGTCCTGTTTAGAATATGCTCTTTCTGGGGCTTTATCTGCAGGTCTCATAGATCCCACTCTGAAGGCAGTATAACACAAAGGCTAATGAGTTCTGGCTTAAAGCCAGACAATAAACTGGAACTTTTACCCTTGCTTTTATTTTTAAACTATCTTTTCAAACAGGTGGAAAGTAGAAATGTTCTAAAATCTTAATTGCTTTGATTCTGTAGAGGAATTGAATTTACTATTACAGTGCCTTTTCTGGTAGAACTCTTTCTCAAGAGTACTGTATTTTGCTGCTTGTAATGCGCTCCCAGGTGTAACACGCACCCATTTTGTTTGTATTATACATGGGATTATTATGCCCTTGGTATGCAATCTTCATACCCACGTATAGTGAGCATCCTTAATTTGGCTCTTAAGGTGAATAGAAAGCCTGTATTTTTAGTCTGTTAAAGTGCCACATTTTGATATTAGGTGCATTATCTGTCTCAAGCCAAGGAATATGTAACGAATCCAGATGCATTTTAAACATTCACTCTAATTTTTGTTTTAGAATGTATGCATAGAAATTATTCTAACCTTATACCTCATGGCTTCAGTGTCTTTAATTTTATATTTTTAGGTCTTTATTTGGTCTAAAATTTGTTTTAGAATGTGTGCATAGAAATTATTCTAACCTTATTCCTCAAGGCTTCAGTGTCTTTAATTTTATATTTTTAGGTCTTTATTTGGTTGAGAAGGTTGGTTTTTATGTTTTAGTTTTACATTTAAAGTAAGCTTTTGTTAATTTACAGTATATCCAATCATATTTATCAGTTCAATGATAAAATACCAGTTCTGAACTACATATTACATTAGACTAGAAAACTATTCCATATGGAAGTCTAATTACTCATTTAACACATTTGGAGAAGAGTGGTTCTCATTTTGCCCTCATCGGTGTGGCTCAGTTGGGAGACCTCCTGCAAAGCACAAAAGGTTACCAGTTCAATTCCTGTCAGGGTACATGCCTGGTTTGGAGGTTTGGTCCCCATTTGGGGGGCATCAGTGTTTCTTTCCCTCTCTTTCTCCCTCCCTACCCTTCTCTCTAAAAGTAAATAAATTAAAATCTTTTTTTAAAAAAGGTGGTTTTGGTTTTTATATAGACTAGCTTATAGAAAGTACTATACTTTAAACTTCAGTTTTGAAAGTGTAGACTTTAAAAAGTTTTGAAAATTTATTTATAAATGTTATTTACCAAAAAATACAAATACAGATTTTTTTTTTAAAGCCAGGCTTTCTTCTTGGAAGGAAACTTTTTTTTTTTTTTTACACTTTCTCTCCCCCTGAGGAATTAAAAATTAAAGGTCACTAGAAATCCTTGTAGGACTGACAGCTTCCTTGATAAGATTCATGAGTGTGTGTATTCATGGGAAACCAGTACTTTTGAAAGTAGTTTTAAAAATACTTGTACTTTATTTTGTCATCTACTGTGGATACAGAAATGCTTTCTTTTGAATTTTAAAAATGTTTGGTATATTTTAATCTTCATGAGATGATTTCTCTAAGTATTTTTATAGAGTTTAAATAAAAGTTATACTTACATACCAAGGTGAATACTTCCAATAAAGTATTATTATCAGATAGTTCTAATAGTTGACTATTTCTAATACTTTGTTTGTTTTAATAGGGAATGCCCTGATGCAGATTCACTTGTAAGTAGATTTTACTTTGATATAAATAATTTAAATTAGGCACTTTCATTAGGAAATACCCAACATGTTTGGGTTGCATTGTTTACATATCTTTCCAAGAAAAATATTAATCATATTGGTGTAAATTCATTATTAAAATTATATTACAGCTGCATTTCTGGCTTTATATTGCCAGATGCTTTCCTATTAAATATAAGGTGTTTCTAACTACCTTTGCCTAGTGGACACTTCACTTTTAAAATTGGAGTGGTGCCACAGCATATTGCTTTTTCTTGGGAAATATGCCAGATCTCAGATCTGCATACTTTTTTTTTAAAATGTGGTGCTCTTACTAATTTAGTCTTAGATCTATTAAAAATAGTACTTTATCTGTTCATGTACTTAAGTTTTATTTAAGAGATTGGCATTTTAGAAAAAATGGTTAGTATTTTCCTGTGCTTTTTATTTTGTTTTAAAGAAAATTTGTTTTTATTCCTTAAATATATTTCTTTATATATAATTAAAGAAGATATCAAATGGAGCTCTGTGGTTACAACAGAAGAGTCGATTTACCAAATGGTATAAGTAGCATGTAGATAGATAGCTCCTCAAACACTGGTCATGTTGATAAGTGTAGTAGTCAAGCTCTTCATCTCCTCTGCTTATTGTTTTTGCTTGCATAACTATTGTTTCTTTTGGCCCCAAAAGAGTTTCATCTTTTACTGGATAATGGTATACCAAAATAAAGAACTAGTTATTTTGTGAAACATTGTGTTTTGTATTAAGATAAAATTAAGTACTTCGTTTTATATTTCAGCTTAAAATAAGAAAACTAAGGTTTGTTAATAAATTTATAATGAAAATAATGAAATAGACTCCTAGTGAGCTCTAGGAATCACCAGAGTGTTTTTGGAGTTAAAACAGTTACCTTACCAGTTGCTGCTTTGATACCCTTGGTTTATTAATTAAAAGCCAACAGATGTGTTCTTTTAGTACTCATGCATTTTACTTCTGAATTAACTATGTATAACATTTGCTTGATGATTGCAACTTTGCATAAATTCCTTTAGTACTTCATGTTTTATTTTATATATACTCCCTAAATAAAACATTTCTAATTCTCTCAGCTCATTTGATACTATTCTTTAATGATCAGTATGAACCAATTTTGAACTTTAGTTGTACATATCTGGAATTAGGAAACAGGCTTTTAAACAGGGCACAAAATTCTTATGCCATATGAGAAATGATTGATAAATTTGTGTTGAAATAATAAAAAACATAAAATTATAAAAAATATCCCATAGAATATTTGAATAACTGAAGATAAATGGGCAGAGAGTATTTACAAGACATGTAATAAGGGGCTAATTACTTTCTATTGTAAAGTTTTTATACAAATCAGTATAAAAGGAAAGCAAAGGCCCAGTTAGGAAAAGAGCATTAGATAAAAACAGGCAATTTTCATTAAGAGAAATAAAAATGGTGACTAAACCTAAGAAATGGTCAAAATAGTAATCTCATTCTGATGTAAATTAGAATGAAAATACTGTGTTCTGAAAGTAGAAATATTCTTTTACCTAATGACAAGGCACGCTTTGAGAAGTGTCACTTCTTGTATTCCTTCTTTTTCATCACTCAGCCTTGTACATGACCAACTTTGTTTTGATTTATCTTTCCACTGTTTTTTCTTTAATAAAGATAAGCAGATATGCTTATGTTTTTTAATTTTCCTTTTTTCTTTCTTAAAAGATACTATACTATATATGTTCCTTTGTACTTTTTTGTTTAAGTTAGCAGTATTTCTTGGAAGTCACTCCATAGCAGATCGTAAAAATGTTTTTTTCTAATAGCTGTATACTACTCTTGGTTTTTGTATATATCATAGTTTATTCAACTATGCTTGGATATTTAAGTACTTTCCCATAATTTTGAGTTACAGATAATCTTTGATGAATAATTTTGTTGTGTATATATTTTTAAATTGTTGGAGTATATTTTTGGGGTAAATTTTTTAAAGTGGAATTCCTGGATGGAAGAGTAAACACATACATGTCTTTGTTAGATATTGTTAAATTTCTCTCTGGAGGGATTGTACTACTGTAAATCCTCAACCTTGTTGATAGGTTCTGTGACTTTAAGTGAAACTGTATATACCTAAGCCAATTTTGCCATAAGCTAGCAAACTGATATAAACAAGAATTAAGTTCCTGTGGGATCTAGTCAGTGTTATAACAAATCGAACTTACTCAAGGACCTGCAGTATTTTGTACTTATACCAGCAAAGTATAAGGGTGCATATCCCCACAGCTTTGCCCACAGAGGGTATTTTTGAAGCTTTTGAATTTTTGCCAGTCTCAAGAGTAAAAGTAGCATTTTAGTGTAGTTTTAACTTTCTTGGTAGTCTTTTATTTCTATTTTTAAAAAATATATACTTTATTTATTTCCATTTACTTGTCCTATGATTTCATCACTGCCCTTCCCCAGTCTTGTGCTTTTATTTCTTTATTAAAGTATATTTTATTGATTATTTTATTACAGTTATCCCAATTTTTCCCCCTTTGCCTCCCATCCACTTGGCACCCCTCTTCCTTCTAGTAGTTCCCCCCTTTAGTTCATGTCCACGGGTCGTGCATATAAATTCTTTGGCTTCTCTGTTTCCTATACTTTCCTTAACTTCTCCCGAGTCTATTTTGTACCTACCAGTTATGCTTCTTAATCCCTATACCTTTCCCCCCATTCTTTCCCTTACCCCTCCCCGCTGATAATCCTCCATGTGATCTCCATTTCTATGATTCTGTTCCTGTTCTAGTTTCCTTTGTTTGTTTGTTTGTTTGTTTTGATTCAGTTGTTGGTAGTTGTGAGTTTGTTGTCATTTTAGTGTTCATAGTTTTGATCTTTTTCTTAATATAAAGTCCCTTTAACATTTCATATAATAATGGCTTGGTGATAATGAGCTCCTTTAGCTTTGTCTTATCTGGGAAGCACTTTATCTGCCCTTCTATTCTAAATGATACCTTTGATGGATAGCGTAATCTAGGTTGTAGGTCCTTGCTTTTAATCACTTTGAACACTTTTTGCCAGTCCTTTCTAGCCTGTAGAGTTTCTTTTGAGAAATCAGCTGATAGTCTGATGGGAACTCCTTTGTAGGTAACGCTCCCCTTTTCTCTTGCTGCTTTTAAGATTCTCTCTTTATTTTTAACTGTTGGCAGTTTAATTACGATGTGTCTTGTGGTCCTCTTTGGATCGAACTTGCTTGGGACACTCTCTGCTTCCTGGACTTGTATGTCTGCTTCTTTCGCCAAATTAGGGAAGTTTTCTTTCATTATTTTTTTCAAGTAAGTTTTCAATGCTATGTTCTTCCTCTTCTCCTTCTGGCCCCGCTATGATTTGGATGTTGGCACTTTTGGAGATGTCCCAGGGTCTTCCTATTCTCTCCTCATTTCTTAAAATTCTTGTTTCTTCATTCTGTTCTGGTTGATTGTTCATTTCTTCCTTATGTTCCAAATAACTGATTTGAACCCCAGCTTCCTTCCCTTCATTGTTGTTTCCCTGTGGATTTTTCTTTATTTCACTTAGTGTAGCCTTCATTTCTTCCCTTAAGCTTTTGCCATATTCAGTGAGTTCTCTGAGCACCTTATCCACTAGTGTTTTGAACTCTGCATCTGATAGATTGGCTATCTCCATTTTGCTTAGTTCTTTTCCTGGGGCTTTGTTCTGTTCTTTCACTTGGGCCATATTTCTTTGTCTCCTTGATTTGGCAGCCTCCCTTTGTTTGTATCTGTGTATTAAGTAGAGCTTCTTTGAGTCCCTGTCTTAGTGCACTTGCTAAGTTGTATGGGGTGGAGTCTTAGGTTTTTGCCAGGGCTGGGCAACCTGCTGCACTGTTTTGTGGCTCTGTATGTGGGGGAGGGATTGGAGAGGGTATGATGAAGCTAAGGCTTGCTCAGCCCTCACACTGTTTCTAGTCATTTCACCCCCTTCCTGTATGTGACTGGCACCACCCCAGCAGCCTCCCCCAGGTGGTGGTTCCCAGAGTAGGTAGGTCTATGTTCATTCTAGAACCATGTGAGCCCTTTAAACGGCCTCTCACGAGAGACTGGCAGTTTCTTCTGCCACCTCAATCCCCATTGGTTTTTACAGACTGAAGTCATGAGGCTTTATTTTCCTGGCACTGGAAAACTGGGCTTTGTGGTCTGTCCTGGGCCTGGGATCGCTAACTCCCAAGGCATCCCTCCCAGTGTTATTCACCACACCTGAATGTGGGACTGCCCATTGCACCAGCTGCCTCGCTGCCACCATACTGCATTCTCTCTGCCCAGCTTTGGCCCTCCTTCCTGGCTTCTTGAAATCCTTGGTTGTCGGACTTCCATACAGTTTGATTATCTGGCAGTTCTGGATGTTTTTTGTTTTGAGGTTATTTGTGGTCCCTTATAGTTGTGTCTACCTACACCTCCATCTTGACCAGCAGTCTCATGCTTTTTTTCTTTACTGTGAAAATCTGTCCACAGAATTGCTGGCATTTCACATGAATACCTGTTCTATATTTTTCAGTGTGCTTTCTGTTTTATTTTGAAATGCTTTTCTACCTCAGACTTCTGAAGAATGGAGTGTGATTTGATGTTAAGTAACTAAAAGATGTAATTTCCCCACAGTGTTAGGATTTTGTTAACCTGTTAACACTTGATAAGTGATATAGCCCCTCAGTAATAGTTAAGGCTGTTTTGCTATTTAATATTTTTGTAGTTTGGAGCCATCATTACAGTAAAGTTTGTTTTTTTTTTTCCTTCTTCCCATAGAACATTCCTGATGTAGATGAAGAAGGCTATAGTATAAAACCAGAAGCAAATCAGAATGATATCCTTTTATCATCTGAATATTTTTATGGATTTTGTTGTCCTATAAGTAGACAGTTAAACTACTCTGTTATTTAATAAAGAATCTTCAAGTTTTTAATTAATTTTAATAAAATGACCCCATATCCTTCATTTGACATGTCTTTATTAACAAAAGTTAGTAGTTACATTTCTATTAAAGTCTACCATATCTGTTAAAGGGTTTTGTTACTTTTTATTAATGTGTGAAAATTGGTTATGCATTAAGACAATTTAAAAACTAAATTCTTTAACTGATACTCACATACCAAAGAGAACCATTTCTACTCATCTAGTGATTCTGATTCTGAAGATGAAGAACCAAAGAAGTATCGGATAGAAATCAAACCTATGCATCCAAATAACTCACATCATACAATGGCTTCCTTGGATGAATTAAAAGTGTCTATTGGAAATATAACACTCTCCCCAGCAATATCTGTAAGTAAAAAAATGAGCAAGTGTGTACTTGTTACATACAAGTCTTTCTGCTGTTGTTTTTAAAGACCATGTCTACCTGCATCTGGTTAATTTTCAGAATAATAAAAAGTGATATATGACTTAGCAGTAGTTAAGCATGCTGGATAACGAAATATTTATATATTTTTTATTTAGCCTTATTGAGATATATAGTTTATAATTTTTATATAGTCAAATGAACTTCTAAGTTTGACCTAGTTTTGCTTCCTTTTGAAAGTGTATTACAAAGGAAGCAAAGGAAAATCTTTTTCTACCATTTGTTGTATTTTATAAATAGTTCTGTATGACTCAGGCAGAATTTTGTGAACTGGCAGTATTAATCTTTTCCTCATCAAATTTTTAAGTTTTTGTCCCATGTTTTGTGAACTCCATGTAGAAGGGAATTCTGTAAAAATGAATTTAAAGATTAAATGATATCTTTGCTTTATTTTCGGTCTGTCACTGTAACTTTTTTTTAACTTTTCATAGAAGGAAAGGGAAACATAAAAATTCTTATAGTGATTAATTTCTCAGTTTTGAGATACCATACTTAATATCTTTTTAGGGAGAAAAAATCATAATACATCTTTCCATCAATGCCATAGTCTAAATTCAAAAATGTTAAATTCTCGGGGGAAAAGTATGCTTTAGAATGATAGTGTGTCTGTACATGTTTGATATTAAAACTGTTCTCCTTGATAATGGAGAATAAAAGTGCTCACCATTTCATATTGTTATTTGATTATATATTTTAAGTAGTCTGTATGTATTTGTTTGGATAAAAGTTTTTTTCTCCCATTCAGTTTTAGGATTTAATTTTAGGATTATTTTTTCCACCAAAAAGACAGATTGCTGAAATGAGGTTCTGTTCTATCATTATTAGTTAACGTCAGGGTTAACTTATGGTATATATATATGAAGGAGAAAGTTTTGTGAAACCATTAAAAATTTTTATTGTCTAAGCATAACTAATTTAAAATATATTTGTAAGTAAATAAAAACCTAGAGGAATATACATCAAAATGTTAAGCAGTTATCTGGGTGGTGAGCTCATTGATGGTTTTAAATTTTCTCTTTTGTGCTATTCTTTTGTATTTGTTTAAAAAAAACAGTGAACATGTATTAATTTCATTTTCAGAAAATACATGATAGTCATAAAATTGTTAATTGTTAATATTGGGTGTGAAAAGAGGATATCGTGAGTGTATTTCGCTGTCCAGTTTGCATATCTAGCTTAAGTATTCTCCTCCAACAATGTATGTTTTTTAAGGTATATAGATTTTAGATATGATTTAGAAGGGAAAAAACAAATTATTAGAGCTGGAAAATATAATTTCTTTTTATTTTTTTGGTGAGTGAAAATGGAAAATAGTGATATTTTAAATTCTAAAAAAACCACTCTCTCTCTTCTTTTTCCATGTACTGCTAGAGACACAGCCCAGTAAGTGCAAGATTTTACGCTTTTATCTATTTGACCTTAAAAAAAATAGTAATGTTTGAACAGTAATTTTCAAAATATTTTGCATTAAATATTATAAATTAGCAAGTCATAGTAAGTTGCTTTAGATATTTAATAGTTTAATATTTAAAAACATTTTATTGAATGTTAAAAGTACATGTGTTTTTTAACTATAAAACATAAACTACCAAAAGTTTTTTCTGTATATCTTTTCATGTAACTACAGTTTACAATTGGGCAGATTTACTAAAAGCAATTTAAAGTTTAGGTTGCCAGTATTAACATTTTATGAAATATTTCATTACCAAATGAATTTATTTAATGTCACTTAGTTTTTATATTTCCGTTTTAGGTGCAGATGAATCAGAATTCGTCTAGTAAGTTTGACATTTAAGTTGGTTATTTTATTTATATTAAAATTTATCAGACAATTTGCTAAGCTTGTGGCCTTACATATGTAGTATAAAAATAGGCTTTTCTCATTATGAACCTTAACAACAGCAGACTAAATGGATACTTACTTTATAACAGGTGGCAAATTATTTATATTATCTCTTTTAGCTTTGAGACATGCCTTCAGCTTCTTTAATACCTGACTACTACATTTCTTTAGAAATCAGCAACACCAAAGAGTAACATCTGATTAAAAATGTTAACTATTTAATTGGCATAACTCTGCCTCATGTGCTGGAAGGCATTTATAAAATGAGTAATCTTTCGTTTTACTTATTTTTAAGTCATGTCACAATTGCAATTTCTATTATATGGTTTTTAGTTATAACAGTTTAATTATATCAAAAACATTTTGGGCTGTTAATACCTTATACGGAATCATGCATAAAAATAACAAGGGTTATGGGGAAAAAATTGAGGCAGCACATTCAAAATCAATAAAATTTTGTAAACACAATGTGTGATAAAAACTTTAGTATCAACCCTAATAAAAATTCTAGCTCAATTAAGAAGAACCATTAAATTTATAATAAAAATACCAAACAAAATTCAGTATTTTACTTTTAAAAAAGAAATGGTGAGTTGCTTGATAAAGGAGGTGAAGAAAATGAGGATAAAGGGGGGCCATCGACTTACAGAGATGAGGGCAAAATGCAAAAAGATGGAGGAAGGCAGCACAATAAGCACTTTGTGGGAAACGCTAAACTGGGCCACATGGGAGAATGTGGTGTGAATGGGCATCATGTACAGGGTGGTGTTCCTTGTAGTTTGTTGTAGTTACCCATGTCGATGTATTTTGTGTTCATCAGCTATTGCTTGATGATGCAAAACGTTGAGGTACAGGGAAAATTGCTTATGAACCAACATGACTTTTGCATTACTGATGGTTTTCCAATGTGTACTAGTTGCTTATAAAATGTTTCATGTTCCAAATGCAAAAGAGAGCAAAAGAGACTATCTTATAGAGACTGTTAACCTAGGTTATTTTACAGATTTTAATTTTTTAAGATAGGATCCTTGAAGAAGTTGGTAATTACTTTTGACCAATATAATAATCACTAATATTCTTAGAATTTGAAAAATGCTTTCATAATTCATCAATTAAAAATTCTTGAGTGTTACTTATGTAAGTATTTAAACATTTGTCCTAATTTTTAAAGTTGCAGCCCACGTTTTTCTCTTTTGAACAGCCATTTTATTTTAATAAATATGAGAGGTTAGTTGATTTGACTTAAGTCATTTCTTACAAAAGATGTTAGAAGAAGTAAAGAGTTAGAAGAATTTCAGCTATTTTAAGATTCTTCACAATAGAAAACTTGTTAAAAGCTTATTTTTCTTCACAATTGTTTGTTATATTTGTTATTAATTCCACACTTATAAAATTGTTTATGGTAATGAGATAATTTTTAATTAGGTGAAGAGTTAACAAAATCGAAACCATCTGCTGCATCCAATGAGTAAGTCCCATGTTTAAATTTTTTTTTAACAAATACTTTATTTCTTTAGAGCAATTTTAGTTCACAGCAAAAATGAGTGGAAGGTGCAGGGTTTTTGTGTATACTCTCTGCCTCTACATATGCTCAGCTCCCCCAGTGTAATAGCACATTTGTTGTAATTGATAAACCTGCATAGACACATTATTATCACCCAAGGTCCATGGTTTACACTAGGGTTTACTCTTGGTGTTATATATACATCATGTGAGTTTTGACAAATGGATAATGATATGATAACTATTATAGTTGTATACACAATAGGTTGCCCTAAAATTCCTGTTTCCTCCACCTTTTTATTCTTCCTTCCTCCCAACCTTTAAATTCTAAGTATCCTTCTTCCTGTTTTCTAGCATTTTATTATCTCTGCAGTTTCAATTCCAGGAGGGTGTTGTGAATTATCCTGTTTCTTAAGCTGTCAGGTGCCCTGTGGAGTTTTTCATTGATCATTTGATGATAATTCTTTTTTATAACAATTTTTAAAAAACCATTCAACTGTATTTGGCCTTAATGGCCTGACTGCTTCTAAATAAATGATAGTATCTCAAGTTTATACATATCTGTACCTCAACTGGTTATTCTCATGGAAATTTTCTCTCTTTTCCCCCTCAATTTTGGCTGTGACCTTACAAAATAGACTATACTTCATGAGCTTCAAAATGAGGACGTGTCTCAAGTTGAAAAAGGAGAGGGCTAAAAGGCATGCCAGCTGTTAAAAAGAGAAAATATTTTAAGCCAATGCTGCAAGGGTCCTTTTTCATTTCTGTATCTATTAAGAATACTTTCTTTTAATGTTTTTGCATGAGTAAAAGTAGGCCTAATTAATGGGTAATTAATAAATGGATAGTTTAAAATTATGTCATACTTTCCAAGCTAGACACGAACTGAGTATAGTGGTGGTATTCAATTGATTTACCATTTCTAAAGATAAGTTGTAGAATGTTTCAAAACTAGGAATCGTTTATGCAATTGTAATTCTAGCTACACTTTATCATGCAAAATGTGTATGTCCATGTAGGTGCCTGTAGATCATTGTAACATTTTTATTACCTAGTGGTTCTGTTTTCTAAGATTTTGAAAAAATATTTTTAAAAATAATGGCAGTTTGATACTTTAAAACAGGGGCCCCCAGCCCCCAGGCTGTGGACCAGTACTGATCTGTGGCCTGTTAGGAGCTGGGCCACACAGCAGGAGGTGATTAGCGGGCTAGCAAGCAAAGTTTTGCTGTCATTACTGCCTGAGCTCCACCTCCTGTCTCCTGTCTCCCACTACCCCCGCCCCACCTCCGGCTGCCCACTTCCCAAGTCCATGGAAAAATTGTCTTCCATGAAACTGGTCCCTGGTGCCAAAAAGGTTGGGACCACTGCTTTGAAATATTGTTTTAATGGGATTTCATTTCTTTTTTTTTAATACCTTAAATACATACGATTTTGATTTGTCAAGCATACCTCAGTACAGCTGGGAAAAAATAATTTAAAAAAGAGGTGGTTGCTAAGGTCAGGTGCTTCAAGATCCTAGAGATTATATTCATATATCTTTGTAAAAATCCAGAGAGTAACTAGTACAGTGGATTTTAAGAGGTCAGTGGAGGAAAATCTTTGGTTATACATTATGTTGAGTTTATTTTGAAACTGGAAATGTTGATCCCCTTGATGATTTTGTCCATAGTCATGGTTATATCTCATAAAAAGGCATGTCGGAACCAGATAAATTTCATCACACTGCCTCATGGGCTCGGGCAGTGAATTTACCCAGGGAGCTCACTGAGGTAATTATATCGTCTACTGCAGTGAGCAGATCTTTGAGGTTTATATTGACTTGTTGGGCTTACTTGTGTACATGAGAAAGTACTTTTTAAAAAATCCTTTGCCCTCTTTCTTTTAAAATAAGCATTGCCTTATAAAATTTCTCTCTGATTTCATATCGCTTAACACCTGAAATTGTTGTAGAATTAAGTAGCCATGTGTTTTTAGGCAGCTCATTTAGAGACTGTGCTGCGTTTTCTCATTCGTAAAGCTGAAATCAGTATTCCCATTCTAAGAGCCCCTAGGATTGTTAAGAATAACAAGGATTGATAAGTGGGGATTTATCTTCTACCCTCTCCCTGTCACTTTCATATAATGTTATTGTAGATTTCTGCTTAAAAGGGTTAACAAGATTTTGCACATATTCCATTGGCAGAACATCAAACTTTTTAATCATATATGTTGAGCTGTTATAATTCTGTGAAATAATAAATGACTAGATTTTAGACTAATAAAATATTCCTTTATTAAAACGCTTATTTTTAAAATACTGTGGAAGGAAAGGGACCAGTGATTTACTTGCATGGGACCCTCTGTTTGGACCATCTCTTGATTCATCATCTTCAGCTTCACTAACTTCATCATCATCATCAGGTAAATATATGTATACTTGCATATATATTTTAAACTGTGAAATTCAGAAGTAACTTTTTCTAGTTGATTTATTCATTACTTATTGTACTTAATAATCAAAAATTTTTTTAAACATGTCTTCTGATCATACTGCCAGATAACAGTAATTTTATACTGGTTTTGTTAACTTAGTTTAAAGACCCTATGGCTTAAACAGTTAAAATTTATCAAACATCAACAGGGTGTTTTTTCATTTATATATTTATTTCTGAGCATCATTCCCATATTGATGTGTATAAAAAAAATTTAGCTGTATAGATGTGCATTAATGTAACCAGTGCTTTCATGGTGGACATTTAAGTTTCATCTAATTTTCCACTACTGTGAACATTCATAAATATAAAAAATTTTGTGCACATCTCATAATATCCTTTTTATAATAGATTTTATTTATTTTTAAAAAGGGGAAGGGAGGGAGAAAGGGAGAGAAACATCAATGTGTGGTTGCCTCCCATATGCCCTCAGCTGGGGACCTAGCCTACAATGCAGACATATGCCCTGACTTGGAATTGAACTAGTGACCCTTTGGTTTGCAGGGGGCACTCATTCCACTGAACCACACCAGCCAGGGCTCATAATATCCTTATAACAATTTATCAATGTAAGATTTATGAATCAGAAGATATATTCATTGATACTTATTCCTAAACTGCTTTCCAAAAAGGTTTTAGCACTTCCCAAGCAGTGTCTGAAAGGACTTGATGAATGCTTTTTAATTGTTTTGGCAGGAGTATATTAAGTTTCTCTTATTTTCAAAATATGAATTCCCATTTGCCGACACTCAAAGCAGGCATCAAAAATGCATGTTTAATAAAACCGCTGCTTGGTCAAAGCAAGAAAATAAAACCACTGTTTTAAGTTGATCTTCAGCTTTCTTGGGGATTTTAGAAATGGAGAAAGAAACTTCATTGTCCTGATTTTATAAATGAAAAAAGTAAAGCTCAGAGATGGTCAGGTAGATCTTTTCAAAGATCATGTAACTAGGAAATGATGAAGCATAGATTCAAACTTGGATTTTACTAATTCTAAAATCTTTTGTACTCTGGTAGATTAATAAAACAAACAGCCTTGTTGAAACATTTTACTATTAATAATAAAATAGACACTAGTATTTAAAAATTAGACTTTAGGAACTAATATTTTAAAAATAATTTTAATTGTATTTTAAGCAACTTAACCTGAAACAATTTGTAATTTTGAAGGGAAAGTGATCCGTATCTAATCCTTGTAAAACAGCAAGAAGTAGTCAATAGATAGGTAAACATATTCAGAAGTGTCATCATAGCCTTTCTCAATGAGCATTTGTTACTAATTAGTTTTATAAAAGAACTTTACCAGTAGGTTGTATAAGGAAGGTAGAATTGTAGAGGAAAAACTGAAGTTGTCCATAGGGTCCCTTGTTTGTTTGGTAAGAATGTCAGAATGGTGGTTTTGTATTTAGGGCCTGAGCAGTGTTTTTTCAGTTTTGTTAATATTCTTTAAGAATTTTTTTCAAATCTTTAATAAAAAAATTTACATTGGTATCACAGAGGCTTTAGTTATATTTATAACTCTATCCTTTGTTTCTCACTATTTTCTTTAGCACAGTCTCTTTATTTTCAAGAAAGCATTCTCTTTTCCTCTTGCTACCTGTCTAAAGAATGTTTTGCCCATACCACTTTCAATTCAGGTAAAAAAGTGATGTATTTTCATTCAGTGGTCATTTGATATTTAGTAGCTAAGATATAAAATACTTGTTAACCTTCTGCTAGTTTTAAAATTCACTTTGGTTTGCATTTTTAACCTTCCTATATATAGTCTGGAAAATAATGCCATAAATTATTTTGGCATTCAAAGAATATTAGTGATGTTGAAAGATAATTATTTTTACACAGTAATTAATAGTACCACCAGAGAGCACAAATAAGTTTCCTTTTGTTACATGGTTGCAAAATCAGTGACTTTCCTTTATTGATGAACTTGTTACAAGTTCATGTCTCCAGTGGAGCTCGGACAGCATTCCAGAGATTGCACTAGAAAGCTGAAAATATCTTTTTTTTTAAGTTTCCTGATGCTTTGGTTGAGAGATCTACCAATAGCTGCATCTCTGAAGATCAGAGTGGCCTTTGCCATAATATCACATGTCCTGAAAAAATTAATGACAAAAGAAGCTAACAATGCTACTGATTTTTCTTCTGCATCATCATCGTTGCTTCTGGAGTCTAGATTAATATTTTTTGTTGTTCAGATAAAGAATGGTGTGGGGAAGATGCCTTACCTATTTTCCCTAGGCATTGTCAGAGGGCAGATGTAAATTAGCTCTTATCTCCTATGTTTTTATACTTTATGAGCCTGTTTTTATTTTTTAATATATTGCATTTGATAGACATTTCTTGGACGTGAGCTCCACTATCAACATCACTACTACTACCAAAAAAACCACACACAATTAAAACACTTAAGCTTATAAATAATTATAGTAATCTCCTTCAAAAGCTGCTGAAAGCAGTACGTAATTGGCATATGCAGATAGATTCATTTATAACATATATTGTTAATTTATAATTAATAGATTTATTTACAGTTTTACCAGCTTTCCCCAAACAGCAACTTCTGATTATTTGAACTTAACATTTCTACGAATCTCGGTTTTGAGTCAGTCTGAATGCCATTTGGAGAGGCCAACTTGATTGATCAATAATGAAGTTTTAAAGTATAAATGTCTGTTATGTTAGGCTGTCCCACAGGTTTGAAATAACTGGAGTATTGGTCAATGCTGGTTTCATTGATAATGAATGTATCTTTAAAGTAAATGTGACATAGCACAGGGCAGGGAGATGGTCCTCAGGTTGGTGCTCATACCTCCTAGTGCACAGCCTAAGTAGGAGTGCAGCATGAAAGGCCTGCTGTTTACTGGGAAAGGGCAGCAGCCTTAGAAACTAAACTTGATTTCTTACCAGCTTCCTACTGTTTTCTTCAAGCAACCTAAAAGTTGCTCACATCTTTTCTCCCTTCATACAGTGTGCTTTCTAAATAATTCCATAACCCCCATGGCATTTACTTTCACTCCTGTGTGACTACCTTTTCTCATTGGGTCGCTTCCTACCACTTCCATGTTCTTCCTTTTCATGTTTGCAATCCTCTTTCACTGACCAGGGGTCTTTGGCTTTACCTCTTACTTCCCCTTGTATATATATTTAGGCCCTATATTTTTAACGTTATACATCTGTAAACTGATAAAATTTAACTGAAATATATTTCTTCCCTTCCATATTCTTCAGTTTCTGAATTATGTAACTTCTGATGATGGACATTTGAATTCCACTCAATTTCCACTCCTCTGATGAGAGTTATTTTTAATTAGGAATATTGAGCATTAGTATTTCTGATTTATAAAATTGCAGAATTTGCAACTGATGTTGAAGAACAGTGAACACTAAATTTATATAGCATTTAGGGAAAGTTAAGATTATTTTCAACACTTACCAAAAATGAATTAAGGGTGATGTAGGGAAATTTTTTTAGTAAACATAATTTTAATTCTTTTGTCACAAAAAATGTTAGTGTGGTTCAAAAAAAGTCAGATTACAGTTTTAATTAAGGTAAGTGTTATTTAGAGTTCATGTTCTATTTTGAAGGTGTTTCAAAGACTTGGCTTTACATTACTGTCTGTAAAGTAGGTGTATGAGCAATAAACTAAAGACCTTAGGCCTTAAATTATTTACACCAGCTAACTTATCAGATACAATTTTTATAAGTCATTGAAACAGATAAAATTTATGTGTCAGTTTTATTGGAAATTTAGTCATTTTTTTTCCAGGAATACTATTGGTAGCTTTGGAAAAAGCATGTTTGATTGATAGATTCCTAGTATTTCACCAAATATCTATAATTACATGTTTTAAAAACTCCTAAAAAATAAGCTTTGAATTCTAACAGTTCCTCTGTAATAGAATGTCTTTATATACGGATTGCTACATACTAATGATTTTCTTCAAATTTTTCCCCCCCACCAGCCAGGCCCACAACTCCTCTTTCTGTAGGCGCCATTGTCCCACCTCCAAGGCCTGCTTCCAGACCAAAGCTTACATCAGGCAAACTCAGTGGCATTAATGAAATAGTATGTACTCAGGTGTTTCTTCTTTTTAATTTAACTGTTTTGATTTAAGATGCAAATGATATCTTTCTCTATGTCCCTTTACAATTAAATGCTTGTAATCTTCTACTCAGTCTCTAAAGTATGGAAAAGTTTCCGCAAACAACACTTTCTTCACTCCCCCATCTTACCTTATTACCGTATCTGTGGAGCAAGACATTATTCAGAAGGAAAAATATTTCCCTACAAAGTTAGCACATTTTAGAAATATTATTCACTACCCATTTGTTTCACAGTTGAGAAGCAATATTTATGTAATTTTACTTAAAGTCAAATATTAAGAAATGGTTCCTGGCCTTAGAAGTATACTCTCAGGAGAGTCCTGAAAGGCATTTAGTTCAGCCTTCTTTACTTTGTATATAAGGACACTGTAATTCACATCACTTGCTTTGCTTTTACATATTGCTATAAAAAAGAAAAAAGCATTGGTCTTCAAAAGTTGTCAGATAATGAAAGAAATTTTATGGATTCTATTCAGAGTGAGGCTCTCCTAAACGAGTCTTCTTGCCTCTGATCTATTCTGCTTTGCTTTTATCTTTTATACCAATTGCCAGTTTAATTGCTAGAATTAAATTCTGAAAGTCAAACTTAATCTTCTTTTTCCCCTGATACACATATCCAGTGGTCCCTAATAATTCGTATGGTTGAATGTTTTAGCTGCATATACAAGGCTTTTCACCTGCATTATCCGATCAACTGTCCAACTTGCTCAACAACCTGCATTACCGTACTCTCCTCTTTGCAGTCTAAGTACAGCCACTTGATACTTTCCACAGTCCCTCAAACACATCATGCTCTTTTATACATATGTCTTATTATGCCCCCTCTATCTGAAATGCCACTCAGTTTTCTTTAAGACCCTGTTAAATATCACCATGCAGATAAAGCCCTATTTGATCATTACTCCTCCCCCAGTGGATTTAATGATTCTCTTCCTTATACCCATATGCTTTGCTTATATATCCCTTAGTGCACAAATCACATTTTATTCCCCCCCCCCCCCGCCACACCAGCCATATTTTTTTGTGTGTGTTCTCCTTACTGGACTATGCCATGGCCAATTTCATAACCTTAATACTTTGCATAATGCCTGTCATGTGGTACATAGATAGAAAATGTTTCATGACTAAATGAAAAGGCTTGAGTACTAAGTGTTGACATGGTGACATCTTTCTTTTACACTTTATCCCGATTAACAGATTTAGTGGAAGTGAAATGAAAGACTACCAACCTTGACATTTTTTAACTTATATAAAAATTATTACATCTTAATAACACAGGTGTTTACCTGATTACAAAAGCAGTTCCTGATTATCTTGTAAAATTTGGAAACTAAAACACATAAAAATTCCTTCTGTATTTTACCACTCAAAGATTAACCACTGTTAACATTTTTATATATCCTTTCATTATTATTATTACTATTTTTTAATCCTCCTCTGAGGATATGTTTATTGATTTGAGAGAGCGAGAGAAACATCAATTGGTTGCCTCCCACATGTGCCCTGACCAGGGACTGAACCCGCAACCTTTTGGTGTATGGGGTGATGCTCCAACCAACTACACTACCCAACCAGCGTTCATTATTCTTTGAATGCGTAAGTACTTATTTATTCAGAGGTAGTAAAATATAGTTGTTAAAAGCACAAGTTCTCTAGCCACTAACTACCTGAGCAACATTAGGTAGGTTTTTTATTTAGAACCTCAGTTTCCTTATGGGTATAATGATAATAGGTTGTTGTGATATTAAATAAGTTAATTCAGGATGGGGTAAAGTAGGTTTACAGTTTATGTGGACAGTAAAACAGTAATTAATAAATAATAATACAAGAATAAACCTTGTGTTTTGCATCCTCAAACTGTATACCTACTTTTTCCCTGCTGTCAAGTGAAAATAACTGCTCAAAAAGTGAGTTAGTATAAATGGTATGTGTATATTGTTAAATAAAAGGTCTTCTCTTGCATATTTTTTATGTGTTATTCACTTGAAAACATTTTGAGAATGTCTTCCTATATCATGAATTATTTCATAGTTTCCAAAATTTCTTTAAAGTGGTAGAATTCTTTGTCAAATAATTTTATGTTGTTAAGTCTATTAAATAAGTGGGATTTTTTTATAGCTGAATTCTTCATATCACCTTTCACCCTCTGCCCTGGTTTTTAGAGCCTTCTAGAGACCACTCTCTAAGGGCTCACTTCAGGGAGTGCCAGTTAGAGCATTTCTGCTAATGTGGCCAGTTTATCTTCTATACTATTGCCAGCATTAAATTGCCAAAACTTCTTAGAAATTTCTTTGACATTTAATTTCCAGGTTTCCATTATAAATAGTGTTTTAATTAATATCCTTATGTTTGTGTTTTTTGCAGACATTATTTCCTTAGTAAAATTTTTAAAGTGAAATCCATGAACTGAATGGTATGCACATTTTTAAGGTTCTTGATGATTGTTGCACTATTATTACCCACCAGAAAGGTTATGCTGATTTGAATTCTCTCTAACTGTACCTTGGAGTACTCTTTTTCTTGCATGTATGCGCACTTTCATCAGAAGGCCTATAACCACACCTTCCCCACACCTCTACAAAGAACCCCTCCATCATCTAGAGCAGTGGTTTTCAAAGTGTGGTCCGAAGACCAGCAATATTAGCATCTCTTGGGAACTTGATACAAATTCAATTTCTCTGGCTTCACCCCAGACAAATTAGAAAATCTGGGGAGTGGTCCAGCAGTTGTGTTTTAACAAGCTCTCCAGGTGAGGCTGATGCATACTAATGTTTGAGAGACACTGTTTTCAAGCAGTGCTGTCCAACGGAAATAAAATGCAAGTGACATACATAATTTTAAATGTTCTCATAGCCACATAAATAAGTAGAAACAATGAAGTGTGTTTTACTTCATATATAAAAATATTAATTTAACATATAACTATAAAAATTATTGAGTGTTTACATTCTTTTCATGTGTATGCTAAGTCTTCAAAAGTCACTCTACAGTTACAACTCATCTCAAATTTGGACTGGCTGCATTTCAAGTGCTAGTGGCTACTGTACAAGACAGTGATGTTCTAAAACAAGAAAAAAACACTTGAGAAAAAAGGTGTTTTTGCCTTTTTCTACAAAATTGTAAAAGACACATTCTCAATGTAGATTGTAAAAATGCAGCCGTATTACATTGGTTTTGAGGCTGTGTTGTCACAGGATAAATGTCCCCCACAGTAGTTGATTTCAAGACTTTTTCTAAACTTGTTAGTTTCAAATCAGCTGTTCAATTTACTATTTATTTGGCCTCGTATCTTGCACTACCCCAATCTGTAGACATACACAACTGCATTTTTTACACCTTGCTGTAGTTTTTCTACCTATTTCCTGTAATAATGAATCAGCAGAAAGCCATTCTCTGGAACTAAGTTTAAAAATAGTTAAGTGAGGTTGGGGGTTTGCTAATTATAAAATTTTGGGCAGTACTTTCTAATTTTCATGAAAGTTTATATCTGTAAATTTATATGTATGCAGTGAAGAGTTGACTAATTTTAGCGTATGAATGTGTTTTTGCCTTTTGTTTTTCAAGTCCCTCAGCTGAGGACAGGAACAATGTCTCATTCACTGCTTTGCCTCTAGTACTTAACGCATGGCCTGATACCTAGTAGGCACTAAATAAATACTGTGTTTATTTAATTCTTTTATAAACAGGAAAAGGTTATTTTTAAGTAAGCTAAATATGCCTTATTTTAAAAAATGAAACTCCTCAGGAAGTATTGCTAATGTATTATTGGAACAATTAGAAATTTGGAAGGGAAGAATTTATTTTTGTTTTTATGTTAAATTAGAAAAATGGGAAGACAGTAGAATTAAGGTTTTCTCAAACCTCTGTATGGTGTTAACTTTCTCAAAGAGGAAGCATTAAAATGAATTATAAAGGGAAATGAAGAAATTTGTAAACACTGAAAGTAAAGGGCAAGCAAGTATTTAGGGAGAAAATATTTGGCGCAAATAAAGTAAAGGGTTAGTGAAAGTTTAAGTAATATTATGTTCTCCCAAAACTAAATCAGATAAAGAAAGCTAATACCTACAACTCATAAAAGGGAAAAGGCCTATTTTTATCTATCAGACTGGCTAAAAGTTAAAGAGCCCATCCATTCATTGCTGGCAGGGGTGCAAAGAAATATTTTCTTGTATTTTTAAGCAGTAAAGTCAATAACCCTTTTGGGAAGCAGTTTGGCAGTACATGTGGGAAGCGTTCATACTGTTTAAATTAATCATTTAACTTCTGAGAATCTATCTTAAGCATACTTTTTGATATGCAGAAAATTATTTATGTACAAAGATTCTCTTCACAACATTATTTTTAAAAACTTTCAGCTTTTAATATTTTCTCAAAAATTTTGAGAAAATATTATTTGACCTGTGGCACCTCTAATTTTGAAGTATAAGAAACTCACATAAATAAACTTGGTTTACTATATTAAAATGAAACTTACCTGATACCTAATAATCTTTTTCTGATAAAGGAGGAATTGTTTTACCATTTTGATAAATAACTTTTTGTTTTTAAGCCCAGGCCATTCAGCCCACCTGTAACTTCCAATACCAGCCCGCCTCCTGCTGCTCCTTTAGCTCGGGCAGAAAGTTCTTCTTCTATCTCATCATCTGCTTCATTAAGTGCTGCCAATACTCCTACAGTAGGTAAGGGATTATCATCAATTACATGTGCAAGTTAGCATCCAAAGTATGATCAGACTGAGGGTTTGTTGTTGTTGTTGTTTGTTTAATGGGCTGGTGATGAATTTAACATTAGAAATTTGGGATTTCTGCAAATACCTGGCATTATCAAACTAGCCACATTTTCCTTTTCTTGCTCACTTTATATTATCTAGGTAGGAGAATTTTAACCATGGTTAGCACTGTTAAGAATGCATCAAATTTACCTGAAACTAATACAAATAACACTGAATATAAACTGTAATTGAAAAAAGAGAATGCATCAAATTAATATACTGACCAATATAAATACTGTAGTTGAAGGCAAAATATAGTGCACCCCTTTCTGTATACACTAATACTTGTATTCTTAAGAGTTTGTATTTGAAAAACAATTGATTAAATGGAAAAAAGGGGATTTATGCTTGAAGTCAATTATTTTTTTCTACAAGAATTTAAATCACAAAGATAAAAGATATTAGGTCATAGCTATACAAACCTAAACCCACTGAACAAATTCAGTATTACATCTACATTTTGCTCAAGAGTTTTTTCTGGCATCACCTTTATCCAATTTTTACTGTAAAATTTTTTTTTTTTGGTTAAAGATTTTATTTATTTTTAGAGAGAGTAAGGGAGGAAGAGGGAATGTCAATGTGTGGATATGCCTCATGCACCCCCTACTGGAGACTTGGCCCCCAACCCAGGCCTGTGCCCTGGCTGGGAATCAAACCGGTGACCCTCTGATTCGCAGCAGGCACTCTGTTCACTGAGCCACACTAGCCAGGGCTTTCCTGTAAATTCTTATTACAGTACCTTCCTCACCCACTGTTAGTACAATAAACAAAGCACAAAGCCACTTAAAGAAGCTGTGTTTCTAGAGCAACAGCTTATCAAAATTGTGACTGTCCCCATGCTGCAGCTTCTAAGTAATGATGGATTTATCCTTGATAATGCCTACATCACTGATTAGTACTAATTGAACATAGTTGAGTAGTGCTCAGAGTGTGGTCCTTGGGCCTGCAGCATCTATCTACATCACCTGGGAACTTATTAGAAATATAACCTTTTAAATCAAACCCTGGGAGTGGGGCTAGCAGTCCTTAAACAGGTCTTCTAAGTAATTTTGATGCATGCTAAGTTTGAGAATCACAGCCCTAATCAAGCTGATCTAATTATTATCTAACTTGATTTGTTAAAACTCACATGGAAGAAATGCATCTTGTGTCTGTGGCGTTTGTAAAAATGGTTTAAGTAATATAAGCTAAAATGAGATAAAAAATTATTTTATTTCTAAATGTCCAAACATGGTGTTACCATCTTTATATACCATCATATATACCTTTATGAACATAGCATTTTTCCCATCTTTTAACTTTATGGAAACACAATATATCTAATAAATTTGTCTTTTTGTTTGCTATAACAGCAGTTCTTTTTTTGTATATGTGGTTTTTAATTTTTGCTTTCTGCAGAATTTACATTTTAGTCATAAAATTCATAGGTGGTTCCTATTAGAAATCAGGCAGGTGGTCTAAACCAAAATTAGCTTTAGTTCTTTTCCATTATCTTTAGATTATTCAGAGGTTTATGTGTGTGATGGAAACTTTAATTTTGATTAAATTTGTACATAAGTTTTTAGTTTGAGTCACTGTGGGCAGTAGAACCACAAATAGGTAGGTGACTCTGATGATGAAGGCGGTTTGTATGTGGGTTTTGTTCGACAAACAATCTTTAAATCTACCTAAAATATTCTCTTTCTTTACTGTGATGCTTATCAGCTCTTTGTTTAGATGTAAATTTTTGACTGTTGTTTCTTGAAAGTATTCTTTTCCTGCAATATTTTGTTTTATTTAAATATGATAGAAGATGATAATTTGATTGGGACACTCTCTGAAATTGAAAAGCACTGTGAGACTTCACAAGGTATTGTATTGAAAGCAAATGTATGTGTTAACTAATGATCCTAAAGTGTATCTAAAATACTTTGTTATCTAAGTTTTCCTTTTCCAGCAATGTATGGTGTCTCAGAAATCAAGATTAACTCTAAGGTTTAACTTTCTCAATTTTGTACTAATTATATACAGTTGCTATATAGAATATAGCATCAGAGCCCCCAACTATAAAAACACAATATTTTGGCATTATCTTCCATCTCTCTGCTCTTCTCTGAACATTGAGAAATATCAGTCTTAACTCAAAAGCTATTGGAATCAGAAAAAGTGATTATAAAAGAAGCAGAAAGAATACTCTCAGTTAAGGCACCATTTTTTCATGCCTCCTTAGCAGTGCTGTGTCTGGCACATATTAGTGGCTAGTAAATAATTGTTGTGATTTTGTGAATCAAACTTTATATTACTGGGTTTTTAATTCTCACCTAAAATTTTAAGTTGTCTTGCTTGGTTGTGGGATTCTTTTTCCCAGTGGTGTAGAAGCAGCAGTTCTTGTTCTCATGTATTTTAATTAACTGAGCTATTTTTCTAAGTTTGGAGAGCTTTCTAAATGAAAATTCCTTCAAATTGTCGAATATCTCAAAAATCTTCTGGCCTTTAAAGCTAACAAAAGATGATTCTATTTGTAGGATCTCAGACTTAGGTGTGAGGCAGAGAAAGCCAGTACTGAGTTTTGTCAGAATTAATCCTTTAAGTGTAATAAAAGTAACTCAGTCTTTCACTATGGGTAATCAGTCACCTCTGAAATAAAAATATCTGATGGCTAGGAACATTGTGCAACATTTATATAAAAGCAGACATTCAAATTTCAGAGCTCTATGTCAACCTAGGTTATTCATTTTTTAAATAAGAATGAATAATTATAATTCTATTATTTTTACAAATTTTATCACATATTACATATTAAAATATAAATGGGAAGAGGTCATTTGTGGAAAAGAAGAAAGGCAGTGCACCATTTTGAGGGATTTTCCTTTTATGAAATTAACCAACTATTTAGTTTACATTTAAAAAAACTTGAACATATGCATAGTTTTAACTTTGTTTATACTTTTATTATGCTTCTAAAACACTTTATATGCTTTGCTATGATTTTACTCTAAAGGTATCTGAGTGAACTTATTATAGAAGAAGTGATATAAAAAACTAATGTTAGTTAACATTAATCAAGAAAAGGTAATATGGGAATATAATATAGGTATTAGAGAAAGAAGAGGTAAAAGAGAATTCATATAATAAATACAAAAATCCAGTTCAATGACCTGATGTATGTAATTGGTAGAACCTGAAAGAATTTAGTATCTGATTTTGAAGCCATAGGTTAGTAATTTTAGCTCTTCAGGTAAAGGGCTTTTTCCTTCTGACATTCTTAACCCAGTCCTTCTGTGTCATTACATTTAAAAGAAAAAGTCATTGTGACATTTTTCTGATTTTTTTTTTTTGTCCTTTGTATTATTTTAGGCTCGCTTTTAACCTCCAGATTTTACTTGGGGGGCATCATTGAAATCAGTAATAGAGTTACTGTGATAAACTAACATTGTGATTATACATGTCTTGATATTTAATAAATGTTTTTCAGTAGGATTTAACAAATGAATTTTATGTATTCTAGGTGTGTCACGAGGTCCCAGCCCTGTCAGCCTTGGAAATCAGGACACCTTACCCGTGGCAGTCGCCCTTACGGAATCTGTTAATGCCTACTTTAAAGGAGCAGATCCCACCAAGTTAGTTTAAAAAAAAAAACAAAAAACCAAATGTGTATGTGTGTGTTGCGGGGGAGGAGGGTAGAGGGGCTTGGTTGTAAATTTTAAGAGTTATGGTTGATTCTGTATAGGTTAGAGTTTACCTGTTTTTTGCTATCAAATATAGTCATTTAAGGATTGTCTTTCAAATTAAATCACTATAATCAGCAGTATATAATAAACCAGTATAAATAAACTGGACTTCCCCCCCCAGTTTATTTCCATTCTTCCCCAGGCTTTATGATCCATATGACATATGTGTAAAGCAGGATTTTGTTTTAGGTGGGGATAGAACTCTGAATCTTGGCCTAATGTATATGTTTTGTAAAAGTCTGACACTTTTACAAGAGAGACCCAGAATGCATATTTAATAGCTGGAAGTCTTGCAGAATTGGTTTAACCCCCTATTTTTCATGCAACATTATTCATTCAGCCTACATTCATTCTTCAAAAATTTGAGTGCCTACTATGTGTAAGACTGTTAAAAGTTTGCATTATTGTGAGATAGTTTCTTTGATGATTCATTTTCTCTCACAATAATGCAAGCTCAGGAGAGAAGAACTCTGTTTACTAAAGTATGCTTAGCACTTACAACAGTCTTACACACAGAAAACACTCAAATATTTGATGACTGAATGTACATCAAATGAATAATGTTATGCATGAAAAGTTAGGGGTATTGATATATACTGTGAAGGAAAATAAACCAGGATAAGGGGATGGAGAATTACAATAGAGGGCTACTGTTCTAGATAGAATGATCAAAGAAACCCTTTGAAACAGATGTTGGAAAGACATTGAGGAGTAAGTCATGCACCTGAGGGAAGAGCATTCCATTGAGTGGAAGGGACTGAGGAAGAAGCATGCTTGGCATTTTTAAGAAATAGCAAGGAGAACCATGTCACTGAGTGGAAGAAAGCAAGGAGGAGAGTAGTCAAAGTTAGACCCATAGAGGGACCAGTTCAGGTTGGGCATCATAGATCATAAAGAGTTTGGAATTTCTTTTTTGAGTGAGGTGGAAAGCCCGTGGAGGCTTTTGAGCAGAGGAGTGATGAGGTTACTTGTGATTTTGAAGCAGCACTGTGGCTGCTGTATAGAGAATAAACTGGAAGGAGCCAGAGTAGATGCAAAGGGTTAACCACAGAAGTCCAGGTCAGACAAGATGGTGGCTTCTGTGTGGGTATTAGCAGATGATATGGTGAATAGTAATAAGATTCTGAATGTGTTTTGAAAACAGTTGTAAAGATTTAGTGAGTAAGTAGACTACTAAGTTTGAAGTGCTTTATTAAGACAACTTAGTGGAGATACTGAGTATCTCCGTTGAATGCATGATTCTGGAGCTCAGGGCATAGATTCAGGTTAGAAATAAAATATCTAGTTGTCATTAATTTGTATAAAGTACTGAAAGCTAGGAGCCTTAGAGAGTAAAGAAGATATCTGATAAGAACTAAGTCCGGTCCCTTCCAGTGTTTAGACAGCAGGAAGATGAGAATGATCCAGCAAAGGAGTTTGAGATAGCATGCAACAAGAGAGGTCGAGGAGAGAACCAGTAGGCTGGTGTCCCAGAAACTGAGTGAATAAACCCTTTCATGAAGGAAGGTTCATGAAGCTATATCTGATACCACTAACAAGTCAAGAAACATGGACCATTGACAGTTTGGAGGTCATTGGTGACCTTCACAAGAGCGGTTTTAGCAGAGTGGTGGAGATGAAATCCTGCTCAGAGGAAGTTCAGGAGCAGGAGGTGCAAATAAAAGACACCTGTATATGGAGAGAGCAAATGTCGACAGCCCTTTCAGGATGTTTCGCTCTAAGTGCGAGCAGAAAATGGGGTAGTAGTAGAAGAGAGATGATAGAATCAGAGGAGGATTTTTCTTGGTTTTAGTGTTTTTCAAGGTGATATGCATTTTAGCATGTCTGTATGCTGATGAGAAAGATCCAGTATTTATGGGAAAAATTGAACCTTCAAGAAAGAGAGGGGACAATTTCAAGAGCAAAGTCCTGTGGTATGTAAGAGGAGGAGAGGCGCTTCAGTGCAGAAGTGATGGTTTGGCTTTAAGTGCATAGATTGATCATCAGTTGAAACAGGAGAGAAAGTAGAACATATAGATACAGAGTCGGGTGGATTAGTAGTTCTGTAGTGAGAGTATGAGAAAGTTCTGATTTTATTTTTTCAGTAAAATTTAAAGTAAAGTGACTGTTAGTAGGGAGAGGGAACATTGCAGGTTAGAGGGACGAGATGAAGCTATGAAAAGAGGTAGGGAATGTAGTAGAATTGTCAGGTAACAGGAGCACAGTTGACAGGCATGGCTGTATGGTTACATGTTTTTCTCTAGTCATGTTCAGCTCTGTAGATGTAGGTGAGGACCTAAATTTAGGCAAGACTGTTTTGCCAAGCAAGTGTAATCAAGTGAAAGAGAAGCAAGGGAGGGGCTATGCATATAAGTGTGCATAATAATGGACCAAGAAATTCCAAGATAGAAAGGAAATGAGGATAGGAAGGAATGAATGAAGGTTGGTGATAAAGGTGGTAGGAATAACAAATTGGGGAGGTTTTAATGAGGTTGGAGAATTGTTGGAAATGCAGTACTAGACAGAAGGAGTTGGAAGAAAAAGTGGTGATTAGATAAGTGGTGATTCTGAAATTGAGATTATAGAAGGGCTGCAGCATAGCTGAGGTAGACTGCAAGACAGGATCACTAGGGTTAGGGACTAACGGACTAGGTGACCAAAATATTAAAAGAATTATCTGCGTGGATATTGAAATCACTAAAAAATTATGATGGTCCATTTCTGTACCATTACTCCTAACAATGGGCCAGGAGCTAAAATTTTCAGAAAATGAAAGAGAGCGTTGAAGATGACTTGAAAGGGATGGGCTAGCAAATATAGTTTAGTGGTACAAGTTTCAAAAGAAGCTGATGGTTTCTATGAAGGAAGAAGGAATATAGAGTTGGAACAGGCAGTGAGGACCAAGGAGCTCATTTACCCCTGACTGCCACCCCAAGGTCCTGTACTCCGTGGAGTTTAGGGGACGGGGTTACCCTTCCAGGACAGTCGGGGGTGGTTTCGGTAAACAAGTTGGGAGATGTCACCAGTGTGTCTGCATCTGTGTTTACTATGCCATTTCATATAGGAATATTTTTTAAGTAATTTTAAACTAGAAAAAGTTTTATTCATAATTATATACGTAAAGCCCTTCTTAAATGAAATATGCTTTAAATGGAGATTAACACATATTACTTAAACTACTTAAAAATTTCAAAATCCCCAATTTCAGGTGTATTGTGAAGATCACTGGTGACATGACAATATCATTTCCAAGTGGGATTATTAAAGTCTTCACTGGCAATCCATCTCCAGCTGTGCTCTGCTTCAGGGTGAAAAATATCAGCAGACTAGAGCAGATTCTTCCAAACGCACAACTTGTGTTCAGGTTTGTGTACTTTTGTTTTGAAGGTGAAACTAAGAAATTGTTCTTTCTTGTTTGAAGCAGTAATAATTGAATTTGAAGACAATACCAAAATTATTTTTGATTGAACAGCCTTATGTCTTTGTTTTGTTTTTGATGGTGGTGGTAATTACGGCATTGTTAAATGTTTCTCTGCTGTCTTGTCATCTTTCAGGCAAGCTCCTATGTTTTATTCTTTTCCCTCAACTTTAGCCTTCTCTCATCCCACCTTTTGGTTCCTTTCTACTAGTTTTTCCCAGGTCACCAAATTATCGCACAGAGGCAAAGGATGAAGATAAGTCAAATAAAATAACAAACATATTTTTTATATGTGCAGTGATCCATCGCAATGTGATTCTAACACAAAAGATTTTTGGATGAACATGCAAGCTGTTACTGTCTACCTCAAGAAACTATCAGAGCAGAACCCAGCTGCTTCTTATTATAACATAGATGTATTAAAGTATCAGGTGAGTGTTCTGTCTTTAAAAAAATCCTAAATTTAAAATACTTCGAAATAGAATATTGCAGATTAAACGAATACTGTGTCATGGCCAAATGAGGTTCATTTCCAGGAATGCAAGGATGTTTCAAAATCTGTTAATAAGCCTTGGAGATTTTGACCAATTTGGTCGAATTCATCTATTTCTGATTAAAATATTGAGTAAATGTGAATACATGTGTGCTTAACTCAAAAAGACCAGCTGCATCAGTCTTAAAACACCTGAAGCAATCAGTTAAAGTCAGGAATGGCAAAGACAATCATTTCTGTTAGCATATAAGATTTTTCTGAATGTGTTAGTTCAGTTAGACAAGAGCATAAAATAATAAAATTATTAGTTACAGGTACTATTATATTTCTGAAAAACTCAAGAAAATCAACTGAAAAACTAGCTGATATAGGAGAATGTAGTAAAGCGATCAGTTTAAAAATTAATACAGCCCTGAATGGCATGGCTCAGTTCATTGAGCACCATCTGCAGAGTGAAAAGTCACCGGGTCAATTCCCAGTCAGGGCACATACCTGGATTGTGGGCCCAGTCCTTGGTTGGTGCACATCTGAGAGGCAACCAATCAATGTTTCTTTCCCTCTCTTTCTCTCTCCCTTCCCCTCTCTCTAAAAATAAATAAAATCTTTTTAAAAATTAATTGCTTTCACCCTGACTGGTATGACTCGGTTGGAGTGTTGTTCCACAACCAAAAGGTTGTGGTTTTGATCTCTGGTCCAGGTGCCTATGATTCCCTATCCCAATGGGTACAAAAAGGCAACCAATCAATGTTTCTCTCTCTACTGACTTGAATGTAGTTAGAAATACTTTTTTCATTCACAGGAAGACTCGAGTTTTGTAAAAAAGTTTAGTTACTTCTAAGTTAATTTACAAATTTAATGTAATACTGATCAGAAATCCGGTAGAGGTGTTGATGTGTTTGTGTTTGGAGACTTGACAGTCATTTTTAAGTTCTCTGGAAGAATAAAGTTTACAAGAATAAGTTAAGAAATGTTTTAAAAAGTAATGTGGAATAATGTTTTAGTTTTAATGGGAAAATTATTATAAAGCGACAGTATTTAAAATAGTTTGCAACTGGCACAACAATAAATGGCCAGATGAATGGAAAAAATATATAGGGTATCTAGAAATAGACTTAAGAATAAATGGAAAGTTGTCTATATGACAAGGTAGCATTTCAAGGCAATGTGGAAGTGATGAATTTTTCAATAAATGGTGCCGAGGCATCAGGTTAGAGATCTGGGGAAAAATTAAGCAAATCCTCAACTCATAACTTGAACCAAAATCAAATCCACATGTATCGAAGGTGTAATAATCATAATAAATGAAACCATAAAGATAAAGTATAGATGAATATATTACATTTTTGGGTATATATGTGTGTATATAAAAAAAGATTGCTTTATTAAAAGAGATGTGACCATTTGTTAATAGGAGTACAAACTAATAGAATCTTTTAGAAGAAAATTCTATTAGATTATTGAATAGACGTAACCTTTAATTCAACGGTTCCACTTCCAGAAATCTGTATTTTTTGGGGGCAGTGGCGGGGGAAAAAGATAAGGTACAAAGGATATTCACTGCAGCCTTGTTTGGAAATCACCTGACTACACATTCAGAGAGGATGAGATTGATTCAATTAATTATTATAACCATTAAAAAGAATGAGACAACTCCGTGTTTGCAGGTGCCTAAAAAGTCTGGAAGGATATGTACTATGATGCTGACAGTGAGGAGTAAGAATGCCAAGGGATAAATTTCCTATTGCATATACTTCTGTATTGTTTGAATTTTTAATAGGGTAATTCTATTAAAATGGCTTATGTTTCATCTATGGCCATACCACCCAGAATGTGCCTGATCTCATCTAAAATGGCTTATGTTTCTAGGAAATACTTAAGGAGTAAAGTGCTGCTGCCACTTAAGTAGGTTTAAAGTTTATTACAAGTATTCATTTATATCATTCACTCAACAAACATTTGTTATTCAGTGCTTGCTATCTTGGGAGTTGGATGGGGAGATAGTAAAATAAGAAGTAAATAGTATTGTGTGATAGAAAATAAATGGTATGGGAAAAGTGTAGAGTGAGGTATGAAAAGTTACATTTTCAATATAAATTCAGACAGGGTGATCGGAGTATGTCTCATTGTAAAGGAGTCAATTTGAGCAAGGAACTGAAGTATTAGAATTGTAGCATATACTATGGTCCATGTGATTAGTATCAGATATTTGAAGTTGGAAGTATTCTAATTGCAGGTTTGGAAAACTTCATGATAACTCATCCATTTTTTCTGTTGTAAATCTAAATTCTAATTTTTAGGAGAGAGAGAAACATAGATTTCTTGTTCCACTTACTTATATTTATATATTCACAGGTTGATGATCGTATGTGCCCTCACTGGGGATCGAACCCGCAACCTTGGTATATTGGGATGGCACTCTAACCAACTGAGCTACCCAGCCAGAGCTATATATAAGTCCTTCTAATTCATAAAAATTCTTAGAATTCTGTGTTGAATATTGAGAGGTGTTCAAACATTACATCCATAAATAAGAATCACTTAACATGGCTGATTTCTGGGCTCTCTACCTAAGTTGTTGAATCAAATTTTCTGCATTTGGTGACAGAGGAATGTACATTTTTAAACAAGCACCAGGAAAATTTTGATGTAGGTAATTCCAGGTCCAAACTTTGGGCATGACTCCCACTACTGCCTGTTTTACCCTAGCAATAGACAGCTCCCTCATTTATTTTTGACTGTGTTCAAGTATGCATGTCATGAACATAACTTTACTTTTCAGGTCAAATAATTGTTTGTTTTTCTCTTTTAAGGTATCATCAAATGGTATTCAGTCCACTCCTCTAAATCTTGCAACGTACTGGAAATGTAGTGCTAGCACCACAGATCTTAGAGTGGATTATAAGTACAACCCAGAAGCAATGGTGGCACCGAGTGTGCTTTCTAACATACAGGTGGTGGTACCCGTGGACGGAGGAGTCACAAACATGCAGTCCCTTCCCCCTGCAATATGGTAAATTAAGTAGATTTCTGAATTCCTACTAAATTTGTTTAACCTCCACCTTTTAGAACTTAAGTTATGAAAGTGGTGTAAGTTTGAGAAGTTTTAGTGCATTTTCCCATAGAAACCATGCCATAAAAGGATGTTCATTTTACTAGTCAAGCCATATTAGCCTCAACACAAAATAAACTAATTTTGCTGTCATCAACCAGGCTTTAATGCTTCAAGACAACTTTAGAAAGGCTAAGCAATTTGCCTAAGGGTGAACTTCTTTATTTTGTTTTACAAATAAAGGCTTTAATAATTATTTCACAGGGTTAAAATCATCTGACATATCTATAAGATCACCTATCTGATAACTGTTTAGTAGTATTAGTTACTTTCATCTCTTAACTACCTCTCTTGCCCTCACTATTAATATTAGTATAGACTCTAACCAGTCTTTATATTTGCCTCACCATTTAATAAAAGTGTTTTTCTTGAGTAATGAAGGAACTGAGTCACCTGCAAATTCTTTTTTCCTTTTCTGACTGATAGAAATGAGAAGAATTACGTAAATTGGTAAAAATTCCATCATTTGAGAGAGAGATAACATTTTATAATCACCAGGTGATACTACTGAAAGTAAATTTAGTACTATAGTTGTTCTAGTGGAATATTTAAAACACATGTATTTATTGAGGGCCTTTCATGTATACAGTATATAATACTAGCCACTTAATCTGAAAATTTATGTTATAGGAGTGCAGAACAAATGAAGGCCTTTTGGAAACTGTCAGGTGTTTCAGAAAAATCCGAAAATGGAGGTAAGTGTGTTGTGCTTGCTTTAAAAAAAAAAAAAAAAAAAAAAATGTGAGGTCAATGAAAATGGATCTTCCAAGGCATGTTTATGCTGGAATTTCAAATCTCCAGTTCTAGAATTGACCACTAGGTGGAAGTTAGTACCTTAAATAAGCATGGACTGGTTGAGAGTCAGAATGCATTTTTTTCCCCCCTCTAGATTGAGTATGCTTTCTCTATTAAGAAAAAGAATTTGTTTTGCTGTAACTTTATAAATATTAAGTAAATGTTTCTTATGTTCACATGTTAATATTAAGAGAAAATGCTTAATAAAAGTAAATTTAAAGAAGTAAAACTGTTTATTCCTGCTAGGTAACTTAATAACTAATTGAAAGTGATTTAACACATTCTTTTGCTCATTGATATGGATGGAGTCCTCCAGCCCTCTCAGAAATCATGTAGAAGCTTTCAGACTTTAAAAAACCCCCTTGTGAAGTAAAAACGAAAGAAATGAATGGGACATCAAACTGAAGTTTTTACATTTCAAAAGAAATCATCAACAAAAAGGCAACTAACTGAATGGGAGAGGATATTTGCAATCAAAACCTCTGTCAAGAGGCTAATACCTAAAATATATAAAGGGTTCATACAACTCAGCAACAAAAAATCCAAGCATTCCAATTAAAAAATGAGCAGAGGACCTAAACAAACACTTCCAAGAAGACATGCCAGTGGCCAACAGATAAATGAAAAGATGCTCAACTTTACTAGCTTTAAGGGAAATTCAAATCAAAACTACAATGAAATACCACTGCATACCTGTTAGAATGGCTAATATCAACAAGACAAGAAATAGCAAGCATTGGAGAGAGTGTGGAGGAGGAAAAGGAACCTACTCTGCTGGTAGGAAGGTAAACTGATACAGCCACATGGAAAACAGTATGGAGGTTCCTCAAAAAATTAATAGAGCTACCATATGACCCAACAAGCCTTTTTCTGGGTATGTGCCCCAAGAGTTTGAAAACATTTATTCGTAAAGATATGTATGTACCACTATGTTCACTGCAGCATTATTCAAAGTAACCAAGATATCAAAACTACCTAAGTGTCCTTCAATGGATGATTAGGTTTTTTAAAAAACATGTGGTACATATGTACAATGGAACACTACTCAACCACAAGATAGGATGAAATACTGCCATTTGGGACAACATGGATGGACCCTAAGAATGTCATGTTCAGTGAAATAAGTCAGAGAGAAAAGGACAAGAACCATATGATTTCACGCATGTGGGATATAAAACAAAGTAACAAGTGAGAAAATGAAACGAACTCATAGAGACAATTAGTATGGTGATTACCAGAGGTGGAAGAAGAATGAAGAGGATAAAGAGGGTCAAATACGTGGTGACAGAAGGAGTCTAGACTGGGTGATAAGCAAGCACACAATGCAGTATACAGATGATGAATTACAGAATTGTACACTTCAAACTCAGTGTTATTAACCACGGTCACCCAATAAAAATTTTTAAAAGCCCCTGTCTTTCTACTTCATTTTCCTAGGAAAGCCTTTCCTGATCATTTCCTCTTATTAAAACTCACCATTAATGGCCTTCAGTTCTACAATTCTTCTTAAGGAGATGAAAGTTAATTGCCTTCTCTCACCTACTCTGCATCTGTGTTCTCAAAGCAAAGGAAAAGTCATTGCTGGCTCATCACTCCTAGTATCTCCCCTAACTCTATTCAGAATGTAATTCCCAGGACAGTAAAGTCTCTAGCATTAATTATTTGCATTTTCTTTTAAAGAAGAATTATCCTGCCTTCTTTTTTTCTTAATCCTCAATAGAGGACATTTTTTCATTGCTTTTTACAGAGGAAGGGACAGAAAGAAGCATTGCTATGAAAGAGAAGCATCAGTTGGTTGCCTTCCAAATGCTCAGTGGTATGCCTGGACTGGATTGAACCCACAGCCTTTTGGTTGCGGGACAGTGCTCCAACCAATTGAGCCACACTAGCCAGGACTATCCTGCCGTGTTTTGAATGGCTAATTAATTTCCAATAACTTTTCCTATTGAGTAGGTTTTGCTGAGTTTTTTGTTTTGACTATATTAAGCATAATATCAAAACAAAAACATTGTCAGTAGTTTTTCTCACAGGTATTTCTGCATAAAGGACCAGTATCATACCTGCATTGTCTGTTCATTTATACCTGCCGTGTCAAATCAGACATTTACTAGAGAACCACACACTGCATGAAATCACCAAGCTAATCTGCAGCTCTTTTCTTGCTGTTTGATACTTAAAGGTTGTTTTCACGTAGTCAGCAGGATTGACTTTTACTCTAGTTATATGGCTTTTAGGGGAACAAAACTACTCTAGTTATATGGCTTTTAGGGGAACAAAACTGAAACTTCTAGTTGAAACTGGATGTAAACCAGAAATCCTACTTGAATTGAGGGCCTAAAACCAGTTAGCAAGGAAGAAAAGAGTGTACAATATTTTCCCATTTCATGAAACTATTCTGTTGTAAATACTTACAAAAAGGGAATTTGTTCTAAAAAAAAAAAATACAAAATTTCTAACCAGATATTTTAATAGTTTCCCTTTGCTATTCAAGTATCAGAGTGTCTATGTGAGGAAATGGAAAAATCTTATAAATGTGGTTCTGATTTGGTTGGTCAACCCTTAAAAAGAAATACCCAAATTAGAGTACTGTAAAATAGAAATCTGTTTCTATTCTGGCTTTCTGCCCAGATGAGGGACAGGAAGTAATTCTGAAGTTTAAGGATTGCCAAGGTGGCTGCTCTTGGGCTGTGATGGAACTTTCACAGAATTGAATTGCAAATCGAGAACTGTAAAGTTTTAAGAGGGCTTAGACAGTGGTTAAGAGTTAGGCAGCAATTTATGTCCCCTGCTGACACAGTAGTATAGGGTGGATCAATGTTAAGATAGCCTCTTCCAGATTTTTCTCTGTAATGTTCAGTTTCTGTGCAAGGTATCATAGAATGTTATTCCTGCTACCTAGCAATTCTGTCCACTTTCCCCAACCAGAAACCTGGTAACCTTCTAGTAAGCCCCTCCCTTCTCACCTCTTGATTCTAGCTCCTAAATATATTTCAAATGTATTCCTTTTTTCTCTTTTCCTTAGCCTAGTTCAGGTCCCCTATTTCTGTCACCTACAGCCCTAGACTATTTTATTGACTTGCAGTTGGTTTCCTTGCAACTTGCTCTTCTCCCTCCTTCTGAAACATTAATCTGAAATGTTTTAATCTTCCTTATCTTTGGTGGTTCTGTATGGTAATTTCTTATCTTGGCATGTAAAGATACATAGAGTTTGTTTCTTGCTACCACTGTAGTCTCACCTTCTGCCACTCTCCTCCTATTCTCCAGTTCTGGTATAGAGGTAGTTCCCTTAAATGCATCATGCTCTCTCTGGTCTCCCATCTCTGTAACTGTAGTTCCCTCAGCCTGAAATACACATGGTCATCCCCACCACCACTTGATATGCTTTTGTGTCCCATGACTGAGGAGAACTCTTTTACAGCATTTGTCATATTCATCATCATCATTTGATTTACTGTTTCTGCCATGCTATTAGGCATGAAGAATGTTGAATAAATGGTTTTATCAAAAAGAAAGTACCTCTGAAATATCTATTTTGCATGTTAGGCCAGTTTAATTTTTTTTTTTTAATCCTCACCCGAGGAGATGCCTATTGATTTTAGAGAGAGGAGAAGGGAGGGAGAGAGGGAGAGAAACATCGATTTGTTGCCTCTTGCATGAACCCTGACTGGGGACCGAACCCACAAGCTTAAGTATGTATCCTGACAAGGAATCCATCCTGTGACCTTTTGGTTTATGGGACAGCACTCCGACCAACTGAGCCATGTTGACTGGGGCTTGGTCAGTTAAATTTTTTAAAAAGAGAGGTGAGTAGAAAATAGTACTGTTGGTAGAGCTCTCCCCAGCCTTAGCTATCTTTTCTTTTTGCCCTCTCCCACCCCCATGATATGATAGACAGCATTCATTTCCTTTTGACTTCATTCCTACTCAGAATCCTAAGGGCTTCCCTTTGACATGCGCTCACTGACTTCTCTTGACTCACTTTCAGCATGCACATAGCATAGGAATCTCAATAGGAAACACCTTTGATATTTGTACGAGTGCCTAATGTCAAAGAGAAGCATGAATTAAGATCATTTACTTAATGAAAATTCACATTCACTGAATAAAGTCTGATTTAGAAACAGGACCATGATTCATTTACTGCACACGTCATGAATTTGTCATAGGGCTGACAATGTTAGCCTACGTGCTCATTTTTTTAAAATATGAAATGTATATTATCCTGTGTAAATTCTTTTTTTTTTTCCTTGTAGGTTCTGGGTCCCTAAGAGCAAAATTTGATCTTTCAGAAGGACCCAGTAAACCCGCAACACTTGCAGTGCAATTCCTCAGTGAGGGAAGTACCCTCTCAGGAGTGGATGTTGAACTTGTAGGCACTGGTTACAGGCTATCCTTAGTAAAGAAGCGGTTTGCCACTGGTAAGTTGGGAGATTTAGAGCTTTCTCATGTATATGGGAAACATTTATGTTCTAATCTAAAGGCATGGAAGTTTTTTCTTTGACATTGGACTAAGGTGTCAGGTAGACACACCTGGGAAAGAATATCCATGGTCAGTATAGTTGAACACCTGTGATCTGATTCTAATGTATTGTAAACAGCAGATGGGAACTGGGGTTCTATATCTTTAACCACAGTGAAAATGTTCTTTGAGTTCATTTGAAATTAAAATTGTAAAGCTCTGCTTGGTGTTTTTCAGGACGGTATCTGGCAGATTGTTGATGGACCTATCAAAGTGGTTGGCTCAAGGGAGTAGTACAGACCTGCCCTTCTGCATTATCTATTCTTTCCAAACACTATTCCAGCTTGTATTACGTCTTTAAAACTTAGACATATTTGAGAGCTGACTGTAAATATTAAATTGCACCTTTGAAGTGAGTCATCAAAACAAATAGCACTGAAACAATTTTCAGCATTGTAAATGATCAACTGCAATATTCAGGACACACACTGATTCAGATTCTCAGTAAAAAGTTTTCATAGGCTGAAATTTTAAATTATCTTTAGTGTCTATATTGAAAGAGGGGGTTATTATAAGTGTAATATCAAGTCTAAACTTTCAGGAGAGCAAGCACAAACTAATTTAGCTTTCCATAAATTTTTAGAGTCAGAGATAGTTTTGAAATTTTGTAAGTTAGATGTTGAATGGATTCTAAGTTTTGGATAATGTTAATTTAGAACACTCAATCAAATTGAGTTATGTGCCATAAAGTAATCAGACCAGAGTCCAAGGTGTATGCAAAAAATTTATCATTTGATTTTTATAAACATATAACTGTAAATGGTGTTTTATATGATTTTTTTAATCCTCAAGTGCAATGTGTTTTAAAATAAGCTTGCAAAAGACAGAAATTTACTTCTGCAGTTAACTTTATAGAAGTTTTGATTGTTTTGATGAATTAATGCTGTAGATTTAATTTATTTTTATATGGATTGCATAATGTGTGCCTTTTAAAACAGTAACAAAAACCAGAAATGTGCCTATCCAGTTTGTGTTCATGGATGTGCCTCACAGCCTGGATCTTCTATCCAGAATCTTATGGTGGTCAAGCATTTTTACAAGATAATTGCAATTTTTGTAAATAACTTTGGCTGGAATTGGGAAGGGAATTTGGAATAACTAAAGGATAATTTATACTTAAAAACCCTGGCTCACTTCTTCAGTGAAACACTGTAGCCACTAGAAAGAGGAAGAGCTACCTAATGGTTTCTGTTTACAGGGGGAAAAATTACCTTCAGAAACTCGATCTTAACCTTATCAAAAGTATGTAAATCTTAAATTCTGAAAAACTATAATGGTAAATTGGTAACTAGTATTTTAACTCTCAATTTAACATTTTCCTCCATTCTGTTTACCATCGGAAATTTATACCTTTATTTATTGAATGTGTTGTGAGCATGAATTTTGCGGTATTTTGTGAGGAACATATTTTAGAAAAGATTAGTTCTGGCATTAGAGAAGTCTGCCATTTGTTTGCATTTCAACGATTGGAAAAATTGCCAATTTGTATGTTTTTAAAGTGATGGATTGCTTAAACATTTCTTAAGTAAACTAATATTAAATGGTAAAGAGCCTAACTTTATAGCAAATCCTGATTAATTGAAGGAATTAAATATTTTGGACAAGGTTTCATAATTTACAAGTGGAAATTCTATTTATAAGGATAAATACCAGTTGTCCTGCATTTTGCATAGAAGTGATAAATTGTTATATAATTTATATAAAACCACTAATTGTTCTGTTAAGCTTTACAGAAAGTAAAACTCTTACTACTAGACATTTATGTAACATGTTGCTATACTAAATACAGAAAATCTACTCATTAGCAATATATGTATATAACACAGTATGTGCTTTTCTAATATATTCAGTGTTAGCCCAATTCTAAATTTAGATTTGACTAAAGTAATACATAAGACAGTTTGCTAAAAGTTAATCTTTACTAAATAGTGAGCAAAATTAGAAATTCCAACTCCTGTATTACGTTCTTTTAAATGCCAGTTACAGGCCCTTGCTGGAATCTTAACTGTAACAGCATAGCACTCAAACTGTTTTTATTGATCAGTTAATATTTTATTATTGGAATTTAGAGACCATTATACTTACAATGTTTGTTTTTAATCAAATATTACCTAAAAATGTACAAATTAGTGAAATGGTTAAACTTCTGCACTTTCTTAATTACCATAGTCTTCATACCAAGTGTCAGTACATAAATTTGTATTGGGTGCAGGTTACAATTTTGAAGCCATATGAGTTTATATTGAGGTTTTGGGTATTTTTCCCATTTAAAACCCCATTAATACTGTTAAAAAAAAAAGAAAAGAAAAGACCAGTAGATTTTCAAGGGGAAATGTATTTAGCAAGCTGGTTCTTGCTTATGTATGATGATTAAACTTTGTAGCTGTCTCTTTAACCAAGAATTTGTAAACACAGAACTCTAACAAATGTGAGTTTTTAAGAATTGTTATTTACTACTTTGAGTTGTAATTACAACAGTGCAAATCTATCTTACAAAATTTTGTAAATATTTGATTTTTTCATAAAATGTAAATTTTACATAAAAGTTGTACCATTAATAAACATGTAATATATAATTTATCAGTTAGTTTATGTGACTTTGTACTCCTGTTGACTGTTGACTTCATTACATTAGCCCTAAGCCTATTCCTGTTTAATTTCCACAAGTAACCCCTAATACAACCAAGATACCAGTAAGCAATGATGAACCAGTTCCTACCACCAGTAAAATTCCATGGCATTGTAATGCAGCTACCCCATAGCCTCCTCATTAAAAGTGCCAGAATCTCCAGTGTCATCAATTACTCAGTCTCCTAATCCATTACATTTAAATACAGTCTTCACCTCATCATTCTTCAAAGCATATAAAACTACCGTAGCATCCACCAACAACCCCAAATGAAATAGTCCAAAGACAGTTATATTAGAAACTCAAAATTCAGGATATTCCTCAGTAGGCATAGCTGTTGTGTAACCAAAACCTAGCAACATTACCTCCCAGGTAAATGTAAAAACTAATAAACCTAAAAAAGACCTGCCAAAATTTATTACATACCATAACCAGTTCTACTTACAACCAACCCTAAACCACTATAAATAAATGACAGTCTTGAAGAAAAACCTACAAAATTTAATTATATAGTTAAAATACAATATGTCATTCTCATATGGAATTTCAGCATAACTAGTGATGACATGAGAAATAATTATATTTATATTAATGACCAATATGTGTAAATCCCACCCACTAATTAAAACTATTAGTAACTCATTCATTGATTTACCAGCCCCATTAAATATTTCATCATGATGAAATTTTGGCTCCCTTTTAGGAATCTGCTTGATTTTACGAATATGCTTATATACCAGATATAATAACCACCTTCTCCTTCATTACCCACATCTGCTGAAACATGAACTACAAATGAATTATTCGGTCCTACACACCAACAGAGCATCTATAGTCTTTATCTGCTTACTCATTCAAGTAGAATGGGGCCTATATTACGGATCTTATACCTCCCTAAAAACCTGAAATATTGGCATCATCTTATTCACAGTAATAGCTTATAGCATTTATAGGCTACATTCTAGCATGAGGTCGTCTTAGGAGCCACAGTTATCACAAATCTCTCAGCCGTTCTCTGCATGGGCACTAGTCAGATGAACCTGAGGAGGATTCTCAATTGATAAAGCTACTCTCACCTGATTCTTCACCTTCTACTTCATTCTCCCATTTGTTAATATCAGGCTTAATAATTATTCACCTACTATTTCTTTATGAAACAGGATCAAATAATTCATTCGGAATTTCATCTGACCTAGACAAAATTCCATTTCAGCACTACTATACAATCAAGGTTATTCTAGGGCTTTTAATTCCATTCTTAGCCATACTAATCCTATTCTCATTCATTCTTTCAGGAGATCCAGATGGTTGCACAAAGCTAATCCTTTTAATACTCCACCACACATTAGACCAGAGGGATACTTCCTGTTTGCATATGCAGTCTTATGATCCATCTCTAATAAATTAGGTAGCACATTAGCTCTAATCTCTAATTCTAGCAATTATCACAAAAACTCTTTCATCCAAGCCACAAAGCATATAACATTCTGACCCCTCATCCAGAGCTTATTCTGACTACTTGTGGCAGACCTACTGGCATTGACATGAATTGGAAGACAACCAGTTGACAACCCATTTATCATCATTGGCCAACTACCATCAGTCTTATATTTTCTAATTCTTGTACTGATGCCACTCACGAGCTTCACTGAAAGGCCCTGGCCAGGTAGGCTCAGTTGGTTAAGAGTGTCATCCTGTTACACCAAGGTAGCAACAGGTTCGATCTCCAGTCAAGGTACAGACAAGAAGCACCCAGTGAATGCATAAATAAGTGGAACAACAAATTGATGTTTCTCTCTCTCTCTCTCTCTCTCATAAATAAATAAATAAATAATCTAAAGTGAAGAATCTTTATAGTGTAAGTATTACCCTGGTCTTGTAAACCAGAAAAAGTAAAAAAACAACAACAAAAAAAACACCTCCCTAGGCCATCAAGGAAGAAACTCCAGTGCCACTGTCGGCAACCAAAGCTGAAATTCTATTTAAACTATTCCCTGAAAGCTGCACAAGAACAGTGAAACATTGCCACATTCTGTGTCAATATTAAAAACAAATTCTAGACTATCCCATTGCTATGTACTTCATGCATTAAATTACCCCATTGCAATGAATTAGTACTTATATGCTTGATCTACATGACACAGACTGTGTAATCATATATTAACTATTTACTCCATGCATATAAGCAAGCATATCAAACAACGAATATTATATAATAGAATGGTTCATCATATATAAAATTCTCTTCCATGTGGCTATTTGTAAACCAATAGATATAATTGATATTATATAGGACTACTGTGGCTTAAGCACTTAAAATTCTACAGGTCAATATTTTAAACTTATTAGGGTAAGATTGGTTAATAAGATTGTGTAAGTTTCAAGTGTGCAATATAATGCATCACCTGTGTATGTTGTGCACTCATCACCCAAAATATAGTCTCTCTTCATCATATGTTTGACCCCCTTACATAGAACATAATACTGTTACTGATTGTACATACCCTATTAAGTCATATTAGCTCTCAGTCACCATGCTTCAGGACACCAGCTACGCACTACAAATGTGCCCTTCTCCTCACTCCAGGATCATACCATGGGGTTTTCTAGAACTGAACTATATCTGGTGCCTGGTTCTTCAGGACCATCTTCACCTAAAGTCACCCACTCTATCCTCTTAAATAAGACATTTTGTCGGACTAATCAGCCCATGCTCACACATGGTTGAGTTAACATACATTTGGTATTTTGTAATTTGGGGGAGGTGCTGTGACTCATCTATAGCCATCTGAGACCTTAATACAGTCAAGAAACTTGGAGTTGGACTTATATTGAGCATTATTTACCTTGACTAACATTAACCAAAAGCTGTTATTTAGTCAGTGCTTACAGGACATAAGAGAATTTTACATGCATAGTACTCCCTCCTTACCTGTGGGGGATATGGTCCAAGACCCCCCCAGTGAACACCTGAAATTGCAGATAGTACTGAACCCTATATGTACTATGTTTTTCCTACATGTACAAATCTATGGTAAAGTTTATAAACTAGGCACTGTAAGAGATTAACAACAATAACAAAGCAATTAGAACAATATACTGTAAAAAAGTTATGACGACTTTGGTGCCCTTATTAAATAAAATACTGAACAAGGCAGTGTGACGCTACGAGTTGATCTGACGATCGAGATAGCTCCTGTGTGACTGACAGCTGAGCAGTTCATACAGCAAGGATGTGCTGAGCAAAGAGGCGGGTCATCCTGGATGGGACAGAGCAGGACAGTGAGATTTTTTTCATGCTACTCAGAATGGCATGCAACCTAAACCATATAAATTGTTTATTTCTGGAATTTTCCATTTAATATTTTCAGACTGCAGTTGACCACAGGTAACAAACCATGGAAACCAAAATTATGGATAAGGGGGACTACTGTATATGTACATAGGTTCACCAAATAAAAATTAGCAAACCTTCCTTACCCCTGTAGACCTTAAACTGTATATATTTATTAACAGTCTTTGTAAATGCCCAAAACAAGATTAAAATATAACAGTACATAAAAGCTTACCCCATTCTACAATAAGTAAGTTACAAATTAAACCAAGACATATTTTAGCCAAGATCTGTAATTGAATAAAAATTTCTAACACTAAAATTGTCACTTCTAAATCTATGGTCCAGAAAAACTTACTCCCCAGTAGTTGAAAATGCTTCTGCAGATATTCACATGTAACTTAAATTCACAACATTTTGATGGAGAGGGAGCCCCTTGATCTATTAATGTAGCTTCATAAATAAAGCAAGACACTGAAATGCCTAAATGAGTTTACTAATTCCACAACACACAGGTTTGGTCCAGTCATGTTGTAAAGTCTTAATTACACATGGAAGTATCTTCATCCCAGTGAGAAGGACCTCCAGATCACCAAGGATTAAAAGGAGCAGGCATTAAGCATATCAAGCAGCTCATATCAAGAAGTAATTTTGCTTAACCATGCCCCCACCAGAAAGAGCAGTGATAAAAATTAAGCCATGAACTGAAGTTTGACTAAGTTAATAGGGTTTGTATATTTTGTACCAGCCACCACAGTCATCTGCTTAACCAATTAAGATTTTTGGCATAAAGTGTGTTAAAGATTTTCATAGTAAAGTTAAGTTTTAATTAGGCTGTAAAAAGTTACAGCTAAAAAAAAAATTATGTAAGTGACTTTGTTATTCCCACTTGATAGCTAAGACTCAGAGTGGGGTTAGATACCCCACTATGCTTTAGTCCTAAACCCAAATAATCATTATAACAAAATTACGTACCAGAGTTCTACTAGCAAATGCCTGAAACTATGAACCTGATGGTGCTTTATATCACTATAGAAACCCCACTAAACCTCACCAATCCTGGCTAATACAGACTATCTACCATTCTCTTTGGCAAAGCCTAACAAGTTACCCAAGGGATAACTGGGCATTCCTAGTCTAGGGTTTATATCAGTAATAGGTTTATGGCCTCCATGTTGGATCAGAACATCCCAGTGGTAACTGCTATTAATGGTTGGTTTGTTCAACGATTAAAGTCCTTCGAGATCTGAGTTCAGACCACAGTAATCTATGTCTGTTTCTATTCTTCCTTCTCCTAGTATGAAAAGAACAAGAGAAATAATACTACTTTACAAAACCACCTTCAAATTAATAGATGATATAATCTTAATCTAATTAATTTATACCAATCCTGCCCTTTGGTATAGGGTTTGTAGGGTACCAGAGTTTCATAAAAGCATAAAATTTAAACCCTTATAATCATAGGTTCAACTCCTCTCCTTAACAATGTTTATAGTTAATCCTCTTTTATTAATTATTCCCATTTACTCATCGTAGCATTCTTCACACTAACCAAATGAAAAGCACTAGGCTACGTTCAACTCCATAAAGGACCAAAGCCTGCTCCTACCCATCGCCGATGCCATCCAGGCATTAAAGAACCACTACAGCTATTAATATCATCAATATATTATTGTGCCAATCCTAGCCCTCACGTTGGCCCTAGCAATATGAATTCCATTACCCATGCCAATACCCACTAATCAAGCATAAACCCAGGTGTACTATTCTTTTGTTGGGTTGAGCCTGAAATTCAAAACATGATTGTGGCTCTATAAGCAGTAGCACAATTTCATATGAAGTAATACTAGCTATCATTCTATTATAAATTCTATTAATAAATTCATCTCAACATTAATCACCACTCAAGAATATTTATGACTCATTTTTCCATCATGACCCCTAGCCATAATATGATTTATCTCAAACTTACCAGAAACCAACTGAGCTCCATATGACTTAACAGGAGAATCAGAACTCATTTTTAGCTTCCACATTGTGTAGCAGTAGTCCCATTAGCCCTGTTCTTCCTAGCAGAATATGCTGCTATCATCATCATCATCATCGTCATCATCATCACCACCACCACAATTTTTTTAAAGATTTTATTTAGACGGTGGGAAAAGGAGGGGGAAAGAGAGGGAGAGAAACATCAATGTGTGGTTGCCTCTCACATGCCCCGCACCAGGGACCTGCCCGGCAACCCAGGTATGTGCCCTGACTGGAAATTGAACTGGTGACTCTTCTGTTCGCAGGCCATCACTCAACCCACTGAGCTGCACCAGCAGCCAGGGCTGTTACAACAATTTTATTCCTAGGAGCATTTTATAACCTCTGTATAACAGAACTATAGTCCATTTTAATAGCAAAACTCTTTTTCCATGAATTTAAGCATCTTCTATGAATTTATACATCTTTTATGAAAAATTTTCCTAACTTTAACACTAGCCCTTTGCATATGACATGTATCATTTATTATACCAATCATCTTACCACAAACAAAAGAAGTAAGCCTTAAAAGAGTTACTTTGATAGAGTAAATTATAGATGTTTAAATCCTCTTATTTCTAGAATTATAGGGATAGAATCCATTCTTAAGAATTAAAAAAAAAAAAAATCTGTGGTACATTAGACCACACTCTATAGTAAGATCAGTTAAATAAGCTATCAGATGCATACCCCCAAAATATTGGTTTATATTCTTCCTGTACTAGTAAATCTCCTTATTTTTATAATTATCTTACTATCATTTCAGGAACTATGATTATTATATTAAGCTCACAGTGGCTAATAATCTGAATCAACTTTGAAGTAAACATATTAGCTATTATTCCATGTTTAATTAACAAATTCAACCCATGGGAGCATTCACTAAATAGTATATTATGCAAGCCACCAGATCTATACTTTTAATAATAGCTGTTATAGCCCTGGCTGGGTGACTCAGTTGGTTGAGAGTCATCCTGGTCACCAAAAGGCTGCGGGTCTGATTTCCAGTCAGAGCACATACCTAGGTTGCTGGTTTGCTCCCCAGTCAGGGCATGTAAGGGAGGCAACTGATCGATGTTTCTCTCACATCAATATCTGTCTGTCTGTCTATCTGTCTCTCTTCCCCCCACCAGATCTATCCCTCCCTTCCTCCTTCTCTAAATCAAGGAGCATGTCCTCAGGTGAGGGTTAAAATAATAGCTATTATTATTAATCTAATATATTCTGGCCAATGCACAATTACAAAAATTTATGACAATAGCTCTCATCATAAATCTTGGACTTCTCCCATTCTACCTTTGAGTTCCCAAAGTTATACAAGGTATTCCACTAACATCTGGCCTACTTTTAACAATGTGACAGAACATTGCACCACTATCAATTTTATATCAAATTTCATCATCCATTCATCTAAATAGGCTGCTAATTACAGCTATTTTATCAATCATAGTAGGAGATTGGGGAGGACTCAACCAAACCCAACTACAGATATTAGCCTATTCATCAATTGCTCACATAGTTTGAATAACAGATATTATAATTTATAATACAACTATAATAATGAAACATTTACATCATAAAATTTATTGCAATTATTTACATATAATTCATGCACCACAACACTTTTACTCTCCCTATATATGAAATAAAATACCTTAATTGCTATATTTATTCTTCTTATTGTATTAATAGAAGGCTTCCCACCAGGGATTTCAGGGGGTTTTACCCGAATGAATGATTATTTATTTAAGAAATAATAAAAAGGAAGTGACATCACCAAGATCGCAACCTAGGTCATTCCTGACTTTGCTCCCCCTCACCAGAACAACTAACAACTATTAATGAACCAAACTTTACTAAGATAATCCTAGAACAAGGGAGTAAAGCTGAGGCATGCCTCTACACCACAGAGACCAAGAGAAACCATGTTAGAAGGATAAGAGGAAGAGCTAAATATTGACTGCATTGCCCCTCTGACTGGCGGAGCACCACTCCAAGAGATGTCCCCTGAGCTTATGGGTCCTCCAGTGTGAAGAGAGAGCCCAGGGGTTACAGTCACCCTCACCCCAGCATTGAGGTTTGCGTCATGGGATTCCCTACTACGGTTGCACCCAATGAGGATCACAGAGGAATCTACGGGGCTCAACCATTGGGAGTCAGTTGAGACAAAGTGGTGGGGAAAGGCTTTCAACAACCAGTACTAGGGTCTTGGAAGACAAAGTTCCTACCTGCAGAGCCCAAGTAGTAATGCCAAACTATGGTTTTGCTCATCTACAGAGCCAGGTCAGTGGCACAGATTGACTGGGGAATTTGGCAGGGTGCAGGCCTCCTTAACTTGGCTCCCCGAAAGAGGAGTTCTATCAGACCTAGAGCCTGGGCTGCCTATGCCCAGAGAGGAGGGCTGCCACCTGTTGCAGATATGGCTCCTGGCTCCACTCACCCAGAAAGCCAGTTTGGGGGAAATCTGGGAGTTGCTTGAAATAGACAGTCCCATATAGGCAAGAACCAGTCATATAGCCTCACCCACTGCAGAAGATGGCCCCCCGCTGGGCTGGTGAGAACACCTGGAAGTCATGTGTAACCTAGAGACTCTGCAGTTGAGAGGAAGTCAGACAGAGCTTATTGCCCCTCTGTGAGCAAAGCCAGTGGCCCTCTTTGGCCAGGTAACTTTGGACATAGGTTGGCTTGACTCAAACCACAAAGATCATTAGTGACCTTTGAGCAGCTTTTCCCCGCTTGTGTGGGCAGGAAAGCTGAATAATAGCATTCTTATTGCTGAGTACAGCCATCAGCCTGCCTGACAGGGAATTGGAGCACAAGGGAAATTGTATTGCTCATCCAATGGCCCTGTTTACAGTGAAACTTGGACAGAAAGCACAGCCCATCATGGTTTTTCTTGTCTTCAGGGCAAAACTGGTGGCTTCATCTGCCCAGGATATTTAGTGCACACTCTTGCCTAATTCAGTCCCCCAAACTACAAACTATGAAGTCCCTGGGTCCCACCACGCTGCCCAGCCAGGGCAGGGAAGTTAATTCATAGCCCCATGTACTGGTGTATAGTACCCAGTCCAAAATATCTGGTAAGCCTCATCAGAGAATCCAGGTAACTGTGAAGCCCATCCTATAGGCTTGCTTGGGCAGGAAATCAAGCCAGCAGTGCCATCCAGCTGTTCTTAGCCAGTGGCACACACTCCAACCTCCAACCTCAGAGCTCAAACAGTTTCCTCACCCAAAACTAGGCTGTAATAGCAGACCTCACCTGCCCAACAACATTACCAACAGACACATCCAGAAACCCAAACTGAGCTGACTAGCGAAAAGCCATCTCTGCCAAAGAGAATCTGCAGAGCCTAGAAGAGGATAGCACTTACTCAAATACACAAATATCAACATAAGGAATCAAAGATCATTTAAAAATCAGGTAAATATGACACCACCGAAGGAGACTAATAAAGCTTTAAGAACTCATTCTAAAGAAGTGGAGATCTAATAGTCAAAGAAGAATAATCCTCTTTCTCTAAAAGAAGTTTAGTGAACTGTAAGAACACACAGAAAGCTAAACAAAATTAGGGAAGTGATGTGTGAACAAAACAGGAAGTCCAGCAAAGAAGTAGAAACCATTGGGAAAAAACCAAATCCTAGAGCTGAAACATACAATAACTTAAGAATTCTATAGAGAGTTTCAAAATCAGTCTTGACCGTGCAGAAGAAAGAACCAGTGACCTGGAAGGTAGGACAATTGAAATTATCCAGTCACAGGAGCATAAAGAAAAAAGAATGAAAAAGTGAAGAAACCCTATGGGACTTATGGGCATAATGAAAAGAAGCATTATTTGCATTATGGGAATTTCAGAAGAAGAGAATGAGAAAGAAACAAAGTATGTTTAAAGCAATAATGGCTGAAAAGTTTCCAAACCTGGGGAGAGAAATAGACATCCAGATCCAAGAGGCCCAAAGACTCCCATATAGGTTGAACACAAATAGGGCTACACTGGGACACATAATGAAACTGTCAAAAGTAAAAAAAAAGATTTAAGCACCAAGATAAAAGAGAGAAGTTATATACAAGGGAACCCCCTCAAGAATATAGACAGATTTCTCAACAGAAACTTTTCAGTCTAGAAGGGACTAGGTTGACATATTCAAAATATTGAAAGAAAACAAATGTCAACCAAGATTACTATAGTCAATGAAGTTATTCTTCAGAAATGAATGAAAAACAAAGATTTTCCTGAAAAAACACAGCCTGAGGGAATTCATTACTACTAGGCCTGTCTTACAAGAACTGCTAAATGAAATTCTTTGAGTGGAAATTAAAAAATGCTAATTAACATCATAAAAGCCCAAGGCAGTGTAAAACTCACTGGTAATGGTAAATATATAGTTAAAGTTGGATTCCGCAACATGATAATGGTGATGCATAATTAACTTACAACTCTAGTTTAAAAATTTAAAAACATAGTAAAAATAGCCATAACTACAATAATCTGTTACTAGTTACCCACTATTAAAAAATTTATAAATTATAACATTAATAACCTCAAATACGAGGGAGAGAAGTAAAAATGTAAAGCTCATGAATTCTAGTTCAGTTGTTATTAATGTAGAGTTTTAGCCATGACTGGCATGGCTCTGTTGGTTGGGAGTTGTCCTGCAAAGTGAAAGGTCATGGGTTTGATTTCTGGTCACTGCATATGCCTGGGTTGCAGGTTTAATTCCCAGTTGGGGCACATTTAAGAAGCAATTAATCGATGTTTCTCTTCCTCTCTTTCTCCCTCCATTCCCTGCTCTCTAAAAATAAAATTTTTTTAAAGTAGGATTTTATAATTTTAAGATATTTCATGTAAGTGTCATAGAAACCACAAAGGAAAACCTACAGTAATTACACAAAATGACATGATAAAGAAGCCAAAGCATACTGACATAACACATCAAAACACACACAGATAGAAGGATAAGAAACAAGGAACAATAACTTATAAAATACAATAAAACAATAAACAAAATAGCAATAACCAGTCTTTACTTTTCAGTCATTACTTTAAACTTTAACAGATTAAGTTCTTCATTCAAAATATATAAAATAGCTGAATGCATTTTTTAATATATCCAATGATATGCTACCTTCAAGACACTGACTCTGGCCTTAAAGACACACATAGACTGACAGCGAAGAGATAGAAAAAGATATTTCAGGCAAATAGTAATAAAAAGGGGACAGGGATAACTGGTCTTATATCAAACAAAGTATACTTTAATAAAAAATAGATAAAAGTTATTATATAATGATAAATAGGTCAATACCTCAAGAAAAAAAAACAATTTAAATCTTTATGCTCCCAACATCAGGACAGCTAAATATATAAAGTAAAAACTAACAGAACTAAAAGGATAAATTAACAGCGATCGTATAATAGTTGGGGACTTTAATACCCCACTCTCAACAACAGATACATCATCTGGACAGATAATCAGGAAATAGCAGATTTGGGCAACCCTGTAGATCAAAGGAACCTAGCAGGCATATGCAGAACATTCTATCTCACAACAACAAAATACACATTCTTCTCAAGTGCACATGGAACATTTTCCAGGACAAACCATATATTAGGCCACAAAATAAGGCTTAGAAAATTCAACAAGATTGAAATCATATCAAGTATCTTTGCTGACCGCCATGTTATGAAACTAGAAATCAACAGAAAGAGGAAAACTAGAAAATCCATGAATACATAGAAATTGAACAGCACTCTTCTAAACAACCAATGGATCAAAGAAGAAATTAAATGGGGAATTTTAAAAGTATTTCAAGACAAATGCAAATGGAAACATGCCTACCAAAACTTACGAGATACAGCAAAAGCAGTTCTAAGAGGGAAGCTCATTACAATGAATGCTTACATTAAGAAGCAAGAAAGATTCCAAATAAACACAACCCTACATTTTAAGGAAAAAGAAAAACAAACTTGAGCCCAAGCTTAGAAGGAAGGAAATAGTAAAGATTAGAGTGGAAATAAATTAGAGAACAGAAATACAATAGAAAAAGATTAACCAAACTAAGAGTTGATTCTTTGAAAAGATAAAGAAGTTGACAGACCTTTAGCTAGATTAACCATGGGAAAAAAGAGGACAAAAATCAACAAAATTATAAATAAGAACGGAGACATTACAACTGATACCAAAGAAATAGAATAAATCATAGGCTACTATGAACTAACATATGTCAACAAACTGGTCAACCTAGAAGAAATGGAAAAATTCTTAGAAACATACAAATTACCATGACTGAATCAGAAAGAAATAGAAAGCCTGAAACTTCACAAATTACTTTTGACACATTTGATCAGTCACAGCACCTTCTCCATACACTGCACAATTTTTTTTTAATTTCAGCTACATTTTAACCTTTCTTGAAATAATAAAGCATAATATGCTGAAATGTTGCTTATTTTCTTCCATCTTCAATATTAAAATGGCCACAGAAAAATTCACCAATTTTGATTTTTTTTTAATGCACACTGATATGACAGCTGTCACAATACAATCTAACAAAATCATTTCAAATTAAGTTAAAGACTATAGAGGACTTCAGCCCATGAAGTCCCCAGATTTGCTGGGATGAAGAATCGTTCCAGACGATCTGTCAAGGAAAGGGGAAGGCAGTTCCCTCTAGTGGGGAATGCCCTGAGCCCTAGTGCTCAATGGCTTTTATTGAAAGGGTTACCAGCAGGGGATAGGTAGCAGGAATGTATAGGTAATCTCATTACATCAGTATGTTAATGTTTACAGAGAATAGGTGATCTTTTGAAGAAGACAAATGGCAGGAAACACACCAAATTGCTTGGTTCCAAGATAAGTGTAAATACAATGATGCCAAATGGTTTAGGGTCAGGGTCCATGAATAATGTAAATTTGCTTCCCAGAGTGAACCAGTTATCTGGTGTGAGAATAACAGCTTGAGGGAAAAACAAAGCATGCTTCAAGGAGTGTAATTTACTCCTAGGCCTGATTTCCCCTGGGGGGCCCTCAGAGCTATTATTGGGTCCTGCCTATCAACTGCATTACCAGTTTTCTGGTCAAGACTTACATAGCCTCTCCCAGGCCCCAGCTTGAGCGGGACTACAGTCACTGATACCACTCAAAGTGGCCCCCAACAAAAGACAACTAAGTTCTACTAGAGCCATCTTATGGAAAAAACAAACGAACTTTTTTGGCCAACCCAATAATAGCCCATTCTTACTATGTCTTATTAATAGGACCAGTATTTGCCATTTATAGGAGAAGTTGTCCATTGCTTTCCATTATTTTCAGGCTATATGCTCAACTCAACTTGAGCAAAAACTTATTTTACAATTATATTTGTAGGAGTTAATATAACTCTATCCACAGCATTTTCTTGGCCTTTCGGGAATATGACAGCTTTACTCTGACCATCAAGCTGCATACACAACATGACATACCATCTCATCCACAGGTTCATTCATTTCATGAACAGTGATAATACTAATTAGTAATTTTTATAAATTGAGAAGCATTTGCATCTGAACAAGAAGCATCAGTAGTAGAACTAACTACTACCAATCTCTAATGATTGTATGGATGTCTTCCACTATATCATCATTTGAAGAATCTATTTATGTAAATTTAAAATAAGGAGGAAACTAAACCTTCTCCAAGTGGTTTCAAGCCAGCCTCATAACAACTATGTCTTTCTCAATAAGTGAGATAGTAAAAATTACATAACTTTTTAAAAGTTAAAACATTATAGTTTCAGACCCTTTATGTCTCTATGGCATATCTATTCCAACTAGGATTCCAAGATGCAACATTACTTATTACAGAAAGATTTTTACATTTTCATGATCATATACAAATAATTGTTTTCCTAATTTGTTAGGCCTTTATATCATTTCATTAATCTTAACAACTAACCCAAGTACAACAGATGCACAAGAAGTAGAAACAGTTTGAACTATTCTATTATCTTAATTTTATTTGTTCTACAATTACAAATTATTTATATAATAGATAAAATTAATAATCTTCTCTAACTGTAAAAACCTATAGTCACCAATGATATTAAAGCAGTGTATACACAGACTACAAATATTCATATAATTCTTACAATGGATCAAAAGCCAGAACTATGAACACTAGAAGTTAATAATGAAGTAGTTCTACCTATAGAAGTAACAACCTGAATACTAAATTTGTCCAAAGACAGCGTACACTTGTGAGCTATTTATTCCTTCCTTAGGCCAAAAGACAAATATCATTCCATGGTGCCTTAATTAAACAACCCTAACATCAGGCTTACACTATGTTCAATGATCAGAAATTTGCTGGTTAAATCATATCTTTATGCCTATTGTCCTTGAATTGGTTCTGCTAAAATATTTCAATGAATGATCAGCACCTGTAATGTAAAGTCATTAAAAAACTAAATAACATTAATCTTTTAAGTTAAAGACAGAGTTTCAAACTCTTCTTAATGATATGCCACAGCAAGATACATCAACATAATTTATTACTATTTTATCAATTACAGTATTAGTCATTGTATTTCAATTAAAAACTTCAAAACACTGTTATCCTTCAATTCCAGAACAACTAAAATATCAAAACATTATACCCCTTAAGAAAAAAAATGAAGAAAAATTTATTCATTTTTGTCACTAACCCAACAATAATAGGATTATTTGTTGTTATTCTAATTATATTTTCAAGCATTTTATATCCCAAACCTAATTAATAAGCGCTTTTAACTTTTATCCAACACTGACTAATTCAATTTACATCAAAACAGTAGCTGGCTGAGGAGGGCAAAGGGGGAAAAATTGGGACAGCTGTAATAGAATAACAAAAATTAAAAAAAAATAGTAGCCATTCACAATTACAAAAGACAGGCCTGATTTCTAATACTCATATCATTTATTTTACTTATTGACTCACCAAGTCTATATTCATTCACACATGCTACATTCATTCACACATACTACACAGCTCTCAATAAATCTAAGAATGGACAGTCCCCTATGAGCAAAAACAGTAGTTACTGGTTTCTACCACAAAGCAAAAGAATCTTTAGCCCATTTCTCACTCCACGAGTCACCCAAACCATTTATTCTATATTAGTAATAATTGAAACCATCTGCCTATTTATTCTTCCAATATCCTTAGCTGTGTGACTGCCAACATTACAGCTGGCCACCTACTAATTCATTTATCTGGAGGAACAACCTTAGCCTTAAGAGGTATTAGCTCTGCTACAGCTGTTTATCATTTATTTTTTTGATCTTACTACTCTTGAATTCACAGTAACTTTAATTCGAGCTTGCATATTTATGCTACAATACTAGTAAGTCTTTACCTACATAATACTTAGGGACCCTTCAAACTCACATGTATCACATACAGGTGCACTTCATTTCATTGTGCTTCACGTTTTGCACTTCACATGTGTTGAGTGTTTACAAATCAAAGGCAATACCTTTCATCATCAATAAGATTACATAGTGTTCTATTGCAATATTTGCCTTATTGCCAAGGTCTGGAACCGAGCCTACAGCATCTCCAAAGTCTGCCTGTAGTAAATCCCAGTCCCTGACCACTTTCAGGAGCCCTGTATTTATAAGAACCCTCATTTGGAAGGGGTGCCAGGATTTTTTCCCCAGTGGCAGAGTTGCTGTGAAAAAAGTTGAGCTTTTTGCCACCAACCCCCTTTTAGATGACTTGACGCCTTTCTAGACTCCCAGCCCCTTTTTTCAAGGGACCTCACTTTCCCTTCTTCTCTGGAGACAGGCGGAGGCCTCACTCTCTCAGGAGTTTGTTCTCCCGGGGATGCGGTTAGGGGGCGTCCCCCACCGCTTCCTGCTTACCTCTGTTTGCCTCCTTTGTCCACCTTTCCATTTCTTCTGGCTCATCCTGAGACCCACCTTGTTCAACGCAGAAGACCTCTGGGCTGTTTATATTTTATTCTGGCTTTTTCATGCATGAGCTCTGTGACCTGACCAGAGCACTGATTTCTCTGGGCCTAAGTTTCCTTTGTGTGTAGAAGAAAAGGTCAGGTCAGACAGGATCCACGAGCTCAAACTGTGTTCTGAGGAAGTCCAGCCCCAGATTTGTTTTACACATTGGGCTTTCCTGGTAGGAGTGAAATTAAGTAAAGGGTTTTAGGTTGGAGTTTTAGGTTGGAAGAAGACCTCCCCGTCTTGAGCTCCAGGGCCCTACCTAGGTAGCAGCCCCCCCTGCATTGGCGGTGGAAGTGGGGATCAGGAGTCCTTCAGAACCTCTGTTCCTTTCTGCTCACTGTCGCAAAGCCCAGTGGCCTCTGTTCCTTCCCTAACAGGTCTGAATCACCTGCTGACAAGACTGAGGCCCAAGCATGGATTTGCCTGGCCCGCCTTTCAAAGTCTCCTGGCCAATGAGTGCTCTTCTGGGAGGTGGGCTCCTGCTGGCCCTCCTATTTCAGAAAGCTTTTTTCTCATCCTGGCCTCAGGGTGGAGGCAGACAGGGAAAGTCATCCTTATCGATCCATTTTGCAGATGGGAAAACTGAGACACAGAAAGATGAAATAAGTTGCTTGGTTCCTGCTTAGGGCCAGGATGAGATTTGGGCCTTCTGGTTCCACATCCATGTTGCACTTTATTGGCCCCAAAGTGCAACAGCTCTCACAGGTGTAGGTGATGTTCCCCAGCTGGTATCCCACTTAAGGGCTTTCAAGTGGGGAAAGAAAATATCTCCTCAAATGAAAATGCGAGAGAAAGATCAAAGCAGGTTAAGATGAAGCTGAGGGGAGCAGGCTCCGCTAGGATTGACATCTACGAGCTAGAGTAGAGAGAGAATGCCTGAAATGAAACTCATCTACTTCTATTAAAAAAAAAAAAAAAAGGCAAAACAGAAATCGTTCCTTCTGTAGGCCAGGGCCAAGAGGAGAGGTATTTTCCCATCCCATCATCCTCAGTGTATGCTGCTCCTTGCTGAGCGTGAGTTTCAGTGTTCCTCCGCCTCAAGTCCCCCAAAACTTAGAACACCCCAGAGCAGCCCCTATGGAGCCGGGAGATGTCCTTATAGAATCAACATGGAGATGTCAGGAGGACTCCCTTGCCCCATCATTAAGTACCTCCCAGGTGGGGAGTCCACCCCCACTTTCCCCAGTGGTGCCTGTGGTCCTCATTTGGCCTGCCCTATGTAGAAATGTTCCCAGCAATTAAGGCGAGTCTCTCACATGTGGCCTTAGCCACATCCTCCTCCAGGTCTGTGGGCAGAGCCGGCATCCCGCCTGGCTCTGTGACCCAGTACCTGTGGGGAGGCTGGCCCGGGCCTTCCCATTGCTCAGGAAGCAGCCCAGCGCATCAGGCTGACATCTTTCCCATCCGTCAGCCCCTGATCCTGCTTCTCAGCACACCCCTGTGGGTTACCGGGGGCCTGTCCCAGGAAAGGTGGGCAGGAAGAGTGCACTTGCCCTGCCCGAGGGAAGATGGGGGGCAACTGCTGTGGGGATGGGCTCCCCCTGCCCCTGTGGACGTGGTGAGTGATGTAGCTTCATCTCCCCACATCCCACCGGAGGCCCATGCTCCTCCCTCGGGGCCAAGATTCTCAGCCCTTTCCTTTTCCTTCCCTCACACCCCCTGCATATACACCCGGGCCTCTCCTGTTGTCACTGTTCTCTGACTCCTGACCACGCTGCTGGTTGTTTGGTGGTTTTAGCCCCATGCATTGCCGCCTACACCAAAGTTACAAACACTTATACTCTACTCAGAGGACTTCGATCTAATATTCATTGGCATCCCTTGGGATATTTGAGAGTTGAACCTACGAATTAACAGCCAACGACTATATCTCTAAGAATTTAGCTGATGAGAAACCCACCTCATATACATGTACATTCTCTTTGGGACAATAGTTCCATTTAATGCATTTATGATTTGTGTTTTAAATGGATACCATTCATTGGTATCTTTCAGTTCTTGGATGTTGATAGAAATGGGTCTAATGACTAAGAGAATAGAGATTTGAAGGTAGATTTTACTTTTGTGTAATAAAGATTGCATGAAAATAAAACTCATTACAACTCTGGAGTTGGTAATGGGAAGTCAAGTTTGCTAATAATTTGTGAAATTGTACAGTTATTTCCAAGATGCTTTTTTCCATCTTTCAGTCCTCCTGGTTGAAGTCATAAACAGCACAGTTGGCTAGTCAGGAATATCAGAAATATGAGCTGATTGTATTTTTCTGTCTCCCAGCTGGTGAGATAGCCTTGTCCGATAGACACACACCCAGTCTATCAGCAGAGGATGTGCTTAGCTGGAGGTATTATATTTTCTCCTTGGTCAAGCCTTCTAACTGAGCCAGTAGAAGCCGATTAGGTACACTAGGTCCTCCTGAGGCCCTGGGGCGCTTGTGGATACAGAGGCTCTGTGCAGACAGGCGGTGGGGCGGTGGGGACTGCAGCTGGCACTTTCCCCTATTCCGCTGGACTGCAGGAGCATCCGTCTCCCAGGCAGCTCTCAGCTCCTATGGCGACAGATTACTCAATGGCTTTTAGCAGAATTTCCCAGGACCGTGCAGGAAAGAGATGCATGCGGCTTCCTGTTAAGCTAGTTCTCAGTTTCCTCTACTTGTCCTTTGCACCCTCCTCCTGTAAGGGAAGAGCAAGTCAAAACACAGTGTTGTGGTCTTCAGAGACGTCAAACCAGGTAGGGGAGGCAGGCAGGATTCTAGTTTAGCATGGTATTTGTCTTTTCACTTTACACAGTTGGATCATATGTATTTTGTAAACCAGCTTCAATCTTTTTTGCACTCTACAGTCTGTGAATAAACCAAGTAAACTATAAGAGTGTGTATGTGTACATGGTGAGGGGTGGGGGTTGGTTAAGCTTGGTCCTTGGGACCTCTCTTTAGCGTCCACAACATCTCATCACTCTCTCTGCTGCTGGAGAAAGTTTAGCTGCTGTATTTTAAGCCTTTGAAGGACAGCAGAATGTGCCACCCCAAAATGTGCCACTTTGGCATATTGATTACTTTCAGCTGCATGCATTTGAGAACCAGCAAATGCAAAGAGAGACTTCCTCTGAACTCCTCTGATCTGCCTGAAGACAGATCCTCCAGAAGGGACTCACAGGTCATAAATCCCTTCTGGGAGTTTCATCAACCGGAGAGGACTGATGCTTGTCACAGGAAAGGAGATTGAAAGTCTACACCACACCCCGACAAACCTCATCACAAACTATCACACCTCCCATCTGTCCTAAGGGCCCATTCATCTTCCCTGAAAAGCATTTACTCTCACCTAAGAGTCTGCCATTCCCCCACCTCTTTCCCTATTAAGATGGTGTTTAAGCCTGAATTCTTAGCCACCTCAGTCAGTTACTAATTCTCCCTGGGTTTCTCCCATGCATCCATGTTAGTAAACCTCTGTTTGTTCCCGTCTTGTTAATCTGTCTTTTATTACAGAGTTTCAACTCAGAGAGGTAGAAGGAAAATTCTCGTTCCTCCCCTATGCCCTGCTGATGGATGGAGTTGGTGAGATGGATGGCTCTGACTTAGGCCTCCGGCAAGAAATACTGAAGGCCCTCGATCACAGGGGACGGGAGCCTAGGAGGGTGACTCAGGTCCATTGTCAGGACAAGGTCTTCGTAAAGGGAGAACTGGCGCTGGCACAGCCGGAGGCTAGGATTTGAAGACCCCCGATTGGGGCCCTTCTGCTTTGGGAACCAAACACTCAAGAACAAAGGAAAGAGCTCTCTCCTGGGACCCCAAGTCAGGGGCATTCTCGGAGGGGCATGCTTGGCCAACGGTCTGCCGTGATTGAGTCTTTTGAGGAACCATGCTGCCTAGGCGGGGATCTGGAACATCAGGGTGTCACCAGAGCAGAGGAAAGCACTCACTGGGCTTCGGGTCACCTGCTGAAATAGTTGTGTAGGAAGTGAGTCTAGGAGCAAAATGGCATGGGGTTGCCAGACATTGCTGAGGGCCCTTCAAGTCTGGGGAACACAGATGTACAGAGAGCAGCAGATTCCCGAGCAGCGTCTTTCACCAGCAGCACTCAGCTCCAGATACGCAGGCTCAGAGGAGAGAGCCAAAGCCGTGATGCCAAACGAGTGTGATGAAAAGAGGCAGACTTGGAAATCTGGGGTATTGGAAAGTGCCACTGAATTGATACGCTTAGAACCTAAGCTACACAAGAAAGAAATGAAGCCGGGGAGGAGAGTTGATTAGTGCAAGCAAAGGGTCTGGTTGGGGGTGAAGGGTCATGGTAGCAGGACGGGTTAGGTAAGTGAGATGGAAGGAGACACTCCAGTTCCTGCTTTTGCAGGAGGAGCGGTCTCAGGTCACCGCGGGTCCAGGCCGCGCTGGTGGGAGAGGTCAGCTGAAGTGGACGGGACAGGAAGGACTCGGAGAGGAGAATGCCGGGTGTTGGCTGGGTCATCCGTGTGAAGTTAAAAGCATCCAAGTTTAAGGCAGGATTTGAACTAGAAGATGCTTCTTGCCAGGTGCCAAAACTCGAGCTGGAAGGTGGGAGATCTGGAAGATCATTGATGACAGCGACAGGACGGGCAGAGGGTGACTTGGTGGTTTAAACAGCAAAGGGTAGGAGAGAAGTGGTCTCAAAGGGATAACAATGACTGCGCCGGTGACGAGTGCCCTGAGTGGAAGGCACCAGGTACTCTGAAAGTAACGCGGCGACGGGGTGGGGGTGGGGGTGGGGGTGGGGGGTGGGGGTGGGGGGGGGCGGGGGCTTATTTAGAGTAGGAGGTCTCTCTGGGGAAATGACATTTAAGTGCAGAATTAAAGAGTGAATGGGAGTTTGTTAACTTGCCCTTGAGTGACTCTTAACTGACATTGAAAAAATAGCAGCAGCTGCCTCCCTGTGCCGCCCGGGAGGGGGAGAGGCGAGAAGCCCGGGGCGCCCCGCAGCGCCGCCGCTCCCGGCCAGGTGAGGTAAAGGCTGCCCGCCCTCTCTGCGCGTCTGCAGCGCCGGGCACGGTGCACCTCGCGGGCTTGTTATGAGATGCAAATTAGGTGCACCCATCACCAAAGCCTCGCAGGCGATCTACGTGGGGTCATCTGGTGCCATTATTCAGGAGAAGATGTTTCTCCTGGAATTGTCTCCAAGCACAAATCTCCTTGGGTCTTTCTATCTGTATTTATTTAATCCTTTTAATAACCCTGTGAGGTAGGTAAGAAGAAAAAAAAGCCCCAAAGAAGTTTTCTTTTTCTTCTTTCTAAATCAACACTGCCCCGAGCCCTGGCTTTACCCACGTTCTGTGGCTGTGTGTGACAAGGCTCCTTTTGTTAAAATCTGGGGCACTCAGGGGGTGGCTTCCTGCCAAACTGCCTTTTAATTTATCAGACTCTCTGCTCTCAGGTGTTCCGGTTCTTATTGCTTCACTTTTTAGGTCAGCAGTTGCTGTGAGAGAAGCCAAGTGTGTGACCTATGCTACCTGGTGAGGCTGCACCCAGGCGCTGAGGTCCCCACACACAGCCCCACCGTGGTCCCAGGAGTCTGGGTTGGGCCATTTTGAGAGTCGCCTCCAAGTGCCTTAGACAGGTTACCACATCTGATGCTGAAACAGGTAAGATACCTGTATGGCCAATGTCAAAATGATTTCACCCCACCCTGCACGTTACCAGCAAGCTGTTCGAATAAGGAAAGAAATGCTGTGAACCTTTTGCTTCTTTTTTCTTTTTCTTTTTTTTTCCTCATTTATTTTCTTCTTTATTTCACCTTGCTGTATTTTTGGAGCACTGTAAGCCGCTTTTAATCTTTTTGGAATCATAAGTGTCAACCAGGAAGTGCAGGGCCAGAACCAGGGGTGAAGTGATAGGGGCTGAGACACGCAGGTGGAACCAGAAGAGGTGAGGCAGGTCGAGCCCTGAACCCCGGCCGCTGACTGGCTGGGGGCACACCTTGGCAGGGCCCCCGCATGCCCCTCGGGGACGCCACAGCAGCAAGGCACCTCACAGAAGTTTTCGTGGCTGCAGGTGAGGTTGGAGCAGACGTAGAATGACAGAGGAGGTAACACAGGTAACCATTATGATGGTAAGTTTTTACGATCATGTGATACACACCTTTCAGGACATCTAGAAATACCAGGGAAAAGCACCGCAGGGAGAAGCCAGGTATGCTGACAGCAGCTCAAAACATGGCAAACTGAGTGCTGGAAGTCAACATGGCCTCATCCTGTTCTCCCTGAGAACCTCGATTTCCCTCCTCTTCTCCTTAATTTATCCATGGATTCACCAGGTCAGCCTTCCTGAAGGAGAGGAGCCCACGGATGGAAGATGAGGTGAGTAGCCAGAGACCAAAGAGGGAAACATTTGTCAGTGGTCTGCCATGTGCCAGGAATGTCCTCTTTAAGACATCCTTTGAGGTAGGTCTGCTTATTCCCATATTCCAGATGAGGACACTGAGGCACAGAAAAGTCGTTTACTCAGCCAAGGTCACAGAGCTAGTGACGAAGCCAGGATCTAAACTAAGATCTGTCTCATCCCCTTTTTGCAAGCTGCAGAGAAGAAAGTCATTCTTTGGGCCCCGTTTAGTGGTAGGTGTTTGATGGGACCAATGCAAGATGCCAGGAAGTCACTACATTTCTGTGAAACTTTTACTATCAACACCTGGTCTCCTCTATGCTGCCGCCCAGATGCTGTCACCACTGTGGAAGCGGTACTTCTCCCTCGACAACGTGGAAGCCCCTCCTGCTAACACCACGTGAGCGCCGGGCAAATTCTCACTCTCTCTAAAATGACTCCTTGCATCCCCTACCCCTGGCTCCAGTTAACTGCACTTAAGCTGCACTATTATAAACCTTGCCAAAACAACGGCACTATCCCAGGCAATAAAATGACTGCAAAACCTTGGTCTTTGCACTGGGTATTAGCTAAGGAGTTAAATCTAAACCCTCAATTGAAGCTTGTCAAATCAGTCAGTCTTACTGGGGACATGTGTCTCAGGCTCCTGGGTCTAAGTCCAACACAGAGGTGGGGGAGGGGGGGATGCCCAGGAAGCTTGGCCTCCCCTGACCACAGCGCCCGCTGCAGGTGTCGGCAGCTAGATGGGGCCCAGCTAGGTTCAGAGGCATCGCTGGCCGTCCTGGGAATATTTGTTGAAACGGCGACCGAAGACCCGGCACTCAAGAAGCAATTCCTGCCCACCAGCCCCAGTGGGGTCTCAGGAAATGTCAGGAACTGGGAGAGAGACATGCAGGCTTCTGGGTGTTACAGTGCCTTTGGGGCAGAACCTGAGAGAGACCAAACGAGAAGCTGGCAGACTTAAGGACTGATTGTCTTTCTGTAACCTTAGGAATTCTGTAAAATGGTGACAGTAAATTCTACAAGCCAAAACATGCCACTTGCCCAGAATGTCTTTTTCCGGGTTGGCAGTGTCCTGGGGAATGTCATATGGGCCAGTGTTGGGGGAGCAAAGGACACATGGCCCTTAGGTAACCGCTCTGAGAATATCCCTCCCAGCTGTGTTCCTTGCTTTGCGCTTCCTTGGAGGCCTCAGCAGCAGATGGTTACTAGGCAGGTGTAGCCACATATGGAAGTATCAACTCTTCCAGCTTTCTTGATTTTGTAACAAGCATCGCTGACCGGCCACAGGAAAGTACTCCTTCTAGAATTCCTGAACTCCAGGCTTGTGTATTCAATTGCCTACTCAACTTCTCCACTCAAATATCTAATGGACGTCACAGAGTTAACTGAACTCCAAAACTTCCCCTTTCAACTTGACTGGCCCTGTTTTCCCTGTCTTGGTCAATTCCAGGCCCTTCGGCTGAAAGTCTTAGAATTAAAACCCAAACCCAGTCCAGGAAAATCCTGTCTACTCTTCAAGATATATACAGAACCCAATCGCTTTTAGCACCTTCAAACACAGGCCCCAGTTCTCTCTCTCCTGGGTTATTATAATAGCTTCCTAAATGGTCTCCCTTCCACCCTCCTTTCTCCTCAGGCTGTTCTCACTCAGAAGCAACTGTCTTCTTTTTAAAAATAAGTCAGGTCATATCACACTCTGCTTAAAAAAAAACGAAACCCTCCAAAGTCTTCTCATCTCAGTCAAAGTACTTATAATGGCCCACAACGAAGCCCTACACAATCTGGTGCATGTGGTCGCCCACGCACTTACCCTCTCCGACCTCCTTCCCTGTTCCTCTCTGTCTTACCCACCTGCTCCGTGTGCGCTGGCCTCCGGTTCTTCCTTGAATTCCCCTGTTCCTGCCTCGGGGCCTTTGCATTGGCTGTTTCTTCTGCCAATGCTCTGTCCTCCCTCCTCCAAATATCAGTACACTTCTCTGTGATGGTTTTAAAACAGGTTCAAATTCACAGTTTTAGAATATATCAAATTCTTCGTAGAGCCTAATCCTAGCCTTAGTGACTCTGTTCTCAGGAATAGAGTACAGCGGAAGTGGCCGTGTGGGACTTCAGAGTCCACATCACAAAACACACTGCCACGTCTACCTCATTTGCTCTCCCTCGGATCACTCGAGGGGAAGCCCGCTGCCATGTCCTGAGAACACTCAGGTGGCTCTCTGGGTAGGTCCACATGGCAAGAAACGGAGGCCTCCTGCCCACAGCCATGGGAGCAAGCCACCGTGGAGCCACGCCACTCAGGCCTGCAGATGAGGTAGCCCCAAGCCAACCGCTTGACTGGGAGACCCTGAGCCGGAGTCACCCAGCTAAGCAGCTCTCAGATTCTGACCCTCCGGAAAAGAGAGAGGAATAAATCTTAGTGGTTTTAAGTGTCTAAATTTGGAGGTAATTTGTTATGCAATCATAGCTTATGAATATGGTTGCTTCCTCATTCCCTTCAAGTTTTACTGCAATGTCACCTTCGGGGAGATGCCTTCCTTAACTACCTTATTAAAACTGAAATCTCCCAGCACTCCCCAGTTTCCTTCTGTGATTTCTGATTCTCCAGAGCACTTACTGCTTTCTAATACTCTGTATAATTTACATGTTTCTTTTATTGTATTTCTCCTCACTAAAATATAAGTTCTACATAGGCAAAGGATTTTGTTTTGTTTACTGGCACATGGTTAGCACTCAAATATTTGCTGACTGAAGGCATGAACACTTGCCTTGGCTTAATTCCCTGTATTTACTTCCCGAATTCAAGGTTCATCCATTTTTTAAAGCCTGTTCTGATGCCGCTTTTCTAAGGATTTTGCCTGGGCTTCTCTTTTTTCACTACTACACAGGCCGGAAAAGGCTATTTAGTTTTAGATAGTGACAGGGTCATCCAGTCTCTTTCCTAAGAACAGGTGTGCTACCAAGACAAGCACCTTGCAGGCTGGTGGATACGTCTTTCATACTTGACCCATGACTGGTTTCCATGGAATTTAATTTAGTCAAACGGGCTCCAAAAGACACAAACAGTCCAAGCAGCAGATATTCCAAGTGGAAGCTAATCTGATTGTCCTTGGTGCCGGTACATTCAGGTCTGTCATGTGTGGCCAGCCTGCAGTCATGTGGCACCAGAGGGGCAGCTGTATCAACAGGCCCCTTGCAGGTCCGCACACAACACGGCTAGAGATTGAGTTTTAAATAAGGGAGAAGGTGAGAATGAGTAGGGAAGAGATACAAAGCCTCTCACACAAGGCATTGTTAGCAGGCCAGAGAAGAGGGGGAAAATTCTATAGTGCGGGCCTGCAGCCTCGGAAAGGCTGGTGACCACTGCTGTTGTGCAATCTCCGCTGTTGGCTTTCTGCTTGTTAGCTAGGTGTTCCCTGAGGCCCTTCCAGAAGGTGGTATACCTGACACTTTGACCAGCATTATCTCCAACCTGGACACAGATTGCAGCAATATCCTTACAGACACAGGGTCTGTATTGTTATAATGATCTAAAAGCCATGTAATAAAAAAGCCATATATATATATATATTTTTTTTTGAGTTTGCGGCTTCGCATGGCCTCTGGGTGACAGGTGTACCCAGGAGGGACAATGAAGAGTCAGTACATCTGGTTCACATTAACCAGCTGTGGACTAACTTTCTGTTTTTAGGTCTCAGTTTCCTCAACTGAAAAACAGCTGTTTTTAGCTCCCCTATTGCCTTCTGGTTCCAACATTCTCTGAGACCCAGAGCCACGCAGTAAAGAGGCTTAGGCTGCAGGTAAAGAGCCTCTCAGGACGGCGGGGCCACAAGGTTAGGATTCTTCATTAGGGTCATAACCAGTCGTCTTAGGGCAGATATTTGCAGAGGCCAGGGCACGCTCACTGTGAAAAAGGCCACATTTGGCCACTGGGCAAGTGCCCCCAGCCAATTCCAATGCTGGCACTTGTCCAGTGCACCTTCCTGGTGAAACCACATCCCACCACCCAGGCGCCCAGCCCTCCCAGCCCAGCTAACACCCTTCCTCTTTGCCTCTCTCTGACCCTTTCTCTGAGAGTCTCCTTCTCACCTCTGGTAATCAGCTAAAATTACTCATCTTTACCCTCAGTGAGAACTGTTGGGAACGACTTGCTTTTTTAAGGTATGCTACGTGTTTGTACTTTAAAAAGGTTAATGCAATTGGCGTGAACTCTTTACTGGATTCCAGGCAAAGTGGACAGGAAGCTAGGGAAAAGTGGCAGGGGCGGGGATGTCCCCAAGGCTGCTGGAGCTTGGGCTGAGCCCTTGACTCACCTTCCACAGTGCCCTGACCTCTGGTGTGCAAACTGGCACAGATGAGTCCGTGTCACGTGTCACCGGGGGTAGGTTACAAATAGCACAGGGATTAGCAAACCCATCCCAAAACCTCTGGGTCAAGGGCAGGGAAAGTTACCAGTTTAATTTCAGCAGATCATTAGCGACTGAGAACTGGGCAGGGGGTTCTATGGCCAAGGAGGGTTGTGCGCACACCTGTGAGCGAGGAAGGTAGAGCTGACCCGGAATGGAGACAGCCAGGGACCGGTTCCACTGTGGAGAACCCTTGTCTCATGTTCTAATGGCGCGCAAGTTTCTGTGACTTGGTGTCTCCATAACCTGTTCATCGGGGAGCTCTCAGCGAAGGACTTGCCCCAGTGACCCCAAGTCAAAGTCTGTGGAACGGCAGGAGGAACACAGGGCCACTGGATGGGCCCTTCCCAGGCCGCGCGGCAGCCGAGCGCCGGGCGGCAGGAACGCGGGAGCCCCAAGCTGCGGCCACGCCGGTAGGGGAAAAGACGCTCCCCTTACTCACGCCCCCTCCCTCGAATCCTGGAACCTAGCCCCGAAAGAAACCAGCTCCTTCCCGCCGCCGGGATCTCGGCCGGCGCAGCGCGCAGTTCGGACAGCCGGGGGAACCTCAACTCGCCGCCCCGACTCTCCTAAGGCTGCGGGCCAGGAGAGCGGTGAGGCTGCTCATTTTTTCCGGGATTCTTCGCGCGCAGTCACAGGCGCGGAAGCGGCCAGGGCCTCCAGCCCTGGGCCGCGAAGCTGCACCTCGCTCTTCACTCCCAGGCTGGGCGCGCTTCCGCCCCCGAAGAGCAGCACCCGGTGACCGCCAGCTCCCGCCAGTCTGCCCTGCCCTGCCCTGCCCTGCCCTGCTCGCCTTCTCCCCGATCGCCGCGCCCTCCCGGCACCGCCTCCTCCTGTAAATACAGTGGCGGCCCGCCCTCCGCAGGTGGGAGTGTGCGGTGGGGATCCGCGGCCAGCCCGCTGCCCACAGCCAGCGCTGCACCGCTGAGCGCCTACCCGGACCCGACGCCTGGCTCCGGGGAAGCGCCCCGGCGCAGGCAGCGCGCACGCTACACGAAGCCTCAGGTAAGCAGCTCCGGACCCCGAACCTCACCGTGTCCCGGGAGCCTACGCTCTCAGGGCACGGGTCTGGCGCCGCGTTGTTACCGCCGACGCTTGGTGGCAGGAGGGGCGCCAGCGCCAAGGACCCCGCGCTAACTTGCGTTGGTGGGAGCCGCGCGGCCAGCCGCTCGGGGCTGTTACCCTGGGCCTCCCTAAAACCCATGGAGCTATTTCCCGTAAAAGACATTTACCTTTTCCCCTGGACCCCCAACCGCACCAGAGATTTGGAAGTTCTTAGGTGCTGCTGATTTGAAAATGTCTTTTGGAAAAGGGATAGAGTGTTAGGGAGGCGAATTTGGCTTTGGGGAAATTAAGTGTAGGTTGGCATTTGAAAAAGGTTTAATTTTCTATTAGTGTAGATGTCTATGTGTCTGCTTGTGATTTCAGATTTGGAGAGAATAGACAGACGGACTGACTATCCCTCCACACGTTAGTTATTTTGCATTGGGGATTAACACATCAGCACTCAGCCCACTAGGCCATGGAAAAGAAGCTACAGGTCAGTTTGGGGCTTCCATTTTCTTTATTGGTATTTGGGAATTTGCCTTTAGATGATTGAAGCCTTGTGACTCACTTCAGAATTGAAGGTGCCAGGAACATAATGAATTCCTGATAGGACTTTGTAGCAGAGAAATCACCCTTATCTTGGAACCAGCAAAAGAGATAACATGATTCAGAAATTTTAAAAAAAATATCAGTGCAATGCTTTAAATCTTTGTCTCAGCTTAACCGCATTTCCATAAATGTAGTTTGCCCAAGTTTAAAAATAAAAACTCACTTCCCTCCTACATTTCCTTTTTTCTTCAACTTCCTTTTGATTTTATCATACTTTTTCCTGGAAAAGTACTTCCTCATGTAAGACAGGCTGTTTGCTTTCTTTACCTACACTGACCCTCCTTGGCCATGATTTGGGTTTGTCAGGATGGCCTTGGGCTTAGAGCTCCAGTTTGAGTTCCTTCATGTGGCCACAGATGCGAAATGTTTTAAGTTTTTCTTTCCTTGAGCAATGAAGACAGCCTTCACACTCGCATTGTCTTTTTGAATGCCCCCCATTCATTAGAGTAAACAAGACAAATGGATAATAAAGTCAGTCTGTGTGAACTAGAACACTCTTTAACAACTGCTCCAGGTTTATTTAATATGTGATACCCTTGAAGAACAGGGCTTGGGTGATTTTGTGGAAGGTGCTTTCCCACTTGATTTCACTTATACTTTTCTTTCAAAGTCAAGTTCTAGTGCTGTTTAGTGCTTTGTGACTGGTGATTTTATCAGCTGCTTGTTTTTAACAGCCTTAACCTCTTTGTGGAAGTGGGTGGCACCAAGGAGGGTGAGTGAGAGGCTGCCTGGCCACCTGGGAGACAAGGCTCCCCGTCACCGCTGTGCCACACTCTCCCGGGGCCATCCCAGACCCAAGCACCCAGGCCACCAGATTGTGGGCCAGGGAAGCCCCCGAGTGAGAACTCAAGAATCACATTTTGACAGAAGTAACTTAATAACTACTAAACACACTGGGTTCCTGAACCACCTTCCCTTCAGTTGAAACTTGGCTCTCCAGCAGATGTAGCCTTAGCATAAAGCACAGAATGGAAAGTTGCTGCGGGTCTAAAACAGGAAATGGAAAGTTAGTTACCGAACAAAAATTTACTGACATGGAAATGCTCAGAGCAGCGGTGATGAAATGGGGGATGTCTGTAAATCAAAAATAATCTCCCTGGTTCTTCCTTCACTCACCACTGTGAGTATTTTTTTTTTAATTTTGGGTTTTTTTTGTTTTGTTTTGTTTTTGTTTTTGCCTGGGAGATTGAGTTCGTAAGACTTAGAACAGGAAAAGTCACACCCAGTTACTTTTGTTTATGTTTTTAAGAAATATTTACTAAATATTAAAATAATTAATCGCAGTTGACATTCAGTATTAGTTTCAGGTGTACAACATAATGATTAGACATTGATAAAACTTATTTCCCCCCAGTAGGCCTAGTACCCCCTGATACCATACATAGTTGTTACAACATTATTGACTATATTCCCCTATGCTGTTTTGTTTTGTTTTTTAGATATACTCTTAGGTGCATGGTAATTGCATTTCCTCTTCTTGGATTTCTTCATAAAATTAAGTATTCAGGAGTTTCTGAATGCCAGTCCTTCTGACTCATAAACCAATTCATTGTTCTACAGTGTATCCATTGGATAAAGTTCTATTCCCTATGATTTCATCCTCGTGTGATTTCTGAACTGGCCAGCAAAAGAACGGGGTGGGTCAGGAATACCTGTGCCCACTTTAATTTGGTGTTTGGTTATATTTGCAGAGCTATTGAAACCATTGGAGGGAAAGAAACACACGCCACCCCTCCCTGGGGAAGGGGCCTCTTCTGGCCATGTCTCCTGCAGCAACTGAACCAGGTGGGGTCCAGCAAGACAGGCATGTCAGCATGCTCATTTTCTTCCTTTTCGTCTTTGGTGCCATCCTGTTGTTTGTGGGAGTCCTGCTCTCCATCTTTGGGTTCCAGGCATGCCAGTACAAGCCCCTCCCAGATTGCAGCATGGTGCTGAAGGTCGTGGGGCCTGCGTGCGCCGTGGTCGGGCTCGCGGCTGTGATCCTGGCCCGCTCCCGGGCGCTGCGTCAGTTCCGTGATGGGCGCCGTCGAGGCCACCAGGCGGACCCCGACCAAGCCTTCCTCTGCGGAGAGAGCCGCCAGTTCGCCCAGTGTCTCATCTTTGGATTTCTCTTCTTGACCAGCGGCATGCTCATCAGCATTTTGGGCATTTGGGTCCCTGGCTGTGGCTCTGACTGGGAGCAGGAACCGCTGAATGAGACAGACACTGTCAACGAGGAGCCCCAGATCTGTGGATTTCTGTCTCTGCAGATCATGGGACCCTTGATTGTGCTCATGGGATTGTGCTTCTTTGTGGTTGCCCATGTGAAGAGGAGAAGCAACTTGAATGAGGGCCCGAATGCCTCTGAAAGTGAAGAGAGACAGACCCAGAACTCGGAGCCTGTCCAGGTCACCGTAGGTGGGTGGCTCTCACTCCTGTGTTTGCTCCTATCACCGGGGCTGTTGCATCAGGGCTTCACTGGGCTGCCCTTGGGTCTGGCCGAGATTCACTGTCTCTGTCTCTGTCTCTGTCTCTCTGTCTCTGTCTCTCTGTCTCTCTGTCTCTCTCTGTCTCTCTCTCTCTCTCTCATACACACACACACACACACACAGTGCTGCTGCTATAGTAAGCCCCATAGAAATCCTTGTTCACATCATTTTGTCCCAGCAATTCGTTATTATTTAGAAAAAGCTTTGGGACTTTAAGTGGTGAATTTGACTGAGGTCACAGAGCAAATTGAGAGGAAAGTGAGAAGAACCTCAAGGACAACCTGTGAGTCCTCTGTCACATCAGGGACCTGCCAAGTGATCCTCTTTCCCCTGTTATTCTCACGCTGAAACCTGTGGCACTTGGCATTGCTGGGCACATGAGTTCTCATCCCGACTGTCACTGGTTGGCTTTCTGGTAAGTCCTTAACCTCTTGTGGCCTTGGTTTATATATCTATCAAATGAGCATTGCCCTTCTAAGATCCCTTCCAGAACTAACATTCCAGGTCTTCTATGTTTTGAGGGGCCTTCTGTTTTCTGCATTGTTCTTTATTTTCTGTAACTTCAGGATTAGGGCAAAGTTTAGAAGCAGTGGCATAAATGAAGATGAGATAAGACAACACCTGTCACTTATTTCCCCCATGGAATGCCTAGAAATTCCTTTTGGGTCCCTTGGGTCCTGCTGAATAGATGGATTACCATTTCCTAGAGTCGCTTCCCCCGAAGAACACCACCAGTAGCTTAGCCTCAGCTTCAGACAACCAAGGAAGAGCCCCAGCACTACTCATTTTTGCAAATTACTGTTTTTTCCCCAGTCTCCTACTTTTGAAAGGCTGGAGCTCTGAAGCCATAGGCTTTGACATCTAAAAGGCTAGGCAAAGAGAATTACAGAGCGGGAACATGGAGGGGACAGAGAAGGAGAGTGTGAGTGCGGCGTTTCTCACGGGCTGCGGCCGGAGCCAGCGGGGCTCAGCTGGGCGGTGCCCTGGGCCGGACTCAGAGGAGCAGCAGGAGGACTTGCAGGCGGTCCTTGTGTTGAGCCAGGGTTGGTGCTCCCCACTTGCTGCTTTGTGCATTTATATATGTAAGGCGACAATACAAGTATTAGTTATATATTAAGGGCAGCTACCACATGTAAAAAGTTTATTCTTGTCCCAAACACCCATTTAAGTGCTTTTAGCATCTGCTCTTCAAGGGCCTGTTGCGTGAAATTCCTTCATGCCTACGACAACCCATGAGTCAGATACTCTTAGTATCTTCAAGTTAGAGATGAAGAAACTCTTACCCTGAGGCCCAGGGATATCAAATAACTTGCCTGAGGTCACGAAGTAGCAAGCGGCAGAGCCAGGATCCAAACCCAGCTGGGTGGCACACAAACACTGTGGCCCTTGCGTAGCACCCTCCCCAGAGCACTGAGCTGTAATTCTGTTTCTGCTGGTTTCATCTTCGCTAGGTGCTCTGTGTAGTTCTCACACGACAAAAGGGCTCACCCAGTAGAGACCATTCTCGGTCCTTTTGGGGAGCACAGTTGGGTCCAAGTGAACCCACTCATGGGATGGCTGGAGCCTTCCACTTAGTGGAGAGCATTTTGAGGTATGCCCTTTGGATTTGCTCTCAGGAGAGTTTCAGGGTGGCCTCCGTCCTGGTGGCCGGAATGGGTGGGGGCATCAGGGAGCAGGGCTGCTGGTGCTGGGGCCGGGAGACTCCTGGGCAGCTCCTGGGCAGTTCTGTCTGATGTTGGCATGGCACCGCATAGTTTACAATCTTTTCCACGTAACCCTTTAAGTCCCATCAATCCAGTGAAAATCTGGCACCCTAACTCCTTGTTTTTTCTCTTTGATATAATGGGATATGATTTAAATTTTTAGAGATCGTGGCTTTTGGCACAATTTATAAGATTCTGGACATTGTCTCTCAGCAATCAGTTCTGCCTTATGAGGGACATTGGGGTAATGAGAGGCAGTTCTTGGCTAATTCTCTAAATTCGGTTGTTTCCAGAATGGAAGTCTCTCCTCCACTCCACCCCAGTAGTGATGTGTGGATAAACCAATGATACCCACACTGGGGACATGCTCATTGCTGGACCCTGGGTACGCAAGCAGGTGTAGGAGACAGCCCTCCCACGAGGGGTCTGTGATGTCAACTCACAGAAGCTCAGGTCCTGCAGGGCCTGGGGAAAGGGAAACCCCTAGGGGAGATGGGACATCTTTCCTGGTGAGAGCGGACTGCAAGGTGTGGGAGGGCTGGGAGCTGCCGGTGCAGGAAGGACAAGCCGCAGAGATAACCGGTGACTTTGAACATTTCCTTGTTTCTGTGCGATAAGTTACTGGCCGCTTTAGAGGTTTATGCCTGGTCCTGTGTTCTACAGTGTGTGATTAAAGTGAACACTTAACCTTGCTTCCTCTGACCTACCCAGACCTTCTGAAAAAAAAGGAGAAGACAACCATTGTGTTTTTATCAAGTTTAGGTTAGCAAGGGAAGCTCCAACAGCTAGGAGTGACGGAGTTCATGGGTTTTCTGGAGGGCCAAGGTGCCTTCTGGGAAGTGCTTCGGACACTCAGCACCGAGGTGGAGGTGGAACCACTGGCCAAGACCGCTGGCTGGGAGTCTTTCTTCAGGCGTGCCAGTCAGTGCCACTTGCTGGGAGTGTGAAGGAAGCAGCTCTGAGGGGACAAAGCAGCTGAGAGAGTTCGCTCTAGGCCCAGCACTGTTTCGATGGCTGCGCAGGAATCCAATCCTCCTACCTGTCCTCGGAGGCAGGTACAGTTATGGCCTGAGATTTACAGGCATGGCATCTGAGGCCCAGAGGCATTAAAGAACTCCATCAGGGCCAGGCTGGGTTGGTAACTGGCAAACGGAAGGGACCCTGGGAGCTTTACCCTGTGAGTCCTGTCCCTGCCCAGGCAAGCATCAGATCTGCCACCCACCCGCCCGTGCAAACCCGGCTCCTCCCTGCAGAGACGTCCTCTCTCCTCCTCCATGTTTCCTGAGCTGTCATTTGATGCTGCCCAACAGATGTCCTCAGACCTCTGTAGAGGGGTGCTTGCCTCATGGCTAGAATGTTCTGGGCAACTCATGTGCTGTGTTTTGTATTGGAATTGGAATCGTTCCCTAGTGTCTCCTCCCCAAAACACAGGTGTGTGTTCTGGGAATGCTGAAAAGATTTTTGAGTTTGACTTTGTTTTGTGAAGCTTGGGTGAAATGTTGGTAGATGAAAGACTACAAGAGTGTAAGCCACAGCTGTGATGATGCCAGTGACAGGCTGTGGGGCAGCTGACTGTCATTTGTCCAGAGGTGAAACTGCATTTGAGGGACAAGACGCTTGATCTAACAGCTAACTTTTGATGAATTAAAATTGTAAGTTAAAAACAAGAAAAGCTTTAACGCTGTCAACATCGCAAGGGGGTACATTGTTAGGATAATGCTTCATTGAAGTACTTTAGCTCAGACTTGCAATAAAGTGTAGGCCCACTATTTTTTAAAAATTGTGTTAAAAATATATAACATAAAATTTACCCTCCTGACCGTCCTTAAGAGTCCAGTGACAGGAAGTACATTCACAGTGCTGTGCAACTGTCTCTACTCTCAATTTTCAGAGGTTGTGTATCACCCCACACAGAAACGTGGCACCCATTAAACACTAACTCCAATTCCCCTGCTCCCGCCCCTGGATGCTTTCACCCTCTGTCTCTGTAAATTTGATTAGCCCACTTTTTAATTCTGGAGTTGGCTCAGATGTTTTCACCATTTCTATCGATGGGCCAAATACATAATTAATTTATTTTGCTATTGCTAAATTGTTTGCATTTCTTACTCATTGATCTTCAACCAAATATTGTGTTTCCTTAGGTGATGCCGTGATAATATTCCCGCCCCCTCCGCCACCTTACTTTCCTGAGTCTTCAGCTCCTGCAGTAACTCGAAGTCCTGGGGCTAACAGTTTGCTTCCAAATGAAAATCCACCTTCCTATTACAGTATTTTTAACTATGGGTAAGACTTTCTATTTGAACTTCAAGAGTAGCATTTTAACATTTTTAGGCCTATACCTGAATTTAGACCAAATCAGCTTTAAGGCTGTAGTACAGGAGTAAACATTGGAGTGTGAATATCTTCTTTTTGCTGACAGTATGTAAGAATTATTGCCTTAATATTAACAGTGCCTTTCAGGAAACTCTGGGCAGCATGTAAGTTAAAAATTATAAAAGTGTTTGTGCTAGGTTAATGTGAAGTTTTCTCCAGGCATTTTTCTGTGCTCCTAGCAGGGGTGACCCACAAAATATTTCATAGCCCATCAGCCACATGGAGCACTGAGCAAGGGCTCAGGAGGCCCCCCACTTGCTGCTTTAGATTGTGGGGAGGTGTGAGGGTCCCAGGGGATCTCTAACGGAGGTACCTGAGTAACTGGCTAAAGCCACCTGCACCTGACCTGACCAGGCTGCCTTTTCCCCTCAGTAATAAGTTGTTCCCTGGGCCTCAGAGCCTTCTCACATTGACTGAAGAGAAATATAAGATCCATACCCCTAACCCCAGGCTCCGTCATGCCACAAATTAGGGGGTGTACCTTGGATCAGATGCAACAGCAGAAATCTAAGTACCTTTTCTTTGAGGCAGGGAATGCCACTGAAGGTTCTGGAGTCAGCGCGATGGGCTCCAAGCAGGGGTTGGTTAACCCAGTTCACAGCGGGCAAAGGCCGAGGTAGCCATATCGGTGGGTAGGCCGAGTCCATGGATGGGCCTGAGGTAACAGGAGCCTGGAACCATGGTGGTTTGAAGGAGAAGGTGTGTGGGAGGGAAACTGGAATGGAGAGGACAGTGAGGAAGCGCAGAGGTCATCATGTCAAGGGTGAGTCGCAGGGACAGTGGACGCCGCTGCCTGAGAAGGAAGTGGGACCAAGCTCGGTGCAGGTGGGGAGAAGATGGAGAACTGCTTGTGATGGAGGAGTAGCGAGATGCGGACCCTTCAGGTAGACTGGAGACGCTAGGCCTTGGCCAAGCGATGGAACTGGGAAGAGGTCGCTAAAACCAGGAGGGCAGGGAGTTAATGACCTGCAGAGGGCCCACAGGGGCAGGCGTGGTGGGAAGGAGTTCGCGGAAGTGCCAGGGAGGAGCAGGGCTGGCGATGAAGCCTTGGGCGCCTCCTCTGATAAGAAACCAGGATGTAGGAAGTGAAGGGAGGATTTCTAGAAGATTCCACAGGGCGTGGTGAGTGGATGAGCAGGACTCAGTGAAAGGCGACTTCCCAGACATTGAGACATGTGCATTTTTGAAAGCAGTGAGAGGCAGGGCCTGAGAGACGCAGTGAGCGCGCTGGAGATGGTGCTGCCTAGCCAGCCACTCACCTTCTGAGGCGCATGTTCTTGTACTTCAGACGGGGTGGTGAGCTGGCCATGGGACCAGCGACGGATATAGGAATTGCCCTGCGTGGATGAAGGGGAGGTTAGGTTCTGGACATTTGTGGAATTCTGTTAGTGACTTTCTCTACTCTTTCCTCCAATGATGAACTTCTCCAAGCCCTAAAAGAAATGTCTCTTAACTTCAAAAAACTACTGCTGCTTTGATGGTTTCTGTGGGCCAGCCTCTGGCTTCTCTTGCATGCCCTCATGTAGTTCTCACAGCCTCAGGAAGTGTGCACTGTTATCCCTGTCTCATGGGGTGGGGTGTGGCGTGGGGGCGGGCACTGAGGCTCAGCGATCCTGCTGCTAGAAGGCAGCGGGATGGAGATTCAGGTGCAGGTCTGCCTGTTGCTCACACCCGCTCCATGAATGAGCATACCTTCCTGCTTCCTTCAAGTTTTTGCATAAGTTTGACTTAATTTTCTAATGATTTAATTTCCGGTTTGCATAAGTTTGCCTGCCTTTTGTTAGCTGCTTCAGAAGAATGAGGCAGAACAGTAACTTGTGTGTATGTGTGTGTGTTCTTTTTGGATGGCCCCTACCCATTTGTGCTCCATGTCTTTTGAGTGACAAAGGAAATGACAACTGGAGTGAGACTGTCTTGATATTACAATTGGCTCTAAGGAAAGTAAGGGGCAAGAAATTGGAACATATCTATAAACAACAAAATGTGGAAAAAATTACTCCTTAGATCCTTGCAAATTTGAAAGGAACCTTTTCCTTAAGGTGTGTTACGCTTTCCTCTCCACCCTCTCATGTCCTCTCTCTCTCTTCAGCAGGACCACTACGGCTGAGGGCCAAGGCGCGGCCTCTGAGAGGGAGCATGTACCCATATACACTATTTCTGGGGCTCCTTCGTCCTCTGAGATCGCCCATACTCCGCATCTCTCGTCTGAATTGCCTCCCAGATACGAAGAAAAAGAATCTACTGCAGCCATGTCCTTGTCTCCCTCTTCTCAGCCTTCCCCACCATGAACTCGGACTCCTGTTCGGTTTTATATAGAATTGATCACTATTTTATTTAATTTTTTTTAATAAAAGATACAATAGCATCGGCTATGTTCTGATATCCCTGGTGCAGCGTCAACATCACTGACAAGCGCTCACATACATTGGAGGGTCAGGGACGGAAGGTTACAGTGTAGTACATACAGCATCCTGAGCTAAGGCCGGGGGGAGGCACTGCGGGGGCTTCAGAGTGTCATTGCAGGACGAGGAGAAGAGCCGGTGTTCAATCATTATTAGTTTTCCATGCCCTATAGGTGGACCAAAAAAGGTTATCTGGCAATTTCTCATGGGCAAGACCCCAAATTCAAGTTCTAGGTAGTGGAAGGGGGACAGGGGAGAAGTTTTGCTTGTAGGGTCTCAGTTGCCTTTAGCTCAAAATAATCTGCATACCCCAGAGGCACATATTGAGGTGACTTGTTTGAATCCCGACACAGGTTAAGCTGTTAGGGTTTCAGACCCCTGGTTGTTACTGAACAAATGGACCCTTGGGTTGGGGAAGCCCAGATGCTATTACCGAAACAATGACACCCCCTTTCCCTGGGATCCCTCGGTCATAGGTCCTTTACCCGCTGCCCTTGGAATTATGGCTCTGAATGGCAGAGTTTGGTGAAAAGGAAAGGAACTATTTATTCAGAAGTTACACAGGTTTGATTAATGGCTAAATGTCGCCCTTAAACCTCAAAATCCCTTTAAAACAATCACCAGCCCACACAATCCTGCTTTCCCTGCTTTGCCTAGTTAGGCCAGTCAGGCCTGTCAGGGGTACGGTCCTTCAGAAGGAAAAGAACAGAAGTCCGGGGCTCGGCTCGGCAGGCCTCTCAGCACCATCCGCTGCGTCGCCGCGATCTCCAGCTCTTAATCCCCAACCATGGGGCACCTTCTCCTGGCCCACTAGCAAGAGTCCTTTTTCTCCTCTTTCTTCCCACGTGGTCTTCACACTGTTCCCCAGAGTCTGTCTCTGTCTCTCCTCTCTCCTCTTTCTCTCCCAATTACATTCTGTATTAAGTCTTTTTTAACCTTCCTGATTAGCTTTTGTGATAGGCAAAGTAACCCTTTTAGCAAATGAGGAATGAAGCTATCCTGTTATTGACATGCAACATGACTCTCCGTGGCCCTGCTCAAGGCTTCCATCCCCCATGGCGGCCGCTCTGGGGTGGGGAGAATATATTTTTCTTGGACACCCCAATCTCTGGACCCTGTTACAAATACCCTTTGGTGGGGCCCTGGCTGTGCCCCTTTACAAGGGGAGGCAAAGTGCCTCTGGCCTGGCGGGCACATAAGCTCCTTCTCTCCCTCAGACCTATCGTTCTAGGTGGTTGGTGGTATTATTCCTATTGGAGGGAAAAAAAAAGACTCAGAGAAGATAATGAACTTATTCAAGGTCAGGTGCATCCAAATGGAGGCAGGGTTTTGAACCCCCCTAGGTGGTTTCTGAAAGCGAGGCGCACATGTCAGTAAGCTGTTCTGTCAAAGGCCAGCCAGAAGCAGTTAATGTTTAGCTTGGTCCATTCGGTTTCCAGTGTTAATTGCTTCTGGGACCAAGAAACCAGATTGCTCTCCTAATTTATTATTTCTTGTTCCTCTTCTTTTCTCTTCCTCTCCGTTTTCCTCCCCTTTATATTTCCTTTTTCTTTCCTTCCTTTTGAAAGAAGGTAATTAGGGTACTTAAGTAATTTACACTGGCGCAGCTACCAGTGTATTGACACCCTGCCCCCCACCCCCCAAGCCTCCATATAGTGAAGGGACACTTTTAGAGAAGATATTTCCTGGGATACTTGGGTAACTAGCTCCCCCTGAGAGGTCCAGAAAGGATGTGGCTTTCCGTATTATAAAAGACAGGCGTTGAACCATCTGGACAGTCGACCTTTATTCTCATAAGGCTCCTGCTGAACAAAAATCTTTGTATAGTTGACTATAGTAAGAAATATTTAATTCTAGACCTTAAGAAACAATCCCTAAGTATTAGTGGTTCTACCTGGGAGAAATTGAGTTTAAGAAGATGAAATTTGTAGTAACTTAGCATGTTTGGTAACAAAATTTGATGTAGCAAAAATGTGAACTTTTTATGCCTTTCACACAAGCCACAGTCCCCGCTAGAATCAGCATTGTGCCTGAAAGCAGCACACACGAACGTTACTGCTCCCATAGCTGAGCTGCAGTAGCGACCGATGCCCTGGGAACTGCCACCGCCCCAAACCAGGGCGGCTGTCTGTTCGGCAGTGCCTGCCTCTTTGTAAATCGGACATTTACTGGACTGAACTCTTAAAGGTCTACACTTTTTTCCCTGGAAGGTTAATTATTCACATTTTAAAATTAGAACAGAAGGTAGATTATCACGACTTCCTTCTGCTGTTATTTGTTTATAATGAGTAAGCTGAAACTTCTAGGTAGAATTAGTTTTAATCATTTATGGGTTCTCATATATAATCAAGAGCCTTCTTAATGGCTCTGAGCTGCCGTCTGTAATGAAGTATTTTGCTTTTATATGCTAATAAACCTGAATAAGCTGTTATAACTTTGACCTTCTGGTTAGGGAAGTCTACTCTATTTCTGTGAGTCCCTTGGGTATCCAGCAAACCGGGGATGGAAGCCACAGCATGGAAAGGGACCTGGAAGTGTGAGGACGGCAGCTGCAGGCCTCAAATCACAGGCAGCATCTCTCAGAGAAGACGCCTGCCCCGCCAGTCCAAGGTTCTGGCAAAGAAAGACAACGACCAAAAACCCACCTGGCTACCAACACTTTTTTTTTTCTTTTTCCTTGTATGTGTTAACATTTTTTTTTAATTGAGGTGAAATTCATAAGCAGGCATGCTTCGTTTTATTACGCTTTGCAGATGTGTTTTTTTACAAAACAAAGGTTTGTGGTAACTCTTCATCGAGCAATTATATCAGCAGGCTCAGAGGATGGTTAGCATTTTTTGGCAATAAGTACTTTTTAAGGTATGTACATTTTTTAGACATGATACTGTCACACACTTAGTAGACTGCAATAAAAGGTAAACAGAACTTCATGTGCATTGGGAAACCAAGAAATCCGTGTGACCCCCCTTATTGCAGTACCCCCTTCGGTGTGGGAGCCTGCCGCTGAACTGGCAGTATCTACAAGATATGCCTGTACCATAAAATTAACCGTTTACAGTGAACAATTCAGTGGCATTTAGTACATTCACATGTTTTACAGCCACCACCCCTCTCTATTTCCAAAACATTTTTATCACTCCAAGATTAAAAAACCCATTCCCCTTAAGCAGCCACTCCTCATTCTCTCCCTCCTGCCTCTCCCCACTGGCAACCACCAACTTGCTGTTTCTGTAGAGTTACCTTTTTTGGGTATTTCAGATAAGCAGGGCCATATAATGTGTGACCTTTTTGTCTGCCTTCTTTCATTTAGCATGATGTTTCTGAGATTCAACCACATATATATCAGTGCTTCACTTCTTTTTAGAGCTGAATAATAATCCATTGTATGTATATGCCACAGTTTTATTCATTCATCTGTCGATCGCCATTTGGGTTCTATTTGCCTTTCGGCTGTCATGAATAATGCAGCTATGAACATTCATGTGCCAGTATTTGTTGGAGCACCTGTTTTCAATTCTTTTGGACATATACCTATGAATGGAACGGCTGGATCATATGTCAACTTTAGTTTGAGTTTTTGAGGAACTGAAAATTGTTTTCCACAGACGTTGCACCTTTTTATATTCCCACCAGCAATGTTCAAGATCCAATTCTTCCATTATCCTTACGAATGCTTGTAAGTTTCTGCTTTTTAAAATTATTATTATAGCCATCCTAGTTAATATAAAGTGGTAACTCATGGTTTTGATTTCAATTTCTCTAATGACTAATAACATTGAAAGTTTTCATGCATTACTTTGAACCTCATTATCAGTAGCTTAAGAAATCTTCCTCCAGATTTTCCTCCTGTGGCGCTGGAAGGTGTGGTGACTCACCTGACAGGAAATACTAGAGGAAGTCTGCAAACTCAAGGAGGACCACCCACACAAGGTGGGTGGGGCCACCGTGCAGCCTCTACACTGTGAACACCCCTTCTTGTGATTTCTTTGTCCTCTGGGGTCAGCTAAGGGACTAACCCAATTGACCAATTCAACTGAAACAAAAGCAATTATTGACAAAGTAAGGTCCCTTTGGTATTTCTTCAATTTATGAGTTAAGGAGGAAGAGGGCAGGCCAAGGGAAACAGGCTTCAGAGAATGAGAGCTGAAGGGGGAGGTGTGTGTTCATCCAGTTTCTACCTGAGAGGGTGGAGTGGGGTGGGGAAGGGGACAGGAGGAATTACGATGACCTCTGTGACATTGTTATGTGATGTGACTATTGGTTTTCTGATATGGTTGCTGTGCAGAGGACAGAGGCCACATGCATGATGGGTCTTCCCTAAAGAGGGTCACCATTCGAGGGCAGGTGGTAGGACAGGAATGGATCCAGAGATAGGAAATCGGCCTTGGAAGATGGCCTTACACGGGCAGAGGACAGATGGTAGGTAGTCAGCATTGATCTTCAAGGATCCAAGATGATCAAGACTACGCTAATTGTTGAAAAAGTTCAATTCCTCAGTCCCATTCTAGACTGGCCCAATGAATCCATATTGCCGGGGGCGCCACGTTGATCGTGCAGGGAACCTGGGACACACTCCGCTGTGGGGACAACAGAGAGACTGCAGAGGCAACCCCACCATGTGGGCTGGGTGATCGGGGTTACGGCTCCGTGTCATCCCTAGGCTTTTTGGAGAACTCTGTTTACACACCCAGCCTGTGCTAAGGGTCCTTCAGGGGATAGATGGGGGTTCACAGGCAGCCCCCAGTGCTGATGGTGGCTTCCCACAGTCTCCCTGTCCCAGCTTCTACCAGCCCTGTTGGTGATTCAGGTGAGAGCCCCCAGGGGGTGGGGAAACAAAGTCAGAGTTGTGTCACCTGCCCTTTCCCCTCTCACGTCGGGGGTCATCCTGTGTTTCCCAAATGGAGGACCTTGAACTCATTTAAGTAAGGAAGGCATGGTTTTGTCTTTGCTTCTCTGTGTTGGCAGACATCAAGACTGCTGGATGTCTACAATTGGGATCATCGGTGACATTTGTCAAGACGATGCAGAGTGGAAGGAAACATAGCTGGGTAAAAATGGAAAATGTCTTCCTTTCAGGGACACCCAGCTCCTAGCGAATTCAGCTGAAGGAGTTCTCCCCACCAGTGTGGTGGGCTGGGCCCTGCCAGCTGCTATTCTGGACACAGAAAACCCTGATCCTTCAGCCTCTGGTGTAGGAGCTTCACCAAAGGAGAGAGAAGTCCGGAAGCACATTGTAGAGGTGGTGGGTGGGCCAGAGGGGAAATGTCCTCTGACTGTTGGTGGGGAACCATGCATGGCCGGTCAGCTGCATGCCATGAGCCTCCTGGGACCTTACATACCTGGGATTCCTGGAGTATCATGCATGCTGCCACCAACCCATGTACCCCGACAGGAACAAAGTGGGGGGACTTGGATGCAGCTTTCCTAATAAGGAATGCTTTGGGGGAGGGGGAGGGAGATTCCAGCTAGGTGAAGCATGTGACTGCTGGAAAAGACTGTCTGCCCTTCACCTTGCTCCGGAGGAGCCCCAGCATCCGCCTGAGGTGGTGCCAGTGTTGGGAGTGCAGAGTGACTGTGTCCCCTCCCCCGGGAAAGGAGAGGGTGGCAGAGAGTAATCCCATGAGGGAGGGAGGTGGGCGGTGGTTTCACTACTCTGTGTTCTCCTGGAGGCTGCACAGGTCTGAAGAAGCCAGAGCTTGGGCAGGGTGTGTTCTGGGGGGTGGATAAGCCCCCACTGCTCCCATGTGCAAAACCACTCTCAGGATACTTGCTTATAGGCCTTTGACCTAGAGGGTGAACCCAGCGTACCGGTCCTAGCGGGGCCAAATGGCTTATTTATCAGGGGTTCTCACGAAGGAGGGGGACTGTGCCTTTTCCATGACATCAAGGTGGAGGTGAGGGGGGCCAGGACCCAATGTGATGGAAAGGCCCTGGGCCAGGCCCTCCAGGGGCTTGGTTCTTCCTCAGACTCGGGGTCGTCCTCGTGTCCCAAAGCCCGCGCAGGAAGTAGCCATTCCCCTGTCTGTCAGGTTCTCTAGGCCTGGCCAGACAGACGCTCCCAGGGGCGCTCCAGCCTTCCTTCAGGCCCTGAGGCCTGGAACTGCCTCCCCTTCTCCTTCCTTGGGCTCTGAAACTCTGCTCCTCCCTCGGGCTCCCCTGGCAGTTGCTAGAAGCTGCTCTGCTGCTCTGTCTTTCCTTGAGTCTGGGGTTTCCCCGAGGACTCTGCAGGGTGGGGTGAAGGCGCAGCCTCTCGGCTGTGTCCCCCCACTCCTCCTGCCACTCTGAAAAATAACAGGTCCCAGAGGGAGAGCCTGGCAGAGCCTGGCAGAGCGTGATGTCCTTCCTGAGGTCTGTGTCCTTCATGGCTATGCACTGAGAAGGGACCTCAGCGCCCAGTCCCAGTTCTGTGGGCAGGTCACTGTTCTCCCATCCTTGCCCATTACTGGGTGCCCTTTGGCTCTGGAAGGGAACTAGAATTGCGTTCCAGGTCCTATAAAGGTCTCCTCTTTTCATAGTAGGTTGCTGGCTTTGGAATTCTTCCTTCCTTTGAATTACAATTTAATATTACTACTAATAAAATGACTGAGTAAAGTAGAAGATTTTTTGAAGTTTTTAAACCCTTAAAATGTACCTCACTAAGCACGTAGGTACAATTAGAGTAGTGGGTTGAAAGTCATTTAGCTAATTCATTTTTTGTTGCTTTTATATTACTAATTTGATATAGAGCTAGAGTCATTTATACCTATTTATATTCAATATTAAGGTTAATTTTGTTTTTTAATTTAATATTGTTTAATCATTTTCTCTTTTAAAATAATTTTTTATTCTTCAATTACAGTTGACATACAATTTGTTTCGGGTGTACAACATAGTGATTAGACATTTATGTAACTTACGACGTGAGCAGCCTGATAGTCTAGGACCTGTCAACAAAAGAATGTCCAACCTACGGAAAAGTCTTGTAAGCGTTTATTTGAGCCAAACTGACAATTGCCAGGATGCAAAATCTCAACAGACTGAGAAAGTGCTCTGGCAAATGGCAATTTTGCAGTTTATTTTATGCACTGGAATCAAAGGAGGAGACCTGAGGACAGTTATGTGACAGCCATTGGTGGTAGATTAGGGAGGCAGGAGAAAGCAAAACAGGGAATCTCTGAGATTGAATAAAAAGTGAAATGGAGAAACACATAATCCTTTCACCTCAGTAGTGCAGGAGGGTTAACATTTACGGTGCACAGAGATGGTTTGTGGCTGATAAGAAACACTGTGGTCTCATGCCCTGGTGCCGGCCTCCAAGGGGTCTGGAAAAGCAGTTTACTCTGACACTTCACAGGTGTGTTGCCTCAGATGCACAAAGACAACAGACAATTTCAAAATTAAAAATTACTTTTGTCAAGGGAGCTACAGGCCCAGGACTTCACTACCCACCATTACCTGCTTTTAGTTCGTTTTTACGTTCAGAGCACCGTGCGTGCTTACTTTGGTTTCTGGGTTTGTAAGGCCCACCATGCAGGCTTCCTCTGAGCTTGTCAGGTTTAGCATGTGGCCCCTTTTTCATCCACATGTTTGCCTGACACCATACATGGTTATTACAAGATTCTTGACTATATTCCCCATGTTGTACCTTACAACCCTGTGATTCTTTTTACAACTGGAATTTGCACATCTTAACCCCTTCCCATTTTACATCTATCCTTCTACCCCCTCCCACCTGGCAACCATCAGTTTGTTTTTTGTATCTATGAGTTTTTTTGTTTTATTTATTTTGTTTTCTAGATCTCACATATAAGTGAAATCTTATGGTGTTTGTCTTTCTCTATCTGACTTATTTCACTTAGCATAATATTCTCTACGTCCATCCATGTTGTAGCAAGTGGCAAGATTTCACTCCTTTTTTATGGCTGAGTGATAGTCCATCGTGTATATGTATCACATCTTCTTTATCCATTCACCTATTGACACTTAGGTTGCTTCCATATCTTGGCTATTGTTAATAATGCTGCAATAAACATAGGGATGTCTTTTCAAATTTGTGTTTTAGGTTTCTTCAGATAAATACCCAGAAGTAGAATTGCTGAGTCCTTTGTCTCTTGTTACAGCCTTTGTTTTAAAGTCTATTTTGTCTGGTACAAGAATTGCTACCCCAGCTTTTTTTGTGTTTCCATTTGCATGAAATATCTTTTTTCGCCCCTTTACTTTCAGTCTGTGTGTCTTTTGATCTAATGTGGTTCTCTTGTGGATAACATATCTTGTTTTCTTATCCATTCAGCCACACTTTTAGTCAGTCCAGTTACATTTAAAGGAATTATTGATCGGTCTGCAGTTATTGCCATTTTCTATTATTAAATGTTTATAAATTTTAATATTCACTTGTTAAATATTATCTTTTTTCTATTACCATTTATTCCCCTTATACCTCCCCCCTCCCATTTTATTTTTCATATTTCTGATCTTTTTTGTTCTTTTTCTTAAAGAAGATCCTTTAACATTTCTTGTGATACTGGTTTGGTGGTGATGTACTTCTTTAGCCTTTTCTTGCCTGGGAAGATTTTATCTGTCCTTCAATTCTAAATGATATTAGGTTGGTCAAAAAGTTCATTTGGTTTTTTCTGCAAGATAGTTCTAATAGCACTTAGTTGTCTTTAACTCCATTTGAAACAATTTTGTTAGATTGCATTGTGACAGCTGTCAAATCAGTGTGCACTTAAAAAAACTTATCAAAATAGCTGAGTTTTTGTGTAGCCATTTTAATATTGAAGATGGAAGAAACTGTGCAACATTTTCATCATGTTAAGCTTTATTGTTTCAAGAAAGATAAAAATGGAACTGAAACGCAAACGATTTGTGCTGTGTAAGGAGAAGGTGCTATGACTGATCAAACGTGTCAAAGTGGTTTGCAAAGTTTCATGCTGGAGATTTCTTGCTGGGCAATGCTTCACAGTTGGGTAGACCAGTTGAAGTTGATAGTGATCAAACCGAGACATTAACTGAAAACAATCAACGTTATACCACATGCGAGATAGATGACATACTCAAAATATCCAGATCAATGAATTTATTGGTGGAGATGAAAAAAGTGTCTTTTATGGAAAAAACTAAATAAACTTTTTGGCCAACCCAATAGCTTTTCTGGTAGAGTAATTTTGGATGTAGGTCCTTGCTTTTCATTACTTTGAATAGTTTGCGTCAATCCCTTCTGGCCTGCAAAGTTTCTGTTGAGAAATCAGCTGATAGTCTTATGGGAATTCCTCGGTAGGTAACTCTTTTTCTCTTGCTACTTTCAGGATTCTCTCTTTGTCTTTAAGCTTTGACATTTTAATTATGGTGTTTCTTGATAAGGACCTTCTTGGGTTCATCTTGATTGGAACTCTGCATTTCCTAGACTTATATGTCAATTTTTTTCACCAGATGAGGGAAGTTTTCTGCAATTATTTCTTCAAATAGGTTTTCAATCTCTTGCCCTCTCTTTTCTCCTTTTGGGACTCCTCTGATGGGAATGGTGGTAGTCTTGAAGTTGTCCAAGAAGCTCCTTACACTATCTTCATTTAAAAATTTTTTGTTCTCTTGGCTGATCTGATTGGGTGTTTTCTGGTAGCTTTTCTTCCAAATTGCTTATTAGATCCTCTGCTTCACCTAATCTACTGATTCCCTTTAATGTATTCTTTTTTTTTTAAAGCTATTTTAAATTTCTTTAATTGCTGAATGCCTCTTTGGCTAGCATTTGAAGGATCATTATTTAGTCCTACAACTGACACATTTTTCCACTTTCTCATCTTTTTCTTTGCAAACCACCTAAGTCTTTATTTCCTCTGTTGAACATTGTTCTCTTTGACGTGTTACCAAATGGACCCCCTGCTTCAATGACACAGGATAATGTTGGAAAGTATGAGTATTTTAGAGATGTGTAAGTTATTGTTTCTCCTTTGTTATGAAATTATTGCTGACAGTTTCTAAAGACATGGTCACAGCTGCCTGAAACATGTCCTCTTCACTCATAGCATCACCTAGATCCCTGCCCAGTGCTCCTGAACTCATGGTTGGTGTTTCCGATGGGTGTGAAAGCTGTCCTGGCGGATCCTGCTGCTGCTGCTGCTGCTGCTTTTCAAAGTAGGCTTCTCTTCTCTTCCGTAGCTCTTCTGAAGTAAGTTTTGTACCTGATGTCTGCGGGGTATCTTGAGATACATTTCTGGAACTACCTTGCACACATAGCTCTGCGGAGATCTGCTTCTTCATCTTCCATGTCAATCTGTTGGCGACTTAGAGCCAGAGCCCGCCACAAGTCCTCCTCATCGTCATCTAACGCTCCTGGCCTGTCATTGGTTTCTAAGGCTTGTTCCAGGTCTGTTTTCTGGATTCTCTGTTCTTTAAATTGTGCTATTTCTTCTCCAATAAGCTTTGGTCGATGCATCTCTTGGACCCTGATCATCTGCAGGAGTTGGTCGGCTTCACAATCCGGCAGATCACCCTTAACAACAAATATAGAATAACCTTCCTGTTGTATTTGAGCCAGGAAAAGTGCAAGGCATGTGTCTGATATTAATTCTGGACCCGTCAAGAGAGAATTCAAGTTGAACCACTGTTTTCCTAATTTTCTAACTGTAAACCAGTGTTCTTTATAATTGCATATAAATGACCTTTCACTTATGGGATTGATCCCAAGCCTCTGATACTCTGGACTGTTGAACAGGATTAGTTCTAAACCCCAGATTTTCAAGGCATTGCTTATAAGTTGAATAGAGAAAAAACCACTATCATCCATATTTCCAGAAGGCTGCTGTAAAAATGTGCGGTAGTCTTCGCTGGTAACACCCCCTTCCACCATCCTCAATCTCTCCTCTTCGTCCAGTTGGTGCGCGATAGACGACAACTCCATGGGGCTGACATATCCTCTTTGCAACAGATTACTCAAGCAATGCTGAGCACAAAGTGAGCCTTCTTGTTTCTCGTGGAAGATGGACTCCATGTTTATTTGTCTGGCTAATGTATTCTTCATTTCATTTATTATATTCTTCATTTCTGACTGGTTCTTTTTATGTTTCCTATCTCTTTGTTAAAGTTTTCACTGAGTTCTACTCTTCCTCTAATTTCATTGAACATCCTTAGAACCAGTGTTTTGAACTCTGCATCTGGTAGATTGCTTGTCTCATTTTGAGTTCTTTTTCTGGAGCTTTGTTCTGTTCTTTTACTTGGGATATGTTTCTTTTCCTCCTTATGTTGGCTGCTCCCTGTGTTTGTTTCTGTATATTAGGTAGATCTGCTAGGTCTCCTTGTCTTAGTAGAGTGGCCCTATGTAGTAGGTGTCCTATAAGGCCCAGTGGTACATTCTTCCTTATCACCTGAGCCAGGTGCTCCAGGTATGTTCCTTGTATGGGTTGTGCGTGCCCTCCTGTTGTAGTTGAGCCTTGATTACTGTTGGCATGTCAGTGGGAGGGATGGACCCTCAAGCTGATTGGCTGTGGGGAATGGCAGTGATGACAGCAGAGGAGCTCTTGTGCAGTGGCTAGCCCATGGAGGGGGAGTCACTTTAGCGGGGCTCTGGTGCCTTTGGATGTGTCATTTGTGGAGCTGGCTGGGGAGTGCACTGGTGTGGTCTGAAGCTGACCACTGGGTGTGTTGGTTCTGGTGCCTTTTGGGAGAGGCTCTTGTTTAGGCCAAGTTCTTGTTAGGCCTGTGCCCAGCCTGGGGCCACTGATATGAACTACAAAGTGACCTGCTGATAGTTGCTACTTGTGCTGGGCTTGGGGGCAGCTGGGAGAGGCTAAGCTGTGAACTGAGGCTGGCTACCACTAGTGCTGGGCTTGGGGCCACTTAACAAGAGCAGGCTAAAGCCAGATGCTTTGTTTGGGGTTTGTGAACCTTTGAGAGATTTTAGGAAAGTCTGCAGCCTGAGCTGAGACAGGCTGTTTGTATGGCAAAGCTGCGGTAAGGTGGCTTTGGTAAGCCCCCATATTGGGTGGGGCCGGGTTGCAGGAAATCATGAGGGTGGGGCTGATGATGTTAACTAGGTAGGAGGAGACCCAGATTGGAGGCCCGCCTGCACTTGCGGGCTGGGTGCGGGGAGGGCTCAACAAAGAACCAATGGCCTCTGCCAGCACTTCTCTTTGGGAATAAGCTGCCCTTCCAGCCCTTGCCCTGAAGCCAGATAATTCAGTTCTTCCCCATGTTGCTGGTGCTTTTCGAGCATTGTCCCAGCACTGGAGCTAAGAGGGGGTGAATCTTTCTGTGAGTAAGTCCATGCATGGGCCCTTTAAGAGGAATGCCTAGGACTCCAGAAGCGCTCTGTCCCACTCAGCCACAGTCCCAACTGGTTTCCACAGCCAGAAGTTATGGGGACTTCTCTTTCCAGTACTGGAACCCTGGGCTGGGGAGCCCTGTGTGGGGCTGGGACCCTTCAGTCCTAAGTGGGGACTTTCGCAGCTGAGATATCTTCTCCAGTTTTTAACTGTCCCACGTGGGTTTGGGACTTGCCCAGTCTACATCTCCACCCCTCCTATCAGTTTTGATGTGACTTCTTCTGCATACCCTTAGTTATGGAATTTCTGTGCAGTTAGACTTCAAGTGGTTCTCAGTAATGGCTGTTATGTAGTTCAGTTATAATTTTGATGTGATCATGGGAAGACGTGAGCACAGCATTTATCTATTACATTATCTCGATTAGGACTAATTTAATTTAATTTTTGAACACATAAAACAAGCTATATAAAAAGGTATATATACAGAAGTCTTAGTTCCCTCTCTTTCTCATCTATTCTGTTTCACCCTCGAGGTCATCACTATTTTTTGAGTTTCAGGTGTCTCCATCTAGTGTTTCTTTTTATTCTCTATACATATGCAATACGTATAATGTATAAATACATATAATAATATATACTAATACATAGTAGTATATAGTATAACGTAATATACTATATAACATATATAGTATACTATTAGTATAGTATATACTTTATAGTATATCTTATATAATAATATGTAAAATAATCTACATAATATATAATATACTAATAATATAGGATATAGCGTATAATATCTAATACAAACAAAACATTAATATATGCTGCTCTGTACTTTCCTCTTTTCATCTGTCTCTTGTCAATCATTCCCTATATACAGATCATTCTCAGGTTTTTTGGTATAGCTACATAGTACCCTACTGTGTGAATATACAATAGTATATTAGAGTAACATACAATTCCTCTAATTATGGACATCTAGATTGTTTTCTAATCTTCTAATATTACAAATAATTAGAATAAATACATTGTGCTTATGTCATTTTTGATTGGAGAAGGTGTGTCTTCAGTGCAAACTTCCAGCAGTGACATTGATACTTTAAAAGGTAAATAAATGCAGCCTTGGCTGGTGTGGCCTAGTTGGTTGGAATGTCGTCCTGTAACTGAAAGGTTGCAGGTTTGATTCCTGGGAAGGGCACAGGCCTAGGTTGTATGTTCAATCCCCAGTCCAGACAACCAACCCATGCTTCTCTCTTGCATCAATGTTTCTCTCTCTCCTTTTCCTCTCTCTCTAAAAGCGATGCAAAAATGTCCTCGGGTGAGGATTTAAAGAGATTAAAAGTAAAAAAAACAAAAAGTAAATGCATACGTAGTTTTGTCATATATTGCCAAGTTTTCCTCCAAGTTTTCCTCCAAGGTACGTGCCATTTTGTACTCTCATTAGTAACATAAAAATAACTATTTCCTTACAGCTTCATTGTTAGAGTGTGTTAGCCAAACCCAACTTTTGGATTGTTGCCAGACTGATCGGTAAGAGTTCAGATTTCAGGGCAGTTTTAATTTACATTTCTCTAAATATGAGTAAGATTGACAATGTTTTCAAATATTAAGGGCCTTTTGAACCTTCTTTTCTATGAACTACATGTTTATTTTCTTTGCCAATTATTTATTGTGTTATAGTCTTAATTTTTTTAAAATTATCCAAATTTTTCTTGATGCAAGCAAAATCACTTTTCATTTGTACCTACCAGAGAGATAGAAAATGCAAAAATCAAACCAACTAGAAACCACAATGCTGTACCTTGCTCCCTCACCCCCAAACTCACTCTAAACCAAAAAGTATTGGTGATCCCTTAAATTTTAATTTTTCATCATAGGCTCTGTTGAGTTGACTGGACTATTCTGGCACCAAAGCAATGTTTTATTATTTTTCAAAATCATAGTCAGCCAGTTGGTTTTGTCAGAACATGGTGTTAATGAATCACAGGTGCAGTTTTGATACCGATGTGCACTGTTGGCTCTACATTGAGAAAAGCTGTTTCCCAGCCAGAAACGGGGTTGCCCCACTACCTTACTTTCAGACTTGAGAACACTCTGAGAACACCTCCTCAAAAGAACATTCTGTAGGTAAGGAGGGGGCAACAGTGTCATCTCCAAACATAGTTCGCCCAGGGGGTAGATGCTCCAACTCCTGATTCTTTGGAGGCCTGGTGTAGGCTTCTGCCTGGGAATTTCACTGTGAGGTCAGCAGCCAATTGAGAAGACACATGTGTCAAACAGCAAAGCATGCAGGGGCCTGCATGGTGTTGTTCCCAAGTGAAGTGAGTGGCACAGGGGCTCACCATCGCCACCCCAGCAGAAGTCCTAAAACTACCGTGCGAAGTCCCTGGATTAAGTTACCTATTGCTGCATAACAAACTACTCCAAAACAAAGAGCTTAAAACAACAATGCACATATGTTATCTCACATATTCTGTGGGTGAGGAATTTACAAGCAGCTCAGCTGGGTTGTTCTAGCTTATGATCTCCCATAAGTTTGCAGTCAAGGTCTCTGGCTTGGCTTGGCAAGGGCCCCACTTCCGAGATGCTCCCTCCTGGGGCCGGCTGTTTATGCCGGCTGTTGGCAGGGGGCTTCAGTTCCTTCCCATGGGGGCAGCCCCGGGGCTGCCGGGGTGTCTGCACAACACAACCCCTGGCTTCCCTCAGAGCAAGAAAGCAAACAGAAAGCAAGGGGGGAGCTGCAGTGCTTCTTAGCAGATAGCCTCGAAGTCACACAGCATCATTTCTGCCACATTCTATTTGTTAGAAGCGAGTTACTAAGTCTGACCCACACTCAAGGGGAGAGGAATTAACTTCTACTTTTGAAGGGAGGTGCCACAAACAATGTGCGGTCATATTTAAAGATTGTCGCAGTTCCTGAGGTCAAGATGCTTTTCCTCTTATAACTGAAGGGCTGCTTGACCTCTGGACAGTGAGGCATGTCTGCCTCTCTGGTAGACCCAGTGGTACATCAGAGAAAGATGTAGCCTCCTCCCAGGGGATGGCTCCCACCTTAGGAATGGACTCTCATCCACCTGCCTTCTTTTGACTCTACTGTAATAGTGGAACTGGTTAAAATACAGATTACTGGAACTCACAGGGAGATCTATTTCATTGGGTCTAAGGAGCTGGTGAATCTGCATTTTTACAACTATTTCAGATAAAGTGAGCCCTTTGGCGCTGGTCCAGAAAGATAAAGTGAGGAACTGGCTTTTCTGTCACTCAACAGTTCTGCCCCAGGCCACCCAGGGCAGGTTGGACCACACGACTGTGACCCTCAGAGCTCCCAGCACTGCACGTGGTGGGGAGGGGGCACGTCACAGACCCTTGATGGGTGGGTGAGCGGGCGAACTCTTCAATGATGGAAGCTCAATTGTGTTCACTGTGATGATCCCTTTACAGAAGTTAACATTCCCAATATTACCTAACACATTATTTTTGTCCCAAAACATTGAAATTTAAACTGACTCTCATGAGGTCCCCTGACCCAATTAATAGTTTATAGAAAATACAGGGGATGAAGGAATACATTACAGAATACCTTGAAAAAATAACTAGATGACTTAAGAATTTGGGGAATTCAATAAGATGACTGGCCTGGACTCTTGGAAGAGTCTATCTCATGGTATCGGTGGGTCAGGGGAGGGAAGAGGAACAGGCAGAGATACCATTCTAGATCAAGGGTCACCAAACTATGACTCGGAGGTCAGTTGTTTATTTTAATCAATAAAGTTTTACTAGCTTACCTATTGTCTATAGTTGTTTTTGTGCTATGATGTCATAGTTGACAAACTGCAACAGAAAAAGTATAGCCTGCAAACCTAAAGTATTTATTATCTTGCCCTTTCAGAAAAAATTTGCCTATCTGTGCTCTAAATTAGAAGAGATAAGCCACCATTCTGCTTCTGTCGATGACAGAATACGTAGTACTGGCTAGCCCTTCTCCCATACACGATTAGAATGCTGGATAAAATATGTTAAATAACTTTTCAGACATAAAATAATTGGCAGCACAGGATTGGACCCTCTGAGAGAGAGGGAACAAACCAGGCGAGCCTAACTATCATCCAGGCTTTCCGCCACAGGCATCTGCTGGATCCCAACCCAGGGAGGGGGAAGCAAACAGAATACAGAGTTCTTACTGACAGGACATGGCAGACACTGGTGTGTGGGGAGGCGGAGGCTGCGGGAATATGCAGAGCAGAACATTTTAGAGGAAGGAACTACACAGAGGAGTTCCAGGCCATGGGGTTCCCTTTGAGTTTTTGGCTAAATACTAAGTTCTGCATGTGTATGGGAAGCTCATGTAGAGTTGGGAGATGCTTGAGTTTTGACCTACCCTTGTGGAAAGTCCTCATTGAACACCGAAGGCTTTGACTACACTATCAAAAAGTCCACACCTTAGGATTAGGGCTGACCTAGCTACTCTAGATCTGCCTCAACAAAGCTTTAAAACATCCTTTTTAAAAAGACCCAAGTTAATGTACATATAAATTAACTGCCCATGAAAATAAAACGCAAGTCTTGAAAGGAAGACAACATAAATGCCTTTGACTTTTGACTCCCAACTTACTTAGAGGTTGAGAGGGTTTCTTCCTTCCTTCCTTCCTTCCTTCCTTCCTTCCTTCCTTCCTTCCTTCCTTCCTTCCTTCCTTTCTTCCCTTCTTTCTTTCACCATAAATGGATTTTGAATTTTATAAAATGCTTTCTGTGCATGTATAACCTTTAGCTATCATCACATTTTTGGTAAAAGACTATTTTCTCCTAGGCACAGAGACAAGGAAGGAAGTTTTCTTTCATAATTTCTCTTCAACATTTTGCCCAGTACAAAAGGGCAAAGAAAACCCCCGAAGCACACATATTGGAAACAAAGAAGTAAAACATGGTTGTGACTCTAGAAAAATCGTAAGGATTCTACAAAAAAAGCTACTAACTAAAACCAAAAAGTGACTCTCACAAGAATGCAGAGCACAAGGTCATTACATGGAAATCAATTGTATATCTATATTCAGCACAAATAATTGGAAAATAAAATGCTATTTGCAATATTAAAATTTAATGCTTTCAGATAAATTTATATATAAATATACTTAGATGAACTATGTACTGAAAACTACAAAATATTGTTGAAAGACACTCCAAGTGAATGGACAAATTTACCATGTTCATGGATTGGAAAATTCAATATTATTAAAATGTCAATTCTCCCCAACAGATTTGTAGATTCAATGTGGTTCCAATTAAAATCTCAACAGGTGTTTAAAAAATAGAAAATAGAAAATTATTATAAAATGTGTTTGAAAACATAAAAAACTAGAATATTCAAAATAATTTTTTAAAAGAAAAACAAATATGTAGGACTTCAAGACCTACTGTAAAACTATGGTAATCAAGACACTGGCATAGGATAGATGATGGATTAGAGTCCAGAAGTAGACCCATATATATGGTCAGTTGATGTTCTTTTTAAACAAAGTTGAAAAGATCATTCAATGGGAGAAAAAAAATGGTCTTTTCAACAAATGCTGCTAGAACAAATGGTTATATGTATGAAAAATATCTTAACTCTTATGTCATACTATATATAAAAATGAACTCTTAATGAATTATAGGGCTGTATATAAAAGCTAAACTACAAAACTTGTAAAATAAAACATAGAAGAAAATCTTTTAATGATAGGTTTGGCAAAGATTTCTTACACAGGATACAAATAAAGCACCAATTGTAAAAGAAATTATTAATAAATTGGCTTCCTGAAGATTAAAAATTTCTGCTTTTCAAAAGACACCATTGAAGAAAATGAAAAGCCAAATCACTAATTAAAAGAATATATTTGCAATACATAAATCTGACAAATTATATACTCATGTATAAGTCAATAAAAAGACAACTCAATTTTTAAAAGGGCAAATATTTGAACAAACACATCAAAAAAGTACACACACACACACACACACACACGAGCAACAAGTACATAAACAGATGTACAATATCTCTAGTTATCAGCGACATGCAAATTAAGACCACAATGAGATACTACATACCCAGTAAAATGACAAAGTAAAAAGAATGATAATATAAGCATTGGTGAGGATGTGGAAAAACTAGAACTCTCACATATTCCTGGTGAGTGTAAAAATTACAAACACTTTGGAGAAGAGATTGACAGTTTCTTGTAAAGTTCCACATATACTTACTGTATAATCCAGCAACTCTACTTCTAAATTTTTACCCAAGAAAAATGAAAACATATGTCCACAGAAAGACTTGTACATGAATGTTCATAGTAGCTTTCATCACAATAGCTTGAAAGTGGAAACAATGCAGATGTTCTTCCATGGGTCAATGGGTTAACAAACTGGTATTTTCATACAATGGAATATTACTTAGCAATAAAAAGGAACAAACTATTCATATATGCAAACACATAGATGAATCTCAAAAATATTACGCTGTGCAAAAGAAGCCAGACACAAAAGACTATAAACTATACTACTGAATTCATGAAGTTCTTGACCAGGCAAAGCTCTCTATACTGGAATATTTAGATCAGGGGTTGCCCGGGGCAGGGGTAAAGGCGTGATTTGTGGCTGAGGTGGCATAAGGGACATTTTCTATATTTTGATTGGGGTGGTTGTTGTAAGGCTACATATATTCTAAAACTCATCAAACTGTGCACTGAAAATAGAAGCATTAAAATAAAATGTTAATTTTACTTCAGTAAAAAAATTTTAAATAGACTAAAGAGAAATAATAGCCAAATGCAAAGTGTGAAACCCAATTGCATCCTGATTGAGTGAAAACAAGGCTATAAAAGGTATTAGGATGATTAGAAAATTTTGAATCTGGTCCAGCCATTAGATAATAATATAAAATTATTGCTAGTAGTCTTTGGTGTGATAATACTGTTGTGGTTGGGTAGGAGCATATCCTTATTCTTAGGGGATGTGCACTAAAATATTTACAATTAAATGGCATGATGTCTGCAACTTACTTTTAAATGGTTCATTAAGAACAACAATATGTATGGAAATACACACAGAGATGAAACAAATCTGGCATGTATTAATAACTATTGAAGAAAGTAGGGGGTATACAGATTTTCATTATACTTTCAACTTTTCTGAGTTTTCAACATTTCCCACTAACTTTCTGTAATGATAATAACTGGGAGAAGAAACATTAATGTGGAGGTTTTATGGCTTACCCAAAAGTCTACAAATTCTTCCTTTGAAAGGGACCCTTATGAAGACACTGCTCGAGATACGCTTTCCCAATTCTAAATGTGTGTGTGCTTCTGAGCAGAATCCAAGGATCCAAGAACGCTACCTGGTTGCAGTCCTGCTGCCCTCTGGCTTCTCCGGCTGCTGGCCGGAGCACGGAGCGTCTCGAGACGTGCTGTGTCAGGCAGACCAGGCTGGGGCCGCTTCTCCTCTGCCCTTGGTGGGAGGGAGGTGAATGTTTAACTGGTTGCCCACCCTGCAAGTTGAAGTATCCTCTGAGCCTGCCCAGATCATTCTCAGCTTGAATTCTGCCAGCCAAGCTAAAAGTCTCATAGCAAAGGCACAGGTAAAACAAGTCTCAGGTGGCTCTGTTTGCTGAAGAGTTAAAACCAGCCCTGACCGGTGTGGCTCAGTGGGTTAGGAGCACCGTCCCTCAAACTGAAAGGCTGCCAGTTGAATTCCCTGTCAGGCCACATGCCTGGGTTGCCAATCACGTCCCCCCTTGGGGGGGTGTGAGGCAACTGATCGATGTTTCCCCCCCCATCAATGTTTCCCTCTCTCTAAATATAAATGAATAAAATCTTGTAAAATATATAAAGAGTAAGAACCAGTTATACATGGGCACCTTACAAAACATACATTTTTGCATAAAAATGTCTCCTGTCACACCTTAAACTCACCCATATGTGGAGACACAGCCCAGAGACCAGATCAGGTGAGGTCTTGGAGGTGATGAAGGAGGGGTAAGGGATCCTGAGCTCTTCCTCCAGAGGGGGCACCTTTAGCAAGTCAGGGCGAAGCCAGCGAAGGGAGGTGGTTAGAGTCTGAGTTGAGGGGGGAGCAGAGAGTGAAGTCTGCACCTTGACCAGGGAGGGAACTGAATTCAAGATGCATGTGTGATAGACCGTGTGAGATGTTACAGAACCGTCTCTGAAGTTAAGTACTAGAAAAAAGTTCACCGGGCATGGCTGCTCATGGGCTTGGGTATCAGGTACAGAGTAATTTCCTGAGGAAAGGTGGGAGGGCTTAAGAATTGCACAGGAGGGGAGGAAATGGAAGCACAGGTGCAAACGATTTTCTAAGAAGTCTGGTACAACGCCAGTGGCTCTGGAAGATGGCACCAAGCAGCGGGAGGAGGGGAGGGTTTTTAGTGTCTGGAGACCTGAGTGCTCCCCAGTCTGTGTGAAGAGACTTGGACTAGGGAGACAGGATAGTTAGCAGAGGAAGGGGGAGAGGATGTGCTCAGACCCCTGCGGGTTAGCAAGAAGAGACTTTTCTGAGATGGAGGGAATCAAAGAGGGAGACAAAGAGGCGGGGGTGTATTGAGGTTCTGGGTAAGATACTAGCGCCACCCAGCTAGATGTGCATTCAACACTCATAGCTTTAGAAATAAGAGTGACTATATTTACAACCATAGTGCATATTTGAAAGTTGTTAAGAGAGTAAATCTTAAAAGTTCTCATCTCAAGAAAACAGATTTTGTGACCCTATATGGCGACAGGTGTTAACTGGTCATACAGCGGTGATAGTTTCAAGATATACACAAATATCGTCATTATGTAGCACACCGGAAAGTAATATAATGTTCTGTTAATTAGACCGCAAAAAAAAAAAAGAAAGAAAAAGAAAAAAAGAAATAAAGAACCTCATTTTATGTAGCTGTAGATCTAGGCCTACTTCAAATCATAGTTAATTCAGGAAGAAAGTCAGAAGGGAAAGAAGAGAACAAGGAAACCGACAAATGTGTGAGGAGTCTGAGATGGTGAGGAAGGTCAAGCCACAAAGTGATTGAAAGACATGGAAAGAGTGTCAAAGCAGAGAAAGCTACAAAGAAGAAATCACATAAAAACCCACCAAGAGATGGATAGGTAGGTTGAACACAGTGACCCCTCTATTGGAAAACAGATTCAGTGTGTCCCCCTGGGTGAATCATTGACTTTCACAGGGTGACACCTTCCTTGAGGGTCTTTTCAGTTTATCGCTGCTGCTTTCTTGCATCGCTGGGGAAAAGTCACATGGTCTGTAGCCATTATTCCCCAACTCAAGTATTTTGATCCTGTACATCTGTATTAAAAATGTTTCTAACTTGCCTGGGATCCATTCTCGTTGGGGAGAGATTGGCAAACCAGGTAGACCGAATTATGTTTTATAAACGTTGAGTGACCTCCTATGTGCAAAGCATCATCTTAGTTCCCTACAGATATAAAAATGAATAAAAGAGTCTCCATCCAGGATGCAGGTCGTGGGGTGGGCTGCGCAGTGAGCCTGCTCTTGCGGGGTGTGGTCGGCTATGTAGGTTTGGGCCTCAGAGGCAGTACTTACCTGGGGGAGGGACGGAGTACCAGACTGGGATTTTTCAGCTGGAAGAAATACATCAGTATGGGAAATAATATTGTCTTCTGAGAGTTAACCCTAAGTAAAAATCAATTCACTGTATAATGGACAAAACAGAGATGAGCAAACTTACCAAAGGAGACAGGCTGGTTCCTAGGTGAGCCGGAGAGCAGACATGCAACCTCAGCAGTATGTGCCTTTTCCACGCTGTTCGCTCTGCTGGAATACCTTTCCCTGCATCCCCTAGCTACCAAAATGCTATCATCCCATGTACTTTTCTTTCCTGATCCTCTCAATCAAGATCATCACTCCTTTCCCTATACTTTATTCTTTTTAAAGATTTTCTTTATTTATTTTTAGAGAGGGAAAGGGAGAAAGAGAGGGAGAGAAACATCAGTGTGTGGTTGCCCCTCACACGCCCCTTCCTGGGGACCTGGCCTGCAGCCCAGCCATGTGCCCTGACTGGGAATCTAACCCTGGCACTCAATCCACTGAGCCAGGGCTCCCTATACTTTAAAAGTATGTGTTTAAAAATAAACTAATGAGCAAAACAGAACTAGAGACATGTAAGCAGGGGACAGACTGACAGCTGCCAGAGGAAAGGGGGTGGAGGGGAAGAGAGAAAGAAAGGGAAGGGAATAATCAAAGAACATGTATGAATGACGCACAGACCGCGACAATAGGGTGGGAATGGACTGTGGGAGCGGGGGATGGGGCGGGACAGAGGAGGGCAAAGGGGGGAAAATTGGGACAGCTGTAATAGGTTAAACAAGAATAAAATAAAATTAAAAAAATAAAAATAGAAGTATGTGCTTAACTTTGTTGTCATTCACATTTTCCACTATCTTGGAGTAGAGTTTGTGGGTTACATGTAAGTCCTCCCTACGCCAATATAAACTCGACCACAGAACCAGGTCTTCTTCCACCCTCCATGCATATCATGGGTCACTAAACCTTACGTGAAAGACTGAGTAAATGAATGAATGTGAGATAAGCCTTTGACTACGCGCTTATCTGGAAGCCAATCCCGGTACAGCACATTACTAGAAAGGATGCACTCTTACTAGTAGGCAGTTACATAAAATCACACATAGATTTCAATCAATAGTGCATGGCTGTTATTTACTTACCCCAGGAGAAGTCTGTCCCAGGTTGGGATCCCCAGAAAGAGCCTTGTCCGTGAGACATGTTGAGGAAGTGCTCTTGGGGAAAACTAGTGCAGAAAGGGGGGGCACACTGAGCAAGGAGGTGTCTCAGCTGGACACCAGGGTCAGCCCGATCCCACGGAGCACTGGAGCATGAATCGTGCCACTGAGTTGCTACTCGCCGAGGCAAGGAGGCTGGCCTCTGTACCCCCAAGTCCGCTCGACTTCGGCTGTGGCTCCCTTGGGGGTGGGCGTAATTTGCTAGGAGAGAAGGCTCCCATTGGCCAAGGGCAAGTATCTGGACTGGGAACAGCTGTGAGCCGTTAGCAGCTGAGCTACAGGGCGGGTGCCTGGGCTTGGTTAAGGAAATCCAGGCGAAGGTTTTCAGTCCACTTAGGTTCATCTTTGATGATCGCGCGGTTCTCCCCTCCCGAGTCGCCCTTTTTTCTTCCCTTTTCTCCTTCTCAGCCAGCCCTACAGGGTCCCAGTTCCAACCAATTACAGCTGGTGCCACTGTAAGGGCCACAGGACATTCATGCAGTTGGTGGTCCCTTACGGCTCAGGTCCGGTTCTGTGGAGAGGCACACCCACGGAGAAACAAACGTTTCAGCCACTAATAACATTTACCTGCCACATTGTAACTTTCAAGTGCCCTTCAGCTGAAAGAGCTCTTCCCACCAGTGGTGAGGAGGTTGGGGAATGCAGGGAACAGAGGAGACCAGCAGACTCTACCACCACCCGTGTGAAGATGCTCCGTTAGAATTTCCTCTACTTGGGAAAAAAAGATGATCATTCCTACAACCCGTGACCCTGGTTAGGGTTCAATTTAAGTAACTAAAACAAACAGACCCCAAAGTGTTCATTGAACAAAACGGATATGTATTTGTCTCTCACAAACACAGGCGGCCGTGGGCTGGAGGGGGGCTCTGTTCCACGAGGCTGTCCAGGGACCAAGGACCAGGGACCAGGGCCAGCCTGTGTTGTTGCACCGCCATCCTCGGCCGGAAGCTTCATCACACAGTCGGTGGTGGTGGCCCCAGCTCCCGCCGCTGTGTCTGCATTGCAGCCGTGGCGGGGCGGGGGGGCAGGGGGGTCCGAGAGGCCCCTCTCTTTCATATGTTTATTTGTGTATTTGTTCCTTCATTCATCTTGTGGTAAAATACACATTACATGCAACTTAACATTTTGACCATTTTTAAGGGTATACAGTTCAGTGATATTAAGGACATCAGCACTGGCCACATCTAGAACTTTGCTGACTTCTTTTATGGGCATGATCCCACAGTGGCCTGCCTCAGCCCCGCTCACCTCCCATTAGCCAGAAATTAGTCATATGGCTATACCTGTCTGAAATGGACATTGGGATTAAATGTATTCTCTACCCAGACGATTGTATGCCTGGCTGAAACTTGGAACTTCCTCATTAATGGAAAGTGTGCAGCTTTAATACCCACACTTGACCTTTCACCTTCTAAGAGGCTCTGTTGCTGTGCCCATTCCTCTGTTTGGTTTATTGTCTGCACGCTCTTTAGGTGGCTGCCAGCACCACGGCGGCTGCCTGGGGTTCTGGTGGCTACGAGACAGAAAACAGCTGCTGGTGGTGGGGCATGCGTGTTCCTAAAAGGCTGAATTGAGATCGTTCTTGCTAATAAAAATAATTTTCTTTAATTGATTCGAAATACTTGCATATATAAAAAAGTATTTTTATAAATCACTTAGTGAAACAAATAATTATTTTTAATATTGGCCACTCTCATCTGTCTTTCATGTGAATGTAAAGCCGCACTTTAGCCTGGCGTGGGGCTGCCTACTGCACTTAGCTAGGTCCTTCTTGTCCTGCTGTGGCAACCGTGGTTCTGAGGTCATGGGTTCCATTATCTCTCCAAGGCTGGCTGCTCCTGGTATCTATCTATGTATAAAAGTCACCCCCGAACTTAGTGGCTTAAAGCAACAACAATCATTTTATTATCTCTTATAAATGATGGATCTGTGGTTGAGGAGTTAAGGAACGGCTTGCCTGGTCACTCCCAGCTCAAGGTCTCCCATGCAGCTGTGACCACATGCTGGCTGGAGTTGGAAGAGAAGAGGTTGGAAGGCGCTGGGCACTGGCCAGGCATCTCTCTCTCTTTTCATGTAGTCTCAGGACCTCCCTGTGTGGTCTTCCCATGCGGAATAGCTTGGGCTTCCTCATAGCATGGCTGTCCCAGGCAGTCATGGTGGCTAAATGCTTCCAAAGAGTGCTCCAGGGAGCAAGGTGCACACTGCTTGATGGCTTAGCTGTGGAGGTCATAGAATGTTGCTTCCACCACACTCATGGAGACAGGCACAAAAGCCCACCAGTTTCAGGGGAAGGGGAGACAGACCCCACCTCTTCATGAAAGCAGTGTCAAAGTAACCATGTGAAATGAGAATGAGGAATGAGAAATGTTGTCACAGCTATCTTTGGCAAAAACAATCTCCTACCTCAGCTTTGGCTGATTAAGAGCTTCACGAGCTCCGGAAGATGGAAGGGGGAAGCCCCTGAGAGTTATTCTTGGGTTTCCCAACTTGAAATGTCTAGATGTCCTAGATTTTGCTCATTCCTTTTTAATTTGGAAGATAGGCAGAGTTGGTCTGGAGAGAACTAGCTCTAGTACAGAAGAGAAGAGTCCCCTGCTGTACCCCCTCCTTGGCGGTGAAAGCAGAAGCCACCGCAGCAGCAAACAGAAGCATCTGGGAAGGGTCTCCACAAGGATCTGCAACTGGCCATGGTGGTTTTTAAGGACGAAGCTACCGAAAGTCGGTTTTTCTAAAATGTAATCAGTGTCCTCTGCTTGCTTATAGTTTCTGCTCTTAAGTTCTGTTTACCTATGACCAGTATGGTGGCTCCTCAACTCTCCTTGCCTCCTTCCTATGTCATGGCACTTCCATCTCAGCCAACAGCCTCAATCTTTTCATTTTCTAACTGAAAGCCAGATTTCACAGGTTACGGTTTTCAACGTGGCCACACAGGTCATGAGTCCCTTCCTGCTGGAGTGACTAACTTGTCCTAGTTGGCCCAGGACTTTCCCAGTGTTAGCAATGAAAGTCTTGCATCCTCGGACCCCCTCTGCCCTAAATTCCAGGCAAACCAGGGTGGTTTGCCACCCTACCCCGTACCTATGGAAGGGCTGCCCTCGTATCGATGCCCACCTCAAGAGGAGGAGGCCTGTGTGACCTGGTGTCCCTGTGGGCCACTGTCTTTCAGCAGCATGGGATAGCTTCTCCGAGGATTGGGTAGGAGTTGGGCTAGCAATGATCAGCTTCTCTAGCTAAAACTATACCTGGATAAATGACTCTTTAGAAGGGATTAAGGTATTATAAACACATGTGCAGCAGTGCGTAGTAGAAAGAGTAGGGAAGTAGAAGTCAAAACGCCTGGTTTCTGCAGGTGAGTGGCAATAAAACCTGAGCCAAAGAATTCATCTTTCTGAGCCTCAGTTTCTCCAACTGTGAAATGAAAGGATTAGACTAGGGCTGGCTTTGTTTTTTTTCTTTTTGTTTTGGAATTTCGTTCTAAAGGGTAGAGTTACTCATACTTCTCAAGACAAAGGCCTGCCATTCTCATCCCTAGAGCAAGTCTGTTGGATGGCAAGAGCAGAATGAATGCATCTTTGGGCCCCTGGCTCTCTGAACTTGAAGCCTATCCAAACCTCCCAGATCGGCAGACCTATGAGCTCTCGCTGGAGGAGCTCCCCTGCGGCATAAAGCTGATAGACACTTTTCTAGGGGAGGCAGAAAGGAGATTTCCTGCCTCTGGCTCTTACATGACCAGGCACAGAAAAGTATGGCAGCTCTTTAAGACCGCAGCCAGAGATAGACCTCAAGTGGTGCAAACTCTAACTCCTCTTCCCCAGGCGGAGGAGGGCCCGGCCAGTGTCCTGCCCAGAGAGTTCCTGTGGTTATTAGTGCTTAGGAGCAGAGCAGTGTGTGGCAGGCTGAGTCACTCTCTTGGTGGCATTGAGACGAAGGGCGCCATGTGGTGTCTGAGGAAGGGCTGTGGGTGGGGAGCAGCTGTGGGGATGGGCCCCTCGTGTCGCTGCCTGCTGACGCCTGGCAGAATGGATTCCATTTCAGCGGCAGCGGTTCACTCTGGGTGGCCTCTGGCTTCCCTCCCCTGTCAGCGTCACTGAGAACTACGCAGAAGGTTGAGAAGGGTGTCGCACCCCTTGGAGGGAACAGGCCCTGCTGAAGGGTCTCTCCTCTGTCTCATGGATCTGGCTCAGCACAGTCTCATCCTCCATTCCGTCCCCTCAGCACGCTCGGGCAAGATCCCTGAAGCTCGCCTGGCCAGGCCCAAGGAGATCAGAGCGGGCGGTGGGAAGCGGGGCAGAGGGCGGGGAGCCTTTAGGTTTCCCCAAGTGACAGACTTTCTCACCTAAACTTCAGACAGAGGCACATCTTGACTCTATTCCAAGCCTTTACTATTTTTCTCCTTTGAAGATTCAAAACACACAAGAACAACAATAAAATACAAAAAGAATAATTATCAAACAAACACCCACACTCACACTCAGTAAAGGCCTATGGTTTCCACCTTGTGTTTTTTGAAGTCTCCCAGAGGACGAGTTGAGTTTATGGACACACTTTACCTAAATGTCTTCCTTTGCCACGACAGGACTTAAGTTGACCCTGAGAACCAGAGAAGGGTCACTTTAGCCTTCAGGCCCAGTAGCACTGCTCCTCGGTGCCCAGGCAATGGCTTCAGCGTTGCCATGGACCCAGCTCCTCCAGCACCCAAGGAGAAAGCTTTAAAAAACACACAGAAAATTAAATAATTATAGGTGGTAGTCACTGAGCTTACTATGCTTTGGGATGAGGCCCCAAATCTGCATTTTGGTAAAATCCCAGGGGATGCTGCTGCCGCCGCTGCTGCCGCTCGTCCTGAGACCTCGCCATCAGAATGACTGTGTGGCAGTAAGTTGGGCATAAGACCCACTGCAGTGCTGTTACTTAAATGCTCTCAGTGAAGCCTGGGCAAACGAATTCCCAGGAGGGTCATTCTTATCTGAGTCACTTGTTCTTAAATAACTCTCTCTTTGGCTCCCGGCAGCAGCACCAGAATGTGATGGGCACATGATTCTAAAAATGCCCTCCTCCAAAAAAGAGCCCACATTTCTTCTTCCCCCAGAACCTGTGAATGTGGTAAGAATATCATTCCTGTGATTGTGTTGTTATATGGCACAGCTGATCTAAAAAAGGGATTATCTGGGTGGGTATCTTTTAATCATACGGGTGCAGAAAAACAAAGTGGAAGGAAAAACTAGAATGGGAGGTCAAGGCGGTCTGAATTTCCAGAAGCACGCAAGGCGCCATAGCCAGTTTGACGATGGAGAGAGGGCCACGAGTGAAGAAAGTAGGTGACTGTTGGAACCTCCGGCTAAGACACACATCTGATCTACGGAACTGTGAGCTACGGAATGAAGGTCGTTGTAGCCTCTGTTTGTGGTTATATCACAAGAGAAATCTAATACACAAATGTGTAAATTCTTGATTTCAGAAGGGAGCTACCGCCCAGCGCAGACCGACCTGCGCCAGAACACCCTCAGATGATGAGCGGAGCCCCTGAGAGGCTCACCTTGTTGTTTGCTGACAGTGTCAGTGGGTGTGACTTAAATTGTGACTCCATCAAGGTAATAGTCAGTTTAGTGGGGGAAAAAAGTCTAAAGGTTGTCTGAGAGAACACCTTGAGAACCGCCACCCCAGCGACCCTCGGCAGACACGCTGGCTCAAGGCCACAGACAGATCTCTTGTCAGCAAGCATGTGCCCTTCATGGAAGAACGGTTTAAAAACAGTTTAGCAAAACAGATTGTCCTCCTGCGCTGCTACTCGGCCACATAACATCCTTTCCTGTTTCTGAGATTAATCATCTATAGAGCCGAGGCACTGTCCCCCACCAGGGTGTGGGGAGGCTCACACAAGAGCACGAGGCACATGTGCAGAGGCTCTACAGCAGTGGCTCCTGCGCCCCAGCCCACCCCCCTCCACTGCTCTTATGATTCTTGTAACAAAGTAAAATGCATGGAGACAGTCTGGGTTTTCATCATGACTGTACTATAGCTATGAGAGTATAGTTATGATTCAACCACTGTGTCTTTTTATTGTAAAGGGTGAATATAACTATCTGCCACCATAGTCAGACACAATTCAAATAAATGAAACAGGTTAGCCGTGGATAGTCCCTACTATTGAGATTTCGTCCAGACACCTCCCTCCAGATGACTAACAGACACCTGACAGTTGTTGAAGTTCACGTTCATCTCTCAGGGTTGAGGTTCCACATCTGTCCCATCCAGGGTATGCACTGATCCTCTCGCCACAAGCCCCATACGGGTGTGGCGGAGTAGCGACTGTGGCTTTGCTCATGTTCCCTACAAGTCTGCAACCTTGGCCCTCTGAAGGCACAGAGCCGGGCAGGGCCTGGCCTTCAGGCCCTCGCCACCTCTCTCCATGACAGCTGCCTGCTTCTGCTGCCTTAGCCCTAATGACCTGTCATGTCACAGAGGAAGCTCCTGCCCAGTGTGGGGCACCTGGATGTCCAGCTCCTGGATCCAAGCAGATTCAGGAGCTGTGCACTCTGACGGTTTTCCTCTCACAATAACCGGATTCAGAGTCGAATCCAAGGACCAGTTTCCTCGACCCAATCATACCCTTCAGACCACTCCTGCTTCTGCTGATTTGCAGTGCTGGCGGCCAGTGCCAGGGTTCTGCCGCGCAGCAGAGCATCCAGCCCCCTTCCTGCCTCTTTGTTCTTCTCTCCCAACCCCCTGGACTGAGGCTCCCCCACCCGCAGTGTGCTAGGGATAAGGGAAGCCAAACAGTGTCATTTCCATCCAAATGTTTGGGAAGAAATTCTTTTGAATTTCGGAAATCTCGAAGGGTTTTGAGCCACATATTTGAAAACAAAACTAGCAGATGGCTGTTTTTCCATGTTGCCCAAGCTCATGGCTTTGTTTTATTTTGCTTTTTATATACTTTGAGTGGTTGAAATATTTGCTTTTTTTTTTTTTTGTTTTTTGTTACTAGAGACCTGGTGGTACTTCATCTGTGGTCAAGCCAAGGGAATATGGCCCACACTGCTGTGAAACAGATTATACTGCAGGATCACGGTCTGAGCAGCTAGATTTTTGAAAGATAAATGTCACTTTACCAAACTGTTTTAAAAGGTTATTTGATTGCATGCACACACACACACAACTTCTATGAAGCAATTTACTTCCTACCACAATATTCTCAGTCAACTGTTTTGTTAACGAATACATGACCATGCTAGTTTCATTTCCGAAGACTTCTCTGATAAGCTAAGAAAACTCTGTTTTTGTGTTTTTAGTGTCACTTTTCATTCATCTCTTTGAACTGTAATCATTTCAAAATTACAATTTTTAACTGGGAATGTGGATTGGTGGTTTAAAACAGGAGGTTTGGTGTTTAAGTCTGAAGAACAATGAAAATATACAAGAAACTCAGGAAAATTCAGAACTTGACGTTACTGATGACTGTGACCGAGTGCTGCCCTCATGGGTCCCATCAAGGACTGGCTAGAAAATAAGAATGAGGTTTCTAACCAATCGTGAGTGGGAATACAACATCGTTGATCTAAAATATGGGGACACCCTTGGGTGTCCAGTTGACAAAAACTCAAGCAGTGTTAGGGATTAAACAGTGGCGAGTCAAAATTCCTCCGTGGAAGCTTGTATTTTCCAGAGAGCAGCAATAATATCTCCTATCCCACATGTTCTTCTGCACGGCGATCTTAACATCCTTCCCATAGAGGGGAAGAATCTAATTTCCTTCCTTTTGTATCTGGGTTGGCTTAGTGACTTGCTTAAGCAATAGACTGAGATGGGGTAGGCCACCCGAAATGAAACACACTCAATCCTTGATGCTCAAGGACACGTCTGGGAAGATACCTGAGCAGGTCATCTGCTTGTTTTCCCACCTGGTTGGCAGTGAAGTTGGACTTTATCTGGTAGCAGGAAGAGGCATTTTTGTGGAGTAAAAAAAGTTCCCTGATCTCCCAGGAGCATTGGGATTAACTTGGAGTAGGGTTTCCAAAGATTCCCAATGACAAGAGGTACCTGCGACACTTACTCTCCCTTGGAAATATCTGCCTCTGTTTTTCTGAGTTGGAAGCTTGGATTTTGCCTTTTTAAAAAATGGCTTGGATGACTTTTATCATCAGGGAAGTATGGGAAGCCCTGACAGAGCACGAAAGCAACTTTTTTCCTCCTGCCCCGTGTTGCATAAAGGAGCTTATAAAATATTCCACCACTGACCAGAGACATCCGTTTGCATAAGACCTGTCTAGGAAAGGAAGAGAGCTATAGTTACTATTCTTTGGAGGAGGAAATTCATGGGGTTGCTTTGAAGAGGTTCTGTGGTTCTGAATGACAGATAATGTCATTGAAGAGGAAGCTTTCTTCTCTAAATCAGCTTGGGCTTTACTGCAAAACACAGCAGGCTTGAAAATGCAGCTGTTTACTTCACCTTGGAGACCAGGGACTGTGCTGCCCCCATGGAAGGGGAGTCTGAAGCACGTGACCTCAAGACACTAGGTCATGTCTGATGCTCATTCAAGCTCTGCCAATGATGTGGTGCATGGGAAGGTTTCTTGTGGTGTTTCTCTTCTCCTGCACTTGGAATTATTCCCCAAATGCTGAAAGAAAAAGGCACATGGGAAGTGGGAGGACATACACACACACACACACACACACACACACACACACACACACACGGACAAGCCTGCCTATTGTTAATGACCCAGTAGGGAAATTGTGTTAGGTGTCTGAGCAAGCGGTTGATACATCAAGGACCCCTGAACAGCCAGAGGCCCTGGAGGTTGCTCTGCCATTTCTACGTTCCTGGTTTTGGTAAGACGCAAGCAGGACCTTGGAACAGTGCCTTAGGTGTCTAGAAAAGTGCCTCCTACCAAATAAGGCAACTCAGCAACATTCTGAATGAGTGAATGAATGAAGGGATATGAATGAGAGAGAGTGAGCTTGTCATTGAATTGCGAAACAGAGAACTACAATTGTTGACAATCTATGAGAAAGCTTTCGGCTTCATTTGTCAGACCTTTATTCTTCCAAACAAAGTTCAGGCCTCTGCCTGTTCTACTCTGTTAACCACAGCAGCCCAAAGTTCTTCCATAACTAATCTGAACCTGTGAGTCCTTTGCTCTGCTCTCAGGAGCTCTCACAATCCCTTTTCCTTCTAAGAAGCCGGTGATTGTGTGAGGATGACGGAGCAGAGCAGGAGCTGCGTGGAAGACTTCCCTCTCAACGTGTTTTCCGTCACTCCTTACACACCCAGTACTGCGGACATCCAAGTGTCCGACGATGACAAGGCAGGGACCACGTTACTCTTCTCAGGCATCTTCCTGGGACTGGTGGGGATCACGTTTACCATCATGGGCTGGATCAAATACCAAGGGGTCTCCCACTTTGAATGGACTCAGCTCCTTGGGCCCATCCTGCTGTCAGTCGGGGTGACATTCATCCTGATTGCCGTGTGCAAGCTCAAAATGCTTTCCTGTCAGTTGTGCAAAGAAAGTGAGGAAAGGGTCCTTGACGCGGAGCTGACGGCAGGAGGACAATCGTTTGTTTTCACTGGTATCAACCAACCCATCACCTTCCATGGGGCTACTGTGGTGCAGTATATCCCTCCCCCTTATGGCTCTCAAGAGCCCGCTGGGATGAACATCACCTACCCGCAGCCCGTGGTGAACCCTTGCTGTCTCACACCATCTGGAGTGGTAGCTGCTGCCGCTCCAAGCCCTCCTCAGTACTACACCATCTACCCTCCAGAGAACGCTACCTTTGCTGCCGACCAGGACTACCCTTCCTTCGTGGATGGCAGAAATGACAGGTATGGTGTGTGTGGTGGGGATCCTCCCCTTCCAGCTGTCACCATCATTGTCTGTGCCTATGATGGGCTACAGGGAAGGTGGTGGGTGAATGCAAATCTCTGTGTGGCCTATTGCCAGGTTGGTGGCATTGGTTCTGGGAGAGGTGCTGTGGGCTGTAACGCAGCTGTGCTTTCTGCTCACATTTCAGGTCCAGCCCTGGTGCTGAGCAGCTAGAAGAGACACAGCGGGGAGATGGGGACTGTGCCTGCCTCTCTCCTCCTCCTTATGAGGAAATATTCTCCCTCCCTCGCTAGAAACTACAATGCTGAGAGAACGGCATTTAAGTCATTGTTGCTGACAAACCAAGTGCTCTATGCGATAACCTTCAGAAGTGAGATAGCAGAGCAGCCCAGGAGGCCTGACAGATGCCATTCAAGGGGAGGTGGGAGGTAAAATGTCTCAAATTGGTAAAAATTAGGCTGAGGTAAAGAAATTACCTTCTGATTCAACTAGATGTACCCTGCACACAGTTCAGAAGCAGGAATGTCACCTGTCTATCACCTACTCCTTTCCTCTAGGAAGGTATTGCTGTCTCAATTTTAACTCCAGCAGCCAAGGGCACTTTAACTACTGCGGTGACTTTGGGAGTTTCCACAGTAGTGAGAGTGGGGGTGGGAAGGAAGCAGTGAAGAGAAAACAGGTTCCACTGCAGCTTTCCCAGTGTCTGTTCTCAGTTCCCAAAGTAGATTAGCATATTCCAAACGACCCAGCTGCCGACATGCGGCCCCTGAGGACTCTAGGTATCTGAAAAGCTGCACAAACAGACAAACAAACAAATAAATGGAATAAAGCAAAATCACGAAGAGCTCCTGTTAGACTATTAGATGGCTAAACCACACAAAATAAATAATAGTCGGACAATGATGCCATTAAATCCTTAAGTTATCATTAGGTCGCAGTGACTTGGCTGCTGATGTTCTTGTCGGCAAGGTTGAAGCTTCATGTGTCGATCCCGGGTTGGGGTCTGGGCTGGGCATGGACCACCGAGGCCCAGTGGCCCACACACAACCCTGGGGCTTCTCTAAGCACCCGAAGAAAAGTTCTGTTGCATTAGACAGAACAGATCTGCCATGTCAACACCTGGACAATCGTGAATCATGGAGACAATTGCTACGGCCAAGACAAGCTCACTTTCTTTATTAAAAAGCAAAAACAAAAACTTGGTTCCCTTAATTGCTCTGAATCTGGTCTGTATAATAAACAGCCAGAACAGACTTAATAGACTTTGGAAGAGTCAGTTATAATCATCAAATTTTAAAGGAAAATAGTTTCCTTAGGTTACAAAGGTAAGGCCAGTCAAGGCTATAAAGGGACGCTTACCCAAAGCAAGACAGAATTTAGCAATTCTTTAAAGTTTTGGTACCATGTTTATATATGCAGTGATTTTTACTAATTTTTATCAGAAATTATCTAGTTTTCTAAGGACATGATTAGTATATGTTTGGTGTATTGTTGTGATTTTTATTATACCTCAGGAACAAAATCTTTTCATATGAGAATTCATTTTCGTGTTTGATGACAGAAGTAGGAAGATGGAACAATAGAACTCAGTTCACAGAAACTAGCTTTACACTCAACATATTCATTAAATGCTGGATTCCTAGCTGAGGGCCATTGGCTCTGGGCAGGACGTTGGGTGACAGGGACATGGTTGAGCATCAGCAGTAGTGTGCCACCAGCAGTGACACAGGGAGCCTTCCATGCCCACCCTGCTCACCCCTTTCCCTCCTCATCCTCACCCACCCTACGGCTTCATATTCCTGGGCTTCAATTTGGCATAAACGGATGCTCAAGTTGGAAAAGGATGTTCGGAAAGGATGTCTCTCTGGGAAAGCTGGGAGGGCAGGAAAGACTATTTGTCTTGGTGATGCCAGGAGTCCTATTGGCAAGAACTTGGGGAGTGTGTAGCTCCAGGCAGTAGCAACTCACTGCCCCCGTTCTAAGACAGTGAAAAAGTGCTGCCCATAGAGGTAATCGGTTCTTTTGAAAACAGTGCGTGAAATCTAACAGCTTCAGGAGCTCAAGGTGGGAAGCAAGCCTGCCACAGTCAGGGGGTCAGAAGATGGGAATTTGGTCATTCAGCCAATATTTATCAATTGAGCATCTACTCTGTCAGAACCAGGGTCATGAGGTAGGGATGGAGCAGTGAAAAACCAAGCCAACAGAAAAGCTCCTGTTCTTGCAGAGCTTCTGGTCTAGTGTGGGTGATAGATACTGATCAATTATTCTCTGACACCAGTGGGGGGTCCTAAGACCATAGAGGATTTGAACTAGTCAGGAGCGGCACAAGGGTTCGGCCCTAGCAACGCATAATCCCAGGGAGCATTGCTTACACGCGTAGCCAGGTGGCTGGTGTGCTTGGCTCTGAGGACTGTCCTGGGAACTGAAGAGCCAGTACCCATACGAAGAGGAGGAGGGAGACACCTGGAAAATCCCCTGGGTGGGAGACAGTGTTAGGAGGTGGCTGGCAGGTTGTGTGAACCGTTATATTTCGCTGCTGCTGCTGCAGCCCTCAAAAAGACCTGCCTTTCCGTACCCAAAGAATTACACCCACCAGCTCTCTTGCTTCAGGACAACCCCATACCGCTCTTTGTCTTTGCCCAGTCAGGCCAGTCTCAGAGCACGCTAGTCAGAAGTACCGTCTTGCAGAAGGGAGAAAACCCAGAAGCCCACAGCTCACTTCTCCTGGTTCCTCCCAGTAATCCATGCCGGGCTGGCCAGGTCCTCTGTGGCGCCCAGCACCATCAGCGGTGTCGCTGTGATCTCCAGTTCTTAACCCAAAACCCTGGGCACCTCTCGGGGCCCACTAGCAAGAGTCCTTTCATCCTCTTTTAACCCGCAGGGTCCTGCATGGGTTATACCTGCCAGCACTCCGAATTTTCTGCCTTTCTTGGCTGCTATAGTTAGTCCGGGCAGGTGTGGTCCACAATGCAGAAGTCACCCTCGAGCTGCTCTTGCAGGCGCAGGAAGCCACCCCACCTCGCCCCAGCCATGTCGAACCATGGGCCTGGGTCATGCCCATCTCCCTGGCTCCACTCAGGCATGGCTTTTAATGTTATTAAAATACCCCATTACACTCTGTCAACATGTTATCGGGATGAGGGGAAACCTGTGACCTGGGATCGTGAGTTGGAGTCTGTCGGGCCCGGCCACGCTCTCCACCCTGAGATTAGTGGTGTGGGGAGTGGCCTGCCTTTGCTCCTGTGCTCAAAGGCTCAGTGTCCAGGCCAGAGCCCACGGGGCCGTGTGAGCCTCATCGAACATCTGGTAGGTGTTTGCAGAGCAACAGGGAAGCCATTAACGTGTCTTAATAATACCTGTCACCTGATTCTGAACGCTTACTGTTAGGGCAACATCCAGAGGCACCTAGGGTATAATACTGATCTTGCTGGCAAAGCTCAGATCTAAGTGACCAGAAAAGCAGGAGACGTCCCTCCCCGCTACCTCGGTCATCACAGGGCCATGCAGGCAGGCACATTCTAAAGAGCTGCATGGAATTCAAAACAAAGCTAAAAGATCTTGTTAATCAACAGAGACAGGTCTCTGAAGAACCTGAGGTTATCTGGAAACATCTCCTGCGAACCCCTTGGGCTCCTTTTGGTTGGAAAGACCGAAGACAGCTGACACTCTTGATGGGACAGGGGAGGGATCACCAAGCCTGGGAAATGAGGCCCATACACCAAGGGGAGGAGGCTTTCACAAGGCTCTTAGGACTTCTCTCTCCTTTTGGACCTACCGAGAGGGGCCCATCCTCGTGCAGCGTGACCTGCACCCACCCTTGGGCAGCGCCCTGGGAGGCGTCTTTCAGGGGCGGAGAGCTTCCCGGAGACGGCAGTCGCCTTCTCCTCTGCTCCACTGAGCCAGGTGCTACATTTCAAATGCACCAAGTGGCTCTCTGCTGCAGAGCCAGGCCTTTAAAGGCTCTCTTTGGTTTTCTGGGGGGTGGAAAACAGTATAAAAATAAAGCCTCTTGTTTGCGAAGAGCTGGCTGCGGGTGTCTGTTTTCAGCTTCTGACCCCGGGGCCGCCTCCTCCTCCTCTGCCGTGTTTACTGTTAGATCAGTGGAGTAGGGTTGCGATGAAGCCCCACACCCTGGGGCAGCTAGTGTTTCTCCTCCAAACAGAAAGTCCTCCCAGTGACTGTGGGATAGATGCCTTCTTATCAACTGGGAGTAGAGAGGTTCCCGCACACAGCACGGAGGCGACTGCCGCCTTGCGCTTGGCCGCGCCCCCATCCGCCCCAGTAACCAGGGTGCTGTGTGTGGCCCCCACCACTGGCCTTCACCGAGGGTCTCAGGCAGAGCCCTTTACGCAGCGTAGTCTACGCTCTCAGTCCCTGTTGAATCACAAGTGTGAAGTGAGTAAGTGAAGAACCTTAGAAATAGGCAAGAACTAGTCTAGCTCCACTTAGTGTTTCATTGTTTTCTACATGATGAAAAATTTCACATAAATACAGGAGTAGAAGAATAGTACACGAAACCCTCTGTAGCCATCACTGAACCTCCACTCACCTCCAATCTTGTGTGATTTATACCCCCATCCACAATGCCCCAACTGCAGCTTTAAAAAGCAAATCCAAGCAATCAAATCATTTCACCCTACAATATTTCATTGCATATTTTTAAAAGATACAGACCAAAAAAAGAAAAAATACACCACCATTACTGCACCTTAAAAATGTATAATTTATCAATTTCTAAATATCTAGTCACTGTTTAACCTTTCCCAATTTTCTATTTTATTTTTTCCTCTGTTTTGTTTGAATTGGGATCCAAACAAGATGAGCTTTTTGCTACGTGCATCCTAAATTTCTAGCTATAGTACACTGTATTTTGGGAGGTAGGCAATTGGCATACTATTCATGGTAGCAGATTTATATTTATTAAATTTCATTTTCCAAACAAAAATGTTTTTCAAGATTTTTCACTCCATATCTACTTCTTTGCTGGTCCTCTGAAGCACTTGGTATGCTTTGGAATTGGACACTTATTTTTTTCTACTTTTAGCATATTATTAGAGATTTTTCTAAACACAGGCCTAGAAAAAAATTATACGTGAGAAGTAAAAGATCTTGAAGTGAATGTTCAGCTGAGAAATATCTGTTGCAGATTAGTTTCAAAAGTATCAGAAAACACTGACAACCTTTAACATTTTTGGCATGATCAGTAAGACTTTTTATGGAAAAAAAATGTTTTTTTCCTTCAGAGACCAGAAAAACTCTTTTGAACATATCTAAATTGAGAACTAGAGTCTCCACCTTAAAAAACAAAGAGCCATGCCTCTTACTCTATATTAAAATATTACCTGGTACAATTTAAGTTCCAGAGGTCATTGATTGTGGGTCTCTTACCAATGAGTTCTCAATTATTCTCAAATTAAAAATGAATATCGTTTCTGTACATGCTTACACCTCGCCCTTTGAAGGTGAATGTGGGCCCGTATGTGTTCTCCTACACTCCCTTAGTACAGAATGTGACTTATGGATTCCTTGCCCACTTACTACTTGTAAATCAGCAAGAGTTTTATGTCCCCAGCAGTCAGCAGTTGGTTATAAAATCAACAGAGAGCTGTGCTAAATAAACTTTTGCTGGATTGCTCTTCAGAATTGATGACAAATTGGGGTGAGGACAACTCCACAGAAATGATTCTCACCTGCCTCTGGGAAACCACAAAGTTCTCAGATATGGGATTTTTATTTGTCTTCAGCTTTTAGGAAGATTAACAACCAGATGAACTGGGAAGGAAATCCGTTTCCTAGGTTCCACAAGTTTTCTTCTAACAAAGAACTTGTCCTCCGGCATAAAACCTGCACGTGTGTAAATCAGACACAAATATGTGCGCTGGAGTCTGCTTACACACAAGGGGCTGACAATGAAGCTGAAGGAAGAAGATAGAGATTTTCCTGTTTAACCCACCCATTCATTCGTTTAAAAGAACACATTTTTTAAGAGGGGGGTGTATGTGTGTACTCTTTTTTAACATACAGAATCTCTCTTAGAGAAAACATAGGAACCGGTAATAATCATTTCCAGGGCAGAGGAGAGGAGACTTATTTTTCACTTTACTCCATGCTAATTAATGAAAAAACTTAACCATGTTTATTTCTCACGTGTTCACAAAATTATTTTTAGACTGGAGGAAAAAGAGAAGGAAATGATATTACTCCATGGACTTTCATTGTTAACACCATCTTCTTGGTCCTAGAGTAAATAATTTGCATTGCCTCTGCTGCTTGTATATGTAACAGATTATTTTGCCGTGTATAATGCACACAAAAAACTGCGGGTTACATGGCAAAATACGGCATAAGGCACACAGATACTAGTGTGGTATGTACACATGCATCTATGCGTGCAACAGAGCTGGCTAACGGCTGGTGCTCTGTAAACAGCGTGCGATATCAACGATACGAATGTAACAGCAGCGCACAACAGTCATGAGTCAGATTCCATGCTGTTTTTTTCTTGAATAGTTTTTCTCAACTCAGCCTCCACCTTCACACCTGGAAAACAGTTCGCGGCAAAGAGCAATTCGCTCACCAAAGAGTCACTGCTTTGAACCATCAGAGGTGAAACTAAGAGAAGCTAAGTAAATTGATTCCTCACCAGAGGAGCTACAGGGATATTACCTTCGCAGGCTTCCCACCCCGGGTGGGCGTGAGGGGGAATCGGTGCCCCTTTCCTTCTGGCTCCTCCTGCTGCCTGTCTGGGGTTCCTCCTCCTGGGCCACTGGGGCTGGTCTAATCCCTCATTGGCCAGAACAGGAGCCGCAAAAACATGCTTGGAATTTTCCAGAAGGAAAGTAGATTGCAAAGGGAAAACAAAAAGCTCTGTCTACAAAGCTCAAAGTAGAGAACAGCTTTAGAGTGTGTCTGCACCTCATTCATGCCCCGGGAAGGCCACTGGGGACTCACTCTTGGGGTCACCTCTCTGGTCCCTGACTTCCCAGCTTACTCTGAGGTCCTTGAAGGGCTGTGGCAGGACGCACTGTGGGGATTGAGACTTATGTATTTGTCAGGCATTTTCTTAAAACTGAACAAAATCAGCCTGTCAGTCCGAGGGAAATAGCTGACAGTATTTGTTGCCAATGATAACATTCAACCTTTCAAGTGAAAATTTAAATTCTTGAGAACTTCTATTTGTCATCATGAGCTTGACAACATCCCCCAAAGTGGACTGCTTTTTTGAGATCAGTTGTGATATTAAAATATGTGATTTAAAAAGTTTTATATAATGAAATATGTCACTATTTGAAAGGTCTGCATAACTTGGTGAGCAAGTATTTTCCACATGACCACAATGTAATATTACAAAATTATGCTCAGGTAAAAAAAAAAATCTATTCACCATGCAAAATAAACTAATGGATTTTAATGTAAGAGAGTACAAAGTATTCATTGATATGATTTCAGAGATAACATTGCAACTAGCCTTTAAGAAACTACCATGTGAGTTTTGGTATAACATCAAAGAATAATGTCCACAATTATCTGAAAAGCTTTTAAAATAGTTCTATATTTTCCAACTACATATCTGTGTGAGGCCAAATTCTCTTTATATAATTCAACCAAAACAACATATTGCAATAGAATAAATGTAGAAGCAAATATGAGAATCTGGTTGTGTTCTGTTAAATCAAATATTAAAGAAGTTTGCAAAAATGGAAAACAATAACACTTTTTACTGTTTAATTTTTTGATTTGCAAAATGTATGTTATGCAACATGTAAACGATTTATAGTTATAATTTTATTTTCAAAGTTTTTGGAGGTCTTGGAGCTGTTTTTTCCAGTTTTATTGGTGTATAGTTGACAAATAAAATTATGAGATATTTAAAGTGTAATGAATACATATTTTATTTGGTTTTGATTCCTACTATAGTAAGTACTAATACATATTACTCACATAAACAATAGCTCTTTGGGTTCCTCAATAAATTGTAAAGGTATAAAAGGTTCCCAAGACCAAAAAGGTTGAGAACTGCTGGCCTATATCGTTGAGAGGAAGGGGGAGCGGCAATGTGCCCAGTTAAAAGGCTACTTCCCAACCCCCACGCAGCTAAGTTTGGCCATGGGGTAAAGATCTGGCTCATTGGATGTTAGCAGGAGTTTTCTTTCTATTTTTTAAAAATTCTATTATATATATTTTTTCCATTGAGAAAATATCCTAACATTTTATTTTCACACCAAAAATCTACTTCTCTTCAGTTAAGGTTATATTAAAAAGTTAATTTCCAAAAAGACACAAGGTTAAAAAGTCATGATGAACATTAGCTGTGTCTTCTTGAGAAATGAAATGAAAAACAGACTTTTCAGCAAATTCTGCTTCACCAAGTTTGAAAAGGAAAAAGGCTCTCAGGGTTTCCAGTGTTGCCTCCTTGCTGGGCGAACCTGGGGGACTTGCTCCTTTGACAGCCTTCCCCATCACCCCTGCTCCCAGCCACGACTGACTCCATCCACATGAGCTGCGTATCCAGGTTGGAGCAGACAAATCCCTTGCCTCTTCAATGGAGCTGTGGGTTTCAGAGGTCCCTCTACATGCCCCAGTCAATTTGCATAGAGCTACCACTATAAAGACACCGCATTACTTGTGGGATGTTTGCCCACTTTCTGGAACAAAAACCGGCACATCAGTCAGTTACTTTACAGCTGGAGTAGGTAGCCAGTAGCAGCTTTTCTGGAAAAGCTCCTTATCTGTGGGCAAATGCACGATCCACCAGATGGGGCATGTTGCAAACTATATTATAACCCAATAGTTTCGAAAATGTGTCATCATTGTCATATTCTTTAAAAGGCGCAGCTCTTGGTGACCATGATTCCTGTGGCTGTCCCTTTCCTATGTCCTTGATCCAACTTTATTTTTTATTTTTTTAAGTATATTTTATTGATTATGCTTTAACTGTTGTTCCAACTTTTACTCCCCTTATCCCTCTCCTGCCTGCACCGCCCACCATCCAGCGTTCCCCCTCCCGTAGTTCATGTCCATGGGTCATACATATAAGTTCTTTGGCTTCTCCATTTCCTATGTTATTCATAACTTCCCCATGCCCATTTAGGGCTTACCTATTATGCTTCTTATTCCCTGTACCTCTTTCCCCCCCCCATAATCCTCCTCCCCTCCCCACTGATAACCCTTCATGTGATCTCCATTTTGGCGATTCTGTTCCTGTTCTTGTTGTTTGCTTAGTGTTTTTGTTTTTTAGGTTCAGTTGTTGATAGTTGTGAATTCATTGTCATTTTACTGTTCATAGTTTTTGATCTTGTATTTCTTGGATAAATCTCTTTAACATTTCATATAATAAGGGCTTGGTGATGATGAACTCCTTTAACTTTACTTTATCTGGGAAGCACTTTATCTGTCCTTCCATTCTAAATGATAGCTTTTCTGGATAGAGTCATCTTGGATATAGGTCTTTGCCTTTCATGACTTCGAATATTTTTTTCCAGCCCCTTCTTGCCTGTAATGTTTCTTTTGAGAAATCAGCTGATAGTCTTATGGGAATTCCTTTGTAGGTAATTCTCTCATTTCGCCTTGCTGCTTTTAATATTCTTTCCTTATCTTTAATCTTGAGTAACTTAATTATGTTGTGTCTTGGTATGTTCCTCTTTGGATCCAATTTCTTTGGGACTTTCTGAGCTTCCTGGACTTCCTGGAAGTCTATTTCCTTTGCCAAATTGAGAAAGTTTTCTTTCATTATTTGTTCAAATAAGTTTTTAATTTCTTGCTCTTCCTCTTCTCCTTCTGGCACACCTATGATTCAGATGTTGGAACATTTAAAGTTGTCCTGGAGATTCCTAAGCCTCTTCTCATTTTTTTGAATTCTTGTTTCTTCATTCTGTTCTGGTTGGATGTTTATTTCCTCTTTTGTTCCAAATCATTGATTTGAGTCCGGTTTCCTTCCCTTCACTGTTGGTTCCCTATATATTTCCCTGTATTAAATTTGTATAGCCTTCATTTTTTCCTTCATTTTGTGACTGAGATCAACCATTTCTGTGAGCGAGCATCCTGATTACCAGTGTTTTGAACTGTGCATCTGATAGGATGGCTATCTCCTCATCATTTAGTTCTTTTTCTGAGTTTGAATCTGCTCTTCCATTTGGGCCATATTTCTTTGTCTCAGTGCACCTGTCACATTGTAAGAGGTGAAGCCTTAAGTGTTCACCAGGACAGGGCAACCCTCTTCACCGTGTCATGGTGCTGTCTGTGGGAGCAGGGACACAGAGGAAACAATGCCACTTGCTCAGCTCTCGCCTCATTTTCCATCACTTCCTTCACTTCCCACAAGCAGATTGAGTCCTTTCAGGTGCTGATTGGCAGGTGGGTGGGTTTGTGTACATTCTAGGATCCTGTAGGTCTCTACAATGGACTCTCCGGTGAGACTGGGAGTTTCTCCTGCATTGACACCCCAACAGATTTTTATAGCCAAGGGTTTTGAGTCTTTAGTTTCCTATGCTGGAACTCTGAGTTTCAAGGTCTGTCTCACTGCCCCATTGTTCCTCCTGGCTTATCCCTGCACAAATGTCACATTGCCTGCCCCGGTCCACCAGCCTATGCCTTGCCATGGTCCTCACTGCCCCTGTCTCTGCGCCCCACCCCCCCCGCCCCGCCGCCACTAGTCTAGATGAATGTTTCTTTAACTCCTTGGTTGTTGGATTTCCATGCAGTGTGATTTTATGGCAGTTTTGGTTGTCTTTTGTTTTTAAATTTGTTGTTACCCTTTTTTTGGTTATGCAAGGAAGTGAAGTACCTATGCCTCCATCTTGGCCAGATCTTGATCCAACTCTAAATTATATCTTATCAATTATCCTATTACAGTTGTCCTGATTTTAACCCCTTTGCCCCCTCTCCACCCTACAGCCCCACTCCCACAGGCAGTTCCCCCACCATTGTTCATGTCCATGGGTCATGTGTATATGTTCTTTGGTTACTCTATTTCCTATACTGTACTTTAAACTCCCGTGGCTATTCTATAACTACCTATTTGTACTTCTTAAACCCCTCACCTCTTCACCCATTACCCTACAACGCCCTCCCATCTGGCAACCATCAAAATGCTCTCTGTATCCATGATTCTGTCTCTGTTCTTCTTGTTTACTTAGTTTGTTTTTTAGGTTCAATCATTGATAGATATGTATTTATTGCCATTTTGTTGTTAATAATTTTGATCTTCTTTTCCTTAAGTAAGTCCCTTTAATGTTTAATGTAATAATGGCTTGGTGATGATGAACTCCTTCAGTTTTTCCTTGTCTGAGAAGCTCTTTTTCTGCCCTTCAATTCTAAATGATAGCTTTGTCAGGTGGAGAAATCTTGGCTGTAGGTTCCAGCTTTTCATGACTTTGAATATTTCTTGCCAATCCCTTCTAGCCTGCAAAATTTCTTTTGAGAAATCAGCTGACAGACTTCTGGGAACTCCCCTGTAAATAACTTCTCCTGCTGCTTTTAAGATTCTCTCTTTATCTTTAACTTTGGGCATTTTAATTATGATATGTCTTGGAGTGGGCCTCTCCATCTCTCTTATTTGGGACTTTCTGTGCTTCCTGGACCTGGATGTCTCTTTTCTTCACCAAATTAAGGAAGTTTTCCTTCATTATTTTTTCAAATAGACTTCCAACTTCTTGCTCTTTCTCTTCTCCTTCTGGCACCCATATGGTGCGAATGTTGAAGTTGTCCCAGAGGATGCTTATACCATCCTAATTTTTTTTGGATTCTTTTTTCTTCTTGTTGTTCTGATTGATTGTTTTTTGGCTCCTTATGTTCCACAGCATTGATTTGATCCTTGGCTTCATCCACTCTACTGTTGTTTCTCTGTAAGTTGATCTTTATTTCAATTAGCGAATCCTTCGTTTCTGACTGGATCGTTTTTATGCTGGTGAGGTCCTCACTAAGTTCCTCAAGCATCCTTATAACCAGTGTTTTGAACTCTGTATCTGATAGACTGCTTATCTCCATTTCGTTTAGCTCTTTTTCTAGAGTTTTGATCTGTTCTTTCATTTGGCCCATGTTTCTTTGTCTCCTCATTTTGGCAGCTTCCCTGTGTTTGTTTCTATGTATTAAATAGAGCTGCTTTGACTCCGTGTCTTGGTAGTGTGGCCTAATGTAGTAGATGTCCTAGAGGGTCCAGTGGCACAGACTCCCCTATCACCCAAGCTGGTACTCGAGGTGCACCCTTTGTGTGGGCTGAGTACACCCTCCTCTTGTAGTTGAGCCTTGGTTGCTGTTGGCAGATCAAAGCAAAGGACTTACCCAGGCCAGTCAGTGCAAGGATTGGTTATGACCACTGACTACCCACCTCTGCCATCTGTGGAGGATATACTGTGCAGGGGCAGGATAGTGGTACTCGGATGTGGTCTGTAGCTTTCCCCTGGGAGTACTAGCCCTGGGATTTCTCAGGTGGTGTAGGCCAAGTTCATCCTCCACCTGTATTTCTACTGGGGCCACCCTGCCTGAGCTATAAAGCAATCTGAGATGGCTGCTCCTTGTGCTGGGCTTTGAGATTCCCAGGTGATGTCAAGCTGTGATTCTAGGCTGGCTGCTGCTAGTGCCTGGCCTGGAGCTCACTGAGGCCAGCTGTTGCTTGTTTGAGAGGGTTTAGGAAGTTGTGGAGCATGAGCCAAGACCAGCCATTCATATGGAAAAGCAGCTTAGGGGGGCCTGTAATCTGGGTGGGGAGGAATCTCTCGGATCTCCAAGGCAGGTCAAATAATATTAGCCCAGTTAATGGAGTCTCAGATATGGCACCAGTTTGCTGGCTCTGTGTGGGGAGGGTTTAGAAAAGGGACAATGGTCTCTGTTCACCTTGATGCCAGACACCCCAGTTTCTCCCAGAATGCCACTGGTGGCTTTCAAACTGCTACCCTGGTGCTGGAGCTCAGAGGGAGAGTCTGAGTATATGAGTTTGTGTGTGGGTTCTTTAAGAGGAACTGCTTGGGGCTCCAGAAGTTTCTTTTACCAATTCAATCCCTGCTAGTTTTTTCAGCCAGAAGTTGTAGGGACTTGTCTTCCTGGGCTGGGGGTCTGGTGTGGGTCTGGGACTCCTCACTCCCAAAATACCCTTCCCAAATTCTTATCCACCACACATGAATGTAAGGCCAAACCTCTTCCATGTCTGCAACGCTCCTACCAGTCTGGACGGATGTGATTTCTTTAATTCTATAGTTGTCAGACTCCATTCAACTCGATTTCTGACAGTTCTGAGTGATGGTTGTTTTATAAGTTATTTGTAATTTTGATGTGGTTGTGTGAAGAGGCACTCCATGTCTGCCTATGCTTCCATCTTGACTGGAAGTCCCAGGATTTTTCAAATGGGGCTTTCTGAAAGACTACCTGGAAAAGGGATAGGTGGGGGCAAAGTCCTTTTTTGACTTTCTCCTTTTTTTTATTCTTGAACACTATAACTTGTACATGACTGCAGAAGCCCCAGCAGCCACTTTGAACCATAAGGTGACCTTAGGACTAAGGCTACTTGTTACAAACACGCGGCAGAAAGATAAGATGGGTCCCCAATGACTAGGATGCTGCCTGACTCTAGATTTCTTTTAAAAGAGAAATAACTTTTAAATATTGTTTAAGCCACTATTATTTTGTTTTTATTCTGTTACATATAGCAGAACCCAATTTTCCTTCATTTAGGTGCGATAACATGCTAAGGCAAACCACAAAGGACCCAGCTTTATGTGGATTATATAACTATTTAATATGTATTTCTAAGACTGGGTTTCTTTCGTATGTCAACCACTGTCATAAGGTGTAATGTTGAAAAAAAAACATTATTCAGGGTTAGTATTTTAGGCAGTCAGAAATTTTTCAACTCTTTGAGCAACAACCCTTTAGGAAGCTGCCCATGTTCTAGGCCGGGAGCCAGCACTGGCTGTAGGTGCTCTGAGAGCCCTCGTGGTCTTGGGGGGAAATCGCCTCGCTCCAGGGCCCGACACTGTCCTCACGGCTCTGCTGGGGGCCCGACACTAGCATAACAGACTTGCTTGGTATATAGAGAGAAGCAGACGGCTTGTCACTTAATTGGTATTTACAGAGCAGGAATTAAAATTCTCCTGAGTAAATTTTATTGTCACCCACTCACACTCTGTGAACCAGAATGGCCTAAATAAACAAAAAGCCTTCCCTCTCCCTTCTCCTTAGTTTTGATGGGTTGACAGATCTGATTTTCCTGATTATCCATGTCAGTTGTTGAATGCTGTCTCATGCTGCATTATCAATATAGTAACTAGCTGGCTTTGAAAGTATAGTTGTAGGAGGCCCACAAATCTTGTCCATGGAACCACCTATAACTAAAACCCTCTAGGCAACAGTAAGTTTCTGTGGAAACTTGAGCTGTTGCTTCCCTCCTGTTACAGAGTCTATTACCATTTAGTGGGGGCATTATAGGTTGGGGGGTTGGATGAGGGAGAGATACACAGAGAAGCATTATTCACAAAGGCCAGCAAATTCCAGAAGGGGTAGCATCTTTGGAGTAAGCAAATCCCTCCCAGGCTCCTTGGGTTTGGGATGGATTCAGGCCAGACCTGACCGCTGCAGAGCCTGCTGGGAATTAAAAATAAAATATTGCTAAAAGGGCCCTGGCTGGGTGGCTCAGTTGGTTGGGGCATTGACCGCAACCAAAAGGTTGCAGGTTCCTTCCCTGGTTGGGGCACAGACCTAGGCTGCAGGTTTGACCCACAGTCAGGGCACATACAGGAGGCAGCTGATCAATGTTTATCTCTCTCCTTCCCTCTCTCTCTAAAATCAATAAAAAATATATATTGGGGTGAGGATCTAAAAACGAATATATTGCCAATTAAAAACTGCAAATGTTACAGAGCTGTATTTATTAACTCATGCTCCCCTGATAGGAAAAGCAAGACCAAGTCAAAATATCAGCCGATTAGACTGCTGACTCGGTTACTTATTAGCTGGGTGACTTTAGCAAGCTGCTTCACCTTGCTGACCACAATAAAGAGTTATGTACATTTTCTTCAAATAATGCTGCTCACTCTAGCAGGTGGACTAACATGGGCAAAAATGTGCTGGAATAGTTTGAGAGATTACTTTTCTATTAATATTAATAGAAAATAATACTCATATCATTTAGAATTAGATTTGTTTTTATACAACTAAAAGGCTTAAATAACTTTAACTTAAACAAATTTATTTGTTTCTCACATATAAAAAATTCAGAGGTAGGTAGTCAAGGGCTGCTCCTTCTGCCGTCCGGGGCCCAGACTCCTCTCTTTCTGCTGTCTTCATTCAGCACCTGGCTTTCCTCTTCAAACTCATCTCATCATCCAAGATGGCTGCTGACACTCCATTATGTCTACCTTCTAGAAGGCAGGAGGAAAAAGAAAAAGACAAAAAAAAGCGGGGGGTCGGGGGACACACCTCACACATGATTCAAATCTTATAAAGAAAACCTTCCTGGAAGTTCCAGGTTATACTTCCACTTCCACCTCATTGACCAGAATTTGGTCCTGTGGCCATGCCAAGCTGCAAAGAAGCCTGGGAAATGTAGTTGTTTTTGTTCCTGTTGTCCTATCACAAAGAGAAAAGAGTAGAATAGATATTGGCTAAGCAACTTGCAGCCTCTTCCATGATTGGCTCTCTCTTTCTCTTCCACACTTTGGTTTAGATTCAAATATCTGCTCAAGAATTGGGAACTTTTCAGAAGATGTTTGTTTTGAATCCCTTTGCTGAACCAACAGTATTGACTTTGAAATGCCAACTATAAATATACATGCTAGATGCAAGGTTTCAGCCAAAGAAGCTGGACTTGTAATTTCAGAATGACAGCCTCACTCATCAGCAGGGGATCACCAATGATTACAGAGCATCTAAGTTGTAAAGCAGGCAACCTTTTGACTGAGCCACGACACCACGGACTTGGATGTGACACCATGGACTTGCGTGTGTCACATATTTTTCTCATTTCTCTGGGCTTGACTTGGATGTGTCACCATGGACTTACATGTGTCACATATTTGTCTCATTTCTCTGGGTGTTGTTGGATTTTTGGTCTCCCCCATCTTCCCATTTGAAGGACATTAGTTGTTACAGAAACAGTGACATTAAATTCATATGGCAGGCTTAATGATACTGACATATGCATAACAAAGTAAGTTCATTCCAGAAGCTGTGATTTAATAAGCTTGAATTGTTCAGAGTTGAACTTGCTCCCTGAGTTTGGGGCAGAGGAAGGGAGGGAGAGTGTGGGAAGCCAGACACCTTTGGGAGCTGCCATAACTTCTTTGGAGAATTGGAGCTATATTTAATGCAATTAAGTTGCTAATTCAGTTAAAAACTGCACAGTTCCCTTGCGGCCTGAGAGAGCAAAATGCAGCTGTTAATGGTGGCTGATTTATAACCAGGGAATGGCCTGGGCACCAGGGGAAATGAGCCAGATCCTTCTAAAGGCCTAAATCATTCTCCGAGTCAAGACAGCATGCTCGCCCTGGGCAGAGCACCAGAGTTGGGCAGTCTCCAAGACAAGGCTTGAAAAAGTCCCAAATTTGCAGCAGGATTAGAGTCCTGCCTCTCCCTCATCCCTGGGAAGGATGCAGGAAGCGTAAGAAAGCCTTCAAAGGCTCAGGAGTCAGTACCTACACTCTCTCAATCTCAAGCTCAATCCTAGAGAAAAAAATGATCAGAAGGCAGACAAGTATGTATTTAACTTGTGGTCTTTCCTACTAGCAATTTCAAGTCACTAAAGATCATGTATGAGGATCAGCAGGGCCAATCGAAGGGCTAGCCTGTTGTACGCCACATGTCCTCAGTGAACACTGTTCACAGCATAGTCTAATTCAGCGGTTCTCAAGTATGTCTTCATGTAGAATCACCTGGGCTACGTGAAAAAGCCTAATGCCCAGACAATTAAACCAGGCTCTCTGGAAGAGGGATGAAGGTATTAAAAATGTTTAAAGTCCCCCAAGAGATTCCAATGTACAGCCAAATTAGGAACCAACGGTCTGGTTCACAGAGACCTCAGTGTGAATGACTTCCCCTGCAGCTGCGCGTGGGGACAACCTGAACAGACCTATGTCACAGCTCTGGGTGGGGATGGAGAAGCAGGGCGGTAACAGAGGACGGTAGGGAGATGGGTTCGCCTTTCACGAAGAAAATAACTCAAAGCAAATCTAGAAATTAGACTTCAAACCAGCAAGCTGTGAGTGGGGTGAAAAATTCAGACTGCAGAATTCGGGGTTCCTGAATAGCTTACAGGATCCCAAATTTCACTTTCCATCTGCCCCAGTTCCAGAGCTTCCCTTCTTGAATATTTTCTAAGACATGTATTTTATGTAACTAGAACAGCAATCCCTACTCAAGGATCACGTCAGAGTTTGCAAAGCACATTTTCCATATCCGTCATCCTCACCAGGCTGCACAACTTACAAAACTGCCCCGGTCCTTCTTTGACCCAGATGCCATTAGAACCAAAGGTTTGGTTTTTCACGTGTGGTTTTTGCTGGGATTTTTTTTCTTTTTTGTCTTTTTCTCTGAGTTTTCAATCCCTAAGGATTCGAGACTAGAGTTTAAAGGCAAAATCAGCATTTGCGGCGTAGCCTCATCTGTGCTGAACTTCACCCTCAAGCTGGGGCTCTGCTGCCCCTCCCCCACGGCCCACCGCCCACCCAAGGCCCACTGTCTGGAACAAGGGAAACACTCAGGGAAGCTTGGCGGAGCCTGTGCAAAGGTGAATGACACAGCGGTGATCGCCGCAGGGAGGCCACAGGTGAGAATGAAGGTTCTGGGTGAGGAGAGGGAAAGTAAGGCCCTGCAGAAAATGGAACACACTTTGCTTCATTAAAGAGTGTAAATTTGACTGGGGGTTCCTCTGGCCTCTGTCTGCCCTCAGCCTTGCCAAAGGCAATACCCAAAGAGGTCTCCCATGCCGTCCTGGTGAGCCAGCGTGCAGGCCCCGATCACAGCTCTGGTCCTCAGGTGGCCCTGGTGCTCACCTGCAGCCACAGGTGTCTTTGGTCACATGTGGTAGAGCCTAGCAATCAAGACCTGACTTCTGTCACGCTAGGCAGCCCCTCTGCGGGTGAGTGACTTTGATAACATTACTGAAAATTGTCCTTCCTCTTTCTCTTTTATCTGTTAAATGGGATAGTCTGGGCCGCTTACTGTTGCTGTGAGGCTCAGCCCAGGCCAGGAGCCCTGGAAGATGCTCCGTAAGTGGTGGCAATGGGACGCCCCCACAGGCTCCAGGTCGAAGACTTCTCTGACCTCATGAGTGAAAGCTGGTCACCCTCTAGTTCCCCTGCCCTGATCTGGTGGCCCCTCTGCCACCACACCATGACATGTGTTTTCATGAGTCTAGGGATAAACACTTTTAGCAGAATACATTTGAAATCCAAAGTTCTGGTTCCATCTTTTTCTTTAAGGGCCATAGAATGGTGTTTAAGAAAGTACGTTCTGGACTCAAATGGCCTCATCTGGCTCCATCGTTCTGCCATGATTTTTAGCAAGTTCTTGCTCTCCCCAAGTCTCAGTTTCCACATCTGTGAGATGGAAGTAACACTACTATTCATGCCCTAAGGTTTATTGGAAGAATCAAAGGGCATCACGCTTGGTCCATAATTAGCACCTGGTTAAAAAAAAAAGAGAGACAGAGAGCTGATGTCATCGGGTCGTCCTGTCTGCATCTCTGTCCCCGTGAGCCAGGCCTAGAGACTCTCTTTGTGGCCCCATTGCTTTCCATGAAGTTCCTGCCAACTTCAGATCTGCTCAGGTCCAGCAGTTCCCGTTCCAAAATGTCCCCACCTGATAGAAATTTGTTATCTCTTAAAAGAGTTCTTGCTTCCTAGGGCAGTAACCACTCAAGAACACATTCCAACATTTGATCACCTATCTCAGGGTGCCCCATTCAGTCACCTCTCCCTTCTTCCCCACTGCTCTGGTGGGCACACCCTGTCCTGTTTCGGCAAGGCCGATACATCTATTCCCAGATGCTCAAGCTATTTAAGTGGACACTTTCTCCCAAGTGTGCCGCCCACAGCCTGGCAGACCACTCGACCCAAAACGCAGGGCTTGGGAGAGGTGGCCTGCACAAACCCGCAGCTCCTAACCTGATAATAACTCACACACCGTGCAATGAACTATCTCTTGTTTATCCATGGCCCAGAGCCCCACCCATATCAATCTGACATCACTGTTTCCCTAAGAAACAACAATCTTCAAACGGAATGGAGCCGGAGCTGAAAACCAAATGAGACCAACATGTTCTGAAACAATGGCCACAATGGTGCGGTGTGACTGCAAGCCTGTGAATTTCTGCTCCAGATGCCTTCCACATCTCAGTGCCTGCTTCCTCCACGACCAAGGAATGCAAAGACTTGCAGCTATGAAAACAGTTCGGCACAGCCTCCCATATCCAATGGGAGCATATCTCTATAGAGAGAGACATGACTGTCATATTAAAGGACTTACTAATGCAATCCTGCATCTGGAGCATGTGTTAATCCTCAACGTTTCCCAGAAAGTATGTGGACGTTAGTTCCCTATGGAATTTAAAATACACCCTGCAGGCTTGCTCTCATTCACTGTCTGTAGCCCTCATTTAGCACCCAGGATAGGCTCTGCCTACCTTATTAGGGCTGGGTGTTGAATACAAGCTCCTTCGGGGCAGAGGCCCTGTCTTATCATAGAGCCTTGAGTTCCCAGAATCCACACAGAGGTAGGGGTTTTTGTTGACTGATGAATAGGATAACATAATACTGTCCAAGCGAGAAGGGAATCCACGTGACAGGTATTATCTGAATACATGTAAGGGCATTTTGTTCCAGGAAGTCCTAAAAGGATATTAACTAATCTTTGCCCTCATGTCTCAAAGTGCGGCGTCACTGGGAACTTGTTAGAAAGGCAGAATCTCAGGCTCCAGCCATGATCTTCTGATCAGAACTTGCATTTTAGTAAGACCCCCAGGTCATTCATATATAGGTTAAAGTTTGAGAAGCTCTGATCAGCCCTACCACCTTCATGTGGATGGTTGAGAGCAGTATTCAAGTAAGATTCTGGAGAGAGGCGGCGGTGAGGGAGGGAGAGGGAGAAAGCGGGGTTGGGAGGCGTGGCGGAGAGAGTGGGAGAAAGAAAGGGGAGCCAACAATAATGGCTAATATTTACTGAGTGCTCATAAAGACCCTAGGAGGTCAGCACTATCATTATTCCATTTCACTAGCTACCTAGCCAGTTGTGTTGATACAATTAAACCTACTCAGTGCACACTCAGGACCATTATGTTACATATGAGGAGGCCCCAAGGCCCCATCCTCTCACCTGGGCACTGCCTGGGAGGCTCAGGGTCCCAGTGCTTCCCTGCTGTTTGCATGGCCATCGCTCCCAGGAGGCTGCAGTCCCCCGGCCTCGCTCTGACACCCCCGCCCCCCTCCCCCCCCCCTCCGCCGCTGCCCGATTTCTCAGTGGTGTCAGCTTGTGCCTCTGTTCTGAGGACCTCGTTGTAATTAGCCTCCTCTTCCCACCTGCTTACTGGGTCACACGGGTGGGATCACATTGGTGGCTGAGCCAGGCTTGGAATTCTGCCTTCAATGCTTGTTGGCTAGTGTCAACTTCTTCGGCTTCTCAGTGTCTCGTTTTTCCTAATCTGTTAAAAGAGGATAATAAGAGTGCCTGCTTCGCTGTGTAGTTTTCAGGGTTAAATACACTCAGCCAGAACAGTGCCTAGGACTCGGAAAGCACTTAATAAAATCTGCCTGAGGGCACTGACCACATACATCTCTCTGAGTACTTCGGTCTGTGTCTGGCTAGGTATGAGGGGAGTGATTAACAGCACCCGTAAGAGACAGAGGCTGTGGTTCCTGCGTGGACTGCGGACAGAGGACTGCAGTGAGGGGGGCGCGCGGGTGGAAGCCTGGAGGAGGGGGAGGGGAGCGGGGGGGCGGGGAGGCTGCACCCCAGGTTCCTTGTTCCTGGTCACACCCCTCACTCCAAACCCCTCTTCCCAGGGAGCATTTCCATAAAAAGACGTGCATACATCCAGGCACCCACAGGGTGCCTCTGGGAGCCTCAGACTGAAGCACCACGGATTTCAGGAATTTGGGGGGAAAAGTGTCCTTACTCCATACAAGAGTCATTTTAAGCTCTAGGAACCTGGGGACAAACAGCAGAGACATCATAAATGTCAGGATCTGACAGCTTCAAAAGCAGAGTATTCAGTTCGAATACACACAAAAACTCCAGACTGATGTATAACTTCTGAGGAGCTGTGCAAATAAAAGTCCAAGGAACAAGAGGGCAGTCTGCAGGGAGAAATGCTCCAAACTGTCAGCACTAGGCGAGGAATCGGGACTGGGAGCGGGCTGGGATGCTTGAGACACACATGTTACCATTTTGGGGGCTCCCTGGCACTTGAGAGCTCCCCCTCTGAAGTCCACCCAAAAACGCCCCCCCCCAGCAGCGTCACTTTCATCTCAGCTACCCCTTCTATGCACCACCATGGTTTTCATATTTAGTTTCATAATAATACATGTTACGTTTATATTTAGCTCTATTGTCACGGAACAGATGTGTGTAACCAATCCCTGTGGCAAACGAGCCCTGGGGAGCTCTACCAGCATGAACAACCGTGAGGAGGTCTCCACGCAGGTAGTGGCGTGGTGGGCTTGACCGGGGGTTCCCATTCTCCTTCACTGTTCCAGCTCTTGGGGAGGCTCCGCTGCTGAAGACAAAAGATGCTTGAAACTTCTCCCACATGGGGATGCTGCAGGCATGCATTTTTGCAAGGCCAGCTATATAATTTGCACGTAAGTGCAAAATGGAATTGTGGGGCATCTTGTTTAAAAGTTATTAAGAGTTTCAAGGTGGTGAGAGTGGTGTTAAACCAAGTGCGGGGCTCTTCTAAGTGTAAGTGTCTGGTGACAGCACAGGTCATACACGTACGTAGTCAATCGTGCATTTTAGGATGCAATACCCAATTTCAGGATGTTACATCCCCTTAGTTCTTCAAAATAAAGTTTTAAAAACACTAGGGTGCTCCCTCCCCAATGCTGAGAGCCTGCAGGAAAGCCGGACTCACGTAGCACTAAGCAACGGCAGGGCCAGGAGAGGGGGCCGCGGCCCTGGCGCTGCTGCTCTCCCTCTTCACCACGGTGGCGCGAAGCAACAGCCAACCCTGGCCCTCGCCTTCCGTCTCCTGGGCGCTCCGGGGAGCTCAGAGAGGCCCCCAGGGCCCTCCTTCCCACTGACCACAGACTTGGCATCCACCAGCCACCAAATCTCTGCCTCCTGATGTTCCCGCGCCTTTGCTTCCCCTCCTCACACCTGAGAGAAGTCAGAACCGCTTACAGGCTCTGGCTTCATGACCTGGGGTAACTGCTAATACGAATGAATGTAGGGTGCTTCCACTGAGTCCTTGTTGTGTTTTGATATTACATATCTATATGCCAATCTCATGTTTTGTGTTTTTAATAGACACATAAAGGACATCTGAATTTGATTTTTTTGATTCAGAATTATATTTTGAGATTTGACACCATGAGACATTACACACACACACACACACACTCTCACTCACTCTTAATAGTTCATTATACGAATATATCACCTTTTAGCACCCAATTTTCTGTTGATATGTACTACGGCTTACATGTTTTTGTCCACCCCAAAACACATCTTTAAATCTACTTCTCAAGGCTATGGTATTAAGAGGTGCGGCCTGTGAGAGGTTACTAGGTCATGAGGATAGCACCCTCTTGAATGGGCCCTGTTTTTATAACAAACGCATATGATATAAAAACACAAAAACGACTCAGCAGAAGTGCCCCAAGTTCATACTGGCAGTAACCGCGGGGCACGATGGTAGGGCCCGTATGTGAAGCAAGCACAACTGAAGAGTACGTCGGGAGCTGGCTACATGCTCCAACTGTGACTGTAATGTTTTATTTCCTTCATAAAAAGAAGATCTAAACCAAATGTGACAAAATTTTAACAACTGTGAATTCTAGGTGGTGGGAACTGGGGTGTTTGTTTTTTTATTTTTATCCTGCTCTGTATTTTAAATTTTTCTCAAAAAGAAGTGGGGAGGGGGGACAGGGAATAGAAGACCAGTTCTGACAAACATAAATGCACAGCCGTATGTCACATATAGCTTCTTGGATGCAGAAGAAAAAAATCATATGGAGAGTGTGGGAAAAATGATATTTTAAAGTATCATTTATTCTCTATATTGAAGAAGGTGGGGAGTTAGTAAATTGCCTGTACAAAGACAGAAAATGAAGAGTGTATTAGTCAGGGTAGGCTAAGTTTTACTGCAAGAATGAATAGCCCTTGAATTTCAGTGGCTTAACACAACGAATGTTATTTTTCACTCGCGGGCAGTCCAGCGCACATGGAGGTGACCTTCCAGGCAGCTCTCCTCCAGTGGCAATGCAGACTGTGTTAATTCCGCGGCTCCCCAGTGAGTCTCAGCCCATGGCTTCCACTGGAGCTGGCGGAGAGGGAAACTGGAGAATCACATGAGGAACTCCCTGCCTCAGCGCAGAAGTAATGGGGACATTTCCGCCCACATTTTATTGGCCAGAACCAGTAACATATCCCTGCCCAACTACAAGGAGTCCTTTTAAATGAGAATAGAGCTAAACGTATCTTTATGTTGCTATTATTCTTTAAAAGGAGTCATATGTGGCTTTGCCTAAATATTCAGAATCAGATTTGCAGCACGTTTTTAATTGTTTTTTAAAATGGGTTAAGTGCTCTTGTAATACTTTCTGGGTTTAATAAGCTCATTGTTATGCAAAGAAATTACATTCAGAAGCAGGAAACGACTTTATTTGCCTAAATCCCAGACAGTAGCAATGTGCATTTCTGAAACTCATAGAAAACAGGACCATTGTGGGAACAGGTGTCTGACTCCACACTTCCTTCTACTTTCACATAAGCTTATCTCTGTGTAAATTCCTGCTGTTACTAAAGAGTAAAATTGCATCCCAGACAACACATTTCCCTATTTCTGCTTCCACCTAATGCCACAGAGTCACTCTTGGCGTTGTTTTTATTATTCATTTTCATATGTCTACGTGTTATAACATTCTGCATACATCTGCAAGGCACCCTGCCCTGGAGTTGCTGAAGTCCCTTGTCTATGTAAAGAACCCAAGTCTTAAATTATGGTGCCACATCCTGGGCACAGCTGGAAAAAGCAGAAGGTCCCCTGAATTAGAACATCCCTAAGGGAACATAGTGCCAGGCAAGCAGAAGGTCCTGTCTGCAGCGCTTGTCTTTTAAGGAACCACCAGGACACTCTGACTGGGAGGAAGTGCAACTGAGATGCTGCGCGTGGTGAGCCTGCCTGCCGCCCACCAGAGGACAGACAAGTGCAGAGCTTGTCGTCCTCACCTTTCAGACCCTGCAAATTCTGGTTCTGTCCGCGGAGCCATCATGGCCCAGTCACCCTCAGGCAAAACCAGGGTTCCTCTTAGTCCCCTCTCTCCCCCCAGGGCCCCTAGGGATACTCCTCCTGGCTGGGATTCTGCTCTTCCTCGGCCCTTATCCAGCCTCTCCTTGCACCTGCTCCCCGCACCCCCGACGCTGAAACTATTTTGGGGTCAGTCTTCCAGGCTCCAATTTCACCCACACCCAGAGTCCTCTGCCTGCCCCCCACCACTCCCGCTGGGACTCCAGTACTTTCCTCAAAATTGCAGCAGCTCCCTCTACAGGACAAAGGAGGAAACAGTGGGGCCTAGACCCTTCTCCAGTGGAAACACATCTATTCCCCACCTTCAACCCCTTCAGTTGCATTGCAACAGGGTCTATCACTGGGTGGAGGGCAGGCAGGGTGGGGAGGATGGGCAGAAGGGCCATTTGGCTTGAACCCCCATTTTCACGAAGAGCCCACACTTAGATTTCGACATAATTTGCAAATGAGGTGGATGCATACAGTCAGTCCCAGGACTAAAGTGCCTGGCTCCCAGGCAACTTTATCTTAGGGCCTGCTACTAGACCACATTGCCTGTGGGGAACTTATATACATTTTTAATAAATTCTATAATTTTTGTAAACAGTAAAATTCTCTAGCATTGTTTTGTATTAATATAATTTTAATTGTTCAGTGAAAACCAATGTAAACATCTTTTTTAATGACCACAAAGATTGTCACCTCTTGAGCATTTCTTTCTCTTATCCTTTTCTTTTTTCCTTCCTTTTTTCTTTCTTTCTTTGTGTGTGTGTGTGTGTGTGTGTGTGTGTGTGTGTGTGTGTGGTCGTGGGAGGATGATTCTTCTTTTTTTTTTAATGGCCTGGTCTGGCTTTCCTTGCTTCTTCCCTGGGAGTGGCTTTCCCTTCTTCTCCCCAAAAGCATCCCAAAGTCCCCCCTGCCCAGAATCCTCCCTGTCCTGCCGAGCGCAGCCCGGGCTCCACGGCTTGGCCTCACTTGCCAACCGCTCGGCCCTCCCGCAGCCCCCGACACCTCACCGAGTGGCAGCACGGTGTCGGCCTTGTTTGGGCCTGCCATCAACTACCTTGAACTTCCTATTATCTTTCTGCCTGTGCACACATGTCTTTTCCACTAACCTAGGTTTTCCACTAACCTAGAAGGAGAGCCTGTGTCTTGTTATCACTTGTACTCACAGCATCCCCAACGCGACTTGAAAGCCCAGAAAGTTCACGGTAAGTGCCCCAGAAGCCCTTACTCAGGCTGCTGAGGATCGAGCTCATGGTGCCTGTCTGTGGGCTCCCCTTAGGGAGTGTCCTTAAAGACATTCTTAACCAGAGGTCCTTGAGGCGGGGTGAGCGTGGTGAGGGGGGCTTCAGGGTGCTCCATGAGGTCTCTGAAATTGTGCAAAATTGTACCTGTAGGTGCAGTTTTATGGTGAGAGGATTTATAGCTCTTATCAGAGTCTCAAAAGGGCCTGTGGCCTCAAGAACATGGTGAACCCCTGCCCTGGGATGCTTCAGGGTACAGCAGAGAGAAGGGTGAAAGGACTCTGTTGCCTCACCCGCAAAATGGGAATAATGACGATGGCGCCTGCCGGGGAGGGGGCTCAGGAAGAGGCCATCGTCAACTCCCTGGCCTGGCCCCAGAAATGCCTCAAAGGAAGAAGCGTCTCCCACTGCCATGCCTGAGGTCGGGGGTAATCATCGAATCACCTGGGGCGCTTTAACAGTACCAGTTTCTGGTCTCCAGTCTAAGACCAAAGAATAACAATCTCCAGGAGAGGGCCTGGAGGTCTGCGCCTTTATCAAGCCTGCTCCCTGGTGGTTCCAGGGTCGTTGCCCTGAGTGTCGCTCGGTGCTTCCCAACCTTGCACCTGGCACTCAGTGCTCCACGCTCGCTCCACGAGGTGTTCTCACCCCTGCCTGTACTCTTTCTCCGAGGTACGCGTGTTAAGGAAACTGCCTGAGCCTCTGAGGGAACAGCGCACTGCAAAAATCTTTCAGAACAAAGAATTAAGTATCTTTATAATTATATCCAGGCCTATATTTAGGCTATGGCTCATATGGCCTCTTGAACTTCAAATAAATACCTATTCTGGTCCTTGTTTGAACAGGTGTAACAATATGGGCGGGGGGGGGGGAACTAGATTTATCCAGGCAGGAGGGCAGCCCTGCAGCTGCCAGAGAGCACACTGCCCTTTCATTCCTCACAAGAGAAAAGGCTAATTACACTGTCATAGAGCAAAATAAATGTTCCAGTTCAAGCCCTGAGCTCACAGAGCCACGCAGGTTAGACTTTCCTCTGGGCTGCTCTCGGGCAGGACTCAGGGCCCACCCTCAGAGGGTTTAGAGGCCGCTGCAGCGGCGCCATTCTGGGCTGGTAAGATGGGCTGTCCCCAGAACGCCCACCCTGTCGCCCAAGCACACACTCCCACACTCACGCACAACTTTCACACATGCTCATGCAACACACACACACGCTCACACACTCGCATACTCTCACACACATTCACAGAACTCTCACACATCCACGCACATGCGCCCCTGCCCCGATGTTCCCACCAGCCGTGAGAGTTTGCTTTGTGGACCTCAGACTTCCAGTGCTCTGTCACAACGCCTGATGTTAGCACTTAAAATCTCATGTCTGGGAACTCCTGTCTCCCCCAAAGTCCTGGGCAAACTACGATGGCTGGTCACCCTAATGTGCACTTACACAAGGAGAGGCCCGATGCACCTTCTCAGCCACGCAGTGTCCTGGGCATGAGGTTTCTCCATGCTCTTCTGAGAGGGGCACTCGGGCACCCGTCATGGTTACTGGCTACTGGAGCTGGCACGTCCAGACCAGTCCCCCCCGTGGCAGCAGGCATCTACATGTCTCGGGTAAAGGACAGAATCTGACAGGTGAGGGACCCTGCAGCCGCCTGACTGCACACTGGAATCCCCTGGGAGGCTCTGAACTCTGATGCCCAGGCCCCAGGGCGGGGGGAGTGGCTTCATCGGCTGGGGTGGGGCCTGGCCACTGACAGGTTTCCCTTGGTAGTACATTAGTGACTAGCACAGGCCTAGTGTGGGCAGTGAGTTAATGACAAATGTCAGTTATCAAAAAAAGAAAAAAGAAAAAGAAAATGAGTGGGGATGCGCTTTTATTCTTCAGGGTGTTCCCATCTAACCTCAAGTCACATAAACAATTACATTAATGGAGAATATTGATTTCCTCTTGCTATTATAACAAAACATCACAAATTTGGTGGCTTAAAGAATGCAAAAATTTAAACTTCCAGTCCTGGAGGTCAGCAACCTGAAACGGGGGTCATGGGCTACGATCAAGCTGTTGTCAGGGCTCTGTTCCTCCTGGAGGCTTTAGGGGAGACAAGCTCCCTGCTTGCCTTGTCCATCTTCTAGAGGCTCCCAGCATTCTTTGGCGCTTGGCCTCTTCCTCCATCTTCAAAGCTCCCAGTGTAGCTCTTCAAATCTTTCTCTGACTCTCTTGCTTCCCTCTTTCAGTAGGAAAAGGACGCCTGTGGTTCCATTGGGCCCACCCAAACAATCCAGGACGACCTCCCCATCTCAAGGTCATTGACTTAATCACACCCTCAAAGTCAATTTTGCTCTATGAGGTAACAATTTCACAGGTTCTAGGGTTTAGAGAGTGGACATTTTTGGAAGACCATTATCTGCTTACGACAGGGAGAGATGTTTGTCAATTTTAAACTTTGTAATCCTCCAAAAGTTTTTTCCAACCTTTGACACCTACCCCCCCCCCCGCCTGGTAGCAAAAGCTGGCAGAAGGCTGAAAAAATTATTGAGCAAATTATCTTTGCCAGGACGTTCTGAGACTGCCACTCAGGCAATATGGTACTTTCCTTTCTCTGTGTGTGTGAACCTGTTTACTTGTGATTGTGATTTTATAGTACATGCCTTAGCAGGGTCATGTTTTTCACTTGTAAAACTGTTCCTAGCACATTGGAGGGGACTAACCTGTGACACGGTGACCTGCAGAGAGGACTGTGACTTTGCAGGCACTCTAACCTTTGACAAGTCTGAGGACAGCCAGCCCAGCTTAGAACGTTACAAGACCACTTCTCCCTGGAGAGGGGGACCATTGACAATCCGAGCCAGAAAAAAAAAGGCTTGACTTACGCAGCGAGCTCCCCTGTTCTTCAAATGAGTAGAGGACTCAAGTTTGGAGTTTGGACGGGGAAACTGGAACTCAGTGGGAGGTCTGCGAGGGTGGAGGATGGGGGTGCTTCCAGGCTTTCAAAACACAAAACAGGTGGTTTTCGGCAGTTGCTGGCTGGCTAAGGAGGGGCTGGGGAGGGGAGGAGTGAATACAAAGTAGGCTGACTTCTGGAAGGGTGGGGCCTGAGCCGACTGCCTGAGAGAAGAGGTGACAGGTGAGGGCTCTCTGCCCCTCCCTGCCTGCCACTCGGGGACATCCTCGGACTGCCCGGAGGCACAGGGAGGAGCCTCAACACTGGACCGGAAAATATTTTTCTCAGGCTCAGAGGCCATGGGCGGGGGGAGGGGTACACAAAAGCGGGAGTCCAGTTAAGCCCGAGGCACCCCCTGAAGAAGACCAGGGAGCAGAGTGTTGGGAACTAACTTCCTCTGGTGACGCAGCATTGATGTGGGTGACAAGGAATCTGAAGCCGTCAGCCCAGCCAGAGGGGGGATCAGCCAAGTCTGACAGGCTTTAATTATTTTAGGGTAAGAAATCTGTGCTTTGTAAACATGCCAGATGTCTGTGCCTTTGTATATTTTGATTTTTTTTGTTTGTTTAACTTTTTGTTGTTGTTGATGATGTTGTTTTAGTAAAACTCAAAATAAGAAAAGGGTTGCAGGGTCCTGCCCTTGCCTGGGAAGGCCCCGCTGGAGGATCCAGGAATCCTCGCGCAGCAGAGGCCCCGGGTGATGCGAATCGGGGAAACGGGACAAATCTCAACCCCAGGAGTGGCTGCTCTTGAACCTCCCAAGGAGATCACCTCTTCCACACATCGTGTGAATGAGGGAAGTGCTGACTGCAGCGGCCCGTTAGGTGTGGCCGTGGGAAGAGCAGACATGCAATGGACAGCTTGGCCATGCCCCGTCCTGCTCACCCAGAAGGCTGGACGACAGTGACTTTTTAAAGTAGCTGGGCAGATAATGCAAAACGCCTCCTGGCTCACCGAGGGGCCTTCGCTGCCCCTGTTCCCTTCACTGTCTGTAGCCCTTATGCAAACACCAAAATAAATACAAGTCTGCTGACACCACAACAGACCTGCCTGACATCAATTAACTCGACCCTCTGGCAAGTGGCAATCCTTAAAGAAGCTCCAAGATGATTTTGTCGAGGATTTTAAGGTGCTCTCTAACTGAGTATTCTAACCGTCGTTTTCCTGACAAGGCAACAAGGCTCAAGAAAGTAAGTGGTGACATTAGCTAAGTGATCCTGCAAGCGAGGGAGGTAAGTCTGTACACAGAATAAGGCCCAAAGACCCCAGTTCCCTGACTATTCCATTAGACGTTCATAATCTTTCACTCAAGCAAGTGGCATGTGGGTGTCCCAGGGCTGGTGACTGATATGGCCCAGGGTTTTCATTCCACGCTATTGTCCAGGGGCATCTCCAGGCTCACACTGGGGGGGCGCAGGGGAGGTGGCAGCTGAGAGCAGGGGTGGGTAATTTATTCAGGAGCCTGAGGCTGAGAAACAGATTTGGTAAGAAAATACTTCAAAGCTCATTGGAGAACTCCCATAAAACACAGACCCTCTGCAAGCAACCCGGGAGTGATTTAAATCCACTTGGAATTTCTAGGGAGAAAGAGTAAGACTTATCAATCCTCTTCAGAGCCTCATGAATAATTTCACCTGACATGGGACACTGAACCGGCAGAAATCCGGGACGTACAAAGGAAAATAGGTTTCCAGCTCATCTTTGTCACACTCTTCTTATTCCTAAGCGGGCAACTGGGATGGGTGAGGGTAGCCTACAGGAAGTTCACCATTTTAGACACATTATATTTTGTCCTTGTGCAAGAAGTGTTGGATGGGAAACACATTTTCTGGCAGCCCAAGCCTCACTGGCTGGGTTGGCTAAGGGAAAGGCCAGGCACCCCCGTACTACCAGGATGTGGAAGTCATTTGTAACTCCCTTTGGGCTACTAGAGGCAGTGCAGGGGCGGGGGGCGGGGGGGGGCGGGGATTAAAATGAAATAAACATTTCAGCACAGCTCTGCAAAGGTAGTGGCTACGTTGTTATGCACGCTGCCTCAGCCCCAGGCTGTGACCCCGTCCTCCCCTCGGCCCCGCCCTTACCTCCGCACTGCAGATCCGAGGCCCTCCCTCAGTGGATCGTCAGCTTATTGTCAAAGAAGCCGCTAACCTCGGCGTCGGCGTTGGAGAGGGCTTCCCAGGCTGCCTTCACTGCCCTGGGTAAACAGCCTTAGATGGGCAGGTAGAGAGGACGGTGCAGACTTGCCTGAACCTTCTCGAAGATCCCAGGGGAGTCACCACCGTTCCCCATCGGAGCGAAGCCCCTCCCGTCCTGCCCGAGCGCTGCGCACCCGCGCACAACTCAGGTGCCCACGGTCAGGGTGGTAGCAGCGGTGGCCCTGGGAGGCCAGGACAGACGAGCGGCCGTGCTGTTTTCTCCCCGATGGCCGCAGGGGGGCAGGAGAGAAGGACTGAAGGCGCTGGCCAGCCGCCTAGGAGCCTGGTGTACGCGGAGGGCAGGGAGGCGGCCGAGGTGGGGGGAGTGGGGCAGCACGGTCCGGGGTGGGAGGAGGGCCGAGGAGCCGTCGGGATCGAGACAGCTCAGCCCAAGACACCCGCCTGGACACCCGGCTCTGATGTGCGCTCTGACTCGAGGGCTGGAGTCCTGGAAGCGACCGAACCCTGCCGCCGCAGCCCGTGCCAGCGCTAGGGACTCGTGAGCAAGAGGGTTGTGCTGGCCGAAGAGGCCCGCTGCCCGGAGAGCCTGGGGACAATCCGTGCAGCCTCCGGGGAACGCCGCCCTGGGAAGAACAGGGGCTGTTCCCTGCGTCCCTTCTCTCCTCAGGCCCGAACCCTGCCTCCCAGCATCTGGCGACCGAGTACTTGCAGATGCTGAGGCCTGGAGGTGTTGTGAGCCTCAAGGACATAATTTTAGAATGCAAATGAAGTATGCCAATCCCGAGCTCTGTGGTTCAGAACCATTAGGTTCGCGAGCCAGCTTTTTGTCTCTAACTCGCTGGACACCGTTCTTTTTCCGTTTTGTCCCCCTGTGGCCCCTCCACACGAGTTCCTCTCTCTCAGCGCAGGCTTCCCACGTTTCCGTCATTCCTCCCCAAGCAGTTGCAGTAAATCCCCTTCATCAGATCTTCTCCACTTCTCCTTCTGCTTCCAAATTTAATTCCTTACGCACTTGAACAAAATTAGCCATAAAGCCTAGCCCAGAGAGCTCCACATAAATGGACGTAGCCCCGGAAACGGAATGGGAGGCGGGGTGGACGGTGGTGACCGGCCTAACAAAAATAACAAAAATCAAATCGCCTCTTTGTGGGTGTTTTACCCAGAGTAGACATGAAGTTGTGTGATACATTCTCATCTTTTGAGAAACTTTATTCTAAAACAGCTTGCATCAACTTGTTTCACTGACGATATTTATTTTGAAATTTCAAAGACCTTATAGACCATGTACAATTTTTAGGGTCATTAAAACTAGATTGGGTTCAAAAGCATCGTGAACCATTTCTGTTCTGATGTAAATAAATCGTCAAGTTAGAAAAACTGAGAAGCACCAGGAGGGGAAAACAATAAAGTTAACGTCTGGGGGATGTGTAAAGTAGGCCCCAACCTAAAGTCTTTGCCTTCCTCTTCCTTTCTTTCTCCCGGTAAGGACATCATGTGCCACTGAGGAGGGTGCTTGGATCACCCCACGGCCTGGCCCTTGGTGCTGTGAGCTGGGGTCCCAGGCTGCAGCTTGGTCTTACTCATCTTGGATGAACACACACACTGGTCAAACTGGGCAGACAGCAATGACCTGCGTGTGCGGCAGTGTTACAAAACAGGACAGGTGCTGCTCCTTCTGCAACCTGTAGCCCAGGACCCCCGAGGCATGGATATGGGAGTCACTCCTTTATGCTAGGACTCCAGGGCCTTCCAGTTCTTGGGGTCTGGGTTTCCAGCTGGGCAGTGGCCCAGGCCCCCGGCTTCCCGCCTGCCTTTGTTGGCCTTGTTTCTGGCAGTCTGGCCCATTATGGACCTCTCCACCAGAGGGAGGGCAGAACAGGGAGCTTGGAACTCCAGTCAGCCTTGCTCTTCTTGCTAGTCCTCCCAGGGCTGGGTTTGGTGGGAAAAGAGCTGCACTGTTGGCTAAAATGAGATTTGGGGGATTATCTGTGGATTTAATCTGGTCTTCTCACATCTACCATTTCCACAAATAATTAGAGATTACTAGGTACAATCAGAAGTTGCATTAGCCTTGGAGAATTTGGAGAAAATCTAAAGAGGTTTAAATACCATCTTGGAGTCCAGAGTGTTAAACACTGCACGCCAGATAATTAACATTTTTAAGGCCTTTCCGCTCCCCCCTCCCCCAGGGGGCTAAAACCACTCCTGAGTAACAATGTACTGAACACGTTTTAAATATAATATATTTTGCAGGAAGGGTGAACTGAGCAGAAAAGCAATTAATGCACTACTGTTGCATTACAAGAGAATCGGCCAGACAGCATTGGTGCCTTGAAACTTCTGTTCTCCAAAGATATATTCCTGGAGGTGTTAGAAGAGCTTTTATTATTAACATGTGTGGGAGACCCGCAGGTAGACGGTGGTTCATAGAGCCATGCCCCCCTGTGAGCATGCATGTGCTGACCCTCTTCCCAGGGGATGCTCTGGACATGGAGCGCCTATGGGGGCAGTGGGTGATGCTGAGAGAGGGGGCCTGGGTGTCTCAGTGCCCAGCAGGCTCCTTCCGGGGAGCCTGAGCGAGGCAGCGGCATTCTCTTGATTATTCTCTTGCCTCTAGGAGCCCTCCATTGGCGCTGACACGAAAATGGCTTCCCATTATTGCAGGAGGATTAAATTCAGATAATAATAGTATCTTGTGGGTCTGTAGCCTCTGACAGCTCTCAAAAGAATATTGTATTGTTCTCTTACTGAATCATTGTAATAATGGTGAGGTGAGAAGGACAAATATTATCATCTCCATGTCTTTCTGAGAAGGAAGCAGCCATAGTCAGAAAGCTAGTAAGAGCAGAGCAGAACCAGCATCCAGGCCTTCTGACCCCTCCTCCACATACCACTAAAGTTCTGCAATAAGGCATCATTGTCGTTTCTTATTTGACTGCATGAGCATTCCTGCTATGTGTTCTTTAAATGGTTGCTACACTCAAGCATGCTAGTTCGACACTGGTTTAATAGTGTAAATTTTATTTATAAAAATTTTTAAGTGTTATTTCTAACACTACCTCTCCTTTGGAATTCTATTATTGCAATTCTGCCTATTAGTTGTATTCCCCCTCCATAGTAGTCAGCAAGGTTTTAGTATCGCCGTGTTGGACAACTTCCCAAATCCACTTAAATTCCCTTATAAAATATCACCCTGTATTCGCTTTATCCCACTCGTCTTCTTTCCCATCCCTAGAATCCTAGCACACATAGAGATAGTCCCCAAAGGAATGGGTCAAGATCACAACTTACAAAAAATTTTTAAAAACAAGAAACAAAAAATACCCCTCCCCCAAAAGACCCTGGCACACACAAAATGTTTAGTTTATAGAATAACTACAAATATTTATATCTATAGGTAGTTTTAGAAAGATTGATAAAAAAATTCTCTGACATACCCCACACGGTGATAGTCCAATTCATGCTCAGAAAAGTATTTCAGCGTTTTCCATCAGCACCATTCATATCTTGGAAGACAGACTTTGCAGGGGCCTCCCCAAAGTATTTCTTTAAACCTCTGCCAACCTGGGGAGGGAGGGGGTGGAGATGTTACATAAATATCTGCACGGAGTTCTTGGATAGAATTGCACGATGGCCATATATGGTGAAAGGTAGATTTTCCCTTGTGACTGTATTCTTGGAATATGTTAAAATGCACATGTCTCCATTTCTGCTCCCAAGAAGCTGGTGTACAGATGTTAAGTATCGGGGTGGTAGAATGCTGCTGTCTACAGTTTACATGATGTCTAATAGGCCTCTAGAATGTGCTTAAAAGGCAGTGTACAGAATTAGGTCCCTAACCTTCTTTGACGTAATTGTCTTTCTTTAGAGTCGCATCTTGAAAGAAAGAATAAAGATTTGAAATGAGAATTAATTTTCTCAGCCAGACTTACTATTTTCCCCCCTGTACTTTAGAGTAAATACTTTAAAAAACAAACAAACAAACAAACAAACAAAATCCTTTAATTATGGATCTCTACCTGAATAATACTGTTGTTTGAGTGGCTGTAGGTCCATGTTTCTGGTGTCTGACTCCCTGTCAGGCCAATTCTGCCTGATTTCACTCATGCGCTGCTGCTTTTTACAGTCTGAACGTTATTTCCACTCAAAGGTTTTCAGCTTTGCAGAAAACCTAAGAATTTGGAAGGTGGGGAAGAACCCCTTATAACTTTTATTTGAATGATTATCACTTTAAGTTATTCTGATTTTTGCTGTAAAAAGGATACCCTGAGAGAAACATTTGAAAAAAGTTAAAAGTTTTAGTTTAACAGCTGAACTTTCTAATTTACATTTTATAAACAGAGCACAGGCAGTCGTCCTGGTAATTAAAATATGATTTCCCCTCTCCTTTCTATGCTCAATAAACTCTGTTACAATGTATTTTGAAATGTAGGACATTGAGTCTATGGCATCAAACAAAGAAGTTAAGAGGCTCTGAGGGGATTTTTTAAAAAATCCAGTTTCCTAATGTATAAAATGGAACTTGGAAAGACTTCATGGTGTTTAATATGTTTTTTCCGTATCTTCTAAATGCAATAATCTCTAACCACCACTTGATCATTAGAGATTTATTTTCACTATAATTTATGTCAACTTATATCTGGAAACTTTTTCTTTCTTTTTTTCTTTTCTTTTTTCTTTTTCTTTTTTTACAATGTTTGGCAGCCAACTGCTGGTGGAAACTAGAATGTTTCACATTAGTCAGCTGCCCTCTTAAATTATTTCTATGAAATAATTTACTGTGGATTACAAATTCTTATATGGCATTTAAAGTTAATGACTAGGCAGAGCAATATATCAAAAATACGATTCGTCACATATGTACCTGACTTGCAGGATTTTAACTCTCTGCGTGTTTTATAAGAATTGCTTTTTTAAAAAGTATTTTAGGGCTTATATTTTTTTTCACTGAAATTTTTTTCCAGTTTTCTAAAAAAAATAAATAAAAATAGATGCACAGGTTCTTATAAACTCTCTCCTCTAACTAAACGTCCTTAACATTATTTTCTGTTTCATTATGGCCATTTTTGGCATAGGTACTGGTGTGTGGCCTAAAACTATAGGAACTGACAGTGATAAAGATCTCTTGCAGCATCATTTGCAGCCAAGTTGTAGAAATCCTAACAAAATATGAGATTTTTGATGAAAGTTGTAATGTGTCTCTTTTTCACTGCAAGGAATTAGTAAAGAAGTGACGTGCCTCCAACAGAACAAGAAATGAATGAAACCCAGAGTTCCCTATTCTGATCTGGGAATGAACCTCTTCCGAATTCATTTTTATTTCTCTGCATAGTGATGCTTAAGGCTTTTAGCTATGTCTTTGTTCAATTTTATTTATTACCCAAGAAAGTAAGACGTAGAAGGATGGCCCTGAAAGTTGGATTGAAATTTTTATTTTCATGGGAGTGGCTCCTAGAACATTTCTTTTGTATCTCAAACAGATATTTCTTTTTCTCCGCCCTTCCCCTCTCTTCCTATTTAACAGTGGTTGTCTTAACTAAACTATTTATGATTCATTTCATGAAAGACTAAGTTTTTGCTGAGGGTACTAAAAAGGCTTAAAGTGGTTTGAGAGACTAGCAGCAACAAGGAACTGTTTTCCTTCGTGCTGTAAAATAAAAGCATTGTCAATAGCCTACAACCTGCAATAAACTATTAAAAAAGGAATTTATGATGGCTGGTTATTATCCTCCTGAAATAACGTTGTTACGAGTCTGCCCTTGTCAGTCATCCATAGGCGTCACATGCTGGCTCTCAAACAAAGGGAGGGTCTGGATCCACATAGAGCCTCATGGCGAATTACCAGAGATGGTCTGGCGGGAAAGTCCTTTGTGCCTTCATCACCTTCTCAAAGCAGCTGAATAATAGCCACATGTGTATTTGATCCCGATTGCACAAAAAGGCACCTGTTGGTGAGGTGGAGTTTGAAGTGGGAATTAGAAAAAATATTTGCATGTCCGGTAACAGCAAATTCTGTGGGAGTGCCTAGGAGGCAGGCATTGTGGGAATTGAAGGCAGGACTTTGCAAAAACAACTGGAAACATTCTTCACAAACTTACTGCTGCCTGTCAACTCCTTTCCTTGTCTATAATGTTAATGGAAGTCCTGATAAGTCCCTCCTCTTTCTCTCTTTACTCTGTGAGCGATTTCTTTTGCTGAATCCGGGTTTAGCTGACAAGCCACTTGGGGAGTCCTCTTTGGTGCCAGTAAGGAAGAGAGAAAGAGGAGAGCACGCTGCCTTGCGGCTGAGAGCGGGGTGGGAGGGGAAGGAGCTGTAGGAAGAAATAGAATTATTCACCAGAAGTTCCATTGGGCTCAGGCTCAGGAACCAGCATGAATCTGCTGGTGTTGTGGGAACACTGGAGGTAGAGAGTCCACCTCAGAGAGAGTTTTAGGGAATAAAGAACAAGGAGGCTATGTGTGGTCAGAAAGAATGGGAGATGGCCAAGGAGGTAGACGAGGAGGAAGGAAGAGGACAGAAGTGGAGGGTTAAACAGGAGGTAAAGGCTCCAATCGGTTTGGTTGCATTACAAGGGCTGAAGATATAAAATTCCATGTTCTAAACCTTTATAATATAAATTGTCATTCTCTGAAAAAAAGTAATAAAATTTCACTAGTAAAATAATGGCTTCCTCTATTTAAAAAATTGTATTGTGCCTGCAAATGTAAAAAAAAGAAAAAAACTCCATGATTTGAATGAATATTGCTTCATCGTAAAGGCCAAAGTGAAGAAAATTGGTTTTCAAAAGAGAATAAAAATGGGAAAGTAGGAACAATCACATTTGGACATTAATTTACATAACCATGTTCTAACATGCTGTGACGTTCATTACTTGTTTCAGAAAGTTATCAGAAGCATATGTTGAATATGTTTTGAAAACTGAATTGCTTAGTTCTGTGAAGCAATGTCTGCAGTTAGTGCCTATGGAAATAGAATAGCACACACAACTTTAATTCCATTATTTTGAAAACTTGGAAAAGCTTTGGTATCATCTGAAATGGCTGATTTTCTTATTTTGTGTACCTAGACAAATACTAATGATCTATTTAGGGAAAAAAATTATGTAGTTTTAGAAAATTGAAAGTCAAAATCTAGGATTAAAATCATCACTTAACGTTAGGATTTGATTTGTAATTGTCTCAATATGTGACACTTTATCATTTCCTCATAGTATTAACTCTCCAGTTTAACAAGAACTTTCTAAAGTTCATCTCTAAAAGAAAATCTAAGATCTACTGAAATATTGTTATAAAAATTCTGAAAACTAAATACCTACTGGAAATTAATATAATTAAACAGTAAATGCCATCTGCCAAAATAATGCTGATTTATATCAGCAACCTGTCTAGCTTTTTTAATGTGAAATTTCAGAGAGGCCACTACCCACTAACATTTATGGAATGATGGCCTGTACAGTAGTGCCAGACCTTTAATTCTTCATTCTGTAAGTTCAAAGTTGGAATATTTCATCAGCATTTATCAAGGGTCATTTTAAGTGACTAAAACTATCACTGATAGCCTCTTAGTAGATTATCTAGTTTTGGTTGAAATTTTACTATGGAAGTCATTCCCCTTTGAAGTGACAGGTATTACAGTTGGTATCATGCTATCAAAATAAAATGTGTTAAAGCCACAAGGAAGGGAATTTCTTAATTAAATTTAGAAAAATGCTCAGAAGACAACATTCATTCTTATAACATTGCCCTAGTCCATGATTATCTGTAAATAGCCAGAGCAAAGGAGATTCGAACAAATGGCCTTCTGTCCAAAAAATGAAAAGAAACAGATATGTTTAGCCATTGAAAACTTATCAGAACTTGTCACTGTACTGGAAAAATAAAATCCAATAAAAAGTATTATATTCTAAGTATCTTTCTAACTATCACCTTAGATCTCTGTGGTTCTGAAATAGAAATCTAAGTTCCTCATTTCTTCCCAACCTCATGCTTAGCTACAAAATTAAATGCAAAGAGTTTTCTGGTATTGGAGATCTCAGGAGTGGTGAAGAACAGAGATGCAAGAATTCCAAGAAAGGCTGTGGAGTGTTGCAGAGGATTGTGGGAGCAGTTAGGGGTATGCTGAAGAATGCTCCTTTGTCTCAGGTTGTCCCCCCTCGCCCTTACTTACCACTCTTTGCTAAAAGACCATTTTGGACAAGTGGAGCCGCTAATACTGGGTTCATTATTACAAGAAAAACTGAACTAGCCATCATCCATGTAGCCATTACTCCTTGGTAGCAAGAAAATGCTAAAATGAACAATTATTGAATCATAATATGTTAGAGCTGGAACAGCCATTAAAGTGGTCTCTCTAGGTACAGATTTCAACTAACTTGGGGCTAAACTGGGAATATAGTAACTCTTGATTCTCAAGCTACAGCTGTTTAATATGTAAATAGTAGAAATTGGTTTAGCCAAGGGGTTATAGGTGAGAACATATTTTGTTAGATTTATTCCTAACTATTTCATGGTTTTTTACACCAAAATTTGGGTCCAGCTCCCCAGAGTTGCAAATGCTGTACCTTTGTCCCATCTAAGCCATAGGGACCAGTGCTATCCAATAGAACTATAATGTGAACCACACATGTAATTTAAAATGTTTTGTAGCCACATTTTAAAAAGTAATGAATGAAATTCATTTTAATAATAGTGTTAGTTATTTATTGTTGTGTAACAAATTATCCCAAAGCTTAGCTTAAAATGCACACTTAGCATTTCACAGTTGCTGTGGGGCAGCGTGCACAGCTGGACGGGCGCGGGTTTCTCCTGAGTCTGCAGTCAAGTTATCGGCCTGGCTGCACCACCGGAAGCACTGACTGGGGCGGGAGGGTTTGCTTTCAACACATCTCACTCCCCTGTCCGGTCTCTGGTGCTGGCTGTTGGCTGAAGTGTCTCAGTTCTTCTCCACGTGATCCCTTGTCCTCCTGAGTCTCTCTTCTTCATTTGGCATCTTCGGCATGAGAGTCTGTTCTTTTCCGGTGTTTGGGCTCTGAGAGGAAGCAAGCTAATGAGGGAGAGGAGCACTCAGGATAGAAGCTGCAGCCTTTTCATAATCTAATCTTAGAAGCTATGTCCTATTGAAATGGGGTGCAAAGCAGGGTCCCTGAAAATATTCCCCACAGCCATTGTTGAGGGGAGGGGGAAAGGGATAATATGGCAGTTAGATACTTTTCATGACAATGGCAAGTTGACAGCTAGTTGATAGCTGTGCTGCCACCCTGGGTAAAAGGTCTAGTGATTTTCATAACAGTATAGTGACTCTGTGGTATAGCCTGGGGGAGCTTATACAGCACCTTCGTGAGAGGCTCCTTTGTCACAGGGTACTCTTGCCCTGACTAAAGATGGCAGCTGAAAGGAGGTAAAAGGAACTGGCAAAACTAGCACATTGTAGGAGGGGCCAGATATGAGGACACATAGCAAGTTCCTGGTCAGCGTTTATAAATAAGGATGGGCTGAGAGAGGGGAGGCGGCCATGAGGAAGGAGCCATGAAGTAGGGGATTCGGCCATGAGGTCTGAGAGAGGAAACAGTAAGCAGCTATGCAGTTTGTAGTAAAGCGGTCCACCTTGAGAGCTGGTATGTAAGGTAGAAGCCACACCAGCTGGGAGTCAGGATTCCACCATGCGGCCTGGGGTAGTGAGGAAGGCAGCCATGTGGGCTGAGGAAAGGGGGGAAGGAGAGAGCTGATGGAGCTGTGCAGGAACCTGTCAAACCAAGCATGATTTGTGAGATGCCTAGAATGCTGAACTGTGACTGGGGAATGCCGACTTCTAGTTCTCTGGAGGACATACAGAGAAACCACTCTCTTGGGATGTGCCTCTCTGGACTCCACCATGATCCAGTGTAACACGGCACATGTGTCCCTGAACTACTACATGGAGGCTGAGAACAACGTACCCCCAATCCTGAAGGAGAGAGCTGCTGTGAGAGGACGGCGACTGAGGCCCTCAAGGGCTCATTCCAGGGGGGATGGAAACCTATTTGTGCAGTTGGCTTATGAACAGATAAGGATATAGGGAACTTTGGGGCATGCTTTTGGCTTATACCCTTTTGGGAAGCAGGGGAAGTTCTGGGCCTCATGGGAGAACAGGGCTCTGAGCAGGAGTTTCCCCCCAACCCCCTCAAGGTTGGAATCCTGTAAATAAAAACCTGTTTCCTTCAATACTAACTGTTGGCTCAGGCATCAAGGTGGCACGTGGATGAGCCCCAGTTTGTTCAGTTACACTATCACTCCTGCCATATTCTGCTTGTTAGAAATGAACCATCAAGTCCAGCCTACATTCTAGGAGAGAGAATTCCTTATGGACATGAGTTTGAAGTCACTGGGGCCAACTTTGAGGCAGCCTACCACAAATATATTTTAATTATCCCAACATATCTCAATTATTATTTAACATATAATTCATATAAAAATTTTAATGATATATTTTACTTTATTTTTTTATACTGAGTCTTCAAAATCCAGTATGCATTTTATACTTATAGTGCATATCGACTTGGACTAGCCACATTCCAAGCACTTGTAGCCACACATGGCTGGTGACTACTGTAGCGCAGCACACATCTACACCTTCTGCAGTCACCCAAAGATCCAAAGACCCTAACTTTTAGGGAATCTTTTTCACTAGGAACTTAATTGATTTAAGTGATTTATCAGACCTGTAGCAAGTGTTTATTATGTACCAGGCACTGTGCTAATTGTGGGGACCCAAAATGAATAAATCATAGGGCCTACCCTAAAGGAATGCAGATGAGTAACTAGTTAAATTCTGAATCTAGATCTACCATGTTGGGTCTACCTCAGAGAGTTCCAACCTGTGATGGGTTCTGGAATAAAGCAGAGCTCAGCCTCTCCACAGTCTTTGGGAAAGTGGGTAACCCAGAGTCTGTTTGGCTCAGCTAGAGCCTCTGACAATGACCACACACATCATTCACTCCCCAACCTGAGGCCGTGCCTCCAGCCCTAAGCTGGAGCCCATATGTTGGCCTGAAATTTGATTTGCCTTGGACATGGAGCAAGTTAAATATTTGTTTAACTCAGTACATTGTACTTTCCACTATTCTCCACAAACAGGGCCTGTAGGGAGGGGAAGGGAGATGTATAGGTGTGCCTTAACTATTTTAGGTTCCTTGGGTGCTTAGGAGGGGCCCTGCAGAAATGCTGGTACATGTCATGCTTGTACCAACCTTCAAATATATGTGACTAAATGTATATGGGCGGAGACTGTCCTTAATTATTTCACCAGATACGAATGGGTTTTATAATTATTTTCAGTCTATTCTCTGTCCTAACTCTGATAATGTAAACTTTTTTGCTTTTGCAAAAAGTACACATAAACTTGACTTGCATCTCTCTCACTATAAATGTCCTGAATTTTATTTGTGATAAGTTATAAGAATCTTGAAAGTATAACTTTTTTTTTTGCCAGGGCCTGGCAGAGAAGCTTCCTCTCCTCCAAAATAGCTATTTGTTTTAAATGCTATTTATTAATGGTGCTACACCTGGCAGTTCAGTTAAAGAATTCTGAGTTTCATCGGGGGGAAACACGATATACTTTTTATTAGCAGTAAAGGAAGGCAGCTTTCTGAGTGATCTTTCTACCAATGTAAATAGTAGTCATTTATTTTAAAGTTACAGGAAAATCCATGCCTGTCTCAGTGGGAAGAAATTAGTTTTATTCAGATGGTGTCTGGAAAAATGGTCTTGAAAACTTGATTTTTTGTCTTCATAAAAATACTTTAAAAAAAATAAAAGAACTGTGTGAAGACAGTTTCAAGAAAAAGAGTACAAATAAAATATGTCTTTTATACATGTAAAACTCATCTCCACATTTTTATCAATGTTATAGTAGTTACATCTTTAACATAAAATGTCTTTGTTCCACAGTGTGGACACAATACAAAAAATAGCACACATCTCATTGTTGTGTCTAATAATGTCATGACTTTGGTTGAGCTGTTGTACACTACGGCTCAACCATAAAACCTGGAAAAACATTCAGTAGGTCTGGAACATAGAAAAATCCCCAAAGCTGTTTGGCTGGAATTTGAAGGGTGAAATTAAAGCTTCTGTTCTGTGTAAATCTGTCCAGATTTAGTGTTTTACAGCATCAGACATTGTTCTGGGAGCCAAGAACTGACTCTGCCTAAAGGCTCCTCCAACAAGAGAAACCCCCATGCCCTGAAGTCAGAGAAAGAAATGAATTTTAAGCATTCCATTGTAAATACAATTAATGCATGTCATTCTTTCCCTTATAGAGTGACTTCATTCTAAAATTCAGTTTGATCCTGTTTCGGAGGTTCTAAATAAAAATTAAGAGAAAACAGCATTTTAATTGGCCTTTGTAAAGACCAATTAAATAAATTAAATACTCAAGCTTGGCATATGTGGTGGGGATACAGGACTAGTTTTGTAGAGTTTTAGAATGCAAATTTAAGTCCACAGACTAAGCTCTAGCAAATATGTGTGTATCTACACGTGGATACACACACTCTCGCACATAACGTGCATAGAGTCACTGGTAAAAATCTGTATTTTAAAAAAGTTATAGCTTTTCTTGTCATTTATTCTAACATATCCCTCAAAACAAATGTTTCATTGCGGTAGTAGTGCAGGCAGCTATGAAGGGTGGGAGATATGTACTTCTTTGGAGAAAGGGGGAGACTCAAAGGTGAATCATCTTTTAGCCTTTTCTTTACAAACTTAGATTTGCTTCTTAGAAGTAGAAGTGGAGCCCATCCGCTAAACTTTGAAGCCAGGGATTTGCTTTAAAATTGGAACTCCTTTCATTTGGCCGGAACGTGCGGCTGCTGGCAATTTCCCTGTGCGTCCAGTTCCCGGGAGGGTTTGCGTGGCCTGTTTACCTCGCCCTGTTCCGCGGGAAGGGGTGGAGGCGCTTCCCATCCCAGGAAAGATCTTGTTTGCTGCCCTCTCCTCCAACGCCGGGCCCACCGCGCAGCCGGAGCCGGAGGCGCGCGCCCTCGGCGGGGGCCGTGAGCCCGCTGCGCCCGGCGCCTCTCGGGCGGGAGGCAGGAGCAGGCCTTGGCTCGCTGGCTTGCTGGAAGGGCGATCTTGACGTTGCGTCCTTCTGGCTGGGACTCTAGGGTCACAGGAGCAACCGCAGCGGGTCGCGACCTAGGCTAGGAGACCCGATTGTGGGGCTTGGATTCCCGGACCCTCCGAAGAGCCGCGGTGCTCAGAACGGGAGGGGGCCGGTGGAAGCCCCGGGGCTCCTTGCTGGAGGAGCTCACGCCCGGGTCGCCCTACTCAGACCCTGGTCGGGGAGTTGGGCGTAGTTCCTCAAAAGTACCTTAAACTTCTCGGGGGCATTCGTGAATGGCGCGCAGTGTCAGCGCCCGAGGGCCGCGTGCACGGGGACCCGACGCCTGGTAGAACACGCTGGCTTCCGCGCAGGCAGGAGAGGTTCGGTGGCCGCCCTAGCGGGGGCTTGTGGTGCAACAGGTATTTTTAAACATGTTTAAACTCCAAAACGAATTTATCCTTAAACTCACGAAGCTTAAGCTTTCGGGGACTTCATTGGCACTATCCCTTCCAAGTCCATGGGAGGGGTGCTAGCAATTGGGAATTCCGAACTGTGTTCATTTTTAAAGCCTCCCTTTCCCCCCAGCGCTCAGGCCCGAGTCCCGCCACCGCAGCCGCCGGTCCGCTCTCCTCCTGCAGGGCTCTCTGGGTACCCGCCTGCTTGGGGCACGGCCCGCAGGCATAGCTACGGAGTGATTCTGGAAGGCCAAACTGGCATTTGCTGGGCACAGAGTCAGGCTTATTACGTCATTTTCACACCTCCTTTGCGGATAGTTTCGCCTATTTTGAGCCCGCGAAGGGAACAGGTTCACACAGCAGCTTAAGCAAAAGTGTTGCCAGTTCCAAGAAAGTATAGATTCCATGGAAATTCTCATTTTACTAAGCATTTTTTCTTGGTATAATAATTTCATCTCTTGGCCAAGGTTCTGAAATTGAACATTAAATTTCATGGCTTTTCTATGTTGTTGAAACCAGTGTGGCTTGATGAAATAGATGAGTATTAAATCTCAAAAACAAAACAAAAGAAAACCCCAAACGAAAGCCTCCTCTGTAGGGCAGCCTGATTAAGCAGCTGGAGAGTGAAGAGGGAGGATCTCGGAATCCAGAGCAAGGAGCAGGAAGGGCTCCTTTGCTGTCATCAGAACCACCACCCCCTCTTCTAGAACAAATAAATAAAGCACTGATTGCCTCTAAGCTTGAGGCCTAACCTGAAAAGTGTGATGCAGTCGTGCAAATTTAGAGAGCATCACCGATTTCCACACAAGGCAACAGTTCAGTACTTGGCGAACCCAGGCTTTTAAATTTCCTGACTTTTATACTCACAGAGGGAGGGGGAATAGGTCATCCTCTATATGGTAGAGCAACACAATGCCTTTCCTCACTTCAAATATTCCCAAATACGCTCTGGCGAAGAAAACAATCAGAGGTCTACAATTACAAACATTTAAAAATCTATCTACAGTTATAAACTTTATGTTGTATTTAATCCTGAGGGTATTTTAATAAACACTGCAATCAGAAGTAAAATGAAAAGAGATGTTCAGCAAATGACATTCTTCATCTATTTGTTGCTCTCATTGGGTTTTCCCAAAACCACGGGGGTGGGACAAAGGAGAGAGAAATGTGGGCAAGTATGCATTTTGCTAGATCTGAAATTTTCTATCTTAAATCTTTGTCTCCATCACAGTCGCGGCTGGTGAACCCAAGCTGACTCTGGTTGGTTTACTAACCCGGGTTTCTGCTTTGTAGACTCAGAACCCAGATGAATTTAGGAAACTCTTGCAGGGTGGGTGCTGGATCTACCGCCACTGTGGAGGACCCAGGGGGTGGAAGCTAGCCCAGAAATCGTCCCAGCCACTTCCTCCAGTCTCAGGCCAGCCTGGACACTCTCAACCTTGAGTTTAATGTAAAACACACAGTTTTTGCAAGCCAGCTCCCTCTGCTAGGGCAGCAGGCCCCCACCCGTGGCCTCTGCTGCTTGGGGAGGGCACAGCAGCTGGCGGGTCTGTCTGGGCCACAGCTGTAGGGTCGGGGGCTTCTCTCTTGGATGCGGGTTCTTTCAGAAAACTCGTTTCTGCTCCGATGTGGTTTCCCTTTAATTAATCACTCGAGTCCGCGTGTCCGCTGCGCTTCTTCCCTGCTCTTCCTCCGGCCCCACATACGATCAGATCCGTGTTTGAAAGTGGGAGGGCAGGGCGAGGAGCTGGGAGTTGCACGGGGGTGGACCTTGCCAGCCGCTGGGCTGCCAGCCACCATCACAGACCCCGGTTGGCGAGACTCTAAAATCGCCCTTCTGGAAGATCCACTTCCCCTCCCCTGGACTTTCTCATCAGTTGGCTACTCAGGCCTCAAGGCTTCGCAGTTCCAGGCCTCAACTTGGGTGGCCCAGGTGTTCCGGAAGGGCGGCTTCCGGTGGTCTCAAAGACCGTACAAATTTTTCCACCCTCCCTCCTCTCCTCCCCTAGCCCTAGGAGATGGCATCGCCTGGCACAGCCACCTTCTGCTCCCAACTGCACCTCACGGCTTCAAGGATCCCTCCCAGCCTGGCGCGACCTTCTCTGGCACTGTGGCTTCCTGGACTACACACGGCAAACTAGCCAACCTCCCAGAAAGTCTGGCCCCTAGAGGTTGTTAGCCATTGTTGGCCGAGGCCTGTGGAGTCTCTTCTTCGAAAATCCCTAGTCCCAAACCCCAACGTCAAGCTATTTTCAGGGCTGCGGGCCATGTTGGTGAGTCCTGATGCAGCGGGTGAATGTTAAACACGTTTCTGTAGTTGCATTTATTTCCCCTGTAACTTCCAAGCCACAAAGGGAGGCCTCCTATGCTGGCCTCAGCTTCAAGGCCGCAGCTGGATGTGGCTGGGACCACGTTGGGACTACATGCCTGCCAATGTGCCTCAGGCTGCCTCACGCCAAGCAAGCTGGTATTAGATGGATAACCCCCTCTGGGAGCTTTGGTGGGGCTGAAGAGACCACTGGGACTCGGTGTATAAACTTGAGTAATGTGACAACCAGAGCTCTACTGCACCCGGCGTCTCTGGCAGCTTGGGGACCAGTCCTGGCCCCACCTTCCGCCAGCCCCAGCCAAGTGCTGGGGATCGGCCGCGGCTCCCCTAACTCCGCCGCTGCCCCTAGGTTGCAGCAGGCTTATGAGGCGGTAGGCGCGGGGCGGGGAGACAATCCTCTCTTCTCCAAGCTCCAGGACGACTGAGCGCACCAGCGGAGCTACGAGCTACGCGCGTGGACTCGTCTGCGTTGGGCTCTGTGGCCCCCGCCCACCCGCGGCCCACCTGGGCCGCATTCCCAGCAGCCGGGAGCGCTTCCTCCCTCGGTCACGGATCCAGGCCGCTGGCCCAGCTGTCAAAACAGGGGGTGTCTCTTTCATTCTGGCTCACAAAGTCCCAAAGGGGAACAGGGGACCTTAATGCTTGTGTTTGGACACAAGCAATTATCCCTAATTATTCTTTTTCTTTTGAGCCTGCCCGTCCCGCCGGCGAGCTAGCCGCGGAGCAGGCCCCGTAATCCTCCCTGGTCGGCGGATCGCAGTGGGTTCTGTGCGGCCCGAGGCTCGGGCGCTTTCATGTCACTGCGGGTTTAGAACTGATTCAAACTCAATGCGATGGGGGAATTAACCCCAGGGCCCGGGCTTTCAGGGGCCTCTGATAAGAGATTATACGTGTTGATGGCAAGCTTTTCTTGGCAAAATGTTTTCAAAGGGCTTGGAGTTGTTAAATCAAAGCGCCATTGAATTGCTCGAGACCGCCCCCTCCCCCTCCGCGGCCCTTCCCCCTCTCCATCTCTTTCCCCTTCATCCCTCCGCCTCCCACCGCCTGCCAGGACTGCCCACAGCGAGCCGCCCAGCCTCCCCGGAGTTGCAAGTCACTTTCCTTAGTAAGGTTTTCCCTTGGTGCCTCCCCATGTGAAGATTGTTTTTGTAGGTGCTCCTGCTGCTGGGCACGCTGGTACCCCCTTCCCTGCCCTCTCTCCCTCCCTCCCTTCTCTCCTCTCACACACTTGCTCTGGTAAAGAAAACACATCCCAGATGAAAGACTCCCCACCCCCACCCCCCAGCCCCCAAAGTACATGTGTTTTGTAGAAAACGGAGGTGACGGGGTGGGATAACGAGGAGTAAAGGAAGCGTGGATTTTTTTGCTCCCCGCCCCAGCGCCCTTCCAAAGGTCAATGCAGTCAGAGGGGTGGCCTTAGGGTTAAACAGTGCAGTGGACAGAGTTCAGATGTCCCGTGAATCTCACGGTCCTGCCCTGGGGGCCATATGGGACTGCGCAAAGGAAGAAAGCAAGTGTTGGGAGCCCTGTACGGATGTAGATTCTGCACTGTGGAAACTCTCTTTATTCAGGGAATGGGTCCCATTTAGAAATTACAAAGGCTTATTGGGTACTCTGCTGAATGCTGCTGGGGTGGAATGGGGAGTGTATTTAGGTGGAGGCTGAAAAAGTCCTACAGGCACTATAAAGACATCTCCCCTTGCGGATAAAAAACGTGCCAAAGATGTGACACTGTGTCCCTGTCATCCTCTTCTCCCCCGCCCCCCATCCATGTGTCACATATACCACACTACACGGGTCAATTCCCACAGCTAGACTTCTTGGCCATTCATCCCTCATAGCTTACCTGCCCCCCATCTCCTGGACTGGACCGCTGTCCTCCACCTACCTGGCTGGTCTGACACCCTGCCGAATTCCTGCCAGGAACCTCTGGACTGGTGGAAGAGGATCTTTTTCTTTGTGCCTTGGCCAGTGTTTGGGGCCCTGCAGGGAATGAACTGGTTGTTGGGAGAGCTGACTGCCCGACTCACTGTCCACACCCCACACTAGGTTGGACCCCATGGCACACCAGCCGCTGCCTGTGTGCATTGGAATTCTGCCGTGCCTCAGGCCTCTGGGCTGTTAGTTCCCACCCCGGTTTCCCCTTCCTGTTTACTTTTTCCTTCCCGCTCTAGCTTTGCTAAAGACCCAGCCTGCTTGTGCAGAAGCCTGCCCATGAGCCTGCCCAAGTTTTAACAAAACTTGGTGCCAAGTTGGCACCTACTTGGTCTGTTGGCTTCCTGAAGGATAATCTGGTTCCTTGATTTGTTTTTCTGCTTCTTTCATAGTTAATGAGCTATGGGCCTTGTAGGATGCAAATTTCAGTTATGACTTCTTGTTTTACATTGCTGTGGAATCTTAGGCCCTGTGTCTCCCAGTAGCTGGCTAATATGTACCTAGTTTTGGATTTTTTAGCTGATATTGTCTATGGTACACATAGTTTTTGTCATCTTAATATATTTCATTGGTAATATTTTTAGAAATAAATGTTTAGAAATAAGTTGCATTAAATTTTTAAAAATTTATTGATTTGAGAGAGAGAAGAAGGGATTGGGGGGGAGAGAGAGAGAAGCATCGTTTGGTTGCCTCTCACACTTGCCCCAACCAGAAACCAAAGCCCAAAGCCTAGGTATGTGCCCTGATAGGGAGTCAAACCTGAGACCTTTTGGTGCATGGTACAACGCTCCAACTAACTGAGGCACACTTGCTGGGCTATTTTATTTAATATTTTAATTCTGCATTGATAATTAAGACTCACTTACATTTCCCTTTCTCATATGCTGTTGTCTGGTTTTTTAAATGTGTTATGCTAAATTCATTCCATTCTAATCCACAAATATTTGTTGAGTACTTCCTATGTTCTAAACACTCTCAACAGTGAACAAAACAGATTAAAAAAAATCAATACAGATCCCTGCCTTCCCAGAGTTTACGTTGTAGAGGACAGAGAGACAATTAAAAAAACTGAAGAAATAAATAATATAGTACCATGGAAAGTGATAAATGCTGTTGTAAAAATAAAGCAAATATTAAAAAGATAGATAATAAAATGTGTTGGCAGTGATATGGAGGAAATGTAAACTTCATATGTTGTGGGTGGAAATGGAAAATGGTGTAGCTGCTTTGGAAAACAGTCTGGCACAAGGTTAAACATGGAGTAACCATATGACCCAGTGATTCTACTCCCAAGAAAAATGAAAACTTATGCCCATACAAAACCTTGTACACAACTGTTCATAGCATCATTATTCATAATAGCCAAAACATGGAAACAACCCAAATGTCCATCAACTGCTAAAAGGATAAACAAAATGTGGTATATCCATACAAAGGAATATTATTCCGCCATAAAAAAAAAATGAAGTAGTAATACAGGCTACAACATGGCTGAACCTTGAAAACTTAATGCTAAGTGAAAGAAGCCCGTCACAAAGGATCTCCTAGTGTATGACTCCATTTATCTATAACATGTCCAGAACAGGCAAATCCATAGAGACAAAAAGTTGATTAATGGGTGGCAGGGGCTGAGGGAAGGGGAATTAGAGGAAATGGGGAATGACTGTCATGGTACGGGGTTTCTTTTGAGGGTGATGAAAATGTTCTAAAATTAATGGCAGTGATGGTTGCACAACTCTGTGAAACATAGTTGAATTGTATACCTTAAATGAGTGAATTGCATGGCATGGATGATACCTCAGTAAAGCTCACAAAACAATAAAGCAGGCTACGGTAATTAGGGGTGTGACATCAATGGTGGGGGTGTTGCTTGAAACTTTTAATAAAGAAGACCCATCTGAGAAGACGACGTTTGGGCAAAAACTCAAAGTGAGGACATTACCCATGCGGATATCTGGAGAAGAGTATTACAGGTAGAGGAAACAGCTATAGCAGAAGCTCTAAGGTGGGAGCCTAGCTATTTGAGGAACAAGGAGGTAGGCCCCTGTGGCTGGAATGGAGGAGGAGGAGGGTTGAAGGTGAGGGCAGAGATGAATGGGAGGTGAGGTGCAGAGAAGGGTGTGTGGGTGGTATAAGCTTTCTGCCTTGTGGGGCTGTGTTTTTAGTAGAGGAAGCACATAGAATGACTTAATTCTTAAAGGATTTCTGAACTGCAGGAGGATAAGGATGCTGCAGGAAGACCAGCCAGGAGGCTGTTACAGAAGTCCAGGTGAGGCACAGAAGCTTAGAGCAGGTGGTAGCAGTAGAGGTAGTGATAAATGTCACATTTTAGATATATTTTTGAGGCACAGCCAACAGGATTTCCTAATAGGTTGGATGTGGAAAATGAGACAAAAAGATTCTTAGACTACAAGGTTTTAGGGTTGAGGTATTAGGAAGATGGCATCGCTAACAATTGAGATGAAGAAGACTGGAGTGGGAGCAGCTGGTGGGAGAGAGAAGGTTAGCGTTTCTGTTTTGGACATGTAAAATTGGAGGTTCGTATTGTATATCTAGGTGGAGATGTTCATTAGGTAGTTGGATATATGAGTCTGGGGCGTGGGGGAGGTGTGGTCTGGAAATAGAAATTTGGCAATTGTTGCACATCAATGGCATGCAAAGCAATGTGACTAAGAACAGTGAAGGCATGAGCATGAATAGAGAGGAGACGAGGATGAAGGGCTGAGTGCTGGTGGAACACCAGTGTCAAGAAGTGAAATCAAGAGGAAGCTAAGGAGACTGAGGAGTAAACGGTGATATAGGAGGAACCTGTGAGACTGAAATGTCCTGGAGGCCAAGGGAGTGGTTGATTGTCTTTAAATGCTACTGAGAGATCAAGTACAAGTCCATTGGAGGACCTGAAGAGGGCATATTCAGTGGAGCGGTACAGGTGAAAACCTGGTGGAAATCTCCATTTCAAAGACAATGGAAGAAGGGAAGTGGAATGAGTATAGACAATACTACCAAGGGATTTTGCAGAAAAAATGAGTGGAGAAACCGGGTGGAGCTAGTGGGGAAAATGGGGTAAAGAGACAGTTTCTTTCAAGATGAAAGTAATAACCATGTGTTTATATGCTAGTGGAAATGATCCAGAAGAGAGCAGTTGCTGGACAGATGTCCTTTCCTAGCCCTTGGGTAATTAAGAGTGAATAATACCCAGTTTTGAAGTGGAGAAATTGACTTCGGATGGGAGTGTGAATGGTTCATTTATAGTAACATGTAAGAAGACCAAATACATGGACCCATAGGCTGGGCAGAGGGCAAAGGCAATAGTAAAGATATGTGCAAGTTCTCTTCTGATTGCCTCACTTTTCTCAATGACATGAAAAGCCAGGTTTTTCAGTGAGTGGGGATGTGGGAAGGGATGTTGGAACTGTGAGAGCAAAGGAAAAGGTACGAAATAGTCAAGCATGAGAGTAAGAGAAAATGGATTAGGAAATATAGTATGTCTGCCAGGAAGTATTAAGGGTTCACTTGAAGTTCATGATCCTGAATTTAAAATGAGCCAATCAGAGGGTGGTGTGTTTTTCTTCTGCAGGCTCAGAGTAGGTGGAAAGTTGGCTATAACTAGGATTACAGTTTTGGTAAGAGAGTAGGACTCAGAAGAAAGGGGCAATGGCACAGGAATTTTGGCAGAGCGAAGTGAGAAGGGAGGGCAATATTAGGGCATGAAAGACAATGGAAAAGGTGGAAGAACCAGTGGAATGGAGGTCTTGGTAGGTCAAAGGGTTTACTAAAGTCAGGATGCTAGAAATGATACGCTGGAAAGATGTAGAAGGTGGTTGTTAAAGAGGGGTTACATGAAATTGAGATTGTGAAGGCTCCCAGTTATGGGGATGAGTAGGTAGGGGACAAGGTTACTAGGGGAGAGGGGCTCAAGTAACAATGAATTTAGACTGTTGGAAGGGTCCTTTAAGTGTGTATTGGAATGACCAAGAATGAAGGGATAGGCAAAGAAATTACACAGATTGAAATCAAAATAACAGTTTTATTGCTTATAAATGCTGTATTAAAAGATGTGCCTTAGATGTGTGGCAATCGTAGATCTTTCAGAACTAAACTTTATTTATTTATTTATTTATTTATTTATTTATTTTTAGAGAGGGAGAAACAGAGGGAAAGAAACATCAATGTGTGGTTGCCTCTCCCACTCCCCACAGCGGAACAACCTGGCCTGCAACCCAGGCATGTGCCCTAGACTGGGAATCCAACCCACAACCTTTTGGTTCTCAGGCCAGCACTCAATCGACTTAGCCACACTAGCCAGGGCCTAAACTCTATAATTAAAATGATCCATACTCCCATGCCACAGGCAGAAGTGTAGCTTGCTCTGTAAAATGTGTGGTTGAGAGTGGGGATCAGAAGGCAGGTTCCCTGGGGGCAGGTTGGCTCCCAAAAGGAGGGCGGGAGGAAGGGGCCTGCTCTACCCCAAACTTACCAATAAGACAAGTCACGCTGGCAGAAGGAGCCAGCCACACTGTCCCATTGACTGATAACCCTCCACACGCATGCTAAGCTACCTAGATTATTTGATGAAACAAACACAATTCTGATACCAAATCAAATAAATATAAACAAATAAAAACTATAGATATTTTGAAATTGCAAAAACTTTGAAATCAGGGTTAAACACTATATGTTAAATACAAAGAACAATATATAAATACAATATTTAGCCAAAAATTTGAAGATATTAGAATTTAAAGAAATATATTATAGTGATATAAATGTATATCCATGATTAACTGAGAGAAAATATGATCATTTTAATAGAGATTCAGAGAAAAACATTAAAGGACAACAGAAAAGAAGGATACCAGTATCCAAAATTATGTAAAGATACACTTGACATATTCATTTGAAAATACAGAACAAAGTTGACCTCAATAACATTAATATCATATTGGAAATTTTGGGTAATACAAGGTAAATTAAAATGAGATATATAAATATTTCAAGTAATCAGTCAAAATATCATTTTTGGTAGATGACTGCAATAAAAAGAAGAGATAAAGGAATTAACTAGAAACTGTCTTGGAGTGAAGAGGAAAATGTCAATTCTCTCAAAATTAATATGTAGTTTTAACCCAATCCCAGTAAAAATATAAAAAGAATCCAACACAATCTTTGAAATTCTATTAAATTTTAATAAAACTGATCAAAAAAATACAAATGAGTAGAAATAGCAGAGATTATTTTGAGAAAAAGGAGCGATGGGGGCTGTTAGTTCTGAAAACATATTTTAAAATAACAACAATAAAATAGGATTCCAATAATGAAGTCACACTAAACAGAGATATCAATTAAATAGAATAGAAAGCCCTGAAATAAATCTTATCATACATAAGAATGAAATATGTGATAAAGAAATTATTGCTAAGTATAAGTAGAATTTAATAAACTCCCTTGGGACATTATTATATAGGGGAATTATGTATGCATTTCCACCATACCCATCTCCCCAGTTTTAAGTGTAACTAAAGAATTAAACAAAAAAAAGAAAGAAAAATCACAGGAAAATTAAAGAAAATATGAAATAATACTTCTTAGTTCTTTGGAGTGGTGAACCCATTATATGCTTTGAAGCAAGAGAAGAAATTATAGAGAAAACAACCAAAGGATTTAACACTATAAAAAGTGTACTTTTTTGCTATAAACAAAAATAATAAAAATAAGAAAACATGGGGAGATGCATTTGTAACACACACACACATACTCCCTCATCAACCAGAAATAGGGTTAATACATATAATTATATAAAGAGCTCCCTCAGAAAAATAATTTATGGTATAATCATACAGTGGAATTCGATCTAGCCATTAAAATGAATGAACTGTATCTTATGGTTTGTCAAAATGGATAAATCTCAGCAACATAATAATTGTATTTAAAAAAACAAGTTGCAGAATGCTAAGTTTATTATATTTCAAAACTTACAAATCAATATTCTGTGTGTGTTCACATGTGTATGATGATCAAAGACTAAAAACAGAAAAACATGGAGGGGAGAGATATACAGCAATCGTACACGGCTACCCCTGGAGGGATGTGGGAAGTGGGGCCCAGTGAGTTTATAAAGGAGCACTAACTTTTCTGTATTTCTTCATTATTCAAAACTTTAAAAAAAGAGGACTTACAAATTGCCAAGGGAAAAAACTTTAAAACTCCAAAATATTTGTGTGAAAACAACATGAACAAACAATTCACAGAGAAGGAAATACATACATAAAAAGATACACCGACTTAGTGATTAAAGAAGACTAAAACAAGATACCAATCATATGTACTAAATTATCTTTAAAATTCTTTAAAGAAAAAACATTGTCTCACAAGGTCTAAAAGCTAGTATGATGTTTTAAAATATGTATATAACATATAGTATCTTAAACTTTTGGTTTGGAAGGTATGGTCATCTAGTATTAAGAACTCTAAGCAATGTTTTCTTTTTCTTGTCTTTTTCTTTTATTTACAGTTAAAACTATACTCATCATCACTGCTGAATCTCAGGAGAAAATATGTGTTGTAAAGAACTTCGAACATCCCAGAAACAAAGAAGACTCATGAAATTAGCTAAGGACAGAATCTGCCCTAAATGCTTGCCAAATAACCAACTCTCAATCTTTAAAGGTCCCTCAAGTAAAACTTCTAATTCTTAAATATCCACCAAATCCTGAGACTTTTCTTAAAACATGCAGGACAATTCATAACCCTCTAAATCAAATCCAGACTCTCGTGTAGTCCCCTCCCACCTACAGTTGAGCCTGACCTCACACACACACACACACACACACACACACACACACAAACACCCCCACCCACCCACCCACCCACCACCACAGCTGCTGCCACCCCCCCCAGCATTTACTTGTGGTTTTTTTTTGTTTTTAAGGACTTGTCAATCAAGACAGAGCTCCTCTTTTGTGAAAAAGCATGCTTCTTCTATACTGGGACATACTCTAACCCCCCGGCGACTATCAACACTTGGCTTTTTCCAGTTGTTTTTAAAGAAAAGGGTGGGAGGGGGCACCAGTGGAATAGAGATGCTGAAGCAGCCAGAGGCGTTTTTATTTTTGTTTTTGTGTTTTCACAAGGGAACCCTAAATATATTGAATTTCTGGCTTGGTCTCAGCTCCTAAAGCTATTTCTTTAGGATTCCGTTCTTCTTTGACTTTCTTCACCCTCCCACTCCTCCAAGGTGGCTAAAAAGAGAAACAGCAAAGAAAAAGTTACACTTCCTTTGGAATCTAAATATTTGAGTTCATGAGTAAACGGAGACATTTTGTGTGACAGTTCTCACCAGTTCATGCTTCACAGTGATTTCAAACTAAAATAGAAGTGAAGTTGGCAATTTGTAGATGTCTAAAAGAGAATGCCCAGACCCTACATATTGATTTAATAGGGGAGTAGTCAGGATACCAGGCTTAGCAACAAAGGAGTTAGCTGAACCTAAGGTGACCTGAAGCTGAGCCAAGAGTGCAAAGCAGGTGATTTTCTTGGACAAAATCTTTTCCACTCAGGTAAAGACGTAGATGTCAGTGATGGAATAATATGAGCTAACTGTCCTAGAGGCTGTCCCCTGTGCCAAATACTATTCTAAGCATTTTACATGGATTCACTCATTTAGTCTTCCTCTAAACCTATGATGGTGATATCATCATCACACCTGTTTTATAGGCAAAGAGACCAAGGTTCAGAGAAATGACATAACTTGCTCAAGACCACACAGCTAGGAAGCAGTAGAGCTTGGCTTTCACCAGGCATTCTAGTTACAAGCCTTGTTATCAGATGCTGTGCTGTAGCGCCAGATACTTGATCAGAAGCCAGATGGGAAGGGGGAAAAGAGAGTTACGAGTTACATTGAATGTTCTGGGTGAACCATTTCCCAGGTGTCTCTTAGTTTCAAGTAAGGGTTCAACACTTAGGAGCTCACTCCACTGCAAGGAGCTCTGTCTGGGGCTACGCAGTGGAGGCAAGCTCGTGCTCCATTCCGCAGGGCCTCACACGCCGGGAAGATGGAAGTCTCAGTTGAACTCTGGGGATATGGTGGAGCACTGGCCTGTGAGTTCTAACTGTTAAATATTTAGGAATACTTTTGAAATAAACTTTTTCATTTTAGAACAGTTTTAGATTTACAGAAAAATGACAAAGATAATACAGAAAGTTCTATATACCCTGTACCCAGTTTCCCCTATTACTGGCATCTCATGTTAGTGTGATACATTTGTTATAGTTAATGAACTAATATTGATCCATTATTAATAACTACAATTCATTCAGCATTCAGATTTTGTTAATTTTTACCTAATGTCCTTTTTCTATTCCAGGATCCCATCTAGGATACCAAGTTATATTTAGTTGTCATTTCTCCTTAGGTTGCTCTTGGCTGTGACAGTTTCTCAGACTTTACTTGGTTTTGACGATCTTGACAATTTTAAAGAGTACTGGTCAGGTATTTTGTAGACTATCCTTAACTGAGGACCCCAACTGAGGTTCATATGATATTGTTTCTCATATCTAGACTGCGGTTTTACACTTTTAGGAAGAAGGGCACAGAGTTAGAGTGCTATTTTCATCACATGATATCAAGGGTACATGCAGTCAACATGGCATACCACTGTCGATATTGACCTAGATCATCCAGCTGATGCAGTGTTTGTCAGGCTTCCCCACTGCAAAATTACTCCCCCCAACTTTCCACACTGCACTCTTGGTATGTGCGCTGCCAAGGTGAGCGTCATACTGCCCTCTTTGGAAGGAAGTCATTATACACAGCCCACACTTAATTTTGTCAGCCAGTTATTAAATTTTTGGTAACTTGAAATCAGCCAGAGTGGGAGCATTTATACCACGGAAATCAATAAACTCTATAAATCTGGGCTTTCTTTGGAGAGCGGGGCTAACAAGGACACCGTCGGATGTGTGGCTTGGGTTGAGTCTCAGGAGCCGATGCGTGGGCAGGTGCGAATGAAGGGGCTCACTGGGTGGAAGTGAAGAAGACACAGAAGCAGTAAGGGGTGTTGTGCCTGTAAGACATGGGTTGGGATGGAAAAAGCTTGGCGCAGCCATACAACCATCTGGGAACCTGACAGAAGCTATTATCCAAAGAGTTTTAATATAAACAAGGCTAGGGCCTGATGGACCTACTTTTGTGTTTCCTTTTCATAGTAGTGTTAATTCTTACCATTTACTGAGCACCTCCTGTGTATAAGGTGACACACACACACACACACACACACACACACACACACACACACAATTTGGTCCTTACAAATTTACCAGGTGGGTATTGTCAACTTCATTTACAGATGAGGAAACATAGGGGTTAAGAGACATCCAAAAATATAACCAGCAAGCAACAAAACTGGGGTTTAAACCTCTGTGTGACTCCAAAGCACGCTTCCACCAGCCATGCTCTTCTCTCTGTTTTGTCTCTTCTTCCCCTAGCATTGGCTTCCTTATCAGATCTGTTTCAAGAGGGTGGTACAGTGACTGATGGTGAGTTTCCAGGAGTTGATTAGTGATGAGTGTGGTGGCATTTGCTGTTTGGGACACTCCCTCATTGTTCTTGCTCAGGGAAATGAGTGAGCCCTGGGACAGGTGCCTCACTATAGACTCTCGAGGTTTCAGTTTGAGTCAGGTGAAGTACACTGACATTTTACTATCTAGTCTTCCAGACCAAAGTCCTCCTTCTTAATAATTTTCTTTATTGTTCCTGTGACTGTATCATTAAGGAAGCAGAGATTGTGACACCCTTCCACTTTGCATCTCCACTCAACTCTGTGTCTGTGTTGTCTTCTTGGTTTAACTTGATGCTTGACTTCATTCTCTCAAAGGCAATTTTTAAGAAACAGACTTATAAAAAAAGAACGCTTCAGCACTATTTTGTTTTGTTTTCAGTTTCTTTTGTTCTGCAGAAGCTTTTTAGTTTGATATTCCTATTCATTTATTTTTGCCTTTACTTCCCTTGTCTTTGGGGTCAAATTCATAAAATGTTTTTCATGAACAAGATCCATAAGTTTAGTACCTATGTTTTCTTGTATGTGCTTTATTATTTTAGATCTTATATTTAGATCTTTACTCCATTTTGAATTAATTTTTATACATGGGGGCATGTAACCTTGTTTCATTCTTTAACATGTGGCTTTCCAATTTCCCCAGCATGATTTATTGAAAAGGCATTTTCTTTTCTCCATTGTGTGTTTTTTGTTCTTTTGTCAAAGATTATTTGTCCATATACATGTGGTTTTATTTATGGGCTCTCAATTCTGTTCCATTGGCCCGTGTGTCAGTTTTTCTGTGAATTACCATGCTCTTTTGATTATCATAGCTCTGTAGTATAATTTGAAGTCAGGTAGTATGATACCTTCAGCTTTGTTCTTTTTTCTCAGGATTGCTTTGGCTAATCAGGGTCTTTGTGGTTCCATACCAATCTGATGATTTTTGTTCTATTCCTTTAAAAAATGTCATTAGGATTTTGATGGGGATTGCATTAAATCTGTATATTGCGTAGGGTAATATGCCATTTTAACTAGGTTTACTCTTCTAGTCCATGAACACGAAATACCGTTCCATTTCATTGTGTCTTTTTCAATTTATTTTAATAATGCTTTTTCGTTTTCAGTATATAGGTCTTTAACATCCTTTGTTAATTTTATTCCTATGTATTTTATTCTTTTGGTTGCAATTGCAAAAGAAATAGTTATTTTCTCATTTCTTTTTCTGAAGTTTCATTGTTAGTATGTAGGAAAGTGATGGATTTTTGTACATTGATTTTGTATCTTGCAACTTTATTGTCTTTGTTTATTGTTTCTAATAGTTTTTTTTCTTTTGTGGAGTCTTTAGAGTGTTCTATATGCAGAATCATGTCATCTTCAAAAAGTGACACCTCTTCCTTCCCAATTTGGATGCATTTTATGTCTTTCCCTTGTCTGATTGTTCTGGCTAGGAATTCCAGAACTACGTTAAATAAGAGTGGTGAGAGTGGGCATCTTTGTCTTGTTCCTGACTTTATAGGAAAAGCTTTCAGTTTTTCACCATTGAGTATGATATTGGCTGAGGGTTTTTCATATATGACAATAAAACAAAAAGGCAATTAACTGAATGAAAGATTATATTTGCAGACAACAGCTTCAACAAGGGGTTAATATCCAAAATATATAAAGAACTCATACAATTCAACACCAAACAAACAAACAAACAACCCAATTAAAAAATGAGAAGAGGACTCGAACAGACCTCTCCCAGCATGACATACAAATAGCCAAAAGATACATGAAAAGATGTCCAACTTCACTAGCTATTAGGGAAATGCAAATCAAAACTATAATGAGATACCACATCATACATGTTGGAATGGCTGTTATCAACAAGACAGGTAATAAGTGTCAAAGAGGCTATGGAGAAAAAGGAACCCTCGTTCACTGCTGATAGAAATATAAACCGTTACAGCCATTTTGGAAAAGAATATGACCCAGTAATTCCTCTTCTGAGTGCCTACCCTCAAAATTTGAAAACATTTATTCACAAAAATATATATACCCCTATGTTCATTGCAGCATTATTCACAATGGCCAAGACATGAAGACAACCAAAGTGTCCTTCGATAGGGGATTGGACAAAGAAGATGTGGTACATATATACTATAAATACTGTCATTTGCAACAACATGGATAGACCTTGAGAATATTATGTAAGTGAAATAAATCAGAACAAGCCAAGAACTGTATGATTTCAGTCATATGTGGGACATTAAATGGAGGGAAGGGAGGGGTGGAGAAGGGTAAAGGGGACCAAATAAATGGTGACAGAGGATGATTTGACTTTGAGTAGTAGGAACCCAATGCAATATACAAATCACATATCATAGAAATGTATACTTGAAACCTATTTGATCCTTAACCAATGTCACCCTAATAAATTTAACAATTAAAAAAACTCAGCACTAGAATTAACCATTAGGGTTCGGGTTATCTCTACAAAATTGTACAATCTATATGCATCCTGAACAAATACATGTAAAAATGCAAAATATTCTGTTAAAAATTCAGACATAATAATCACTTAGAGTTTATGTCACATTTAAGGCAAATGGAATGTTACTTGACCTACTTCTATTTGAGTGACTCAGGGAGTTTAAAGATCCTTTTGGGTAAATAATCTCAAAGAAGCTTTAAAAGGATAGGGATCTGCTTGACTCATAAAGAATATTATATTGCTTTATTAAACTTAAGTTATTATTTAAACTTAGACTTCATTGGACTTATTAAATCTGGGCTATATTTAGGAACTCTCCTTAAGTGATGTAATACTATTTTTACTGTCTTCTTCTGACATCACTGAGACCAGTTTTAATAGTACAACTAGAGTGGGGGTGGGCAAGAGTTACATTCAAGAGAACTTTGTTTTATTTGGTCCACTTTCCTCTCTGTCCCCACTCCTCCTCAGTCCCAGCCTCAGCTGCCTCTTTTTATTCAGAGATCTGGCCTGAGGTTATTGGACCAGGGACAGACACCTGACCCAATGGGGAATCAATTCATAGACCGGGTGAGCCAATCCTTCTCTGAAGAGCATTTACATTTGGAGACAGGGACTGAGTGGGCCTGTTGATGGATGGTGATGGACACATGTTCATACCGAGTCAGAGAGCTGGAATGAGTCACATGCCAGTTGAAGTCATGAGGTGGTCAACCGCAAGCACAGTAGAAGCTGCTCTGTGGAGAGAGTTGGGAGAACACAGCCAAGTCACAGAGACCCAGGGCACGAGAGGAGGGAGGAGCCCCAGTTCTTCATTTCCTGGTCCAGACCCCTGTGGCGAGATGACACTGGTTTTCGAGTTCTGAACACGTGTGAGATTGCTTGTTATTCATTTTATTAAGTTCTCTAGCTATGTTCCTCTCACTACAATTGAACTGATTCTAGTCAAAGAGAACTCTATATACCAAATATCAAGTTCAGGCTACAAAATAGTTCCCTACCACTTCAGCATCACACCAAGTCATCCAGGCACCAAAGGTCCATGGGACAACACAGGGATGAATCCAGGTGATAAGCAGGACATAGGAAATAGACATATAAAGAGCTTTGCCAAGTATATAGGTTATTAATGCCCAACTTGATATCTTCTGATAGCATTTCCCATTAGTCTTTTTCAGCTGCAACCTCTGTGGGTCAATGAGTATGTCCTGCTAAGATCAGGGCTCAGGGTAGTCTCTGCCAAGTCCTGAGTGGCATCATTCTCTCGAGGCAGCCCCCTCCTCTGCTCCTGACAGGAATTGGCAGAACTTTCTAGGGGTGCCTGCCTGAGACAGAGGTTCATTCATTCAATAAACTCATTGACTACCTGCCATGGTGAGGCACTGCACTGAGGATACAAGACTACCAGGAGCGTTTAACCTGCGGCCCTTGGGCTGCATGCAGCCCAGGATGGCTATGAATGTGGCCCAACACAAAATTATAGATTTTCTTAAAACCTCTTTTTTGTTCGTCAGTTTTTGTTAATGTTTGTATATTTAATGTGTGGCCCAAAACAACTCTTCTTCTTCCAGTATGGCCCAGAGATGCCAAAAGGTTGGACAACCCTGGTGGTAAATCCCTTACCTGCATGGAATTATTGAATGTCCTGTGGGGTGAGCAAGGGCACTTGTAATGAACATATTAAAAGGACATTAAGTGGGCAATCTTAGTGAATGACTCATGATGGTAGTGCTGGATGGGGAACATACCTAGGTGGGCTTGCCAATAAAGGCCTATCCAAGGACGGAGAAGGAGCCAACTATGAAAAAATTTAAAACTAGGGGAAAGGCATGCAAGAGGCCCTATCACAGGACAGAGCTGGGAAAGATCAAGGAGCTACAGGAATGGAGGGTGGTTGCGACACAACAGTAGAGCGAGAGAGAGCGCGCGACCTGTGATGAGGTAGGCAGGAGCCAGACTTCCCAGGCCGTGGGGTGGGGGGAGCGCGTTTGTATTTTAGATTAAGTACTTGTCAGAGTATTTAATCACAGGGTGATAAAAGTTACCCTTTCATTATATTTTATTATATTTTTCAAGGGCCTCATGTTTTGATAACTTCTGTCCATCCCAATTAAGCAGACATTACTGCTAATTATTTCTTATGCTTATAAACCTTAGGGTATATAATTTAAACTACAATTTAGGTAGTATAATTCCAGCTTTTAAAGGCAAAGAAACAACACGTTTCAATTGATGGGCTGGATTAAAGATGGCTGCAAATTCTTTGATAATCTTCCTATATCCCCTCCCTTTGAATTTGCCCTGGCCTGCAATCACTCTGGCCAAGAGAATGCAGCATGAGTGCCGTGATGCAGGTGCCAGGCTGAACCTTGAAGAGAACTGGCAGCTTCTGTTTGGAGCTTACATGAGCTTCCTTATAAGTGTAATTACCCTGCTACAGAGACCACATGGAGGGGCTTTGAAAACTGCATGGAGAAAGAGAGGGACCCAGTGGAGCCCAGGCTCTTGCTGTCCCCATCAAGGTACTAGGCATATAAATGAAGCCGTCTTGGAGCCTCCAGACCAGCCTGATCATCAGCTAAATACTGCCCCAGAACTCCAGTTAATGCCACTGTGGGGTAGAAAAATAGCCTTCCAAGCCCTGCTTAAATTTCACGCAATGGGAGATACAATAAAACTGTTTGTTGAAGTCAACAGTAGTTGTCTAAAGTTTGGGGTAGTCTGTTACACAACAACAGATAGTCAGAGTGGGTAGCATCTGCATTCCCCCTAACACAAATAACTAAACGCACAATTTACACTCAGCTTCCTAAAAAACTGAAAATTTTTTATACTTTGTTTCTTTATTGGTGGGAACCTCATGTGGGGACCCGCCTCTCCTGTCCCATAGCTGCTGGTCCTACCAGGCTTCCCAGTCACACATTTGGACAATTGCAACACCTTCTAACTCTGTTCCATTCACACCTGTGGTCCAGCATCTAATGTCTGGCATCACAAAATGCTCAAAAGATATTTGCTGAATGAATGAAGTGAAATTTCCTCTCCCATCTTCAACCTGCTTCCTGCATCCCTGTCATGCTCCTGTCAGGATTATTGCTCTAAAACAGAGATCCAATGATATCACTGACCAAACTAAAAATCCTCCGATGATTGATCTTTGCCAAAAGACCAAATCCTCAATATCACCTTCATGGGTCTTTAGAGTTTGATGCCAACCTGCCTTTTAGGCTCATCTCTTAAACACTAAGCCCATCCACTCTGAAACACCATCTCCTGGGACACCATGCACTCCCTTTGCTCATGCATTGCTCTCCTTACTGGGATTTGCCTACTGGCCACCTTCTCAGTCTTCAAACCACATCTCAAATGTCACCATCCTTACATGTCCCTGATACCACCTTCTCCGGTTAGGCACCATGCCTTTTGAGCGTAACATCCATTGTTCACATTGCTCCTATGGGCTATCCCATGGATTACTCATTAGCTTGCATGTGTCTGTCTCTTCCAAGGGATGCCACACTCCCTGAGGACACAGGGGTTGCATCATATTCTTCTTTGTGTCCCCAGTTCTTAACATGGAGACATGTATGAAATTAATAATGGAAGCTTAAATCTACTGAGTGCTTGCAGTGTGCCAGGCATTTTACACAATGAGTTCTTTAATCCTAAAAATAACCTTAGGAGATAGGTCATATTGTCATTCCTATTTTAGAGTTGAGGACTGAGCCTTACACAAGTTCAGTGAATGGCCTGCTGTTGCACAGGTAGCAAGCTATGGCAGAGCCCAGAGTTGAACCCAGACAGTCTGACTCCACAGCTGGTCAGCAGAACCATTACACATGCTGTGTCCCAGAGTAACCGTTGACAGTTTATTAGAATTCCCTGAGGAGAAAACACTACTGCCTGGGCCCCAGCCCATAGCAACTGGACCACCAGACCCCTGGAGCACTGAACTTGGGCAGAGGCATTTTCAAGAGCCCATCAGGTTTCAGAATCCTGATGATAAATTTCACCCGGGGTGTTTGTGAAATATCTAGATCACTATGCCTATCTTCCAGAAAATTCTGTTTCAGCAGATTATGGTGGAAGCCCAGCAATTTGTGGTTGAAGGGCATCCCAGCTAATTTTCATCTCAAGGTCAGGGTTTCGAAAATACTTCAGTTGGTCTTTAAACATTGATCCACTGAATTTGCCTAACATCAAAAACCACTATTTTGGCAGTACGTGGAGTGACAAAGCAGATAATGTAGTGAGATTCTTGTCATCCCCTTCTTTAGATATAGACTTATAAAATGCCTGATATAAAGCAGCCATTGGGCCTGTCCCTGCCCCCTTGCCCCGCAAAAGAACTCACTATGTCCGCCTTAGATAGTCTCCTGTCTTATCAGTCTCTGGAGTCTTGGCCTAGTCATTTCTGAGCTATTTCATGACCACCTTTTTGACCATTTTTATTTTATGCTTTCTAACAGTTGCACTTAACTGACCTTTCCCAAGATTCAGAGGAAAACGTTTGATCTTTCACATGCAGTACATAGAGTTTGACTTCTGCAACCAAGAAAAATCTTTCTTTTGTTTGTTTCTTCTCTTTCCTCCCAAGAAAAGTCCTGATTCTATTTGTGGACAAATGTTCCAGTTCTAGAATTTACCCTGCCAGAATAATCTTCCTAATGGGAAATCTAATGGGGCCTCCCACTGACAGAGGAGACCACCCCATTTGCATCTAGGGACAAGAAACACTCCCAGCCCAGATGTAGAGAGATGCAGCAGATCAGGGTTTGATGTATATTCATTGCTTATTTAATATCCAAGCATCTTTTTTAAAGATATTTCTATTGAACTCACTTGTGGTGTCACCATCTGGAAAATATCAAGCCTCACCCCACTGAGGTAAACCCCTATTGCGTATTTTTTCCCTTTAATGGGAGCCCAGTGGGCATAGAGTGTGTATCTCTATGTTTAGCACAGTTCCATGCCGAGACAGCTCTCAAACACATGATGCCCCCTCAATAAATGAGTGCCGCATAGACCCATTAACAAGCCATCCTAGTTGGTGCTAACAAAAAGATTAAATGGGACTCTAAGGAGCCTCCATGACTTCATGATGTGAGGTCCTTTTTATCTTTTAAAGGGTGAATTAGGATTTTAAGAGAGAGTAGGCTATCCAAAAATTCATTTATTCAATTTAAAGATTACAACCAATCTTTAAATTGGGCCACATCTTCCAAGGTCTAGAATCAGACCCGTGTCTAAACCTACAAATTTATTTAGGGCTTAGTTAGCTCTCAAAGATACAGGCCAACAGGGCAAGCAGTGTGGTTTCGACAGCCAGCGAATGGAAATGGAAGAACTATCCATGTTAGACAAGAGGGACAGATTAAGGTGAAAATTTATATTTGGGTGGGAAGAGTACTCATATTTTGCTCAGCAGGTTTATTGTCTTTGTATTTTACAAAGTGTTACAAAATTTAATTTCCATCCTCTGGGTGTTCATAAACTGCTCTTATGGGGAATTTCTCAGATGTGGTCTAGTTGCCAGATGAAAAATGAGCCTTGATTTTTAAATTTGTTGCGGATAAGGCTAAAGAGGACAAAATTTATTCTTTCAAAAATTGAGGAAACACTTGCAATGTGCCAGGTAACTTGGTTCCTAGAGAGAATGAGAGGCTTGCCTTCCTCAGAGGGCACACTGAGTTCACCTCAGGTAGAGATGATGAAGAGCACTGTATGCTGTCTTACAACAGCACATTCCAGGCTATTGCACCATGGAAATTACCCATTCATTTGGCAGTAAACTCATTTTCTTGTATGCCTGATACGCATTGCACAGAGGTATTGAATAAAGTGATTCTAGGTTATAAAGAACAAAAGTAAGGTTGATTAGGACGGAGGAAAGGAGATAAATCTGTTCTGCTTTTGACCTGAATTACCACAGAGAGGAAACGAGGTAACCATGAAGCTGTTAGGAAGTAACCGGCTCACACAGGAATGATCCCCTTATAGGCAGGCTCTCCCCTCTCCACCAGAGTGGCCTTGAATTTCAAAGGTAGACCAGCAAGTGAGTAGGACCAACAGGTTTGCCTACTCTGAGCCCCCGCGAGGACAGGGGTCAGTGCAGCAAGTTGTTACTTCATGTCCTTATACTTCCATTCTCCTCGTACCACTTGGGCCCACAGGCTTCACTGCTGTAACTTTTACGCTTCCCTCGAGAGGCCCCCTCCGCAGAATCACATGCACATTATTTCTGTCACCCGCATCAGCATGGTGCTCTTCATCAAGCCTTTTGGTGGCTTATTTGGTCCAGCACTTGGCAACAAGGGACCATAAAGAATGAAATGTCAAAAACCATTTCGTTGACATAAAGACTGAGACAGTGTTAGAGTCCAGATGTGATATTATGTCATCTATTTTTCACATATAAATTTGGTGGCTGATTGCTGATGGTTTTCCTGCTGTCCCTAAGATAGACATAACATACGAAAAAGCATTGTCCTAGCACGGAGTTGGGACGTTTCCTAATATTGATGTAAAATAATGTTTTCAAAAGGGAAGTGACCCAAACTATCATATGCATTTCTCCTTTCCTTTAGCACTTATGGACATGGCAGATGGGAGAGAGAAAGAGAGAGAGGAGGGTGACCAACAAGTCAGCAGGTCATGATCCCACAGAGTAGAAAATCCTAAAACAGGGGTCTGTGCAAGTACATTGGAGGGTCAACAAAGAGTTACCTAAGACTCCCTGAGAAAGACCAGGGAAGAAGCAGAGAGGAGGCTTCTGTATATTAACCCTGTGTCCTGCAACCCTGCTATATTCGCTTAATAGTTTTAGGAACATTGGATCAATTCTTTGGGGTTTTCTGCATAGATGATCATGTCATCTGCAAACAAAGGCAGTACTGCTTCCTTTGCAACCTGTATACCTTGTCTTTCTTCTTCTTGTCTTTTTCCATTAGCTAAGACACCCTGTACAATGGTGAAAAAGAGTAGCAAGGGAGGACACCCTTGCCTTGTTCCTGACCTTAGTGGTAAAGCTTTGGATTTCTTACCGTTATAAAGGACACTAGCTGTAGGTTTTTTGCAGACTTTAAAAAAAATTAAGTTTAGGAAAGTTCCTTCCATTCCAAGTTTGCTGAAAGATTTTATCATTAATGAGTGTTGGATTTTGTCAAAAAATGTGGGGTTTTTTGCATCTATTGATATGATCACGTGATTTTTCTTCTTTAGCCTATAGATGTGGTGCAACATATTGACTGATGTTTGTATGTTGAATAAGCCTGGCATACCTGGAATAAATCCTACTTGGTTATGACCTTGGTATATTCTTTTTATTCATTTTTGGATTTGATCTTCCAATATTTTGTTGATTTTTTTTTGCCTCTATGTTCATGACAGATGTTAGTCTGTTGTTTTCCTGTCCTGTTAAATCTTTGTCTGGTTTTGGTATTAGAATAATGCTGACCTCATAGAATGAATTAAAATGTATTTTTTCTGTTTCTATTTTCTGGCAGAAATTGTAGAGAGTCAGACCTCATTTCTTCTATAATTGTCTGGGAGAATTCACAGTGAAACCTCTGAGCCTGGTGCTTTCTTTTCTGGAATGTTATTATTTAGTCAATTTCTTTAATAGATACAGGCTTATTTAGATTATCTCCTTCTCCTTGTGTAAGTTTGGTAGTTTGTACTTTTCAAGGAATTGGCCAATTTCATTTAAGTTATAAAATTTGTGGGCATGGAATTGTTTATAGTATTCCTTGATTACTCTTAAATGTTCATGGGATCAGCCACAATCATGCCACTTTCATTCTTAATTTTTTTGTCTTCTCTCACCTTTTCTTGGTTAGTCTGGCTAGAGGTTTATCAATATTACTGATTTTTTCCCCCCAAAGAACCAGACTTTGGTTTTGTTGGTTTTCTCTATATTTTTGTTTCAGATTTAATTTACCATATATCTTCTCTAGTTTTTATTCTTTTTTTCCTTATCTTTGCTGTAGGCTTAGATTGTTCTTCTTATCTAGTTTCCTCAAACATGAAGCTTTGGGACACTCAAGCTGGGTATGCTAGTCCGAATCCTCTGAGAAACAGACACTAAGATGGAATTAAACAAGTTTATTAGAGAAAACATCTGTGTGAGGAGATGGGGAGGAGCCCGAGAAGACGGGGAGAAGCAACCAGACCACTGTGTAATCTGACGGGGGGTGAAGAAGAGAGGGAGGGAAGGTTGGGTTCAGTCAAGGGAAGTTCAGCAAGGCTGTCAGGGAGTCTTCAAGCCGAAGTTGGCTGTCAGAAAGTTCTGGGTCTCCTAGAAAACGACCTGCCTTAATTTTCTGCCAGATTCTGCCAATAGCGGCAAGCATCCTGCGGGAAGCACAGCCCGAGCGCCAACGCAGCAGTGGGTTTCAGAGCATACCAGCTGGGGCTCCGGTCAGTGATGGGTCCTGCAGTGGGAGGGCTGAGATGTGTATTTTCATGGTAACCTCACCAGGTTCGGAAATGGGGAGAGGAGAAGACAGAGGCCCTGGAAGCATAAAAAAAATTCAGTACCTTTGAAATAAGTAATCCTGTTGGCTAGAGATTAGGTTAAATGGTAGAAGGGACAAGAGATTCATGTAAAGGAGGCTTTAGAGGACAGCCAGGGCTGGGATCTAGTGATGGGCCTCGTTGGCCATGGTTGAAATTTTGGATTGTATCCTGAAAACAAAGAAAAACTATTGAGAGATTTTAAGCAAGGGAGTGGCAAGACTCGGTGAGATCAATTATGGGGACAGGATTCTGATGGCAGAGTAGAAGACTGAGCAGGGGGCAGAGAGTGGGGAGCAGGGACGCTACTGAGGCGGGAGGCCTTGGTCTAATGAGAGACGATGAGGGTTCAAAGCAGGCAACAGGTGATGCAGAGCCCCGGGTCCAGGTGTTCCTTAGGAGGCAGTATTGGCATGGCTCAGTCATGGGACAGAAAAAGCCCCAGACATTTGACTTGGGGGATTCAGGAGTAGGAGAGAAATTCACACAGGAAAGGAATTTTGAGAGGGAAGCAGATATATAAGGGAAAATCAAGAGTTTGGGCAGTTTGGGTCAGATGGCTTCTGAGGTTTGTCTGTCTGGCATTTGTTTAGATGAGTCTGGGACTCAAATTGTTTCCTGGACTAAAGACAGAGATTGAAGAGTCATGCATTTAGGTGCATTTTGAGGCCATGAGTATGACTGAATATAATTTTAGAAGAATTACATGGAACCAAGTACAGAACTCTAGGAAACTCAACAGTAGAGATGGGTGGAAGAAGAGAAGCCAGGAGACCACGGAAGGGGGAACCTGAATCTTTTGTAACAGGCTGCAAGCAAAGCTACCTGCCCTTTGCTCCAAAGCGTGTCACTATCTCCATATTCCAAAGCTGCTCGCTATACAGACATCCTTGAAAGAATAACCCAGAACAAAGGGGAAGTTAGTACCTCATTCACAAGACATGCAGAGAAGTGAGAAACTCATGGGGAATTGTCTCCCAACAACAGCCAAAATCCAAATCACACCATCCAATGGCTCCTAAAACTTACAGAAGATCAGGTTTCTTCAGCTGACACTGTCCACCTCTGCCAACCTTATTCCTCACACTCCCTGCCTCACAGTGTGAGCCAAAAATACTCTCAGCCCCTCAAACAATGTGTGTAAATTCTTCCCTCCAGATCTTTGCTTGGGTCATCACTTTGTCTGAATTTCCTCCTCCCTTCCCTAGAAATCATTCATCTTGTGCCCTGTGAAGTACCTCCCAAGGTTCACAGGCATTCTGACTGTTGCTGGTTAATGTTTGCCTATGGGTACATGGGGCAGCAATCCCTCCTCATTCTTAAACTATTATTTACCACTTCCCTTTATGGAACAAAGTCACAGCCCATTCCAGTAAGATGAGTCTCTAGGATTTTCTAAGCAACTTCTGTAGCAGGGTAAGGTAAATACTTAACATCTATTCTCATGCTTGGTTCTAGTTTGCCTCTCTAGAGCAGGAGCAGCTCCATGAAGGTTCTGTGTCTGGTTGTTCTCATGATACTAATGTCAAAATCAAATGCATATTTCACTTATGAAACAGCCCTTCATACTATCGCCTCTAAGTCTCTGACTGGAGTCCTACAGTGTGCCTGGAAGGAGCAGGAGAAAGGTTTAGAATGGTGGCCCAATGCCCACTTGAGCAACGCCACCATGTCCACCTCTCTTCGAACAGAATGTCACAAGAATAGGTTAGCTTTGGATAAGACAGCTTTGAGGAATACTGTGAGAAAACTACTACTTCTCTCCAGAGGCGAACGCTTGTGGTCATTTGACTGTATTTTGAAAATCATTAGTATCAAAAGAATTCTTAGGAATGATGCCCAGGCAACACTGACTTCATTTAACTCCTTTCTTTTATTGCCCCTGGTTTGTTTTTTTTTTTTCTTTTTCCGTTCTTCTGTGAAATGAAGTTAATAGCATGAGTCACCAAACTGGCTCTGAGTGAAGAGAACTAATGAGGAATGATAATGTTAGGCTTGTAACGTAACGATGAGATGTAAATGAAAAATGCTGCATGAGATCATGCCTTTGTGGGTGAACTAAAAAGGTATGATTTTTCCATTTGGCATTTCCTTTTCAGTTGTGTGAGTGCCCCCTTCTGTGGTATGTGCCCAGATAACAATGGCCCTTTCAGCTGAAGCCCCTGGCGAGAGTTATAGGGGTGGGCTCTTGGTCACCATGTTTATGGGACAGAATTCTGATTCCCATTTTCCACCCCACAGGAATCTTCTTTATTTCCTCATGTGTCCCGAGCACCTACAACCGTGCCTGAACCATAGGAAGTGTTCGATAAATATTTGTTGAATTGATGATCCTGGGACGGAGACTAAGAGAAGGATTACTCCTGTGCTTGAGGCTGGAGCTGCAACTTATGGACTCCAGCGTGGCGGGGAGCTCCGCCCTGCCACGGAGACTGAGGGGCAGCGGGTGGCGAAGGCCGAGACCTGGGGGGAGAGCCAGGGAGCGAGAACTGCGCGGGCGTCCGCTGACTGCCTCCTGCTCTCAGGGCTTTCCTAGGCCAAGCGGCAAAACACTGTCTTTGAAGAAACCCCTTTGTGCTTCAGCTAGTTCCATGGTGTTAGCCCAAGACAATATAAGACACTTTGAAGTTGACATGGCAAAAACTTTAGGTGTGATGAACAGAGAAGTGGGTCACTCACTACCAGGGGATCTGGAGCTAAAAGGCTTGTGGGGTCTGGGAGAGTCTCAGTGAGCTAGGCACAACCACCCCCCTTTCTCCCACCAGTCTAAACTCACGAGTGTGCTCTGACAGTGACAAGTGACATAAGGACACTGGCTTAACACAGTCGGGAGCATGAAATGATTAAACAATTAAACCCCAGTTCCCGCAGAGATATTTGATAATGTTATACAGGAAATTCTACAGGGCCCATATTGGCACTTTAAAAACTTGGTCTCAAGTGGGAAATTTTTCTCTCACCACAAAGTAGAGCCAAACAAACACTGTTTCTCAGTGCCATAGCTCCACGGAGACACTAAGGTCACAATATGCATGGAGCAGAAAATTGGATAACTACTATACGACACATAGAGATTGGGGTCCTGCTAATTAGTGATCGGTGGCCAGCCACTCTGCTGAGTTTATCAGAAGGGAAGGGAATTTTCCTGAATTCTGTGCAATTAAGAATTAAATCATAGAGATAAAGCTGGTGAAGTTTTGGTATTTCAACTCTGAACTTTGAGCATTTATTCTAATACAAAATGACTCAATTTCCTCAGTTAGTATTAAATATGCCCTTAAGAGGAAGCACATACTGGTGTGAGAAACAAAGAATTCAAATGACAAAAGAAAATCCAGACAGAATCAGGACCAAGACATCTCCCTAAGCCACATCCAGCTTAGAATTTTACCAGTATCTATAGGGAGCCCTGTTAGTGAATGATTTTGCCAAGTTCCGCAGCAGCATCAGACCAGCGGGCCCAGGACCTCCAGCAGCCAAGATTTATTTCTCAGTCTTGGAACCTGGCTGCCAGGGGTTGTGCTGAGCAGTGCACCCGTCTTCCCCACAGGGCCCCTCCCTGCAGGCAGAGGGGAGAGAGAGGGCTAACCAGACCCTGGCCTTTAAAGCTTCTGTTCCCAATGGCACCCCCTCTTCCTACCAGAGTTCATTGGCCAGAACAAGTCACATGGCCAAGCGTGCCCGCAAGGGGGCAGAGAGTCCAATCTCCCAGCGACAGCCACTAGGTGGGGCCTGTCAGGAAGGGCAGTGAATCTTTTGACAATAATGCAGTACAGCAGGGATTAGGTGGATTTCCAGAACTACACTCTAGTAACGGTAGTCTGACCTACATATTTATGTGTAAGTTCATTGTTAGTACCGTAAATAGTTTACGATCTCAATCTATAATGTGGGCTTGGTCATTTCTAATTACTCCTTTTGTGCTCCCCAAAATGTGGGTATTAAAGACTCCCTCAAGTATTAATAAAAAACCACTGCATGGACTAGATGTACCACAGTTGGCAACTGCAGGCAGGATGGCGACAGTGGGAAGACAACTTCAGTGGAATCCCTCAAAGGTGTTGTTTTTCACAGTGTAGTTTGTGTTCCACGTGCAGCAGAATGGCCTGTAATCCAGGTTTAAGACGCGTATTTCTGGGCTCCATCCTAGATATGGTATTAAATCTGAGTCTCTAGAGGGGGCCTGGGAACCTGCATTTAACCAACATTCCAGGTGATTCTGATGTGAACTAACTATTGAGAATTGCCACCTTAGAGAGTCCGCGCCTGCCCCGGCTCCTTTCTCCCAGGGAGTGTTGCCCTGGACACCAGGCCATGCACTGCTGTCCTGGTGCACAGCGAGCGGCCCATGGGCAGCGGGTCCGGCCAGGACTTGGAATTTCCTGGGAAGCCAGGAAGGAGGAGGTGCTCTTTATAGAATGGTTTCTAGTGAGGGTCTCTACCCTTCCGTCACATTTCAGTTTATACAGTTCACTATTTTCCTCATAAATCAACATCTGTGAATCATTCTGTTATTTGTCTATTTTTAGAAATGAAATGAGACTACATTGAACAATGTTTCTCATAAAAAAAATCCTCTTGTAATACTCACAATTGTTCTAAAACATATATTTTAACTGCTTTTCCTTGACAATGTACATTTGGAACAAAATCCGTGATGAAAACTTAACTGTAAGCTTCCAAACCTTATTTTTGGGAGGTTTGCATGTTGTTAAATATTTCAGTTACTGATCCCTACAATGAAAACTGGGATGTAGAAGTTGCTCTTCCAACTGGGCCCTGCCTATGGTTTCCCAGGGCGGCTTTCAGAAAAGGACAGCAGCGCTCCAAGTGGGATGACTTTGTCTGAGCTCCACTGCAAATGACCTCTGCGCTGCCTGGGTCATTCAGTTCAATGCTTCTGCTGCCAACTGAAATTTGCGCCTTAACTGACCGGGTCCAGCCCCCTGCTGACAGAAGCTGCCCAGAGGCTGCCAGCTCACTTTGGGACAGGTCAGCAGCAAGGAGCGTTAGGCTGCTCTGCTTCCCTGTGGACTCTAAGGACGTTTAGCTGCAAACCCTTTCAAGGTGCGTTCTGTGGTCCAGCCCATATCTCACATGTGAATTACTTCCTAGTCTTGGCTGAGTAGGAGATTTCATGACATTACGATCTCAAATGTTATTTTCGAATTATTTCTGTCTTTTTGAAGTGTTGTCTATAGTCAAAGTGAGGAAGAGACAAGCTACTACAAAATATGGTTGAAAGAAAGAAGCGGGGAGAGGGAAAGAAAGAAAGGAGGGAAGACTTTCTTTTTTTTTAACTAATTGAATACATACAATACCAAACAAAATCATTCCAATGCTTCCTAAAAAATCAATTTTAAAGGCCTTTCTAATTCAGGCTAATGAGGAACAATGAAGGCAGATAAGCTACTTTAACAGAAGCGGCTGATTTTATACAGCACATATCATTTAGTCCTTAAGTATATTATTAAATGATAGAGAACATCTAAAACACCCATTTCTATAAAACTAGAAAATAAATCTCTAAGAAAGGAAGATTTTTACAGATCCTGTCTTTTATATCTGGGACCAACAGAGGGAGGGGGGAAAGAGGAAGGAAGGATGGAAGGAAGGAAGGAAGGAAGAAAGGAAGGAAGGAAGGAAGGAAGGAAGGAAGGAAGGAAGGAAGGAAGGAAGGAAGGAAGGAAGGAAGGAAGGAAGGAAGGGGAGGGGAGGGGAGGGGAGAGGCGATTTCTGTTTTGCCCATGTTGCCTCCATTTTGTTGCCTCTTGTGCTGACCTGGCCTCATAGCTCCTCTCAGCTGAATCCAAACATTCACATTTCTCCCTCTCTCCAGATGGGCTCTCCTTCCTGTGGTTCCTAAATTCTGCAAGTTGAGCACAGCCAGATACATGTCGTAAGATGAAAACCATCCCGCCTAAGGAACTTCTGGATCTCCAGGAGGTTGGCACAGAAACGAACAGAGGGCGGCTTGAAGTCTAAACTCAAACATCCCTGTCATGAAATTGTCGTGAGGCTCACTCACTGAAAAGGACCTGCTCCCTTTTATACTGACCGCAAAGCAACAGCTCATTAACGTGGCATCACGACAAGCCATGTGAGTGGCAGACACCGTGCCAGCTTATGGCGCTATTTTATATTCAGCTAATGTAGACTTAATTTAGTTTCTTGGGATTAGAATATTTCAACATTGCCTTATAAAAATATTCCATTCTGGTTCTCGGACAGAGCGTCAGTTCGGAAAATCTGCAAGGTTTTAGCTGCCAGCTTCTCTTGCATTTCTGTTTTTGTCTGTAATTTCTAAAGACTAGTAAGTAGACATGGCACTTTACAAATACACAAAGACAAGGGTCTGGACTTCGGTCAGAATAACACAACCCAAATGAAAATAATCCAAGCAGAAGCCGTAACAGACAGTTTCGGGGGCGGGCATTGACTTTGGAAAACGAAGTTTAAAGTATTTGTTTTTGTTTTTGTTTTGAAATGGGAGTGATTGAAGGGAGAGGGCCAGCTGAGTCCTGAGGTTCTCTGTGTTTAATCTACGCTGTCTCTGGTCTCAAGAGGTCACTCAATTCAAAAGCAAAGCACTCAATTCAAAAGCAAAGTTACTCAAACTGACGCCCCCCCCACCCCCAACCGAAGAAACTGCTTTTCATGGCAGACAGCTCCTTTTTTCCAAGGGCTTTGTGGCTGACCTCAGCTCCCCAGACAAGTGTAGGCTTAAATAAGATAATTGCTTCCAAGGCATTGTTCCTTCCTTGTAGGAAATCTTGAACACAGAGCACACTGCTAGCGGGAGGAGGCCACACCTGAAGTCACATCCCTAATTGTTTGTTTTATTTGCCTTCATCAGAAAGCTCTACTGACTGCACCAGGCAAAAGTCAGGCCTTTAACTTCCTAGGAACAGACCAGCTACCCAGTCCTGTGGCATAGCCAGTTATAATCCAAGACACATTTTTACGCAAACCTCAAGTTATAACCCACATATGGTGGCAGATCATTATCCAAAAACTCTAAATTGAACCAGTTATATAGTTGGAGGTGGATCTATCATAATCTGGAAAACTTTTCTTTTTACTAGCCTATTTTAACAAGTGTAGGGAGGAAATAAAACTCAAAAAGCATAAGCTGTTTTACATCTTGAATTGAACTTTGATAAAAATGGAAGCACTCCAAAATAAAGAAATTTTGGCAGAGGAAGAGGGAAAGATGCAAAGTGAAATAAAGGAGAAAATGTGGAAATTAAAAGGTTCTGGTACTGCTTTGACATTTCCTGATTCAGTTAATGAAAAAGGCAGGATACACAATTATGTGGGGATATGATCCCTAACGAGAGAGAGAGAGAGAGAGAGAGAGAGAAAGTGAAAGACTGAAATAAAATGGATCAAAATAGACCCCAGTGATTATCCCTGGGAATTCAGATTACAGGTAACTTTTTTTTTTTTTGCTTTTGGGCCTTTTGTATTTTCTAAACTTCTAACAATGAGTCTGCTGTTCTTTAACATAAAAAAACATCAATGAAATATTTTAAGAAATTTTCTGATTCAAAATGCAATGATCTTTAACTTCAAGCCTGAGCACCTGAGCTGATAGACTCCGGGGTTGTTAAAGGCGGAGTTTCTATGTGTGCTGGTGCAGCCGGGCCCAGAGGAGGTGGGGGGGCCCACGCACTCCCACACCCTTTGTATACTGCGCACCAATAGGATTAACGACTTTTCCAACCTAAACATACTTTAACAATTCCGATGCCCCAGGCTGCAGTAACAGATGACAGAATAAAGTGTTCATTAGTGCTGACCTATTGCAAGCTGTTACCGTTACCAGCAGTGGACACGGTCTGCAAGGTCAGTTCCAGTTGTCAGCAGTATTCGCTTTATACCTCATGGGTGCGACCTAATGGGAGCTTAACACAGGAGGCCGGTGTGCACGTTCGGGTCAGGCTCACGCTGGCTGCCAACTTGAACTATACAGGTTCAGGAGCCATGATCCCTAGATCCTGGGCCATTCCAATGCCTAGGAGAGCTAGAGCTGAGAGAGCCTGCAGGTTGCTGGGGGCATCTGGCTCCTGCCACACTATGAGATCGGCTGCACAACATCTCCTTGTAGACTTTTCTGTTTCCTTGGCATTTGTCCTTTTGATCACTTTGTGGATAAAGTGTACCCTTGGAGGCAGACCTCAGATAGTTATCCTGGTGCACTGCCTAGAGCTATTCACTCCCATTTGTTCCTCTACGTGAAAATCCTTGAAATAGACATTACAGGTAAATAAGACCCTTTCCACAGAAATGCAAATGTCTCAATTAGGTTATGAGCCATCAGCCCTTCAGACCTGAGCATAGGCCCTTTTGCTCAGATTGCTTCCCTTCTAACACCCAGTCAGCTAGAATGAGAAATGGACATTTTGATGACCTATAAAGGGATGCTCTATAAGTGGCAGATTAGGGTGGAAGGATGCAGTTTGAAGATTAAGGCAGCAGGTGTCACTTTGCCCCTGGGTGGGGGGCTGAGGAAAGAGGCCCATACAGGTACCAGAGGAGCCACAGCAGGGCAGCAGCCCTCCACTCTCCTCAAGCCTCTAATCCTCCTTCCTTCTGCCTACTTTGCCTTCCTCCACCAACTCCACCGCTTCTGCCGCTTCTGCCGGCAGTCCAGCCCCCCAGCCTGCCACCCCGCATTAATCCTCTGCTGTCCTTCCCCCAGCAGCTAAGCCCTCTGCCTGCTAGATCCCACCCTTCCCAGCAACCTCACTTTAGCTCCTTCCCTCTCTGTCTCCAGCATCTTCAACCTCTCTCCCTGGCTCCTTTAATCTGTTTTGCCTTCTAAACAAACAAAAAATACTCTCCGTAAACCCACACCCCACTCCAGGTTTGCTCTCTCTCAGCCAGACTTCCGGGAAGAGCTGCCTGCACTCCTTACTTCCCATGTTCTCATCTTTCACTCTCTCCTCAACTCTTCCCTTGTCCTCTACTCACCTCCGCCCTATGAGACTGCTCTTGCCCAAATTACCAGTGACATTGTGACAAAATGCAATGGACACTTCAGTTCTTGGCTTATAGGACCTCCCCGAAGCCCTCAACGCTGGTGACCTCTTTCTGCTCTCTTGACTCTTTTCCTTGGCTTCTTTGGTCTTACTCGCCCTGGGTGACTTGGTCCTCTCTCACTAGCTGCACGCTGCCAACTCCCATGTTCAGACCTCCCTCCTGAGCTGCACGCCCCTTACCCCACTCTCTACAGCACAAATTACGTCTCATAGACATGTCAGTCTACATTTCCAAAATGGAACCCCACATATCCTCCCCGACCCCACCAGCTGATGTCTTGTGTCCTGGGGACTTTTTCTGTGGAGAGTCCTCTGCCTGGAGAGTGCTCCTCTGCCCCGTGACCCCCCGACCCCTTCATCTGGCTGTTAGCCCAACTCCAGCTCTCGGGTTAGATGTTGCTTCTTCTGGGAAGACTTCCTTAAAAACTCAAGTCTGAGTCAGGTACTCCTACGATGGTGGAAGCTCCCACTCACTTGTAAGTCTTTGTTAAATCATCTATCCTTCCCACTATCATAGTCACTCCCTGAGGGCAGGGATCTCTCAGTCTTGTTCATTACATCCTTTGGCCCAGCAGAAATGTCTGGCATGTAAAATGCTCAATCAAAACGTTCATTTGAAAAAATAAAACAGCTCATTTCCAACACTCAGGCAGCCACGAAGGGAGGGGGGCTGTCTAGCGACCCTTTCCCCATAGTCCCTGCTGGTAAGAGCAGGCTCCATGACGCAGGTGAGCACCCTTGACCCCATTGTTCAACCTAATTACGGGCTGTGCAGCCTGCGGCGCACCCGTCCTGCCACTCTTTCCACCGTGTATGACGATTTTTTCTATTAGAAAATATATTCTTACCTCTTCACACTGACTTTAAAGTAAGCTTTCTAATATGTTTTTATTTTTCCTTAATGTTCAAGACTATCTCTACCACATGTAAATGTGGATCACTCAGCACAAATACATTCTAGGTTGGTTCTTCTTCCAAGTGAAATAAATAACTTGCCACAGGATGATTTGTGAAACCAATTTGTTTTATGCCTTAGTTTTTGTTTTCCTTTCTGGAATCTAATTTTGCTAAGGAAAAATGTTCGATTCCAATATGGTGCATTTTTAAAGCTCCAAATGCTCAAAAGTTTTTCCTTTTGCTTTGGCTGGTTATGAAGATTTTATAGGTCAAAATAGATTCTTTGATGCTTTAATTAATGCCTGTGGCTAAATTATGAAAGAAAGAAAAATATTGTAATAAGTTTATATAAGTGAATCATAGAATTTCCCCCAAATGAAGCCATAATACACAACACCTTGCACTGTAGGACATCTGTCTCTTTCAAAAGGTTTAGTACAGGGTTATAACAACAAATTTGAAAATAACAGAGCTACACGCACCACCACGTTGGCGAAGCTTAGTCCTGGGCCCTTATATCCTCGGCCACTCCATCAAAGGATGGCAGCTGTTTATGCGACCCTGTTAAGTGGTAGCATACATTTTTAAGCTAGTGGTAGGGACAAGGGGACATCATGGCATCTCTGGACAAAGAAAGGTGTTCACTGTGAGAACAAGAGATGTGTAGAGAAAATGGAGAGTGAGTGGTTAATGAATAGACAAATAGTTCTGGCTTCTTTGCAACTGTTGGTTAAGATTTGCTCTTGGCATCACATGAACAGTCTTCCTCTCAACGGAATTGTCAAGAAAGTGCCCCGTCACACTGCTCAGATAACCAGGTCCCGTTAGCCCCAACTTTGGGAATACTTTCTGAGCACTTGTTTCTCCTTCCCTTTTCATGCTCATTTCACAAGAGTTTGATCTTGGCCTGACCTTTGCTTTTCACCTTCATTTTGTCTCTGACATAGACGATCATGTAGAATATAGGTCAGAGGCTGGGACCTGCCCTGTGTCTCCATATCCTGGGATTTCCCGCCTCCGTCCTGTGGATCCTAATTGGAGGTTTCTCTTTAGCCTCTGCCACCCGCTAATGATGAAGGAAGGCGTTCTGTTTCTCTTATTCCATCAAGGAGTTTCTTTTCTTGTCTTCTGCGGCCCCCGCATAGAGCGGAGGATGTATTAAGTGTCTCATCAATATTTAAGTCCGTGCTTCTAGATGTTGCTCAGGGACCAGCAGCCTTAGTCTCACCTGAAAGCTTGTGAGAAATGAAAATTCTCAGGTCTCACCCTAAACCTACTGTGTCAGGGACCCAGGAATCTGTGTTACCAAGCTCTCCAGTGATCCCCACCCAGGGGGCGAATCGCCATCGCAACTGACAGCTGGGTGAACGAAGGGGCAGTGATGGGAGATCATTCTTGCCCCTTGCAGTTCCCCAGGGGGGAAGGGAGGCTGACTGCCCAGCAGCAGATGGCAAGACTCTCCTGGCCAAACAGGCAGCATTTCCGCCATGGTCCTAAACAGACAATTTTCTGAAGTCATCAGCAAGGCTTAGGGACCAAGCTTTACCAGCTGGGAGATTTCTCTTGAAATTCCCAGTGTTTCTGTTCTTTTCTCTCACTGGGGCTTCAGCCCCATAACCATTTTGTAGCAACCAGTCCCAAGTGTTCAATATCTGGCAATGCCACATCCTTGTCCCTGCCCATTTGTGGGTCCCCGAATCTCCAGAAATCTAGAACTGGCCCAAACCTCCTTCCGAGGCTTGGCTCTGACACTGAACAAATATTTATTGAGCGTTTGATAGGTGCATGGTTCCATGAACTGTCCCCCCCTCCATAAAACCCCCTCTGCCCACTGTTGCCCACTCCCCGGAGAATCCTGTCTTGGTGACTGCCTGACCCGCAGCAGGGTGCTCAGTCACCAAAACTTAGAAAGCAAGAGCTGAGGCCCCTTAACAATCTTGGCTCTAACAATTTTCAAACTGTTCAGTGAAATAACCGTAGAAGAACACCTACACAGAAAATGAGACAAAGCATTATTTTACTAGTGTGAAAAATGCATTTTGAAGTTTAAATGAAGTTAAATTATGGGTTAAGCAATGAGTATAATTAGGCTATTTTGACCCCCCTAAATTGAAGTTAGATAGATAAATGCCGTCAGGTCTGCCTCTGTGTCCAGTTCATTTCTGAGATGGTTAGTTACAACATATTGAGAAAAAAAAAATCCTCATTCAGATAAGTAGTTGCACATGTAACAGTATGTGTTTTTTTTAAAGATAACTTTCCTTGCAACATGGGGATATGCTTTATCCAAGGTTAAACATGTTAGCAGTCTTCAGTGTGTTAAAATTCCGTGTATGTACTATTTGACTGTTCTCTTTTTTATACATTTGGAAAAATATTTTAATGCAATTTAAATCAAATATCTGTGGATACTCTAAAAACGTTTGCAGCCCTCAGGGCTCTATGAAACACAGCAGTCACTTACAGATGACCAAGATGAGAAAGTGAAGCCACTTACGCAGGCTCTGTGGCTTCTTGGTGTCAGAGTGGCTGCCTCACATGTCGCCTAACTCGGAGATTTTCTTCTACGTTTCACATGGGCATCCGAGCCCCGGCATAGATTCCAAGTGCCTCTTGCTCAGGGCCGAATCTTCCAGAGCGGGAGCTCTGTTTATGCTGATTAAATGAATTAGCGTGGAATTTCCCCAGAGCCACCTCTCATCTTCAGCTGGAGGGTGCCGGGCAGGGAGAGTGGGGCGGAAGTGAAGATCTGCTAAGTGATTCTGCCTATTCCTGGTTTGTGACCACGGGCTGGCACACTCAGTCCTCTTAAAACAAGATGGTTTTCCTTTCAGGAGCCAGGGGTTGGCACGCTCGTGGAGCGCCGCTCAGCTTTTCTTTCACAGGCCTCGTCCCAGAAAGCACTTGCTCACTTAGATGAACTGCATCTGGCATGGGCTCAATTTAGCTAACAAAGATATTATTCTAGCAATGTAGGGGGCAGGGACACAGGCAGAGAAATGGAGGTGGGGGCTCGGAGAGAAAGAAAATCTACCCAGGCACGTGCACATCGCCTCGATACCTCAGGCTGTCTCTCAGATCCTTTCTCCTAGCAGTACGCTGCTTTGAGACCAGCGCCCTGGAGAGGAAGCCTTAACAGGGTGAGGGCAGAGGGCCCTTGGAGAAAATGGAATTGCTCTAGCAGGGTTACTGCTTGATAAGAAAGGTCGCGAAACCTCTCCTCTACCTCAGCAGTTTGGCGTCTCTTCTTACCTCAGAGAACTGGTAGCAGCTCTTCCTGCAGAACGTGGTGATGGGGTAGCTCCCCCTGCTCAGAGCTGAAACTCTGCCCATCTCCGCACAATGTCAGATGAAACAGGTTTCTGGTGTGTCTGTCATCACAAGAGAGAAATTCAGTCATGCAGCCCCAAACAGCTCACCCCATAAAGCCCCTGAGGTCTCCTAGCAACTTGCTGTGCTTGGATTTTTCCATCTAGTTTTGCAAGGTGGAATTTAGTTTATAAAAAAAAAAAAAAAATTGGGGCCCTGTCAGTAAAACCAAAAGAGCTAGAACACAGAGGTTTAGCTGACACTGATCCCTCTAACTGCCCCACTTTATGAGGAAAACAGGCCCAGGGCTGTGGTTCATTCCTTACTTTCTGTAAGAATTAGAATCAAATGGATTGCTTTAATATGTTTGTTTCTCACAAAGAAAAGTAATAAATCTAAGAAGGCTGCAAGCTATTATGTTCAGGCTTAACCTTCCTCACATAATCACCCTACGAAAGGTATTGCTAGTTGCTTCCCCAGAATCTATTCTCTTACTCCTTGTGAGAAGATATAGTTTGGCAATGTGCTCAGGTGAAAATACTCACATCCTCAGCCGTTCCTGTACATGGGAACAGCCACAACACCCACTTCTGGCCAACGACATGTAAGAAAAGTCTACAGCGTGGGGCTTCTGATTAAATTATGTAGATTCAGACAATATGGCAATTTACATGTTCCCTGCCTGTCTTATTCTTGGTTGGAATGTAAACATGATTGCTGGAGGCAGGCAGTCACCTTGCAACCATGAGGAAAAATCCTCACAGGAAGAATGATGCAATAAGCCGCTAAAAGCAGTGCGCATCCTTGATGACTCCCTTGAACAGTTGTAACAGCCCTTGGCTTCCCACCTCAAAACTTTTTCTCAGCTGAGTAAAATAAAACCCATTTGGTTAAGACTTTGTATTTGGGTTTCTGTTAAATGCAGCTAATGCAAGTCTAACCAATTCCCTTTTAAGACACAAACTTTATACCATCACTTTAGGTCAAGGAATGGTTAGTCCAGCTGGTACACAGAACAGACTCTCTTTACTCATTTCATGACAGGAGGAAACTGAGGCAGTGGGAAAGTGCCTTCTGCTGAACCAAATTTTACTTCTCAGGCTTTGACTTTCTGAACTTCTTAGCAGTTTGGGCCATTGGCTCCTTCTCTCTCCTTGAAATTTTCTCCTTCCTTTTTTTCTGTGATGTGACTTCTGCATGCTTCCCCCCTCATCATTTTGGCCCACTTTCTAGTCTCTCCTGGCCCCTCTCCTTTTGCCTGCCCCTTAAATGCAGATGTCCCCCAGGGTCTCCTCTCCTCTTAGTGTCCCACGCTCCCTAGCATGACGATCTTATGCCTACCCATGGCACCCACTATCACTGCCTCAAATCGGACTAAAGTGACATCTGCTGACATTGGACAACGACGTCTATCAAGAACTGCTGAGAGGAAAAAAAGTAGCTCAAGGGATAAGGTATGCTGTTTGATTCCATTTCTGTGAAGTTGGAGGAAGAAAAGAATGTATGCACAGAAAACAATATCTGAAAGGCTATATAAACAAGATGTTAACAGTGGATGGGTGGTAGGATTTAAAATCCTTAATTCAAATGTAAAATTAATGCTTTCATCCCTAAGGATTGAGAGGACATAGAAATTGCTTCAATGGATTTCCACTCATTTCTAGTTTTCCCATTTATACTCTATAGGTAATTTCTGGTCCTGTAGTTAGTCATGTATTTATTCATTCAGTGAGTCTTTATTGCGCAACTACTCTGGGCCAGGAACATTATAAAAACAAATCCCAAGTGCAAGGAATTTTCATTTGTAACTAACTGGGTATGTCCTACCTCATTTTTGAATCAATAATGAAAGGGCATCGTTTGATCAGTCTCATTGAAGGGACTGCACACAGTATCTGTTAAGCAGCAACTCCCCCGGAATCTTTCTTGACTGAGCACCGGGCATCCCTCCCAGGCCCCGGCCCCGGCCCCAGAGGCTTTCCTGGACCAGGGACCTGGAGCCCAGGACCTGTGGGGCCTGTGTTCTCTGGGTGCCTATGGGATGGCATTCCTAGGATGGTCACCAGCTTTTCTGATTAACTCTAAGAACTCCAAAGTGAAAAGATTGTAAAAAATTTTTTCTGCTTTATTTTTACTTTATTTTACTTATTTATTTTTTTAGAGAGGGGAAGGAGGAGAGAGAGAGGGAGAGAAACATCAATGTGTGGTTGCATTTTGTGCACCCCCTGCTGGGGGCCTGGCCTGCAACCCAGGCATGTGCCCTGACTGGGAATCAAACTGGCGACCCTTTGGTTCTCAGGCCGGCACTCAATCCACTGAGCCACACCAGCTAGGGCTGTTAAAATTTTTAAAAAACAACAACAAAAAAACCCCAAAGAACTATGCCATATATGTGTAGGGAATTCTGTTGTACAACTTTGCTGCTTTCAGAACCCTGACTTCTGACCATTATTCCTTTTCCCCTTGTCCAGCTCCAGTTCCATAAAGCTTTGCACTTACGAAAATACTCAGGTGGTATAAGACAACTCTTGCCTACATGCAGAATCGGATGTGATGGAGGGTAGGCTCCAACTCCTTTGCTTTTGCCACCAGACCTACAACCCCAGTTGCAGCTGGGCCTGTGCTTTCCAATGCCCATTCCTGCCCCCAACAGTAAGAGAAGTTGCCTTTCCCCAACCCCCCTCCCCAATTTATGACCAATCCTGGGTTTCTTTTCTGGATTCCAGCTTCTTGCCTCCAAGAATTTTCTCTCCATTGATTATCCTCTTTCTCGCCAGTATCTTCAGCTTCTCTATACTAGTTCTGTCTCATCGGCATTTAAACACACTAAAAGCCTCTTCCAACTGGGGACACATACTGAAGAAATTGATTGTGTTATAAATTTTGGATGAGGACAGAGCTCCATGCTGTTCAGCTAAAAAGGTGTGGAACCTTCTGGGGCTTGCAGGCCATTAGTGGATTGCTTTTGTACTGAATATTCAGCAACATTTTTTTTCAATTCAGAGATCTCCCTTGAGTTACTGGCAGCAGACCACTCCCTGGTGGTTAAGCACTCTGCGCTCTCTGGAAAGGCCTCCGATTCCTCCCATGTGAAATGTTGCTCTTCTGCTCCTGAGCAGTTGCCGGGTCGGCAGAATGGATGATGACCATAGCCACTGCTGGCAGGCACTGTCACCAGCCCTCCAGTCACTCCATCCTTGAGCATAAGTCATCAGAACATGTTGGCTCCATTCACCACCAATCCTTCCACTGCAGGGGGGAGGGGATCTATATGTCTAGTCCACTTCAAATGAGGGGATGTCCTGGCTGGAGTGGCTCAGTGGGTTGAGTTCCGGCCTGCGAACCAAAGGGTCACCAGTTTAATTCCCAGTCAGGGCACATGCCTAGGTTGCGGGCCAGGTCCCTAGTAGGGGGCGCGTGAGAGGTAACCCCACATTGATGTTTCTCGCCCTCTCTTTCTCCTTCCCTTCCTCTGTCTCTAAAAATAAATAAATACAGTATTAAATAAATAAATGCCACTTAAATGTGTCTTATGTCTAAAGAACTAGAACATATCCTTGGCGCCTAAGTGGAAAGTATTTGAAAAACTGGCTGAAAAATTCAAAAGTTATTTCCAATTTCGGAATATAAATGTCCGCTAGCATCATTTCTTTTTATCTGTGCTATGAAATTAAAGAGCTAATCTTTTCACTTGAATCAGTACGAGGGAAATCTGATACATTCCCCTCCAAATCGCCTTCATTTACCCAGAAGGAGAGTTGCAACAGGGCTGGAATTCGCCACCTGTTAAACAGTTTGAAACCACTGTACCTCAGGCAGGAGGGCTGCATTCAGAGGACTCTCCTGGGGCCTTTCTGGTGGGCAGGAATAAGAATTTGGGTTAGAAGTTGGCCAAGCTACAGGGTTTTTGAAGAATCTAACATGACCTCAGTTTCCCAGGGGTTTGTTTTCACGTCTTTTATGAAGACTAGAAGCTCCTAGCTTGAATCTCTTCATCCACCACCCTCACCTGGTGCCATGGCGTGCGAGGCTGAGGTAGCCGCAGCACGGGGTTGCCAGCTTCCATGGGACTTCTTATGAATTTGGTTCCTGAGGTTGGCCTTACACTTGCTGGTGCCCAGAGATTCCAAAGTGTTAGTGCTCACCCCCAACTTCCCCCAGGCCCACAGCCCCCTCCCCTCCCCACGGCACCCGGTCTCCCGGGCACCGCGCCCCTCCTCCCACTGAAGAGTGCCAGCCTCACAGCCCCAGCAAATCCTGCCTGAGCCGGTCTGTGCTTGAGTTTAGTTGCGTTCAAAGTCAGAACGGAGGTCTGAGGAAACAATTAGCTTTGAAAGACACCAGGAGAGGCCTGAGGGAAGAGTCCTGCAGTCCGTTCCAGATAAAGATGACAGCTTTGGACAGCATGCTTTGTTTATCCATGCCTCAGGTGAGCGTGTGCGTGTGCGTCCCTGTGTGATCTTTCTGCCTTTGCCCAGATGTGAGTATGGGCTTTGTCGATAACAAGTGATTTTGACTTTGAGGGTATCGTGTGTGTGCATAACCTCTGGTGTATGTTTGTCCAGGTTAAAAGGACACACATTGATGTCTGGTCGCGCACGTCATCTTGACCCTTTCCTGCGGCAGCTCTACTCTTCAGGAAGGGAGGACAGCTCCCTGGGTGTTTCTCGTGACTTTCCCATGTGCTCTCCCGGTCACTGCCCACTGGACCACCCCACTCCCGTTGCCAGCACTCCCTTCTGGGTCAAACTGCCAGAGAGAGTCCACCTGTGTCCAACTCCAGCCTCTGGATTGACTGACTTTAATTTTTTTTTTATATATATAGTCATCTGAGGACATGCTTATTGATTTTTTAGAGAAAGGGGAAGAGAGGAAGAAAGAGAAGGAGAGAAACATTAATGTGAGGGAAACATCGATTGGTTGCCTCCCACATGCTCCCACCCAGGCATGTGCCCTGACTGAGAACTGAACTCGTGACCTTTTGGTTTATGCAATGACGCTCCAACCCACTGAGCCACACCAGTCAGGGCTGCTTCAAGTTAGCAGTAAGAAAGTCAGTTGGTTCTAGCATTCCCTACTGCCTGTTTCCCAGATGAATCTTTCTTGGGGAAAAAGGAAGACAGAATCAGACTTCTTTGGCTATGTAAATAGATGTGACATTCAGACCCAGAGCTAAATGGAATTTCTTGAATGTTTGTAGGCTTGTGCAATGACCTATGAAGTCAAAGTCACTAGAATTTTCTAATTAATTACTTGCATGCAATAACTTGAATGGTTAAAGAAAATGAAAGAAACAAAGAAATGCAATACATTGCAATCCTGGCTACCTACTGAGATTTACTAAGATTCTGATGAGGGTTACTTTCCTGACAACATTGAGGCCTTCTCTTCGTAAGAAACGGTGGGCAACTGAGGACTTTTACCCAGAATTCAGAAGGGAGGAAAATATTTCGTGAGGGCATGACTCTGAGCCAAGCATAGCATTCAGCGACTGGCTGTCCTATCGGGTCAGCCTCCAGACAGTGGGGTGGTGGTTATCAAATCTGAAAGCAGAGAGTGAGGGGGTTCCAGAGCAGGGGAGACCGACACCATCTCCCATCCGTGCAAGTGGCAGTCCCCCTGCAAATAGAAGGTGGTAAGTGGGATGCTCTAGAGCTGAAGTAGTAAGAATGTGAGGGAATGAGGGCAGCTGAGAGTGTCAGACATTCCAGAAAAGGGGTAGGGAGGGAAGGGTCTTGGCAGAACCTCCAGTCCTCACCCAGTCCTGCTGGTTTGGATGAGAAGCAGGTTTTCTAAATAAGCTGGCCATCTGGGCTGGGAGAAAGGAGAGAGAACAGAAACCTAAGCAGAAAAGGGCTTCCGACCTCAGCGCAGCTCAGTCCAGGGGAGCTGCAGAGTTGGGGTAGGGGGTGGGGCTCCCAGAAATAAAAAATTGCCCAGTGGTTACAGCCTCGGTGAAACCCAACAAGCCAGTTGGCCCACACATCGGTTGTTCTTCCCGCCTGCCACGCTGAGGGGATTCTCTTCCCATGTAACATAGTAAATTCCCCTGTAATGTCAAAACACAGGTAACAGCTTGGCCCCGGTGAGAAATAGCTGGCTTCATGTTTCCGCCCAGTATGATTTCCTGTACATCCAGCGAGGGGCCCTGCCCACTCCCCTGCAGAGCTCAGGGAGTCAGGCTGAGAAGGAAAAAACAAGGCTGATTCATGTTTGTGATTAACTTCTCACCTAATGCTGTAATCCCATCCGTAGGGCCGGGCCAGCTGTCAGGGCTTGGCTGGGAACTCAGCTCTCTGAGGGAGGCCGGGTGGCTGCAAAATCTGCACCAGCCTGGGCTCCGGCCACCCTGCCAATGCCACCCTCTGCAGGCTGCCTCTCAGATGTCATCTCCTTCGGGATGACATCTCCTTTTCTGTCTCTGCTGTCGGGGCTTTCCCTCTTTGGCAGTACTGGCGTGTCTTCCCTTTCGCTCAAGGCTGGCATTCTCCTTATGTTCCCTTTACTCTTTCTCAGGCGCCAAGCCCAATGCCAGGTGCAGGTTTAGGGCTCAGGAAATCACGGAGAATGAGCTGAATGGCATGGGATGGCCTCACCTGAAGGACTGCCCAGGATGGAAAAGAAGCCCAAAGCAAATTCTTCCCGTTGTTGTGACCCAGCTGGTCTGGCAGAGCAGGGCAGATGCGACCTCCCTCTGCTTTTCTCAGTGAAAATCCCAGCCCGTTGTTATGATAAACTACTTGCTCCTAGACCAGCAGTACATTCAGGAACTGGACGGCTGCCAAGGAAAACTCGGGAGCAATGGTAGGTCTATTGAAATAAATTAATGGCCTATGATAAATACAGAAAAAACAGTGCTAGTTAATAAGCTTTTATGCCAACAAAATCACATGGTTGTTTAAAAAGAGGAGTGTTTACATACATATATTTTAAGTAATAAGGCTGATTAAAAAAAACACCAAGTAATTCACAACCTATTTAGCCAAGTAAATGCTGTACCTCAAAGCCGAGAGCAATACCTTGGGAAGCTCCAACTGCCTAAAGGCGCTCTGCTTTTTTCTGAAGCCTCGGGGCTGGTCCAGGAGGAACATTCGACTCCTTAGTTGATAATTATGCTTTTTGGTTTCAAGTCCCACATGGTATCCCCCAACCTGATTACTGGCCTGATTCACCAGACTTGGCTCTGTATCATTCTGGACAGTTTCCAAAAATTAAATCCACTTTCAAAAACCCAAATCTTGCCCTGGCCGGGTGCCTCAGTTGGCTGGAGTATGATCCTGTGCACCAAAAGGTTGTGGGTTCGCTTCCTGGTCAGGGCACATGTCTGGGTTGAGGGGTTCAATTCGCATTTGGGGCCTGTGCAGGAGGCAAAAGATCAATGTTTCTCTCTTCTCTCTTTCTCTCCCGAAGCATAGTGTCAGGTGAGGACAGAAAACAAACAAAACAAAAACAAAAACAAAAAATTAGATCTTTGCTATTCCTCAGGTGGGCAAAAGAAGATACTGTAAGTTCTAGAGTTCCAGAGATTGATTCCCAAACTCCTCTGAGCGAGAAAACTCTCTGTGTCAGCCCCACAGGTGACCACTGCAAATAGCAAGTTCTGATTTCTTCCTTTGAAGATCTGCCATGTCATTTGAGAATCAGAGTTCATACTTACTCATTCTGTGCAGACTGTCATCAGGTTCGGTTTGCACAAAATAGTTGACCCAAGTCAAGGAATTTAAACTTCGAATACCAGACCAGCTATGACATTTGCATCGGTGGGAGCCTTTGCAAATCAATGTGAAAACCGGAGCAGCCCACACGGGTGTTTCCCCAGCTGGCCACCCTGCAGGAGGCACGCGGAGTGAAAGAACTGAAAGCAGCCTCTTTCCTTCTAACCTGGCATAAATCACTCGGATTCAATTTCGCGGGGGGTGGGGTGTGCAGAAGGGACGGCCAGCGCCAGCAGTACATGGCTGATTGAGAACCTCAGTGTGTCTCTGTGCGGTGTTTGGGGCTGGGTTTTGCCTTCGTGGCAGTAGAATGCCATGACCCACTTCCAGATGAGAGTCCAAACGCCCCCAGCGCTAACTGCGCGTCATGCGCATCGAGCCCCGAAGGCCTGGCCCTGAGAGGAGGAGCTCAGCTGTGCTGCCCCTTGGGGGACCAAGAGGGGCAGAAACCCCTGTCGCCCAAGATTTAATTCATGTGGCTCCAAGGAGGTCCAACTCTCTCCCTTCCTCCTAAGAACTGTAAGTGAATGGAAGGGCAGTAATTTACTGTGTAAATTCCCATTTGTTTGTGAAGCTAAAGATCTGTTTCCCCCCACCCTCCCAGCTAAGGCAGTGAAATCAGTAACTCCCACTTCTTTGGCAGCCCCCAGACAGACGCCCAGCCCCTCCGACCTGCCTGCCCTGTCAGCCTCAGTTTCTGGGGTCCAGTGTCTAGACTGAAGGTGCAATGGCAAAGGCCTGACTCGGGGGCTTTCAGGGTCAGTGAAACTCCAGCTGGTGCAGCTTGGGCCGCGCCGTTGCTGGAGAACGAGCACGCACGCTGACACTCCTGGGAGAAGGAGCCTGCTGGGTGTCTCCCCTCGCGGCGCGGCGTAAATGTATAATGAGCTGCAGAAAAGGGGAGACAGTGAGGAGGAGAAAGGGGTGGTCGACACCCAGAAGCCGTCTTGACCGTGAAACCCATGAGGAGATAGAATCCGAGCTGACTTTTTGGGAGCGCAGGCAGCCCCTCACCTAAGCTCTAATGCAGCCAGGTACGTGCAGGCCTGAGGCAGCAATCCTATTGCCCACTGTTTTTAGGGGCAGTTCCTGAAATTCTTACCCCTGTTGTGGGGTCCATGGGTTCATGGGGAGGGGGTGGGTATGCGGGCTTTAAGGGGCTTCCATTCCACTTAGCATGATTGAGAGTATAGATTGTGAAACCAGACTCCCTGGGTTTGACTGAGCCTGGCCACTTTGCACGTGACTTTAGGCAACTTGCTTAATCTTTCCGTGCCTCTTCTGTAGAAAAGGTATACAAACAGTACCTTCCATGTAGGTTCACTGTGAGGGTTAAATGACTGTGCTCTATTGTCACGTGGAGAGAAAAGACACATCAAGGGTCATATCCCGGAAGAATGAGGCCGTGTATGAGGACCTTGGAACTGGAGGAAAGCAAGGCGCCTGTGAGGTTGAAGTAGGCAGGAGGGACTTCTTGGGAGAGGAGGGGCCTGAGTCAGGACCTTGAGGGAAGGACCACTCTGACCCTACTCCTCTTCCCTACACTAACCTCCCATGGATATGTGGCCACCATGCCTCCAGAAGGGCAAGAGTCGTGGCTCCCCAGACCCTGCTGTTATCCAGCCCACTTGTCCTTTGGCTTCATTTTTGATTCCTGTGCTTGTCTACGTGCTGTTGGATCCAGTGAGTGATTTCAGTTCAGGTCAACAAAATTTAGAACACACCTCATCTGAGTGAGGAGCCGGGGCTACAGAGGCGAGCATCAAACAATATTGAATACTGCCCTCAAGAAGCTCCCCAGTCTGTTGACAGACAAGGAAACAGTTTTATAAGCCATGGTGTTGAGGGTGGTTGCTACAGGAGCACAGAGGAGGAGGGCACAGCCCAGGGTGCAGAGAGGTCTGCTACCCTTCAAGGGTGACTGGGAGGAGCCAGGGCCAGGGGGCTGAGGTGGAGGGTGCTGGGGGAATGGCAGGCAGGTAGAAGGAAGTTTAGTTTGCACACTCAACAGTCTCTGTGAACAGTGGGTGCGATTTTGTCTCACTCTTCCTGCAGCTGCTCCAAATGCTCCCAGGGATTTTCAGTTTGCATGAGACAGCAACAGAGGGCCTGGATCTGGCCTGAGCTGACCAACATCTCTGCTAGCAGGTCATAGGCCTCCTGATAGGCGTGCTCCAGATAGGGCGGGGTCAGGGGAAGGATGGAGGCACTTGGGGCAGGAGACAAAGCACAAGCAAAGACTGCAGCAGCAAGGCATGTGGAACTGTGGGTACAGCATCAACTTAAAAAAAAAATCTTAAAATTTTATTTGTCAATTATAGCTCAATAAAGCTACTCAGCTGTCTCAGAACCAACTTTAAAGTCAGACGCCTCCCATCAGTTAGCTCTGTTGCCTGGACTAAGTTGCTTTGCCCCTCTTGAGTTTTGATGACAAAAAGGTCACAATAATACCTGGTAGAGTGGTTATGAGGACTGAGTGAGATACAGGAGGAATACCCACTAAGCACCTCCTGCGTGCACAGCTGGAAGGGACTGTCAGGGTCCCAGCCCCACTCTCTCATTCTGCCGTCTGTGAGTATGACAATATGGAAGGGCGCTTAGATCATTTGCTGTGAAAGCAAACCATGGAACTCAAAACACCTCTCTTTGACATGGCTTAAAAAAAAAAAATAGACAGTGTTTGTCAATGATTAGAGTGTTGGTCTTTACCCCAGCAAGAGCCCAGTGGGCTGTCACTGTGTAGACTTTCCCAGAGGGTCCCATTGTGAGGCCTATGGAGGAAGGGCCTGCAGGCTGTGGAGTTCCAGGTCCTGCTTAGATCACAGAAGTGGCCAATTAGGACGGATTGCAGAGAGGATTTTGTGATGTGGACTCCTGCTTGGGAAATGCGCTATGCAGACCACGGAACCATTTCACAGCAGTCGTGGAACAGCCACTGGACAAGAATACTCACTCAGGTGAAATGCTCCTGATTCCAGCGCTGACCCTAAGCCATCGGTGTTCCTGTTACTAAACTTAGATCGGCCCAGCCGGAAATGTTGAGCCTGAATGTTGCCCAAATAGAAGAGGAGAGAAAGGGAATAAGAATTTTTTTTCCACTGGGCTTATGACATAGTTCGAGACATTTCTAAAGTCTGAGTTACTTAGATTAAAAAATAATAAAATGGAGCAATTCAACATATAAGCAAAGGTTGGGAGTAGAAGTGGACACCACCCCTGTGAGAGACAATTTGGCAACAATTGTCACAATGTCACTTTTTGACAAATGAACACTAGATCAAGCGATTCCGCTTCAAGGGATTTACTCTTCAGACATTTGTGCAAAATGACAACCATAATGTTACTTATTCATTGCAAAGTTATTAAAAGATTTTAAACAACCTAAATGTCTATCAGTAGGGGACTAAACAAATAAATTATGGAGTAGTGTGCAGGTGTACAGATGTGTGTGTATGTACATATATATACTTTCTATATGTGTAAAAATCTACAAGAAATGTCAAAAAAGCAAGTTGCAGAATAACATGCATTATATGCTACCATTTGTGCATTCATGTATAAACAGCTCTGGAAGGATCTGCAAGAAATGAATTACATACGTGGCTTTTGGAGAAAGGGGCTAGATAGCTGGGGGACAAAAGCAGAGGGAGGCCCTCACCATTTATTTATTTTCTTAATGTAATTTAAATTTTGAACCACGTGAGTAATGTAACCTATAAAAAACATTAAATTAAAAAATAGTTGCCTTAAAAATAAATGAACACTTGTTTACTGATGAATAAGAGGATAAACAAAAAGTGATATAAACATACAGTGGAATATCATTCTCTTAAAAAGGAAGGAAATTCTGACATATTCTACAATATGGATGAATCTTCAGGACATTGTGCTGAGTGAAATAAACCAGACATGAAAAGACAAACTCTGGATGAGTCCCCTTTTATGAGGTACCTACAGCAGTCAAATTCATAGAGACAGAAAGTAGAATTTTCTGCCAGGAGCTGGGGGAAGGGAAATGGGGAGTTAATGTTTGATGGGTACAATTTCAGTTTTGTAAGATCAAAATAATTTTGGAGATTGCATGCACAACAAGGCGAAAGTGGCTAAGATGGTAAATTTAATGTTTCCCACTTGACTAGATCAATGGTAATAGCATCCCCACTATGACTGCTCTGAGTGCAGCCTGGTAGTGTTGAAGAATTTCAAAAAACTACTCTGTCTGATTGCAAATCTAGATTATCTGATTACTCTCTGCTTTCATTTTTTTAATCAGAAAAGTAGGAGCATGATTTCCCAACCCTGATACCTTAACTGGATTATTACACATTGATGCCCCACTCAGGTTTCCAGCCATTAGGATAAAATCAACCCTCTGGAATTGTCTAAACTTATTTTGTGTCCTTCCCCTTTCCCCGGTTGGAAGAAGACTACTGAGTTAGTATTTGTAAAATGCTTCAAGCCTCCTAGATTTAAATAACATTAAGTAGAAAGGATCCTTTTGATTATATCAGGAAAGCCTGATTGTGTGCTTTCTGAATGCTGTTCGGTGATTGTCATTGGTATGCAAAGCAGGGAGCAGAAAGCAGAGATCCTAGAATCCTCTGGCCAAACTGTGAAGTTGGCCCTGAAGTGTAGAAGCAGTATGATGTCCTGAGTCGTCCTGCCACCATCAGCTCTGTGAGAAAGGTGGCAGAGAGGTGGGAAAGATGCACAAAAGGCTCGTGTCAATTCTCTCGATGTCCCTGCCAAATACTCTTTTAACATCCTGCACCAAACTGGCAAACCAAATAGGACATGCCATCTTTGTGGGCTAAAACTTGTAGGTTATATTATACCCTGAAATTAACATTAAAAACCAAACTGCTTATTTCTGAAGTGCTTTTCACAAGCCAGCCAACTTAATCCCTGATTAGTGTGGTGGGGAGCTGTCAGAGTCTTATGTCTTCCGGCACCAACCCTAATTAAGAACCTCCCATCACCCCCTACCCCCAGCCTTCCCTCCTCACTGCAAGGACCCAGAATAAAGGAGAGGCCTATTCTCCCCTCCCTTGACCTAGACTGACCTGAGTGGGAGTTTCAAGGCTGGTGTCTATTCTCTTTACATACCAAGTCTAAATTCCATTGCCTGGCTTTCCACGCCTGTTATGATTGGATGCTACCTTTCCAACCAGCCAGCTTCTCACTCCTGCCTTGTCCCTATCCCCAGGGCCTGGGGGGAGGGAGGCTCTGAATCCTCCTTCATGTCTCTCCTACAAAGCCAGGCACCAGTCCAGCCCTCCACCAGCTCAAATCCATCTTTTCCTCCTCTGAATTCCTCTGGCATTTATAGTTAACACCCTACAATTTACAAAACCACTTAATTATATCCTCTTGGGTACTGCTCAGTGATTATTTCTTGCATTTTCGTCTGGCCTTCTGAGTAGATATTGAACCCCAGTGGGGCAGAAACCATACTTTATACATTTATATTACGTTCAAAAATCATATAATAACAGCAAAAATGGTGGCCATTTATTAAGCCCTTACTGTATACCAGACACAGTACTTTATATATGCTACCTATTTAATACTCACAATACCTCTAGTGAGGTATTCTCATGTCTGTTTCTCAGATGATAAAATCAATGTTCAGAAAGAGTAATATGGACATGTGGCTGATAAGGGCTGAGTCTGGAGTCAGACCAGTGGTTTCCAAAGGCTTTAATCAAACTTTCTGACAGATACAAGAGAACTGAAGTAAAGAAAATACTTTCCTAGGATCATCCCCTTATGAAGGGAATGAACTAGAACTACTCCCAATGTTTCTAACAAATATATGCTCCACTATAAAGGAAGCTCCTGAAACAGGGTCTTTCATCTATTATATTTTGTTTGCTGGTGTATACCCAACCCTTTGACCAGTGCCTGGTTCACAGTTGGTGCTCAAGAAGATATTTGCTGAATGAACAAATAAAAGCTAATCAACAAACCTCTGTTGAGTGCCCACCAAGTGTAAAGAATTGCTAAAGACAATTACTATGAGAAAAACAATGTAAAACACACTCTAATTTGCTTGACTTCACTGATGATAAAATACTTGTAGAGAATCATTTGAAAAGAAAAATACGATGCGAGCCCAGACCCCCATCTTGATGCCAACTTGGGAGGGCTGAGGGTTACCTATTCTCTGCCCTTCAATCTTCTCTCTATTAAAACAATCAGCTACCAAACAGAACACAAAGTCCCAAAATGATTATTTGAAATTATTTAGATTTTTTTGGCCTAGGTCATAGCCATGTAAAAGTAATGAAAACAAAACTAAGACGTTGGGGCCTAATTACTGTCAAATTGTCATTCTCTCCAATCGCTTTGATGGTTTATTTCTTTTTACAATTCAGCGTAACCTACAGGAGTATGAAGCAGTGTGGGCTGGCATCCAGTGGTAGCAGTGGAAATAGAAAAGGACAGACAGTAGAGATTTTTGGATTATCTGGACATGGGGCTGAAAGGAAGGGAGAAGACACAGGGGGCTGTGCAGGCTCCTGGTGGGGGTCCCTGGAGACTCATGTCATCACTGGGAAGGTCAGAGAAATGTGAGGGTCAAATTCAGGTGGAAGGAAAGATGATGAATTTCATTCTCCTACATGCTCAATATGCTCTAGCCACACCAACCACCTTTACTTTGTTTCTAAACCACATCATCCTCATCACATTTATTTGAACGAAAGAATATTTTTCTCCCAGATCTCCCCCTGGCTGGCTTACTTTCAATGTCATCTCTTGAGAGAGACCCTCCTGATCACCCCACCTGAAGTAGCCACGTAGTCTCCTGTTCCTTCCCATGTTGGTTTTCATCACGGTACTCAGCACTGCCTGAAGTTTTCTTCTTTGTTCCTTTGCTTATGATCTCCGTCTCTTCTACTACAGTGTGAATTCCAGGAGAGTAGAAACTTCTCTGTCTACTTGACTGGGCTGTATTTGGAAAGCCTGGATCAGTGTCGGGTACAGAGGAAGCCCTTGTGGGGAAACCGCAGGCGGTGACATTGGGGTTGCAGTAGAGAATGAGGCCTTCAGCTCAGAGAAGGGGTGGTTTCAAGAAGTGAGCTTAGAGTATGGCTGATGAAGCCCGACGCAGGCACAGACTCTCTTTTTACAACCAATTTTGGATAATGAGCTCAAGCCAGTGTAAGAAAATGCTCCCTCTAAAGCATTTTTCTAGATCAAGGTAAGAAGAAACAAGCCAAACGGATCCATTCTCCTTTCTTTGAGAAAGGTTGGCCAAGCGTCTGTTGTTTCCAGTAAAACTGTATATATACGTGAAACTGGAATAACATTAATGAAGGGGAAGCTACAAAGCAGAGCGCGTGCTCCAGTATCTTTCAGTTCTCCGCCATGCAACAGCTGCCCAACGTCTTTACTCACAGAACCACCAAATCCTTGTTGCAGCCTGTGTGCCGATGCGGAGAGGGCTCCAGGACATCGAGTGAAATCAAGAGGGCAGGTGCACAGCAGTGCACGTCATGTGCTACCTTTTGAACAGAAAGGATGGAACAAAGAAAATATACTTGTGTGAACCCTGAAGAGATAAAGGATTCACCAATAGAAGTGGTCACACACCGAGGCAGGGGAACAGGGTAGGTGGGCATGGGACGGGAGTTAGAGGTCTGAATGCATACCTTTCCATCGCATTTGATTCTTGAACCACATACCTGTATTAACTATTGTAAAGAAACTAAATATTAAACATTAATGATTCTTGAGTATAACTGATAGTAACTGGGGTCTTGTAGCTCGATGGTCACATCACCAAGGTTTGGTGCAGGTAATGTCGAAGATTCAGTCTAACAGGGCCACTGTCAGCATCTTAGAAGAATATGAATAAGAGAGGGCACATTATATTCATGTCTTCACAGACAAACAGAACTGGAGACTGAGTTGATGTTTCCAGTTCTAGTGGTAAACTCCTGACTTGGTTTTCTTCTTTGTAATCAGGGAAAATGCTGCACTGATAAAGATGAAGGCTGATTATTCTTCCTTGCATGAATAATGACATGACAGGTGCAAGTCACCTAAGCTGCACAAACTTGGGTAGGCCTAAGCCCTAATTTAAGCAGGGAGAGAGTAGTTTATCTCTCAACCTCCCACTGATTTAGTCCCTTTTAGTTGTTTCTAATAGAAACCTTTGGAAACGAAATAAATGCCGATTAGTAGGAGTCTGGTTAAAGAAAGAAGTAAATTCTCTCCATTGTATACATGCCCCATGTGGCCCAGCCAGTAGAAACAACAATACATCTGGCAGTATCTACTAAAGCTAAACATACATGTACCCTAAAACCCAGCAATCCCACTCCCGTGTATATACCCAACAGGAGTGTGTATGTATGCCACCAAAAAACATGCAAAAGAATGTTCACAGCAGCCCCAAACTGAAAACTACCCAAATGTCCATCCGTAGTAGACTGGGTAAGTAAAATGCGGTTACAGTCATGCGATAGAATGCCGCAAAGCCATGAGGGTGGCTAAACAATATACAGAAGTACACAGATGCATCTCACAAACAGAATGTGGAAGAAAAAAGGAGATAAATTGCACTGTATGGTTCCATTTATATGAAGTTCAAAAGCGAGCCAAGCTAATCCCAGGCTGGTAGACGTTGGAACAGAGGTTACCTTGGAAAGGGGTGGTGACGGGGAAGGAGCAAGAGAAGTCGTGGGGATGCTCACAGTGCTCTGTTTCGCGATCCGGCTGCCGGGTACGTGGGTGTGTCCGCCTCCCGAATATTAGCGACCCTGTCCGTGTATGACTTGTGCGCTTTTCTGTGCGTATGTTATACACCGAAAGAAAAAAGAAAAAATGATACAGATCTACATGTATTGACATGGGACATAAAAGGATGTGCAGGCCCCGCCACAGAGGTTTATTCCATTTACGTTAAGTTGTAGTTATCAAACCTAAATGCATAGAAAATTATCCAAAGAAATGGCTCTCATAAATGTTAACAATGCTTACCTTTGGGTGAGATTTTGAGGGGTTTTTTTTTTTAACTTTCTTCTTTATGTTTTTCTGTATTTGTTTGCATTTTTACACAGCAAAAATATAATTTTATACTGAGAAAATGGTTTTTATTTTGAAAAAAAAGTCTCCTTGATTAAAAAGGAAGTAAAAACCTGCTTTTATTTTCTTTAGAGGGGAACCAGTAAATACCAGTGCCTATCAACCAGGGACACAATGCACTGTGTGCATCTAACACACTTTGCAATTATCTGAGTTTGTAAGCATTCCCAAGGCTGGTTCCGAACAGGGTAGTCGCCATCCTTCGTGTCCGTGGACCGCATGTGCTTGTGGTAAGATCTGAGGGCAGATGAAGGGGAGAGGTCAGAGTATCTGAGAGTTCAGGGTAAATAAATGAGCCCATTTATTAAAGGAAAGTAATCTCCCTACCATTAATCTTCCCTCCGCCTCTAACCCGCATGCTCTCCACAGTGCTACCTCTCTCTTGCTCAGGTCCGGGGGATCCCACCGGTTTCCTCCCCAGCCCTGCACAATCTAGTTTAGTAGAGTTTCCTGTTTCTCAACACTCTTTGCCACCAAGAGCCTTCTCCACATGTTCACATACTCGAAATTCTTTACATGGGGATAAATTACTTTCTTTTACAATCAAAGTCCAAGCTTAAAGTGTAAATAACCCTGGGTAAATTAACACCTAGCCTTAATATTCACACTAAAGCGTAAATGTCTAATATAATTTCTAAGGAGTGAAATTTGGTTGGGGGATGGGGATGGGGAAAGTGAGGCCCCACCTTCACAGAGCTGGCCAGGTTACCGATAGCAACTGAGCTCCCTCCACTGCAAACGCCCACCCCGGCCTCCCACCCAGGCCTGCTTAGAAGATCCCAAGCCACCCAGAAGCAGAAGGCAGCCACTGTTACCCTGACCAGATCTCTATCCATTCCAGACTCCAGATTACAATAATTTGGGAGAGGGTCAACCAAGTCAGAGCCCCAGATGGCAGAAGGGCTGCTTTAGCTTAATACTCTTAACTCTTTTTCCTCAGGGCAGGAAAGGTTTGAGACAATGAAGGATGAGGCTTTCCAGGCCCAGGACACAACCTTGATCCAAAGCCTAGTCATGGCTTTAATTTTTGTAAATCAAAGCCTCAAGTTTTTCTTTACCTTCTTAGCTGAAGATATGTTTCCCAGGATGCATGAAAAATAATAAAATGTACCAAAATGAAGATTGTGTGACATCATGTGCCACTTAAACCCTTTGCAGGCAGGCAGAAATCATGCTTTACTAAATTCCCTTTCCTAAGCTCCCCTCTCCCCGCCCACCCCAAACCAACTATTGTCTTCACAAGATCTTCCCATACTTGGAAAACATTTGTCTAATTATCATCACACACGATGGGCCTATTGCCAGCTGCTTTTTATTTTAACTTCAGATTCTTTCCAGGGTGTTTGTTTTTTTTGTCCTTGGGGGTGGAGAACAGGAGAGAGAAGTGTGTCTGTTTTTGCTATTACACAGAACCGATCAGATTTCCTTTTATAATCACAATTAAACTTCCAGACCCAATCATATGAATACTTCACATTTAGAGAATTTGAATGCCCGTTGATATGGTCAGTCCCCCAAAACCTTCCAAGTCTGGAGGTGAGAAACTGATCCATGAGGATGAGCAAATCACTCTAGAGACATAAGGAGCACAGATGGACTCCAAGAGCCCAAGTGTGAGTCCCAGCTCAGTGTTGTCTCCATCAGCTGAGACAGGGTAGCATGGGACAAAGTCCCACATACAGGGTCCCTCTAATAGAAAAGGTAAGCCCCAAAGCAGGGTCTTTGTCTCTCTTGTTTACCATTGTAGCCCCAGTACCTGCGTGGTTGGCATAGAAAGGGGTGGGGAGCAAACACTTATTTGAATATTGAATTGCCCTTTGCCATGCCCCTACAGTGTTGGGGGTGGGGTGGGGGACGGACATGCTTCGTAGAGTCTCTACAGGAAGCAGGACCATTAGGTATTAAAACTGGTCATAGCAGGACAGCTGTAGAAGGGGCTTAAGCTCAGCAACCTGGCTGATGAAGGTGTTGGCGCTTGTGGATGTATGGACAGAGCCAACACAGTTTTACTTCTATTGCATTTTATTTCAGGGTTCCTCATGAGGTGTATGGGGAGGAGAAAAGGGGGGCTCAAACTTCCCACCTGCCTTTCTGGCACCGCACTGGCTCAGACCAGAAACGACGTGTAAAGCTGTTCTAACAGGAATCTGGGTTCAAGTGACCAAAAAGAATCAGGGGACTTGGAAGAGATTTTCCTTTTGCTTGAAGGAGTCTGTGTTCCTGCCCCTACAGAGCAGAGAGCATGAGGAGTCTGTGGAATTTAATCTGGCCAGTCATCCTACTCCAGCAATTCAGTTACAATACTTATACATTCTTAAGTGAGAGCATCTTCACCAGGCTTCTAAAACCTTTCAGAAATGGAGCCCTAAGTTACCATTCATCGTTCTGCTGCTGCAAACAATGGCCCAGTGTGGCCCATCCCACCTCCCTGCCTAATGTGAATATTCATCGGAATAACCAGTTCTCTTTAATAAATGCATATTATTCTAGAAGGGTTAATCCTGTAAATTATTTAAACTTCAGTGAGATTTATTTTAATAAGATAAGCTAACAGCTAATATAAGAAAAACAAAAGGTATTTTTCTATTTATTGGAATTTTATTTCCCCTCCTTTGGGGAGAAGGGAGAGAAAAGAGGAACAGTGAGAGAGTATTACTAACTGGAAAAAAAATTATTGCTTGCTTTGTATGTGCTAGGAATGAACAGTCTATAATCTAGAAGGGGAACTAGGACAAACACTCCAATGGCTATTAAACACATCTATGTAAGTGGTAGGAAAACAAATTACTGTGAGAGAGGGGAAGGAATGATTTCCAACAACTGGAGAGTGAGTATGGTTTGAGCAAGGCCTTGAAGGATTCCGACAGGTGGAGATGGGACAAGGGTCTGCCAGGTATTTAGAAGATTTGAGAAAAGTTCTTGAGACAGGAGAGCTGGAGGGACTTGTATGTTAGAGAAGAAGGTCAGGCAAATGCTCACAGGAGAGGGCTGGCAGGAAGGCAGGGAGGGGAGCTGAGGTCACCCCAAAGAAGCCCCAGCCAGCCAGGTCGAGGCATGGCCATCTGCTGGGTCTGATGGTTTCTTGCTCTAGCAGCAATCTGCAGCCTTGTGACTTAGTGGCTGTGGAAAGCTATGGAGGCTTTGGGCAGATAAGGGACCTCAAAGTTGGCCTTAGATGATCGATGTGGTGGCAGTGCTGGGGGTGCTGGAGGGAAGGGAAGGGAAGAACAGGAGGCTGACCGGCACCCTGTCCCAATGGGGCAAATGAGGAGGAACGCGGGGCAGACCTGGAGGAAGTGACAGAGGAAATGGAAAGAAAAGGTGAACATCATTCTGTAGAAGAGGAAAAGCATGGACTTGGAGAACAGGGAGAGAGATGGCTGGGGTTCTTTGTGTAAAGGAAAGAGGGCAAGCAAATCCTGAGTTTGACAGCCTGGCAGAGCTCAAAGTGGATGTGCTGGGCAGGACTAGGGATAAGGTATGTGACAAGTAACAACGTCTAAGGTGGGGGTGGCTGTCTTAGAGACTTGGAGCAGTCAGCCAGTGCGCAGGAGCGCTAGAGGACAGAGGCAGAGCAAGGAAAGGAGTGGGTGGGCCTTTTGCAAAAGCTTGCCATTTTTTCTGGGACAATTCGCAAGAATCTACTAACAGTGGTAGCCTCTAAGGGGGTGAACTGGGAGGCTGAGCGAGATGACTTTTCCTATTATATCCATTTGTATCTTTTGAATGTCAAACTTTTTATATGCACCACCTATCAGAATTAAATTTGCAAATGTGGGGATCCAGGGTACTGCTAACTACTTGCTGTTTTTCACCTGTGCTCCCCCAGCCTGATAGGAGTGAGGGAATCTCAGTGTTTCAATACCTTCCATCCCTCATCCCTCCTCCCCCCTGAGAGTTGGAAGTATTTTTCCGTTCTGGAGCTTCCATGTCATTACCAGCACCCAAGAAACAGAATAACGTTCTCAGTTTCCTCTAAGGAGCCTAGGGATCGAGGGCATTTTAGTTAGGCTACCTCTAAGCTGGGCATCACTGTGCCAAAATTTGGCACAGGATGAGAGAGGGCATGACTGGTTGGGAAAACAAGCTGTGGGGAGAGGTCCCTGTCATTGCTCCATGTCAGAGTGACTTGGGAAGCAGTGTTAGGATCCCCCTCTTCACCATTCCTGCTTCCTTAAGCCATGCTGGCGGCTGGGACGCACGGTTCCGTCCCAAGGGCCGCTTTACTGAAAATGGGTCGCACTTCCCAGTGTGTGTAACTCCCTGGGCTCCTCCAGGTCTTCCTGGGCTTGGGATGAAATCCTGCAGTCTCCAAGTGGGCTCAGGGCGCACCCCAGCCCGCGGATGAAGCTGCTAGCCTACTCCTCCTCCACCTCGGACGGTTACCGACTCGCCCCCACTCTTTCTGGCAGATTTCCTCACACCCCCATTTCCCTTGACCGTCCCGTCAGGGGGGCCGCAGAGCTCTTCCGCTGTGGGAACTGTGCAAACTCAATCGGCGGGTGGGAACCTGGAGAAAGCGCCCAGAGTCCCGCGGGGGACGCACACCCAGTCTCGGGGCCCCGCCTCTTCTCTGGTCCCCCAGTTCCGCGGGCACGGATGGTTCCCGTGGAGCCCGGAGCGAGGCCCGAATTTGGAGCGGCGCGGCCACTCGGGCGCACTCCCGGGGGAGCCGAGCCTGCGGGAGAAGCAGGGCCCAGGGCTCCGGGCACGCGCTTTGCTGTCGCATCCCTGACCGTCCCCGCACGCTGTTCGCGCTATTGAAGCCCCAACCCCGAGGGTTCGCGAGCTGCCTGTGCCCAATGGGTACGAACCCGGACTGTCCTAAATTCTTTTCCCCCTCCCCTATAGTCTGTTAAATTGACTAATAAACTCAACACAGCGTTCTCTGTGCGGCTTCAAAAAACTCGGTAATTTCGTTAGAAAACGTTGAAATTCAACCCCGAAGTATTCAGCCCAAATGTTTAGTTAAAGTAACCCCGTGGGTTAATAAACTAAACAAAGACAACCCATGCAAAACTGGAGCAATGAAAACCAGGCTAAATAAACGAAGGGAAGTTTATAAGAACCCTTTCGGAGGGAAAAAAGAAAAGGCATCGGGCACGGAGATTTAATGTGAAGCATGTGAGCGGGGCTCAGCTTACAGGTACGCGGGCCGGCGGCGAAGAGCGCTGTCAAGCGGCCTCGAGGATTTCGGGTGGGTTTGCGCCTCCCTGGAAACCCTACCGGGGAGCGGCGAGCAGCCTGGCGGCGCGGGCTCCGGTGGCTGCGCGCTTCCCACTCGGCCGCTAGGCGCCCCCGCCGGCCAGCTGCGCTCGGCGCGCAAACCGGGGCGGCGGCCGTGCGCCCAGGGGGCTGTGCGCGCCAAGGCGGGCGCGGGGAGCCACGCTGCGGGACCGCTCTTCCCTCCCGGGAAAGGCAGCGCTCGCTTGCTTCAAAATAGCCACGAGTGGGGGGCACTTTGTAATTTGGAGGTGCAGACTAATGAGTGGGTCTCTCGCCCCACAACCCCCCTGGCTCCCGGACGCTGGCAGCGCAGTAACAAAGACGCTGCCGCGCCGTTGACCCCGAAGAAACTCTCCTGAGAAGGAGGGCAGGCCTCGGGATAGAAATGTCTACAATTATTTTCTTTTGCCTCTGCGTTCCCAGGAAGAAACCGAGGGGGTAAAAGGGAGAGAGATATGGGAAAGGCAAGACTCAGAAATCAGAAACCATTGTATTTCTCATTTGGGAGAAAAGCTGCAAAATAGCTCGGCCTCTCGTCCACCTCGCGCCCAAAGCAGGTCTGACCATGAAAAGAAAAAGGCGGGCTAAGGAGGAGGTTTATTTTTCAGTCCACTGTGACTTCCCTCTCCCGGGCTCCGACACCTCGGCCCCGCTCTGATTCTAGGAGGGGCGGCCCCCGGCCCCGGGAGCCCATTTCGGGGCTCTCCGCTGGGAGATCTAAGGAGGTACAGGTTCGATGCTAAATGAAGCTTCAGGCCGCAGGACAATGGCGTGGACCTCACACGGGGGCCACCGCTCCATCCCCCAGCGGAGTTCGGCTCCCGCCGCTTCTTTATCCCACGTGGTGAATACTCCGCGTTTTCTGCTGCCGCCCAACCAATGGGCCAACGGAGGAGAGCGGGGCCGCAGCGCGGGAGAGGTTTGAAAGGAGATGTGGGTTTTAATTTTTAAAGAGCATAATTGGGCTGAGGAGCGTTATTTTTTTTTTCCTTGACCAAGGCGGGGGTGGGGGGGGGGAGAGGAAGAAGAAAAAAAAAGTCAGGAGAAATACAACACATTTATCTATCAACCGCTAGACAAGACAAAGAGGTTTTAACAACAGTTTGAAAAGAGCGGCCTGTGAATGGTTACTATTCAATTTGTATTTTATTCCCCGCTGGTCATGGAATTGAGATCAGAAGAAAAAGTGAAAACACATGGCTGAGGTCAGGGGATCAGAGAACCACCACATACAGCAAAGGGAAGGGAAAGCAATGGGAACTCGTGTGAAGAAATGGATTATATAAACAGAGCTTACCATCGCCTGCGCCCCATTATCCTATAATTTACCCTGCATGGGAGCATAGAAATATATTAAACTAGTGATAGGTTTTACCATTTCTTTACAACCCAGCCTCGTGCCAATCAAGCCTACTATATACTTTCAGACATGTTTAGAATTCTTGCACTAATGTGTTTATTTTAAATATCACAGGGAAATTATTACATCACCAGAAAATAATGCCAGAGCGGGGGTCTGCCGCCCTTTTGAAGTCCTGCTGCAACGAAACATGATTTTAATTACATAATCACTTTGAAACTATAATTATACAATAAACGATGAGGATTAAGCGGGAAGTATAGAGTACATTAAAAATTGCTTAGGTCTTGAGAAAACAAACTGAACATACAGGGGGAAAAGAAAGAGATGAAATCCGAGGTCCTGGGGAGGGGGTTGATAAATCCTGCCCTCGCCTTCCTCTGAGCTGCGGCGCAGACCCGGACCTAGGGCTGCTGGGAGCGCGGGCGGGTGGCCCGGGCCGTGCAGCCGAGTAGAAACCAGTAAATCTGAGACACAATCAAAGAGAAGCGAGGAAGGTTTTGCTAACCTTCCTACACCAAAACAAATAAACAGAGTCCTTGTTTTGGCGTTTTCGAAATACATTTATGTACGTTGAAAACCATCATGCATCGGAATGCCACTGGGAGGTTGAGCGTTGCCAAGATTGGTTTGTTTGCCCTTCCCTTCCAGGGAGAAAGGCATCCAACGCGAACCGCGTGGTCTCGCTGCTCTGGTACGACGGGTTTATAAACAACAGTGAGCCTGTGGCACCGGCAATCCAGCGCGCCTGCTTCCAGGGGCGCACACTCGACCTCGCACCGGCTTTGTCTTCCGGGGCCCCCCTTTTCTGAAAGTTGCCCGGCCGCTTAATTTTGTTTTTTGCGTTTGTCTTTCCGGTGAGGCCGGAGGCAGGCGCACGTTTCATTCTTTAAAAGGAAGAAACTTGGCTCCGTGCGGAGACCATCCGTACGCATCTCTCTGCTCGGCTTCGGTGGTCTCCAGAACTTCTACATAACCCAGGGTACGGGGACTCAGCCCTGGACGCTGGTCTTGCTCCTCATATCCCGGTGAGGGGTGCTTCCCAGGATCCCGGGGGGAGGAGGGTTCTGGGCCTAGACACAAAGTCTCGAATGCTCTTGGAAGCACCCTGGGGTGGAAGTGCCCTACCGAACTGCACAGGTAGAGGATGGTAATTTTCTTTTTTCAGTGGCACCTACCTACCGCGCAGGGTTTGCCAAGCCAGCAGCTACCAGAGGTGGGAGAAGTGCAATCCCTAATATGGACCTTAGCAGCCACCAAGGACTTTTTTTTTTTAAATGAGACTGGCATTACCAACGTTGAAGCCAACAACCGCCTGTACTCGTCTTTAATACCTCACAGCAGGTGCCCTGGGTAAGGGAAGCTTGGAATGCGGGTGCATGGTTCAGCCAAGTTTCACATATAAAGGGTTAAATGCTCCCCACCGCGGCAGAGAGGGGCACCCTGGCGCGGGAGGGCACTCCCGATTTTTGCTCAAGCAGAAAATTATGATCCAATAAGCAGCGATGTTTAAACTCACTCTCAATCCAGAAGATGTTTTCCCCGGAACTCAGATGTTAGTACTGGGCTGGAAGGGGAGAAAGTGACGAAGAATCCTTCAGTGCCCGAGCTTGGGCCTCATGGTGGCGTCCAACCCGGCCAGGACAGCGTGAGGAGTGAGGAGAACGGCTGTCTTCAGCTCCGAACCATTAATATTAAGATACATCAGTATCGCATTAGTCTGCAGCGGACCATCAACGACCAAGAACAAAAACAGAAGAAAAATAAAATAGTTCATTCGAAGAGTCCTACTGTGAACGTGTTTATTTCTTGCTTTGCTCAACGCAGGATGTAATTTACTCACTGCCCTCTTGCAAACAAAAGCGCAGCGCTAGCCTGGCAAAGTGGAAGTGCCCCTTTCAAAACCGTCAAGGAAATTACAACCTGGCACGAATTCAGGGGCCATTTTACATTGAGCCTACGGCGCCAATTCGCAGAGTTCTTTGCCCGCATGAACACGTGGGGAGGCCAAGACTGAAAAAGAAAAAGGAAGAATAATCCAATTCCCTGGGAGTAACAGAAACACTAATAAATATCATTTACCTGCTGCTTACTTAATACAGGCAATTTCTCATTTAATATGGCAACGCTGCAGGGTGAATAGCATAATCCCTACTTTATTAATAATATCAAATACTTATACAGTGTTTCTTATGTGCCCAGCACCGTAGTGTTTTACATTAATTTATTCCTCACAACAATCCCATGCGGGCAGGAATACGATTATCCCCATTTTACAGATGAGGAATTGAGACACGCTGAGGTCACATCTCATGGTCCACATGTTCACAGGGCGATAAATGGTAAGGCAGAGAGAGAGACCCAGACTTGGAAAACTTGGCCTCGAAACTACACCGCTGGGAGAAACTGAGGTTTATCTGAGCTTCCAGCGAAGACGCTGAGAAGCCGAGATTGGAACCCAGGTCATAGAAAGCAATGACTGTGCTCGTCGCTCCACCTACGGAGCCTCCGGAGATGCGCCCAGGGCTGCGAATTGGCTTGGGGGCCCACTGCAAGGGCTGGGGCAAAGAGCCGTAGGAGCGCACCGCGCGCTGCCATGGGAGCCAGGGCCAAGGGTGGGTGGTGTGGCCCACCCAGAATTGAACTGTTTCCTCTGCCGCCTGATCCTCCGTGGTCAGGGCAGCAGTTTGTTTACTGGGGCGCATCCAAGGCGCGACACTCCAGAGCGCTAGACGCGTGGGGGCTCGGAGATCGAGCCGGACAGAGAGGAGAGTACAGGGGACCTTGGCTAGGAGGCCGGTCGGGCGCGCTCGCCATTTGAGGGGCTCAGCCGGCCCTTCCCTTCCGCCCAGGACCTCGTTCTGTGGCGGACCTCGGACCTCGGACCTCATTCAGCCCGCAGGACGCGTCCTGGGGGGCTTCGGAATGAGCCTTTAGTGGACGCCCTACGCGCAGCCAGGGAGGCGCAGAGCCTCCTATGCTGGTCAGCGCCCGGTGCTACTCACTGATGTCCTTATCCCCGTGCTGCGGATTCGAACTCAAGTCGAGTTCAGCTGAGAGGCGGGCTGGGTGGAGAAAGGCCCCAGGAATTGGTCAGGAGGGGGCGGTTTACAGATTGTTCCTGCGACAGGTTGGTAAAACCAGCTAAAGTCGTCGTCTCCGCCTTCCGGAGCTCCCCCCATCTCTGCAAGGTGTCATCAGCGGTGACCTGCGGGTCTGCGCGATGGAGTCTAGGGACCACTCCTCCCGTTTATTGGCTAGCCTGCGGGCCGGCCTGTCACCAGGCGCTTAGCTCGTCGGCTTTGTCTTTTCTTCCTGGCAGCTAATAATTCTCAAGGCTGAAGCTATCGTCCCACTGAGAGAAGACACTCCGTACCTACGGCTTAGCACAACGCCCGACCCCTCAGGGGGCGTAATACAAGTCAATTCCCTCCCATTCAGCGGAGGAAGGCGCTGAGCGTTTAAACAACCTTTCTGTCAGACGCAGCCAGGAAGTGTCTGGAATAGATCTAAGGACAATCACCTGGTGTCAGAACACCTTTCACTTCCCCACTGACCTCTTAGATCAGGAAGTCACCAGCCCAATGTTTCAGAAAAACTGAGGATAAAATTTCTGGGCAGAACTGGGGATAGGGAGAAGGGAGAAGATCCTTGCCAGAAAATCCAAAACAAAGAAGGACCTCAGGAAATCTGTGAGGTTCTAGCAAGAAAGGAAGCTTTGAATCACCATAATTTTTCCACTCCTGTGAGAAGCTAAAAAATTGAGTCCTGATCATTTGCCTGGTGCTATGCTGAGCCCTTTAACAGCTATGTTTTTTGTCTTGGCTTCACAGTTGGAATGGCTTGGGGAAATTTTTATGTTTATTTTTTAATTTTTTAAAATTGACTTTATTAGGGTGACATTGATTTACAAAACCATAGGGGTTTCAAGTGCACAACTCAATAAAGCATCATCTGCACACCGTATCATGTGCCCAATGCCTCTTCCTGTTCCCATTTTCTCCCCTTTGCCCACCTCCAGCTACCCTACCCCTCTTTCCCTCTGGCTATCACCACACTGTTGTCTCTGTCTGTGGGTTAAGTCTATATGTTTTTTGGCTAATCCCCTCAGCTTCTTTCATCCAGTCCTCCCTCCTCCACCCTGTCTGACAGCTGTCAGTCTGTTCCATGTATTCATGCCTCTGTTTCTGTTCTGTTTGTCATTTTATTTTGTTTATTAGATTCCACATATAAGTGAAATCACATGGTATTTGTCTGTCTTTGATTGGCTGATTTCACGTAGCATAATAATCTCCAGGTCTGTACATGCTGTTGCAAAAGGTGATTTCCTTCCTTTTTAAAGCTGCATAGTATTCCATTGTGTAAATGCACCACAGCTTTTTTATCCACTCATTTACTAATGGGCACTTGGGCTTTTTTCAGATCTTGGCTATTGTGAATAATGCTGCAATGAACACAGGGGTGCATATATTCTTTTGAATTAGTGTTTCAGAATTCTTAGGATACATTCCCAGAAATATGATCACTTGATCAAAAGGCAGTTCCATTTTTTTAATTTTTTTGAGGAAATTTCATACTATTTTTCATAGTGGCTGCACAAGTTTGCATTCCCACCAACAGTGTGCAGCGGTTCCCTCTTCTCTACATCCTTGCCAACACTTGTTGTTTGTTGATTTATGGATGATAGCCATTCTGGCAGGTGTGAGGTGATATCTCATTGTGGTTTTAATTTGCAACTCTCTGATGGTTAGTCATGTTTTGGCCATTTTTCCATATGTCTACGGGCCATCTGTATGTCCTCCTTAGAGAAGTGTCTATTCAGGTCGTTTGCTCATTATTTAATTGGATTGTTTTGTTTGTCTTCTTGGTGTTGTGTAAGTTCTTTATATATTTTAGAAATTAAACTCTTAATAGATTTATCATTAGCAAATATGTTCTCTCACACAGTGGGTTCCCTTTTCACTTTGTTGATGGTTTCTTTTGCTGAGCAAAAGCTTTTTAGTTTGATGTAGCCTCATTTGTTTATTTTTTCCTTTGTTTCCCTTGCCCTAGGAGGCATACTGGCAAAATTATTGCTACAAGAGATGTCTGATATTTTACTGCCTATGTTTTCTTCTAGGATTTTTATGGTTTTTTAATTTATATTTAAGTCTTTTATCCATTTTGCGTTTACTCGTGTATGGTGTAAGTTAGTGGTCTAGTTTAACTTTTTTGCATGTACCTGTCCAATTTTCCCTACCCCATTTATTGAAGAGACCGTTCTTCACTCTATTGTATGCTCTTGCCTCCTTTGTCAAATATTAACTGACCATAAAGGCATGGGTTTATTTCTGGGCTCTCTGTTCTGTTCTATTGATTCATATGCCTGTTCTTAGGCCAATTCCAGGCTGTTTTATTAAAAAACTTTTTTTCCTTTTATAAATTGATTCCGGGGGTGGGGGAGCGTGAAGAAAAAGAGGGACAGGAACATGGATGTGAGAGAGAGAAACATCAGTCGGTTGCCTCTTGCATGCACCCCGACTGAGGCCAAACCTGCAACCCAGCCATGTGCCCTGAGTAGGAATCGAACAAGTGACCTTTTGTTTTTTGGGGTGACACCCAACTAACTGAGCCACACTGGCCAGGGTGGGCTGTTTTGATTACAATGGACTTGCAGTATAGTTTGAAATCAGGTATTGTGATACCTCTAACTTGTTCTTCTTTCTCAAAATTGCTGAGGCTGTTCAGGGTCTTTTTTGGTTCTATATAAATTTGGGGGCTATTTATTACAGATCTGTGAAATATTCCATTGATATTTGAATAGGAATTGTATTGAATCTATAGATTGCTTTGGATAGTATGGACATTTTATTGATGTTAATTCTTCTACTCCATGAACTTAGTATATGCTTCCACTTATTTATATCTTCCTCATTTTTTTCCTTCATGTCCTATAATTTTCCAGGTACAAGTCTTTTACTTCCGTGGTTAAATTTATTCATAGGTACCTTTTTTATTGTTTTTGTTGCAATAGTAAATGGAATTGTTTTCTTAATTTTTGTTTCTGATAGTTCATTATTGGTGTTTAAAAATGATACCAATTTCTGAATATTAATTTTGTATCCTGCTACTTTACCAAATTTATTTATTAGATCTACTTTCTTGGTGGAGTCTTTAGAGTTTTCTATGTACAATATCATGTCATCTGTGAATAATGACAGTTTTACTTCCTCCTTTCCAATTTGGATGCCTTTTATTTTTTCTTTTTGTCTGATTGCTGTGGCTAGGACTTCCAGTACTATGTCAAAAAAGTGGTGGAAGTGGACATCCCTATCTCATTCCTCATCTTAAGGGAAACATTTTACTTCTTGCCTATTGAGTATGATGTTGGCTGCAGGCTTGTCACATGTGGCCTTTAATATGTTGGTATGATCCCTCTACTCCAACTTTGCTGAGAGTTTTTATCATAAATGGGAGCTGGAGTATATCAAATGCTTTTTCTGCACCTATTGATATTACTAGGTGGTTTTTATCCTTCATTTTCTTTATGTGATATATCACATTTATTGATTTGTATTGTACCAAACTTGCATCCCCAGGAATAAATAGCTCTTGGTCATGGTGTATGATCTTTTTGATGTATTGTTAGATCTGGTTTGCTAATATTTTGTTGAGGATTTTTACATCTATGTTCATCAGGGATATTAACCTATAATTTTCTTTCTTTGTATTGTCTTTATCTAGCTTTGGAATTAAGATAAGGCTGGCCTCCTAAAAAGAGCTGGGAAGTCTTCCCTTCTCTTGAATTTTTTGGAATAGTTTGAGAAGGATAGGTGTTAGTTATTCTTTGAATATTTGGCAAAATTTGCCTGTGAAACCCTTTGATCCAGGGCTTTTTTTTTTTTTGCTGGTGGTTTTTTAAATTACTGCACAATTGTATTTGTTGTAACTGTTCTATTAAGTTTTTCTAATTCTTTGTGGTTCAGTTTTAGGAAACTGTATGTTTCTAGGAATTTAGCCATTTTACCCAGGTTGTCCAATTTGTTGGCATACATTTGTTCATAGTTATTTTCTTACAACCTTTTGTATTACTGTGATGTCAGTTGTTACTTCTCCTTTCTCATTTCTGATTTAATTTATTTGAGTCTTTTCTCTTTTCTTCCTGGTGAGTCTGGTTAAAGGCTTGTCAATCTTGTTTATCATTTCAAGGAACCAGTTCTTGGCTTCATTGATCTTTTGTGGGTTTTTTTTTTTTCTGTTACTATGTCATTTATTTTCTACTCTGATCTTTTTTACTTCCTTCCTTTTACTTACTCTGGGCTTTGCTTGCCCCCCCCCCTTTCTAGTTCTTTCAGGTGTAGTGTCAGATTGTTTATTTGAGATTTTTCTTGCTGCTTAAGGTTGGCCCTGTAATACTATGAACTTCCCTCTCAGGACTGATTTCATTGTGTCCCATAGATTTTGCATTATTGTGTGTTCATTTTCATTTGTTTCCAGGTAATTCTTTATTTCTTCCATGATCTCATTTTTAACCCACTCATTGTTTAATAACATGCTATATAGCCTCCATGTATTTGAATTTTTCCCAGTTTTTTTAATTGTAGTTGATTTCTAATTTCATACCATTGTGTTTAGAGAAGATGTTTGATATGATTTCAATCTTGAATTTGTTAAGACTTATTTTGTGTCCTAAGATGTGGTCTATCTTTGAGACTGTTCCATGTGCACTTGAGAAGAATGTATATTTTGCTGTTTTGGGAAGAAATGCTCTGGAAATACCAATTAAATCCATCTGATCAGTGTGTCATTTACGGTCACTGTTGCCTTGTCAATTCTTTGTCTGGAAGATGTATCCATTGATGACAGTGGGGTGTTGAAATCCCCAACTATGACTATATTGTTGTTGATCTCTCTCTTAATGTCCACCAAGGTTTTATATATATTTAGGTCCTCCTATATTGGGTGCATGTATGTTTACAAGGGTTATATCCTCTTGTTGCATCAATCCCTTTAGTATTATGTAGTAACCATCTTTGTCTCTTGTTATGGCCTTTGTTTTGAAGTCTACTTTGTCAGATATAAGTATTGCCTCCCCAGATTTTTTTTTTTTCATTTCCATTTGCATGGAATATTTTTTTTCCATCCCTTCACTCTTAGTCTGTGTGTATCTTTTGTTCTGAGGTGGGTCTCCAGTAGACAGCATATAGATGAGTCATGTTTTCTTATCAATTCAGCCACTGTATGTTTTTTAATTGGAGCATTTAATCTATTTACATTTAAGGTTATTGATAAGTATTTATTCCTTGCCATTTTTTACTTTATACCTATGTACTTCTCCCCATTTTTTCTTCCTAAAGTAGGCCCTTTAACATTTCTTGCTATACTGGTTTAGTGGTAATTAACTCCTTTAACCTTTTTTTTTTTTTTTTTTTTTTTTGTCTGGGAAGCTCTTTATTTCACCTTCAATTTTATGTGATAGTCTTTCTGGATAGAGTAGTCTTGGTTGCAGGTACTTGCTTTTCATCATTTTGACTATTCCATGCCAATTCCTTCTGGCCTAAAGAGTTTCGGTTGAGAAATCAGCAGACAGTCTGATGGGAACTCCCTTGTAGGTAACTGTCTCTGTTTTGCTGCCTTTAGAATTCTCTCTTTGTCTTTAGCCTTTGTCATTTTAATTGTGATGTGTCTTGGTGTGGGTCTCTTTGGGTTCATCTTGAATGGAATTCTCTGTGCTTCCTGACCTTGCATGACTTTTTCCTTCATCAGGTTAGGAAAGTTTTCAGTCATTATTTCTTCAAATAAGTTCTCTATCCCTTGTTCACTCTCTTCTGCTTCTGGTACCCCTATGATTCTGTTGTTGTTATACCTGATGTTGTCCTGGAGGTCCCTCAGACTTTCTTCAATTTTAAAATTCTCTTTTATTTTTGATGCTCTGTGTGGGTGCTTAATGTTATCTTGTTTTCTAAGTTGCTGGTTTGATCCTCTGCTTCATCTAACCTGATGCTGATTCCTTCTAGTGTATTCTTCATTTCAGATATTGTATTCCTCCCTGGTTCTTTTTTGTGGTTTCTATGTTCTTTTTATTGCTTACCATCTCTTTAAGTTCTCACTGAGATCATCCACTCTTTCCCTGAGGTCCCTAAGCATCCTTATAACAATTGCCTTAAACTTTGCATCTGGTATATTGGTTGCTTCCTTTCCATTTCATTCTTTTTCTGGAGATTCCTCTTGTTCTTTCACTTGAGGCATATTTCTTTGTCTCCCCATTTTGTCTCTGTGTATTGGGTAGATCTGCTATGACTCCCAAACTTGTCATGGTGGCTTTATGATGAAAGTGTCTTGTTGGGCTTATTAGCACAGTCTTCCAGGTCACCTGAGCTCCTTGCTCCAGGAATCTTTCTTGTGGGTTATATGCACCCTCCTATTGCAGTTGAGTCTTGAATGCTGTTGGCCCTTTGGTGGGTGGAGTTAACCCTTCAGGCCAGTTGACTATAAGGGTAAACCTCAATCACCATATATGAGATGCTATGCAGTGGCTTCCCCCAAGGCAGAGTTGTTCCCAGCAGGGTCTGGTGCCTGCTGGAATCCCCCTTTGGGTGTGCTGCTTGTGTGCCTAGTTGGATTGAAGCCCACCATTTGTTGTGTTGGTTCTGAGTCCACTTGGGTGGGGTTCAGGTACTGGTCAGTGTCAGATATTGTGTATAATTGGCCTAGGCTACCTTTCTGGAGCTACCACACTGTTCACTGCTTGTGGCTGCTGGGCCTAGGAGAGCATGGGAAGGGCCAATCTGTGTATAACAGTTAGATTCCTCCCTTATGGCAGATCTATAAAAGGACAGTGGCTTCCTGAGGACCACCTCCCCTTGTCAGATACTCCACCACCCCGTGAAGTTGCTCAGTCTTCCTCCAAAGGCTTCTGAAGAAAGACTGTAGAGTTAGCCCAAGATGGCTGCAAACCACAGCCCCTTCCACAAGTAGAGCATGGCAACCATGGTCAAGAGGACAGTGCAAGTGGATACTAGGAGATCACACAGTGAGGCACTCAATGAGAGGAAAATGGCCCCTACTTTAGAGCCAAACCACTCAGTCTCTGCCAGAGTCTCCAGCTCTAGTTCCCCTTAGAGGGACTTGCTGCAGGTTGGTTCAGGTTGGGTGCGCCACCCATCCCTTCTGTAGGAGCAAGCTCAGCTGCCCCAGGCTCAGGGGGACAGATCAAAAGAGTATCCCATTGGGGGTGATTCTGGCCCAACCCACAGGATGGCGGGTAAGTACTTTGTCCAGGTCCCCAACAATAGCCTTCAAGGGACTCATACTCTGAATGTCCAAGCTCTAAGCCACTCTCCCTTTCCCCATGGAACTGAGCCCAACAGGGCAAGGTATCTGGAACTTGGCAGGGCTGATGCAAGCAATCGACCATTGGGGGTGGCGTCCCTAAGCCTGTAGGAGGGGGTAGGCACTTATTCCCCTTCCTGCTTGGAGGAATTTTTAAAATCCAGATGTCTAGAGCAATTAAATCACAATTTCCCGAGGTAGGACCCAGCCATCAGAGTGTGTGTGTGTGTGTGTGTGTGTGTGTGTGTGTGTGTTTAAGCTCCCCAGGTAGTTCTGATGTGCAATCATATTTGAGAACCACTGCTTTAGCGAAATTTTCTCATTTGATTCTCAGCAATCACATAAGGTAGATACCATTATGATGCCCATTTCATAGGCAAGAAAGCTAAGGCTTGAAGAGGATCTATATTTAGTTCAAGGTCAGCCCAATGTGAAAAACAAGTTTCTCTAGTACCAGAGAACAGGTACCCAACCTCCAACCTCTCTGGGTCAAGTCCCTTTTAACCTTAACACTTCTCCCCGTACTCCCAAAATTTTATCCCTCTGGAGAGACACCCCAAGATTACAGCAGGCAGGAAGGCCCGGATGTTTGGCAGCCTCAGGCAGGGGACCTCAGACTGCCTACATTCAAGGTCTTGAGTATAGAAGGAAGCAGAAGGGCAAGAAGGGGACAAGAATAGCTCTGATTTCCTTTGGAAAAGATAGTACACCAAATGATACTAGGCGCTAGACAGAATGCCCTGTTTGGAAAGGTGATATGTGAACGCCAAGCCCAGCCGCATGGGTGTGGTATGGACCCTGGGGAAGTCTGGAGTGAAATGAGCACTAAACTAGGAAACCTGACACCTGGCTGGCAGCGTTAGCTCTCAGCCTCTGGGCCTCACTCCTTTCTCCTGTAAAACAAAGTGGTTGGACAGGATTCTCTCTAAATTTGCTTCCTGCACACAAATTTTATGGTTATTTAAGACTCCCAGGTGAATAAACTCAACTCTGGATTAAATTAGAACACAAATAACAATATTTTAGCATCTTCATTATCTCTCACTTGCTTTTCACATCTTCTCTAAAAGTAGGAATTGCTACCCTTGTTTTGATAGGGAAACAGAGTGAGGCTCAGGGTTACTTTGACTCCTCTAGTGGTTTCTAGTGCTAGACATAGAAACACATCTCCTGCCAGCCCCTCTGTTCACAGCTTGTTGATCACTCTATAGCCGGAGAATCTCAGGGCATCAGGAGAAGTCAGAAGCACTTGATAGAATGCAAAACTGAGCTTGAGGTCTTAAAAAACACCCTAATGCAGCTTAGATTTCAAGCAGGGTCAGGGTTTTGTGTTTGGAAAGGTGTGGAGGGGTGGAGAACTCAAGGCCTTGAGTTCTTCTCAAGAACTCAAGGCCTTGTCTCTCTCAGCCTCAGTTTTTGTCTCGAGCCCAAGGATCACTTCTGATTCTCAGAGGGGCTACAGATTCATCAGTTGATGCCTATGAATAGGCTTGAAAAGTCTGAGGGTCAGCACTGTGATTTTATCTTCCTGGACTGTGACTTTCTTTTCCTGGAGGAGGGTCTAGGATGAGGATGCAAAGGGAGTCCTCTCCAAAGTACTTCAGCTTTCTACATATATGCGTCTTGTACCTTAGTGTCCTAATTTCTGACAGCTCATTAGAATTACCTAGAGACAGTTAAAAATAATCATGTTCAGGACTCATTCTGATCAATTAAGTCAATATAAATAAATCAATAGCTCAGGTGGTAAAGCCCAGATGTGGGTATTTTTCTTTTTAAAGCAGCCATGATTCTAATGTGCAGCTAGAGTTGAGAGCAGTTGCTACAAACGCTCACAGAGATTCCATGGAGAGGCCAATGGTCAGCCTGGAGCTTTAAGGAAACAGGTCTAGATCTAAGGTCAAAGCCATGCGGATACATGTGGTCGCCCAGGAAAAGGGTGCAGAATCTGAGAGAGCTGAGGACAGAACCTTAGGAAAGCACAGACCAAGAGAAGTGGAAGAAGAAGAGGCCGAACTGGAGGAACATGGGATGCAGGAGAAAAACCTAAAGGCATGATGACCTGGCAGCTGAGGAAGAGAAAATGTCATGGTGGACAGCGAGGTCAACAATGCCAGTGCTTCCACAGGCTAATTTAAGATTAGGACTGAAAAGTCTTTATTGGACTTGACATCTGAGAGGTCTTGGGTGGACTTAGCAAGAGGAGAAACGTGGTGAGGCCAAGCGAGCTGAACTGCAGTGAGCTGAGGAGTGAATGGAGGTGGGCCAAGAGAGACAAGGACACTTCTTTCCCCAAGCCAAGGATGCAATTATGACTGGGACAGATCTCCTCCCCTGAGATCATAAGCCTCTCTTCACCACTCCACAGAAAATATAGAAAGAATCTGGCTGCTATTTTTGATGCCCAGATCAAAATGGGCTCTCTCTCACAGGTACAAACGTGAACTCGAGCGCTGAGAGTGCTTTATGCCAGAGGGGAGCTGAGCCAAAACGCGGAACCAGACCATAAAACCTATTTAAAACAAGCTTGATTCTCCTCAGAAACAGTGTCCAACTCGAGGCAGCATAGTCTACTGGAGCCAGGTGGCAAACTAAGCAAAACCAGCCGTGACTCCAGGCCACAAGAATTAGTGTGGAAGCTGCCAAGCCGCGGAGGCCTGACTTTGCTGTCTGACAGGAAGCCGGCAGAGCAAAGCAGCCTGTGCTCCTCTCCCAGAATGGTTGACCACTATAAGGAAAATCGGAGAGCCTACAATGAGAGAAAACCCACAAAAACACCAAAAAAGAAACAGGAGAGGCCCTATGTGAACAACCCAATGCTGTCAAGTATGACCAAGAACCTGATGCTGAGAGGAGACTGGTGTCCTACCTTTGCCCGCTTGGGCAGGGCAAAGACTGGCCCTGCAAACAGGCGAGAGGGGCCTCGGGCAGGTCTCTGGTCTTGTCGCCTTTGGGTTCTTGTGTTCAGGCCTCCTCTCCTGGACAGCCTGCCCGTCCTCCTCTCCTATTCTGACCCTGTCATGATCCAGAGGCGCTGCTGGGCTTGCTGGGACCCAGCAGGCTGCCAGGCTGGGTCTGCAGCTATGGAGTTGTGGGAAGAATCTGGACAAACTCCACCACACTGTCTCCTCCTCAGCTGCCACTTGGCTTACTTTTAAAAGACAAGGCCAAATAAGAATAGCAGTTCCCCTTGGAGCAGGGATGACTGGAAGGGGACTTGAGGGTGTGTTCTCTTTCTTGATCTGGTTGCAGGTTAGTGGTTAGAGTTATAAAAGTTCATTGAGCTTTATGATTTGTGCACTTTTCTGTTTGTATATTGTACTTCCATAAAAAGTTGTTGTTGTTGTTGTTATGCGTGTGCATGGTTTAAGGCAATGATGAGCATGCTCAGTGGCTCACTGTCTCCAGGCCCCAAAATACCACCCTGCTATTTCTCTCTCTCTCCAGGCAGTGGCCTACAATTTTCCTCTTGCCCTGCAGCCACCACCATGCAATTTGCACCTCACTAATTTCCTGGCTAAGCCTTAATGTTGTCCGGTCACTTCTCCACCCTCCCTGAAAGCAGCGACCTGATGTCAGTTCTGCCCAGCTGTTTGTTGTTTAGGGCTGGGACAGGGGTTCATCTGATTGGTCACCTGTGACCAGGGTGCTCCTTTTTAGAAATTCACCTTTAAGGAATCACACAAAGGAGTACATACTTTGGTGACACAAAACAATTATGATGGCTTTCTCAAAACCCATGGTGTGAATGGAACTGAGGTAGTTTTGGAGTTGTTCTGAGCAAACAAAATTTTACCTTTCCTTTAGGTTTGAGGGGGTGTCACGTGGCAAGACCAAGTGACTGGTGCTCCTACTCTCCAATTTTCTGCTCAGTGAAGTGTTAAAGTGACAACCCTAAAGCCAAGAGAAAGCCAACAGCTTGGGCACAGAGCACTTAATTCCAATCTACAAATAAAGAACATTTATTAGATCTTCCTTCCTTCCCATTTTGCCTTAGATCTCAAATTGTCTTTCACAGGGGCTTGCCAAAAAACAACTGTAGTGGACTGTGAAGTCCTTTCGCAGGTGGCAATTAAAACAGTTGAGTTTTCCTCCATAATTAAGGGTTAGGAAGACTATATATAAGCGGTGAGTAAACACCGAAGGTACTTTATTTATGCTTCCTGATTCTTAAGGAAAAGTGGGTTAGTGGAAAAATTCACTTCACTTAGATGTCAGAGGAGCTAGGCTCTGGTACAGATTAGCTCTGTGACCTCAGATAACTTAGCTCCTTTGAGACTCAGTTTTCTAATCTATAAAATGAGAGGACTGGACTAGATAATAGTCAAGAGGCTTTTGTTGTTCCAAATTCTACTAATCCATGATATTTTTATATAGCTCAATATACCTTCATCCACCTTTATTAAATGTGTTATTTTTTTGTAGGAAAAAGTTCTGATTATTTGGAGATGAATGGTCATTAAGCAAACATTTATTTAACAGATTCTATGCTGGCGCGCTGCTAGGCTCTGTGAAAGCCGCCAAGGCGAAGGCCAGGCTAAGTTCTTACCCTGACGTGTCTGTGAATGTCCGAATAGTGACAGGGCACGACACGCATCTCTGTTCAAAGACAATGATAGTGGTGAACGTGTATCTCCCTCTGATCTGAGCTCAGACGAGGCATAAACTTCTGACAGTTCTGGCCCACCTTCATGCCCCAATTCCTCCATAGTATTCTGCTTAAAAGCCGCCCCTATAAGTCTAAATGTTTTACGAGAGTTTTCAAATGAATAGATTTAGAAAACTTGCTCAGTGCAAAACATATGCAAGGTGACATCTGATTCACTATTGACCTTAAATTGCTCAAGGCCTATTTGGCCATTTTAAGATTTTCTGTGTGTACGTTTGTTTATGCGTGTATACACACACACACATGTGTGTATCCACTCACATTGGATATATACGTTTGTTTGTGCTTTTTGTTTAAAAAAGCTCCCTACCTAAGAATTACAAGCATATTTTCACTGTCATGTGCTTGCACACCTGAATATTTAGCCACATCCACACCCCCTGCTGGTCTCGTGCCCCTCAGGCTGTGGAGCTGGCACCTGTGGTCAGGGTCCCTGCCAGGTCTGCCGGCACCTCTCCTGCTCCAGGGAACTGCGCACTGGCAAGGCCCCCTGCCACAGCTGGTTACACTGAAATGCAGGACCCCTTGTTTAAAAATTGTTGAAAATTTCAAGATGGCAACAGCAGAGGAGTAAACCAGATGTGCGGCCCCTCTAATACGGCACATCCATGGAGCCAGCCTGCCCTCTGCTCTGCCTGTCTGCGGGGGGGGGGGGGGGCGGGTGCTGCGACAGGGGAAAGGACTCTGCTTCTACGTAGCTCCACCAAAGGCTCCGTCTCACTCTCACTGCCATGAGCTCAGGTTCCCACCCGTCCTGCCTCTGCAGGGCAACAGGGGTGGAAAAACAGGAGAGGATGGCAGAGCCGGGTGCACTAACGATGGCTCTTGCTCAGCATCCACGAATGTCAGCAAGGACTGTCAGAGATCATGTTACTCAGCCTCTCACTTAAAAAAAAAAATAGAGGTTACAGGGGTGGGTGGTGTGGGATGAAAAGAGAGGAGGGGTCAGGTGTCAGGCATCTGCCCTTCCTCTCTATCCCCGCAGCCTGGATTCCGGGCTCCTCGTCAAGGCCCTCCTTCGCTCCACCGCCTTTGACTGTAGGTAGAAGATGTCAACGCAGATTTGTCATTCACGGTGAATAATAAGTATTTGTAGTTCTTCTGAATCTCCTCAGGGTTCAGCTTGCAGGCATTGACATCCCTTTGTTTTACAGATGAGGAGCCTGAGGCCCAGACAGGTGCTATGAGTCTACCAAGACTACAGAACCTGTTAAAGTCAAAGCTGAGGTCAAAACCCAGGCTTGAACGCTAGCCCAGGCACTTCTTGCTAACACTTCGAGAATCACACCTAGATTGACAAGTCCTCTGGGAATGCAGCCCATTTGTAATGAGAGACATGCTTTAAAAATGTTCTTAAGTTCTGGGAGTAACTTCTATCTTAATTCTTCTAGTTGAAGATGAAGAAAGAGGACCCAGAGTACGAAGCTGCAAAGCCTTCTAAGCCTGTCTTCAATGTGTCCAGACCCCTCTTCTTGGGCCCTTGTCACCATAGTGACATCTTCTCTCCCCAGCATTCACAACCCTTAAGCTCTTCGAGCTGCACTGTCCCCCTCTTTGTCCAGTTTGAGGGTTGAGACTGCTGGCGTGAGTGGGTTCCAGTCAAAGAACAGGGTGATTTCCCAGCTGGGGGGCGTGGGGGTCCTTGGAGATCTCTGGAGAGTAGTCCCAAGAATGGGATGAGAAGAGGGAAGGAGAAAACAGATAAAAAACAAACAAAAAACCTTCTTTGGACCCAGGAGGTACATGCGCAATGAATCTAGAATTCCAGATCGAGAAGGGACAGCAAATGCAGGGCCCCATGCCTTCAGTCTAACTGACGTTAAACCCAAAGCTGGCGGGTGACTTGCCAGGATCACAGGCTAAAAGTCATGGCTTCTGATTTCCATCCCAGCCTCTTCCCACTTTCCATTCTGTCAATGGCCTATCGACTCTTTTACTTTAAAATCATTCTCTTAGAGCTTTTTCCAATGTGTCTTTATGCAGCAAGTGTCCCCTGCCCCCAAGGGTGGGCTGCTGCCAGTGCTCCAGCTGGTGGAGAGCCTTCTCAGTGAGCTCTGAAGACCGCTAAAGTCTGCCAGGCCCTGAGCGGCCTCCTGGAGGCAGGCTCTCCGTCCTCAGCTCTAGCTGAGCCGGGACAGCTCCGCCTGCTCAGCTTCCTTATTCTTAGCCTACCCCTTGCTCTCCTCCCATGGACCCAATATTCCCAGCCACGTCATTCCTGTGTTCTGGCAGGTTCGGGGTGAGCTCCATTAGTGTTTAATGACTTTCCATGTCACACTCCCCACCCCCTTGCCCAACGCCCCCATGCCTCCAGTGCGATGTCTCCTCCAACCGCTTCACTTCGGTGAAGACTGCCTGCCTCTGGAATGTACTCTCTCGGGTACTGAAAGTGTCAGCGTGCAGGGCGAGCCAGGCGAGGCGGGAGCGGGTGCCTGGGAGCCAGCCTCGCCTAAGACAATGGGACTTTTATTTCTGGCCTGGCTCAGCTGGCAGTCTCTCTCCCACTCTCTGTCTTGGCTGGGCTTTGGTTTAAAGTTACCCTTTCAGGATTAGGTTCGTGTTTTCTTTCCCATGCCACCAGGGAAGTTTCTGTTTCCGAAGTGGACTGTGCACAGACAGGTCAGTTAGTCACAGGCCTCTGCTGGACCACAAGCATCGCCGTTCAAAGGCCTCTCTAAATCACCCTGGCAAAGGCTGGCCAACCAAACTTGCTTCTTGCCATGTGGAAAGGCACACCGCAGCACAGGCTAATCTTTAAATTATTGTTTTCTATTTGGTATATGTTATTATAACCAAGCAACCCCCACCCCCAAGGTTTTCACAGAAAATCCTGGAAAAGGAACTGCTGGGGCCGGGCGGGGAGTCTGCTTCAGCGGCCTTGGCTCTGCTCCTCATTTCCGTGCCTTCGGTCACCACGACGTCTGGCCGTCCAGGACACCCAGATCTCCTTTTCTCTGAACTCGATGAAAAAACAAATAAAACAACAAAAAAAGGTTTTTTGGTTCCTTTTAACCCCACTGAGATGGGCTAGCGTTTTTTCTTTTAAAAAAGAAACACTAGAAACCCTGGGGAGTGGAGGCTGAGAACATAGAACGTCTGTTAAATCAGTGAAGCTCTGTAGGAAGTCCCTAGGTCTCTAGGACCCTGTCCCTCTGGAGCTGGCATAGCCTCCCCCAGCCATTCCTGCGGCTACAAGGCTGGCCCCTCTTTATTTTCTGCTTGGGGAAGCTGTGCCCCATAAACACCCCAGCTCAAGTGATGAGACTTCAGGCTCCACGCAGGGGGTTCTTAGAGAAGCTTGCCCCCTTGCAAGCTTGTAGTCTGGCGTTTATTTAACCACACTATAGCCACACACCCATACCATGCAAGTAAGTGCATTAAGAACAAGCGGGGGCTTCTCTCAGAGTACTGTTATTTTATCTGGGAGTTTATCTTTTTTTTTCCTTTCTTCTTCTCATTAGTGCAAAGGTAACACCTGTTTATAGGAAGGGCACAAAATAAACAAAATAAAACAAAACAAAAGTACATTCCCCTCAGCCCTTTCCCCCAAATTGTGCTCCTGGAAATGATCGTGATTAACAGTTTGGTGAATGTCTTATAAGGTCACTGACTCCTTCAATGACCCAAAGAAATAATCCAGGGCTAAGTTTTTGTTTTTGATATTGTTTTCAGCTTTTGTTTTAAAACTTTATTTAGAGAAATTTGCACACAATAAAACACACTCGTTTTAAGTGCATGGTTTAATACGTCTTGGTGAACATACACAGCCTCATAACTACGATTCTGATGTGGAACCTTTCCGATCACCCAGTCAGTTCACCTGTGCTCCTCTGCTGACAATTTCCCACCCCAGGCGCAGGCACCTGCTGATCTACCCTCTCTCATTACAGGTTAGTTAAGCTTTTTCTACAATCTCACATATTCTTTTGTTTCTGTTTCTTTCTTTCTTTCTTTCTTTCTTTCTTTCTTTCTTTCTTTCTTTCTTTCTTTTTTTTTTTGCAGTAGAATGTTTTTTGAGACTCATTCATGTTCCTGTATATCAGTGGTCTGTGTTTTTCTATTGCTGAGTAATATTCCATTACATGCATGTATCATAATAATCTGTTGTGGGACATTTGAGTTGTTTCCAGTTTTGAACTATTATAAGTGGCCCCAAAAGCTGTTATGTTGTTATTTTTAATCATGAAAAGAAAGAGAGAGAACACATCCAAATCTAGCTCAGGCCTCTATATTTCAGAACTTAGTAATCAGCAGGCAGTTTTCCAAGGTAAATATTTCTATGTGAGCAAAAATACAGATGAACTACTTTAATCATGATTGTAATGATGGAAATCATTCACATTAAATGCTTACATGACACTTTCAATTGGCAGACACAATTTTATATGTGATCATTGGCAGTGACTTGCACTGTTTAGAAATTCTACAAATGCCAGGCTCTTAATATGCTCTTTCTCAATTTTCAAAAAATTTGGGGACATGTATATATCAAGGATAAATTATCACTGTTTCACCACACTTTAGAAACTGAGTCCTTTTTCTAAGACAATTGGCTTCCACAAAACTTTATGCCACTATGGTTTAAAGGGGAGATAGTACATTCAGAGGTTCACCTGCCCCTTGCTTTTGCCTATCACAGGCAACTCCGGGCCTGCCTTTCCACTGCAGGTTTTGTAAGACACATGGAAATACATTTTGTCTCTTGATTTCATACATTAACTCTTTAAGTAGCACAGAAGTAGGAACCCAAAGGACCCCTTTACTGAAAGGAGTGCTCGCTGAACGGCAGCACTCACGGACCCCCTCTGTGTGCCGCCTGCAAGCAGCGGCCCCGGTCAGATGCCGTGGTCAGAGTCTGTTTTCTAATGATCGCTTCCATCGTAGCAAAGGTGTACTTGTTACTACTCTCACCACCGATCTTGACTGGCTAGAAATAATGGAAACTATTCATTCCATGTGGAGACAATATTGATGATTATAATGTATCAGACTCTTCATAAGTGGAAAGAGAGAAAAGGAAGCAAAAAGCTGTGCGATGACTAGGATGCAGCAATTTGCAAGGCAGTGACAAAAGACACAGGGCCTAAGGAGCTGGCTGCCTCAGTAAGCTAGTAAATTCTCTCTGGTTTCTATGTGAGTTTGCTGATCAAAGCCATGTTGGTCATCGGCATAGACAGTACCATAGACGATGTTCTGTTGGTCCTGCAGCCAAAGTATCTCTGTCCTCTGATTCTGCTCTACTTGCAGAGAGCCAGCCCCCTTGGACGAGTCCTGCGCCACTCAGGCCAGCCCCCAGAACATGAAGGAACTCCCTGGGGCAGCTCCAGGAGAATGGCTTCCCAGGCTCCCTTCCTCCTCCACAGGCCACAAGGAGGCACAGGCTGGCTCCACTGGTGCTTGGCAGACGGGAGGGACCCTGCTAATAGTTTTGCCCATGAAACATTGACCTGTGTGCCTGCTCACATACATCATTTAATTCTTGATTTAGATCAAGTTTTAGGGAATTTAATAAGAACTATTCCCAGGGACCCCTCAAAGACGGGTCTGCTATACATACATCTATTAATTTAAAAGAACCAATTAAAAAGGACCTTGAAAAAATATATGAAGTAGATAGCACCGAAACATGGTTTGAGTTATTCTGCTGACTTCATGAGGTAATTTGGATGATGGAAGACATGCCACCCAAAAGGCAAAATCATCTAGTGAAGTGGGAGAATAAACCTACACATTCAAACTATGACATCCATGCTTCTAGCCAGGAATGCAATTTTCCCCTCTTTCAAATTATTCATTTCCTTTTTAATAGGTCACGTCTCATTTACCTTGATTTAGCATCAGCCCAAGTACAGTTATGTATTTGGTGTGGGGGAGAAAGGAGAAGGGAAAGGAACAAGAAAGAACTTTATGTGAAATATGGTGACCCCGTCCTTAAACTCCAAATCCAAGCAGGTCAAGAATTGTACCACATCTTTAATTCTTTTTATATTGTGGAAAGAGTATAGGGCTTCCCTATGTTTATATACTTGAAAGAATAATGAGAAGTATGCTTGAAAATACTGCTTGATGAATAACGCTTTTGCATGTGTCACTATGAGGAAGTATCATAATGTACATTTCACCACAAAGCCAAGGAGAATATTTAAAAAGAAAACTCCACTGTAAAGTGAAAAATAGACCAATCCCTACATCTGTCTACAGGATGCATAAATCACTAAACAAATATTTTAATGGCCTTAAAATACAATCAAAAAAGAACAACTCCCTAAGGTGGTTAGCTTGAGTCCTCATTAGAAGGTTTATTTTCTTTGAGTGTATAGATTGTTATATATCTACAATTGCAATTATGATAAATTTACAGGAAAACATCACATGACCATGTCATGTTAAATGGACATTCTACACATGATAAGGAATAGAAATAAGGCATTAAGATGAAGAATAGGTTGTGATAACCAGCCTTGATGAAGGAAATGCCACAGTCTGAGGTTCCAATTCTGACAGGAACTTTAGGTGACTTTTTAAAAATCCATCTAGACCCCTAACTTCTTTCCACTATATTACCTTTGCGGTACACTATGTTATATTAGATTTCTTCCTGTTATACTTACAAGCTTGTAAAGTAAGCATAGCTTACTATACATGTCAAATACATACCTACTGAATAAATAAATATTGAACCTAATGTAGTTCTTAATGCTCTACTAACATTTTAATAGAATTCTTAAAAAAAAAAACACCCCAATGGCTTAGCAGTTAGAGATCATTTGATGAAAAGTTAGGAAATTATCATGATCTTGAGACATGATGAATCTCCAATTCAAAAATGAATGTTTTTCCGATTAAATCACATATTAGAGTGCTTTGAACATTTTAAGTGAGGTCTAAAAAATGATTACTTTTTAACCAAAAAAAAAGCAATACAAACTTGCCTCACCAAGCTAAACACAGAAATGTATAAGTTATGCCAAATACGGTAGTATTCTTACTGAAAGTCAGTCTCAGTCCTCAGAGGTAACCATCATCAACCGTGCAATCTTTCAGTACTTTTTTCCTATGTTCTTCTAAAGGCGTGGAAGTGTTTAAAAATTTTTAAGTCAAAAAAAAAAAAGGTATCATATACACTGTTTTTCAGTTTGCTTTTTTTCTTAAGTTCATGTGATAGACCAGGTTCCCGACCAGCCTTCAAAGAAAAGGACCTCTTTCATTCATTCATCAATCCTTTCAGCGAACGCTTCCCGAGCCCCCACAGTGTGTCTGGCACAGTTCTGGGCGCGGAGCATGTGGCAAGGAGCCCCCCTGCCCTGTGGTCAGCCCCCTGGCTTAGTCCTCAGCATCTCACTGTGAATGTCACCTGCCTCTTGAAACTTTGGGAACACACACACTTTGATAGAAGAACCATCTGATTGCAAACTTTTCTTGGGGGTACAATGCACTAAATCACAAAATTAAACTAAATATGTTAGCTAATAGGGCTTTATTATGTACATTTTGTATAATTTCATTGCAACCAAAATATAGTTTTACCTTTGAGTTTAGACTGGAATATATTTTGTCTTCCTGTTATGTTTGTGGATCCTGACACGCAGTGCAGTGTAGCTGCGGTTCTTTAATTAGTCTAGCACGTCTAGTGAGGGGGTTCGGAATCCCCCTTGTACCACCACGTTATCCTAAATCATACCAACAACCACAAGAAAAAAACGTTCCTCAGGAGGAAGCAAGCCTGTTCTCCTGCACTGCAAAGAAACTGCTGTTGCAGCTCAGATAATATTCTGGCGTGGGAAGGTTTAAGCATAATGTTTCAGAGAAAGAAGATAAATGCCTCCTATATGTTCTTGTTCCATGTGTTTCCATGACTGGGGAGAACAGCATGTGTACCCATGTGCACACACACACACAATTAAATCCTTGATCGTCAAGAGTCCAACCTCCTGGAACTCTGGCGTCAGCATCAGTTATTCGCTGCCTTGGGCCCCTGCAGCTTCCTCTCAGGGGCAGAGGCAAACCATGTAGTACAGAAAATATCTGAGAGGCCATTTCTTAACGCTCTCCCCGCCACCCAGCTGATTGGTGATGAGAAGAGGCCAAGCCTCAGTCCATCTCTGGAGGCTGCTGGCTGGTGGACCCGCCCTCCAGGTCTCTCGTGGGCACCCGGGATCAACCAGCTGCTCTGCACAGAGGTCCGATTGAGGCTCAGCTCTGGCTCGCTTGCTTGCCTTGCCAGGGTGACATTTATAACTGCCCGTTGACCTTGGTTGGCCCACTGTAGACTGTGTGGGCATTTGTGTGGGCCCTCCTGGGAATACCTCTGCCCAATTCTCAACCTTGGACAAGAACTTTCTGAGCCCTGGCAGCTGAAATGAACTGCCTGGAGGACAAAGAGGCATTTGCTGGGACCTGTAAATGAGTGCCTGCCTCCTAGCTGACGGAAGGCAATTCCTCCGCCCTGCTAGGCCTGGCTGAGGTTGGGAGAGCAGCCTGTGGGGACAGGGAGGGGACTCTGAGTTGGAAATGGCAGTCCAGCATGGGCCCCGTGTGTCCCTGCATGTCCTTGCTGGGCATGCCAAACTGAAGGCTAACAGTCCTCTGACCCTGAGCTGTTTCTGTAGCTCCAACTAGTTGTATAGACAATTAGCAGGCCAAGGTGCCCATACCATGACTACTCTGCTGTCCACTTGCTCACCAGAGGAGGGGAGTGGCTTGTTTACTACTTGGTGTAAAAGGTGCTGAGCTATCCAGACTGGGTAGACTGGGTAGACTGAGCTTCTGTGTGCAGAGATGCTATCACAGGCCCATCACAGCTCCCCATGGAACTTAGGGGTGGGGACCCCCTCCATGTGGGCAGCTTCATGTGGATGCTCCTGGCCGCTGGCTGCTATGCATAACAGCTGACTTGAGTCTCACCGTCTACTTGCAGTACCTGTGGAGTTGTGGCAAGCCAACCTATTTACTTGTATTTGTTTCCTATTGCTGCTGGAACAAATGACCACAAACACAGTGGCTTAAATGACACAAATTTATTCTCTTACAGTACTAGAGATCAGAAGTCCCAAATAATCTTATGGGGCTAAGAGAAGGGGGTCAGCAGGCCTGCATCCCTTCTGACGGCTCCTGGGGAGAATCTGTTCCCTTGTCTTTTCCAGGTCATGCCTTCCCTGGCTCATGGCCCCTTCCTCCTATTCTAAGTGCATCCTCCAACCGCTGCTTCCATCATCCCTTCTCCTTCTAGGGCCTGAGAGCTGGCCTCCTTTTTATAGGGACCCTTGTGAATACATACGGCCCCCTGGGTAATATAGGATAATATCGCCATCTCAAGATCCTTGATCACATCTGCAAAGTTCCTTTTGCCATGTATGGTAACATATTCACAGGTTCTGGGGGTTAGGGCATGGACAGCTTTAGGAGCCATTATTAAGCCTCCCACACATGCCTAGTGGTCTCCTTGTTACTTCTCACCATTTTCTGTGATGTTATTCCCTGCCTAACACTCCAAACCCCAGAGTTGACAGCAGCACGCCCTCCAGGGGAATTTGTCCCCCTGGTTTTACCTGATGCTCTGGTAAGAGGGTGCAGCTTGCTACTCCCGGGCCAAACTCAGAGGTCCGGTACCTGTAGAACAAAGCTAAGTGAGAGCGGAGAACCTTGCCTGATTTATTTACTGCTGATCCCTCATGCCTGCAGAATGATCTCAAATTCCTGACTTAGAGAAATGGAGATAATAACTTCATTATTTTTAAGACACTAAGTTCTGGGAGAGATCTGTTACACAACCACAGGAGAGTAGAATAACCAGGAATGGGGATGACCCCCAACTTAAGATTCTTGCTCTGGATGTCCTAGCTTAGCTATCCCTCGCAGACACTTGCTGCTCTTGCCATAAGGTGGTCAGCACTGAGGTGGGAGTGTCTTTGCACCAGGGATCTCATGATCATTTTTAGCCTTAGTCTATGGCCTTGTACAATGTATACTTTAAGGAAGGATAAAATGCACCCTGGCTGGTGTGGCTCAGTGGATTGAGCTTCAGCCTGCAACCCAAAGGGCTGCCAGTTCATATTCCCAGTCAGGGCACTTGCCTGGGTTGCAGGCCAAATCCCTGGTTGCAGGCATGTGAGAGGCAACTAGTCGGTGTATCTCTCACACATCGATGTTTCTCTCCCTCCCTTCCCATCTGTCTAAAAATAAATAAATAAATAATTTTTTTTTTAAAGAAAGGATAAAATGCAAATTGCTAATAAAGATTTGAAAAATAAGTATTTTAACTGATAACTAAAGATGAATAGATGCAAATATGAGAGTCTACATTTTTACTTATCGAAATAGTCAGGTCAAAAGAAAGAACTAAGAAAATAAACTTGTCTTCTTTGAGCCACTAAAAAACTAGTCAGGTTTTTAAAATATTTATATTTAGCAGTGGCTCAGTGTTTCTGAAATGAATTAAGAACATTAAATTTTTTTTCATTCTCTTTGATGCAGAGTTCATTATACTTCTAGGAACAGATCTCATGAAAGCAATCAGAAATACAGATAGAAATATACAGCTGAAGATGTTCAGCATAGCATTCATAGTAGCAAAACACTGGACACAACTTTTGTCCTATAATAGGGTATTTGTTTTGAAAGAAATTGTGATACATCCATTTTATTTGAAATTGTGTTTAAAACTAAGGTTATAAAGGGTTTTTTTTATTATGTGGGCAAATGATTAAGTAGAAATGCAAGATACAAAATTATAAATGCAGTATATAATTTTAACTCTAGAAATATGAACATACATGAATGAAATACTCGAGAGAAATGTGCCAAAATAATAGCATCACTTATTGTTTGAAGATTTCTCCCAGGAAAGGATTTGGGATAATTATTTTCTTTTTTATACTTCTCAGTTTTCACTTTGATAGGTATTAGTTTCATAACCAGAAAACAAAATGTTTAAAAATTGCAAATGTGTGGAAATATCATTTATTAAAGTGTCTAGTATTTGTATTGCCCTTTAAGCATGAGCCACAATATATTTTGGGTGATTTGTGAATGACTGACATCAAGAACCCTAGCCACAGAAGCTTCCCACTTCTTTTAGGTAGAAGGGACCCCTGGACATTCTCTAATGAGACTGTGCATTGGGAAGAAAGTGTGTCCTGAGCCCAGGAGGGCACGGGGAGGGAGCTGTGTCCGCTATAGCATCCAGGGTGTGACAACAAAGTGCCCTGGGTGACGTACTCTGAAGGGAGCCCTGTGAACTCAGGATTCTGTTTCCTTGACTTAGACATGGAAGTGGGGAGATAGAATGTAATTACAAAAACTTGGTCACTGGCTCTGAAAGAGACTCAGATTACTGACAGCTTAAAGTAATCAACGGTATGAAAGCCATAATTATCCCAATACTGTAAAGGTTTGGGGTTTAAAAAAAAATTCTTCCAATCTGTGTCTTTCTGTCTGGATCTCTCTGGTTACATAACTAGAAAAGAGAATGAATTACAGATGGCTCTGCTAAGTGTTTGCTTTGAAGTTCAACTTGATTTATCTGGTCCCTGGTTAGAGGATGGGGCAGAAGAACGCAGCAACACAGCAGTGTCCGGGCCCCCAATTAGGGACAGAGCATCTGACTCCCAGGCCCAGTGAGTGAGAAGAGAATCGCTCTTCTGGAGTGTCGACTCTGATCCTGGCTACTTGGTGGAGACGGGTGGAAGGCGTTGCTTCCAGGACCGCTGGCTGCGGGGCCTGGGGGCTGGCTGAGGCTGCTTCTTGCCCTGCTGTGTGACCCTGTGGCTCTAAGCACCAACTGCGTTTGGTCTGCCTGGTTCTTTCCAAGCAGGGAGGCGTCAGACCACTCTTCACTGGGGCAGGTCAAGTGCGGCCCCTGGTTTCAGCCTCCATTGTGGGCCTTGGTATGTATAGGTTGTTCTGTTCATTTTCTTTCAAGTGGTTAATTATATCATTTCTCTCTCCACTTTTCTGAAAGAAATAATTGACTCAAGAAGTTGGAGTGTCAGATATTTGCGGAGGGTGGTATAAGGTGACCGCGGGAGGCAGTGAAAGTGAAAAGGTTTCATTGAAAATTGAAGAACAATGAAGACCAGCACCGGGAAGGCACTAGAAGTCATCTAGTTCAGTGGCTGCAGATCCAGACACCTACAGGGACACAGCAGGTTACCTAACGGCAGGAACTTGGCAGGCACTGCACAGCACGGAGCAGAGGGGACTGTACGTTGGAGAAAGCACCTCCTTCCTCACGGCATTCTAAATAAAAAACCCCTCATAATAATTTGTAGACAAAAGAAAACCCAATTGCATGTTGGAGTTGGCCCAAGGGCCAGCAATTTGACATCCTCGAGTGATCCCGCCCCTTCAACGTACAGATGAGAAATAAGTCCAGGGAGGCCATCCACGCAGCTGGCTGAGAACCCAGTTCTTCTAGCTCCTCAGCCAGGGATTTTCTGACCTGGATCTCCACTGAGAAACTGCCTTAGGGGCAGCCCCTGCTCCCCTACAGGGGCCGTGATAACAGTTTGACCACAAAAAGAAAAAGCACACCATCAACCCTCTAACCTGTTGCAGGAAATGGTTAGCTTCAAAGAACCCTTACCCCTACCATGCAAGCAATCTTCATTTGAAACATCCCTAAACTGCTCACTTGCGCCCATGGAGCCAATAAACGAAATGCCTCATGTGCCCACATACCAATTAGAAAGTCTCCCTGCTTCCAAAAACCCCACCTTAACAGAACGTTTGTCCATCGGAGACTGTCTCAGTATTTACTCTTTTTACTTCATGAAGCTACTGTACTTTCTAATACCTTTCAACTCCATGAAACAAAAATGACCTGTAAAAAAAAAATTATGACGTAACAGCCTGTATTCATTTTGTTCCAGATTCAGTCTTGCCTTTGTCGCTGCTGTAATCGGTGCCCCAACCACCAGCCAATGTGAGTTAACTTTCCACAGCAGCCCATGTTCCCAGGATGCCAGCTGGCAATTGCTGCTCCCCCGGCACCGGCACCGGAGCTGCAGAAGGGGCAGTGAGCCCGCAGGATCCTGGGGACCTACCTGCCTGCCCCCTGAGGCCTTGCACAAGGTATCCTCCTGGAGCTCTGCCCACCTGTGCTGCTGCCCCGCCTCCCTGCCACCCAGTCATCCCTAGGGACCTGTGCCCCTGAGAGTCACATAACCTTTCTGTACTGCCGTTTTCTCTCAGCTGTGAGAATGAAAACACATCCAGCCAATATCCACTTACTGAATATTTTTTCCGTGGCTCGAGTTTGAGCAAAAGCCTAGTGACCAGGACCCTCCATTCCCCATTCCTCTAAGACTCTGCGGAAGGCTGCCACGTTTCAATCGCAAGCATTTATCAAGCACTTAGTATTCCCCAGGCGCAGTGCCAAGCACCCTACACACTTCCTCTCCTTAGTTCTCGCAAGAATCTTACGAGGTAGGCATTCTTATCCCCTTTGCACCAGCGATGACGTGCAGGCTCAGAGAGGGTTAGCAAGTTGCTGTGGGCCACACAAGGGTAGAATTCAGATTTGAACCCAGGTTTGAGCTGGACTCTTGATCACCTCCTTATATGGCATGTCTGCCTTTCAATGGAAGTGTCAGCCTCTCCCTCCCTGCCACCCCACATTCCAGACCCTGTCTCCAGGCTAATGTCACCTCCTAAACCTGGATGGGCCAGGTAGGAGTTTCTAGAGGTGGGAGAGAGCAGCACCAACTTAAGCCTTCACAGGTCCTGGGGCGTACTAACTTTTCTCAGGCACCCCTCTGAGACAGCAACTATATTAAAATGCGTCAGTGTTCTCATTTAAATATAAATGCCATTGAAGACATTTGAAAAGCTTTTTCTAACTCTGCTTTGGAAGTGATTTTTTTATTTTTACTTGGTGACCTTGTTTTCTTATTTTGAAATTAATTTTTACAAATTTTCAATTTATTTATTTGTTTTAGAGAGAGGGGAAGAGGGGATGAGAGAGAAACATTAATTTGTTGTTTCGTTATTTATGCATTCATTGGGTGATTGTTGGATGTGCTGACCAGGTATCAAAATCGCAGCCTTGGCTTATCCAGACAATGCTTCCTGCTGCAGGAGGTGAACGACTGGGAAAAAAGTGTGGTTTACACGGCTGTGTATCACACACTCGATTCCCGAAGCCAAGGGGCACCCTCCTGCCTGAGCAAGGGTCAAAGACTGGGAATGATGCCAGTTGGAGACACTGACCATCCTTCATCCCTGGGAAGGCGTATTAGTTTGCAAGAGCTGTCACACAAAATACCGCAGACTGCTATTTTGAGTTTGCTTACTCTGTGTGTGTGTGTGTGTGTGTGTGTGTGTGTGTGTAATGGAGGAAAGACAAACAACGTCTTGTTTTGTGGTTTGTTCTGTTTTGCTTGTTTTGTTTTGTGTAGGGAAGTTCAGAGAATTGCCCTGGGAGATCACCCATAGTTAGGCCTTTGGTCTCCAAGATGAAGGCCCAGGGAGGGAATAGACACTGGGAGCTTGAGGTTAAGAGAAGAGCCCCCAACTTGGTTTCCGAAGATTAGGAAGGGGTCTGTACAAACGGCATTCCAGGAGTGGCAGAGCTCGGAGCCCCCCCGCCGCACACAGGGACCCCAACCGAGGTAGCAAAATGAGGACGCCCAGCGCCGGTGGAGGTGGACAGGGACCCCTGCGACTGCGGGCCTCCGCGATAGCTCCTGAGGCCAAGGCTGGCGGGGAGGGAAGGAGATGCGGCGGGGGGCCCACCTCCTTCAGATGGACATCGGGACTGACAGGCAATGAGCCAGGCACCTGCCACCCTGCAAGCCCAAGGGTCCTTACATGAGGGGAGACGCAAACCCCAACGACTGGTCTTGGGGTTCTTAGTGTCTGGGAGTGGATATGTGTTCCAGATTTATTTTGACTTAGAAGAATAAATGTGACATTTCTCATCATTTGAGTGTCATGGAACAACTGATATGATACATTCATTTTTGGCTCTTTTCCAATTTTCCCTATCTTGTTCAGGCTGTGGGATCCCAAGCTGGGTATCATAGATTAGTCAAGAGTATATAGAAAGGGGCTTGGAATTCACAGCAACCAACCCAGCCATTTCCCATTCCCTGTTCCCCTCACAGAAGGAGCTCACGTACAAGTGTCACAGCTGTACTTAACTGTCACATCTGCACGTGGCCCATTTACCCAAAACAGACTCCTCCTAAGTAGGAACCAGACCTTCTCGTTCTCTCGCGCCTGGCTTGTAATGGTCAGCACAGAGCCCAACACCTGGAGAATGACAGCTCTGCCCCGGCGTGGGTACTGATCCCAGCCAACCGTGACTGGAGCAGGGGTTGTATATTAGAAGCATCAGAGTCAGAAATTGCCTAGAACCTCTCGACAGGTGCTAGACAAGGGCTGGTGCCCTGGAAGTTGTTGGCAGTTGTCTACCTATCCTTGATGTGCCAGACTCTCAGCTGGCACAGAGGAGAGAAGGCTGCTTTAGAGTCCAAGAGACTTGGAGTTTGAATTATTTAACCTTGGATGAATTCCTTGGGTAAATTACTTAGCCTCATTTACCCTCATTTCCTGGCTTTTAAAATGGGGGAAAAAAAGCAATAGCATGAAGGAATTTCTAAGAGAATTAAATGATAGAACTTATGCAAAAGCCCTAGCTCAGTCATCACTGGCCACTGTGCCTCCCTCGCCCTGGCCTCATTCCTTCCATTCCTCAGGGATAAGACCTGCATCCATCCAGAAACACTGCGAGGCAGAAGAAAAGAAGCAACAGAAAGCGTTATTGAAGGAAAGGAAACAGCCTGGAGACTGGTTCCGACTGACTTACAGACTTGGGAAACAGACACACACATGTGCATACCTGACTTAGGACAAGAAATGCAGCCCATCGGGGACTATAGTCTGTGAGCCCTTGGATGTGCCACTGAGAGCCCTGGACCCTGCTTACCTCCACCCGAAGCCATCTAGTTGAAACAATAGTTAAACCTGCAGGCTCACTTGGGGGCAGCGTGGCAGGATGGCTAAGATCACGGACCCGAGTTTAAATCCTCATCCACTACTTATGACCTTGTGACCTTGGACATGTCACATAACCTATCTGAGTTTATTTTAGCCCTTGCAAAATAAATTGTGTGAAGCACCCAGCATGGTGCCTGGCTCACTGTCAGCACTCAGAGGCATGACAGCATCACAATGTGGCGGTTGTTAAGAACTTGGACTTGGGAGCCTGGCTGCCCTTTCCTAAATTACTAAACATGGTCAAGTAACCAGCCTCTCAATGCCTCTGTTTCTTCATCTGTAAAATGGGGACAGTAATAGTACCCAGTGCTCTTACTTTGGGTGTCCCCAGAAGCTCATAGAGAAGGATTTGAGAGCAAAGAGCTCATTTGGAAGGGGCTCCTAGGACACAGGATTAGGGGAATAGAGAAGTGGAACAGGGAAGGGAAGGAAGCTAATAAAGCATCATCTCTGTGCGCAACCAGAATTTTTGCACTGGGGGACTCCAGGAGAATGCATACAACACATCCCAGACATTGCCAACTGATGCTCAAGAGAGCTGGGGTATTAATCCACCAAGTCCCCATCTGTCATTGGTTGAGGGCTATTTGTGAGGATCTTAACTCTCAACACCTCCAGTGTCCTGCATGTGGATTGAGTGTGCTCTTTTAGTCTGAGGGAGGAGGGGGAACAAGGTCTTTTAGGCAGAGAATTTCCGGTGCTTGGAGTAAGAGTCTTCGGTGTAAAGGGGAGTGAGAGGGGACAGGGACAGGGCACCAATAGCATCTGCTACACTCCCTCATAGGATGGTTACAATACCTGAATAAAATAAATACATCAAGTTCTTAGAGCAATGTCTGGCATGGAGTAATGTTCTCCCAGACGACATTCACACTGAAGAGGTCTAAATAATCTTTCACTAAATAATATTCCAAAGTCCTTGTGAATGTTCTTAATTATTCTTATTTAATACAAGGGAAGATTTAGGGAAAAGTAATTCAATTGAGCAAATATTTATGAACAGCCCACCATGTTTTCGAGGCACCTTGTTCCATAATAATCAACAGAAATAAAGAAATTACATATCTGAAACAAGGCTCTACTCCCACCACCTCTTCCTCAGCATATTCTTTTGCTTGTTATCTTTTAAAAAATAGTTTTTCTTTATTCTTAACCTCTTTCATACTTCAGCTTGCAATTTGCAGGCGGGGTTGCTGGTAACCTTTGGAAAATCATGGATAGTACATTAATTGCCAAAATCATAGAGATAGGCAAGCCCCCCCTTCTCAATTCAATGAACTATAAGCCAATAAATATTTTAAAGAAAAAAAAATGGTAACGAAGAGCTCTCAGCAAGCCTACTCAACAACAGAAAAGATTCATACCATCTTCCCATATTATTAACCTAACCCTTAACCTTTAAATATGGACCATCAAGAATCAAGAGACATTTGGAAAAAATCAATGGCTCAAAAGATGACCAAAAGTAAAAAAAATAGAATAATCTACAGCAGAGGGGACAGAGATAATATAGGAGATAAAAGAAAATTTTTGAAATTGCATACTCTTATGCTTTGAGAAACTTCAGATGTTATTGTAACCTTAAACAAAAATAGGTTATGAAAAAGGAAGCAGAGAAGAGTAACAAGAATTCTTGGACATTAAAAATTCTTATATATAAACTTAACAAAGCATGTACAGGACTTGCATGCTAAAATGCAGAGTGATCTATGAACCACGAATTTAAGGAAACTTGGGCATCGCTGTGCTGTTGTAGAATAGCACAGACCTGAGTGTGAAACTTGGTGTGTCATTAACTGTGAGATTTTGGCAAATTAATCTCAAATATCTACCACTGAAGCATTTTTATCACAGCTGCTTTAAAATTGTTGCCAGATAATCCTAACATGTTAGTCATTTCAGTATTAGCATCTATTGCTTTATCTTGCTTCTTTCAGTTTGAGATCTTCCTGGCTCTTATATGACAAGTGATTTTCAATAGAAATCTGGACATTTTCGTATTATAATTAAACTGGGTCTTATATAAATCTTCTGTTCTGCCCCCCCTTTCTAAATACCACCCCAACAGGTAAAAACGGTGGTGAGTACATCGCCGTATTGCTTATAGGCGGGTGTAGAAGTTCAAGTTCCCCACCTGGCCTCTGTTGACACCTGAGGTGGAAGTCCACTTGACTGCTATGTGGGAATGGTAGTTCTGGGTCCACATGGGGTCTTCGCTAACACGGAGGTGGCGGTGGCCTCATCACCACTGGCAATTGTGAAATTCCTGATTCTACTAGGCGTCCTCTGACACCACAGGGGTAGAATGGGGCCTCACTACCAACCAGTTGGGATAAAAGTCCCAGCTCCCTCTTCGGCCTTCCCTGACTCCACCATGGTCGGGCCACGGGGCAGCTCGTCACAATCTTGGGAAGGTGGGCACGGTAGGGATGGGGTAAGGCCACAGTTTTTTTCTGTGGTGTTTGCCTGAGTAGACTGATTATTATCTACATTGTCTGTTTTGTTAGGATGCATCTTTCCTGGCCCTTTGGCTAGAAAGCACAGGCTTTGCGGGGCTTTTCATGCTTGCACCCATTGGCCTTTCTTATGTGCCAGCTTCTTTAGCTCCGAGTCTGGGATTTATGAAGTAATAAGAACCTAGGGAACTTGCCTTTAAGTCATTCTTTGGGTCCTCAAGTTCCTAGGGGATCTGCCTTTTCTTCATCTTTCAGTCTTCTTATGCTTGTTTCATATATAGTGTCTGGGGTTTTTAGTTGTATTTAGTGGCAGGAATAGGGAATAATATGTCTATTTCACCTTCCCTGAGGTTGAAGTCACTCATTCTTCATTTTAAAGTAACTAATATAACTCAGAATTTCACTGCAAGGGTTGGAAAATCCTACTGCTAAGAAATAGTCATGATTTTATAGGAACCCATAAAAGCTGATGTTTAGGGGCCAAAACTAACTTTTCTAATACAGAGAGACTTTATATAACTTTTCACTCAATGTTATTGTTTTCTTTGGGGGACCCCTTTCAACCTGTGATAGCTATGACATGTCATAAAAAGAATATTAAAAGTGCCAGGCTGTCACTGTGCTTTAAAGGATTTGATGATAAATGTAAGGGGTTTTATTACATTTAGTAGCACTTGGAGGTTTTAGGAGGATCTTATTGCCTGGTTGCTTTGAGCGAGAAGGTAAGTTAATCTAGGCCAAGAGCTACATCTGAGTGGTCTGCTTAGAATCTCCAGTCAATTACATCACTGATACATGTGCACGTCAGGAATACCCGCGGCAAGTCTCAAAAGGTGGTGGGCGGCGGGGGAATTCCCTGGGTTACCTCCACATGGAAATGCTTACGTTGGGTTTAGGTTGGAAATGAACAGGATGACTAGATAATTAATGAGTCCCCCAAATAAAGAGTAAATTCCGTAAAGGGAAAGTGATGATCAGGAGAGTCAGGTAACATTCTGGAATCCCCAAAAAATATTTCAGAAAAGATCCTATTACTTCTTGAAAGCTGCAAATTAAACCATCTCTTTTAGAAAGGCCCGCCTCTCTACCTTAAAAAAAAAACAACACTCATTGACTTGTTCGGGTGAGACTCGGGCTTGGGTAATGAAGACGAAGGAATCGCCCGAGAGCAGTACACATTTTGCTGGTGTTGAAATATTTAGCTCGCAGTGTTTCAGTCCAAGCGCAATGCCATCTTGAGCGATGGGTGGGAGTCCTGGAATGGGGTGGGGGAAGGACAATGAAAATGCAACCCATGTGTTCTCTGCCAGAGTGGAAAGCAACTCTCCTTGACACACATCAATTTTCTTTCCCAAACAGTCCTGACAGAGCCTTGTAGTATCAACTAGATATTCCCAGAGAGTGCCCATAGCCCTTTAGAGATCATTGTTTTCTTATGTCAATATGTATATTACCAACAGAGCTGTCACCATTCAGACTGAAAATAATTCTGTTCAGCCTCAGAGTACTTGACTCTGATTTTATTTCATAAGGCTGTATTTTCTACATCTTATGTAATGTTACATCTTAGAAATGCATGAAACACAAGCAACTGGTTCCACATTCCCCCAGACACCTCTACAATGGCATATAGAATGGATTTAAAGATACACATGCTAAGTAGGAAGTCTTGCTAGCAAGAGCCTTTCCTCCCAAATCTAACAATTGGCTCCCTGGCCAGGACCATGCAGTCAAACCAAATGAGAACACTGGCCATCCCAGATTCAAAAGCAGGACCACATCTAGGGGTCACATCCACAAGACAAGACTTTATTTTTTTTCCTTTAGCTTCTTCAGAGGGAGCCCAGTGTTCTTCACATTTTAGAAGAGAATGTGAAAACACTGTAGTACGTGAAATACTTTCCATTCTCAAAGGGTCCGGCACCAGTGTGAGCCATGATCCAATGAGGAAGCCTCTAGTAAGACTTGGAGGAAGGATATAGGCCATCAGTAAACAATAGCTACGCATATGTGCTGTTTTCATAGCAAAATGCTAGGAATTGTGGGAAGAGCCAAAAATGAACCAACTGGTACTCTGTGCACAGTAAATGAGATTTTCTAAGCTACGACAGCCACAAAGACTGAACAGTCCCTCCAGAGCCTAAAGCATGTACACAGTTACCAAAGAATGCAGGCTGAGGTGATGGGAAAAGCACCGATCTCAAGCCTGGAACACTCGGTTTGAGCCCCAGTTCCATCCCTTTCTTGCTGTGTGAACTAGTTCCGGTTGCCTTCGCAGAATCCATCTTCTTATCTATAAAGAGGACATTGATTTAAGCTTTATCTAATGCATATATGAAGCATCTAGTATTGAGACTAGTACATGGGAGATGTTAATAACTATAACTTCCTTTTTCTTTTTTAAATCTTTTGGTGGATGCAGTAGTTTAATCCCAAACAAACCCTCGTTCATTAAAGATAAATGATATCATCTCTACCTCCAATACACTGAAAGCTCCGCTCCAGGGGCTCCTCTTAGGGGAAATGGGCATCTCAAATGCTAGGGCCTTTCACTAAGGTTTGAGATGAAGGGGTGGAAGGAGTTTCAAGGGCTTCCCATCATCCACCTGCCCTCACCAATCCCCTCAATTCTGAATCAATTCTTGACGAACTGTGACATCATATAGGAGGGTACAGAAAGTGGAGAGCATGTTAGGTCACTTCCCTGAACCATCAATTTGCCATGTGACAGGAGGTAAGCCATTTAAGCCAGTAAAAACAGCAGCCATCACTTAATGAATTCCTTAAAAATGCCCCATCAGACCAAAATTTCCTTGAAATAGGGACTGTCTTATTTGTGTCCCTCCTTCACTGACAACCAAAGCGCAAACAGTTGGCCCTCAACATTTGTTGAATGCAAAACTGGAATCATTCTGCCTTGCCCATGTTTTTATGAAGATCAACTGAGGTCATTTCTATAAAAACTCTGTGAGGTTACAGAATACCATGCAGATGTAAGGAATTAATATCTGTCTGGGAAGTAAGTAGCAAAAAGAGAGAAGAAATGGGAAGGATGAGAGAGCGCTGAGGGGAGGGGAGGGTAGGCAGTTGGATTTGAAAGCAATCTGAAGCCACACTGAGGTGGAGGAAAGAGATTTCAAGTGCTTCAAGAATTGGAGGGCCACTTCCCACACAGCCTAACAGTCTTTCAGTGACTGTCCTTTAAGACCTACTCAAAGTTATTCTGTCCTATGACCAGCCTCGGGGTATTGGGGAAAGGAATTACGACAGTCACTTAATTAGATGGAATACCATGAAGCCAGCTTTTCAAAGGTCATGCTTCATAGTGACTGTTAATGACATAGGGAGATGATTAAGAACAAAGCAAACCATTTTTAAAAGAAGGTAATTAGGATCTTAGCTGCGTAAATAAAGTATAAGGAAGTAAGAAACAAAAGACTGATAGACCAATAAGTTAAGAGTAATACATTATTAAAAGTAATTATAATTATAAGTAATCTTTGTTGTCTTATTTGTACCTGTATATGTTTTATATAATCTTCAATGAATAAGTATGACTTTTATAATTGGAAATATATGCGTGAGTGTAAACAGATATTCTCTTCTTAGCTGGTTCTTGCATCCCTCTTGGGAGCTGATTCAGACTCAAATCAATTGTTCCAAGAACCAAATCACCAGGAACCAAACCAGCTGTTTCATCCAAGTCCCAATTGGCAAGAAGGAGACCCATAACTCAGCTTTTTGATTTTGTCAGCTATAAGACTAGATCAAGCTCTTTCCCCCTTTTATCCCAGAAGCTGGACACCTGGGTTCCGGTCACAGCTCCCTCTACTTGCTGCGAGACCTCACTCACATCGCTGTCCCTTTCTCGGCCATCCTCCTCCTCCTCTGTAAAATGAGGGAGCGTGCCTCTGAGCAGCTGGGACCACCTGGGCAGTTTTTATACCATTCACCACCTCTCCAGGCTCTTTTCCTCTGTGGGTATTTGTTTCATTTCACTCCCCCTGACAATTCATCCCCAGAAAAAGAAATGAAGCATAAATGAGCCTTTTGAGTTTTTGTTGACACTTCTAATTACAAGTTGAAGACCTGGCTGTCTGGAGTGAGGGGTTCTGCTTGTGGGGAGAGTCGCTGGGCCTGAGCCGGCCCTGTTCCCTCTCCCTAATCTGGACTGGCATCAGAACAGCAACCGACATTTGGTTGACATGGGACATAATTTTTAATCAGGGGAAGGCAGAAATGAATACAAAGGCCTCTTTTCTCCTAACAAGTTTGAGTATCTGCTTTGGGGTTTGTGTCCGCCTGTATTTGGCAGAGCTGGTCTTGGGGAAGATCTGGCATTTGTGACCAAAGGGTCAGTCTCCTTCCTTCTTCAGGATAAAAGCAGCACAAATTGTTCTGATCAGGGAGTCATAACATGCCACGACCCCCAGGTCTCCCCGACAGCCTGAGGGGGGCACCCGATCCTCCCGTACCCCAGTCACAAGCAGCTCGTGGCCACGGGGCCCCCGAGGGCCGCCTGCCTCGCAGCTCCCCAGCTCCAGCCTCCTTTCAAAGGCCCTTTATTAAACCACCAGCTATTTGCTGTCGAGACATTTAGGATGAAATCATTGTGTTAAACAAATAAACGCAGCTTCGTCCAGATTTCTGCTCTGGGAGCAGAGTAAGAAAATAATTTCTGTCTGCTCGCCACAAAAGCGGCTGGAAAGGCCCAAAGAAAAATATTATTTTTACTCCATTGTGTGAAATATTGTCCTGGAGGATCTGACGCACTGAGCGTTTGAAGAGTTTGTGCTGGCAGGTTTCAGGGGTCCCCCAGGCAGGCCCCCTGGGGTTGTTTTCTGCATTAATAAACTTAGCATGATGTGTGTTAAAAGGATCGTTCTGTTTGCTTTGTAAATAAGGGATGTCAAACAAGAAGCAGAAGCCTTACAGACACTAGGTGATGTGTTCTCGGAGCCCAGAGAGGGAGGCAGGGAAGAACAGGCACCCTGGAAAAAGGGGCATTAATGGGGCTCCCTCGACGGAGCTGAGGCCTTGGTGGGAAAACAAACGGTTCTGGTTGAGTCTAAACCAGGCCATTTCCTCACTGATCCTGGTGGGAAAGCTGCACACTTTGCCCTGAACCAGCAGGATACAGGCTTGGGAAGGAAAGTTCTCAAGTGTCTGTCAGCTGCGCAGTGCGGTGGGGGAGGACGGCGCCTAGCAGAGGCCCTCCCCCACCACACTCCCCACCCATCCCTTTTAGGGAAGTTTTTTGGTTTGTCAGGATCTCCCAAAGCTGGCGGCCTGGTGAGGGCAGAGGTTAACGCCATATCTTGGGGAATGATGACCTGCCCATCGCTCCTACTGTATCACTCATATGCCTTTCTCAGATGTCACTGCAGCCCCTGAGCTGGTTCCGCTGTCGAATTCCTGATGGGCCCTCGGAAACACTGACATCGTGGGAGACACATCACCCTCGCCCTGTGATCCCTGCCGCTGTGGGGAACCTGAGGGAGCCAAGGCAGGATGTGTACCGTCTCTGGCTCAAGTATTTGCTATTTTCACAGGTGCCTCCCCTTGGCCCCAGGGCCCCCTCCGTTGTCCAATCCAATGTTATTGAAGGCTCCTCAGACCTCCCAGGCGGTTTCATTTCCACCCGCTGCCCTGCTGGCCTCTTCCTTTTCTCCCTAAACTATCCATTCCCCTCTGTGGTCCTGGGAGGACTCCTTTGACATCTATTTCTATTCTGGGCAGCCCTGGTTCTCCCCTGCTCAGAAGTTCATACTGCTTCTTGCTGTTCTGGAGGAAGGTGAGGACAGGGAAGCTGAGCTCAATTCTGTGAGCATCACAGACTCTTAAGGGAATAGACACGGAAAACAGGGGCCTTCACCTTCGACTCCATTCAACTCTTCTGGAGAGCTTTCACAATGTCTGTTTTCTGAGCCCACACCCAAGTGGTTCTCCTTCAGCCACTGAGATTTGGGGCGATGCTCAAACCTCGAAACATCGTTAGGTTTTGGTGACTTCAGGGGTGAGTAATCCAAAGGCAGCCATCAGTTAAATTGGTGTCACTCCTCATGTTCATTTCATGGAAGAGTAAACTCATGTGTCCAAGGTCCCTATGTTAGTTTCCTGTGGCTGTGGTAACAAATTACCACAAACTGGGTTGCTTAAACAACAGACATTTATCCCTCACAGTCCCGGAGCCCAGAAGTCTAAAATCAAGGTGATGGCAGGGCTGCGTTCTTTCTGGAGGACCTCAGAAAGGATCTTTCTATGTCTCTTCTAGCCTCTGGTGGCTGCTGGCATTCCTTGGCTTGTGGCCGCATCTCTCTGCTCTGTCTTCACACTGCCTCCTCCCCTGTGAGGCTCTCTGTGTTCTTTTCTTCCATTCTGTCTTATCTCCGTTCTCTATTTCTAATAAGGACATTTACAATGACATGTAGGCTCTATCTAGATAAACCAGGATCAGCTCCTCCTCTTAGAATCACTGATTACATATTTCACTATATATTATTTTACCGTATTAGGTAATATTCACAGGTTACAAGGATTAGGACATAGACATATCTATTTGGGGGCCACCATTCAGCCTACTAAAGTCCTTTAGTTAGTGGCAGATTCAGACTAGAAACTGGGTTTTTTGATATGCCTGCTACTACATCAGGTCCCTGGGCCACACACAGCCCTTCGAAACCATCTAATGTAGAACTTATGTGTAGGGTTTTACAGCCAGCTGACCCAAGTTCAATTCCCATTTTTTTATTTACCACTGGTTCTGTAATTGGGGATAATCACATAGCCTTGCTTGAAGGATTAAATGAGATAAGGTATGTAAAGCACTTAGCGGAACCGGACACACAGTAAAGGCTCAATGATAATTATCAATAATATTATTGGTCTGGAAGGGGTCAAATATGTTATCAAAAATTATATTTCAAATCACATTTCTGATAAAAGATTAATATTCAGAACATATAGAAAACTTCTAAAGTCAACAACAAAAAACAAACAAGGAATCTGTTTCAAAAATGGGCAAGGGACTTGAACAGACATTTCTCCAAAGAAGACCTACAAATGGCCAATAGGCACAGAAGATGCTCAACATAAATCATTATGGAAATGCAAATCAAAACTACAATGAGATGATACTTCATACCCATTAGGATGATTACTTTAAAAAGAACAGGAAATCAGTTAAATGTTGGCAAGGATATGGGGAAATTGGAAACTTTTTTGCACTGTTTTTAGAAATGTAAAATGTGGAAAACAGTCTGGCAGTTCCTCAGAAAATCAAAAATGTAACTAATACATGATCCAGCAATCCTACTTTTGGGTACATAGCCAAAAGAATTGAAAACAGGGTCTCAAGGAAATTTTTGTACACCCAAGTTCATGGCAGCATTATTCACAATAACCAAAACATGAAAGTAACCCAAATGTCCATTAGTAGAAGAATGGATAAGCAAAATGTGGTTTATACATGCGATGGAATATTACTTAGCCTTAAAAAGAAAGAAATTCTGACATATGTTACAACATAAATGAATCTTAAGGACATTGTGCTAAGTGAAACAAGCCAGTCACAACAAAGACAAATACTGTATGATTCCACTTACATGCGGTACTTAGGGCAGTCATATTTGTAGCAATAGAAAGTAGAACGGTGATTGCCAGGGGCTGGGGGGAGTGGGAAGGAGGAGTTATTTAAGAGGGTATAAAGCTTCAGTTTGGAAAGATGAAAGAGTTCTGAAGATGGATGGTGATGACGGTGGCAATAGATAGTGGTGACGGTTGCACAACAATGATAAAAGACAAAAGTACAATATACAACAAACATATTGCTAGTGCAACATTAGCAACCTGCAACTGGATTGAAATTGTACAAAGAAGGTAAAGGTACTGGAAGTCTCTACTTGGGAGGTAGGGGAAAAAGGTGACACACTGGAAAAGGGGCCTAGAGTGTAGGGGTGACGGATCAAGTGTGGAATGATTTTAGGGGGCTGCACACAGGTCCTCTCCCTGGCCTCATAGCTAAGTGGCCTTAAAGGAGTTGGGACTGCCACCTGCGCAACCTGGCGACACTCAGCAGTAGCTAAACCCTCTATTCTCTCTGGCAAGTCCGTTTCAGTATCTTCCACCTGCCTGAGTAGGTGAGTGAAGGAAAGGCAGGGAGACTTAAAAGGTTACCCCAACAACTATCAGAAACAGAGATCGTATCATCTAGTGGCCTTTGAAAGATTTCGTCTTGCTTTTGTAAAATCTCTCTTTCCCCCAGCCAGTATTAAAGGGATAATTCCTCAAGGCCAGACTTCAGAGCACCATGCACCATGCACCAAATCTCCCAGCACCATGGAGTCGCTGACCTTCCCCATCACACGTCAGCAGGCAGGACAGTCATACTCCACTTTAAGAGGTGACTTAGTTAGGACCTGGTCTCTCCTCTGCCACTCCCCCCTCCCGCCCCCGCACAGTCCTCATCCCCCCAAAGCACACAAACTGCCAATGGCGCCCCCACCCACGCCCCAGCTATTCACTTGAAATGCCTACAGCTGTTTGCCCCTGTTGCACTTCTCACTATAGACCTCGGTCTCAGGCTCACCCACCAACAGTGCAGAGGGAATTCAAGAACTGCAGAATGCCTCTGAACACCCTGCTTCAAGATGCAGACTGCAGAGGTGCAAGCAGCTCCCCAAGCATCTCACATCAGGAGGCCAGCTTCTCCCTCTTTGTGGCCCTGCGTACCTGACAGAAAAAACCAAGCAAGGAAGGGAAGGCAGCTTCAGAAGGTTCAGGAACCTTCTTGGAACTTCTTCATCCCCAACTTCTGGGATCTTCATCCCAGGGATTTCTTTTTCCTAATCTTGCTCTGTGAGCAGTAGGTTAGCAGAAATCCTAACCTGGCCCTGCCGGACAGTTCAGGATAGTAAGAGACGGGGGAAGCTGGAGTATTAAGAGCACTCTATCCATGTTCTCGGTGAGGGAGGGCACAGCTCCCTGAGCGTCTTCCCAGAGCTTCCCGCTGGAAGGCAGCAGCCAAGGCCCAAACCCGGGCCTGGAGCAAGCATGTCCTGTGCACACAGTATATAATCAGAACAAAGTGAAAACATTCTCTCTCCGGTGTGTTTAATATATGTCCATTGTCCTCTGCTGGTTAGTGTCACTTGTTGTTTTTTTCCTGACCTCTCTTTAATTGGCTGTCTTTTCATATAAATTTCAAAGTTGTAACCAAATAAACATTCACATCATACCAGAAAGGGCTCAAGACATTGCAAGAGGAAAAAAAAAGTGAAGACTCAGTAGTTTCTGTGCTATATCCCACACATCTCCACGCAGCCATTTCTCATGATGCTTCCGGCCTGTCCTCTGTGCACTGCGCTCTCTGCCGATAGGCTGATCGAAGTTGGCCACCAAGGGAGCAAGAACCGTGTCAAGTAACTCCAGCAATGGGCATAATCACAGTCATGATGTGGTCACAACCTTGCCATGGGGTTTAAAATAACACCAGAGTATCACTCAGCAGCTTACAACTGCTGCGATCTTCACTGGGGTCCCCACCCCCAGGATACTCTGGAGGATGAGATTCTTAGTCATAAAATGTTCTGGGGACAATGTGAGCACAGCTCAAAGCCATGGGGTAAATGACCATTTCTAAGACCCCTTTCAACTCAGATGTCTGGAGGTCTACAGGTCTTCGGTTTACATGAAGGGGAAGTTGGGGGTCAGACCCAAGCAGCTGCCTATGGGGACGGAGGTACCAAGAGGTGACCAGACCTTAGGGTTCAAGATTTCTTGCTTGTGGAGAGCAGTACAACTTCTTTTTTAAATACCTATCTAGCTTTATTTTTTTTTTAATTACAGTTACAAATTACATATAATAAAATATACCCTTTATATTTTAGTTTTGCATGTTTTGACAAGCACACTAACCAGGTAATCACTACAATCAAGATATTAAACTATTACATCATCCCTGCCTCAGATTTTCCAGACCACTTTTTAGTTGTCTTAGTCTGTTTTGGCTGCTGGAACAAAATACCAGAGACTACTAAGAGGCTTAGAAACAATACACATTTATTTTTGACAGTTGTGGGGCCTGGAAAATCCCCAATCGTAGCACTGTTAGAGTTAGTACCTGGTGAGGTTTTCCTGGTTCACAAACAGCTGTCTTTTCACTGTGTTCTCACGTGGTAAAATGGGACAAGAGAGCTTTCTTTGCCCTCTTTTTTTTCAGTCACAGTTTACATTCGCTGTTAGTCTGCGTTTGTTTCAGATATACAGCATAGCCTTTGTCCTTTTTTACAAGGGCACCAATCCCACTCATGAGGACCGCATCCTCATGCCCTAACCACTCCCGAAGTCCCCACCTCCTGATACCATAGCCTTAGAAGTTAGGTTTCAACGTAGGGGTTTGGGGGGAACCAGACCAGAACATTTCATCAGACCAGAGCAGTAATCAGTCCCTTGTTCCATCCCCAGCCCCTGCCAACCAGATTTTTCCAGGACTTCATATAAAGAAAACTGTTCACTGACACTGGCTCCTTTCACTTAGCATGACGCATTGACATTCATCCATGTTATTGGGAATACGGTAATTTGTTCCTTTTTATTTTTAAATATAATTCTACTTATGGAATTATTTGCATGTTTATCTTTTCACCTGTTGAAGGATATTTTTCTCCCTTGGTTTTGGTGATCAAAATAAAGCCACTATAAAAATTCATGTACAGGTTTTGACAGACATAACTGCTCATTTCACCTGGGTAAGGCTCTGGGACTGGGGCTGCTGCACCACAGAGTAAGTGCACGTTGAATTTTACTCAAAACTGAGAACCTGTTTTCCAAAGTGTTGTGTCGTTTTGCGTTCCCACCAGCGACAGATGTGAGTTCCAACTACTCTGTACCTTGCCAGCCTTTGGCAATGTCAGTTACTGCTTCTTCTGAAACACACAAGAATCTTGTTCTTTAGAAAAGGAAGCTGAGCCAGCAAGAATGTGTGACTTGTTCAGTAGACTAAATGGCTGGGCCAGGATTTGAACTCAGAACCCTAGACAATCCTAGGTTAGGTTTAGCCAGTGTTTTAACTAGCTCTAATTGCATCTCCTTCCACATAGCTCTGTGATAGTCAAATAACACAGGAAGAAAATAATAAGTAACCCAATTATAAAATAGGGGCAGGATTTGAATAGACATTTCTTCAAAGAAAGTTTACAAATGACTGTTAAGCACATGGAAGGATGTTCAACCTTGTTAGTCATCAGAGAAATGCAAATCAAAGCACACTGAGATACCATTTAATGTCCTCAGGATGGCTATAATTAAATAAAAAAAGAAAATAGCACATGTTGGTTAGGATGTAGAGAGATTGCAACGCTCCTACATCACTGGTAGGAATGTAAAATGGTGTAGTCACTTCGGAAAATGGTATGGAAAGTTCCTCAAAATGTTAAACACAGTTGACACATGATTCAACAACTCCCACGCCAAACTATATATACCCAAGAGAATTGAAAACGTATTTTCACATAAAAACTTGTACACAAAGGCCACGGCAGTGCTATTCACAATATCCAAAAAAAAGTAAAAACAACCCAAATATCCATCACCTAGCAGATGGATAAACAAAATGTAGGCTATCCATACAAGGGAATATTGCTCCGTCATGAAAAGGAATGAAGTACTGACACATACTACTGTGTGTGTGAGAACAGTGTGCTCAGTGAAATAAGCCAGACACAAAAGGCCACGTATTGCATGACCCCATTTACATGAAATGTTCAGAATAGGCAAATCCACAGAGACAAAGTAGATTAATGGTTGCGAGAGGCTGGGTGGAGGGGGAATGGAGTGTGGCTGCTAATGATATGGGGTTTATTTTGGGGGTGATGAAATGTTCTGGAATTATACACACATGAAGATCACTCAAGTTTGCCAATACACTGAAAAGCATTGAATTATACATTTCAAAGGATGAACTTTCAATATGTGAACTAAATCTCAATAAAGCGGTTATTAAAGAAATAACCATGTCCTGACACGGAGAAAAGCGTGGGCAGAGGGAGGTATGGCGGGGCAAGAACCAAACTGGGGAAAGAAGGGCCAGCTTCACCCCTTATTTGCCCTATGACCTTATAAAAATCCACCTTTAATCCCTTTGGTGTTGTTTCCTCATTTGAAATATAGGGAAAATGACACCCACTCAAAGTGTTTTTGTATGGGCCAGCTAAGATAGTGTCTATAAAGCATCTTATCACCTATAAATTGCTATTTAAATGTTCACTATAACTCTAAGGCCTTAAATTTTTCTCTGAAATGATCATTCTCTTTCCATAAGATTCGAGCTGCTTAAGAGTGACCCAGTCACTTCTGTAGACTCTGCTTCTCCCCCAGGCCCTCGGTGCCTAACGGTGTTCAGCACAGTAAATAGTCCGTAAAGGAGTTCAACAATTGAGTAGCAGTGTAGGTCTGGGGCTGTAAATGTAAATAAGATTTAATTGTGCCCTCAGGAAGGTCAGTTGAGCGGGGTGGAGGCAGGAGACAGATATATAAATTTATAAGTAAAATACATGTGCATGTAATTAGGGAGATAAGCAGGTGATCCTGCGTATATGCCCACCCTTTGCAACGTGTGTCTCCTAGGGATAAAAGATGAGGACTTGATGGGTGGGGAACTTGTGTCTCCCCCCACTGAGCCCTGCATGCTTTCAATAAAAGGAGAGGGTTGAACGTGGTTCAAAAGTTTTCTAAAGATTTATGATGTTGGCTATTTAAGGAAATAAGAACACCACTAACGTACGATTGCTAATAGAAAGGGAACTAGAAAAATATAGTTCTGCAGAGAGCCATGCTTAGCTCACACTCTTTCTTGGTAACCTCTCAATGGTTTTGTCTTAAAAACCCTAATAAAAACATCATGTAGTTCCCTCCAATGCTGTGTTCAAAGTGAAGCCACTGAGAAAGGATCGGCCCGTGTATTTCCTAAGTTATTCATAGGGCTCAAGCCCCATGAGGGAGGCATTAGATGCACCAACTTCTATTAGGTCATACGTCGTTCATCACAAGTTCCTGGAAATCCAGTTGTCTTTTCCTAGGACCCCAGGATGTCGTGACCAAAAATATTCCTTTCTGAACCTCTCCACCCCCAAAGACCTGCTCGAAAGGGGGTGTTGCTGCCGCTTTTCATTCTTAATATTGAAATATTTCCATTGATGATTATTTGGCATAGTAAGTTTCAAAACCTTGGTATTTGGAATAGCTGGCTAATGTTTTCTTAAATTACACCCTCTTGTGGGTCCATAAAATCCCAAAGTTATTACAAATAAATAAATGGAGTTTCTCTTCATGATGTAAACCAGCTTTCAATGAAGTCATTGAGGGGAAGTTTAGTTTGGATGGAAGCAGCGCCTCCCGGGGGCAGGTTCTGCTTTCCACTCGTGGGGGCTGGAGACGCTGGTCAGCAGCTGCTCTTAGGCAACCGGAGGCAGCACACCCCTGCTGCTTCATTTCTTGTTTTAACTTCCAGTGGGAAATTCAATATTTTAAAATGCTCCCTTTTCCTCAAGTCCTCTGCATGGGGTGACCAGTCCTCGGAGCTGGTTAAAGAGGGATTTGTCGGTGCTCATTGCCCACATCCAAACTTGAGGTCCTGGGGCAATCCGACAGTACGTGAGCACCCCCAAAGCTGGCATGCCTTGCCCTAAGCCACAAGGTTTCAGTCTTCCCCATGCACAATGGTAAACACATTCTTCAGGATGAAAGAAAGGTGGGGTTCAGAGACGGGTCCTAGGAGAGCAGCAGGTTCTGCTGGTACTTCTGGGGCACATCCTGGGAGCAAGCAGCCCTTGTGAGCCCACCTGGTGGGGCATGTTCCATAGGCAGCCCCACCTGCAGGCGCCCACTCATCCCTGTGGCCTGGCACCGGACTGTGGCAGAGTGAACTTCAGGATTGGTGGGGAAGTAATCACCATTCAGGTACCCATTTGGGTCCAGAGAGCCAACACCTGCAGTCCTTTCTGGCTGGACAGTTTCCTTTTCTGCTTCTTTAAATATGAAACAGGCTCTCCTCTCTGCAAGGCCTCGCTTTCCCCCCTCCACCCCATGAAAAGAATTCTCCTGTCCTTACAGTCATCCAGACGTACATTTTTAAAATAACAATTAGAGCATGATTCGGAGCCAGAATTATAAGGGTGCTGCTGCTGATTTTTAGGCGATGTGGGCATGCTGTTGAGCATTTTCATTCTTTTCCTTACTCTTATGGTGGGAACAGGCAGTTTATAAGGGTGTGAACCTTCCCAGATCCAGGATCCTGCCTTTCAATTTGTATCTAGTAATGGAAATTAACTGGAGAGGTAGAGAGCCTAAGGCTACCTAGAGGCTGCAGAGAAAACAGCTGGTTCTAAGTTAGGCATCTGCTATCCTGCTGGCCTCTGACCAAACTAGAGGGGGAGAACGAAGGTGCCAAATTCCACAGTGCTCCTCCTCTCCCAGCACAAACGCACGCCTACGTACTGAACGGGAACTGAGAGGCAACACAGCATAGTGCTTAGGAACATGGGACCAGAAGTCAAATCTCTGCTCTGCCAATTTAACACCATGATCTTGGGAAACTCACTCACCATTTTGAGCCTCAGCTGCATATCCCTAAGATAGGGAGCAGTACTCCCTAATGCACATTGGTGGATGACGGGAGCACATGTAAAACAACTGGCACCCAGCAGACATGTGAAAAGAGCTCAATGTGGCTATCATCAAGAAAATGCAAATCAAAACCATAGAGAGATAGCATCTCACACTTGTCAGAATGGCTATTACCAATAAATTAACAAGTGTTGGCAAGGATGTGGAGAAAAGGGACCGCACAAACACTGTTGGTGGTATTGTAAATTGGTGCAGCCGCTATGGAGAACAGTATGGAGATTCCTCAAAACATTAAAAATAGAACTACCATATGACCCATCAATTCCACTTCTGGGTATTTATCTGAAAAAATCCAAAACACAAATTTAAAAAAATTCACCCCTATGTTCATTGCAGCATTATTTACAACAGCCAAGATATGGAAGCAACCTAGTGTCCATCAACAGAAGAAAGGATCAAGAAGTTGTGGTACATATATACAATGGAATATTAGTCCAGCATAAAAAAAGAATCAAATCTTGCTATTTGCAATGACATGGATAGACCTAGAGGTTATTATGCAGAGTGAAATAAGCCAGACAAAGACAAATATTGTACAATTTCACTTATATGTGTAATATAGAAAACAAAATAAGTGAAAAACAACACAGAAACAAACTCATAGGTACAGAAAACAAACTGATGATCTCCAGATGGGAGGCAGTTTGGAGGAGAGGTGAAAAAGGTGAAAAGGATTAAAAAGTACAAATTGCCAGTTATAAAAATAGTCATGGGGATGTGAAGTACAGCATAGGGAATACAGTCAGTAATATTGTAATAACTATATGGTGTCTGGGGGGTACTAGATTTATCGGGGTGATCACTTTTTAAGGTATGTAAATGTCTAATCACTATGTTATACACCTGAAAGTAATATATCATATGTCAACTATAATTGAAAAATAAAATTTTTAAAAAAGAACAAATGTTAAATTAAAAATAAAAAAAATAAAACAACTAGCACAGGATAGGCCCTCAGTAAGCAGTCACTAAGACTCACTTCACTTTGGAGTTCAGTTTTTGCCACCCACCCAGGGAGGGGCCCCATGTAAAAATGCACATTGCTTCCCCTCCTCTAGAATATAAGACCTGTGAGGCAGGGATTTTTATTTACAGCCATTGATTTACAGCCATTTCTTTAGTGCCCAGCACAAAGTTCGCGACCTTTGAGGCACTCAATAAATAAATAAACTTATTCATTCATTTGGACTTCATGCAACAAATATTCATTGAGCACCTACTTTGTGCCAGGCAATGTGTGAGATTCAAAGCAACAGTTGCCTTGAGGAACCAGAAGATACCACGTTGTGTAGAGAAGAGATGCTCAGGCAAAACAACAAAAGGTTGCTTAAAGGTGACACCCAAGAGTGACACTGGATGGTATGAGAGCCACCGCAGAACTTCACTTGACAGGGCATGTGTGGGATGAGTGGGTCAGGGAGGGGTCGCGCAGAAGCACTCAGAGCACGAGGCCTCGGCCCCCTCCTGAGCCGACACCCTCGGGGTACACCACGGAAGGCCCAGGTACACATGTCTCTTTCTAGGTCCAGTAAGGTTATGTTTGTGGTCCTAGTGATAGGTGCACCAGTTTTTAAGAAATGACTAGAAAGCCATTAAGTGTTCTATTTTTTTTATTGTGATTGCTGATATTTTTTTAAAGCTCCACGTCTTTATAAATAAATATGCAATCCTATAAACTCACAAAGAACAAAACTATTTCACCTGACAAATTTTCTGCCCTTGGAAAGTCCACAAAATGACCAAAGGAGAGAGTAAACTGACTTTCAACTTCACAGGCTTGTGGCTCACTGGTAAATTTATTGGCATTTTTACAGCCTCAAAGCCCCGTGGACCCTTGGTTTTCAGAATGTTTCTACCTTGACCTCATCAGGTCTGAAAGCTGGGAGGCCTCTCTCTAATTTTCCTTAGTATGTGACTCTTGCCTTTTCCCTTGGTTCTTTGATTTTCCTCCTCTTCCTCATAAGAACGTCACGGAGTCCCAAACTCCAGCGGTGGAGCCTCAGGGGGAGCTGGGACTCAGTGGGGTGGGGGCACACCTGGAGAGTGCCCTGTGTCTCCTGCTAACTGGCCTCTGCAGGCCTCCCCTCTCCCCCTAACCCCCCATTTTACCCACCCACCTGCCTGAGAGCCAGCCAGGGCTAATCCCATGACGCCCACGTCCATGTTGACGAGTATTTCCTGGGTGTGTACCTATCACCACAAAACCCCAAGATCCCACACGGCCCCTCTCACTAGAACTCATCCCCAGAGAGCTCAGTCTATGCCCCCGTGCGGCCAGCACCCCACCCTTCCCAACCCCCGCCACCTCCTCTGGATGCCCTATCGGCAGGACCCCCAATATCCTCTGCGCTTGTCTGAGCTCAAATAGGAGCCTGATCTCCTCGGAGGGCACTGCCGCCCTGCAGTCAGAACCCTCAGGGGTCCTGAAGCCAGCATGGCAGCTGTCCCACTTGCCCCGCCTCTTCCTCTCCAGAGCACTGTCTTGCCTTCTTCAAACATCAGCCTGGCCTGGTGAACTGTCACCTGCCTGCCAGTCTGTGTTCCCCATATCAGCATCCAAACATACTTACTGTAGCTTCTTCCATCTTTTAAAAAAAAAAAGCCCATAGACCAATTCAGGTACTGCCCATTCCTTTACTCTCCTGTATACCAAACTCCTCCGAAGGTTTGTGTATTCCTGCTGCTTCTAATTCCTTTTCTCCTATTAATTTTGTTAAGTGTAAAAAACTTTTTATGAAAAATTTCAATCATATATAAAAAATAGAAAATATAATAAACCCTAAATTTAATAATTATGAATGTGATGCCTATTTGATTCATTTCTTTTTTTTTTCCCTTGCTGAAATATTTTAAAGCAAGTCCCAGATAATGTGACATTTCACACTTAAATACTTCAGGTGCAGCTGTAAAAAATAAGGAATTTTCTTAAATAACTTTAATATTATATAAGAATAACAATGTAACAATACTGCAATATGTATTATGTAATAAATCCCCCTGTTGTCTCCTAAAGCCAACCTCCTGTGCTCAAGGTTGTTGTCCCCACTCTTCCACCCAGGCTTTTCTTACGTAAATCATTCATGACCAATAAGCCCAATGGCCATTTCTCACTGGCAGAGTGACCAACCATTCCAGTTTGCTTAGGACTGGGGGATTTCTCAGAAAATGAGATTTTCAGTGGTAAAACCAGGAAAGTCCTAGGCAAATGAGGACAATTAGTTGCCATATTTCTCAGTTCTTATCTTTCTCAACTTTTCAGAAGCAACTGACAGAGGTGATTACTCTTTTTTTCTTAAAGGACTTCTCTTATCCTCTGGGTCACCTCTCTCCCTTGGTTTACCTTCCTCCACTGGCCACGTGCATCTGCCTGACCTCCACATCTTAGCATGGCCCCGGGTTCTCTGTGCTCAGTCCTCTTCTCATCTTCCTCTCTCTCAAGCCTTTAAATACCATGTGTGCACTAATAACTTGTAGATTTCTATCTCCAGCCAGAATTCTCACCCAGGTACAGACTTTTATTCTAACTGAGTTCCTGGCATCTCCCCTCGGAAGACACAAAGGCACATCACCTTTAATAGTCCCAAACCAAACTCTTGATCTCTCCCCTAAAACTAGCTCTTCTTACAGCCTTCTTTGTGACAGACAATAGCAACTTCACAAAAACCTTGGGGTCACCTTTGACTCCTCCCTCTTACCCTCACATGCAATCCACCAGGAAATGCTATCGAGCATTCTTTCAACAATTATTCACAATCCAGCTACTTCTCACTATCAGCACTGGCACCATTTCCTGCTCAAATTATTGTAATCGTCTCCTCACTGGTCAATGATCCTTTCCACCATGCTAAAATGCTGTGATTTTTACATCCTTCTGTTAAATTTTGAAGAATGGTAAGAATCATGTATTAAAAGATACATGAAAGTATTCCTCCATATACCCCAGATATACCCCATATACCCCATATATCTGGAATATACCCCAGAAAAGTACATTGGGTCATAAGCATAGTACCGACTCAATTTTAACATTTGATTTTACAAAGATTCCATCCTGTGTCTAGATATCAAAAATTAAAGATCACGTTGTATAGGACTGTGAAATATTATTCCACATTTCTTCATTTTTTAAAGAAGCTAAATTACACATGAAACAATTTGGTCACTGCCATTTTAATTCTGTTTATATTGACACAAACCTTAAGTATTTTATAAACTTGTATTAGCTCTGGCTGGGTTTTCCAGCTGGTTGGAGCGTCATCCCATAAATCAAAAGGTGTGGATTCGATTCCCAGTTCGGGCATATACCTAGGTTGTGGACTTGATCCCTAATTGGGGCGCGTACAAGAGTCAACTGATCAATGTTTTCTTTCACACTGATGTTTCTCTCTCTCCCTCCCTCTCTCTCTAAAATCAATAAACATATCCTTGGGTGAGGATTTTTAAAAAAGAATTAAATTTGTATTAAAAGCCATGATTCTGGTATTAAGAAGCCCAAGAACATTAGGGAAGCCTGCATAGTTGGACTCTATTCAATGGGCCTATTCCTTGAAGCCAAATTTTTGGAGGTGGGGCTACATAACCATAACAACTAATTTTGTGTTTTAGGTTTTCATTACTAATAGTACCTCTCACAAACTGATTTCTAAGTTGTCCAGGCATATCATTAATTTTAGCATTGCATCACGGTCTTTACTTGTCTTTTTTTAAAAAAAGAAACAATCCTAATTCTTTTACAAGAATTCCTTAAAAACTAACATGACAATTGTTTCATTGCTCTGACAAAAATGTGTTTCTAATTATCTCTTTCTCCAGAAGCTCTCCAACAAACACAGCCATTATTATTCATAATTCTCAATAATCAATAAAACATTGGCCAAGCACTTTATTACTAAGATTACATGCAAAGAGGCATGGAGAATGTTATCTGTGGTTTATCCAAAAATTCTAATGGAATACCTACTGCAACCACAAAACCATGCTGAAATCTATAGGGACAAACAGACTTCCCTTCTCCTAAACCCTTGGTGACTTGCTCTGCAAAAGTGAAAAGCTGAGCCAGTTCTGAGACACCAGCAGAGGAAGAGCAGCTCCTTGAGGCAGGCTTTGTCTTGTGTGCAGGCATCCTTCCGGGAGTGAGGAGGCGGAGTTTCCGGGAGAGGGTGTACTGCCTGACACCCCTCTACCCACCTCCCAGGCCCCTGCCCCAGCCCCAGACCAAGCAGACAGTGCCTTGGCCATGACACTTCCTTTCTTTCCGGTGCCATGAAGTCACAATATGCCTCTGGGTACAGTTCCTCCAGCTCCCGTTCACATGCCGGTAATTGCTACTAAATCTTCCAAGGCTGCTGGGATATTTGTGATTTCTTCCACAATGCCAGACTTCCACCAATCCCTAATTGCCTACTTAACTTTACCCTGTGTTTACTCAACCATATCCTTACGGGGGCATGAGCTGCTGTAAAACTTACAATTGTGGTCCAGTAAGCTCTTGCCTTTGTTTCTCTGGAACAGGTCCAGCACACTTGTAGGCCTTTTTCAGCCGTTGGAGTTCAACACTATTGGCAAGAATGCAATGCAACTGGCAAGAGAGGCCACAGCAAAGCAAACAGCCCACTTCACAGTGTTGTCTAACTCACTCTACCCAGGATAACCTGGCAGGGCCCTCATTGGCTGACTGCATGTGCAGGATAGGGGGTTCTACTCATTAGGGCCTATGCGCTCTCATTGGCTAATAGCATATGTGAATGGGAAACATATATATTACCTGTGGACACTAATGAGTTACTCAGAGGTTCTATGCTGTGAGTCTCCTCACCCCACCCCCTCAGTACCTGAAGTGCTCATCACCTATTAACTCTTTTGACTGGAAAAAAAATGGCTGAAGACCTCCTAAAAAGTAGGTTCATTCAGCTTACCTTACCTAATTTGACTCAGATATACTGTATAAAAAAAGCTCTATGTTGTAGCTCACTTTGTGTCCACTGCAACAGTCAAGCTGAGCAGGAGAGCTATAACAGTTTCAGAAATTCCTTTATCTCTAGCCTGATATTACCTTTACCAGAATTCCCATAAAATTAAGGTTTATTGTAAACACATAACCATTTCACTACAGATAATCAGACACCCTCATTCAGACGGAAGTCAATCAATTTAGTTCGTTTCAAGTGATTTTCTGTACTCTGAATGAAATAAACAATGGTTAGCTTTTGTCCACCTAGCATCTGTTCCCTTTTCCTAATTAACATTCTCATTACTTTTGGGGTAATTACCTTTTCCTCTCCTGTGTGGTGTGAGTGGGACTACACTCAATTCCCATCACAGAAGCCGAGGGGCTAGATTGTTTCCTCTCCCACGTTAGGATAACCACTGGCCTACCTGCAGTAAGAAACCAACCAACTGATGCCTCCTTGGCTTTGAATCTTGGGTGATGCAAGGGTGGCAGCTTTGCCTTGTCCAGACAACAGTTCCAGCTCTGACACCATTCCCACTCTGCAGGCTTCCTCACTCTGGAGCAGGCTTGGTTTCTGCCTATCCCCAAGCCTGGTTCTCCAGGCTTTCTGTCAATCTGTGAACACCAGAGAGCTGCCAATAAACTCCCCTTTCCTTGAGTTATCCAGAATCTTGGTCTGTTAGCTATACTATAGCCCTCTGACTAACCCACTAACACAATTGAGGAAAACATACTTCTGAATCCACAGGTATCTTTTCTGTGGCTTACAGGAGACAGCTCAGAAAGCTCCTAATTATTAGGGCTGTGGACAAAAATAAAAGGGGAGGGGTTGTTCTATGGAAAGTACCTCATAGGGTGATCTGATCATAAAGCTGGGAAGGTCATGGTGGGTAGTCCACGTCTGAGGTGTAAAACTTTTTAGAAAAAGGTTTATCTTGGCCTTAAGCAAGACTTGTCCATTTTTTCTGTGCATCTCTGTTAACATACCTTTGAAATAAACTGTAACCACCCTCAAGAGAGCCCAATCTGGTTCACTATCCTGTAATCAAATCCCCAGCTTGCTTTCTCCTCCTCCATACAACCTTCCTCGTGTTCCCTCCTTAATGTCAAATGCATAAAAGCTGCACCAAAAAAAAAAAAAAAGTTGTTATTCTCCGGAGCATTTGAGATTTTTTCCCCCAGCATGTGTCGTCAGTTTGGCTCAAATAAATTCTTATAAAAATTCTCTATGGGTTTGGATGCTTTTTTTACGCTGACAGAGCTATGCGTTTTCACTAAACCCGCAGACACATGATCAGGCTTGCTCCGCCGGCACTCCCTGGGGACTATACAATGGCTGGTGTCCTGGTGTGAATCACTTCAATATTTTTCAACCCACTTGACTATTCTGGGATTTATTCTTCAGTTTAAAAAGTAAATCCAGCCCTGGCTGGTATGGCTCAGTGGATTGTGCACTAGTCTGTGAATCAAAAGGTTACCAGTTCGACTCACTGTGTGGCAGGCCAGGTCCCCGGTTGGGGGTGTGCAAGAGGTAACAGATCGATGTTTGATCCGTGTTTCTCCCCTTCTCTTCCCCTCTCTCTGAAACCTTAAAAATTAAAAAAAAAAAAAAAAAAAAAAAAAAAAAAAAAGGAAATCCAGAGCCTTCATTTTAGTGAACCCACCTAAACTATTACGCTCTGAGGAGACAGTACTGCTGTGGTTGCATCATCTCAGCACGCCTGCTTGAAAGCCTTTGGTAGGTGTGAGTCCCTTTCCTTCCCAGAACTAGTATGGTAAAAAGCTTACCATTTTATCTGTCCTTTAGAGTCATCTGTGGGCATTAAAGATGTGCCAGGTGTGCTTATCTGAAGTGGTGAAAGGTAAGCAGGGTGCAGGACTACCTAGATCGAGGCACCTGTGATAGGAAGGAAAGCAAGCACCCACCTGGAGAGCAGAGCATGAGGTCATGTGTGAGAGGTGGGCGGGGAGGGCATGAGGCTGCAGCCAGGGGCCCTCAGTCAATGGGCACAGCAAGTGCCCAGGCTGCTACTCCGATGAGGTTTGTACCCTGAGAGACCCTCACACTTAAAGCTAAATAAAAGTGGGGATTCTACACAAGGGGCCCCAGGGACGTACCTGCCTGATGAGGAGAAGACAGGCAGGAGAAGAGCAAAAAGCGGTGTTCTCCGGATCTCCTCCCACCCCATAGAGGCATCTCTCTACCCCGAGGCTTTGTCTTATGACAGCAGAAATGATGGCAGCAAGAAGAAAAAAACCAGACTGCCTGAGCTGGAAGCTTGCCAATCCTTGTTTATCAGTTAGTCTCCTAATAGAGGCCCTGTGCGGCTCTCCAACCTTCAAGAAATCCAGCTTCCACCGGGAACGGCTTACGGGAGCAGTGTTTCCAGAGACGGAGTGCTGATCTGAGATCTCCGTCTCCGTCAACCGGCCCCGAAGACCCAAGGCCTACCACAGACACAACACGGAATGTTCAGAGCTGAATATCATTTGAGTCTTGACTGTTGGTCGCTGAAGTGCAGAGATGTGCCTGGAAGGTAGAAGAAAAGATGGAAGCGCCAATAAGATCGGTCCAAAACACAGATCTGGCATGTGCGAGTGTTTGGACAAGGTTTCCCATTGGCTCAGAGGGAAGAAAGAAGGAAAGGCAACTGCTGATTCCTGGCAACTTTTTTTTTGCTTTTTAATTGTGATAAAATTCACCATTTTAAAGTGTACAATTCAGTGTGTTTTAGTATATTCGCACAGTACAGTAATCATCACCACTATCTAATTCCAGAACCTTTCCATCAACCCAAAAAGAAAGCCCATTCCCACTTGCAGTCACTCCCTGCTCTCCCTTCCTCCAACTCCTTGCAATCACGAATCAAGTTTCTATCTATGGATTTGCATATTCTGGATACATCCTCTGAATGGAAACACATCATATGTGGCTCTTTGTGTCTGGCTTCTTTTATTTAGTGTTATGTTTCCAAGGTTCATCCATGTTATAGCATGTATCAGTACTTTATTTCTCTTTATGGCTGAATGATATTCCAGTGTATGATCGATTCATCAGGCGAAGAGCATATGATTTGCTTCCACTTTCTGGCTATTATGAATAGTACTGCTGTGAACACGTATGTACAAGTTTTTATGTGAAGATATGATCGCCTTTCTCTTGGGTATAGCCTAGGAGTAGAATTGCTGGGTCGTAGTCTTCATTATTTCTTGCAATTCTGTCCTTGGTACAGGAGCATGAGGCAAAACGACCACAATGGTGTCCTTGCTGCCAAGCTTCAGGGGTAGGGCGTTGTGATAGTCTGACACGAGCCTTTGGCCTGCAGGAATGTGGCTGGAACTAGTCTCCCTGGAAAGAGGAAATAGGAGGTGATGTGGCAAAGGAAACCAGGGTGGAGCCAGAGGACCCCTGCAGGGAGCTCAGGCTGCCTCCTGCAGTCAGCTCAGCTCCTTCCAGCAGCCTGAGGTCCACCCACATTCCATCCACGGCTGTGCTTCCCAGAAGCACCAAAACATGGGTCAGGTAGTCAAATGAATCCATGCAAAGAGTTGGTAAGATATTTTAAAGTATTACTTTGATGTCTTAGTTAATTGGGGCTGCTATAGCACACTACCATACACTAGGGTGTTTATAAACAACAGAAATTTATTTCTCGCTGTTCTAGAGCCTAGAAGTCCAAGGTCAGGATACCAGCACAGATGAAGTCTGGTGAAAGCCCTCTTCCGGGTTGCACATCACCATTTCCTCACTGTGTCTCCATATGGAGGAAGGGGTGCGGGAGTTCTCTGGAGCCTCTTTAGTAAGGGCACTAATCCATCCTGGCTGGTTTGGCTCAGAGGGCTGGGTGTCCTCACACAAACCAAAAGGTCGCCGGCTCGATTCCCAGTCAGGGAACATACCTGTGTTGTAGGCTAGGCCCTAGTCTGGGGCATGTGAGAGGCATCCAATGGATGTTTCTCTTGCACATCTCTCCACATACCAATGTTTCTCTCCCTCTCTTTCTCCCTCCCTTCCCCTCTCTTTAAAAATAAATAAATAAAATCTTTAAAAAAAAAATAAGGGCACTAATCCCATTCATAAAGGCTCCACCCTCATGGCTTAATCACCTCCCAAAGGCTCCCCTTTCAAATACCTTGGCACTGAGGATTAAATTTCAACATAGGAACTTGGAAGGGACACAAACATTCAGCCTGTAGTACCTAGGAGCTTTATTGGCTTACTTTTTAAAGTTTTTCTCCCTTTTACTCTGTGTTCTGTGATGAGTCAGAGAGCTACTAGTCTGAACACTTGCTAGCACTCTGCCCTGGCCCACCTCCCACCCTCAATTCCCCTCTGAGACAAGAAGAATGTAGCGATGCTACCTGCACCCTCTGGAAGAATGTACACAATGACATTTCTGAACTAACACGATGCTCTCTATGCCTTTCTCCTCATTCCCTCTGTAAACTGCTACCCTGGTGAACAACCAGAAGAGAAGGTGCACCTTTTTTCTAATCTAAGTTTGTCTCCCTGTGACCTCTCAGGCTATTTTATGTTCCTCTCATCAAATAAACCCCATAGGTACTGCTGCCATAGTTCAAATGGATTCTCACTCTAACAGCACAGGTGTTGAGGATACCCACAGGATAATGATGCTATTTTTTTTATTATTGTGACAGTTAAGGTTGAAATGTTGTTTCTAGAATTAATTAAAATGAAAAAAAGGGGGGCAGTCTTTCTAAAAGTAGGTACTAAGGCAGCCATGTCGGGGGAAGGGCACCTTCATCTGCACCCAGAACCCGTGCAGACCTAGCCGAGGCGGCTCAGGGTGCTGGCAGGTAAGGAGGCCCTGTGTCTGCTCATAGCACCCATTTTCACCTCCGTTTTTCAGTGCCTGACTTTATGTGATGGATGCTCTGCTAAGCAAAGGGAATATAAAAATAAATAAGACACAGTTCTTGTCCTCAAGGAATTTATAATAGTAACAAATATGTGAGGGAACATGATGCATTGGACAAAAGAGAAAAGTTGAAGGTTATGGGGGGAGGGGACAGAAGCCAGCACAGACAAAGAGCACTTTGCTTTACCAAGTGCTCTGATGCTTCAAAGTCAGCAAACCGTTGTGTGGATATTCTTTCCGCCTAGACCTCCACAGTGGGAGACGGAGGGGAGAGGGAACAGTAGTTCTTTGGATTTAACGAGTCCACTTGGACCTTTCCGTGTGGCCTTAAACTCAGCAGAGTTCCCTTTCTAGACACTTCTGAGATCACAAACCCCTGATAATCCTCATGGTGGAATTATTTGCTGGATGGCTTCTTTCAGAAATACGTATGTTTCAGCAGTTAATTAAATCAAGTGAACCCTCTAATTCTAAGGGCACTGACGACCCAAATAGTGATACTAGTACGCTGAAGCCATGAGGTGCTTGGGGTGGGGGCAGTGGAAGCAGCTGTGACAGGCTGCTCCCTGGGGGGCCCTGTCGCAGGCAGCGCCCGCAGGCCTGGAAGGCCGCTGCAGCACGCCTCAGCCGGGGGCAGTGTCTTCCACCGGGTACTGGGGTTTTAGCAAATTTTTCAGATCTTTGTCAAGTGTTCTGAAGAATTTCGGTCACAAAGCTGTGGCTGGAATCAGCATTTGTCAGGTCAGCTGTTGGTCTAGGAGATACCATGACAAGGACAACTGTCATGGAAATGGTACTTTCTGAAGGACCTTCACTTTGTCAGCGGCTGCCTTTGGAGCACTGTTTTGTATCCTTCAGGGCCTTTCGTCAGAAACCACTTTGTAAATGTGGACCTTCTTGCTGTTGCCCTGAGGTGAGCGCCCCCGCCGCCGGAAAAGCTGAAGGAATTCTCCCAGAGTCTGAGGGGTGAACTTTCAAAGCAGGACTGGAAGTCCCTCCCTTGCCCAGGACTCTCAGAACAACCCCTCCCTCTGCCCCTTGGAAGGCAGGGAGGCAAAGGAAGAACCAACAGGAGGCTTTCAATGCTTAAACTGTTAACTAGCGTTTTTCCAAAATGTGTTTCTGGTTAGTTTAAAGAAGGATAAACAAGATTTAATAGCTGGCAATGAATCACATTTTTTTTCTCCCAAAATGCTATTTGGATCCACTCAAATGCCTGTCGTTCTACTTTTGTACAAATAAATAAATCTCCTTTTCTTTTGTGCATTTTTCTCTGTCCTGCATTTCCTAAAATACAATTTGTTTGACGGATGAGTTAAGCAGTTCTGAGGTTTGTTTTTGGCTCTGTAGGCAACTGGGTTGTTTTCTCATCATAATTCAGTGGGACAAGGTTATCACCCCACAAACACTAACACTTCATTTAGAACCAGAAGCACCCCCCACAGAAAAAAGAAATGGCTAATGTTCTCAATACAAGTTTCAGTTGTTATATATGAAGTTTCCTTGTATTAACATCTCTGCCCTGCCCTTTCCCTTGCCTCTCGTTTCAGTCTTGCTGGGTGTATTTGGTGCACACACACACTCTGAACTGGAATTACAGGCAGAAGGAAAGTAAACTTTGAGAGGAAGCCCGTCATGCGCTTAGGCTTGAGGTTCTGGAACCAAGAATCTGACACATAGGGACACACCTAACTGCAATCTGAAAGCAAAATTAACCCAGAGAGTATTTTTTTCCCTGAAACACAAACCACATAATCATGGATTTTTTTTTTTTTTAAGATGAAGATCTGTGAAATAGTTGCACTGAAATTAAACCTATGTATTTTCGAAAGCTAATTGTACTAGAATAAAACTTAAATGTTCTCCAAATAGATCTTGAATCAAGCTGACATTTCATTTGGTTTCAAGTATTTGATTAAACAGAGAAGTGCCTTTTAAGTAATAGCTCATTATATTAAAAGATGAGGCAGGTCTATAAAAATATTTTGAAGGTCTTATTTTCAAGTTCCCCTCACTAACGCAGAGCCTCTGTGAGCCTGTCTCAAGTGCTCTAGCAGTGCTTCTTATAAGCAGAAATGTTGTTGACCAGGAAAAAGGCAGGAGGCTCCAAGAAGGGGAAACCCAGAATCCAGATGCGGGCTCATGTTTCTACTGGTTCTCAGCAGGGTATTGGGGTGGGGAATAAAGGGTCCCCTCTTTCCCCACCCCAGCCACCCAAGTTCAAGTACAAAGCCTAGAAGCAACATGGCCTAGTTTGAAAATTACTTCCCCCGAGTTTTTCAGAAGACTTTATTCTATCACAGTACTGTTTAAATCTGCCTCTCAGTACTTATTTTATTGTATAGCAATAATGTGTTTCCAAGCCTCTAATTTTCTCAAGGATCTTCCTGTCTTTGAATCTCCCAGTATCTAGCACAGAGCATACGATAACCAATAAATGACTAGATGGACTGACTACATGAATGAAAGAATATTAAACAGCATTGATTAATAATCAATTTCCTTTTCCAACTTTCATTTATCAGCTATATGAAATGAAATATATAATTTTTAAAAGAAACATTAAGAGTCTGATTTCCACTAAGTTTCATTAAGTTTTGAAAAGAGCTTATGGGGTTTCATCATTATGGCCCCTGGGCCCCGGGGCCCCAGAAACCTGAACTGGAAACCACTGGCCTAGGCCAGTGGTGGTCTTCAACCTTGAGTGTGTTTTAGAATCATCTGAAGAGCTCCTTAGAACAGATTTCTGGGCCCACTTCCGGAAATTCTGATCCAGTAGATTTTGGGTGATGCTGATGCTGCTTGTCCAGGGATTACACTTCGAGACTGAGCAGGGGTGGGGCCGATGAGTCTGTAGTTCTTGTGCTGACTCAACTGCATGGCTTTCGAGAGACCACTCATCCATCTCATGGCGGCTCATGGAGATGGGGAATGGCAAGGGCGCTTTATACCCATGAACACTTCCAAACATGGGCCTTGGATCATTTGCATGATCACATCTTTCACCTTTCTCATAGTGATATAAACTAAAAGTGAGAAAAGAAGTAAATCTGATGGTGCTTTGGAAATCAGAAGTACTATAGAAATATACTGCTTTATCATGACGAAGATCCTCATTTTGAATCGGGCTTTTCCCACTGGGGCCCTCTTAGGATGAGCTGGACTTCTTAGCATAGAAATTCTGGTGTTAATTTAATGGAACACACTTCCTGTGTTGGAAACATGAAAAATGGCTGAAAAACTGCATGTGCTGGGCTTTGTATCCTGGAGGAGTCCACAATTTCCTGGGCATTCTACTAAGCTGGTATAGAAGGACTGGCATCCGTTTAGTACATATTTGTGCGTATGTCTCTCCCCACTGATGCCACAACCACCAGAGTTGTTTCCTGGGAATCCGCGCGCTCACACAGCCTGGCTGCTGGCAGCCCTCACTCCAGCATTAATCAACTTGACATCTGGAACCAACCTGAGGCACCCCATCTGATTGCCACAGATGCCTTTACTTTTCAGCTGTCAGCAAGGAGATTATTCAGTTTAGGGTGCCAGGTCTACACCACACGATCTGCATGGAGGAGGACTGAGTGGTGTGTTAAAAAGTAAGCTGACTAATCTGGGAGTGTGGGCGAGACAAAAATTTCCATCAGTAATCTGTCAACTCAAACCTATGTCAGGAAGGCATTTTGCCTGCAGCAGCAAAATTACTGTGGTCAGGTAGACCTGGCTAGATGGTGCTCTACATTTTCTTAGAGTGCATATTTTGCCCATTTTACAAACTAAGATCCTACTTGAGTTAACAATATAGAACAGCGGCAGCTACTTTTGAAACCCTTTAGCATCCATTGGTCTGCAGCAGCCAGGACTGCATTCCTCAGTGGTGCTGGGAAAAATGGGACATTTGCCTATCCTTAGGTGAGTTCCAAAGACACTGGACAATGCTTAGTGAGTGGCAACCTAGTCACTGTCATCATTGTGACAGCAGCATGGGACTGGGCTGGAGGCCACACTGTCAATTCCGTCCCTTTTAATTTTAGCATTTCATGTATCCTAGTACAGAAAACGAGGCCCAGGGTATTATCCAAGAGAGTCGCTTGCTGGAAATTGCTCTGCGATGTGTTAGGATAAAGCAGGCCATTAGGAATTAAACTGTACCTCATCAAGGAGGGGAAAAAAATCTGTAGATAACACTGTAAATCAGCCAGGAGACAAATGTCTGCCTGGATGGTCACCCACCATTTCACGGCATTGATTTCTCAAAGCTCAAAACCATAAAGAACCCAAACCAGAGCAGAAGGGCATCCTGGCCTCCCATGTTCACTGATTTAATTTTCCTCTCTGAACACACACAGCCCCATAATTAGAACATTTACCAACCATAAATACAATTTAAACTCTGTACATGTGTGCCTACATGTTGGAGAAGCTTAGGCTGAGATACGGTTTCAATAAAAACAGTCCTTCTGCCCTGATTAGAATGTGTAAAGAGGAAATCTGTTTATACCACAATCTACTCAAAACTTGTGTTGGCAGCAACACTCTCAGCTCATAAATGTCAATAGCAAAGCTACATGGAGGGTATGAATTAAACTACTCACAATTGGGAAATGCAGGGCTCTAAAACATCATGTCCAACTCATTCTGCTCTGCCTGTCGTGGAGGAATGCCATGATCCCCCGTCTGAATCTCAGACGGCTAACGAAGGAGGCATGCTTGGTCATGCACCTCTCCCTGCCAAGCTCAAGTTCACCCCAACAAGGAAAGGGGATTTTAGTGAAAACTGAAGAGTACTGCAATATTTTGGGAAGGCATTAATATTTATTCTCTGTCTCAAAATAATGGCCGTATCATTCTGAATCGATAATAGCGTAAAAAATGAGGTTATTGAACTAATTAAAAACCAACAGGGCATTTGATTTTTTTGATGCTCTATTTTTCATTTCCTGCTGCTTTTATAAAAATTGCAAGCACTGTCCTTTGAGTCCATCCATCCACACACTCATTCAGACCAACAGCAGCCCTTGTCTGATCAGTGCAAGATCCTCTGGGAGTCTCCAGGACACAAAAGAACCCTTGGTGATTCTCAAGAACCAGAAGGAGGAGGAAGGATACAAGTAGAAGAGCTGAAGACAGTGAACGGTCACAAGTGAAAGATGGAGACTATATATCCAAAGGTGAGGTGAGGCTGCGGCATGGGATAGCCTGCGGGGAAGGGTAAGGTGTCTCTTCCTAGAGGACTGTGAAGAGCAATCTTAGGGTGATGTAGGCATGACCAGTGGTGCTGGTGAGAGCCACAGAAAGATGTCTGGGTGACGCAGAGTCTTCTCCTTCAGGTTGGCTGTGGGGTAATCTACATTTATTGGGCTAGTGGTTTCAAAGGGGGAGGGGACAGCTTGCTCAACTGCAATAACAATAACATAATACAATAATAATCAATAACAATAATATCAGCAAATATATGCTGCCTGCCAGACACCATTCTAAGCACTTGACATATATTAACTCATTTAATCATAACAATAGCACTAAGAAGTAGGTACTATTACCATCCCCATTTTACAGATGAAGAAGTTAAGGCACAGAAGTATGGGAACTTCCCAAGGTCATCCAGCCCGGCAGTGGTGAAAGCAAACTCAGGCAGCTCACTTAGAGTCATGTGCTTGAGCTTAAGTCTCTGTTGCCTCTTGAAAGTACCAGTACTCAGCACATGGAGCACTGTTCTAGGAAGAGGCTCTTTTAATCATCACTACACACTGCTGCTCAACATGGCTGGCAGTCAGCTGAACGCTCCCGTGTGCCTTCTACCTTTTTCTTCTACCCTGTTACATTTTCTCTAAATCCAGGCTCTGCCAGAACCTATCTTACACTCTTTAAGTTTTTATTTATGTGCCCTGTGCTGTCATTTGGGTGCAACATGGGGCCCCACCCTCGGACCAAGCTATCCTTCCCTTCTCTGGCTACTTCAGGCATTCACTCAGACCTGGTTCACAGTTGGAGAAGGCTGTACACACCCAAATAAATACAGGGAAAGAGTTTAGGAATTTTTTTCTCATGATTCAGACTCAACAAAAACTCCAGATAGGAGTAGTCATTTATACAGCACTTTCAATATATGAAATCAGTGCCTTCACATGTGTTATTTAATTTAATTCTCAGAGCACCTCGCCCTAACTTCATTGGGAGAAATACTCAAGAGTCAAGAAAAGCTATGTGACTTGCCCAAGTTCACACATCTAGTAAAAAATCACAGCTGGTACTCAAAATCCACTTCTACATTGCAATGCTGCAACACAAAACCCCACCTTTCCTTTGGCTCTGCACAAATAACAATAACGACATAAAAAGTTCTGCCCTCAGCCTGTGGGACAAGAGCTTTTCAGCTCAAATGGACCATGTGTGTCTATTCATCCTTGCAGCCCCAGACAGCCACACGAGGTGGGACAGGCTGTATGTTGCTTCATTCTTTTGACCCCTCTTCTTGAGTGAGATCAGCCTTCACACCCTACCCTGCAGTGCATTTTTAGGGGACTGGAAGCAGAGGGTCTTCCATAAGGGGCCCTCCTCCATAAAATACCATTCTTCTTGTTTTCCTGAGAGCCCTGGTTAGCTGACCTTCCAGGCACGATGAAAGATAGCTCTTTTTGGTTTATTTTCCCTAGATAGTTGGAGGAATGTTGTTCTGGGCTTGTGTTCAGTGGGTTTGTGTTTTTTGTTGCTATAATGGTGTTTTGCTATAGTGGTATTACCATATTTTGGAAGTTTTCTAAGCCATTGCCCATGCACCCGGGGGTGACTATTAAAATGATGAGGACATTTTTATAAGTCACAAAAATAAATAAATGTATAAAAGCACAGTTAGAAAAATGGGCAAAGCTAACTCAGCTAAAGAAACAACTGAAAGTGGGTTTTTTTTAGAATCTGAGTTTCATGTTTAAAAAAGAGCCCATAGAATAAAACTTCTGTATATTTAAGAAAAATAATTTGTATTAATAATGTGACAAATGATGAGTGCTGACTTTGATTTCATATTGTCTAAGTATTTAGATAAAAGAAGTACAGATGGAAAATATAAAGCATATATGCATTAGGAATAACTATAATGTTATCTCTCATGTATAATCATTGTTTTGCTATAATTAAACATGCATGATAATTTTTAAAATTGCTTTTCTTTAAAAATTGGTCATCTCCTTTCTCACATAATATGTATGATATTTACCATACCTGAAAGCATATAACAATATAAGATCATGGACAAGAGCTGCTAAGAAACATTAGAAACTAGGATCTCCAGATCATCTATCCACTACCCCCCACCCCCTTGACCCCATCCACGGCTCTGCCAGGAGCATGGCCTCTGCTAGCTGGAGCCTTCACTGACCCCGTGTAAACTTAATCCTAGTTTCCATGGTCATCCCTGAAAAGTCGCAGAGGGGATTTTCCGAAAGGAAGAAACCAATCGCCAAATGCTCTGTGTGCTGGGCAAAATTTCAAGGAACAAATGAATGCATACATGGAGGGGGAAAATTAAATGCAGGAAAAAATTCAACTGGCTATAGGAAATAACAAATATTTCTAAATAAGTATTTTGTTTCAGCTATTTTAGGGGCAAGCAGGCCTTTGGCGGTCAGGTGCGGAGCGGGGAGGTGGCGGGGGAGATGCCGTGCTGCATCGCCCCTGCAGGGCTCCCCTGGGCCCCCGTGGCTGCCCCAACAGACCGGCTGGTCCCGGGCTACTGGCCCAGGGCTGGACAGATTCAACAGCAGAGCCTCATTATGAATGATTAGAGTTATAGATCTTGGGCAAAATCTGAGCTTAAGTCCAATTTCAGACCAATTGGACTTAAACTAATTATGTTTTAAATGACAAAGCAGATGGGCCATGAAAGTTGCCCTACCACATCCCACATTATTAAGAAAGCAGGGTGCGGGTGGGGGGCTCTTCCCAAAGTACAATACTATGAAGAGGCAGGTAGTCACAGCACAAGTCTTCCACCAGCTATAGAACTGATAAGACTATGATCACTCACGGAACATTCAGTTCTCTGTGTGTGTGTGGTCTGAAAAATCAAACCAAACACAGTGTGTGTTTGTGGGGTGGGGGTGGGAGGAGAGGACGTTAGAGTCAAAACAGCAACTGTATCCAGATTTGTTTTTAACTCTGCCAAAGGCATGTGGAGTAACAGAATCAAACACTTTTCTCAAGCAGAAAAAAATTATTGTGCTTTCAAACACCAACCAGGTGAAAATGGCCTCCAAAATGATTAGAAATGCAGCGACTGTTCCACCCTGGTTATTCTTTCTAATCACCTACAAAAGTTCAAACACTCCTGTAAATTATTCACAGGCAATTAAGTCCTTTAGATTCATCCTGTGATGGTGGCAGTCTTGTTGGGCAATGTTTGTTCTAGAGCAGCTATTGAGATTCTAGCAGGAAAAAAAGCCACAAGATTCTTTAGCTCATAATCCAGTTAGTTTATTCTCCTGAGATTACATGTGGGCAAATCATGTTGATGCAAAGAGCAAAGCAAGTAGCTCTGGGTCAACCTGCAGAAAATGGAGCTCACTAACCTCTCCACAGGTACAGGATGATCAGACAATGGATTTGGTCTTTCCCTTGCCCACCGCACACCTACACTCACGTAAACATACACCATGAATTCCAGGTTCGCCTTTCAGTCTTTTCTTGTGCCCACTACAGGAGCAGAAGGGACAGGGACAAAAGCAAAGTTGAGCCAGGCCCTAGCTGGCTGCTGGCTTCCCAGTCTCCCTGTCTAGTTTTCTCCCCCACGTGACTAGAAGAGCACTTGGGTGACCCAGAAAAGATTCCTGTGCCATTCCTTGTGCTCTAATGGTGCTGCCAAGAAGCTGGTAGCTTCCTCACTCTGTTCCCTCAACAATACTGTAGAGGCCCTTCCTATTCCTTAAGGGATATGAAGACCCTAAGTTTTTCAAGCCTTTTCTCCCCAAGCAAGTTAGAAGCTCCCAACAGGCAGGAAACACATCTATTCCTTTTGTGCCCTTTCATTATTGCCAGTATAGTGCTGTGCAAATAGAAGTCTCTCAATAACAAATTGTGTGAGGAGTCTCTTGGTGTAAGTTTAGTCAGTTATACTAGATGGGTAAGAAGGACAAAAGAAAACAAACATAAGGAATGACAATTGGTAAGGCACAGTCGGCCTCTACTAAGAAACCCCATTAAATTAAAACCCTATGTTTATGATCGCCCTGGGTATGTGAGCACTGTACTCTCAGATAATTCTGTTGTCTTTCCTCATGCTTTGTGGCTGGGCTGACCAGGAATAAAAAGTAGAATCATAACCTTACAATTATTGCTTTTCAGGGCAAACCTTCACATTCACCTTCACTAACTGACTGAACCTAGCTTCTAGAGCTGGGATCTTCTCACATCCTCTGTGGAATTGTTTTTTGTAGAAAGTTCTGAAAATGCCACAGAATAAAATGTTCAAGGATCTGAAAAGAGAGATTGCCCCTTATTCAGACCTATATCCAAGTAGTTGTATAAATCAAAATTTTCATTCCTTTGCTGGGTTGATGGGGGGGGGAGGTAGGTTGGAATTTTTACTCCTTTTTCTCCAAAGACTCTACATAAGTGAAATGAAATAGGGACTAGAGGTTAATGGAGGGACTTGAGGTCTGGCCAGCATGAGGGGGCCTGTGAGAACTTATTTCCTTCCACCTTTGGAAAAGATGAACAGTTGATCTTTGTTTTCCTGCGTTCCTGCACCAACAGGCCTCCACCCTAATGGAGTTAGCAAAGATCACTTCCCTGACCCGGGAGACTAAAATTTGGGCTTCCTTTGTAGAGGAGTCCTTGACTGATCTCATGGTCTTCCACAGACAGTTTTGACTGTTTCTAGTGTTGAGGTCAATGAACAACTGGCTATTGCTCCATTTGTACCTCACCAAGAGAGCCTTGGCCACATTTGCTACTGTGTAACTCATTATGGTTTGCTCTCCCAACTTCTCCTCCCCATGGAAGAGTAAGTTAGCATGGGATGCAGAGGAAATGGCTAATTTCTACCAGGACACTCAAACAATGGCCCAAATTAAGGCCACAGAAGTGACTGTCAACAACTTTATTTCCACATTCTTTTTTCAGTCCCCAATCTTTAGGCCGAAGAAGTCTCAACCTCAGGCACATACCCTCAACCATCCTCCCACCCTGTCCTGGAGGCTGGGTCTGTTCCCCAGAACAGATCAGGAAGAAGCCTGACGGCGGGAGGAGAGCCTACCACCAACCCGAGGCTTTTCACTGCCGTCCTGGATTAAGTAACACCCGCAAAATCAGCATTTGCACACTTGCCAGGGCCTGATTACGGGCCTCTGGGCCAGGGCTGCCAACGCGATTTCAAAGCAATTTCTCCGATTACTCAGCCCTAGGACAGGCGGCGCGGCTCCAGCGCACACTCCCGGGCATGAGGAGCCCCCTACGCAGCCGCCTGGCGGCTCCGAGCTCCTCACCCCGGGTGGGCCTCGGCAGGCTCTCACCAAGGGCCAAAACGAGACTGCCATCCACCAACACCACGTCTGCGCAGCGCTCCACGCTCCGCTGATCAGGTCCTTTTCCGTGCCCGCAGCGCTGGGAAGGAGACTTGTCCCTCCTGGGAGCACCTCCGCCTCCATCCATCCTCAATCTGCAAAACACGCCGAGCCTGAGACCATTTGTCCTGGGCTCATGCCACTTCTCTAAGGCTGCACGATCTGTCATTTGGGGGTCTGGACCCAGCGCTCTGGATCCCGGAGCGGAGAAGAGACGCACAGGCATCCGCCGGCCCGGCGAAGGGAGCTGCTGGCGGTTGCTCAGTGTCAGCCTAGCCCACCCCAAGGAAGCCAAAATGCCTCCGGGCTTTACTTCTGTGACCCGCTTGCTCCTGGGCCGGGGTGGTTGGCCACCTCCCCCGACCTGACCCTCGCGTCTGCGCCTCCGGCCATCGCCAGAGACCAATTGGTTTTCAAATAGTTAAGATAAACCTAGAATCTTAATTTCCTTGATGGGACCGACCATGAGGCTGTGTAAATGTCTCCTGACAGACGTAATGGAGGGTTATTAGCAGTACAAAGCCTGTCGGACCCATAGCATTAGTTCAAGGGAATATTTCGGTGTCGCACCGAAATTGCTGCGCATGTAAACCAATTTCCCCGACAGAAGGGTAAACACAGACTCGTTTGAACCGCGAGATGAAAACAGATGGGATATCGCAAACAGTCCCCCAAAATACAACAGACTTCTAGGCCAATTACACGTGGTTAGCTCTGAACGGCAGAGGAAATAGTTTTCCTTGCTGCTAAATGTCACAAAAGTCACCTAAAGGCACAGAAGGAGGCTGCTTTGTTTTTTCGAAACTTGCTAAAATTAATCTGTGCTGGAGCCACTTGTAAAAAGCAGAGCAACCCCTCCCCTTCCCCCCCGCCACGGGGTTTCAGGCCTTTGTGAAGGACAGAGCCGTTGGGTGGGGGATCCGAGCGCCAGGGCTTCCAAGCCTCAACCTGCCAGTCGAGAAAACGGGGAAGAGAAAGCAAGCTCAGCAGGCGCTCTCCAGCTTCCAGAGTCCAGGGCACACGCTGGGGCTCCGGACCCCCGCACCCCCCACCCCCCACCGCCTCGCACATAGGCTGGGTGGTACCGACCTCCTCTCCCCGCCCCAGGTGCGCGCCCCTTCAGCATGCCCACCCCGGCCCAGCGAAGCTAGAATACAAGCCTAATGGGCTGCCTTTCCATCTTGGCCCAGATCAGGGCTGACCACGTGCATAAATAATAGCATGGGACCCGGCCACGCGGGTGCCAGGCCCATATCCTCAAGAACACTCTCTAGCGGCCCCAGGACCAGACCGCAGGACAGGAGGACAGAGGCCTGGCTTGTGGCGGCTTTGGCCTGGAGGGCCGCACGCCGCAGCCCCGTGGGTGTGGCGCCCCGATCTGGTGTCGGCGCGGAGATTATGGGGAGGCGATGGGCAGGAGCGGGCCTGCCCCACCGAACCTGACTCTCGAAGGCGGGAGGCCTCAGAGAGCGTCGGCCCAGCCCGTCGGGAGCCTCCTGGCTAATCCAGGGCCGGGGTATTGGAGAAAGGGCCGAGCGGGCTGCGCCTGCTCCCGACCACCGGGCGGTCGCCGCGAAGCGGCCGGGTCACCGCGCTCCCGGGCTCCGGAAGCCGTGCTGGCGGGGCCTCGGGGCGGGAGGCCGGGCGCTGGCGCGGCGCGGCCGGAGGAAGCGGCTCGGGACCAGCCGCCCCGTACCGGGAGCGCGTGCAGGGTTCAGCGGTGTTTCGGTTGCCCTCTGACCTGACCCTGGGCGCACAAAGGCCTCCTGGGTGCGCCGCCATGGCCCAGCCTTCCATCGCTGCCAAATTAATGAGTCCACGTCAGGTTGGGTTTACAGCTCGGCAGAGAAGCAGCCGAGTGGAAAATGAGACCGGGGCCGCTCCAGAGGTACCTACACGAGGGCAGAAGCTGCCTGGCGTCCTGGCGGCCGGGGAAGTCGATGCCCTCACGGTTCCGCCCTCGGCTCTCCACTCAACGCCTTCCTCTCACTCCCGAGGGAACAAGCCTGCCCCAGGGGCACCTGCTGGGCTGTGAGAAGTGTCGGTCCTGCTTTATTAAAGCAGCACAGACCCCACGTTTACCATCCCAGCAGCACAGGCCAGTCGTGGTTTACAGGGGTCGTCGGGCTGTGACTTGGCGGACCGGTGTCTCTGTGACGCCCCGGCCTGTGGGGCTTTGAGGGCCTGAGGTCGCGTTCCCGGACATCCGTTCCTCCAGACCACGGAGGACAAGGGTGTCCCCAGGGAGTGTGCGCCCAAGGGAAAAGAGAATGGCTCACTCCTTCCAGGAGCGAGGTCTGGAAGGCCAACTCCGACAAGAGGCATTTTCAGTCTATGTGTGTGGCTGGGTGCCGGTTTTGAAAGCCAAAGATAAGTGGGAAAGGGGCTGGTTGTTTGTTTTGAATAAAAGTCGATCTACTAGTTCATCCTGAAGTCTAGAAGACTGGCTTCCCATGCTGACAGCTCTGCTTTCTTATTGCTCTTTAAACACTGTGGGGAATTCGGTTCAAGAAAAATGACTAAACTTGAAGCTGGTAAAGCTTAAGGCATTGATTTATCTTATTCCTTCCAGATTTTTCAAATATATTAAAAGAAAGCACTTTCATTTAAAAACACTCTGAAGGTCAGGAGAGCAATGCTCTGAAGAAACCCTCTTTCCCTGCAGCTTTGTTTGCTGTTGAGAACCAAGAAGGTTAAGAACTGGGAGGAACTGGTGTGACTGTTGGCTCCTGCATTTCCTCATCCTTGCTTTAAAGAGCAGTGCCTTTAAGATGTGGAGGGTCCTGCTCCACACCTCTGTTCTTCTGGTGGCCTAACCGAGGGCAGCACTAGGTCACCTCTCATAACCCTCCCGGCGCATACACACGTACTCATCAGTTTCCCTTGTCTAGATTCCACACACACCCCCTGGCATCTTACGGATACTTCAAACCCTTGCAGACCTGGCTGCCCTGTCTGAGCCCCCATCTTCCTCTGAAATCTCAGTGTACTTAGAAGATCAAGTTGCCTGAATAGTGTCAAGCAGTCACTGGCTTTAAGATGTTAACTATCTGAAAGGGTGCACACAAGTAAGCTATGATGTACTCCAATTATTCTTCTAGGTAAATGGTCCCCTCAACTAAAGTTTTAGCCTCTTAGGACAATGACTAAGACCAATTGTCTGTGTTTATCTCACAGTACAGTGCCAAATCAACACATGTTACCTATGTTGACTCTATAACGAATTAGAATTGATACAGTGCTTTCCAAAATGCTAATAACTAGGGTGGTGGTGGTAGGTGGAGATACCAAGACTTCCCTCATTCATTCCCACTTCATTCTAAATTATGTAAATAGATTTATTTTTCTTTCTGAACCCAAATTGAGATAGTACCATTGAAGGAACTGAAATTTTGATTGGGAAGCATATAGGGAAAAGGAGAAGAAACGTGGGAGGGCAGAGGACGCTGAGAAATACTAGGGACGGGGTCAACACAAACTGAGGATGCCTAAGGAAGCAGGAGTGTATGAAGGAATTAGGGAGCAAAGTCACCACTAGCCGGTGGACCAGAGAGAGGAGACGGGCTAATGCCAAGGACAGATATCACTTACTAAGAGGCAGTATGGTATTGTGGCTAAGAGTTCATGTCTACCACTCTCTGGCTGTATGTCCCTGGACAGGTTGTATAATCCTAAGAGCTGAAGTTTGCTGACCTGGAAAATGAGAAAAATAATAATGTCTACATTACAGAGTTATGAGGGTTAAATGAAATAACATGCATTTAATAAATATTAGCAATGACTGCTCTTAATTTCACCTGGGATACCATATCCTAATGTGAACCTTTGCATTCCTTTCTGCTCCAATATAACAATTTACTTTATTGGTAGATACAGAAGTGGGGTAAAATGCTCTTTTCTTTTACATATGAGAAAGTGAAGAAGAATCACAGATATTTTAAGGAAAACCTTTAACAAAAAGTGAAAACCAAAATAGAAAAATAAGCAACTGAAAGAAATTAGAGAAAAATTTAAAGAAACACACACGCACACTTATACAAGCAACTAAATTCTCCAAGTAAAACCCTTGGAGAGATAAGAAAACGTATTGCATCCATAGAATTAGAAAAGGATGCTCTAAAAGAGAAACATTAAGAGAACAAGAAATAAACTTTTGAAATTAAAAATATGGTAGCAGAGTTATTAACCAGTTACCCCAATAAATCTAATTTTAAAATAGAAATAAAGTAGCAGAAATAAATTCAGTAAAAGAGCGAAGATGAAGTGGAAGAAATCTTCCAAAAAAGAACAAAAGGACAAAGAGATGGTAAATAGAAAAAAAAAAAAGATAGGCAAATTAGAAGATTGATACAAGAAATCCAGCACTTAAATTGCATACCAGTAAGAAAGCACAGAGATAATTGGGGGGGGGGACTTAAAAAAACAGTATAAGAAAACTTCCCAGAACTTATCGGGATAATTTTTCAGACTAGAAGGGTCTATTTGGGTGCCTCACATAAAGAATGATAGGAAACATACCGAAGGACATAATCATGAAATTTTAGACAGTCATGAAAAAATAGAAACTCCAAAGCCCTTCCAGAAAGAAAAACAGGACCCATACGAAAAGCCAGGATCAGAATGGCATTGAACTACTGAAAAATAACACTAGATGTAAAAAGAAAATAGGGCAATACTTTTACAATTCTAAAGAAAAATAATTTCCAGTCTAGGATTCTATATCCACCTAAGCTACTCATCAAGTGTACAGAAAGTAAAGACATTTTCAGACACAATTCTCAAAATTACATCTCGATGTATTTGTACCCTGCAACAGACACTCTTGACCCACCCAAGAGCCATTCCCTTTTTTTCATATTATTTTTTTTAAGGCATCACATAATCAGATGCTTTTGGAAAGCCAAGCCTTTCTCCAGCTCCAAGGAGTAGCCTTGATTAAGTTGTAATTCTCTATCCCCTAACAATGATTGGCTTAGAAATGGGTGTATTACACAATTCAGACCACTCAAATCAGAGGCAAAGTCTACTAGGGATGGGAAGATTTTCTTCACCTCAAAAGGGGGTATAAAGGAGAAACTTACTCTTTAAGCCAGCCTTTTTATGTAGTTGTATGAGGACATAATGATCCAAGTTGCAGCAGTTATTTTATGAAACAGAGAATCTAAATATCTTGATGGCAGAGAAGAAAGATTAAAAGAATCTGGGTCCTTGATGATGACATTGAGCCATTGTTTCCCCAAACCTGAAACTATTCAATATCCAGACTTCTTGTTACGAGAGTGCCAGAATGCAAACTCTGTGCACTTATGCTCACCTCTCAACCTGAATTATATAGTGAAAGCAGTAATAATTAATAAAAAATACCTACCACTGAGTACTTAGATACTGCTTGATGATGTTTTTAAAATATATTTTATTGATTATGCTATTATAGTTGTCCCAAGTTTCTCCCTTTGCCCGCCTCCACCCAGTACCCCCATTCCCTCCAGCATTCCCCCGCCCCTTAGTTCATGTCCGTTGGTAGCGCATGCAAGTTCTTCGGCTTCTCCATTTCCTATGCTATTCCTAACATCCCCTTGTCTATTTTGTACCTACGAATTTGTACTTCTTAATTCCTGCACCTTTCTCCCCCTCCTCTCCCTTCCCCTCCCAAATGTTAACCCTCCAAATGATCTCCATATTTATGATTCTGTTTCTCTTCTGCTTGTTTGCTTAGTATGTTTTTTAGATTCAATTGGTGATATTTGTGAATTTATTGCCATTTTAATGTTCATAGTTTTGCTTTTCTTCTTTTCCTTATAGAAGTCCCTTTACCATTTCATATAATAATGGCTTGGTGATGATGAACTCCTTTAGTTTTACTTTGTCTGGGAAGCAGTTTATTTGCCCTTCAATTCTAAGTGATAGATTTGCTGGACAGAGTATCTAGGTTGTAGGTCCTTGCTTTTTATCACTTGAATACTTCTTGTCAGTCCCTTCTTGACTGCAAAATTTCTTTTGAGAAATCAGCTGACAGTTATGGGAATTCCTTTGTAGGTAATCTGTGCTTTTCTCTTGCTGCTTTTAAGAGTCTCTCTTCATCTTCACCCTTTGGCATTTTAATTTATGATGTGTCTTGGTGTGGTCCTCTCTGGGTCTCTCTTGTTTGGGACTCTCTGTGCTTCCTAGACTTTGTATGTCCAGTTTCTACACAAAATTAGGGAAGTTTTATTTCATTATTTTTTCAAATAAGTTCTCAGTTTCTTGCTTTTTCTCTTCTCAGTTTCTTGCTTTTCCTCTTCTGGCATCCCATATGATTTGGATGTTGGTACATTTGGAGATGTTCCAGAAGCCCCTTAGCCTATCCTCATTTTTTTGAAAAAAAATTTTTTGTTGTTGTTCTGATGGAATGTTTTTTCTTACTTATGCTTGAAATCATTGATTTGATTCTCAGCTTCATCCCACTACCTGTTGGTTCCCTGTAGATTTTTCTTTATTTCACTTCATGTAACCTTCTTTTCTGTCTGGGTCTTTTTTATGCTGTTGAAGTATCCAATGAATGCTTTTAGCATCCTGATGATCAGTGTTTTGAACTCTGCATCTGATAGGTTGCTTATCTCCATTTTGTTTAGTTCTTTTTCTGGAATTTTGTTCCGTTCTTTCATTTGGGCCATATTTCTTTGTCTCTTCATTTTGGCAGCCTCCCTTTATTTGTTTCTGTGTATTAGGTACAGCTGTTTTGACTCCCTGTCTTTGTAGTGTGGTCTATTGTAAAAAAGTGCATCTGTAAGTTGTATGGGGCAGAGCCTTAGGTCATAGCCAGGGTGGAGTAACCCATGTCACCACTCTGTGGTTCCATGTTAGGGAGGGCTCAGAGAGGACAATGCCACTATCTGGCCTCTAGAGTTTTTCCCAGAAGGAAGCTGCCTCCCGGTACTAGCCCTGATGCCAGTCATTTCATTTTCTCCCTCTATGCCACTGTGCCCTTCCAGCTGTTGCCTTGGTGAATCCTAGAGGGAGTAGGTCTACATTAAGTCCTAAACCCACTGTTGGCCCTTTAAGAGGAGTCTCCTGTAAATCCCGCAGTTTCTTCCACCACCCTAATCCCCACTGGTTTTTATAGCCAGAAGTTATGGGCACTTACCTTCCTGGCATTGGAACCCTGGGCTGGGATCGCTTGCTCCTGAGGTATGCCTCCCGATTCTTGTCCACCACACGTGGATGTGGGACCACCCGTTCCACGTCTCCATGCCTCTCTTCCGCTCCGTGTGTCTCCACATCTCCTACCTGTCTGGATGAATGTGGCTTCTTTAAATCCTTGGTTGTCAGGCTTCCGTACAGCTCGATTTTCTGACGTTTCTGGATAATATTTGTTTTGTAGTCTAGTTGTAATTTTTGCTGTAGTTGTGCAAGGAGACAAGTCCTGTTTACCTATGCCTCCATCTTGACCAGAAGCCTGACGGTCTTTTGATTAACAGTTACAATAAGCCCATGAAGCAAGTATATTATGTCCATTTTGCAAATGAGGTGCTACCGGCTTAAATAAGTAGGTGGATGAGCCAGATTTGTACCCATCACTCTCTGATTTGAAGGTCCAAGTATTTAACTCGGCTTCTGTGTTCAGGATTTGTCAGATGATACTCAGAGAGATAATGGAAACTTTTGTGATTGGGGCATGGGAAAATGTTTGGAAACAACATGCTGAGTTCAAACATGTATTTAATAACCACTTTTAATTCATTTAGTTATCTGTCAATATAGTTCAGATTTGTGGTAACCAACCTCCCAGATGGACCCTAAACATCCTCCTGGAATTCATGCTTTTGTGTATGAATTCCCTTAATGAATAGGGCTGATTGGTATGGCCAACAGGATATTATGACAATGTATAACTCCCAAGGCTAGGTCACAAAAGACATTGTGATTTCTGCCTTGCTTTTTCTTACTCACTCGCTCTGGGGGAGCCAATCGCGATGTCACACACAATGAAGAAGCCCTGTGGAGAAGCCCATGTATCAAGAAGCTGAAACCTCCTACCAAAATCCACATGTATGAGCCATCTTGGAAGTGGATTCCCCAGCCCCATTCAAACCTTCAGATAACTGCCACCCTGACCAACATGTGACTACAGCTTCGTGAAAGACCTGGAGCCAGAAACTACCCAGCTAAATCTCTCCTGAATTCTTGATTCACAGGAACTTTGAGATAATAAATGTCTATTGCATTAAGCTGCTCAGTTTTGGGGTGATTTGGTACATTGCAATAGCTAAATGAATACACTGCATAATTGAATAAACCTCACCTTAACTTTAAAAGCAAAAATGGATCTTACATTTGTAAAGAGCGATCTCAGAAAACTGACCGTCAGACAGACTCACTCAAGGTACTCAGGGACAAAATTAATAGAAAAACATTCAGGGTCGCTTTCACCAAGCCTTTACAGTATCACTGTCTAGAAGTTGGCTTAGGCAGAAAGTCTCTAAGAATCAATACAAAATAAAACAAAAATGAAAAAATTCCCAAAGAGCGCCTACCTTTTACAACATTTCCTAAGAGGCAGTCGGCATTCCGTGACTAACGCCCCTGCTGTGCTCAGCCTCACTGCCTCGCCGGCGCTCACAGCACACAAGAGTCTGCGGTCTTGGATCTTGCCCAAAGCTGTAGCTCACCATCAATTTTGAGAACATTCATATATTCTGAACAGTGAAACTATTAATGGTTATGGTGTTTATAGCTTGGGTTAAAATAGGAAACTAATAAAGATAAAATTTCTGTTTGATAAGGTGCTCAAATCCCAGTCAATGGAAAGAAAGTTTCCTGTTGCACAGTGAGTTCTCTGGATACATCATTAGGCACAGGATCCAGACTCAGAAACACAATTAGGAGGGAGATAAAACTAACAGTGCTAATCTGTTTTTCACCGCATTAATATTGAGGTGGTAAATGCTACTTTTGGACAATAATAATGAGTGAGAGAATGAGTGAGTAGCTGAATCTGCTTCTTGTTAGGTATAAGCCCTATAGAGTTTGTTTTGGTTTCTTGTTCACTTTGAGAGAGCAACAGCATCTCTCAGGCCAATACCGCTCTGACAAAAACCTCAGCTGATGACCCTGGCTGGAGTGGGGACAAACCCTCGCAAATAAAGTCTTCTCTTTGCTCCAGAGGTAATAAAGTTGTAATATATGTGACCTTTCAGGAATACTCATCTTAAGCAAGGAACTTGGCAGAAAGGCAGCTCGAGTTTGTTCCTTGGATGCAGTGTGTATTAAAGTCTAAAATGAACTGCAAAGTACATACCCATCTGCAGTAGATGTTGCTACAGGTGTAGGATGTTGTGGTTTCTAACATCTTACATGTGTTCTCTAAACAATACCTCAAGTGTCTCTTTGTTTCTGGCCTGTGTGGTTTCCTGCAGTTCCGGCAGCTGATCCTATGTAGAAGGGCAGCTGCCTGCAAAGCATTACTGAAAATTACTTATAAAGACATGCATGCAGAAAATGGTGTTGGCTCCGAAAGAGACTTGCCCTGACCTCAGAGCAGGATGGAGCCTGCAGCACTTGTTGGAGAAGCTGAAATAAGTACATTGTTACGGACATCTAGGCCTGAGCAGCTTCTAAGCACCCCCAGGAATTCCTTTAGTTTCTGAGCCCTTGAGCTCTGCAGTGGACAGAGGGATAGAAATCTAAATTCGAAACATGGGAGTGAGCTGGAGAGGAAAAAGAAAGAAGGCCTTGTTAGGTGAGAGCTCTTACTAGAACTCCACAACCCAAGCAGGGAATGTCAAGAAGTTGTGTGATTCATCCAAAAAAGTATCATCCAAGCAAGCTTTGTCTCTGCAGCTGTAATCCTGGGAGCCAAAGACACCTCTAGGACACAGCTAGTCAACAAACACCCACAGTGTGGCGCTTAAGATACTTGACAGCCAGGTACTTTATTTTTTAAATTTTTTAAAAAGATTTTATTTATTTATTTTCTAGAGAGGGGAAGGGAGAGAGGAAGAGAGGGAGATAAACCACAACATCCTACACCTGTAGCAACATCTACTGCAGATGGGTGTGTACTTTGCAGTTCATCTTGGACTTTAATGCACACTGCTTCTAAGAAACAAACTTGAGGTGCCTTTCTGCCAAGTCCCCTGCTGAAGATGATTACTTCTGAAAGGCCACATATATTGAAACTTTATTACCTCTGGAGCAAAGAGAAGGCTTTATTTGCAAGGGTTTGTCCCAGCTCAACCCAGGCACATGCCATAACCAGGAATTGAACCGGGGACCTTTTGCTTTGTAGGATGATGCCCAACCAACTGAGCCACACTGGCCAGGGCAACAGCCAGGTACTTTAAAAAGCAAATACATAGACAATCCTGAGACCGCCCTCCCGTGCCTGCCAAGCTAAGGGTCTTCCCTTCCCCATACTATAAAAACCCTCTTGAGATTACGTCATCCCCATTTTAAAGATTCTTTCCCATTTCAGGTTTGCCTGATATTCATTCAGGTCTCATTCGCCCTACATAAAAGCGTTGAAGGGAATGTGTGCTATGTTCTGCACACGTGCATGTATGTGTGTAGGTAGTTGGAAGCTCCCCATCTAAACTCCCTTATGAAGCGTTGACCCTGTTGGGAGCTCTTAGTTTTAAAAACATTAAAATGTTCTCTTTTTCTTTTTTCCTTTTCCAAAAACAGTGATGGAAATGAGAGGCAGATTAAACTTTCTCCTGGCAAGGATGTAGTCATCCACTTGGCTTCTGAGAATAATGACCTGGAAGAATTCTAGTTCCTGATCCCATGGGCTGGGCAGTCCTTAGTAGACTAATAAAGCATGTGCTTCCCCCTCCCGTCCCAGAGTTGTGTAGGAGACCAAGGGAAGGTGAGGTCAGAAAGGAGACCTGGAGGGGCAATCCCATGGCTATGCCACTGGGTAGGGCAGGGAATGGGTTTCTTAGAGTTTCAGGGCCTTGTTTTCCATCTCCAGTTAGGGTCTGTCCTCCCATTTGTAGCCTGTCCATTAGTTACCTAGCAATCAGTCATTGAGAATAGAGTGGAATGGTCACATAAGAGCCTGATTCTTGGGTCGTGAGTACAGGCCCAAGGGCATAGGACTTCCTTAGGACCCCTGGCCAACATGGCAGTGATATGAATCAAGGATTCAGCCTACACATCTGATAGTGGAAAGAAGTGCCGAAGGCACTATTTTCCTTTTAATTTAGCAACTTACAGTAGGCCCTAGACTGTACGAGTGTATATGTCAGGCACACAACGGAAGCTTACTCCGTAGAACATTAATTTTATTTTTTCATTAAAAAAATACATCAGATGACTTAATGAACTTCCAGTTAAAGATTCCGGATTATACACACACATTTGCCTCCACTCCCTCCAATACCCCACTCAAGTGGCAAGTAAGGCATTAAACAAACATACAAAAGAAAAGAAAAAGGGAAACAAAGAGAAGAAGAGAAACATTGACAACATTTTGGAGCTGAAAGAATTTGGAGGAGTGGTAATGGCTTAGCAGACCCAAGAAAGCAGGACAGGCTGACAGGCAATCTGACTTACACCACAGAATCCCCGAAAGGCCTAAGAGCTGGCAGCAACAGCTACCTCTGGAAGCAGGGATAATGATGGGGCTAGAATCCAGAGGACTGGTTGAGCTTGTTTAAGAAGCAGTGAGGCCCTCTCCCCTCCACTGTTCCAACAGGCTGGAATCTTATTCCCTGAAGAGGATAAGACAAGGATCTGCTGGATGGGGGGGGAAACACGAATAATCAAGGCAGAAAAAGTGTCCTGAAAACAGGGTGAATAAGTGAAAGCTGGCACAGTGTTGAAATTAACCCCATTATATTTTGCCCTCCTAATTAAAAGAGATTTCTTTGGGGGAATGTAGCCAGCTTAAGAAAAAAGACCCAGAGATTGACATCAGGGGTTCACTTATGAAATGGCCTAGCCAGATCTCTGTGAAGCTCAGAGTTTGACGAAACCTGCTTACATACAGAGTCTGCCATCAGCTTTGTAGCACCTACTCTTACATATGAACCGACAGCCAAGATCACCAACATCTGAAGGAGGCTTCTAGTAGGAAAGAAGGAAGCCAAGTCAACAAGCAAATATACAACAACTTGGAAAAAAAATATACAGGGATAAAACCTTTTAGAAATGACTATCCCATGCATGAAACAAGACAAGATGTTATATATAAAATAAATAAATAAGAATCTTCAGAGACTTAAAAGTAGGAAGTAAAAATGAAAATCTCAATAAAAGTTTCAAAAAAGAAGTTGCATAAATATCCCTGAAGGCAGAACAGAGATATACAATAGGAGAGAAATTGTAAGATATTTAGAGGACCAGCTTAGGACAGCCTTCAGCTGATAAGCAGGTGTTCCAGAAAAAGACAAAGAGAACAAATGAAAAGGGGTCATCCAGTAGTTCATTAAAGTCAACAGAGGTAAAAAAACCCCCCAGGTGCTGGCCACAATGAATAAAAATAGATCTTCACCCAGGCTCATTATTGTGAAATTTTGACACTTTAGGACAAAGCGAAGAGCCTTAAAAAATAGGTACAAAGTATCCGGAATCTGAATAGCGTCTGACTTTTCAACAGCAACACTAGAAAGATGAAGGCCAAGAAGAAATGTCTTCTATTTATGAGGGAAAAAATATTTCCAACCTAGAATTTATGCCCAGTCCCAACATTAATCAAGTAAAGTGGTAGAATAAAGATATTTTCAGAAATGCAATTCTCAAAATATTTACCACATGTACTGTTTCTCAGAAAGCTACTGGAGGATGTGTTCCACCAAAACAAGTGAATAAATCAAGCAAGAGAAATACACAAGGTCAAGAAACAGGGAATTCATCATAAGAGGCTAAGGTAATCCCCAAGGTGAAGGTGTGGGAAAATCCCAAGACAGCATATGTATACCCAGCCTGGGGACCAAGCAGTCAAGGTTGGAATGGCTCCAGGAGTGACGCCTGACAGTTTATCTAATATGTTTGAGCCTATTGAGAGGTAATGTCCATAAATGGAGGAGAGTTTGTGGCTTATTTGGCGATAAATATATAGAAAGCCAAGCAAAGAAAAAAAGTAAGACAATTATTAGTACAGGGAAAATAGTAAGTTGTGGAGAAAAAGAAAAGTAATGATAGTATACTACATAGCTCGGCTATCAATAGCATTTTATTTGGTCATTAATTGGGAACACACAGAGTTCCCATTTAACCAAAGCATGTAAAGATCTAACCAAAGTGTGTAAGACCACTAGGGAGTACACAGTTGGAGGGTGATGGGAATACAGGTGGTGGGAAGGGATGAGAAAGAGTGTTAAATTCTTATCTTCCATTGTTGGAAATTAATAGATATTAAAAAGTGAGTATTCAAGAAGCAGCAATACACACATGTGATTTGGAGATATGACTAACTACCAAGATAATTCTCTGGAAAAGTCAGGTGGGTTTGCCTTCAGAAAGTGGGAAGTGGGAGAGACAGAGAGTGAAGACTTCTGTTTTCCGTGCAAGCCTGTGCAACTCCTTGACTCTACATGAGTATACAGGAATGCTTGATAAAAGCAAAAACTAAACAAAAAGCTGCATCGTCACAGAACCCCGCCTGGCACATTTTTGAAGTCTATTGATATTGAACACACCTCAAGAGGTGCTGTTTTTTTCTTAAGGCCTTGGTCTTACGCATCTCTGTTTTAGTTCTAGTGTGAAACACATGTGATTTTCATGATTTCCTAATCCATCATGACATTCCTCAGAACCCTCTGCAAGGGGAGGCTAATGAATTAGAGCTACAGCTGGAAGTCGCAGTGCTCAGTCCCTTTTAGAGTGATGAGGAGGCCCCTTCAACAAAAAATGAGGCCAGAGCCAGGGCAACTTAACTGTATGACAATCAAAGTTTAGCTCTTTCACTTTCCATGTTTCTTATGGAAACTCTTACATTTTGTAATCTTATTTGCAAAACCAGACTAACAATTTGGACTATTTATAACTTTTTCAAGCATTTTAAATCAGTTTCAGCATTCCAAACTGGTTCACTCAAAATCAGACAAAGTTTTCCAGTTTGAGTTATGCAGACAATACAATTCAGACAGAACGTAGTTCAGATGGCAACGCGGTGAAGGCTCCCAGGATGGATGTTCCAGACTTGCTCCTGGTTCTCCTGTGAGGACGCAGCCGCTGAAATGCTGCGCCCAGGAATTAAGCCTTTCCAGGAAGAAGTGGAAGCAGAGGGGAGTATCCTCATTAATGAAGAAGGACTTAAGGTAAATTGAGCAAAAGATTTTTTTTTCTTTAAAGAGGGAAGTTTTCTTTAGAGAGAAGACACAAAAGAGAGTGAAAGAAAAGCTTGTCTTTTCTTTAAGAGATTTTGAAGGTAGACTTTATTCTATTCTCAACTTTGGAAATCTGTCTTCTTCACAGAATCTTCCTGACACCAATTTTGTCCAAGACAGGTTGATTGCTATCGGCAATATAAGAATGAATTAAAAAGGAACACACTTTGCCCTGTCCATGTGGTTCAATGGGCTGAAGCATGGTCCCATACACTAGAAGGTTGTGGGTTCAATTCCCGGTAAGGGCACACACCTAGGCTGCAGGTTCAGTCCCCATTTGGGTCTCATATAGGAGACAACCAATTAATGTTTCTTTCTCACATCTATGTTTCTCTCCCCCCCGCTTCCTCTCCCTCTAAAATCAATAAACATATCCTTGGGTGACAATTAAACAAAACTCACCTTAAGAATTTTACCAGATCTGAAACTCTTATGACTTCCTGTCTCTGAAAATAGATTTTCTTTCAGTGTAGATTCTAAGTAATGACTCTAACCATGTGTCCTTGATATAGGCATCTCCATCACTTCTGATTTCTTTGGGCTGTAAATTCATTCTGGTACTAGAAGCAAATATGCATAGGTTTGGTGGCATTTGTTGTATTTGGAGATGTTGAAGATGATGATAATAATAATAAAGAACAATATTTTCCACATGCAACAAAAAGGTAAAGTCATTATTCCTCAACTGCCCAATGATAGCCTAAATCTGTTCAAACTGGTACAGTTTTGCAGGATCATTTCTACACACTAGCCTCTAATTTCTTCCATTGTCCTCAAAGCTACCATGTGATGTTACATGGTTGGACTATTATTTTGTTGGTAAATTTGAAATATACTGAACTATTCTCCCTTTCCTTTAGAATGAATTTTTTATCCTTATTTTTTAATCAGGTGGTTATGTAAAGATAATAACATGAGAAGTATAAGCCAGAGATACATAAATAAACCTCAGACTTGCTTTTCTGTAGCTCACAGTCCAAACTCATCCTTTGGGAGGACAAGACACTGTGCTGCACTATCGCAGGGTCCAGTTTACAAAGGCAAAGCCTGTGACCCTGAGGGCCCAGATTCCTCTGCGTGTTTATCTTCCCCAGACATCTCGGACTTTGTGCCCTGATGGGCAGGCCATGCAGAGTGAAAGCACCTAGGCTCATTTATCTACAAACCACAAGAGAAATCAAAAGCAAAAACTCTGGCTTCCAGCAAAAACATCCAGTGCAGGAACGGAGGGTTTGCTCTGCGTGCTGTGGAGAAATGCCCACTGTCAGCTGCCACCGTGTCCTCTCAGAGAGGACCGCTCTGCTCGTCACCAGCTCTGTCAGCACAGGCTCGGTGCCGCCTCTCTATCTAAGTTACAAACGAAATGGCGTTATGCCAGTGGGGTTTGGAGCTCAGACTGAGAGCTTCAGCTTCCAGGCCATGGTCAGCATCGCTATTCTAAATTATAAGAGACCAGGCAAATTCTTTGTTCTGACCCCTCTTGGTATTAGAAGAAACACAGGATTTTTTCCTTCTTGAAATCAAGATAAACGTTAGTCCAGATTTGTCAGACAACATTTGTCAAGTTATTTACATTTTTAATTCATAAATTGAAGATTTGTACTACAAATTATCAGAGCTGGAAAAATATAAGAAAATAGTATGCATGCCTTATGAGTAATTCACCATTTTTTTTCCTGATTTTAAAACTGTTTAAGTCTTTAAGTCTCAAGTCTCTAATTTCATCTTGTTCATTTGTCTGAAGGGCTGTTTCTAAAGGACCAGAAATGTTGTTTTAGCAGAGTTTCTCCCCAGGTGGCCATGAAAGTGAGTGAGGTTTGTATTCTCCCCAAAGCTGATGAGTTAGAGGGACTAACATTCTGTTTAGCAAGGAAGGCCTGTGTGGAATATTCTGCTGATGTGTAGCATAACCTGATGTTAAAGTTTAACAGCCACCACGAAAAAAAAGTTTTATTGAGTGTTAACAGCAGTGCTGTGGGGTTGTACTCTCAGAAAGGAATTTTTAAACACACATAGTAGGAAGTTCACAGGAAGTTCTTCAACTGGATCCTGCAGTAAGACAGCACTGCTTTGGTCAGGAAACTGGCTACAAGCTCAGGCAGAGGCGTCCAGAACAAGGCTCCTAACAGTGCCCACAGCACCACAGGCTGCACAAAGCGGCCAGTTTTGCTTAGGAAGGCTCCTGAGCAAGGGCAGTTAATATTTAAACCAACTCATATTATTTGACGATGGAAGCTTTTTGCAGAGGTGTTATTTCTCTTAGTGGCACTCAATCTGAGACCTCCCAGACAAGCAGAGACCAGAAACCTTCCTACTCCCTTTCAAATGCAGAACAAACTTACCCGCCCTGGGGACGGCAATCTCCTGACATGCTCCCCCTTCTCCCTTTCTACGTGGGTCTGCTTCGTTTTCATGCATGAATGCATTCATTCAACAAACACTTAATAAGGCATTTATTCTGTCCCAGATACCGTTCTAGGATGGTGCATTCAGCAGTGATCAAAAGAGGCTCAAACTGCTGCCTTTATGGCACTTATACTCCAGTCCCTTGAACTCAGAGGATGTCAGAGCTGGAGCTGGCTCCGGGGGTTGGACCAGGAGTGAAAATGCACAAAGGTGATACGAAGAGGTGGAAATTACATCAAACCAGAGAGTGTGTGTTCCAAAAACCATCCAAACAGTTTTGTTTTGTTTTTTAGAATACTATGCAGTCTAAGCAAAATATCTTTGAGTATCAGAGGCCTCTCATGGCTGCTATTCAACTCTCAAACGTCCTCAAGGTCATGGAATCAGGCAGTGATAAAACTGGGAGGGGGCAAGGGAACATGGTGGGGGGGTAGGCAGAGACAAATGTATTTGAAAATATAAATTTAAAAAAATTAAAAATTAAAACTAAAGCTAGAACTCCGCTGTCCTGGCTCTGGCTCACTGCTCTTTTACTAGGCTATACTCCCTCTGGTCCCATACTTCAGCTCCTTGAAGTATCTCAGAAAGTTACTGGTGTTTGACACGATCTTGGTGAACAACTCATTCATTCTCTCAACAACTATTTATAAAGCTCTATCACGTGCCAAACACCAAGGAAAGCTTGAGAGTGTTGAACAAGACCAATGTCGGAAATGGACCTTAACCTCTCAGAGCTTAAGAGCACACTGCTTCAGCAATCTAGATGTGTAATTAGTAGGAAACAAAAAATTCCTTTTTTCCCATTTGAGCTCTTCTAAGGCAGTAGCTACAACTCCAGGCCCAGATACACACATGTGCTTAACCTGAACAAAAAAATAAATGTAATGTTACATAATTGATGTCATGTGTCTTCAAAATTAACCTAGCTCAACAACTGGTATAAAAAGATTACTGTGGAATAGTAACTGGGTACATATTAGGTGATCAAAACAGACTTGTGGCTGTAAGTATTCACATGTTACACAATCTCAGCTGCTGAGCAGATGCATAAACTTGTTCTGCATTTGGCTGCTTCCTAACAGGCTCAGTAGTAGAATGGTCAAGTGCCAGGGTGATCTATTCCTCGCACAAATATTGATGGAGTACCTGCCTCGTATGGCTTTGTGTTAGAGTGTGTGTGTAAGTGGCATGGTATTCGAGGACTAGTGTTTGTGAACCAAAGATAAGTTAAAAACAATTTTTTGCTAAGAGTTTCCCAGAAATATAGTAGAATCCTTTGGAAATACCCAAAGTCAGGCGTCCTAGGATAGCAATTCAGTTTGGACCACCTGCTATAACTGGAAGGAGAAATGGACAGGTGTATGATCTACAATGATTCATGGGCTATGGCTAATGATTTGGCACGGTGGTCAGGGACTTGGAAGAAACGTGATTGGAAATTCATGATCTGATGAAGAGGTATGTGAATAGACTTCTCTGAAGGAGCACAGAGTGAAATATTTGTGTCATGTGAAGGCTCATGGAACAGTGACCCCAGGTGAAGAGGATGGCCCATACTGTGAATATCAATCAGCATCCTTCACTACCTACTCTTGGCAATGCTCAATGGGCTCACAAAGTGTCCATGGTAGGGATCAAGGAATGAAAGTTATGCATTGACTCAACAATATGGACTTTCACTTGTCAAGGCTGGTTTGCCTAGAGCCATTGCTGAGTACCCAAACTTCCAGCAGCCCTTGAGCTCCTACTATAACACAATTACCAGAGGTATCAGCCAGCTAGTTCATGACAAGGTGATTACATTGGACTATTTCCACAATGGAAGGGACAGCACTTTGCTTTTACTGGAATGGATACTTACTCATCTTGCCTTTCATACCAGCAATGTTTCTACCTGAACTATTATCCTTGGACTTATAGAATGTCTTACCCACTGTCATGGTATTCTGAAGAGCATAGTTTCCAACCCAGGAATTAATTTCATAGCAAATGAAGTTGCAACAATGGGCCCATACTCATGAAATTCTCTTGTCTTACCATGTTCCCCATCATTTTAAAGTATCTGGCTTGATGGAGTAGTAGAAGCGCCTTTTGCAGACTCAATTATGGTGCCAGACAGGTCACAATACCTTGCAGGACTGAGGACAATGTCCTCCAGGATATAGTATATCTCTAACCTGATGTCCAGTATATGGTCATTTTCCTCCCAGAGCAAGGATTCATGGGTCTGAGAATCAAGGGGTGAAATGGTGTGACCCTCACCGCTATTACTCCTAGTGAATCACAAGAAACACTCTTTATTTCTATCCCTGCAACTGGGCTCTCCTTCTTTAGGAGTTTTAGTTTCAAAAGGATCTAAAGGTGGAAAATGCTTCCCCCAAGGGACACAACAGCGATTCCAGTGAACTGGAAGCTGAGACTGCCCCCTGAACACTCATGCTCCACATGCCAGTGACTCAAAAAGCGAAGGCAAGGCTACTGTATTGGCTCAAGTGACTGTGAAAATTATGGGGAAATGGAAATTATTAACATTATTAAACGATAGGGCTAGAGAACAATATACTTGGAATGCAGAAGATCCTCTAGGACACATCTTACTATTCCTATTTCATAGGAATAAGTCAAAAGAAAACTAAAATGTCCCAATTCAAACAGAACTGCTAATGACCCAGGCACTTCAGAAATGAAGGCTTCAGTCACCCTACCAGGCAAGGAACCAAGACCAGCTGAAGTACTTGCTTAGAGGAAATGGTGTGGGTAGTGGAAGAAGGTAATGATATATCTATCAGCAATGGCCATGTGACCACAGCATAAATGGGGACTGTAATAGTTTGAGTGTTTCTTATTTTGATATTTATATATTTGTATATATATTAACCAAACATGTTTGTTTTCCTCCCCCACCCTCATCCCCATATCACCTAACCTACAATGTGTTACATAGTACTTAACTTTATATTCCAATATTTAAGTTACAGGGATTGTGAATCAGCTAGAAGAAGACTTAACATCACCCAAAACAAAAAATGGGGGGGACTCTAAATCTTCTTCTGAGGAATTACTGTGTTTTTGGCTGTGTGCGTGATGGTTGTATCACATCAGACTGAAGCACGACTTAGTTATGGTTTTCATTTGGGAATCAAATATGGCTTAAGGAGCTGTGTATAGTGCAAGTTGACAAGGGGTTGACTGTGGTGGCTTTGTAATGTGTCAACATGGCTAGACTGAACTCTGTTTCCCAGAATTTCACTTCCTGTATGTTTCCAGTTAGAGTGTGTCACAGAGAGACTGCTGAATGAGGTCTGCAGGGCAGAGGAGCAGCGGCCACCGCTGTTGATCTCCTGGTTCAAGCTGTTGGTGTGATACAGCAGCCACTCCTGCAAGTCCTCCACCTTCTCCTACTTCTTCCTTCAGCTTCCCTGACTCCTGGGCCAGGTGTGTGTTAAGTCCACAGTGAAAAACATCAACTTCTTCTGCAGACACTCATACCATCAAGGTCAGAAGCAGCCCAAAGTGCCAGCTTATGCTTGTGGGTTCCACCTTATCTTTGCTCTACTGTGCTTTGCACCTACCTTCCCTCCCCAGCTGCCTACCCTGAGGACTTCGATTTCTAGCATCATTCACGAAGACAGCCTTACAAGAACTCCCGCAGTTGCTTAAGGTCAATTCTCTGTAACAAATCCTTTATCACATGTTTATCTCCCTGTGCGTTTGCTTCTCTGATTGAACCCTGTCTGATGTAGTGGCTTAAAGAATAGGGGACTTCATTTGCCTCACATGTAATAGTTCAAAGGTGAGCAAACCAGGTGAGCAGCACAGCTCTGTTCCACGTGAACATTCAAGGACCCAAGTTCCTTGCATTATATTGTACCATGCATTGTCCTAAGGCATTGTCTTCACTCACCTGGTCAGAGCTGTGTCTACATCCAAATTCCAGCCAGCAGGGAGACATAAGAGGAGATTATGGAGGAGGCATACTGAACATGTAAGGCTCTGGAAGTAGCCAACATCATTTCTGGTCACATATTGTCAGTGAGAACCTCATCACATGGTCTTAGCTAACTTCTATGAAGACTGGGAAGTCTGTTCTAATGAGATAATCATGTGCCAAGCAAGAAAGAGAAATGGTACTTTTGTGAACAACTAGATGCTTCTACTACACATACATAGACCAGTTTTAACAGTGTGACTATACTATATATAATAGGTAATATTAATAAATAATACTATATACTATACTATAATAATGTAGTATAATATACTATATATACTATAATACTATATTATACTATATATAATAAAATATATAAATATAATTATATATAATATAGGTAGTAATAAATAAGAGATAATATCATATACTGTGATGCTGACTCCAAAGTCCTAAAAAGCATTAAAAGAACCACTAAAAACTAAGCTGAGTTACCCTGCAAAAGAAAGTCAAGAGCAGCCTAGTACAATGAAAAATTGAATTGAATGCTTCCAGATTTAAGGTGTTTTGTGCCAATAAATAAATAAATATACTACTACTATAACAACAAACCCCAGGAACTTTCCCAACTAAAAATCATAATTGATTACAAGCTGTTGCCTACAGTATTGAGTTACATTTTGCGTTACCAACGAAATGCCTCAGTAGTTAAAATGATTTTGTTTGAGATTCACATGGATTAAATAGCCTAGAACACATCTACCCTAGACTTAATCTAAGAGAGGAGATTTGGTTCAAATGTTGCTTCTCAGCATGTCAGGAAATGTTTTCTTCAATTAAGTAATCTTATTTTAGAGTTAAGTCTGTGCCAAGAAAATAAACAATATATCTTTCACGAACACATCCACTCTGCTGTATAAAAACCTTTATTTTCTGGGAGGCTGCGCTTGGAATTTGTACATATGAGATCAGAGCTGGAAAAATCCTGTTTTCTTTAGCATTTAATGGCTTTGAAACTATAAGAGAGCCATGTGACATAGTATAATGACAAAGCTCTGTGAACAAGTGAATATCAAATATCAACAGATAGTCTTTATACCCCCTCCCCCCAAAACACTGCCCTCTTACAGGAACACTGCATTAAGTACAGTGGGATGTTTCCACTCAATCTTGAGCTGCGTAAAAATTAGTTGCAAGAGAATCTGTTGCCGATCACAGACCAAATGCTGTTATGCTTTCAACACATTTAAAGGGATTAAGCATTATGGCTATGTACTCCTAAGATCAAGTTCCAATAATGGGAAGTCAGGCAAAACCCTTAGAATCCAAGTGCCTGGCCGTTTCAAGGATGTCATCATAGCAGGTAAAATGCTGGCGGACTTCTTGGAGCCCAGGGGATGGCTGTGGATGGTGGCCGGAGCAGGACTTGTGTTCTGCTCCATCTCCCACTGTTCCCAACACCCTCTGTCAGGCTCCAGCAACACCAAATGACTCCCCCTTCCCAGACGTGCAGCGCTGCTTCTCTCCTCCATGCTTTTGTGTATGTTGTTTTCCACCATTAGGGCTCCTTCTCGTCCTACAAGGTCCAGCTCCATCATCACCTCGTCTATGAAGCTGTTCATTACTCTCTCCTATGGTGTTTTTTTTTTTTCTTATTATTATCTTCCATGCTGGTGAGCTTCTTAAAAGCAAGAAGCCACCTTGCTATTATTAATCATACATTCCTGTTACCTAACAAATCCAGACCCATGGTGCGTCCATGATATGTGTTCGTGAAATAAACAAGTGAATGTTAAATCTAACAAGGTTGGATAAGGGAACTTCCCAATGAGCCCTCAATGGCTCCCTTTTTGACACAGTATAGGACAAGTCCCAGAGTGCTTTGGGAAAGAAATTAAGAGAAATTCCTCTGATTTTTCTCAGCTCCTCGCAATCTGTTCCTGGGTCAGCCAAGACCAACAGTTAGCTCCCAGTTCCAGAAGAGTTGTATCCCTCATGTTTCCTTGATGGCCCATGGAATGCACTAGTAAATGTTTGCTAGTAGGAACTACATGGCAGACCCTCCACAGTTAGAACCGTGATGGTGTATTCCCTTTAGGGACACATACCACTGCAAGCACTAGGGTGAAACAGCAGCACAGAAGAAAAATTTCCCAGACCTGCATGGAAGAGTTTTAATGTCTTCAGAAGTAAATGTTGACTTTGTTCTGCCTGGCTTTTGCAAGCACAGAGTTTGGATGAAAAATTTCGACAGAGCATGTGGGGGTCCAACCAAAACAGACTCGTCAGACTCATGCTGTTCTGTCAGTCCCAACAATTGCTCCGCAGGCCTTTCCAAGAGGCAGTGACCAAGCTGAAGAGCAAATAACTCTGGGGTGGGAATCAGGAGAATGGGGCCCAAGTCCTGGCTCTGCCAGTGCCTGTGCCATCCTCGTAACTCGTTGGTACTCAATTTCTCACTTTTTAGTGGGGCTACATCTACCCAATCACCTTACCATGATGTGCCAAGCTTTGAAAAAGTTGGTTTCTAAAAACTTTTTAAAAACGTAAAAGTGCCAGGCCAACACATGGATTATCTCCCTTTACTCCCTCACAAGTGTTCTACCTGTCAGCCCGCCTGGACTTGTCTCTCACCTTGTTACAAGCACACCGTGCGTAGGCCCTTTCACCTGTGAAGCAGTTTCCCTCCTAAAATTTTCTTCTTGGCTAACCTCACCCATAATGTCATGCAGATACCAGGTGCCCCTTGACACGGTGTGATAAAGAGAGAACCGCTCTTCTTGTTGTTCTTCCCTGCACACCGTAACTCTAAGCTAGCCGTGAGGAAAACATCTGACAAATCCGGACTGGGGGATGTTCTACAGGATGCCTGGCCAGTATACTGTAAGACTGTCCAGGTCACGAAAACAAGCAAGGACTGAGAAACCGTCATGGACCAGAGAAGGCTGTGGAGCCATGACCATGGAACGCCATCTGGTTACCTAACCTGGGTCCTGAAACGGAAAGAGGACATTAATGGAAAAATGGGTGGCATCCCAAAAGTGTAAAGTGTCATTAAGGGTAATGTACCAATGCTGGTTTCTTAGTGTCAACAAATGTACCATGGAAATGTAAGACGTTAAGAATGGGGAAACTAAACGAGGGATATATGGGGACCTTCTGTACTATTTTTGCAACTTTCTGTATGTCTTAACTTACTCCAAAATTAAAACTGTATTAAAAAAGCACTCTACTTCCCCTTCAAGCTTTATCCAAATATCACCCCTTTTGTGATGCCTGACCGAACTCCCAGTTAGCTGGGCCCTTTCCTCCTTCTAAACCCACCCAGCACTTTGCCTCCTCTTTCAATGGCATTGTACGCATTCTAAGTGTTTGTGTACCATTCAAACCCCCACCCCCACGTACACACAGTGAGATGCGAGCTGCCTGAAGGTGGTTTTTGTAATGTGCAGGGCCTAGCACAGTCCCTGACACACGATAAATACTTAATGAGTGTTTATGAGTGGACGGGTGGATGAACCGCAGCAGTCTGACCTGTCGATGTGTAGGGACTTCAGCAGGTCCATTCTACCTGGGCTTAGCTGGACATTTTCCCAAATTAAAATTTATTCTGTCAGCTAAGGCAATGTCTGTTAATAAAGGCATTACTATATAGGGGCGGGCAACAGTAGGTTTACAGTTGTTTACATGGGAAAACATATAATACAAGAATAAATAATAATACAAGAATAAACTCTGTGCTTCGCATACCCTCAACTGTAACCTACTTGTGCCCGCCCCTGTATATTTGTAAAACCCTCTTCCATGACTTATTAATCGTCATACCCCGTCACATGAAATGCTTTTGGCATAATTTAGTAATCCAAACTGTACACACCATAGAAGATTTGGAAAGTGCCTAATTAAAGACATAGCGCTGTGCTCACCTTATCCTGGGCTTAAAGCCACTGAAATTAGCAAGCATTTGGATGCAAGAGAGGAAGAACTGAGGCATTTTTATAGCTGTGGGTTTGAAGCAATTTGGGGCATCAGTACACTAGACTCAAATGTGAAACACGGGCTAAAAATCAGGAATAAATAAGATATTAGGAAGCCAAATAGGGTATCAGAATTAAGGAAGAAAATTGGAAAAGCATGGAAGCATTACCCTGAACTGCTAACTCCAGGAGAGGGGCAAGGCCAGCAGAGGGGAGTGGGAGTGGGGGTGGGGACTGCAGGAGAAATAAGAGATGCTATCTCAGCCTAAGTCCCTCCTTTCTGAATAGCAGAGTTGAGATGTGGGTTTGCGTGTAGGTGGTTTGTCTTTGGAAGGGAACCCAAGAAACAGGAGTGGAGAGCTGGTCAGTATGGGCCTGGCTGGTTCATGGTCTCATTGTGAAGTCAATTAATTTCTAATATAACCTGTAGTTACTTAGATGGCACATGATTATGATAAGTTGCCATTACATCCATGCAAACGTAACAGTTAATGGTGGTTCAGCTAAATTTTGTATGTTTTAAGGAAAATTTTCTCTTTTTTTTTTTAAGAGAGAGTAGGTAAGGGAGGGGAAAAGAGAGGGAGAGGAAACATCGATGTGCAAGAGAAACATTGATTGTTTGCCCCTCACATGACCCCAGGTGGGGACCTGGCCCACAACCCACACATGTGCCCTGACTGGGAATCAGACCAGCAACCTTCTGGTTTCCAGGAGGGTACTCAATCCACTGAGCCATGTCAGTCAGGGCTTAAGGAAAATTTTCAAAAGCAGCTTTTACAGGCTTGACAATGCTGACAGTGAGTAAGATGACGGTAAAGCACCCTGTCCAGTGAACTCTTCCAGGGAACTTGGTGCTATTTTAAAAGTCTATATATCAGCCAGTTCCAGAGGTTGTATTGCTTTTATAACTGGCACCATTATTTTCACTTCTGAATCAACCCTTCGATAGACAGCAATTACTACTACTATCGTACCACTGTGTCAGTGGGAGGGCATTCACTTGTCTTCCCAGATGCTCCTATTCTACAGTGACCTTCTCTGCGGCGCTACCTTGCAGAGGCTGGTTCCACATATACACAGTTATAACAGTTACTCGTTTACGTATTTCCTCAGCATTTTCCTCTGAGCTGCTCATCCAAACATAGTCAGATAAGGGGCTCAAGGTTTCTGAGGTCAAAAAAGAATGCCAGTTGTCAGAAACAGATCTCTTCAGAGGAAGCGGGTCCGGACATCCATCCACACCACCACGGCTGCTGTCGTTTCTCTGGTGTGGCGATTCAGGCCTTCACAGTGACTCTGGGCCATCAAGTCTCTTCCATTCCCCTTTGCTGTCTGCCATTGTGGTCATGGGGTGGAGCAAGTTGAGAAAGGTGCTTTGAATGAGTTCTCTGTAGCTGCTGCAGCCTTCAAAACCCAAGCAAGCTAAAAAATGCAGCCCCAAGAGATGCGCTTTGGGCCACCAAGGCACCAGGAGCTAATGCTGCTGTGCTTAGTGTTTAACAGAGACTCACTTCCTCTCTCCAGAACCTCTGCACGCTTAGAGCTTACCCAGGCCACCCGCTTTGTGAAGGAAGACTGCATTTTGAGGTTAGTGATCTGGTTCTGTTTCCAAATGGCCAAGTGACCTCAGGCAGTTCACAGTCTCCCGAGACCTCAGTTTCCTCAGCTGTAAAGTGCGAGTGGAAGAATAGAGGGTCTTTCAGCTCCAAGATGTTATGAAGTAAAAATCTTGCCAAGACAAATATCTTAAGTTTGTTTTCTTGTATTTCCACACCTCCCTCCTCTATACTTGACCTGCACATGGAAAATATCTGATGCCTCACCCTTCCACACCCTCACCAGACACTTGAGAAAATCCGAATGTTTCATTTATGGAAGAGTTTGAGCTGTATTTTCTACACCTTTGGCTCCTCTTTGCCAGTAAAATCCCTGCCACCTCTTCAAACCTCCATGGATAAGCCTTACATCAGAAAGAGAGAAGATTCTCACCAGGTTCCTTAAGTCTGCTATCAAATTAGACATCTTCAGACATATTTAGACATCTTTTACTTCAGACTTCTTTTAGTTCAGACATCTTTTTTTCTGTGGATCAGGTGATGGGTGCTGGTCTACCTATTCATCTCTGATTTACCCTGAAAGGGTCTGAAGTAGGATGTTTCTCATAGGGAACAAAGTGTGTTTTGGGGATTCCTTTGCCTATTCTGACCCAATAGAATTCCAGTTGACAACCTCTGGGAAAAGTCATAAACCTACATTTTTATTTCCATATACATTCTTTATCATCAGAAAGTTGTAAGGAGTTGGTTGGGGCATGATGGTTAAAAGCTTTGTTCCAATCTTTAAAAAAAGTTAAAAATCAAATCTTTAAGATACCTCAATTCACCTAGAATCCACTGAAAATATGACTTCTCATTGCCATGTCCGCCTGAAGACACAGAACAACACAATAATGGAGGACACGTTCCAGTTTAATGAGGATGTTCCCTGGGCTAGTTTCCTTTGAGTGTGGGGCCCTTTTGGAAGCCTTGGGCAGTGGCCCACTACTGAAAAGCCACTGATTTGTTAGCCTTTACCTTGCAATCTCCTGCTTCCCAGAGAAGTGCTATATTACGGTGTAACATGATAGAGAAGGACAAAGAACTGAATTGTTGCTGGCATATCAGTTCTTTCCATTAGTAAAACACTCAACTGAGTCCTTTTCTCTGGCATTGTAAAAACAAAACAAAACAAAACCAAAAAACTAAAAAACATGTCTATGTACCCAGCACCAAACTTCTCTGATATTCTGATATCAGGCCATTTTTTCATCTCCACATGCATAATCCTTATGCCAAAATCAAACAAAACAAAACAAAACAAAAAGCAAAAACAAAGAGCATGGGTTGCATTTTTTGCTTGAAGTGTCTCTCACTTTTACTTTTCTTGTTTCTTTGACCATAGTTGTACTTCAGCCCTTCCTGACTTTGTGGTATTCTCCAAGATGGATTTTATTCTTTCCTTTCTAAAACATCCAGATGACCTTTGCTTTGGACTTTTTCTAAATCACCATATGTTAGATAATTGTGCCCAAAGGAATTACTTTCAGAGTGGCCTAAACACAAAAGAAAAACACACAGCCAACTTTTTCTCTAGAGCAGTGCAAACATTTCCTTAAACCTAAGTGTCTCAAGAGGAAAATTGACAGAATAAACCTTTCACCCAGCGAGTCCACTCTGTGTAGTGCTTGTACTGAATCCTTCTTCTTGCATTTTTACATCCCTGATTTATCTACTGTTTTGCCAATAAAAGCAGTCATGTTCTTTGATTTAAGTTTTTTTACAATGGAAAAGTGGCCAGAGAAAATGACTCAATTGAGTGTTTTATTAACGGAAAGAACTGATATGCCAGCAGCAATCCAAGTTCCTTGCCCTTCTCTATCATGTTACACCACAATATAGTACCTCTCTGGGAAGTAGGAGATTGCAAGTTAAATGCTAGCAAATCAATGGTTTTTCAGATGTTAGGTTTACTAACGTGCCAACCACAAAACATAAGGAGCTTTCAACATTGAGAAGTTACATCTATCCGTATAATTTAACAATTACAAAACAACTACCAGAAAGGGGGACTCTCTTAACATGTGTTATAAGGTGTTGGCTGGACCATGCTCTCTCTGAAGGCTCTGCGGGGGGCTCCTCCCTTGTGCCTTCCTAGCTACTGGTAGTTGCTTGGCTTATAAACGCATCGCTCCAATCTCTACCTCCACTGTCACTTGGCCTTTTTCCTGTGTCTCTCCTCCTCTTCTTAAAAGGACCAGTTGTATTAACCTGCCTGGCTGCTATGCCAAAGTATAATAAACTGGGCAGCTTAAACAACAGACAATTTTTCTCACAGTTCTGGCTCTGGAGGCTAAGGGTCCATGGTCAAGGTGCTGACAGACTTGGAAAAACATGAATTTTAGGTGGACATTATTTAACCAATTGCATCCCCCTAAAAAAATGATAATCTCTTCTGTGTTTAAATGAAATAAAATTTTAAAATGTCTTTCAGAGGTGTTCCAGAAAAGAAAAGCTCATTGAATCCCTAAGAATCCATTCCATTCAGTCATCTACCCCATCAGTTCTCAAAGTGTGATCTAAGGACAACATACTTGCCCCAATTCAGCTTCAGGAGGGACTGATTAAAGGCATAGGTCCTTAGGGTTCACCCCAGGTCCACTAAGTCAAAACTGCCAAGTGTATAGGCCAGGAAGCTGCATTTTAAACAAGCTCCTGGGTGTTTCGTGCTCACTAAAATTTGAGAACCACAGATCTACAGTGTCAGAAAATGCCTTACATTCCCCATGGTGCTCCTTAAATTCAATCCTTTTTTGTTGCTGTTGTTCTTTTCAGGTGAAATTAAGAACAGCTGGTCAAGAAATTTTCTTAGACTTGAAGACCAGTATAAAGGTATTCTTCATTCCTTTTTCCCCCTCCAAATAATATAAATTCCTTAGTCTTGATAGGATGTATTTTCTAATCATTAAATCATTTATAAACGCTGGTCAAACTCTTGTCATCTCCAGAACCACAGACAATACTTCTGGCCATGGCAGGAGATACCACTGTTTCCTATTTCAGATTAGAAAAATCTGGAGCCTACACAAGTCGCACTGAGTCTTCCTAATCAAGGTTAGTTCCAGCTATGGGGGAAAAAAAGGTACATACTTAAGCATTAAAAGTCTATAGGTAGAGTCTGCCTCTAATTCCTCCTTTCTTTCTGTCAGTCCTTTGTATCAACTTTTAAGAGCGAGGAAGCAAACCTACTGGCTTATGGGCTGTGTGTGTTCAGAGCCCTGCGGTGAGGCAACAGGGAGGATGTGGAGGTGAGAAGACTGGAAGAAGAGGAAGTCATGGAGGGAAGACGAAAAGCAACTTTTCATCTGAACTGAAGTTTCTGCAAGTCCTCAGGACCAGTCATTTTTTTTTTTTTTTTTTTTGAGCAACATAAAAACGACACTTGATGAGGGCTACACACCACATTCTGATTCTGCTGGAGCTATAAGATTTGAAAAAAACCTTGAGCCAATAACTGCTTCTTCTCAGCCTTGAATTTTGCTGTGATCTGAAACAGAACTCCATGCTGATCGATCATTCACATACGCATTCAGCAAACATCAGTCTGCATCCCCGGAGGACTTCCAGGCTAGACATGGAAAACCAGACATACCAAACTGCTCCAGTGCCTGGTATTTTGAACCAATCAATGAATCAGGAAGACATCAAAGAGTTGTGTGGGTGGAGGTGTTGTTGAAACTTAAAACTAAAATGTATCTTGTAAAAGCATCACATTATCTTATTAAACACAGTGCGAACTGAGAAATGTTCTGGAAGACACTTCCAGGTGAAAGAAATGACTGTCCACGTGAATCTGCATTTCCATCTCTATCATCAAACCTGGGACAGTTCCAGAGTTGCATCTGCTCCTGAAAGCATTGAGTATCAAGCTTTGATTATAACTTCCATTGCCATGCCTGACCCCTTGGAGTACCCAGTTCCTCCTTTAACATTTCATCTGGGCACAAGTAAACCTCCTTTCTTTAGTTTCCCTTTGTGCAGTGAAGACATGCTGGCATAATGGGAGAACCAAAAGAAAATATAGGCAACATAGTAGTAGGTCTGCAAGGTATAGAGCGAGTTCTGAGTCAGTATTGACAATAATGAAAGGACTAGTGTAATGTCTGAGACACCTTCCTCCACAGCTCCCTGCAGCTCTTTGTCAGGTGGCTTCAGGTCATAGCTTGTTTTCTAACCTCCAGAAGCCTGGCCCTTCTTACCAAACTGGAGCTTCTGAAGACCAACGAAAAGACACTAGTCTCCTGAGTCAGGCATTGTGAGCACACACTATTAGCAGAGGGGAGAGTCTTTTCTTCCTTGTTGCCCCCTTGCCCAGCATAGTACCGGGCACATACTGGGGCTCTATGTAATGTCTCCTGGATGAAAATCCAAAACTTCCTCATATAAATGATCAGAGCAACCTAAAGTCTTCCCATGCAATTCTAGTGTTAGATCTGAGGGCCACACTTTCCTCAAATTCTTGGGCTTGTGATGACGGGCTTCCTGACCGGCTTCCTGCCCCACCCCGTTCTGGAGCACTGCTGGCCTTTCTCTCAGGAGAGGTTCCTTCTTCACGTGCTGGACAACTCAACTTCAGCACATGCACATAAAACCAGAGTCCTTACACACCCCAAAACAGGAGTGAGTCATAGACCTGGCCTGAGATCAGCAGACCAAACTCATTTTGAAAGAAGGAGGCTGAAGTCCAGAGAAAAATTAGCAGTTTTCTCAAGCTCCCACGGCCATTCAGTGGCAGAGATGCACCTGGAACCCAAATCGCTGAATGCCCAGGCCTGTCTTTGTTTCCTCTCAGGACTCTTCATTGCTTTGCTCCTCTGCTTGTTGACTTCGGAGAAGCGGTGGGAGGCTGCTCTCCCCTGGGGCCCACAGGCAGTCCTAGTCTTCCTCTCCTGCCCCCCGATTCTGGGGGGCCTCGTGTTAGTTCCTAGATGCCGCACACGTCTTTGTGTTTGCCCACAATCCTTGCAGATTAAGATGTAAAAACAGACGCTACCCAAGCCTGAGATGACCTGTGCAGACCCCTGAGCATGGGAAGTAGGTAGAATTGTTTCTGCTGGGTCATAAATGCAAGAAAGCACCTGTTGAACGTAGCATTGTCTTATTCATGTGCTTACCGGTTGGTTTGTTTGGGGTTTTTGTTTGTTTGTTTTTCTGCTTTTTTTTCCCCTCCATTGGACTGCCCCCACACTCCTGAATAAATGTAAGCAGGCCCTCTGAATGCCTGATCCCTAGATTTTGAACAGATAAATGAGAAAAGTCAATAACTCTGTGCCTGCTGAACTGAAATTAGTGCTTACCTCAACAGGACCAATATCATTTAAGAATAATCCTGTTAATACTTTATCTGACTCTAAAACTAACATCTGCCTCTTGGACCAAAACTGGGGGAGTCAGGGTAGAAGAAAAAGCAAAGAAAGTAGTTTTTTAAAATATAATCTCACCACCACTGTTACAGTTTCATATATTTCTTTTCCATTTTTTTAAAAAATAAATACACACACAAAACTATCTTATAGTTTTCAGGCAAAGTAATGGTTAAAGAAGGATCAAAGTCTCAGGTCACAAGAACAGGCAGAAAAAGAGGTCTGAACGTCCAGGAACTGTTGACACACGTATAAAGATAAGAAACAAGAAAGCTGCATTTTAAACTTGGAAAAAGAACACTGCACGTGGTCTTCATGCTAGCACCCGGACTGACACTTTTCGATGAAAAACATGATATGAATTAATTTCTTGGTCAGGATGAGAATGAGTGTTCGCTGTGGTTCTGACTACAGCCAGTGTCTGCTCTTTTGCTGAAGGGGAATGTCCTCATTTTATGAACTAATGTGCCTGTCAGAGCGGGCGATGGCGGCGACAGCCTGAATACGGGAAATCACATTCGAAGGGGAAGCTCTGGGCTGGCAGAAGCGTGTTAACCTTTCATCCAGGTCATTTGGGTTTAATATGTTAACTTTGTAGTAAAAGCTTCTTCTTTGAGCTCAGGGTTCATAAAAAGTGTTACTGGTCCTTGATGTTCCCAGTTGAGGATAGTAAGGAAAACAGAACCCTGAAAGCTCACATTGATTGAAGCAAAGACAGAGCTGGGGGGGTCAGCCCAGTGCCCCAGCTCCTCCCCAGCCTGACAGAACTGAACGGCTATTCACAGCTGCTGGAGCACTTCCAAGCTGCGAGTGTAAATTTACTTGTATCATCTTTGCAGAGAGGAACTGTGTAGTCCCTAGTGCTTCCTGGTTGATTTGGATCGACTGTTTATTTGTTTAGTCCTGTAATGATATTATCCACAGGGCTAGAGCCACACAGGGAGGATGAGGAATTCCTGAAGGAGGGAGGCTGCGCGTGTTTATTGCCTTGTCAGCCCTTCACGACAAAAGACAAAAGTTGCTGTAATTTGTGTGTTCCCACACACATGATCCATATGGACAATATCGAGTATAGGTGCTGGTGAAGAAAAAAATAAAGGATTACCAGAAATCAAGATGCCAGTTACTCTGTGAGAAAGGCAGAGAAATGCTCTCACAATGAGCCTCTGATTAAACACCACAGCTCCAGAGCTGGAAGGAATTCTGAGATGTTATCCATCACCACAGGAGAAAGGAACCACCGACTTTTGACTGACTTAGGCCTTGTGTTGCCTTAGACCTTGAGTCTAATTTTTTTTCTTCTCATGCTCAGTAATTTCTGTTGCCTTAGCAGGTTTCTCACAGCAATGCCTATTTGGAGGGACCACAATTTCCCTTTTCCTCAGCACATTTGTTTATAGCTCAGTTTCAATGCTGTTCTTAGCTGTGGGCGTATTATCAGCGCCAATTCTAGTTCATCTTCTCAGTGTCAGACCGAACCCCCTGAAATGTGCTGCCAGTTAGTTCCTAATTGTTTTTTCTAGAAGCCTGCAGTTCTGAAAGCTTTTTACCTCAGGAACGTGCCTTTCATCCAAGAAACACACTACTTGAAAGAAAGGGCAAAATGAATCAGCAGAGTCAGCCTGTCACTCAGGGGCTGGCGAGCAGGGATGTGCTGAGGGACCGTTGTGCTCAGCCTGCTCAGTGATCATGGGTCCACTGTGGGCCTGCCACATAGATGCTGGCATCGCACGGTTTGATCGGTGCCACCTGAGTGTCTTGATTGATGCCAAGATGTCAAAAGGTGCTGCAGAGAGAGCTGACTGGAAAATAAATGCAAGTGGGATGGAAGTCTGCCACAGGCCTTGGGAAGCAACACTCAGGGACATGCTCAAACCACCCCAGCAAAGTAATGCTACACTGCTGGCGGCCAGTGAGGAATGATGGCACGGGGCTAACCTCAGTCAGCCTGGGCTCATTTTGAGTGATGGGACAAGGCAACCATAAATGGATCATGAGTATCAGTGGTCCCAGAAAATTGTGATTTGTGGTTCCCAAACAGTGGAGACATCTCACGACCAACAAGATGGAAGAAACACAAAGAGCCACCTCCATCTTGCTGGTAGCAGTGTGGTAAAGCAGCCCCCTCCACCTGAGACAGACAGTGCCAGTCTCTATCTGGTGAAAGCCAAACTGTGTGTACATGATTATAATATGAATACTAGAATAAGGGAAAATCATGCTTAACAAGGGAAGCAGATGTCCGCTACCTCTGTGCCCCTGAATGGGTGAAGAGGCAGCAGTTGAGAAGCAGATGCAGCTGTGAGTTGGCTTTAACCTCAGGCTGGAACCAGTCTCTGAGTTCGCCTGTTCAGCTCCTCTAAGTAGGAAAGAAACCTAGAAGAATCGCCTCACTTTGCTTACTGGGTGTGAATGGGAGGCAAGGATGGGGGTGAGGGAATAAACTTGCCCTAGAACAACTCAATCAACCATATTAAACAGAGGGGCTGTTATAAAAGCAAAATATAGACAGTGCGTGTATTTTTAACGACCAGGACTAAGGTGCCCTGTGCAAACATAAACAGATCCTGCCTGCGGAGGGTTAGAAACCCTCCAATCATGGAGTTTGGGTTCCCTGCCACCCCCTCCGAAGGGTGCCTGGCCCTGCCAAAAATCATTTACAAATAAAGAGCTCTCAGAAATGTGCCCTACCTTTGGCCAAGGAGGAGAACCTCTTTTCCAATAAATATTTGGCCGGGAAGGGGGGGAGGGGAGCCAAGTGTAACAAAGGGGGCTAGCGGCCTGGGTTTGTTTGGATTGCCCGGCCGGCGCAGGAGCGGCCGGGCCCAGCTGACCACGGGTACAGATAGGTTAATTTCCACATGGAGCTGCAGAAACCCTATCCGCGGGTTGCGAAGCGTGGGTCAGCCAAGGCATGTTAATCTGTTTAGCATGTGCGCCGCGCGGAGGAGCCAGACCACCGGGGCGCAGGAGGCGCGGCCGCAGCCTCGCTGCTACGGAGAGTTAATAAAGAGCTTAAGGCAAGTAAGTGTAGCGGGGTTGCGGCGTCTTGGAGCCGACGGCGCCCGCGAGCCCCGGGGAGGGCGAGGCCGCCTGCTGCTGGCCCCTCGCGCCCCGCAGGCCCTGGGCTCCGCGTGCCCTAGAGGCTGAGCGAGTGCGGGGTCCGGCTGAGGCTGGGTGCGCAGTGGCGCGGGCAGGGCGCGGGGACCCGCTTGCCTGGGAGCGCCTGCCCCCAGCCCCCGGGTTTGGGGGTGGGGCTCTTCTCCGCGCTCGCGCCGTGGGGGAGCAGGGGAGCGAGGGGTTAGCCATTTAGAACATTTTTAACTAATCAAAATATTTGCTGATGAGTATTTATTTTTACAAGAACTCGGTTTGGCTGGAGACTTCCCGAGCAACAATATGGGCTGCCGTATTAGGTTTGTGACGGAGCCAAGTGCGGTTAGTCTTATTGAATCTCCGCGCCGGAGATCACTCGCTCCGGAGATGTTTCTCTGTTCTGGGGAGGAAGGTTTCCCAAGACCGTCTTTCTGCAGATGGTGCTTAGAGCACAACCACATGTCCCTCAAAGCCCGAGAAGCTTCGTATATTATGTTTGGGCTGAATGAAAAGAGGAACGCACGCTCTTTCCTATTCTAGCAACAAAAGGCAAGGGCAGAAAATGTCCCATTCTTGAGAAAGTAAAGCCAAAGCCCAGAGGTTGGAGCGTAAACACAAACAACAAAACTGAATTAATACAACACAGTATCTACCTCAATACATCCCTCCAATGGGCTAATCTTTTCCCTCCTCCTTTGTCTTCCTGTCTCTATTCAAGGAAGACTCACTTTTAACCCCACTGAAATAAAGTTGTTGAGTCTAGTCCAAACTGATTAAACAACTACTTCATTCAAGTCATTGCAAAGCCGCTGGCCACTATCTAGGAAAACCCATGCAAGATAAGTGAAGTTTGAAAGCAGACAAATGAGGGTTCATAGGAAACAACCCTGGACTGTGAAAATAACTGCAAACATGTTGGACTCTAATCTTTAAAATGCTGTTGACTAAAAACTGGATTAAAATCTAATTCATAGCAGTAAAAGTCATTAAGAAAATGGACTGCTGTGGCATGAACTAGTTGTTAACCTCGAACAATTTAGCAATCAGTCAGGAAGCACTTCCTAAAAGAGGGCTTCTCAGGGGCTCTGTCGTGGGGAGGCGGAATCCGGGCTGCTGGAAGGGGGCAGGCAGGGCATCGCTGCGAGAAGTGCCCGCAGAACGTGTGAATGAGGGTATCTATGTAAAATGTGAAGGTGGTTGGAGAAGCAGGGCATAAATTTGCCTGTCATAAAAACAGAAGACTTCCCAAGTACAAGATGAGACAGCACTGGTTTCAATAGAGAGAGAAGATGCTTGAAGCGTTCTAGAGATCCTAAGCTGTATCACTGGGTGGTACAATGTGGTAGCCTTCAAAAGCAAGCATCATACTAGGATAAAGAAAGCAAAGTCAACTGTTAGGAACTGTGAACCCACTTCTCCCTTTATTCAATATTAGAACTTTGCGTTCCATCTGAGGGGCCACAACTTAAGGTATTTTGAGAATTAAAACGGTCTTCCTTCTTTCCTATACTTCCTCATAGTTTGGTTTATATTGGTTATTAAGTGTCTTGATTGTAAAGACTTGATGACAGTTGCCACCTGTCTAATTTTGGCCCAAATGCTCTCCCAAATCAAAATTAAATTATCCATGTCTCCATGAAGTGTGAAAAGAGCTTGTGGCTTCTTTTAATCAAAGAGATCCATGGCCCTGAACATACAACAGAAAAGGACAGGCAGCACTAATAAAAATTGCGTGCACTTTATATTATTTTGAAACTGGTTGGCAGAGATGAAGGGACTAAGGGAAGCAGATGTTTCAGAGAGCCAAAAAATCATAGCTGAGGAACTTAAATTTTTTGGACCCAAAGAAGAGAATGGATTCCACTCTTTCCAACTCAAGCTTCCTTTATGGAGTGACTCCAGCCAAAAGAGGACACTTTGCTTCTGCCAGTCAAGAGAAAGATATCAGTAAAGTACCTGGATACCTAGCAAACCAAGAAGCCTGCCTGTCTGGAGGGCTTCTTCCCATATGTTCCCATGCCTCAGCCCAGGTGTCCGATGACCCCCCCCCCCCATGTGAGGGTGTCTCAGTCACCTCAGAATGCTACAACAAATACCATAGACTGGGTGACTTAAGTACATAACAGGCACTTATTTCTCACAGTTCTAGAGTCTGGGAAGTCCAAAATTAAGGTGCTGGCAGATTCCGTTCTTGGTGGGGGCCCCCTTCCTGGCTTGCAGACATCTCCCTGTGTTTTCGCATGAACACAGAGAAGTGAGCTCCTGTCTCTTTCTCTTATAAGGACACTAACCCATGGCAGGGGAAGGGGTGGGACATCCTTATGAACTCATCTAAGGCCAGTTATCTCCCAAAGTCACACCTTCAAATACCAGGGGGGTTTAGGGCTTCAATATGTGAATTGGTGGGGGGGCAGGACATAAACATTCAGTTCACAACAGGGAGGCACATATGCAATGTAGCAATTGAACTGATGGGATGGGGATGCTCGGAGACAAATCCCGCCCCACCCTCAAGGCACACCAAGGCCCTGCAAAGAGCCCACCTCCCCCTTTGAACCTTTCTCTGTCTTCCTTGTTTGAAACTCTTATCCCTCTATTAAAACTTTTGCTGCCCTTGTTTAGTTCCTAGCCTAAGATACTTTGGATTAGTTATATTCTGTGGTCCCCAACTGAACGTTGTATCAATAAAAATGGTCATATGATGATGACAGTAGCTAATGTCAATTTGACCTGTCTCATATGCCAGTGCTTTGCATGCATCACATTATATAATTTGCACAATAAATCTGTGATATAGGTATTATTTACTGCCCTTTTACAAATAAGAAAACTGAGGCTCAGAGAGGTTAAGTAGCTTATTACCAGATTAATTAGTGCTGGAGCTGGGCCTTAAACCATTGGCCTCTGGAACCTGAGTTCTAACCAGGGCACTGTCACATAATCGCCTCCTTGTGCACACAGTGGCCTCCCCCGCCCCGAATTCTGTAGAGAATATGTTAAAGTTTATTTCAATGCCCCTAGGATCAAAGAAAGCCTAAAATTTTGAGTATCAACCCTTTTCTTACTGGGTAGAGAAACTATATTCCCAGATTCAACAATATATTAATTTTTAACCCCGTCCCCCTTTTAAACTAAGGTTTTTTCTGTCACTTGTAACTAGATTTTGTTTTGCACCTTCCCTGAGCCTGAATGTTTCCATTGGATGCAATGAGTGAGTGACAGCTTTAATTTTTAGACGCATTAAACATCAAAGTGGTGGGAACATTTATTTATCCCATTCATTGTTCTAGAAATAATCTAAGACTGATGAGATATGAGGGGAAATCAGACTTACACAGAACTGAGTTTCCCATGGCCCCCAAGTAGGTATGTGGAATCAGGGCAGGAACAGAATCCCAAGCTTGCTGAGAAGCTCCAAGGGGAGAGAGTGCAGGAACCCAGTAAAAATGCCCCATGGGCTCTGGAATGGCCTCCTGTAATGACACTCTTTGGGCTGGCTATCCATCAATCAGAGAGAAAAGAACAGGGCCAGGGGTCTTGATTAGCTCGCGGGTCTCATGCTTACAAAGTGAAGCTAATAACGCTGGTGGCTTCTTTTCTAAGGACGTCTGCTGTCTGACTGAGGGGCAGATCTGGTCAAGCGCATTGGGTGCCCCTGAGGAAAGCACTACGGAAAAGTTCCTTTCTAAAAGGATGTTGCCTCATTCCATTACCAGAAAGTATTTCTTCCCAAATAACATGATCGATGAACTAAATAGCTTTTAAATCATGATGGATGCATGGTGTGTAGAGAAGCCATTTGTCTGGGGTTCCAAATGAAAAGGAGGATCCATCCCCCAGAATTCCTCAAACACCCAGTGCCCTTATATGGGCCAGATTTGCCTGGAAAGGAGAACAGAACAACTTCACCTTGTGAATCCCCCAGGCTTCACATTCCAAAAGTGTCCCATTAAATGAGTCCAAGCAGTTGCTTCTGAAATCATAAATTCCAAAAGACAATGAAAGTTGCAATCACGAGGGGTAACAGAAGCCAAACACATTAGGAACATGTTCCTCGAGCAAAGAGCATAATTCCGGACACGCGGGAACACATGGTTTGCCTCAAACATGTTTCATTTTGTCATCACACTGAGTGCACAGTATTTCTCTTTGGGTGCAAGAGTGATTGATTTCATTGGGAGAATTGTTTGTAAGAACATGAAAGCTGCCAAAGCAAACACGTTGGAGGGAAGTGTGGAGAAGGGGAGTAAGAGTATTTGGAGTAGATCTGGGTTTGGGAAGTTCATGCAGAGGTGAGACAGTGAGATGTAGAACAAATAAAAACATTCTGCACACTTCATCTACATAAATTATGTTCAGAAATTCACTCTGTGTAGACATTTGTTGTGCAGCTACAACGCTCCCTAGTGTGCCTCTAGAATGTGGGCACCCAGCCAATTTTTAAGTGAATGATTTGTAACTTTTCCTCCATATAAATTAATCTATTAATATTTAGATCATCCTGATTTTAATCCACAAAAGTCATGTTGTCATTGGAAAAAACCTATAAACTATTTGTCTTTTATAATAGAGTTCTATTACTGATTTGTATTAAAATAGATTGTCTTGAGATATGTTGACAAAGTAGAAAACATGAAGAATATTTCCTGTGATCTGTTTCTCTCCCATGAAAAAAGGAAAACTAAAAAGCTACCTAAATAATACACAGAAGCATTTACAATTATGTGTTTGAAATGTTCCTTTTGGTCATTTACTTTTCATATAAAGTTAAGTTAGAAATGAGAATATTTTTAGATCTTATCTGCCTATAGATATTAGCTTCTAAGAGATGTAAATTTGTTATAACACTCATAATACTTAGATGCTTAAGTGTGCAGTAACATCACAAACTAAGAGATGGAATTTTTGTTTACTCCATTAGCATTTTGTTATTCATATAGTTATTCTTAGAGTACAAAAGAACTTGGGAGAGTTAACAATAGCCTATCCAGATAAACATTCTCATTTTAAAATGATACTCTAAGTACAAAATAAATAATTTAAACCCAGAGAATAGAGACTTCTGAACTGACCTGGTGCAGTACCAGTGTAGCTCTGTGTATAGGAAGGTTCTGTTAAGGCACAGTCTCTTTCAGCTTCCCTCTCTTCTTGTCTTGCCACCCAGCTAGTACCTCATGCAACGGGAGGAGGTCACTGGTAATTGGTTATCTGCTGCTGCATAGAAAATTACCTCTAAACGTAGAGTTTAAGACAACAACATCTATTATTTCACAATTTCCCTTGGCCAGGAGTCTGAGCACATCTTAGCTGGGTCCTCTAGCTCTGGTCCCTCTCATGGCTGCAGTCATCGGGAGGCTTGACTGGAAAGGAATCTCTTCCTGTCTCACTCACATGGTTGTCGGCAGGATTCAGTTCCTTGCTGACTGGTGGACTGAGGGTTGTTGTGTAAAGGCCTTCCCGGGGGCCTTCCCACGTGGGTTTCTCCAGTGAGCATCTCATCACATGTCAGCTGGCTGCATCAGAACAAGCAAGCAAGTGGGCAAGATAGAGGGCCACTAAAGAGAGAGAGTATCAGCAAGATGGATGACACAGTTATTCATACCCTTAGCATGGAAGTGACATCCCATTGATTTTGCTGCATTCTTTGATAGAAGCAAGTCACTATGTCCTACTCATACTCAAGGGGAGGGAATTACATCATTGGGAGCTATGTCAGAAACTGCCTACACATCCCTGGTGACCACTGGGAGTACACTTCCCTTACATCCTAGGCCCACTTTATACTCTAGAACAGTGGTTCTCACAGTGTGATTCCTTAACCAGCAGCAGCACTTGGGAACTTGCTGTAACTGCAGATTCTCAGACCCAAGCCAGCCCTACTGCATCAGGAGCTCTGGGAATGAGACCCAGCCTGCTGACAAGGCTGCAGGTGACTCTGAGCATGCTACAGTTTGAGAAATACTGCTTTCAAAGAAAAGGGAGCAGAGCCGGGTGGACCTCCCAATTTCTTTCCTACGATTCCAGGAACTCAAATTATGGGAAGGTCTACCTACATCATCAGTGTACTCATGACTGTTAAAGGTTTTTAATAATAAGGATAATAGTTTTTAATAATAATCATAAACCAGGAGACATCTTACAGTAGTACCTCACATGGAATATCCAGAAGATTTCATTACTTGGATTTAAGTTCTTCAACCTAGTGGACCTTCCTCACCTCACTCCAAAGGCTGATATTTTGTAGGTTTGGGAACCAAAGAGAAATATAATAGATCATTTAAGCACAGCTTCAGTACAGCTAATCGATAGTAAAAAAAAAAATCATTTAGTTGTCTAAATGCCAGATTTGTTCAAATACCTTGAGTCTGTAAATGGGTTCTTCTTAAATTCTGTTCCTGCTCTCAAAAAAAGGGGTGGTGTCACAGGTATACTCATAAGCTGTCAGGTGGCTAAGAAAGCTAATGCTTTGCACCAAGTTCTTCTAGTAGGAATGCAAACTCTAAGGTGAGTTAGCATCACAACATGGAATGCTGTGGCAAAATCTCTCCTCTCCAATTGTGTCCTTTTGGCCACTTTATCATCTTTGGGAGGGCTCCATGGCATTGTAGAAAGTTTATCTGCAGCATACATTGGGCAATGGGGAGACTGAAGGTAAAGAGACCAGATGAAAAAAATATGTCAGTGTTACAGGCACAGGGTAATGGAGCCCTAACCTCTGATTTTAACAGTGGCAGTGGAGAAGGGAGAAAAGACAAATTTTTGCAGAGGAAGAATTGACCAGACTTGGTAAATGGCTGGATGTAAGAATTAATATAATAAATAAAAGATGATTCTAAAAATGTTAAATCTGGGTTAATAGGAAAATGGAGAACTATGGATAGAAATAAAGGAATCAAGAAGGGAGGTTAATTAAGGAAGGATGGTTCTCTTACAAAAATAGTGAATATGTCTAGCAGGTGTTGGAAATTTAGTACTAGAGTTTGGAGAAGATCTCGTTATCATTTGACTAAAAGAAGGCTCGAGCAATGGCTGTAAGCGGCATCACTGTGCCCTGTCAGGATCTGTTCTCCCTCTGCCTAGCCCACTACCTTCTTCACCTTCCCCAGCTGGCCCCAGCTAGTAGTCTTGCCCTCTATCCCTTAATCCCCTCTATTCCACCCTTTATCAGGATGGGAATTAGCAGGCTATAGATTCCTAAGACCTGTCTCTAAAGTCACTCTTCCTCTTCCTCCTCATCCTTCTTTCCCCCAAAATTACATATTCCCATGTTGGCATCAATAAAATAGAAATATGCTGGAAGGATTAAACATTTTTGAATAGTTAACCACATAACTCACCCTTTTCTTGATATTTATATCCAGAATGGTTTTAGGCACTGCCAAAGAAACCTCAGATTCTGATGATCACAATAGGAGCATCTGTTGACTGCTTTATGCACACTGATTGACTCAGTCTGATGAGGTTCTGGTACCAGGGGTGTTCAACTTGTGGCCCACAGTCTGCATGGAGCCCAGGATGGCTATGAATGTGGCCCAATACAAAATTGTAAATTTACCTAAAACTTTTTTTCTCATCAGTTTTTTGTTAGTGTTTGTGTATTTAATGTGTGGCCCAAGACAACCCATCTTCTTCCAGCATGGACCAGAGATGCCAAAAGGTTGGACTGTGTATTCATTTCCTGCACACTGAAAATATTCTGCTCTTTTATGGTGCTATTTTTTTATATATTCTATTCCCAAGTATACTTTGTCTTCCTTCCAGGCTCATTTCAAACATTACCTCCTCTACAAAGTCTTCCCTGACCCTCCCAGATATAGCTATTTCTTTCTCTGGGATCTTATGTTAATCAGTTCACACTTCTACTGAAACACATCATATAATATTTTAAGTAGTATCTATGTCTTCCTCCCTTACCACCAACCAGATGTCTTAGTTTTCTTTGTATCTCTAGCATATCACACCATGCCTGAGATATAATAGATGCTCGCTAAATGCAAGATGAATTAATGAATAAATGATCAAGTGTAGGTCTTTGGTTTCCCTTGATTATTTGTTTTAATTACAATATCAGTATTTTACTGTGATCTTTATTTGTTTTTTCTGCAACCTTTATGCTATTTTATGCCTATAGTGCTATATAGAACCAAGAAGCTGGTAACAAATTCCCATCTTGACACTTTTATCATATTTCATAAGATGTTTTAGTTTGTTGTTAATATTTCATGTATTTTACTGAATTTTTTAATAAAAATATTTACAATTTTTTCAAAAATTTATGTTGAAATTGAGCAAAACAGTGTGTCATAAGTTGCTTTATTTTTAAAATTTAAACTGTTTTCAGGAAATCAAAAAGTGAACCAAAAATTTAAATTAATTACCAGATATTTTCCTATAACAAAACCAGATTTTTGTCAGATCTGGTTCTTCTGCTCAAGTCTCAGATTCTGTGTGGTCCCTTCTGGCTTCTTTAAACAGAGCGGGGGCCATCTATGTGAACAGGTAAATGAATGAGTGGAGTAAAAAAAGTTAGCCTCTTTCTCCACATATAAATCTCCAAAAATAATAGGATACATGTGTGTAAAAGTAGTAAACCACTAATAATATTTAGAACCCCACAATTCCTAGTGGAAATAAAATAATGAAGTAATAAAACATTCAAGGAAAGAAACAAGTACCATGGTTAAAACGCTGGCACCAGGGCTCAGCCATTCATAATTTGGTCTTTTTGCAGTAGGAATCTAGATCGTTGTTCTGTCATGGTTCGCTTGCAGACTGGCAGGCCAGATCTCATGGGTGGGATCTGCATTAAGCCCCTGCTGTCATAGTGCCAACTGTTGGTCATGAGGGCTGAATGCATCCATCATCAATGGAGATTTTTAACAACTTAACCTATGGTACTACTGGCTTAGTCACCCTATTCCTTGGTGGAGGGAATAAGAGAGTTACAACCGTGTCTAGGGTTAAAGAGTTCACTTACAACAGTTCAAAATTGCAAAACAGGTAAGGTAAAGTGTACTGCTTCGCTTAGAAAGAGATTAGTAAGTGTTACCCTTTGGGACACTCAATACTTTGTTTAACATACTATTTCCAAAATAAGATACACATTTCCAAGAACTAAACTAAAACCTGGCTCTAGAAATGAGGAAATTTGTAAACCTTCATCAGAACTTACACGTGCAAATGAGTGTCTCCTTCTAAGCCATCTCTCTGGGGGGCACTACAATACCAGCCACGCTGTCCTTCCCAAGAATATTCTGAGAACTCTCCTTTCGTGACCAGCATGCACAAGATGATAAATCTTCAGGGACCCTTTGGCTTTGTCAAAAAACTGTTTTACCTAACTTGGTCATCTGCTTTATTCACAATATTTGACTCTCAGGCACATTTGGCTAAATCAAATCCACCCTCCAATAATAAAGTTTTTCAAGTGAAAGGGCAAATTTTTTTATGTCCCAAAAAGTCTTCGGCATTGGATGTATTAATAGAAAAATGCAAATAAAAATGATGAGTCTTTTAAACATTGCTTATAAAATATCTGTTGCAAGGACAGTGCTAAATTCATTGCTGTTATTAATCATGAGAAATCAACCAATAAAAGGTCTTGTGATCAGCAGAGTTCTATTAATGAGACACTGATGGAAAGGTCTTTTACTTATTTTTTTTACTTTTTATTTTGAAATAATTATAGACTCACAGGATGTTGCAAAATTAGTACATAGAGATCCATGCACCCTTCAACAATCTTCCACTAATGGTGACATCTTATATACCTGCAGTACAATACCAAAATCAGGAAATTGACATTGTATAACTCTGTTATATAGGACATAGGTTATAAGAATGTTCAAGCTTCACCATTTTTACGTGCATTATTTATTTGTGTGTGTAGTTCTATGCAATTTTATCCCATGTGTAGATTTTTGTAACCACAATAATCAAGGCACGGAACTCTTCTATCACAAGGTACTCCCTCCTGCTACCCTTTCATATACTGACCCCTTCCCCCCTCTCTCTGTCCCATGGCAACCACCAATCTGTTTCCATCTCTCAGTTTTACCATTTCAAGAATGTCATATGAATAGAATCATCCAGTATATAATCTTTTGATGTTGACTTTTCCACTAAGCACAATGCCTTTGAAATTCAGTTTGTTGCGTGCACCAATAGCTTACTCCTTTTTATTGTTGAGTAATATTCAATTTTATAAATATGTCAGAGTTTCACCCATTTAAGGACATGTACATTGTTTCCTTTTGCTATTATTACAGATCAAGCTGCTATGGACATTTATGAACAGATTTTTCTAGGAATATACATTTTCATTTATCTGGAATAAATGCCCTAGAGTATGGTTGCTGGGCTGTATAGTTAGTGCATATTTAGTTTTGTAAATAACTGACAAACTGTTTTTCAGAATGACTATACTGTTTTACATTCACACCATGAGAGATCAAGTTCCTCTGCATCCGTGCCAGCATTTGGTATATTTCCATTTTTATTTTAGATACTCTAATACGTGTGCAGTTTTTAAACTTATTTTCAGAAATTACTGATTCAACTTATATGACTGGGACTGTGATAATTCAGTAGGAATGACTTTTTGTCTGCACAATGTCTTCCTGAGTATGGACTCCAGGACATATTTGTATTAATTTTTAGATTTAAGATTATAAAAAAGATGTGTCCTCTATTTCAAATTTACCAATGTCCAGTAACAAGCCATCAAAACCTCACTTCAGTCTTTTCCATATGGTCTCATAATTTTCCCGTGGCACAAACATGCCCATGCCTAAAAATGCTCTCCTTCCTGGGGGCAAAACAGTCCTGCTGGGTGCATTCTCTGGTTTTAATTGGGGTAGGAGACTAATGATTGGCTGTACTGGTTGACTCTGGTTGGTTACCCGCAGCATAAATTCATCAGAGCTGGCTTTGTAGTTGATTGCTAGGGATGCTATGAGAGAGTGGAACAACCATAATTCTGCAGCTTTTCTCTTTTCAAAGGTAACCGGCCTGTACGATGACCTATAGATGGGATAAAGTATAGGCTGCTAGGTTAGTTGCAAACACTTTACTTTTAAACGGGATTCAAAGCACACTTGAAGCTGTTGCATCAAGTACTTGCACGTCTGAGGTAGAACAAACTGGATGCAATTTACTTTTCCCCTCAAGTTCATGCCATTCTTTGTGAAGGGGCCCAAAGTACTTACTGCTAGTATTAGGGGGTAAAATGGCAAACAGAAAATAGAATCCAATTACAAAAGTAGCTTGTGGCTTCTGCTCTCCTTACATTCACCCACAACACATCTTGAAAATGATGTAACTAATAATTGCTATGATAAAATAGTGCATCATATTTATTTACTTACTTGTAATCATAAAATTACCCCTGCTGTTTGATAATGATATGGTTTGGGGGGTGGAGTTTAGGGAGAGGTGGGTATTTGTTTTTAATTTAGTTTGTTTTAAACTTTGAAGTAAGGTAAAGCTTTCCATGGTGAGAGAAGTGAGAACAGTGGCTGGCAGGGGGGTGGTGTTGACTGAGAGGGAGGATGGAGTTTTCTGGGGTGTGAAAATGTGCAATAACTTGATCTAAGAAAGGGTTATACAGGTATGTGTGTGTATATATGTGTGTAGACACACACACACAATTTATCAACTTTATGCTTAGGAGTTGAGCACGTCAGGTTATTCTTTGTATAATATTTAAATTAGCAACTAAAATGAAGAATAAGAGTTTTGATAATAAAAATCACAGATAGAACAGGTTTTGGTTTTTCACTTCAAAGTTTCCAGGACTTTTTAAATTTTGAAAGTTATAATTTTCCCCATGCAAATAAATCACTCTTATCATTTCTTTCCTTTTCTCTGCCCCTTCCCAGCTTCTTAATTAGTTAGATTTATGGTGCAATGTTATGCATATTATAACTGTTAAATTAAAATATTGTGAAGCAGGGTGTGGAAGCAATAAAATTCTAAGATCAGTTTAGGCCTTTAAAAATTCCATGATCCTTTTCTCACTCACATGACATCTTTCATTACTTTATTTTAAGTTTGGATCCAAGGAATTTTGCATACTGTGGGCTGAAATTTAGTTCATAGCATCTTTTGTTGAGGTTCCATTTTCTAAATTAATAAGATCAAGAACAGGGACCTGATGATATTCTTTGTACATTTGGCTCTTTTCCAAAAAGAAGGATTAGGGCAACAAAAAATTAGAAAGGAACAGAGGAGATCAAACCCTCTTAGTCACCTTTGAGAGCAAAATGTGTTTCAAATTTTTGTAAAAATATCAGATACCACCCTGTTACCAAGAAAATGAACAACCTCACACACATACACAAAATCTGTAGTTGCACTATGTCTGCTATTTCTCATTTCTGTATTTTGCTTCCCTAATATCTTGTGTCTTGGTTCCCTCCTACCAAGCCAAGAAAAAAATGAAATCAACCTATATCTACACATACACAATGGCGATAACAAAATCAACAGCTTTCTTCAGGAATTGAACCAAGTCAGGTTTCACTTAAGACATATTTGAGGATGGACTAAGAGGGAAAGAAGAAGCCTGAGTAGTAAGAATTTATCTGTCTAGACACACACTAGGTGCTCATTACACATTTCTTTAAAAGACGTGACAAAAAGAACAAATTATTTATGCAAGTGAAGAACTCCTACAGCAAAGTGTGGGACCAAAACAGTAGACACCTAAGACTGCCATTCCCAGATGCTTGACTTGGAAATTCCATGTTTTAAAAGGGGTGGGGGGCGAGGTGAAAGGCTTAAGACAAAGCTATACAGAAACAAGGTGAGAAATACCGAGGAAGACAGGTGGAAAATGTATATACATTTGGCCTACCGAATGCAAAAAGGTGCTTCCCAAGATGGGAAGAGGGCACTGGGAGCCCCTTCCCACTCGGCGGCCCCCAGCCTCGCCGCTGTGCTGCGTGTCCTAGCGCAGTCGGCTTGGCTTTCAGCCTGGGAGGAGAGCAAAGGGTCTACGGACGGGTGGGAAAGACGGGCCTGGCAACAGGTGGGGAGGTTGCGGACTTTTGTCTTGGGGAAGGAAATCGGTCAGCTGCGCTGAAAGGACGGAAAGCAGGAGCGCTGAGACTGGAAGTCTGCAGGGTCCTGGCGTTCTTGCCGGCGCCCGGGGCTCCTCTAATTAAAGAGGGATGCAGGGTGGCACTAGTTCCCAAACGTTTTAATCGAGCCTCTTTTCAATGGCCAGGGATAAATGTAGCCACTGTTACTCTGTGCTGAATGAGTAAAAAAAAAAAAAAAAAAAAAAAAAAAAAAAAAAGGACCGCCCCGCCCCCCAGAGTGGCCATTCAGGCCTCTTTTCACAACCTCCAAGAGTTTCAGTCCCCGAGCCTAGCGACACTCCAGAGCACTCCTAATTAGTCTAATTAGAAAGGCGGATTGATAGATGGAAAGAAGACAGAGTGGGTTAGGAAGATGCTCAATGCTGCCAATCTCGGTTGGTTTGCCGCTTATTCTCTCCGAAAAGAAAAGGCCGCAAAGGAGTGGAGCCAGGAGCCCACCAGCGGACTCGGAGGCTCGGCTCCTGCTGTATTCGCGGGCGGGGCGGTCGTTGACCCTGCTCTTCCCTCCCACAGCTGAGACCTGGCCGCAGGCACCTCCCGCTTCTCCGGGGAGCGTCTCCGGCCACGGCCTGGCCTGCCGAGCAAGGAGGGAAAGGACTGTGGACAGGAGGCGCACGGCCTCCCGCCCGGGCCTGGCGCCTCGCCGCCTCGCCGCCTCGCCGCCTCGCCGGACCCGCTGCCGCCGGATCCTTACTCTGAAAATCATGCCGAGGCGCGGCCTGGACAGCGCAGGAGCCAAAAGATCGATGCGGGGCTGTGCGTCAGGCTTCGCCACGTGGAGGCTCCTTGCGACCTCCTTGCCACACTGGCCTTGCTTTCTGTCTGCGCAGATCCTCATCCGAATAAAGGCTAAATCCCCAAGAAGGAAAACCTTTGGTTCGGAGAGGAGGGCTTAGTTGTGTGCACCTTCGGGTGGTGTGCGTGAGAGGTTTCTGTGCCCTGGTCCCGGAGCAGGCCCTCCACGGCCCCGCGCGCCGGGTCCGTGGCGCGGAGGGGCCCAGCCCGGCGCATTCCAGCGCTCGCAGCGGCGGAGGGAGGCGGGGAAGAGAGCAGCGCGGGTGGCTTGAAGAACACTGAACCTTTAATTGGGCTATAAATCAGACTGGGGAGTGCGGTGGAGTTTGTGCAGGTGTAAAAACAGAGGGGAAAGCCCGGGCTGAGCAGCCAAAGCGCCCGGGCAGGTCAGAACCTCCAGCAACTAACATCTTGATAAGTCCGCTGACAACAAAATAAACAGTGGAGAGGGTCCGGGGAGGCGAGCGCGCCGTGGTCCGCGGCCCGCGCGCAGGAACCCAGAGACCGTCTGGGAGAAGGCAGGCCTCTCTCGGCTTTTTGTTCGGGGCTTTTAGGGTGCGGGGGTAGATAGGAAGGAGAAGCAACATTATCTCTGTCTCCCTTTTCTCCCTCTTGCTTTCAGCATCGCCTCCTGGACAGACGCGTGAAGGTCTGGGAAGTGTGCACTGCCTCGCCCGCCCCTGCAACTTCGGGGCGCCTGAGCCGTAGGCGACTGTGGGCCAGGCCATTGAGCACCGGACGCTTGGCCCTCGGCGAGTGACGATCGGTCCCTGCACCCTCACCCAGGCGTAGCGCCACCGACAGACAGACCATCTGCTCCTTCTTCATTTTAGGGGCTGACGTTGGAAAAACATTGCTGCACCCCTGGCCCAAGGAAGTAAAAATCCAAGTAGAAAAGGGCGATCAAAAATTAATTCGGTGCACTGCTCGGGAGAAAAACCTCTGTCAAATCCCTATCGAGACGTTGGCACAAGCAGCAAACGGATTCACAGACAAAGAAAAAACAATACAAGTCTCGTTAGATCATTTTTCTGGACATTGTTTAAGGTCTGAAAGGGACCAAATCGTTTCAAAATGTTGCCAGTAAAAATTATCCTATGTGGAATGCAACTAATCCTTTTAGGTTCCTGTCAACTGTTTCCACAAAAGGAATCCAATTTTTCAAATCAAAGATCCAAAAGTCTTTGGGGAGAGATTTATTACATGCCAGAGCTTTAGTTACAGAATAGAGTTACAATAACAACTTGCACCCACCAACTCCATAAAATAAGGGATCCCGTCCCACAAATTCTAAAGATGTGTGGGGGGTGGTTTGCTGGATTTCTGCTCTGTATGCAGATGGATGGGAGGGGGGGAGGGAAAGGGGAGGAAGGCAAAGAAATATTAAATTCCTTAAATAGCAGGACAGAACACAGAGCTCCTCAGCATTTTATTTTTGTCTTCTGTACCCCCAGTTACTTTTGAAGAAAACAAGTCTGATGACTTACCCACAGTCCCTTGGCGATCTCAACTTAAAAATGAGGTTCATGCTTGAACTGAATACCGGGAAACTCTTGGGTGCTTGTGCAAACCCCACCCCATGGTCCCAAACCTGGACTGAGTTTGCATAGTGATATTTCTACAATTTCTGCAAGTGGAAAATATTTACTTTAACGTTTATAAAAGAGTATAAGGAAAATATACCATGATTTACTTTTCAGTTTTCTTTATTTGTAATAAAATGTTTAAGCATGGAAAAAAGCATCCTCGGATTTTTTTTAACTGTGCCTCTGTACCTAACGCTTCACAAACCCACGTGAACACAAGCTCATTCCATGGAGGGCATAGTCTCAGTTCACAGCAGTATGAGCATTTTATGATAGGCCTGATCACAAACCATACTCCTCCTCCTTTAAAGTCTTCACAGAGAAGAACTGGTGCCTAACAGGTAATAAGACTAATACGTAACTGTAGTAAAAAGCCTGAAAAGCTTGGAAGAAAACTCAAACTCACAGTTCTCTACATGGAGGAGTTTGGCACTGAGTTCCCTCTATGCCACATGGGCACTTAGGTGTTTTAGGCATTTTGTGAGTCAACTGGCACACTGGAAATAAACTGACAAGAAGCAGACAGCTTCACTCTAGTTTACGGACTACTGAGGTTTTTTCAATCGTTCTGTGAAAATGGATAAATGAAAAAATTACCTTGCTAGCCCTCCTTCCATCCCATTGTTTCCTGCTGAAAGGCTTGCTCCTCTTGTACCACGAGTGTATGCTTGTCATTAGAGGCAACTCACTGGCAGGAATTCTTTTCATTTGTTCTTATATTTAAAGCAGGAATAAGAAGATTTGCAATGTAGCAGGTGCTCAATAAATACTGCAGGCTTAATCCCACTTTTCAAAGCGTAGAGGTTAAAGAGATGACTGGTAAATAAGTGGAGAAAAGAAATGGAGCGAGAGACTGGAAGAGTGGATTTAAAACACCACTGGTTTGTTTATTTTAGAAGGAAAGAGAAAGTTATCTGTCCAAATACACATCTGGCTGAAGTAAAACACAATGCTGTATTTTTTTTCTCACTATTTCTAGAAAAAGTTAAGTAACCATTGATTTCATAGATGGGGTGGGATTTTTGAAGAAAGATAAGTTTTTACATAGAGCCAAAGATTTTTCCTAACTAATTTAAGGATGTGGGTATACTCCAAAGTTTAGAAGTTTTTATTTTTATTTCCTGGAAGAATAAGGATGTGGGAAAGGAGCCACAAAGGAATTATCATCCTATACATTTACATAGGTTTTAGGTTTTTCAAAGCATTTTCACTAAATTGTCTTATTTGATTCTTACAATCTATGTCCATACTCTCAAAAACTATAAATGAGTATGAAAACCAATCTAACATTTAATTTCAACACAGTCTTATTTCTTCAGCTGTGGGCTTTGGAGAATTTCTTCGGTTTGTGATTTTTTCCCCCCTCCATAGCCCAATGCTGAACAGAACACAATCTTTTCACAATCATTTTCACATGTATATGTCAAACTCTCTGTATAAAAATAATAAAAATAGAAATAGAGAAGCAAATTATTTTTCATTCATGATAACCCTTCATTGTTGACTTTTCAGAAAATGTGTGACATCCTTTTATTGCTGAAAATACCTGCCTTTTAGTTACATTTATGGGAATTCCTAAGCAAGCATGCAATGAAGCTTCTGCTTTCTGCCCTAATATCTGCCCCTGCCCTTTCTCTTTGCCAGTCTGTTATTGATCAGCACTAGTTGCCAACAAGAGAGAATCCTGAGTGTATGCCTGTCTGGCTGCGTCTGGGACAGAGACCGGGGCAAGGCCCCATGGTCTCAGATCCATCCTCTCCCACTGGGCCTTCCTCTGCTCCTGCCGCTCAGCAGACAAGCACTCGTGGCCCATGGATGCATTCCATATAGCTTGCCGTCTGCTTCACAGACTGGACAGATTCTCTTTAACTCTAGCATCCTATCTTGAACAACAGAGTCACTCTCATTTTAAGAGTAAAAAATACCTTTCCAGACCTTCTCATTTCAAATTCTGAATTAGAATTTTCCAGGTTCTCTAAATAAAGCTCCTGATATTGACTGACTGCTTTTATTCCTTGAATGGCTTTTTTTTTATCTTTTACAATCTGCAATTTCAAAGAAAAAATATTTCTGATCTTTTAAGAAAACCACTCTTTCTCTAAAAAATCAATAGTACCTTGCATTAAGCACTGCCCCTTGGGGGGAAAATCACCATATATGCTTTTGCACGCAGTCTGCAGCTATTAGTCAGGTGCAATCCCAGCATCGACTCCAGCCTGGATGTCCTGGGAAGAGACAGAAAGCACGGGCCCCAGCACCTGCCTGGGGAGGCTGGGCTTCAGTGAGGCTTCTGTGGCAAGGGGCAAGGATGGGCTATTCATGTCCAGGGATGTGATTCCAGCAGGCGGTCTGGAATTCCCTCCCCACGAAAGCGTTTTCAGGGAGACCTCTGGCTAGGCAGGTTGAGCTCCAGGTGGGATTGCCCCTGGGGGCTCCAGTGCAGAGGATCAACTGTGCAAGGGCTAATAGGACCCGCTCAAGCCACATCATACCCAGCTGTTCAAGGAGAGTAAAATGTTTGAGAGGGTGTCTCAAGGGAGGGTGGACACATTTGCAGAAAAATGATTTGCTTTCTCATTAAATGTTAAATTAGCTGAACTCCTACATAGTCTTCTCTTTTCCACATGGGAAGGATGTAACCCTAGGTCTAGTTATAAAGACCTACTTAGCAGTTCAGCAAAAAGTTCTGCCAGTTTGGCAGATTTCGATCATTAAAAATCAATGAGAGCAGAAGAAATGGACAAAGAATAAAAAGGTGAAAAGGTACGTTCTGTGTGTGTGTGTGTGTGTGTGTGTGTGTTATGTTTTAAAGAAGATTGCTGCTGGAAAAAAATTGGAAAGTGATGCTAGGAGAGTGTCATAGATAACTAGGTGGAGGAAGCTGACACATCCGCAATAATTAGCTATAGATTCCAAATGCATCTAAAACAAAGAGCTGGGGGACCGCTGGGAAGACCTGCGTAGAGATGACAGGGAGGAGGGTCCAGCAAGTTTCCAAAAACAAGTGTTGGAGAAATAAATGACTCAGTGATCTCTAAGGCAATTGCCCCATCACAGTGGGTGTTTAATAAATCACAATGATGGCAACAAAGTGGCAGTGTAATGTAATGGAAATAAAATAGCTGTGACGTTGAGCTAGTCACCTATCTTTTGAGCCTTGATATCTTTGTAAAACAGAGTCAATAATAATTCTTGTCCTATTTCCCAGTGTAGTTGAGAGAAATAGTAGGGAAAGCCCTTCTTAAAAGTTACTGTGTGCTGAGAGTAGTGGCTGGACTAGACAGGGAAGGGGCTTCTGTGGTGCTGGCAACATCTGCCTCTTGGTCTGATGCTGGTTTACATGGGTGTGTTTGCTTTGTGAAAAGGGGGTGAAATTCGTGCATTTTTCTATATGCATACTACACTTTCTTAAAATGCTTACTTTTAAAAGTTAGAGTAGCTCAAAAAATGGTTTTTAAAGTTAGGATGATGATGAGAAGGACAAGGAAAATCATAAATTTGGGTCTGAGCTCACAATCTATGTTCATTTCTCTTCCTACCCATCTTATCACACCTGTAAACTCAGGACTAAAAAAAAAGGAGCCAGAGACAGTAATCAGTTTTTTTTTTCTCTGTGTTTGTGTTTTGCTTGTTACTGAATAGTATTTTCCTGGTAAAGAAGCAGGAGGAATGAACCAGGAAGTTCCCTGCATGCCAGAAGGGTCAACAATAAAAAGCAAAGAGCCCAAGCTGTTCACATCAAGGGAAAGATGTGATTAGAGAGATGTGACATGCAAAGAAATTATCTGAAAAGTGAATTCAGTTGGGAGAGTATAAGCCCCAAAGAGCCCTGAGCAGCTGGTCATGATCAGATTCTCCATCTTTCTGTCAAATGTAATCGTATCCGAGTTGGCAGGGTATTTATTGCTAAAGTCGAAGGGCCAGATTTTACACTAAACATATTTACACATTTACATTTGTGGCCCTATAAACACTCCACGTTTCACTGGCCATGACATCAAACACATTTACCAACAAAAAGCATATGCCTAATTACAAACCCATGGGGGAGCGGGGAGGCAAGTGGCAGCTGATGGGCAGTGAGTGTGCGTGCCTGTGTGCGCATATATGTGACCTGGCTGCAGCACCAGGACACCGGTAGAGACCGGAATGGATGCTGACAACACCGGATCCTCTTCACTTGTCCTCTGCTCCCCAGGACTGTCCTTGTCTAGTTCAGTTCTAAAGGGGGAAGGGGACCCCTGGCATTCCAATTAGACCCAAAGCGACCTCCTGGAGGAGCCCACAGACACCAGCGTTGTTCCCGGACAAGTTTCTGATTTGGATTGAGTTTGATGCTGTCCTGACCCGTCAGTTGCCCCCGAATGACTTTTCTCAGTCAGTAATAAAAACAGGTGTGAGCAAAATGTGTCGCCAAACAGAGAATTTTGAAACTAAAACTAAAATCCTTAATTCCTGGCTTGGTAGTAAGATCAGATCCCTACCCATCAATAGCAGTTGTAATAACACTGTTAGTTGCTCCAAGCTTGGTCCTCAGTCAAGCAAGGAAATCAGAGCCACCAGGGCCACAGAGAGGAAAACAAAACCAGCATAACCACTGGCCTCAAACAGCCTTTAATAAATGACACAGGCTGGTACTCCATCAAAATAATCACCTTCCATCAGAATAACCCCCTCCCTCAGCTCTCTCAAAGGACAGGCTTCGGGAAGAAGTGGTGGATTTAAAAAAACCCAAAACTGTGAAAGGCAGAAGTCTTTCTCCCAAATGGATGCTTACTACATTTACTATAAGAATTTTGATAATAAATATACCCCAAATTTTAGTTCCATCAACAGAAAGTTTGGGCAGGAAAGGGCCCCTGAGCGGGGGACAGGGAAGTAGAGATGTGCACATAGACAGGTACCTCAGGGAGTAAAAAACAGGGAAAAAATGCGTCCTCATATTTTTCCTTCCTCTACCCAGTTTTTTTCTTTTCCTTCCTTCCTTCTTTTCTTTTTCTTTCTTTCTTTCTCTTTCTTTCTTTCTTTCTTTCTTCTTTCTTTCTTTCTGAGGAAGGCAAGTGGTTCTTAAATAAATGCAGGGGATGAGGATGGAGAGTAAACACATTGTAGAGCAGAAGCACTAGCTTCTTATTTTAGAGAAATAAAATAATTACCCCATAGAGAAAAAAGAAACCAACCAAGAAACAATCTAAGGTCATGACACCATGTGTGGTACAAGGAGCAATTCAATCCATAAGGGCTTCATTACCCCCGCAATAGATAACATTTGGCTAAATCTAGCTGCAGATTAAATCTCTGCGGCACAACAGAGCCCTGAATGGAGAGGCTCCTTTTTGTGTGGTCCTTCTCCGGGATCTGCCCGAACCATTAGCCCCAATATATCCCTCTCCCTATTAACTGCAATTCCCTCCCAACTGTGCTTCGGTCATTTGTCTCCAGTCTCTATGGGGGCGTTTGATGAGCAGAGAAACGAGGAGAAGCGGAGAAAAGCGTCGGGTTAATGAGTTGTAGCAAATCCACACTTTGTAGTTGGGAGGAGGAGAGCTGGTGGCCAATGTTTGTCCAACTGGTTTATTTTTCGAGACCCAGCCTATTGAGGAAGGCTTGTTCAAGCAGGCTTCATCCTTACAAACACACAAACATCCTTCTGTTTGCCTTCAAAGAAAAGGGGACCAGAGCTGAATTTGCATGCGAATGCGGGGCCCCGGGAGGAGCCGTCCTTGCCCATCAAAGGCCACGGTAGCTGGGCAGCCTTTGTTCCAGCACCTGCTCACCCCGCGTTCCGGGTTTGCGGGGTCCACGGCCCACCGTGCAACCCTCGCCTGCCCCAAGGCCCTCGCTCCTCAGCCCAGAGCCCCTGTCGCAGCCCACCGGTCACCCCGCCCCGTTGTGTTCTCCAGCCCCTGGCCAGGCCGGAATGGCAAGCAAAGCTGACGGCAGTACCGCAAACCGGGAGGGCGGAGCAGCAGGACTCAAAAGACCCAGAAATCAGACTGAGGCAGGCAGGTCGAGTTTAGTTTTTCTTATGGCTCAGGGCTCAAGATACGCTGGCGGTCCCTCTAGCCATCGTGGGCAAAGCGGGACTGGAACTACGGGACCCGGAACGGAAGCGAGGCCAGCGCCGAATCGCCCAGTGCCTACCTGCCATTCCCTCAAGGGCACTGACAACCTGGGAGGTGGAGCTCCTCTCGGCACATTTTTAAAGATGCGGGAATCCGAACACACAGAGGGACTGGCCAGGAATCTCTGCTTTCAGGATACCAAGCCTCATGCAAATAATCACACACACGTGTTTGTTCTTTCACTGTCTCTTCATCATTACTTTCACATCAAAATGTCAGATCTATGTGTTACAGAACGCTGCAAGGTGTGCCAGCAGTACCTGTGCCATTTGGGTTCCGCCTGCTAATGCCTCTCCACCCCAGCGGCAGTGGCATCAGATGTCCATGGTTCCAATGTCTCCTCTCCCTTATTCGGGCTAGAATAAAAGTAACTTTTGCATATAAGATTTTTGCCCAACGATACTTCAATTTGTATCTATATATTTACCGTTAAGTTCAAGGGTGAATGCATTTATTTTAAACTCATTTAATCTCCTCCAAACATTGCTGTTTATTTTTTAAATATTTATTTATTGATTGTAGAGAGAGAGAGAGATAGGGAGAGAGAGACACACTGATTTGTTGTTTCACTTATTTATGCATTCATTGCTTTACTCCCATATGTACTCTCACCGGGGATCGAACCGCAAGCTTGGGGTGTTGAACAATGCTCTACCTAACTGAGCTGCCTGGCCAGGGCACTTCCAAAGATTTCATAGGAAAAAAAAAAGAAAATTTTGAGGCTGTGAGTCCATTTTTTCCTCCCTAAAAACAAAGGAGGGCACAGGATGTCGAGAATGCATGTAACTTCAAATCCCTGGCCTATAATTCAGTCTTCATTAACTTGCTGGGTTAAATCTGCAGATCTGCAGATGTATACCTGCTGAGGGATTTGAAAAATTTTGATAAATAGATTTTACCTCTTCTGCACCTCACTGGAAGTAAGTATTTAAATGTCTTGGTTTTATCTGAGCCCACAATAACATCTGTAGTCATCAAAACTATATAGTTTCACATTTTTTCCAAAGTCTAAAAATTGCCTGCAACAAGTAGTTTGACGAAAACATGTAGAATTTGAAAAAAAGTATTCTAACTTACCTAAAATGTATAAATATAATTAGTTCAATAAACCCCTGATGCATTTTCATTTTTATTACTTATTCATTTAAACTGGAATTTTGATGCTTGCCTTTTAGGATAAAACCTCCTTTACGCAATTACTGGAATCTGTTATATTGAGAAAACAGTAGTTCTAAATTCCAAAACTTTCTAATACAATTTACTTTGTATACATTAATATTTTCTTGTTCAGAACTTTAAAGCTATTTAACTGATGACCACATCTATTTAAAATTTACAACTAAAAGTTCCCTTTTTACTTGTGTTGCTTTCATTACTACATAATACTGTGTTGCACAGCTTTTACAGATATATACAATATTGTGCTCAAATGTCAGGAGAAATTGCTTGAAGTGGGAAGCTCAAAAATAGAAAGTTCTACAAAATTATCGTAGGGTGATTGTGGCTTTAATTTTCCATAGGCTCGATGCTCATCAAAATGGAATGGAATTAGATTTGAAAATGTATACCAAAGTAAGTTCTTTTATTTGTAGTCATTTTAAAATAACTCCTGATCTCCCGTAATAATGCTTTTGTTAAATTCTGTTAGAAAATATTTGCCTTTTCTATAATGGGTTCCTTCTCTCACATAGCAGCTTTTTTAACAGAAAGAAAATAAACTAAGGGGATGACTAAAGCCAATTCTTTTGGTGGATATTCTTTGAAAATTAAGCATTTTATTTCTGAAAAAGTGTAAAAATCTTACATTAGAATAGTACAACAATTGCCAGTAAAATTTACAATACTCCTTGTAAAGAATATGCAGTAAGTACAAAATAAAAATTCCGCATGTCTATTATGATACAAAACACAGGTTAAAATAAGAAATAATTTTGACTTTTTTCCTTGTGTAAACACGTTAATCGTTTTTTTTTTCCTTTTCATGAAAAAGTACACCAGACAAGTGTTCTCAAATAAAAATTATTGCTTTGCTGACATTCTTCAGGGCCTTTACTATTTTTGTGTTCGTCTTTTGAACATTGATTTTCTTTTCTTTTTTAACGCCTGGACCTGAGAATCTCTAGACCTCAAAAAGGCTGAGAATTTTAAGCGTTTCCCAAAGTCAGGGAAGCCCCTGTGCCTAGACAGGGCGGACCCCACCAGCACCCTCTCCCTCCCCACCCCGGGGCTGGGGACTGCAGCATAGGGCGACTTTGCATAAATAGACGGACCCGCAAAGCCAGAGAGCGCGCCGAGCGGTTGCCAAACACAGTCTCGTCTGAGAATCCGAAGCGGCGAAAACGGGAGCGCGAGGTCAGGAGGGGCCGCACCGGCCGGAGCGAACAAAACACCCAACCACCGAGACGAAAAAAGGAGCGGGATTCCTACCTTCTGTTTCTCAAGCGCGCTAACATAGCGTTATTAACCATTTGAAATCCTAGCAGTAAAGTTCTCGACACTGGACAGGGCAGTCCCCTGGTGCAGAGTCCCCAGGGCGGCCGACGAGGAGACGGAGGAGGCGGCGGCGGCCGCGGCGGCCACGAGGGAGCGAGTGAGCGCGGCAGCGGGGCCCACGGCCGCCTGAGCCGCGCAGCCGCCGGGTCCGGGCGCGGGCGCCGCCGCGGGCGAGGGGGACGGCGAGGCCTGCGCGGCGGCGGCGGCCTGCGCGGCGGCGGCGGCGGCGGCGGGGCCCAGGCTGCCCCCGATGATGCTCTCGATGGAGAAGGGCGAGCGTGCCAGAGCCGCGGCGCCCGGGCCGCCCGCCTTGGCCGCGGAGGCCTGCAGAGGGCCGGGCAGGGCGGTGCCAAGCGGCGGCGGCCGGTAGCCGAAGGCGGTCCGGGCCAGCTCGGCGGCCGCGCCGTGGGGCGGCGGGGGCGGCGGGGGCGAGTGCGGGTGGAAGGCGGCGGCGGCGGCGGCGGCGGCGGCGAAGAGCGCCGAGGGCGGCGCGTAGGGCGGCAGCTGCAGGCCGTAGCTGCAGGCGTAGGGGCCGTAGCCGTAGGCGTGCGGGGGCGGCGGCGGCGGCGCGGGCGGGAAGAGCGCCGCGGCGGCCGCCGGGTCGCCCGCGCCCCCGACGCCCCCCGCGCCACGCAGCAGCAGCGACTCCGCGGCAGCGGCGTTGGGCGGGAGCAGCGGCTGCCGCTTGAAGCGCTTCCTCCGGCGCAGGAAGCTGCCGTTGTCGAACATGTCGGCGGACTCGGGGTCGAGCGTCCAGTAATTGCCTTTGCCAGGGTTGCCGGGCTCGCGGGGGATCTTGACAAAGCAGTCGTTGAGCGAGAGGTTGTGGCGGATGCTGTTCTGCCAGGCGGGGAACTTCTCCCGGTAGTAGGGGAAGCGACCGCTGATGAACTCGCAGATCTCGCTCAGCGTCAGCCGCTTCTTGGGGCTCTGCAGGATGGCCATGGTGATGAGCGCGATGTACGAGTAGGGCGGCTTTACCAGCGGGTTCTTGGCACCGCCGCCCGCGCTCCCGCCCCCGCCCGCGCTCCCGCTCCCGCCGGTCCCGGCCCCAGTCGCGGGTGCTGGGCCCGGGGGCGCCGGGGAACCCCCAGTCTGCGGGGCCAGCAGGAGGTCATCGTCGTCGTCCTCCTCCTCCAGGTCCTCTAGTTCGTCCTCGCCGGCGTACGAGCGCCGCCGCCGCCGCTGCGCGGGGACAGCCAGCCGGGGCCCGCCACCGCCGCCCTCGTCGTCCTCCTCTTCCTCGTCGTCTTCGTCCTCGCCCTCCCCCACCACGTCGATATCTGTCTCCTCGGCGAGGCCGGAGGCATCGGACATCTCCGTGCTCAGGGTCATAGCTGTCGCGCCGCGACGTTGAGGCGGCGCATAGGGGCGCCGGGGTCCGGGCTCCCGCCGCGCCCCAGCCCGGGTCCCGGGCGGCGGGCCCGGCCCCGGGGAGCCACGCTGGGGGCGCGGCCGCTGCTCAAGCCGCGCTCCGGGGCTGCCGGGCGGTGGCCGAAGCTTTACACTGCGAGTTTGTAACTCCTGCGCCGCCGCGGTTGCCCCGCGGTCTCTGCGCCCCCTTGACTCCGCGCGCACCCGGCCGGGGCGAAGGACTTGACCTTCCCCTCTCCGAGAGCCCCTGGCCGGGTCACTTTAGGAGGGGGTGACAGGGCCCTGGGTAAGCTAGTCTGAGCGTTGGAGCGCCCGGGAGGGTGCGGGACGGGTGAGAGTCTAGGGACAGAGCTCGGCGAGGCGAGGGGCTGAGACCAGGAGAGGGCGGACCTTTACGCGGCTTATAGCAGAAGGAGGCCTGTCACATGGTGTGCACGTCAGAGCGCTACCGAGGGAAGGGAAAGCAAGCCTAGGAAATCAGCCTTGCTCTGGAGAGAAAGTGCACCCCTAGGAGGGAGCAGGAACTAAGAAGACAGAACAAGAGCGTGGACTCCACCGTTCATTGCCAAAAGAGCTGAGACCTGAATTATGCGCTGGCCTGCGGTGGTCTGGACCCGAGGCACGAGTTAAAGTTCCCAGCCTCTTTCTCTTTTATCGGCCTTCAACCCTAACTTCAGAAGCAGTCCCTTGACCCGACGGTTTGACCACTACAGGCTGGAAGACCTGTAGGAGCCTTCCAGCGGGGACATAGCAACACCCCAACGTCTGAGGTGGTCCCTGGGGAATGGCTCTGAGGTCTGTTGGATTGTCCCATCTCCTCTAGACAGGGCGAGTGGCTCCCCATCGAATCTGATGAGAACCCCCCACTCCACCCCAGTTTAAACACAATAATTGTTTATTGACCTTTTAACCTGTCTCTTTTGGTTCTTCCCGAAAGACGTTTGTTTTCTACCATCTGTTAATAAAAACGCTGTGAGGCTAGCGTTTTAGTCACTTAACTGCAATTGAATGCCCTAGAAACTTGACAGCTAAACTAAGCCACTCTGATGAGAGGATCTGAAAATTTTCATGGGAATAAAGAAAGTGATAATTGAATGCAGAGAAGAAATAGAAACACTTAGTGAAACCCCAAATACCCCCCCCCCACACACACACAAGTGAACCTAGAAACGACTCAAAAAGTGTTTTTCATAATGGGGTAAGGGACTCTATAGTTAGTGAGAAGAACATTCTAATCAACACTTCACAGTAATCTCCAAATACTGGAACTACTGTAATGTATACATTCATCTCTACTCAGGCAGACTTAATAATAGAAACTACGAGGATAAATAAAATTTTTGAGACCCATTTTTTAAATGCTTCTTGAGCCCTGACTGGTGTGGCTCAGTTGGTTGGGCGTCCGCTACCAAAGCAAAAGGTCTGTGGTTGCTTCCCCGTCAGGGCACAGGCCTCGGTTGCGGTTCCGCCCCATGCAACCGATCATGTTTCTCCCCTTCTTTCTCCCCCCCTTGCCCTTTCTTTAAACATAAATAAGTAAAGTCTTAAAAAAATAAATAAATATTTTCTTGAAAATTCACTAAATGTTTCCAATAGCTACTGGTGAAAAGAAACAAAGGGTTTTTGTTTTTTTAAAGTAAGATTCAAGTCCTGGTCAACTCAAATTTTCTTTTTAGGTGACAGACAAGTTAGTGTAAATAATTCAAATATGATTCTATTATAAGTATTCTTAGGTTTGTCACGAACTCTAATTATTTTGGCTGGTGAAAAATCCTAATAGTTGTGGAGTTCATACTCATATAACCATACCATTTGGATTTTGGCATTTCCTAAAACACTTCTCTTTTAAAGGGAGAGGAACTTGCCTAAAATTTCTAGCTTGCTCATTAAAAAATGACCATTTCATGAGAACTGAGAATCAAAACTCAATGGCTTTCTGTAGAACAATCATCAGCTGCTTTTGTGTATGCCATTTTATGGACCAAGTACTTTTCACATTTTGAAACGTTTCATTATTCCCCTTATCAATCACAGCCTCAAAAATAAACTATTCCCCCATTTAAGACTTCTTTTAAAATCGAGTTTTTGTTGCTGAGAGTGGCTACCAACCAGTTACACTTACAAATGACCCATAAAGTTCATCATAGATTTGAAAGATCTATGAGAATGTCTCAAAGTTCTAAATAAATTATTTTTCATTTACTCTCATTTGATATATGGCTGAACCATTTAATTATTGTAATTGGTTCAGGATTAACCTGAGCCAACATTAATCAGCACTATTAATCAGGCATTACATTGCTTTGTTGATGTAGCCAGGAGTCCTTACCAAAGGGTTCACTTTTACATTTGAAAGTTTAAGTTTTTTAAGTACTGCTCAATCGATATCTAAATAAACACCATGATTTTCGTTGTACTGGGGGTTGGTGTGTGGCGAAGTATTTAAAGATGAAACGGAGAGGAAGAATTTGTTCGCCGACCATTAGTTACATTAGATGATCAGTTACAGCCGCCATCCCACGGTTACCACCGCCCTTAACTTGTCTGGCCGAGAAGGGCACGGTGATTGACCTGGCGCTCCGTTTGTAACTGCCTGAAGGACCCTCCCCAAAGGGTTAAAGGGCTGTTCCCAGGGAAAAAAAAATTTTTTTTTAGAGGTGGCAAATTATCTTCTCACCATTCAAGAGAAAGTGTTAGGATTTACTGGAGGTCAGAGCAGAAGATCAACCCAGCAGAACCGTTGCAGGGACAGTGTTAACAGAGATTTGACTGAGCTTTACTAAAGCCCCACATTTGGGCGGTCCACTTGCTTTGTTTATTTTAGTTAACCTACACATTTGTATGTGATTTTTAGCTCTGCGCTCGTAAAATTTCCCGAGTGTGGAAACCCAAGCATTTCATTTCTCGAGCGTCCTTACTCCCCCTTGTCTCCCCACCCCTCGCCCTCCCTCCCTAAGGCGCACCCGGGTCTCTGCGGAGACTGGGAAGTCACCCCACCTCCTCAGGCTGGTACAAGGGACAAGACATCTTTCGTCCAGGCGGGCGGGGTCGACACGGCGACGCCCCCTCCCCTGCGCATTCCCGCTGGGTTGGACGCGGGAATTGGCTGGGGGCCTGCGGGGCCGGATGGGGACCGCGTGGGGGAGGGCTGCCCCCTGGCGGTGGCACGGCGCCGTGCTGGCCCCCGCGCTGGCAGGAATCCGGAGTTCGCCAAGCATCTGGCCCTCACTTCTCCTCTGGCAACTGGGCAGGCGCTGAAGCATTTCTTGGACTGCTGGTTGCGGTCGGTTTGAGCGTGCAGGAGGCCCCCGGGGGGTTACCGAAATTAGGCGCCACAGGAGCGAGGGAGGCACCCCCTCGGCCTGTTGTTCGAGAGCTCCATAAGGTCCAGGGACCCCGCCAGGAAGGGCGAAGTCTGGCGGAGACCCGGGGCGTAAACCTGGATAACTTGCGGAGAGGGAACCTGTTTGACTCCTCTCTCGGTCCCTAAACGCAGCCTAGGAGTTTACTCACGAACGTGAACCTGAACGTGTTTCCAAAGGGCAAATATTCAGGGCCTCTTCCCTCTTCTAAGAGTCATTCCACAAGCCTGTATTAAGATGCTTTGTGGCTGGCACTCGGTTCTGGAGAGAGAAGAAAAAGAACTCCCTGGTGTGAGGGTACTCACAGTCTCAGGAAAGAGCTAGGTAAATAGATTATTATTATGCCAAAAAAGCGCTTTCTGAGTCCTCTAGCTGACAGTGGGCGATGCTTCAGGGTCCCTGCCAGTTGTCTGCTCTATTCTTTCATCTTGCGCTGACTTCCATTGTGGATGTACCTTCTCTTTTTAAACTCAAACATCTGGAGGCCAAAAAGGGCTCCTGGGGTTTCGTTTGTTTGTGGTCCTTTGTTTGTTTTGGGTGTGTGTTAAAATAGACCTAGCATAAAAGTTACCAATTTAAGTGTACAGTTCAGAGTCATTAAGTACACTCACAATGGTACACTATTTCCATCATTGCAAACTGAAACTCTGTATCCATTAAAGAATAACTCCCATTCCTCCCACCCCTCTCCAACCCCAGCTCCTTGGCAACTGTGATTCTGCTCCCCCTCCCTATGACTTTGACTATTCTAGCTACCACATATGAGTGGAATCATACAATATTTGTCCTTTGTGTCTGGCTTATTTCACTTAACATAATGTCTTTAATGTTCATCCACGTTGTAGCATGTGGCAGAATTTCATTCCTTTTATAGGCTGAATAATATTCCATTGTATGTATGTACCACATTTTGTTTATTCATCCATTGATGGACATTTGGTTGTGTCCTCCTTTTTTGTTCATTTTTGAACTCCACTCACCTAGATCTTTGTAACACTTTGCATGCGATAGGTACTCAATGAAGGTTTATTTAGTCATTTTCTTATACCTTTTCACCTCAGAAATCCTCAAAGGAACTCCCTTGTCCTAACGGAGCACACATGTTAGTAAAGTCACAGTAACGGTTTCTGCTGTGCCCTTCTGAATTTGTAATCTCAACTTGCGTAACATTTTGAGTCTTTCAGGCTCAGACTTTGTACATTATGTTCAGTAAAAAAAGTAGGAGTTAGGACTTCTTCAAAATTAGTTTCAATAAACTTGTGACCATCCCCCACACATGCTTTTCACATCCTTTTTATGCTTTATTACCTGTCTTAATTCTTGGGACCCCAAGGTGGCCTTAAACATTTTCTCTGGGCCCTAACGGGGTCACTCAGCTGATTGAAGCATCGTCCCATACACCAAAAGGCTGCAGGTTCGATTCTGATCAGGGCACATTCCTGCATTGCGAGGCATGTCCACGGAGGCAATCAATTGATGTTTCTCTCTCTCTTCCTCCATTCTCTCTCTAAAATCAATAATAAAATTGATTTTATTATATGGAAATTAATAAAAATTCTCAGGTAAGGATTTTTTAAAAAGATTTTTTAGAGACTATTTCCTTTTTTAATAAAAGATTTTATTTATTTTTCAGAGAAATGGGAAGGGAGGGAGAAAGGGAAGGAGGGAAACATGGAGGAGCAAAAGAAACATCAGCTGGTTGCCTCTCACACTCCCCCAACTGGGGACCTGGCCTGCAATCCAGGCATATGCCCTGACCAGGAATCAACCGACGACATTTCAGTTTGCAGGCTGGGGCTCAATCCACTGAGCCACACCAGCCAGGGAGGATTTTTTTTTTTCCTTCGTTTTCTCTGGTTGCTTAGGTCCCTCCATTTGGCATTCTCCTGAGGTGTAATTTTACCTGCCATGAATGTTGGTTCACACATGCCACCGAACTAACTGTAAGGTCACACAGACTGGTGAAGTGATACTTCCCCAAGATGGTCAAGGAAACAGGCTCTGACAGTTGCTGCCAGCTGCCATGGAGGCAGCAATGGCAGAGCAGAGCCTTCCCTGATTGTGTTCCCATTCTACAAGCCTCTCCCAATGCAGGACACCAACCCCATGGGCCCTGCTCTTTTTACCTCCCCAATCTGTTCCTCAGGGCTAGTTAGGTAGTCTGAAAGTAAGTTCAAGGCAAACTAGCACTGATGGACAGTGGTTGGTACCTCAAGCAAAAATAGACAGATTTTACCCTGGGTATTCTGTTGATAAAATGCCATAATCTAGTTTCAAATGGTGGGTCTTCGGGCAGTGTCGTTGGGAGGTGATATTCGTTTGTGAAGAAGCTATTTTAGTGGCCTCCTGGGTCTTACTAGGCAGTCTATGCTTTCACAACAGCCCCTTAAACAAGCAGTTCATGGCATGGGCAGGATTCAGAAATCCTCAAGAATTCAGGATGTCAGCACAGGTCTAAGTCTGTGTTTTATAATAGCACAATTATTTACACTGACTCAGGAATTTTCATTACCACAGTTAACCTGGACTAGCCCTCTCACCCCAACAACATACCAACACAGAGATTTTTTTTAGCTCTGGATCTCAGTGGTTTGCAATGGCACACGTTTATATTTTGTACTCCAAAATCAAAAGTTCAAGTCATTCTTTAAAAAAAAAAATCTTTTTATTCCAATTACAGTTTACATTCAATATTATTTTGTGTTTGTTTCAGGTATACAGCACAGTGGTTACACAACCATGTACTTTACAAAGTGTTTTCTCTGGTATTTCCAGTGGGCACCTGGTACCATACATAGTTATTGCGATATTATTGACTGCATTCTCTATTATGTACTTTACATCCCTGTGACTTCATTGCTACTACCAATTTGTACATCTTAATCCCTTCAACTTTTTCATCCAGACTCCCCAGACTCCTACCCTCTCTGGCAACCATGAGTTTTTTCTTTGTGTCTACAAATCTGTTTCAGTTTTGTTAGTTTATGTACATTGTTTTTATAGTCTACGTATAAGTAAAACCATATGGTATTTGTCTTTCTGATGGACTTATTTCACTTAGCATAATACCCTCTATGTCCATCTATGCTGTTGCAAATGTTAAGATTTCATTCTTTTTTATGGCCAAGTAACACTCCATTGCATATATGCACCACTGCTTTTTAAAAAGATTTTATTTATTTATTTTTAGAGAGGGGAAGGGAGGGAGAGAGGGAGAGGAACATCAGTGTGTGGGTACCTCTCACACACCCCCTACTGGAGACCTGGCCCACAACCCAGGCATGTGCCCTGATTGGAAATCCAATAGGTAACCCTTTGGTTCTCAGGCTGGCACTCAGTCCACTGAGCCACACCAACCAGGCCACCACTACTTTATCTACTCATTTACTGATGGACACATGGGTTGCTTCCATAGCTTGACTATTGTAAATAATGCTGCAATGAACATAGGGGTGCGTGTATTCTTTCAAATTACTGTTTTGGGTTTCTTTGGATATATATGCAGAAGTGGAGTAGCTGAATCATAAGGCAGTACCATTTTTAATTTTTTGAGGACCCTCCATACTGTTTTCCACAGTGGCTACACCAATCTGCATTCCCACAAAACGTGCATGAGGGTTTCCCTTTCTCCACATCTTCACCAGCGTTTGTTGTTTGTTGATTGATTGATGATAGCCATTCTGACAGGAGTAAGGTAATATTTCATTTCATTGAGGTTTTAATTTGCCCTTCTCTGATTAGTGATGGTGAGCCTCTTTTCATATGTCTATTGGCCATCTGTATGTCTTCTTTGGAGAAGGGTCTATTCAGGTCCTCTGCACATTTTAAAATGGATTTTTTTTTTTTTTTTTTTTTTTTGGTGTTGAGTTGTATGAGTTCTCTATAAATTCTGGGTTTTAACTCGTTATCAGATGTATCATTGGTGAGTATGTTTTTCCATTCAGTGGAAAAATGATGACTTACTTTGCTGTACAAAAACTTTCTAGTTTGAAGTAGTGGCATTTGTTTATTTTTTCATTTCCCTTGCCTGAGTAGACATATTAGAAAAAATATTGCTAAGAGAAATATGTGAGATTTTGCCGTTTATGTATTTTTCTAGGAGTTTGATGGTTTTAAGTCTTATATTTAGGTCTTTACCCATTTTGAGTTTATTCTTGTATGTGGTATAAGAAGTGGTCATATCACTTTTGGCATGTATGTGTGTAATTCTCCCAATATCATTTATTGAATATATTGTCTTTACCCTATTGTATGTTCATGCCTCCTTTGTCAAATATTGACTATATAGGTGTGAATTTATTTCTAGGCTCTCTATGTTGTTCCACTGATCTATATGTCTGTTTTTTGCCAGTACCATGCTGTTTTGATTACTATAGCTTTGTAGTATAGTTTGATGTCAAGTAACATGATACCTCCAACTTTGTTCTTTCTGTAGATTGCTGTGGCTATTTGGGATCTTTTGTGGTTCCATATAAATCTTTGGATTATTTGTTCTAGTTCTGTGAAATATGCCCTTGATATTTTGACAGGAATTGCATTGAACATATAGATTGCTTTGGGTAATATGGACATTTTAATGATATTAATTATTCCTATCCATTAGTACAGTATATGCTTGCATTTATTTGTATCTCTTTACATTTATTTCTTTAGCATCTTGTAATTTAACTCAGGTTTTTTACCTTCTTAGTTAAATTTATTGCTAGGTATTTTTTTATGCAATTGTAAATGGTATTGTTTTCTTAGCTTCCCTTTTTGACAGTTCATTATTGGTATTTAAAATACAACCAATTTCTTTTTTTAATATATATTTTATCGATTATGCTATTACAGTTGTCCCATTTTTTTCTCCCTTTTATTACCCTCTGACCTGTAGCACCCCTCCCACCAACATTCCCCCCACCTTAGTTCATGTCCATGGGTCATAAATATACGTTCTTTGGTGTCTCCATTTCCTATGCTATTCTTAACTTCCCCTTGTCTGTTTTGTACCTACTGTTAATGCTTCTTATTCCCTGTACCTTTTCCCCCATTCTCCCCCATCTCCCTCTCCTCTGATGTCCATTTCTGTGATTCTGTTCCTGTCCTAGTTGTTTGCTTAGTTTGTTTTTGTTTTGTTTTGTTTTTTAGGTTCAGTTGTTGACAATTGTTTGTAGTTATTTTACTGTTCATAGTTTTTGATCTTCTAGTTCTTGGATAAACCCCTTTAACATTTCATATAGTAAGGGCTTGGTGATGATGAACTCCTTTAACTTGACCTTATCTGGGAAGCACTTTGTCTGCCCTTCCATTCTAAATGATAGCTTTGCTGGATAGAGTCATCTTGGATGCAGATCCTTGCCTTTCATGACTTCAAATAGTTTTTTCCAGCTCCTTCTTGCCTACAAGTTTTCCTTTGAGAAATCAGCTGATAGCCTTATGGGAACTCCTTTGCAGGTAAAGAGTACTGTCTCCCTTTCTCTTGCTGCTTTTAAGAGTCTCTCCTTATCTTTAATCTTGGGTTATGTAATTATGATGTGCCTTGGTGTGTGCTTCCTTGGGTCTAACTTCTTTGGGACTATCTGAGCTTCCTGGATCTCCTGGAAGTCTATTTCCATGGCCAGATTGGGGAAGTTCTCCTTCATTATTTTTTAAGTTAGTTTTTGATTTCTTGCTCTTCCTCTTCTCCTTCTGGCACCCCTATAATACAGATATTGGAACGTTTGAAGTTTTCCCAGGGGTTCCTAAGCATCTCCTCATTTTTCTGAATTCTAGTTTCTTCATTCTATTCTGTTTGAATGTTTAATTCTTCCTTCTGTTCCAAATCTTTGATTTGAGCCCCAGTTTCTTCCCTTTACTCTTGGTTCCCTGTATGTTTTTCTTTATTTCACTTTGCATAACCTTCATTTTTTCCTCCATTTTGCGACCACACTCAACCATTTCTGTGAGCATCCTGATTAACAGTGTTTTGAACTCCGCATCTGATATGTTGGCTATTTTTTCATTGCTTAGTTCTATTTTTGGAGCATTGATCTGTTCTTTCATTTGGGCCACATTTCTTTGTCTAAGCCAACCTGTTATGTTGGAAGGGGTGCAGCCGTAGGTATTCTCCATGGCAGGGCAACCCAGGTTGCTGTGTTGTGATGCTGTATGTAGGGGAGGTGTCTGAGAGGAAACAATGCCATTTGCTCAGCTCTCGACAGGCTTTCAGTCACTTCCCTTGCTACCCACAAGTGAATTGGGCCCTTCTGGTGCTGATTCCCTGGTGGGTGGGTTTGTGTACATTCTAGGACCCTTCGAGTCTCTTCAACAAACTTTCCTATGAGGCTGGGAGTTTCTTCCACTGCTGTATTCCCCACAGGTTTTTACAGCCAGACGTTTTGAGCTTTCTTTTCCTACACTGGAACCCTGGATTGTGCAGTCTGTCTCACTCCCCATCTGTTCCCCCTGGTCTATTTGCAGGCAAATGTGGGACTATCCGGTCTGCCAGCTGCTGCCTTGCCCGCCTGGTTCTCCAGTCTCCACCCTGCTGCATGCCCTGGCTGCCCATTTCGGTCCCTCCTACCAGTCTGGATGAATGTTTCTTCTTTAACTCCTTGGTTGTCATATTTTCACACAGTTTGATTTCCTGGCGGTTCTGGTTATTTTTTGCTTTTAAATTTGTTGTCTGTCTTTTGGTTGTGTGGGGAGGCAACATATATAGACCTCCACCTCCATCTTGGCCAGCAAGTCTTCAAAATACAATCAATTTCTGAATATTTATTTTGTATCCTGCTGAATTCATTTATTAGTTCTAGTAGTTTTTTTGTGGAAACTTTAGGGTTTTCTATATACAGTCTTATGTCACCTGCAAATAATGACAGTTTTACTTCTTTCTTTCCAGTTTGGATGCCTTTTATTTCTTACTTATTTATTTATATGCCTGCTGTGGCTAGCACTTCCAGTACTTTGTTGAGTAAGAGTGGTGAAAATGGACAGCTTTTTCTTGTTCCTGATCCTAAGGGAAACACTTTTAGTTTTTCCCCAGGGAGTATGATGTTGGTTGTGGGTTTGTCATATATGACCTTCATTATGTTGAGGTATGTTCCCTCTATTCTTGCTTTGCTGAGAGTTTTTTATTATAAATAGGTGCTGGATTTTGTCAAATGTTTTTTTCTACATCTATTTATATGTTCATATGATATTTATTCTTCATTTTGTTTATGTGGTGTATCACATTGTTTTGTGGATAATATATCAACCTTTCATCCCAGGAATAAATCCCATTTGATCACGGTATATGATCTTTTTAATGTATTGCTGGATCCAGCTTGCTAATATTTTGTTGAGGATTTTTTCATCTATGTTCATCAGGAATATTGGACTATAATTTTCTTTCTTTGTAGGGTCTTTGTTTGGTTTTGAAATTAGGATAATGCTGGCCTCATAAAATGAGCTTGGGTGTCACCTTGAAATTTTTGGAATAGTTTGAGCAGGATAGGTGTTCTTCTTTGAATGTTTAGTAAAATTCACCTGTGAAGCCATCCAGTCCAAGAGTTTTGTTTATTGGGAGTTTTTTCTTTTTATTACTGCTTCAATTTTATTAGTTGTAATTGGTCTGTTCAGAAATTCTGTTTCTTCTTGATTCAGGTTTGGAGGATTGTACATTCCTAGGAATTTATCCATTTCTCCAGATTGTCCAATTTGTTGACATATAAATGTTCATAATATTTCTTCTTATACTCCTTTGTATTTCTGTGGTGTCAGTTGTTACTTCTCTTTTATTTATTTTTAAAAAATTTTAAAGATTATTTATTTATTGATTTGTGTGAGAGAGAGAAAAGGTGGAGGGAAAGAGAGAGAGAGAGAGAGAGCAATTTGTTCCACTTATTTATGCATTAATTGGTTGATTCCTCTACGTGCCCTGACCAGGGATCAAACCCACAAACTTGGAATTTCAGGATGACATTTTAACCAACTGAGCTACCCGGCCAGGGCCTCCTCTTTCATTTCTGATTTTTTAAAATTTGGGTCCTCTCTGTTTTTTCTTGATAATTCTGGTTAAAGGTTTATCAATCTTGTTTATCTTTTCAAAGAACCACCTCTTGGTTTCATTGATCTTTTGTATTATTATTTTTTAGACTGTATTCCATTTACTTCTTCTCTGATCTTTATTATTTACTTCCTTATACTCACTTTGGACTTTGTTTGTTGTCCTTTTTTTTTAGTTCCTTTAGGTGTCAGGTTAGATTGAGTTTTTTCTTGTTTCTTGAGGTAGGCCAGTAATGCCATGAATTTTCCTCTTAGTACTGTTTTTCCTGTGTCCCATAGATTTTGAGTTGTTGTGTTTTCATTTTCACTTGTCTCAAGATATCTTTTGATTGTAATTTATTGTGTGTTTAAAATGTCTATAGTGACCAACTTTCTCTATTACACATACATACAAATTCTTTATTGCCTGATGCTCAGGCTTAAAGCAAGACTGAACCCTCACCTCTCTGTTCTACATACGCAAACACACCAGAACTTTGATGTCTTCCCTCAGGGAGAAGTATTTACCTGACACCATGATCTGACACCAATCTAGGGGTGAGAGGGTTGGGAGTTGAGCGGGGGAGTTGGTTGCAGTGATACAAATACAGGCCCCAGTGCAGAAGGCATTCTGGATGTCTTCTACTAGGGGCATGTGTGAATAAATTGCCTCTGCTGGGAAAGTTTGGCGGGCTAGACTTCCAGAGCAGAAAAAACTGGGAAAAGACCTGAACTCAAAATTTAGACGAGTAAATACAAATAATGAATGACCACTAGCACTAAAAGACATACAAACAAATTAGAAAAATGGTGAAATGTGGTTTTTCTCTATCATATTAGCAAATTACATGGGGATGATGGGCCTGATGGTTCAAAATTCAATCATATGCTGCCTGTGAGTGTTGTAAAGTGTTACACACTTTCTAGCAAACAATTTGGCTATACAAAGCTGAAATCTTAAGTGCTCTTTCTCTTTGATTCATTCATTCTAAGTTTCTATTCTAAGGAAATAACCAGCAATATGAATGAAAATTTATGTACAAAAATTTTTGTTGCAGTGATTTTTTAAAGGGGTAAAGATTGGAAGCATTCTAAATGCCTAAGAATTAAATACATTCCTATATATCCCTACAATGAAATATTTTGCAATTGTTAAAAATAATTAAAATTTTAATAACTTGAAAAAATCTTAAGATTAATGATAAATGAAAAGTCCAAATAGAAAATTATATATAATATCTTATCAATTACTTAATATATCAATACTATACATGTAAGTAGTATGACTGGAAAGAAATACACTAAAATCTTAGTTGGTTACTTCTGGAAGATGAAATTATGGGCAGCTTTTATTTTGTTATTTATATTGTACATTTCTGTGTTTTCCAAACATTTCACAATGAGCAATGTCCAACTTGTTCGGTTGAAATGCCTAAGGAGTACAATTAGCATAAAGAAAAGACTATGCACTGAACAGTTTATAGCTGAAGCATAATTATTGGAATGGACACCAAGAATGTTCAAAAAACATGATAAATATATTAAGGAAGGGAATTTATTAGTAACATTATGCAGGAAGAAGAAATTTTAGAAATCCTAGTGGAAATGTTAAGTATGAAGAATGTAATAGATGAAACAAAGAACAAATAGGTGGAATCAATAGCAGAATGGAGCCAGCTGAAGGATGGATTGACCATTTTGAGGAAGGCTCTCAAAAGCAGCATGGAAAAGAGAAAACCCTGACTCATAAAATCAGTTTAGAGGGTTGCAATCAGCATTTAGAGAGGATGTGACAGGATGGGATGGGATGGGATGGGCTGGGCTGGGCTGGGCTGGGATGGGATGGGACGGGAGAATCCTGGCTGGTATGGTTCAGTGGACTGAGCACCGGCCTGTGAACCAAAAGATCACCAGTTTGATTCCTCTGCCAGGGCACATGCTGGGTTGCAGGCCTGGGTCCCCAGTTGGGGGTGTGTGAGAGGCAACTGATAGATATATGTCCCACACATTGATGTTTCTCTCCCTCTCTTTCTCCCTCCTTTCTCCTCTCTAAAAATAAATAAGTATAATCTTTTAAAAAATAGAATAGTCATACTTTCTAATATGACTGCAATGCACATAATAATAATAGTTTGTGAAATTTGTACTTCAATTATTTCTATAATTTTTATGTATATGTGTGTTCTGAGTTACTATGTAAAATAAGTCTCAGTGGGGGTTACAATAAAAAATGTTTGGGAGCTACTACTGTAAAATAATATATTTATATCACAGTTTTGCTATTATTTTCTAACTTCTTTGTTCATTAATGATCTTGTTCTCTCTTAACTCTCATTTCAGCTTACAAACATGTTCCAAACCCTTGTAGCTAAAAATAAAAACAGGCACAAATGTTCCTCTCTCCTGTGCCAATGCAAACTAGTGCCCTCTCTCCCCTTCCTTTCACCACCTAATTTTTCAAAAGTCTGGTTTGTCCTCATTGCTTACATTCCTTACGTGTGATACATAGGGTCCGATGAACCCCACTTTTCAGCACAGGTAGGTCCACGTCTTCCTTCCTGACCCTGCTCGTGAGGCTTCAGACACTTAACTTGTGGGGGATTAAGGTTGGCAGTACTGCCTAATTTTGTAGAGATTTCAGAATCTGCTTCACAGTTCTTTCTTCTGGACTATTCACTACTTTTCATCCCATGACAGGTGAGCATTTTTGCTTTGTTCCTGGACCCTGTTCCCAAATGAGAAAAGTATTGCCTATGGGCTCCATGATTTCTCTCCTGCTGCAGGCAAGCTGCAGTGACCTTGCCAATGAACTCTCGGCCATTTCAGAAGCTGTTCTGAAAACCCTACTCTCACTCCTGAGTCACTGCTCGCTGTTCTGTGCAGTTTACCTGAAATTCATTAATGGCCTATTAAATTGACTCATGGAAGAGTCACCTATTTTTCCTGATTAACATCTGTACCTAATGTCATGAAAGGCCAAGGAAAGTGGGGACCATCATCTGGGAGCTAAGGTCCCTATGGTTCCAACAAGAATATCAGCCATATCAGGTAAAGTTTTGTGAACAAATATCAATTTGAAGATATATTGCTCAATACTATGTAAAAAATTATTCTCAGATTTAATGGCTTAAAACAATAATTTTATTATGCTCACAACCCCTGTGAGTTAGGAATTCACAAGGGGCATAGAGGAGTTGATACATCTCTGTACCACAACAACCGGGGGCTCAGCTAAAAGGGTTTGAAGATGGGGATGACCCAAGACAGGAAACAGAAACCATAAGGAGGTATCTTTATTTATCTCTCTTGCCACCGATGCTGGCTGTGTGCTGGGACTATTGGTTAAAACACTGACATGTGACCCTTTCAGCTGGCCTGGGCTTCCTCACAGCATGGCTGACCAGTCTCCCAAGAGAGAAGCTATATTATCTTTTATGACTTAGACTTGGAAGTCACGAATGTCATTTCCATAGTAGTCACAAGCCACCCAGATTCAAGGGGAGAAAACTGTATTATTTTACTAGGTCTTCCACAACAAAGTACCAAGGCCTGGATGGCTTGAACAATAGAAATTTATTATCTCGCTGTTCTGGAAGATAGCAGTCCAAAACCAAAGTGCTGGCAAGGTGAGTTCCTACTGGGGGCTGTGAGAGAGGGATCTGTCCCAGGCCTCTCTCCTTGGCTGGCAGATTACTTTTACCTATGTCTCTTCATGTTTCCATCCCTCTTTGTATCCCATGTATCCAAATTTCCCGTATTTATCAGGACACTAGTCTTGGATTAGGGTCCACACTAATGACTTGATTTTAACTTGATGACCACTGTAAAGACCCCTCTCTCCAAATAACGTCACAGTCTGAGGTACCGGGGCTTAGGACATCAACATATGAATTTTGAAGGAAACACAACTTAGTCTGTAAGAGAAACATAGACCCCCAATTCTCAATGGGAGGCATGTCAAAGTCACTATGTAAAAAGTAGATGTGGGAGCCTTGTTCGGGTGGTTCAGGTGGTTGGAGCATCATCCCATACACCAAAAGATTGAGGGTTTGATTCCCAGTCAGGGTATACCATACCTAGGTTATAGGTTCAATCCCTGGTTGGGGTGTGTGCAGGAGGCAACCAGTTGATGTTTCTCTCTCATATGGACGTTCCTCTCTCTCATGAATGTTTCTCTCTCTCTATCTCCAAAATCAATTCCTCAGGTTAGGATTTTTAAAAAAAGGACATGTGGGAGATATTGTTACTGTCATCTTTGGAAAATATAATCTGCCACATCATGATATTAAAAAGTTTAATGATGGCAATTTATGATAGTTTATATTATTCATTTAATATAAGTCAGCTCACAATATAAAAGACATATAGTTTAGGGGGAAAACACTTTTATAAGTTTCGTATTTTTATAGTGGTTAGAGAGCTCAAATACTGTTTGGTTCCAAACAAGACTCCAGGAAACCCTGTGGCTGACTCTTTCCCGAGGCAATGAAAGGCTATGCTTCAAAAGCTAGTACTTCCTCACAGAACTTCCAGAAATTATTTTTTCTGGTCCCAAGATTTGCTCTACCTTAAGGTCCTTTGCTGATTTGCTTATTTGTAGTAGACGCTCATTGTAAGTGCCTGTAGTTCAGCCTTGACCTATCTTGTCTTCACTCAGAAGAATGTATGCCTGTTAGTTTTATTTTACTTGCAAAGTAAATTTAAATGTGTTACTATCAAGTTTTAGGAAAAACCAATATTAATTAATACATACTATAACAGTATATTGTATCATACCTCATTTGTTGCCATCATTGTCACTAATTGCAATGACACTTATAGTACAAGATAAATTTTACCTATAGATGGGGCTCCTGCCAACCCCAAACTGGTATTGATAACACTCTTATTGCCCCAATGCACATCAGAAAATTTTCTGAAACACCAACTATTGAATAAAGATTGCACAAAACATTCCTTTAAGAGGGGTCAGTTGGTTGGAGTGTTGTCTGAAAGGCTCAATTCCTGGTCAGGGCACATGCCTAGATTGTAGGTTCAGTCCCCAATTGGGATGCATACAAAAGGCAACAAATTGATATTTCCTTCTCACCTCAATGTTTCTTTCCCTCCCTTCCTCTTTCTCTAAAATCAATAAGCATGTCCTCAGATGAGGATTTAAAAAAAAAAAGCAGGTAGAGACATAGTTACCCCACAAACCACAGGGCTAATCTCCCAGTTGCCTTTGCAATACTGCTCAGTCTTGGCACGTGGCTTTGCCTGGCCTCTTTTCTCCTAGTCAGCCTTTCCTGTCCTGCTCACCTGGGGAACCCCCATCACATGGCCTACCCTGACCTACTGAAGTAGAGTATCTGGAACGGGGGCCCAGAAATTTGTTTTGGAAGTTCCCTAAGTAATTAGGTTGATACACAATGTTTGCCAACTACAGGGCTGTGTGATCAAATTCCAGTTCCTTACACTTAGCCTGAAAAGGCCCTCACCCCTGTCCAACTCTACAGTCACATCTCCTGCTACTTCCCACTTCAAGATTTCTCCATTGACCATCCTGAACTACCAACAGCTTACCACACTTGATACGCTGCTTCACTCCATTCACTGGGCCCTTGCCCAGGCTGAAAACTCTCCTTCCACTGTTACTATAGTAGTTACTATAGGTGGGTAACTAGTTATTAATAAGGAGGAAAGCAAAGGGAATCAGATATTGTTGAGCATAATCAGCCATGGAGCATAAGCCTGTTTACTTCACCAGGAAGCTACAGCTTCACACACTCCAGGGGATCACAGAATTGCCCACTAAGGATTAATTCCCCTTGTCTTCCCCCTCCCCCCAATGCTTGTCCATGTACTTATACATCATGCAGACTTGAAATGCAGGCTCCAGGTGAGAGCCTGTGTAGGGCAGCACAGCAACGGATTGCAGCAGGGAACACAAGCTAAGCTAGACAGATGGTGAGCTGGACTAAACTAAGCTTTAACATGGCTTGGAAACTCCGGACTCTCTGGACACTGGCCTTTGTTTTGGCCTTGCTGAAAACATAGTTGGACTTTTTCCATGGAGGGATGGACAGAGATGAGACCCAGGGGCAGATTTTGATTCCCGCGCGGATAAATTTTGCCACACCACAATGTCCTGTGTGTAGCCAGATAAACCTTGCCACACCACAATCTCCCATACGTGGGTCAGTAAAATGTTTTCCTCTCCGTTCCGTGAAAGAGCCCGACTTCCACCAGCAACGCCACTTTAACTGCCAGACAACCTATTTTCCCTGCAAAATTCAGCTCCCATGTCTGCTTCCCTGACTTCCTCACTTACACGACCATCCAAAATCAGTCCTTCTCTCTTCTGCACTCTCACTGCACTTCATTCACACGGCGCTCCGTTCGGAGAGCAGTGTAGAAATAGACCTCTCTGCTCTGCGGGAGGGCAATCCACTTGGAGGCAATTCCTGCCATATTCACCTTAGTGTTCTCAGCATCTAACCCCAGGCTGAATTACATTAGAATCAGCTGCTTTTACAGGGTATGTAGTGAGGTGCCTTGTCAGTATTACCATATTTGGTCAGGCCCCTGTGCGTTTTGTTACCCTGCCTGACCCTGACACAAACGGGGAGATTTTCTTTCAGCATTTAACATCTTACACACTAGCTCTTTCCCTCAGCGAGAAAATAGGTCTCCATAAACGGGAAAATAGATTTCACTCACTGTTACAACAAACTTGAAAGGTATGAGCATCCAACAAGAAACTCCCAAATTAATGTCTGCCCTCCTCATCTGTGCTGGCATGGACGCTTGCCTTCTCTCCTTTCTCCTCTAACATTCACGTTCCCAGGTCACTTCTTGGACTACAGGGGCCCACGGTTGCTTCATATTGCCTCCCTTCTCTCCCATTGCCTCTCCTTTGCTTATAACTTTGACCAAGATTGCAGCTGCAGCGATAGCTGACTTTCCCAATTTAATGGCACCAGTTTCAGCCAACAAAAGCGTCACAGATTATATAAAAACTTGGTCAGACCAACGGCTTTAGCATCACTCATCTGGACACTGGGGATTTGGCATTGCCCAACATCCTGAGGCCTGAAGTCCTTGCTACTTGCTCTGGCTGGTCTCTGGGGAGATGGCGAGCAGACCCTCACGTAAGAGCAACGATGACACAGCAGTGGCTCTCTGACTTTAGCATGTGTCCAAGTCACCTGAAGGACTTGTTTCGACACATTGCTGGGCCCTACCTGCCAGGGTTGCTGAAATGCAGCCTGAGAAGTTCTAAAAAGTCCCCAGGTGATGTTCATGCTGGTCCAGGGACCAGACTTTGAGAATCACCGTGGTAGCGTCTGGAGGGTGGACCAAGTTACCACTGACTTGTTCAATCTAAATAGTAGTTCTCACACTTATCCACATACTAGACATTTTGGAATCAACTGGGAAGATTTTAGAATATCAGCTCTGCAGGCTGCATTCCACTGAAAATCAGAATCTTTGAAAGTGTGAAGACAATATCTGTATGTTTAAAAACTTCCAAAGCACCTCCAATGTGCAGGCAAATATGAGAACCAGTGATCTAGACCAGCAGTTCGCAACCCTGGTTGCAAATTAGAATCACATGGGGAGCTCTTAAAATTTATGCCTGCCAGGAGCCCCACCCCAAACCAATTAAATCAGAACATCTGGGTGTGAGGCCTGGGCTGCCTGCTTTCCTCCCTTCCTTCCTCCCTTCTTTCCTTCCTTCCAGCTTTCTAGTTTCCTAGATTTTTCTAAAGTTTAGCCAGTGTTGAGGATTACTAATCTGGACTTCAGTGTACCCCTGCTATAAAGTCATTTCTGTCCCAAATGATAAATCCCTTCTTGCTTTGAACAAAACAGATTGGGATAATTACTTTTACTTTTAGAAAACTTGAAAGGACTGGTCTGAATAATCTGGGTAGGAGTGGGGGCAGGGAAACAAATCCATCTTCAGAGCAGATCCCCTAGCAATGCAGCCAGATGTCTAAAAATCATCCAGAACAGCGCTTCCCAGAGCCAGCCATGGACCTGTAGCGCCAGCATCGCCTGCGAGCATGTTTGAAATGCATATTCTCAGGTCCTACTCTGGAATTCTGAGGACAGGGCTCTGGAATCTGTGTTTCAACAGGTCCTCCAGGTGATCTGAAGCTTGTTAAAGTTTGAGCACCACTAACCAGGAAGTTAGCAGTGGGGAAATTAAGACCGTGTTCCTCCATTTCTGATGTTGATTCATCTCTTTATCTTTTTTAACACGCTCTTCCACACCACCTCCCGAAAGGAAGGCTGTGGCAACAGCAGCAGCAGCAATGCCAGAAGCTACCTGATTTTACATCACGTGTGTTAGGGTGCGATGGGACAGTCCAACCTTCACCATCCCCTGCCGAGGGTGGTCTTCCTCCCTGACTGTTTTGATTAGCCTTAACCCGCGGCTTTTTTGTACTTCCCATGATGGCCATGGTAAGCCCCAGGTTCTAACAGCCATGAGCATTTAGTAGATGCTCTGAGATGGTGCAGCCACTCCAGTGTGAGTGGAGTGTCCTGGGAGGCTCTCTGGGGCTCCTGTTTCCCATCTTCCATTTTACGTTTCCTCAGCAGATGGAGTCACACACTCCGGTTTTCATGCAAGCCACAACGCAGGAGCCTGTGCAGCCAGAGATTTGGAGGGAGGCCCTGATTGAACCCATCAGCGTTTTACCAGAAGCCAGAGTCTTCCTCTCAACCTGAAGACCAACAAAGTAGAATGCAGCTCTTTTTTTTTCTTTTCTTTTTTCTTTTTGCCTAGAACCTTTTATCAAGGGTTAACAAGAGCCTCAAGCAGCTTGAGGTCTCAGGACCTACTTGAATGGAAACAGACCACAGTGGAAACGTGAAGTGACACCTGTAAAATGAGTTATCCCTTTGGCGGTGTTCTTAGCAGGAAGGGAACCTACTTTTATGGAGCACATACTAATTCTCAGGATTTTACATACACAATCTTAATCCTCACAACATTGTGAAGTTCGTACTATTATTCCTACTTACAGAAATACAACCACATAGGAAACAGATTCAGAGAGACTGAACGATGTGTCTGAAGCCCCACAGCTAACAGGGTGAGAGTCGCCCTCTCACCGCCACGCTTCTGCCAGGCTGGGGCTGCCTTTGCCACCCACACCACACGCAAATGCCAGCCCTGGCTTATTTCTGCCGCTGCATTGTACTTCCTGGTAGAAATGTTGGAAATGGGTAGACACAATTTTAAAAAGAAACCAGTATCAATGTGTGCTGGCTTTTCAGAGTCGATTCTTGGGATGCTCTATAAAAATGAAAAGCATGAGCAAGGAAGGCTTTATGAAAGGAAACCTAGGTGTAATGGCCTCAGAAATCACCCTTATTCCCAGTGCCCTCTTGAATCTATTTTCTGATTGCTCTCCTGCTGCCCACCTTCCGACCCCACCCAGGACCTGCAGGAGGCCTCCCGCCAAGCGGGCCAGGGCTAATCCCACACCCCTCTTTCAGACACTGTGTCCCTACCTCTGACTGCTCCACACTTTATCCTAATTCCCGCCTGTGTGTGAACAATCCCTCCACCTGAGAAGGGGAGAATACCTGCTCTCCCACAGTCTCCCCACATTGAGCACTGTATTCTTTTAAAATCTTTGCTATTAAAATAGTAGTAATAAAAAATCATTATTTTCATTGGCATGTTCTTAATTGCTGTTGAAGACATATATGCTTGAGGTTTTCTTTCCTCTGTTAATTGTGCTTTCATGTTCTTTACCCACTTCTCTTTGAGAGTGGTTCTTACTGATAATGAGAACTCTTTATTCACTAAGGATATTAATCTGTCATACATGAACAAATATGTTGTCCCAATTTGTCTTTGACTTTGGCTGTTTTTGCAGCACAGGTTTTATGTGCTCATAGCTATCGTTTCTTCTGTAGGGTCTTTCTAAGAAAGATCTTCCCCACATTAAACTTTTTAAAATGATTTACCTATATCTTATGGTATAATTTTTATGTCTTTTTAAGTTTAATCCATCTGACATTTATTTTGTTGTAATATGTAGGAAAGGCCCTAGAATTAAGTTTCCCCCTCAGATGGACAGCCAGCTGTTCTAACACCAGTTATTGAATAATACTTTCCTCACTGATTTAAAGTACCACCTTTATTATATAATATTTTTTTGCATGCACTCTGGTTTCTTTTGAGCCTCTCTGTTCGTTCCATTGATCTACCTATTCTTGTGCCAGTACCACACTGGTTTAATTTCTGCAGTTTTATAAAATGTCCTAGTACACAATAGAGCTAGTTCAGTCCTTCTTTAGAAACATTTTTCAAATATTTCTTGACTGTTTTAAACATTTATTCTTCCAAATGAATTTTGGAATTATTTTTGTCAAAGCCTGACTTTTCCACTTACTGTTTTAGAAACACTTGGGTCTATCTCTCTTTGGCTCTTCTTTCCAGCATTCAATAACCATTACGTGTGCCTACTGTTCACCTGGCATTGTGCTAGGCACTGGAGATATAAAACAAATTTGGCCCAATCCCTGTCCTCAAGAGGCTTATCCTATGTAGGAAAAGACTATAAACAAATAGGTGCATTAAGTCATGATATCTGCTGTGGGGGAGGCCTGGAAAGGATAGAGTACCAAGGAGAGTTTGATGTATCTCCTGTGAGAAGGGGTAGAAAAGAGAATAGCAAGAGGTCGCCTGTGCTTCACCCACCACTGGGTCTTGTAAGCGGACCCAAGAGGTTGTCTATGATGACTATGCAACATTGAAACTCTAAGATTCCAAAGGTAAGATTTTAGGGGCTTAAAAGTTTGCGTTCCATCTTAGCATTGGCCAGTGGAGTAAGCATTTTCAGTTCTCCCACCCCTGCTAAAGCTTCCTCTCATGTTATATGCTACACGCAGGCAATAGTGCAGTGCTCTCCCCTACCGTATAGCCCTTTATGTCTCTCAAAGCATTATTTACTTGTTTTATGCCATCTAAAATTTCCCACAGTCTTGTGAGGGGAGCAAATATAATTTCTATTTGAAAGATGTATAAATGTATATTTTGCAAAGCTAACAGATAAGGTAAGCAATTTTGTGTATATAGATGTTTAAAAAGTCTAACACAGAGTTAAGTGATTTGTCTAAAGTGCTAGGTGGCAGAGCCAAGCCTAGAAAAGAAGTGTCAGACTCATGGGCCAGTTCTCTTTCTATCACACCTTGTGGTCTACAAAGTATTCAACCTACAAGATATGTCCAGGACTCCATTATCTCTCTCCTCTACCCTTCACCCCCCACCTCTGTAATGAAAATGGGGATCCTCTTTCTTTCTACTTTTCCATCCAAAACATGGAATTGGGGAGAGGAGGAAGGAGACTAGGACAAGACTGGGATGAGAATGTAGACGGAGGCAAAGAAATGGAGTAGAGAGGAAAGGGGCCTCTCTGGGACAAGGGACTGAGGAATCGTGGCTATCAGGATTTTCTGGCTGAAGATTCTCCAACGGCTCTGGGGCTAGATCCCCACTCACTGCAACCCACCTGCTTCTGACACCACCACCATTAGCAACTTCTGAGCAGAATTTCTCTCTTCCTCTGGGCAACTGAAGAACACAATTCAGACTCTGTTTTTCACCTCTTCAGATATACCTTTTAAGCATGCGCATGCACATGCCCATACACATAGAGAAAAAGGAAAAACACCAAACAGAAAAAAAAAGAACACAAAAAGAGAAAAAGTAAAACAAAACACAGCAGTGGAGAAAGTAATAGAGACTTGTGCTATTTTATGTAGTAGGTTCTACAGAGAAGGAGGGAAGACATCTCCCCCCACCCCCAAGTTTTCTTTGACAGGAGATTAATCTGCAGCTCTTGCTCACCTGGGTACTTCATTGCTGGAGCTTAGAGCTAGAGAGACAGGGAATTTGGGGTCAGTGTGGGGATGTGGGCTGGAAGCTGCCAAGACTAACATTAGGTCGGGGTGGCTGGGGACTGAGAAGAGCTCTGGGGGAGTGTTCTTCCCTCTCTGGATGAGCACGAGGGGGTGACAGACAGTGGAGGTGGGGATCTGGGCCGAAGAAGAGAAGGAAACACTTAAGTCAAAAAATTGAGAGGGAACTTCTATAGCAGATTCTGCAGCAGGAGGTGGGAGGGTTTGGCTTCTCATGCATGTGTGTGTGGGAAGTGTGGTGGAAGGAGATAAAGTTAAGTGATCTAGGTAACTGAGCAAAGTCAGGCTTGTAAGGCCAACTGCAAAGCTTGCTTCTGCACCTAATGTATATACCATCTGTCTCTCCATGCCAGTAGAAGCACTAATAAATGTTATGTGTTGAAACTGTTGCACTAGCATGTACATAAAAATTCCATATGCCAATTGACTGGACTACATGAACACATCTGTCAAAAACAGGTCTCTTAGGCATAATTTAGGACATTCCAAAGCAGCTTTATAATTGTTTCAGCCTCCAGCTGGTATGAATTAACTCTCATAAGCCAGGTCTATTCTCACTGAGTAAAGGATTGGGCCAAATGTCCAAATAATTCAAGTCAGAAACACTCTTTTGCCTTCATTACAGAGAATATCAGTAGCAAGGCCTTCCCCCACCCTCAAAATTATGCTGCTGATTGACTCACTGTTAGATGTCGCATTGCTAACATATGTTAATATAGCTAAAATGATAACATACTTTTTGTACTATTATGAGGTTGAAAAGGGCCATATTTTACATTTTTATAAGATTCTGTTACTCCAATAACACTTACAATTTACAATATGCATTGGCATGTATTAGATGATTCGATCTCAAGGGGCCCAGTGTATTTCATGTTGAAAAGTCAGTATGTGAGGGCCCCTGAGATGGATCTTTCAGATCCATTCTCTCCCTGCAACAGAGGGCGCATGGAGGAGGAATGCAGCCCTCCCCGTCAGGGGCAATCTTAGCGGTAAACGTCACGTGCTCAGTCTTAGCACACATGTTAACTCTAGGAACTGGAAAATTTGCTTCTTCCTTTTTCCTCATAGTGATGTTCTCATTAACTTTTATTTTAAAATTTTTAGAAAAGGAAGTATAAATAATGAATGAATGAATGAATGAATGAATAACAGAATCAGGATCTTCGAATATCTCCACACGATGGAACGATGGGAGGAGTCTAACAGAAATGTAACAGGCGTGAATGTAAATCACACCTAGTTCTCAGCAAACCAGAACTGGATTGGGGAGGAATTCAGTGTATCAGCAAGAGGTGTGAAGAAAGGCTTAGGGATTTCAGTTCATTGCCAAAAGGCATCAGCGATTCATTCAGGCTGCCCTGGTATAGTTTTAGACTGTGCTAAGAGATGAATACTATCCAACACAGAGCAAGAAATCCTTCAACTCTAGTTCAGATATAGGGTCTTCATTTTAACAACAAATTGGAGTGGATCCAATCAGGGCACCCAGCCTGGTAAACAAGGCATAGGTGCCCTAAAGGACACCTAATGCAATGGGAAAAACTAAATCAAATGACTTCCAGTTCAAGGAGCTTGAGTGAAAGTTTAGCCTTGTAAAGGCTAAAATGCTTAGAGGGGCCATTCAGTATGGAGGGGAAATAATGTTGGTTACCAAATATTTGAGGATCTCTCATATGAAAGAGAGCTTAAATCTGTTTGGTATGATGAAATTAAAATCAATAGGTGAATTTTACTAGAAGACAGAGCGCAGCTCCAAATGAGGGGGGAAAGTTGCTCTTTAAGGTCCCTGTTGTATTAGTACATCCATTCTCAGTGGCAGTAATAGTGCCTTCAAGGAGGCAAAAATTGATTCTTGGAAATGGCAAAAAAATGATATTACAATGGTTTCTAGCCCTCCAAATCTCAGCCCCACCCAACAAAATCTTATTCCTTAGTGTTTAATTTCTCATGTTGAGCTTTCTTAGGTGTTACATGGCACCGCTGACCCTGACATGGAAGATGCACAAAGTATGCAAGATCAGTGCTACAGACCTGTGCCAAATAGGCCGTGGTTGGAGGACTCTCTCTCAACCGATTCCTCCATCTCAGTTATATTGTTACAGGTGGCCTGCATGTGCTATTGGATGCCTTGAGGATGTTGTCTATGTCTGATCCTCAGTACTTTGTGTGTTACTTGAGTTTTGAGAATGAAATAAAATGGTTTATAGTTTACTATTTAATTCTATGGAAGCTATTCAACACATCATTAGCTATGTCAAATGCTGAAAAGAAAAAGCACCAACAATATTTGAATATCTAGCATCCAGTTAAGCTAAAAGCCATTTTTCCATATCAAGTGAAAGTTAAAAGTTGATATTTAAGAAATTAACTTTTTTGATTTTTGAATTTTATTAAAAAAATAAGTTTTGAATAATTTTTAAAAATTCATCACACTGCTATTTTGTACTTCTAAAATTGCTAATATGTATATGTAGCGAGACATTATAATTCATAAGTAAATTATATTAAAAGACACTCAGCAAATGCAGTATAAAGATAAATGTTAATAGCTTTGATCTTCAATTTAACTAAAACTTTAACTTAAATTTTTATTTTATTGTTTTTAATTCTGCATGATAAAAAGAGTAAGCTTTATATTTATTCTTCTTATAAAGCACAGATATATATGCAGTATATCTGTGGTATTAAAATTTCATGAGGGGTGATTAGGTAAAAAAAATAAGTGTCTAAAAAGTCTTTTTAGGAGAACAATAATTTTTTAAAAGTTGAGAAACTTAATTAAAGCCATCCAAGCATTTTGGGGTAGAAACACTTGGTTATTTGTTTGCCAGGATGAATCCCAGCTAAAATTTGAAAATAAAAATGGGTTCATTAACATTTTCTTCTTGTCCTCACATCCTCTTTCTTGCTTTATTTCACCCCAAATTGTTGTACATCTTCTAGTAACAGAATCACTTTTTCCTTTTGGGGCACAATCCTATCGCCTAGCTCCAGTGGCCTGGCTAGCAGTGGACATGTCACCTGAACCAAGACAATCAGAGTTAAACCTGGGACTTTTGCTGGAACTGGGATGAGGATATCTTTTTCTGTAGGGGTGACATTTGTCAGGTGGTGAGCGGGAAGTTGCTGGAGTCTCTCTTTGCCATAACCTGGGGAAAGCCTACCAGAGAATAAGAAAAAAACAGCAAAAGCCATTATAATCAAAACAGCATGGTACTGGCATAAAAAGATAGGTCAACAGAACAGAATAGAGAGCCCAGAAACAAACCCACACTTTTATGGTCCATTAATATTTGACAAACAGGCGCTGGCTGCTATGGCTCAGTGGATTTAGCACAGGCCTGTAAACCAAAAAGTTGTCAGTTCAGTTCTCAATCAGGGCCACATGCCTGGGTTGTGGGCCAGGTTCCTAGCTGGGGGCTTGCAACAGACAACCAACCAATGTTTCTCTTGCACATCCATGTTTCTCTCTCTCTTTTCTCCCGCCCTTCCCCTCTCTCTAAAAATAAATAAATAAAATCTTAAAAAAATATTTTACAAATTAAGCAAAAACATACGATAGATTAAAGATAGCCTGTTCAACAAATGGTGTTGGGAAAATTGAACAGATAGGTGCAAAAAAAAATGACACTAGACCACCTTCTTATACTACACTCAAAATGGATTGAAGACTTAAATGCCTTACAAGAAAACATAGGCAGTAAAATCTTAGAAAGTTCTTGTAACAATATTTTTTTCAGGTACATTGTCTTAGGCAAGGGAAACAAAAATAAATAAATAAATAAACAAACAAACAAAAAATCTTTTACACAGCAAAGGAAACCATCAACAAACTGAAAAGACAACCCATGGAATGGGAGAACATATTCACCAATGATATATCTGATAAGAGGTTAATATCCACAATTTATAAAGGACTTATAAAACACCAAACTACCCAAAAAAATTCAATTAAAAAATGGGCAAAAGACCTGAATAGATCCTTCTCGAAAGAGAACATACAGTTGGGGGGAGAGAGAAATGGTGACAGAAGGAGACTTGACTTGGGGTGGTGAACATACAATACAATATACAGATGATATACTATAGAATTGGACACCTGAAGCCTATATAATTTTATTTCCCCAATGTTACCTCAATAAATTCAATTTAAAAATTAAATTAAAAAAAAAAAAAACAGCGGAAAGCAGGACCAGAGAACCAAAGCAGAGAGATAGCATTCAGTGATATAACCGAGAACCTAGCTCTAGTCATGCTTGAAGCTTATCTGAATCCCTGGAACTCCTGGTATGCTTTGTGGCTTAATCCAACAAGAGATGTGTCTCTGTCACTAGCAACCAGAAATAATTAACCAGTTAATAGCTGTGGACCAACTAAGAAAAGACTGCTCACATTCCTGCATGTATGTTGGAGTTTTGAGTTGACCTCCAGGCATCTATTGGCTGACCACTAAACACCACTGCACCCTGCATATGCAAGAGCTCTCAGCTCTTGTCTATAACCAATCAAAAGCAGTACATATTTCTTACTTATAGACTGGACCTATCATAGAACTGCCCCTGCTTCACCTTTTTCTGCTCCCCTTATCTGTAGCACATGTAAATTCCTGTAAACAACTTATATCTTTCTTCCCTAGGACATAGTGTATAAAAGTGCCTGTCACCTCCAGGATGGCAGACATGCTTGTCATTTCCCCCAGCCCTGCTGCTGGTGGTTTAGATTTTATGCTCCAAAACCTGGTCCTTATCTGGCAAGCATTGGTTCAATAAAACCTTTCTTTCAGAATAATTTTCAGCTGTGAAAGTTTTTTTTGTTTAACATGTTTATTGTATGGGACATTCTATCATTATCAGCTCACCTATCAGGTATGTATCATTAAGGTACTGCATACAGAAAGGCAACAAACATGAATCTATATTTATGGAATTCTACTCTTAATTCCATGAAAAATGCCTTTTGGATAAATAGAAGATGAAACTCATTTAAGTAATTGTATTACAAAGTATGTCTTTCACAAACATTTTTCAAGTGACCTAAAATATATTGACTAATGTTTTAGAATTTCTTTGCAAAGTTCTAATCAGTTAATTCACTAGCAACTAAAGCTGTTCAGTATTCCTCATGAGTATTCCATTTAATAGTCCTGCACTCAATAATCTGAAATGCAGTGAATTCTAGATTTTCCACCCTACTGCCAAATGCTTTCTTCTCAAAAAAAAAAAGAAAAAAGAAAAAAAAGTGGAATTCATAAGGCAAGGATACTAGCAACAACAGATTTAATTCTCTGGGTGTACAATCAGTTAACATTGTCTATTTCTCCATGGACACAAATCACTGAACCTCAGACCAACTAACGGGATGTGGAGTTCCAGCCTGTAGTATATGATTTATCAGTCAAAATGGGAGGGTTAAGGAGGTTTAACTCACTAGAAAGATTTAGGTTGGGATATACTACACTTGAAAATCAACGGGAGAGAGATCTAGAAGACATCAGAAGATACAGGCCTGGGGACCAGGGGCCAGGGTTTGTAATACAAATTCAAAAGTCAGCAGAGACTCACTTGTGGAGGCTCAAAGGCTGGATTCCCTGGAGGAGAGAGAGAAAAGCAGAAGGTCCTGTAGAAAATCTAGAGTCAAGAAGAGAAGGAGAACCTAAAAAGGTCTTTGAAAAAATAAGCCAGTCCAGCATTAAAAAACAAGGAAAAAAAAGACAAGGAAAAGAACAAAAGGCCACATTGCAAGTGCCTATATCTTCACAGCTGTTGAGAAAGTGGGAAAGGAAGTCTTATAATTGAGGCAATCTTTGTTTAGGTTATGTGTTATATGTTAAGTCATCTAGTGGGTAGGGGCTCCATTTTGATCCTAGTTGATAGAAGACAGATGTCTGGCATCTGGTCCTACAACCAAGTATGGTCACTGTTTTATAGCAGCTGGCAGTCACGCCTGGCCTGGTCTCTGTGGGGGAGCAAGGACTGCCAACAGTTGTGCATCCAGATTTTGGCGGACTAGGGAGTAATATGAAGTTATTTCACCCAAATTATATGGAAGAAAGGAGTTTTGTCTTCTAGTGGTACACATTTTTGGTACCAATTATCAGAAAGCAGCTGTAATTTTATTGTATTCCAAACTTCTTATGAAATTCTAGCAGGGAACATTATTACCTGTGTAACTAATAATCTGTAGAGCTGTCATGCTTTATACTACTGAACTAGATATTCTGTTCATACCTAAACTACAGCTATCAGCCAACAAGGGCTGAAGGCTCTTAGAGTGATCAACTTCACCCACTTTGGAAGTCTCTGTTGTTTAATGCACAGACCAAGTCCGTGAAGAACAGCTATGGATTGTCTGTAGCCAAACCTCTGAGACTTTCTTCTACCCAACCCCCTGCTCCAGCTTCTCCACTATCTTTTGTGGCTGTTTCCAAGTTTAATCCTCTTGTTTAACACTATTCTGGCCTCCCCCACTGACTTTACAATAGAACTCAGTCCTTAGTCTTGCTTCCAGGTCCCTCATAATTGCTCCTCTGCCTTTGTAGCCTTATCTTCTGCCACTTATTTCCATAAAGGCTTCAAAACATCAGTTATTCATATACCTTCTTCACAATTTTTGGTACTCCAGCGTGAATGATCTAATGTTTTTAAAATAGATCAATTTTAATTATTCAAATAAATGATTCAGAAAAGAAACTTTGTATCTCTTACAAAAATAACAACTTAATTTTAATTGCCATAAAGTAACAATGCTGTCAGCTAGAGCTCTGAGTTTAAATCTACACATTAAAATTAGCAAATGTTTCAAAGCTGTTACACACTGGAACCAAAAGACTTTCTCCTTACAAAAGAAGACATGAAAAAGAATTGGAAAGAGTATAATTCTATGACTATATAACGATTTACCTGACTGTGCACCACCTAAAACTGAGTATGAAGTGCGATGTACCCTAGGCCATGTGAAATACATTTGCTCTAGTCTTTTGAAACTGCTTGTAGTTTCAAGTCTCCTTACTCTCCTGTGCCTAAAATGGTCTCCTCTCCTTCTCATACAATTGATTCTTCTAGCCCTTTAAAACCCAAAGAAATCTTCCCTGATGTGCTCTTCCAGTAGAAGTGTGAATGCCTATCCTTGTGCTTCCTCAGTATCTCACCTGCCTGTATTAGAGCATATAACACTATATTGCATTTAGCAGTTTGTCTGTCTCCTCCACTAAACTGAGAACTTTGGGGCAGAGCTAGTCTTTCATCTCTGAAACCTCAGCTCTATATGACAACTCCTAGTTGGTGCACGTTTATTGCTATAAAAATGCATAAATGAGTAAATAAATGCATGAATTGACCAATCAACTCATAGAAGTACATTAAGACAACAATTCTCAAATTTTGGTGTGTAATGAGAATTACCTGGGGAAATTTGGTAAAAATACAGAGGCATAGACCTGGCCCCAGGCTGCTTTAGTGAGCTTAGGACTCTATGTGAGAGTCTTTTCAGGTGAGAAAATAGGTTCAGAGAGGGTAATCCATTTGTCCAAAGACTGATGTGGAAGTGAAACTGGAATAATTCACCATTGTTTATGAAGGTTTTTAAAAAGATTTTATTTGTATTTATTTATTTTTAGAGAGAGGGGGAAGCGGGGAGAAAGAAAAGGAGAGAAACATCAATGTGTGGTTGCCTCTCACATGCCGCCTACTGGGGACTCAGCCCACAATCCAGGCATGTGCCCTGACTAGGAATTAAACCAGCGACCCTTTGGTTCACAGGTTGGCATTCAATCACTGAGCCACAACAGCCAGGGCTGTTTATGAAGGTGTTTAATTCAGTCTTCACAATATGTACGAAAAAGCTACTTACATTGGAAATATGAAGCTATGGTTTTGTTCTAATCAGTGCAACAAATATATAAATCTACCTACCCCTTAGTTGTTTGAATCAACAGTGAAGGATGAAGTCTGGAAATTAGTCACTGTAATAAAAACACAGATTCTTATATATTTTAATTTAACACAAGTTTAATGCAAATGCCATTCTCTTCAGTACATAAGCAGATCTGAGCTGATAATATGCTGAAAGAAAATAAGATAGTATGACATTTAAATGTTTAATTCTGTAAAACTCTCTACCACCTAATTTACAATTGATAGCAAAAAAGAAAAAGAAAACCTGTTATGCTACAGGCAGTACCCAGTGGTCAGAGATGAGTTAGAAAAGCAGGTTCTAGCCCTCGCTGGTGTGGCTCAGTGGATTGTGTGCCAGCCTGCAAGCCAATGGGTCACTGGTTCAATTCCCAGTCAAGGCACATGCCTAGGTTGCAGACCGGCTGCTCCGTGGGGGGCTTGCAAGAGGCAACCACACATTGATATTTCTCTCCCTCTCTTTCTCCCTCCCTTTCCCTCTCTCTAAAAAAATAATAATAATAATAAAATCTTTTAAAAAAGAAAAGCAGATGCTACAACCTAGACCCTGCTACCTATCACTTTAATAATATATCAGGTTTAGTAGAATCCTCTTAGATGCAATGACCCTCTTTACGTTACTAATTTACATTATATAATCTAATGAAGAGAGGTTTCAATCACTTGTTTATGCTGAACTAGGGCTAGAGTCTAACTTGAACTTTTTCTTTCTGAAAAATAAAATCAAATCACAGATAAAGACAACGGAATGGTGGTTAACAGAGGGGAAACAGTGTGGGGGGAGGACAAAGAAGGGAAAGGGGTCAAATATAAGATGATGGAAATAAACTAGAATTTAGGTGGTAAACACATGACATACAAATATTGTATTATAAAGCTGTACACCTGAAATTTGTGTTATAAACCAATGCTCCCCCAATAAATTTCAAAATTTCTTATGTCTGGTGTTTTATCAATGTGAAGGAGTCAGTGCACCCTCTCTCTCCCCCACCTTTTCCTTCCTTTCTTCTCTTCTGACAGTCTTTCCTGTGTTGCTCCCTGTCATCTTTGCTCCTGTAAATTATTCAGTTCCTCGGTGACTTTTTCACTTCTTATTGAATTTATGGGGGTGACATCAGTTAATAAAATTATATAGGTTTCAAGTGTACAATTCTGTAATACGTCATCTGTTTATCGTATTTTGTGTTCACCACCCAGAGTCGAGTTTCCTTCAATCACCATTTATTCCCCATATACCCTCTTCTAACTCCTTCCATCCCCCTTTCCCTCTGGTAATCACCATACCATTGTCTGTGTCTGTGAGGTTTTGTTTTTGTTTTTAAGTGGTCATTGCCTATTTTGATGCAGGGCTAAGGAATTTGACAACTGAGAATGGGGAATGGCCAGTTCAAATATTACTTTACATAAGTACTACCCCTAGACTGACATAAATTCATCATTCCTGATATTTTTATCCTATTTGTATTTTCAAAATTAAAGGAAGGCTAAGGAAACATTTTCCTGTTGTTATTCATGTGTTCTGCATAGCCCAAATATGTGAGATGCTTAAGAACTAGGGGGAGTGATGAGATAAAATCTGAGTACTTAAGAGCGGATGGTATGTTGTTTTGTAGGTCACAGCAAATAATATAGATTTTATTCTAAAGGCAAGGGACATTCATTGGAATGCTATAAGCAGGGGATTTATATAAATATATTATATAGCATTATATTATAATGCTATAGTATTATTTTTCTTCTAAAAACTGCTGTGTGCAGCACTAACTGCAGGGGGCAGAATGAGAACAGGGAGGAAGTTTAGGAGGCTGTTACAGTAGCCCAGGTAAATGATGAAGGTGGTTTGGATTAGGGTGGCCACAGTAAATATGATCAGTAGACAAAGTTGGGATATATTTTGGAGGTAGGACCTATAATATTTGCTGATGAATTTTATATGGGAGGTTATAGGAAGAAAGGAAAGAACTGACTCCCAGTGTTGATTTAATAGCAGCATATTTGGAATGGCTGTTAGTCACCTAGGTAGAGATAATGAGAAAGCAGTGAATATGTTGTTGAGAGTTGAGATAATCATGCGCCTTAGTAGTGAGCAGCATAATGTAAGTTATGGGCACAGATTGTGGAGCAGAATGCCAGGGTTCGTATTTCAGCTTTGCCACTTACCAGCACTGTGGCCTTAAGTAAGTTACTTAAACGTTCTGTTCCCAACGTTCTGATCCACTAGGAAGGGAACAATAATATATACTTCATAGGATTCAATGAGTTAAATATGTAGCCCACTAAGAACGATGCCCAATGTAAAGGCTATACAAACCTTAAGTACTATTAGCCCATTGTTATCTTCAGTGCCTGCAAGGTCCTCTCATGGAATTCTCCCCAACAAAGGTACCCAGCTGAGTGGGTCCCCACACTAACAACAGATTCTCTGGACACCAGCTAGGTGTACAATAATTCAACTTAATGGTGGCACTGTCTACCTAGAACCAGCATTGTACCCTACATGTTTAAGAGGTTCCATCCCACAGACTGCTGTACTTCAGATGCCAGTCCCAAGTCCTGGGCCACCCTCACTTCTCACCAACTGGCTATAAATGGGGGTTTCTAAGCCCCATTTTTTTCAGGTTCAGTTTGCTAGAATGGCTTATAGAACTTAGGAAAATACATATGTTGGCTGGTTTTCTCTAAAGGATACAACTCAGGAACAGCTAAATGTAAGAGATGCACAGGGGGAGGATTTGGGGAGTCTCTGTATCTTCTTTTGGCTTTGCTACTCTCCTAGCACCTTGACATGTTCAAACGGGAAGCCCTCCAAATCCCGTTGTTTAGGAGTTTTTATGAAAGTTTCATTACATAGGCATGACTGATTAAATTATTGGCCATTAGTGACTGAACTCAATCTCTAGGCCCTCCACCCCCTGGAGGTTTGGGGGTGAGGGTGGGGATGGGACTGAAAATTACAACCATCAACCCTCTAATCAAGTCTTGGTCCTTTTGGCAACCTGCCCTATCCCTAAGCTATCTAGGGATCCTGAGCATACTACTCATTGATTAGCATACAAAGGATACTCTTAACAAGTCAAGGGCTTTAGGAGCTGTGGCTTAGACACTGGGGGTTTCTAAGACCAAATATGTATCCACCCTTACACCACACCACTCTAACGTTGAAAAGTGACCTTAAATATACCTCATATATAGGTCATATATGTTGTTTTGTGTCCTTAAAAAACCTTTTATTATTATATATGGCAAATATGGAAAACTGCATACCACTACACAGGTCAGAAGGGAAACCCTTTTTCACCACCCTAGCAACCTTCCACTTGTCAGGTCTCCTCCCGCTCCAATCCCCTTTCTCCTCCCAAGAATAACGGCTATCCTGATGTGTACGGCAATCATTTCCTTTTCTGTTTTATCACCTCAGCCTGCATCCCTAAACACTATTGTTTCATCTATTTTCGTTCTTTTTTTTAATATATGTCTTAGAGCTCTTTTTTTATTGAAAGAATCCCATTTCTCCTCTTTTCCTTGGAATTTATTTGTTGAAACACCAGATTAACTGCCCTGTCATTTTCTGTAACCTGAATTTTGTTGATTGCATTCTGTGGCATAATTTAACTTTTTTTTTTTTGTCTTTTTTTTTCTTGTAAATTGATGGCTGCATCACTTTGTGATCAAAAATCATTATATTTCTGTTCAACAAGGATATTAGACAAATTTAACAGATCAGGAGGGATATTTGTAATATCTAAAATGGGAGAGACAAAAAAAAAAAAAAAAGACAAAGACTGTAATACATCTGGCAATCCAGTTAACAAAGGATGCACAAGATCTTTGGAAAGTTTTCTCTGTTGCCCTGGACTATGTAGCTCACTTGGCTGGAGTGTCATCCCTCACACAGAAAGGTTATGGGTTTGGTTCCTGCTCAGGGCACATATCCAGGTTGCAGGTTTGATCCCCAGTCAGGGTACATACAGGAGGCAACCAATCTCTCCCTGTCCTCCCCGCCCCCAACTTCCTCTTTCTCTCTCTAAAAGCAATGAAAAAAAATGTGTTCAGGTGAGGATTTAAAAGAAAAATTTAAGAAAGTTTTATCTATTAAAATACATAAAAGATTTGAAAAAAATAGATGCACTTGTGGATGTGAAAATTCAAGGGGATAAGGTATATTGGTAAAAACTACCTTTCCAGACATTCTTACAGTTAGGATTCTACAGGTAAATGATTTCTGCTAATCAGGTACATTTAAGTAAGATTTGGAAGGTAGACATAAGGCAAAGGCCTTCTTCCTGCTGCTTTGTGTTTTGGCTGGCAAGCATGGTAGTGAAGATAATATATTTTCTGCAGCAGCTTTGTAGGACACAATCATTGCTTCTTGGGTATTGAGTACTTTTTGCTACAGTATCTTCTTGACTCCTGAATTGTAGCTGCAGAAGTATATCTTAACATCAGTGACTCCTGTTGTGGGGTCTTGATTCTCCATTGTCCTAATGGATTGGAAAAGTGGTAGCAGCTCTCTTAACAGTCCAGTGCTGCACAATTGTCCTGAGATTCATTTCTGATGGCCGATGCTGAAGCCCACTCTTCCAGCCCTTTAAACAAATATCTAAGTACTAATTTCTGTATTAAATCCCTATATTTAAAATAGCAAGATCTATTTTCCTGCAACTGAATGCAGAATCATACAATAGTAAAGATATAAAATCTTCCCAAGTTATTCTACACAATCAATCCCAATCAAAATTTTAAAATGGAACAACACCTAAAATGTATATGGAATAAAGGTCTGCAAATATGTAATTAAAAAAAAAATGTTCTCGCCTTACTATATATTGAAAATATTAAGTCTATGGTTAATTTAATAATTGATGGTACTAGGTGATGGGATTAAGTTCATTATATTATTTTTACTTTTGTGTGCCTGAAGTTTTCCATAATAATGTAAAAAGAATACTCAATTTGGTGTTCAAATAGTTAGGGTTGGAATTATAAATTTGGGACTCATCAAAATAAAGATAACATTTAAAGCCATGGGACCGGATGAAACCATTTAGGGAGAATGTCAATAGAAAAGAAAATGGGGCTAAAATGTGAGCAACTCTAGTATTTAGAAGTAAAAAAAAAAAAATAGATAAAGTAAAGTAGACTGAGAAAGTGCCATAAGGTGAGAGGAAACCGGGAAGTGAGATGTTCTGGAAGCCCAGAGAAGAAAATGTTTCAAAAATGTGGAAGTTGTTGAGTGTGTCAAATGCTACCTAAAGGCTAAAATAAGAACTGAATTTATCTTTTGAATTTGTCAAGACATAAGTTTATACAGTTGTTTGGAGAAATTTTGCTTTAAAGGGGAGCACAAAAATTAAGTAGGGGCTGGAGAAAAGAGAAAAAAGTTTTTTGTTCTCTTTTCAGGTACTTGATATTAAGGCCTCTTAGTATACTGGTAGAATGATCTAATTGGAAGCAGGAAAACAGAGACACAGGAGGAAAACAGTAACAGAAGAATCAAGGTCCTGAATGAAATAAACAAAAGTACATGTAGAGGAAATATTTCTTTCATGTGTAACAGGAATGAAGGCAATATTTACAGGTTCAGATAAATATAGATGGACAGATTCGGTGGAAGGAAGATGAGGTTGTTTGTGCCTATTCCCACACCTTTTACTCTCTTAAGCCTCAATTCTCACAAGTAACATGGGGAGTAACTACTTTATATAATTCCTGAGGATCCAACGACTAAAGAGCCAACACACTCGATATTAACATAGTGGGAAACTGTTATTAATACTCCTAGTTTAAATCTCCATTAACTCAACAAAATTATCAATCTCTCCTTTTGCATTTAACAAAATACCATGACTAAAAATAACTATAATGAATGTAACTTAAGGGGGTTGAGGGTGCCAGAGGAGACTTTCCTGAGACATTTAAACTGAAAGCTAAATTAGGTGTAGACATTAATGTGACAAAGCTGAGTGCTAGAGGAGTTTAAGGAGGTTTAGAAAAAAAGAAAAGAGAAACATTTAGAAACAAGCAAACAAAATTCCACTGTGGCTATCAATCAAGAGCCACATCATGAAGCAACTAAAGGTATGGTAACATTCATCCTCAGTGATTTCCAACACCGCTTGTGGGTCAGAATGGGGCTCTTAAGAAATGAACATAATATAAGTATCTTAGCTCTTGCTGAAGCAAGCTCAAGTCCACTAAGACATAAGAACAATTTATGGACTTTGATTAGACCATAAACTATAAACCTAGGAGGGAAAGCAGGTTTCCTGTTTCCTGTCTACTCTGTTGACAGAGGTGATGAGTGCTGAGTAGATGATTTTTTTAGGTTTGTTCAAGCTCAGCAGTAATGTATGGGCCCACTGTCCCTATCTGCCATGTATACTGAGAGCACATAGGAGAGAGTAGCATGTAAACTACTCTTTTGCCATCCCTGAGCTAAGATAGCAACTTAGTAACTACTTTATAGAGTAAAAAATTCTTTGTTATTTTCTCTAAAAACTGGTCTATAAATATTAACAGAAGTGCAACTCTGCTAAAAAAAAAAAAAATCAGCACTCACAAAATAAGCAGGAACAGCTGAAGGAGCCAAAAATCGAAATATTATTTTCTTACTATTAGGGAAACTTGCATGATTTTCAACATGGAGCAAGTCTTAAACATTCCAAAAGAACAATATAGAAATGTGGGAACCAAAGGGAAATAAAGTGCAACTTGGAATATTTCCTGAAAACAGGTGTACAAATGGTGAATCAGAATCTTGTGTTTATGTAAGTAGTCAGAAGACATCACATGGCCAGGAAGCTTCAAATGCACCCAGTATAAACACAAGGAGGGAAAAATGTTCCTGAATAAAGATAAAGTTTCAAAAAGAGGAGTATTTCTATATATTCTGTAACATTTCTATAGCACTGAATAGTGTTGGCACATTTTGGCCTTCATCATTAGGACACTGACCCATGTAACTTAACAATACAAACAGCCTTTTCTGTGCTAAACTTGACTCATATTTAATAATAGAAACAATATTGTTCATAGAGAAAATATCAACGGTTACAATTATCTTTAAAATGTACTTCTTAGAGACACAATTAAATACATTTAAATGTGTAAACTATTCAAAACCAAAAAGATTAATTTGCATTGGAGAGAAATCTGCACCTACACATTTTCTTGCTATATAAACTGTATTTTCTCCTGCTAAGATTTCGAGCTCATTTTTGAATATACAAACAAACGCTTTTCATGGCTAACGCTACAAAAAAGCTGATCAGATACCCTTCTGACTTAAACTTCCATTTTTAATATCGGTCGTTTTCTGTTAAAACTGTATTAAAACTTGTCCTATCGTTTAAAAACGTTCAACTAATACCAATTTAGCCTCTCCAAACACACCAGGCACAAATTCTTCTTTGATTGACTTACTACTTAAGGAAAGTAAAGTTTGTTCAATTGTGACTCGCTAGTAGTCGAATCCGTGAGAACTGTTACCGAGTCAACTTTCTGTTAAAGAGGCAAGAGAAGTAAGATAACCAGGTACACGGGTCTAAGGTGATTTAGCCACCTGCTACGCTTGCTGAAATGCAGATTACCCGTTCCCCTCCCCAGTCCTACCGAATAGCTTTACGGACCCGCTCCCCAGAAATTTCGAACCGTGGTCCCGCACGATACCAACCACCTAACCTTAGAAAGCAAAATTAGCTTCATTGTTTTCGACAAGGTTTTGACAAAACGTTTTTGATAAAGGATCGTTCGAGTCGAAGGGGAAATTCTAAAACATTAAGATGATCGCTCCACTCTACCTCGTCCAGAGAGAGCTGAGAGCGGCTAACGAGGGGAGCACACGCTGAGCGCCCCAGGCGTCACCGCAAACCTGAACAGTCTATTTCTTCTGAGACTAAAGAAACTGGGGGCCAGAGCTCGAAGGAGACAGGGCCCACTTACTCAACCCTAACTGTGCATGGAACTGTGCTTTTTGACCCCTTTATGGTCTTTCCTAGGGTTACTCGCGGTGCCTCCAGCCCAGTCTTCAGTGTCGTCTCCACCCAGCCAGCGCTGGATAAGGCAGAAGTATCCACGCGCGACGGTCACAATCCCCGCGTCCGGGGGCCGCGCTTGCGCAGCAAGGCGCTAAGCTCGCTGCGAAGTTCGTTTCCTGACTTCTCAAGGAAGTGGCCTTGCGTCACTTCCGGCCCCCTCTCTAGCTGCCATCTTGTGTCCCCGCGTGTGCGCGCTTATTCTCAGCTGGTCTGCCAAAGACCCCCTGAGCGCCAACCCTAGTCCCCCGCGCGGCCCCGTTTTCTCTCCAACAAGGTACAAAAAGGCTGTGGACGCCAGCGTGGGAGGAGGACGGGAACGGGGGCGGGAAGTGCCCGGAAGGAGCGAGACAGGGAGGGACAGGGCTGAGGAGAGGAAGGCGATGCGACGGACAGGCGCACCCACTCAGGCTGACTCTCGGGGTCGAGGTCGAGCCAGGGGCGGCTGCCCTGGGGGCGAGGCGACGCCGTCTCTTCCTCCACCTCGCGGCGGAACCCGAGGACAGGAGCCTCAGGTACCGCGAGGCTTTCGGAGAGTGGCCGGGCCGGGCAGGCCCTGGCTAGGCCGAGGCCGAGGCCGGGCCGGGGCCGGGGTGGGGGGTGCTGCCCGGGTGTGGGTTAGAGCCCACTTCCCGGGCCTGTAAAGAGGTGGGGAATTTGGGGGTGGGGGGAGCGGGTAAGAAGTTGGGTGTTCTTTGCGCCCTCTCGAAACTGAAATTGGGGGATTCGCGGGATGGATTTGGGATCCAGGCCTCGGCCTGTGTAGGATATTTGCTCTGCTGGTGTGATGGGAAATAACGAGCGTGGAATGCTAGAGTGAACTAGACTTTTCCTCGCTGAGGGTTTCCTGTTTTTCTAGATGAAAGAAACTATCATGAACCAAGAGAAACTCGCCAAACTGCAGGCACAAGTGCGCATTGGTGGGAAAGTAAGTTTTAATAGTTCGTTTTTTTTTTTGAGTTTTAAGGTTTAGGGCTCCCCCCCTCTTTTGCTTTTCTGATATTGATGGCATGTCACTTTGTAGAGGGCCTTTCACAGAGCTAGCAAAGTGGTGAGAGGGGGCGGAGGATTAAATTGTATACACAGTGTACTGTGTATCGGTGAATCATGCAGGTTGCATACTCGGGGAAAAGAAGCAAGAGAGTCGAAATGAAAGAGCACTTAAGCTACAAACATTGTTGTTTTTTTATGTAAACATACTTTCCAGTGTTACAATGTTTTAAGTAGAACGAAAGTGTTTCCTAATTAGTTTTAAAAAATGTGTCATTTAAGTTACATATCATTGTGGCCATTTTGCCTCTGTCTTGTTTTGGCCCAAGTTGTCTACTTAATAATGAGAAGTTGGTGTCTTTTGTAAATTGAGGCCTTTTTGTAATGCTTCTTTAGCCAATGCAATCCAGTTTAGTAGTTGTGTATTTTCTAGGGCGAAGATCTTTCTTATAGGTACATTTTGTAATTTAAGAGCAGTGACCATGGATTTGAAAATATTAACCCAAGTTGGTATCTTTTCATTTTGACTTTGCAGTTAGGCTAAAACAGAGAGAATGAGAGTGTTTGCTGGTGTGGTTTTAAATGATCTGTTTTTGATTAATTGGTTTTTCCTGGTGGATACTGAGCCCTTACAAGGGGATTTATTTTTTTAACGTCGTGAGTTTTTAGATTGTTTTCTAAGTAATTTACTTAAATAGGAAGTGTGCTCTAGACAGAGGTAAACCTGGTTATGACTTGCATTGTTAGCACATTCCTAGTATTTAACAAGGCGTGGTATATAGCCTGTTGGAATAGAGCATGTCTTCACTTGGTAAAACTTGTAAGGTATTCACTTGTGTGGTAAAAGCTTCCATACTGCAAGTTTATTACCTACTAGTTTTTCTCAACTTTAAGCATTTACGTTCAAGTAGAATCTATTGTGAAATAGCCAAAAGTTGCACTTAAACTTAAATAGCAGTCCAGATTTGCACCTACCTATTTCAGTAGGTGTTTCTTGTCCTTTTTTAGCAATTATTATAACCTAGGTGTGGCCTTCAAGTGCCAGAGAAAACTCATCTTGTTCTTTGTGGGTCAGTGTTTGGATGCTCTTATACTCATGTTTTTATCCATCATGCCTTCTGGTACAGGTTTCAGGAGTAATTTGAATAATGTGCTTGTGTTTCCATTTTTTGTTATTACTTTGAATGTTAGTCTTTAACATGTGAGAGAAATCATTTTAGGTAAAGGAAAGGCGAGGTTTTCCAGGATCCTTAAGGCTGATGTAAGATTAAATTTTACTTGCTTAGTAGTTAATAGAGGAAGTATTTCTGTCATTGTAATGATGGAAATGTTTTTTTTTTTACCATTTAAGAAATCTACTTACGGGATGTGAAATTAGGCGAGTTGGTTTTGCCTTAGAGAGAACTGCAAGTGTTGTAAAAGCTCTTTATTTCAGTATCTGATCAGAGCATTGATGATAACTTAATTATTTTGGTGAAAATTGAACCCTTCATATGTGAAGTATATGAAAACTGTAGAAAGCATGCTGGTTAGGTTTTTGTTTTTTTTTAATCTTATATAGTAGTTTCTTAGAATGCCTTTTAGAGAGGATTGTTTGGAAACCAGGTGTCTACATGACCACTTCTATTTTTAAAGGTTTTTCAGGTGGTTGGTAACCAATATTCTATGTAGCTATCGACATTTTCTTCGATTAAACCATGGTTTATATAGGCCAAACAAAATTCAGATAGTTTAAAGTAGATAGGAGGGTTTTAAGGCAGGTAGGGGGAAAAAGACATCTTTAAAAAAGATTTCACAGTGTAATATACATAGTGCAATAGAAGCATTTTCAAGATATAGAAATGGAAGTGATTTGGCTGGGTGGGGTCGTTAATTGTAGAGTTTAGGGAAAACAGAAGAGATAATGGCTTGAACAGGATTTTAAAAGGATGATCAGAATTGGTATGGAGGTTGGGGACAGTGAGGTAGATAGGTGGTTGTCTTTCCATGAAGAGCCTTAAGTACAATGTAAAAGGCTTAGTTTATATGAGAGAGTCTGTAAGTGTTATTAAAGAGCTTTAAGCAGAATATGGGTGATCAGATTTTCCTGGTTTTGGAAGTTTATAGGATATTTTACAGAAAGGGGAGATTGGAGACTTAGCATGTGCAAGAGACCGCAAGTTTTCCTGAAGCCTATTTATATTCATTCACTCAAGTTACTGAGTACCTTCAATGAGCCAGATACTATTCTAGATACTGAGTTTTATAGCAGTAAATAGAAGCCCTCAGGAGTTTACATTCTAGTGAAGGGGGACAAACAATAAAATACACTTAATCTCTGTTGGTGGTATTATAAAGAGAAGTAAACCTGGGGTGAATGTGGGAGTTGCTATTTGATACAGGGACATAAGAGCAAAGATCTATAGTGAGGGAGGAAGCCATGCAGATGCTAGGTGAGAGCTTTTGTCCGAAAGCGCATTGGGCCTGTTTAAGTAACAGAGAGGTTTATTTGGCTGAAGATGAGTTTTAATTAATGTAAAAACAAAGAAGGTTGGTAGTTCTAGATATTGAGCTTCTAAATGAGGCTTAATTTAGGTTGACACATGCCACCTCTTTGATCACGTTAGAGCAGATAATGTAAAAAGTAGAACGTTGAAAAGATCATTTATACCTGACAAAACTAGAACTGTAGAAATTAAGAATTTGTAGATAATTCCTTTCCTTTCCCTCCTTTGGCTCCCACCATTGCTTTAACCTGCCTACTCACTACATAAAAGTTCGTGGTCATGGTAATTTTCTTACACCAACCCAAAGGTCAGAAAGGAATTTGAAACTGTTTCCATTGGAAAATGTCTGGTATTTAAGTGTAAATGTGTGCTTTTTTTCCTGTCCTCTGCAATTTAGGGCACTGCTCGTAGAAAGAAGAAGGTGGTTCACAGAACAGCTACTGCAGATGATAAAAAACTTCAGTTCTCCTTGAAGAAGTTAGGGGTAAACAATATCTCTGGTATTGAAGAGGTAAGTGTCAAGTTTTATTTCTTTATAAAAGCAAGATTTTTCTGAAAAAAGGTTTACTCTTCATAAATTTTAAATGATTTTTTTTTACTCTACTTTCAACAAAATATTTTATATTCCTCTAAGATGTTTATATTTTATTAATGAGTATCAAGGAGATTGCAAAGCCTGCAAGCCATTAGATTGCATGCACTTTCCCATTCCACCTGTGCTTCAGAGTGAAATACTAGTTAGCCAGATGTCATTTTTTGCCTAATAAAATGTTGGTTTTAAAAGGGTTTTGGTGGGTGTTGCTCATTTAAATTTTTTTTTTTTTTCTATACAGGTAAATATGTTCACAAACCAAGGAACAGTGATCCACTTTAACAACCCTAAAGTTCAGGCATCTCTGGCAGCGAACACTTTCACCATTACAGGCCACGCTGAGACAAAGCAGCTGACAGAAATGCTACCCAGCATCTTAAATCAGCTTGGTGCAGACAGTCTGACTAGTTTAAGGAGACTAGCTGAAGCTCTGCCCAAACAATGTGAGTTTTACATGGCTACTTATTTATCAGTAGATTTCTAAGATCTCAGGGTGCAAAGTGGATATGAATATCTTCAAATTTGGAAATGCCACCTTTCCTCTAAAAAAAAAATAACCATTTTTACACTGATTTTAATTAAGTATTCTTAGTGTATGCAATAATTTATAGTATGCGGTGATCATTATACGTGTTTTTTTCCTACTAGCTTTCTTGCTTTGGATGAGAGGCTTTAAAATGTTTCCCTTTATTAGCTGGAAATGATGAAAATGTTAATTTTGGGCTTTTTTGATAACTGGCAATTTAAAATTAATTAAAGATATAAGTTACCAGATTTTGTCAGTTGTATATCTACAACTGATATTACCAATAATTTGTAAGAATTGGCCAGCCACTATTCTGGTGCTTGTAATTATAGTATGATAAGGACTTAGGTCAGGGCAGAAAATACTGTAGTTGAATTCAAGTGTACATCATGGGTATGGCTACTTTATGCAGAAGCCTTCTGGTTAAAATTTTGAAGACTAGGAATGTAGAAGCAAGACAGGCTTATTAGTCACTTAATTATCTGTTTTTCTAGGCACTCATTTAACTCTGCTTTAGTTTGGATGGGGGGGGGTGTCGTTGTCCCCCCAACCCCCGCACATTGAGTGGCCTAAGAGTTTCTGGAAAGTCTTCGCCTTTCAGAGCTGAACTAGGCATTAAAGCAGCCCACTGAAAATCATGGGACTGTTACTGTGAGGTCCCAACTCATGTAGTTCACTTTCCTATGTAATAAAAGGAAATTGGATGCTTACACTCAAAAACACTGAATTTTTTATTATTATTTCAGTAAAGGTTTGTTGAGCATCTCCCTTATACCATGCATAGCACAACAGTATTTGAGAAAACAGTGTCTTAATTTGCCTCCCAAAATAAATCTTACCGTAATTTGGTATGTGGGTTTACCTGTACCCTGTGGTCTCCGTATTCTCATGCTACCTCAGTGTCTGTGGTGAGCCAGAGGGATTGAAAGGGTGGGCTTGGAATTTGGTTTGTTGTCTCTTACCTGGTGTTCTTGCTTATTTGTAGAATATCATGTTATTGTTAGTGCTGTAGATGGAATCCCAAATGTCACATCATGAATATAAACATTTTATCTGTTCTTTTGGTTAATGTTTGTTGAAGACTTAGACAAATTTGTGGGTAACGTTTACACTTTCCTTTTATAGCTGTGGATGGAAAAGCACCACTTGCTACAGGAGAGGATGATGATGATGAAGTTCCAGGTAGGAACCTTCACTTGTGGTTAAACTGGAGAATTTAGTTCAAGGGAGAATAAAGAATCTTACTCTGTAAAAAAGACTACCTAGAGGGAGGTGATATAAAGTGAGGAGGCAGGGCGGCGGGGACGTGGTGATGGGGGACATGAATGTCCCTGGGAGTTGTATTTTTGGACTTGGCTGCCTTTTTCTGTTTGGGATCCCAAGTAGTTGGAGGGTACAGAACCTTAAGTATTGAATGAATAAATAAGTATATTGTTACTTAAATTCAGTAACTACTTACAGATTACAAATGACCTTTGTTTCCTACTATGAGATACATATAAGAAGGCATGGAGAAGTTATTTAGTTATCTGGGGATACAACCAATCTAAAGTCAGAAAAACTTCTTTGGCAATCATGAGGCATTTTCTATGTTAACTGTTACTGAATAATTTTTTTGTGTCATAAAACAATTATATATGGGGCAGTAGAATCATTCGATCATAAATAATTCCACTCCGCCTGGACAGGTGTCCTTAGGAATCCAGGAAAACTTCAGAATTGTGTGTCATGGTACTCTGGCTCTGCCCTCCACATTGACTGATATATTGTATTGCTTACGTTTAATTCTTGGGGTGGGATGGGAATGGGAAGAGTATCTGCATATTCTTTGAGCACAGTGTTTATGTCATTGGCAAATTAATAACTTCCCCTGTTTCTCTTCTTTTAATTATATGCCAAAATATATACTCAAAATGTGCCAGATGGGTAGTGGTCTGTCTCATTGGAAATAAACAGTGTTTAAATTTATATCCTGATTTATCTGTAAGATATATTTTGAGAGCATTTACTTATCACCTCCTAAGATCTGTATTTGTAGATTTGCGTTTTTTTTCTGAGTTTCTACCTTTTAAATCTTTTTCTAGATCTTGTGGAGAATTTTGATGAGGCTTCCAAGAATGAAGCAAACTGAATTGAGTCAACTTCTGAAGAAGATAAACTTGAAGAAGTTACTGGGAGCTGCTATTTTGTATTATGACTGCTTTTTCAAATTTTGTTTATGGATCTGATAAAATCTAGATCTCTAATATTTTTAAGCCCTAGCCCCTTGGACACTGCAGCTCTTTTCAGTTTTTGCTTATACACAGATCATTTTTTTGCAGCTAATTAAGCTGAAGAAGCCTGGGAATAAAGTTTGAAACCAAGGTTAATAAAGTTCTTTGCCTAGTATAGTTTTTTTTTTTTAAATTTCATTGACACTGATTTGTACACAGAAAGCAAAGCTGTTTGTAGAAAGCTAATCATGGCATGTAATATGACAGATAATCTTTGATGGAATTTTATTATTAAAGATTTAACATGATAGTATAACAGAACACAGGTGGTATAAAGTTCTCATGTTTGAAAACTTCTCCATTAGCCCTCAGGGGTTCTGTGGTTTATATGATGGGTATAAATATAAGATGGGAATAGAATATTTTTTCATGGGCATGCAAGGGTTTTTTTCTCTCAATATTGTCTATATCGTAACATACTTGAGTGCCTTATATGTAAATTCACACTTAATTTTCTCTCATTTAATCCTCAATCTATGAAATAGGAACTAGTTGCTCCATTTTGTAGATGTAACCAAAAGTTACTCCAAAGAAGTAAAAGTAGTTAACCCCTTCTATGTAGGAGATATCTGGGGGAAAAGTAGAAAGTCATCATGACTTTCTCCTAAGTGATAACACTAAATAGGGCTACTTTTTTCTTTTTTTAAAATTAACATAGAGTAAAATTGATGTGTGTGCAGTTGTAAGAATTTTAACACACAACACATGTAACTGCCGCCATAATCAAGATACTGAACAGTTTTATCACCCCAGAAAGTTCCCTCAATATTAGGGCTACTTCAGATACTGAGGTTTCCCTCAAAAAGTAGGACCACTTTTTAAAAAATTGAATTAGCAATTATAACCATGAAAGTACTTAAAAATTTTTACAAATGAGAATTAATTATGTGTCATCTGTACTAAGGCCAGAAGAAAATTGTCTCAGTTTCTGTTTCAACAATAGGAATTCATTTTATTGATACTTTTAAAATTTATTTTTAGAAAGGGGAAGGGAGGAAGAAGGGGGGAGAAACATCAATCTGGCCTCTCACATGAGCTCCAAGGCACCCCCAACCCCTGACCCAGAATTGAAGAGGTAACCTTTTGCTTTGTGGACCAATGCCCAGCTCTCTGAGCCACACCAGCCAGGGCAAGAATTCATTTTAAATTTTCATACCAACTTGCAGATACCTTTTGAAGGTCCTGTATAGCTATATCTAAAAAGCAATATTAAATATTACCTACCAAAAATGAAACATAAATGGTATTCACATATCTTTACATTGTATTTTTTGTAAGTATGTGTAACAGTTCTGTTAAAGTATACTGCTGCAGTAACAAGGACTCCCAAACCTCAATGGTTTAAAAAGTTAAACAATTACATGTTTCCAGACCTGTGGGTTAGGTTACGATCCAGTATATACTCACTCCAGGCCCCAGACTAATGGAGCAGCATCTGGAGCACTCAGCTTCCTGGCAGAGGCAGGGGATGGTAGGTCATGTGTTGGTTCTTAAAGCTATTAGAATTGTCACTTGCATGTAACCAACCAAAGCATTTGGAATGGATCAGTGAGGGCAGAGGACTGGGAAGATCTGGAGCGGGGCCTGAAGGTTTGCATTTTTGGTGAACTTTCAGGTGATGCCGATGCTGCAGGTCCTGTGGCCGTCCTTTGAGTAGCACAGATTTTCACTGGGTGACTGACGGGCTGACTTGAGCACGTGAACGATGCCACTGAATATCCGGTGGTTTACCCTGGATCTGTATAAGTAAACATTGCAATAGATTTCCAGGCCAGGCCTATCCCAGGGCAACTTGCTTGCAGCAAAGGCCAGCTCTGGTTAATCCTGTTTGCCTGTATTTTCCAACCACCTCTGAAAATATTTCTTTAGTCCATTTAAATAATTTGGTATGTGTCAGAGGCTATGAATTAATCAAGGATTTTCTTGTAATACCTTCAATATCCAGAGAGGCAGGGTTATTATGTTACAATTACAAATGACTAAAAATTTTAGTTGCTTACAAAGGTTTGTCACCCATGATGTTAGTGGATTGGCCCCACTCTTCCCCCAGGAGCAGCTTCTGATCCGAACCTTGGCAGTCTCAGGACAGTGAAAAGAAATAGCAAACAACTGGCTGGCTCTTCAAACTTACGTTGGGAAGTGATGCTCATCATTATTAACCAAATTTCACCAGCCAGAGCAGGTCATACAAGTCAAGTCTGATAGCCAAAGAACTGGGCAAGCATAATCCCTCCCTAGAGCAGTACAGCAGCTCGTTTTTTAATACAATCTGCCATATTATTATTTTTCTGTAATGGTCCACAATTGCTGTGACTGTTACATGCATGTTAAGCACTGTACCACTTGTGTTCTATCTCATTGCTTATAACAGTCCCCCGAAAAGAGCTACATTGTACAGATAAGGAAGCCATCTTTAAAAGGTGAAATTGCTCTTGCGAGGTCACATAGCCCCTTAAGTGGCAGGATGAGACTGAAACCCAGGTCTGCTCTGGACCTACTTAGAATTTTGGGCCCTGGCAGGCTGCAGAAGCAGATGATTCTGATCTGGCTGAACTTTTGGCTATTGCCCAATATTAAGACTAACCCTGGGCCAAACTAGCTTTCAGCTGGATTGGAACAAGGGCTACCCTAATGAAGAGACAGACATCAATTTTGATCTAAGAACTCGATTAATACCCTTTTTTGAAATAAACTGGAGTATATTTGGGCCATCCCTGTAACAGCCATGTGTGCACAGGGCAGAAAGCTATATTCTAAATTTTTAGAAACAAATTTAGAAATGGGCTCAAGATCACTAAAGTTTGGATTTAATTATTAATCATTTTTCTCCATTACATAACACTGGATTCTTTAGTAGATTATCCCTCTCCCCCAAAGATAATGTCATTTTTTAAAAGATACTTGTTTACTGTTATGGAGAGAAGGGAAGAAGAGAGGGAGAGAAACATCAATATATGAGAAATATATCAGTTGCCTCTCGCATGCCCCCCCCCCCAACTGGAGGCCTGGCCCCTAACCCAGGCACGTGCCCTGGCTGGGAATCAAACAGGCAGCCTTTTGGTCCGCATGTGGGCACTCAATCCACTGAGCGACACCAGCCAGGGCTACCTCTTTTTCTTTTTTTCTTCTTTCTCTCTCTTTTTAGCTTTCTTTTTTTTGGAGAAAATTCTTAAGAGAATGAATAACAGTTTTTAGCTTTTCCAATATAATGATTAGAAAAGTCTTCTAGTCACATAATTTTTCATCACTCCAATCAGCACAGTCTTGGATGCCGTTTTTGCAGCGAGTTCTGGGAATGCAGGCACAGTCGGCAAAGAAAACAGTTTCACATCTCCAGCCTGGACACTCTGGGCACTGTAAAACTAGAAAGTTTTATTTATTTTTAAAAGCATAATTTAAAATATCAAGGTGGGCTCCAAAAGATGCTATTGGAAATGAAATGGCCCTTTGGGTCTTAAAAATATTAGTGAAAATTGTCCGAGGGGAAAATTGTAGATGCTAATATTAAAGATTCTACACATTTGGGTGGAAGAATTCATACTTTGAAAGCCCAGAAGAATGCCACCTCTCTCCATCTGCTTGCAAATGAGCACATCGACTTGCTCCGTAAACAAAGAAGGGTCCATGTGAGTATGTTCAGTAAGTGGGGAAGAAAATCAGTATTTGCTAATTGGTAGCTGGCAAGAAGAAAAGAATCTGTTTATACTTTTAGCTTTTTGTTGCCAACACATTGTTAGATAACATGCACTGCCCAGGCAGCGTTTCTTTTTCTGCTTTCCATGAAGACCAGGCAAAAGGCAAGAAATGATCTCTGTAGGGTATTATATTTCTGATAAACTTTGTATATACTGATTAAGGTCATGAGATACTGGAACTGCCTCTAGGGCCGTGGTTCTAATAATCCCACCTTGCCAGATTGCAAACCATCAAGGGTGCTGGACAGGGTTAAACCACCTTGGAGAACGCTGGGCGGCAGAAAGGAGAGTGGGAGAAGGAGGAGAAGCAAAGGAGTAACAAAGGTTAAATAAACAAAAAAATCTTTGAGAGCCAAAGCATTCAAACGCCTCTTCTTTGATCTTTACCAAAATTTCCAAAGACATCCAAAAAGAATTTCACAGCAGAAAAGAGTCCATCAAGATTAGTATTTTCCTTTGTTAATCTTTGCAAATCTGGTTTTATTTGCTTTTTAGCTAGAGATATAATTAATATTCAATAAATGTAAGCTATTATCCTTTTTTCCTCCTGTACTAATTCCAAGATGCCTTGCCTAGTACTCTGTGTCCTAGCCAAAACTGCTTTTAGTTTATGCTAGTCATTTCTAGAAATCGCTACTTCTTTCTGACATGTGAATTATTTTTAAACTCAAGAATAATACAGACTTATTTTTAAGAAAAGTCTTCACGTGATTAAATCTTTATAATAAAAAATAGGTAAGCTACTAGAAATGACAGTTGCTTAATTGTGAATTTAAATATACTTAGGAAGTTTTCTAAGTATGTGTTAATTGATATCATTGAACCCATTAAAATATGAATCACATATTTTCATTTTTACCTGATTCATCTGAACAATCGCCACAGTCATTTCTTGTGTCACACACCTTGTCCACATACGTCCATGTCTCCTGGTTGGGACACTTGAATATCAGGTTTTGTGGGAGACTGCTGGGCACTTGGCCTAAGTTAAACAAAGGTATTATTTCTCATAGAAATCATTTGTGCATGGTAATGCTTTAATTATAACTCTAAATTTTAATTATTCCTTGCTGGTGCCTGTTCTGTCGTTTCAATTATTTGTCCCCCTCACCACAGTAGGCGGCAGATTCATCTTCGCCATGACTGCAGTCCAGCTTGCCGTTACAAAGCAGGGAGGGCGGCAAGCAAGTCGTGAGGTCCTCACACAGGAAGCCAAGGTGCTGTGAAGCTGTTTTGCACTGGCGGTATGGCCAGTCTGGAAGATTTATAAGACAAGTACGGAATGTTGACGCATGCATCTACAACCCTGAACATCAACCTTTGATAATGTAACAATCTGCTTCCTCCTTCCCACTTCTGCTGCTTTCCATTGTTCCTTTTTTTTGTTATTTTTTCTCCATTTCTTTTTTCTCCCCTTTTGTTCCAAAACGCTCTAGGTCTACTTAGCTTGCATTTCTTGCCATAGCACTGGCATTTGGGAAAACAAGTGTGAGCTCACTCCTGCCTGAGAAGGAACTGAAGGTGTCTGGCGACGGGAGTCAACCAGTCCCGGCTCTGGTGTGAGCTTTGCTGTGGGCTGGTTCCATGGAGCCCCCTCCTTAGTTTCTTAGCTAGAAATAGCTACAGATAACTTGCTACACCAACCTTTAGGGGACATTGTGAGTTAAATTGAGATCACTGTTTAAATGCAATGAATTTGCACACACAAAAATGAATGGGAGTTTGTCAAACTAAGTGATGGTATTTTTAAAAATGTTTAAGTACTATACAATTTTGATGGTGTCCTAGCCGGGTGGTTCAGTTGGTTGGGGGCATTGTCCCCTACACCAAAAGGTTGTGGATTCTGTTCCAGGTCAGGGCACGTGCCTATGTTGCCATTAGATCCCTGGCCTAGGCACGTACAATCCCTGGCTGGGGGTTGCTTACAGAAGACAACCAATCAATCTCTCTGTCTCTCTCATCAATAAACATATCCTTGGGTGAGGGAAAACATTTTTTAAATTTGATGGAAGTTAATATGTAAATAACAGATTGATGGCACTTATATCTCAAACGTACTTTCACCTAAAATAATGTATTTCCAGAAAATTCTAGTTTGGTGTGTGGAGTAGTAAACAGGCTGGTTTAGCATTGGTGAGCAGTGGGTAAAAGTGCATTTTGCATCTTAAAAGTTTTGTTTTTGGGACCAGGTTGATAATTAAGAGGCAGGTGACCCACAGTTTATATCCTTTAATTCATGAGGTGCTTGACATTGTGATTATGACTGATTTTTCTCAAATTACTAACAATATTTAACGCCCCACCCCACCTAATTTAATACCAAATTACATACTCTTCTGTACTGTTCATCACTGTTTCCCTAGTCTCCCTTATTACAGCAAAAAGTCTTTGAAGGTGGAAACCATGTCCTGTGTAGCCTTTGGAGTTAGGCAGACCTAAATTGGAACTTTGGCTTGTCCGTCAACCAGCTCTAGGACCTTGGGCAAGTCACCCAACTTCCCAGAGTCTGAGTTCATAATGGTGATAACAGCAGCTACCTCATCACTCTGTTGAAATGAGTGAAATAAAGATAAGATGTGTGCGGTGTCTAGAGCAGTGGCGGCCCATACCAGGGGCCAACCGCCCATCATCAGAAGACTCACCCATTAAAAGATTTTTTAATTTATTGATTTGAGAAAGGGGAGGAGGGGGGAGAGAGAGATAGAGAGGCATTGATTTGTGGCTCTAGTTATTTATACATTCATTGGTTGATTCTTGTATGTGCCCTGACCAGGGATCAAACCCACAGCCTTGGTGTATTGCGACGATGCTCTCACTAACTGAGCTACCCTACCAGGGCAGACTCACCCATTTTGGAAATAATATGGGGGATAAATATGCTCTCATTGGTGGCATAAGACATATCCATCTCCTAGGCACATACTTGCAGGTTTTCCAGGCATCCCAAAGGTAATCCCAAGGCCAGTCACGGCAGCCAGAACTCCGAGCACAAGGAATGCCATGCAGGAAATCCAGAGGCACTGCTTGGTGGGGGGCCAGCATTGCTCTGTCACAGCAAAACACACTGCACAAAGGAGAGCATGTCTTCATCTCAGGGCAGAAGCTCGTGTTGGGGGCACTGTGTTAACTAGCCAGGTGTTCCTGGTTACCTCAGTGTGAAGGGCAGGAGCCAAAATTACAGGACTGTAAACATGTGCTGTAATAGTGGTGCTTTTCCTGCTTACAGTTTCCAATTCCCTGTTTACCAGCCTTACAATGAATGGGTGTTCTCCCCCAGTTATGAAAAGGAAGCTTTAAAGTGAAAAATCAGGGCCGGTGAGGTGACATGGCTTCTGGGGCTTAAGCAGATTTCAGTGGATCTATCTCACCTCACACCCGGGTCTGCCAGGTCCCCGACCAGGGCTGGCTACTACGCCAGGGTTCCAGCAGACCTGGTTCTCAGGCGGCCTACATCAGAATCACGGAAGGGAATGCAGATTCCTGGGCTCCGCCTCAGACCCACAGAATCAGAATCTCTAGGGGCTGATGCAGGGGATCTGCATGTTTTTTCAGCACTTACACACACCGAAGTTTGAAGGCTACAGCCCTGTAGCAAAGATGAAGTGCAGATTTTGGTGTTGGGTTCCAACCAAACTTTCTAAAGAGCATTGCTTGGAGGTTGCTGGAGGCAAGCAGCCCTGGAAGAGCAGGACAGGGGAGCTGCTTCTCTCTAGAGTGGCTTGGCACCATGGGAGCTTGCCTGACTGGTTCTATTGGCTCACCGTGAAGAGAAAAACAGTGCTTGTTCTGTTCCCGATCGTTTTTGTCAGTACTGCCTTTTGTGAACAGTGACACTCACCGTGATACTTCTGAGGCTACCCACTGGCTGGGTTTCCGAAACATCTCTGAAACCTTCAAGAGCCGAAGCCTGCAGTTGTGGGATGGCCCCACGGAAGGAACTGGCATTCAAACCACTTGTGAGTGAGCAGTCCATTTTAAAAGAAGAGAGACAGGATGGCTTCTTTTCATAGAAAGCACTCCTAGACTCTAATGCTTTTATGCCTTTGGAATGATATTAACTATGAAAATTAATTCTCTTACCTCTAATAGCTAATCGAGCTTCAGAATCAGCAGCCCTGTCATGGAGCTGCCAATATGAAGACACTTAGGCTTAAAAAGTTCAATGTCACAGCCAATAAGTAGGAGAAGCAGAGACTAGAACTCAGTCAGACACTCCCAGTCCTTTCGCCACACCCACAGCTGCCCTGAAGACTCTCACTCGGCTGGATCACAGCCCTTGTAAGCCTTTGCTCCTCAATCCAGAGCCTTCTACTCCCGGGGTCAGTGGTGATTTGTCTTTAATTTGTTTTTCCCATAGTAGCCATAACCTTTAAAATCTTAATCTTTGATTTAGAAGTCCCACGTATGGAACTCTATCCTATGCATGTAATTAATTGGATGTATAGATGAAAGCTATATGTAGAATGATTTTTTACATAGTGCAATTTATAATAGAAAATGCTAAACAGTGCTAAAGCAGTCATTTTAAATATTAAACACCTGCTTATTAAAAGTGATAAAAAATTTGCTCTGTTTTATATATGATGGATTCTCGAACATATAACACAATTGTATAAAATCATTAAGCATGATTTCAAAAACTGAGAGAGTTAGCAGTAGATGTCTCTGGATTGTGGGTCATGTATTCATTCAATTTTTCAGTGAATATTTGTGGAACATCTGTGCCTGGCAGTGTAGTAGGCTCTGTAGATATACTGGTGAAAAAGATGAACATAGTCTGCCCTTGGCGAGCTTACAGTCTGGAGAACAATGTGGTTTTTTGCAGGTGGTGGTAGTTGCATCAGAATCACATGGGTGCTTTTTACAAATCCACTCCATGCTTCATTCCTGAAGCCTACGGTTCACTGAGTCTGGGATGCAGTTGGGGGCGTAATAATTAAAAACGAACAAACAAACAAAAACACTCCCTTATTCCTGGCCAGGTGGCTCAATTGGTTGGAGCGTCATCCCATACCCCCAAAACATTACAGGTTCAATTGCGGGTCAGGACACATACTTAGGTTGCGGGTTTGATCCCCAGTCAGGGACATGCAGGAGGCAACAGATGGATCTTTCTCTCTCCCATCAATTTTTTTTCCTCTCTCTCTAAGGTTAATAAGCATATCCTTGAGTGAGGATTAAAACAAAAATGCTCCCTTAGCTAGTATGATAGAAACTCTTCCACAAAAGAGGTTTTCAGACTTTTATGATTGTATATCCCTTCAGTAACCAAATAAATAAATGAAATAAAATTAGCATTCCCTCATACTATATGAATATTTATGTATAAATCCATGCTTGTACTAGTCCACTAATAAATGTATTATTTATATTGTAAAACATTGTCCAAAGCTGACATTTAAGAAGAATGAAATTAAATATACTATTTAAAAATAAAGGTTCTCTCTTTTCTTCCTTGACCCCACTGAATCCTCCTGTGCACCCTGTGTAGTTCATTTGAAAATTTCTTCTCTAGTCTAAAGGAAAATGAAGAGACTTTACAGGGTCTCTGGACCCTAAAATCCATCTTAACTAAGCCACAGCAACCAAGGAGGAGGGAGAAGGAGTTGTGCAGGCAGCCAGATGAACAGAGGCGCTTACACAGAACCTGGAGGCCCGAGGGGCTGCAGCCGCCCAGGGCCAGCCCAGGGCCGTGTGATTCTGAGGGCCTTGGGGCTGGAATGTTGAGCAGAGGTTTCCAGAAGCCTTGGGTCTGCACAACAGCATTTCCTCACCTGCTGCTGAGACCCTGCTGGATGCCAATTTCTGTACTGAGGAGGTCAGCAGAGAGCAACAGAAGGGTTCTAAATTCCCCCTTGGGATCCTTTCTGCCCTCTAACCTGTAATTATCACCCTTGCTGGCCCAGGAGAGGCAGGGAGAAGAGAAACTGGAAGGGCCAGGAGAGACTCATGTCTGTCCCTGTCCCATGCAATTTAGGAATGACTGGCCAGGACATTTTAAAGCACTTGAAGGGAATGCAGCCACTCGCCCCAGCTATTGTGATTGTGTTTTCCATGTGTAAGCAGCAGGAGGATTGTCTAAGCACCGTCAAACACACTGTCTCATTCCCTTTCAGAGGGAGGCCACGAGGTAAACGGGATCTGTGGGAACATTTTCTAGCTGAGGAAACAGATTCCCAAACATGTGGACACTTGCCCAACCTGCCATGGTTTGTTAGTGGCAGAGCTGGACTTAGACAAGAGTCTTCTGAGAGCAAATGGAATTTATATTTCCCAGCTAAACTAGCTTTTTCTCAGAGTTCTTGGAAAGTTTTTCAAGGATCTGCAGGCGCTCTATGAGGATCTAAATTTTGGCTTTCACTGTGATGATAGTCTGTGACAGATACCCTCAGCACGTCCTGAATATTTGAGTGGCCAGAACTGAGGAGTGGTATAGGTATTATCAGAACGCTTAATGTTTACCCTTCGATTTGTGTTTATCTTGGAGTTCACACCAAGTGAAATCCAGGTAACCTTGTGGTGCACTCTGCCACTGAGAGATTTTGCAGCAGGTTGAACAAGGAGCTGTGATGGGAGAATTGGGTCATCCCAGGGCACACAAAACACAGGCTGAAAAGGAACTTGCCCCGTAACGATGTACACACTTCTGGTAGATGTGCACTATGGTCTCAGTCATTGAATACAGCAACTTTCAACCATTCCATTACCAATAATTTTAGTAGTAAGTATGCCTTGAAGAATGGTTCAGTCCTGGAGTGCAAAAATAATTAGATTAATTGACTGCTGAATGCAGACTAGTAGATTCAAATAAAAGAGAGAACTTGACAGAGTTACCAAGTGACACTTGTCTTGCTCACTGACAGGGTATTGGCTAAGTGAAAGGTTTGCTTCTCCTAAACTACACACCAAGGCTGGAATATATTAACACTCCTATTTCATATGCAAATAGACGTTCTCTGGAGATATATTTTCAAACTTATAATATAGGAAGAGATTAAATTTATGACTAGACCTGAGCTAACATTTTTCTACCATTAACCTCAAATTGGCAATTGAGTTTCTGAAAGATGATATGATCCATTTATCTATTATATTAAATTAATATCACAAATTTGAAGTTTATTACCTTTATGGTATTTGATTATAATTTTGTTCTGCAATCATATAGTAACCTATAAACATATAGTTTATACTATTGTTTTATGGTTGTACATGTTGAAATAACATTACAAGAAAATCAAAAGGATAGGAACACGGTGAGGGGCCTGCAATAATTTCCCAAGAATGTAAAGGGGTTCATTAAACATTTGAGCTCAAGGGACCTGCTCCAGAGGATGCTGTCCTGGCTCCTCCTGGCAGCCTCGCTGCGCCCCCTTCCCGCTCCAGGGCAGCTCACCCCTGCCAGCTGCTTGGGCAGGTGCATCCCTTTCCTTGCTCTTTCTTCTTCAGCAATATCAGCCCCCACTCTTCTCTTACTGTAACGTCACCCTTAGCTTCTGTACCCATCACTAGGCTTTCCTTGGGAAAAGTTCAAAGATGTTAATCCAGTCCAATAACCTTGTTTTCCACATGGAGAAACTGGGGCTTCGTGCTGTGGCCTTGCTGTGTCGAAGTCCTGGGGTCATTGACTTGCCTGTGCTGATTTATGACTAAAGGCCACTGGTCAGAGTGGAGAAAGGAGAGAGAGAGAAAAGGCTTGTGACTTCCATGGGGTGATAGAGCCTGTTCCCAGAACTGCACATGATTTGAATCCTCAAATGGCTAGAAATGTTAAGTGCTAATCCAAACCATCAGAATTTGTTGGCTCCGAGTCTAGCCAGGAAGAACAAACAAAATCTTTCTACCCTGCAATATGGTTCAGGATTATTTTTCTTTGTTTTTCCAGCTCATCAAAAATAAGCTTTCAACACCAGAATGTTTTGTTAAAAATTTTCTAATAGGCTTCATTGTTTTGTTAACCAAGCTTATCATAAGGGTAGCATCTTTCTATCTGCATTGCTAATTGGCTTCTTTCAAACCAAGTTGACATTTTAGTTGTTTTTGAACCACCTTCTTTTTTTCTTTTCATGATATAGGTCATGTATTAGTAGCTTCTTTGAGGATTGGCTTCCTTTTTAGGGGCATTTTTATCATACTGATTTGTGTGTTTATAAAATATGCAGTGAGGACAGATGGACAGAAGGCTGGAGCAGAGGAGAAGGAAATAATTATCTGCCTGGTACAAGTGTATACTTGCAATTTTCCATGTATGCCACAAACTATAAAAGGTCACAGAACAATGATGTAAACTATTTAAGATAACATAGTTGTTTTGTGCCTGGTCTCAGCCTAGCAATAGTGGTGCTATGAGGTAGGGATGCTTGGGAGCATACAAGTGGAGTGGTACTAATTGTGCAGCCTTCACAGACATTTCCTGACCAGTGTTGTGCCTGAATTTGCCCTTGTGATTCTTATTGTGATTGCAAAATGTACCTCAGTAGCAACTACCAGGGAACTTTGAAAAACAAGGCTTGTTACTCACAAGTAAGTCCTAGAGAGTACATGGCACATCTAGGGCCACAAATCAAGGTCACAAGGACACACACACACACACACACACACACACACACACACACACACACACTCCTGCAAGTCTCTAGGGACCTAGGGTTCTGCATTTGTTGAGGTGGGGGTGCCTAGGGTTTCATGGGTTCACTACTGGTGAATTATTTTTAAAAAAAGATTTTATTTATCTATTTTTGGAGAGAGGGGATGGGAGGAAGAGAAGTGTGGATAGGTTGCCTCTTGCACACCCGCATCCTGTGACCTTTTGTTTGCAGGACGATGCCCAATCCACTGAGCCACACCAGTCAAGGCACTCACTACTGGTGAATACTAAAACTAGGACTAAAATATAATGTATATGGTTCTAGTATTATTATCTGATCCCCACTTAAAATCAACTCTTGTAACTGTTTCTTGTTTCAAGCAAGCGGCTATATGTAATATTTCATCAAAACTTAGATTCTTTGAGGCTGAGGATTTCTTGATCCTAACCCTCCGTGCCAATGGAAGATTTCACATTACTTCACCATGACTGCCACCAGGTGGAAAGCTATTGTATGACATGCCAGCTGCATCCTGCTTTCAGGGATGCACGCTGAATTTAGAGAGGTTAAAATGAGAAAACAAAGAGTGCACTTTAAAATGGCTGGAATGGGGTATATTTGCCTAAAAGAAAAATTAGGGGCTACTCCTTCATTTTGCATAAATTTTCCCTAGTAGTCCCTCAATGACTCTGGTCCTTTAAAATATAATTTTGCTTGCTCAATCCTAGTTAATGCACAATGTTGATGGAATATCTCTGTTTCACAAAGTAGGTGACAGCCGTATGGACAAGCTATGCTTGTTGCCTGCCTTTCTCCTGCCAAAAGGAAATGTTCATGTCAGCACATAATTTAGTCCTCATAATCTTTCTTTTTCTCTTTTTCCTTTTGCAAAATATAGATAACAGAAAATTATTTACAGTCAGCATCTTCTCTTTCAAATAAAAAAATTACTAGTATATCTCATAAGATAGGTTTAATGGGTTTTGAGCCTCAGTATTTCAGCCTGGAAAATGCCAACGTATAGTCCTCTGTCTGGTCCTATCTTAGGCATGTTCAGCGCACAAGTGTGGGAGGCCTGAGCCCTTTACTGTTTACTGGCTGAGAAAACCGTATGCCTCTCTGGGCCTTGGTTTCCTTGGTTGTCAAATGGAGCTGTCCCCCAGTCCTTCCAACTCCAAGGGACTCCTGGGCAAACCAAACGAGGTAGCTATTTTGGTAACTTTATAGCAATGTACAACAGGAGTCACTGCCAAAATATTTGGAGAGTGGTTTGGCAAGTGCTGCCATAGTAGAAAGACAACTTTTTGGTTTATTTTTTTGGCTCTTAAAATAATTTGGAACAAAATCAGAGGATTGGATCAAAATCTGTGTTCTGCAAAGAATTTAGCCTATTTTTAGGGTTTAAAAATGATGGCATATTGTTATCCTATGGGACGGCCCCTGGGGATGATGTTAAAGTCCTGCTCAGGGAGGGGACACAAGTTTGGTGCATGGGTTGCTGGGAAGTCCCACCCCAATAGCAGCCTCAACTTTCTCCCAGGTGCACGTTTACCTGGCAAGTGGGGACCTTCTGAGCTGGGGCATGAACCCCTCGCGGAGCTTCAGGCAGCCAAGCCCTTAGAACCCAGGCTGTCTCCCACAGGAGCGCTCGGGAGGCCGAGGGGTGGCCCGCGCCTTGGGGGCTCCTTGGGAGCGGACCTGTCTACTCAGAGCAGGTGCAGGCGGAGGCTTTCCCGGACTCTTCTGCGGGCTGGTCACCGGGGAATCCCCCTCTCCCTTTCCTCTCAATGGACGTGATTTGGCATAATCTCTGACAGCGGTTGTGTGTGTGACCCTGACACCTGGAGGTGCAGAAAATCGGACCCTGAGGGTCCTGCGGCTTGGGAGCAATCCGTCAGGCCACCAGCGTGGAGAGCCGTCTTCAGCAGGAATGAAAGTTCCTTCAGCAGCAATGAAAATGGGGCAAAATTTTTAAACAGTTCAACCATATATTTATTTTAAGTGGAGATTATGTTTATGTGTGTCAATAATTTTGCTTAAATGTTTTCATAATGAAACTGTTACATGTGCTCATATATATATAACTATATATAAATATATATATAGTTATAGTTATAGTTATATGTATGTATCAGAGTAAGCATCATGACATTCGTGGAAAGTTGGTTGTTGAAAAGGATTGTCAGTGAACATAACTGAGCAATTCTTGGGCATAATCTTTAGCCCCTGGAAACCTTGAAGGTCTGCGTATGACACAGGCAGCCAGGATTACTCCCACCAGCTCAGTCACTCAGGATTTACCTGCCTCTGCCCTGCACCACCCCGTTAAAGCCTCCCAGGAGCCAGATTCTAGGAAACCCCTATTAATATTTGAGGTGCCTTGAAGCCATCAGCTGACACACAGAGAAGGGGGCATGGCTGATGTCCTGGAACTTGATTCTTATTTGGAAGATCATTTTATTTAAATACTTTTTTTTTTAAACTAGAAACATCACCTTTTTTATGATCCAGATCTGAAGGGACTTCCTTTGCACTGGAAAGAGAAGAGACTTCTGTCCCCTACAAGAGAAGGAACAGCTTTGACTACACTGATGCACAGTGACTTATCGGGAGTTACAGAACATGCTGGATGAAGTGAGACTTCCTTGAGGGGCAGGGGCTGAGCTGAGCTCTCTCATTCTGTCTCATTCTGAGGAAGTGCTCAGCGAGTGCTTTGAAGAGAGATAGGCAGGGGAAAGGCAATTGCCAGGGTTCGAGTCTTTAAGAAGAAGGTGTCAGGCTGAGCAGGAATAATTTGGTCCTGCTTAAGATAGCCTAGAAAGATCTTTTAAGAAAGAGGACAATGTATTTCCCAAAGTAACTGATTTGTTGGTATGTAGGGGTTGTATCATAGACACAAGCGGTGTCCTAGCCTGACAAGTCAGACTTGCCTATTCAGGGGAGCTGCATTGTGTGGGGTGGAGGCTCTTCTCAGGGAAGCTGTGTGGAGGAGGCTGAGGCAGTGAGAGATGGAGGGAGAGGTGGTGACTGTCTCTGATGCTGGTCCCCTGGGATCTGAAATCATACTGAGCCCTGGAGAGGGCAGGGAGTGGGGAAAAAGGAGGGGTGGCGAGGGTTCGGGACTGGAAGCATGACTGGGACTAAAGGGCCTGTTTTCATGAAGGACTCCTTGCCCTCACGTGGCAGAAGTGGGACACAGAGCCTGGGAAAGGGATGTTCTCTTTATTTCTGTTCTCTTTAATTCTGTTTATATAGAAAAGGAATTGACTGAAATGCTGTTGAAAAAAGTCTCGAGAAGCAGGCAGGACAAGGGCCAGGAACAAGGGAGGCCGGGGAGCTGCAGGTCCACAGCCCACGTCTTGCCGGTGAGATAGGCCATCATGCCTTGTTACAGCATCTACTGCTCCCAGAAACTGAATAATGGTGTGGTTGACACTGTCACTGCTATGGACTCTACCATTCTTACTGCTTTCAGTCAGTAGCTGTCAACTCAAAAATCTGGGGTGAGAGCATCTGATTGGTCAAACCTCCATCATTTACTTGCACTCTAGCTGCAAAGGAGGCTGGAAGGGCAGGGTGGGTAAAGGAGAGGCCAGGAAAGAAAGCACCTGGACTTCTTGTCCTTCTTACAGGGAGGTGATGTGAGACATTGTTTTGGGAACAGCTGTGAACTGCTGACTTAACTACACAAAAGTAATGCATGCTTGCTCTGAAAGCAATGAGCATAAAGCCAAGTGACAAATTGGTTGTTGGAATAAACTTCCTGGAATGCCTTGTTTAAGATGATGAATCAACCAGTCATCTATTTACTTAGCTTTATGCACAAAAGGAGAAGAGTGAGAAAGAGTCCTAAGACTATTATTTTTAACAAAGAAGAATTGGATGGAAGTTTACATCTTCTAAAGTTACAAATCTCCATGTCAATAGTTATTCATGACAGTCAGTCAGTTTACAAGGCCTTTAGAGATTAAAAACTAGGTTTTGCAGGAAGTACATCAAACTTTGAAAGCCAAATATCTCAGAAAAGGACTTTTTACAGACAACCTCACAAGGAAACTTTTGTGGTTACTTAATCTAAAATAGGTATCATTCTTGTAAATGTTTCAGCTTCCAAATTTATCTAAAATTATTTTTTTAATTATGGCTTAGCAATTTTATCTTTTTTACTGGCATCAGTAACTCTTTTTTCTATTATCTGCCATTAATAGGGTTTGCTTTTTCAAGGTATAGAACTCTATTTGCAAGAACTGAGTCTGTAAGTGCAAGGCTTAAAGGAACCTAGACTTGATAAAATACCAGTAAGAGAATCTGTGGCTATACTATTTGGCCTGTATGTAATGATGCCCATAACCGCTTTCTGCCCAGGTTATCCATATAGGCTGACATTTCTTTGGGGAATTTCCTATTCCCCATTTTCATCTATATATTTTGGGTGGGTGTGGGTCCTAATGAACTTAGACTAGTCACCAAATACTCTCAACTTGAGCCAACCAACTGAATTAGGAATGGGAATAAGACCCAGTCAGAAAGAGGGGGGGGGGGGTGGGAGGAAGAGGAAGATTGAGAGAGAGAGAGAGAGAGGGAGAGAGAGAGAGATGGAGACAGAGACAGAGAGACAGACAGATCCCAGGATTTGGGCAGAGTCTCTGTCTCTCTGTCTCTGACAAGCCGAGAGTGGGAGTGTAAGGTCTAGAGTTGCTGGAGTCTCTGGATGAAGCTAACCTTGTGGAAGACAGAGAAAAAGACATAAAGAAGTGGGGCCCTTGATGGCATTGTTTCAGGTGTTGGATCAGGCGCTCCCTAAAGCGGTGACCACTTGTGGATGTTTCAGTTATGTAAGCCAATACATGTTTTCTATTATGTAAATGAATTGGGTTCTAGTTTTTGCAACTAGACTTATTTTTAATTTGTACCCTGGGAAAACATATGCAACACAGTATTTCTTTGTATGTAAGTATTTCTTAGTACAAAAGGTATTCCTGCAAGAGAGTGAAAAGACAAGCTCCAGCTTGGAAGAAAATATTTGCAAAAGACGTCTCTGACAAAGGACTATTATCTTTTAAAACCCAATGATAAAAAAACAAACAACAGGGCAGGGCGTGGGTGGGGCAGAAGAGGGCAAAGAGGGGGAAATTGGGACAATTGTAATATAATAACAAAAAGAAAACCTCAAGAAGAAGATGAGGACGAGGAGGAAGAAGAAAAGAAAATGAAGAGCCCTAGCTATGTATGGTGCCAGTGGGTACTGGAAATATTGGGGGAAGCACTTTGTAAAGTATATGATTATTTGATCAGTGTGCTGTACACCTGACACTGATAGAAAATAATGTTGAATGTAACCTGTAATTGAAAAAAAGAAAGTAAAGCAAAAAAAAAAAAAGCAATATATCATTAAGTCCTAAAAACAAACACAGAAAAAAGAAAACAACTCAATGTTTAAAAAAATGAGCCAAAGGCCTTAATAGACACATCACTAAATAAGATGTGTAGATGGCTAATAAGCATGTGAAAAGATATCATCAGGGCAATGCAAATTAAAACACCTATAAGATACCACTAAACACCTACAAGAATAGCCAAAATCTGGCATACTGATAACACCGAATGCTGGCGAGGATGTGGAGCAGCGGGGACTCTCACTCATTGCTGGTAGGAAAGCAGAATGGTATAATGCCTTTGGAAGACAGTGTAGCTGAAGCTGAACATAGTTGTTACAGTATTATTGACTGTGTTTCTATGCTGTACTTTACACCTCCGTGACTATTTTTAACTACCAACTTGAACTTCTCAATCTCCTCACCTTTTTCATCCAGGCGCCCACCCGCTTCCCATCTGGCAACCATCAGTTTGTTTGCTGCGTCTTTTAGTTCTGCCTTCCTTTGAATGAATCCAGCATTTTTTAAATCTCCTATTTTATCTTTTCTATTAGTTTTTTGTTATATACCATTCTTTTGCGTATCTACTTTAGGTGCCTGGTCAGGGCTCTCCGGTGCAAATTTCATATCTTTTGCATTGGTTCTTCTTTTCCTTCTTAATGAAATGCCAATGCTCCCTCTCTCACTCAGTGCAGGTGCTGCAGAAGATGCGGGCCCTCAGTGGATGGACTGGTGGGTGCCAGGTGGCCTCAGCCTCCGCAGCTGCTTCGGGAATGAGCATGTGACCCAAAGGCGGTAAGTGAGACTAAAGGAAAGGCTTTCTGGGAGCTTTTGTGGATGTTCTTCCTTACTCTTCGGCAAGGGTAGGGGAGCCTCTTTCACTGGCTGGAATGGACAGAAACAAAGGAACATTCGGCCCCTGCTGTTACTGGAAGCCGCGCTATGATGCCAAGGGGAACCAGGCTTAGGATAAAGCTGAACCGTGGCCAGCAGAGCGCTGAGACTGAAGAAACCTGAATCTTACTTAACACCACTGAGCTGTTCTGTCAGCCAGCCTTGAAGTTCACCTAACTCTGCACCTCTTCTTTTATGGGCCAATACACTAATGTGCGTGTTTAAGTAATTCTAAGGGGATTTTATTTTATAGCTAAAAGCAATCTAAGAGATACAAAAAGTACACATCGCTTTTATATTCAGAAAAGTAAGATAAATTTTTCAAAATGCCAAAGTTTTGGGAATTCTGACCTTGGCTTCCTGAAGCCACAGAAATAATCTTCCTCCTCAAATTCACTCTTTCAACATTAAGTTTTGTTATCTCTTCCTTGACATTAACTTTGTTATCTCTTGCCTCATTGTACTCTGTGGCCACTTAGCTTTTACTCTGTTCTCTCCCTGATGAGACCCTGTGGCGTGGCGGCCATGACTCTAGCATGTAGCCCAAACCTTGACATTTGGGCTCAGCTTTCTCAAAAGACAACAGTGGTTGATATTTTTAATTTCTTCCCAACTAGGAGGCTGCGTGAAAGCTGACCAAGCACACAGCGCTCTCTCAGGGAAGGCCCTTTAACGTCTTGCCAACACAGGCAAGGCAACACTGTCTTTTAAAGAAAGACCAGCAATGGCAGAGAGAGGAGTTTACCCTCAGGAGAGGGCTGAGAGGCCAAACTGTGGCTCAGCCGGGGAGCAGGCTCTTCCTTAGATACTCATGACCTGAAGCAGCTGAGGGGCCTCTAAGACATGGGCACATACAACTGGCTGCATTCTTGTTGACAGTCTCTTTGGCAGCAGGGCAAACACGGGGACGGCCAGGGGAGGGGAGAGAAGAGTTTTCCTAGCAAACACACACTGTGGAGGGCAGGCTACCTGGCTCTGTGGATGAACTCTGGTAGCTGGCATGAGTGTCAGAAGGCCAGGGCTTCTGTCAACCTGGGTCCCCAAGGAAATCCTGGAACAAAGGAATAGCAAGAAACCTCTGCAGCATTGGTTGGTACAAACTGTTGTCCTGGATGCTCAGGACTCCTTTTTATCCAAAAGGTAAGCAAGGAAAGTAAACAGTTGTGAGACATCAGAAGTGAGCTCTTTCAGAACACAGATTAATAAAGGATGGGCGGTCACAACTGACATCTCATTGAATGACAAAAGGTGAATCACTCACAGTAGGTAAGATTAGTATTTTGAAATTCTTTGTCACGTAGGCTTAAAGTGTAATATGTTTATCTTTACAAAAGAATCATGGCAGGTACTAACAAGTCAGAGAAAAGAGGTAAACTAGGTTCTTTCATAAGAACTTGGTTTGTAGATAAATTGGCCATCTGAGAGGCAGATGCTAAAATGTGCTTTGTGATGTACTGGTTCTGCGGGCCAGGAGCTAATTGCCCCTAGAGCTGTGGTTCTTAGCCTTGACTGTACACTAGAATTACCTGGGAAGCTGTTACCCGACCTGCACGTGGCATCCTGGACTAATACATCAGACTCTGGGGCACAGACCCAGGTCTCAGTGTTTCTAGACCTCTGTAGGTGATTCCGTTGTGCATCCCGGTGTGAAAACCGATTGACCTTGGGGGAGGGGTACTTTCACCTCTGCAAGCTCCTCAGCTCTCTGATTCTCCTCATGACATACAGGTTTCTGATGTGTGAATAGAGGATGATGTTCAACACAGAAGAACATTTGCATATGAGAAGCCCAGCAATAGGCATATTAGAGGTTTGAACATACCATAGTTAGCATATGCCATTTTTAGTTTGTCCTCAGGATGTATAGGAAGAGGGGAAATACTTTTGAGCAAGGCCAAACTCGCCCTGGAGGCAGGTTCACTCTGTGAGGTCTTGCAGGGCAGGCCAGTGCAGGGCAGGGCACCAGATCTGTGTGGTGTCCCCTACATTTGCAGGGACCAGGCCAAATCTGGGACAGGGTACGGGCTCAGTAACTGTGTGTTGAAGGACTGAATGGCTCTTAGGGGAAATTTCTTGTCTCAAACATTTAACCTTTTGGAGAAGAGATGGCGGACAAAAGATCCACCGAGCACCAGAAAGATACTTGTGATGTTTTCCAAAAATTGATTTTAGAATATGAAATATACCTGACTATTCTCAGCAGATGTGAGAAAGGAAATGAACAGAAATACATAAAAATTTAAGATGCTTTCCAGGCTCGTACAGTCACATGAGTGAATCTGTCTGCATGGAGAGCAATTTCACTGAATTTGTGAATTTAAAAAAAAATGTAGGGTAAGGGTATCTATAGTGGCCTGTACTCCATTTCACAGAGAGGAGAACTCAGCAAGCAAGGAGTTTGCAGTGGTCTGTTCCCAGTGGAATAATTATGTGTCTTACTGTGATTTCAATCCATAGAGCATAAAACCACCAATAAGTAAGTTCTTGCTTCCAGGCATTGGTAGGGTAATAATGCAGGGGATTTAGCTCCTGTGTACACACTAGTATCACGCAGCCCTCACTCTAACAGAAAAGGCTTTGCTGTCTGAGGAGGAACATCTGTACAAATGGTAGAATAAATCTTTGAAGTTTACTTTTCTCAAAGAACATTTACACAAATTTGTTGGGTTGTACCCTTTTTCTTAAATAATTGTATTTACTGTCAAAATGCATACCCCCAAAATTTAAATCATGTTAAAGTCCATTTTCATACCTTCATTGTTATTTAAAAACCAATTACACATATTGTAAAACTTTCTAAAAAGTCAAACATGTGAAATTTTGCTGTTGCCATTTTGAGTTTTATCAGTAGTATCCACTATAAAGGAGTCAGGTGGTCCCTTTTGAAGCTCTTACTAGCAATACTAGTATGAGAAGGCCTGTCACTGAAAACAATCTGAATGGTAAAGGAATGAACACTTAGTTTAAGAATTTTATAATAGCCAGAGTTTGTTCTGCTTTTCATGCTATTTTTACTCACTTTACAACTATCAGATCTGTAAACATATTGTTTATTACATAGGAGCTCACACAACATAAATGAATACATTCAATGCCACCCACTAGAAATTTAAATATCTAATGATATAACTTGCAGAAAATATCTAAATATATAGAATGTATGTATACATAGCCAGTTTGCTGTAATGAAAAACTTAAGCTTTTAACATTTTGTATGTATAAAGATAAAAAGGTATAACACAGTGATTTCTAAAAATCAATAGGCTACCGGCATTTTAAATAAAAGTAAAAGCTACCAACTTTAAAAATCTTTATAGTTTCATGGCTATCATCATCTGCTACATTTTCCTTTAAAAATATACATTTTTAAAGCTATTGGCAATGTATTTTTAAAGTTCAAGAATATTAAAATTATTAACCTTTTTCATTCAGAGCTCCAGGTCGCAGCTTTTTTCACCATGGAGTGAATCACATCGTCTAGTCAGGAGGCTGAGGTAAGAGCAGCGTTGTCACCGACGTGAGGACACCTCGGTTAGTTGGCTCCCCAGCTGCTGGAAGAAGGGTGGTTACAAGGCGATTACCTTACCTGCAGGCTGGCTTTCACTGAAGCATCAAAAAAGGTCACGGTCACATGTCTTTTTAATGTCCTGTGAGAGGAAAGCTACCCGAAGGTTCTGAGACATGTAATTTGATTTGCTATTTACTGTTTATTAAAGGTCTCAGACTCAGTGAAGTTACATGATAATTTGGAGGTTTCTGTCTGCTAATTTCTGGCTTCTAGAAATAAAATAATTTCTGACTTGTGGAAAAGACCCCCCAGTTGACAATTTAGGTACCCGTTGGACATGAGCCAGGTTTGTGCTCAGCCCGGCAACCTTACCCTGGTGTTGCCAAAGATACCCAGCTTCTCAGGTGCTCTTGGAGCCAGGTTTCGTATCTTACAACAATAAGCTGAATAAAGTCTTTGTCACATGTTCCTTTTATTGTATGAGAGAGTCATATAATCTTTTGAAAATTACCTTTTGTCAGTTTTGAAGGTCATGCAGTGAGACGGTTGAGTGGATTTCAGAGGATTAACCTGGTGGAGGCACAAAAATCCCCTCATTTGCCCAAACATCTTTTCTTGGCTTCTGCCCTGAATTTTGAATGGTAACAGAACTTTAACTTTTCTGACTCTCTAGTTATTTTTTCCCTTTCTACTGCTATTATGCACTTGTTTTTATTTCTGGTCTGTACACCTTCAAGGAGTTAGTCAGCATCGGTGGCAACGACCACTGATGGCGTTTTTTATGGTCTATTTGGTGATGTCTTTTGGATGTATGAGGTCTGTCCAGAAGGTATCCAGCCACATATTGTGAAAAAGAGACTGAAGGAGATACAAGAAACATTGCACATAGGACAATGATACCTCAGACCTCTTCCGAGTAGACACCTTGGGACCTCATACGGTTCTCCTAATTGCCCTTAGCTGCCCTATCGTATTTTTCCGAATCTCATTGATGCTCTGAAATCTCTTTGCTTTCAAGGGTGATTTTAGTTTTGAAAAAATGCCAGAAGTCACAGGGCACTAAATCTGGGCTGTAGTGAGGCTGAGTTACCTGGGTGATCTGAAGTTTTGCCAAAAAACTGCACAAAATATGAGGTATGAGCAGGTGCATTGTTGTGATGAAGCTGCCAACCACCAGTTGCCCATATCTGCAGCCTTCTGAATCATCGGAATAGTTTCCGCAGAGGAATGCTTAAGCTTAACGCAAATTTGATGCAAATTCATTGCTCTACTCGTTCAGTCATTTTTAATGCAACAGCCACACAGTACACATGCTCACTCAAGGGCGTCTACCACCCACACTCACTAATACAGGGAAGTTGTCACTGTTCACGCATGCGCATTCCAGTCCGCTCTCCTTGGCTGCCAGGTTACTATGATGTTACGTAAACTGTTCTCCTTATATTAACAATGGCTGGACTTTTCCCGGAGAGACCTTAGGTCTAATGAAGGCCTAAACTCTGTTGGGCAGAAAATGACAGAGAATCCAATTTATTAGTCTTTTTGTTCTGCCTTTTTTTTAAAAAAAAAAAATCTATTTGTCTATTTGTAAACTCAAATCAATTAAGAATCATTTGTGCTCACTGGAAAAGAAAAAGAACTCTTAAGTTTTTGTTTCAGATTTTCTTTTGACTGTGGCTTTGCCATAGATCTGAAGCTATACACTCTCCATGCATTTGAGTGTCCACAAGTCTATAACTAAGAAAGGCCTTTACCTCTTGCGTGTGTAAGGATGAAATATTTTCCTAACTCTGGATTACCTTATCTCTTAAATTAAAGAAGCATTATTCTGATTGGCTTATAGTACAATCATTTATATGACTCAAATGTTCCCACAAACCCAAGAAAATAAAGATACTGAACCTCTAGTCTTTTAAATGTGCTAGACTTTTAAGAAAAAAATTATTCTTAGAGATATTGTTAGCTCAGGAACACTTTAACAATAAAAATTCACATAATGAAGATGAGTTTTTGAACAATTTATCTTGGTTTAATAAATTTGGTTTTAAAAAATAATACTTATATGTCCTTACCATGAGTTTATCAATATGGAGTATGATACAAGCTTACCTTTAACTTTTAAAAATAAGGTTTGGGTTTGCTATCTCAGGAAAAGACTAGTTAATCTGAATATTCTGAACTTTTTATATTGGTTTAATACCACTACCTAATGTTTAAGATTATAAAAGTGTAAATTTTTATACAACCAAATTAAGTCATGAATTTGACAAACTTATAATATCATCAGTAATTGTGTTTTATAGTTTGTCAACTTAATTTCTAAACTACATAAGCAACTTAAAATTTGGACTAATAAATTGTCATTAATGAATAATTATTAGATACCTAAGTAATTTCCAAGTAATATAGAATATTGAAACATTGATTAATAAACATATTTAAGTTTATATACTTTTGCTTCTTGTTTTTATTTGCTATGAATTGGCTTTATCTGTGGGACACATTAATAAATCTGTTCATTTTTACCATGTTAAGAAAGTATAAAAGACCTGTACGTGGATATAGAAAGTTGTATATTCATGAGCTGTTCTGCTCTGCTAAAATGCTTGTAAAGGACAGGTAACTCTCCATAACTTACTTCCCAGTTTCCTCCATAAGATAGAATTATTAATTTGGTTAAAATTTGTAATTAATACAGCTGATTGAGACTATATTAGAATTAGTAATGGCAGAGAAATGCAACTGTGGATGTTCCTTTGTTTCTCAAGAAAAAAAGACAATGGTTTTGACCTAAAGTGTCAGTTTGTTCCAGAACATCAAATAGCATAGGAAAGATAAAACATGGGTATAGATAACCAAGTAAAGAAGGATGAGGGAAGGGAATTTTATTTCTCTTGGTTTATAAAACTGCAGTCTGTAAAGAAGCTATGCAAATATGTTAGAACTTTGGCAAATTTCTTGCTGTTTTGATGGTCTTATGTACAAGATGATGTAAGGGAAAATAAAGGAGACAACAAAATATTTACTAACAAATTTTACATTAATGCAAAATTATAATTTTGGTTTTCTTGCTATTAAATGATAAATTGGCCTTAGAGCTTTTAACTAGTGGCAGTGAAGGGTTATTCTTCACCTTTCATGTCATCTGCACAGATAGTAAAAATTTCAGATGTTACCAGAATAATTTCTCTGCTTCGTGTGATTTTATTTCATTCTGCATCAGTCATGTGCAACATGAGACACATTAATGCGGGACCATATATACAATGGTGGTCCTATGAGATTGATTATAATGGAGCTGAAAAATTCCTATCCACTAGTGATGTTGCTGTGCAACACATTGTTCACGTGTTTGTGGTGATGCTGGTGTAAACAAACCACTGTGTTGCCAGGCATGTAAAGGTATAGCACATGCTATTATGTCTGGTGCATGATACTTGATAATCATAAACGACTGTTACTGGCTTACATATTTGCCATGATACATTGTCATTTTAGAGTGTACTCTTTTACTTATAAAAAAGATTTGTTGTAAAGCCATATGTTGTGTTATGCAGCAGCAGTCTCATGTATCTTGTGTTTACCACATCTCTTGAATGCACCATGTTCTCTTGCGCTTGATTTAATCTCGTGTTGTCTTCTAAATTTGGTATAGCTTAAGCATAAAGTGTTTGTAAAGTCTACAGTCATGTACAGTAATGTTCTAGGTCATGTTCACTTACCACTCACTCACCGACTCACCAGAGCAACTTCTAGCCCTGCGAGCTCCATTCATGGTGAGTGCCCTATGCAAGCGTATCATTTTTTATCTTTTATATCATGTTTTTACTGTACCTTTTCTGTTTAGATACACAAATACTTACTGTTGTGTTACAATTGTCTACACTACTCAGGACAGTGACATACCGTACAGGCTTGTAGCCAAGGAGGAGAGATAGGCTGTACCGCACGGGCCAGGTGGGCCCCCCAGGTTTGTGTGAGTGCACTCTAGGGAACGTCTGAACAACAACAAAATCACGTGACGACAATTTCTCAGTTTCCCTATCGTTAGGCAGTGCATGACTTATTTAAAAATTAAGACACAAAGTGCAGTTCCCTCGGTTGTAAAAGAGCTAAGTTTGTTACAACTGTTTTACTTTCTACGTTTATCTCAAACTATTTTATTATCATTTTGGTTAAAGGGAACCATCTGTTGTTTCTTAACACCCGTGCTGCTACTTACATAAAGTGTCTACATCTTCTTTGATAAATTTTTTCGAGTTTGCCTTTCCAAGATCAGATTCTAAATTTAGAAAGAAAATATTTCCAGGGTGTCTTGTAAACTTAAAATTACCTTTGAGATTTCCCAGAGGGCCTCTGGAAGATCACCAAGATTTGCTACTTTACTTTATAAAAAGAGTGATGCTACAAACAATCAGATTTCTTTGATACTTTCCATATTTCTTAATTAGCTCAATATTATTGTAAGAGCGGCATAGGAAGGACTGTCAAATCAGAAATGATGTTAAGCCTTCTCTAAGTTGTTTGTATGGGTAAATGTTATAAATATAAATATTTCAGATATTATACATTTTATGGAAATGCCCTGGAGATTTGTTAATGCCCTTACTAGTGTATCCTTACCCTCAGGGAAAATACTGACCAACTTTTTAATGAAATAGTTATGTAGAATACCACAGCAGAGAATTTTATTCTCTTTATTCTGATATTGTTAGTATAAAGAGCTAATCATGATCACGCAGTCTCGTGATCATTTCTGCTTTTGCTGGATATTTTTCTGAAGGTTCTGCTCTAACCTCAGAGCCTATAAATGTCGGAGCCTCATAGAAAGCCTCATAGGAAAGTACCAAGGGTACTAAATACTCTTAACTACTGCTACCACAAAGAATAGGCTCTTGAGTACAAGCTTCGTGCTTGCATCATTTTAACACCTTTCAGACTATACAAGTGGACTGAGTCAGGATGTCTAGATTCTAAGATTCCAAAGATTCTTCTCAATCTAGACTTACTTCATGAAAGTCCATTGCTTGGCCCAAGATCCTGGGAAATAAGAATTACATAGGGCTATATGAGCTGATGAGGGAAATTTTAATTGTGGTCATTTGTATGGAACATTGTTGTACTATTTTTGATATTTTTATTTTTCTGACTTCATACAGAACCCATTTCTTTTTCTCGTTAAGTTATCTCTAACCTTCAATTTAGTCAACCATGCATCAGTAAACTGAAATGGAACTTTTAAAAATGGTTTCTGATTCTCTCTGATATCCTCAGAATTCAGAAACAAATACTTTCGATGAGCCTCTTACCTTTCATGACAAAATAGTTATTGGCATAGATTCAATAAGAATCTATCCTTTTTACCAAGATATAATTGTATGGATTGTTCAACCAAAGCCATACCTAGAGGGTTATATTTGAGAGTAATGCTCTTTGGCATAAGAAGTCCATATTAAGGAATAAAGGATTCACTTTATCTGTGGTGCTAATGCCAGCAAAGCCTTCCTCCCAAAAGTAACCTGGTATCTGCCTCCACATCCTGATCATATTGCTAGTGAGGAAGGTCACTTCCTGGAAAGCCCAGGACTTTAGCAAATTTTGCAGACTTCAGGAACGGAGGAATTTACCCCTAGTTAGTGATACTGTAAGTGAAATCAGAAGGAAAAACCTTCTCAGACTTAATCCCATAGCCTTGGAATGGGGGAGTGAATAATTGAGGCTGTTAAAAAGTCTGCGATCTCTTGTGAAGGCTTCTAAACAGAAGGTAGTTTTTTGGGTTTCTTTTTTCTTTTTTTGGCTTAATTAGTTGCGCAGTAATCTAAGGCTCTAGTTTTGCAGAGAAAATTTGAGGCCTATGCAATTAAACCGCTGCGTGTGTAGATGATCAGGGCAAACCTAAGAAGATCAGCCTTTTTGTGATCAAGAATAATCTATAAATATTATTTATGATTCCAACACGGGAGACAGAAAAATCATCTGAAACTTGGAAATAAAGAAACAAGGGAGGCACATCCTCCCTCATACTAGGGAGAATTCTTGGGTTCCACCCCAGATGGGCTGCATCAGAAATTCTGGGGTGGGATCCAGCAGTTTGTATGTGAACAAGCCCTTAGTGATTCTGATAATACACTAAAGTTTGAGAACGTTACTCCAGGGGAAACCACTTAGTTTAACTCACTGTTTATTACTGATTAAAGGTATCAGACTTAGTGAAGTCACGTGTTATCTCACAGATTTGTGTCTGGTAGAGATGTAAGTAATTTCTGTCCAACAGAAAAGGTAGCCTCAAAGGTTGTGGTTTAAGGTCTTGTTGGACATTAACCAGATTTGCTTCTAGCTCAGCAATCTTACACTGACATTACCTAAAATATCTAGCTCTTGGAATTAGTTTTAACATTACTCATTTTCTTACTAATGAATGAGTTGAATATAATCCTTGACAGGTGTTCATATAGCAGTTACATATAGAATAATAGTTTTTATCCTTAAAAAAATTATCATCAGTGTATTTCATACTGTGGTAATGGTGAGCCCTGACCCAGGAGTGCCCTGATGGGAGGGCTGTGGTCCGCTTTTGCTCAGTCAGCTATGCTAACATCAAGGAGGGCGTCCGGTACATAAGATCCGAATAAATATTTGTGCAGTCAGTAGACACTACCTAGAAGGTATTGGATTTTTAAAAGACAAATTTTACAACTGGCCTGTAATGTATCACTCATGTTGTTTTCATTAACTTGTATTAGTGTTTGCTTCTTAAAGGAACTTTTCTGAGTTTTGTTACCAGGGACCTTGGGGCAAAAGATGATAGAATTGGAAAGGGAAACTTTCTTTAAGATATTCTCTGAGATCTGTCGGTTGTCAGGACTAGGAGAGAAGTCGTTATTTCAGAGACAGTCTCAGCACAGGTCACTCGGCTGCCCTTCAGTTGCAGAAAGCCATGCAAGCAATACCCAGAGTGATGGGCCCCCATGGATCCCTGGATTTTGTTACCTTATAATATGAACAGGAACTAATGCTTCATGGGTATGTGTCATTAATGAGAAAAGGAACCAAATGAAAAGGTGAATGGTTTTAGGTAAATCGCTCAGAAGTGCTAGAAAACCGTTGCCTGACTGACAATGAGTGAAACACTAGTAGTATTTTCACATACTGGTTAGATTGCCTTTGGAGTGAACATATTTTGTTTTTCTCTCCCTGTGGTTTTCCTTTAGGCACCTTTGCCTCCTACAGTTCAGGTGGTCTGGGGACAACGGTGGATTGTTAACCACACATCCCCTTCTGTCCCCCAACTCCATATAGTGGTACATTTATACCCCATGATAGACAAATTTCTGCCTCCTGGGAATTTAAATAATGAACAGAATGATAAACACGGGCACATAAGCTAAACATTACCACAGCAGCATCCAAAATGACTGGCTAGGATTTCCTGATTGGGATCCCTGGCCTAGTTTCATTTCTTGGTATTGCCTGCTGCTTCAGCTTTTCTTTCCATTCTGTATCTTTTCATTAATTCCTTTTTGCTTAAATGAGCTAGATGGTTTCTGTGGTTTACAACCGAAGTATCATAACTGATAAAACATCCATTTTCCAGATGAAGTGATTTAACCCAAGTCCCATGCTCAGTGGTCAAGTCAACATCTAGCCTATGGCTCTCTTCTAGATTCTGCTATCACACGAGTTTACAGTGTTCCTTTAGTAGAATTAAAGAGCATCTGACTTTTGTTGAAGAATTGACTTCTTCAGAAAGACTTTTCCTACTGGAAAATTTACTTACAAGAGAAAAATATTCTAAATATCCTTCTAGAAATGACAATCAATAAATCTTTGTTGACTGACTTACATTTAATTTTAATTAGATTGTTTGACCTAATGAAGTATCCTTGCAGGACAGTAGGGTTAAACTAAAAATCTTAAAAGAATCCCTTACTAATCTTATTTAATTAAAAATAAAGCTAGAATGCAAATTAACAGAAAATGTACTTTATTTATTTATAACATTTTGTAAACAATCACACTGTGCATTTTAATTCAATAATAACAAATTTTTTTCTATGGATTTATAGCAAACCCTATATAAAGTCAATGAGTTAATATAAGATTAAAGATGAATAGGATAGAATAATTTCTGAAAATGTTAAATTACAGCACTTGATACAAAGATAACTATGTACCATAAAAATTTACATGCCACAAAACATTAATTTATAATTTTAAATATGCCATAAAACACATTTATAAAAAAGCATCAACATTAATTTTATTATAAACCAGTGAATTAGAGGAATATTTATTAAAACAGTAAAAATCAGTAAATATTGCAACTGAGGTAAAAACTTATAAGTAAACAAAACTATCATTTATAAGGGCCAACAAGTAAATGCAAGGGTAGACAATCCTTTTTGATGACTCAGTCTACTCTCTGATATTTTGAAGCAGCTTCAATAAATGTGACTCAATTACCTGTTGAACTAGAACAGACAGGTGATCAAGATCAAACATGATGATTTAAAAATTTTAAAAAGAACTACTAAATTCAGCCTCACATCCCCAACTATTTCCTAAAATAAAGTTTTTTCTAAGTTGGATATACTCATATTCTGTGGGCATTATGATACTTAAATAGACTTAAAATTTAGCCTATCATTGACTTATTAATTGCCTAAATTACTGAATTTTGTTTTTTGCTTCTAAATTTTGAAATTGAAGGAGAGTCCAGAGTACAAGGTTGTTCTAAGGAACAGAAAAGAGCAACTATAAAAGTATTTTATAGTTTGCTATGAAAATGTTAAACACATCTTGTAAATAGCTATGATCTTCCAGCAACTAATTATCTGAGTTGGTGAAAAGTAATAGTAACAAACTCATTTCTAGACTTTGTAGAAATTTTTTGATTTTTCCCATAGTCAGGAGTTAGGATAACATGCAATGTTCTATGACTATAGCAATGGAAATGATTTGGGTCACCGGTTCATACTATTTACAGAGCTTTACTAAAATGAAACCCGAGCCTTCTACAGTAAAACACTTACCACTTCTATAGCCCAAGGCTACAGCTAAATCCATCGAATTATATCCAGAGTCAGTTTCAATTGTTGGGTCAGCTCCGTTTTCTATACCGAAAGAGAAAAATCTACATAAATAAGTGAAAATGTGGATATGTTTGTCTATTACTGACTTGTGTACAAATAGCAAGACAGATATTCAACAAATTTGGAGAGTATCTTTAGGGTGATCTGACAAAGTACATGGTGCAAAGAGTGCACAGAATTCCCTTTGGTGGGTTGAAGGGAAGACATTTCAAACAAACAAGCATCTTCTAGAGCAGCTGAAACTCACAAACAACTAGAGACCGAACTTATGCATGAAGATTCTGCAGACAGAGAAAACAACCGTGGATTCACCCGTGATCTCCAAAAGGAAAGCAACCACGACAAACGCTCCAATTGCAGGCATGCTGTGTGTGGGGCTGCTTCCCCCTGGGCAACGCTGGGGCAGCAGGCGCTCCATGGCGGGTAGCAGCAGGATTGAGGCATTTAACAATAATTAATGATTCTGCTGAGCAATACTAAGGGAGGCCAGCGTGTAAAAAGTAAAATGAAGTCCTTATGGCATTTCCTAAATGTTTTCATTTTTATCTGCTTACCCAAGAGCATTTTTACACATTTCACATGATTTCCATGTACAGCATAAAGCAAAGGTGTGCCTCCATTCTATAAAAGGAAAAGGGGATTTAGTTTTTCAAGGTGAGCAAGATTTGAAGAATTTAATGTTGCTGTGAGAAGTTTTACTACGAATTAGGCATGTAAAAGTAGTTTAAGGTAATTTTAATATTTTGTGAAGAATACTTCAATCAGAATTACTGAGTATATGTCATTAACTTTTTCTTCTCGGTGTTTAATTAACTAAGTTATTAATTATTCTTCCATCATTTAATACAATTTATTATGTCTCCCCAAGCCAAATAAATCCTTGAGTTTGTTACAGCAGTTTAAAAATCAGTGTCATAGACTCACCCAATCGTATTCATTTACATCAACTCCGCAATCAAGCAGCATTTTGACGATATCGGTGTAGCCTTTACTACAGGCCAGAGACAGTGCACTTTCTCGACCTTTTCCTAAAAGCTGGGGATCAGCACCCTGGTGTGGGAAGTGGAGATAATAGACTTTTCAATTCATGTAAACAAGAATATTGTTATTTCTGTCAACAATAATTACAGTTCAACACTCAGGTCAGGAAATGTTCTGGGGTTAATAAAGAAATAATGCAACTTCTATGCATGGATGCTCTTGTTATCAAGGTTGTCTGGATGCTTCCTTCCTCCATCTCAGTCCTAACTATCCTTTCACTCTGGAGTCAAATTACATCACCTCCATGAAGCTTCTCCTACAAGGCAGACAGTACTTTTGTTCCCACTGCACTCAGAGGGGCCTGGGCTTTAAATTACCTCTCACTATTTCATGTACGATTAGTCTTTTTTGCCCCAAAAAATGTGAAAAGCATTTAAAAATTTTTTGGATCCCCTACCATGACATCTAGTTGGCTGGAGACAACAAAACTTTACTAAAGACTTAACTGAACTTAAGTAACTGTACATATACATTTTCTGAGGCATTTTCCTTACATTCTGAAGTAGAAACTCTACCACAGCTATTTGCCCGTGTGCTGCAGCCCACATCAGAGGAGTAAATCCTTCTTCATCCGTGTGATTGATAACATTTTCTATTTAAAAGAAAAGCAATTTTTGTGATCTAATTTAACAACCACATATTAACATCACTATGAAAATACTGGCATTCTAGAAAGTTGGTTACTCAATGAGGATGACTTTGTGCTTTTGTTCACTGAAGACGTATTATGTGTTGTTGCAATTTGTCGTGACTGTATTAAAACGTGCCTCAATGTATACAACTGAATTCAAGTAGCATATTATTTAAAGTATAAACTACAAGATATGATATCATGCTAGGTACAAGGTAATCTACAGAACAATGGGCTCGGAATGAGGAGACCAGAGTTTGAATTCTGGCTCTGTCACTTTCTAAAAGAGTGGTTCTGGGCCACTTAATTTCTCCAATACACAGAATAATACCTTGCTTACCTCGATGTGTAGTTGGGAGGATTACAATAAAAATAGCTTATATAATAACACTTAGCATTACATAAATATATATTGTTATAAAAACTCCAAAATCTTGTTAAATCTATGTTCTAGTATATAGCTAACATTGCCGCCTTTGAATTTCATATTCTTGATGGTTTGCTACAATAATAAATATGAATGAAGAATGAATAATTTGAAAGGCAGTACCATAAAATTCTACCTTGAACCCCATTTTGTTCCCCAGATTTAGTCTACTAGTTTTAAAGTCCACAGTTTTTCCTTGACATTTATTTAGTAGCTTGAGAATGAAACCTTCAAATATTTATAAACAAACAGAAATATAATGATGAAGTAAGTCTTTCTTATAAAAAAATAACAGATTAAAAAAATAAACATCTTTTATCACGCACACTGTATTCAACCAATAAAGTTGGGACAACTAACTAACTTTTTGGAAAAGAAAAATAAATGTAGAGCTTGATCTTTATCTCATTACACCAAAACATATTTCATATGTGTCAAAGACTGAAATGTTAAAAGGAAACCACAGAAGTTCTACAATAAGGTATGAATAAATCCATTTATAATCTTAGAGTACAAAATCCTTTCTAAGCATGCCATAAAACTCAGAAGTCACAAGGAAAAAAGTAAATTTACTGCTTAAAAATATTAAGCATTTGTTTGATAAACATCATAAAGTCAAAGGAAAAATGACAAACTTGAAAAAAATATGCAACATAAGCAACAAAAAGTAAATTTCTTTAATTTTGATATGGGTTCACAGAAAAAACAAAGGAAATTCAAATAAACCATAATTTAAAAACTGTAAACAAAACCAGTATGAGATACTGTTTTTAGATCAGTCTGATAACACCCTGTGCCAGTGAGGGTAGGGAGAAACAGAATCTCTAACTCTGGTGTGAAGACAGGACAAACATCTGGCAATAAATATAAAAATTCATATACCTTTTCACCTAAAAAATATTCTTGAAGGAATTTACCCTATGAATATACTTAAAAAGAATGCCAATATTGTTACTTAATAGCAACAAATGAATCAACCACCACCACCAGGGGGACTAGTTAAAAAATAAAAAAACACCAAAGTATACGTATAATGCAATGAAAAATCATGGGCCTATTAAAAAGAATGGACTAGATCCTTATGTGCTTATATGGAAAGATATCCAAATATTAAGTGAAAAAAATAAAGTGCATAATTTTTCCTTTTGTGTAAATAAGAAAAAGCATATCCACATTCTCACATACAACTCCAAATATAAACAGAAATGTTTTTCAGAAGAGTTTTCTGAAAATATAAAAAACTTATGTTTTCTTTGGGGGAAAAGCCTAGGCTTATAAGAGAAGCTATAACTTTTATACTTTAGAGTATTTTTTTAAAAACTATTATTTGCCTGGGGAGATAATACAACCATTTTTTTCTTTATACTTTCCTGTATAAAAAGAAAAAATAACAAATTCAATAAATTCTATTAAGTTTGTTTTAAATACGTTTTAAAAAATAGGCTATTACCTTGTTCAATCCGAGTAGCCAGGTAGAGCATCTCTCCCTGAGCAGCTAACTGGTGAACAGATAAAGCTGAAACAATAACATAAAAAGCTTCATGTATATACATAGGGTACACATTCATCATCCCATTGTTCATTTTTGTGCAGTAATTTTCTTTCCCAAAACAAAAACTATCATTCTATTGTTTAAAAAATCTAACTAAAATATACCCTAACAATGCAAGTGGTCATACTGTGTCTGAGAATTGACTCTTCTATGTTCAAGGTAATTCTGACATCTGCAAAGTGTTATTATCAATAAATATGCAAATTGTTACAATCAATTACTAGCAATGCAAATTGTTACTGATCTTATCAATCAAAGAAACAGATTGGGTGTTTAACTTTTAAAATTCCATCTCTTTATCCTAACTTGTAAGGAAGTTGGGTCTAACAGACAAAGACATACCTTTCATCTTTTCATTTTCATAACTCCATTGAAGTCCTAAATATCATTATTTCAAGACTCCATGGGTCCTTCTTAAATTTAGGCGGAGTGAGGTAGTAAATGGACAACTGACCTTGAGAGTGAATTTTTGAGTGCAGACCAAGGTGTGGCTAATTTGGTGTGTGTCCTTAGATAACTGATTAAACCTTTTTGTCTGTAATATGAGGTATGTGAACCATATGATCTCTAAATGTTTTGAGCTCAAAAATTCTACAGTTGGAATAATCTAAGACAATCTCTATTTTAAACAATGATAAACAGGCACTGTTCTATGATAGTTCATTTTAAAAATTAGTATCACTTGATCTTTGACTGCAGTGATATGGTTGGATGGCCTTAATACAGAAAGGAAAGCAATTGGGAGGCACATGCAAATTTATACAAGTAAAACAGAAATGGCCAATAGGTGGAGTGAGTCATATGCTACAGTACATGATTCAAAATCAGGAGGGATATAGTGTTTCCAAAGTAAAGAAATATATTTCACCATGCATTAGAATATAGGTGTATTTATATTATATTTTTCACATATAGTTCCTAACATCCAACTGCTAACTGGTTTTGGTATATTCTTTCTGCTATACAGAATATGGTATATAGAAAAACCTCATTTTATTTCTTTTAGAATGATTATACACTTAAAAAAAACTGTGGACTCAAAGTTTTCCAAAAGGTAGTTTCAAATTTATATTATTATATTCAAATTCAAAATTACAATAGAAATCACTCAGCTTTTACTACAAATAACTTGTGGATCAGTGATCTAGTTCATGGGCAAAATATAAAGTCTTATGCTCCAAGAACACAAAACAAAAAGTATTACTTTGCACAAAGTTTAGAATAACTTATTATTTTTATAGTAAACTATAAGGGTTTTAAGAATATTTCAATCTGTGTTTTAAATAGAGAAACATAAAATATGAACAATTTGAATATGCAGTAATAGGTGAAAAAATTTTAAATTACTAGAACTATGAGCATATAACTTCAGTTTTCCAAAATGGAATATGCATTTAATGAAATTAATGTTTCAAAGCCAAACTCTTGAAACCATTATATTAATAACAAGAACAGTTTAAGACATCAGTGGGGAATACTTACAGTTTGCTAACAGAGGCGTGGTTGAGACCTCATTTCCTCTGTGTTTGTTGGTTAAGGTAGTCGACTGTTTTATGGGTGAGAAGTGCTTTGTTGTAGAGGGAGTGTAGACGTGCCTTACTTGGATTCCCGGAGAAGGAGATGTATGGATATTGCATTCAGCTAAGTAAAATAAATTAAACACATTGAAACAATACTTTAATGACAAAGCATTTCAAAGTTCTATGCTGATGTTTACATTAAAAAAGCAATAAATACATGAGGTATATCTTCAACTGTTTCTCAAGTGATGTTAAATTATTTTCTGCCATAAAGTCTGTGCTACCATAGTGAAAGTTTCAGAAAAAAAATCTGTATTAATGTTGAGCAATTTTATTCCAGGATTAGTATTTTTATTCAATAGGTTATTATAAAAGTAAATCTATAATATGATGACAGATTTCACTGAATTAAACCATAGGAAGCTAATAATGATCAAATATTCATAGAATAGGGAATATTAAGCTAATTCATTTGTAAAAGGCATCAATACTATTTTTCTTATATGATTTAAAAAGGTACAATAAGGAATTATATAAAAGAATTTCTAAATAAACAAAGGTAAAGCAAGAAATATGAAAAAAATCAACATGTACTTATGGGCATTATATAACATGAAGTTATTTAATTTTGGTTTCTGTGAGATTCTAGGAAATCATATTAAAAGGTGACTTCCAAACTTTCTTCCCAAACTCAAAATCTCATGGTCAGACGGCAAAGGAAAAAAAACACCAAATAACAAAAACAAACAAATGCAGATATTTATACCATAACTTTCAACCTTTAAATAGGACAGATGCCACCTCCAGGTCAGAGTTAACCTGATCTTGAATATTTTTACTATCCTCTTCATTTAAGGACTTCACAAATCGAGAACACACGTTCATATCAAATCGGTTAGGCAATATGAATTTCATTCCCATGGCGACACCCTGAGCCGACCCTTCTTCAGCATTTGAGTCCAGCTGATGTTCTATTTTAATGTCTGGCATGCCAGTTAGACTGTAAGCGCTGGGACACTCCTCCACTATTAGCTGGGCTCCGAGATCCAGATTTGCTGATGTAGCCATGATTTCAACTGTAGTTTCAATAATTAAAACATTTCTTCATAATTTCCTCTTGGTTTTTTAAGAGTGCTATCCAGTGTATTCTTGAAATTTGGATATTAAAAAAATCTGGAAGGAAAAAATTAAAAGTATGATATCAACTTGGTAAAAGTACACAAAATAATTGTTTTCAATCAAGTATGCAAACACTGTTAATAAGCAGTGTTAATAAGCACCTATTAATAACAGGAAGCATGCAAAGTTCATAGGTAGAGAACCCTGCATATAAAGCCAAGCTTCTTACTATCTGTGCGAACCTGTACAAGTTACTCAAACTCTAAGCCTCAGCCTCACTTGTAAAATGGGGATACCAACATTAACCTCACAGTATGCTGGTAGACCAAATGAAATACAGTAACATTTTCATCTTCATCACTAGGTTCCAGCAAATTTTAGTTATCTTTTTATCTTCTTTTCTATTTTTGAACATTGCCAAATGGCCAAAAGATCAGGTTAACAATAAAAAATAAACTTTTATGTAAAAACTTGAACTTCTCACGTTAGGTTCATTTTTTAGTGTGCTCTGTTTATAAGTGGCTCTCAGTTTGAATTTAAGATAGAACTCATGTTGTACCCAAGTCAACTGGCATCTTCAGCACCCGCGATTCCTGGATAGTGAAAGACTTTATAAAGCTTTGGTTATGATTAACTGAAGATATATTTCTTTATCAGTTTTTGTTCAGATCACATGTTACCAACTTAATATGTGTTTTTACAAAAATAAAGTGTGGAGATTATAAATTGGCTTCCTTTGCTTTAGCATCTCTAGGACATTAGGATCAAAGCAGAATTTTTGGATCTCAATCTTTAAGTATTAAGAATTACTTTTTTCCTAAATATAGACCGTCAAGACATGAACTCAAAAACTGCTTACTCTCAAAGGATAGATTATAAGCACACCTGTTATTGAATCACTTACTATTATTTTAAAATTAGTTTTCAGTGATCACTGGCACTTCCCTATGGACCTTAATATAATTTTAAGAGAAATTTCACTATTGTACCTAAAAATGATTCTAAAAAAATGAAGAAATCCAAGATATATAATTTTCCTAAATAAATAATCACTGGGACATGAAGACAATGACATCCAGTTAACTTTTTCATGTTAGAGTTTACTGTCTCTTAGAAACTCTGAGATGGTACAGGGTATTTAAAATTGAAGAATGCATTAGGAACACAATGAAGCGGAGACTGGCAAACTATACATTTACTGATAAACATTTTGCAACACTGATTCTTGTAACAATCCGTTGAGTAGTCAGGGCAGGCAATCATACACATCATAGAGAAGAGAAAATGGGAGCTCATGAATCATGAGGAACCTATCCAGCTGTTCTGACTCTATTACCCTGCCTGCTAATATGAGCGGCAGCACTAAACTAATGTAAAGTTTCCAAGGGAGAGAGAGTTGAAGAAATAACAAATTGTAATAATAATAAAAAAAAGAAAGTAACAGATAACAAAGTCAATACACTTTAGCGAAGGAAACCACTGCAGAAAATGAGTCGTGATTCAAATGGAGATGCAGGTGCAATGCAGAGGTCTTTAAAAGGGTATTGCAAGATGTGAGGTGTTTCCTCGGGTAAGAGCCAATACTACAGACTCCTACCCTGAGGTGGCCTAAGTGAAACTCCCCTGAGCTCTCTCGGTACCCTGAATATACCTCTAATTTAGCATTTATTATTCTCTTGAGCATTTCCATTTCAATTCCCAATAAACTTAAAACTCCTCTAGGATGGGTACTGCACTTACTAATCGTTGCACAAAAAACAGTGCTTGGCCGTATCAGGTGCTCCATAAATGTTTTCTAATCTAAATTTTAACGTGGTATATTCTTTCCTATCCTGAAATGATCCTGCATGATGCTCAGCGTTCCATTCCCAACGTCACTACTAACTAGCTGTGCAACCCTGGACAGGCAAATTATGTAAGTCTTCTGAAACTTATTTTATTCATTTATAAAGACGGTTTTTAAATGTCTAATCGTTTTTCCAGCTCTGAACATCGTCCATGTTATAAATTAGGGTTTATAGATGGAACTACAGGTCTTTGAAGGGAGGAGTGTAAATGCACCTGCAGGAGGAAGGAGCAGAAACAGAACTCTTATCTTGGCGGTACTCTACAGAGGAGGAGCGAAGTGATTGGGTAGGCCAAATTTTGAAGAACAGGAGGGGAAAAAAAGATGATCGGGAAGAGGAGGCGGTGAGAGAGTTAAGGCCAAGAATAGCTATGATCACCTCGATCTATCAGAGCCCAGGGTGAAGAGAGAGAACCTAACGAGATAAAGTGGGCAACTGTGCTAGTCCCCAATGGACGCTAATAATAGGTGCCCCCCGCTTCTTCCTAATCCTGGAGTTGTCCTGCAAGGAAAGGAAGTTGCTATGAAAATGAATGATGCCTCACAGGCGACAGGTGTCCCGGCGTCCCAGGACAAGAGCCCGCTAGAGGGGAGACTGTTGTGGGAAGTCCGCCCTGTCGCCACCCGCCAGCTCTGCCCGAAAAGTCCCAGCGCGGCTCAGGTACGGCAGGTGGAAACTCTGGCTCACCCGCAGCGGGCGGGTCCGGGGGACGGGGGCCTGAGGCCGACGGGGTGGGAGAGCAGGGTCTCGCGACCACCTTCGACAGCCGACAGCGGGTCGGGCCTTTCCATCTGCGGCCTCAGATTCACTTGTTTTGACCGCGACGTCACTTCCTATTTCTTCTTCCGCTTTCTGGACAGAAAACGTTCCGCATCACGACACCCGACAGGATTTCCAGGTCTTTCGTCGCCGCTGCGCTTCACGGCGCTAAACACCAGGGTACTACAGAGAGGGGGCCCCGTCAGAGGACCACTCCGAGAAACTAGAGCAAGGCCGAGGTCTCGCCCTGGGGTTACGCCTCCTCTTCATCGCCCCACCCACTGCCTTTCCTTTCCTACGACCGCGCGCGCGAGTCTGGGCCGTTGCGTCATCATCAGGCGACGGGCCCGGCCTTTCTAGTTCTGTGTCTCGGCGATTCTCTTGCGGGTTGCATGTGGTTTTCTTCAAGTGATTCTGGATAGTCCCGGGAGAGGACTGGCGAAATCCAAGAAATTCTCCTTGGAGCCCGGGTGCCTCCGCGGACCCTCGGGGCCCATCGGAGGTAGGTGAAGGAGGTTTCGGAGAGGGGTAGCCCAGACTCATGTCGGGCCTTCCTCGGTACCTGGCATGCTCTTCTGGGGCTTCCCAGTCACCGCAGAGTGGCCAGACTCCGTAGCCAGCCCATGAGGATCCCTTCCATTTCGCTTCTCCCCGGATTTTGTTCCTTTACGATCGCATCCTTTCACACTGTCCACCGTTATTCGTGCCCGGAGCAGTCCTCCCCCTGCAAGGCAGTGGCAAGTTTCTGTCTGTGCTTGTGAGAGTCCCTCAGTTTTACATGCTTTCTTCTCCGCCCCCGCCTTTGCGCCCATCTGAAGTGGTCAAGATATTTTAATATCAAACTTCAAAGCCCAGCTGAAATGCACACTTTGAATATTTCTCGGAGCTTCCCGGTTAGAATCAAAAATCTCTTCTGAGCTCTCAGGACTCTGTACTTAGAGAATATATTTGATATTCTGCATTATAGTGTAGTTTTTATTACTCATGTAGTTCCAGTTTCTCAGGCTCTGATCTCTGCCCGATCATATTTTTCCTTTTAATTTTTACATCACTTCGTGCCTCTGTGCGTTTGCATTATGTTGTGTTCCCTCCCCTGCCAGTGCCGTTTCTCCCTTTAATCTGGTAAACCACTGCGGCTGCTCCTCAGTTCTTCCTTCTAAAGGTTTTTAAACTGTTTCTCTCACGACAAAGTTGTGTGCTCCTTTGCCTATACTCTAGTACGGGCAAAGCTCTGCAGGCTAGATGTGAGCTGGTGCCTGTTTGGGGGTAGCCAGTGAGCCAAGAATGATTTTTACAGATGCACATTTGCAGGTTTTTTTAATGATGTGAAGCAGTAACTTTGAACCTAAAGTAAGTGAAATATTCTCTTCCTCCAAAGAATCCTATTTTCATTCATAAATAAAAAAATTGTACTCACAACTATTTTGGGGGTTTCATTAGTAAAAAAGAAATGGAAGTTACTTTTTAAGTAACTATATAATATGTTCTATTTTGCCCGTGGGCCTCAAATCCTAAAATATTTATCATCTGGCCCTTTACAGAAAAAGTTTATCAGCTCCTTTCTATAGCAATGTTCATCTTATAGACACCACTTGTGATTTTAGTTTTGTGTTTTCTCATGGAAGCCAGTACATTGCTTCCCTTCTTTCATTCCATATTCTTTGAACACTTAAATAAAAAGAATCTTCCAGACACAAAATGTTTACTTTAAAAAAAGTTTAGTTTAATCATGTCTGGGTTTATGTGCATCAACAAAAATATGCAGTCAATTAGGATTATAGAAGACAGGACCTGACTCAGTGTAGAAAAGTTTACCTGGGGGATGTGATCCTCAAGTTGAGCTTTAAATGATACGTAGGAAGTCGATAGGAAGAGGTCATTCCTGGCAGAGAGGACAAATGAGCGAAGACATTGAGAGAAGAAAGAGCATGACATGTTAACGAGCACAAGAGGTGAAGCTGGAAAGGTGAGCAAGGGCCACAACACGGAGTGTCTCCCATGCCATTTAAGCAACTTGGACCTCCTTTTCTGGGCATTATTGGACTTTGTAGCGAAAGCCAGATTTGCGTTGTAGTCTGATAACCCTGATGGCTATTTGAAAAATGGATGAGGGAATTAGGGGGACTTTCTGTTGCACTATTTCCGTAGATGAGAGTTCTGAATTCGGGCAGGGGAACTAGGTGGAGTGAACATGATGACGTTTAGACAGTTTTGGGAGGTAAAACCAGCAGATCTTTGAGGATGTTAGAAGTGAGAAGGAAGGATGAGACAAGGCTGTTTCCAGATTCCCAGCTGGTACCAGTCACCAGCTGAAATGGAGAATACTGGGGTGTGTGAGGGTACACACCGTGTTTTCCAGTCATCACTGTCTCTAGTACCTAGAACAGTGTCCTACACATTGTAAGTGCTTGAATGAACAGAAAAGTTTTCCCCCCTTTTAACCATTGGTTACTATGTCTCATCAAAACAGCCTTTAAAATATGTTGCACTTATATATTTTGGTGGTGTTGATGCACTATTTTCAGATTTTCTGGAATGGATGATGAGTTGTACCGCAGGTATCATTCCCCTTTGTATCATTCCCCTGATAAATTGAATCTCTTTTGCAATTGAATAGTTCTGGAAAGACATTTTGGCTTAATTACCTGTCAGTTAAAAGTTTTAATTAATTTTTATCCTATTCTCTCACTTTAATTTAGAATTTAATTTTAGAATTGCAGTATGGTATCCCTATCTGTATTCTTTCTGCTTCCTTTAGATTATTCCTTTTGTGTTATAATTAAATGGCTTATTGATCTCTAAGCTACTACACAGCCTTTTGAAAGGATGCAGAGTGAAAATCATAACTATATATACAGGTTTATGAATAACATCTATATAAAATACTTTCTTTTTCAGAAATAAGGCAGAGTCACTATAATCATTTCTAACACCAGTTTCAAACTACTTACTTTTGGATAAGAGTCCAATCATATGAAATTATGGCTGGTTATAAGCCTGTAGCTATTCAGACATATCCTATACTTGGTGAAAAAATCACCCAAGATACACTGTACTGGAATAACTATAAGGTAAGTATTTATGCCAATTTGTCAAGCATGTGTTTTACTTTGGATGCTCTCCTAGAGAACTAATTAACTAAAAATAATCTATCAGCAGCTTGTAGTTTAGGCAGAAAATTTGATATCAGATATATTTTTGGAATTTTTTGTAAAAGTCCATGCTGCTTAATCAGTTTGATCACAAATGCCTAGCACAGAATGGATGATTTTAGTTTTAAATCAATGATTTATAATCAATAGATGATTTTAGTTTATATCAATGATGAATGAATTAAATTTTAGAATTTGAATGCCATATGCAAGAAGATTTTTTTTGCCTGAATCTAAGTAGGAAGTAATGCACAATTAATTATTCTAGACCATATAGGCTTACTAGTGATTCCTTTTTAAAAAAATAAATAACTAAATAGAAAATGAAAAATGATTGGGAGGGGGAGGTTAATGGAAATAGAAATTTACTATATGGGCTCCTGAGGAGAGCATAGGAGAAATTTAAATGGCCAATAAATGTGAATATCTTCTTCACTCATAATTAAAGACATGCAAATTAGAACAATAATTTAGTTACTATTTTTTATCTTTTGTATTGGCACAAGTGAAAAATTTTGATCATTACTACTTGATGGAGAGAAATTGGTACAAACTTTCTGGAGGGCAATTTAGCATTATCTAACATGATAAAAATACCCTTCAGCCTTGTAAATTCCACAGCTTGGAACTTACTCAAATTTTACTAAGCTATATGGATAAAGATGTTCATTGAATTATTATTTATAATATTAGAAATCTTGGAAAAACCTGTGTCCGTTAGTAGTGAACTGGTAAATTATGATGTATTCTCTAATGGATGATAAATCTATTGCTTATATTAATAGTTAGCTAAGATGTGGTGTTAAGTAAAAAACAAGCAGGGTGCAGAACTGCCTGCATGGAATGGTCTTTGTGTCAGTTAAATACTCTGCCCAATCTATGCTGCTGTAGGCATAACTTTTTCCCCAGTAATAATCACAGAAAACTCCACAGCTGAAGAGAAAGAGTGGAGTATGGCTTTCCAATCGTATAGTTACTTAATTTAATAGCAACAGGATCGGATAGGGTGCTGGGATTTGGACCTTTTGTATTTTTTCATACTTCTGTATTAAATACAACCTTGTAAATGTTACTAAGAACAAAAAAAAATTGTCAGTGAGAAATTATATAGTGCTTAAATAGGGATTACCAGTTGTAATTCTGTTAATATTCTGTATTTTTTTTTATTAAGACTCCTGTTCAGATCAAGGAGTTTGGTGCAGTGTCAAAAGTAGACTTTTCTCCACAGCCTCCATATAATTATGCTGTCACAGCTTCTTCAAGGGTAACTATAACATTAAATTTATTTTTCTTTTGTATAGTTTATATTTACCACTGATTGCGAGCCATCTGGTGAAATTTTTTTTTTTTTATCTTTTAGATTCACATTTATGGCCGATACTCCCAGGAACCTATAAAAACCTTTTCCCGATTTAAAGACACAGCATACTGTGCTACTTTTCGACAGGATGGTAGATTACTTGTGGCGGGCAGTGAAGATGGTGGAGTTCAGCTTTTTGACATAACTGGGAGGGCTCCCCTCAGGCAGTTTGAAGGCCATACTAAGTAAGAGACAGTTTGAAAAAATTGTTTTTTAATTGAGGTACAGTTAACATGCATTATATTACAACAGCTTCAGGTGTACAACATAGTGATTCGATATATGTATATATTGCAAAATTATCACAGTAAGTCTAATTTTTTTCACTATACAGTTATGGACAGTTGGTTTTTATGTGTTCTTTTTTTGTTTCGTTTTTTAAGCTCTATTTGTTTTCTAAGGTCAGTTTGTTTTCTGGGCTTTGAATAAAAACATAGAGAAGATAATATCCCTTTATATACTTTATTGCCTTGTTGTTCTGAGACAAAGCCTGTATTCTGGTTCAGTCCTAAGGTCTAGTTTCATGAGGCTTATGAGTTCTTAAGAATTGTATACGACATTTGAGGAAACGGATGTCTCGGCAGACACCCCTTAGTGCTCATTGATTCCTCAGTGAGTGCGTGACCCGGTGGAGAGCATAAACCACTGATCTAAAGGCAGCCTCACAGTTAATGAGACCTTCATAAACTTGGGCTGTATCAGAAATTCTCATTTTGAAATCAAGTCAGAAGGTGGATTTTCTTTCTTCTTGGATTTAGTATTTTGTCCCTGCAATTTTATATTTTAACTTTGTTTCATGATTACCAATGTCATTGCTGTAAGTTCCTATCAATGTAAAATCTTGAGTGTTTTTTTGTTTTGTTTTTATCAGGATGGTCAGTGAAACATTTAAAATATAACAAATTCACTTAACATAATCCTACTTAGTGGCAAATCTTAGAATTTTTTAAGTATCTATTTTGAAATTGTTTAAATTAGAGTATTTTTGTAACAACATTTAGGATATTTACTTTCATTGAGCAGCTAGGTAGAATTGTTAACATATTAGAAAGTTTAAATGCTATTGTTTACTATTCTTATTAACTGCATAATGCATGGGTATTTAAAATTTTAAATTAGCTTGAGGACAAATGCCTTTTTTTAAAGATTTTGTTTTCTCTCATGATTTCACCCTGCAGTTACTCCTTGAAAGTGAACTGCTTTTTTTTTTTTTCCTTTTGGGTATTTAGGGAAAAGGAGTGTTTTATGTTAGAAGGTGCCAGGAATATAATTTTCCCTTTTTTTTTTAATATACTGATCCTTGATCTTTCAGAGCAGTTCATACAGTAGATTTTACAGCTGACAAATATCATGTGGTCTCTGGGGCTGATGATTATACAGTTAAATTATGGGATATTCCAAACTCCAAAGAAATTCTGACATTGAAAGAACATTCTGATTATGTGAGGTGTGGATGTGCTAGCAAACTGAACCCAGATCTCTTTGTAACAGGTTGGTAAACTTTTTTTTCTCCTGAAGTTGATAAATTTATTATGCTAGATTTTAATATGCTTTGGGACTCTTAGGAAAGAGGAGCTTAAAAAACTTTATAGAGAGATATGTTTCTGGGTACCTATTTGTTTTATTGTCTTTTTCTTCTTTTGGTGATTGTTCGTATTGTCCTCCATATGTATTTGGGAACATCAGGTTGCCTTGAAAGCGTAAGTCAGAACTGGAATGGGTTTAGTACTCTGACTGCCGCTGAGCCCCCAGCAGCCAATAAACAAAGACAATGCAGTTCAGTCGTTGTGGGTGCCTGAGCAAGATTCTCAGATGATTCATTAGTGACAGTAGCCTGAGATAGGACTAGTTGAAGATTCTAAGATAAAACCACTCTTCTTCAGAAAAAGACAGTGGTATGAAAGAGTTTGCAGTTATTATATCTTTATGAATTTACATGTCTTTTAAAAATTTCATTTAAGCTTTTCTCCTTTTAAAATTGATGTTTGAATACAAATACAGGCATGTACAAGCATACATAGTTTTTGTTGTTTTTGAGTAGTGAAACTCACATAATACAAAAATTGACATTTCAGGGTCCTACGATCACACTGTGAAGATGTTTGATACGCGAACAAACAAGAGTGTTATCTCTGTTGAGCATGGGCAGCCAGTGGAGAGTGTCCTGCTTTTTCCCTCTGGAGGTCTTCTGGTATCAGCAGGTATTTCTTTCAAAAATTTCTTTCACCAGTATTGTTGGTCTTGGGTCAGATACTTTATCAGTTACTTTTTGTAATTTATCAGTGTGCATTTGAATGGTCTATCTAGGTTTTTGCGCAATGAATAAGTAGGATAGGCAAGCTGTTATCATTTATTGAGTACCTAGTATGTACCAGACATTGTGCTATTTATATGTATCTATTGCCCTAGATGAGCCTACAAGGTAGTTAGTTTTCTTTCTATTTTGCAACTCAGGAAATTTAAGTTTTAACTAATTTGTTTAAGGCAAAGTGGAAGATCTGAAATCCCAGAACTTGAGAGCCTGCTTATTTCCTTAACTCAAAAAGGTTGTACAGCTGCTTGTTACTCTTACCTAAGAGATCTGTGGCAGCAATTGAAAACACAGTGTTTTTGCCCTGGCTGGTGTGGCTCAGTGGATTGAGTGCGGGCCTGCAAACCAAAGCGTTGCTGGTTCGATTCCTAGTGAGGGCACATGCGTGGGTTGTGGGCCATGTCCCCATTAGGGGGCACATGAGAGGCAACCACACATTGATGTTTCTCTCCCTCTCTTTCCCATTCCTGCTTTCTCTAAAAATAAATAAATAATCAAAAATCTTTAAAAAATAAAAACAGTGTTTTTAGGATCTAGAATCAGGCTTGTCTCTTTTCATGTGACCCTTGATTAAAATGGCCTTACCCAGCAAATAGCTGATAATGGTGGTGGAGGAGATAATGTGAAGTCAAAAGAGGCCTTGGTACATTTTTCATCTCTTTGGAACTGAGGTATTTTTTGTTATGTTGGTCATAGTGCATTTTCAAAATTATAATGGAAGAAGTAAATTAGCTGTTCATTTGTCACGTCGAAATTAATGTGTTGACCTTAGAAGAATACATAGGTGGTATACATACTCTAATAGCATACACATGGCTGTGTGTAGCCTTTCTCTTTTCTTAATTCTGAAATTATCCTGTTTTATACTCTTCCCCAGGACCTATTTGATTTCAAATAACTTGATAACATTGTCAGATATATCTATTGGTCTTGCTATTATTTTGAGAAATGAAAAGGTCAAGATGAACAGGGACATTAGGTACCTATATGCTAATCTCTTTGTCTCTAGTTATGTGACCTTGAGCAATTCCTTAACTTCTATAGATCTTGAAAATAAGCGGTTGGGCTAGACCAGTGGTTTCAGAGTGTAATCTCTCTCATGAGTTGCCACATGTGAGGAGACAGGGACTGTGAATTAGGGTCCAGGCCTTGTTGCCCAGTCAGGATAGGTAATAAACTTGCCCCGCTGTCTCAACCCCTTATTCTATTTTACCTGTTAGACTTTTGCTTATCATTTCATTGAAAGAAAAGATGCGGTGTTAAAAAATTCTTTTAAACCACTGGATTAAATTGCCTTTTAGGATCCTTCCAACTCTGAGGGTAAAAAATAGTTATAGGGAAGTTTCTCGGTTTAATTGGGATTCACAAAAATTTTATTTTATTTTAAAGATCTTATTTACTTATTTTTAGATAGAGAGGAAGAGAGGGAGAGAAACATCCATGTGTGGCTTCCTCTCGCACGCCCCCTGCTGGGAACCTGGCCTGCGCCCCAGGCATGTGCCCTGACTGGGCATCCAGCTGAGGACTCTTTGGTTCCCACGCGGGGACTCAGTCCAATGAGCCACACCAGCCAGGGCGGGATTTGCAAAATTTAATTATAATTTTCTTAAAATCTTTGTTCACTTTTTATATTACCAGGTAGTTCTGTGTACTTAACAACTGTGGAATTATTTAATTGTCATAACAGTTCTGTGAGGTAGAACTGTTGCTATCATTTACACACCCAGGCAGTAAATGGTCGAGTCGGCTTCGAGGCCAGGCAGCCTGGCTCTGGAATCCTTCGCTTTACCTGCGTGCTGTGGGGTGTCGGGTGAAGAGTGCTGTTCAGATCGTTCATATTTTTAACTTGTAGGTGGAATATCAAACTAATGATTATTTCTTTTTATAGGAGGTCGTTATGTTAAAGTCTGGGACATGCTAAAAGGAGGACAATTGCTAGTATCTTTGAAGAATCATCATAAAACTGTGACATGTTTATATCTGAGCAGCTCCGGGCAGAGGTTACTCTCTGGTTCATTGGATAGGTTAGCATTTTAATTTCCTTTCTTCATCATTATTAATATACAAGTATTAACTGCTTGTGGAAATGAGTTATTTCTGCAGTATTTGTGTTAAATATTCTGCCAAATAATTTCCATGAAAAAAAATCTGTTGAGTTGAAAATAGTTTGGGCCTTTTATTTACATAGAGCAAACTCATATCTTTTTTGATATACTTTATTGCTTTAATTTATATACTTAAGGAATTTTATTGAACTAAACATTGATCTTTTAAAACAATCTATACTCTAGAGTTTCTTTTAAAATCATTATTGTATATTTGTATATTTTCAAATCATGAGTATATGTATATATTCTGGCTTATTCTTTACAATTTATGTAAAATTAATGTAAAAATTTCTGTGGTCCAATTATTACTATTTTAAATAAGTATTAGTATTCTATTAGTTAATGTTCTAGAACAATGCTGTCTAGTAGAAATATAATGTGAACTATATGTCATTTAAAATGTTTCAGTAGCCACATTAAAAAGGTAAAAATAACTAGGTAAAATTAATTTAACTTGGTAAAATTGATGTAATCCAATGCATCTAAAATATTTCAGTGTGTAATCAATGTAAAAATTGAGAGGCCAGAAATAATTTGAGCAGGTAATACATGTTCTACGATAATCATAACATTTTACAGCAGTGAGAATGAGACATACTGTGTTTAACAGAAAGAAAACTGTTTACTGTTCACATGGACTCAGCCCTAAAATTTAAATTTAAGCCAATTAAAATTAAGTAAAATAAAAGAATTCAGTTCTTCCTTTTCACTAGCCACATTTCAAGTGCTCAGAAGTCACATGTGGCTAGAACGACGGCACAGTTGTAGAATTTACTTACATTCATCTGTTGGTCATTTTAGTTCCATTATGTTTTTTTCCCTGTTATTGACTTGTTTTTTTCAGCCTGTTTATTAAAAAGTATACATATTTTAAAGCTAGAAAACATTTCTAATATAAAGGAATTTATTATATAAATATATTGTAGATTCTCTAATGGTGTTATAGGCATTTTGGGACTTAATTTTTAGATGTGTCCCTCACAAGCTAAGTAAGTTGGCTCTGTCTTCAGTAGTTCTCAGCCCAGAGTGACTTTTGTCCCCCAAGGGATATTTGGCAATACCTGGAGACATTTTAGTTGTTTTCACAACCTGGGGGCAGAGTGCTGCTGGCCAAGTGTGAGTAGAGGCCAGATGCTGCTAAACATCCTCCAACGCACAGAGCAACCCCCACAGCAGTTATCTGGCCCTACACGTCAGTAGTACTGCAGGTGAGACAGCCTGCTCCGTTGACTTCCAGTGCACTTTCATTGATACTTCTTTACTCTCAAGTTTTATCTTCAGGCAACTGTGGTTCATGGTCTGCCCTTCTGGCGGCTAGTCAGAGTCTTTATGCAAAGTTTACGGATAGTCCTAATAAATGGTTAAATTTTTAAAAGAGAGATTCAGTGGCAAATTAGTTTGTAATTAATGTTACCAATCATTGTTTATCTTTATTGTGTAAATTTTAATATTCATGCATTGAATTTTCCAAAAATAGAAATGCATTTTATACTCATTTCCAAGATGATTTGTGACAAAGCTTTCTTTTTTATTAGGAAGGTGAAAGTATATAGCACAACTTCCTACAAAGTAGTCCACAGTTTTGATTATGCAGCTTCAATTTTGAGTCTTGCCCTTGCAGTAAGTACTTTTAGTTCCTTTTAAAGTTTTCACTAACTTTGCCTGTTAAATGAAACTAAAATGGAATGTTAGGGTTATCTTTATATTTTAATAAGTCTTATTCTTGCCACATTGGAGAATTGAATGAAGACAATTACTAGAATATATGACTTGTCCCTGTAACTTGGCATGCATTCCAATTTAGGTCCCACTTACTTCATAGGTTCTAATAAGTACAGTGCTCTAGGCATTGTCAACACTACAGGCAAGACCTGGGAGATTGATAAATTGTTCTTCAAAACATTTAACTCAAGGGTTAAGTACTTTAGAAAGTGAATTTGACTCTCTGAGCCAAAAAAAAAAAAAGGGGGGGGCAACAAAATTAAGTATCTCCTTTTTGATGACTGCTCTTTGTGGAATGTCCACTGTCAAGTCTCATGAGCCATTGAGGAGGAGGATATTTGAATACATTATATAGAAATGTAAATTGGGAGAGGAAAATCAAGTATTTTCTTAGCAGGAGTATAGGAAATCATGGCACTACATAATCCTTTTTTCTAGTAAAAGGATGCATAAAAAAATTTTAGGATTTTTTAAGATATCATTAACTGTGTATTATAATACAAACTGCCGGTGGTAGTTTATAAGATGTATACATTCTGTCAATATAATGGTATCCTAGAGGAGAAAATGATTTAGCTCTAACTTTTTGCATAGATCATTGTTAGGCAGAATATCTATCTGAATGGAACTTTTGGTGAAAGTATTGGTAAGCAGCAAACATGTTATAAATGGTATTTTAAAGAAAAGGTAGGATGAATTTGGAATAGACTAATGTATTTTTCTAATTGCTGTTAGCATGAAGATGAGACAATTGTTGTAGGAATGACCAATGGAATACTGAGTGTTAAACATCGGAAATCTGAACCAAAGAAGGATTCTCTTCCCAGAAGAAGAAGGCCTGCGTATCGAACTTTTATTAAAGGGAAAAATTACATGAAGCAACGGGTAGTTGTATATTTCTTCTTCTTCCTTTTTTAAGGTGAAATTTGTTAGCATGGCCAAATCTTTCCCTGCAAATTACTGGAAAGTATAGTTTATATGGCATTCAACTTTATTTTGCTTTTTTCTACATCAGATTTATCTCCAGATTGCTAGATTGGGGACATTACTAATAAGTAGTGGAGAATATGGACTACTTTATTTCATATCCTGAATCATAAAAATGTTATAATACTTTATATTTTTCAAAGCAGTGTCTTTCACACACTGATTTTTTTAAACAATCCTGAAAAGTAGTAGAGTCTTTAATATCCCCATTTTGCATGTGAGAAGATGGAGAGACATATGAAAAAGTTGTGATTGATCCAGAATTTCATTACTGGTAACAAGAATTGTTGACTACGTCGCTATTTCTCTGAATCTTATTTTCTCTTTCTGCTAAATTACATTGCCTGCCATATGAAGAGAATTGAAATCAGTAATATTTTCCCAGAATCGAGGTATTGTGTAGTATTGTAAGTTAAAATAATAGGAGTATAAAAACATATTAATGTGACAGGTTATTTCATTTTCATTTTATCTGTGTTATGGGCATATGACCATTATTCATAAAGTAGGGTAGGGGCACCTGGTATAAAAAATACCACTATGAAAAAGTTTATTTTTTTATTTATTTTTAAATTTCCTTATTTTTGAAATTTTTTAAATCGATTTTTAGAGAGAGACAAAATACATCAATTTGCTGGTCCAATTATTTATGCGTTCATTGGTTGATTCTTGTATGTGCCTGACCAGTGATTGAACCACAACCTTGGTGTACAAAACAGTGTACACAACAGTGTATACAACAACAGTGAGCACAACAGTGCTCTAACCAGCTGAGCTTCTTGGTCAGGACGAAAAAGTTTATTTTGAATGGAACTCTGTACAGGTGTTGATTTTTCTCTATAAATTTACTTTTCAATGCAGGATGACATTTTGATTAATAGGCCGACAAAAAAACACTTAGAATTGTATGACAGGGATCTGAAAAATTTCCGGATCTCCAAAGCACTTGACAGAGTTCTTGAGGTGAGTGAGGAATGAGATGTGTGTGTGTTTGTGTGTGTAAAATATATATTTTTATTAAGACTTTAATTTTTTAGAGCAGTTTTAGCTTCACAGCCAAATTGAGGGGGAGGTACAGAGAGTTTCCATATATCCCTGGACCCCCAACATGCGTAGCCTTTCCCATTAACAACTGATCAATTACTACAGTTGATGAACCTACAGGGTTCATTATAGCCTCCCCGTTAAACAATTGATCAATTATTATAATTGGTGAACTGACAGGGCACATTTAAAAGAATCATTTTATAACTAACCTTACCATGATTCAAAACTGTGAAGATAAAAACTTATTTAAATTTGGCAATTGCTAGGAATTTCCAAGACTATACTTTTTCTTGTGCTGTGTTTGCTCATGTTGACTCTGAAAATTTTTCTAGCCCACTTGTACAATAAAGACACCTGAGATTACAGTGTCCATCATAAAGGAGCTAAATCGAAGAGGAGTCCTTGCAAATGCCCTTGCCGGTCGGGATGAAAAAGAAATCAGTCGTGTCCTTAATTTTTTGATAAGGTATGTTTTATGTCTATGAAACACACATAATTGTGCATCTAAAATTCTTTATCTCCAAATGAGAGACATTCACTTTTTAATTTGTTCTTTGTAGAGTTAACAGAACAACTCAGTAAATCTGTTTTATGATTTAAAAAAAAGTTTCAATATGCAATTTTTGCTTTTTAGGAATCTCTCCCAGCCAAGATTTGCTTCTGTTTTGATCAATGCTGCTGAAATAATTATTGGTAAGTAGTTGTTAAAACTCAAAAAATCCTAGCATGCTTGCAAAATTGAGATGTCAAAATATGAAATTAAATTTGGAACTCAAATCAAAATATCTTGTTTTTATCAACTCTTCAGTGAAGATTTTTATGGAGAAAACAATCTGCATTTTAAAATGGAGTAAAATGTGTACAGTGGTTTGATGTTGAATTGCACAGACTAGGGTTATTATAATTAAAAATTTTTTAAAAGATTTTATTTATTTAGTTTTAGAGAGAGGGGAAGGGAGGAAGAAAGAGGGGAGACAAACATCAGTTGTGTGGTTGCCTCTCATGCACCCTCTAGTGGGGACCTGGCCCACAACCTAGGCGTGTGCCCTGACTAGAAATTGAACCCATGACCCTTTGGTTTGCAGGCTGGCATGCAATCTACTGCGCACACCAGCCAGGGCAAAAAAATTTTTTTCTTAAACATCTACAGTGACCATGACCATTTTCTAGCAGGAAAATGAAAATAAGTCAGAACTTCCATGCCATACTTTTTATAATTATTTCTTTTTGAAACACACATATTTAGTTGAATTTTTACTTTCTATAAACCATAAATTGTAAAATAAGTACAGATTTTTCAATGTCTTAATATTTAATAGTTTTGTGCTTTTTCTAAATATTGCTGTTCATTTATTATTTACAAAGATATTTTTAGATAATATGTTTTCTCTCTCTGTTTCTAGATATATATTTGCCTGTGATCGGTCAGTCACCTGTAGTTGATAAAAAGTTTCTGTTACTTCAAGGACTTGTAGAAAAAGAGATTGATTATCAAAAAGAACTACTAGAAACCTTGGGGATGATGGATATGCTTTTTGCTACCATGACAAGGAAAGAAAGCACTTCTATGTTACAGCGTACATCTGAACTTCCAGAGAACAAGAAAGTAGACTCATAGTGCTTGCTTCATAAGACACATAAGAATTACTAACTTGAGGTAGATTTGATTCTGTTAACTGTATGAAAGAGAAGCTCTTTGACACATTTTAAAAAGTTACTTACAGAAGCAATCTTTGGAAGAAACTGGATACCTATAATTGGAAAGAAAATAAGTAGCTGTTTTATGACATGTTTTCCCATGTAATAGTTGGAATTATTTCACGGCATTTTTGGCTAGAAGACCTTAATTGTCTTGGTCATAGTGCATGTCCACCTTGGACAAGTTGATGTTAGTTTTAATACAGCTAAGTTCTGTATCAGCATTTGGGTAGGCATTCAAAGCTGGAGAGAGAGATTCAACTGGGAATCCTGCCAAAGGAACAGGCCTTTATTTTTTAATCTTCTTCTGCCCGGTGGAAAACAGAACAAATGGCAACACAAAGTCTCTAATCAGTGCTCCTGGGATTTCCAGAGGCCAGCTGAGCTCCCCGCCCCTCTCCTGGACATCATCCCTTATCCTGGGTCACATGTTCTGCCTCTGCTGGTAACAGGACTACAGCTGTTCTACGTGTGGCAAGTCACTGGCCCACTCTGAGTAACTGGTGCCAGTTAGACATGTGTTCAGGAGAGTGATGAGGCAGATTTGATGCTTAAATATTGTGCTCGCCACCCAGGTTTTCTTTTTATTTCTTTGATCTTGACTACCATTATCAGAACAAGGTCTATACGTAGTCCTTATTGGACCACGCTGTTGTTTTCTTTTTTCCTTCCTCTTGATAGGCAGTCTTTCTACCAATGAAAATTTGCCATTTCTCTTGTAAGAAATAGCCTTTCAGCCTTTTATACATATATTTGGAACTTATATGTAGCTACCTACCTCTCTCGAGACCATTTTCTCTGACCTGTATTTAGACTTTTTTCCTTTACACAGTCATCTTGTGTTTCAGAATCCCAAGCCTGAGTAGCTGGCTTTGGGGAAAAAGCTGTATTTTTTAAAAAGTTCAGTATAAATTACATTTTTTAATGAGATTCCTCTTTCTTTGTTTTCTGAGATGTACCCATTCCTGTTGGCTGTTTTCACACTTGCTACCTCTCTCACCTTCCCCCAATTCCTGTCCCACCCCAAGTAGTTAATTATCTGTAAGGAAATACACCTTGGGCTATAAAAACCTTAAGTTAAAGGAAGTTTTTGTAATGGGAATCTCCTCTTAAGACTTTAGTTCTGTGAATTCTGATTTCTTTTTTTTAAGTAGAAAAAAAATATTTCTGTGTCTGGTAAGGACATAGGCTCAAAAAAGGGGTCTAGGTTCCCTTTCATGAATTGATTCAAGCAGCCATACAATACAATGGCTTGTAAGAAACCAGGAGTTTGCTTCCTCATGTAATTACGAGATTAGCCATGCTCATAAATTGTTCATGTTGAGAAGGGTTAATTTATATAAATAAATTTTGTATTTAAAAGTTTTTAAAAATTGAACTTCTTAAGTATGTATACTAATAAAAATGAGAAGTTAATTCTATCCAAAACTAGTTGCCATAAAGTGTATAACCTGTGACAAGAGTTTCCCATACATTATTTGATTCTCACTACAACCATTCAAGCTTGATATTCTCATTTAATATTGAATTAGCTACAGTAGTCAATTCACCCCTCAGCTCCCCAAACGGAGGTTCCCCATCCCAGTGCTCTGAATGGTCTGCCTGCTGGGGCTGAAAGTACTCATTCCCGTTAACAAACTTCACTGTGAGCTGCCGTTTGTAGATGCTATTCTGCATGTCAGTTTTCCACTTAATTGTTTATTAGAGATTGCTCCCTATTAGTACATCCAGCTCAGCTTCATTGTATTTGCTGGTCTGCTATATTACTGTATAGATGTGCCATAGTCGATTTAACCAGCTTCCTATCCATGGACAATTAGATAGTTTATATTTTACAGTCAAGCAGCTCTGCACTAAGCAAGCTTTTACTTAAATTTTTGTGCATTTCAAGGAGTGTTTACTGGGACAAATGAATATGAATTCTGATCCTAGGGATCGAGTCTTTGTTTCCCACCCCAGCTTCTGTTTGGTAATGTCTCAGCCCTGCTGCTCATCTTCACCTAAGGAAATGCTATCCGCCTTTCCACCAAAGACAGCTCACCCGTATCACTTCCAGCCTGTATCCCTTGAAGAACTTCTCAGATAGGGTACTTGGTATTCCACAGGCTGCTTCATAATTACGGGTGGGACTAATATTCCCGGTCTGCGCGTGGTGACACTGAAGTGACCAAGTTTAGGTGGCTTGTCCAAAGTCATGCAGTAGGTTAGTGGCAGATCTTGGATTTGAATTCAGGCAATCTGACAAGAGTACAGAGTCTTAACCACTACAGGAATAGCATCTTATTTTCTAGAAATGTGGAATATGTCCTTATTCATTATATTCTTGACTTTTCACAATTCAAAGCCGGTGCTTAGTAAATACATGCTGAATGACCAAAATGAGCAAATGCTTATCGGATCTAGCTTGGCAATTCACATGAAAACAGCAGTTTGGTTACTGTGTACGACCGGAAATTATGTTACCATTGTTCTGAGGGCTACAACTTAATGTTTCTGGAAGCATTCCTTAACACCCCCTGAAAATTTTACTCGAAACGAAAACCTTCCTTAAGGTAACAACGTAGCTCACCATTTGTCCACAAGGTGGCAGTATTACTTCAAAAATAAGATAAACCTGCTTTTCCATAGCCCTTTCTCAGAATCAGGTTGGTTTTCCTGAGGAGTAAGTTGAGTTCTCTCAGAAAACAACCAAGGTATTTGGTTATTGCTATGTTGATAAAGTGGGTTCAAAAGCCATCTGTAATTATTAGATACTAACTAGAAATATGGAAATAAATCTAACCAAGGCCTTCTTTGAATTAAAGATTAAATTTTTCAACAATGTAGAATAATGGAAAGAACATGAGCTTTATGATCCTGGGCAAGTCCAAGCTGCTCTGGGGACTCAGCTTCCATGTCTGTCAAGTGGGCTAATATCACCTCCCTCGCAGGATTGTGAATAAACACAGTAAACGCAATGATACACGGAAAGTGTCTTACCTGCCTTACTGTGGTTTTTTACATGTTTGTGATTATGGAAACGCTACCTTGTCCTACACCAATTTGGAGCTTTTTCTTAGCTTCCCTGATTATTAATATTATTCTTAGTTCACAAAAATAAGGATTGAGTTGAAGTTTTATACTATTATTGAGGGTGTTTTGTAAATAAATCATATAAACTATAAAATGAGGGGTGTAACAAAAGTTACGAAAGTGAGTAACCACTTATGAAACTGAATCAGTGTGGTAGTAGAAATTACAAATAGAATTTTTTTGGTCTTTAAGTGTATTTATTAACTCAGACTTTCGTTTGCTCAAGCTTAACTATGGTATATTATCTCAGACTGTGCGAAGACTGACTTTGTTGACCAAAAGATTAAAAATATGAACTGTTAATGAGGGTTGCCAGTTTTCTGTAAACATTACTATAAAACATTGGATTCATAAAAAGGAGTATTTTTTCAAGGTTTTTAAAAAATTGGGATATAATTGACAGACATTATACTAGTAAAGTGCTCCCAATGAAAAGAAAAATGATCTCTGCATCAGAAACAGTTTACTCATAGGAAACAAGTAAAAATGAGTGGTTAGATTTTTTTCTTTTATTGTCTACTTCAGGATAAAAGATTTTGAGGCTCACCTGCTGAACCTATTCTTATCATCCAGTGGGAAAAGATTTAGATAGTAATAGAATTGAGAAAGAAGAAAATTGACAATTGCAGTGAAATTTATCGACAGTAGCATATATGAATTTAGTTACTCTATAATTTCTAAGAGAATACCAAGAGTTTATACACATGGTTTTCTACCATAAGATCATTTAAACTTAAACATAACCAAGCAGTTATATTTACTTGTGAGTACAAGTTATTTAAGGTATTATAACTTAGTACATTATTAATGATAAACTCTATGGTCAACTTATAAACAGGATTATATAGAATTCTGCTTTAACCATAAAAGTGATCAAAACTGGAAAATTATGGACAATAATAATGATGGCCAAATAGCCTAACATGCTTACCAGGGCACAGCAGGTCTGTCCAGAAAGTATCCAGCAATGTCCTATAAAAATAGAGAGATTTATTAAAGAAGACACAAGAAACATTGTACATAGGACAATGATGCCTCAGTCCCCTTCAAAGTAAGCACCTTGGGACCTCACACTGTTCTCCTGGAGTCATTAGCAACTGCAGCATGATGTTCCTTCTGCTCTGGTAGTAGAAGCTGCAGAACTGATTTTGCCACAACTCATTTCATGCCAAAATCCTGTGTCAAAATCTTGGACACAGTAGCTTTTGGAACCCCCAGATCAGCTTCTAGTTCTCTATGAACTGTTAATGAGGGTTGCCAGTTTTCTGTAAACATTACTATAAAACATTGAACCCCCAGATCAGCTTCTAGATCTCACACTGTCGGTGACTGATCTTCATTGATTGCAGCCTGTACATGTTCCACATTCTCAGGTGTTCTGCTTGTTGCAGGCTTTCCAGAACATGTATCACTTTCAAAAGATTCTCGACCCTCTTTGAAGTGTTTGTGCCACACTTTTTTTTGCACTGTACTCATCACACCATCCCCAAAAGTGTTCTGAAACATCAGAATAGTTTCTGTGGAGAAATGTTAAGCTTAATACAAAATGTGATGCAGATTTGTTTTCTACTCACTCATTTTGAATGCGATGACCACAAGGTACACATGCCCACTCAACAGTGCCTACTGCCCTGCTGACTCGTACAGTGACGTCATCATTGTTCACACATGCGCATTCCAGTCAACACTCCTTGGCTGCCAGACTGCATGGATGTTATGCAAACCATTCTTGTTATATTAACAATGACTGGACTTTTTCTAGACAGACCTTTGTATTCTCATCAATATACATATATTTAAGGTTCACAATTCTCAGGTAGGTACTATTACTATCTCCATCAAAATTACTTTTTTTTTTTTTTGTAAATACATGTTTATTGTGTAAAGTTAATACAAATTAAATGATTAGAAACAAGGTGGAAACTGAAATCATGGATGCGTTAATTATTGATAGCTTGGTTGTAGTCAATTCATTGCATGTGTACATTAAATCATCATGTTGTACTCTTTAAACATATACAACTTTTATTTGCCAATTATAGCTCAATAAAGCTGGGAAAAAAGAATGAGCCACTTAAAAAAATAACCAAGAGTATAGACAAAAGTTCGTACAAATATATTTTAAAAGCTGGGTTACATGGATGCTTTTCTTTAAAATATAAATGAACAGAATAGGCCCCAAAGAGACAGAAAATTGAAACAGATCACTGACCTGGAAAGAAATTGAGAAGGTAATCTGAGAAACTCTGGACTCAAATTCTTTACTAGTGAATACTTTGAAACTCTCAAGGAATAGAAAATTCTAATGTATTTAAACTAATCTAGAACTTAGAGGAGAAAGTTTTTAACATTTTCTGAAGCCAGCATAGCATGAATATTGACTTGACACACCTCTTTTTGGTAGGTTGTACTATTGTTCAAAGTGTCTGCTGACCTTCCTTGGGGACAGCTTATAGTTCTTCACCCCAGGGACACCTGGCTTGCCTATAGGGCTTGAGGCATTCCTCCCGTTAGCAGGATGACAGATCTCCGCCTGGTGTCTTGTAATTTGCCTTGGCCTATAAAATAAGGGCAGAGTTGACACTGCCACTTAGAAGTAGAAGTTTTAAAACCCTGTTCATGGTTCACCAGATCTCTCTTTTCTCGGGCCATGGTGACCAGCAACATGCCAGGTAAGCTGCTTTATTCACTTCATCCCAGGAGGAAGGCGATTTGGAGAAGAGACACAGTGGACATATGAGTGAGAAGTAAACCTTTGATGCTCAAAGCTACTGAGGTGTGGAGATTTCTCATGATCACAGTATAACCTAGCCTACCCTGATTAATACATTCCTATTCCCCACAAAATAAAACTATAAACTATATTTACTTATGAATGCCAATGTTAAAACCTTCAATTAATGAGAAAAAGATTTCAGGCATTCATTGTAAGAATAATATATCCCCTAGTAAGACCTCTAAATAGGTAAGTCGGTTCCCCACTGAAGACTTGGAGATTTCCCACTTTATGTGTGCATACTCTCCTCTAAAGAATAGGTAACATGGATTAATTTGTAAAATGTGTATTTTTGTCCCCTTCCTCCTCCAATCTCTTATGTCAGTATCAATAAAGAGTTAAAGATTTGAAGGCTTCATGGTCTTCAAATACCTGTAAGTTGCCTGGGCCAGGTGGCTTAGTTGACTGGAGCATTGTCCCATATATCAGAAGGTTGCGGGTTCAATTCCCGGTCAGGGCACATACCTAGGCTACAGTTCAATCCCTGGTCAGGGTGTGTACAGGAGGCAACCAATCAATGCTTCTCTCAGAGTCTCCTACCGGGTGTACACGATGTCAGTATGCCTTATCACTGGTTATGTTATCTTTGAACCCTTAGTTAAGGCATTGTAGGCCAGGTTTCTCCACCAGTAAGTTATTACTTTTCTCTTTCTAATTGAGAAATACTTAGGGAAGATACTTTGAGAATGCAAATATCATGGTTTGGCTAAAAATTTTGCCTACGAATTACACCTACTAATTGTAGTTTTCATTTGCATTTCCCTGATAGTGGTGTTGAGCACCTTTTCATACACTTTTCAGCCATTTGTATATCTTCTTTGGAAATATGTCTATTCAGGTTGTCTGTGCACTTTTAAATTGCATTATTTATTTCTTTTGCTGTTGAGTTGTATGAGCTCCTATTTTAAACCAACCCGTATCAGATAGATGGTTTGCAAATATTTATGGACAAGCTATGAGGGACCAGTAGAGAAAGAATAAAAACTTTCTAAAAGCTTATTAACTCTTTCTTCAAAATACAGTTTTATTTTAAGTCACCCTGACTGGGTGGCTCAGTTGGTTGGAGCATCCCATACACAACGCTCCCCCCCCGCAACACACACACAAAAAGAAAAAAAAGGTTGAAGGTTCGATCCCTGGTCAGGGCACATACCTAGGTTGTAAATTCAATCCCTGGTCAGGGCGCATACAGAAGGTAGCCGATCAGTGTTTCTCTGTCACATTGATGTATCTTTCTCTCTCTCCTCTTTTCTCTCTCTTTCCCTTCCTCTCTTGCTAAAATCAATAAACATATTCTCCAGTGAAGATTTAAAAAATATATTATTATTCTAAGTATTAGGTAATATAATGCTTATTTAACAAAAAGACACATTATTTCATAAATGGTGAGAATTAAGTGGCTGCTCCACTTATGTATGCTATTGCTACCAAAAAATGCAAGTGATTTTATTTCTGTACCCTATAAAGGTTTTTTGTCTGAATGTGTAAGTTCTTAACCTGGACCATGAACGGGATTTGGGGTGGCTAAGAACTTCCTGAAAAGTAAATTCACATTTTGGTGAATATGAGTGAATGTATATTATATTGGGGTGAATATCTGGCTTTTTTCAGATTTTCAAATATGTTTGACCACACTCCCCTCCACCAAAGCTGTATGCTTTTAATCAACCTAGTGGAGAAGCATAGCTCATTCTTTTTTCTTATTCCAATGTAAAGTGCTGGCTATGGCAACATTTATAGAGAAGAACAGAGTAAACTTTAATTCAAGTTGATCATTTTGGTTGGAGAATAACATGTCCATACAATGGATGAAAGATAAGTTTCCCTTTTATGTTGCCAAGTACACAGATTTGGATCAGCATTGTACCATGAGGTATGTTTAACTTACAGAGAAACAATTCTAAATTATAGAGACACAAATTTTCATGCCAACAGAAAAGCAAATATGTGTTTGGTATGATTAATGGTACTTTCGCACTTGGGGCTTTAACCTTGTGGTGTGATGTTTACTTATTATGGCTTATCCAATCTGTCATGCAGCCAGTATCGAAGGTGAAAGTCAAACTGCAGTATGTTCAAGGTTTTATGAAACACTAGTCCCATTCCTCTCTTAAACACTTAATGCAGCCTATGTTATATGAAAAAAGAATGCAATACTTTATTCTGAGGAAGATTTTTAAGAACTTAATTTTGTATTTGTCATCAAAGTCATTTTAGTGGCACATTTTAGCGGCGCGGACACGATTGGCAAAACAGATTCTGAGTTGCACCAGGGTGACAGAGACAGAGGGGCCACGTGAGGGTGACAGCCGAGGAGGTCTGCTGAGAGCACGTTGGGAATCTTGGAGTATGTCATGAGTGTTCAAGGGAAGGAATGGAAATGATTGATCAAAGTCCTAATAGAAATGATAAGAAAGCCCTGGCTGAGGCGCTCAGCTGGTTAGAGCGCCGTCCTGACACGCCACGGTTGGGGGTTTCATCCCCAGGCAGGGCACATACAAGAAGGGACCCAAGAATGTGTAAGTAAGTGGAACAACCAACCGACGTTTGTCATTCTCTCTCTCCCTGTAAAATCAATAAATAAAAAATAAAGAAATTATAAGAGAATATTTGCTATCTATAAAGCCAAACACAAAGTATTACAGAGAATTGTAGGCAGTAAAGCCATTCTGTGTTTCTCCTCACTCGGCTTATTTATCTCCTTGGCCACTGTGTGATTCCATTGGCAGTTCCTGCTCATCTTTTTTTCTGTATCTCCTTGCACTTCACAACGTGTAACTAATTCTGAAGACCTCAAATTTTAAAAGTTTAAAGGTAAGGGAATTTGCCTTCACAACCTTTATGTTGTAAACAACTATGAAGTGTTTCAATATGCCACACGTCTGTTCTTTGGAGCCTCCATCCAGAATTCCTAAGACCCCATTTCACCTGTTGCAGCAGGTCCCCCACTAATTAGTCTACGTCGGGGGTCGTGGGGTGGAGAGGAGTTAAGGGTGATAAAGGACTTTTAGAAGAGTTGGAGTTTGAATGGGGACAGATCTTTTGCAGATTAAGCAATACTGCTGTGTCCCTGGCTCCTCAGCTGTAGAAAAAGAATGTAAGTATACTGAGATGGGGTTCAGAAGGGACAGGAAAAAGATGCAAGGAATATGAGCTTGTAGTTTCTAGAGATAAAGTCTTGATAGAGGCCAGTTGGAAGATGTTCCTTCTTGCCCCAGAGCTAAATTAGTAAGTCCCTCCTGTGAGGTGAGGGGTGAAGGTACCATTGATGCCGATGTTTTTTATTCAACCAACAGTTACGTGTTCTTTCTGCCAGATCTTGTACTAGGTGTCAGGAAATCAAAGATGATTGAAACTTACTCCTGACCTTAGTGAACTCTCAACTGAGGGAGCTGGAAGTAGACACAGACAATCAAGGTACTACACAGTAAGTTTGATGATCAAGAAATGCACAAAGTAGCCCTGGCCAGGTGGCTCAGTTGATGTCCTATACACCAAAATTTTGCGGATTCGATTCCCTGTCAGGACACATACCTAGGCTGCAGATTCCATGCCCAATCAGGGAGCCTATGGGAGGCAAGCAACTGATGTTTCTCTCTCACGTCAATGTTTCTCTGTCTCTCAAAAATAAGAAACAAAACAAAACAAAAAAACTATATCCTTGGGGGCGGATTTAAAAAAAATGCATAAAGTAGAAGGAAATGTAGATAAAGCACCTAACCCAGCTTGGCATGGAGGGTGGGGGTGCTAGGGAAAGTCTTCTGGAAGGAGACACCGAACGAAGGCTTAGAAGATCCGTAGACAAGCACTGAGATCTGCGATACTGTATTCAGAATTTGTGTGGCTGAGCAGATAGGAGGGCTGGCATGGGTGGTGGAGCCCGATGGTCCAGGGTAGGAGTGGTCAGCATGGTGATTGGGATTAGCTGGACCATAAAGAAATTTGTGGCTCCTGATGTCCTCTGAAACTCACTGCACAAGGCCATATAGGGTATTGATTGTGAGTATGAGCTGGGTTTAAATCTGGGCTTCATCACTTATTAATTCCCTCCTTGGTAAAAAGAAGATACCACTAGTATCTCATAGTGTTGTAAGGATTAAATGAGTTAATATAAGTAAGGGGCTTAGCACAGTGCCTGGTATATGTTAAGAATTAAGTGTTACGTGTGATCCGCAGTGCAATTCTTAGCAGCACTGGGGACCCAGACCAGTGGCCAATGAGAGAGTGGCTTTCTGGAAACTGTTGCCAAGAGCAGCTCTTCTGAAAGAGCACAATTTACATTGGTGTTTCCCAAGGGCAGAGTCAGGGAGGAACTTAACAAGAGTTACCTGGGAAGCATTTGAAAGTGTATATATCCAGGACATGTCCCAGAAATACTGAATCAGAAACTCCAGGGCTGAGGCCTGGGCATGAGTAATGGAAAAAGGTTTCCAGGTGATATGCCTGCCCAGGCCTCCAGCCTCAAGAACACGGATGGCTTGGCTTAACCTTGGGATAATGACTCAACAAGGGATACATTTAGAGCAGATATGTGCCAAGCACAATGTGTTGCAGGGTAGTTTTCCTGAATGCAGGGAAGAAATCAGATCGTTTCCCTTTCCATCCTGCAATTTGATGCTCCAAAATGCAAATGTCAAGAGACAGGCAGAGGCAAAAGATAAAGGGATAGGAGCAGCAGAAGAGCTTTGCAACCAAAGAGGTTAAGACAGAGTGCCCTGTGCTTTAGAAATCTGACAGACAAAACAGGAGATGGTTTGAGGAGCTTTTGCAGAACCTTTGTGCTTCTGACATCACAACTACCCAGGACGCATTGACGCAGCTGCACTCCCTGGAGGAGGAGGCACCAATGAGCCTGGCCTGGCCTCAGTGCACCTCCACATCTGATCCTGAAAGGGACTGTCCTCTGTGGGTGTTTGTCAGGGAACATTCTAAAACAGGCAGACTGGCCACAGTGCACCTAAGGGAAGCTCCTCCAATGTATCACATACTTACTAAACTCTGACACATAAAAAGGAAAAGAAGCAACAATTAAACTAGGTGTCTAGGATGTTAGAATTTCAAATGTCCCACAAGGAGTGTTTACAATATCACTTATCATCTCTGGGGAGATTTAGTCCCTACAGCTTCCCTGCTGGCTCTGGGGTACTGCGATGGGCCAGTGACGTTAATGCCACCGGCATGGGCTGGCCTGCGTGTTGCTGTCGCGGAACTCTCCTGAAGGCCTGATTGGTGACCTTTTACTTGCTGAAATGACTCTTGTCAGGGTGTCCAGTATTGTGTTAGACACTGGGGGTTCACAAAAGATCAGCGAGACATGCCCTGCCTTTAAAGACCTTGGAATCCAGCAGGGAAGACATCAATAATGATGAAGGCTACCATTTCCTGAGTTCTTGTTCAATACTAGGCTCCAATCCTCACTGCAACCTTAAAAATGCATGTAAGATTCATTCTGTGGTCTTCACCTAAATGGTGAGACAAGCACATCCTAGTGAGTTAAAGCAACTTGCTGGAGCAAAACAGCACGTGGAAGGTTGGGTCTGTCTGATGACAAAGTTCTTGTTGCTCTTCCCACTCAACTACATTGCATCTTAACCAGCAAAATGATAAACAACCAACTAAAGCACAACGTGACATTTATTATTATGGTCGTGTCTTCAAAGCACCGTGGGCATGTGGATGACAAGGAGAAAGGCTGACTGCTATCGTCAGATGCAGACCCAAAGTCTACTCAGTACTGGTAGTGTTAGGGTACATAGTTGAATGTTACTAATCTCTCCAGAAAATTGTATAAGGTTGAAAGTTTCCAAAGGGAGCAGGACCATATGTTTTCATAAGTTCAGATATGTAACTGTGAAAATTATAAATTCACTATTTACAATAAAAAATTTGTGGTAAAAATGTTCACAACAAAATTTACTATCTTAACTATTTTTAAGTGTACAGTTAAGTAGTATTAAGTATATTCACTTTCTTGTGCAGCCAGTTAGCTAATTTTAGAAGTAAGCAGCTATAGGGGTTTTCTCATTTATTTTTAAATTTTATTTCAATGTTTTTAAAACTCTAGGTTTATTGATTTCTCTACATCGTTCTTTATGAATGAGAGATACTTTGCTAATTTCTTTCTCCTCCTTTCAGCTTTCTTTATTCTGCCTTGTTTTCAAAAACCTTCACAGTCTTACCTAATTATTTGGCAGAGGTGATTAACAGTCCTTCTTTACTCCTGGAAGAATTGTGTTAATAGGAACAGCAATGTGCCTGCCTTGAAAAATCATCCTGTTTCCAGCCTCCTGTAACTGATACGGGTAGCCAATGAGTACAAGTAGAAGTTGTTGGGTGGGAATTCCAAGGAGAATCTTCAAAAGAGGTTAATTAAAAAGAGATATGCCTCTTAGCCCTTGATCCTTCCTCCTTTCTATTGTGTGGAGCAAAGATATGATGGATGGTGCTGGAGCAGCCATCTTGCAATTATGAGGATGGAAGCCAGTGCTAAAGATGGTGAAAAAGGAAAGAAGGAATCTTAGCCCTGATGACAAAGTGATGGAAATAGCCTAGGATTGTATACCTCTCGACTCCTTTGACATGAAAGAAAAGTAAACCTCTATCTTAGTTAAGCCACTGATATTTGAGTTTTCTGTTATATGCAGCCAAACTTAATGCTAACAAACAGGATACCTCTAATTTAGAAGTGCTACTGACCTTTGCATGAATGCTGCATGCTCATGAGAATCCCTGTCTTCACGCTTGCTGGTTGTCTGGCTTACAGTGTTCTCCCTTCTGCCTTTGACATCCTTCAAGGCTCATTTCCCCCATAAGGCATGTTTGTTGGTCTCTGTCCTCTGAGCTCACTGGCTTTGACACACTGTTCAATTTGGCAGGAGAGTATACCCGAGCCCTGCTCACTGTTTGCCATCCTTGTGAGTCTCTTCTCAACTCTAATGTAAGCTCCTGAAAGGCCAGACAGTGCCTTTCTCTGCTTGTGTTCCTTGTCTGGGTCCATGGTCTTTCTTTAATCAGGAATTTCATTTTCTTTTCATCCTAACCCCGGATAATCTTCTGCTGTTTCTTCCCATAGATATTGTAAAGGACATTTTTTCCCCTCTCTATAATATAATAAATAATTTACTTTTTGTTTTTTAATTATTAGATATTACAGAAGAAAGCCATGTATATTGTAAAAAAAAGTAATGTCAAAGGGCTGTTCACTAACCCCCCAATCTCAACCCTCTCCCAAGAGGCAGCCACTATTAACAGCTTCTTGAGTACCTTTCTAAACCTGCTATAATGTATTTGTAAACATATATTAACCTATGAACATTTTATTTATATTTTTAAATAAAGGTGGGCTCCCAGCTGTTCTTCAACTGGCTTTTTAAACTTAGCAGCATATCCTGGGTCTCTTTCCATGTTAGTACATTCACAGCCACATTGTTATGTGTTCCATTAATTTATCTAACCACATAACCATATGAATGATTAGGTTGTTTCCAATTTTTGCTAGAACGTTGCACTGAGGATAGCTGTGTATGTATATCCTTGCTCCTGTATATATCTTTAGCATACATTTTTAGAAGTAGACTTTTAAGTTCTGAGCCTAAAAAAATGTATCTTAATTTCTTCTTTTTTCTCTTTTCCTCTCTTGGAACTCTTTTTACTGGGATGTTGACTATGTGAGATTAATCCTAAAAAAACTTTTATTTCTGATTGTATATTTTCTGTGTATTTGTCTTTTCTTACACTGCAGGAATATTTTCTCAACTTTATCTTCAACCCTCTGTTGAATTTTTAAACTTTACTATCTTATATTTTTAATTTGCAAGTTTACTTTCTTGTCCTTTGTTCCCTTTTCACAGCAGTTTGTTCCTATTTGGTAGATACATTCTTTTCTTTTATACCTCTGGAGTATATTAATAAGAACTTGTGAAGAATTCTCTTTCCTTCCTTGCACTATCTCTGTTTTATTTTTGCTATAGCTTAATTCTTAATTTCTATAGTTTAATGCTATAGCTTAGTTTTGGACTGTTTCTGTAATGCTGTGGCTTTCTACATGACTAGCTGTCCACATTTGAGGTAGTATCCGGGCATTTTTGGTTCTTAAAGCTCCACATGTTATTTCAGTGGTCTAGAGCAGTGGGTAGGCACGCTGTAGCCTGTTGGTCAAATCTGGCCCACTGCCTATTTTTGTAAATAATTTTCACTCTTTAAAAACACAGACAAGGTCATTTGTTTACATATTGTCAATCACTGCTTTTGTACTATAACGGCATACTTGAGTGGTTGTGACAAAGAGCATATAACCCACGAAGCTTAAAAAATTATTTTCTGGCCCTTTACAGATAACAGCTGCTGACCCCTGCTCTTGAGGGAGAAGGCGGAGGCTGCCATGCAAGCTCTCTGAGCGCGTCCACACTTCTGCCGTGGCTGCTTCCCATGCTCATCGAGCCCATCTGGCTGAAATTATTTTTAAAAATGAAAAACAACTAATTATTTGTGCTATGAAATAATATCAGAGAGTGATAGTTTAAAAACATTTTCTTTGATAGAGGAGCATGAACTGCCTTTTATGGGGGGGGCTCTGAGTAGGGCAATTTTTTTTTAAACAATAATTATTTCTAGACTCTCCGTTTCCCCCAAGTCTTTCAATATTCCCCTGTACCTAATGTATAATTCTTAAGTTTCTCCATGTGAGTTAGACCGTTAAGGCCTCTGTGAGCTTTGCTGCTATGTGCCTCCTTGCAGTGCTAAGGTAGGAAAAGCTCTGCCAAGATGTCCAAGGCCAGGGGAGAATGGAAATGGGGTCTTCCAGAGTTAAAATGAACAAACAATAACAAAACAGTTCCCATGCATTGAAGTTAGCATTGACTACCTAGTCTTTGAGCTGAATTTAGAAATTGCTGGATATTTAACTTAGGACAATTAAAAGACATTCTTGGATCCTTTAGTGGCAAGGTTCCAAACTTAGCTCTTGAGTTATATCTTATGAGAAATCAAATGGGTCTGAATGAATTTTACAAGGCTGAGTTAAAATATTTTTATGGAAGTTTTTTTTTGGGGGGGGCAGGGAACTGATTCATACCCATATTATTTAGATGTTTTCCTGTCTTTCCTCTGCCTGCTCTTTGTAAATAGAAAAACAGGATCTTGATCCTCTTGAATGAGTAATAGCTGCCCAAAGCTATATATGCATTTTGAGGCTCCCAAATGATGTCATGTGTGGAACACTGAAGCTTCATTCTCACCATCTGTTGTGTCACCTGAAGTCTTACACATAATTACAGCTCTTGTGACAGTTGCACACACATTACTTCCCACCTGTATTATCAGTGACTAGTAGTTGCATCTCCCTAATTAAAAGGGTATTAGGATCTCAATTATCAACTCCGCTTTTTTAAGGGCTTTTATATAACTAAAAACTTGCTCCAGGTTGGGATTTAAAGTTCATTTGAGTGTTCAGCAGCTGTGAGGGGATTGGAGAAATGCTAGGCATTGAGTTGTTCTGCTTCCCACCCTAGACCTGTGCACTCCAGCGGTGCCCCTGGAAACAAAATTGCTGACGGATGGGCGATTTATAGACAGATGCATTTGGGGCATTACCCAGCTGGCTTGCCTGGTACAGTTATGCCCCGGACCGCAACAAGTGACCTTTGAGTTGGTTTAAAATGTAAGACATTAACTACAACTTGAGGACAGTTGGAGCCATTTTGACAAAGAAGAAGAGCCAAATCAGTGATGCAAATAAACAATCACATTCTGAGATGAAAACTGCTCTGAATCTTAGGGAAAACCTCTGCAGTTCCTGGAGCGGGTCAAGAATAGGATTTACTGGCCCTTCACAAGTCAAAAAGGTCTAGTGCAGTGCATGCAAATTTCAGAATTTGGTGTATTAGACTACTTCATCCCTTGTCTCCTAAATGGACTCTATCTTGGAGACAGCTACTGCTCCCTGTCCGGTGCCCTGCACGGGTATGTAGGGGGTGGGGGTGAGTGCCTGGGGAGAGCAGGTAAAGTTAAAGTTATTGGATGTTTATCTATATCTATATATCTATATCCGTATAGATATATCTCTATCTCTATCTCTTATTTATTTCTATATATCTGCCTTTCTTGAAGGGCAGGGAGTAGGAAACCAATAAAATGTTGGTGTTCTACAAAGTTTGGTTTGGAAGGTGTAGAAAAGAGCAGAGGAACTGATTATCTAAAGTTGTACTGAGCTAGAGTCTACATAATTCCCACACTGGTCTTGTATTTTAGAGGACCCATGAAGGGTGCTCCCTACTTTCCTCAAAGCCTTTTGAAACGGCCCTGTCCAATCGAACTCTCTGCGTTGATGGAAATGTCCCCTCTCTGTGCTGTCCATTAGAATCGTGTGGCTCTTGAGCACCTGAGATATGGCAATGAGGGGCTGCTTTTCAAATTTTATTTAATTTTAGTAAGTTTGAATTTAAATAGCTACATGTGGATAACAGCTATTGTAGTAGACTGTAAAACTGTAATTTTGGTTGAGATTACTATATTGAATAATACTGATGAAAGCGATGCTATTTAGACATGAATGGCTGTCTGTCAATTTTTAGGAATTGGTTAGAATTGGTGTGTTTTTTTTTTCTTTTCTCTTTTTAAGAAGATTTAATTGATTTATTTTTAGAGAGAGGGGAAGGGAGGAAGAAAGAGAGGGAGAGGAAACATCAGTGTGTGGTTGCCTCTTCTGTGCCCCCTACCGGGGACCTGGCCTGCAACCCGGGCATGTGCCCTGACTGGGAATTGAACCGGCGACCCTTTCGTTTGCAGGCTGGCACTCACTGAGCCACACCAGCCAGGGCCGAATTGGTGTTTTCTTTAAAATGGAACCTCATTATTATGTTTTCTTCTTCTTCTTTTTTTTTTTTTAATAAAATTGATTATTTTTACTGATTCCTCAAGGGCATCCCTAAGTCAGACTGGCTTTGTGTGTGTGTGTGTGTGTGTGTGTGTGTGCGTGCTCTAATTGTTTTATTAGATGCAGTCATAAAATTACAGTTTAATAAATGTATCCAAAATAGGTAAAACATACAATAAAAAGTAAATAATTATAAACTCTCTATATATTATTTATTGAAAATGTGAGTGTAGGTGATTAATGTAGTCACTATTACTCTTACAAGTTTTGTTATTCCTCTTTTTTTTATTTTATTTTTTCAAATACATTTGTCTCTGCCTACCGCTCACCACTTTCCCTTGCCCCCTCCCTCCTTCGCTCCCTCAGCTCTTCCCCTTTGGTTTTGTCCATGAGTCCTTGCTATATGTTCCTGTTTTCTTCTTTTTGAAGAAAATCCCCTGACAAGTTCCTGACATGTGGGCCCAAAGCTGGAGGATAAAAAGAATTAGGCCTGAAAGAATGGCAGTGTTACAAAAGAACAGGCTGTAGACAGTATGAATCTTAAAAGACAGGCTCTGGAGGTGGAATACATCTCTAATGGTAGAATTTTAGAGCCTCAAGAATCAGCTAAAGAGGAACAACTCTTTTTGTCAATGGACTATACCCAATGTTCCTCAAATCACAAGTGAGAAGTATTGAACTCTGTACATTTACAGGGCCAGCTCTGCTCAAGAGGTCATTTACATCTTCCCCAATATCTTCCTGTTAACATGTAAATGTCAATATGCAAATATCAGCCACAATAGGCTTCACCTCCTTTCCTAAAGATACCTGGGACTAAAATGGACTTTGAGCGCGCACAGCCACATCGATGTCTTTCGCGGGCCCTAGATACTTTTGCCTTCATGGGTCCCTTCCTCCATTAAAGATAAAATAAAATCAATACATTTTATGATTCCACTGTTATAAAGACAAATATGCAAATATTATATGTCAAAACTTTTTTTTTGACTGAAATGTCCTTCTTTTTTCTTCAGGTTTTAAAATAAATTAAAACATTTTCACTGGGTCCTAACAGATTTGGGGCCCCTGGGCACGGAGCCTGCTGTGCCCAGCAGAGGGATCAGCCCTGCTCAAGAGGCTGTACTGCTTCTTTACGGAAGACCTCACACTTGAAACTGGCCAGAAGTGGCCTTGTCTTTACTTAACAGATTGCAAAAATAAATTTTGTGCACAATAAATATCAATCGATTAAAAATATTTAGAGATATCAAGAGTTCTCTTAAACAATGTGAATATTTCTCTCCTTTTTGTCTTAATGTCCATTTTGGATCCACAGGCGACCAACACTGGCACCACCTGGAGGTTGTCAGAAATGCAGAGTATTGGCCTCCATCTGATCCTGAGGTAGAATTTGCATTCTGACAAGATCTCCAGGTGATTCATATGCACATTACACTGAAGCATTCTGGCCTGCAATCTAAACAGAATTGTTCATCATTAGTACAAGTGGAAGAGATGATTCCTTTAACCTTCTATAATTGATGGTTGGCTCTCACCCCTCCAGTGGCAATAAAGTCAGTTCCTTTAGTCCAGCTGTTCCCAACTTTGGTGGACCACTGGAATCAACTGGGGGACCTTTAAAAAAAAAGAACCCATCCTCAGGAGATTCTGAAATAATTGGTCAGGGGTGGGATTGTGGGAATCAAAAACTTTTGTTTGTTTGTTTTTTAAACTTCCCAGACGACTATGAGCAAATCCCTGACAAGATTTGACCCCTGGTTTTGATCATGTCGGCTATTGTTCTCTGCATTCCTCAACCTTCTCAACCTCACCAAGGAAGTACATACTCCAGATCTAGTTTTGACATGCTCTATTAACTATCTCAAAGGTCTGTAGTGTTTTCCTAAAATATCCATACTCTGAAATATTAATTGCCATCATTTCTTGCTATGTCTCATATCACCTTCAACAATTTAATCTTCACAATGACAGCAAATACTATTCTTGTGCCCATTTTACAGATGAGGAAATGGAGGTTTAGTGAGGCTGAATCTTCCCAATGTCATCCTATTTCTAACTCCAAAATTTGACCCCTCCTCCAATCTATCATCTTCTAATATGATGCTTTTATTTAGGAAAACACTGATTTCCTAACTCATATGGCCAGACATGAGATTTACAACTATTTAATCTCTGAGAATTATTGGCAAAGGAAATAGAATGAAGAGCAGGAAAGAATTACGTAGGTAGTAGAATTTGGAGTGCTTATAATCTATCCAAGAAAAGTTTGAAAATTGTGATATACATTTTCTTTCCCACATAACTGATGTGATAGTTCACTTAAAAAACAAATAATAAAGCCCTGGCCAGGTGGCTCAGTTGGTTGGAGTGTTGTCTTGTACACCAAAAGGTTGTGGGTTTGATCCCTGCTCAGGGCATATATGTAGGTTGTGGATTCGACCCCTGGTTGGGGTGTGTACAGGAGGCAACTGATTGATGTTTCTCACTTGCATCGATGATCCTCTCTCTCTCTCTCTCTCTCTCTCTCTCTCTCTCAAATCAATTAAAACATATATCCTCAGTGAGAATTAGAAAAACAAAACAAATAAAGACTCCAGAGCTCGGGTTTTTATACAAATGTTAAATACTCTAGAGGTGCCCTGTGTTAGGACTATGGAGATTACTGGCATAAGAAACAGTCTTTGTCCTTGAAATGAGAAGTTGAAGAGAGGACTGGAACCTGTAACAGTCCAGCATATGATAGCGAATATAAGCAGGTGCTAAATTGTGTAATGAGGTCCTTCAACTTCCTTAAAGTTCAAAGGCTGGCAGAAACCCGGGCAATAAACAAAGGCTTTATGGAGGAGTCCTGTCTGAAATCTGTAAGGATGAATGGAGACTGAGTAAGTAGAAAAGACAGTGCTCAGTTGGGACGCTGGCATAAGACTCACTAAGAAGTTAGAATTTTCCCCATTGAATTGCCAACCTAGTTTCTTGTTGGCTGAATGTCCCTTGTCTGGGGACTGAGAGAATACGAGTCTTTGAGTTCTAAACACTGTCCCAGCCAAGCATAGCTCTATCTCAGTGTCCTGAGTGACTTATATGCAGCAAAATCAATCAGATGCGAAGGGGTATTTACACAACTGATAGCTTCCTGACTCATACTTTCTCCGGCTTCTTTTAAGGTTGCTAGAGTACACTTTGCTTAATATTTGAACGTAGAGAAGTTGAGAGCCAAGTACTTATTTAAATATTGATCAAGCTCTGTGCTTGAGAGAAGGCAAGAAAACTGCAGATAGCATGATTGTATGTCCTCAGCTGGCGAGGGTTTCACAATGACTAGTTTTGCCTGTTTCTTTTTCATGGGGAAGGAATTTTGGGGCAACTTCTAGAATAGTTGTTTCTCCTCCCACATTTTCTTTCTTTTTTTTTAAATATACATATCTGACAGAATTAATGAAGAGAAAAAAAAGGTCGAGGTGGAGGGTGGAGAGAAGAAAGAAAAGAAAATGCACAGTGATTCAATACTAGTGACGTAAAAAAGGGAGAATAACAACAAAAGCTACTAACACATCAATGTTTTTGCTCACCAGACTCTGGAAACCATTTTTGTCTGGTGTGTTGATTCAGTTAATCTTCAGTAGACAGTTAAGGGTTAGAAATATTTTTGAAAAGGATATTATTTTTATTTTGAGTACCATGAAATTCTGGCAATGGACAGAAACTTCTTTTTTTCTTTAAAAGGCAGCACATGAGGCCAGGCCTTGGATTCATGGGCTCCGTAAAGCCCAGTCAGCTGGGATTCAGGAGTGCAATGCCAGTTTGGATCCTTTTATTAAGGCGGAATGCCCCACCTTTGCTTTGGAGCAGGGCTAAGGACTGCAGACACGCCACAGTGTATCCTTGTTACCTTCTTCAGCCTTTCTCTCGTCCTCAGGACCTGTATCAGCAAGGTGGGCTGGACAAGGTGAGGATGAGAAGGGAGGCTGAACCGACCAGGAAAGGAGTTGGTGACGACTGGGGAGAGATGCTCCCTCTGGCTCTGTGCCTCGGTGGCCAGCTTCCTCGAGCCACATCCCTGCCCTGGTTCTGTGGGCGGCAGAGCTTCGCAGGAAAAACAAAGCAGAGATTCACGGTAATTACAAGAAAATTCAAATTGGGATTTTTGCTTTTAAAGGTGCTATGATCGCCTTAAGTGTGTTTCAGGAAGGCCTGGCTGATGGAAAGGCTTCTCCGCGTGGGGTTGTGACGGTTCTAATTGGAAAAGCACGTTGGATGGTGAGGGAGTCCCTCTTACACTGTAAAAGCAGGTTACGGTTTTCATGAGAATTTTTGAATTAGAAAGATTTGCAATGGAGCCACTTGCGTGTATGAAGAACATCAAGGGAATTGCAGCTTGTCAAGCTTTGGCCCAGAGGAACCTGAGCCTCAGATTTTAAAGTAATGGGCCATGTTATGTTACAGGTGTGGTGGCTTTGCGCTGCGGGCAGCCTAAGCCTCCCTCGGGCCTGGCACAGCTCATTTCAGCAGCGGGCAGGCCAATGCCTTCCTCAGGCAGCGCCAGGGCGAGGAGGCCCCTGGAGTGTGGGGCTCACGGGCGCCGCCACCGGGGCACAACGTCGCCCTCCTCTGGCCGGGTAGGGTCGTAGCAACCTCCGCCTCGGCGATCCCAGTCCGGCCGAGAAGGGGAGCCAAGGAGAGCCGGCCACCGCCCCGCGGCGGGAGGGTGCTGGCGGAGACAGCGCAGTCGGGGTTTCAGGTTTCCTCCTGGAGCCGGTGTCGGGCGCGGCGGCGGGCGGGCCTGGCCATGTGATGCCGGGCCGGGCGGTGGGCAGGCCGGGGATACTGTGGCAGCCGGCAGGCAGTGGCGGAAGGAGCGGGGGCGGCACCAGAGGCGGGCGGCACCAGCCCGGCCTGGGAACGCGCCCGCGGCTCCGCCCCCTTCGCGCGGGCCGCCGCCGGGCCGCCGCCGGGAGTTGGCAGCTTCGGGAGAGCCTTCCCGGCTCTGGGCGCCCTCGGGCAGGGCGCGGAGGAAAGCGCCTCGCTCAGGCTGCTGAGGCTGCGGGGGCCACAGCTCCAGGTAAGCGCTCTTTGGGCTCCATCCTCCGCGTCTCTGCAGCCCTGGACGGAAAACTTGGGCTACATTACCTGAGTTCCCAGCTGCGGAGCTACTTTCTCCAGGATCCCTGGGGACGCGAGGGTCAGCCGAGGTGGAGAGGGGGTGCTGCTGTAGGCTCGGCAGCCCAAGGGATGGCCGCCGCCTCCTGGTCCCTCGGGAACGGCAACAAGTGCAAAGGGCTGCACAGTCTGGCGCAGCGTCGGCAGCTGCGGAGCGTGAGGTTGCTTCGCGGCGCAGTCGAGAGCGCAGCGAGAAGGTGGCGGCGGCCCCTCTCAACCCTGCCTCGCCACCGGAGATGGGTGGGTGGAAGCCCGGGCAATGCCCTTCGATTGCTTGGGAAATAAATGTCACTTCTGCGGTGAAGAAGGGAGATCCTTGAAAGCTGGGGTCTCTTCTCCCCATCGGTGCCTCGGCTGCAGTTTGAGGGTGCTTGGGGGAGCCAGGTCTCCAGGGAGCATACCAAGCAAAAGCTCAGGACAGAGACCCTAACATTTCTTTCGTGTGGGAACACCTGCTGTATCTTAAAAGATATCTACAGTTACCTTGGCTAGGAGAGGAGGTCAGAATTCTGTCGGATTTACATATGCTTATTTTATAGATTCGTTTGCCCCTCGAACACCTGGGGTATGCGTGGTGGTGCCCTAACCTGCTCATGCTTAGAGCTTCCACAGGGGTCATAACGGTGGGCCTGTGCTTGGCCAAGGAGGCATCTTCGCCTGTCCAGGGCTGCGTGGAAGCCGGGCGCTCAGGCCGCCTTGGAAACCCAGCTCTGGTTTCCCAGGCACCAATTAGATTTCCAAGACAGAATCCATCTGCCTTCCTAGGAACGCATAGCGTCCCCCCATTGGTTACAGCTAGGCGGGTCAAGGAAAGGCAGCAACATCTGTATTTGTATTTGCACAGCGTCTCCCTCCTTGACCCCTGTCTGGGTCTCGACAAATATCCGCAGATCCAGAGTTATGATGGAGGTTAACCACCAGATCAGTGCCAACTGGGTAAGAAATACGGACAAGTATGACGTTCAGAAAGAACTGATCATTTGAGGTCCCATGGAGTCTCCAGTTTTCTGATTTGTCATCATATGTTCCTAAGGCTTGGAGGTGTCAGGGGAAGCAAAATCCTGTTCTCACAACAAAAGCAAAATAAAAGATCTGTCCTCGTTATGTTCTGTGGGTTGCTCTTTGTATCCGTCCTGCGTTTTTGTACACACGTTCTTAAAGCATATAGGTATTTGCCTGGTTTTAATTAATGGCCAAGCTAACCTTTTGGAGTCTTTGGAGGAAAAGAAATGAATACTGCGAAAGTCTTTGGAATTTATACAACACAGTATTTCAATGTGATGTTCTGATGTGGACTTCTTATGTGAGTGTGCTCATTCACTTTGGTCAAATATGAATTTGGATAGCATCAGACCTCATATTAGCAGTTAGGGAAACTGAGGCACAGCTAGCTAATGGGCGTGTGGCTCAGGACAATGTCCTGGCTAAGGGGAGAATGGAGAACAGAGAATCAGTGTTTTTCCTGCTTTTGACTATGTTTTCTTCCTTATAAAAACCTGACTAACCAAGAGCAAGTTATGCAACAGGTGTGCCATTAGACTTTCCTTGGAAGAACCTGTCCTGTCCTTTAAGTGGTTCAGAAACAATCCAAGAGGAAAACAGTACAGGCATAGCTCCGAGATATTTTGGGTTTGATTCCAGACCCCCACAATAAAGAGGGTATCACAATAGAGCAAGTTGCAACTTTTTTTGCTGGTGAGGGTCTGTCTTCATTCGTTAAAAAAAGAAAAAAAGCAACATCTGTGATATGCAATAAACTGAAGTGTAATAAAATGAGGTATGCCTGTAGTTGGTAACCAAGGCTTTATGAAATTTCATCAGGGGTCTCGCACCTTTTTTATATTAATCATGTGAATACTGCAGTAGAGTTTGGAATATTTTCCCATTGTCCTGTAATAGAAACTACTGTTGTGGCTAAGACTTAAATTGGGTAGGAATTTCAGGTGAGCTCTGATATGTGCTCTCCCTTTAGTGTATGCCATGTGAGAAGAGGAAATGTTTTAAATAGGTATTAAAGTAAATAGTGGAATATACTATTACTCTTATATTAAACATTCTGTACAAAACTGGTAACCACTATACTGGTACATAAGCTGTAACTTTAAGTCCTGCCAAAATTTATGACCAAGTACTGACTCCCTAGAAAAGATTTATTACATAAATGCTGGAAAATCCTTCATGACTGGGGCATGGCTGGGATGGTACTGCACAGATCCCCAATTACTCTTAACTCCCAGCCTGACTGGAATTTTATTATGCTCTAATTTACTGATCAGATACAACAGATCTGGTTTATGTAGGTTTTGTCTAATTGCATTTGTATTTATGTTGCCTTAGTGGAGCAGAAAAGCTATAGGATATTTTTTTCCCCTGTGACCTTAAATAAGATTTTGTTATGAAGAGAAGGATCAAGCTGGGCAACTCCTATTGAGAGCTCTAAATTGGAAACTGTGTGGTATTTGAAATGCACCGAATTCAGGGAATTTTGCCCTGTTAGAATTATACTGTAAATATTACGCTACCCTGTGGGACCTGAGGTCGGATCCCTTACTCAGGCAAAGCTAGGCTTGGTGATATTTCTCTCAAGAAGTGCAGGTCCTATATGACTAAGCATTTTGGCCCTGATTGGATGGTAGTCTGTCATTTTGTCCAGTACCTATAATCCTTAGTTCTTTTATTATTATCCTAGTATTCAAAAGCTTAGAGTGGTGTCATTCTGCTGTTTAGCCATTTTGACAGTCCCTTTCATGCTCTTCTTTCTGTGACCATTTTCTTCAGTTATATTCATTCACCAAATATTTGAGGGTCTACCATGTGCCTGACTCTGTACTTCGCTTTAATTCCCTGGACTGTGGATTTCATGTTTAAGGTAATACTTCTCTGGTTTTAGAGTTTTTAGGATCTGTTGCATTTTGAGTGGGCTTTTGCACACTTGACACTAAGATGTTTGTCTGGTAAAATTTCGTGTAACTTTTTTTTTTTAATGTGATAGTACATCTTCTTAATTGACTGCAGTTTTTCCTTTGAAATTTGATCTTAGGCACAATTGTAATTTGTTTATTTCTTCAATTGCTGCTCCTGGACTTCTTCTCCTGGATAACCAAGATAATGAGATTTGACATCATTTTTAATATGAAAGTTAAAAAGTTAATATAACTGAATATTGGGTATTTGTTTCAGAGATCTTGGCTTTGAACACTTTTATCAGATATATTTTAATTTGTCTTCAGAGGTATCTTCTCTTATTTTAGTTTAATCTTTTTCTTAATTATCAACTCGAGGTTGGATTTCTTTAGAAAGTTAATGTAAAAGTAATGTTCTCTTAATAGTAGAGAAGACATCTTGTATCCGTGAGCGGAGACCAGCCCAGGAGAGCTTGGCGGCAACACCTTCACTCTTCCTGGCAGGTCCCGAAGAGACTCTTCTAAAATCAGCACTCAAGAACATTTCTGCCTATTTTCAAGTGGCAGGTTTCGTTTGAGTGGTATGTACACAATCAGTCCACCTTTTAAAATATGCTTAAAATGGGCGCTGGCTGTGTAACTCAGTTGGTTAGAGCTCGTTTGGATACGCCAAGGTTGAGCGTCCTCTCCTTAGGACAAGATTGTGGTTTGATCCCCAGTCAGGGCATGTATAAGAAGCAACCAATGAATGCGTAAGTAAGTGGAACAACAGATTGATGTTCTCTGTCTCTCTTTTCCTCTATCTTTCTAAAATCAATCAATAAAATTTTTTTTGAAAAGCTGAAGATGTTAATATGCTTTCTATATTTCCTCATGGCATACACATAGATTTTCCTTTAACTTAATAAATAGATGATCATATATTACATATATAAATGGAATTTATGGTCTAGCTCTTAAATTCATTATCAAACATTTTGTGCTTAAGGCTTGTTCTTTCTTTTCCATCATTTTATAATTTAAAGAAATTATCTTTCATGAACCACAACAAAGTGGTTAAGAGTGGGGACTCTGGAGCCAGACTGTCTTGTTAGGCAGCCCTGGCTCTGTCCCTGCTGGGTGACTTCTCTATACTTCCTGTTTTCCCTTTTTGAAATGGGGATAATCATTGTAACCTGTCCCCTTGGATGATTGTGAGAATACAATGAATAAATTTACAGAGAGCCCTTCTAGTAGTGCTTGTCAGAAGGAAGTGACAGAAAATGTTGGTGGTTATATCTGAAACAAATGGAAAACACATTTTTAAAAAAGTAGCTTTAGCAGGTTTCCCAGATTTCCGAAGGCAGTGAGATGTCAGTGTGACCTTGAGAGAGCACCCTAGGCTTCGAGATCAAGGCAGGGACAGAGACAGCTGGGACCTCTCAATTGTGTGTTGTTAGGTGAGTAGGAGCTGTCTCTGGGCCTCAATTTCCTCATCTGGTGGAATGGAAAGGAGTAGACTTGATGGTTTCTAAGAATCTGCGAGTTCTAACATCATGAAATTTCAAAGCGAGGAGGGCATTGGTCAATTCAGCCTTTGTGTCTTGGGCAACACTACCAGGAATGTACCGTCCGCAGAAGGACCAGCACTGTGCTCTCAGTGGGTGGTCAGCAAGCATTTGAAGGGTTGAACTCACTGCTCTGAACATGCCTCACCTTGATCACCAGACAGTCATCAGGTTGCAGTGACTGAGATATCTTTCTGGACTTAGTCCAGAGAAATTTCAGACATGGAAGCCTGGATCCCATGTGTGCAGGTCATAGGCTACCTTTCTCCCTCTCTTCTGGCTCCACCATTGGGAAGAGGTGCAGGGTAGCTCTGGGAAGATGACAGATGAGTGGGCTGATTGTTTCTGAGTTTCATGATAAAAATTTCCACAGCTGATACACAGGAAAACATCACCATTAGCTTTTGCAGGGACGCTGTACACCAGGACTTGAAGTGAAGGAGGTCTCGGACTTCTGAGTATCTGTGAAGATCAAGAGATTTTCATTGGACTGAATGGTTCAGGCAGAGTCCTTCTAGGCAAATTTCTTCCTCTCCTAATGATCCTTGTTTATTATGGTCTGTGCATTGTCATTTGGTTCTTTGTCAATAGTCTTCCTTCTTTTCTTGCTCTACCAGCCTCATGATTTGCTGAATGACCAGGTGTTAGAGTTTCAAATGGTAGGGGGTGCTCAGTGATTAATGAGATTATGGATTATTTGAACCTCTAAACCAGGATTCCAAGCCTGGTTGTTCATTGGAATCACCTGGGTTCAGAATCTCTCAGGTTGACCTGACCTAATTTTTCAAAAAGGTGATACAGTTGGGTTTGCTAGCTACTTGCATAACCTTTAGGTGTTTCTGGCATTCTGTATCTGAAAGTATCCAGGAAAGGGCATTTTCTTATGGTGTTTCTTTTATGCTGTGGCCATGTCACCTGTTTCCTCTTGTGAACTGTCCACTTTCATCAGCCAGGACTGGTAATTGCCTAAGGGGATATACTGTGTACTTTCCAACTTCATTAACTTGGTTCATTGTGGGTTCCTCTTCTCTAGCCAAAATGCATGGGCAGACCTGGGAGATATTGTGGGTTCAATTCCAGTCATCGCAGCAAAGTGAGTTGTAATCATTTTTGCTGCTGGAGAGTCTAGCCTTCAAATTGTAAAAAACTCTTCTGTGAGGCACAACAAAATGAGGCTTGCTTGTACTGCAGTCCTCAAAGCGGGCTCAAACCACCTTCTCTCTGACACCTTTGACCAACTTAGTAGCAGCTGAGCTCTTTCTGAACCTTTGTTATCCCATTGCTGGTATCTCTCATTTATCACTTTCCACCTGCTCCTGGGTTCCTTATATGCTCCTGTGTTTCTCAACTTTCCAACCCTGACTGTGAGCAGGGACCCTGATTTAAGCTACTTTGTAGGGTGCTCAAAGTAAAATGTTCATATGTCAGTTGGTTAGTTATTTTGCTAACTGTCACGACAAGTCCTTCCGGTTTACAGCATCCCTGAAAAGGCTCATAGTGATGTTTTCTTGTGTATCATGTGTGGGTTTACATTGGAAAACATTAGGATGTAGGGAAGGGAGATAAAGTTTGCTCAGGAAGTTAGATGGCTAGTCCTTCTCAGATACAAATGGGAGACTCCCCAGGCCTCTCTTAGAAAACTGTGCATTCCGTTTGGGGAAATGAATGGAGTTCTAGATTAGGATCAGTCTTTGTATTGAAAGAAACCTAAATATTTTCCCCTCATTTCTAGCAGATGCATACTTCCCCTGGATAAGCATATCTCCAAATGGTTTCCCATTTGCATACTGTCCTTTAATACATTGCAGTGGGGTACTAATAACCATAACAATACCCCAGTCTATGTTCTTTTCCTCAACACTATTGAGGAATAATTTAAAAATATAATTGTATACCAAATCATCATGCATACATTAAATATGTACGTGTACATTGTGGAATAATTATCAAGATCCAGATAATTAACATATCCATCATCTCATATTGTTAACTCTTTTTTTTTTTTGTGAGTACCCTTAAGATCTACTCTCAGCAACTTTCCAGTATGCAATGCCACTATAGTCACCGTGCTGTGCCTTAGATCTTCAGAACTTATAACCGAATGTTTATACCTTTTGACCTATGTTTCCCCATTTCCTCATGCCCCCAGGCCCTGGCAACTATCATTCTATTATCTGTTTCTGTGAAATTGGCTTTTTAAAAGGTTCCACACATTACTGACACTGTATTTTATAGAAGACGATACTTGTCTTTTTATGTCTGATTTATTTCACATAGCATAATGCCCTCTAGTTTCATCCATATTGTTGCAAAAAGCAGGGTTTCCTTCTTAATGGCTGAATAATATTCCATTATGTATATATTCCACATTTTCTTCATCCATTCATCCGTTGATGGGCACTCAGGTTATTTCCATGACTATTGTATATAATGCTGCAGTGAGCATGGGGGGTGCATATAGTTCAGAGATAGTTGTTTCATCTCCTTAGGATATATACCCAGGAGTGGGATTGCTAGACCATATGGTAGTTCTACTTTTAATTTTCTGAGGAACCTCCATTATGTTTTCCATAGTGGCTGGGGTTGTCGTACTTTCCTTTGCATGTTGGGTGAAACTCCTGTAAGGGGGTCCTTCTTGGCTTTGGACTGGGGGAGGGAGTGGTGCAGCTAAAATGCTTCCTGTGCTTTTCTATGCAGCCAATCTCAGTTTTTGAGCTCCACAGGGTTTCTGCTGCGGCTTTGTTGCACTGCAGATCTTTCCTTGCATTATTTTTGTTTGTAGTTGCTAGTTGTTGTTGTTTTTTTTTGGATGGGGGAATGAATTTTTGGAAACCTTAGGGTGTTTAACGCAATCTCTCCTGTATTAAGTTTACTATAGTTCTGCATGCGGGCCATTCTGAACAATTTCTCTTACATGAACACACCTTCCATTTTTGAAAATTAAATGCATATCCTACCTTTAAGCCTCATTTAAGTTGGAATATAAAAATCTGTGTTTCTTTAGCTTTTGTCGAATGATAAGATTTTGAATCCTCTCATCCCTGGAATACTGAACACATTCCAAAGTTCTCTATTCTTTTGAAAGTGTGATCCTTCTTCCAGCTGGCATCTGACAGCGTGGGGCGCAGCCGAACCACTCCCGCCCTGCGGGACAGCCCCGGCCCCTTCCCCGAGGGAAGCCCTGAAGCCTTGAGGTTAAGATTCCCAGCTGCCAACTAGACTTGGGGGAGACTCAGCTCTGCTACTTTCTGCCTTGTCTTGGGCAAGTCACTTGTGTTAGCCTCAGTTTTTAACCTATTTTCTCTTACAGGGGTGATGTAAGGACTCAGTAAAATAGTCTATGTAAAGTGCTCAGCACCGAACCTGGGATAGAATAATTTCTCAAACAATGGTTTTCCGACTATGGTGCTTCTGAACAGGGCTATTGACTTTTGATGTTCAAGTCATCTCAAAATCCCAAAGTTTGTTTTTATACATGTTGCTGCTGAGCCCCAGCTCATTCATGGACTTGTGCAATTGGCTTCTTACTTCCCTGAACAGGAGGTAATAGTTCTCTCTTAAATTTATTTTCCTGTATGTGACCATTTGTTCCAGCCTTTCAAAGTCTTTTAGATTGTTTATCTATCATGTTCACTACCCTGATTTTTGTTCCAGGTTATCCACAAATTTGATATGCATTTCTTTTTAAAAAAATTTTTATTGTTATTCTATTAAAGTTGTTCCCTTTTTCCCCCTTTGCTCTCCTCCACCTAGTACACCGCCGCTCCCACAGTCCATCCCACACTGTTGTCCACGCCCACGGGTCGTTCACACATGTTCTTTGACTAGTCCCTTCCTCTTCTTTCCACCTTTTTCTCTCTCCCCTTTCCACTCTGGTTGCTGTCAGTTTGTTCCATGTCTCCATGCCTCTGGTTCTATTTTGCTCATTAGTTTATTTTTGTTCGTTAGGTTCCTCTTATAGGTGAGATCATGATATGCATTTCCTTAATGGCTTAACTATGCTGAGGTCTAAGGCAGAGCAATTTGGTGCATTTACACAAATTTCATTTCAAATTGATGTTTATCAATTTCAGGTCACGTTGTTCAATTAATCATTCTGATTTGTACTGGCATCTGATTCTTAGTTGTCTATCTTGTCATCAGGATATACATTGTCTACCAAATCTATGATACTATATCTCTCCTGTAAGGAGTTACCTGTTTTAGTAGCCACGTAAGAGAATGGGGTTATTCTCAAGTGACTTCTTCTTGGGAAACCCATACTGGATCCAAGTGGCCATGGCTTCCTCTACAAGGCATTCAGACATCATCCCTTTAATACTCTGCTCTAGGATCTTGCTTAGAATCAACATAAAGCTCCTTGTGTCTATAGTATGTAGAATCTGCCTTTTTGGAAATTAGAATGACACGTGCCTGTCTCCTATATTTGAATCCTGTCTTTCTCCACAGGTCTTGATGGATTATAGTTGGGAAATCTCAACAGATTCTTTCCTATCCTGGCATTTTTTCCTATTCTTTCCAAATGGGAGGTCCTGGTTATTTTTATAAATAGTAATGATTTCTTTAGGTAGTGATTTCATTGACTGTTAATAAAGTTTGGGGGAAGTGCAATTTTGATGGGATGGAATGGTGGAAGAATACCTTTATGTATAAGGAGCAGCTCATCTAACACTTTGATGTTTCCTTTCATGGAATTGCCATGTTTGCAACTTCTCAAGAGTTCTCAGGAAATGGATTCCTGGAGTTGCTTTTATACCAATTATTAGAGTCCCTAGAGACTTAGCCAGTTTGCAGCTGGTCACTCCCCATTCTTGGCAGTAAGGGACAACACACAGGACCTATAACTGATGATTTAATAGGTTTTTTAATAGATGGGTTCATAAGGGAAATAAAATAGAAGTACTCTTAAATCATATGTTTCCTGTTACACAGAGTTTTTTATATAAAATACTTATATGTATTTCCTCCCATTTGATAATCAGAAATATTGATAGTTTACTCACTGAATAGAAGAGTGTCAAAAATCTTTAAGATGTCAGCTATGTGAATTCTAATTATTCTTTGATCTTTGGTTAGGGAGGTGCTAGTTTGGACAGATATGGTTATGAGACAAAGGTTTCATGTCCTTTGATTTTTAGCCTTATAAAAATATGTCAAAATCTTATGTAAGCAGGTGAAATAGATTTCACATATAGATAAATTAGGTGGTTTTGCAATAAAAATGAATGCTCTAGGTTATCTCCATATCTGCAGAAAGTCCAAAATTAGCTTTTCTGTTGGCTTACTTCCAGAAATGGGACTGTACTAGAGACAATTCAACTTCACTATGAACAGTTGAAGAAAAATCTTGTCTTTATAGGAATGCCAAGTGTAATTTGGATATTGGTTTATTAGAAGTAGGAGTAAGAATTTTTCCCCTTTTGCATTCATAGCACAAAGCTTTATGGTCGCTGGTTGTTATGGCAGCTTTGTGGAAAATTTACAACAGCGGAAATTAGTAGAAGCCAACAAGATGTTTGGATTTAAATAAATGTAAGAGCAATTTTTTAAAAACGGGAGTTGGACACACCATTCATTTAAAAAACGATAGTAGATTGTGTGCAATAAGAAGGTTTTTAAAAGATAGTCTGGGTGTAGCAAAGGCTGAACCAGAAGCAGGATTTGGTTTGAAATCTTAGCACTGTGACCGGCATGCACACCAGGCGAGCCATGTCGCCTCCCTGGGCCCGGGCGACCTGATCTGAACCCTGAGGGGTTGAGCCCAGCCCGTCTCTCCAGTTCTGTGTTTCTGTGGCGGTAAGGATGGTGCCTTAACTCTTTCTTGGATTACTAGCATAATGCTTGATTCCAGGAGTGCTTTCAGACACTTGACTGGCAACATCCAAATTGTTCAGGAATCTCGGTTTGAAGGAGCTGCTTTAGCGTAGCATCTTTACAGGGAGAAGTGATTGCTCGTACCCTGAGATTTCCCTGTGACGGCAGCTTGTGGTGTTGTTGTCTGAGCGCTTCATGAGCAGTGAGGTGGAATCAGCCAGTAATAATCTAGTAATTATTTTTAATTGAACTCAAAGATGACTGGAAATTGGTGTTCATTTCATTTTAGCAGATGGAACTTAATGTACCCAACTCCATTTAGGCTCGTGGAGAATGGGCCCTGCAATTTGTGGCATTTTTGATAACCGTCTATATTTAGCTAAAATAACATTTATAATGGTTCTCTCTTTTTTCTCTCCCCTCCCTCTTCTCCTCTTCTTGACTCCCCCTTTGACTCCCCCAGTTTCTCTTAAGAAAGTTGGTGATTTCTCTTCTGTTAGATTTCACAACTTTTATTCAAGAGGTGTAACAAATTTCTAAAACCTCTAGAATTTCATGTAGCTCCTGGCTAGTAATATGAAAGAAAACAAACTTGTGCTCATAAAAAAGATGACATTTTAAGGCGTAACATCCCTCCACTTCTCATAGAATCTGAGGATAAAGATTTCCCATTATATTGGTGATTTGGATATTGGGTATTATCTTGTTTGGGCTTTTACGTGCTGCATGTAGGAGCTCTAGGTCCTCTTATCCGGGTGATCTCTCCAAAGCTTTTTCACCCCAGGGAGTTTGAGAGTTCTGCTTGAGTTGTGAGCCTTCACTGAGTTCAGTTTGGCTAGTGATCACTATGAGACAGGCATGTACTGGGCACTGCAGGCTTAGAGATGATGCTGGGGAGTAGCTTTTGAGGAGCTCTCCGTGCTGCCGAATCAGCAGCCATGAATGCAAATAAATATATTTTCAGGTAGAGACGGTGCGGGGCAGAGCATTCTTGGCAGCCTGAGTGAAGGCATTTTTTTTTTTCCTGGGAGCCATACCTAATATAATGGGAATCAAAGTATCGTCCAGTATTTTTTTCTGTTCTGGTGTCCTAAATACAGTCTATATGGTCCATGTGTATCCCTCCAGTGATGTTATAAAAACAAGTGACTTTAAGAAATAGACATTTTAATGAAAAATCTGTATAGTTCATTTTAGTTCGTAAATGTAATTGGAGTGGATGTCTTTCAGATGTCAAATTCCATCACAGACTCTTGCTGTAAAACTTGTTTACTGAAATTACATAATTCCTTGTTGCTAATAATGTAAAAAGTCCTTTTAAATTTGGGCTTATAAATCAATCAAACATTTACAGTAACTATTTGGTGAAGGAGGGAAACTTGGATATCATCCAACAGAAAAGACTATTCTTTTATATTTCAACTTGTTTTGGCAATGCGCTTGTAAAGATTTACATCTTAAATTTGTATGGAAAAATGTAGCTCTGTGTGTGTGTGTGTGTGTGTGTGTGTGTGTGTGTGTGTGTGTGTGTATTTCTCACTATAGACATTTGAAAGTGAAAACAATCTTAAGAATTCTGGAGAGGTTTGACCAAGCTCTTGGCTAGTGACGGGGTACACCTGCTAGTTTTGTCAGGGGTGAACCGATTCTAATATCTCTGTTGTTGGGACAGCTCTCCAGCCAGGGTGAAACCCTCCACAACTTTGGGTTACATTGAATGCCACAGCGTGAGCCAAAACCAAACGAGGGGAGGCAAATGAGAAGTGCCTTATCTCAGTGACCTTAAAGAGGATTGTTGTGAATATGCTGAGTCTCTGCTAGTTATTTATTTATTTTTGGGCACAGGATCATTTGAATATCTAAGTACCTAAAAAAAAATCCCTCTGTGCCACAATGAAATATTAATACACTTATGGACCATTTAAAGTCGCAGAGCATTTTTAGAAGATACTGATCAAATGAATCACCACTTCACGTGTTGTTTTGACAGGATGTGTATCACGTCTCAATAATTTCCTTAAAGTTTTTTCCTGCCAGGTGCCTGTTTTCTTCTTGTTAACGTATTCCCATAGAATTCCAAATATGTGATTGATTCCCATACTGGTGCACTTTCACAGTTCCTTTTCCTTTGAAGTAGTTGGTATACTTTTGTTTGTATTGAATTTAAGGTTTATCACAGGGCAGAGAGAATGAGTAGCTATTTTTGAGACTGATGACATCCAGCCAGGATGCCTCCGTCTGGTGAGAAGAGCTCCTTGGCTCCAGCCTGTAGGATTTTACCAAGGAGGTGTTAGGACGTGCCTGTTGACATATCCAATCAAAGGCCAGATGTACACGAAGTATCGTTCAGTCAGTCATCTATGGAGAGATTAGAGGGAATTTCCATTTTCTATTTTGTATATATGCAACTGAACACAATTTTTAAAATGAGCATGAGCTACCTTGAAATAAAACAAATTAGAAAAATAAGATATTGGTCTCTGCTGTAAGGAAGGTGCTATCTAAGGCAAGGTGAAGGATGTGAACGTTTGCTGCAGCCCCTGACTGACATGTGGGCACGCAGGCCAGCCCTCACCGGGCAGCCTGTGTGGTGGCTGCCGGGGCAGGTGTATTGCTCCGAGGAGCGCAGAGCTGGGGGCTCTGGAAGGGAAGAAGAGCCTGAGTATGAAGCAGCCCTTCTTGGCCTGTAGGGTCTTCTGGTGGAAGTAGGTGCAAGAAATTACCCCCCCACTTTAAAAAAAAATCTTCACCCAAGGATATGTTTTTATTGACTTTAGAGAGAGAGAAAGCAAGAGAGATGGCGAGAGATGGAGATGTTAGAGAGACATCAATTGGTTGCCTCCTGCATTTGTGCTCCGACCTGGGATTGATCCCATAACTTAAGTATGTGCCCTGACTGGGGATGGAAGCTACAACCCTTTCGTGTTCAGGATGATGCTCCAACCAACTGAGCCACTTGGCCAGGGCAAAATCTCCTTTTTCTAAATTAAGAAATTACATGTATATGTGCAAAGGAGAATTCTTAGTTCAGTAATTTATACAGCTGTTGGGAACAGCTGTTCATGTGTTTGCCTTTGGATATTGGGTCAATACATTTCTGACTAGTAAATATGTATATACATTTAGTTGTGATTTAATGTATATTTCATTACATAATAAAAACACTTTTGTAAATTGTGTTGATTTTTATCAATGAGTTATCAGCCATAGCGTTTTTTATAGTCTGTTTTATATTTATATGTGTAACTTTCATGATTAATTAACTGCCTGTTTTCTTTGATAGAATAACTTTATGGGGTTTATATTCCCCATTTTTCTATATTGAATACCACAAAGAAAATACAATGGAATTGTATTTTAAGCACAAGTATGCAGTAGGTGATTTCTTTTAAATAAAAATGACAGTGCTTTCTTCCACTAGAAGTCTTCCCTTTCTTGTAATGGAGGGTTACACAGTACAGACAGTGAGACTTAGATCGCTAGACATTGAAAGGCATATAATTTTGTAGTGTATCCCATGTAAAACTGAAGACTACAAATAGACTTTTAAGAAGGCATACTCGGAGGGGTTGGCATTTGTGCAACTACAGGCAGTCCTTCTATACACATCGGTATGAGCTTCTAATTATGCTTAGGAAACTAGCATAGGAAACTAGTTTTCTACATTGTTTTTGCACATTTGTATTCTTTTTTAGATTTCGGAATAACAAATTGTATGGGAAAATACTATTTATTAGCAAACCAGTTTTTTAAAAAAAATTTGATCTGAGAGAAAGAGAGAGAGGGTGAAAGAAACATTAATTTGTTGTTCCACTTATTTATCTATTGCTTGGGTGCTTATGTGCGCTGATTGGGGATCAAACCCACAACCTTGGCATATAGGGATGATGCTCTAACCAATTGAGCTATCCAGCCAGAGCCCAATCAATTGTTTAATAAATAGTAGCAATAAAGTCAGTGTCCCATTTTTATGTTGTATCTTATTAGTGGGGTTGAATGTCAAAACCATAATATGGTTAAGGTGAGATGCACATACAGGAAATAGCTAGGACTTTTGAAAATAGCAAATAAGTGTAGGACCCTAGCGCTACAATATGCAAGTGACAAGGGGGTGTGTGAGCCGGGTGTGGGGGACATGCCTACCTGAGCTCTTGCCCCTCATCCTAGCTCTGTGTCTTGGATTTATCCCTGCATTTCTGTTGCAGGGATCAGGCAGGTACCTGGCCACAAGCCCGTAAGCGATATTCATACCCCACTTCTCAGTTTCCTCATCTGTCACGTTCTGTGATTCTATGAGCAACACATAAATAGTTACATGTGTGACATAAAAAACCCCTGAGAAATTTAAACAGCCTTATTAAATATATTTTGTGTGCCTTGCATCAGAATGCTATTTAACTATTTTAACTATCCATTAGTTTGGCAGAGCTTTGACGTTTATAGTGCCAAAGAAAATTTCAGCTAGCAGAGGTCAAATGAACATGTACTCTGTTTAAGCAGAACTTTCTTCTGTATTACTAATGGGAACCAAAAAATTAGCTAAAGATTTATTAACAGATCACATTTGCTTAAAATGCAGTTGTTCTCACACAGGTTCTTAAAATCAAACTTGAGATGGGGTGCCGACCTAGTTTAACTTGAGATGAGTGTTTTTCCTCATCTCTGAGATGGGGGAGATACCAGCCCTCCAGATAAAACTGGAGGCTTTGCCAAGCAAATGAAGTTATAGATGAAAATACTTTGGAAAATTTAAATGATATATAAATATAAAAACAAACCCTAAAAAGTGATATCTCCATTTGCAAACAGTTATTTGGGGCATCAACTTACTATTGCTGCTATAAACAAACACACAGGAGAGCAGTGAATGCGATCAGCTGGTACCATGCCAGCTCCTATGGCTTTTTGCTAATTTAGCACTTCTGCATATAATAATGTGGAAGCAAAATGTGGAGCCAATTCAAATTAGGGGGGGAAGTCTCAGAGGCCCCTTGGATGAGAAAAGGCTAATGAGTGGCCATGTTCTAGCAGGAATTTTGGTTCTGAACTTGAGTTTTCAAAAAAATAAAACACAAACAAAAAATAAACCCTTGTAAAAACCACCGTTTTTCTTTTCTTCTGTTGTTTAGAGTATAAGGACATTTGATAAAAAGCAAGAGTGATGCATTTTATTAGACCATGAACCCCCCCTTTCAGGAAAAGTACCAACAAAAGAGGTTATTGTAAATACTACTCTCATATTGGTCCTGGAAATATATACATTTAAATGGTTTGTAAATGTTTGGTTCACTTTTTAATGAAGAAATAAAGTTTTGGTCATGGCCAGTTGCTCAGTTGTTTAGAGCATCCTCCTAATGCACCGAGGTTGTGGGTTAGATCCCTGATCAGGGCACATAGAAGCAGCAACCAGTGAACGCATGAATAAGTGGAACAACAAATTGATGTTCTCTCTCTTTCTCACTCTCAAGTCAATTGAAAAAAAGAAATAAAGTTTCTCTTGTAATCCTTCAAAGCTAGAGACAAAAAGACCTTCCTCTCTTGGACTGGTGGTCCAAAGGTGATGGTGGCAGGGTAAAGAGCTGTTTTTATTCATTTCATGTGGATTTGGAGTCATGCTCAATTGTGACAATAGCAATATGTTATTAGTTGATTCTCCATACTAGAAATGTTTTGGGTTAAGCATACATTGACTATTCTGGAGCCCTGAGTTGTAGTGCCTGTTTGGGAAGAATCTGGATCTTGAACATTAAAAATAAAAGTCTTACTTAAAGATCTTTTGGAGGGAGAGCGCATAGCATTTCTAGTACAGAAGATGGTGACTTTGCTTAATAATTAGCACATGATTGCCCTAGGTCATAGTATATAGAGCCACCGTGTCAATGTCTTCTTGCAGTTGGAAAAGTGAAGCTTACCAGGTTTATCCAACTATCCAACCAGTCCCTGTAGTATTCGAGGGCCTTATTACAGGGAATATCTTGTGAAACTTGCATCAGCTATAGGAAGACCTCTTTATGTAATTTGGTTTGGGGTTCTGGAGTTTGATAATAATGAAGATGGTAACTATTTGTCAGTTGCTTTCCCTTTGTTCAGCACTACGCTTATTATCTTTAATTCCTACAATGACTCATCATCTCTGTTTTATAGATGAGAAAACTAAGGAAATATGAGATGTTAAACAACCTCTTCTAGGTCTAGCAACTTCTTTCTTTCTTTACTTCCCCCTGGTCTCACTCAGAAGGCTTAGAGGGGAAAAATCCAGCCTGTTCACATGTAAAAGACACTGAAGAGCTTACAGTCTAATCAACTGATCTGAAAAGTTTTCACTGCCTCTGCATTTCCAGGTTTGACTGTACAGTGAAACTAGGTGCCTCATCTTTTACAGTTGTCACAAACTGTGTAAGACATTCATCTATGCTGGAGGACCTGATTTACATAGCTTGTCATCTTAAATCTTTCCAGGATTAAAAACAGAAATAAAAAAAAATCTCTTTCCATAGTTTAATATGCTATCTGATAGGTCAAATATGACCTTCAAGTTCATGGCAGTTTCTTAGAGAAAAGCTTCAGGCCAGGCACAGTATTCTAGACCCAGAATTCCAACCTCTCAATACCTGTGCTCTGTTCCCAGGATTTTTTATGCTTTCCAACACCCTGTTTGCATTTTAAATGAGCTGGATTTTAAACTTGAAGGTGACTTCTCATTTAGTGATTCCCAAGGATTTATCTGTTTGCTTTTGTTCTGTTCTCTACCACTCTGCACTTGTTCTTTATTGACCTCGATTCGGTCCCCTTGGGCCTTCTCAGTTTCCAGTGGCATCCCAGGGGTTGGCAGTGGCCATACGCCCTCTTCCTCCGGCCTGGCCATGGTGGAGACAATGAGGGGTACACTTTCTGCAGAAAAACACTTAAAATCAATTTTAGTCAGTCTTACCACCATACACTAGGAATTCTAAACAAAATCTGTTAGTGTTACTTCTCCCTGAAAATGTTTTTATGTTGGTCTAAGTTCTAAATAATTGGTGCTGTCACTGTTGCATTTTAATGCCTATGTAAGCTTCAAATTAGTACATTGTAATGACTTGCCCTTCCATAAATGTGTTCACCATGGAATTTAATTCACACAATTCCCAGTTTTATAGTTGGTCCACAACGCATGCTACATAAGTATTTTTGTGAGAGTAAATTCACAAACATTTGGCATTGTTCAAGTTTGCTTCAGGTCCAGCCTGTCTGTCCAGTATCTGTAGTTCTATTTTTTAAAAAAGATTTTATTTATTTATTTTTAGAGAGAGGGGAAGAGAGGGAGAAAGAGAAGGAGAGAAACAGCGATGTGTGTGAGAGAACATCTATTGGTTCCCTCTCACATACCCCCAACTGGGGACCTGGCTTGCAACCCAGGCCTGTGCCCTGACTGGGAATTGAACCTGCAGTCCTTCGGTTTGCAGGTCAGCACTCAATCCACTGGGCCACACCAGCCAGAGCGCAGTGTCTGTAGTACTATTAAAGAGTACATTTAAACAATAGTTATAAGTAATGATAGCAGAGTGATGGTAAAACCCCAGAAAGGAAACCTTGGGTTATTTTAATTCTATTGTTCTATATCATCCCTTGGAGTTTCTGTGTTTAGAATGTAAAGCAGTGAAACAGTGAGAGCTGTGAGTGTTAATATTTTTCTTTCATAAAAGTTTATATATGAAATATTTTATTGAATTTGAATAATATCTTTCAAATTGAAATTTTAAATGGTTTTGCAACTAAAAGATAGAGGAAAAAAGTTATATGACCATCACAATTTAGCAGTTGCCTCCATTGTATTTTTACATTTGCATTTTTTTTTACTGGTGTGATCATATATGTGCATTTCAATAAAATAAGATTTTCACTGCACTTCTTTTCTGGTCATTATATTGGATTTAAAAACTATTACTGAAAAGTTTGTTGTAGAGAAGAGTGGGATATTAAGTGACCTGCTTTTGGTATCAAATATACTAGGTATGTCACTGGGAGGATCTCTCTAAATGTTGCTCCTGTATCTTCCCATCATATATTATCTGCAAATTTAACGAGAGTCTAGGTTATAGAGAAGCATTTAAACTAGCAGGTCCTGAGTCAATTTTTGTGGAATTCTTCCTGTGGTCTGTGCTCTGTTCCCTATGGTTCAGGTTTTCCCATTTCCCTGGGTGGTTTCCTAACGATAGTCCCTGTCTGCAGGCTCCCTCTGCCTGTCTGCATCCTCCTACCTCCCTTCACTCACACTGTTCCTCTTCCACTCTGCTGAGTGAAGTTTCTAAAATACGAGCCTGAACATGTCAGCCCTCTGCCTAGAATCCTTCACGAGCCCTCATGACTCTTCATGGTCTGGATGCTGTATCCCCCTCTCATCCTTCCCTCCTGCCAAACCGATCTCTGCGAGCTCCCTGAACACACCTTGCTTTTCTGCCTTTGCACTTTTCCCTCTGTGCACTGTTCTCTTTTTTCTCTACTCCCCCGCTCTCTCAAAAACCTGGGCGACTCCTGTGTTTCCTGGAGTCTGGGTCAGTTCCCATTGTCCTGTGTGCTCCATAAGGACCTACGGCCATCCCATCAGAGCACTTACTCCCGCATGTTGTCACCACTGGTGCATGTGTTGTCTGTGATCTCCCCCACTAGACTACAGGCTCCTGGCACCTAGCTCAGTGTCTGGGGCAGACTGTGTGCTCTCAATAACGCATGCATGGTCCTGACCAGTGTGGCTCAGTTGGTTGGGTGTTGTTCTGCAGAGCGAAAGGTTGCCGGTTCACTTCCAGGTCAGGACACATGCCTACCTGGGGGGGGGGGGGTTTAGTCCTGGTTGGGACACAGACAAGGGGCAGCTGATTAGTGTTTCTCTCTTACATCAATGTTTCTATCCCTCTCTTCCCCCTTCCCTTCTCTCTAAAAATAAATAAAGTTAAAAAAAAAATAAGTGCTGTATGAATGCATGGATGGACAGCTACAGATTCCAGCCAGCTGAGTTACAGCGTTTGCAAAAGGATCTCTGATGTGGGACAATTTTCTAGCTTAGAGTCCCAAATCTAGCTGGTCACGAGGACCTCATGGGAGTTTTTGAAATACAATTTCCTGGGCACCAAGACCACTGAAATTAGAATTGTTGGCAAGTGGTAAATGGGAATCTGTATTAAACTCCATTGGTATAAATTTTTTACCTAGAAAACTTTTTATGAAAGTCATGATTGATTATTGCTATTGCTCTCTCTCTGTTCATCAGCTTGCTGCTATGTCTGAGAAAGATTTTGGTAGTCTTGCAGAGTCCTTTCTGCTTAAGAAAATTTGTTTATCCTGTTATAGTTTACAGAGGACTCCTATTCTCATTTAATCCTCAACAATTCTGGTAGGTAGGAAGGTGGGTCAAATTTAATTTTAAAGATGAAGAAACTGGAGCTCAGAAACGTTAAGCAACTTGCCCAGTATCATGCTATTTTTAAAAAGTATCACATTACTAGGTTATTAGAGTTCCTGATCACTTTTTTTCAAAATGCAGAAGTGATGGAATTTCTTCTCAGGTTGTTTCCTAAAAAATAAGCAAAGTAAACATCAACTTTTGCAAAAATGACACACTCCGATGTGTTAGTGTACTGAACTTTTCATTTCATTTTGACTAATTTTAATATTTAACAAAACTTAAAATGGAATTGTAATATCTTTGTGTGATTCTTCCTCAGAAAACATGGTAAAGTACTACAGAAAATGAAGTATTCTAAGCCATTTGGGATTTACTATTATTACCAATAAAATTTACAATAGAGGTTAACAACAAGCCATTTTGAACAAAAGTTTGGCCTTACATCCTTATAATAGCTTCAACTCCTTCTTATTCTCCATTTTACCCTAAAAGTCTTGTGCATTTTTGTTTCCCTGCTTATTTTTCCAAGATGAGTGTGGAGTCTCAGCAGTCTTACATTCCTATGACTTGGATTAATTTTTTCCTCTCTTCCTTCTCCTCTTCTCCATCCTCCTGGCTGTTACTGTCCTCTGGTTTGGGCCATCGATGTCTGTGAATGCTGAGTGTGATATATATATATGCCCACCTGGAATCTACATCCTTTTTCTGGTACTAATTTTAAGCCCTGGACAAAAGGCAGCTTAGTGACATGACTGGCGCAAACACCGACATCTCAGGCTCAGTGTTTGAAACTGAGCCTGTCACTCCCCTACTTCACCCAAAATGACTCCTCCTCAGGCCTCTCCTGTCTGGTTGTTGGCACCTTCCCCAAAGCCGGAAGCCTGAGAGTCTGGTTCTACTTCTCCTCCTTCTTTATTCCCTGGGGGTGACTTTACCTTTTGCGTGGGCCTTCAGTCTAGCACATCATCCGCCCACTGCTTTGCGGTAGGTCAGACCCTGGTCGTGCCTTATCTGGAGCGCTGCCATGCTCCCTCCTTGGATGCGGCCCCCTGAAAATCCACTTTCTGCGCTGACATCAGAATGATCCATCTGTAAATAGAATCGACTACCTCCTTGGATGGGGTGTTCAGGAGCTCCCTGATCCTACGGGAAGAACGTTCAAGGTACTCAACCCATCATTCAAGACTTGCCTTTGCGGCTCCATCTGGTAATGTTGCCCATCTCCAAGTGTGTGTTGCTGTTTGAGAGCTCACTGAACACACCCTGCTGACCCTTGCCTCTCTGTCTTGGCTCTCTTGTCTCCTTTGCCCAAAACACCCTCCCTTTTTGCTCCAAACACCTTTTTTTCTTTTTTAAACTCCTGCCCTTTATGACCAGTTCAGCACTCTCTTTGCCCTGGTGCCCACTCCTGCTCTTTCGGAGGTCTTTAAAGGTATGATCCCCTTTTGGAAATTTCTTATGCCCTTCTGTATACAGTTGAGCTACTTTAAAAAGACTTAAACAGAGGCTTAAATAAGACAAGAATTTGTCTTATGTAAAAGTCTAAGCTGCAGAGTAGGGTGGCTCATTCTGAGGTTATCGAGGGACCACATTCCTCCTGTCTTGTTCTGCCACCCATAGGGCACTGTCCTTACTGGCATAACTGCAGCTGGCTCACCACCACTCTCTGCATCCAGCCAGTAAGAACAGGAAAAGAGACTGTGGAGGGCACCTTCCTTCCTTTGAAAAGCCCGACTCAGACATTGTGTGTATTACTTCTGTTCACATCTCCTTAGCCAAAACGTCCCCATATGCCCACATCTACTTTCAGGGGAGGCTGGGTAATAGTCTTCAGCTCAGCACTAATATAATTATGAGCCATATATGTAATTAAAAAATGCTTTAATAACCGTGTTAAAAAATAAAAGAAACAGGTAAAAACAACCCAGTATACTTAACTCAACATATTTAACCCAATATCTCTAATGTATTGTCACCTCACCTGTATGAATAGCTGCATTTCAAGTGTTCAGTAGGCACATGAAGCTACGGGCTACCGTCGTGGGCAGTGGAGTCTTAGCTGGCTGACCATGGGCCCCGCGCAGGTTGCAGGGCCCTACCACTGAAGCGAAGGGGAGAGAGGGTATCTGGGGTCAGCTGGTAGTTGGTCTCTGTCGTATCTCTTCTTAACTGGCCTCTGCTCCCCGATTCCGATTTGATGCCAGCACTTGGCATTGCCCATGACATGAGGTACATATCTCTACATACCTGTTAGTCTGTCGTTCCTATTGAATTGAGCATTTTAAGGGTGAAGAATTTTTTTTCCAGATCTTAGTTTAGTATTTAACAAATTGTAATGACCTGATTTGTCAAGTGAATGAATAAAGTGAATGGGGATTTCATTTAATTCCTCAACTATTACTTCATTATTCCTCAATGAATGCTTACGAGCCTCCTTACTGATGTGGATAACCCTCTTTCTGGTGCATCACAAGATATATTGTTCTTGGGATGATTTTACTTTCAATTTTTTTGGTACATTGGCCGTGAACTCACATCCAGAGATGCGTTTGTTTGACATCGACATTCTGATATAATGGCAGGTTCTCTGCTTTTATGAATTATGTTGGGAAAATTTGTCCAGTGACCGGAAAATTAATTTTCCTTGAAATCATGAATCTTCTGCCAAGGGTGCCTGTGTGCTGTGAGGGAACAGGATGGGGGTGTTTGCACGGAACCCCATCCACAGAGAGTCCCTGTTCAGTCCTTGGGGAAATATGCCATTTCCGGGAAGTATTATAAATAATATTTGCTACTAGAAGACAGAGGACGAGGATAATATTTTACATGTAAAAAAGGCAAGTCAGCAAAACTTATTAATAATTCCTAGAAGTAAGTGAAACATGTATGCAGCTTCTCATTAAATGAAACGGAGGACTGGCTGTTCCATAAACAAGTTAAGTTCTGGATGTTACAGGCTGTTCCCCCTTCACACAAGCCTGTCGCGCATCTCTCAGAGTCAGGTGGCTGCAGGCACGCCTGCCTGCTCGGGGCTGACCCCTGAGCTGTCACGCCCTTCTCCTACAGGAATGGAGGGCCGTGAGACGAAGGGGAAGTGCACAGGACGGGGTCTCCTCCTCCACGTGTCATTAATAGCAGCCCTCACCCTTTACCCCATCTCTCAGCCACCAGCCCCTGCAAACGGGAGCATCTGCTCCCTACCCCAGAGGTGGTTCTTGATGAGTTTTCTAGGCTAGTCATGCTTTAGGGAAGAATCTTTCAGGGAAATAGCATTTATAGCACCAGTCATCTCTGCCACCATCATGGTAACGACATTACAGTGCACGCATGTGCCAAGCTCTGGCTTGGGGCTCTGTGTGTTACTCATTTTTTTTTATAACAACCTTATGAAATAGGCATTATTATGATATTCATTTTTATAGATGAGGAAACAGGCTCAGACTAAGTGATTTGCCTTGAGTCAGAAGCTTACAAGTTGCCAAACTGGGTTGATACCCATATCTGAATATAAATCAAGAGCCTTTAACCATTATATGATCCTGCCTCCTAAATATCATTTATGTGGGTTTTTTTCCCCTGTTTGATATGTTTCTGGTGGTGGTGGTATTGGGTGGAGAGGATGGGATGAGAGGCGCCCGGGAACACCTGATCTAGAATAGAAAAAGTTGAGGGGGATTTGAATGAGGTTTTTGTAACAAGGATGATTTGTTGCTAGAGTAAGGAGGAGCCAGAAATATCACACTCCCATTCTGAGTATTGGGGGAGCTTTCATTGTGAAACTGTATGTTTAAGGAGCTGTAACCATAAGGTAGTTCAGCCCTCTTGTTTTATTGATCAGGAAACCGGAGCTAGGGACATGAAATTACCTGCTGCAGGGCATGTTTCTGGTGAATAAAGCAAGGACTGCAGACTTGAACTTGCTTCTCGATTCCAAGTGAATTTTATTTAGTTACACCGTTTTAGTGCTACATTTTAGAACTTTGTAACCAACCCTTGTTTGCTATTTCTTTTCCTTATTTATTGTTGTTCAGTTACAGTTGTCTCACCTTTTTCCCCATTGCTCTCCCCTACCCAGTACCCACCCCCAGCCCATCAACACCCCGCTGCATTGTCTGTGCCAGCGAGTCCGCTATTCGTGTTCTTTTGCTTGGCCCTTCCCCTTCTTTCCCCTGTTTTCCCCATCATCCCCTTCACGCCTCTGGTCACTGTCAGTTTGTTCTTTATTTCCAAGTCTCCAGTTCTGTTTTGCTCGCTTGTTTGTTTTGTTGATTAGGTTCCACTTATAGGTGAGATCATGTGGTATTTGTCTTTCACTGCCTGGCTTATTTCACTTAGCATAATGCTCTCCAGTTCCATCCATGCTGTCACGAAAGGTAAGGTGGGAGCTCCTTCTTTCTTTCTGCTGCGTAGTATTCCATTGTGTAAATGTAGCACAGTTCTTTGATCCACTCATTTACTGATTGGCACTTAGACTGTTCCCAGCACTTGGCTGTTGTAAATAACTCTGCTATGAACATTGGGATGCATAGGTTCTTTTGAATTGGTGTTTCAGGATTCTTAGGGTATGATCCCAGCAGTGGAATTGTTGGGTCAAAAGGTAGTTTCATTTTTAGTTTTTTGAGGAAATTCCATACTATTTTCCACAGTGGCTGCATCAGTCTGCGTTCCCACCAACAGTGTGCTAGGGCTCCCTTTTCTCCACAACCTCGTCAGCACTTGTTGGTTGATTTATTAACAATGGCCATTCTGACTGGTGTGAAGTGGTATCTCATTGTGGTTTTAATGTGCATCTCTCTAATGGCTAGTGATGCTGAGCATTCTTTCCTGGGTCTCTGGGCCCTCTGTATGTCCTCCTTGAAGAAGTGTCTTTTCAGGCCCTTGGCCCATTTTTTAATTGGATTATCTTCCTGGTGTAGAGTCTGTTCTGTGTTTTTGTTTGTTACCAGTAGAAGAAGTGCCTGAAAATATAAGAAGGGAGTGTGTACTTGCTTCAGAAATAATAGCAGGGTCATGGAGAAGCTCGGGGAGAAATGTGTTCCTCAGCTACCCAAAGCCGCAGGCAAAGGGCGGGGCAGCATAGTGGGCGGTGGCGGCGAGGAGCCGGTGCGTGAGCCCCTGAGCCCCTCTGCAGTCAAGGAGGCCTGTCACAGACGACTTGCGTGGGGCCTTCAGAGCGCCTGCCTCTCCACCGCCTGCAACCTTCGCGCAGGCCCGGTTTCTCGCACGGGTTGGGCTGTCTCCACTTCGATGGATTGCAGAAGGGAGAAGTGTCTGATCTCACCACCAGGGTTGTAGCAGGAGGAAGTATGTTTTGGGAATTCTAGATGGGAACTCTGATGGTCTTATGAAAACGTGGGTAAATATGATGCTTAGGGCAACACCCACAGGCTGGTATCTGAGATAAAATGGGTCTTGTGGGCTGGTCTGCATGTCTAGCCCCCATGGTATGTGGGATTGTTCTGGAGCTACAAACAATGCACTTGTGAGCCTTTGAGTCTGGCCCCTTGATAACCTGAGATTGAATCTACCTCTATACTCATACATAGGGTTCTGCGCTACCCAAATGAAAACCTTGTCTATGTCAAAGTTGCATAATAATTAGTGCATGAGGAAAAAATAGACACTTGGAAACATTACAACTCAGGAAGACCTAAATACTTTTGCAAGACAACTACTCAAAACAGTTAGGTCTAATATGTTTAGGCGAGTTAAGATGTGAGCTTGAATGGGGTAAGATTTCACAGGAGTTCAGCCCTGGCCTGCTCTCATCTGTTGAGGCTCTGACAGCCTGCTGAGTTTGGGCCTTAGAAGGAGGTTGAAATGCTCTTGGCCTTGTGGTCCAAATAATGAGATCTGAATGAGATAAAGGTGGGTTTGATTCCCAGCTCTATCAGGTTTGTTTGTTTTTTCTTAAGCTGGTGATTATGACCCCTCAGCCTGTTTTCTCATCCATAAGATGGGAAAAAAACACCACTTTGTGTACTACTGTGCAGAATAAGTGATTAACATGTGATAAGAGGCAGCTCCAGCTTTCCTGCCTAGCAGGAATAGAGGGAAAGCCATTGAACTAGAAGGCTTTCCCTAGAAGGCTTTTTGTCTTGAAAGTATGCACATCATTTCACTTAGGTTGTTATTTGGGGGAAGCGGGGGATGTTAAAGGTCTCACCCAAGCTATCCTTGTAGCTGTCACTATGGGAAGTGCTGGCCGACAGGATCTGGTGTACAGTAAACCCGCAGCCAAAAAGTAACAATCGAGATCACATGGCATATACACAGACATCCCTTATTTTTCACTTTTTATACTTTGAATGTTTTTGTTATTAAATATTCCTCAGAAGTCATCATTTTTAGTGATGGTATAAAATTCTCTGTTATTGTACTATTCTCAGTGTCGGGCTTTTGGGTTATTGCCAACATTTTGTTCATCTCAATACATGAAGTGCATCTTTGTCTATATCTATGGCTCAGTGTCTACGAGGGAAGAAGCCATTTTATGTTTGTACTGTGGTTTTAAGTTGGAAGCCTGAGTTGCGGCTCCAGTGAGCAGTGGCTGTGCAGCACCCGAAGCCGTCCGCGACTCCCGTGTGGCTGCACAAGTGCCAGGGAAGACAGGGAGACTGGCGGCCTGGCTGTGGGGAGTAGAGGCTGTGAGGCAGGGGTGGTGCAGACATGGCCAAGTCCAAGAACTACCCCATGTACAACCAGTCCCCAAAATGGCACAGAAACAGTGTCAAGAAACCCTGATTGCGAATATACGAATCTCTTAAGCGGGTAGACCCCTGTTTCCTGAGGAGCACACACTTTTCCAAGAAGCACAACAAGAATGGCCTGAAGAAGAGGCGGGCCAACAATGCCAAGGCCATGAGCGTGTGTGCTGAGGCTATCAAGGCCCTCATAAAGCCCAAGGGGGTCAAGCTCTCAATCCCAGAGGGTGGCAGCTGCAAGCTCAGTTGACTCGCCTGCATTGCTCACCCCAAGCACGGGAAATGTGCCCGTGCCTGCATTACCAAGGGTGTTGGGCTCTGCTGGTCAAAGGCCAAGGCCAAGGCCAGGGCTCAGACCAAGCCCCAGGCTGTTCCTGAAGCTCTTGTTCTGGCTCAGGCTCCAGCTCAGGCTCCAGCTCAGGCTCCCAGAGGCGCCCAGGTCCCCACGAAGGCTCCAGAGTAGAGGCCTTGGACTGCGCATGTGAGGACAGAAGGGCTGGTGTGACGCCTGGGCTTCTGTCAGCATGAGGTTGGTGTCCTCCTGGGCTATTTGTACAAATAAACCTGAGGCAGGAGCTGTCTGGGGGAAAAAAAGGAAAAACAAACAAACAAAAACAAACCCAGCCTGAGTTGAAATCAGGTGCTTCAACCGTCCCGGGACCCAGCTTTCTATGCTCCATTGTCATTGACCTGCTTGCTCTTGAGCATATAAGACCCAGGAACTTGCTCTTCTCACATTGATTTCTTTGCCATCAGGCACAGAATAGGTCCTTGTGAAAGGCTATGGAAGTGAACATAGAGGAGTTTTGGTGAAGAGAGTTTTGCGAAGCTCCAGTCTATGCTTTTCTTCTTCCTTCTGCTGACTGTTCTGAAGTTTTAGGGAATGGGCAGTGGGTATAAAAAAGATATGAACTTTTCTCTCAAGAAGTTAACTGTCTAGTTGAAGAGAGAACACCAGCAGAAAGGAAGAGTTAAAATTTAGTAGAAATCATATGAACTGGAAGTCTGGTTAGGAGCTCAGAAGTAGGAGAGGGAATCCTTACTGCTGGGGTAATCAAAGGTGTAGTGGAGCAGGTAAAATGAGTTGGATTTTAGGATTTACTCATTATCTACCATTTAGGTAGATAGAGGGGGTGAGGGACGGGTGCTTTAGGCAGGAGAGCCAGTATCAGTAAAAGTGCAGGAGTGAGGCTGAGTGTGGACCATAGCAGGGACAGTGTGCAAATCTGGGGGAACACAAGGAAATAGAATTAGCCAGGTAGGGCAGGGCCCCAGTAAAGAGAGTTGTAAGGCAAACAATTCCAAAGAGGCATAATAAGCCGTAAAGAGTCTGTAGGTTCTTGAGTGGCATGAGGAAAGTGGTGGAACTGGAAATTCAAAGGTGGTGTCAGAAATCTGTCTGAGAAGGCCACTTGTAAGTACGCAAGTACTTGGTAATAATGCTACTTTACATATCTGGTATCCTGAAAAGTTCCCACAAATCTCATTGAGTTTCTACATGTGTAGGAGTGGGCAACGATTGCTGTCCCCATTTTCCAGACAGGGACTGGAGCTCCCAAGGAGTGGGTGGCCCCTCACAATCACGTAGTTAGGAAAGGGCAGATCTCCTCACGCTTGACCCATTGTTTTTCCAGTGATATGTCAGGGTGCAAGGGCCGTGTCTTCTAGACACTTAGGTCTTTGTTGGGGAAACTGTTTCTAGGAAAGAAAAGGAGGGTGACAGTGTGTAGCTGGTGTATTTCAGGTACTTTCCATACATTCGAGCCTATCACCCTAACAGCCTTGCAGCTGCGTTTTACAGATGCTGGAATTCAGGTTTGAAGAGGTTAAGCATGTTGCCCAAAGCTGCACATCTGGTTAGCGGCAGATTGGGAGCCCTCCTCCAGGGGCGCGTGCCACTTTACTGCCTTGGTTTTTTCCAGTATCTTGACACTTGGACACGTTGCAGCTACTTTTATTTCCTGCTTTGCTTAGGAATGTGATAGGGTTGATTTTTCAGGGGATTATATATAGAAAACTAAATTATTTTGGAATGAGTTGAACTAAAGCATGTGTCTTGGCTTAATATTATGCTGTATTTTATGATGGTGAATGTGTATATTAAGAGTAAATATTAGGAATTTCAAAAAGCTAATTAGGATAAATGTAGGATTTTGATCTCTTTCAGGCTTTTGGGGATTTATACTTGTACTTCTTCTTAGCCACGCTTTCACCTTCAGGATAGAGACTTGTGTCATAAGGTGCCGAGCGAGTGGAACTCTGCTTATGTCTGTAGTCCTCCTTGCTGGCTTGCACACAGCTCTAGAGAAGGAACTTCAAGTGCTACACATAGTTTATGTTCTGTGTCCTCAGTGCTTATGCTGAAATGCATCTTTCTGTCCTTCCCTTTCCTCTAATTAACTTGTATGCATGCCTTCAAGACGCCACATGCCCCGCTCCAGGAGCGGGTGTGGTGTACCTGCCCTGTGTTTACTTCCAGAAAGATGGCATGGGGTGAACTTGTACATGCAGTATTTGGGGTGGGGAGATACTGAATAGGCCATTCTGGTAGAATGGTTGGTTTGTAAAGGGACATTGAAATAAGTGGAGAGTGCCTCAGCCCTAGTTCTTGGGCGCCAATAATAAAAACGGACTTTAATGCCTAAATACGACCTTAACTGCCTCCATGTCATTAATGGCTTATGAATGTACCCCTGTTTAAGCACCCTAGCCATGCACCCTCGTCCACGGCACTGGGGCAGGGAGAGGGATGATGCATTCCCATTGGTTTCTATAAGGACAGTGTGATTCTACTTCTTGTCAAAGATGTGGGGAAAGTCCAGGTGCAAAAGGAAGAAAAAAAGGAAGGAGGCCAGACAATAAGAATCTACAAATGTCTGTCCTAGGGAAGAAAGGAAATGTTGTGTGAGGCAGTGGGAGGGATTCCCACAGAGCAGCCTTGACTGGCAGGCACAGTAAGATAGCCTTTCCTCTCCGGGCAGAGGTTTCGAGTGGGCGAAGGGGGTTACCCTTCCCCCCAGCAGTGTTTTAAGAAGTCGAATCTTTGGTCGTGGGCCCCATGGACTGGAGAGAGCTAGGGCTCAAAGGAGGGAGACCAGTTGGGAGACTGGTCCGTGTGCAGGAAACACAGAACTGAAAATAGGGAATTTACCGTGAGTCATGAGGGATTAGAACTCGCTGACCTTGGGCAAGTCATCAGACTTTCCTTGCCTCAGGTGTCCACAGCCGGGTGATTTTGCTGGCCCACTCAGGGAAACAGGGTGGGGATGAACTCATCAAAATTTTTTGGTCCAGATTCAGGTTAATCATGGAGACATTTTTGGCTTGTAGCTTGTTTGTACTCTGTGTGTATGATACTTTTCTAGCCACCATTCATTTTTCTTTTTCTGAAACGAAAAGTTGAGGTGTGTGAAAACCTGACATTCACAGTAATGGGAGCACGTCCTTGCTTTGCTAGGGAAAGCTTTCACCTCCCGATTGTGTGTTCATCTGGCCGTTGGCACATTCTGAGCCAGGAATGGGACAAAGTTAAAGGTTGTCTGAATACTGATGTAAAGTCACAGTGGGCAGGGAAAACCATCTATTTGGATTATGAACAGAATCTATACAGTGGCCTATTCACTTCTATGTTAATTGTGCCCATTTGAGTGGAGTTAAACAGCATTTAGAAAATAAGGGAAAACGCCTTCAACAAAGATCTTTTCATGGATGGCTCTTGGTTCTCCGGCTCTTAGAAAAAAAATCCATATTTTCTCCTCGAGTCTTGTCATGCTTCTAGCAGCAACTAGGAGTTTGGCCTCACTGTCGTTCACAGGCCAACACATTGAATCCCAAAGTGGAGCTTTACTAGAGCTACAGTTTTTCATTGGTTTTGAATGATTTTTTTAACCTGTTTAATATTGCATTTTTATCTTGAGGGATCATTTCTAGATATTCTCACATCGGAATTGTACTTTGCAACAAACATTCACACATTATCTCATTTTGTTTCTTCAGGCCCATCCGGGATAACTTCTGATATCTTAAGTTAATTTTCAGTGGGGTTTGTAGGAAAAGACTTTGCTCTGTCTGGACCTCAAAAACTCACAAATAGAGTTCATTGTCCCTTTATTTAAGTAGCTCATAGTGTTTTATACACATTAATTCATTAATCCTCACAAAAGCCCTGTGTGTAGGCAGTGGAAAACATTTTTCCCTGCTGCAGTATTTACACACCGAGAAACCAAATCATGGGGCAAAGGCAGGGTGGGGCCTGCGGACGGGAGCCAGGGGCGCTTGGGCTGCCCAGTTCTCAGTCTGGTCCTCTTCCCTGACCATTATAGAACCTGAACTCATTTTTCCTTTGGAAAATAATCATTATTTCCAAGGAAAATGGCCCTGTATACCAAATTCTACCTGGAGAATGGAACTGTAAGAGGGAAGAGTGTGGGGGTGGTGTTTATCACAAAATAGTTGATGTGTTTTCATTTTCTTGTGTTGTTGTCACGCATTTGACCATAGCTGGAACCCACATGAGCAACATGGTGGTGTGTTTTGTGTCTAAAACTACATCTAAGATGTACCCATCTCATTTCTATATTGATGACTTTCCAAGTGTTAGAGTAAGGCGGCCTCTGTTGGGCCAGCCTACCCTGTGCCATAGCTGGCAGAAAGGTCTTACTTATTCTTTTCTCACATTTCCACTTTCCCAAGGGCAGGGAACCATCTCTAAAAGGAGTTGGTGGACAGAATAAACTGCAGACTTGGTATCTCAGGGCTTACATGACAGTTCTCATATCCTATTTCCAGTTTATCAAGAAATCCTGTTGGCTGTACCTTCAGAATATGTTCAGAATCCAGTTACCGCTCCACCTCTGACTTGCTACCTCTCTGTTCTTACCCGCCATCACCTGTTGCTTGGATTATTGTGGTGGCTGCTAGCAAGGCCCCTGCACTGCCCTTGGCCCCTGTCAGTCAGTGCAAAGCGTAGTAGTTGGAATGACACTGCGGGTATATATACAAGGTCTGTCTGGAAAAAGTCCAACTATTGGTAATATAATGAGAATGGTACCACATCGATGTAACCTGGCAGCCAAGGAGAGTGGACTGGAGTGTGCATGCATGAACAATGACGACTTCACTGGGCTAGTCAGTGGGGGCGGTAGACACTATGGAGCGAGCATGTGTACTGTGTGGCTGTTGCATTCCAAATGACTGAGCAAGCAGAGCAACGAATCTGTGTCAAATTTTGCATTAAGCTTGAACATCCTTTGTGGAAACTATTCAGATGATTCAGGAGGCTGAAGCTATGGGCAACTGGTGATTGGCAGCTTCATCACAGCAGAGCACCTGCTCATGCATCACATTTCATGCAGAGTTTTTTTGTAAAACACCAAATCACCCAGGTGACTCAGCCCCCATACAGCCCAGATTTGGTGCCCTGTGGCTTCTGGCTTTTCCCTAAACTAAAATCACCTTTGAAAGGGAAAAGATTTCAGACCGTCGATAAGATTTGGGAAAATATGATGGGGCAACGGATGGTGATTGGAAGAACTGTGTGAGGTCCCAAGGTGCTTATTTTTAAGGCGAGTGGAGCGTCATTGTCCTGTGTACAATGTTCCTTGTATTTTGTCTCTTCTTCAGTAAATGTCTCTATTTTCCATAGTCCATGGATGGATACTTTTTGGACAGACCTGGTATGTCAGATCATGTCTCTTGTCAGCAGAGAACCCTCAGACAAGTCTTCTTCATACTGAGAAGAGAAACCAAAGAGCACATGATGACCTAGAAGGCATTATATGATCAGTCCTTCCTTTTTTTCTCTGGCCTCGTCTTTTATTCCTTTCCTTTTCACTCATTCTGCCTCCTTGCCGTTCCTTGATGATGCCCACACGTGTTCTCACCTTGCTTCAGCACTTCCCACTCTCTTCTTCCACTGCTTGAGACCTGTAGTCCAGACATTAGCCTGGCTCTCTCTTCTGTATCTTTTGTCTTCGCTCAGATGTTATAACCAGGTCTTTCCTGACCATTGTATTTAAAATTGGACCTCACCATTTACTTCTGCCACTCTTTCCTCATTTGTTTCATTTTCTAAATAGCACATATCACTTTCAAGTGTACTATAAAATTTTCTTTATTGCCTAAATAAATTATGTTGTAAGTTTCAGAAGGGCTGGGATTTTAGTTCCTTTCGTTTAATTATACAGATGCTCCTCCACTAACAGTGGGGTTACCTCCCGATAAACCCATTATTAGTTGGAAGTATCCTAAGTCAAAAATAGATTTAATATGCTTAACCTACCTTAAACATGCTTAGAACACTTACATTAGCCTGTAGTTGGACAAAAATCGTCTTGCTTGCCACTGTCCAGCATCACAAGAGAGTATCATATTGCATATCACTAGCCCAGGAAAAGATAAAAATTTGAAATTTGGCATATGGTTTCTGCTAAGTGTGTATAATTTTGACCATAGTTATGTTGAGAAATCATTAAGTCGAACCATCATAAGTTGGGGACCATCTGTATCTCCTCAGCAAATAATATCTTGGTGCCCAGTAGATGCTCAAATATTGTTGAATGAATATTCAGTGTTTTCAAAACAGTAACTTTTGCCCTCCAGCCTTAGTCAAAAAAATATACTGATTGGACTTAGTCTCCTAATTAAATTTTGGTATGTACGGAGCATGGAGGAAGATGCAAGAGAAATGATTTCACTGGGGAGCTAAGACAAACACATTGAAACGATGATCAAAAAGTGCTGAGATATATAACTACTTGTTAGATTATAGGATAAATAAAAGATGTAGGGATGGTTATTGGGAACATGGTGGAAGGGAGAGTGTTAGAATCTGATCCTGAGTGTCTGTACTACTACAGGTGTGTGCCTCCTGCATTCCATTTGGTCCTCACAACAGGTATTGGAGACGAGTGAGGTAGTCCGAGGTCATGGAGCTAGTAGGTGCGTGAGCCCATTCACAGATTATCTCTTCATTTTCTTTCTTTGCTATTTAGTCTGTCCAATGAAGTTTCAAGCACTATACCTTTTATTGTCAAAGATTCTATTTGGTTGGTTGTCAAGTTAGCCCGGTCTTTTAAGATAGTCTTCTGATTCTTTCTTATGTTTTCATTTATTTTTTAAACATCTTTATTTAAGCACATTTATATTATAGAATATTCAGTGAGTCTAGTATTTGCAGTTCTGAGGGTCTAATCCTGGTGTGTGTACTGTTTTTTTCATGATGGATAGTTTTGCTGAGTGTTTTATAATTTTGACTTGTGAATCTATGACCAATGAGAATTAAACTGTGGGAGTCTTGTAATTCTGAGTTAACCCCAAATGCATCATTACAAGTCTGGTGCTATTTTGGGTATTAATTTTCAATTGAAGATTTCCATGGGACATTTTACTTCTCATAGTTCTGGAGGGTGGAAGTGTCAGATCAGGCTGCCAGCATGGTCAGGCGAGGTCCCTCTTCAAGGTTGCAGACTTCTTGCTTTCTCACATGGTGGTAGGGGCTAGGGAGCTCTGTGGGGTGTTTTTTATCAAGACACTGATGCCATTCGTTGGGGTTCCACCCTCATGACCTAAACATCTCCCAAAGGCTCTACCTTCTAACCTTGAGGATTAGCATTTCATATATAAATTTTGGAGGCGGACACAAACACTCAGGCCATAGCAGGCGTGCAAACACCTATGTATTCTGTTGCTGCTAATGGTAGTTTTTCAGGTTGCATTTCTTTTCCAAAGCAGGCAGAGAGTAGTTCAGTTTATGGCAGGCGAAGATCTGCCTTGATTTGGCATTTATGGCCTTAGGTTCTGCAAAGTGTCACTTTTAGTCCTAGTTCCTTTGTTAATAGTGCATTTTTCAAAACGTTGAGCTCAATTTTGCTTTAGGAAACATACTGTTACACAAGAGCCATAGAAAGCATGACCTGAGAAGGGGACTTTTAGTTTTCCTGAGGACTTGAATAAATACTGCAGAGATGGAAAAGGCCCAAGTTCTACCTGCCTCACAACAGGTATTGCATTGTTTGGAGAACATCCAATCTTAAGAGTCACCCACTTGTCCAAGTTCAGATTGCCTAGAAAGACAGAGCCTTATTCTTTGGTTTCTTTTGGTGAGGAATATCAACAAGGAAATTTCGTGCCATAAAATGAAACCATTCACTCCAACGGAATCTGTGCAGATTTAGATATTAAAATACTTTTTATAATACTTTTGATATATTGAATTAAGACTAGTATTCTATTTAAATTTTTTATTGTAAATGAATAGTAATATATTATGAAGTATGAGTTGGGTTATTGAATTCTAATTTAAATTAAAATATGTAACAATTCTAATGATATAAAAAATTGTATATGCTAGTTTCCTGGGGGTTACACCAAAGACAGTATTTTGTAGTTGATTAGTATGACTTTCTAGAATGTAGAAACTAGCCTGTGAGGAATCCCTTTTCTGGAGGAGACATTTTGAGGCCAGCTAGCCTTTCTCTTTGAGGAAAAAGCACACCTAAGCCATCAGAAGCAAAATGACAATCTATCCAAAATTTCAAAGGACATGGGACAGTTTTTCAGTGTTTAGGACTATCTCTGTTGCAGTACACTGAACATTCCTGGGTGCTAAGCTCCAAGGGTCTGTTCTCCCCAACATCTGGCACCTCATTTCTTTCCCCATTCTTGTGAGCATACCTAGGACTCACCAATAGAAAAACAGACAAAACAAAAGCCCTTTCATTTTTTAAAAAAGAAACACCATTCCATTTATGTCTGTCTGTCTGTATGTAAATCCTCACCTGAGAATATGTTTATTGATTAAGAAAGTGGGTGGGGAGTGGGGGATGGGGGGGGGAGAGAGAGAGAGAGAGAGAGATTGAATTTGGGATCAAAACCCACAATCTAGGGATGTGCCCTGACTGGGGATTGAACCTGCACTTTTTGGTGTATAGGATGATGTTCCAACCACCTGAACCACCTGGCGAAGGCCCTTTGTTTATTTTTTGACTTTTGATATTATTTTATATTACTTTCAGGTGTATAGCATAGTGGTTAGACAATTAGATAATTTACAAAGTGATGCCCCTGGCACTGTACAGTTATTACGATATTGTTGATTATATTCCCTATTCTGTACTTTACATCCCCATGAGTATTCTGTAACTACCAATTTGTATTTCTTAATCCCTTCAGCTCTTTAACGCAGACTCCCAAACCCCCTCCCATCTGGTGACCATCAGTTTGTTCTCTGCATCTATGAGTCTGTTTCTGTTTCGTTTGTTCATTTATTTTGTTCTTTAGATTCCACATATAAGTGAAGTCATATGGTTTTTGTCTTTCTCTGCATGACTTACTTCATTTAGCATGATGCCCGCTAGGTCTATCTGTGTTGTTGCAAATGATAAGATTTCATTTTTCTCTCCACTGCACTTGAAATGCTAAGTAGCGACCTCCTTATTTCCAAAGACACTTGCCCCTTCCAAGTCCTCATTCTTCTTGACTTCACTGCAGTCCTTTGTAAGCTCTAAGCATTGTATATTATTATTGAACTACTGTGTAAGCTCTTGAATTGTGGCTAAACCATTGTGTGTTTGGATTTGTCTTTGTAAACTTCTAGAGGGCATTATCTTACACTTACCTGTGCCCACATTAATATTCAGGACAATGTTTTAAATAAATAATTTGTTGAAGACTTTTTTGTAACTCATTGCAGTGTTTTAATATTTATTATATAGAAAACTTTTCTTTTGTTTTAATCTTGATTCCCAAATGCTGAATCTCACAAGTCTTTGTTTTGTATGTGATAGAAATTTGTGGTTATTATTCTTAGCATATGTAGGTCACATTTATTCAGATTGCAGGAGGCCTGGAATATAGCAGGGTTTCATTCACAATAACAAAACAATTTTTGACTTGACTTTCTCCAGGAGGCCATTCAAACACTAGTTCTCACTTTGTTCCTTTCTTCAAGACACAGCTCATGGTCCCTTTTCTCAGTGAAGTCTTTCCTGATAACTTCAGCTACAAAGCTGCCTTTTTCCTTAACTCGTACAGCACTTACTGTTTAACATAATTATCCCCACTGCTTACCTCCTGGTTACTACTCCGGCCACCCTCATCAGGCTGTGTCCTTACACCAATGTGGTTGTGGCCAAGGGAGGCACCAAAGCTCTCAAATCAAGGCTCCAGTGGGCCCTTCTCAGTCCTCATCTTGCTTTGCGTCAGTTATCCATAGCATTTGCTGCCTTGTCCATCTCTTTTGGAGTTTGTCACATTACTCTCCTTCTAAATTTCTAATGTAGCAGCAGTAGAGTCAGATGGTTGGTGAGCGTGGGATCTGGAACCAGACTGCCTGGGTTTGAATCCTGGTTCAGCCACTTACTAGATGTGTTACCTTGGGCAAGGTGCTCAAACTCTCTATGCCTCACTTTTTCTATCTGTAAAATGTGGATAATATTCTGTATAGTTTTGAGGATTAGATGAATTCAGAATATTGTTTGACATGATAATTAGTGCTCTATAAATGTCAACCCTGATTATTATTTCTCTATTATTTCTCAATGGTTTTTGTGTGTGTGTTTGTTTGTTTATTTATTTATTTATTTGGTGAGCTCTTCTTCCTCCACCTTTCTCTCGGAGTTCTCCAAGATTTTCTTCTAAGCCTTTTGAATTCGTGTGTATCTACTCCCTTGAGCATCACATTTACTCCCAGTGACTTTATGGTACCATATCCTCAAAATCTTTCTCTCTAGCTAAGATTACTTTCTTGAGCTCCAGATCTGTGTTTTTGACCTGCCTCCGATGCCCATCACCACATCTCAAACTCATTATGGATGATACTCATTTTTTTTTCTTTTCAAGCTCATCTGCTCCTCCTTCCACTTTCCTCACTTTGTCAATGGCACTAGCTACGTGGCTTCCCAAACTAGGGACCAAGGAGCCACACTAGATTCCTCCTGGCCCTTCTCCCCTGCATCTAGTTAAGCACCAAGGCCTGTCTATTTGTCCTTTACTTTCTTAACTGTATCTTTGCCCTCCTTGTGACGTTGCTTCCAATCAGGCTCTCAATGTCCTTCCCTGGAACTATAGCTGAGGCCTCTTACTTGGTTTCCACGACTTTGCCTTCTCTCGCCTTCTAATCCACTATCCGCCTGCTGCCACAGTGAGCTTTTTAAAACACTCCACTTAACGCCACTCACTGACTTGAAGTTCACATTCCTTAGCATGACATACCATTGGGGTAGGGAAGAAGTTCCCACCCTTCTCTCCTACCAGTACGCCCCACACGCCTTTTCAGGAGCCCTGAAGGTGTTTGTAGCTTCACAAACAACCCTTTCTTTTATGCTTCCATGCAGCTGTGCTTATTTCTTCTGCCTGAAATGCCCTCCCATTTCATAATCTACCTGGTGAACATCTACTGTCTGCATCAGTGGTTTTCAACGGGAATCTCCATTGGCATTTGGGGAGGACAGTTCTTTGTGCAGGATGAGTTGGGTGTTATAAGACACTTAGCGCCCGTGGTTCCCAGGTGCTGAATGCCAGGGGTAGCTTCCTTACCCCTTCTGCTCCTCCCTAGCCCACCAACCCGTTCATGTAAGAACTAAAAACGATGCCCACCCCCTACTTCCAAAGGCCTTCCTGGGTAGGAATGCATCTAACAAAAAACAACTCTATTCTTTAAGAGTCAGTTTAGGCCTCATCTCTTTTCCAGGGAGCTGTGCCTGATACCGTAGCTGCTGACTGGACTGGAGTATTTCTGCCTCCTTGCATGCATAGAACCCCCCCCCTCTCCGCCTCACACACACATATTATATTCTCATTGTTTTTCTCCTTCTCACTGTGCTAGCATATCCTCTAGGAAAGGATTTGTCTTTGCATCTCCACTTCCTAGGATATAATGGATATGTGATGCATATTGTATAGGAGAGTGAATGCTTATATGATGTTCGGTATTTAGTTGTCTGTTCCTTTAGCTTGTTATTTATGTATTTCACATCGGTATACCCTTTCTTTTCAAATAGAGGGATAGATACTTAAACATTTTTTAAAACCCAGTACTAAGCATGTAGGAAGTTCTAAGTAAACGTGCTGAACTAAATTAAACATTTAGGGGCTAGTCATATTTCTAAGGCTAAAACTCATTTTTTTTCTAATTTTTGCTTTAAAGTTATATCTCTAAATGTGAAAGCATCATTCTAGAATTTCTCCAGGTTTTCCACATTAGTTTTATAGTCTAGCATTGGCTATTCTAGTTAAAGAATGTCTTAATTTTCATGAGGGGGAGAGTTTTCTCTTTCCTACAAAGAGTGTGTGAAGCCTAGTTGGTTCTGGGGACAGGGCAGGTGGTGCGCGGCCGCAGCTGATGGCTGAAATACAGGCAGAATCCACGAAGCGGGTGGTGGCTGTGCCCTCAGCTCAGATTTGTTCATGTCTGAGGGCCTGGCTCTGGTTAGAAACCCTTCCAGTATCAGGATAATTTTCTGTGCACCTGTTCTTCCAACTTCTCTCTCTGCCTCCACTTTCTTCTCTCTCCAGTCAGTTTGTTCAGCAGTCTTTGGATCAATCACATGAAAAGGCAACCTTAGGTAAGTGATGGTCTCACTCCAAACCCTTCAGTGGCTTTGCATTGTCTATAGGAAAAGTTTTTCAACCAGAAATATCTGAATTTTTCTCTTGGACCTTAAATTAAGCCCATGACTCCACAATAGAACACTAGTCTGTCTTGTGACTTAGCAGTTACTTTGTTTTCATCCATAAATAATATTGCCTACTTTTTCTCCCTAGGGTGGGGAAAACTCACATTTCTTCCCTAGGGTAGTTCTGAATTTCTTGATATTTAAAAAATTCAAATTTGCTTCAAGGGATAAAGCCTTGCCACCAGGCAGAAAAAAGCTAAACATGCCACAAGCTGGGGAAGAAATACTAAAAATATTATAAGCAATGACAATATCATTGGAAAATGCAGAGAGAGAGGGAGAGGAGAGATTGAGAGAGAAAAGCCACCTAGGGTAGCCACCGCAAAAGGGAGAAAATTGTTTAGGACACATATATTCTAGCATGATATTTTCCATTGACAATTTTGAGATAATTGTACATTCACATTTAGTTATAAGAAATAATACAGAGATACTTTATATTCTCTGCCCAGTTTCCCCCAAGGTAACTTTTTACAAAACTATAGTATAATAATCAGTATTGACATTGATACAATGCAACCATCTTGTTCAGGTTTCCCAGCTTTGCTTACATGCATTCGCATGTGTAACTTTAAATTTCTATACTATTTTGTCACCTGAACAGTTCTAAAAGCACAAGGATCCCTCATATTGCCCTTTTATTTTGCTCCCCCCACCACCCCTGCAATATTCTTTTTAACCCTTGTCAACTACTAATCTATCCTCCACTTCTACAATTTTATTTTTTTAATTTCAAAAATACTGGCCCTGCCTGGGTGGCTCAGTTGGTTGGAGCATTGTCCCATACGCTAAAAGATTGCAGGTTCAGTCTCTGGTCAGGGCACATACGTAGGTTGCAGGTTTGATCTCCAGTTGCGGTGCATACAGAAGGCAGCTGATCAATGTTTCTCTCTCCCTGTCTTTCTGCCTCTCTCCACCCCTCCCCGCTTTTGGCTCCCCCCAACCCGCTTTCTCTCTCTCTTGCTCTTCCTAAAATCAGTAAACATATCCTTCGGGGAAGTTTAAGAAAATATTGTGTAAATGAGATTATGTAGTCTGTGATCTTTTGGGATTGGTTTTTGTCACTCAGCATGATTTTCTGAAGATTGATCCATGTTGTGTGTATGAATAGTTTGCTCCTACTTATTGCTGAGCCATGTTCATTGCTGTGGTGTGCACATGTATAAGAGTGAATATGTGCACTGGTATTTCACCCTTCCCCTCTTAAAAGACATCTGGGCCAATTCTAATTTCTCGCTACTACAAATAAGGCTGCTATGGACAATCATGTACACGTTTTTGCATAAACATAACTTTTTATTTCTCTGTGGGGAAAATACCCAGCAGTGGCATCGCCGTGTGTTTAGCTAAGGAACTGCTGCCTCCGGCAAGGTAGCTTGCTTGGTTAGAGCGTTGTCCCGCTACTCCAAGGTTGCAGGATCCCCGTCAGGGTGTGTGCAAGAACCAACCAATGGACCCGTAAGTAAGTAGAGCAACAAATTGATGTTTTTATTTCTTCTCTCTCTCTCTAAAATCAATTTTTAAAAAAAAAAGAAAAGAAAAGAAACTGCCCAACTCTTTTCCAGACTGGCTGTATCATTTTGTATCCCCACCAGCAGCATATGAGCGATTGTTCCTCCTCGTCTTCTCCAGCCTTTCAGATTGCCACTATTTTTTATTTGAGCTGTTTGAATGGTATGTATCTATATCTCATTATGGTTTTAACTTGTGTTTCCCTAATAGTTAATGATGTTGGACATCTTTCCATGTGCTTTTTTGCAATCTGTCTCTCCTCTTTAGTGAAATGTCTTTTCTTGTCTTTTGTCCAGTTTCTAATTGGATGGTTTGAGAGTTACTTATGTATTCTAAATGCTAGTTATTTGTTAGATATTTTCTCCTAGTCTGTAGCATGTCTGTTCATCCTCCTCTCACGGCTTTCACAGAGCAAGTTTTAAACTTTGATGTCTGGCATGATTGAAAAATAGTTCTTGGCCTTTTTCATGTTCAATGGTCCATTGAGAATCTAATGAAAGCTATAAACTCTTGTCAGAAAAATGCACATGCACACAAAACTCTGCATCTAATTTCATGGAGTTCACAGACTGTATAAAGTCTATTGATGGACCATATGTTATGAACTCATGGCTTAATCACTGTTGCATTAATTTACAGCGATATTAAGACTCCAGAGAGAGTTGCTCTTATCAAAGTAAAAAATGAGAAAACTTACAGCTTACAAAAATCAGAGCATGCTTCTTTGCCAGACTTTACCAAGCACTTAACTGAAATGCCCCTTTCTCAGCAATACATTTCTCGACTCTGGGAGATAGTACTAGACTGCTACTTTAACTTCTGTAGGAAAAAAGTAACTTTTCTTATGCTGAATTCAGACTTAGGCATCAGCAATGAATGAACTTGGGGGCTTTCAGACTGCCAGTTCAGTTTTAGCAGCATGATTCTCTTGTCTTTATATAACTTATTTTTCTTGCTCTATCTCCTTTATAAAAACGAGTGGAAAATAAAAGAAATGAGATGCTGGTAAAGAAGCAGAGGTCTTACAAATTTGATATGATCATTATTTGTGCCCATGCAGAGAATTGTCAGTATCAGTTGGGCTGTCTTTGGACTTGATTTGCTCCCCCATTGAATGAAAGGCAAAAACTAAGCACACTATAGAAAAGCTGGAAGATAGTTTGTTGAAAAATCTGACTAAAAAGTAACATGTACAGCTGACCCTTGAAAAACAGGGGCTTGGGTCCTGACAGGGTAGCTCTTTTCTTTTTTTTATGAGTGTCATCTCAGTACACCAAGGTTGTGGGTTCCAGCCCTGGTCAGGGCACATACAAGAATCAACCAATGGATGGCTAAGTAAGTGGAACAGGAAGTTGATGTTGCCTTCTCTCTCTCCTTCCCATAATCCCTTCATCTTTTTCTCTAAAATCAGTAAAATAAAAAAAAAAGAAAAAGAAAAACATGGGTTTGAACTACATGGGTCTACCTATATGTGAATTGGACTTTTTTTCAGTAAGTACTGCAAATGTATTTTCTCTTCCTTATGATGTTCTTTAGTAACATTTTCTCTAGTTACTTTAATGTAAGAAGACAGTATATAATACATAGATGAGGTCTGTCCAGAAGGTATCCAGCCATGTAATATGAAAAGCAGAGATATTTATTGAAGAAGATACAAGATACAAGAAACATTGCACACGGGACAGTGACGCCTCAGTCCTCTTCAAAGTGGGCACCTTGGGGCCTCCCGCAGTTCTCCCAATCACCCTCACCTGCCCCATCATATTTTCCTAAATCTCATTGATGGTCTGAAATCTCTTGCCTTTCAAAGGTGATTTTAGTTTTGGGAAAAGCCAGAAGTTGCAGGGCACCAAATCTGAGGTGTAGGGGGGCTGAGTCACCTGAATGATTTGCTGTTTTACCAAAAAACTCTGCATCAGAGATGATGCATGAGTGGATGTGTTGTTGTGATGAAGCTGCCAATCACCAGTTGCCCAGAGCTGCAGCCTTCGGAATCATCTGAATAGCTTCCATGGAGGAATGTTCAAGCTTAATGCAAAATTTGGTGCGGATCCGTTGCTCCACTAGCTCAGTCATTTTGAATGCGATGGCCACACAGTACACATGCTCACTCAAGGGCATCTACCGCCCCCATTGACTAGTACAGTGAAGTCGTCATTGTTCATGCATGCGCGTTCCAGTCCACTCTCCTTGGCTGCCACATTACATGACGTCGTACAAACTGTTCTCATTATATTAACGATGGCTGGACTTTTTCCTGGCAGACCTTGTGTAACCTACAAAATATGTGTTAATTGACTCTGATTGGTAAGGCTTCGGGGCAACAGTAGGCTTTCAGTTAAGTTTTTGGGGAGTCAAAATTTATACATGGATTTTTGACTCTCAGAGAGGATCAGTGCCCCAACCCTCATGTTGTTTGAGGGTCAACTGCAATTAGGAATGCCATTGCCAGGTGTCTGGCAAAGGACTCTGGATGCCTATATGTCTGTTGTTCACTTTTATCACAGATATAGTGAGTTTATTTTAGGGATGGATTAGGTATAAAAGTAGGAGGTTGATGACCTTTATTCCTTTGTGTTTCCAAACCTATTATTCCAAACTATCAGACTTCTTAGTGTTGTCTAAAAATAGTACGTGTTTGTGTTTTTCTTCATGCTTACCTCCTAGTTCCTATTATATAACTCATTATCACTTCATGCTTGCCTTACACTATCATGTCCTGCCAGATCAATGGTATTATTACTTCTTACAACCTTTAGCTTTTCATGGATATAGATGTTATCCCAACCAGACTGTGAGCTCATCAATGATGGGGCAGTGTTTCATATATATTAATATTCCTCCTATGACCGGCTGCATGGTATGCTGTGCACATAGCAACAGCAAATTGACTTTTGGACACACAGGACGTTAGAGATCTATTACACCTGAGAAAATTGGTGCTTTGATAGGTTGTATCTTGAGATTTGTATTGACTATGAAGGATACACTAAATGGGTAATAGCATAAATGAGATTATAAAGAAGGATGTTCAATTGATTTATAGAAAGCTTCTTAAGGGCTTAATCAGTTTGTGTGCAAATAAATTCTATGAAGAAGTGAGTGTGATAGCTTTGTGGAACATTTTGTTAGCAGTTAGCTCACGCTCCTCTTTGTACTTTATAAACATTCTCTAATTTAGGCTGCACCATTTCAGACTGACTGGCTCCCCTTCTTCCTCCCTACCACCCCCAGTAGTTTGAATTAATGAGATCCTATCGAATAGTTACTGCTGTTTCCTTTCTAATCTTCAGACATCTCCCCACACTCTGAGTTGACCAAATAATGCTTCTTAGATCTGCATGACTCACAGGTAGATAACTCTATTCTGAAGCAGGTCTGTAGGCGCTGTTGTGTATTCAATAGCAGGTTTATTTCTAAAATGCTCTCTTATGCATTTCCATTGTGGTAGCATTAAAGGTTTTTACTTAGACTTGGCCTTACCTACAAGTCGTTGAACTATTTTTCCTTCTTCTCCAGTTAATATAACAGTTGTGAAATACAGTTATAATTCTACACTCCCAGGTTTGTATATGGAGCAGTGAATCAACATTTTCTCTCAAAGTTCAGAGGTTTCAAACTGAGGTGGTAATAGGGTTGCCCCTATAGTAATTACTCTGCCCTTTGAATTTTCAAACTGTAGAGGGAATATTCAGCTCTATAAAATTAAATACAGTTCTGTAGAGCTTTACATGATTGTATGTATCTGGTTCAGTGCTCTTCATAATTCTTGATGCCTAGAGATTCCTCTGAGCTGTCAGGGTGGGGCTGAACTACATAGGTTTGTTGCAGACCCACCTGGCCCCAATTCCTGCTCATTTTAATCAGTCTAAAACTTACAGGCTCTGAGTGATTTCATTTGAAATAGACTCAACTGCTTTTAAAAGAACACCCCTTTGTGTATGTTTATTGTACAATAATAATAAATATACAATGATTACAGCTAGAATTGAGTGCTTATGATAGGTAATTTTTTTATGCTATCAAATCTATCTCTTTTTAAAATCCTTACCCAAGGATATGTTTATTGATTTTGAGAGAGAAAGGGAGAGGGAGGGGGAGAGATAGAAAGAGGAGGGAGAGGGAGGGGAGAGGGAGTGAGAGAGACAGACATTGATATGAAAGAGAAACATTGATTGGTTGCCTCCTGTATGTGCCCTGGCCTGGGATCGAACCTGCAACCCAGGCATGTACCCTGACTGGATTAGAACCTGCAAATTTTTGATGCACAGGATGAAGCTCCACCCAAATGAGCCGCCTGGCCATGGCTCTATGAGATCTCTTAATGCTTGCAACAATCTTACATGGTAGATACTGTTACTAGTTCCAAATTGGCCTAGGGAGATGAAATAACCAGCCCAACGTCACTCAGTTAGAACATGGCAGAGCTGGTGTTCAAATGCAGCCTGTTCCCGAGCATGGACTGTCAGGCATTTGCTTCTTTTTAGCCAAGCATATTGCTGTCTCTTAGACCATCTGTATGTTACAAAAGGACTTCATGCTGAAGCGAAGGAGAGCATGGGCTCTGGGGTCAGAGGGGCTGGAATCCCATGCCAGTTCAGCCACTTCTAGCTTCTCGACCTCAGCCAAGTGGCATAACTTTGCTGAGCTTTTCTTTCCTCATGTGTGAAGTGGAGACTGTACTTGAGTTCCTCTTACCTGAGAGCCGGTATCAGGGAAAGCCTTGAGAGGGGGAAGCTCCTTAAAGTGGGACCAAGATTTCATAGGAAAGAGCGATAGAGAAGGACTTGCCTGGTGTTCTAGTTTTTGAAAAGGAAACTAAAATTATGAAAATAAGTATCATATTTGTTTTAGAAAACTTGTTTTATTTCTTTGGCTAACAGGCAACATAACATCATGGTTAGGAGTAAAGGCTATGGATCGGGCTGCTGGATAGCTGCTGTGTTGTGTGTGACCTAATGTAAATTTAGTTCTGAACGCTACTAATTCTTAGCATGAACGTGAAATGAATTTTGTGTGTGTGTGTGATTAGTGGGGGAGGGGGTCGTGACTTCTACTTACAAAATTAATTGCACAGTAGGATACTCCTGCTATCATGTTTGATTTTCAAACAGCTATTTTGAGGGTCATTTTTATTAGGAGTACCAAGAACTTCTTCCACTTTCTCATAGTGTAGGAAGGAGAAGGTGCTCTTATTCCTGTAATACTGAAATTACTATATTTAAACCTTTTTCTCATTATGATTTTTCTTTTTTACTTGTTAATGGATTTCTGACACATTCTCATGGATCAATAGCTTCAGGGCTTGAGAAGTTCCCCAATACTCAAAAATACTTTCTCAACTTTAACTTTATTTCAGACTTTTAAAACAGATTTCCAATTTTGTTTTAAATTGATTTGTATTTTATTTACAACGTCTGGTAATGAAAATATGGTTAAAAATAGCTACAAAAAATCTGTGATGTACACGATGGGGTGGCTGGCGAGTGGATGCCAACAGTAAGGCTGGGCGGGGAGCGGATGGGGGCGGCAGTTGCTTGTAATCCTGTAAGTGGTGTTTATTTGTTTAAAAATGTATGTTTAGGAAATTTTTGCTTCTCATGTGACCTGTAATTGCACGAACTTGTAAATGAAGATTCAGATGACTAGACCTTCCTACATGTTCCTCTCAAGGCTGTTGTGTGAATTCCCCAAGATGAAATTTGTAAAATACTTAGCGTGGTGCCTGATATGTCATTATTCTTCCAAATGTAGTTATGAATAGTCTTGGTAAATATTCTTTGAGCATTACCTGTTAATAGGTTTTGTAAAAGGCATACAACCCAATGATTATTGTGTGTTTGAAGACAAGATTTGAGTCATGGGTTTTATGTTGAATCAATCTTTGAATACTTCATTTAGATGCAAAAACTTAACAAATCCAGAATTTCATAAAATCAAGAATTGATTTTTTTCTGTGTAAGTTGAATGTTATATTTTCTTTCCTCTTTAACTTAAAATATCTTTATCTGTTGAAAATTGTCTATTTTTTATTTTGAGTTAGCTGCCAATCAAAGATATTGGGATATTTAGTCCTCATAATGTCTAAAACATTGTATGTTGATGTTATTTTCATAAGATTCTTTTCCCTATTTTGGAGCAAACATAAAAACGGTGGCTGTGTACCAAGACCCCAAACCATCCCCCAATGTCTGCCAACAAGACTAGAAATGTTTTGACTTTTACTCCCTAAGAAACATTTTTGAAAAATGCAATACGATTAAAGCAAAAAAGTACTTGAATCTGAAATTTTGAAATTATAGATAGAGAACTCAAGCATTAGGAAACAAAATGAAGTGAAGAACATGACATGTATACAGGGGAAAGCTACGAGGTGAAGAATCCAGGCAGTTGTAACTTGCCTTGCAGGTACAACTGGTTTAATTATTAAAGCTGTTGTAAAAGGAGGCACAGAAAGGTTTGGCCCTGCAGCTCTGCAGGCTGGCACAGGACTTACTGCTCTTTACCATAAAAGAGGAATTAATTTTGGGGAAAATCCAAATGAGAATGTATCTTTCAGCTTGAGGCTTATTTTATCAAGTATATATGTAACTTGCTCCGAATTGTTTTCTTCACAACTCAACTTGGAAATTTTGACAGGGGTTTCACTCTTCAGAACACATCTTCATGTTCTGATCAAAAGTGGTTTCTTTTTGATATACTTTATTATCAGTCAAAATCTAACAAATATCACATGCTTAGTTGTGGAAAACATCTGTGCTATCCTATAAATGCATGGTGAGCCCCCCACGCCACCTAATTTGTTTTAATATACTTCTTAAAAATTTCAAGTCTTCCAAGTTTTGTTCACAAAGGAATGTGCTTTCGTTTGTTACTTATTATTTTCTGTATATTATTTCAGTCTTTTGAAAAAATCACTGCATTTACTAGAGAATGCATTTCTTATACTATGAAGTAAAAATGTCGAATGATCTTATAATTTTATCAAGTTGAGTATAATGTAAATTATACTTTTTACATTGAGTATAATTTACATTGAGTATATATTTTTTACATTGAGTATAATGTAAAGGTTTGGAATTGTGCATGACATGACTATAAATGTAAGTGAAAATATTGTTAATGTCTTGAGACAGTGTGCATTTAGGGTAAGGAGTCATGGCACATGCTAGTGGATATACGTTCATATTTTAAGTGCCTTCTGGATAATTTTTAATCTGGGGGTATCTACTTGTCATTGCTCTTGGATTAGTCTTTATTTATATTTCATAGTGATAAGCAATTAGTATTAGGAAACAGTTTTGTCATATTCTTGTTAGTATTACATTTAATTGGAAGTTCTTTCCTAGTCTACTTAAGCTATTCATCTAATATGTGAGGTTAGTTTCATTAAAAATTGATGATGATAACCCATAAGCTCATTTAAGTGGGTGCACACAGGGCACAATGTGTTGAAAATGAGGGTCAAGGAAGGGCTCTGATGTCAATGCCTTGGGCTTGTGGCACTCTGCCTGCTCTCAGGATGATTGATGAAATGTAACTTGTGACCTAGCAGGGGGCCAGTGCCAGCATATATGTAAATTATTAATAAAACAAGTTAAATATTTTATAAAAAATAAATGTAGGACTTTTAATATTTTCCTCCTGGCCAAGTTTCTCCGCTGGGGATTACCATACTAAATGTCTCAATTTGGATTGCTGGGTGCCTGCCTTCTTATGAGAAAGCCCCAAACTACTGTAGCTGTGCTGTGGCCCAGAACCAAGCCAGGCTTAGCCTGTCCCACTTCTGTTCTCTGTGGGGCGGGGAAGGGGGTGGTGGTGAGTCTCCCCGTCTGCCCTTCTCAGAATTCTCCTGCAGCCCCCTCTTTGCTTACTCCCAATCTTTAGGTCTTTTGTTCAGCTGTGAGCTCCTTGAGGGCTGGGCCTCATGGTAGTGTTCAGTGAACCCTCCTCCCCCATTTTTTTATTGATGTATAGTTGACATACAGCATCTTATTAGTTTCAGGTGTACCATATAATGATGTGATATTTGTATATGTTGCAACGTGATCGCCACAATAAGGCTAGTTAACATCTGCCGCCATGCAGAGGGACAGAATTTTTCTTTGTAATGAGAACTTTTATAATCTATTTTCTTAGCAACTTTAAAGTGTGCAATACGATATTATTAACTGGGGTCACTATGTTGCACATTACATCCTTATAACTTATTTTATAACTGGAAGTTTGTGCCTATTTGACAACCTTCAACGAATCCCTTTTGAATGATGCTGGCTTCTTTGCTCTGAAGCTGGAAACCAGTTTCTGGGTGTGGGTTTGAAAGGGCCAGGCACACCCAGAGGCTGATGAGATGCATGCAGCTGGTGAGGAAGTAGGTTAGGTAGTGTGATAGCGGCCTGCATTCCCCCACACTGAAATGTCTGGCCCTGACTAAGATCTACAATAGAATGATCTTATCACCATTGGCTCCTGCCGTATTTGGCCAAAGTGGATTCTGACCTGAGACAAATCTGTGATCCAAGTGAATAACTAAGGTGGAACTTTCAACATCCTTATGTTGATTTTTCTTGCTGTTCTGAAATATAGTTTCTATTCTAGGAGTAGTCAGTGGGATGTCAGCACTGACAACTTTTCCTTATGTGTGGAAAGTAACATGAAATAAGAAAGGGGGATTTTTTTTATACAGGTAGCATCTCATTTCTATATTCTTTTGTAATTTTGTCTCTGCAATTTTACTATCTAATGAGTTACTGTTCCTTCCTGGACAATGTTGATAACTGAAGGGCAGGACATAGCTCTGTTGGTTGGTCACACGGGGACTCCTGCAATAAATGCTCTTCTTATTATTTGCAGATGCAGAAGCCATGGAGCTGAGCTGCAGCGAAGTACCTCTTTATGTAAGTTCCTAAGCACCGGGCTTCAGGTTGAAGTGGCTCTTTCCTAGACTCAATACCCTTGTGACTGAAGTGGGGAGAAAGGCTGTGCTCACTATTGAATTGAGGCTTTTGAAAAACAACACACAGCGCTACTGTCTAGTTTAAGTATTTGCATGAAGCCTTTTAAAACTGGTTGGCTCCTGGTTCCAAAGTCTGGGTTATATTTCCCTGAGTAACTTTTTTTTTTTAACTGTATAAGTTCTGGACTCAGAACTTACTCATATATATGGCTTTAAGTACACTATTTTATGATAATATCCTGATAATCGCCAAGAACATGCTGTGTGTGTCTTTTCAGCGGGAAGGTTCTGGGATACTTGCGTTGGTTAAAAGCATGAAATAGAAATTCAAAGGGAAAGTTGCTGGTGTATAGATATGGAACAAGTGGGGGACTGAGTGACAGAGATGTCCATTGAGATTCCCAATCTATGTGCCTTCGGGTTGGAGGGAGGATTGTGCTCTTAAGGACCCATCGTGGGTAACAGGGGAGTGAACTGATGGTCTCCTCTTGTCAAAGGGAAAATGGCTTCCTCGTCCCATCTTATTTCAGACAAACCCTCTTCTCTTGGCACCTGTGTTGATGGGGGCTGGGCGTATGGGTATGTGCAGGAGGACGGCTGTTTCAGGCGGCTTTTGCGTTATCCACTCATGGACTACAGCAAGAGTACGGGATCTAGAATAAAGGGTATGCCCTCAGTTCAGATGGATCCTTAATAGAACAATATCAAGAAATTGAAACAAGCGGGTTCAGAATCCTCAGTCAATTAAAGCGTATTAATTCACTTTTCTTATCGCCTTCACTACCCAAGCAGGCCTCTCACTCCTCCCCTTACATGTGCCCCACTGTAGTCCTTGGAGAAGCAGAAAATGATCAAATAAATGGATATTAGAATTTAAAAAATGCCTTGTGGGTTACCCAGTGGTCTGTAGAACTCTCTTTACGTTGTGCTTTGAAAGTCGTAAAGTGTGTTTATAGACAATTAGGCTTGGACCAGCCATAATTGAGGATTAAAAAAAGACTGGCCCAAGACTAGATTGTAAAGTACCCCCAAGTTTTATTTACTTATTTTTTGTGCTTTATTCCTCTTCAGCTCTATTCATTCTACCCTGTTTTCCTACCTCAAACCAAATAAATACATTTTATCAATATTTGTGTGGAATTTTGTCTATATTTGTATGGAATTTTATCAAAGGTTCTTTTGGCATTTATTTAGATAATGTGCTTTTTATTTTACTAACTGTGATATATTGGATCTCGTAATTTTGATGCTTTCAAGTACTCTACCAGTCCTATTTAGTTGTTATAACTGGATCTTTGGAAAAAGAAATTAAGATAGCTCTGATAAGTACATAATTTAGATAGAACCCAAACAAAACAAGAAATTGTGAAGAACTGTAACATTGAAGGTATAAAAATAAATCGACAAACCTAACTGTGATATAAAACCTTGTGGTTGATCAGCACACTTGTGGCTGGTGTAGCTACCAGCTGTACTGAGCTTGGACCTGCTAGACTGTGACTAGATTAGGGGAGAGCCACCTGTAACTCACCCCCTATGATAACAGGTTGTTCAAACATTAATATATTTTACCAATTCTAAAGCACAGTTTTTTTTTCTTATTTTAACATCTCTGAAGTCGAGATGCTCTTACACTGTGCATCCTGGCCGAAGTCAGGACGGGGCTGTCGTTCCCCACACGCGTGTGATCTCGGTCACAACCATCACTTCGGAGCACTTATGAACTGGGCTGGTAAAACATGAATTAATTGCTTTCAAAATTATTTCCCCATGATTTGATATTAAAAGGCAAAGTTACTATGTATATAGACACACATGGGAATAGTGGTATGATACATGATGAAATCTGTATAAATAAGTTGAAATAAAATTCTAACATCATGATCAGCAGTTTTTCTTTTAGTGGAATATAAAATGCATAGTATAACATGGTATCTTGTATTAATTATGTATATTTCATATATACATCACTGATTCTAATTATATATATATATGGTAACCTGCTTTTTTTTCACTTAACATTTTATATCAGTATTCTTGAAGATTGACCTAAGCCAGGCTAACCATTTGGCCTTGTCAGTAAGGCCAGTGGAGGTTTATTATAATGAAGACAAGTCTCAAACCAAATGCCATCAAATAGGCAATATGTAAACAGAGCAGACACAAGAGCTGCACACAACTTGTTTCTGTATCTTGATGCAGGCCTCCTCTCTGCCCTTCTGCCTTCAGAGATTTGATAAATATTCACTTCTAGTTTCTCCTCATTTATTACAATCTGGTTTTTAAACCCTTAATATTTTAAAATTTATAATATATTTCATATATTATTAAAAAACAAAAATAAGAAATTAAAACCATTTTTAACCGGTCATCCATTGTAAGCACTAGTGATATTTTTGTATTTTTTCTTCCAGAATTTTACCTACATTTTTGTGGAAACTTATGAAAGATTCTTTTGGCATTTATTTAGATAATGTGCTTTTCATTTTAGTGACTGTGATATATTGGATCTCTTAATTTTGATGCTTTCAAGTACTCTACCAGTTCTATTTAGTTGTTATAACTGGCTCTTTTGGAAAAACAAATTAAGATAACTCTGTTAAGTCCATAATTTAGATAGAACCCAAACAAAACAAGAAATTGTGAAGAATCCATAACGTTGAAATTATAAAAGTACTAAGCATAATTGCATGCTAATACACTGGAAAAATCTCATTAAGATAGGCTTTAAAAATATAAATTACAAGATTTAACTTAAGGAGAATTAGATCACATAAATAGAGCAATGATGATGAAGTAAAAAAATTGATAGAAATTATTCCTCGGCTTCTACCCCGCCCCCCTACCTTTCAAAAAAGAGCACCTCTGCCTTGGCCGGTGTGGCTCGGTTGGTTGGAGTGCTGTTCCGCACACCAAACGGTTGGGGTTTCGATTCCCACTGAGGGCATGTACCTAGAGTGTGGGTTTGATCCCTGATCAGGGCATGTAGGGGAGGCAACCAACTGATGTTTCCCTCTCACATCAGTGTTTCTGTTTTTCTTTAAAATCAATAAACGTATTTTTTTAAAAAGCATCTCATTCAGGTAGATCCTATAGGTGATATTTTGTTTAATCATAACCTGTCTTGATTGAACTGTTGTATCATTCTTACAGTCAAATGTCCTTCTGTTTCTCTTTTTGGGTCACTATAGAGAATCCCTCCTGAAGGTGGTGGAGAGTTGATTACCACCTATAGGAAAATCTATGGATCTAAGTCTTTTTTTCCTTCCCTCGTATTATGTATGGATCACTGAAGAAAAATTTCAACTTTTTTTTTAAAGTTTTATTCTTTTATGCCTTTTACTATTGTTTTTACCCCTTGTAGAACAACTGATATTCCAGGGTTGGACTGTTTCATTCTTTCTTTTTTTGGGGCGGGGGAGGGGAGCATCTGAATTCTGGAATTTCTTTATTTTTCACTTAAGTTTTCTGTAGTGTCAAGTTTTTTTCCCCCTATTCTTCCTGCCAGCAAATTTTTAGATTCCATTACATTGTTTTTAGTTTCTATACAGTATTTTCAAATCTTGGTCTGTTTCTTCTTATGCCCATGTAGTTTTAGAGAGATAATCTTTTATATTTTACTGTGAGCACAGAGCAAGAACTTAAAATATTTTTTCAGTATCTACCAGGAATCTGTTTCAGAGAAAGTTTTACTCTCTGATTCCGTTTGTGTTCTTGAGTTTTTTGGCAAACACTTTTTTCTCATTATTTTGGACAAATACTTCTGTTTGTTCATCTTCAGGAAGGAGACTCTATCTTAGTATTGGGGATGCAGGGATATTCCTGAACTCAGCCACAGACTCACTTGAACTTTGAAAATAACCAGAGAGGTCCACTGAGTTGCCTTTGCAGGAAAAGAGAAGCACTGCTCTATGACAAAATTAGGGAAGAAGCAGGGATTGGCAGGACTAGTGGCCAAGAGTTGTATAGCATCGACTTGCAAACCTTAGGGATGTGCTCACTGCAAATCCAATTCTCAGCCTCTGAGCAGCTTCCTGCGTCTGTACTTAAAGGGGCACTAAAGGAGCAGTTCTGGAAGGCCAGGCTACTTATTCACAATAGAAAAGCTATAGCCTGGTTTGAGATCCTGGTTTTTTATTTTTTATTTTTATTGAATTCATTGGGGTGACTTTGGTTAGTAAAATTCTATCAGTTTTCAGATATGCAAGTCTGTAATACATCATCTGTGTATCGTTCTGTGTGTTCGCCACCTCAAGTCATGTCTCCTTCTATCACCACTTGTACCCTGCCTTTAACCTCTTCTACTTCCCCCACTCCCTTTTCCCTCTGGTAACCACCCCTCTGTTGCCTGTGTCTATGAGTTTTTTTTCCTTTTCTTTGCTTAACAGACTCATAGATATGAGAACAGACTGAGGGCTATCAGAAGAGATGGGGGTTGGGGACTGGGTAAAAAAGGTATAGTCTTACTTTTTAGATTGAATGGTAACTTAAGCTAGTGAAAAGATGAAGCTAACAAGAGAGTGAAAGCCTGGAAAAGTGTAAATTAGAATTAGTATAACCAATCTAAGATGTTTATAGCATAAAACTCTTTGACATCACTTGGGAGTTTGAAAGTCCTATGTGTTATTTTTATTTTGTTTTAGTTTGTTGCTTTTAGTCTTATATTCGCCATTTTCTAGTTTGTACATGAGAAGAGATAGGAAATGATGCAAGTAGAACTTGAAAGGAGAGATTTTCGCTGACTGGGTATTTGAATTTTGAAAGAGGAAGAGATTTTGCATTCACAAGCTAAATTGTGTGTTTTTGCTGGTGAATGTTTTTCGATTACTTTTTAATTTGAGTTTTCTCTAAATTTTTGTGAAGGAAGGCTAGAAAACAAATACATGTTATGCTTATTTAGCTATTCACATTTTTCACATTAATTATATTTTTTGTTTTTATATAAAGTACAATTAGCAGTACTCTTCCCAAAATATCAATTCATGCTGTGACTGAAACAGAAGAGCTCTTTCTTGGGAAATTGTTGGTTCCAAAGGCTTTCCTCCCCTTTTTTCTCAATAGAAATAGTTTTCTATTTAATGATTACTTAAATGACACTTGCTCATTATAAAAAATAAAATTATTAAGAAGAAAATAAAGATCACCCGAAATTCTGTGTTTGAAAGAACTTTCCTTATGTGTACACACACACACACACACACACACACACACACACAGGTTCCATAAAAGGAAACATAGAAAAACTGTTTTTATTACCTTGGGCAGATCTCATTAATTCCCCCTCCCCCCACTTAATACCACCCTGTCTTCCAACACAGAACACTTGCTCTCAGGAGCAGTCGTGTCCTCTGGAAACTTGTTAGAACTACATGTTCTCGGACCTGACCCCCGACCTGCTGACAGTCTGGGGGTGGGGTCCAGCAACCTGTGTTTTAACCCAGCCTTCGGGCCATTCTGATGTCGTGCGCTAAGGTTTGAGGACCACTGACCGCGTATGTATTTCCCCACTTTTCTGTGCTCACACAGTCCTGTGCATACACAATACAGATACGTGCTGTAATAAAATCATGAACAAATCTGGATCATATTATATAGGTTTCTCTTTTCCAACTCAGCAGTACTTTGTGGAAACCTCTCCAAGTCATCAAGTGTAGCTCAGGCTCATTCTTCATTCTTTTAAATGAATGAGTGTGGACACTAGAGACTCTTGTCCGTGTGTCCTTATATATGGATGCTTTTGTCTTGATGAAATAAATTCTCAAGAATGGAATTGCTGGATGAAGGGTGTAACATTTCAAATTTTAATGGATTGCTTTGCCAATGAGAGGTAGCAGGTCATATTTTATTCAGTGACTATGAGAAATACTTAATATCTAGTGCTTTAGCTTTAATAACTGGTAATTACTGGGGACTGTGTTCTCATTTTCACTGTGCAAAGGTGGCTTCTTAAATTTTGTGTTATTCATACTAGTTACAAAAAAATATCTTGCTTGATTTAATCCCCACCCTGCCCCCCATGGTGCTTCATTTCTGCTGTTTCCCAAATTCTGGTTAAGGTAAGTTTTTATTCCATGGAGATTTTTATAACATCTGCACAGGGCATGCCTGTGAACCTTTGCGTGTGGACTCTCATTCCCTTCCACTCTTCAGGAGTGTTAAACGTAGTGAGTGACTGAGAAGAGTAGGGTCATTCCTTCCTCTGGAGGTTGCGAATTGTGTAACTGGGCAGTGGAGTTTTCATTGCAGTAGCTTGCTGCCAGCTGGATCCAAGCTGCTTCCCTATTCCCTTAGCATTTTATGTTTATATTATTCTTTTATTCTGAGTCACAGTCTCCTGCTGTTTGCTCCCAAGAATATTGGTTGCTGCTGGGCTCGTTGTATATATTAATTGAAAGTTCAGTCTGCTGTTTAGCGATCTGATTAGCACTTTAAGTAGCTGAGCTAACCCGCCCCCACCCTTCAACCTCTTTCATTTCTGGGGCTTGGTGTAGTTTTCTGGAATCCTCGGCCAAGTGGACTCCTCTTGGTCCCAGCCTTCTGCAGGGAGGACCTGAGGACAGGTTCCAGGGCCTGTTTCTGAGCCCAGGAAGGCAGCTTCCTATTGTGGGGGTAAGTGACTTGGTGGCTTTGTTCTGAGCTCACCTGGCAGACGCCTCCTTCCTGGCTCCTGCAAATCCCTCTGGCTTCTGGTTCCTGTTGAAGGAAATCCTGTCCTCCAGATGCTGCCCCTTCTCTGCTTGTGACTGTGCCTCCCGAAGAGCCGCCGGTGGCTGGCCTCCCGTGACCGTCAACTTGGAATGTTAGTATGTGATAACACCTCTGAGACCTTTGCATTTGCTTTGCAGATGGGGAAATTGAAGTTTCTAGAAGGAGTGACTTATTTGACCAAATTAACTCAGCTGGTGTGACACTCAGGATTTTTAAATACAGCTTTAGAAGCCATACATTGATTTTTCCCCCGGAAAGTAAATCCAGTAATGCGCCTGGGGTTTTCCCATCTTCCCCGGTCACTGACAATGGCTTTCCCCATCGTGCTGTGAGCACAGTCCAGTTCCCCCATTGGCCAGGCACTCAATGGCCCTGTTCTGTCCTCTCCTGCCCTGCTCTCCCCCTTGACCTTTACAGCATGAAAAACGGTGCCATCCTGGACCTTAAAGTAGCTCAGTTGTCTCACGGAGTTTGTCCTGAGGGTGCTTCCTCCCACTAAATCTAGGCAAGCCCTGACCCGCTCAAGCTCATTTGCTCACAAAAACCTGGGCCCGATAATTTAGTGGTCCTTTGCCCCATCAAGTTCTCCAGCTCAAGTTAATAGAAATTTCATTAGCTCAGGTGTCCCAGGGTGCGGGGGGAGGTTTTTGTTTTTTGTCCCCCCGCCCCAACATGTCATTGTAGATAATTCTGGTTTTGAGAATGGAATCGGAGCTTTTGCCTGAAATCAACTTCTAAATCACAAGTTTACTTTGTGCCAACTTGTTTTTAGCAAATTATATATTAACATTACCTGTGTCTTGACTTTAAAACAGCAGCACATGCATCTCAGCTGATTGCTACCTGCTGGATGGTGTCCCTTGTTTGAACTGGGCTGGCATAAGTCGCTCTCCTTGGCGGCTCTTGCTTTCTAATAACTTAGCTTGACCTTTTTCTACCTGCTCTGCCTGGTTGTGCTCTTACCTCTTTGCCTTTTCTCCAGTTTTTCTGATGAGAGGGCAAACAGACTCCAAAACAGCGTATTCTAGCCAGAAAGATGTCAGTTCTGTGAAGCCTTGAGCTCCTTAGCTGTTGCAAGAGATTGCCTGATGGTTCTGGCAGGCACTGAGGGGAAAAACCACTTTTCAGACTTTAGCAAAGCCTCTGACTTAGAGATGTTATATAAATCCTCCATTAGCTTCATCCCTGTCCAGATTCTTAAAGAAACAACACCTTTCCTCTCAACACAATGGCACTTTATGCAGGCTCCTTCTACAGTCCCCGCTGAGACATGGCCTTCTGACAAAAGGCCTGAAGGTAAAATGTACAACTACAGGAAACGGCAGGCAGAATTAGCCCTGACACCCAACTCTGAAGGAATTCCTTTGTGGCTGGGGCTGTGAGTAAATAAGTACCAAGTGTTCTTAAATCTTATTGTCTCACTTCCCAGATTTCAGCAACAGCCCCCACAGTTTTGGGTAATAAGTAGTCTTGTATTTTTTAACATAGAACTTGAAGTAGCTGACATTTGCTCTATTTGATTTTTTAAAATTATTACCTTAAGCAAGGATTTTAGGCATGATGGGTATAGGTCAGATTTTTCTCTGGGAGAACCGTCGAAATAAGATGTGATCCAGTGAAAATGTGTTATTGACACATTCTGGAAAGGAAGCTTTTACAGAAGGTGTGATATATAGTGATATATTATCAACAGTTTCTTCCGCTTATCCCTAAGGCTGTGTGTGTGTGTGTGTGTGTGTGTGTGTGTGTGTGTGTGTGTGTCAAAAACTTTGTTTCTAATTCCTGCCTCCTTTTCTTCTCCATAATTTCATACAGCCTGGCTCCTATTATTTTTTAACAAAACTAATTTCATGAAGGTCAGTAATTTCATTCTTGCTTAATCTAAGGTGTCTTTTTAAATCCTTTAGTACAATGGACTATTCCAGGCACTAGGGATAGAGCAGAGACGGAAACAGACAAGGCCCCAGGGCCCTGTTCTCCCAGAACCCAGCTGGGAGTGGAGAGATGGACAGTAAGTAGGTACACAGATAAAAACATAGGGACTTTAGATGGCGTCCTGTGTTAGGATAATCCAAGTGTGATATGGTAGAGAATGGTGTGGGAGAGAGCGACTAGATGGAGTAGGAGCCGGGATCCCTGGAGAGCCTTCTAGAAGAAGGGTGAGAAACAAAGGCCTTAAAGTAGGAATGAACTTAAGGTATTTGAGGGACAGCAGAAGGCCAACATGACCAGCACAGCATGAGAGAGGAGACAGGCCAGAGAGGTGGGCAGGGCTAGATCCTGGAAAGCTTTGGCGGCCAAGGTAATGAAATGAGACATCGATGAGGTCTAGGTGGAGAAGCTGTTTGATCTGATTTGTAGTTTAAAAATGTACTCTTGGTGTCCTCCGACTCTGCTGGTTCTCTTTCAAGTTCTCTATTGAGCTTTCTTCTCTGTTTACATGGGTGTTCCCCAAGGCCCCCACCGTTCTTCTCTCTTTCTCCACGTGCTCATCTCTCCTGGTTCAACCATGCCCCTCCCTGCAGGCTCTCCTCCGGACCTCAGCCCATGCCACATCTTCTGTTTCCAGCTGGCCTGTTTGTCCTTTCCATTCAATTATGTGGCCTTAGCTTCAAATGAAGACCGTTAAATTAAAACAATTTTTTTCCCTAAGTTCTCTTCTAAAGCAGCCCTCTTTCCCACTCCTGATGTCTGTTACCATACCATCGTTCTCCCAGGCAACCAGCTTTAAATGTGTGTTTTTCTAACGGCTCTGTTCCTTTATTCTCTGTAGTTGATCAGTCATCAAATGTGCTGATGGTCATGGCTGTCTTTTCTCTCCTCTGCCAGTGTCCTAAGTTATCTTTGGATTGCCACCTTTAGCCTCCTCAGAGTTGCCATGTACTCAGATGCTGGGAACACTTTATCCCACGCCCCTGCAAATCGGTCGGCCCCCTGTATTCATCTCTTGCCTTGCAGCCATGTCCTCTCTCTACTTTGGTGGACTTTCTTCTCTGATTTGCAGGATTTTCCCCAAGCTGCCTCAGTTGCATAACTGATGCTATGGCTAAGGTAGGAATGGGATACAGGTTATGATACCAGAAGCCTGTGCATTTGGTATGTTCTTGGGTTAGGTTTCCATTTTGGAAGCTGCTTCCTACCTCCTGGGTACTTCAGCAACAATCAGGATGTAATGCTACACCATGGTGCCTTGGGGACAGCCTATAGCCCAATGGATGGAGCTTTCCAAAGCCAAGGCCAATTCAAAGAGAGCAACAGCTTCCTGCTTTAGAAAAATAAATTACAATTTAAAAATTAAAGTGCCATTTAATAATACTAGCACTTACATATTAGTAGGACAAAGCTAAAGTAAGCGCTTGGGTCCAATGAAACAACTTAAAATCCAAACATTTCTAATAAATCTGTTACTTTCTTAACCCTGTACAGTACATTATACTCATTAATGAGTGCTCACTTAACTTTTTATAAAAACTCTGTGAGGTAGGAATTATCTTCCATTTATACATAATAAAGCTGAGTTTCAAAGGATGGGGGTTGTATTCCTTCATCAGCATTTATCTGTTTGGGCCAGGAACTGTGAATGGCACAGAACTGAGTGAGCTTTGGCCATCCAGCTAAATTACAGTGGAACTTGGATTTGAACCCCAGATCCTATTCTCAATTCAGGCTGTTCTGAATTATACCACAACTGTCCCATGGACACAGATTGTTACCCTTTGTTATATCAAAGTACGTAATGTAGGGTTCAGTGTACTGTAAACTTCCAGTAAATGTTTACCAATTGAATTTCTGCAGAATCATTGATGGACAGGCAAGCTCGCTCTCTGACCCTTCATGGGACATTCTGGATAGCGGCGGTGATCATTGTTGGGGAGGGGCCAATGGACAAAATGTTTGGTGATAGTTAAAGCTGGTGCTTGGGCACGCCTGTGACACTGTATAACCTCCTTGCTCCATAAGCTCTATCCAGACCCTCCTCCTCTCGGCTCTTCATAAATGTCCGACTTCTTCCCTCTCAAAGTCCTCTAGACATTCTACATTTTACATTTTTGAGGGGGGTTTGTTTCATGTCTCTTCTCTTAAGCTTATGAACACCAGGACAGCAGAGATTTAAATTTTTTCTGTTCGTTGACTTTCCAATATCAGTTCAGTACCACGATCAATTAATACTTGTTGAATGAATACACGCTCTGATTTCATTCCATTCAGTCAATGGTGTTCCCGGTTCAACCCGGAGCACACTCTAGTTTTGTTGTTTGCTCATCCTGTCATGTGTGTTTTCCTAGCAGCTTTGTGACTGGCTCTATACTGGGAGGGCACAGTCCTGTTTTGTGTGCTCTAAGGGGACCCAGCATCAGAGGGAAGGTCCAGCAGGAGGAGGCTCTCGTCGTGAAGGCAGGATGTTGGGAGGTTTGGGGGGAACGTGTTCCTGGGTCTGAATCTTAGCTAAATTTTGAAGGCACTATATAGAATATAACCAAATTATGCAGTAAAAATTAATGAAGTTTTTGTGGGGGAGACAATTCCTAGCTGAAAGTTAGAATTTAACAATGAAGAAGTTCTGATAAAATAGTGGGGAATGAAAAGCTTACCTTCTCTAACAGAAGATGCTTGAAGAGTCCCCAAGTCAGGAAAGATGATCTGTGAACTGTGTCACATGAATTTTTTTTACCCTCTTTTTTGGCATTCTTTACTCGTGTCTCCCAATACTCATAGTTACTATGCTCCATGTCTTTGGGGAAGAAAAAAAAAATCATTGAACTATTACCTTACCTGTTTAGAGCACCTTGTTATGTTCTACGAGTGTTCTTAGACATTAGTTTATTAGACATTACTATTTTGCAGAGGAGGTGAACTTAGTGATGTTAAGTGACTTGCCATGAGAGCATTCATGTATGCATCCATTCATGTGACAAATTTTACATGCCAAGTACTAAGTGAGATGCACCAGCAGGGACAGGTGAAGGTTTTGTGGCGACTGAAACTTATGAATTTGAAGGATTCCCTTTGGGGAAAGGAATATAAAACTATAAATACGATATTAGATCAAAAGTGAGTATAATGAGAAATCACAAAATTTTAAAAAGCCGACAAATTCCATAAACATAAAAAATATTCCCAGTTCAGCTTCCTGTTAGCCAGATGCTGAAAATGCCTGCAGACACTCCAGTGCCACCAACAGGAAGGGAAGTGGATCCACTAGAGAGAGAGAGATTTAAGGGGAAAGTTCGAAGCAATTTAGAAACAGTTGCTCACGTAGACCATGTTAAAAACTAAGTTTATCTTCTGTGGGATTCCCAAAGACTTTTGTGCCAACTTGGAATTTGAAATGAACAGGACGTGGAGCAGCATATAGATGAGGGCTGGTTTCTGCGGGTGACCTGGGGTGGGGGAATTGGTGAGCATGGCAGGGAATTTGAAAATGTAGGTCACTGAAACTGAAAAATGCATTTAAATATTGACATAATTGTTTACTGTTTAGCATATGGCCTTAGTTATTGAAAGTGACTCTCTAGAAAGAGCAAACATAGCTTCCTGTATTCCTTTGAGAATTGATAAATCCACAGGGAAAAAGAGAAAATGATTACAGAAGTACTTATTTTCAGCAGATTATTTAATAAAGCTGCATTATTTAAGCATTAATCCATTTGAATATTTTTGACCACCCATAAATTAGATTAAGAATATTTGTAGGTCAAACAGGAATCACACATTTTGCCATTTAAACTCATAAAATGTTGTGTAAATTGGGTACTGCATATTTTGGCAAGAAACTGAAAACATTTTGCGTGAACCAGAATATAAAAAATATCCTGAGAATTCATCAAATACAAGCTGAATGACTTTTTTTGGGTCTAAGATTAGTTTTCATCATAATGTAGTTGTCTCCTTTCATTTTGAATTGTGACCTTTATGGCTCTTTACACATTTGCTGTATTTTTTATAAGTAATAAAGGTGTTTTGGAAAAGTTACATATGAATAAAATCATATTTTTGGAGGGGAGTGCCCCCTTTAATAAAACCCAATGGTGAACACTTTTGATAATCACACTAAAATGTTGCGCTTAGATTTTTATATATTGGATTTGTTTGAATTGGGAGCCCTGTACCTCATTGTGTGTTCTTGAATTTTGAAAAGGGATATTTATACATGGGTGGTAGAGGATTTGACATGAGAATAGATTAATATTGTGTCAAAACCACTGACTGAATTCACTAGTAAGCTTCCCCCGCAACCCCCAATGAAACTGGGAAGAAAATAGGCCAAATTGTGGTGGGTATCAGTTGCTGGATGACAAGTTGTCAGTGGAATTTCTGTGGGTAGCTGCCATTGTTCTTTCAGTGGAAGCTGGGATAACTGGGGACAATTAGCCATTAAATTGTGTGCAGTCTTTTATTAAAGAATGGGTACATGATAATTTTGAAGGATTTTTGATGGCAGAGAACTGAAAGAACTTTGAGCTTCCACCAATGAGTAGATACACATGGTTTATTCATATGCTCAACTTCCTCCTCCCTCCCCCATCCCTAACCCCTGCCGTTCACTAGTCACTTCTCCATCTCCATAATTTTTTCATTTCAAAGTTATGTAAATAGATTCATACAGCTCGTGATCTTTTGAGGTTGGCTTTTTTTCCCCCCACTCAGTATAATGTCCTGAAGATTTATCCATGTTGTGTGAATTAGTAGCTTGTCCATTTTTGTGGACAAGTAGTATCCCATGGCATGGCACCAGAGTTCCATTCACCCATTGGTTGCTTCCAGGTGCTGGCTATTATAAATAAAGCTGCTGTTAGCAATTGTGGATGGGTTTCTGTGTGGACATAATTTTCATTTTTATGAGATAAATATCCAGGAATACAATTGTTGGATTGTATGGAAAATATATGTTTAGTTTTTAAAGGAACTGCCAAAATAATTTCCAAAGTGATTGTACCAAATTGTGTTCACACCAACATTTATGGAAGATCTAAATTGTCTGCATTCTTGTCAACATTTTGCATTGTCAGTATTTTTACATTTTAGCCATTCTAATAGGTGTGTAGTGATATCTAGTTATGGTCTCTGGTACAGATTTTTCTCTTTCTTTATTCTGGTGAAATATGTATAACAAATTCTAACACTGTAACTATTTGTTTAATGATATTAAGTGCATTTACATTAGGCAACAATTACCACCATGGGTCTCCAGAACTTTCGCAGCCAAACTCTGTACCCGTCCCTCTGAAACCCCCCATTCCTCTCCGCACCCCCAGCCCAGGCAGCTACCGTTCTATTTTGTTTTTATGAATTGGAATACTCTAGGTACATCATAAAAGTGGACTCATAAAATATTTGTCCTTTTGTGTCTGGCTTATTTCACTTAGCGTAATCTTTTCAAGGTTCATCAATGTTGTGGCATGTGTCAGAATTTTTTCCTTTTTAAAGTTGAATAAGATTCCACTGTGTATGCACACTACCTTTTGTTTATCCATTCATTTGTTAATGGACATTTCGGTGGCTTTCACCTTTTGCTATTGTGAATAATGCTGCTATCAATATTGGTGTACAAGTATCTGAGTCTTACTTTCAGTTCTTTTGAGTATATCTAGAAGTGGAATGCTGGATCATACAATAATTCTATGTTTAATTTTTTGAGCAACTGTTTAACCTTTCTGCTGCACCATTTTACATTCCTACAAGCAGAGCACAGAGATTTCAATTTCTCTCCATCCTCACAAGATTTTCATTTTCTGTTTTCGATAATGGTCATCCTAAGGGTGTGAAGTCATCTGGCATCAAGTTTGATAGAGATACTTGAAATGTGTATTTAGCGGTTCCTGTAGTATGGATCATTGATTAGGGTTTTTCAAACCTTTCAAAGTGGAACCAGTCTTCACTCAACTTCAGGGTGAGATTAAAGTTAATTTGTGCTTCACTCTGAAATTAGAGGGATTCCTCACCACCTGAATGTACTTGGATGCTGAGTTGAGATAGCAACAGTTTGTATGGTGAGTTCAGATAGTGAAGAATACTCCATCTAAATCTGTTTGGGTAGGAGAAAGGAGAGTTCAGATAGCAATAGATTTGTCTAAAACATTGTATGGATCCAACTGGAAAGCCAGAATTCAGAAAGTGAGTTTAGAGAGTGGAGATTATTTCTATTTTAAAGTTAACTGTTACATGGACAATATAACAAGAAAAGATCATTCAGTCAGTTTATGAAACTACATATTTTGCGTTAAATTGGTGAGATTTGGTTAAATTGCCTGAATGGAGCTTAAGAGAACAATAATTTCTATAGTGCCTTGTGAATTCAAGTGTAGAGATATTTTGGGGTTTGATCCTACCTCTGTTGATTCTTTACTTTGATTCCTAGAAGGCAAGCCCTTAAAGTATGAAGAAGTAGGAAAGAGTATATTTCCTCTTGGGAGTTTCCTGTGGGAACAGAACTTCCTGAGGGAGAGGGATGGCATTCAGGGTGTTCTCGGGCCCTGGGCCTGGCCAGCTCCAGGGATGGAAAGAGGGCAGGTGGGGCACGACAGTCACTCTTAAATGAATGTCTGTTGTGCTCACGTGTTTAGCTTCAAGCGACTGGTGGAGGTAGGGTTATGGATCTTGCCTCTTTTCTTTCCATTCTTTTATTCAAAGATTTAAAACTCTTTTAAAATTGTTACCTATTTGCAAAAGTGTGTATGTGTTGTAAATATTACCTGCATATGTATAGAGGTAAAGGGGGAAAAATTGGGACAACTGTAATAGCATAATCAGTAAAATATATTTAAAAAAAAGGGAAACCCTGGCTGGTATGACTCAGTTGGTTGGAATGTCATCCTGTAAACTGAAGGGTCACAGGTTCGCTTCCCAGTCAGGGCATATGCGTGGGTTTCAGGTTTGGTCCTTAGTAGGGGTGCATGCGAGAGACACCCATTATTGTTTCTCTCTCACATGGATATTTCTCTTCTTCTCCCTCCCTCCCTCCCTCCCTCCTCCTCTCTCTAAAAACAATAAGAATGTCCTTGGGTAAGGATAAAAAAAAAGGGAAAAAAATTGGATGTGAAAATAACTTAGAAACTATGGGGGACAAACAGAAGCATATTATGCTGTAACAACAAATTTCAAATTTTGAGAGTCAGCACCACACAGGTTATTAAAGCTGTAGGATCTCAAGAGTTTCTGATAGTTAGAAAACCAGAAATTCTCCATTATTTTTAAGCAACGATTTATGACAGTGTAAGGATGACTCTAGGGTCTGAGAGAAGGGAGGGTTCTCTTGAAGGACATTCTGCACATTGACCTTAATAACTCCTTCCAGGGCTGGCTTTGGCTAATCAGCCTTCATTAATGCCAGTGGTGCAAGTGGTTTTGACTTTTTCACTTTTACCTCAGGCTTTCTGTTTTCCTTTAGGTACGGTATAGCCTCTTATCCTGGCCATTTGATCACTTTTATTTGCCAGGATTTTTGGCCTGAATTAGGAGACTGATTTAGACAGAAGACATGAGGTACTTTGACTTTCTTTTTCCTTTGAGTTTTTCTTTGTTCCCATCTGACATGCTCAGTAAGTGTGCTGTTAGGACATGATACTCTGAAGTGAAGACTGCATGTCAGCATCCTCAGGAAGGCCACGTTTCACCCACCACAAAGCTGTTCAATCACTTGGGTTGGGACTTGTGACTAGGCGGCAGGTCCAGTGACCATCACAGTGTCACTGTGCCTGGTAGAAGAACTCACAGATTAACTTAGTCCCTCCAGCAGCGTGTAGCGGACTATGGTTCACTGGGCTTCATCCTGATGTATTGTGGTTTCTAGAGGTTTCTGCCCTACTGTTTGTTAATACAGTCAAACCTTGGTTTTTGAATGTCTGGCTTCTCAAACAGTTCGTTTCTTAACCAAGTCGTTCATGGAAAAATGGCTCTGTTGTCTGACAACAAAACTTTTGGTCTTGATTCTCTACCCCACCATACTTTCATGCTGATACCTGTATGATCAGTCACATGTTTCTCAGGCAACAAACAAAGGAGATTTGGTTTTCAAACAAATCGCTTCTTGAACGGTTTTCTGGAATGAATTAAGTTTGGGAACTGAGGTTTCACTCTGTTCAATAGCGGCAGGATGGGGATAGGAGGCTGACGGACACAATTTGGATAGAATAAGTAAAACACTTTCATGGGTGTGTTGAAGGATTTAATGTTTTGGGAATTCGGTACTTAGACATTTTATAATTGAGATGCTTCTACTTATGGCTTGTGACCTCTTTGCTTAGGTGACATTTAACCCTATGAATTGCTTTGTTTCATAAAGCATGTAAAAGAGAGGCAGAGGATCTCCTATCAAAAGCCAGTGGCATATGGGGACAGAAGCAATGAAGGCAAGCAACCATTGAGTCAGGCTTATTTAAAAAAACTTCAAAGATATACCATTCCCTGCTATGTTCTGACTCAATTATCAGCCTTCTTTACTCAATCAATGCTCCCACCTTCTTTGTTGACCAACTGCACACTTCCTGCCTGATATCTCTCTCCTTCCAGCCGTTGGTTAACTCTGTGACCTTTGTGGTGAGCACCACACAGCGCCTGGCACAGAATCAGCACTCAGGAAATGTCTATTGATTAGACTAATATCATAAACACTGTGATCAGCATCACCCTGCCCAGTTTTTCTATGAATGGAAACCACCTATTGGCCACTGTCCTAGTTAGATTAACCTCTATCTCCAAATCATGAGTGGGCATGCTTCTGAAAGGAGAGTTGGCCATTTGACTTTGTGTTGATCTAGGGGGGGAAGAGAAAGGAAAAGGGGTGCAGGGCAGCCCATGGAAGGAAACCTAGTTTTAGTGTGCCTGCTGCATGCCACGGGAAGTCCAGGATCTGACCAGGGTTTCCAGGGATTGTGGTTTCCGGACCCTTCTAGATGTTTGAAGACTATGTTTTTATAGACTATGTTGTCACCTCAGATGTTGGCCTCTGGTAATAGGAAGGACATTGGCAGTGAATAAAGTGATTTATTACTAGTTCCTGAGGCATGTGAGTGCATACCTGTGCCTGGCTGTCCGCAGCCTGCTTAGGCCCAGCTTGTAGGAATGCTGGCCGGTGTTCCCATGATGGCTGCTTTTTGTGGTGTTGACTTGGATGGAAAAAAAACAACTACTAATCTTAAATTCTTAGACAGAAAGAATGTCCAGCGGCCATCGAAGCTCTGAGTGGAACTGAGGCATGAGGGCCCTCTTCAGGAGGGCTCCTTGGTCAGATGACAGGAGTAGCCTGGAGAGGAAGCAGGTGAAGCCTTGTCCTTAGTCTTTAACGTAGACTATTCAAAGGAAGGCCATTAAAAACCAACCAGCCACCAAAACTGCATTGACAGTGACTTGCATTTCTCTCCCTCCAAGTTAAATGTGGCATGGAGAAACATACAGCATTTTAAAAGATTCTATTGAAGTTCATATATCACAACTGGTCTATTTTCTCACTGGAATGTGAGCTGTGAGAGCGGAGACTTTGCCTCTGCTTTTCACTGCGCAGTCTCAGCTACTGTGCTCAATAAACATTGAATGAGTGATACTCACATAAAGGAAAATGACATGTAGTCTTATATTTATAACTCATGACTTCTAAGGAAGCTCTAGGTCAACTAAGAGGGTTGGAGAAAAAATTCCAGTGTGTGACTGACTTTCACTCAGAGGAGACGTTCATATAAAGGCGCCAGGTAAGGCAAGACATGATTTTACAGGAAGCTAAGGTGGCCTAGAGGACAAACAGCTTCCCAGACCACTTTTTTGACAGATGTCCTCTTCTCATCTCCCTTTCTTTTCTCCTCTTTTCTTGCTCCTGCTTTATGTCCAGCAAATAGGATTGTCTGCCAATGAAAGGACCATTAGGAGGGGTGTTTTCAGATCAGCAGCCCTAACCCTGCAATGCTTGGTCTCTGCAGAGCTAGGAGTACCAGACCTAGGACCCTGACCTGGTCACCTGAAACCTGCTGCTTTCTGTTGTACCTGAGGCTGATGCCTACATCGACCCCAGGTCTTCTCCCCACACCTGCAGGAATGTGTGGCTGCCAACTCATCCCCCAGTAGAGCAGCATCACATGCCCTACCTACATGGGTACCTGGCCAGGGTTGGACCTTGTAGTTAGTGTCCATCTAGGTCCTGGCCCTCCTTGGTGGATCTCATCTTGTAGATGCCTATGATAAGAGCAGAGAGGCAAATTCAGAAGGTTGAATGCCTAGAGGGTGACTTATCTTTGAGGCAAGGGTGATAGAGTATATATGTAAGGACACGGTAATTAGTAATAAGAGGGTGGCTATGTTTAGTCCACCCTGAGTTGCTGTGGATATTAATTCTATCTCTCATCTGACTGAAACATTCTTATCTCAGGCCAGGGATAAGGAGAAGGGCTTGACCGAGTGGGCTGGCTTGGGAGTTCCAAAGAGCAGACTTAACAGATTACTTTTCAGTACCGAATCTGAGCAGAAATTGGGTAATGCCCAGATAATGTGGATATAAATTACTATCATATACATTTTAAATGGAGCCATATGTTCAATTTAATTGATTAATTACCTACTTTGAGAAGAGAGTAAGGGAAGGATAAAGAGAGGGAGATTAACATGGATATGAGAGAGAAACATTGATCAATTACTTCTCTTTTGTGCCCTAGCTGGGGACCGAATCTGCAATCCAGGCATGTGCCCAGACTGGGAATAGAACTAGTGACCTTTGACTTTGCGGGACAATGCCCAACCAACTGAGCCACACTGCTCAGAGCGCAATTGAATTTAACCATCCCTGAGCAGTATGCAGAGACCAAGCTCATAAATTTCTATTAATTTTCTTCATTCATAAAGTTTTAAAACAAACTTGTGTAATTTTTTATTATGTCTCCTGGTAGTGACTTTCCATTAACCAAAGAAATTTCATTGATTCTCTTCTAATTAAAAAAAAAGTGCAAACAAAACAAACTCTGTATTAAAGGCATGTATGAGGTATTTTTGTACTTTCTAGTATGAATAGGTATGTGTGTTTCTGGAAGATAGAAGTTGATGAGTAATCCTGTACTGGCTGGGAGTAAATTAAAATCCTAGAATAATATGCTTGGGAGAAAAATTGAGAGACTCCAAATCTACCCTCTCTGCTCTGTTATTATTAAGGCCTATTGCATTTGTGGGAATAGCTGTCCTAATTCCCTGCAAATGAAAATTCTGCCTGATAGGTTGTGAGTAGGTAGAAGTTTCTATTGCAACTTCCATTATCTGGGTTGGTTGATTAATAGTTAAAATAGGGTTTTGTTTTTTTTTTTTGTCTCTAGGTAGTTTTGTTTACTTTCAGCAAGTAAAGGAGACAGGGGATTAATATTCAAAGCTCTGCCATCCCAAGGGAGGTTTAAGCATTGCTTACACAACACACACACACACACACACACACACACACACGAACACACACACACACCTGTTGATTTTCTTTCTTTTTTTTTCAGCTTATCCTATATACAGCTGTATCTACAAAATGCTATGCTACATTTAGCAAGAACCAACATTTAGGACTACTCAGACCGTGAGACCCTTGTTCCATTTAACATTTATAGTTTCTTAAACTTTCTCATCTCAGTTTTACTACTTGTAAATGAGAGAGAGGTTCATATGAGATAACTTCTAGGATTTTCCAGCTCTGATATTCCATGATCCTATGATCATTTTCCTCTCTCAGCTGTTCTCTCACTCACCTTTCCTTTTTGCTCCACTTGCTGATTTTATGAGGGACATCATCCTCCTTCACCTTTTCCTTGTGTCATTATTCCATCTATCTCTCCTACTGCTTTAAAAATACACACACACACATACACACACACACACACTCACACACACTCACAAGGCTGTGTTTACTGTGCTCTAACCTGCTCTAACCGTCTCCTAAGCTGAAGGAAGAGCAGCCTCCTCAGGTTACAGTGGGTCAAATGCCACTCGTTCCAGCTGTGCGTGTGTGTATAGAGCAGGAATATATATATATATTTCTGCTGGCTCATGCTTTACTTAAGATAATCTGTGACAATAGGCATGAGCATTGTCTTGATAGACCTGTATTAAGGCCCTGCTAGTTCTGAGGTTCTAACAAACATCTAGCCCAGCCCCCTGATGTAGGTAGTGCTTACTTATCTAGCAGGGAATGGGTCTCATCCAGCTCATGGAGTGAGGGACCACACTAGAGTGCTCTGGTTCTGTGTCCTGTGCTTTCCACCATTCTACTCTCTGTTTCTGTGAGTTTGGCTTTTTTAGATTCCACATGTAAGTGACATCATACAGTATCTGTCTTTATCTGTCTGACTTATTTCCTTACATAATGCCCTCAAGGTCCATCCCTGTTGTTGCAAATGGTGGGGTGTCCTTCATTCTCATGGCCGAATGCCATTCCACTGTATGTGTACACCGCCTCTTCTTTATCCACTCACCCAGTGACTGACACTTAGGTTGTTTCCATATCTTGGCTATTGTGAATCATGCTGCAGTGACCATGTTTATCATGTATTACTATTTAATCTCTCACATCGTTCATGAAAGCTGAGTTTTCTATGAAAATCACTTATTTTTATTATATTAAATTATTGCTAATCATTGAAGTATGAACTTCTAGTCAATTATTTCCTCTTATTAATCTGTGCTTCACTGAACGGACTGGTATTTTCCTCCCTTTAGAAGCTAACATTCCAAAAAATATTAGAAAATTATCACAAAATCCTGGTTATTTTACCAATTAGAAATACTGCTTTCATATGGTAGATTGTTTATGGAAAAGGTCAAATGGAATCCCAGAAAATATTGTTTCCATTTTTATTTTCTTTAGAACTTTTTATTTTGAAATATTTTTGACAGAAGAATTGAGTGCTTGTAAAAACTTCACCAGGCTTCCCCTGATATTAATATCTTATATAAACATAGTATGGTTATCAAAACTATGAAATTAATTGGTGCAATAGTGTTAACTAAACTGTAGACTTTACTTGGATTTCATCAGTTTTCCCACTAATGTCCTTTTTTATGTTTCAGGATCCCACCCAGAGTACTACATCACATTTAGTTATCATGTCTTCTTAGTCTCCAAAATCTATGAAGCTTTTCAGTCTGTCTTGTTTCTCATGCCCTTAAAGATGCTGAAAAGTAGTTGTTAGGTATTTTGTAGAATGTCCCTCAGTTTAGGTTTGTTTGATGTTTTCTCATGATTAGACTGGGGTTATCGATCTTTGAGAAGGATACCATAGAGGTGGAGTACCCATCTCATTGCATGCTATCAGGAGGTACATAATATCAAATATCTTATTACGGGTGATATTAACTTCATCACTTGGTTAAGGTGGTGTCTGCCAGGATTCTCCACTGTAAAGCTAATACCTTTTTCTGTTCCATACTTTATTTGTTAGAAGTGAGTTACTAAGATGAGTCCATATTCAAAGGGAGCGGAATTAGGTGCAGAATTTATAGACATGTTACAATTACAGTAATTAATATTTTATGGGAGAGACTTTGCAGTGATGGCAGGACTGACTGCATGATTTGTGGGGGTCAGAACAAAATGAAAATGTGGGACTCCATGTTCAAAGGAGAATTTCAAGATGGTAGGCGGAGAGCAGGAAGCAGGAGTGAGTCCTGCTGAGTGCGGGACCCTGTGCATCTGCATACGTTGCACATGCAGAAGGCTGGCCCTGAGGATGTTCAAAATGTTGTTTTTTTGAGGCTATTCAAATACTTGTTTTTCCTTAAAATTTTGCCCACTAATTTTAGGGTTCATTTATGAATCTTCTTACAGCAGCTGTAACTGTGGTTTTCCAATGACAACTTTCTTTTTCCCTTATTTCTTTTATACTTCTTAATTGGAGTTCTTCTGTAAGGTAGTCCAGATCAGTATGGACTTACGGATGTTTACATTATTCTTTGGGTTATAATCAAATACTATTGTTGTTATTTATTGCTCAAGTTATTTCAGCTTTGGACATTGGAGGTTTTTCAAATTAGATCTTGTGTCTTTTTGAAATCCTCCATCTATTTTTGTTGTTGAGAACTTGCTTGCTTTTTGGCACCATTAGATACTCCATGCTCATCTCATATTATCCTTGATGCAGCCTTAGATTCAGCCATTTCTCCAAGGAGTCCTGGTTCTTTTTTATTGAAGAATGGCATTTAGAAACTAAGACCTGGGTACTAGGCGTGCTCATTGCCACAGGCCTCACTTCTAGGTCCCCTCAGTGGGCAGTGTTTGGAAATGTATGTACACTATACCATGTGTACAAATACATCCACGTTTCTGTATCTACCTGTCCGTATATATTAAAATAAACATGAGTTTATACTGACTTTTGACTTGAATCCAGCACCCCAAAGTTTACTCCAGTAGGCATCCTTTGCTTATAACCCTTTTGTTTGACAGTGAGGAACTTGGTTCTTTTACGTACATATATTAGTTATTTGTTCAAACTTAGTACACTTGTAGTTTCATAGTATTTTTAACCTGTATCCCTGTAAGACTAGATATTTACCAAATAGAATACAATTTTTGTGTAGTTTTTTTGTCTTTAGCTTTATAGTCAAAACAGTTTTATAAAGCTATTTAGATCACCTCCTTTTTTTCAAATCCCCCGAAGTATGCTTATGCTATACATTTGTAATACAGTTAGATTCATTGCCATAGTCTGTATTGCATCCATCATAATGCTGCCTGATTTAAAAAAAATCTACATGTAATGAAATTTATTTGTTGTGCTGTACAGTTCTGTGAGTTTTTGAAACTACATAGTCTTGTATCCAGCACCTTAGAACCATTCAGGACAGTCCTATCACCCTCAAATTTCTCTGTGGTACCCCTTGCAGGCAAACCCTCTCCTCAGCCCCACTTCCTGGCAGCCGCTATTCTGTTGTTCTTTCTTTTGGTTTTGCCATTTTTAGGATGTCATATAGAGAGTCACACAATATGTAGCTTTTGGGCCTGGCTTCTCACAATTAGCAAAATGCGTTTAAGATTTATTTATGTTTTTGCATGAATTGGTAGTTTCTTTTTATATCACTATGTAGTTTTTATTACCAGTAGATGTTGAATTTGGTGGAGTACTTTGTCTGCATCTGTTGAGATGATATGATTTTATTTCTTTAATCTGTTATGGTGAATTACATTGATATTTGAATGTTGAACCAGTATTGCACTTGTGGTACGAATCCCACTTAGTTGTGATATAATTACCCTTTTTATGTATTGCTGGATTTAATTGGCTAATATTTTGAGTTTTGCTCCTATGTTTGTGAGGAATACTGGTCTGTAGTTTTCTCCTCTTGAAATATCTTTTTCAGGTTTTGTACTAGTGTAATTCCATTTTCATTTGAAGAACTAGGTTCCTTGTGTGTAGACTAGGAATTTTTCATATGAAATGTGAGGGAAAAATGATAAATAATACTATGACACTACAGGTAGTCGCAACTGAGTGGAAGTATAGATCTCTTTTTGATCCCTGTTCACCTTTCTCTGCTTCTTGGAGAGATGAGCTCTTTCCTCCCCATAAGTGGCTTGGTGTGGCAGTGTCCTCCAGGGCCAGCGCTGGCGTACATCTCGCTGCTGCAGCTGTGCTGGGCCTCTCCGAGGGGCAGTGTCTAAAAGCCCCGGCAAGCCAGGGCCCCGTTTGCACAGTATTTTGCATGCATGTGAATCCGTGGGGAGAAATGGGAAATAAATATTTGCAGCAGGCACAAAGTTCAGTGAACTTTCCCCTTGAAATGATCAGCATGCTTCTATTATACATAGAACAATAGGAAAGTCCTAATTAAACTAGCAGAACTGAGGCGTATTTCCACCACTTGCATTCTAGGCTCTTAACCTAGTTCATAAACTGCCTTTCTTTCAATCTCTTGTGGAGGAAAAATGGAAGGAAATAAGTTGTATGATGATATACAGTTTGCTCTGGGATTGAAGATCATTACCTTGTTTCTTGATCTATGGAATATAATAATTTAAATATAAACACGATGAACATTTGTTGAGTGGGGTTGCTTTATTTACTTTTTATTGTGGCTTCCCAAATAAAATGATATCTCCTTCCTCTTTTACTTGCAGGTGGAGGAAATGCAACAGCCCTAAGAAAATGAAGTAAAATTACTATGTGAAAATCAAATTTTTATGAAAATGTAGTATTTGATGAGGCAGATATTATTATGAAAAAATTCTTTTTTAATTTAATCTTTACTGCATTTTTTTCCATTACCATTAGTCCCTTCTTACCCCGCTCCCTCCAGCAGTCACCACACTGTTGTCCGTGTCCAGGAGGCCTTTTTCCTTTTTGCTCAGTCCCTCCCTACAAAGGGCTTTCTTTAAGTCAATATGGAAACTCTATTTCCTGGAGGCCAGACGGGTGAAATCCATTGCCCAGGCACGCTCTGGAGGGCTGACATATGTTCTCAAATGCATCCAGCCGTTCTCCCAGGACCTCGTGGTCTCTCTTGCTTTCTTCATAATTGCTAATTGCTTTGTAAAAATTCTCCTTTGCTTTCATTCATTTTCACTCTCCTCCCCTCCCCAACACCCACTCCCACCAGGCTGCTGACCTGCTGTTGAGTGGAGGACCCAGGGCTAAGTGTCAAACCGTAGATGCAGCAGTTGTCTGACTGACACAACTTTACCTCTGCCTCTTGGGACGGGTAAGGGTTGGCTCAGATTGAGGGAGTAGAAGGGTAGAGGGTACAGGAGAAGGAAATTGGACTACTAGTGACTAGTGTCTTTCCAGGCATGTTGACTTCCAGTCACACCAAACGGAAGTTTCTGGCAGAGCTGTTTGAGATATGGTCTTAACATGTTTGTGAACATCACTGCTCTGAAGTTTGGAGAGAGGGAAACATGATGGTATTTTGGAGGAGAGGGGAGGGTTTGATCAATCTGAATGTGTGTTATGTTTGTAAGATGGACTTTTATAAGGTGTGAATGACCATACAAATTTTCATGGCAAATTACCAGTAAATATTTTTGCTTCTCACCTTGAAGGAATGCAGAGTAATAATATATACAGCTTTGGGGTTGATGTATCCCTCCCTCTCTTATTTGGCATCATTAGTCTTGCACACGCGTGTGTGTGCAGAATTTGAAATGGCAAATGGTTGTCTTTAAAGAGAAATTATTAGTTCCTCACCAGAGATGATGAGGGAGAGGAAGAGGCTGAGCATATCCAGGATTTTAGATCTAAGTAAGAGGGATGAGCAGGGGGACACAGGTCGTGTCAGTCCTCGTGTGTTCACACTTTAACCTCAAGGAAGTACTTAACCTCCACGTGCCTGTTTCCTCATATGTCAAGTGATGGGAGTAATAGTACATGGCCACGTAAAGTGGCTGCACCAGTGACTGGCACATAGTTAAGTGTCACCTCTGGGACCAGAGAGTGAGTGATCAGGGTCACTTAGTAAGAGAATAATGCATGAGGGCAGGAGTTGAGGAAGAAAGGAGTGGGCATCTAGATTTCGGAGTTTACGTACAGCAAGGTGGGGCGTGCAGAACTTAAACTTGCACGGGTGGAATCCTGCTGAGAATTTTGCTTAAAAAGTTGAAAGTGTGAAAGGAAGTGAAACTAGGACTGGATGTGTCCATCTTCAGGGGGCTTTGAAATGTGTGGAGTGGTAAGTCTTCTTCCATCAGAATAGAATGCCCAAGAAAATTCAAAGTTGGGGAGACAGTGTGTGAGTTTATTTTGAGGACATTCTTTGTGTTTTTTAAATCATCAGTATGATGGTATCTGCATCAAGAAATTTCTGGACTATATGTCCCTATGTATCTGTATATATTATTTATTTAGATAAGCTGCATAAATAATAAGTATTATTTATTTAGATTGCAATCAAGTATACAAATCTTAAAGAGTACACATGGTAAATTTTTACAACTATATACCCGGGTCATCATCAGCCCGATTAAGAAGAACATTTCTAGCACACACTTATGCCCCTCCTAATTCTTGCCCTCCCCAAATGTAAACATTGCACTTGTGTTGTCACAAATTAGTTTCATGCATAAGAGATTTGAACTGAATGTTTATTTTTGTAACATGTTAGTATTGAGAAAATGCGACTTCAGCAAGACACAAAAATGTTTAACTTAGGCAGGAAACTATAAAGTGAGGTTTCTGATTGTTTTATCTTTACCAACAACTCTTATCGCTCCTTATACAAAGTGAATGCTAATTTATGAGGTTAATAACTCATCTCTTACTACTTATGTGAAACCATTTCTCCCATTACATGAGTCAGAGCTCTTACTTGCAAGCTACACTACTCTGATTTGGGCAAAACATCAGATGAGTCGGCCTGTGTTTGTTTCAGTTTGCTTTGTTGTGGAAACACCACTTTTCTCCTACCCGGCCAACCATAGCTTCTTAGCTACCTTCCTTAGACTTTCTCTGAGTGTCTGTTTTTCAGCCTTATCCGTGGTCACATCACCACTCCACGATGAAGGTAATTTGAAGGGCTATTTGATGGCTTGGAGAAAATGTTTGTTTCAGCTAAACGAATGGGGCTTTGAAAATGTTTTATTAATATTGAATATTTTCTAAGGCCAGGAAAATATCTGTACATTCTAAGGATGTTTGAACATTATGAAGTTCACACTGAGGATATAAATCCCATTACAGAAAGACGCTCTATACCTCCTGTGCTGAGAATTTCCACCATGAAAAGCCCACTGCTGCTATCACCAGTGTGGCCTGTTTACATACTTAGAATAAAGTATATTGTTTATTTGAATTGTTGGTGAACCTAGAGCATTTGTGGAAACAGAAGATCCAGAACGAAGTAAGGAAATCCCGGAAAAATCCATCTAAGCCTATGCTCAGCTAGTTCATATTAGTAAGTAAACGGGGCGTCATACTGCCATGGTTATAGTGGGTAGTTGCACCAAGCTCCGTGAAGCAGCCCTGTTGTGACACTAACGTGACAGATTACTTCCTGTGTTTGGTTTGCCCTCATGTAGACCCCAGCCTGAGGCATTCTGTCCTTCTGTCGCCCCTCCTTTCTTGGTCACAAGTGTTTTCCTGGAACTCTGCCTATGAAATGGCTCATGCCAGTTGGATTGTCACACGCCTTTGTTTCTCATCTCTCATCTTGTCCTCTTTGTATTGTGGTCTGTCTCCCTGCTCTCCTCCCTCTAGCTGCCAGTCTCTAGTCTTGTCTGGGAAATCTCTTTATAGAATATAAACGTCATGTTTGGGAAAGCTGGAATGATGACAATACTGTAGATTGCATGCAATATAAACACGACACCAATAATAATGTAGAAAGCGGTTGTGTTTTCATTTATTACTGAATGTTCATTCATTCATTACTATTTTCATTTATCCACTGAAGGTTTGAGTGCCCACTACATGTGAGGTATCACCTTAGGTGCTGGAAATACATAAAGAAAAGTAGCTCTTAGTTTTCTGGGCCTAGATGGGGTAGAAGAAAGATAAACCGTAATCATGATGCGTCTTGTTTGTAAATTTATTTTTGTATCCATTGAAGCAGCCAAGAACTGTTGCTATTAGTCATGGAAATGATACTGTTATACTGACTGTATTTATTAAAGAATTTATATTTAAAAATAAATAAATAAAAATAAATAAATAAATAAATAAATTTATAATAATAAATAAAGAATGTATTTATTATAGAATTCTTCTATATATTAGGTAAGAAGAATGTCGATCTCTTCAGGCTATATTCAGACATGCAGAAGAAATGTAATTTTTTTCATTTCCTTGTAAGAAAGACTTGTCCTCCTGACCCCCTGTCCACTAGGCAGCAGGAGATAACAAAATGAGTCCACTCTAGCACGTGCTGTCTGATGCAGTGATAAAAAGAGTTCCCTTAGATTTTGCATGCTCACTTATTTAGAAAAATACTTAGGCTCTAGATATTTGGCTTCCGTTTCTGTGTGTTTGGGGAAGGGAGTGGGGGTTGGGGGTCCCCCGGCTTCGATAGACTTGCCCATCCTTGGGTGTCCAGCTGGAACCCGCCTATGGAGTCTGCAGCTGTGTCGTTCATGGTTTGGTCCAGTGGTACTTCCGAGCGGACCTTGACTCCATCTCCTTTCAGCCTTGCTGACACTCTTCTCGGACCCCTTCATGTCTGAGTCACATCATCCTGCCTATGGACTAGGTTGTCCCCCTTGTAACCTCTGCTGTGAGAGCATCTTTCTTCTAGCCAGTGCCGCTGCCTCTTAACTCGCTTCTGTCTGCATCCTCCTCAGGGGTGCGCAGGAATTTCTGTCCCATCCGCACCACACCAGAACTCAGGTTTAGCTGCCGAAAAGCTAAATGCTGTGCCTCCCTCTGTCTGGCCCCTTCACAAGTCTGTGTTTACTCTGCTCTAACCGTCTCCTAAACTGAAGGAAGAGCAGCCTCCTCAGGTTACAGTGGGTCAAATGCCGCTCGTTCTTGGAGTGCCCCGCAACTACTTATCTGACACCCCTTTCCACTGCAGGGGCCAAAACCCAGAGACCGGGGATCAGGGCATTTTAGCTGAGCCCCTTAAGATTTGAAGAGCCTTTGGGGGAATTTGAAAGTTCTTTGCTGATTCTCAAATTTCATCATAACAAATTCAAACTGATAACATTAATCGTTAGTTTAAAACTGGAGATTAGAGCATTTATTTCCTCATTTAAATTCTCTCCAAGGTCTTTGTTTTTGAGAACGTGGAGAGCAGGAAACTCCTGAATCTGGAATTCTTTCCTTTCTCCTTTTTCTTTCCCCTCTGGCTGTGAAGGACAAGGGAAGCCACAGAGGCCGTTCTCCCCAGTGCGGGGTGTGCCGGGGAAAACGGGGGAGGGAGAGGCCGCTGGAGCGGGAAGGTGAGGCACATGCCTTTGCCTTGGCATCCGGGGCCTCCCGCTAGTCTGAACTTCTGCTTCAGGGCTTTGTGGACCTCCGTTGGTCAAAGACTTCCTTCTCACTTTGATTGTCTTCTTGAGTCATTGCTTTTACCAATTCATCCTGTAGAAACTAGAAAAAAAACTCGTTGATGAAATCTTTGAGATATAAAGTAAAAGCAATGGATCCTGTTGAATGCGTACAGAGGGAAGAATTTCAAGTGTCTGTAGTACCTGTGGCTTGGTCTGTTCGTCAATGACTTTAGGTCTTTTTCCTTCCAGAAGCTGCCTCTGCTTGAATGCTATGGAGGCCCTTGTCTAAAATGAGCCTGAATTTGGCATATCAGGCTTGTTGCTTTTGATTAGAATTGCCCTACTTAAAAATGTATTTATTTTTTTAATTGATGGGTGCCAGTTTTTTTGTTTTGTTTTGTTTTGTTTTGTTTTGTTTTGTTTTGTTTTGTTTAGACCCTGGAGTTAATAATTGTCAGTCCTGTGCCTTTTGCCTAGAAACTATCGAGGAATCTTGCTCTCATCTGACTATGTCCCTTTGTCCAAGGTGCCCTTGGTATAAAAGGCTTAGCAGCAGTTCTGACATGAGCCTGGTGCTGGCCCCACCCTAACCTGGAAAATTCTCTGCAGACCTGGGCACACAATGTCTAATGATCATATCTGAGAGCTGGTCAATTATGGTCTGTTGCTGCTAGTCACTGCTCTTTGAAAAATAATTAAGTAGTAGCACACAAATATATCTGACCTATATGGGCTTAGAGATAGAAAAGCTTGTATCTATGCTAAGCTGCTCAGTAGACTAAACAAAAAGATTCATTGTGAACATGTAAGAAAAGCTTTTCAAAAGGAAGGGAGAGAGGGAAAGAGGTAACAAATATTCTTGAACATCCACTATATACCAGACACTGTGCTGGCTTTAAAAGATTTTTTAAATTCCCATGAATTACTCAGTTCTTCAGCATTTTTCCCCTCTATAAATCTCAGAGATTATGAATATGTCCAAGGTTGCGCAGCTATTTAACAGATACCCAGGAACCGTCAGACTGGGAAAACTCCATAAATGTTTGTGGAGCGGATGAGTGGAGCAGAATGGTGCAGCTTTCTTGACTTGCACCTGAAGCAAGTTTCCACAAAACCATTTTGTCTCTCATTTCACCAAGTGTTTTCCAAAATAGATAATGCTGTGTTTATCTTTTAGAAAAACCCCCTTTGCTTTGAGGAGGACATGAAAATAATGAGTGTGAATTTTGTTTGCACTTATTGTTGGATGTTTGGATGCTGATTTAAACCCAACATGGGGGGTACTACTCCCCGTGTGAGTTCAGTGTCCAGAAAAGCCCCGATGAGAAACAATCAGACACATGGTTATCTATGTTATGATAAATGCTTATTATCAGAATTTCACAGGCAATGAAGACAAAGATGGGTGTGAGTGTATGTGTATGTGCATGTCTATGTGTGTATAAAAACAAGGCTAATCAAGTTTTAAAGTAGTCATTCTTTAGTGATCTGGTTTAATGAACAAATTAGGATAATCTCTCTTTTTTGATGTAGACAGTCCTTTTAAGGCCTTAAAATAATCAAATCTCATAATTAGCCAAATCATTCTCTTTAAGAACATTGGTGTGCTAGTCAACCTTTATTATATAGTATAAAAATATATTTCAACCTACATTTTAATGTAAGAAAATTTTACATTTTTAAAGTGTCTGAGGCTGAGATTAATGTAAGTGTCGTCCATTAATTATTCCTTTACCTGTCTTAGGCCAGTTTCCTCTCTTCTTCATACACAAGAAAAGTGAGTGTCACTCTCTTTCTTTGGAGAGAAAGAATGCTTCTTAGGAACAATATTTCCTACTTTATAAAAACCAGTTTTTACATCCGTGATCTAACTATTCCCTTTTAAGCTCATGAGGAGGATCAGCTAAGGCTTAGTTGTATGCTCTTCTAAATGAAGAAAGGAAAAAGCACAAAACCAAACCAAAAACAAGCTCAAGAGAAAAGTTCTTGTTCCCAAATCCGTTTAGGAGGATAAGCCATCCTAAATCTCCTTCTCCACCTCTCAGAAGCACTTCCCTAATATCCCAGGGGTGTGGAGGGAATTTTAAGCCCTAAACTGAGCAAAGAAATTGGCCCGGCGACTGCTGAGTCATGCATTAATCGGTCTAGAAATGGTTCTAGCACAAGCATTAGGGAAATTAAAAGTGCTCAACTACAACCAGAGCCCCAGCTCTCTGGAGTGGATTGCAGAGTTTGCACTGGGGCGGGCCGCCTTCCTGAAAGTATTAGGCTGGAAAACATAATCTTCTGTCCCACTCCCTTTTGAGTGTTTTCTCTCTAGTGCTGTGTTGAACTCTTTGGCTGTTGTCTGGTGGCCCACAAGGGTGCCCACGGCAGGGTCTGCAGGGGGCATCACAGGCAGGTCCAAGTGGCATTAAATTAGGATGGGTCAGAACCTTATTTAACCCACTCACTCCTATTAAGAATTCTCATTCTGTTCCACATCTTTCAGAATTTTGTGTCAACTAGGTGATGATTATATAATGCTAAAAAAAAATCACCTGTTTTTTGAAACATATATACATTTTGGAAAGAATTGTACAGAACAAAACATATTCTGGACATGAATAGACTTTCAGTTCTAAAGGGTGTTTTTTAAAGGCAAGTTTATTAAGGTATGGGGTGCAGATACTAAAATTTACCTTTTAAATATACTTTTCTGAGTTTTGACCAATGCATATGCAGTCCTACACCACAGTCCAGATACAGAATATTTCCATTGCCCCCCAAATTCCCTGTGTGGCCTCTTTTTGCAGCCAATGCCTCTTTTAACCCCAGTCTTTAACAACTGCTGATCTGTTCTCCTCTCTATAGTTTTACCTTTTTCATAATGTCATATAAGTGGAATCATACATTATGCAGCCATTTGAATCTGGTTTTTAGCATTCAGCATAATGCATTTGAGACTAATCCTTTTGTTGCATGTCTCGCTAGTTCGTTCCTTTGTATTGCTGAGTAGTATTCCATTTGGGGAGGCCCTATAGTCCATCTCTTCACCCACTGAAGGATACTTGAGGTGTTCCCAAATTTTAGTGATTATGAATAGACCTGCTATAGCCATTGGTACATAGGTTTTCTGTGAATACAGGGTGGGGCAAAGACATGTTTACAGTTGTTTTCATGGAAAATAATGCAATAATTAATAAATAATATGAGAGTAAATTCTGTGTTTCATGCGCTCACAACTGTAAACCTACTTTGCCTCACCCTGTATAAGTTCACGCAATGCCTAGATAAATACCTAAGGGTAGGATTGCTGGGTGATATGGTAAGTTTATGTTTATCTAAGGGTAGTTTGTTAAACTTATTTTATATTTTATTATTTTTTAATAATGAAAGTGATACATATTTGTTATAGAAAACTTAAAAATATAGAAAACTTACTACAAGGTAAAAAAATGTTTTTATCTCATATATCTTTCATTTTCATCTGGGTATGTGCATATTTACTTTAAGAAAAATGGTTGATACTTACCTATTGCTTTCTGACCCATTTTCACTTTAGAAATATTTTTCTTTATCATTAAATATTATTTATCATAATGTTTAATGACTTCATAATATCCAAGAAGGAAATGTAATGATAGGAGTATCATGAATCATGCCAATTAATACAAGAGATATTTTGGTACAAGGGAACGTCGAATTCCTCAGTTGTAGCTGTTTACACATGCCTCGCTGTATTTGCACAGCCCTATATTATGTGAGTTTATTCAGGAACAGTCAGAACTGATATGGCCAACTACCTCTGTGTGAATATGCCTTTTGGGTTTAAGGCTTATGAATATGAATAGAATTTTGTTCTACTCCACATTATTATCGTTTTCCTTTGGGTAAACTCAATAACTATTAACAATGCTTTAAATGGCGACTATACGAATATTATTGTTCTTCACTTTTGTAAAGGAACCTGCACTATTTTTCTTAAGTAGAATTAAGGTTAGAGATTATCATATATTAAATAATTATCTAATAACTTAATACCTGTTTCTTTTTTTACATACTACCTGCAGTGCTGATTCAAGTGAGGTCTCTGCACTGAGATAGTAAGTTTGCTATTTTTGTTGATATTTAGGAAAACTAGGGATGTTCTTAGGAGGAGAAGCACATACATTCACATGCCTGGCTTGTAAAGCCCTAGGCATGTTAGCTGTATTTTCCTGGTTCTCTGAAGAATAGACTAACAATTTTTGGCTGAGCAACAAAGAAGAATAGAAAAAGATCTGAGAGGATCCTTACTTGGATTTCTGGCAACCCTTTCTTTACCTAGGCATCAACCCTTTCTTCTACCAGGCCTCAACTTCACGATACAAATTTCTTAAGAAAGCATTAACAATAAAATGGCTCTCAGAATCAATTACTAGAATGCTGCTAGCAATCAAAATAACTGACTTGGACAATGTGAGCTACTGCCTCCCTTGGACTGAGCTTGGTTGCAAAGGACAAATGCTTCAGAGTTTAAACCTGGGAGAGAGAGAGAGAGAGAGAGAGAGAGAGAGAGAGAGAGAGAGAGAGAGAGAGAGAGAGAGAGAGCCTCTTGATAGAGTAAAAAATTAACTGTCAGCCCAAAATAGAGGAGCCCAGTATTCAGCCTTGAGAATGAAAAGAAGTCCTTTGGAACATCTGGGCTCTGAACTCCGTGTTTGCTAGGTATGGTTAGCCAACCTCTAAACACAGTTCAATGTATGTAGATACTAGTTTATTGTCTTGCTTATGGACATACCTAAAACCAAGATGTACCAGTAACAAAAAAATAATTTTTTTTAAAAAGAGTTGATTTGGAGCTTGGTTTTGTTTCATTTCAGTCAGAGAAACATTTAAAAAGCACCTAGTATATACTTTTGAGTTAATTGGGAAGTAAGGAGTTTTAGTGGGAAATTGGTTGGTTCACAAGCAGGCAAATGAGTCTGGTGCAGGAGTGTATCAGCACGCTATGTGATCAATTTACTAAGCAGAGTGTAAGTTGCTAGGAATAAGGCCAGCCAGAATTCTGTGCTAAGCAGTATTTCAAGGCGGCTTTGTATTCAGGCAACTTATCTAATTCCTAAGGAAATAAGAGAACAACATGTTTTATTTAATTTGTATTTGGGTACCTTTTAAGCAAACTAGGCATTTTTAAGTACCTAATGTTGTCACTAGCCTTTGAAAGCTTTCCTGTATTCCTGCTGCCCAACTGTAGTTTCCCCTCGGTTTTGAGTGATGTTAATCTAAACACATTAAATTTCAGCCTTGTTCTTTTTGCAGGGAGATAGAAAGCTGGGTCTGAAAAGAATAGCAGAGCTCTAGTACAAGAAGGTCAGTGTTTGCACTCAGAGAAGAAAGTATGTAAACCAGTCTTGTAGTGGTTTTTGGAATTGTTTGGAATAACATTGGCATTTAGGGATTGGAAACATGTAAAACTTCATTGCTTAATATTTTTTCTTTGCAAGTATTTTCCTTTATTACATGTTATTGTGTCAGTCATTTATTGGTTACCAAAATAATTGATGCAGTAATTGGAGCAAGAGAAATTTGGATTATACATCAGGAAGAACTTCCTGAAAAGCCAGGACTATGGGAATACTGAGGACATGGGGAAATAGCCTTTTGGAGACATATAAAGAGAACGTTCTACCGTGATCTTTGTGAGGGGGTTTGGCTGTGTCTTTGCTCAGAATTAGGGGAAGGCGTGAAATGATCTGTTGTGACCATTTCTGCTTTGTGCTTTTGTGATTCTCTTAAATATAAGCAAAGGGGAGAGCCCTGTGTGTTCAGTGTGAGTCTGAGTCATTTTCATCATGGAATCTCCTGTGTCTCGGGGTTCCCCAAGAGCAGATGATCGCCGGCTCTCGTTAAATACTCCTACTGGTGGAGAGAAGCCTCTTTACCCAATAAGGAAGAACATACATATTTGGGTAGTTTTATTTATGACAAATAATTTTGGGTAAATTGTGGTCTAAAATCTAAAATCTTCCTGGTAATTCTCTTGACTGGTTCAAGTTTTGCCTCTGAGACATTGTATAGGAATTCTGCTCTTTCTTGTACTTAATCCTTCAAAAGTTGGAGAACCGATTTCATGTCACCCTATTAAGTGTTCTTTTTGCCAGAGTAAACCCCTGATTTCCACAGTCTTTCATCACATTATGTGGGTTTGAGAGCTGTCATTAACCTGATTGGTGACCTTCACCATCCAGTTAAGATGGTGAAAACCCTGACTAATTATGTTCAATGCAAGGGACAGTGGAGCTATTCCCTTGTTCTGGACACTGCCCTGCAGTCTCAGGTTGGCCTTAGCTTGTTTTGGACGTATGTGTTATACTGTCGACCAGCCCAAGGTTACTGCCATTTGAATCTCTAGATACTTTCCACATCAAAGGTGTTTGTTTGGTCCTCTTCCATCCTCTACTGAACTTCTGAGTTTTCTTTAAGTACAATAGTTTCATTGATAGTTGGGAAGTTCGTCTTGTTAGTTTTGGCCCTGTTCTTTGTGAATCTTGATTTACAATAACGACCCTCCTAATTTAGCTCCTGCCATTTATAAATTTGATAAAGACGCCTATTGAAACCATTAGTAAACATGTAGAACAGGAGAGTCCTGCTTTTTTAAATAAAGGCTTCTCATTCTCTCTTTTTTTAAAATTGTTTTTTGGGGGGGGAGAGAGAGAGAGAGAGAAAGAGAGAGAGAGAGAACATTGATTTGTTGTTCCACTTTTTTATGCATCCATTGGTTGCTTCTTGTATGTGTCCTGACTAGGGACTGAACCCTCAACCTTAGCATATAGGGACAGTGCTCTAACCAGCTGAGCAGCTTCTCATTCTTAAAACAATGATTTCTTTCTTTTATTAAAAAATAGTAAAGACATGATTGGGCTAGTGGCTGACTGAATCAGGGGTCACAGGTGGTGGCTTCCCTTTGTGGTACCTCTGTAGCTCTTGGATTAACTCGTTAGCTTTGCAAGTCTGAAAATCCAGTTTTTTTCAAGTCAGGTATGCTTTATAAATCTATTACTGAAAACTGCTTTTAAAGAAGTTTTTAAATTACAAAGTATTAGAAATATAAAAAACAGTACAGAAAATATAATACAACAAAACCCTCTATAAACTTACCATGTAGAGTTAAGACAAATGCAAAGTTTAATATTTTTTCCTCTTGTTCAGAATGCTAAAGAATATTCTCAGGCACAGAGAGTGAATATAAACCATACACTGGGCACATGGTACCCAAAGCTCTGGCCAAGGACAAGGTTCCCCTTGGGGAATCCTGATGAGATCAGTCTATGAGTGAGCTGTCAAGTGACCCTGGGTTAAGTGTTCTCTGCAAATCATGTTGTTTTCTGCGGCTGCTCTTTCCACCTTTTACCTTGCATTCTGAAAAAGCAGTTTTGATGCATGGTGTTTGGCCAAAGGTTAGTAAACTGGGTTTTAAAATCTGAGTTCTACAATTGAAAGGAAACAGATAATAAAGATGAGCAGAAAATTAGGAAATGATAGAAAGCCCTGAGCATTATGAAGGGCCTTGTAAATATCACTGAAACCTGGAAATATGGACTCACAATGAGGTATATAGAGCTAGAGATATGTCTTGGCATCAGGGGATTTGGAGAGCCTGTAGGGATTGCCAATGTGCATAACTGCATCTGTATAAGGACTTGTCTATGAGAGGTCAGGAGACCACCTGGCTCAGCCTCCTAACTAGCTTTGTGACTGTGGGTAAAATATTTAAGCATCCCTTTTTCTCAGTTTGCTTATTTGTCAAATAGATGTTACATTTGAACCCCTACTTCAAAGGATTGTTGTGGGATTAAATGAGTTAATATATTGAGAGCAATTAGAACTGGGCTTGGCATATTGGTAAATGATGATAGTAGTATTGCCTGTGCTCTAATAATGGGGATGTCCCTGGGATATGTGGGAGGTTTCGGGAGCTGCAGTATCCACTGTAGGTCTCTACTGTCAAACTGACTGAAATGTTCAGATGAGTTAGTTTTGTCTGCTTGTCTGCAGGACAACACTGTGAATAAGGGTAGAAAAATCCTCACTCTAGGCTTTCTGTTTCTAAAAATCATTTAGATCATAATCCTTTAATTTGTATTCCTCATTATTGTATTGTCCTTTATTTCAATGCACCATCAAAATATATTAAATATCTCATTTATTTAATCCTTGATCACATTTAGGTATTCTTTTTGATATTATGGAGGTAAGTACTTTCCTTTCCTCAGTAGGTATCCAAATTATAGCAAGTAGCTATTTGCACCAAAATTCTGTGGACTATATTTTTAGTTAAAGTGGAACTTCACAAGTTGGGGCTTATCTTTTGGGGGCCTGCCAATAGCTCTGTCCCACACTAACAAATATTTTGATCTGGAAATAGTAGCAGTCGATAGGCCTGAACTCAAATCTTAAGTCATGACCTTCTAACATGTACGGAGTCCCACTTTCTTAATTTATAAATGGGGATTATGAAACTCACCTTGCAGTGTTATCGTAAGGATTAAATGTATTACCTAACAGTGTTATACAGTGGTATAAAATGAAAAGTAGCTTTAAAAAAATCACTACTGTAATCCTTGATAAAAATCAGTTTTACTAAGGTTTAAGTTTAAATGAGAGCATGAATACATATTATATACACACTATTTATAGTTTACGGCTGTTTATAGTTTCTAAAATATTAGCTTATAATTCTGCTTTTAAGTTTATAAAATAAAATTTAATGAAATCTACCCAATTTTGCCTTAAATCCAGAGTTATTAAAACAGTAAAGAGCCCAGGTAGACGTGTTGTATGTTCTTACAGAGTAGTAGTTAGGATAAAAATGCTTCTCACCCTGTTAACAAGGCATGCAAGCAAGGCTGAGAAGGAGGGTGCTCCTTGGATGCAACCTGAAAGCAATACAGGTTAAAACTATTTGCTATGAAGAGCAATTTCTTTAAAGATTGATGTCTGTAGTGGTTTAAAACTTTAGTTTTGAAAAAGAAAAAATTACTCTTAAGGTGACATTAAAGATTACCCACCTGTTTAGAATCCTTTGGTCTTTTTACTTAATCTGTGATGTGTCTTTAATCAAATAGTTGAAGACCAGGCTCTTGAATGTATTTGGGACAGTATGAATCATTGAACTGGATTATTTTTATTGTGATGATCAGTTGAAATTCTTTAAATTTTCTCCCTTTTTTTGCCTTTAAACTTTAAAACAAAACAAAGCAAAACAAAACACCTCAAATCTCCTGTCCAGAAATGTAGAAGGCTCTTGATGTTCCCTGTGATAAGAAAATTCATTTTTAGCAACTGTGTGCTCCATGTGTTCCCAATTTAGCATATTGGGTTTCAGTGGGAATGATTTAATTTCTGTACTTATTGGTAACATGTTTACATTGACTTGGGATGGAGTTACATGTGCTATATTACATAGTCAAAAGGTTTTGGAGGTACGTAGTTTGGAAGGAGGGTATAACTAGTTAAAAACGAAATATGAATCTGTGTCTATCCTGTTAGGAATGAGGTAACTTCAGGGCTTACTATAATTCAAGGATTTCTTCAGTTAGATGCCTTTAAAAACACAGATTATTCTAAGTCTTGGGGAATGCTTTTGTTTGGCTATTAAAGATTTTTTTGAAAGAGAATGGGTCTTTTGTAATATTAAGTGCTCATTCAGGTTTAAGGAAATAATCAGGACACTGGCACAGTTAACAGGGTAGCTGACAGGTTTCTCTATTGTCATTTACTTCAGAAGACACTAGGTTCCATGTGGCAGCAAACTCCTCTTAGAACTGTGGATTTTGAAGGGATAGGGTAGTTACAGAATGAGAATTAAGGTGCCTCTCTGATCAGGAAATTATAAAAGTCATACATACCTGTGGAAAACTTTCAATATTCATTAGGTGTGCTGTACTTTTGGGTAATCTCAAGAGGCCCAGGGTGAGTGGTGTAATTAAGTCTGCACTGTCAAAAATATCTTTTATCATTAGGAATGACATTTAAAATAATGCAGTTTTTCTTTATTGTATAGATACTCTTTATCGACAAAGCTGATCTCTCCTAGCTCCTCTCTTTTCTGAATTAAGGGACACTTGCAGGAGCATGGCTTCTCGCACTATTTTTGGGGTAAAATTGTGGAGAGAGTGAGAATGAGAGGGTGTGTGTGTGTGTGAGAGAGAGAGAGTGAGCGAGAGCGCGGGTGCGAGCTCGAGGGAGCACACAAGCGCACTGCACCATTATTTCCAACACAATCCACTAATTCTTGGCTCCCTTCTCATTTTTTTTGAAGTGTAGAATTATTCAGTTTTGATTAAACTAAAATTTGAGATTTAGTGATGTTTTTAGGCCCTGGCCCAGTGGCTTGTTTGGTTAGAATGTTGCCCTGCTACTCCAAGGTTGGGGCTTCCTTCCCCAGTCAGGACACACACAGGAACCAACCCATGCATGCGTAAATACGTGGAACAACAAAACTCTCTCCCCCCCCACACCTTCCCTCTCTTCCTTTTCCTCTCTCCCTCTCCCTCCCTCCCTCTCTCTTCAATAAATAAACAAAAAAAATTTTTTTTAAAGATTTTATTCATTTATTTTCAGAGAGAGGGGAAGAGAGGAATAAAGGGAGGGAGAGAAACAGCAGTGTGAGAAACATCAGTTAGCTGCCTCTCACACATCTCCAACGAGGGACCTGGCCCAAAACCCAGGCCTGTGCCCTGACTGGGAATTGAACCAGTGACCTTACTGTTCACAGGTGGTGCCCAGTCCACTGAGCCACACCAGCCAGGACGTAAACAAAAAGTTTTTAAAAACTGATTTAAAAAATTGAGTAGTAACATTTTTAGCTCTTAGATTTTGTCTGGAGTCACTCATTGTGTCAGAGCCTATGGCAGAGATTGAGCCAATAACCAAACCATTCCTGCCTTTTGTTGGGCATGGTTGTGAAACGTTTCCTCTTTGTAGGTGAATTCTTGCCAATGGAATGGGAGCAGAAGAGGCAGGTGCCATGCTCAGGCCTGGACAATGATGATTATCCGTATTCTTTTCTCCTTTTGGTGAGAATAGAACAGGAGAACTTGGGATCCAAGTGTTGCAGGTGGGAGAACTACAAGGTGGCAGGAAACTTGGTCTCTGGAAGGATACTTGGTGGAGAGTCACCCTAGTGTCAATAAGCACGTTGGGATATTACATGAGTAGCAAACAAGCTCTTACTGTGTTACACTGGCCAGCTTACAGCGTTTCTCTACTACAGTAGCCAGGTTACCTTCCTATGCCCCCTCACTATTGCTCAGTTCAAGGCTCTGGGGCTACTCCCTTCACTTCATACCCGTGTCTGGGCCTGGGGACATAGCCCTCATTGGTTGTTTCCAACAGATTTGCTGGATTCTTCACGGATTTGTCATTTTTTGTTTTGTTCCCTCCCATTCATTCCATTTCATTTCTTTCTCTTAAGTTATACCTGTGAAATTAATGTAATATTATATGTCAACTCTAATTGAAACATAAAAAACTATTAAAAAAATAAACAAACTTGCAAACCTTGTAATTCAGATCTCAACCTCCATGGCTTGCTTCTCAATGATCTTGCATAGAAATGTACACTCAAAGCCTATATAATCTTATTAACTAGTATCACCACAATGAATTTAATTAATAAAATAGAGTAAAATAAAAAACAAAAAAAGGCCAAAGAGCTCTCTGACCATTCAGTCTAAATAGCTTCCTGGTTATACCTGAAACTAATATAATATTGTATGTCAACTGTAATTGAAAAAAAAAATATATATAAGATAGCTCCCTAGGTACTTGGCATCCTATTTTAAATTCTCTGTATAGCACTCATCATTATCTGGTATTTTGTGTTTATTGTGTCTTCCCAGCAGAAGACCATGAGAGGAGGGATTTGCTCATTTCCATGCTGCATTTGTTATTCTCAGAACACTGTGTAGAACTAACAAGGGCTTAATAAATATTTGATGAGTAAATATATGAAAGAATATTTTATTTTGAATTAAGAAAAAAGTGCTGTATGAAAGATCATAGTGGAAAACACACAAAGAGTAGGAAGCAATTTTTTTTTTTTGGTTTACAAAATGTTCTTTTCTTTTAATTTAACATTTTGAGTCCTTTCTGGGCATAAGATGCTGCCAAGGTCCCATGGGACCTAGAGTCTGTTAGATATTGAGGGACATTTGGGATGAAATAATTCATTAACACCATGATTATTGAAAAAAAGGTGGTTTACAAATAAAAAATAAAGAGTTACTAATACTTTGTGAACTCTTATCTTATGCCAGGTGCAGACATTTATTACCTCATTTGACTCTCACAAAAACTTAAAGAAAGAATATCACTGTTAATCCCATTTTACAGATGAGGAAAGGAAATGAAGGCACAGAGAAATTAAGGCTCTTGTTTAAAGCTAAATGGCAATAAGTGGTACAGGCAGGATTGGGATCTAGGCTGTGTGCTTCATCACTATGCTCGCCTGCCCTTACTAAGTGACCAGGTCAAAATAAGGTGAAAGGAAAATAAATCAGTAAATAAATAAAAATGGAGGCTCATATTTTGGGCACAGGGAAAAGAAAGACTATAAAGTAGAAAGAGTTAAATACTATAAGAGAAGCTGAGATAAGTTCACCTGGAGTTCAGAGGTGGTATCGTGGAGGCTTGTCTGGAAGAGACGGCCTTAAGGGGTATATGGAATTGGGGTGAACAAAAGGGATGGGGCGGAGTGTTCACTGATGATGAGAAGGTATAAAATCCTGGGGGCTTCACTTTAGCATCTTCAGAGAGACAGAGGAGACAGAGGATGTATTTCTAGACAAATTGCTACTAGCACTTGTGCATAAAAGAGGAATGAGGATTATCGTGTGTCCTTGAGAAGTTTACTTAGCATTACAGGTGGTGATTTAGTGTATAACACTGGTAACTGTTCTCAGTGCTCTCATGGCCTGTTGCTTATACCACTTCCTATTCCAGAAAAAATCAGATGCACAGCTGAGATAGCTTAAGATACTGGAAAAAAAAAGAGCCTTCTGTTGACGTTCTGAACAGATGGTAATAGCATTCCAGTCCAGAAGAATGTGATAACTGAGATTATCATTACAAACTCTGTTACAGTGAACTATCTTCTGGTTATATATCCCTCTAGTTTTTTTTCTTTAAGTTATTTTTTCTGTCATTTGGAGGAAAGAATGTTTTTGAGGTGGAGAGGGTTTTTACTAATAAAATGTAAAGTCTTTTTAATGGATGTATAGTGTTAATCCTCTTACTTTCTTTGTTGCTGGCTCCCAGAGGATTTTTTAGGGGGAGGGTGGCCATCGTAACTTTGGTTAAATCAGCCTTCTGAGCACATTATCCTCATCTGTAAAATGAGAGTACTGATAGTGTACAAGCAGTCTCTGTTATTTTAAGAAAGTGCATACACTAGGTTTTTAATAAATGTTTGTTCAATGAACAGTAATAATAATGATGTTGATTTTAGCACTAATATATTAGCAGGTAGCTAATTTAGTATTTACTAAATTATTAAACACTTATAAAGTGTTAGGGGCTGTGCAAGTGTAAATATCCCTGATTTCCTTTAGTTTTCTCAATGACCCCATCACTTAGATAGGTCCTGTTTTTAACCACATTTTACAGTTTAGGTAACTGAAGCAGCTGGGATTGGAACCCAGGTCTAATTTAATTCTAGAGGCTTCACACTCAACCTGTACCTTCCTTCTGCTAAAGCCTCAGGATGTGACTGGCAATCTAGACCCGTGTCTGTTGTCTGCTTGTGTAGTCATGATGATCCAGATCAATGTTTTTCAAACTTCTGGTGTTATTTTCAGCACTTTAAAAACTACAGAGCAGTAGGTACTGTGAAAGAGACTACACTCAAAGAAAGACCAACCCCCATAGCATCCTTTCTGGTGTTGCTTGCACAGGGTTGCTGGAGCTACTGCAGCCAACGATAAGCAGAGCTGAATAAAGATGTGATCTCCTAGGAGACCTGTGGATTTGCCTCCCCTTGGTAGAGAGAACATCACATGGAGAGCCTCTGTGCTATGGCAGAAAACGCCCTGGAAGAATGCCCAGTCATTCTTGCCTGGATTTCTGCAGTGAGGCTCCCTGGTCTCACTATTGTCCCATCATTGTCTAGTCTCAAAGCAGCCGGAGCACTCCTTTTAAAACAAAGTCCAGATCGTGTCACCTTTCTCTCCAAACTAGGCTTCCCAATTGCAGAGCTAACACCCACATTCTTACCATGTCCTTTACTTATCCCCGACATTGCCTCCCTTTCTCTCCTCTTCTCCTTCAGCCAACAGGTTTCCTGGCTGTTTCTCAAACACTCCTGGCACACGTCAGTTCAGGGCCTTTGCATTTGCTGGTCTAACCTGAAATGCTTTTTCATATCCATATGGCTCGCTGCCTTACTGTATTCAGGTCTCTGTTAGAATATCACCTCATTAGAACACTTTTCCAACTCTCCTATCTACACCATCTCTCTCCTTACCCCACCATATTTGTATCAGTTCTTATGAATCCCTCATATAACTTAACTCTTTGTTTATCATGTCTTCCCACTACAGCAGTTTCATAAGGGCAGGTAGTTTAACCATAGCACCTACTAGATACCCAGTACCTGTCTGGAGTGAGTGAATGAATGAGGAGACTTAAGGGCTGGTTCCGGCCCCTGGGGCACTGTGAGCCAGTCCCTCACCTGTTTGTGTCTCTGGGGGTTGTGAGATGCAAACAGGATAGCATATGCAGAAGTGTCTTGTGAGCAGTGAAGCATTAAGAAATGAATGGTATTATTCTTTTAAACATTTTATTTTTATCACAGTTTACAATCAAAATTTTTTTTTATGTTAGTTTCAGGTATACAACATAGCAGGTAGACATTCATATAGCTTATAAAGTGTTCCCTCCAAAATTTAAATGCCCACCTGGCATCATACGTAGTTTTTATGGTACTGTTAACTATATTCTTTATGCTTCGCCTTATATTCCCATGCTTGTAACTACCAAGGAAGGTATTACTCTTAATGAGATCAATGGCATGCTCAGGCTTTTTGGATTGTTCTCTGTGTTTGTTCTTACCAGTGTGGTTCCTGTACTTCTGGGCTTTGTGCTGAATTGAGGGGAGTGACTCCAATCGACTTCTGGTTGAATGGTACTGCTGTGAAGCCAGCATTGGCGGTCCCGTACATAGGTCCTGTTTTTCACTGTCCGAGGGCCCCATTCAGCTGACCTGAACATTCAGAGTCCTCAGTAAGGAGCAAAAAAGGATCAGCCCAAGAAACTAGGATCCTGCATTCTAAAGCCATTGCTGACTCTAAAGTTGGAGTGAGAATGAAATGGGAATGGAGTGTGCCCTTGCCTTGTCCCTATACTGTCGTGTATGACGTAGGAAAGACGGACTTACCAGAACGGGGGAGTGACAATTAGTTGGATGTCAGTAATTTGAAACAACACCCTCTCCCCGTTATGATGTGTCACAAAAAGATACATTCCATATTGCTTTGTTTGCTCTTAGTTTTTGCTTTTAATTAAATGAAAAGTTCTTGATTAGCTTCAAAATTTAGCTCCTTTTCCTCCACATGCCCATTGTATTTACAAAAGCGTTTCCAGGTTGAGATTAATGGCGGGGTGGGTATTTTTCTCTCCTGCTTATTTTCATTTATCTATTTATTTTCCATCATTTTTGCCCTTTTCCTGTTTCAATTAAATCCCACCTTGCTCTGTTTGTTTTTTCAGTCCTTTCTCCTCTTGTCATTGTCTTCGCTCCCTAGCCCCCGCGCACTGCTGCTTTTGTCTTTCCCACCCCGCCAAGCCCTCACCCTCCTGTCTTTGTGTTTCTTTCCAGGCAGTCTTCAGGAGCCGAGGCTGCACTGAACTTCTGGATGCCCTTTCTCTCTTTTTGTAATGTCTTTTTTTAAAAGTTTATTTTATTGATTATAGTATTACAGTTGTCCCATTTTTTCCTCCCCTTTATTCCCCTCCGCCCTGCAGCCCCTCCCACCAGCATCCCCGCACCCCTCTCCCCCATTAGTTCGTGTCCATGGGTCGTACAAATAAGTTCTTTGGCTTCTCCACTTCCTATACTATTCTTAGGCTCCCCCTGTCTATTTTGTACCTGCCATTTATGCTTCTTATTCCCTGAACTTTTTCACCTATTCTAGTCACTCCCCCTCCCCCACTGATAACCCTCCATGTGATCTCCATTTCTGTGATTCTCTCCCTGTTGCTTAGTTTGTTTTTTAGGTTCAATTGTTAATAGTCATGAGTTTGTTATCATTTTACTGTTCATAGTTTTGACCTTTTTCTTAGATAAGTCCCTTTAACATTTCATATAATAATACCTTGGTGATGATGAACTCCTTTAACTTGACCTTGTCTGGGAAGCACTTTATTTGCCCTTCCATTCTAAATGGTAGCTTTGCTGGATAGAGTCATCTTGGATGCAAGTCCTTGACTTTCATGACTTTGAATACTTCTTTCCAGCCCCTTCTTGCCTGCAGAGTTTCTTTTGCAAAATCAGCTCATAGTCTTATGGGCACTCCTTTGTAGGTAACTGTTTCCCTTTCTCTTGATGCTGTAAGATTCTCTCCTTATCCTTAATCTTGGGTAATGTAATTATGATGTGCCTTGGTGTGTGCTTCCTTGGGTCCAACTTCTTTGGGACTGTCTGAGCTTCCTGGATCTCCTGGAAGTCTATTTCCTTGGCCAGATTGGCGAGGTTCTCCTTCATTATTTTTTCAAATAAGTTTTCGATTTCTTGCTCTTCCTCTTCTCCTTCTGGCACCCCTATGATTCAGATGTTGAAACATTTAAGGCTGTCCTGGAGGTTCCTAAGCCTCTCCTCATTTTTTTTGAATTCTTCTTTCTGCATTCTGTTCTGGTTGAATGTTTATTTCTCCCTTCTGCTCCAAATCGTTGACTGAGTCCAGTCTCCTTCCCTTTACTGTTGGTTCCTTGTGTATTTTTCTTTATTTCACTTTGCGTAGCCTTCACTTTTTCCTCTATTTTGTGACCATACTCAACCATTTCTGTGAGCATCCTGATTACCAGTGTTTTGAACTGTGCATCTAATAGGTTGGCTATCTCTTTGTCGCTTAGTTCTTTTTTTAAAGTTTTTATTTGTTCTTTCATTTGGGCCATGTTTCTTTGTCTCTGAACTCCTGTTATGTTGTAAGGGGTGGAGCCTGAGGGATTTGCCGAGGTGGGTCAATCTTGTGCTGATTCCCAGGTGGGTGGGTTTGTGTACAGTCTAGGACCCTGTGGGTCTCTCCAATGAACACTCCTGTGAGGCTAGGAGTTTTTCCCGCTGCTGCAACCCAAACAGGTTTTTACAGCTAGAGGTTTTGAGGTTTTCTTTTCCTGTGCTGGAACCCTGGGTTGCAGGTCTATCCCGCTCCCCTGTTGTTCTTCCTGGTTTATCTGTACATAAATGTGGGACCGCCAGCTGCCATTTTACCTGCCCAGTCCTCCAGCCACTTCCTTTCCATGTATCCTCTCTGCCTCAGCTGCCCGTCTCTGCCCTTCCTACCTGTCTGGATGTCAGACTTCCATACAGTTTGATTTTCTGGAAGTTCTGGTTGTTTTTGTCCTTAAATTTGTTGTTGTCCTTCTTTTGGTTGTATGAGGAGGCAAAGTGTACCTACTTATGCCTCCATGTTGGCTGGAAGTCCAATAATATCTTTTTTCAACTGATTTTTTTCAGAGAGAGGAATCGGGGAGGAGTGGAGAGAGAGGGAGAGAGAGAAAACATGGATTTGTTGTTCCACTTATTTATGCATTCATTGGTTGATTCTTGTATGTGCTCTGACTACAGATCTAACCTGCAGCCTTGGTGTTTGGGGATGCCTGTTCTTCATTGCCCTGCTTCTCTTCTTTCTATGGCTTCATGGTGTCCATGCTGTGACTGAGCTGGCTTTTCTTACTTTCTTGTGCTGATTTGAGAAGAAAAAGAGTGAGGAGAAGAGTGGCAGGCCTTGAAGTGCTCTGTGGTTTAACCAAGGTGATGGGAGTCTAGGAAGAGAAAAGAGAGTGGAGGGCTACTGATGTTGTGGGGGTTGGTGCTGGGGGAACTTGGGGAGAGCTGATTGACTTCTGAATCTGACTTGTTTCCATAAAGGTTCTTTCTAGTAGTGGAGGAGGAGTAGGGGCTCCCTGTGGGGTCAGAGGTTGCAGCTCTTGCAACTAGTAGCTTCAAGCAGTAGGAAGAATATTGGATGGAGGGCAAAGACCAGGTTCTGGCCCCAGGTCTGCTGTCTGATGAGACCCAGGACAGGTTACCTTCAGTTTTTCTGCTGTAAGATAAAGATTTTATAAGAGTTTTGATCCAGATGCACTCTAAGCTTTCTTTCAGCTCTATATTTTATTGTATACATTTTGGAATCTATGCTTCTGTTAGTGAGGATTTCCTGATTCTTTTATTTTGCATGAGACATTACTTGGCAGGACCTTAAGTGCTCTTGCTTAAGAATGGCCTGCTGTGTGTGTGCATGTGTATGAGTGGGTGTGCATGAGTATACTGGGGATAGAGTGTGAAAGGGGTGTTTTGGCACAGATGCTGGTCAGATGAGAGGGGCAAAGGGCCAGTACTCTCTTCACTGCTTGAAGCTATTAGTGGGAAGAGCTGTAACCTCTGACCCCCCAGTGAACCCTTCCTCCTTCTCCAGGGACTCGCTCCTTTTGTACCCTCATAAGAAGGACACCTTGTGCAATACAGGGACTATGTGGTCTACCCTGACATAAGATTACAGATAGTTGTGTCACTGTCTTTGCCCAGGAGAGATCAATTCACGGAAACTTAGGGTTCTTTGTGTTTCTGATAGTCTTGGTTTGGCACATTCAGTGCTATCAGCTAGCTGATCCACACTGATCTTCAGACAACACTTGGATTGACATAAATCCATAGACTCCGAGTGTTAAGTAATACTCATGTACAATTAGTATCTGTATGGGTTCAACCTGAGTCTGAAATTGATGAATTGTAATCTTTACTCTGTTGCAAATAGAAAGCTTGTTTGAGATATGAAATAGAAAATGAGCTAACAGCACTTTATCTTCCAATATAAAGTAGCAGAGGGTCAGAGTGTGTCCTAGAGTCACAGGCGCCTCAGACCGTAAGCAGATGGTGTTTTAACATTTTTTTGGAAGAACAAATCTTTTTTTCAAAACCAAGTAGTATGGAGAACTTTAATATATAAAGCTGATTTATTATAAATATATTCTTCAAATTTAAATTTATTACATTAATTAATGAATTAATTAAGTCAATGAGAGCAATGACTTAACCTGGCAGTTTGGGTCTTCTCCAGTGTATTAAAATTAGGTAAATAATACATTTAAATAAATGTATTATTTTTAGATTAAGAATAATGGGGAATATATTTTTCAAAATGAAATTTACATGGATATATTTGAACTCTAATATTCTTCCATAAGAAGCTAGGGTTTCCCTGATCTCATTTTGAAAACCACTAATGCTGAAAATTAAAATAAACTAAGTGTTCACCTAAGGAGCTAGGAAGTAAACCTAAGCAAAAGAATGAAGGAGAAATTAATTTAAAAAACCCCAAAACATCATTATTTAGAACCTCTCATTTTTTTAAAATATGGAAGCTACTAATGTATATACCACGTATCATAGATTCTAGCCTTTCAAGACTAGACATTAGTTCCATTCTCTCTGAGAACAAACAAATAATTAAAACAAAAACAAAGCTGCCATTTCCTGGCCTTGCTTATTCCTCCTAAGCTGAAGCAATCCTTGTCATCCTTGGACATCTCTGATCCCTTACAAGGCTCTCACTGGAGGACCGAACTGTGTCCTGTCCTTCCCTCCATTGTTTTATGCTTTCCCCTTGGGGCCTGCAGGACATGTCTAATCCCTTGTCTGCATGACAGAACCTCAGATATTTGCAACCATGACTGTTTACCCATGACTCTTTTCTTCTTTGGCAAAACAGTCCCAGTTCCTTCAATTGTTCCTCATATGACAACATGGTTTTTGAGTCCCTATGGCATCCTTGTCATTTTCCTCTCAACGTGTTGTCTTTTTAGTCTGTATTTATGTTAAAGTATTCCATGGCTAAGGCATGTCTGATAGGTATAGAAAAGAGCTGTCCATACTCATTCTTACTGTAATTACTAGATTTTCATCAGTGTAGGGTTGAGCAGAATTAACCTTTCAGTCTCAATGATGACTCACGCTTAGTTGATTTTTGACTAAAATCCCAGCTGGTGGCCAACTACTAAACTGCATTTTGCTTCATTCTTTATTTTTGTATCTGATTATTTTGAAACCAAGTGCAGGACCTTTATTCCCCAAAGAAATATTCAGATAGTGCAAGAGTAGAGATTATAATTTAAGTATACTTATATGAAACCCAGTATATTTCCTCCTATTATCTGCTTAAAATGTCAGATGTTTGTTTTTACTTTTTAAGGAGTTATTTGTTTATATGGAACCTGTAAGTCAGTGATTTAAAAAGTAAGCAAGTTAAAGAGCTTTTTAGCCTGCTTCTGTGTTGTGAGGAATCTGGAGTCATTTATTGACCTCTGTCATAATTTTTTTTTTTTTTTTTTTACTCAATTCTGCTCTTACAGAAGCAATGGCTATTTCAATTCTATCACGGTGAATCATTCCATTAAGTGTGAAAATCATTTGGGAATTTTTGTGTTTGTTTAACTGAGTTTAATGCAGAGTTTTGAATAATGGATACCTTTTAAAATAAATATTACTGTATACATTTAATTTATGGTAATCATTCCTTTTCGTTAGTAATTTTGTTAATTGTGTATCCTTGTCAGTTTTTGTCTGTTTGATCTATCAGCTATTGTGAGAGGCAGGCCAAAATCTCCCATTGTGATTAGGGATTTCTCTGTTTCCTCTTTTGGATTTGTTAATATTTCCTTTATATTTTGAAGCTATCTTTTTAGGTACATATAGATTTAATACTATGATAGCATCCTGTTCAATTGACACTTCTCATGATGAATAATTTCTCTTTCCCTTGTAATATGTCTCTTGCTTTAAAAACTACTCTGTCTGAGGCCTGGCCGGTGTGGCTCAGTGGACTGAGTGCTGGCCTGCTAAGCAAAGGGGTGCCGGTTTGCTTCTGAATCAGGGCACATGCCTGGGTTGTGGGCCAGGTCCCCAGTTGAGGGCACATGAGAAGCAACCACACATTGATGTTTCTTTCCCTCTTCTTCGCCCTCCTTTCCCCTCTCTCTAGAAATAAATAAATAAAATCTTTAATAAAAAATAAAACTACTCTGTCTGATATTATTTTGGCTATATTAGCTTTGTTTTGGTTCGTGTAGCTTAGTATATCTTTTTACTTTTAAGCTTTCTGTGTTATTTTTAAGCGTCTCTCTTGTAAGCAGCACATATTTTCTAGTTGTTTTGAGCAAGAATATTGGCCTACTATGCTCTATTTCATCCTGTTGGAAAATGGAAGCCATTTCTACCCCAAGGCTATTTCTAAAGAAATGTCTGAAGTCTTTCAGGTCATTTTAGTTTACCTTTCTTAAAAAAAAAAAAAGGCATTCTGATATTTCCTCCTGGATCTAAAAAATTTGTATTCACTTGTATTTTTCGACTTAGTTTTTGTTTGGGATAATAAATTCTAATCTTGATCTTTTATACAAGATGCTTTAAATGTGCTTTAAATAAGTGGCTTTTAACCTTTTTGAATTATATGCTGCTAGTACCCTGCTAAGAATTGCTGATTAAAAGACAGACACTCTCCCCAAATGATTGCTTAAAACTGTGCCTATGTCTTCAGAGGATTAAGGGACATTTTTTTGAACTCCTCTCTCTGCTTCATATCTACCCATGGATTTCAGGATGAGAATCTTGTAGTAAATACATAAAATAAATGTTGAGTAAACAGAAAGGTACAGTTAGGTCAATAAATATGTGAGCATTTGCTATTTGTACAGTACCACGTTGGGGAGGAGTGTGCTGTTTCTGGAACAGGAAGATCTAGATTTGATTTATGGCTCTGCTTGCATTGGACCTGATATTATCAGTGCTCTTATTTATAAAATAAGAACTGTGGTTATAATTCCCAGCTGTTATTGTGGGGATAAGGTGAGAAAATACACAAAGCACTTTATAAATTGTGAAGTACTCTATGCATAAAAGATAATATATACATATATGTATATAGATATACATATATCTACATATAATAGATGTACACACATAAAAATAACTTTTGCATTTGCACACTTTGTTTTTAAGAAGTACTTCAGTTAAATACAGTAATTAGAAATAAAAGACTTTGTGTCCATAGCAATTTTTCTAGAATTGTGCTTGAATATAATGAAGAGGACAACCTAACTTGGAGATTAGGGCAGAAATCAAGAAACCCAGTACTGTTCATTTGGCTCTGGGATCCTGAGGTAGGTAGTAGTGCCAGTGCTCTAACTCATCTGTAAAATGGGCTAATGCTTTCCTTTCTTTCTTTCTTTTTTTTTAAATTTGTTTCAAGGATCTTACAACATTCAATACACTGTGCTCTGCAGGGAAGGCTGTCGGTAGAATTACTACTTTATTTTTTTACTGTAAACAGAAGAAGTTTCAAATATTAAAAAGAAAGAATTAATTTGATCACTTAGAGAGTTATATTTATGATAATGGTTTTCATGACATGTATTAGTAAAGTTTAATTATAATATTTAATATGTCAATTAACACTTACCCTTATTGTGTTTCTATCCTAAAAATTGTTCCATATAGAGCTGTAGAATACTAGAATACCTTAGAAAATAGAGGGCCAGTTTTACTGTCATATAAAAAGGTGACATTATCATTAAAAAGCACTTATGTTTCCATTTTTGTTTGCTACTATAAAAGCTAGAGTTCACAACATTCTTTGAATCTTTGGATGCCTTTGAGAATATAAAGAAAGCCATAAACCTTTCCTCATAACATTGGGTACATATATACATACAAAAACAATTTTTCTAATAATTTTAAGAGGTTTCCAGACCACCTGAAACTCATTTATGGACTCTTCCTATTCCCCCCCAGCAACCATAAAAAGAGGTACACTTTGTTCTCGTTGTCACAATATGAAATTACAGTATTTGTTTATTGCCTACTCATGCCAGGCACTTTAGAAGCTTGACTGTTAAGGCTGTTGTCCTACAAATAATATTGTTACTAACAATATAATTATATACAGATATATCGTCTGTAGAAGGTGAGAGAAAAGAAAGGGAGTAAAGGAGAGAGAACATTAGTACAAGAATCCCCAGTGATTAGCATAATACAGCCACCAAGAAATGTAGAGTATTAGAGATCCTGAATTAGGGACTGTTACCCATTAATGGAAGAATACTTAGAATGTGCAGATACCTGTCCGTGGCCACTTTCATCTTAAATGCCATTGGGAGAGGAGTAGGAAAGTTGGATGAAATAGTTGAGAGTGGCGAAAACATTTGGTATCTTTTTCTTTCTTTGAGAAGAAATTCCTAGATGCTGCAGCATTTCACGCAGAAGGCTTGGTCTTTGAGAATTCTTGATGAGTTTTGCAAGTAGAATTTCTCTAGGGGGCTGCTTGACGGTAAAAAAAAGTTGGTTTAATTTACTTGAGTTTTTTGGTCTGTGCTTATATTGAGATATATTTAATATGATTATACTTAGTTCAGCTTTTCTGGTTTACATTTGTCATTCCTGTTTTCATGTTACCTGGCCTTCAGAAGTTTTGCAGGAATATTTGAGTACGTTTCATTTGGGCATGAGAAGGGAAACTGGAGGTACACCATTCTTTAGAGGGGAAAGGGAACGATTTTGATGTCGATCTCAACATCAGTCGGTTCACTTGAGAAAGTGAAAATTTTTACTTGTCTAAGGCAGTGGTAAATAGAAGAGAGAAGACCAGAGTTCTTTAAACTGAAATTTAATCAGACCACTAACAATGATGGCACCATTTAGTAACAGATTTATATAGACGTGGGCAATACATTTCAGTAGCAATGGAAAATATGAATTAAGTCACTGAGGAACTGTCCATTATCTGTTAATTCAGGAAATACTAAAAAAGACAGTTTTGGTAAAGTTGGGATGAAAATGATATGCTTGCCCAGGACAGGTGGTGATGAAAGTTGATGCAACAATTTTGGAGAGCAGTTTCGCAATTTGTAACAATTGTTCACATTCTTAGTCCATTTCTGGAATTTTATTCTGGAAAGTGATTTAAAGCATAAAAACCCTGTACATGAAAACATTTACTGTAGTATTTTTTGTAATGTTAAGCTAGAAATACCCCTAGTGTACAACAAAAGAGGAGTGATTAAATCATAGAGCATCAAACACTTGATGGAATGCAATTAAAAATGGTGCCAAAGACTATAACAACATGGAAAAATATTTTTCATAGAAGAGAGCAAAGTACAACCATATGGGTTGTGTATTTATGCCTTGAGTATATAGCTGTGTAGTAATTAGCTGTGCATTGCACAAAGACTGGAAGGAAATAGGAAAAATAAAAAACTGTTGATAACATTAGGGTGGTGTCAGTATAGATGAAATTTAGATATCTTTAATTGCTATTATTTTGTGCAATAATGAAAAATTTTAGACAGTCTTCTCATTTTATATGCTTATGAATTATGCTCAATATTGTCTTAGGAATTTAACTATTTGGTATGAAGAGTATTTTTGCCCCTAATGGGCAGCCACTGTTTCAAAACCGTTTATAGAGTAGAACATTCCTCACTGATTTGAAATGCTACCTTTGTTACATAATTTCCATGCATGTTTCTGGACTCTCTGTACTTGGTGGTCTCTGTGCCACTATTGCACTGTTTCAATTACTATGGTTTTAGTGTAAGTTTTGGTTTGTGAGTGTTGAGTTCTGATCTTTCCCCACCCCCAGCTCAAACATCATTCTTCCTCAAAATGTTTGTTTGTAGTCTTGTGTATTTATTCTTCCAGATGAGCTTTAGAATAAGCTAGTTGAGTTTCATCTGAAATATTCACTTTCGGTTTGGTTAGAGAACATTAAATTTATCGATTAATTTGGGGAGATAACCTTGCCTATTATGCCTTTTATTGTTTCTAGAAGGTTCAGTGAAATAGCTGAGTGGTTTTTTAAAAATTTAGGGTATAGCGAATTGACAGAGGTGATAACACATCTATTATTTCTGTGTAGAAGCAGAGTGATTCTGATATTGATGCCAACAAATTCACTTAGGGAAGTTTATAGTTCTCAATTGCTTACAACAAAGTATGCAATTGAATCCAGATGGAGAAATGATGGAGGCACACTGGAATTCTGTAAACTCGAATTTATCTTTGCTATTAATAGAATTTGTGGCCTTTCAAGTAAAATAGCAGATTTTCAGTGGCCACAGTGATTAGAAAGACCCCCACCCAATCTTAATGAAAAATTGCCACCTGTAGTTGATTATGTTGTACCTTGTTCCTCTGCACAGTTTCTTCCTGCTGATCTCCTTTGTAGCTTTATCTAAACTTTCTTTGAGCTTTATCTAACTTTTCTGAATGAGAATGTACCTTTGCATTCATATTTTCTTCCCCTGTCTTCCCCTTTCTCTCTTGCCACCTCTCTCCCTAACTCCCACCCATCCCCTTCTATCTCATCGGGTCTTCCTCTTGGTTTCTTTGTCACCCTCCTTCCCTCCTTCTCCTGTAATTACACTACATCTTTTTGATCTCTTTGTGATTAGCAAATAATAAACTCCTTTTATGCTGAATATTATCCTTAATGCTAGGACTTCTGGGCATTGCTCTTTAATGGACACATATAATTTCTGACCTGATTGTCGTTTATCCTCTTTTCTCAATGTAAAATATGGTATGGTCTTGAAATGGAAGCATAAATGAATTATGAAACTACTGTTTGGATTGCACTGAAAAGGGTTGCAGTTAAACTCTTTCATAAGTTGTAGTTCTTGTTCACCCGAGCAGATAAAATAGTAATATGATCATTGTTTTAAATGGATACAGATTAGGTATCCTTGTGATCTGTGAAAAACTTTGATCTGTATACGCAATATGTTTTCTATTTTAAAAAAATCAACAGGTCAGGTCAGATTCTGTCCATGAGTAATTAACAGTCCCCTTTAGCAACCAGGAACATGACTAAAGCAAGCTGTTCTTCCTTTTTTAGGAAATGGAATTTCATCTAAGTTTCCTCTCTCAGTCATGTCAGACATTTGTTATTGTTTTTTTTTTTCAGATCCTCTTCCTGAACTTTTTTTTTTGAAGCTATTGTATGGTAGATTTTTCTTGGCATGTTACTTTCTATTGATTATGTTTGTGCATGTGGGCACGAGCTCACATACAGAGAAGGGACAATTCAAAATTGGAAACTGGAGACATTTTTTTGGAACTCCACAATTTGCATTTATATCAATTCAAAATGTACAGTAATGTTTCTTGTGTGTCATGGGTTACAAACCACTAGGAAAACCTAGACTTCTTATTTTTAAAATTTTAGAAGCAATAAGCAGGTGGTTTCAGGAAAGAGGAGCTCCACCTCGATTTTTTTTGTGATACCGATTGGCCTAACTCTTGATATGCTGCAGAATATCATGCTAATATTCATCAAAGGCAAACAGCTGTGGGAGAGACTGTGCAGACTTCTCTCTGCTCACTTTTCTCCCCTGTCACAGGGTGAGGCATCCTCGGAGGGTGCGTTTGTTTGGTTGGGCAAGCACACAGCAGCCCAGATGCTCCTCCAGGCTGGGCCGGGCTGAGCTCTGGAGGCCCTCCAAGGTGGGCGACCCCTTCCAACTCCTAGTTTCCATTTCCCTGCCACTCCCACAGGCTGGGCGGAATGTACCCTCTCCCTGGAGGTCCCCTTTGTATTGCCATTTTTATGTTTGAGGGGAGGGAGTGTCCCAAATCCCTCAAGGCCCCAGGATCATCTGGCAGGCTCCTCCATCCCCGCTGCTCCCTTGTAAGCACTGCGGGTGTCGCCCCTGCGCACAGCCTCTGGATGGTGATGTGTCCATGCGCACTAGCCTGCTGTTGCTGCTTCCTCCACATTCCTTCTTTCCTTAGGGTGTACCTTGGTGACTTGGGCAGCGCCTCTCCTGGGGACTGGGGTACTTAGCAGGACTCTGTTCCAATCAGAAGCTCTCAAGAGAAAGTGTGAGGCTCGGTTGGGTGAGAAAGAGGACCAGGATATCCTCCAGAGAGAACAGATAGCTACTGGGAAAGGCACAGCAAGCCTGCGAGCATGTGGTGCTATTTATTTGGCAATGTGTGTGAATATGTATATAACACAGGGTAAGGCCAGAGCTAAAGAATAATTATTTTGAACTTTTACCATGGTGGTGTCTCAGAGGAAAAAATGCAAGCAATGGTGTTCATCAGGCAGGAATTTAAACAGAGTAAATGACAAGGTATTGTATTTTCACATCTCTTAAGGAAAAAAAAAATTTTGCCCTGACCTGTGTGACTCACTTGCTTGGGTGACAGCCCTCAGGACAAAAGGCGGCTGGTTGGATTCCCAGTCCGGGCACAAGCCTGTGTTGTGGATTCAGTCCCCTCTTGGGGCGTGTGTGAGAAGTGACTGATCATTGTTTCTTTCTCATGTCGATATTTCTCTCCATCTGTTTCTCATTCTCGTTCCCCTCTCTAAAAATAAATAAATAAAGTCTTTAAAAAAAAGAAAAAGAAAAAGTCTTCCCTACACTCCAAACTTCTTCAACTTTAAAAACAGAACAAACCAGTTCTGACACTCATACTTCAGAATCTCAGAAAGCAACTCCCTGTCATCTAAAATATTGTTGGAAAGAAGGGTTTGTAGTATTTGAGCTCACTCACATGAAGGGAAAGTGACAAAGTGTCCTGGTTGGGACACAGGTCTTTTTTATTGTCGTTTCTTAGAGCCAGGATGAGGAAGAGTGCTGATGCCCCAACTTATTCATTTTTCAGGGGCAGATGACGGTCTATGCAAAATTTGGCAAAAATGTCTATCTTCCTAAGGACGCCGAGTTTTACTTTATTTATAATGGATCTCATCAGAGACACGTCATGCTCGCAGAGCGCACGGAGGATAACGTTCTCCAGTCCAGCGTTCCAGGTGAGGTGTGCTCTCCGCCGCGGAAACTCTGTCTGTAAGCACCTTCCCCCAGGATGTGGGCTGGGGAGGAAACCAGGAGGAGAAAGCGGGCAGTGCTCCAAGGAGGGACGGGTGTGTGAGAGTATGCCTGTGTGGGTTGTGCGTGTGCGAGGTTCTCCCAGCTGTCTCTGCAGCTGCCTGAGCAACCGAGCCTTATACTCAAGGTTGGGTGTGCTCTGGATGTAGTCCAATGGAGGTGACACTGTATCTTAGATCCCCTCCTGGAGTCCCAGATCCCATTGCTGGGGATGGCTCAGGCAGAGCGCAGACGTTGACAGTTGTCTGAAGTCTCCCTCCCTCATTCCTGTGGCCAGCCCAGCAGGCTCAGGAGCTGCCTCTTCTTACTTGCCCCTTTTGGTGGCTGGGGTTCCTTACCTGGCACCCTGTCCATGCAGATGCTTCCTGGCTGGATCTCAGGTTCCAGAATTTTCTCTTTCCACCACCAGAATGGTCCTGTTCAAAAACCTGTAATCCTCCCAGCTAATCTCTTCAATCACCATGGTGATGGAAGACAAGTTAATATATCACGTTAATGAGTTATCATAAGCTGTTAGCCTGTTTCAGATAAAAGTGTTTTGTGTTTTCACTGAGTGTTGGTTGTGCATTGAGACAGCAAGCTCTAGCCTACAGGTGTAATTAAGATGTCAGTCATTACCGGCAGGGAGGGAGGATTTGGTTGTTCGCACTTGTTGATTAATAACTTTTATTTAACTGTGGGTCTTTCAATTACTCTTAAATTGTATTATATAGGGAACCATCAAATTTTCTTATAGGTAAGATTGGCCTCATTTTAGAGGAACAATGTTTCTAGGTCCTTCTGTAGTATATCTATTACTTGGGGAAGAAGGTAAACTGTAAACATGCAAACACAGGCATAGTTAGATCTGTAGAAAGGTGATAAGTTTCACCTTTCAGCTACCTGGGCTTGAATCAATCTGTTCTTTGGGCAATTTCAAACACTCCTCTCTCTGGTTCAATGTCTTCCATCTTTAAAAAAAATGGCAAACCTCATTCATGACACAGAGTTACTTTGCACGTGTCTTTTGTCTCTGCCTGTTTGCTTTGGAATTAAATTTTTGTTTTTCCTGCCTTGAGCTTCCCCCTCTTTTTTTAGTTTACACTTTTATGAAGCCCTTTGTAGAGAAAGAATAAAAACAACTAAAGTGCCACTTCTGATATCGAAACTTTTGTTTTGTCTTTACTTGCATATCAGGGTGAACCTCCTTCCCACTTCTTGTGTTTTGAAGACAGCATTTTTGATTATATTGTGTCCTGTTTAGAAGAGAGGGTTTTTACCTTCATTTTTAACAGAGTTCCTAAGGCAGGTGGTAGTCCCTGTCTCTGAACCTTAAATCTCCCTGGTTACAGCTTTACTGGGGTAACCTCTTGGAATTACGTAGAACAGATTTTTCTATTACATATTGGACATGTGTAGGCTGGGGGCAGGGCTCCATTCTGTGCCTGCACGTTAGTGGCAGTAGTTCTTGTTTAGTAAACTAGGATGCTCTTGTTCCTTGAAGCCTGGGCATGTTGTGTTAGGAGAAAGGCTTTGGAGAATGAGGGGGAGCAGGAATGACTTGCATTCATTAGCCATATGCTTGGGGGCCAGTGGTGGCTGAATGTTAACCCTTCTCCTGCCCAGTTATGATGATCATAATACAGAGGTTTGGCGGCATTAATTTTTGGAAGTTCTGCCAAGGGAAGCGTAAAAATAGAAATTCACCAAATTGGCAAGATGACAGAAGAGAAGCATAAGGAGGAGGAACAAATAGCAGGATTAGGTGACCACCCACAACAGAATTATTAATACCTGCAAGACAGAGAAGCCTTTGTCAGAAGTGGGGAATACAGAAATATGTAAATATTTCTGTTGAGTAGTCTTCAACCACCCTCTCTCACATTCAGCGAAGCTCTGTGGAATTAGGATGAACTTGTGCAACTGTTGTGCTACTTTATAAAACTATCATCTAGATAAATTACATAAAAACATGTGACTCAGGAGGAAATGGTAGAGCAGAAAAGGGCAAAGACCTTTAAGATGACAAACTTGAATTCAGGGATTGGGTAGAAGTAAGAGGTGAAGGTGTGCCAAATAACAGTGCCTAGGAAACGTAGGTGAATAGACACTGAAATGCTCAGAGCTCATAAATGTTGCTTTTAAAATCAGGCGTCACTGGGAGAAGATGGAGTCAGCTTTAATGTGGCAGCATTTAAAGATGACTCACTGCATTTCCGTTTTGCCTTTGTCTCCTGCGGCATGTGGTCTGCTTAGGCAGCGTAGTGAGATGGGTGACCACTAGCACTTGGGACACATGAGAGCATTTCCTATCGCCTCTGGGTGAACTGTTCACTGTCTTGTTGTCTAGGCCATGGGCTTCAGGAGACAGTGACAGTGTCTGTGTGCCTCTGCTCAGAAGGTTACTCCCCAGTGACCATGGACACCTGTTCGATGACCTACGTGGACAACATGGCCTGCAGGCTGGCCCGCCTGCTGGTCACGCAGGCCGATCGCCTCACTGCCAGTAGCCATCAGACCTTGCTGACCCCGTTCGCGCTGACGGTGGGAGCATTGCCTGCCTTGGACGAGGAACTCGTGCTGGCTCTGACGCATCTGGAGTGGCCTCCGGGGTGGACTGTTTTGGGAAGTTCTTCACTTGAAGGTGGGTCTTCACCAGAAAATTTGCATGTCTCCTCTCTGTGTCAAGTTCAGAATATGTCTTAAAATGTATTGTCTTGTTTTCCTCCCCACTTTTGACCCAAGCCTCGCTCTGATGTGGCTGGTTACCCCAAGGTCCTGAGCCACTCATCGCAGGGCTGGTTGATGCTATTCCCTTCCAGGAGGTGAAGAGCTGCCTCAGGGGGGAAGGACTTCTCTTCGTGGAAGGCTCTTGAGCCAGCTGCTTTGGGCTGTGGCTCCCCTTCCCTTGGCAGGTTTTCTTGCTGGGAGTTGGGGGTATTGCAGCCTGTTTCCAAAGAGGGAGAGCCATCGGGCAATGAAGAGCGTGCAGCTAACTCTGGGAAACGTTGAAAAGAAATGTGGCCATGAAAGAAATGTAACCATTGTGTTGACATCTTTAACAATATCAGTTTCACTGTGAGCATTCAGATTATATTATTGGTGCTAACTTTTCGAGTTACCTCTGGATACCTCCTGTTTACTAAAAGACTGAATTGACTCTAAATGCCAACCATTTCGAATTTGTGTGAATGGAGACGATATTGTATAAAAGCTAGGAATGAGGCTAAACTATTCAATAGATACTTATTATCTTGATACAAATTCCATAATTTTATTGAAACTACAGAGGTGTTGCTCTGTAGTATTTTACTGAACACAACATTTACTATTGCTGCTTCTCTGTATTCTTCCCATGACTTTAGTTTTGTGGTTGGATAATGGTATTTTCAAGAGTTCCTGCTTTGTGATAAAATCTGGTTACAGGTTGGTTTAAATTTGATCATGGATAACATTAAATGCACTACTCTAGGTAAAGGGTTATGATTTTTGTAAACAGAACCATAAGACGATAGTTACAATCAGAGAGGATCTGTGTCTTTCCTTTAATCAGGGTTATACAGAAATTCTCCTGGATACTTAAGAATGTTTCTTATTTCTTAAGACCTTGTATGACAGGCATCGCAAGCCTAGTTGAGCTTTAACACATGTCTGACTCTTGCGTGCTGCCCCGGGTGGTAGCTGATGGCTATGCATGCAGGGGTGGCTCCCTGAGGGAGTGGGTGGTGTCTGTGCTGCTCTCTGTTGTCCTGAAGGACCTAGCAAAGGGCTTGGGACATAGCAGATACTCAAGCACTATTTGTTGAATAAAATGAAGGTGTACCCTTAGACCTTCATATACATGCAGGGGTGGGCAAAAGTAGGCTTACCGTTGTGAGTACATGAAAAACAGTGTTTATTCTTGTATTATTATTTATTAATTATTGTATTATTTCTTTTTATTACAACTGTAAACCTACTTTTGCCCACCCCTGTATGTAGGAGAAAAAAATGTTTCCTGGCAAAGAAACTATTTATGTTTATATGCACATATGTACATTCATATATATACATGGATATATTCATATATTAACTCATTATATACATGTATATTTACATATATTCATTTGCATATGTATGTAACTGAAAGTAGATCCTGCTGCCTGCCACTACAAAAGAGGCAGGTCCTAATATGATGGAAAGTGGTTCATTTTCAGGTGCCAGCAACCTGGAAGATGGGCTCATGCCACAAAGCCCGTCTCTTGGGAAGATGGGCGACTTACATGTCACAAATTCCATCTCCACCTCTCAGTGAAGGCAGAGGTTTTTATAAGGAGGGAGAGGAGACCAGAACAAAGAGATCAAGGGAGGGGGTTGAAAAGTTCTCCACACGCAGACGTGCACGGTCCATTCCCATAAGGCAAGTGATGGCCTGGTGCACGTCCTCCTAGTGCAGCCGTCCTGGCTTCACGTCATCCTGGCTTCACGTCATCCTGGCTTCACGTCATCCTGGCTTCACGTCATCCTGGCTTCACGTCATCCTGGATCTTCAATTAAAGGTCAGCAAATTTCCTGGAACTTGGATGCCTGAAGGACAGAGTCTGTGTGTTTTGAAATTAGTTCCTAGGATTCTTATACAAACATGCTGTTTATCTGTCAGCTACATATTAGTCAGAGTTAACACTTACAGAAACAATGTCAAAAGAATGGTGGGATGGGTTACGCTATCCCACTGTTACAGTTTTCCACTTATTTTATAGATATTCTGGCTAAAGAGCTTCATTTTCTTAAGTTTCCTGGCTTTTAAAAAATTCCAACAATAATATTTGAGGCATTTTATTACTTGGAAGGCAGATCCATTTTAACAAGAACTCAAAGCTTTCGTAATGTCTCACCGTAAGTAAAGATCCTCAAAGGCGTCATTTCTCACCATAAGTAAAGATCCTCAAAGGCTCACAGAGAGGCAGGTGCAGGTCAGTCCCAGGGCTTCTTCCCTCGCCAGCAACTCCCTCTGCATAGCAGCTTGGCGTCTGCAGTGGTTCAGTTTGTAAAGTGGCAGATTATTGAAGGTACGGAACATTATAAATATACACGAAGAGCTTAAACTAAGAGTCTCCAAAACGGGATGTATGTTATCCATATGCGATATTTATTTTTTATCCCAAAACTTAGAAATAAATTAAGATTTCCTAATATTTAATCTGTGAATTGACAATAGTGCATGCATGCAATTTTCTGAGCAGGGCTATTGAAGACAGGACATTGTGAACATCACTCAGTCATAGGGTTGCCAGGATTTGGAGCTGACTCAACATATATAACATGCACAATCGGTGCTGGAAGTGCATGTTTGATTATTTTTGCTTATAGAGACATGTGATCAAGTAAGTTGAGAGAACACTGGGTTACCCTCAAGTAGTTAAGTTCATCTTATTGCCATTTTCCTTGCTGTGTGGAGATGTATTCTTGTTTTCCAAGCCTACATCTATCATGACTTTTGGTTTACCATATCCTTGGTGACTTATGCCACAAAGGGGTCCTTTCTGATGTCTCTGCTATACTTATATAGGTATATGTATTTTTATGAGAGGAAAATGGAGCAGTTCCTTCTTGTGGTGAGGTGTATTCTATGGGAGAACAATTCTAGTGTCACAGTCATTAAGAATATGTACTCTGGAGCCAGGTTCAAATCCTGGCCCTGCTGCTTCCTGGCGCTGAGACCTCGCGGGCAAGTTATTTTAGTTCTGATGCCACAAAGTTGTATTTTCTAAAATGAGGCAAAATAATACTTCATTGGTTTTTTGTGGTGGTTAAATTGAATAATGTATGGTGAAGCTTCTAAACAATGTCTGAATATACTAAGTTCTCAACACAAGTTGATGTGTGTGTGTATACAAATGGATTTTCATGTATAGAGAATATATTTTGTTACTTATGTGGAAAGCAAATTGCAATTGGTCTGGACAAATAAAGCTACAGAGAAAGAAGTAAAATTCTGATTATTGTAAACAATTCCTTTAAGATTTCTAGGAATTTTTTTAAACTTCTTGTAAGAACAACTTGTAGTATTTGAGGTAACATTGCCTGCAGCCTAGACTTGTAATGGAACGTCTCTGAACCACCACTGTTAAGGGATAGGATTAATACTCCTCTTTCTTTTTGCTCCTTTGAATGGATGAACTTCACTACAGCTTTCAAGTTCGCTGACCCTGTCTTCCACTAATCTACTCTACTGTTAAACCCTTCTATTGTATTTTTCATTTCAGGGATTATATTCTTCAGCTCTATGATTTCCATTTGGTGCTTTTTGATATTTTCTGTCTCTCCATTGAAATACTTTGTTTATGCATTGCTCTCCTGACCTTGGTGAGCATCTTTATAACCATTATTTTGAACTCTCTATCAAATAAATCACTTATCTTCATTTCATTAAAATCAGTTTCTGGAGATTTGTCTTTTTATTTGAAACATATTCTGTTTCTTCATTTTCTTTGATGTTCAGTTGGTTTCTGTGCATTAGATAAAGGAGGCACCTCTCCCAGTCTTGACAGACTGAAGACCCAGTAGACTGGTCTTGTGTAGGAGATGAGCCTCATCGATCAGCCCAAGCCCCTGGTTCCACTTAAACCTTTCTGATTATTCAAGTTATTGTCTTTGTTTTTAGTGGCCTGCAGTTCTTGAGGATGTGCCAAGGCCCATCAGTGCCCTAAAGGGGAGGATCTTAGCCAACACCTAGATCTGGACTGATTAGAAGGTAGAAGCTGGGAAAGTATGCAGTCAGACCCTTTCCAGGGAAAAACTGGGAGATAGGCTTTTTTTGTTTGTTTGTTTTCCCCTTCTGTGCTGAACTTTGGAGGAGTAGCTTTAGCGAGTATTCATGTGTGTACCCATTAGCTGCTGTTTTACCCACTACAGTCCTTGAGAATGAAAGCCCCATTGACTATCAGAGCCAGGTGATCTGGGAATCTGTCCCTTGAGTAGCACCAGACATGTGTACAAGATTCTTCCAGAGAGATGCTGGTGATCTTGCTTTAGTGTTGGAGTGAGCTGGAGTGAGGAGGGGAGAAGTGCCCATTGGCTCCTGGGTCCAGCCAGCCCCTAGATGCAGCTAATTAGAAACTGAACCCTCAGGCAATGGTTTGTATGCAGTCAAATCCTTTCCAGGGAAAGACTGGGAGATAGGTGTTTCTGCCTGCTCCCTCTACACTGAGACCTGGGGAGACAGCCATTGTGCATGCCTGTGTGACCATTAAGAACTGCTTCTTTGTTTGTGATAGTCCTGTGGGACACATGGATACCAGCCCCTTTGGCTTTCAGAGCTAAATGATTGGGTGGGGGGCTGCCCTCAGTTGGGAGCCATAAAAGTTGGGGTACTAGATGTGCGATCCAAACCTTTGCTACTTAGGGAGAATCCAGGAGTTGTGGGTTCTGTGCTGGGATGGGGTTTATGAAAGTGTGTTTCAGCTTTCCCTACTTGTTTCAATGTGCACATCTTCTCATTTACCCGACATATAGTAGTTATTCGGGTAGTTTCTGCTTTTCCCTCAGGGAATTTCTCTATGTACAGCTGTGTATTTGGTGCTTTGATGGGAGGGGGAATGTTGACATCTTGATCTCTCTAATTTAGTAGAGTTTTATTCTAAGCCGTTTAGAATCTCTTTATGCTCAATGCATCTTTTTCTAGTGTACATACTTCATTAATGTTGCTTATCTTCAACATAAGTGGGTTATTGTAACAAAAAAAGAAATAAACTGAGGCATGGGGCCCTCTGGAATTTGTCATATGTTAGTGGAAAGGACATCATAAGTAGAAAAAAGATTTCTTTTCCCAGTAATTATTTCTACTAATACTTATCCAAAAGCTATGTAAAGCTTCACTATTCACACTTATTAAAACTTCTTTGCGTTTGTTTATTTATTTATGCTTTTTTTTGTGGAGTATAAATGGATGTTAATAAATGAATATTGATCTCTGTAATGATTTTGACATGGAAGTCTGACTGAAGCATTACTGTCTATCCGTGCATTTTATAATAAGTCCTTTGTTTCCCCCTGTGTAGTCACTGAGAGTTATCAGGAAGGCCAGAGATCCTGGAGAAAGCCCAGAGTCAGGACGGACTGTGTGTCTCTTAAAGAAAAGCAGAGCCTCTCTTGGCCCTGCATGTTACCCATCATTACTCACAATGCAACTTCATTATGTGTTCTAGGGAAGGAAATGTCCTGGGTTTTATTTAATTTTGTGCCATAAATAAAATTGGATTTCTATTTTGTAAAATTAAACCCATTTTTTTTATGTAAAGAAGCTTTCACAATAAAAGCTTTTGCAGGGGGTTTCAAGACCCCAAATTTGTAGCAAATCTTTGAATACTTATAATTATTTAATAAAATTTCATAATTTATCTTGTTCTTGTTTGGGGTTTTTGCTTGTTTGTTTTTTGGACAGGAATCTTCTCTCAGAGATTGACATACTTTTGAAAATTAGGTTAACTAGGATAAAATATTCTGTTTTAGTCCATTGGTGCTTGGAAAACTTTTGAGTTAAAGCCTTCCCTTCCAGCTCAGCTGAATTACTTTCCTTCACTTGTGTTCCCAGACGCTTGACATGGCTGGCAAGCACCAAACTTTCCATCTCCACTGGGGAGGCTGATACTTGAGGAAAGAGCCCAAAGGGTCTCCAGATGACATCTAGGAGGACTAATAGCATTGCCTCTGGGAACATAGTAGCTCCTCTCCCAATGGGAGAGGTAGAGCTTGTCCTGTTTATACTTTCTGATTTAAGGGGGAAAAAACCCCCTTAAAAATTTCATATGGAGACCTTCATAATATTTATGCTTACAAACCAATATACAACAACGATTTGCAGATTCAAGATTTTTTTTTTTTTGCCAAAGTAAATTACTATTATTTTGAAAAACTGATGTGGACTTTTTCGCAGTTATCTAGGTAAAAGTGGTTCATATGTTCAAAAATCTCCTTATAGGCTGAAGTTCATTGTTGTAGAAGAGATGGAAGTCTTCATTATACCAATTATAAAACCATAACAAGATCTGTTTTGTCCATATTTTGAGATAAAATTGGCATATGACATTGTATCATTTCAAGGTATACAATGTGTTGATTTGATTCATGTACATATTGCAAAGTGATTATCACCATAGCATCAGCTAGCACCTCCATCTCATCATTACCATTTTCTTCTCATGGGGAGAACATTTAAGAAAGGCAGTATCATGAATTAAATCTGCAGGGCAAACGTTAAAGCCTTTAGTAAAACAAAGAAAAGTTTGTTAGATTGTTTTATCAATTTTAAGGGGTTAACCTTTCCTCCTGCCTTTATAATTAATTCTATGAATTGAAGAAGTATTTAGGGTAAGCCAACTGAGCTTTTGCAACTTTTCTGCAGGGCTGTCTTGGGCATAAAGTTAAACACACCTGATGTATTTAGAAAGACAACTTTTCATTCTTTAAACGTTTGATTGGTTGGAGAGCTATCCCCAAGGAAAATTAATTGTTGGAACTAGTAGGATTTACTGAAGGTGGCTTAGAGGATTAATGATTTTAATTACTGATTCCAAAGATCACATATTGTGCAAGTAACATCAAAGGAGTTATAGCAACCACAACAGATTTAAACTTGAATCCAGAAATTAGAGAAATGGTTTTTTAGTTGTAGAACCCATATGATAAGGGCAAGACCAAGTAGAGTATCTTTGCAAAAACAAGTCATGGTGTAATGAATAGCAAACTCAAAGGAAAAGTAGAAACCTTGTCACAGACCCCAAACGTATAGGTTATATAATATGATGCAGTTACTAAGAAGAAGGGTGGTTAGCGTGAGGCTTTGTTTTAATTAATAGAGTCTTCATACATTATTTCCCTTTGAAGGAGAATGTTTGTTTTTCTACCCTTCAGAACGGAAAAAAGGAAAGCCATGCAGAGGGCTGAAAGGACTTCAGAAGAAAGTTTGTAAAAGGAGAGGTTACTCAGTAACTGCTAAAATGTGTCTTGATGGTTTAGTGTTCTCTTAAGGAGTTTAAGAGCAGTCATAATATTTCTTCTTATCTGCAGAAAAAGCCATTAAGTGAGAAGTAACAGTTCATTACGAAAGACTCTGTGGGAACTGCCAAATTTCTGTGACATCTACGTCTTGTTTCGAGCCACATACCCGAAACCATCACCTTCTTTCTAGGCAACAGGAGAAGGGAATGTGTGGGCCAGCAATGTCTGACCGAGGAAAATATCTGTCTATCTTTCTTTGAATAGAGGAGAGAGATCTGTAACTAGTAAGAAACAAAACTTTTTTAACGCTTGAAATGGAGCTTGGTGGGTGTTTTTATCCTTGAATACCATTTGCTGCCTGTAGAAATAGAAATAAAATAGAGCCCAGGAACACGGCTCAGTTGGTTGGCCCCGACTTTGTGTTCCAGGTCTTGTCAGAGGATGGCACATTGAATTATGAGACTTGGCCCGCACACCATGTGAAATGTCATCTTTGTTTTTCTGTCCTCAAACTTTGTACTGGACAGCAAGTTTAAAATAGCATCAGCTGAAACACCACTGGGTAGGAAACCCATAAAGGACAGATTTATTACAAAATACAAATTTCCAGGTTTTGAAAAACTTTTCCTGAGGGGTTTTAAAATTAATACATTTTGGGTATTGACTATTCTAGGGTTTTATATTTTTCTTGGAAATCTTGACATATTTCAAGCAGTTGTATATATATATTCTGTATTACTTTCTAGCTTTCTATCATTTTGGGTAGTATCTAAAGGGATAAATATCACCATACTTTCTTTTCTGACATTTCAAACTGGTATTATATTCCTTCAGTTGCTAGGGTAACCCACTGGATAAGTGCTAGTGATAGACGGACTGTCCTTTAAAATTGGTTCAATGGCAAATTGGTAAAATTGTTTCACAGCCCTTAGCCATGCACATGCACACAAATCTGCATCATTTGTGAAGTTTTAAATCTTTAATTTAAAAATCTTTTCTCTGTCTTCCATCCCTTTTTTAGCTTTTCTTTCTTTTATCTTCTCCCAAGGAATTTCTTTTTCCTTGCTTTTAGAGAGAGGGGAGGGAAAGAGAGAAACATCATTGCAAGAGAGAAGCATTGATCAGTTGCCTACTGTGTGCTCCCAGACTGGATATCGGTGCCCGGACTGGGGAGTGCACCTGCAGCTTAGCTATGTGTCCTGACTGGGAATCAAACCCACAACCTTCAGCTGCGGGATGATGCTCCAACCAACTGAGCCACACCAGCCAGGGCTAGCTTTTCTTTTTTAAGGAAAAGCTCTTCTGGCAGTAAAGAACTCAATAAAGAATTGAACTTAAGGAAGAGGATACTTTTTCCTCCATCAACTGAAGTTGTAGCTCATCTCGACAGAGTTTAATATTCCCCCATCTGAGCCTTTGGACTTGCAGCCTGGCTTTCAGTGCAAAGGCAGTGAGCGCACCTTGCCCAGTTGTAGGTGAGTGGCCAGTTTCCTGGCTGTGCTTGATGTTAGATTCACACTGCAGATTTCAAAAGGCCATTTCCAAGATATGAGGAATCAACACTTTTTCTACTTGTCAATAATACAATTAGATTGCATTGTATTTCATTTGTCTCCGAATCAGAACAAGGCTCCTGGTGGGTCACGGGTGCCTGTGGCATGAGGGGAGAGCAGAGAATGCCTGGTGTGTTTAGGCTGTCAGCAAATATCTAATGAAGGCATGAATGGTGGATACAAATCATAGCCTTGAAGAAATATTAACAAATGAAAAAATTCGTTGCACAGTCTGGAAAGGGTGTATGGCATAATTGCGGCTGATGGCGCCCAACGGCCGCCGGAGGCATGGGCTGCAGCACATTTGTCTTAATGGCACATCTGGTGTTTTACACTGATGCAATTACAGTGCCTCCTAAGCAGACAGCTAGTTCCTTTAAATTATGCTTTTCAATTATAACCAGAGGAAATCTGTTTTCAAATATACTACATATCAATTTAGTGACTGTTCATTATATTTCTATATTAAAAGATCAGGCAAATGTATATGACTGATAAGTTTCCCAATACGGGCTTTCCTAGTTCTTGAGAACTCTGTCCCATGCAATATTTTTATTACAGCCCCCTGACAATTCCGGGTGGAAGGCTAGGCAGATTTCACCTTCCTTTTACAGATCAAGCAACTTAAAACTTGAGAACTAAGTGGCCTGCTCAACGCTTCATCTCTGTAAGTGTTCAAATCCAGACATGTCACCCCTTTAGCCTCTTCCCCTTTGCACTTCACAGTGTTGTGTCTGTGTCTGGATTCTCAATATCTCACGTAGATGCCCATATTTTACAATTCAGTCTGGAAATGTGAAGGCCAGAAATTAGATTGCCATCTTTGAATTCTGATAAGGACGTTTTAGTGTTTCAAGGTAAAATAAAAGGTAACCGACCCACATGAGATGTAAAATCCATAAAGTGCCTTCCTGCATTGTATATCACAATGCAAGTTTTCTGGAATGATTGTGAGTGTGATTGGTGTCTTCCCAGACTTTTGTCAGTCAGGGATGCTTGTCATCTGAGTGTCCCAAATGCATCCAATGCAGAAAAGAAGATTCAGGAAACTAAAACCTGCCATTACGCTGGTTTCACTTATCCTCTACCTTTCGGCTTTATGACCCAGTCACACCTGCCATGTTGGTGTCATGCTCCACGAGACGTCCTGTTTCCATATCTTTCCTATGAGTATGTTTATATTTGTAATTCCTATACTGGAGTCACCAACCTCAGGTCGCATGTGGAAGGCTGGATTGTTTATACACACACCGAGGCCCCAGCTAGACTATCTAAATGGAAGCTGCTGTAGACGTGACCCCTCCTTCCATTCTCTTTGAGAGTTCTGAAAAAACATGAGATTGTGTGTGATGCTTATGCTAGATTCTCTCTTCAACTCTCCATGTACATTATGGTAATTTTTTTCATTCTCTTTGCTTTTACTTATCATTTTGGTATTTTGTAAACATCTTTAAAATTTGAAATCATGATACATGATGTAGGTTGAATTAACTTGCAGAGCAGCTTTCTTGTAAGTCACATGGTTTCCTTATTTCAATTCACTCCCTTTGTGTCACGCCTAGAACTGTAGTCATCAGGCAGTGATTTCATGGGCCAGGAATTAATTTTACTCTGAACAAAAGTGGGCTGACTGCGTGCTTCTTAAAGACAAGGATCATGTCCATCTCTGTGTCCACAGGGCCTGGCATGCAGTGTTAATGGACCTACATGCACCGAAGCCCAACTAAATGTGAACAGGAGTCTGTAGCAAATAAAGCACAGGTTTATTAGTTGAGGAAATGGTGCCAAGCCCAGAGTCACAGGTGAGCTAATGCTTAAAGACCTGGCTCCCTGATGACTTCCAGGAGATGGGTTATATAGGGGAAAAATCATTCATCATGGGGGCTGAAGGAGCCGGGGTTGTGAGCTCTACTGATTGGTTGGGGCAGGCTAGGGAGTAGTTGATCACTGTATCAGGTCATGGTATCAGCCATAGCATTGCTCTGTCTGGTTTCATGAGGGTGATTTGTAGGGTCATGGTTCTTTGGCTGATGTTATCTTTAGCTTGACCAGAACTCTGTCTCTGCGATCGACAGACCTGAGGCTTTTTCCTAAGATAGCTTGATACTAACCAAAATTTGACCTGATGTCTTAAAGCCTTAATGATGAAGGATGAGGTGGATGGACAGAAAGGAGAAAGGGTCAGGTTAAAAAGTGGAGCTTCTTCATGGTTATATACATGTGGCTTTGGAAACCAGAGCAGAACTTATTTTAATGAACTGGATTTATGTGAATTAAACAAAAATTGTTCATCAACTTACAGTGTTAAATACATTTTGAAAAAGGTTTTATTTATTAATTTTTTAGAGAGAGTAGGAAAAGGAGGGAGAAAGGCAGGGAGACGAACATGGATGTGAGAGAGAAACATTGATCAGTTGCCCCTCATACACGCTCTGACCAGGGACCGAACCCGCAACCCAAGCACGTGCCCCTACTGAGAATTGAACTGGTAACACTTCGTTTTGAGGGACACTGTCCAACCAACTGAGCCACACTGGTCAGGGCAATAGTGCTGAACATATTTTAATGACTTCACTCAGGAGATATAAAACTAAATATAGGAGCTATAATACTAAACCCTGCAAAGTACAATAGAACTACTTCTGAATAACTTGTGTTTAAAAATATCATTTGCTTTTAGATTATTGTCCCCATCACATTTTAATTTAATTTTTTTATATTTTTAAATACATTAATAGTTTTTAATATTTTCCTCAATGTTTGAGGCTGTATTCTGGCTTAGCAGCAAGTAATGTGAATTTAAAATAACTTGCAAGAGTCACAAACAACCCTGGCTGGGTAGCTCAGTTGGTTAGAGTATCGTCCTGATATGCCAATGTTGTGGGTTTGATCTCTGTTTGGGGCACATACAAGAAGCAACCAATGAATGCATCAATAAGTGGAACAACAAATCAATGTCTCTCTCTTTTCTCCCCTAACCCCCCCTCTAAAAAATCAATTAGAAAGGTTGCAAACATTATTATTTTTTTGTTCTTATTCATTGTTGAAACTTTTTACTTAAGAGATCTTTGATTGGGAAGACAGAGGTACAAAAAGAAAGCATAGATGAGTATTTTGTTAACCACTTATTTATTTAAGGTAGGGGATCCCAACCCTGACTTTGCATAAGAATCACTTGGGAATCTTCAGAAAAGATTGATGCTTGGACCCCGCCCCAGAAATTCTGTGTCAGGTGTTCTGGGGAGAATCTGGAACACAACTGTGTGTTTTGGTTGGGGGCGGGGGGCGTTGATGGGAAGAGACACACAGATACTGTTGAGCTCCAGGAGCACCACTGCGCCACATATTTTCCTCCTCACATTCCCTCTTTCCCGCTCAGAAGTATTATGCTGACTCCTATAGTAACCATGTCCTTGCTTTATTTTTTGTTTTACTCCTTATATATACATAAGTAATATGGTTTAGTTTTCACTTTTTAAACTTCATAGTAATTGAAATGTATTCTGTATATTCTTTTATGACTTTTGCTCTTCAACATTATATTTCTTAGTTCTTTCTATGTGAGTCTGTAATTCATTTTTATTTTTGTTAGCATGCTAGTGTATGATTATACCACAAGTTAGTCTGTTGATGGACATTCAGAGCACTTTGATTGTTAAGCATTTTACATTTTTGGGTATGTTTTCTGATGTGTAAAATATACAGTCCTCACTAGGTTTTTTATGTAGGAATGGAATTGCTCAGCCATGAGATATCAGTTTCTCTCTTCTTTAAACCTTTTCTAAACCCCTTTTCAAAGCTTGTTTTCCTGACCGCTGTTAAGACTCAGAAACTCTGTAACAAGCAGAATAATTTATATATGTCTTTATATATATATAAATTATATATATACAGATAATCAATGGGGTGACATTGATTAATAAAATTATATAGGTTTCAGGTGTACAGTTCTACGGCACGTCACCTGTACGCGGCACTGTGTGTTCACCCCCCAAGCCAAGCCTCCTCTCTCACCGTTTATCTCCGCCCTGCCTCCTTCTGCTTCCCCACCTCTGCTTCCCTCTGGCACTGTTTTCCAAACTGATTGTACTAGTTTATATTATCTCCAGTAATGAATGTGAGTTCATGAGGGTTTGGTAATTTATTTTCCAATCGTCCAACCTGATTTTTTGCTAATTGAAAGGCATAGTCAAACCTTATAGAGGTATGATAATGACCCTAAATTTGGGCTGAGCAGTTAATAAAATCACTTTCCTTCAGTAATAACCACATTGTGTGGCCAGTCTGCTCTTGGGTCGCGAGCACTCTGGAAGGTCTCTTGGTGTGTGCTGAAAAGTATCCTTATCCTGAAAAATCCAGGGCAGGAATGACCAGTCTGAGGACCTTGGTTCTTTGATGTGACAGCTCATTTTCCAGTCAGAAAACCTGAGGAATGGCAGCGTGAGGGGCACAGACTTGAGCCTCCTTCCCTGCTGGGGCAGAGGAGCCTCTTCGTAGGGCCGATGGCATGCAGGCTGAATGACGCAGCCTGATCAGTTTCTCTTTGTGTCTGGGTCGTTTTGCTCCCAGGATGTTGCAGGTTGTACCTTTTAATGTTTGCCATTAGAGCAATTCTTTGTAATTCTGTTGTAGTGACAATTTCTTCAAATTACTCCAGCTAAAGAGGAAGAGATTTATTTGGGGAAAAAAAAAGATTTGATTGAACACCTCCACCTCTGCCAAATTGTGAAAACCCCTTCTCAAAGCTTGGTTTCCTGACTGCTGTTAAGACGTAGAAACTCTGTAACCAGCAGAATAATTTATATATGTCATGATTCCTATTTCAAGCTGTTTGCCTGATTCTGCACTCTGAACTTTTATACTGAATGAGAAAGCACACTCTTAAAACATTGTGTCCAGCTTTTTATTTTTTTCTTCAAACATTAGAAGATCTCCCTTCCCCTGCCTTCCCATCTCACCAGGAAGTGGGTAGATTCTGGAAGGAGGGAGGTCAGGGGGAGGGGGTGAGAGGGCAGTTCTCTCCCATTGAACAAGATGTGAGGACGGGAGCCAGAGAGGGGAGACCAGGGAGCTGGGCCAGCAGCACAGGCCTGGGAGACTCTGGTGGAGGAAACAACTTCTCCTCACACCCCCTCTGTGGGTCAGCCTGAATCCAGTGAACTGCACCTGAGGTTGGAGGGTATTCAGGACATCGTCCCAGGCCCTGCAGGGGTTACCATTGACATGATTGACATCATAGTTACCTTTATCAATGGTATTGTTTAAAGGGAATGCAAAAGGTTTAGATGTTCCCTTTTGGTCATATTTTTCTTGGAAGGAACTTGTCTCCTGTATAACTGTGGGACATTCTCAACAGATTCAGACTGGGATTGATGACTTAGAAATTCCATCCTCCGGTGGCTGGTTGCAGCCTCATGCCGACAGCCGCGTTGGAGAGTGTGCCTGTGTGAGTGTGTTTTGTTACCTGATCCTAACAACCCTTTTCCTGGTTATTATTTAAGAAGGAAACAAATGGAAGTGTTATCAAACATGCCTTGTTGGGAATCTGCTAGGAGTAAAAACCCTACTTTCCAATAAAATAGTCTTAAATCCTTCAAAGTTTAAAGGATAAAATAATTAACGGTAAGCTATTTAATAGCCAATATAACTCTTTTGAAGATATCAAGTACATTAAAATGTCTGGTGGGGGTATACCACCTTCTCTGTTTTGAGATGTTTTGTCATTTCAGAGGTTGCCTCACTTGGGGAGACTGTGCTGTGTCACACAGATGGACGATGGAGCAAATACACAGTGAAGTTAGTGTCATTTCACTGGGAGCGCTCATTTACATATTTAAAATATAAGGCCTTATGTTCACTGATCTGGATATAGAAATAGCAGTATAGATGGATTAAAAATGTAAGCTAAGCAGTTTTCTTTTATATCCATGTGTAGTGAAGTATTTCCTGGTTGTTTCGCTCTAAGGCTTTGTTGGCTGCTGGCTTCCCAAGTAGCATCCCCACCACCTGCTAGTAAGACAGTGCTGAGTTTGGTGCATGCTGTGGTAAGGGAGAACTCCGCCTCCACAGATCCTTAGCAGAGTCTCCAGTGGGTAAGGCAAAAGTGGAATTTACTGAGAACTTGAAGTTTGGTTTCATGAGAGTCTTTTAGTGCAGGGGAGGGTTGATTGGGGAGGGGTGATGGGCAGGGAGGGGAGTCTGGTTAGGGTTGAGTATGGATGATGATATAATGAACATTGGTTTTGGGCTTGGAAACTATCTGTTGAAGAGTTGATGTGCCTTAAAGGAAGTTCCCAGAGGGAACAGTCAGTTATTTGCCTGGGTAAGTAAATGGAGTAGTAAAGTTATGCTACTGAGACAATGGGATAGTAACATCACAGTAATGTGGACAGTAAGCAGTGTGGAGAAGTAGGTGGTTTATGTCCTCGGTGTCTAAGTTGTGTGCAGTAGTATGCATTTTGTGTTCTGAATTTAGTCAAGAGATGTCAGAGGCGGAACTAAGGATGAGAGATGCTCCAAATAGCAGCTGTGGGTCCAAACTTCTATAGTTACTAAAAACTGACTTCCATGGGTGCTCACCAGGGAAAGAGCCATTAGTCATTTATTCATTTACTCAATAAGCAAATATTTATAGAGCATATAAGGTGTGCCAGGCACTGTGCTAGGAGAAAAGACAGACCAGCCCCTGCCCCTCCGGGCTGTCACCCAGTGTGATGCAGTGTTGTCTGGATCTCTTTCAGATTACAAACACAGCCAGTAACGTTGCTCACCTGTGGGGTGTGTGTAACTCACATTGTTACAGCATGCTTAATCCAACAGGTCATGAATGTTAGAATTTTTGTGTTTAGTTTGTTAAGATTAGGCTTGTTTTAAGGTGTGTCTTGATGTCTATGGAGTTCACAGGCCTAACTTCTCAAAAAAAATGTAAAGTGCCTTTTTAATGCAAATTTGTTCTTTTACATATTTCCAATGTAATGTGTATCATGGGCCACTTGTGTCCCAGGCACCGGGTCATTGCTGTAGAAAAACAGGTGTACAAACTCTATACAAATCAGGCAATTTAAACATACACAAATGCTTGAGATTCTGACAGTCAATTGCTATTCAACTCCACAAATATCAAATGACTTCAGTTTGCGAAACTGGATGCTGGATGTTAGGAATACAAAACTTCGAGGACCCCCTTAACCTGTAAGATGATACAGTTAGGAAACCACCACAATATAGAGCAGCAAACACCACAATGAAACCAAGACACGCAGATCAACCAGGAGCTGGGGTGGCTTTGGCAGCATTGAAATAATCCTACAGATCTAATGGACGACGTTGGAGGGGGACCACGGTCTCCGTTTCTCTGGACGTGTGAGACCCATTTCTGTCCCAGTTTCTCATTGGGAGAGAGCGCCTCCAGGGACAGAGGATGGAAGCGAAGCTGCTTTCCAGCATTGCCTCTGAGAGCCTGCCCCGCTGGAGTAGCACCATCTCCCCTGACTGTCTGTTTCCAGACGGTGGCCTGTTCCTAGCACTTGTTTTACTGCATGAGAGTGAAAGGTGATGCAGACATGCACCATAGTGTGCGGAAAGAACATCGTACCAGCAATGAATGGACCTGACCATAGCACCTACCAGCTTCCTGACCTTGGATAAATCACTGATCTCTCCACATTTGTAAAATGAGGTGTTTGGATTGGATGCTCTCGATGGGTCCTTCCCCTATTCTTATTGTGTCTAATACAGGGTCTCTGATAAGATGTATGAGACAAAATTTGTAAACAGAGGGACTCATATGTTTGTCTTCTTTTCAGGGAGCCTTCACAGAGAGTCTCTTCTACACCTCGCTGTGAGATGGGGCCTGCCTAAGCTTTCCCAGTTTCTCATGTGTCTCCCAGGGGGAGTTCAGGCCTTGGCTTTACCTAATGAAGAGGGTGCCACGCCATTAGACTTAGCTTTAAATGGTGGACTCTCCAAGCTGGTTGAAGACATCACAAAGTGAGTTTGGCTAGTTGGTAGTTTCTCTCTTAATCTGTTTCTATAAAGTCTGCCAAACATTATGGAAAAATTGAAATAATCAAACCACAGGCTAATATTGGTTTATGTTTTACCACTAATTCTCATGTATAAAGTACAGATATATACAGGGTCCTGTAGAAGTAATGCCTGCTTGAGTGTGGTTGGTAGGGTACCATGAGATAGACAGCAATTTGAACATGTAACCTAAAATGTCATATGGTGTGCTTGAATGTGATATCGTTATGTTACAGAATTACATGCTTATGATTTTTGTAATAAAAGATTTTATAATATAAAGGGGCATTATTCATGCCGGACCCTGTATATGTTTGTGTGTATATATGTATACATATATGTGTATATGTGTGTGTGTGTATATATTTATATAGCATACACACAAATATGCAGATATATTTGGTGTTGATACTTTATGGGGGAGGAGGAGTTAGAGAAAAAGTCTCAAAAGTCTTTATAGGGAGCTATAATTAATAATAACCCTCCAACCCCTACTTATCTATCAGGTTTTAGCCTAAATGCCACTTCTTCAGAGGGGCCTTTTGTGTTATGATCTTTTATAATTATTAATTCATGATAGTAATTGTGATTAAAGTGATTAAAATTATTCACTATATTAATTACAATTTAGAATTTTATGTATGTAATGATTATCAAATATGTCTCCCTCCTAAATCATCTGAGGGCTGAAATTATTTCTGTTTTACCTACTGCAGTGTTCAGCACATAATATTTATTGAAAGAATATAAAATAATATTCATTGTTGAATCAATGAATAACAGACAAACCCTAAAATACTAGAAATCCAATGGATGGTTATCAGGACATAGTGAAATAATTTAAAAGAACTAAATTGTCAACTATTAAGTTATCTATGTTGATGTTGCTATCCATGCTTTCATTGAAAAATGAAGGTACTGTTTGTTATTTAGAATGGTTTAGACCTGTCATTCTTAAGTTATGAAAGGAGGATTCATATATGGTAATTTTCTTCACTTAACATGTGGTTTAAAAAAAAGCCCAGATAAATTGGGGAGTATATTAAAAATTACAAAGTGCTACATAAATATTCAATGTTGTCAGAGTTATTATAGTACTAATGGACTGGTTTTTCTTGTTTGGTTCATAGACCTCAGTGTAATTTATGGTTATATGATACGTAAGTGGACATTGGAATAGAAGTCAGAGCTTTCTGGTTTTTTTTTCTCTCACTTGGTCACCAAACAAGGAAAGAGTCCATCTGCAGAGAATTGTCCCCTCCTTTTATTTTTGCTCTAACATGAGTCCACTTTCTTGGCTAAAAGGGGAAGGCAGGACCGCTTCCTTTGACTTAGTCATTGTTACATTGGAATCTTGGGAGGCTGACTTCTTCATCCTTGGTAGCTTTTCTCTTTCTGCTCAGTCCAAGAACAGAAGATAGTTATGTGTTTTAAAAGTTTGCAAATCTAATAAATCCATTTATGGATGGGATTAGAAATAGACTGTAAACAAAATTTAGAGCTTCTGTTTTCTCGCTACTGCTGTTAGTGTCATTTCCAAGAAGAAAAATTGTTCCGTTGCAAAAATTTACTCTTAGTTCTTGAGGAAGTTACTAATAGCAGTAGGATAGAATTCTCATATGAGGTTTCCTACAACTACTTAATGTTCTTACACTGTAAGCATTGTTACTTTACCCAAGACAAATGTAATTTTATTATAGACTAGGTAGTGTTTTTCTTTTGGAAATGTGCCTTATATTAAACACTATGTACTTAAAAAAAAAAAGACAGTGATTGGATTGCTCAGGCTTAGAGTCCCATTTGCCTTGGGCTTGTCATTGGAATAAGAAGTTGCTTCCTGGAAGATTCTGGAGTCCCTGCCAATAATTAGTGTCAAGAGTTTAGGAAGATGCCCCAAATTTTAGAGTATAAGTGCCCTTTATGAAGATCCCTTTTTGTCACTCCATATGCTGGAGATAACATTTATTGGATTGGAACTATATTTTTGTAAAGCGAGCCTTCATTAACAAAATGAGGTCTTGGGCGAAAAGGAAAGAGGCAGAGCGCTGGTTCTGAGCGGTGAGGAAGCTGGGAGCAAGCTGTTGGGGTGTGAGAACGTGCCGAGGCAAGCGGTTATCCGCGAGCCACTCACGTTTTCCTCCCGAGGCCTCTTCACTGTGTGGATTGTGTGACCTTATAAACTATCCAGAATATTGTGACACTAGCCATGAAGCCTACATATAGCTAATAAATGTGTGATTGTTCTTAGCTCAAACAGAACAGGAAATAAGCTGATATTCAAGAATTTAGTTTGGGAATATTGCTTCTTTGTTTATGAGTGCATTCAAGAATACAACATGATCAAATTTATGCATGGTTCAATTTGCATGAGAAAATGATTTACAATAGTCAGCCAGTGTGTTTTGAATATGTCACTTGTTTGTAACATCCAAACCTTACCATGCTCCCTGGAGATCGTATCTGTTTTCCACTGTAATCACCTAATAAACGGGTGGCTGCCGGCTAATTTATTCTGCCATGTGTGGCCCCTCTAAAGGGAGAGGCATCTTTTCAGATGGAAAGGAGAATGAAATATTGAGGCAAAGTACCATGTTTAAAAGTCAGTACTGTTTCATTATTTCTATAAATCTTTAATGTATATAATTGTGTGAATGGCTTTTCAATTGCTGTCTCCTCTAGGTGGAAAAAGAAAGATGGCTTTATTAGAATTTGTTTACATGATCTTATCGTCAGGAGGTAGCTTTTGAGGATCTTTTGCCAGTTGGATTTTTAATACCAGGGGCAATGAGGGTACTGGGATTTGGGGGCTGGTGTTTCCGAAGCTGCGGGTTTTGATTTGTGACGGTTCAGTTTCCAGGGCAGACGTTCCCCAGTCTTCTCCCGAGTGCAGCTCAGCGAAGATGCCTTCCTGCAGTACATTCACTCGCCAGAAACGCTGACCCTGACGCTCAACCACACGGCCGAGCATTTGCTGGAGGCAGATATTAAACTCTTCAGGAAGTACTTTTGGGATAGAGCCTTTCTCATCAAGGTTTGTGCCCTGTTTTTCTAGCATACAATACACACAGCCGGGGAGTGTAGGCAGCGCTCTCCTTGTTTTGGGGACGGTACTTTTCTAATGGAAGCTTGGGGGATATGGAATTGGAAACTGTGTTACACTGTAAAAGGAAGATTATGATGTAATATTTTGGTAGTAGAAAATGGTAATTTATATAATATTCTTGCTGCTTCTATTTCTTATGAGCCAGCCTTGCCAGTGTTAGGTTTTAAAATTCTAACATTGGATATTTTCTATTAATTTATTGATGACATAATTCTTATCTGAAGCAGTTGCATTTAGGATTATTTTACGTGTATCATGCCTACTTGTGGGGTTTCTCATGGCTTAGATGTGGCTAAGCATTTGTCCCAGTGTACAGATTCTTTTTGAATGAGGACTGGTCACTTGAAACCGGTTCCTTTTGGAAGAGGTTTCCCCTCCTCCCACCAGGACCCAAACTCCAGCACTGAGAGCTATCATAGCGTGCCCATCTCGGGGGTCAAAAGGTTTCGTCTTCTTTATTTTTTTTTTTGTGGAGTTGAGAAGAATATAAAGAATATTTACATCTTTTAATTATTATTAAGCTAAACGTCACTTTGAGCGAAAGGGCTGAGTCAGTCTGGTGGAGAGCGCTGGGCGGGAGGGGGGTGGGTAACGGAGTCGCTCGCCAGATCACGTGACCCCTGTGTCCTGCCGCACACCTGTTAATAAGGTGCGGGGTTGATGACTATGCAGGCTTCACAGAGCACACAGGTCAGGAAACTGATACTGTTATTTATCACGGTTTTTGTAAAATGTTTGCTTCATAATATGAAGGATTTAGCCCCAAACACTATATATAAAATAAAGATTATTGTTGGCTTATTCCATATAGGGTTTTATTTTAAACAACTAGAATGAAACATGATCCTCAGAGCATGAACTACTACCTCCTTTCTTTGGGTTTTTGTGAATTTAGTGTATAATTTTCTGGCATGTGATGTTTCCTCATTTTGCCTAAGGATACTTGTCAGTTAAAGACACTAAGCCTTTCCTGGCTGGCGTGCGTGGCTCAGTGGTTGGAGGGCTGTCCCATAGCAGAAAGATGGAGGGTCTGATTCCAGGTCAGGGCACATACCTGGGTTGCAGGTTCGGTACCTGGTCCAGGCACCTGCAGTCTCAGGTCTGAATGTGTGTGGGAGGCAACAAATTGATGCTTCTCTCTTGCATCGCTGTTTCTCTCTCTCCCTTCCTCTCTCTCTAAAAGAAACGGGGGGAAAAAAGATACTAAGGCTTCAGCCATCCCTGGGCCTCTCACCCAGGCCCCCAGATGTTGCCGTTCCAGCCGGGCAGAGGCTTGGCCTGGGGAGCAGCACTGCTCAGGGTGCGCTCTGCTCCGCGCCGCCCCCCCCCCCCCCGGGTGCAGCTCGGCAACGCGTGTGTCCTTTGGAAGGGGGTCTCAGCTGGGAGCTCGGCCCCTGGTGACAGAACTCCGGAGAAGCATGGAGCAAGCTCTGTGTCTGGCAAAAATCATTGAACTTTCTTTCCGTGACCAAATCCTCCAACCTCTTCGTTTGGATTTGTGATTTCTCATAACACATTCAGGATAACACCGATCACCTATGGGGAAGATTTAGAAGGAGTAAATGTAGATGCGTCGATAATCTTTTGAAGTAGATTTATAATAACAAAGACCAAATAGGAATTGCGTTTCAGCTATTTGGAGATTTTCATTTCACAAAAAATAGTGAGGAAATTGATGTTACAACATGGATAAAAGAATCCGTTAAAACGGAACGGCCCTGTGTTCCAGGTGTTAGTGCGCCTCTTTTTTCTTTCTGACTCGAGTTGTGTGGCTGGGTGGGGAGTGGGGAGACCAAAAGGGAACAAGGCTGAGGTTCTTCAGGACACCCAGAGTCATTAATTCTTACCTGTTTGACAAAACGTTTTGATGGTGTCACCGAATTTAAAAATTTTTGTGTACCTCTTGCTTGGTTAGATGTTATTTTAAATGTAAGCCAATGATGATTGTTATATAGGTTATCCACACTAAAAGTTTACAATTTGGGGTAAAAAATATGAGATTATATATTGTCATACAGTATTCATGCTTTATGAAATCTTAGATGTCTAAAATCCTATTTTTATATCTGCCTTGGTCTGAGAGACTAATTCATTCTCAGCTTACCACAGTATATCCTCAGTGTCAGGAGGCATCTTGAGTCTAAGGGTTTGGGCATCGCCCAGTTACCTGCAGCCTTTTAGAACAACACTGAAACCATGCTGCAGAAACCCAAGTTTGCTTTACCACATCCAAGAGCTGCTCAGGTAACTCTGTTCAGAGCCATGCTTGTTCAGAGTTGTAAAGGAGTCATATTCTAACATTCTGTTATAGCGGATACTGGTGGACTGATAATTTATAATGATTATTCAATGTTAAACAGTGACAGGTTGGTACTACATATCCAAATAATATCAGAGGTCTCTGTAAACATAGATATTAAGAAATTCAATAACAGACAAAATCTTAGCTATATATTTTAATTGTGTTTTAGTTCTCTCCCTATAGCAGCTTATTATGAATCAGAGCACTGAGAATTTAGTTCTCGATACACTGAGCTTAATCACATGCCCAGGGGGATTCAGGTGTCTGTCAGTTTTAGGGTTGCCCGCCCAAGTTTGCCCATGTGTTCGATTTGGAACATGTGTGGCTGCGGTGTTGGGCTGTTCTACCATTTGACTCATTTGTACATAATCCTGTTTTTCTTCACATATTCACTGGCTGTGGGAAATCCATTTGAAAAGAAAATGCTCAGAGGGTTCCCAAGAGGACAGCTTCTCTCCAAGGCTCACAAACGCCGTCTCAGCCAGGGACAGCCTGTGCCTGTGTGTGTCAGCTTGCAGCCCTAGGCCCACGCTCATCCTGGGTCCTCCAGGGGAGGGTGGCCCTACCCTATTGTCTGGCATCCCAAGGCGCCTGTGGCTTAGGGCATGGGTGGGGCTGCTTTCGGTGAGCAGATGCATAAAACAGTGGCTCTTCTTTCTGGTTTCAAGATTTTCTGTTCTCTGTTTCCCTTTTTGGTTCATGCATCTTGTCCCTGAGAGCCTTGTTGTGAGCTGGGGAAGCAGTAGCGGATTAGTTGCAAGGACAGTTTTGACTCATGCCTCCAGGTTCCCCCAACATGTCTCATCACCTTCCTGGAGTGCCGCCCATCTTCCCCAACCTCCCCAGGCCATACCTCTGGCCTGTCCCAGCTCTGAGATCCTTGAATGTGGTTTTCATCTCTTTGTTACATATTTGAAGCCTCAAATGGTCTTCAGTGATTTTTTTTCTTGCTTCCTTAGACTCTTGAAGAGCAAGAAACCAGGCCAGAGGAAAGACCAGATATGCCCTCCAGTGCTGCAGAACCCAAAGAAGGTATGCAGGCTCCTTCTCCACTCAGGGAACCCAGAAAGTGCGCAGGACTCACTAGCCTGCTGGGGTTGAAGTGCGTGGGTGAAGCACAGACAGAACAAAGGGGATCAGAGGCAAGATCAGGGTTTGGGATACAATATGGGTCCTCTGACAGCATGATATGAAATATACTGTTTTCCACTTTTTTTTTGATTGACATTTACTGAGTGCTGTTGGCCAGTCCTGGGCCAGGTCCTCCCTGGCTCTTAATCTCCAGGGCACTCTCCTGACACAGATCATTCCCCTCAGTATCAAGTTTAGTTTCTTTATCCCATTCAGTCCTTCATCACTCGCTTGCTCTTTAGTTTGTTTCACCATTGCAGAGCCCTGCTCTGTGCTGGGCTGGTGGATCCTCAAGAAGATGAGGGCTGTGAAGGTGTTTTTTGATATCACGAGGATTGTGGGGACACCCCTGGCACATAGAGGAAAGGGATGGGGCTGCGGGATGTTCTGCAGGGTGCAGACCGCCCGCCCAGCCCGGGTCCCACACAGTGGTTCCCAGCCCTGAGGGAGTGTCAGAGGTCGAAGGTACAAGTCTACTGGTGTGGGAGTCCTGACAGGGTGTACAGTTTTTATAACACATCATCACCGTTCTGCTCCACGTCGTAACACATGGCATCTTGTCGATGCCGCACTTGTACATAACACCCAGCTCATTTGCCCCGACACAGTACTTCCTTAGCTCTCCCAACTTGGCAGTTTACCTGGGCATACAAGGTCTACTTCAGTTCAGGTTCCTTCCTCTTTACAGATGCTGGTAAGCCTAATCTGTTAGTGAGTCCTAGTGGTAAGCACAAGTTCAATTCTAGGGAGCATTCTCACCTCTGTCCTTGAATAGTCCTGCACTTGTTATGGAATGGATTCTGATTTTTTTTGGTTTGTTTTTCTTTTATTTTCTAAAACATGGTAGTTTCAAGAATCAGACATCATTATGTCTTCTCATTGGTAATTAGACAAAGGTTTTATATATTGAAATACATATTATCTTTTATCAGTTTCCTTTTTATGTGTTAGAGGATTGTTTTTATTTTTGAAAGTATACATGAGGACAGGGTTATACACATTTGGAAGTAGGGTATATTATCTACGTAAATCCAGGAGAGTGGAGGGGGCGTTACAAATTACCTGTTACTGTAAAGGGACAACAGTCTGGTAGGGCTGAGGGCCACCCTGCTAGGTGCTAGGGTCAGGGAGAAAAAATAGGACCAGATCCTTGTCCCTAAGCTACCAGTTGTTGCCAGCTGGTTAGTACCTTTGATTCTTCTTCTAATCAGTGACATAGAATAGTTGCAGTCCAGGTATTTGTCAGGTAGTATAACTTTAAACTCTTTGTCCACATATTTATTAAAAAGTCATCTTGGAGAAGGGAGATTTGTGGCGAGTTGCTGGAAGTCTGCGTGATCCACCCACATTGCATATACTGCTGAGTTAAGTGGCCAGCTGAGCTTGCTACCCAAGCTGCACCTGCTTGGGCCCCTGTGGAAACACCCTCACTGTTTTCTCCTGTGAGCGATAGGCAGGCTGCATTGAGGGAGCTGAAGCTCGCCCTGCCTGCCCAAGAAGGTGCTAGGCAACTTCACACCGTCTTTTGAAGACCTGTAGGGAAAACCTCTTCTGGTCTCATGTGAGGAATGTTAGCTGCTTCTGAGCATTCGGCTTGCTTTGCTGCTGTAACTGGAACTGATCAGGTTTCTTGCTTCTAGTTGGCTGATAAAAAGTTGGAGCTAAAGCTCTGGCCAGCCAATTGCAAACGTGTAGGGTGCTGCTGAATACATTTTTGCATTGGCTTTATTTCATACGCCTTCACCCTTGCTTTTCCGTTGTTTACATTTTAAATCAACTTCTGATTTTTACTTAATGTTTTCTTGTATCTTTTTATTCCCTCATAATACAACTTCAGACTAATTTAGAGCAAAGTGAAGTCTAAATATGTACTTATATTCTAAGCTTTTGCCCTCATGGGGCTAACAATTTGAGATCGGGGCAGGAAAACAAGCTGGCAAAGAATTGGAACCACCTTGACAGCTCTGGGGAGCTGCTGGAAGTAAATTAAGGTTAGATTGCTATTTTAGCAAGGCCATTGTGAGAGTGTGGAGAATGGGTTGGAGGGGCCACGGGGCTGCAGAAGGTAATGCAGAAGGAGGCCTGCATCTGAGCAGTGTAATGAGTTTGGAGCGGTAGGGAGAGATGGGTTCTGTCCTGAGGGCACAGCGTGTCAGGTGGGGGAAGAGGCGATTCCCGGTGTGTCCTTGGGTGGGACAGGCCTTATGGGAAGCAGGAACATGACAAAAAATGTATTCAGTTTTAGACAGGTTGAGTTCAATGGGCCTAGGGGACAGACAAGTTCATACACTGGGCTGCTAGTTGGATTGAAGTCACTCAGCCAATAAGCAAAATAATTTGGATGGATACTCAAGCCCTCTAACTCCACATAATGTGTGTATTTTATAGATGTTCTAGGCAATACTTTTCTTTGTATATACTTGTTGGACATTAGAAACTGTATGCACATTCCAGCAGAGGGCAGTATTCAACTAAAGTGAAAATACTCAGTTTTTGTCCATTTATAACTCTGGAGTTGATTCAACCGGAAGAACAAAACATTCTGAGGGTAAGAGCTTGCTCTTCTTTTCCTTTAAACTCGAAAAGCAAACTTTCCCATTGACATCTACTAAAAGATTCTTAATAGCTCACATTTCCCTGTTCCACCTGCAGCAGGGGACAGAGGGGGGTGCTCTCTCTAAGCTTGTGTCTGGAGCTGCCACCGATTAAAACACTGTAATAACTTTAGTCTGGAAATTTACTGTGCTGTTCTTCGTAATGTGATAAATGGTTTTATTATTGTCTCTGAACCAATTATGTTTCTGTAATTTTATGATTGTTAGCTGTACTTCCAGAATGATGGGAAGTTATAACAAATGAATTAAATGGCTCAAAAGTCATCTCATTTTTAATATGCTGAGGTGAATAAGCTAATTATTAGTATTTGTTAACCCCCCAACTAACTCTATGTTGTCCTTTGCTTCTTTTTGTCCTTATTTTGTGCCTTATTATCCTACTCTAGGAGTTCCACTGAGCATTTTACAGAACACCAATCCTGGAAGATGTTCTGAAAAATCCAAGTTCTTTGGCCAGATAAGTAGAAAAGGCTGTATATGAAACTCCCCATCTTGGAGGTAGAGAATGCATTTAATGTTTTGTAGGTTCTAGTAAGTCGTGCAGTCAAGAAATCTAAGAATCTCTTTTTCACAGTTCTCAGCATCTCATGGAAGTGGTCTTTGGAAGGTACTTCAGAAATATTGCTCTTTCTCAGTTTTACTGATCCTGTCCTTTGTAGGCCTCACTTCTCCTTTCCCATGGTTACTTGGTTTCTTTCCATCCATTAGTACAGCGATGCTCGCGCTGGGACAGAAGCAGGGGTGACTCATGGTCATCTTGAATTTTCAGATCCCTCCTGCCCTGCTGCACTCTTTTGTGTGTGTGTTGTTGGGGAGCTGTTATCTGCCTGGAGTTTATGGGGCCATAAAACCAGGAGAACCATTGCAATACCATTGACCTCTATATAAATATCTTAACTTCTGTGTTGCCAGTTTCCTACTTTGTTAGTTTCTCCCCATTCATTATCTTCCACATTTTCATTAACAAGGAAAACAGAGTTGGGATTGGAGCACGAGTTCCAGTCGCAAAGGCGAGCGGGCAAAGTCATTTCCTTCAGGGCTGAGGCGGCAGCTGCAAGCAGGCCTGGAGGATCTCCTCCCTGTGATCCTTGTGGGAGGTGGGAGCGGCCTTGGATCCAAATGCACGGCACAGTCTGGGCAGACAGATGGGAGTCCTGTGGGCTCTTTTTCTTAGTCACTCAGTAAACATTAACTGAGTGCCCACTTTGTGCCAGGCGCTGGTCTAGGTGCTGGTGATACAGCAGCAACCGAAAAGGCAAAGAGAAAAATCTTGACTTCAGGGAGTTGAATGTCACTTAATTTCATTTAAGCATTTGTTGAGTGCCAGGCACTGCTCTCCGTGCGGGGGCTTCAGCTCTGAGCTGAGCGGAGTTTGTATGTTCCCGGAGTGTGCACTGCAGCGGTCACGGAGAGGGACACTTCTGGCAGTCAGGGATCAGTTTTCCCCATTGTATGCAGGAGGAGGTGGCTGCACAGAGAGGCCATGTAACTTGTCTGAGGTGGCACAGCTTGCCCAGGTGGCCAAAACTCCTTATACTATAGAATGCTCACCACCCTTATCTAACAGGATATTTACCTAGTTAGTCTTTGGACTGGTGATCTAGGAATCGATCTCTCCAGCATTTGTGTGATAGAAAAGGGCAATTTTAAAACCATTGCCTTGAAATGAGCTCTCTTCCACATGGCTGGCCTGTCTTGTGAAGTGCTTATGCCAGGAGATTTGTGACCCACAGGCACAGACATGTCTTGGCGACACACACCAGCAGCAAGCAGGCTGCTAAAAACCTCAGCTCTGCCACAGACTGGCTTCTGAGCGTTATGCAAGTGACTTGGCTGTGTTTTCTTTTGTAGAAAATGGCAGAGCAGGGCTGTCATGTAATCCTTCCCTCCTAGTAGGGCTTAAATGAGGAAATAAAGATAGGGCACCTTGACCAGGATCTGACAACTGGTCAACTCTCTGGCATTACGAGTGCAAACCATACCACGTGGCTAGCATGGACGTAGGGGTGATCATGTATGGGTTAAGACAGCCAGACATAGCTCTTTGCGTTGCAGTGACAAGGTGACCATCTTGTTTACTTGAACCTTCTCTAGACAGGGGTGTACCACTTCTCTGTGGGTGTACCACTTCTCTGTGTGCTCCGAGTGAGTGAAACGTGAGGAGGAAGTTGCGTGGTGCACTTTATTTTATCTCCTGTTAGATATTTTTGGGAAAACAAGAGGGCTTTTATCTGTGCCAATTTTCTTTCCAGAATTTTTCATTGAAAATACTCCACTCAATGCCTTTTTAGAACTGCTTCCTGTGCTTGCAAGGTTTCATCAGGATGTAGACTCTTTACACCAGGATGGTGGGGATTTAGGACGGCATGAGGAAGGCTGCTCTGCAGGGGGAATTACTCAGTTGGGTGCACAGCTCGCATCTTAGCCCTAGTGTGGAATATCCATCCAAGGACTTCATCAGTGTCATTCACCTAAGAGTCAGGAATTTTGAAGTTTTCAAGACAATTACAAATCATACCCAGTTCAGAAGGTACTTCCCAGCTCCGGGAAGTGACGTGTGATTGTTTTATCCATTGTACAAAGCAGCTCAGCCTCCTCTGTACTTTCTTTAGAGATTGACTTGGCCAACCCACTTTCTCCTCCTGCCCACTGGAAAAAAAATTGTTTCCCCAAGGACAAAAATAGGATGTCAAGCTGATACAATGCTATTTTGAATGTTATTACAATGGTATTAGTATTTTCTCACACAAAAAAGAAAAATTCTCCTTCTTGTCTCCCCCTAGTTTATCACAGAATTAAAAAATCATAGTTTGATTTGGAAAGAATCTGAGGAGATTCCTCAGAGCTCACCTAGATACAACAGATTCTCTTCATACCTGCTATGGGTGCTTTGTCCCAGCTGTGTCAGATTTGCAGGCTCAGTGGAAGGACAAGCATTAAGTAGGCATATCAACCAAGGGGTCTAATATAATTGAAATAAGCTGTAGTTGAAAATATAGCAAAGGTTTTTTTTTTTCCTGAATATAAGTAGGCCCTAAGTGGCAAGTCTTAGGGACATAAAACTTCCCAAAACAAACCAGAATCTGTTTTTCTTTGAAAGCTGACTTGCCTCATTTTATTCAAGAAATTGAGTAAATTAGGAAAATTATGTCCTAATTTCAATTTGAGATATAATGATTTAGAGCTTTTGCTTAGTTGACAGCTGTAACCAAATTTTGGGGCTGAGGGTATCTTTTTTTTTCTCCATGAATAAACTCATCACTCTTTGAGATTTTATGGGGGGGTGTGTGTGTGTGTGTGTGTGTGTGTGTTTAGGCACTAGATATAAAGAAATCTGTATTATAAAAACATACTAAACATGGAGTTATCATATGACCAAGTAATTACATTCCTAGATATATACTCAAGAGAAATGAAAACAAACATCTCCAGAAAAATTTGTATGTAAATGTTCATCGAAGCATTATTCATAATTGCCAAAAAGTGCAAACAAACCAAATGCCCATCAGCTGTGAAATGGATATGTAAAATGTGGTGTATACTTAAAACTGTATACAATATACAAATATTAAAAAACTGTATTCAATTTTGTATACAAATCTGTAATCAAAAGGAAGTGTTTGGCAATAAAGAATAAGGTACTGATACATTACAGCATGAATGAACCTTGAAAACATGATGCTATGTGAAAGAGGCCTGTTACAAAAGACCACATATTGTGTGATTCCATTTATATAAAGTACCCAGAATAGCAAATCTCTGCAAATGAAACGTAGACTAGCGGTTACCCAGGACCAGGGTGAGAGAGGGCGGCTGAGGAGGAATGGGGAGTCAGTGCTGATGGGTAGGGAGTTTCAAGTTGGGGCAATAAAAATGTTCCAGAAGTGATTGTGGTGATGATTGTACAACTTCAAGTATATTAAAAATCATTGAACTGTACACTTTAAGTGGATGAATTCCATAGTATTGGCTTATACCTCAATAAAGCTCAGACAAAAATATATGCATGGGGAAGAAGGAATATATACTAAAACATTAACAATGCTTTTGTTGATTACTCTTTCGTAGTCCTTTTCAAATTTTCTTAAACAGTTATTTTCTTTGGCTCAAAAATGTCACAAATAATTTTAAACAATGTTATTTCCAAAAGGATATCTTAAATTCTTTCTGAAAGAATGCAGAGTACAAATACAAAAGTTATATTGTAAAGGAACACGTGTTTGAGTTGCCGGAGGGCAGGAATTTCTTCTCTCACCTTGACGTGCCCTCCTGGGCTGCCGATGCTGTGGCTCTGTGGGACCTGGTTCAGCTTGTTGACTCAAATGGAATGTTGGGGCTTGTGGACTGACAGGGCTCACATGGGTATGTCTGTAGAGAAGTGCCTCATTGTTTCTCCCAGTCCGTATTTATTCTTGTTTGTATCCCACTTTTAGGGAAAAATATCATTTGGGATACTGAAACCAGAGGTCAGAGTGTTGTGGTATCCTCTTAGGAGGGCTAGATAGTTTATCAGATTTGTTCCCTTCACCATTTTGATTCTCTGACAGTTGTGAATCAGACATGCACACAAGGCTAACGCATTAAAGTGATACATGCAAGTGAAGTCATTGTAAGTGAAACAGGAATGCACAAATGGAGAGGAAAGGGTGGATTTGGTCTCACAGAGGTAGAGGGGTGAGAGGAAGCAAGGGGAAAAGCATTCATCTGTCCGATCAATCTGGCAGTGCAGAAGCTGTGATAAAATAGTGCTAGTATTGGAAGTGTTTGAGGTAGTAATTCAACTTTCCTGTCCCTGGCTGACCCTTAGCTTGCCTAGTGATCTACCACATCTCTTTAGCTGTTTTGGGCCATATCTAGGTGGAGGAGAGAAGCGTTTAGTCAGTACCTGTAATGTGCTAGGCATTCTGCTTGGCGCTGGAGATACCAGGTGTTGGACGAAAATCGATTTGGACCCACCTTTTCCAGAACTCACAGTCTATTGGGAGAAGAGGATTCAGAAGACTATGAACTACCCTCGGGGTTCCTATGGGCATTTGTGGAGAGGGTAGAACAAGCTGAGAGCGTGGCCCTTGTTTCCAGTTGTGCTTTTGCTGCTGTCCTGCAAGTCTAACCCAGCCAGGGACAGTTGAACCCGAGGGGAGGGATGAAATGGCCGTAGTTGTGTGGCTGGCTCTGGTCATGGTTCTTCTTGCCTCCTCCTTGGGGGCGAGTCAGGTGGCACAGCAAATGGCAGTTAAAGGAGAATACTACGCATTCTATATTTTCAATGTAAGCTTTTTTTTTTTCCTTTTGCATGAGTCTAGCCTCTGTGACCCTATTTTTCACGAGGAGACAGGTTTGTGCACAGAGTTGAGATCTGTTAGGCCAATCTGTTTCTTAAGATATTGATGTTAATCTTATAGCTACTTAATCCTGTTTCGAAAACCCTGTTCTCTAGAGCAGTGTCACTGGTAAACATGATTATTAGAGAGTATTTCTCATTCCATTATATTGTAGTTTGGCAATAAAAAGTATGTTTATGGAGTTGATAAGTGTGATTTAGAGGGGGTAATCCTTACTTCTGGGTGGGCCTTGAAGGCAAGATTAATAGGTCTTTAAAACAGAATAGCTTGGAGTTACTGATATCATTATCTACTGAAGGTTGCTATAGCAATGAGTGGTTTGATTGCACTGTGCAGTTGGTGGTACGGTGGGTGAGTGTAAAAGGATCCTAGTAATTTAGCAGAAACTCTCCTGGAGCAATTTAATTAAACCCCAGTAGAATGAGTGCCAAATTCTTTGAAAGCTCTAAGATGTAGTTCTGTATAAACCTAGATCAATTAAAGATACATTATTATCCTGAATGTATACACTGTCACAAATATCTTAATGATTTTAGGATAAAGGTTTTTATAACTTTGTAAGTTAATCTTTACATGCTGGAGTACAAATTTTATGAAGACTTGTCTATTTAAATATAGTTTGTTTGCAAATGCCACAAGATTATATTAGATGGTAAGGAAAACCATAGACTGACAATGTACAAAGACTAGCTTTCTGGGAGGGGCAGGAAGCTGGAGTGTGAATGTACTGCCAGAAGAATGCACGTGCTTTGTTATCGCAAGCTGGATTACCACAATATAGCCTTCTTCATTAGCAGTCTTGAACAATATTTGTACTGTTCTTCTGAACCACTAATGTAGGTATAGAATTCTTTAGAAATGTGGAACCATCATAATTTAAGAGCATGGACTGAAATGGCTTTAAAGGAATATTTTATAACAGATAAAATAAAAATGTGTGTGACTCCTGATGTCTGTGTAAATCTGTCTGTTGAAACCTTGGTGCTGGTTACCCTCCCCTTCCTTTTTAACACAGCGGTGTCTTTCCCACTTACCCAATTTTTAATAAAACCCCTACTATGTTAATATAATGTGGTAAACAACATAGTAGGTGCTTCACATCAACTTTCTGCATCTGTGCAGTGGGGGTGAAAAGCTTTGGATTAAGGAGCATAAACAGCAGGCTTTTGAAGGGTGAAGCTGGCCCAGTTGGCATGCCCTGCTGATTATGCTGCCCTGCAGGTGTTACTCTGCTGCCACCTGGAGGCCTTGTGTGGGGTGTGCATTTAAAGGTAGGCGGGGATGCCGGGAACAAAATCTGCCCAGACTCTTCTTCTGCTACTGCTTTGTCCTATTCCCTGTTGAGGTCAGTTGACATGACCACACAACATTGAGGCTATTCCTTTTTCATTTTTCCTTGCAGAGCTAATATAAATCAAGGACAGTACACTATTGTGCAGTGTAAATATCTTATAACTTGTTTGATATAAAGCAAATTCAAAGTTCTGTTATGTAACTTTTTAAAAACATTCCAGTGAGAAAGTTGACTTCTCTGATCCATCCTTGTCCTAAGGTATAAATGAATCTCTTGTACCTTTTATAACTAGAGATATGGGTGAGAACTCTTGACACTGTGGCCAGGTGGTGTGAAGAGCTTGAAAAAAATCTGCTCAGGGTTTGAGTTCTCAGGTGACTTAAATTAATAGGCGTGGCAAAGTGGAGTAAGGGATGCATTAGTTAATGCACCTGCTGGGAAAACCAGTGCGGTTTCCTGGCATCGGCCTCAAGCAGGGCCATGGGGGCAGGGCAGCTGAGGGTCCAGAGCAGAGCCTTGGGGCCCGCAATGGTACATGTTAATATGAATTCAGGGCACAGATTCTTAGCTGTCTGCCCTTGCTAGCACTGTCCAGCCCTTTTATTTTCCCTGGGCCCAACCTCGCTGCTGGTGGTTATTTAACAACAGTAGCTCTTGTTTACCGGCAACTGAGTGTTTGGAAAGAGAACCAATCAGTCAAGGCACAGAGAAAAATACCCCTTAAGTGAACCTTCCTGTACATCCCAGAACATCCTGACCACTGAGGTTTCCTGGAAAGACTTGATTCAGAGAGAGGGCACCCAGCGTGACTGCGGCTTGTCAATGCTGAGCCTGCCCCTTTCCGAGGTTGGAGTCTAACGGCTGTGCTGATGGTCTCGGCTTTGACCCATGCCCGAGGGAAGGCCAGACTTCAGCCAGAATGAATGACGCTCTTTTGAAAAACATGAAATCTTCTGTATTTGAGGAATAGATGTCTGGGATTTCCTCAGGTGGGTATAAGTCATGTCCTTAGAATCAGTGCTATGTTGAAGAGACTTCCATCGGTGAGCAGCCTTCCTTCTGAATCAAGGGCATTTATTTACTTAATGATCATTTTTTTCCCCTCAGGATTTCCTGTGAGAGCTCCCGGGCTTGTTTACATCTTGGTCCACATGAATAATACCGGAGTGTGGGCAGCAGGGTTATGAGATACTGTGCTCGGCGGAGAGTTGATTTTTGACAAGCTTAATGTAAAAACCTAGCTCCATGCAGACGGCTTCTGGGCAATTCATTTATATTTGTCACCTAGTTTCTCTTTTTTGCTCCTTTTTTTAAAAATAAAAAACAAAAGCTACTATCAGCAGATCCTGATGAAAATTATTTCTTTTGCAGAGGTTAAGAGTTTGGTGTCCAGCAGATCATCGCCTGAGCAGGAGGATGTGAAGGTAATGATTCCCTGCCCTCCTTGCCGTCTCTTCTCTGTTCTTCTCTCCAGAGTTGGAGTAGACATGAAGATCTAGTGGTCGTAAATTTAAAAAAAAAAACAAAACAAAAGAAAAAAATCCCCAAATCACATTCAGGATAACTTGAAATTCAGTTTTCTTTATTGAATTTTCTATCTCTACTGTTTAAGACTATACATAGCTATCTTTCTAGGTTGGTATTTTATACGCAAGATGACTTAATACATTTTCCAAAACAAATTTGTACTTGAGGATTGATAACTGCAGATGTTTGCCAGTACTTGTGATTGCTAGAGTAAACCTGGGAGAGAGTCTCTTAGAATAAAATAACCTATGAATAGCTTGCAGTCATTTTTCAGCTTGGGACAGATCCTTCTCTTATTGTTAGGTTTTAAATAATATCAGTTAAGGACAAGGCTAGTTTTCTGTTCATGTATGGTGATACATGGAACATGTCTCTACTGGTGTTCTCTGAGGTTGTTTTTATAGTTTACAAAAATAATAAAACATTAATGTGGCACATAGTAATTAAAAACAACAACAACAACAACTTGACTTTATCTTTTCCAGTGTGTGAAAAGCCTGGTGATTCAACTGAATGAACATGAAGACCAGGACAGACTAGAGTTGGGTAGGTTCCAAACTCTCGCTTTCCTTTGCACTCATAGGGGTACCACAGTCCCAGGTATACAGAGGACAAGAAGAAAATATATTTTAAAAAGAAAGTCTTCCCTTCCTCCCTGGGAGCCTTGTATGTTTCTCGAAACCCACTCAGATAAAATTTCTTTGCCACATCAGTTATAATACTATGACTTCAGGAGTTGACTCTCCATGTATAATTTAAAAAGCAAAACAATCCAAACAAAGCAATGAAAGCTTCTCCTGAGCAATTTTACTCTGAGTCAGCTCTGGCTTGAGCCTTGTCGCATGTTACCTTGTTAGTCCTATGAAGTAGGCGCTGGCAGCACCAAGTGAGGCGACTCCACTGGTGTGTAGTGAGTGGTGGAATCGAGACTCACAGCTTCAGCCTGGCCCGAGAATCCCCAAGCTCACCGATATCCCATTCTGATACCCTGCGGGGCCCCTCTGGAGCTGAGCCTCTAGGATCTTATGCCCTGGCCTCAGGAAAAGACCAGAAGCTTTTCCTGGCGTGTGGCTGTGGTGTGAGTGCCCTTCAAAGCGACCAGGGGCTCCTTTGGTGAAGTGAAGGTGGTTCTTCCCATGGGCCTGGAAATTCTCATCTGCTCACATACATTCTTGTTCACAACTGCCTGAGGACACTTCCCAAATCTCTTCCCCACACATTTTCTAATTCTTCAGGGCTCATGGGGGCCCTAGACTCCTCTTTTGAGTTGGAGCCTGATGAAGCCGTTGGATGTGAGCTCACCAGGGCACCTGGAGGGTCCGTGAAGGCGTCTGGGCTAAGTGGGAGGCAGATAAGCATGGACTCTCCTGGTTGGTTTCTGCAGGCTCAGCAAAGCCGAGGTAGTTTACATACCTGTAAAGCACAAGGGCAAAGCAGTCTTAGGAGTTGCAGAGAGTGAGGTGGCGGTGGTGGTGGCAGTGGCAGTGGCAACAAAATGCTCAGGCTGATGTGAAATCCGGGAAAACCAAAACAATGCCCAGGGTGTGTTAAGTAACAACAGTGGGTGGGCCTGCAGAGCCTAGTGGTCAGGGCGCTTCCTGGAGGCCCATGGCGTGTTATGGACACGTTTGGCAGACACCGGACAGAGCAGTTACAACAATTGGGAAATCATGGGGAATGAAGCTGGGCGAGGAGGAAGCACCCTCAGGGGTGACTGGCTGCGCTGCTGGTAGCTTGGCCACAAGCCAGCAGGGATTTGCTGGAGCTCCTTGCGTGAGGTGCTACTGAAACTGGAACAGAAACTTAGTCCATACCCGGCAATACGCACACCTTTAATATTTCTGCTATATAAGGTAAGAGGAATAATTGACTTTTGGAAGGGGGGAGAGGAAGGAGAAATGAAAGCCAACATCTCCGTATGGATGAGTGTCGCAGCCACCAAAGCTAGGAGGATATAGAAGATGTTCATCCATAAACTGCATCGTGCTCCCAGGAATGTTAGCTCTGAAGAATGTTTTACCAAGACAGATTCTTGGTGGGGGAGGAGTGTTGGGTGTTAAAACTATGAAATACCAGGATTATTTCAATTTTAGGCTTTAAAAACTCACTTCATTCTCAAACTGTGTACTTGCTGGGTAAAGAAGACACGTATGAAGGATATTATAATAGCCTGACCTAATCCAAGTGTTTTGTCAGTAATACCTTTGTTCCTTATGCTAGCATTTGCTTTTTTGTTAATTTGAACTTTTTTGGATTAATGAAAGTCACCCGACTTTATGCAAAGAAAATGATAATTGATTTTTAAAAGAACCTCTGAGACAGAAAAAGAGGCAATAGGCAGTGAGCAATAGTCAGATGATAAGCTGGAGTCTACAACTGAAAAGAGCTTGTCCCGAAGGCCATTTCCAAACTCTTTTGCTCTTTTATAAGTGCTCATATTCTGCTCGGTCTCTAGGGAAAGGCTGACACATGTGGGATCAAAGTATATGTCTTTGCTGACTTGCATTATTTAAGATGGTGTGATGGGAGTGTGCCGTGATCTCAGAAACTGCATCAGTGCTGCTTCAATAGAACTTTCTGTGACGATGAACACGTTCTATATCTGCACTGTTCACTATGGTCTCCAGTAGCCACATATGTTTATAGAATGTGTGATGTGTGACTAGTGTGACTGAGGAATTGACTTCTAAATTTCACTGAATGTTAACTTTGTGTTTTTGTCATTAACCCGTCAAAGCATCAAGAATCATACTGGCTATTAGTTTATACACCAGAAATGTTGGTTGGAGGGATGAGATCTTGGGTGGATAACATTTAGGAAGCTCATCCAAGCCAGTGCCCCCAACCACCTCGTCGGGTACTGATAATAAGATTGCAATACATTTATGGTGAGTCAGGAGTCACGGCCCCACTCTCTGTGGATGCTGTGTGGACTTGGTGTTTTGCTCAAAGGGCAAATGCCAGTTGTAGGACTGGGATCTGATTCTGTTGCTGTCACAGTGCAGAGTGGGATGCCTCAGTGGGCAGTTCCTTCATATTCTTGGCAGGTAGAATGGAAGGAGAGGACACAGGATTTGGAGGAAATGGAAAAAGACAAGGTGGATGAAATGGATCAATACAGAAATTAAGAAGGAAGGCAGGGTCCATTTGGTTCAAGGGTCCATTTAGTCCCTGAGAGAAGTATAGAAATAGAGGGGACTAAATATCATTTAAGAATAGAATGTCAATAGTGGGCAGCAGCAAATTTTGGGAGAAGGGAAGTGCACATCTGGCCGGGGCAAGTAGACACCTGTGGGAATGCAGTGGGATGGCCAAGTCTCAGCTGCCCTGCTGGAATCCCAAGTGCAAACCAGGATGCCTAAATGATCACCAGATCAGCAAAGCTGTGAGCGGCTTGATTTGTTGTTCTCTTGCAAACTTTACTTTTAAAGGGTTGGATCTGAAAAAATAAAAATATGTGCCTGGTTAGAAATTAGGATGTCCAATTAAAAGTTAAGTTCATGCCGAGGACTGTGAAACAAGAGTGCTGGTATCTCAGGTGAATGACGGGAGCTCCTGGAAGGTGACTCTGTCTCTCTCGGCAAGTGATGTCCAAGCACGTGAGCGAGGCTGTGTGTGACAGCCAGATTTAGTGGCCCTCATACTGAGGCTGATTTTCCTGCAATAATTTATCAGCCATGACTGTGTTAACTAAAGGTTATTTGAAACTTACTTGGCTAAAACTATGTTGTATGACTATTTGGATGAAGGAAAAAAGGACGTGAAGCTGACTTATTAAAGCAAGAACTATGTGAGCATTTAAAAAAATTTTTACTTTATTGATTGATTTTAGAGGACAGGAGAAAGAAAGGGATGGGGTAGAGAGAGAGAGGCATTGGTTTGTTCTTCCACTCATTGATGCATTCATGGGCTGATTCTTGTGTGTGCCCTGGTGCCCTGACTGGAAATGGGACCCACAGCCCTGGCATATTGGGATGATGCTCTAACCAATGGAGCTACCTGGCCAGGGCATGTGAGTATATTTTAACTTTCCTCATGGGGGGAGGATGAAAGGGAGATAGGGAGGGGTCCTAGGGAGGATGGTGATAGCTATGGTTGGCATCACCATTTTTGCTTGGAAAGCCCCGGTCCCTTGGTGCTCTGGGCCTGAGGCCGTGCCGTATCTGCTGCGCCAGCTTTGGCTGGCAGACAGTGGGCTTGGCACAAGTACCACAAAAGATTTTAAACAATATCTCACTAAACAGCTTTTCGAGAAACAATTATTTTTTTTTAAATTGTAGAAGTAATAAATGCTCATAGTAGAAAAACCAGAAGTTTTAGAACAAGTAGAAAAAAAGAAAAATATCCCTATAATTTTCCCACTCCAAAGCAGCTAATATTAAAATTTGGTATATGTCCTACCAGTATTTTTTCCTGTGCATCTATTGTTTACATAGTTGTGATCATGTAAACAATAAAATTTTCTGTCCTGCTTTGTCCATTAAACATTATATACTGTAAATATGATCCATTTCAGAAGGTAGCTTAAAATGATTCTGTACATTTTTTTCTATGAAAAATATGAATTACTTTTCTAGGAAGAAAGGGAAAAATAGAGTCTTCTGAGAAGTATATTTAATTTTTGTGGGCTAGAACCACCCCTTTTAAAAAATAGTATGTATTATTTGATTTTATGGAATGGCCTGGTTGTTCGTGCATGCTGAGGCTCAAACCCAATTATTCTTTAACACTTCGGGTCACTTCATTGCTATTGTTGTTTGATACTTCTGTGAGGCATGAGCAATAGAAAGCCTCTCAGTGGTGCTGGGGCTGGGAGGGTGGGTGCAGGGCTGACAAGTTAACCAAAGTGGGATGTGGAAGGAAGCCTGACTTGATACCCCAAACCACATCCAGACCAATTGGAAGAGAAGGAAGCAGAAAGAGACAGAAACAAACATTAGGAAGTGAGGTGCTTCAGACTGCTCACCCTATGTGACGCAGACCTCCTGTAACTCCAGACAAGACCAAGAAGGAGAAACAAAGGCCCCACACAGGAAGCTTAGGAAAATGTCAGCAAAAGGAAACTGGAAGGAAATGACTGGAAGATGCGAAGAAACAGCTGCTCTAGAACAGAACATTGGTTGTAGGCAGACTCTCTCCCAGACGTCCATTTATGGATCTGTCTTGGGGAGCTCCAGGCCCTTGGGTTTTAGTGGTGAGCTGGGTGGAGAAGTGCAATCAATAGTCCTGATTAGGTTACTATTTCCTTTCTTCTTATGTTAACTAAAAGTTTTGAAATGGAATTAATGCTCTTAAACCATAAAAGCTTATAAAACAGTACTTTTAAGTTGTTTGTGAAAAGTTTTGCAGTGGTGCCCAACAAGATCTTAAGAGTGGAATCTTAAGCTCTAGGAGCTGGCCCCCTATTGGCTATTATTTGGTAACACATGTATCTATGTTGAGATCTCAAGGATGGTGCATGAAACATGAAAAAAATAAAGTAAAAAAGGGAGAGGAAACCTTAGCAAAACTCCTACCCTTCGGAAAAACAAGTTTTAAAGCCTGATTTTTGGCAGATGTCTCTCTGTGCCCTAAGCTACAGAAAAGTCTATGGACTCCTTTTATTTCTTTCATTTTTGGGGGGAGCGGGAAGGGGTGGTCATGTCTCTACTATAAGCCAAAACTTACCAGTGATTTGATTTTGAAATCAAGGGGCCAGGCCCAAGTGCCCATCAGTAGATGAGTGGATAAAAAAGCTGTGATATATTACATGATGGACTACTACTTGGCTATTAAAAAAGAAGGAAATCTTATCTTTTGTGACAGCATGGATGGGCCTGGAGATTATTATGCTATTGAATAAGCCAGTCAGAGAAAGACAAATATCATATAATTTCACTTAGATATGGAATCTAATGAACAAAATAAATTGGGTGGAATATATATATATATATATATATATATATATATATTCCACTTTTATATATATATATCTCACACCAACAACAGTGTGGTGCTAGCCAGAGGGGAAGGGGGTAGGGAGTAGGTGGAAGTAGGCAAATGGGGGGAAAATAGAGACTGAAAGAGACTTTGCTTGGGCTGGTGAGCACACGATGCAGTGTGCAGATGATGTTTTGTTGAGTTTTACACTTGAAACCTGTATGGTTTTGTGAACCACTGTCAACCCAATAAATTCAATTAAAACTAACTAAATAAATAAAAGTAAAAAGCTAAAGTGAAAGAAATATACACACACATATATAGATATGTATACACATACATGTATTACATACTATAGGCTAGGGAACATAGAGAGAGAGAGAGAGAGAGAGAGAGAGAGAGAGAGAGAGAAAGGAGAGAAGAAAGAAAGAAGGAAACAAAGAAGTCAAGGTTCTGGGGTGGAAAAGTATCCTAAGAAGTCCATTGGGAATGCAAAGTTATTTGTAAAAATTGTCTCAAATTTTATTCCTTTTGTTAACTTCAGTGAAAATTTTTTTATTGCAGTTGTTGGAGTTTTAAAAATTGTGTTTGGTAGAAGAAATTCCTGATTTACAGGAATTCTGTTGAGTATTACAAGTGCAATTTTGTTCTCTTATCACGAATGTCCTGCCTTTGATATTTGTGACTTCATTGTTTGGATAAAATTCCCCTTGTGGAATGCAAGTAAAGCATTTTTTAAATTAAATGAGACAATTGGAATATTTATTGGCTGACTTTTATCCCATAAATTAGAAGAAAGAATTTTGGGATTTTTCAGGTTAATATATACTATAGACTAGGGAACATGAAGAAACTAAAGCCTTACTGGAAGTGTATAGTCTATCATATTGTCTTTTCTGATTTAAAAAAAAACCTACCTTAAATTACAATTTCCAAGTCGAGGAAGCAGTGATGGATCTAATGTCCTACTTAATGTTTGCTTACTAAGGTTTAAAAAAAAAAAAAAAAGCAAAATGAAAGTGAGCCAAGGTTAAGAGTTGCTAATCTAAGCACTCAGTTATCTTATGGTTCTAAACTCTTCAGAGTTTTAATTTCATTGGAATTACCTTGGAGCTGTAACAATGCTGGAGACTGGATCCACTCCTAAAGACTAATTTAATTGCTCTGGACTGTAGCCTGCATTTCAATTGTTTTAAAGGCACCCCAGGTGATCCTTAGGCGCGGCCCAAGTTGACAACCATGGACAAAGTTCATTAACTTAAGGGAACTTTGCTCTTCTGACATCACCCCTGGGTTTTCCATATTTTTGGAATTTAGATTATAAAAGCAATTAATGGAAGCCAATTCATATCAGGTTTGCAAACTTTTAATGATTATCACCATTGATATTATTGTAGATCTGTGGGAAATGTGAAGACTTTAGGGAAAAATTATTGAGGAAAGTTCCTAACTACTTGAACCTTAATGAGATGATTGACTTGGAGGTGCGCCAATTGGGATAAAGGGAAGTTGGGTTTACACTGATGTTCTAAGGGCATTGTGATTGATGCCTGATGCTTTTGGCATTGGTACATGTAGTATAATCTAAATCACCTTTTTCATTTCACAAACCACCTCAATTCCTAAAATGTAATTGAGGGAGGGGAGATGGCATTTTTTCCTCTGATTTCTAAATTTTTTAATCTCCAAAATAATATCTTCACCCTCAAATAAAGGAGCTTAGTGAATAAGTTAATTCCATAGGTTCCATTTCTAAAGATTCTGTGTTGATGTTTAAATCAAATGATGAGCTTATCAACTTTAAGCAACTATTACATTTCAGGAAACAACAGCTAATTATGAAACAAATGAAAAATATGAACTATATTCTGGAAATAACATTCATAAAATTTTTATATGGAAAGTCAAAATTCCACTCAGGAATTGCTTCCCTTCTGCTTGTGTTGCAACCTTTCAGAAAACCTGGGTGTACAGACACTTAATGAAGGCACCACCCTCATAGAGGAATCCTGGGCTGTGGGCTTGATTGCAGTGTAAGTGTGTTTATGTACATTCAGACCTGCTTTGTACTGAGTGCCAGTGGTTAATCCCCTGGAAGGGTCATTAGGGCAATTAAGATTCTGGTTAGCTCTCATGCCAGACAGTACAAGCTCTCCAAATTTATTGGGACAATTTGCCTTAACTTTTAGAGTCGCTAATTTAGAAGGCATTTTTATGAAACACAGCCCCTTACTTCAGGCATGGGCAAGAAAGCCAACAGAATGTATTCTCTATATGAGATTCTGATGAAGAATATGTGTAGCTAAAATATAGAGCAGTGATGCAATTAGAGGTCAAATAGGAGACCCAAGAGTAAACAATCTGTTGTTTCTTTATAATATTTAAAATCACAAATAAAAAATCAGAATAAAGGGTGAAGTTAAAGGTATCTAGACCTTGAGAAGAAAACTTTAAGTGAAGTTTTAAGTGAAAACTTCAGCTAGGTTCTTGAGATTCGTCTGCCAAGAGGATTTCTGCTGATCGCACTGGGATAGACTCACCTGCCCACTGGTACCACATGGGAGCTTATCATGGGGATTAACTCTTGGGAACTATTAACCCCAAAGAGACACTATTTGTTTCTAAAAAATTACAGTTATTTTCAGCATATAATTTTTAATGTCTAATTTTCAGCATATAATTTTTAATGTCTAATTAGTTCCTTCACAGTTACATGGTAACTTCACTTAATAAGTTAAGCAAAAGGAAATGAAATTTTATGCTGTACTTAAATTCTATACATCTGAATAAGTGATGCAAACATTCTTTTAACATGAATTCCAAACATTTAATCAACATAGATTCTGTACTTTTTGTATCCATCCTTTAAAATTTTTAAGCTTTACTTTTTAGAAAAGTTTTAGATTTACAGAAAAGTTATAAAAATAATATGAGTCCCCATATGCCCATTTCTCCACTTCCTTGGTTTCTCCTGTTATTAATATTTGTTGACAATAAACCAGCATTGATGCATTATTATTGACTGAAGTCTATATTTAGACTTTTTAAAATTTTTATGTAATCGCCTTTTCTGTCCCAGGATACCATATTATATTTAGTTGTCATGTTTCCTGTGCCTTCTCTTGGCTGTGAGAGTTTCTCAGACTTGCCTTGTTTCAGACGATCTTGACAGTTTTAGGAGTATTGCTCAGGGATTTTGTAGAATGTCTCTCAAATGATATTTTTCTGATATTTTTTCCATCATTAAACCAGGATTCTGAGAGGAAGTCCACAGAGGTAAAGTGCCATTTTCATCACATCATATCAATGGTATGCATACAAGTTCATGATGACCTTGATTACCTGGTACATAGAGGGTTGTCAGGTTCTTCTGTGGTAAAATTGCTCTTTCCCGCTGCTCTTTCCATACTATATTCTTCGGAAAGAAGTAACGATGTGTGTCATACTGGATGAGTAGGAAGTTACCTATAATATATCCTTCTTTGTAAGTAAATAGCTACAGAAGTTATTTGGAATTCTATATGGGAGACTTGTATCCTCCTACTTATTTTTTTTTCAATTATTTATGTCAGTATGGTTTCATGGATATTTATTTTATACTTTGGGCAATAATCTAGGACTACTTTATTTGTTGTTCATAGTGTTCTAGCTTTGGCAGTGGGGACTCTTTCAGTTGGCTTCTGTGTCTTTTCTACATATTCCTGTCATTGAGGGTTTTGGTTTAGGGTGAAAGTGTTCTTTATGATACTGTACTGCTGATACATGACACTGCACTTGTCAAAACCCATAGGATGTATGGACGCAGTAAAGGTTAATGTGTGCAAATAAAAAAAGACTAAGAAGTTGGAGGATCCTGTGATGAAGTGCAGAATGTGATAAAGGAATCTAACTACTAAAAATGTGTGAAATACCTTACTGTAGGGAGCTGAGGGATGCAGACCTCAGTACCTTTGGAAATGAGTGGAGTCTGTAAGAATGAGGCAAGAGAAACTGTACATATGCACTGTCTTCTAGGTGGTAGGGTTGTTTCCCATGGGGTACAGGTTAACAATTCTGATCCACTATCAATGTGTACAGGACATGAACAATCAAGTAAGTGAATTACAGATAGTAGGTGCCAAGTTTCTCATTCTTGGAGTGGGAGTTTATAGATAAGGAAGGGGAGGAGACCAGAATGATTCATATGCTAATGAATTAGAGTTGTAGGCCTCAGTATGCACTCATGATTAGTTAATATAGGTATGCATGGTTGTATAGAGGAATATTTGTAGATACGTGTATATACACACATATATTCCCCTGTCCTGTTAGTTGAGAGGACCTAGAAGCCACGCCGTTCCATCCAGTAACATATACAAGATGAGCCATCCATTACATTTTGTGTGAATTTTGGTTTCAGAACTGTGTCACTGGCAGTTTAGAGTTTGTTAAACTCATTATTTAAACCCTTCGCTCATTTTATACCTGTTGTTAACTTATTTACATGTGAGTAACCATATGAAAGGCTATAGAACAAGTTGAACCTTGAATGTTAAAACCAATAAAAATAAGTTTCCAAATAAGTATGTGAAACGTTAGAAATTTTTTGGCATGTTTGGGAAAATTGGAATTGGAATATTGTCAGATAAACCTAAAATGTAACTGAAGATGTTGCCGTCCCTAAGTGTCTCGGCTCTTCCTACCATAAGGGATTTTTTTCTCCTTAGACGACAGCAAGGTGCCGTGCCGGCCCTCCAGCCCTGTCTCTGTCCAGGCCACCGCTCGTGCCCGTGCTTCTCCCTCCGCCGTCCCCTTCCCTCCCCTCCCCACGGCTCCCTCTCCAAGATAAAGGGAAAATTCCTCATAATGTATTGTTCAGAAAAACTTAGCCAACTTGTCCTAATTTTTTTCTTTCAGATTATGCCCAGGAACTTCAGCGTCTAAAACAAAATGATATTTACAAGGGTCTTTTTCTCTTAAGAGAATCATCTGAGTAGAGCCAATATCTATAGCAATAAAAAATGCTGGTGGAAGCTTTGACAATATAATTCTTTAATATGTTGCTTCAGTCAGAAAATCTGGTATTTTCCTGGCCTGAAGTGTTTTAGGTATTTCCTTCTTTTACTACATGTGGCTATATCATAATACAAGTAATGTCCTCTTGTTGGATTTCTAGATCTTATCTATTTTTTTTTTAGACAATGGAGAGATATAAGGAGGTATATCAGAGCCTCTGAAGCTAATGCAGGTTATTTGTTGAAATAAATCAAGGTAACAAAGGTAGATGAGAAATTTAAAAAAATTCTTATTTTAAAAGTAAGGTGAATGAGGATTCCTTTTTTCCACAACCTCTCCAACTTTTTACTTGTCTTGTTGATAATAGTCATTCTAAGAGGTGTGAGGAGATACGTCATTATTGTGATTTGCACTTCCCTAAAAGCTAGTAAAATTGAGCATCTTTTCATATATCTGTTGGCCATTTGTATGTCTTCTTGGGAGAAATGTCTGTTCAGGTCCTCTGCCCATTTTTTAATTGGATTGTTTGTCAGAGAGAAAAAGTTAAGAACTATATTATTTCATTCCTATGTGGGATATAAAGCAACAAATGAACCAACAAGGAAAAACAAACAAAAACTCAGACACAGACAACAGTGTACATATAGTTAGCAGAAGAAAGAGGTGGGGGCATAGTGAAGGGCAAAGGGGGCCAAATACATGGTGATGGGAGATGACCTGACTGAGCGGTGGGCACGCAGTGCAATGAGCAGACCACATATCATAGAAATGCACACTTGAAACCTAAACAATCTTATTAACCAGTGTCACCCTAATAAATTTAATTTAAAAAATTTGAACTCATAAAAAAATAAAAGTTGATATTATGAATGGTGGAATGCTAGCATTTTAATTTATGATGACAGCGGTTGCACCAAGCTCCCGATTCATGTGTAATATACGTGAATTCAATTTTATGGGCTCTGTTAAAAATATAAAACAGGATGGGGAGGTAGGGAAAACAATAATTTGTTTGTTTGGTTGGCTCCACCCTTGTTTGCACTCAGTGAGTCTAGTGTCCCTGAATGAGGGTGACACTGGAGATATGAATGTGCTGTTCCCACCGTGCTTCTCATTAAGTGAGCACATCTTACCATGTGGATGTGAGTCGTGCTTGTAAAGAGCCTCATTTTCTGTATAACATGGCCTGTCAATGAAAGCCAACCAGTTCATCAGGTGCCCAGCCAAAGCGATGCTATTCTACAAAGAATTGCTTATGTTGAACTTCGATGACATGGTGTCCTTCTAACAGATTTTTGAGAAGATTTTGACCCTCTCTGATTTTCACCTAATGCTAGAAACTGAGGCTGCTTTTAATTGTCACCAGACCGGCTGAAGTTATTCAGGACAGGTTTATCCTGGAATTCGGGATCTTGCCTCCTCTGGTCTGTACTTACTATGACTTTTTCAAGGATAGTGTCGAGCAGTGTTACAAACTGTGGTCTGTGGTGGTCAAACAAGGGAACAGAGAAGAGAAGCAAACACTCTTCCTCCTCCTTCTGCCTGGTATGGTATTTTTAGAACTTCTTTGCACAATTGCCGTCTCTCAGTTTTAAAAATCAAGCTATTCTGAGGTTAAGATAGGAAGAGGCCAGTGTCTATATTGTAGAAGAGAAATGTAATGAAAGAGAAACTTTTTAAGCTAAAACTTATTGAAAACTTACTTATGTTCTTTACTCTTACCTCATTGGATCCTCACAAACCTTTGAAGCATAGATACTATGGTCCCACTTTGTGTGACACAGAGCCAGCATTTGAGCCCAGCTATAAATATGGCTTCAGAAATCCATGGTTTTTCTTTTTGGCTCGTGGCTCCTTAAAAATATGATTTATGACACCATTCTAGCCCTCCAGGAATTTGAGGCCCCATTGGAGGATAAGAAAATTGTGAAAATACTCTAACATCAAATCAAAATATAAATAATGCTCTTAGGAGATTTAATTTTATCAGGGTTGAAAAGTGGGTGACCTGTTCTCTAGATGAGGAGAATCAAAGGAAGTTTCCCTTCTTCATGGCTCTTTTGGAAAGCCGAGCCATCAAGGCAGCAGCATCTACCCTGGGTGGGTTGGAACGGTACGGAGGTTATTTTCTAAGTAAAGGATTTTCTAATGAAAGAGGCACGGTAAGGCTGATGGAATCATTCACACTTGCATTGTAATGGCTGTTTGATATTTGGTGAGAGAGTGGCCTTGGGGATATATCATTGAACTCTGCCAACTGCAATTGCAATCAGCCAGAAAAAGCAAAGAAATTAACTTATTGAATATGAATGAGATGTAAATAACATCTTGAATTAATTTAAATATTGGCACAATGGAAAAAATACCCTATTTCTATAGAAAATGAGGATAAATGACCTGTAGTCAGGATAAATTTTGGGATGAGCAAGAAAAAATGGGTTGGCCCTAAAAAAAAAGCGCTGTGCATATACAATTATTTTCTCTGCATACTTCAATCTGTGTGTTAACTGTGTGACTTGTTAGTGGAAATCATTTCATTTTTTAAAAGATGTTAATAAATAATAAGACAAATGAGATTAGAAAATTTATTGCCAGGCTTTTCACATGTATTGGTGGGGTGGTTTTATTGTCAGAATAATTTTTGTATCAATCAATTAATATGCAATTGATCAACAAGGGCTATGCTTTGGGAAAAATTATATTAAGATGAATCTATCTACCCGGAATCTCAGATAATAGAAATGTGTGCTACAGTGTCCTTTCATAGTTCTTTGTCTGCACTGTCCTGAAGTTCTTATCTATTACTGATGGTCAAGAGAGGAGCAGCCTGCTCCAGTAGTTTGTTGACCTGGCATTTATCCTGGTTAAGCGGCTCTAAAACTTCACCTTGCATGAGAATGAGAGAAAGACAATAGTATCTCCTGGTCCAACACTTGCATTTCATTTTGGTGATTGTAAGGTGGAGGTTCCCTTACTTTGGTCTGAGGGCATATCTGAGGTATGGACCTATGCACACCCCAAGCATTGCCTGGAACCTTAAAGAAATATGGGTTTTCTCCACCCATAGTACTGTTCTTTTTTTCAAATATAGATACCGTTGTGATGAATAAAATACACATATACATTTAAACACTTTATAAGAGTTCGTGTAGCTTTTTGTCAAGTAAATGTTTATAGTAAGAGGATATCAAAAATACTACACCTGTTAGGTAGATTCTCACCCACCAGTTGAGACTAAGTGTAAGTCATCCATCCATCCAGCCAGCCAGCCAGCCAGCAGCATATGCCTGCAATGTTTCTGGCACTGTTCTACACCCTAAAACTGAGAATGAATGGAAATGCCCATCTGTAAGATTTTATCTGTTTTCTCATTAAAGATCCATATGGACTAAAACTCTGTTACCTAATGTAAGGGTTGAGAGTAGTTTACCCTTACAGTTAGATGATGAATAGGAAATAATACAGAATTATTCAAATCAAAAGCCACAAAATAAAAATGTGTTAATGTTTATTTTCACTTAGTTGTAATGCTTGCAACTGTTTTCTAGTTGTATTTTGTTTTAGTTATATAGTATGTTTACACATAAATATAAAAACATATAAAACCATATTAAACACAGTGGTGATTTTCGTAATTGTGATTTTGATTTAAACTTGAAATTAAGTGGCTTCTCCCTTTCTCCACTTCTGTCTGTGGCTCTCATCCAACACCTACCCAATAGACAGGATTATGAAGCATGTTATGCATCTATTACCTTCCACAGCTTTGCACGATAGTGCCAACAATTTGAGAAATAATTGAAGTAAAGAGATGAATGTTAATTAAGGCATATATTGTCATGTTCCAAATCTGCAGGATTGAAAAGATCCTCATATTATTTTCACTCTCCTTTAGTTTATTTGGGTGTCCGGTGACCTCGCAAAACAAAATGCAATGCTTCTTGCTATTACTGCCATTAAAAAAATTGCTTAAAAGAGACTCCCCTATGAGACTTGGGATATATATTTTTTCCACTGCAGGTCTTGGTTGCTATGCTTGAGCTTATTTGGGGCACGCGTATCTGTATGCTTGTAGGGAGTAGGGAAGTACGTTTGAACAGTGTCGCAATTTATGGGGAGGTAGTAATGGGCTTCTCCTGAATGCTAATTACTGGAGAATTGTTCAGGGAGACTGCGTAAGAGCTGCTGGTCTGTGGTAAATTAGTCACCAGCTCTACTGAAACAAAATGCAAGTTTAGAGCAGAGCTACACAGGCGCCCAAATCCTTATGATCGACAGCCAAGCTTGGTGACAACTTAAGAAAATACCTCAGTTGTGCTAAATAGTAGTAGATGACTTTGCCTGAATTTAATGAGAGGAGTACAATTCTGTATAAAATGTAAAGCTCTTAACCACTTTGGGATTAAAAGGTAGGGAGACTGGATGTTAAATGAATGATCAGAGCTGCTTTGGCTCTTAGATCTGAAAAGCTGCCAAAACTGCCAATGGTATGAAAGAATAGATTGCTCTGGAAAAATCCTTGTCTGAGTGTGATGGCTTTCATTTGCCTGTGAATGGCTCTTTCTGGATGTCCACACTTATAAACCTCAAGCTTTATCTAATTCTGCACAAGATGGCTTTTCTGAGACGTGACACTCGAGCTCCAGATCAAAACAATCCCCTGCTTTTGGAAGCTTTTCTTGAATCACAAGCAGCTCTTTCAATTCCCAGTTACCTTTCTTCTTCATTTCCACTTCCAGCAACCAGAAGAGGGGAGTTAATGATTCATTGGCTCCCAACGACCTTTTGAATAACTGAACTGTGATGTACCAGTGCGACTCTTAGCTCCCTCTCTCTCTTCCTTTTACTTCCCTAGTTTGGCTTTAATATTTACAGCCTCCTTCTCAGTCTACATGCCTGAACGCCTGAAGGAAGCAAAACATTTATTGCCTCTCCCTCCCCGTGTTCGCCAGCTTTTCACTCAGCCCCATTCCTTCCTTTTACATCACATGGGAGACTCGCCTCCTGGCTGGGACGCCCGAGTTCTTCCTGAGTCTCTACTGTTGAATCTGTTGATTTCACCAAAATAAAAAGATGGATTCTGACTCAGACTCACCTTTTAACTACTCGTGGCCTTCCTTCCCCAAAATGAAGATCCGACGGAGGGCGTCCAAACGAGGTAGAGCACGGGGCTCCTTTACTTCCTCTAGAACCAAGCCAGACATCTTCGTATTCTTACCTTTTTCTTCCTTATTCCTTTGCCAGACTGTTTGTTGATGAAGTGCGAGTTTATACATGTCTTTATAAAACTCTCACTATGTAAATACTTTACATGTAGGCTCCTGAGGTAACCCTACTCCTTCTTATGTTTCTTTCGCTTTGAATCTACCTTTCTGCTATATTGTGATTGTGCAATTCTCTCTCTCTCTCTCTTTTTTTTTTTTAAAAAGGGCAGTTTAGTACAAGACAAATGTTTTAGATTCACTTAATCAGAGTTACCTTAACAATAAAGAGTGCTGCTGATTTAAATGTGCCTGGCTGTTGTGGGATAAGAAAATTACACATGCGTTCGATATCCAGTTTCAGCGTCTTTTGTGTTTTAGTTCTCAAGTGGGTGTTAATTATTTTTAAAAATATTTTGCAACTTAAAAATATATTTGTGTACTATTTTATTGATTTTATAGATCCTCTAAGGAAGGGACTCTATGAAAGTAATTTCAAAAAGAAAGCTTGTATATCTCCAGGGGATACAGTCATATATTACAAAGTTTATTAACAATAATTACCAAGTATGCAAAATCCTTTACCGTCTGATTAATCATGGAGTAGGTTTGCACCAGCTGTTTTTCCTTACCTGCCACCCGCTCTTGTGGTGCAGGCCTTGGAAACCAAGGGACCCGTTGGTGTTCGGCTACAACGAAGGTGCCCGAGAATCTGCCAACCATCCTCGCTGGGCTCAGCAATATGTGATTGTTGCCTTCTGAGATTTACCAAAACAAGAAAGGTAGTCAGTAAACCCTTCCTATCTCTTGTCTTGTGCAGGGGCTTATGTGGTTGTTTTTAAGGAGAAAGGAACCCTTTCATGAGCTTACAAGCAGAAGAGGTGTTTCTGAAAGTGGGTGTTATTGTTTTTGGGGAGCAGAATGACCTACTGCATCACCCCATACTTTTCCCCGAGGAAAATGGAGGCTGGCAGTTGTCAAGACACCTGGTTCTCTTCAAGGATCTTTTTTTCCTTCTCCTAAAATAGAGGGGTGTGTATGTGTGTTTGTTCTTTGGCTGGGATCAAGGCCAGCCCCAGGAATAAGATGGGTTGAACATCCACGGGTGGTAGAAAGCCTCAGCCTGAACAAATCTCCCATGCTGCTCAGCTGCTATCCTTGAAGTTCTATCATGGGGGACTTAAAAAATTTGTACAATATTCTATTTTCCTGTTATGCTGTTTAAAAATTTAATTGTCTTTTTTGAGATAAAGGGGCATGATGTATGCAATTTGCCATTAAATGGTTCTGAGGGAAAAATATACCTATGAGAGAGCAAAAACCTGTGTGTGTAAAGGCAAGTTTGAACACATATAGAAAATTGAGTTAAGTGTTAACAATAGGTAAATCTGGGAAAAGGTGATATATGGGTGTTCCTTGTGCTTTTCATATTCTTTCAGCCTCTCTGTAAGTTTGGAACTATTTATAAATTATAAAACTTTTAAGAACTTTTAAATTACTTCTGAGGAGGAGCTACATTGAGTCAGTGATATTTTAGAGGAAGTATTATTAGTTTGGGTGCCTTGAGAACTTCTTGAGGGCAGGTATCACTTCTGTAAGACTGCTACTTTTTTTTGTAAATTCTAACCCATTTAAATTGGTAGGGGGTGAGGGGGGTAATCTGCTTAATATATTTTTGTATTTACTCTGCCTGGCTGGCTGGCTGGATGCCTATGTTGTTGGGGGCCTGGGTAGCCTAACAACTGGAGAGACGTGGGGTTAATGATTAGGAGGCCAATGAAGAACCTTAAGAGTCTAGTGGAGTTGGAGGGAATGCATTAATCATGCTCTCCTTTGAAATCCAAAGTTGGAGCCCAGCCACTTTGAGCTACAACAGAAACTCATAACATAGCTATGTGTAAATTAAACTCGATTCAAGTGAAAGCAGGTACCAGAATATGAGAATGGTTAACTATTAGCTGCTGATACACAGAAGACAAGTGCAAGTAAGGTTGGTTGCAGTGAGTTGGGGACCGTCAGACAGTGTCCTGTGCTTCCATTCTTCCTTCAGCGGTCACGGCCTAGTTGTGAAGAGGGGAACTGGCCATGCTGTCATGTTAGCTGGACAGGGTCCCAGAACCATAGGTCTCAGAGGTGACCTGGTTCGCCCCTGCATTTTACGGATGAGGGTGATGGGGCCCTAAGGGGGATTGTTCACATGTTCCACAAGCATTTCCTGAGTGCCGGGCACTGTCCCGGAGGGTGAGGCAAAGTGGGAGCCCGATGGGCACTGTCCTTGTTTACAGGGGTCTTGGCACTGGGGATGGGTCTCATCCCTCCCAAGACCCAGACATGCCACCTCCATGTGGAGGAAGAAACACCAAGAAAGCGGATTTTTTTCAGTGCAGTGGTTAGTTTGTGAAGAACTATTGCCTCTTGCCTCTTAGAGGATGATCTAATTATTTTAATTGTTAAAACTAAGGTGACTTGAATTTCTTTCTCATTCTTTCCTTTCCTTCTTTCTAATCATTATCAACATCATTCTCAGTATGTAGGTTCTAGTCACCTGCGAAATCATGAGGGAGGTTTTGTAGGCTTGGAATTTCTAATTTAGGGAGAGGTTATGAACAAACCTCTCATATTTGGTCAGAAATATTCTCTTCTATTTTCTATTACTCTTTCTCTGTCCTGACCCTCCTTGTTATATTATCTTTCTTTTAATAACCCTTCTGTTCTTATTATCACTGTTTTTTGATGGACACACATACTCATACCCATAACTGGCTTGTTTAGAAAGACATGGGAATTTAGAGAGGTTGGTAATAAAAGGAGAACTAGATAAAGAGAAACCCCCCAGCACTTACATATCAGCTAAAAAGTGCGTCTAGTACATTCTTACTCTTGTGTCACCAGAAGAAAAGAAAAAAGGGTGTCACTCAGAAGCAGCGCCATTGGAAATGGCCAATGTCTAGAGGAGAAAGAGATACAAGCAGAGGATGAAAGCAGTGGAGACCAAGCTGCCTGAAACGTACTCCAGGGCTCTCAGGGCCGCCCCTTGTCATCTCACAGGCAGCCCTGGGACAGGCTGTTCCGGGGGCGAGTCAGTGACAGAAGTGGGCACATCCACGGCTGCTCTGCTTCAAGGGCTCCAGGAGTGCCGGGTGGCGGTGCTGGTGGTGTTGTTGTTGGAGGCTCTGCTTTCAGTAGGAGATTCCACCAAGAAATGCAATGTATATTAATCGAAGATTTAAAAATATCAAATATCAGGATTAGACCTTATCTAAGTTTCCCGTTATTATCATTCAGCCTTTAAGATGAATTCTTTAATATAAATCACCTGGCCCAGGGAATGTCGAACTGTTCTTTGTGCCGTTCACCTGCTTGCGTGGCTTCTCTCATTGTCCCCCCTCCAGCTCCGATCATTTGCCTCGCTAATGACACTCAGTGTGAAAGAATGTCATTAGACACTCTTAATATATTTTTGTTTGTTCTTTAACAAAAAATAATTAAGATATAATTATTTTTTACTTCTTTGCTGGTGCGGAACTAGTCTGTGGTTGCCAAAGGAAGACTGCCTATCAGAAACTTAACGACCTTGAAGTGCCAAGTTTTCTGTAGTCATAGTCAAAATAATTAATATGTATATGGTATTAATCATAACAACGGCTGTTTACTAGGCTATGGTACTTACTTTACATAAATGATATATGATTCTCAAAATAGCTGTGGAAGACAGATACTATCTCTGTTTTACAGGTGAGAAAACTGAGTCTTAGAGAGTTTTATAGTTATAATTAAATCCATACCAGGAAATTCAGGGAACAGTACTCATGGTAGAATAAGGAAGGAAATGAATGAATGAGTGATGCGTGTGTACTGAGTTTTTCACATGTTATGTTGTAAGAGACCTGTATGTTAGATGTGGGTGTCACCTTCATTTATTACCGGGGGGCTCTGAGGCTCAGAGTGGAGAAATGAGTTGCCTAAGATCAGGGCTAATAAATGGTAGAGTCAGGCCTACAACAGGGACATTGAGTTCAGAAATTTTATTTTTCCCACTATATTTCACCACCTCTTAGGGGTGAGGGAGGATAAACTTCAGTGGGTAGCCAGCTACCTTATGTTCAAAAGGTACCAACTTGTCTCACCATTTTAGCTTTTCCCTGTCTGGTGAACCTTTGACTAAGATTAGAGGAGGCAGTGGAAACTCTGGAGGAGCAAAATGGGAGTGCTGTTCCTACCTCTTGATATGCACACACGCACCATTTTCATGTACCGATGACACACATCATTGGTTTGGGTAGGAAGAGCGGGACGGATGACTGGGGCACTGGATAGTTGGCTGAGGACGAGTTGAGGAAAGGATGGGATGGGAGCGCTCCCAGTGTCTCCTGGCAGGTTCGCAGCCTAGTCCCAGACAGAGAGGTAGTTAGCGGGACTGAGTGCGCTGGGAATGGAGATGGGAATCATGAGACCACTGTTTGGGCCTTTTTCATGGGTTCACTGAGTGTTTGGAGAGCATGTACACAGTCTGAAAAATAATCCCTGACATGGAAGGTATTAAAGGTATGATGACATTTGAGAAGGTTTAATGATAATTTTTAAAGGTGAGCTACTTTTATCTCATGAATTTGTTGTCTTCCTCTTTTCTTGCTTTCCCTTCCTTCCTCCCATTAAGTTCATTGACTACTCTTATGTGCTTCCATGTGCTTACGCATATTCAGTTTAGAAATTCCCTAAAGGATGCCTGAGTACCATAGGAGGAATAAGTTGCCACAGAAATCCTTATTAAGGAAGAGAAACATTTTTAAAAAGGTGACATAACCCGCTAAGATTGCATTGGCTCACAATGAAGATAGTGTCTAACCTCACATGAAACAGTTTCAATTTCATTCTTTGCCTGGCGGCCTACCTTTGTCAGCAGAGGGAAGGAGGCCCATTGTAAGCTTGTTGCCAAACCACATAGCTATGTATTCCTTTAGTTAAACAAATACTTTGCCAAATATTTGAAACAGTTTTTACCCTTTATTTTGGGCTAGTTCAGATTCTTAGGCAAGGTATATTTCTACCTTAATCCCTGCAAATGGAAGGGAGGCACCATTCCCATTTATTACCTCATGTTCAGAAGACTCCTCCCTACCCTCCTGTTTGGGGGAATGACCAGTTGTTGTTTTTTGGGCACATTAAAGCAGGAAGTGATAAATCCCACAGGAGAGGTCAGGACAGATTACTGTTGAAGTTCAGGGTAAAGAGACTAGATCAACCTGAGGGTATCTTGAAACAGATGAACAGGCAGGTGGTCCCTCCAAGCAGATGGGGAGAAGCATACATAGCGTACGTTAAAGCGATGGTAAATAGCCCAGCTGAGCACTGTGGGCTCATGGTGGTACAGAAATGTAGAGTGGCCTGGGTGGCTAGTTTTCTCTGCCTAGCACCTTCTGTCCCTTCATTGAACAGCTCTCACATTCGTTTGCGGGTGGTCCTTCCACTGCTCTGGCCATGGGCCCAAGTGCTGCTGTCAACTTCTCATGTGACCTTGCCTTCCTGGATGCAGTGGGCTGGGTGTCCCCCCCAGGTGGGCCAATCACAGCACCCAAGCTGCCTGGCTACACCTATTGGTCCACGGTAGGCACATGACCCAAACTTGACCAACCAGAATCCTTCCTTGAGATTCTCCCAGCTGGAGTTTGGAGGTGATATCTTCCTTTTTGGGTGGCCGTGCTGGAAAGGTTGGAGTGGAAACTATTAGCTGGAAAATCCCACAATCATGGAAAGAGAAGGCATCCTGAGATAGGGTCCTGCTAGACTTCAGGCCCTTGTTCTATTCCATGGGGCTCTCTTGCTGTCCAGGTGCCTCCCTCTCAAGGTTTAGATGTTAAATTCCTTCAGTTCTGTGGGCTGCCCTCACATATCTCCAGCAAATCTGACCCCTCCCCAATTTAATTTTTGTTTTAGCAAATCCTGGTGAATATTTCTTCCAGCTAGAAATCTCCAACTTTTTCTTAAAGATGTAGCTTGAGGGTCCGTGGTCTGGAAGCCTTCCGTGAATTCTCTCAAGAGTTCATTGTTTTATCCCTTCTGTATATCCCTTGTGCTGACTTGTGTGCAATTTTGTACTAGCCCTCTCATTACTGTATTGCAGCTATTATTTAATTTCTCTCACCCTAAGACACTGAATTCCTTGAAGATGGAGGCCTGCCTACCCATCTTCACACCTCCAGTGCCTGGATGGCAGAAAGTAGGCAGTAATTATTGAAAGTGTAGTGTGAGGATTGTGATTTGCTTACACTACACTCAGACTCTTCTTATTTTGTCCTTATTTCTTTATTTTGTCTATAATAGATCTGATTTTTGTTATGAAGTGCTACCCTCTAGGCAGTAGGAAGGGAAAAGTGTGTATTTTAGTCTAAGAGAAAATTTGGTCCTATGCAATAATGAAAATAGTCATTTTCTGTAACTGCTCAGTCTCTTTAAGTAAACTGTCCAGTCTCTCAGATTTCGTCTTCCTCCTCATCTTCCTTGCCAAGCTGGCACTGAATGTGATTTCCTAGTGAGGATGGAGGGGAGGGAGGAGGTGAGCCTGCCTTTGAACGCTCTTGGGTCCTGCTGTTCTCCGAGGCAGAGCTCCTGGCTGGGCTCTTCCCTCAGCCACGATTGCCTTATTCCTGGGGCTTCTGACATCTATGACCAGGGTCCTATAGTCGTATCCTCTCCTTGGTGTCGGTCAGGACCTGGTGATTTTTCTGCACAGACATGGCCTTACCCTGGCTCTTATACTGCGGAAATCTTGACTCTGCCCCGGCCACTGGCTCAGGTGCTTCCTGAAAAACTTCTTCTGCAGGGTCCCTTCCTTCGCACTGTGGTGAGCCCCATGGCAGGACACATGTACTTGGCTCAGCCATTTCCTGCTCCTCTCAGAGGCCTGTGGCATCTGAGGGATCCATTCTCACACTGGGACACCTAGGAGCAGCCCAGGAGAGCTGGGCCTGGCCCTGCTGCCTGAGCCTGCTCTGCTGCTGAAGGTGCTTGGCAGTGGCTGTTCTCCTGCTGGTGTGAGGCTGCCTGCGAGGTGAGCACCTTAGGAGCCCCAGCGGAAGTGAGAAAAGCCCACTCACCCTCAGAGTAGCCCCTGGCTTATTTCTCCCTGTTCCCCACAGGCAGGGGAACCACTCGTCTTCTTTGATCTCCTTCTCCGTACCAGTGAAAACTCTGCTTATGAATTGTAATGAATCTCTTATCCAGCTCTTATTCATACTAACCTACTTAGAGGTGCCCAGAGTTGCTCAGGATAATAGAACAAAGTTTAGGAACCAAGCAGAGTTTCCAACCCAGGAGAACCCCAGAAGAATTTGGAGGAGTGCCTGCATTGCTTGGCTTTCATTGTTCATTCATTCATTTGTTCGGTCATTCAAAATGTTTTGAGGACCAAAAAAATAAATGAAAGTGATTTGGAAGTTGCCGAGAGAACAGATCTTAAAAGTTCTCAGTACAAGAAAAAAATGGTAGCTATGTATAATGAGGGATGTTAATTAGGCTTACTGTGATCATTTTGCAATATACAAATATTGAATTATCATGTTGGATGCCTAAAACTAATATGTTCTTTCAGTTATACCTCAGTTAAAAAAAAAAAAAACACCCAAGTGAGAGAACTTATGTTTAAATGGAGAGTTCTTTATTTTGCTAATTTCTTGTTTGTAGTAGAACTCAGTTCTGTTAAGGATATTAAGGGGGCGGTGAAACTACACATGTCTCTAGAGATAGGTGCTAGAGGGTTAGAGCTCCTCGTGACTTTTGAAGTGGACAAAATTATTTTTATATGCCTGAGTCTTTCCATAAGGTTATGCAGGATTTAAATTATTCATCGGATTTCTTGTAATGGTGACATACAGTTTGTTTGTTTGTTTTTATTTAGAATCCCCTGAAGTGGTCTCGTCAAAGTCCTGCCACTTTATTTGAGGTTTTTCACTTCTGTCCTGGTGTTTGTATAATGTTAGTTTTCTTCCCCTCAATTTGCCCATTTCCCCTTTCTGTGGATTAATTTGCTTTTGGCCTTGGAGAACTGCATCCAGAAGGAAAGGAATTGCTGATTAAACCTAATCACACCAAAGTCTACACACCACACATGACTGAACATCTTGATAGCTTGGGGGAGGCAAGGGCAGAAAAAAAGTGATTTATATATTTAAGAGTCCTTCTTTTTCAAACATAAACATATATCCCCTTGAAGGCTATGTTGTGCTACCATAATTAGGAATGAGAATTTGGAAAGATTTGGGAGAAAATTGCTGTCCTCTGAGGACTGTATTTTCTTCCTCCTTTCCCTTCTCTCCTATCCCCACCTCTTTTTTTCTTCTTTAGTGCATTACAAGGGGAAAGGCTTGTTTTCTTTTTCAATAATTTTGATAATTAGGTATTTCAAAATAGCAGAACAGGACTTCCTCCAGGACCTGATTTTAGAGTACCAAGTCGTGAGTTGTTAGTAGAAGGAGTTTTACACTGCTGCTCTATGGGAGACGGCTGGACAAACAGCGCTCCTCCGGCACCTATGGAATCCCTTCCGTCCGGCCTTGGCCATTGCTGTCGGTAACGGGACTGGTCAGGAGGCTGGCCGACCTCGTCCCAGGGCCCATTTGCCCTTTGACAGGACCGCAGGAGGGAGAGGTAAGGTCTGAGGGTGAATTGGACCGTTGGACTGATGTTAGAGACTCTCTAGCTTGGGAGACAAAAGATTCCCTGGGTTCTCCCAGGCTCATCATGGGGTGGACTAAAATACTCCAAGTCACTTTAGCTTATATGTGACCCACAGGGAATTCCCAGGCTGAGGGTAATTTTGGAATTTGAATGATAACCTCAACTCCAGTTCAGAAGAGTGAAGCCAAGAGATTTTCTAGGCCACGGCCGATATCAGGAAAAACCTAACAGAAACTTTGAGAAGAATAGGCAAGGAGATAAACAACAGTTTATCTCCTGAAAATGTTCCCTCTTACCTGGGAGGGTGGGTTTTTTTCTTCCTTTTGGAGCGCACTCAGCACTGGTAAAAAGGACTAAGTGTACGTTTGAGAATGTGGCAGAGTTTCCTTTGACTGTGCGGACTCGGGAGAGTGCGTGCTGCGGTGAGAAAGGATGTCCCTGTCAGCACTGTGTCTGCATTCTGGTTCCGTCACTTAATAGCGTTGGCAGGCTCATCACTCTGCTTCCTTGTCTACAGAATGAACGTGATAATACGCGATGTGGTTATGAGGAGTAGGGTTGGCAAACAGGTAAAATCAATACTATGTATTCTTGGGTAGAACATTTCCAGCTAATACACCTACATACATATTATATGATACAGTTTTTATCCATAATCTACTATTTTGCATGAGATTCTATGGCTGTTCTTTTACATAGGAGGAAAGTTTTAAACACGAGCCTTTCCCCCCCTCTTATTTTAGATGTAAAAAATGGTTATTGTTGGAAATCTAGAAATTACAGAGAGTAAAGAGTTAAGAATAAAGCACTTGTAGTTCATCACCTAGAGAGAGCAGTTAACATTTTGATTTATCTTTCCAGTCTTTTCTCTTGACCGTTATGTGTGTTGTTGTGTGGTTGAACAAAATTAAGTCACATATTTACCATTCTAGGAGAGTTCTCTCAGCAAGACTCACACTGTCATATTCCAGTAGGAAACCTCCTGCAGTGGGTAACACAGGCCCAGGAAGTGAACAAACGCACCTGGGCACAAGTCATACTGTAACACATTAATGAAACTTCCTCATGGGAAAATACCAGACATTGCTCAAATACCATTTTCTTTGGCTCAAAATAGGATACTGAGTAACCCCAATGATTAAATAAAGTACTTTGAACTCCCTAGCAGAGTGCCTACCTAGAGCTGGCATTTCCTAGTTGCATGACCTTGGAAAGTTAGTGAAATAGCAGCACAGTTCTGTAAAGTGGAAATAGTAAATATTGTAGCTTCAAAGGGTTGATCTGGGGATCAAATGAGTTCGTGTCTATAAATTAGACAGTGTCTGGTTCATAGTAAGTGCTGGATTCATCTTAGGTATAATAGGGGTATTAACCCAATATAATTACCCAACATGGAACAGATGTTCAGTAGATACTTACTTTTGCGGTACCTAATATTTTGCTTCTACTCTCTCCCATTTAATGCTCCCCCCCCCCCCCGCATCATCTTCTTCCCAGTACCTTTACTTTGCAAATCTACTGGATCATCTTATTATTCCTTTAGTGAAAGAGTAACCTAACTGATATTTTTAAGTGATGAAAGAGTATATTCTTGGGCTACTGCTACCAGAAGGCATCCAGATGGTGTCGCACAGGAAGCGCTTAGCATCTGTGGTGTTCTGCACTATGGGAGGGTGTGTTTTCAGTTCAGACCCTGACTAAGAAGTTACCTTTCCTACCAGAAGGGCAAGTCAAACTCCCTTATTGTCTAAGTGTGCCAAAGACACAGGACAGGACAGAGGGGACAGGCAGCTCAGAGGGGGGTGACAGCCTCGGGGCTGTTTAGGGACTTGTCAGGGGATTTTCTGGGGAATAGCCCATAATTACTGTGGTTTGGGGAATTTTTAGAGTCATAGATAGAGGCTGAGGGCCCTGGGCAGGGCCCAACAGGTAGCACAGTGCCTGGCAGTCAGTAGATACTCAGTACCTATTGAAAAATAGAATGAATGGGTAAATGGAAGAGAGAAATAAGAAATGGATACTCCCATCACAACCTGGGGTAAAGTAAGAATAGCTGGACAGTCCATAAAAGCCCATTCAGAATCTGGGGAAATTACGAGACCAGAAAAGGTTAGTCTCTTCGTTGTGCCTGGCATAAGGAGATTCTTTTCTTGATGAGAAAGAATTCACTCCTTCATATTTGTTGAGTATTTACTATGTGACATGGTTCTAGGTACAGAGGATACAGTGAACAAGGCATTCAAAGTTGCTCTTCTCATGGAGCTAACATTCTAATGGAAGGGAACAGATAATATACCATGGATACAATATGCAAGGTGATGATATATAGTATAAGGGAAAGTAAAGCAGGGCTTAGGAGGTTGCTATTTTATATATATATATATATATATATATATATATAGTGGTCATAGGAAGACTCTTTGATAAGGTAACATTTGAGTAGAGAGCTGAAGTGAAGAAGGGAAGACGTCTGGATATCCAGCAGAAGAGCTGTCCTGGTAGGGAGAACAGCAAGTACAAATGGCCCAAGACATGGAACAGCAGGCCAGGGGGTCTAGAGTAATGAGCAGCTTTACAGAGGCTGGGTGAGGAGGGTACAGGAGGGCAGGTTATGTTTAGTGTGATACTGTGATTTATGATAAGAAATACATATTTGGTCTTTGTTCCCATTTCTGGCACACAGCTCTTAAAACCCTTAAAATGTCCTAGGTGATGAGGGTGGTAATGGTGTCTTTTGTTATGTTAATGAGGTGACTTTTGGACCTCAAGAAAGGAGTTAGTTGTCAGGAGAACCAGCCTTGTGTTTAGAGGGTTGGAATTTTCTGTCCCGCCCCCAGCCCCCAGAGAAAGGATAGGGGCTGAGGATTGAGTTGAGTGACCTACAGGTAAAGATTTAACCAAGCCTGCCTATGTAATAATGCCTCTATTGAAAACCCAAGAGGATACGACCCAGAGAACTTCTGGTTGATGAACACAGGGAGGTACTGGGAGCTCGGTGTGTTCAGAGCGTGGATACTACACGCTCCTCCCCACACACGCTTCCCTATGCATCTTTTCTATCCAGTCGTTCCTGAGTTATACCCTTTTATAATAAACTGGTACTCCAGTTAGTCAAATGTTTCTCTGAGGTCCGTGCGCTGTTAGCAAATTAATGGAACCCAAGGAGGGTGTTGTGGGAACCTCTGATTTATAATAGGTCAGAAGTACAGATAGCAACCTGGACTTGTGATTTACATCTTGGAATCCAAGGAGTGGGTTGTGGGAACCTCCAGCGTGTAGCCATTCACAAGCACAGGTGAAAGCCTAGACTTGTAATTGGTATATGAAGTTGAGGGGTGGGGGAGGCATTTTGTAGGACCAAACCCCCTTAACTCATGGAATGGGATGCTATGTCCAGATAGTGTCACCACTGAGTTGAATAGTAGGACACTTAGCTGATGTACAAGAACTGCTTAGATGTGTGGGAACTCCCCTACCTGACCTCTACTAACGTGCAACACACACACACACACACACACACACACACACACACACACACACAGAGGAACTGGGTCCCAGAGCCACCTGAGTAAAGCACTGTAGAGTGTGGTAAAGTTTGGCTTTTACTCTGAATGAGGTGGAAAGCCATTGGAGAATTTTACAGAGCCATGCCGTGATCTGATTTCCTTTGTAAGAGGACTGCTTTATCTACATTGTAGAGAATAGGCCATGGAGGGCAGAAGAGCAGAGGCAGGGAGACCACTTAGGAGACAGTAATCTTGCAGTAGTCTAGGCAGGGCATAGTGGTGGCTTGCGCTGGAGTGACCGTGGAGATGATGAGAAAAGGTCAGATGCTGGATCTCTTTGACTGTGAAAGAGATCAGTCAAGGTGACCCCAAGGAGAAACAGAGCTGCTATTTACTGGGAGGAGCAAGTAGGTGTAGGAGGGACAATCAAGAGTTCTGTTTTGTATCTGTCATGCTTGATGTGGCTGCTGGACCACTCAGTGTCAATATCAAGGAGAGCGTTGGAATCCAGGAGAGAGGCCTGGGTAGGAGATGAGGAAGTGTTATGTAATGGTGTATGATGCCGTGCTGTTAGAGGACCCACGGAATGAGTGGGGAGAGAAAGGGGTTTGAGGGTTGGCCCTAGAGCACTGCTGCCTGCCCAAATCTAGAAGTTGAAGAAGACGGGGAAAGAAAGGCTGGAAAGAGAGAGAGTGGTATCCTGGGGGCCAAGGGGAAAAAGGAGCAACCGACTATATCAAATGCTGCTGTAGGTCACATGAGGTGAGACCTGAGAACTGGCCACCAAATTCTGTAATAGCAAGGTCACTGGTGACTGTGATAGACACTTTTAGTGGAATGCTGGGAAATGAACTCTAAAATAAGTCTTACCCACAAATACCATATGATTTCACCATATGTGGAAGTAAAGAACGATAAAAATAAACAAACAGACTCAGATACAGAGAACAGACTAACAATTGTCAGAGGGAAGGGGAGCTAAGGAACTGAATGAAAAAGGTGAAGGGTTTAAGGAAAACAGACTGGTAGTTACAAAATAGCCATGGGGATGTAAAGTAGAGCATGAGAAATATAGTCAATAATATTGTCATAACTATGTATGGTGTCAGGTGGGAACTGGAAATATCAGAGGGAACACTGTGTAAAGTATATGATTGTCCAACCACTACGCCGTACACCTGAAACTAATACAAAATAATACTGAATGTAAACTGCAGATGAAAAAAAGTAAAACATAAAAAATAAGACTAAAAATAAAATGTTTTACCCCTTTTGTGGTGGATAAGACCAAATCCTGCTGTGTTTATAAACTTCTAGGTTTAAAACAAAACTGAATGAGTGAATGAATGAATGAATGAATGAATGAATGAAATGAAGCTTCCTAGCCATTCTTAAGAGATATCTGGACTGAGAGGCCCTCTCTTGAGTGTCGCAGGCAGGAGCCTGGCTCCCAGAGTGGGCCAAACCAGGTCAGCAGCAGATTTGCAGAAGGCTGTCCTAGCTGGGTTTGTTTATGTCTGGGTGTTGGTCTCTTACATAACCATGCAAGTAGGCCACATTTTCCTTTAGCTACAAGGCTCTTAGCTTCTTGAGGGAGAGTTGGATTTCATCGCAAGTCAGGTTGCAGAGGCCCTAGGCTGGTCTGTGCTCTTAACTGTTTCCTGCCAGATTCAGGGTAGTTGTAGATGTCAGAGAAAGGGAGGCACCTGCACCTGCCTTTCTCTCACCCCCTTTACTAGTGCCAATTTGCCTTCCTTCTATGTGTGAAATATGCTTCCTTTCAGTTGTCTCTCTGGTGTCATCTAACTAGAGCCTCTAGTCCAGCAAGCAAGTGCTAATGAAAAAAATGCTGCTTCGGGAAATTGTTGTCGAATTCCACAGATCACATTACAAAGCACTGAGAATAATGGGAGAGGGGCAAGCTGGGGATCCCCTCGAGTTACTGTTTATCCTCTAGGCACTCTGCAGGGAGATCCTGGCCCAGGTCCACCTCCTCATGTCAGAACACAGTAGTTTCTGACATCCTCCCTTTATTCCTGAGAAACGCTGTCACTGAGGGTTGGACTTTATACTTTGTCTGTTCAGCTGTTAGAGTATCTCCTGTTTTGTTAGACCTCACCCTTGAGTCATTGCAGGTAACTCAATGTGTAGTTTGACTTCTGTTTTTCAGTTACCACGTTCAGGACGGTCTTTTCTTAACATGAGCTAAGCCAGAACTAAAAGAGTTACAAGACTTTTAAAGCTCTTTGTGTAGTAAATGGAACATTTTGTGAATTCCAGTTGCCTTGGGTTGGTTTTAAACATGTAAAGTTATAACCATGGCTGAAATCATTTTTTTACAGAATTAAAACTACATAAAGTATTAAAACAATACAACCTCATTTATGTGTATGGTAGTATCAAGCATTTACCTAGTGCTTTCTTTGTGTCAGATTACGTTCTAATCACTTGAAATATGAAGCATTTAATCCTTAAGACAATGCTAAGAGGTAGACATAGTATCATCCCCAATTTGCAGATAGGAGGTGGAGGTACAGAAGGTTAGGTAATATGCCCAAGGTCTTGCAGCTAATGGATGATGGAGTGGGGCCTTAAATCTGCTCTTCACTACCACAATGCTTTGCTCTTCACTAATTTAAAGTTTGCAGCTATTTGGATGGGAATTGAGTTAACTGTTTACAAGATAGCATTAATTTAATTTAATTTTTTTATTGAATTTATTGGGGTGGCATTGATTAATAGAACTGTATAGGTTTCAGCTGTACAATTTTATACTACATCACCTGAATATTGTGTTGCATGTTCCCCACCCCAAGTCAAAAAAAACAGCATTAATTTAAGACAGAAACCTCATTCTTACTATGAATTATTTCTACAGGCTCATTGGAAAAAGAACCCGAAAGACTTTTTTGGCAATAATTTTTCACTTAATTACTACTAAAGTGGTTACATATGGAAGCAATAAAATCATATCTTGAAAATCTTGAAAAGATCGGGTTTCTTAAAAAAAATGAAACATTGTAGCTTTGTCTTTGTTATGGGCTGAAACAGTGCAGCAACTAGCCATTTTAATATAGGTAGCTGATGTTCATTTGAAAGTACTGTTAGAGACTTTTTCACAATGAATCCTATTCTGCTAATCTCTAGCCCATTATTTGCAGTGATTATTGCTGTAGTTAATAAAAGAGTGGAGGTCTTATAAGTCTGTCATTCTGATTTGTCAGTGTCTGTTCACTTCTAGATCCTATTATCTGTCAGTGTCCTTTGACAAGTGGGAGCTACAGCTGCCCCAGAGAGTTATAATGAAAAGAACTTTTGGGCCAATTTTATAAATAGTTGCAATGAGTAACCCAGCAAATCTACATGGCAGGTAATGGGTGACAAATCTAGAGAGGAGACGGATTTCCCCTTCTTACTGCGATATAGTCATGTACCCCCCCCTTCACCTCCTCAAGACTTACTGTCTCAGTGGCATCATCACTACCTAATTAACAGGATGATTACATATCTAGGCAAGTTTTCCAAAGTGTAAGGTAAATTCTTCTGGGGACCATCAATCTTGGAGATGATATCCCAACCTAAAATTAGATGACATCAAATTACATAGTAAAGGCAATGCTTCTTTTTTACATTTCTCTTGACCTTCTTCCTGCTTTTTCAAGGAGGAAGTCAGTGTGGCACCACTGCATCTTGACATCTCTTGAATCCTTCAGAATCTCCCTCTATGATAAAGACCAGGCATTGTAGTTGCTCAGCTTTCATAGGTGACTGTATTTAGAATGTAGTTTGTTTTATTTTTATTATTTTAATATGTATAATTGCCTTCTGTATTTGACAGGGAATACTGGCTTTCTGTTTATGTTGGAGATAGGTTATTTCTTTGAAAATTAGATTTATTAAAAGAGAAAAAGGTGAGTCAATCTAAAGACAAGTAGTAGAGAATATAATAATACAGGTGAGATGTAGACATGGAAATCATGAATTGGGTAGGGGAATGACAAAATCTTGGTCTAATATCTTCTGTGGTTAATTTTGTGGAGGTCCACAATTCCTTCTTTGAAACTCTTGGGACCAGATTTGTTTTGGAATTAGGACTGTTGAGATTTTTTGGTATAGTTCCTATAGTGTGTAGGATATGACGCCCACAGGGAACACTGGGGCGATGCCGCCATCAAGCCTAATAGTAATTCCACAGCAGGATGTGTGAACGCTCACACTGAATGGGGGTAAACAGGGACTGTGCATGGCCTTGTGTGAGCTCAGCTTAGACTTTGCCACCACATGTGCTTTAGAACCAAACTTAGGCGAGAAAGATTTGATTTTTAGAGATTTCTGGATATTAGAATTGCAGATAAGAGATTTTGGACCTGTTTTTGTAAATAAATTCATCATTTAAAAAAAAACACATTGGTCAAATTAATCATGTAGGAAACAAATTATATTCCAGCTTGGTCAAAGTAACTCTGCCATCTTTGAGTTGATTTTTACCACTTGTCTATGGTCTCCTGTAGATACTGACCTGCTGCATATGGCCAGGTAGATATGTTTGTGAAAGAAAAGGTGAATCCAAATAACTTCAACTTGCACATGTGAAAAAAGGAGTAGTTCCTGGTTCTGCTCATCCTTGAACAGAGATTCGAACACAGAGCTCGCTCTGTTGGACGTTCGGGACGTGGGTGTTGGATGGCAGGGCAATGCATTCACGGGCGCCAGACCGTATGGGGTAGTATTTCATTTGGTTCTGTGTTGTAAAAATGAAACCCGTAAATTATTTGCAATTGTTTTATTAAATATCTTGCTAGTTCCTTAGCGTAGTGATCAATGAAGTTTTAATTTGGCAGTGATGGAAGTGGTTAAAAAGGGCACAACCAGACTCCCACGTGTGATGGCAGACGTGCCAGGTGTTTTACAGTCTGTGAACTCCTGACATGAGAGCAGTTAGGCTGGATTGATTACACTGCAGAGGGCCATGTTGAGTTATTTATGATTGTTTTTCAAACATTCCGTAAAATGACAAATGAGCAAGTATTTTCCAACTTCAGAACACATTGTAAGGGTTTTGTCAGGTTCTTGATTTATAACCTTTGGAACACGCTTTTATTTTGTGTAATTAGAATGAAAATGTGTAGTAATTGATCATAAAGTATTTATGGGCTTTGTATGTTATATTGCTTGCTATTTAAATTGATAAAAGAAGACATGATAGATATAAGAAGATAATATTTTACATGTACATCGTCTATTTCCTCAAGGGGTTTAATAAAAATCTCAGTTGGATGTTCTGTGGAGAAGAGAGAGATTTAGATGTAGAATCTGAAGCCAGGGCCATTTGGCTCATACAATTCCTAGATCTTTGTACCTTCTATAATGTCATCCAGTAACTTCTATAAAAAGATAGAATGTTTTATTCCTAGCACATCAGCCCAACAGTTATTAATTTTTTAAAAAGATTTTTGATTCACTTCCATGGGCTTACCTGGGTTTTATGACAGAGGTGAGACAGGTGGCTGGGTAAGTGACTGCTGATGGAAGAGAGGCGACACTGTTCCTTCTGTGCTCACTCAAGAGAATGTCACGGACTGTCAGTGAGGGTGACATTTGCCATGGATGCGTTGTAACTTTGAATCCTATTAAAGTCATTCACAGATATTGATAATTTATTATGATAACACCCTATGATTAGTATTAATAACTTTGTACCACACATTGAATATGATTAAAATAACTACTATTAGTTACAAAATATAGTAATAGTGACTATGTTTATCAAGCACTAAGTATTGTATTTTGCCATGTATAATGCACACCTTTTGTCCACATTTTTGAGGGAAAAATAAGGATGCACATTATACATGGGTATAATGATTACATACCATGGGTATAATAATCCCATGTATAATGCATACAAAAATGTGGGGTATGCATTATACATGGGAGTGCATTATACATGGCAAACTATGGTAATTAGGCATGTGTTAAGTGCTTTACATGTCTAGATTAATTTAATCCTCATAACTATACAATGAGGAAGCATATTAACAATCTACTTTTACAGATGAGGAAACCCTGTAAAGGTATCCGGAGATTAAGTCATTTAGCCAAATGCACAGGAAATGAAGCGTTCTGGCTTGACTGTGTTTTATTGCCTTCATCTTTATGTTCCCTACAAATATAGTAACATCTGAATTCCCTGGGACTTAACTTTGAGCAGACTCATCCCTTTGGAACCAAGCTGAGAACATGGAAGCAAGCAAAAACATTTCTGTAATTGAAATAGAAGCAAAACTCTCTCTGTATGAGCGTATGCGCACTCAGCAGACAGGACAGAACCAGAGCTGCTAGACTCTGTCCTACCTTGGGTCCTTTAGGAAAGGGCCTGGCGCCTGAACACGTCAATGGCACCTAAGGATCACATGCAATCACTAATGCTTCCAGGTGATTCATAAAGTGAATTTTGGTTTAATCTGTTAGGAACTAAAAGCAAGAATCTCATTGATTGTATAAGAATCTGTCATAATTGGAAAAATAGTACCTGAAATGGGCATATACTTATCTAGATCCATGCATTCTTTACGATGATTGTAGTTAACCGAGGTAGTTTAGATGTAGAAAATAAAATATTTGCATGTAGTTCTGAATGAGTGAAGATAACATGATGCCACCTTAAAAAAAAAAATGCAACCTTGATTGTTTTCCCTTATAGTTTGATTAAGAAGGTAAAGGTTGACTGTAAAATAAATCCATTCCACTTTACTTCTCCTGTTTTTTCATTTTTCCTCTAGATCGCTCTTTCGATGTCCTCAAAAAATCCAAGCAGCGCCCCACGTCCCCTGCTGCAGGCCAGCTTTCTGACATGCTGAACGGTGGTGATGAAGTCTACGCTAACTGCATGGTCATAGATCAGGTAAGGCAGGAATGACGTTACAGGGCGGCCTGCCCTCCTTCCAAAGCCTGAGCACACGAGAAATACGTTCAGCATTGTTGTGCTCCTCTGAAAATTTTAACCGAAGTGCAGCCCCAGTGATGCTGCAGTGGGATCTCATCATGTGAGCATTTAGCTGAGGTCCTCCCTTCAGAGAGCAGCCCACCATACCCCACCAAGGCACACCACGGGGGAGGGGGCTTCTGACACCGCCGGATGAGAGGCACATGAGAGCTCTTCAGTGCGGTCAGAATAGGAAATGATAATTGGGAGTCCAGTTTCCTTTCTACAGTTTAAAAAAAAAATAATGTGTGTACGATCTGCTTTAGCAGTATTTGTATTCAAATGTAGCAAGAGCTGGATGAATAAGAGTTTGATTGCAACCCCATATGATGCTGTCACATAAATTACTTGCTTAATCTTTACAACGCACCTATTAACATGTAATAAGGTTGTAGAGCTTTAATATTAAAACATAATGGTGTCATGTTACAGGGAAGTTGGAATCCTTTAGAATGCCCCACCCATTGCCTGATAGGGATTTGTGAGTCAGATCTTATAAAGGCAGGTGGTTGTGCATCTACGTATAGATTCATCCGTTGTTCTTTTCTCTAGCTAGTGACCTTTACATTTTAATACAATATTTATAAAAATTAAAATGTAGGTTTAGATCTGCAGATTGCTGCACACTCTAATTTATAAGAGATTTAAGGGATTCAAGGATAATTTGGACAATGCAATTTCTGTCTTATCCACTGACTTTAAAACCCAGTCTCCATATAAATGCACCATATATATGCTCATTTAGCAAATAAGGTATTTTACCCTTATTTTGTTTTTGTTTGGATACATGTATTATATCCTATTACTTATAGGTGTTTGCTGTGGTATAAACTTTTTCCTGTCCAGTACATCTCAGTTTCATCCCCTTAGTTGAATACTTCTGCTTTTTCTTTATGTGTTTTATTAAACTGTTACCTCAAATGCATTGTATAAAGGCATAGGTTGGGATGATACTCAAAATGGCAGAGGAATGAACACCAGGACATGGACATCAGTCTATAAGTAACCAGTATGCTTTTTGGCATAAAGCAGCTGAATGTGAACCTTAGTTATGAAATCCAGGATGAGGCACAGAGTTTAGGACGAAGTGGGAGTTCTGGGGACATCCTTTGAAGATACAGGCTAATTGGACTGTGTGTGGTCTTAGCCATGTTCTGATTTTAATGCTTTTATTCTGTTGCCATATTTTCTAAGTGTTAATACTTCTTGAGTCCTTCTTATTTTTGTTCTGAGCCTCAGTGGATACTGTAACATTTTCACTTAAGTAGCTAAAATTCTGTGTGACTGGATATGATGGAGGGGGGAAACCATGTCTTTATGTGTTCTAAGATACATTAAAAGCACAAAACTTTACAAACTAAAGATGAAGTTAGGATGTAATTTGGGAATGTTTTGAGTGAGAGAAGTATTGCTTTAATAATGTGAAACATACATTTAAAGAGAACTCAAACAGGCGATTGACAACCTGAAATATAGCAGCAGATTGCCAAATGTGTGCAATGAAAACAGAAATAAAACGGAAAATATAGATGCAAATTATAAAGTTCATTCTATCACTGTGGTATAGTTATCATATTGTTTTCCTTACTGTCCCTATGTCCATTTGAATAGCAAGGACAAAGAGTCCAAATTCTGAATATTTAAAATAATTTCTAGCAGTATCTGGAAAAAAAATCTTATCTAATTTCCTTCCACATGGCACAGAAACCTAAAAAAGATTGCTAGATTGTTTGCAATACTGTTCCCCATGAATTCTCAAGGTTATCAACGTATCTGATGCGGAAATTCACATGATAAAACTACTGTGAAAATGACTCTGTCACATAAACTACTTTGGGGAAAAAAATGCTTTTTGGTCATCATTCCAAGCCCACATAATTCAATACAAAGAATCCCTGTATACTCTTTATCAAAACTCCCCAAATGTTAATATTTTACTTTGTTATCCTCTAAGTATGTTTACATGCATGCAAATGCTTAAAATATATATTGTATATAATATATTGTGTATGTATATTACATATACCATTTGAGAGCAAACTGAAAATATGGTACACTTGTACTCCTCAACCAGTCATGGTGTATTTTCCTAAAAACATGGACATTTTCTTTTTTTCACATAAGCATGTATAGTAATCAAAATCAGCAAATCGTCACCAATACAGTACTGTTAGCAGTGTACAGACTTGATTCAATTTTAACCAGTTGTCTCATAGTTCTCTGCAGCAGAAGAGTAAATTCAATGATCTGTGTTGCATTTCGTTGTCAGGCCTTTTTAGTCTCCTTTAACCTGGGACTGTTCCTTAGTCATCTTTCATGGCATTGATAATTTTACTGGTGATGTAAATAACAATCTTTAAATATTTGTGGGAGGTGGTTTGAGTCATTCTAAGTACCCTATTACTCATTTGACTCGCACCCACCAGTCTGAGCGCTCCTTGATTGTTTTTGCCCTAGTAAGCTATCATTGTGATGGTTGATTTAGGACCCTAAATTTTTGTCTTGTTTCATTCCCCGTTCACCCCCCTATATCTCTAAATGGTGCCATTCTCATTCTTTTTCCTGTCTTCTCTCCCAGAAGGGATGCCTTTTGATGCCTGCCACCTCGGCTCACCTGTAGTTTTAAGCCCCTTCCTTAGGCAAGTGCTTTGGTCAGCTGGAACCCTCTTTCACACGTGGACTTTTTCTTCCCATGATAATCTTTAGACCAGCCTTAGGTCTTCTACTCCCACCCGCCACCCCCATTGTCTCTGCTATGCAGAGTTTTGCAGACTTCCCGTTCTCTCTGCAAAGGTTTATGCCAAGAGTATGATGGGTTGTTTTCTGAGATTTGGTGTTTGTTTTATTATTTCCAGGTAATTTAAAGTTTAGGGCATTTTCTGTCTTCTAGGTATGCTAAGTCCATTCATCTTAGGTAGTTTTATTCTTATTTTTGTTTGAAGTGTTTCTTGGGGGACTCAGATTTATGTGACCACCACTACCTTGTTTACCCAAATTCCTATACACTACTTTTAAAATAAAGCTGCCTGCTCTTTAGTTCGTTTCTCAAGTATTTAAAGCATTTCCTCTCATTTTGAGTCAGTGGTTCATAAAATGTTAAAACGCTCAGTTGGTCCTTTTCCTTTGTGAATTTTGGGATAGCAGCCAGCTGAACAAAAACATATCATGAAAGAATTCTCTGCTTACATAAAACAAAACAAAAGCAAGAACAAACAAAACAAAAAAAAGATAAAGTGGAGAGGTTTTTAAATTAGGAAAGTTTTATTCTTAGCTAGGCCAATCTGTCCTGCTTTTGCTTAGCAAATATTTTTCCTTTTGACTCCCAGGTTGGTGATATGGATATTAACTATATAAACGTAGAGGGGATCACAGCAAACACCTGCCCTGACTCCATGGGCTCTTCCCTGGGACCTCAGAGCTGCACACATACCCCTGCCGCTGAAACCAGCCCTGGCATGTACCCAGCGAGTGAGAACAAGGAAGTGACATCAAATACTGAAGCCCAGCAGTCTTGCACATCACCATCTAGCTCATATGCTTCCAACTTAAATCTTTCTTTTGGTCTTCACGGATTTGAAAAGGAACAAAGTCACCTAAAGAAAAGAAGGTAAGATGCTATATTTTAGAGGAAAAATGTAGAGAATGAAACCTGGTAGCCTTGAAATGTAGAAAATTTGAAACTTGTAGCGGAAATTGGAAAATTCTATTTTATTTTCTATTGTCCTCATCATTTTTATCTCTACATAAAAATGTTGCTCCTTTTTAGGTTTCTGTATTCCTTGATTTGAAAGTAAAACAGTTAAGAAAACTGACAAAAACATAATAGAGGAAAACCACGATGAGATACTTTGGCAATGCCGTATTTGAATGAAAATGCAAACTGGAAACTCCTATTACTGTTGAAAGGAGAGAAAATTGTACCATAGCTTTGGAAAATAATTTGGATATGCATTTTATGACCCAGCTGTTTTACTTCTGTGTTTTAGGATACATATACATGAATAGTTATAGAGCAGGAAATAACCCAAATAAGGAATGAATAAATTACACTATACTTACACAAAGAAGTGATATACAGTAGTGAAAATGAATGAACTACCTCTGCATAAATAATATGTATCACAGAAACATGAAGTGGAACAAAAAAGTAAGGCACAAAGTACTTTAGTTATATTTCATTTTTATAAAATGTAAAACAAAATCAAACAATTTATTATTATAGGGCAGACACAGATGAGCTTTAAGCTATTAAAAAAATAAAACAAGATAGCAAAGAGGAAGAAAATCCCCAAATTAGAGATAGTTATTATGTCTAGTGGGGACAGTAGGAAATGAGAATGGAAAGGAACATAAAGGGTTTCAATGGTGTGGCAGTTATTCACATTTCAAGTTGGGTAGGATCGTGGGTGTTAGTTTTATTTTTATACTCTGTAACTTAGTTACCTTGCACATATTTTCTTACGTATCCAAAAGTGTTATTAAAATAACAGTATATGGGTAGGTATATATGTACATGTATAGATGATGTATATATGCATATGCATATGTCTATATGTCTATGTATAGATGATGTATATATTTATGTGTGTATGCATATGCATGTGTGTATATGTTTGTGGTTTTGTATCTATTTCTTATCCATCCGATTGTCTATTTTCTTTAGGAAAAAGATCAATTTCTGCTACTTTCATTTTATTCGGCTGTCCACTTTCCTTAGGTAATAGCTTATTTTTCTCCCCAAGGCCCAAGACCTCTGATATATGCTCATTTTCATGCATAAAATCTGAATCAAAATGAATGTAGAATACACTCACGTGTAGCTATATAATTATCCATCTATGAATGAACATCCACATAGGTAAATAAGTGTTCAGCAGAGATTTAATTGGTCAGAAAGGAGAGAGAGGGAGGAGAGGCAGCAATTGCTGGGTGCCAATCACTTTACATGGATATACAACCCCTTGAGGCTCTAACACCTTATTAACAGGTATTGGTACCAAGGGTAATGTCTGATACATAAAATAATGAAAGGCTTTCTTTAGATTTGTATTTTTTTAAATTATGGTTTAAAAGATGCTGAGTGGCCATGGCTGTACGTTAAATTGATGGGACATTTTGAGCTCTGTACCTCTCTGCTTGGGACCAGAGACTGTCAGTCAAGGCAAGAGTCTATACAGTTCTGCAAAAACAGATTTCATTGTGTGTTATTAGTGCATTCTGGTAGGGCCTTCATGATCTGTTCTGTTTGTGACCCAGGTCTCAAGAGGTGAATGAGTTCTTTAGGAATAGAGGGAAAAAAAGGCACACATGGTCTCTCTGTTCTCTTAATGCAAATATCCACAGGCATTCTAAATTATACTTTCTGACAATGGTCTTGTTCTGGGATGTTTAAACATCTCATGGCTGTAGCTAGAATTTTGCCATATTAAAATATAAGAAAAGTTATCCAGTTTCCATAAAGGTAATTAGAAGCTTCTGGGAAAATATCACAGCTGATAGGGACAGGGTGGGTGACAAGGAGAGGAAGGTGTCCTAAAAGGAAACAAATCTTCCAGCCAGGCCTGCAAGCCAGCCTCACCTCCTGCACATTCTGTCTCCTCTGAAAAATGTGGCATGAGAGGAAAGCACTTGTGATCCCTAGAAAGCCCCGTGTTGACCCTGAGGTGACCATAGGACCCTCCCCTCAGCCGTGTGATGGTGGGAGTATGTAACACGAATGATAATGAACCTGAAGTGAAGTGCACCCAATTTTTAAATAAGCAAATCATAGCCTGAGAGGCTAGGAACTTCTAATGAGGGAGAGATTTGGGAGCGCCCAGTAAAAACTAAGGTTAATACAGGGACAAGGCTGACTAGGACTTATGTCCTAAGTTTTCTAAGTTTTAAAACAATGTTTTGGTGAAAGTAAAATTGTATGTCCAATATGTAACCATTATGTTATTTAAACTTAATAGCTATTTTAATAAGTTACAAGGGGGAAAATAAACAATGCAACATTTATTTTAACAAACTACACAGCAGAAATTTAGTGGATAGGAGGTGTGTTTGTTCTGTTCTAAAATATATCTTTAAACCCTTTTTTTGTTTTTCCACAGTAAGAAATGCTTGTCACACTATGAACCAGTCCCTACCTCCCCTTCCCATGCACATAAAATTTAAACATTTTATGTAATAACATGTGGAATGTATTCTGATATTTTTTACTCTATACTATTTTAATAGAAAATTCTAGTTACAACGTATTGAATCTGTTTCATATCCCACTAATGGGATTTTGAAAAATGGTATTATAAAATGAGAACCTAGGGGTAATTCTGAAAAATATTGTCTATAGTATTGAATATCTAGGTTAATAACAAAAAAAGTGTAGCCCAATTTAAATTAACAGAAAAAGAAATGTTTTAGAGTATGCAAAGTAAAATAATACTCACTAATACTTCCAGCATGTATTCATAGTGATGGAGAAATGGTGTATAGAACCGGAAACTCTTGTGATAAAATAGGGTATTCTTGCGGGCAGCCAACTGTTGGAACTAATTCTCATTAGTACAGAGATTACAAGTGAAAGACAAACACAGAGGCACAAGATACCAGCAAACCTTTGACCTCCCACCCCAACCCCAGATCTCTTCCTACCCTCAGATTAACAATGAATTAATAAAACTATATAGCACTGTAAATTATCTGTAATTAAATTAACTGTACTGTTCAAAGCACCAACATTTACCGGAAAGGTTTTCTTAACACTAAGCTTTAGTTTCTCATGAGAAACAATTTTACATATTCCAACATGTGTGAGTGTGGAATTAAAGAAAAATGTGAAGTCCACCTCCAGCTTGTCCTTCCCTCCTCCATGCCAAGGCGAAGGCTGTCAGCATGTTCTTTAAGGAGAAAACTGCACTTCAGAGACCTCGGTGGTGCCAGTCCTGGTCTTTCCTTCCTGACAGGTTTGCTGTGGAGAAATCTGAGGATCACAGGCTAATCTAAGTGTTTGGATTAGAGACACATATAAGGACTAAGTGTCCTGTCATTTACTAACATGGCCTTCAGTGACCATCAAATAGCCTATGGTTTTTTTCAAGAAAAATAATCCAAATGCATCATTTAGAGTTTGTTGGGGTTTTTTAAAAAATTTATGTATTTATTTTTTCAAATACATTTGTCTCTGCCTTCCCCCCACCGCTTTCCCTTGCCCCCTCCCTCCCTCAACCCTTCCCCTTTGGGTTTGTCCATGAGTCCTTGCTCTGTGTTCCTTGACTTGCCCCTTCCCTTCTGAAGTTTTATTTTTTGGGTTCTCTACATTTCATAATCAAGGTGGTTTCATTATTTTTTTTTAAATTTTAACTTCAGAACTCTAACAACCAAAGAAAAAGACAGTTAAAAATGCATTGTTTGTTCATTCGTTGCTTTTTGTTTTATATATAGACAACAGAATAGTAGTTACTGGAGGGGGAAGGGAGTTGGGGGAGGACAAAGAGGGTAAAGGGGTCAAAATATACGGTGACAGAAGGAGACTAGACTTTGGCTGTGAGCATGCAATAGAGTATAAAGATATATTATAAAGTTGGACACCTGAAATTTATATGATGTTATTAACCAATTTTACCCCAATAAACTTAATTTAAAAATTCACTGTGCAATTAACATGCCTATGAAAGCTGTTGGCCTCAAAGTGTGAGTGGTTTAAAATGTAAATATTAAGGAATGAGCCAGGAATGTGGAAGGTCAAATTCTTTCCTTTAAATTTTATGGTTATCACAGTTAAATAAGGAAAGAAAAGCATTAGTGGTCAAGCAGAATTACTACCTGCTTCTGAGATGGACTTCTCATGGGATGATTTTTTTAAATTTTCTGAAAATTATAATCTAATATGACATACTTGGGACCTCGCCTGATTCCTGGCTGGCCTGTGTCGTGACACCAACTCTGGGGCGAGACCTCTGCATGTCCCCTTGTCTGCGCCGCTGCCCTCCTGCGCTTCCTGGCCCAGTGGAAACAGAGAGAGTGTCACACTGCCTGTTGTCACATGCAGACACCCCTCCCCGACAGCTCCGTGGCTCTATTTTGTCTGTGTTTTTAATATTTGAAGGGTAACTACTTAGGGCTTGTAATAATTACATTTACAAAACAGAAATTGGATAATACTCACTCGAACCGGCCTCTGTTTCTTAGGGCGCCTGAAATGGCTTTTGCTAGGGTAGAAATGTTCACTTGGGGAAACACAATTGTGTTGAAAAAGAGGATACTTAGGGGAAGAAAAACCAGTACAAACTACTTAAATATAAATTGCATTAGAAATTAAATGAGTACCCATTATACCTCACACTAATGAAGGATTTGAATTCAGAGGAATGGAAACCAATGACTCTGTTTTCTTCCTGGATTATTTACTTCTTCGCTCACTTTGTGCTTCAGCTCCAGCCTTGATGCCCTGGATGCCGACAGTGAAGGGGACGGGCCTTCGGAGCAGTCACACACGTGCTATACGCCAGCGTCTCAGAGTCTCTCAGGAACTGGGGTTCCTAGTGGGGATGAATTAGATTCTTTTGAGACCAACACTGACCCAGATTTTAATATTGCCAGGACTGAGTCACTTTCTCTATCAAGTAACCTGCAGTCAAAGGTATTCTTATTGGTATTGATGTGGTGTATTCTAAGTGGGGAAAATGCGTCGTCTAAATCTATCCATATCTGAAAGACAAATAATGTTTTATTCACGTGTATAAACTTTTTTTTCTTTTGGGGACCCATGAGCTGACTGATAGAGTCTGTCTTTTGATTCTTGCCTACTCTAATTTGTATATTCCTTCCTTACAAGGGCTGATTTGTTTTCATTAATTCACTACCAGTATGTATAATCTTTTACATACTTGGAAAATTTTACTATTTTACACAATAATTTCTCCCATCATCCCTTAAGCAAAAGGAGAAAAACTGGTAGTAGTCAGTGGGTGTAATGATCAAACTTGTTTTGCTCACATAAAATTTTATTTGGCCTGGGTGCTAAGGTAAATCATATTAGTAAGGCAGAGGTGATGTTTGTTTAGCCTTCCTGGCTGCATGAACTAATCTTGAATACCATAAACTTTGTCAGTTTTTCCATAGGAGACAGATTTCCTCTCACTGGCACTCTCAAATGTGACGTCATTTTGCTGTGTGTGTGTGTGTGTGTGTTTTAAAGATTAAACCCTTCCAGTTTTGCAGAGAAAGCCCTTTTGTATTTGGATATGTTTTCTTCCTTTTTGATTTGTATTACTGTCTCCTTTTTTCTTCTTAAATTGAGTTTATTACTATAACATAATGTGTGCTATGCCCAAACAGCTCTTACCATGAACACATGGCTGTTATGATAGTGCTTGGATTTTGTAGTATAATCTGCAATACCCAAAACATGTTTTTTGTGTGTACAACATATATAATTTTATCATAACTCACCTAGGACATAAGTAGTGCTTTTATGTTGATTTTTGAGCGATGAGGTTCTGCAGAGATGAGATGTCTTCCCTGTTACTCCAGCTTGGTGAATAGTCAGAACTCAGATCCAGGCCTTCTAACCACAGGTCCTGAATCCTTCCTTTCCCTCAGCTTGGAAGCCTGTGGAACTGTCACAGTCTTTTGAACCTGAAGATCCTGGGATGTTTCTGGATAATATGTTTGTTGACGTTGATCCTTCTTAGCTTTGCATTTTGGATGCAGTTATGAAACACTCATCATTACTTGGGATGAAAAATAGTCCAACCTCTGTGAAGCAGTTCAGTGTTGCCCACTTTTGAGAAGGATCTGTCCTTTAAAATATACCTTGCCTTGCTTTTGTAGTCCTGTGTAACTTTTTACCTGAGGGTTCTGGATGACTTTCGAAGTCTCATTTTTGTACAAAATTATTGCCATATATGATTTCAGTGCAGAGGATGGCATTTGGCTAGGGCCCTTTGTGGCCAGCTCACTGTTAGGGTTATAGGGTAGTGCGGGCTGGCCTTCCTGATATGCAGACCCAGAGGGATCTCCCTAATAAGTCCGTCAGGGCAGCCATAGCCCAGGGCCCTTTGAAGCAGGGTCAGGCATCTGTTTTCAACTTTCCTCCAGGCTCTTTGTACCAGTCAACTTTGGGAAGGCATGTGTTTTTACTTAGGGGGAACTGAAGAGACCAGCACTGTGAAGGACAGTTGCTGATGGCTTAATTTTAGTAATAAATTTTGCATTACTTTATTTTAGCCCTAACTTTCAGTGCTATCTTACAAATGGATGGGTGGGATGAATCCTCAGGCCACTAGGCCTCTGTCTAGTGGATGGCAGTTGGGTACCGTAAGTGGCTTTAATAGTGTTCTATTGCATATTCATTTAAATTTTCTAGATTGTGTAAGAAAACCATGCTTTAATTATCTTGCCATCTTGCATGTTCATATATGCTGCAAATATTATAACAAAAATAGTATGTAATTGGAAAAACAGGAACAAAAATGGCAGGTCATTTAAAAAGGACGAAGGTACATAAATCAGTGATATTCAAACATCATCCCAGGAAGGGCTGGATGGAAAGTCTGTTAAAAGATGAGCACAGCCTAGGAAGATCTGTATAGTCCTGATGTGTACTTCCCTAGAGGCTGCAGCGAGCATTGTAAACTTAAACAGCTGTTTAGAAATTTTAAAAACTCATCATTACAAATGACTATCCCTCTAACTTTTAATAATCATTAAGCATAGAAATATATATTAGTACGGAATTTTGCTTGAATGCTACAGTGTAAAATAAAAATAACTGACAGCTCAGATGAAAACAAGCCAAACTCATTGTAAAATATACAGAGAAAAACTCTTTTGACTTAATTGTTCAATTTTAACGAACTTGGTTGGAATGTCATAATTGCATCCTAAAGTATATATAGGAACTAGTCCCAAAAGCATTGAAGAGACAATAAAATTTTAAGTTGTGAGAAGCAAAGAGAAACAACGAGATTATATCAGAAATGTTCAGGTTGAATACTTTTACAAAGATGCTGATTTAGTAACATTCACGGTGAATGTATACTTTCAAGTCTTATGTAACATTTTTAAAAAACACATTATTCTGATCTCCTTTAGGAATCCTTGCTTTCTGGAGTTCGCTCACGTTCTTATTCCTGCTCATCACCCAAAATTTCTTTAGGAAGAACTCGGTTGGTGCGTGATTTTACAGTGTGCAATTCAAGCGAAGGTGAGTATTATTTACCATTGGTCTCTGAAGGCATTCTGTTTCATTTAGTAAAAGTATGCAAAATACACAAGAGCAGCAGGCAAGAGTTTTCAGTTTTATTTTCACGATTGATTTTTTCTAAGCTTAGCAAAATCTTTTTCTCTTAGATATCACACAAGATTTGGTTTTGATGAAATTACAAATTTGTACACCCATCTCTGTTGCTTTATTCTTTGAATACAATGTTTTCCTCAAGGAAGGCGTAAGCTAGAGTTTATTCTAGGCTAGTTATTGTGAGGGTTTTAGAGGATTTTATTTAAATAAAGTATAAACATTACTTTTCTTCTATATGTAAATTGCCAAAATAATCTAACTCCTCACAGGCAGACCCCTGCGAACTAGATTTTCTTTATTTATCAACGGGTTTAAGAAAGTTGAAATAAGAGAACTATCTGAAACATGAATAAAAAAATGAACACTTTTTGTGGCAATGCAGGCATTCAGAAATGTAAACTTATGCAATAAAATTTTAACTTAAATATAGTAGACCTACAGAAAGGGGTGCAGATTATGAGCACATAGTTTGATGAATTTTTAAAAGTGAAAATTCAGATCAAGAGCTGGAACAATTATGGGCAACGCAGAGCTGCCCTGGGAGCCCCCCTCGGCCACTGCCCCCATTTTCAACTTCACTTTGAAATGTAATTATTTCATACTTTCTTCACATACTATATTATGTGATCATTGCATTTCAAGGCATAGTTGGAAGTATTTGTGCTACTCTGTAATATACAGCATTATAATAAAACTTTTGTCAATGGATTAGGTAATTTTTTTGGTCTATCATCCTTAAGAGTCTTAAAAGACTCAGAAAACATGAGATGTGCTTAGGTGTTCTCAATTTCTCAGTGTAGAATATTTAAAATAGGATTATTTTTCACTTGTTCTTTTCTTTTTAAAATTCATGCTTTATCACCTTGTTACTTTGCATTTTTATGCTATGTGGAACAACATTGAAAGTATAACCTTTGTGCTTGGAGCTCCCATCCTAAACCGTGACTTGTGTATGGGAGATACTCAATAAATATTTGTTGAACAAATATTGTAGTCCAGATACATTAAATAAAAAATGAGTGCTATCTGGTGTGCCCCTCTCCCTGCCCCACCCTGTGCCCTATCTGCGAAGTCTTTTGGAAGAGGAGAAAACAAGACTACATATGTGTCAATCTTAATTTTTGGAATGGGAAAATAGAGAACAGGACTAGAGAAAGAAAGGATACAGAAACCTTTTAGAGGACAGGAAAAGAAGATGGATTAAATTTTCCCTGGATTTTTTTTTTCATATTGTAAGTATTCCTCAGATCCCCAGCGCTCCCTAATCTTATTTGAGGTTGGGAGTCCTTTTAATGGCCGCTGGACACCTTTTCACTCACAGTCCTATACAATGAATTAACTGTATATTGTAACTATTTGGAAAACACTTTTAAGTCTCCTGTGAAATGTGCAAAATGGTGAACTTGCCTTTAAATTTGTAATATCTCTGATTTTTCAAGTCAGACAGTTCTGAAATTTGAAATTGTTGAGCAGATGACTAAGAGGAAGTTGATTGTTTATAAGGGAAAAGAGCCCTCACTTATGAATTCTTTAATGAATAAGGAAGGGTATCTTTGCCTAACATACAATCCTTAACTCTATGCATTTGAACTAGAAAAAATAAAAACTGACATCCTTTGTTTTTTCTATGAATAAAAGCTTTTCTTTAGACAGTATATTTTAAATTACTTTTTAAAGTTTTTATTTATTGACTTGAGAGAGAGAGAGAGAGAGAGAGACATTGATTTGTTTTCCCACTTATTTATACATCATTGGTTGATTCTTGTCTGTGCCCTGACTGGGTACTGAACCTGCAGCCTTGGTGGACTGAGACAATGCTCTAACCAACTGAGCAACCTCGCCAGGGCTAGACAGTATATTTTAAAACAGTGCCATTTGGATGAAGTTTGTTATTCTCCAAAAAGTAAGAATTACAAACAGGTGATTTAGATTGAGGTTACATGCTAAATGTACAGGTTCCAACAGATATATCTGTATAGTTGTAAATGTTTGGATTGAAACCATTCATCATAGTCAAAACGATTGGACTATGAAGAATAAATTAACTTTTAAGAAAGAAGGAATAATTTTAACTATGTGCGGTCAAAGCACAGGTATGAAAGCTTGACTAGTTCAAAGATGTATTCTAATGTTTCATTGTTCAGTTTGTGTAGATTAATAAGAGGTAAATTGATATTCATGGTGTTGGAAATCCTCTCTCAATGAGTTTTGGATGGTCCTAAACATTTTCTCTATTTGTATAGACTCCAAGTCTCCTTTTGCCCCAGTGAAAAACTCCAGTATATGAGCTGCAATGCAGATATATAAAGATAGGATGGTCTTTCTGTCCTTTTTATTCTTATTTGTGACCTTTCTTACTTGTCACTTCCAAAGGGTTACTTACTGTCATGTCTTATTCTTTTTGGGTTTTCTTTTTTTTTGGAGCCAACAGTACAATGGTGGCAACTTTATTATTTAGTGCTTATATATATAAAACAAAATCCAACTCTCTATATATTTTCCTTTGGTACATCATGGGTTTAGAGAGAAAGAGACATGGTTGATATTGAGGTGGTAATTATAACCTCACCAAGATGGACAAAATGTTCTGTATTTAAGAACCTGGGGAGTGAAGTTGATGTACTTTTGAAAATTATTGCACACTGATGGATGGAATTCTATTAGATTGTCCCATTGCCTGAGCCTGGCTCTATTACCTTACTAGCTTGATTATTTTGGACAAGAGGCTTTGTTCTCGTGGTACCTCTTGAACCTCAGCCTATTTACAATAAGGATACTGCTTCTGCCCATGACTTCACTTGTGGAACACGTAATAGCAATAAAACAAAGCCTTCAAATTCTTCAAATTAGATTTTCTGTTACCTATAAGATAGTATTAGGTTCAACATTGATGTTTACACATTTCAGGGGATATGTATTTATTAGTTTTCCCCCTTATATATCTGTCCCATCTTCCTCTGCAACTTAGTTTTGCCTCTTCACGCTTCTGGATTGTAATGGTAAAGGATTTGTCCCTGCTCTGTGGATGGCGTGCTCCACAGCGGCTGTTCCCTCCTTCAGCCTCCCTCATTGTCTAAATCAGTGTCTCTGCTCCATCCTGTAGTAAGTACCCCAGTTCCTTCCTGAAACAAGACAGCGCTAAGCTGCCTGCTTGAGCCTGCCCCTTCTGCTTCCTGGAAGTCCAATGGGACAGGTGGCCCTCCCTTTCCCATGAGTCACAAAGCACATCTCTGAACCGGCTGCTGCTAGGGTTTTATTCAGGCATTGCTGCTGTATGAAAATAGATGCTGCCTTAGGCTGGATTTCAAGACTTTTCTTTTGAGCTTTGCTTAAAAAGCAGCTAAGATATTTATGGATTCTCTATGTAGGGGAATTAGTGTTAGGAATACGGTATGAGGCTCTGGTGAGAAATATCCTAAAAGACAGAACTAATTTTCTGTACTTCTGAAAATATTTGCTGTCCCTTGCTTATGCTAACTTAGTTCATAAAACCATTAAATGTTGTTGTGTTTTGGCCTCTTCTCCATTCTCTCCAAACTAGGGAGAGTAATAAAGATTTCTAAAGCAATGCCCTACTTATATAAAGTGATGTATTTTTTCAAAATGGGTGGTGTATATAATGAAAAAATATGATTGAGCATGTGCATTTCAGACTAACAACATGGCTGCTAGTTTGTCTGCCTTTGTTTTCATTTTATTGTTCTGTGTCTTGTAGAGCAGCAAAGAGCTTACAGTTTACCGGAGTCACCAGGAGAAAAAAGGTATTTTAACTGTTCCAAATTTCCTGCTTGGTCCATCTTTGGAAATGTGTGCAAATCACTTGGGATATTTGTTTAATAGTTTGTGAGGTTTCTATGTAATGAACCTGCTGAATCCTTTCCTTCCTTTGTAATCAACATCAGCATAGGTTGGCCGGCTGCTCCTCTCAGTCCCCAGAAGAAGAGGCCTCTGGGCTGGGGACAGAATATTCTGTTCTGGGTTAGTGTCAAAGCCAAACACTCCCAACATGCAGGACCAAGGGGAGCAGCGTGGGGACCACCTGCTTTAGAAGGGCATCGGGGTCAGGCTAGGTCTGTCTGCAAATGGCAAGGAGCTTTACTATGTCAGCAGGCCACTGAGTAGTCAGTTATCAAAATGCTTAAACATCTGTTACCTGTCTGTATGGAGTATTGTTTAGAAGGGTTAAGTTTGAAACAAAGAGTAAATGATGCAAAATGTGCTTAAGCATTATCAGTTTTCTGATTGATGTGCAGATTTGAAAGCTTTATGTCTAAGCATGTCATTTCCCAGGAAGGTAAAGCTGTCACTGGAGTAATGTTTGGGAAGCTGACTGGAGAGCAAGCGAGACTGCTGGGTTAGGTCTCTTGGTCTTCACTAACCAACCACTCCAGAGTCACACTGTGAAATAGCCTTGGGGTTATGTCAGAAATGGCAGAAATGCTGGGCTTTAAGAGGCCATGTAAAAAAGAGAAAAATGGTTTTAATTTTGGTGATATTAATACCAAAACTCCAAAACCTTTTAATATATAGATCAAGGTGGATTGTTATGCTTTAAATCTTGGAATAAAAATAGTAATAAGATAATATATGGTGACAAAAGATGATTTGACTTTGGGTGGTGAGCACACAAGGCAATATACAGATCATATATCATAGAAATCTACACTGAAACGTATATATTCTTATTAAACAATGTAACCCCAATAAATTTAATTAAAAATCAATAAATAGGTCATATGAATATTGGCTATGTAAAAGAATGTTGGCCATATTTTCCATGTCTGTGGTTTTTGTTTTTTAAATTCAAGAAGATTTTGTTAAAAAGTTAACAATTTCATTTCATAAGCATATTTTTAACCTTTAAGTACTGGTTTCCTGTTCTCTGCCTATTCCTTTTGATAATGTTGGATTCTTATTTTATAAATTAAATATCTTCTATTTCTTGAAAAAAAAAGTATTAACAAGAAAAAGCCTCCTTCTGTTTATTCTTCTATTTTGAGGCCAGAATAAAAACTTTGAAATGCAAAAACCAGAGTAAGACTAAGAATTTCCTTTTAGAATAGGATGATGCCGGTGACATTGTGACCGTGACAATGATGGCAGCTGACCGGGCAGGAGTAACTGGCCATTACTGGGTGTTTCATGTGGTTTGCTCTGTTTTGAGCTGCTTACATTTATGACTTCATTTAAGCCATTTACTGACTAGTTCTGGAGTTTGTGCCTTATCCCAGTCATCATTTTGATTAGCATCTTCTCTCTGCCACCTTTCTCACAATTGGAGAAGTCATAGACTGTCAAGATTTTTTTTTAATACAAAAATATTTATTTTCCATTAGCTGAAGGTTGTAAGACTAGGAGGACCAATGTCATCCTGAAAGCATCTGACCTTCTCAGTCATGTCCCCTGGTGTATCTGGTAGAGGAGATCTTCCACCTCACCTGTTCTAGTTGTGAGACCTTGTTGGCTATGCCAGGAAGAGCCCTGGGCATGCCTATGCCTTGCTTTGGTCATGTTGTGTGTATTGACTTGAGGGTCTATCTACATTGGGATTATTATTTATATTAATCACTTAGTTTCCAGAAAGGAAAGCAGCCAGGTGAAAGGGGAGCTCACTCCAGACCTTGCAGGCCCATTTCTGCAAAGCAGACAGTCTACCTATCCCACCTTCTTAAATATTGCATGGCACAGCTCAGTTATTTTATTGCTGCCATCTGTCTTAAATTTACTGCATCTGTTATCTTCTGTTAAAGAATATTTTGAGGATCTGAGTCTTCAAAGAAGTCTCACATGCCAATTTTCAATTTGGATAGTGGGAATTTCTTTTTTTAACGTTTAGATGCCCAGTCTTTAAAAAAAAAATAGGTTATAGATATAATAAATTAAGGATTAAGGTATTGAGGGTACATATTCTTAAGTTATTTTAAATATCATTTTGCCTATTAAAAAGGCAATGTCAAGAGAGTTTCTGAAGAACAGGACTTTTAAAACTTTACTGTGGGTGATTCCATTGGTCATCAAATTGGTAATAGAGCTTAGGCATTCTCATTCTGGAATATTGAAAAGAGTTTAAATTATTTTTTTCCAAATTCTTATAAACTGAAAAGCTATTTAAATTCTGTTATGTAATCAGTTGAGGATTTTTTCCCTTGTCAGTTCTTCACTAGAGTACCTACTTGTTATATAGGTTAATACCACATAGTTAAATTATATTTGCAACATGGATCAACCAACCTACCTTTGCCCAAAGGATACACTGTTTCCCATTCTCCCAATATGACAGTGGATCATGTCTATGATATTCACATTTATACAAGGTTGGATGGTTATTCTGATTTAATATCTAATGTTTCAGTATTATTTTGTTGATCATGTCTCAGACATTATCAGCCATTGAACTTAAAAGTTAGTGCTATAATTTTATGTAATTTTGTAGAAGTATATAGAATACATAGTAAATTGTGGTGTGTATACATTTTAAATCAAAACTGAAACATTGTTCTTGGTATTGTCCCCTGTTTCATCGGGGATTTGGGGTAGAGTTGGGTAAATAATTTTCTTTTATTTGAGAGAGTTTAGTTGCATTCCTGCTGGAAAGTAGGGGAGAGGACCTCTTGACCTCGAATGCACAGTGACCTGACCATTCTTTCATTCTGAGATTTACTCTCCTCACCCTGCAGCTGTTCCCCTAGACATTGAATGGTACCTTTTGTGACTCAGATGTGTTTTTCCCCCACTCTCAAAGTGAGTCTGCTGAATATTATGCCATGAGTTTTCAAACTTAGGATGCCTAAGACATAAGAGGCATGAAAATTTATAGACTGTATTAATCGGTCTGTTATCTAAGGAGGTGGCTATGGAAACAGAAAGAAAATAAGAGGGTCTGAGTTCCTTTGTATTGCTCTGAGTAGTTGTAGGATACATTCACTTCTGTTCACCATCTTTCCTCCTGACTTTTTTATCTGTTTTCTCTAAGTAGCAAACCCGACTTGACTTAGTGTGCAGGATTCGGAAAGCAGGCCGCGCACTGTCTGGGCCACGCCCTCAGATCTGCATGACCGCGAGGCAGCTCTCGAGCCATTTATTATTCTTCTTCCTAGATGCATTTATAGGTCTGAACTCTCGATTATCTAGTATAGAGGTTAAATAACTTAAAGTTTTGTTTAATATGTACCAGGTAAATACATATTATATTTAAGTGTGAGAAGAACCCTCACAAATAATTTAGTCTAAGCCTGTCATTGATCAGATGAGACAAACTACAGCCCTAGAAAGTTGAATTCATTTTCACCAAAGTAATAATATATATTTTGGTGCATATAAATAATATGATTGCTTTTGAAAAGTATTACCCAGAGATGAATGTGTTAGCCAGTAATTCCGACAAATGAGAAGTTGTTTTTTTTGTTTGTTTTTTTTTTGTGTGGGGAGCAGGTAGGAGAGACTTCTATTATAAAATGTTTATTTTGGAAGTAGTTTACAGAATTATTATCTGGTTTGACATACATATGGATACTTAGGTTGATATTTAATATATTTCCTCTTTTTCTATTATACTATTAGAAATATGACTCTCAGAGGAAGTTCTAGGGGAAATACAGCTTCTCATAGCCAGGAGTTACTTTTTTTCTTAAAAAATTATTAAATGGATTAGAGGAAAATAAATAATGTTCAGTGTGTTCAGGGATTGGGTACAATTGCCTTTATCTTGCCTCTTATTTGAGGGGAGTATCCACAGCCTCTCTCCTTCACAGTCTAAAGAGTCTCGGGTTGCAAAGAGCCTGACTGAAGGGGAGAGACTGAGCCAGGAGGCAGGCCGCCTGTCTCTCAGGCCGCATTGACCAAGGGAATGTGTGTCTGCTGACTACTGTCTCTGCGTTCCAGGAACCAATAAAACCCAGTGTTATATTGTTGGTTATCTGGCTTCTCTGTGCCCGAGGAAAATTCTGTTAGTATAATAAACAGGGACATGAATGTTTTCAGAATAAAATGATAAGTCTGAGTTATCCTGTACTTCTCCAATATTTCATTATGAAACATTTTAAAGTATATGGAAAAGTTGAAAAAAATTATATACTGAATACCTACCTCTACCGCTTATATTCTGTAATTGTTAAAATTGTGAGATAGTTGCTTTATCTAACTACCTAGCCATCTATAAGATATATTTTTAATAGTTTCTATCTTTAGAATAACCATTAATACCTGAAAAATGTGTGTAAATGTATATGTATAAAAATGTATGTATAAATATACATGTAAAACCGTATGTATTCTTGAATATGCTGCATTTTGCTCCCTCTTTAAGTCCTAGAAACCATGATAACAGATTCTTTTCTTGTAGAATTCCAGAAGAAGAATGGGATAAATACATCATTCCTGCCAAATCGGATTCCGAAAAGTACAAAGTGAGCCGAACTTTCAGCTTCATCATGAACAGGATGACAAGTCCTCGGAATAAATCTAAGGTAGTTAAGGTTTCGTGCCTGTTGTCCATAAAATGTGGGTGGGCTCAGTTCCTCAGCAATTAGTGTAGCTCCCCCTCCTCTTTTAAAACCATTTACCTCAGATTTTATACATACGTATTTGAAAATCTGTGTTTTCTATGGAGTATTGTCTAACTCAGCAATTTTCAACTTTTTCATCTCATGGCACACATAACTAGTTACTAAAAGTCTGCGGCACACCAAAAAACTTTTTTTTTTGCCGATCTGGCAAAAAATAGGTATAATTTTGATTCATTCAGAATGGACGGCTATTGTGTTGGCTGTTGCCATTTTTTAATTTGACAGCCTAAGGGAAAACAGGTCAGAGACCCTCACTAAATAGTCAGGTTTTGTATGTTTTAAAAATTCTTGCAGCACACTGGTTGAAAATCACTGGCCTAAGCATCAGCAACACTAGGACAACTAAATCTGAGTCATAGTACATTCTGGCATTGTCTTGCCCCTTGGTGTGCGGTCCTTATGTTCTGACAGGGAATGTAGAGACTTTGTGTGATTTCTTTATGATGGTTGGCTCTCAGCATTTCTCTCTTCTTGTTTCTCTCCATTTTTCTGCTGCGGATCCTTCTGAAGACAAAAAGCAAGGATGCCAAAGACAAGGAGAAACTGAGTCGACATCAGTTTGTCCCTGGAACAGTCTCTGGGGTTCTACAGTGTTTGGTTTGTGACAAAACACTCCTGGGGAAAGAGTCATTTCAGTGTTCCAGTAAGTTCTTGGATCTTGTGTGTGTGTCGCCTTTGTGCTTTGCCTTCCCAGACAGTAAGATCCTCGAGAATAGGGCCACTGCTAAGCATTGTTTTAGTGCTAAACACACATTTTAACAACTTACCAAGCCATGACCCATGATGGTTCAAGTCGGTATTTTTTATCCACAACCTCCCAGAACCCAGACTTGTGTACCTCATTGCCCACGTAATATCTCCACATGGGTGTCTAGAAAGTTCTCAGATGTTGCATGTCCAAAACGGATCTTGGCCCTCCCCTGTCTGGGCCCCCCTATAAGCTGATCCTCCTGTTTAATGATGTCCCCATCATTCCAGCCAGACCCTGGGGCCAAAAGTCTTGGAAGGTTTACGTATGTCTTTCTCATACTCCACATCCAATTCTGCAGCAAACCTTTTGGCTCTATCTTGAAAATATGTATAAAAGCCAGCCACTTCTCACTTCTGTCACTGCTGTCATCCTTGCCTAAAGCCCGTATTTCGATAGTTTGTAATTGGTTTCCCTTCCCTGTGCTTTTACCCCTAAAGTCTGTTCTTGAAGCATCGGCCTACGTGAGCTTGGTAGGGCATCTAACCCTGTGTTCCAAACCCTCCAGTGGCTTCCTACCATCCCCCCGAGTAAAAGCCAGTGCGCTGCCAATGGTTGCAAGGCCTTCACAGTCTGTCCCCTTGTCTTCTCTCCCCCTTGCTCCCTTGGCGCCGGGTCCTTGGAGTTCTTTGCCGTTCCTCAGACATGTCAGGCATGCTCTTGCCATAGGCCGCTCCTTCTGCCTGCAGCGTTCTTCCCCCAGAGGGCTGTAAGGGTTGCCCCTCGCCTCCCTCAGGTCTGCTCCGGCAAAGCGTCTCGGCCAGGCCTTCCCTGAACGTCCTGTGTTTGCCTCATGCCCTCCTCATTTCCTCCTTTTCCCCACTGTAGCATTTAACACCATTGACTTACTATATGTTTTATGTGTTGATTTTACTGTCTGTCGCCTTCACCAGTGTATAATTCTACGAGGCTTGGATTTTTGTCTGTTGATTTTGTTCTCTGCTGTATCTGCAGTGCCCAGAACCAATGCCTTGTGCACAGCAGGGGCTTAGTAAATATTTGTGAAGTGAAAGGATAATTCAGAGCAAAAGAACTCAGGCCCAGGCAGGTGAAATGCATTTTATATATTGGTTGGTGGGCAGAATTAGGGGGCTTACTGGGGGTTGGGATGAGAGCACAAAGGGAAAAGAAGAGAGAGGAAGGTTGCATATAAACTCCTCTTTCAACTGCTAGGAAATGATTCAGTTAAAATTGAACTGTGTCCATAGTTGTACATCTCACGAAAATATAATCCACATTGGGCATTAAAGGCACATTACATTTTCTTCTCATAGTTGACACTCTCTTTAATGACACCAGCTCTATGCTCTATGTGTGCTTGAACTTTACTTTCCTTGGAGACTTGATTTCTTTCTTTTGTGGGATCTGGAATAGCATCAAGCAGTTTGGATGTGATTTAATTTGCTAATTTCTTAGAGATTTGCTGTAAGTGTTGTTATGGGTTGTTTCTGGCTAAATCCCTGCAACTGTTCCCTCAGTTACCCCATGACCTTTCTCTCCCCTCGTTTTACGATAAACTCAGGTGGAGTGATCTCCACTCACCGTGCTAATGTCTACCCCACCACTTCGTCCTTAACCATCTGCAACAAAAGTCCTGCTTTTGAAGGAAACGCGACAATACTTTCTAGTCTAGTCTGAGAGTCTTCGCTCATTATTCAGATGTTGATGTTGTTCCCGTTTTCATGTGGCTAGCCCTTTCATTTAGGTGAACATTCCCTTTTCCATGGCATGCTGCTCTCCTGGTCCAGCCCTTGTATTGTCTCCTTTTTCCCAACTGAGTGCTTATACATTCAGTCTTTTCCCCTTTATTGATTCTAAGTTAGTAATTGTACAATCTTTTGCTATAAAATGCTGTATATAGACCTATTCTCCCTAGGTTAATGTCTTTATCCCTCACTTTCTACCTCCATATTTCCAGTTGCCTACAGAGGCTGAACAATCATAACATTTGTGGCCACTTTTGAGAATATGGAAGAACTACAGGGGCAATCAACCAAGACTGTCCCAGTCACACTTACTCTGAGTGACCGTCATTGTGGATATCACCATCCAGAGATTTCGTGTCTCCCAGACCAGTGTGGCTAAAACCGTCCTCAAAATCTACATGCAAAAGGTTGCCCTTCTTGCCGCACTAATGGTGCATGCTCTGACCGTGGGCACCTTGACTCCTCTTACCTTTGGTCCCCCGCGAGTGTTGTTTGGTCACTCCTGCAGTTCCTGTCACACTGGAACCACTTGGGTGCAAATTGCACTAGTTTGTCTCTCCAGGTACTTTCACTTACAATTTACTCTGAACACATTTACTACATCAGTCTTGTAAAACACCACTTTCATCAGCCCACATGCACTTTAGGACTTGCCTCGTTTTTATTTACTGGACTAAGCCCAAGCTCTTCAGATGCACTCGGTTCTCCATCTGTGTCCTGCTGGCTGTGCCCTGCCTTACAGTTAGTCCCCCTCTCAGCCTTACAGCCAGAGGGCCTGCGGGGCGTGCGGAGCCTGCTGTGCTCTTCCCCCTCCGTGTGGGTTTTCCTGCCTCTGGTCCTTCACTTATGATAACAGTCTCCCTTCTTTTAGTTTTTTCTTCTCTGCATCAGTCCGCGTTTCTCCTTGTGGGAGGTCTTCCTGACCACTGTGTCCTAACTTCTGCACATGGTGTTAATGATCTATTTTTCTTATTCTGTGTAATACTGGTTTATGTATAACCTTTTTTGTTTTTTTTTTTAATTACTAAAATAAACTTTAGTTTCTTTAAGGACAATAATCACACAATTCTTTTGTATCCCCTATAGCAGCTATCACCAAGCTGGGCCCTTAGACACTCATATGTAGTTAATAGGTGATTAATAATATGTAGTTAGATACTCATATGTAGTTAATGTAGCTTAGGGAGTTGGGGCCCACTGAAAAGTGAAATTTTGTAATATAGAATATATTGGTTTATACTGAGTTGGTCGTGGAAAATGGAAATTGCTGGAAGTACATAGGGTATGTTTAGATTTTAAAGTAGTCAGTAACTTTTAAAAAAATGTAATAGGATTCATAGAAGATACAAGGTTTAAGGAGAACCTTAAGATTATCCAAAACTTTACCACCTAGAGAATATTGCTATTAATGTTTTGAAGGAGTTCCTTCTAATTAAAAAAAAGTCAACTTGTTATGCTCATGTCTTATTTGATGATGCTGTCACATGTGTTTAATTATCCCTTAATGTACATTTATGTTTCTCCCAGCATAATGTTGCAATGGGAATTCTTTTGCCCATATGACTGCGCACATTATTGATTATTGATTATTGCCTTAGATTAAATTCTAGAATCCATGTGAATATACATTTGATTTCCGTTTTAAACCAGATTTTTTAGAAGAAGTTTTAAGAGTTACAGTTTTGGGGAATAGGGGAGTGTTGTAGTTTTAAACTTCATATTTTAAAAAAAATTTTAAATTACATTTTATTGTTTATGCTATTCCAGTTGTCCCATTTTTTCCCCTTTGCCCCCCTCCACCCAGCCTCTGTCACCTCAGGCAACCCCCATACTGTTGTCCTCGTCCATGGGCCATGCACGTATGTTTTTTGGCTAATCCTTTCACCTTAAACTTGATATTAACATTAATTTTTCTTACGCTGGATAAGAGAATATGACATGTCCAATCTCTACTGTTTTTAATACAGAATCCTGTTTCATTGATGTATTTTTGTTTCTAATTGTGAAAGTTAATATTTCTAATCTTAAAAATATGATATGAAACAAAACATGATGTAAATATTCAAAATCCTAGTGTCTGTATTTTTCTTCGTTAAAGCTTGAGTTGCTAGTTCTTCAAGGAAATTGTATTCCTGTGAGATTTCCTTGTTTATAAATAGATTTCACTGCTTATATTTTGATGTTACATTAGTTGGTGCCCTGCAGTTCACAGATCACACCTTCATTGCATGTTTAACTTTCATCAACATAAAATTACCCTTTTAATGTCATGAAATGCCTTTTGCATTGAATTTTACTGTGTTTAAAATTAATATTCCTCTCTTTTTTCCTTTTCTTTGTCTTTCCCTTTACTTATTCTGTGTTTTTGATTTGGGGTGTGTTTCTTCAATTAAGGTTATAGGTGCTTTGTAGTGTAACTGAGAGGCCTTGTTTTAAATTATTTTTTCCTAATATACATTTAACTTTATTGCAGTCAACTGTCTTTTATAGTTCTATGCTATTTTCCTTGATGTCTGGTTTAGCTATTTGCTTTTATCTCCTTCAGAGATTTGGCAAGATGATATGCTCTTTTATTATCTATTAATAATAACTTTAAGGCCCTGTAAGGCTTATAATTACATACTCTTTTAATTCCTTTATATTTACCCTTTCCCCCCCAGCTTCTGTTAGTATACTAAATTCATCATTAAATTATTATTTTCATATTATATGTATAATATTTCAAAAGTAGTTTTCTATTTCAAGAATAATTCAATATTTGTATTCAGCTCCATGTCTCTACATATAATTTTTAAGATATGGTTCTTTGTCTAGCTGGTTCCAGTGCTTATTTTTTCTTTTTAAAAACAATCTGATTTATTTCTAAACTCTTACTTTTGACTCTGGTCTTAATATCTTAATACCTTTTTTTAAGGTTATTGGAATCATCTGTTTTCTGAAATCTTGTATAAGGGTATATCTTTGCTTCTTTCACACAAGAAAATCAATGTATCTGGCCACGTTCTTAGGTCAAAAGTTTTCCTCTTGATGTTCTGTCAACATTGGTCTATTCTATCTGAGCATTAATATCAGAGTAGAGGAGTCGGTGCCTGCCTGACCTTGTTCCTTTGTTGCTAGTCTGCTTTGTCTGCTTTTTCTGCTTGAGGACTTCTAATTTGTTAATCATATGGATATCATTTTTATAGAATAGGTGCCATTTAATTATTTTTTCCTAGGAAATAGTGAGATCTTTTGATCTGCTTTTTTGGGGGGTTCTTTGTTAGGTTTGTTAGCTTTGTCAGTTGTCACTTTGACTATTGCTTCTGATCTAATTTTTCAGATTTTATCCTTGAAGAAGTGTGAGCTCTGTTATCTTTTTTGTATATGCTTTTATTTTATAATTATACCCTTCTTTTTCTCCACATTCTGGAGGAAACCTTTCAAGTTTAATCAAAGTGCTGCTTTGATGTTTTTGTCACATTGATTCTTCACACTCTGGTTTAAGTTCTGCTCCTGACCTTTTCCCGCCTCGCCGTCCTCTCTCAGCTCACAAAGCTCCGTGTTCCTCTCATCCTGGTGGCCTGCTGTCACATCGTTTCTCCCTTCATGGCTGTTTGGCCCTACCTTATGTATATTTTGTGTCTCTTTGGGAGAATACATTTAAAATACCTAAGTTTTTCTCTATTTCTGGATTTAATAGTACTCTGTGGCTCACTCTCCCTGTTTGTTTACAGTATAACTTCATTCCGTGGTAGCTCATAGCTCCTTTTTTTCTTTTTAACTTATTTGCTTGTTCTGGAATGAGAAAAGAGCTGTCTGATTTCCATGGTTGCCAGCAGGGCCAACTTGTGGGTCAGCCTGGGCTCTCTTCACGGGCCATTGAGGTGTTGGCTAAAAGGCCTCTGCACACCTACAAGTGGGATGGTGGTTGGGTTCAGCTCTCTGCCCAGGGGCTTATGGGCACTTTTCTTTCCCATCCCCTCCCCTCAAAAAATTGATTTGCAAGAGAGAGAGAGAGAGAGAGAGAAAGAAAAAGAAAAACCTTGATTGGTTGCCTCCCATACACACCCCAGTCCAGGGATTGAACCCGCAACCTAGGCCTGTGCCCTGACCAGGAATCGAACCTACAACCTTTTGGCATGGATGATGCTCCAACCAACTGAGCCACCTGGCCAGGGCAATGGGCACTTTTTTGGTGTGGCTTTGATGGACCTAAATGGGACTGTTTACCCCTGTGGAAGAATTCTTTCTAATGAAGCTTCTGATAAGCTGAAGCTTCCTCCATTCACACACAGCATGAGGATGGGTAGGATGGGGTGGTCCTGCTGAGTGGGAGGAGAGAGAGGACAGGAAGACAGCGGCCTGGCAGAAAACACTCCCCACACAGGGGCAGTTTTCTGTGATGACAACTTGGGTCTCTGAGCCAGCAGACAGAAAGGGGCAAGTCGAGTGCTCGCTTACTTCTTCCAGTGAGATGAGGCCACATTGTTTCATGAAATAAAACACAAGCAAGCCACTAACTCTTCCCTTTTAACTTGGCTACCTTTAGTTAGTAAGAATTCCTGTTGGAACCAGATAATACTTTTTTCCCAGTAGTGTTGTTTTTCTTTCTTTCCATTTCCATAGGCACTTTACCGGTGTAGGAGTGGCAGTTGCTACCAGCCAGATGTCAGAAATTCCTTACAATCTAGGCCTGTAGTAGTAAATGAGTTCTCAGGCAGACAGCAGTGTACGCGATGCTTAATTCCAGGAGTCGTAATTGGTAACTCCCTGTGCAAAACGGGAACAACATCTCCAAGGAAATTATACCATTAACAGTGCGCTTGTGCTTGAGTGGTGGGGTTACATGTGATTTAATATTGTTTCTTTAAATTTTCTAAATATTTTTATGTGAATGTGCTATTTTTATAATGACCAGTAAAAACCTTGATGTAGTCTTACTCATTTCTGAATAACTTAAGACATGCTTTTCTATCTTTTCCTTTTGTTTCAGACTGTAATGCGAATGTACATAAAGGTTGTAAAGACACTGCACCTCCCTGTCCCAAGGTAACTTCTGTTACTTGTGAATATACATATTTGTGTCTAGCTTGGATGTGTAGGTTGTTACTCTTCCATTAGTGTATAAATTTATTTCTAAAATGATCACTGTAGTGATAAAATAACTCATGCTCCCAGTGTATAGTTATTCCCTTAACTATGTGCTCTCAGAACCAGAGGGAAGGCTTCAGGCTGGCCACCTGTGTTACGCAGTGTGGGTGGGGTGGCCTTTCTGTTGGAACCTACTTGGCTTATCGGTGCAAACCCTCAATGTATGTGAATGAAGGCTACAGCACTAACTCTCAAGCATCAGAACACATCAGATTCACCTGCAGGACTTGTTCGAACACAGATTTCTGGGCTCCACTTTCAGAATTTCTGACCCAGTAGCTCTGGGTGGGGCCTGAGATTTTGCATGTTTAACAAGTTCCTTGGAGATGCAGCTGGTCCTGGGGACTATAATGTGAGGCTCTTGGGACTAGAACAATGTTCTCTGTGTTTGGGGTGGGCTAAGTAGATGAAGGCATCTGTCATTCTATTCCTTTCTTTCCCACTCTAAAGGCATGTCAGAAATGCATGTAAGTAAGTGTGATGACCGTTAACTGCAACATACACTGTGTCAGGTCACAGAGTTGGGGGTGATGTTTCAATGCTCAAAGCTGTGTCCCGTAAGCAGGAAGAATAGCCAGGAGTAGAGAGAAACAAGCAGGAGAAAGACAGAGCTAACAGGAACTCCCCTTTCAGCCTGCACGCAAGCTAGAGACTCCTAGTTCCTCTTGGCTTTTAATAAAGCTGGGACATTCATGAGACGTTTTCAGGAGACACACACATGTTCATTATAACTTGTGCATCTCATTATCATAGCATTTTTCTTTGTTGCATTTAATGCCTTTTGCTTTGAATTCCTCTCTGAAATAAAATAGCAATGAAAATGATGAAGATAAGAATCCTATTCTGTGTATTGTGTGGACATTCTTGTAGCCCATTGGAGCTTTGATCTTATTTTATGTGTTTCTAATGTTCTTTACCAGAAATTCCAAGAGAAATATAACAAGAACAAACCGCAGACCATCCTTGGAAGTAAGTGATGTGGAAAACAAGAATTTTTTCAGTTTCATACATACCACAGATTTTTCCAATGTAAAATACTCCTTCCTTTTGTTTTCTCATTTGCCCAATTATTTCTTTTTTCATAACATATGCTTGGCATAATTACTAGTTATACAAAGAGGTCAAGAATGTCATAAACTTCTGTGGCAACCTAATAGCCCTTGTACTATATTACTATATGATCTTTTTAAGAATTTTATATTATAGTTTACATTCAATATTATTATCTATTAGTTTCAGGTGTACAGCATAGTTGTTATGATCTTTCATATTAGGGAGGATTATATGGAGGAGGTATTATGATTTTGCCTCAATTCTAAGATGTGATCTGGTATAATATGCACTACTGATTTAATGACCTTTTAGGGGAGAAGAGAAACACTACATTAAATGTACATAATTTTATGTTTTCCTAGCTGTAATACATATTTATCCACACAAGTACACACCACACATTTCTTAAGAATCACAAAGTTCAGGGCAAGAAATCTTCAAGTTTGGAATCCATGGATTCTTATCATTCCCTGCTGTCCATTTTCATGAAAACCTCATACTTTTTATTAGTTGTGCTTGAAGCTATGATCTCATTAGCTCCTCTAGAATGGTAGTGAAATTTCAGGGCATATCTAAGTTTTGTTTGCATATTGTTAGATTTCATGGCTCTGTTTTTTCTTGAGTTATATATGGCTGAAGTTTAAACATTTCTCTTGAACATAATTGCAGCCTTTGACAGTTCTTTACATTGCGTGCAAGAACCAGTCCTAGATCGAAATCCTTTAATTTGTTGTGAGAGGTTCTGCAGTTTCCTCTGGCTCAAATTGCACTGTTTGCCATGTGGCAGGCATTTTAAGTTTGTGGTCCTTTTCATTTCAAGGCTGTAACAAAGTGTGACCAGTGTTTTTAAAACCACTTGCATTAGGGGACAATGAGGTATGCAGATCCATGGTGAATGAGGTTGGGTGGTATGCTACACAAGGTTGAGCCTGTGCTCTCCATACAAATGTGACACCGTTTACTCCGCTGCTATGACACCAGAAGTCCCTTTGACCTCAGTTGTAAGTTACTTCTCAATTTCATAAGGTTAAGCATGAAAGTAAAAAGCATCTTAGAATTAATGTAATGCCATCTACTCCCTCTCTTTACTTGGGAGTTATGAGAATACAGTTAAAGCATACATATCAAATTCCTAGTAATATCCTGGAGTTCCATCTAAGTATTTCCATATAATAAGACAGAAGTATTTTCTGAGAGTTACTGATAGTACACACCAAATGTAAAGGCATCTATGCCCATTGAATTTTAGAACTGACCAAAGAGGTACTGAAGCACTGTTTAGTTTTCAGTATGTGTGAGAGACAGTCCAGCTTGGTTTGAAGGCTTTATTTGCCTGAAATTCTTAGGCCATAAAGAAACAGGCTCCCCAGCATCATTCCAATCCATTGACCTGCTCTGTGAGTGCATGTGCTTGTTTATACACACAAGATGCATTGCAGTAATGGTGCTAATAACACGTTGCACCTATGTGAAGCCGGCTCTAAGGAGCACAAGCAGTGGTTTATGAGAAAGCTGTCCCAGTGTTTCCCTGTTCCATTTTCTTGTTTGTGTGTGTAACCCAGCCACCCACAGTCTCCAAGTGGATATGCCGGAGTAGGCCTGCAGCCTGGCTCTCAGGAGAGGGTGTGAAATAGAAGGGACATTTGAAGCACATATTGGGAAGTGGCAGGGAGACCGGTTTCAAGGCTGAGCATGCGATACATTAGAAGAGGCCATTTGAGTGTTCAGCTTTCTGGCTTTTAGGCGACGTCCTGTACTTGTTGTCACTGCCATCTGTGAACATGCATGAAGCATCCATTCTGATTTCCAGATTCTTCACTTAGAGACATCCCCTTGCCTGGTCTCTCCTTGCACCCTTCTTCCTCCATGCCGATCGGATTGCCCACTGGGAAGAAGGACACTGCGGGGCAGGTCCATTCGCTGTCCAGAAGCGTTCCAGGCGCCACCTTGGACAGGTAAGGCTCAGTGTGGTTTCACATTCTCACGTCTCAGAGCCACTCGCTGCTGGGCTAACTCTTCTCCTTCCCTCCAGCTTCAGGAAGTCAGGGACCTCCTTGGAGTCAGAGACTGACGGGAACCCCTGGAGAAGCAGGTCTCATTCTGATGAGCTTTTACAGTCCATGGGATCATCTCCCTCCACGGAGTCTTTCTTAATGGAAGGTGAGAAAAAGATGCATTTGCATGTCCTTGTGTTTCTGTGAGCATTTGTCAAATGGAATACTTTCTGAAAGCTATAAGATTGAAAAATATTCCTTGTTATTTTTAGAAGAATTCTGTTTCATGGTGTCTCTGTGGTGTGGGTTCTTCTGATTAAAAAAAAAAAGAAAAAAGAAAATTCAGCCCAAAGAAGACTTCCATAGAGTGACAAAGGAAATATGTATTTTTTTAAATGGACATATGTCATAAACATAATGAAGAGATGATAGGCACAATATGTTTGTTATACTTTCAAAAATTTTTACACCTGTTAATGAATTGAAATAGGATTACATATTAAAAATATATATATATTTCAGTTAGTTAAAAAAGGACTTACTTGGAACTCTGAGATATTTATCCCCATCTGTTGCCTCCTACTTCTAGTGGAATAAAAGCATTTTTTTAAAGAGCATATTTTGTAGGCTAGGACTTAATCTGGGGAATTGCTTATTGTATCCAACTTAGAGCAATAAGCGAAAGGAGACCGAATGACAGGAGGGTAGTGACAAGAGAAAGGAGGGAACTTTGCCCCAGGAATCTCTTTCCTTTATTTTAAACTTAAACCTTTAAATTCATTGTCATATCATCATTATTGCTCTGAGCTGGAATCACTCTCAGGAGTACTGTTTGGACAAATAGAATTTAGTTTTCCTGAAGAGGGTGTGAGTGTGTGTATGTGTGTGTTGTCAAATTCTGTCAGAAAAATCTGTACTCACATGTGACTTGAGTCCTCACTGTGCTTCATGTTTATATTAAGGACAGCAAGCCAAATAAAGAGCAAATCAAGTGGACAAGTACAAAATTCAGATTTGCGTAAAGAATGCAGAATAGCCCAGGGCAAAAGAAATCAGTGTGTTCAAGATTCTGCAGGCACATTGTAGACGTTGAAGGTTACCAAAATTAAAACTAAAATAGAGCAAGCACACCAAAACAAACAAGCAAAAGAATCTTCAAATATCCTTTTTTGGCATATACACAATCACTGTATTAATATATGATTCTTCTTTGCTTTCATGAGAGCAGTCTTGGTTTTCGGATATTTCAACTCCATATCAACAGTATTTTGGCTTCATTGTTTCTATGTTTGTAGCATGTTTATTTAGTGTGATGAATCCATAAACATGGGTGCTCGCATAGGTCTGTTTGTGTTTCACGTGTTCCTCTCCTTTGGATTCTTCTAAAAACACTTTAGATGTCATGGATTCTTCTCTGTGGAGCGACCTCAGCAGCGATGCCCAGGAGTTCGAAGCAGAATCTTGGAGTCTTGTGGTGGACCCCTCGTTTTGTAGTCGGCAGGAGAAGGATGTCATCAAAAGACAGGATGTCATTTTCGGTAAGTCTTTCAGATATGCCCCTTGGGATGAAGCAACGGCATGTAGAGGAAGAAACCTAGAATTTGAAACCATTTAGACCTGGGTTCAAATCCCATTTCTACCATTTTCTAGCTACTTGATCTCGGCAAGTTGTTTAACTCACCTGGACCTCAGTTTCTCTCTCTGTAAAGTGGGCATGATGATACTTGGGTTTAAAATGTTGTGAGAATTAAGTGGGGCATTGTATACACCTCGTACAAAGCAGATTTTCTCACACCTTTTTCAAGTTTACTTAGGCATGACCTATACACTTCTGGCTCTGCTATTAAAAGAATCACAGTAACATTTCACATAGGTTGATGTTGGATGGACAGGCTGATGCATAAATGACCCTGTAATTTGCCCGCACACACCAGAGGCTGCCATTCATGTAGACTGGAATGGGACTGGCAGCACCCGGGTCAGGGCAATGCGTGACGGTATGCTGTGCTCCTGCACATGGAGGTCAACTCTGGTGATGTTTTCCTGTTTCATGCCGCTTGGGGTGGAGGCAGTCTGATTCAGGGGAAGTTCAATTATGCACTATTTGGAAAAAAATGAGGTTTAAAAGTTTTTCAAATACAAAGTAGATGCTAAATACTGGTTCCAAGAAGACACCCTATTTGGAAGATAAGACTAGCTCTTAGTTTTAACTGATCCTGAGTATAGACAGAGCTTGGAGATATGTCAGGTTCAGTTCCAGGCCCCCACAAAACAGTGAGTATCGCAATAAAGTGACTCATAATTTTTATTTCTATTTTTTTTGCTTGTGGAGGGTCTTGCCTTCAATCTCTAATACACATACAATAAAATGAGGAATGCCTATACACAAATATGGCCAAAAAAATCCATTGGCAAATGAAGACCCCCCTCTCACCTGGGCTGGGTGGTGGCTATGCAGGTCAGGTGAGATGATATGCAAACATGCTTTGAAATCTGTCCAGAGCTGTGTCAGTGGGAGTTACTTTGGAAAGGAAGGTGCTGTCCCCTTTAGTATTCCTCATGCAGTTTATATTATGTTGTAATTTTTCTTCATTTGTCTTTTGATTTCATGTATTATTAAAACTAACCCATTTTGTATGAATTTATCAGGTAGGGTACTTCACTGCGTGGGCTTTTGTGTCAGAAAGTCTTGGGTTATGGGGAAATTCCCTCACCTTTCTTTTTGTCTCACTTTTAAAGGTAAAGGAAAGCATTTCTATTTGATTTGGGGGGGGTTCTTAATAGATAAATGGATTAGAGGATTAAATGAAATGATATGGATATGTGTTTAGCACTAAATCATGGTAAGAATTTGAAGTTAGTGGGTTCCCAATTAAAGAGATTTTTGTTTATGATAAAAAAAGTTATATCTAGATTTGTTTGCCCTCCCTGGCTACTATTTTAGATTCTTTCTGAAAACATGTGAGTTTGGAACTACTTATCTAGGACTCCTGGTGCTCCCACAAGTTGTGAATTATTATTTTCTCTCACAACGCATTTTTAAAATTAAGATTTAATTCACATGTCATTAAGTTTACTCCTTTATAGTGAACCTAGTGGTTTTTAGTATATTCTTAAAGTTGTGCAGCCATCAAATGCTATCTAATTCCAGAGAATTTTCATCACTCCAAAAAGAAACTGCATCCATTAGTAGTCATTCCCCATTTCCCCCTCCCAATTAGCCCCTGGCAACCACTAACCTACTGTCAGTTTCTATAGATTTGCTTATTCTGAACATGTTATATATAAATGGAGTCATACACTATGAGGTTCTTTGTGACTGACTTCTTTCACTTAGCATGATGTTTTCAAGATTCATCAATGTGGTAGTATATATCAGTCTCGGTTTCTTCGATGGCTAAATATTTCATTGTATAAATATACCATATTCTGTTCATCTAATCATTAGTTGATGGATATTTTGGGCTTTTTCCACTTTTGGAGTCATATGGTAACTTTTGAGGAACTACCAGGCTATTTTCCAAAGCAGCTGCGCCATTTTACATACCCATTGACAATGTATGCACATTCCGTTTTCCACCTCCTCGCCTCACCAGCGCTTCCTCATTGTCCATCTTTTTATTACAGTTATTCTAGGGTATGTGAAGTGGTTTTCTCACTTTGGTTTTGGTTGCGTTTCCTTGATAGCCAATGATGTGGATATTGGCCACTTGTATATCCCTTTGAGGAAACATCTATTCAAATATTTTGCCTATTTTTGAAATGGGTTGTTGTTGTTGTTGTTGTTGTGAGAGATCGTTATATATTCTAGACACAAATCCCTTGCTGGATATATGATTTGTAAATATTTTCTCCCATTCCATCATTTTCTCAATGATGTCCCTTGATCATGAGACATTGTTTTCCCCTGGATAAAGTGTAATTTTAGAGACAGATCCAGAATAGAAATGGCCTACTATTGTCTGCTTTGGGGGACTTTATTGTATTTCATTCAATTTAATTCACCAAATTAATTGTATTCCTACTCAATACAAAAAAGAAAAAACAAACCCAACAATCCAATAAGCAAAACAGACAAAATAAGATTTATTGTATAGAGCACTCAAGGGAGAATAAGACCTGGTTCCTAGCTGAAGCTACATAAAGATGCTAGCTAGTTGTGTTATGAGAGTTTCAGATACATTGGATTCTTATGTATTGGACTTGACTTATGTGTATCCTCATATCTGGAAAAACAATGTCAACTTAAGCTTACATTAATGTTTAATTGATGCTTTTATAATGGAAGAAGGTTATTTTTAAACATTTCTTCTTTTTAAATTGCGCAACCTGTAGTGTTTAGCTACTAATTTAAGTCAGTAGGGATACTAGATTTTAAAAGCTTGTTTCTGCTCACGTGTTTTCAGAGCTAATGCAAACAGAAATGCATCACATCCAGACCCTGTTCATCATGTCTGAGATCTTCAGGAAAGGGATGAAAGAGGAGCTGCAGCTCGACCACAGCACTGTGGATAAAATCTTCCCCTGTTTAGATGAGTTACTCGAGATTCATAGACATTTCTTCTATAGCATGAAGGAGCGGAGGCAGGAATCCTGTGCAGACAATGACAGGAATTTTGTCATTAACCGAATTGGAGACATTCTAGTACAACAGGTAAGAGATGTTTAAAGGCCCTAACCTCAAAAACCGAAAGGTGTGCAGACTCTCTATAGTGTTAAAAGCTTAGGGAGATCTGGAATTGCGTTCATTTTGATTGACAGATGGTTTGGGCTGGTTTTCTTTTATTTGATGTTGGTTTGTACGACTGATGCCCGAGAGCTTTTACTAGTCATTGACTGGCTCTTCTGTGTCACAGGACTTGACTGGATCATTGCCCTAGCGCTGCCTCAACTGGAAGTCACAGCCAGAAATAAATCCATTTATGACAGTTCTACCTTAAGTTCTTACTGTGATGGCTCTCCAGTAATATGGCTCCCCCAGCAGGGCAGTAATAGTCTTACCAGCATCTCCAAGACAAGCACTGGCTCGATTTGGGAAGAGTGGGCAGATCTAGTATCATTACAGCCCTAGAGTTCATGCCTGGGAGACAGAGATTTTTCTGTATGTCAAGCTTATTGAAATATACCGCGCATCTCTACTTCTCTCCATCAGTTAATTAATTGGCATCTTAGTTATTCACGTTCCTCTTTCATCTTGGCTAATGATTCCCTGCCTCTTGATCCATTTGTGACGTGCTCAGGCAGTCAAAGTCCCAGCTGGGCGCTGAGTCCTTGGGCGTGATCAGGGAGCCGGTGTGAATGCCCGCCGGCGAGAGCGCCCTTGCTGAGCGCCCCCGCGTGCTGCTACATGGCCTTTTCTTCAGTCTGTGGAAGTGTTCAGGCTGTAAAGTGAAATGATGAAGTTGCACAAAAACTAAAAAAGAATAAAGTATATCAAATGTTTTTCATTTGGCTATTTGATAATTGAGTTAGTTTGATATAATATAATCACATTAGGTTGCTGTCTTCCCCTTAGCTCTTGACTACGTTCCTTTATTTTAATTTAAAAAGTATTTGGGGAAGAGAAGCGATTGTGTTCAGAAGTTCCATGATGTTTATTCTTTCTTTTTGTACTGTAAACAGTTACTTTACTCAAATGCCATGAAAAGACCAGAAAAGTAACATGAGCTTTTATAAAACACTTATAATATTGCTAAGAAGTGGGCCCATTAATAGACAGAACATGCAAATATTATTGTCTATTAGTAGATTAATAAATAGGCAATTGTCTTAACATATGTTCATCAGTATTGAGCTTTGGAAACCATGATGTTTATTCTTTATTTGCAAAAAAAGTATGGAAATATATGAAAATTGCATTTTTCCTTTAGTCTTTAGAAATGACTCAATTTATAAATCATCATTGAAATGTTATTTTCAGTTCTCAGAAGAAAATGCAAATAAAATGAAGAAAATATATGGAGAATTCTGTAGCCATCACAAAGAAGCCGTTAGCCTATTTAAAGAACTCCAGCAGAATAAAAAGTTTCAGAATTTTATTAAGGCAAGTATTTTAAAACTCTATTACACAGTGGTAAACCAGGATGGGAAAATGGCTCATGCTTATTTCTTATGTGATCTAAGGTTCGGTTTTAGGTGCGGGTGCTGTTTTTCAGGGGAAGGAGAAGGAAGTTAGTACTAATAATTTTGTGGCCAAAATGGAAAGTCTTTTTTTCTGTGTTAGTAAATTATTTCTTCTAAATCATTTTCTTTTGGAGCTTATATGTGTGAAATCGTGACCCCCAAGTTTATGAATATCTTTGTAATATCCTGTGAAACTATTTCATGCCCTGACAAATTATAAATCAGAAGAAGCAGTAAAAATAAAGACAGGAACCCTCCACCCCCACAAGCTTGGTTTGAAACAGATCCATAGCTTACCTCATTTCCTGTGCATCTCTCTAAACAATGTGATATCTTTTTAAAAATTACAATGACATTATCACACTTAGATGAATTAAAACTAATTCTTTAATATTTTCCAACAGTTAGCCAGTATTTGAATTTCCCCAATTATTTCATAAAATTGAATTGTTTAAATCAGGATCTGACCAAGGTTCACAATTATATAAGGGGGTTACATCTTTTAAATCTCTTTTAATTTAAATGTTCTCCTTTACTTTTTTGCATCTTATTTATTTTAAGAAGAAATTTGCCCTTTAGCATTTCATGGATTCTAATTTTTTTAATCTACCATTTAAAAAATTCTAACAGATACAACTCCTTTTTTCTCTCCCACATACATGTATTGTATATTGAGAGCTTGAAAACTTAAATAGTACTTAGAAATTTCTAGAAAAAAGTTGCCCTGATTAGAGGAAACTTTAAGTTCTATGATGAATAATAGCACATAAAGAGGAAGAGTTGTTGGAAAAACACAGCTGCAAACTCATACTCAAAATCTAACTTTGATTTCTGAGCATTTTTTAAAACTTGCTGTTCATGAATCTTATCACTTATACATATTAGAACATACTTGCTTTTGGAATTAACTACAAGTACATAAGAGGAACTTAAAACTTCTTGAAATCTTGGAGATCGGGGTTATTGAAATTAATGACAAAGTGTATAATTTCATGACAATCAATGCATCAAGTTTCAATGATAATGTATATTGTGTTGTGTCTGAATAGAAATATGCTGTTGCAGGTTATTTGTATTCACACCTATAAAGAAGGGGAAGGGTCAAGTCAAGGAACATGTATAAAGGACCCGTGGGCAAAGACAGCGCGGTGGGGAGGATTGAATGTGGGAGGCGGAGAGTGGGCAGGGCAGGGGAGAGGAATGGGGCAAAATTTGGGACCACTGTAATTGAACAACAATAAAAAAGTATACAAAAAATTTCTAAAGATTATTATAGTTTAATGGAATAATAATAACTGTCTTCCGGGGCTTATATCATATGTAGAAATTATAAATGAGAAAATGCGACGATAACAGGCAGATAGTGGTTACTTCTGTGGGAAGTGAAGGAGCTGTGATGGTGACGGGGCCAACAGAGGGACTTCGGTGTCGTTGGCAAAGTTCTGTTTCTTTCTCTGGACATTGGGATGTTCATCTTGTGATGGACATTAGGTCATACATTTGTGTCATTTTCTATATATGCTTTACATTATAACATAAATGTTCCAAAAACAAAAACAAAAAGAAAATACATGTAGAGTTTGTGAATATAAAAACCTATCTATATTTTTTAAGCTCCGAAATAGTAATCTTTTGGCTCGACGTCGAGGAATTCCCGAGTGCATCCTGTTAGTCACTCAGCGCATCACGAAATACCCTGTCTTGGTGGAGAGAATATTGCAGTACACAAAAGGTGAGTGATGGCTTCTGGGACAATCATGTGCCTCTTTCGTTAGTTTGAAACATGCCTGAGCTGTTGTAAACAGCGATAAATGCTTGTGGCCTCTGATTCATAAAAATTTTTTATTATGAAAAAACAGTTAAAGCCTTAGGATTTATCTATTTTGAAAAGTTATCTTTTATAATGTGGCTTGGCCAATAGCCTGAAGTCCTCCAAGCAGCCCAAACCAGTCAGACTTCTTCAGACTTTGACCTTGCCTTTCTTGTCTATAGTTCTTTCATATACAGACCTTCTCAATGCCTCCTCATCCTCATCTTCCTACTACCTCCCAAGCAGTCTGATGAAACACATGTGATTGATCCTAGCAACAAATGTCAACTCTCCAAAGCAGTGAATTATTAGATTGAGAATGCTTTATGCAGGAGCTATTTTTGACCCTATCAGTTCATTAATTTCCAGGGAGTAACATCTGGGCATCCTTTAAGGAGCTATTAATGCATGTGGCTGGATTGTAGGCTCTTGGAGGGATGTGGAAGGCTTTTGTCCAGTTCACTAGTTGGTCTTCAATGCCTCGTGCTATGGCTGGTATAGAATAGCCTAATCAATAAACACACACATGTCACTGCAATGAATGAATAAATGAAAATGCTTGTTCCTCAATCTAGCTTATTGATCTCAAGTTTATTATGATTGGGGGCTAGTGTGTTATATTAACAAGGACCTGGCTTTGGAATTGTGTAAACTTGCATTGCTGCTGCATATACTTTTTCCTGATGCTCATTGGTCAGACAAGTTCATTAAATGAGCCTCAGTTTTCCCCAGTACCAAGTAAGAATCATAATCCTTGTCTTGTGGAATTGTTGTGAGGATTAAGTGAGACTGTCTCAGAAAATGCCTAGTGCAGACATTGCCTCCGAACACAAGGTGCTTGGTAAGTGGGAACTGTTTTCATTATCTTTGTTAGGATCAGTTGGCTGAGAAATAATGAAAAAGACAGCATTTTCTTTAAGATACCATGTAAGATCAATGAGATCTCATATGCCAACTCTAAAACAGTCAACTTCTAACATCCTTTTTTTGAGGAGTCTGAGTACCATCTGTTCCCTGTGTCCCATTCTTTTTGCTCCTTATAATATAACATAAAAGAAAATGAAAGCACCATACACAGAGAAAAGCCTCAAATTTTGTTTTAAGCAAAAAGAATGAAAACAAAATCAAGACTTTCAGACTGTATTATTTTCATATTCTCTTAAGCTTAATACAATACTTCAAAGACTAAAATTTGTTAGGTTGTATTAAGTCAGCTCCAAGAATCATTCCATGCCAATTTCCTGCTAGAATGAATAACAGTTGCCTACTGTGTGTCTGTCAGACATGATAATTATGCATTTGACTCCTCACATACAGCTGTCATAGTGGCTCTGGACACCACCTCCTCAGACTTTACCAGTGATCGGTTCTCTCTGGCTCCTGGGAACATTGGTGCACATGACTCTATTATGGCAGTGCTTCTCAAACTTTCTTAAGAATTACCCTTCACCTGGGGATCTTGTTTATGTGTAGATTCTGATTTAGTAGGTCTGAGGTAGAATCTAAGGGAAGCATTTTTAACAATATTCCCAGGTGGGGCTAATGCTCCTATACTTTGAGCAACAAGCTATTGAAAGACAGTAATTTGTCTCTGAAAAGTTCTGTTTCTTTCAACGTTGAGCCTTTTCTTGGCCTTACCCCAAGTCACCTTGTAACTCAACATTGACTTTCTGTACTCAGCTTTCCTCTTCGTGCAATATGCTCTTTAGAATGAAGAATTTTGTGGAGGCAGGGGCTGCTTAGTGGGCAGCAGGTGTAGTAAAATAGTATTCTTTCACGGGCAAGAGGATATTCTTTCATGAGAAGGAATTGTCCTTGGTAAAGATGAATGTATGTTTCTGTCCCTTGAGATTTTCTGACAGATCCCCTTATATCTATTTAAGACATTTCGAATGTGAATTGTTTGGACCCTTTGGAGGACTTGTTCTCATTCCACTTGACTTCTGTTCTTACATGTTTATTTCTGCTGCTTTAGGCTCTGGAGAACCTTTTATTTTCTCTGCCAATTTTCTCTCTCATATTTTAGCACCTTCTAATCTCCTGAAACTTTTCCCTTCAGTTCCATTTGCCTCAATAAACATCAACTAGGTGGTTTTCAAATCCTCAAATATAGAAAATAGCTATACTCAATTTCATCCAAAGTTTCAGAAGGCTGTTACAGAAAGCCCTCTATAGGTTTTGCTTAAGATAATCCAAAGGTAAGAGGAAGTGGTCAATGTTTTAAAGAATAACAACTGGCCCTGGCTGGTGCGGCTCAGTGGATTGAGTACCAGTCTACAGACCTGAGGGTTGCCAGTTCAATTCCCGGTCAGGGCACATGCCTGGGTTGAGAACCAGGTCCCCAGTTGGGAGTGTGCAAAAGGCAGCTAGTTAACATCTCTCTCGCATATCAATGTCTCTCTCCCTCTTTCTCACTCTCTTCCATTCTCTCTAAAAAATAAGTAAATAAAATAAAAAGAATAATAACTGGAATTGGTGATTATCTGCTCTGTTGGCATGAGTCACTAGGCACAGTGCCTTGGTCCAATTTTTAGTTTGAAAAATGTTTAATATGTATTATTGATATATTTATCTCCATGCTAATGCCATTGTAAAATATAATATTGAGTATTATTTTTATGGAGGAAGAGATCCAGGAAAGCAACTGAGCCCGGGCCCACTCGAGGCAACCTGAAGTTCCAGTTTCTGAAAGGACTCTAATGTGGGCCTGTGGCTTGAGTCCTGAGAAACCTGGTGTGGCGATTACTTGGTTACCTGTGTCGGGCAAGGTGGAAGGAAGGCCTAAGACAGTATACATGGTGGGGCAAAGTTAGGTTTACAGTTGTATGTGAAACAGAGTTTATTGTACTATTATTTAGTAATTATTGTATTCCTTCCATATGAATGAACAACTGTAAACCTGCTTTTGCCCCGCCCTGTATATAAGACATTCTCTGCTCTAAGGGAAGGTCAAACCAGTCCCTAGAAACCAGACATCCTATTTTCACAGAGTTTCAGCTGAAGCACATCTGATAAGCAAATCTTTTATAATTAAATCTTTTAACAGTTCTTTGTGGAGGAGGAGGGGTACATGGTGCTAATGTGGTATTTGAGTTTAATCCAACATTTTTGTTATGAGATTTTTGCTATTTGGACGATACATTTAACTGTATTTAAAACTATAGAAAAAAAGTGTCTCCCTTAGCACTCTGGCTTATTGTATAATGTTCTTTCTTTTTTTTTTTTTCCCCCATGCAGAAAAAACAGAAGAACATAAAGACTTATGCAAAGCTCTTTGCTTAATTAAAGACATGATTGCAGCAGTGGATTTAAAAGTCAGCGAATATGAGAAAAACCAAAAATGGCTTGAGATCCTAAGTAAGATTGAAAATAAAACATATACAAAGCTCAAAAACGGCCATGTGTTTAGGAAGCAGGCACTGATAAGCAAGGAAAGGACTCTGTTGTACGATGGCCTTGTTTTTTGGAAAACTGCTACGGGCCGTTTCAAAGGTACTGTAACTCCAACAGACCAATTTCTCTCTCTATTTTTTTTTCTACACATGTTATTCATTTAACAAAGGGAAGATTTTTGAAAGAAAAGTGTTTCAGAGATGTACCCACACACACAAACCCTGGGTCAGTGGAAAAATTCCTGTAGGATTGAGGTGTGAACTTCCATAGACAGTGTGGCCAATGCAACAAATCTTTGGTCGGGGTTTGCTGCTCTAAGCCAAAAGCCGTCATACGTATTTTATGAATGCACAAGTTCATGATGTTGGAATCAAAGGAACTGAAAATTCTGCTAATTGTTGGCACAGAAGTGCTAATCTGGCAAATGCAGTGCACCCGCACACCTGGAGGCTGTTGTGTGCCACCCCGGCTCCAGACTGGCGGACCACTGAGGGGAGAAATGGGCTCTGGATGTCACCTTTGTTCCTGAGTAATACACTGTGTAGACATGTTTACACTGGTGTAAATGCTTCCTCAGTGCTATTGTTTGCTAATGGGCATTAATGTGACTCTGGGTCCAAAACAGTTTATTCAGATTCTTAAGGGCTGATTCTGCAGCTAGTATCTTGTTTGATCTAGGCTTTCTCAACCCTGACCACACTCTAGAATCACCTCTGGAGCTTAGAAATTTACAACTGCTTGTCTCCTCCCAGAAATTCTGAGTGTATCGGTCTGGGGATGAAGCTCAAGTATAAGGATGCTTAAAAGCTCCCACCTGAGTCTGCTGTGCAGCCAGGTTAAGAACTTTGGTCTGTTCTTGTTTTTAACACACCTTAACGCCCTTAGGTAAGCACTGAGAGGGCGTTGCATCCTTTGGAGGATGGTCAAGTTTCGGTGGTGGTTGCCGCTAATGGCTGAAATGGGATTTGTTGATCAGCAACTTGCCATGCTGCAACTAAACGTTATCTCAGTTAGAATGTTAACCAAAGTAAAATATTAAGCACAACCTGTAGATCCTATATGTCCAAGTCGCTTGCTCTTTATCCATTTCACAGAATCACTAGTTTGGTAGCTGTGTCAGAATGGTTAATGGTATCGTGAAGATGGGTTTTTGTGCACAATTTGTAAGGGACGTATAGGATCTCAAAGTTCCCTCAGAACTAGATGGAACAAAATAGCAGATTTTTATATATAATTCAAGGTAGAAGCTGCTTTCTAACATTTTTTGATTATACACCTTTTATTCCCCATAAAGGTAAGGGCTTGCTTCAGTCTATTAAAACCTTTTTTTAATTGGATATTTTTCTCCCTTTTTATAAGCTACAGCATTAAATTTTGTTGGAGATTTAGCAATACTTTTAGTTACACATATAAACATGCATACCAAACACAGCTTATCTGTATCTATAAAAATATCTTTGGCTAGCATAATACAGGCATTTTTATAAAAGTTTACAATTAGACTAAATCTTAGTCTTTTGATTTCTAATAAATTTATTTAAATTTCAAACATGAAATCACAATGTTTAATGATGGCGTTTGAACTGTGGTTTGCTTCATTAATCCTAATAATGCTTTTTTTCTTTGAAGATATCCTAGCTCTACTTCTAACTGATGTGCTGCTCTTTTTACAAGAAAAAGACCAGAAATACATCTTTGCAGCAGTTGTAAGTATATCACCATGTGATGTATATTTTAAATGGTTTAATCCCACATCTCCTTGAAAAATGCCTGAAATTCCTAGTGACATTAAACAGTCATTGGCAAGAATATGCCCCTCTTATATTTGCATTGTAATTAGTGATTGCAGTGCTTAGTAACAAGCATCTGATTGGGTTTAACTGGCATGGTGTGTGTTAACAACCAGAACAGGTAGTTAGTTCGTTCAGCAGTTTAAGCAACTGTGAAAATATTGAAGTAATTTGGTACTGGTTGGTGAATAGGCACCCCGAAGTGACCCTCCGCCATCTGGTTATCCTGCACCTTGACTTTGCAGCAACTCAGATGTCAGTGCTGGTCACTGCTGGTGCCTTGCTGCCTGTTCCCACTGGATGGTGCCGGCTCTGCCTGTTGCTAACCCCGTTCACAACTGTCATGATGTTTCTTCTAACAAGAAAACACCATCCTGGCACCTAAAGTTTAAAGATTCTTTCTTATTTCTACGATAATGGTTACTAATTACTAAGGCTATTCATGTAACAGTTACCTCTATAGTATGTTCTGTTAATCTTGCCAACAGAGTTAGACTTATATTAGCAGTAAAACCAGAGTTTTATAACATTTCTTACACCGCATCTTGTGGTCCAAAATGACTCGCTTAAAGAAGGAAGATGTCATCAATGAACTCCTTGTCAGCAGCATGGAGCATCAGGCCCTGTCAGAGGAAAGAATCTAAGATGCAGTACCAATGTGGACAACATAATGGTGTCTCTCTAAAACGCTAGTGATGCCATCTATTGACTGCTAGGATGTTCAGGTATCATTAGCAGAAATCACTTCCAACTGGTTTTGGCAAATGCAAAGCTTAATGAATTTTCTGTTATGCTGCTCAGAGTAAACAAGAAGCATGCCTGCCCCGGCGACGGGTTCTGGGGAGGAAGAGGCTGGAACAGTGCCTCACCAGACTGCCCATGCCTGTCAGGTTGGCGCAGTCGGCTTCTTCACCCTGTTCAGCACTTTGTGTCTTATCAGCACAGAGATGCAGGTTGTACAAAGGTCAGAGATTCTTCCACAAAGCTACACCAGAGGAATACAAGAGACCTTAAACAAGTCCCCCTGTCCCTGATCCATTTAAACTGTATATATTACAAATTTCATGACAACCTACTGATTTGTCCAGCAACCCTCCTCTGCTGTTATCTGGGATGCTCTGAAAGAACACAGAGTAAATAAGTGGGAAGGTGGGACCATTTCATTTGACCTGTGGGTTGTTGAGGGCTCAACTGGAAGAAAAAACAAATTTACACCACATCTCTATAGAAACAAGGGTTCTTCAAAACCAAAGACCTAAAGGAGAAGTAAATTCTGCTTCTTGGGTGATATTATTGGTCAAATAACTCAATGATGGAGCAAGAATTAGGCACAGCATATACATGACTATTTTGTTTTCTAGGACACCAGAGCACATGGATTCAGATCAAACTGTGATACTTAACTTACAGTATGACTTAAAATATGGATCCATCCCTCTTACTTGGCCTCTTGAAGAGTCATCTATGTCACCCATAGATCACATTTACCCTTAAATGGAACTTTAGGGGTGCCATCCACCAATGCCCCATTGAAGGCAGCCACAACTCAGCTTCTCTTGGTAAATGTGTTTGGCAATGGATGACAATAATATGATGCTGATACTCTTCCCTGAAAATGTTAGTCTGACATGTAGTTGCATTTGTCAAGGCCAGCTAAGCCCTTGCTGATGTCAAGAAGCAGAAAAGAAACCATTACCCTTAAAGAGTCAAGTGCACCCTATCGTTAAATCATATGCTTTTTTAGTTTCATCCTACACATTGAGTTGACACAGCCCAGGTGTCATAAGTATCTTGTAGTTACTATGTTGTGGGAACTGATGCATCGGCTGGGGGTATACAAATATATGGATTTCCTAGTTCTCACCTGAGTGCTTTAGACAGTTATCTTCATGCTAATACCCACAGCGAGATTCTCTGTCCCTTGTGCTATTAGAAAAAACTTCTTAAGTAAATGCTTGCCACATGTCACAGAAGATGTGATGACTTTAGAAATGGTCAGAAGATAAGCAGCTGAAAGGAGCAAGAGGATGGAGTAGCTTCCCTAAGAGATAATTTTGTTTTTAAAGAGGACTCAGCTGGAAATGGCAGAAGGACCCAAATATAGTAAATGAGTAGGAAAAAGTAGATGTGTTTACTAAATGCTGGAATACTGAGTCTAGGACGTTGTCTTAAATATCAAAAAAGGTAATTTCAAAATGAATGACCAATAAAACAGACAAAGTGACCATATAGATGTGCAAATGCAAGTTCAAACTAGGAAGTGACCTTAAGGTCTTGTTATCACAGTGGAATCACCGATAGAATTCCCCACTGGTGGAATGGGCCACTTTGTGGACTCACAAAAGATATAGTATAACAATGCAGCTAAAGGTAGCAGCTCCTTCCCTCTTCTCTGTGGCAGAGGTCTTCAATCCAGCATCTACAGGGGCTGGGCAGGGATGTGGATGAGCAAACTAGGCCAGGCGTGGTGTCACGGAGCGATAGAGATGGGTAGGGACCATGGTGAACTGGCGAGTACATGCCCCATCGCACTGAGGGCAGCGGTTACGCAGCTCTCGCGCGTTTTTAAATGAGGATATGGGCCCAGGATTGCCAATCTTCTGCTTTCCCACAAACTCAGAAATCTATAATTTTTCAACATGGGACCCCCCCCCCCAGTTTTTAAATGTTGACAACTATTCAGAAAAAATAATCTGCTTTTAAAATGCTGCGGCATGAACAAAACATCTCTGCAGCCTGGGTTAGGCCTTTGCACATCAGGTTTTGACACATCTTATCTCCAAAGTGGATTTTTCACCTCCATTCCTGGAGATTTACCCAGAATTTCTGATCATCTCTGGTGTCTGTGTGTGCTTAGTGTGAATGAGGATGGACAGATCCCCGATGCCTCCTGGTCTGATGGTGATGTAATTAATGCTACTTTCTACCCACTTACCTACTTTTCATTCTTAAAATATCTGACCCCACCACCTCCCCTCCTTCTACAACACTAATCAACTGGTTCAAATAATTCCCCTCTTGCTTATGTCGTAAGCAATTCAACCTACTCTGCCTCTTTATCGACAGAAGCTGTTACATTGTAAGCCGAGGCTGCCAAAACTGTGCATTGAAAGAAGGAAGGGAGATAGGGTCTTACACAGTAGATCTATGGTCGAATGAGGGCTAGTCCCAGTGCCCAGGAGCTCTCCCTAGCTAGAGAGGGCTGGACTCCTAAAGCACTGCCACACAGCTGCTTTTGCTTCCATTTGCAGAGGCTGAGCACGGGACTGGGTAGACCAGTGGTCTGTCCCTTTTTTTCTTTTTTCTTTTTTTAAAATTTTTACTTTTTCTGCTCTAAGAGAGATGGGATGAAGAGATATTCTGGGTAAACCCCTGCACACACCTTCAGAGGTGGCAGAGCCTCTGGGGATGTAAAGCCAGCTGGGGAAGTAAAGCCAGCACAGAGGAGTCAGCAGTGAGGGATAGAGTGGCATGTTATGGGTAAAGGCGTCTCTCAGTCTCTGAGGGAGAAGCAAAACCACATACTGCAGCCGACCCTGTAAACAGCGGTGGAAGCCACAGACCAAAAGAGATTCTTCCTATTTACCCCCAAAACTGTAGCAGGCATTCTTTTGTCTATTCTTTCAACTACAGCTGCCTACCTACTGTACATTACTGTAATCAGTAGGATTCTTTGAATCCCCAGGACTTAGAAGGGAACACTGGTCACAGTCAATGTTGGGAGGAGAGGTGATTCAATCATGACTTGGATGCCACATTTTAGACTTTCTTCCTATTCCCCTCTGATGGAATTAAGCTAAATCTAGTTCTGCGGACATTTACTGAATGCCTGCTCTATGTGAAGCACTGTGTCAGACAAAGGTAGGTGAATTAGAAACATTCCTGCCCACCAGGGGCTTCCCTGGTTGGTGGAAAGAGGAGGAATTTGCAGGCAGAACCATAGAAGGTGTGTTGCCGTGCTTCTACAATAGCAGCAGATCCTGGTTGTGCCAGGGGAATCCAAGCCTTGCCTCCTCATTCTTGCCTTTCATCTTCACATCCCATCTGTTAGTGCTGGGATTCTGTATCCATCACCTTATGGAAACAGTATTGCTGGAAAGTGCCAAATCCAGTGGGCTCCCCAGGGCTTCCAGCTCTCTAGGTCTCTTTGCAACACTTGATATACTATTTCCTATCCCATGGCCTTCTAGAAAAATCCCCCCAACCCTGTCTATGGCATTTTGGTATTTTTCTTCATGCTCTGATTGTTCTCTCTTTTTAAAAGTTGTCCTGTTCATTTATTTTTTGTTGCAAAGTAGTTTTATTTACTTGCAGCAAGTGTCTGAGACAGGAGATTCATATCCAAAGCTCTGCTTCCCCAAAGGGAAGCTTAGCCAGCGCCTGTATACACTATGGCCAATGACATGTTGTTTTCTTTAAAAGTTGTTCCTTCAACCACCAATTCTTAAGGACAGCCATTCTCTTTTATCTCTCCCCCACCCCCCCGCCCCCATCCTCTCTTCACTATGCCCTTTCCATGGAGATCTTACCAACATCCACAGCTCTTGGGAACACATTGGAGTGATATTAAGACTTCCCTAACACCATTGCCTCCCTGCGGTAATGTGTTCTGAGCCACCCACACTTTAGCTAGGATGCTGTTTCATCTGCACGTCCTTCTATTTTATGTAGGACCAGAAGCCATCCGTTATTTCCCTTCAGAAGCTTATTGCTCGAGAAGTTGCTAATGAGGAGAGAGGCATGTTTCTGATCAGTGCTTCTTCTGCTGGTCCTGAGATGTACGAGATTCATACCAATTCCAAGGAGGAACGGAATAACTGGATGAGACGGATCCAGCAGGCCGTGGAGAGGTAACAGTTCCCTCTGTCCATAACCTATGAAGTGGGCTTGTTCAGTTGGGGGGCAATGTTCTAACTGTGTCTCCTTTGCATGAAAACTTCGCCTCAGCCGGAGTGGCCTGATCCCCTGCGCCTGCCTGGGATAGCCCCTCCTCCTCAGCGTTGTCCTCCGCGCCGCCCTGCATGTAACCCCCACACCCCGCTGCCTGTGCAGCCCTGCCCATCTTGGGGCAGCTCATGCTCACTGCCTTCGTGAAGACCCCTTTGGCTCCAGTGGTCTCTTTCTTCCCTGACATCCTTTAACGCTTACTGTCTGAAGCATCCGTTCGGTGCTTGTCGTGCGCTGCCTTCTAGCTGGTATCATTTGTTGTATGCCTCTACCTGTTAGGTTGGAAGCTCCTTGAGGGCAGGGACCCTGTCTTATGTTTTTCTGTGTGCCAAATTCCAAAGAATCATTCAATAAACATTTTTAGATGAGTGGATCTAAGTGTTCTAAGTCAATGTACTCCTGATTATTGCGCAAAGGCAGTTTTTATAAATGGGAGAGGGAGGTTGGGGGTAATCATTCTTGACAGTAATTGGATTTGTAGGTGTGGAGTGACATTACGTAAGATTTCTCCATCGCCGCTGCACCCCAACCCACATGGCGCCCTGCAGCTCCTCCTCTCCCCCACTCCCTGCAGCTCCTCCTCTCCCCCATTCATAGAGCTGCCCCAAAGTGGTAGAAAGCAAAAATTATTATTTTAATTGTATATAATGATGGTGTTGGTATTGTGTGTGTGTGCATTCATGTGTACATACATGAGTGAATGTTTATGTATGTGAGTTTATTGGGAAATTTGAGTCATCCTATGTGGCTAACTTTGAAAGCTATGTAATATTATACAAGGTCCTTTATATATTCAAGAAAACCAAATCTCTTGGCCAGGAGCATGAATTCTCTTTATGGTGAATTTTTTAAAAGTAATTCTATTGCCAGTTCCCATGTCTTTTCAATGAACCTCAAGATACTTGGATTTGGTTTCAGTTGTCTTACTTGACTGTTGTCTTTTAAAGTTGCCCAGAAGAAGAAGGGGGAAGGACAAGTGAATCCGATGAAGAGAGGCGGAAGGCGGAAGCCAGAGTGGCCAAAATTCAGCAATGTCAAGGTCAGTGCTGGGACCTCTGGTTCCCTGATTGTTATGTGTGTTTGTGGATGTTGAGAAAGCCCAGATGTTATGAATGGGAAGTTATGACTGGCTGATTAATTTAATTCTGTGCATGCAAGGCCCACCCTAACGACTTGCAAAAAAAAAAATTAAAAAAATAAGTAAAACAACTACTGGTACTAGAAGTGCTTAAATAAGATGTACTTCTCCCTCCTTCCTCCTTTGTGATTAAATAGATACATATTAAAGCTGTGGTACATATATACAATGGAATATTCTCAGCTATGAAAAAGAAGGAAATCTTACCATTTGCTACAGCATGGATGGACAAAAGGGTATTGTGCTAAGTGAAATAAGTCAGTCAGAGAAAGACAAATACTATATGTATATGATTTCACCTATATGTGGAATCTAAAGAACAATATAAATGAACAAACAAAACAGAAACAGACTCATAGAGAACATTTTTATGGTTGCCAGAGGGGAGGGAGGCGGTGGACTGTGTGAAAAAGGTGAAAGCATTAAGAAGTACAAATTGGTAGTTACAGAATAGTCATGGGGATGTGAAGTACAGCATAGGGAACACAGTCAGTAATATTGTAATAACCATGTATGGTGCCAGGTGGGTGCTGGAAATATCAGAGGAACGCTTTGTAAAGTATAAGATTATCTAATCACTATGTTATACACCTGAAACTAGTACACAATAATATTAAATGTTACAAAAGAATATATTTTTAAAATTCTGTACCTAACATGTATGAAACAGTAACTATGGGCAGTGTGGCAGAGATGAGCCTTAGAGCTGCTATCCAATGGTTTAATTTGTAATCTTTTTTAATCATCACCTGAGAATATGTTTTCATTGTTTTGGGTGGGGGGAGAGAGAGGAACAATCAGTTGCCTCCCATACACACCCTGACCTGGGATCAAACATGCCACCTAGGTATGTACCCTGATGGAATCAAACTTGCAACATTTTGATGCACAGGGTGATGCTCCAACCAACTGAGCCACCTGGCCAGGGCTTCAGTGGTTTAATTTTAAGGCCTAGCACTGTTAGATCATAGTTGTATGACAGTGAGAAAGGAACATAAGAGCTCTGGCCCTCAGTTCCCAACTCTGAAAAACATGGAAGTTAGGTTAGCTCAATGGCTCTTGTCTCTGACTGGATGTTAGAATCACTTGGGGGAGGTCTCTAAAAGTTCTGATGCCCAGGCCCCCACCCTCAACCAAGTCAGTCAGAATCGGTCAGGTGGGGTGCAGACATTAGTATTTTAGACTTTCTCCAGGTGATTCTGAGGCAGAGAAGACTGAGAACCCCTGGATTAGGCACTGGTTAAGCTCCCTTTAAACTTGAAGAATCCTGTGACATGTTGAAGTCAGAGGAAAATGATGCATGAGGAGATGGTCAAAGAAATTGGGTGTTTAGAAGTAAAAACATAAACCATCGTGTTTGGTTTTGACCAAGGCTGGCTGAAGACTGAGCACTTTCAGGCCTTGGCGTTGTTTTCCCGTGTGGGTCTCACTCATTATGGGTTAGCGACCTCAGTTTCATTCCTGAGCCCAATGCTGAGTCATGATAGAAAACAGCCACCGAGGAAAATCTTGCAAGTTTTTCTGGGGTAAGGGGAATGGGAAGGGAGATGGACATTTATTCAGTACCTTATTTATAGAAAATACAGTGAAAACTGAGAGAACTAAACCATTTGCTAGAGTCTGCAGTAACCGCTTGGGATAGCTGGGATTTGAACTTGGATTTGTCCCACCCAACAACTTTATTTTAGCTGTTGGATCACACGGCTTGTTAATCAGCAACTTCTTTGTCTTGTAACTTGTATTTTCATAATAGTTGTTGTAGTCATAGGATAACCATCTGTGGTAAATACTATCTCATAGAAATACTCTGTAATCAAGACCAACAAATCTGTACATATTTGGAGGAGAAGCTGAATATCTATGCTGAACTTGGAGAACTGAGTGGATTTGAGGATGTCCACCTGGAGCCCCACCTCCTCATTAAACCCGACCCCGGAGAGCCCCCCCAGGCTGCCTCATTACTGGCTGCGGCACTGAAAGAAGGTAAGGTGCTTCCAAAAGGATTTGGTTGACAAATTCAGAAAATATTTATTGATTACCTACTATGAGCCATGTACTGTGGCCTTGGTGCTGAGGATGCAGCAGAATAAGACAAAGTCCTGGAGTTCATATTCCTGGCAGCAAATTATAAGGAAATAAATGTATCAGGTTATGTGAAGTGCTATAAAGAAAGATGAGCAGGGTAGCGGGGATAGAGAGTAATGGAGTTGAGGAGCTCTGTTTTGGATAGGGCGGACAGTGAAGGCCTCTTTTATATAGTGATACATAAGCAGACACAAGGAATTGAGAAAGCCAAATATATATATTTGGGAAAAGAATGTTCCAGACATAGGGAACAGCAGATACAAAGGCCCTGAGGCAGGTGCGTGTCCGATCTGAGGAACAGCAAGGACAGTGCAGGTTAGGTGAAGTAAGGGGCGGGGAGTGGCAGGAGATGAGCCAGCGTTAAGTAGGACTCAGGTTACCTGGATGGAGGTAAGGACTTTGATTTTCATTCTAAGTGAGATGGGAAGCTTTATAGAGTTTGGAGTAGAGTAGTGATCTGATTTGTGTTTTAAAAGGAACTCCCTGACTGCTGTGTGGAGAATGACAAGGTCTAGGGTGTAACTGGGAGTTGGCTGAAGTAGGCCGGAAGAGAGTGCAAGAAGGAAGTGGACAGATGCAATACCTAGTTTAAAAGAAAGCCAAAAGGACTTTCAAGTGGGTTGAGAAACACTGTTGACCCTCTCATTATCTTTGCTAATGTCTTTATTAAAAAAGTCGCCTGCTCTCAATTTTACCCTGTGGCCTTCCCTCCCTCCTTCCCGGCCCCGCCCCCACACACACTGAAACTGTCACTAACGCTCCAGTGTTAAGTTGTTCTGCTTTCATTCTCTGGCCCATGATGGGACGGAGGTGTGGGAGCGGCAAGTGGACCCAGCTGCTCAAGAGAACCCAGGGCAACTGAGGTTCTGCCTGAGCCACAGGCTAGATAATCCATCCCAGTTGTTGGCCAGCAACACCCAGACTGAGATTTAGCAGGAATTCTTAGCAGGGTGAGGTAGTTATCTTTGGAAAAAAGGACAGGTTCATCACACACTTCAAATTGTCTCCCTAGGTCTTCGCTCTGTGAGCCTGCTTTCCTTCCCTCCTTTCTCCCCTTGTCTCTGCCTCCTGAGTTCCATCCATCCTCCAAGGCTCTGCTCAGTGTTCACCTTCTATAAGAACTTTTTCCTAATCCCACTGGCTAATGTAACCCTCCTGCTCTTCTAAGCTACTGGAGCATTTTTAAAATAATTTTTTATTTTTCAATAACAGTTGACATACATATTATATTAATTTCAGGTGTACAACATAATGATTAGACATTTCAATAGTTTACAAAGTGATCACACTGATAAATCTAGTGCCCATCTGGCATCATATATAGTTGTTACAATAGTATATTATTGATTATATTCCCCATGCTGTACTTATGTAGTACATCCTGTTTTTATAACTGGCAATTTGTACTTCTTAATTCCTTCCCCTTTTTTACCGGCTTCCCACCACCCCTCCCGTCTGGTAATCATCAGTCTGTTCTCCATCTCTGTGGGTTTGCGTCATTTTATGGTGCTCTAATGCCTGCATGGTAGAACTTAGCACAGAACACGTGCTACCTTGCAGTTCTGTTAGTTGTCTGTGTCTCTTTCCTCCTCCAATCTGCTGACTCTCCTTACTGGTTATCATATGCCCAGTTGTTCCTAGAACAGAGTAGGTTATCAATTTGCTAACTGAAATCATGGGACACTGTTTTAGAAATATTTATAGGGGCCTCAAAATAATACTATTCCACATGCTAGTTGAAAACCTTTTATTGTAAATAAAAAACTCCACTTACAATCTTAGTAAGTTTTAAGAGTAGCCTTTGGTGCTTGTTTAAAGTGCAAATCCCTTGTTTTCTCCCCTGGACCACCTGATCCAGTAGATCTCCTGTGAGGCATATGTATCTCTTTTTAAGGGCATGCTTGGAGAAATACCCCTTTGAAGAGTAGCTAACATTTCAGAGTAGCAAGTCTTAAAATTCTAATGCCCGGTGCCATATTCAAACTAATTGAATTTTTCAGCATACTAATTTACTGAAAAATTGCACTGGAGGTATTTTTATACAAGTTTTTTTAAAATTGAATTCTCTGTCATAAAATGATGCTTGAAGTATTGGTCTAGGTTGCAGGTTGGCGAACTTTTCCTGTGAAGTGCTACACAGTTAATATTTTAGGCTTTGCAGGCCACATAGAGTTTCTGGGACACATTAGTTGTGTCTACATGTGTATATATTTTGACAACTCTTTAAAAATGTAAAGACCATTTTTTGTTGCTGGGCCATATAAAAAGACACAGGCCAAATATAGTTTGCCAACTCCTGGTCTAGATTTAATATGTATACATATATATGTATATACACACAGGGTGGGGCAAAAGTAGGATTATAGTTGTAAGTATGCAAAACACAGAGTTTATTCTTATATTATTTATTAATTATTGTATTGTTTTCCATATGAACAACTATAAACTACTTTTGCCCACCCTGTATATCTATATTTATTTTTTAATTTACTTTTGTTTCCCTACTTCTTAGCTGAGAGCCTACAACTTGCAGTGAAGGCCTCCCAGGTGGGCGATGCCTGTCAGTCATCTGAGGAAGGGTGTGGAGAGTCCGTGCTGACAGATGTGCCCATTTCTCATGATGCACCAGGATCACCTGCTGCTTGTAAGTGACAGTGTCTTTGCGATGAACCTGCACGCAGTCCCTGGAGTGTGTAGTTTTTACGTAAAATGAAGGCAATGACTCTGTTCCTATTTGAATGGGACTTAATGTGTTTTTTAAATTTTGAAAACTGAGAATAAATACATTAGCCTCCTTTACATGTAATAATGGCACTATTGTACCAAGGACAAGGACTTAAAAAATAGTTAGTTGGTGGGTTATACAGCTCTGTTGCCCAGGCAAGCTTTGTACGTTCCTCCAAACTTACTGTCTCATTTTTGATAGAACTTACTGAATACAGTTTTGAAAGAAGTTTTCAACTTTTTTTGTTTTTTTAAGAAAGGATCCCTGCAGTTCTTTAGAGAACAAGTCCTTTAACTTACTCTCTGTGCATCAATGGAGAAAGCATAACTCAAAGAAGTAGAAACACATACACACACCCCCCCAAAAGGTTTGGTTGTGTGGGTACAAGCAGTGGATGGACCTGGAGAGCATTATGCTAAATGACGTAAGCCAGTCAGAGAAAGACAAGTGCCATATGAGCTCACTTATATGTGGATAAATAAATAAACTAACAAACAAATTAGCAAGAGACTCATAGATACAGAGAACAGAGTGACAGGTGTCAGAGGGGAGGGAGGTTGGAGGGCTGGGTGAGACGATGAAAGGATTAAGCAAAAAAAAACCCCAAAACGACAAAACTCATAGACATAGACAGCAGTAGGGTGATGGCCAGAGGGAAAGTGTGGTGGGGCAGACAGAAGAGGGCAAGAGGGGATGAATGGTGATGGGGGGGAATTGACTTGGGATGGTGAACACAATACAATATACAGATGATGGATTATAGAATTGTACCCCTCAAACCTATATAATTTTATTAACCAATGTCACCCCAATAAATTCAATTTAAAAAAACCTTCAAAAGAAAACTGAAAAAAAAAAAAAAAAGCAGAAGGGCTAAAAGCTTCTTGGTCAGTGTTGTCATAACCTCAGTTCAGATCAGAATTCAGTTATTAAAACAGTTTCAATATTTTTTAAGTACAGAAAAATAGAATGTAGAAAATTGATATAGGTCATTCTCTGAACCTAATTGTACTGTTATATGTACGGTGGAAAGCTAACTATTTAATTCCCGAATGGTTACTGAGATAAGAGCACTAAAAAGATACTTAAAACTATATTTTTAGATTATGTTTGGGTGGTAAAAACCATACTCCCACCAGGTCTTATATGTTTTTAGTAGCTAGAGATTGGAGGATTAAATGTCTTAGAATTTCTCTACGAACATCCCTTGGTTAATTAAGATATATGGAAGCAGTGCAGTTTTTATTATTTTCCCCTCTTAAGACTGCTTTATCTAATCCTGGGTTTCTATTTTCAGAATGTGCACATATGTTTTTCATTTCAACACAGCCCCGATTCATCAGGGGAGTTGTACTGCCCTGGGTGATTTCCTTTTTAAAGAAGAGCCTCATTATGCCGTTGAGGAAGTTCTATCTAAAAATACACGCAGGGCCCTGCTGCTCTCGGACTCACCCCCGACAGCTGGGAGGGGCTGCGTGGCTGCCGCAGCTGCTCAGAGCCCGTGGCTGCACCTTCCCTCCCCGCAGACCTGGCCGTGAAGGCTGTCCCAGTCGGGATCCACATCTCCCATGACTTGCGAGAGTTCCCAGGGACACCCATGACATCTGCCAGATCTGAAGGGGCTGTTTACAGTGGCCTCCTATCAGGGTTCATGTACAGGAGGGGCAGGGTCACATTAGCGGGGTCCTGTACCCTAAACACCTATTCAGCTCTGGGCTGGACTGCAACGTGGTGCTACATGAGTTGGATTCTCCTTATAATTTGATGGGGACAAAAATACCATTCCTAAGGGAGGGTCTATGCCTGAAGGGTCTGTTCTGGGTTTGACTTTGAGGACAGTGTCCTTGTAAGTCAGGCCCCTGTCAATGGGAGGTTAGAGACCAAGCAAAACCCTCTGGTTTTCGTACGCCATGCACCTAATCAGGTAGATGAGTGTAGTTGACTCCCTATAAAATTCTGGAGACCCTGTCGTCCACTCTGAAATTGAAAACAAGAATGGAGGGACATGACCTATATTTCATTCCTCTGCCCTCCTTGGACCCACCGTCAGCTGCCTTTCCCATTTGATGGTCCTCGTTTCTATGGGGTGGCGGGACGGGAGGAGAACGGCTAATTCTTTTGGTAATGTTTTTGGCAATGCTTTTGGCATCTCTCTAAGAGTTAAGAATAGTACCCAATCGTGGGACCAATTTTTTAGTGACAGAAAAAATCTCTATAAAATATCCCTTCATTCTAAATGAACAAGCTTTGACGAACTTAGACAAAATGAACTTAATTTTTAGCTAATATAGTTTGAAGTTGTTTCTGCTTAAACAAGAAGTTCTTTGTGACAGAGGTCTCTCATTTAAACAAAGAGGAAAAAAAGTGTTTCTTTTTATCAGAAATAAAGTTTCAAGATGGCACTGGGGGAAAAATGATAAACAGTGTCACCATGTGAATATCTATTTCATCAGGTTCCTGACTGGACCTGGTTCCAATGAAATTCTCTGTGTGAAAGGGCTTTAGAAGGTCTAGTTATAATCATTGTAAGGTGAGCATAGTGTAAGTTTACCGAGTTCTCATGGGTAAAGAAATAAATCCCACCAACAGAGATTTAATGAATGGAGTGAAATCTGTAGGTGGTACTTAACAATATTTCTGGACTAGAAGTATTTCTGTGTTTTTATAGGTTAAATATATCACAATTACAATGTGGTAAATTCAGAGCATTAACAGGAATTGTGAGGAAAAAAATCCACTTGGAAATTGTTTTTAAAAAAATCAGTTAGTTGGAGATAGGGACAGGTGAGGTCATAAAATGTGAGCCACCTCCACCTGCTCAGAATGATGCTCCGCTCCTGATTCCTTCCTGCGGAACCTTGTTTGTGGTTGGCTGTCTCGTACCGGCCACCAGGGGGCCTTTCGCAGACCTGCGTGCTTGGGTCGGGGCCTGCCAGCCCTTGCTGTGCTCTGTGGGGCCTGTTTTCAATTTCACCCTCCCCGGGCGGCTTTTTCCTATTAGGTGAAAGTGAGATGGAGAGTCTACCCTCTCGGTATCACCACCATCACACGAACACCTCTCGGCAAGAGAAGAAGAAAAATAAAAAGATGGGCGATAATTGATGCCGTTTGTCAGTCTGGTATCTATTAGCGTGTAAGCTCCCTGGGGGCAGGGTCTCAGCGTTTCTCTGTGCTACTTTAGCACCTCATAGGGGAGTATTTGATACATGTGATTTTATGGTGTTCGTTATTTGGAAATATGGGTCAGCTGTGTACAAAAGACCCCCCATCCACTGGCTGATGTGTGATGATGTCCTTTTTGTTTCTGTCTCAACGGTGTGCTTCCAGCACTAGTCACAGAAGGGACAGCAGGAAGAGGCTGTTGGGATGTGGATCCCGGGACCCAGGGTGTGGGAGCTGACTTGGCGGTCTCTGATGCAGGGGAGAAGGTATTGTGAACTGATTTGTTAGTAACTGGCACCGGTTGCTTTGCGTAATGAAATAACCTCACGTCCTGGTCTGTCCGTGGCCAACGGGAGTAGAGATGTGTTTTCCTGAATTGTCCTCAAGTTCAATATTCATATTTATACCTTCTGACTTATTTCTTCTTAAAATGTTCTTGCTCTCCCTATATCATGTAGGTGTAAACGAAGAAACACTTGAAACGTTATTAAAAAGATTTAAAACTCAGTGTTTATTTGTGTGTCTGCTCTCTCTGCTGGTCTCACTTTCACTTTCCATGCTGAAGCTCTAGCTTTCACCCCCTGCACTCAGTGGCGCTTGGCCAAGGGGTGGCCCTGGGCATGGGGGCCGTTAAGCATCCAAGCGGCCCAGAAGCGGCAGAAATAATTTTGACCTTGGAATATTGCTTGCTTTCCTCCCTCCCTCCCTCCCTCCCTCCCTCCCTCCCTTCCTTCCTTCTTCCTTGGGGCCTCTTCTTTTTTGACATTCTATCCATGTTAGTTTTAACACTCTCTTTTAAAAATTAAATGTGCGAGACTTCCTATTAACCTCAAATGAAACCAAAATGTCAGAAATAGAGAGGGAATAAGAACACGATTCTGGGAGGTGACTAGTGGGCCTCCCCAGGATTATCTGGGCTCAATTTTATCTAAAATCGAATTAGGTATATTGCCAAATACCAACATGTGTTAATGTGGGGAATGACATATGTCAGGACTTTGTATATGTAACATCTTATGTGTATTTTTGTATAAATATGTAAATGACTGAGAAACCAACTCCAAAGATATTTTTTAAGTCCATAGTAAAAGGTGGCTGTGATTGAGTGTTTAAAATTTCATAGGCCAAAATGAAAATAGGAATTCAATATTTTACTCCACTTCTTCTGACCATATGCCTTCTAACTTATTTCTTTTAAAAATGTTCCTGCTTTCCATCCTTTTCAGTGGAGACTTCACTTTGAAGTTTGTAGCTTCCAACTGCTTCTACCTTATTAGAGAGAGGAAGGGGAGTGGGTTGCTTACTAATAGTTTTCTCTTGATGGAAAGCTGCCTCCCACCCCTAAAGTCTTTTCCTTCCATGATTCAGTCACAGGTAAGTGAGATGAAGTGTCCAGGTTACTTGTTGGATGAACTATTTGGAAAATTTGCCATTAATAAGGCGTTTTGGTAAACTAAATGAACTGACAGGGCAAGATCACTTACAATTAAACTTTCAAAAATATATAATGGATATTTTGTAATTAAAGTCTTTAATAAGGTGAGGTTTTTAAAGAAAAAAAATTCTTAAAAATTTTAAAAATTACATTTGTGACCCAAATGGCGAAATATCCTGTGTGTAAATCACCAACTGTAGCTCTGAAAACTGACCACCAGGTGGCAGATCAACTCCATTAAAAAGATGATGTTAAACTCCTGTCCTGTATCAAACATGGTGTGGTTCTTGGAAATAAGCAACCATACGTAGTAGCATAACTCAATTCATTTCCATGTTTCCAATTTTTATACAATATAAAAACTATATATCAAACGATCTTTTTATTACAAAAACCATGGAGTGTGGAGCAAGAACAGAACCAGAAATGCAGAGAAAATTCCAAAATTAACTACGGAATGGCGGTCCTTAGCCCCTGTTTATCTTCCTTCCGGAGGGTTGGGAACAGATCTAAAGACTCTAAATTTCATTTTCTTTTTCCAGCCTTTATCCTTCCTCTATTAGAGGTGCTGGCTAATAATGAAATTAATTGGCAATGTAGGGGAAGGGATCTGTCTAGGTCAGCAAGACATCGTCGTCAGTTTGAACTAATTGAATTTAATAAGTCCAGGGTTACCTGAGCACTAACAGCTGTGGTTTCCATTGAAAGCGCTCAGGCAAGAGCAATAGGAGACTTGAGGCTCTTGGAGGGCAAGGAGTCTGATGACCTTCCCCAGCATAGGGTGTAGAACACACACTGGGTGCCTGATATTTATTTATAGAAGGGAATGAGTGTCCATTCCCTGCCAGGCGGGTTTGTGGATAGAGCACTGATGACACAGATGAAATCCTGCTATTCATTGGCTTACATCCTAGTGAGAAAAGACAGCCAATAAATGAATAGACAAATGTTCACTTCAACTTGGAAACTGGAAACCTTCACTATCCACATGTGCCCTTACTGTGTGTGTAGAGAGACCCTGTCCCCCAGGAGCAGAAGGTCCCTGGTTGCCTCATTTGGGGCCTCTGCCAGTGGTGGGTCTATAAGGCAATCATGGAGGGGCAAGTTAACTCTGAGAGGTAGGATCTGGAGCCGGTCAGCTTAATGCTCCCCTTTGGGCTGCCTCTGAGTCCGGTTTCTTCTGCCCACCACTGGCTATTTGGACTTTGTGAATCTCAAACATTGAGACAGGGAGCTGGAGAGTCAGCATGATGTTCTCTAGCTTCCAAATCTGGCCTGGGAGACAACTTCAACCTGGGCCCAAGAGAGCTCAGTTTACAGTGTGGTTTGTGCAAGGTAAATATTGTCACTTACTGAGAGTGTGCAGCGTTTCCTTACCATCATCTCATGTTGTTTTAAGGAATGGCTGGGTGAAAAGAAGCCATGCTTCTCAAATACCGAGTTTGCACAGAGGGCCTTTCATTAAGTAATCGTTCAGTCCTGTAGGCTTTGATGTCTTGGGGGGACAGACTCACTGTAGAAGAGTTTGGAGACAGTAAAGTGATTTACCTGAGCTCATACTTTTGGGAACACTAGAGTGCAGCTTTTCAAAAGTAGAATGATTATTCATTTTCTTATGTTTTTATGCATTTTAGGTGGAATATAGAAGTTTTCCAGGTTCTTCACAATCAGAGGTGAGCTAAGCATACCTTACCTATACCGCCATCCTCTATTTGTGCATAATAAATGCTTTTTCAAGAATTTGACACTTAGGATCTTGTTTTTCAGATTATACAAGCAATACAGAATTTAACCCGTCTTTTATATAGCCTTCAGGTAACTACACTCCTCTAATTTTTGACCTTGTGAACCTTTTTCTTAATGTAGTTCACTTTATTTGATGATTCCAAGACTTTAAAAATTAGAACACTTGCAAGGCAGTGTAGTGCCAGCCCCCACTGTGACTCAGTGAGATGTGTTGAACGTCACCTGGTTTTGTCATCATGAGGCAATACCACTACTACATTTTATACCAATCTCTTCTGAAACCATAAAACAGTTCATATCTTTAAAAAATACTGGTGACTATGACCTGGCTTGAAGTTTACAATGAAACCCTTAGGTGAGTGTAGCATGACTTCACATTTTCTGGTGAAAACTCAAATTCACGCCTAAACTTTTTTCACTTCCATATGTTGGCTTTAGGCCTTTAGAGCAGTTAAATAATTCATATGCTCCTTCATTCTTTTGTTTGTTCACCCACCCAACATTTACTGAGTGCTCTCTCTGTCTGGGTACTGTGCAGAGGGATGAGCATACAAAGGCAGAGGACACAAAGCCTGCTGTCAAATGACTTGATGTCTGTCAAGCAAAGACAGGCATAGACATCACCCTTGCATTTAAGATTATAGGTTTGGATGATCCCTGCGGCCAAACACAAGAAAGGCTGAATACATCTAATTGCTTAATTTTTGGATTAAAAATATTTTTAAGAGGTACCAAAGCCATGGTTGTGTAGTAGACAAATTTGTAGAAAAATCTGAGGATACAAATCCATAAAATAAAATGACTTGTGATTCTGTAGAGAGAGTTATTGTCATGTTGCTGTACCTCCCTCCTGTGTTTTAGAATCATTTTACATGTAGCCTTGTAAAACGTACCTTCCTGTGTCATCAGCCGTTACTCTATAGTACAAGTTTTAATGCTTATATAAGGTTCCAGTCTATGGACTTTATCCAATTCCTCATAGTTTATCCTTTTGTATTAATAACACTCTAGTGATCTCCTTAACACACTAATTTCTTTGAACATATCTATGTTTGCTTAGGATCAATTACCAGAATTTTTTCTTTAGGTTTTTAGTAGACATTGCCAAAATAATCAACACCCCTTTCTATTTCTGAGTTTGAAAATTGGTCAAGGTATCTAGATTATCTTAAAGTTTTTGGATCGCTGTTAATATTAAACTTTTTCCTTACTGGTTTATTACCAGTCATACTTCCTATTTCATACCTGTTGAATAGTAAAAGAAACTAAAATAAAGTCTGATTTTAAGTTTTCGCCAGAAAAACACCGAGTCCTGTTACATTTGATGCTTTCTTGTTTGTGCTTCACTGCATCAGGCCTCTCTCCCCTCGTTCTGTTGGTCATCTTCTGCCTGTTCTTGCTCCGGTACCACTATCTTAATTTTTAAAGTTATAGATTACGTGTGCATATATGACAGTGCTACTGGTTTCCTCTCATTACTTTTCTGTGCTTATCTGTATAATCTTTCATAAGAGCTTTTGACTTACTGACAAGTTTCTTGCTTTTCTGCCAAGTCTAGTAAAGTCTCATTATGCGGGGTGGGGCAAAAATAGGTTTACAGTTATGAGTATGCAAAACATAGAGTTTATTCTTACATTATTATTTATCAATGATTGCATTGTTTTTCACATGAACAACTGTAAACCTACTTTTGCCCCACCCTGTATTTATGAATTCAATTGGGGAGAATTGGCACTTTTGCAATAATTAGTCCTCTTTTCTGAGAACATGTTGTTAGTCATCTCTTATTTTATGCTCTGCTGGGAAACTTTGTGATTATCTTCATGTAGGTACTGTGTTTTGTTTTGGTTTATTTTGTTTTTTTCTAAGTTTATTCCTAGATATTTGTTTCTTTGTTCCTATTGCAAATGGAGTACTTTTTACTATGTTTCCCCAATAGTGGTTGTTGATAATAAGGGTATTGATTTTTAAATGTTTATTTTGTAACTGGCCACTTGTTGAATTTTATTTCTTGTTTTAATAGTTTTTCTATTGATTCTTTGGCATATATCAGATAGAAAGTAAAAATTTGAAAATAATGTTATTTTTACTATTTTTCAACAATTTTATCAGTTTTATTTTCTTGGCTTACTGCTATGGCTAGAACTTCTGAAAATATATTAAATAACAGTGGTGATAGTAAGCATCCTTGTCTTGTTCAAGATTTAGTGGCAATGCCTTTACTGCTTTACATTAGACATGCTGATCTGGGGTAGATGTTCTTAGAGACTGGATGTATCATGTAAAACAAATATTCTTTCCTTTCAATTCTGAGAGGGGATACGGTTTGAGTACAGCTCATTAACTTTGGGGAGATGAAAACATTGAGCATCCCAGCCTGTGTTGCCCGATGAAAACACTCACAAAGTCCTGTGTTTTCTTTTCAACTTTGAATGCAGCCCTATGTGGACTCAAGTTTCAGAAAAGTCAGGTGACCTACCTAAATGACCTAACTTTTGCAACTCATTAGATCGAAGCAACATGGGATTCTCTTAAAGTTTTGAGCTGGTCTAAGGATATGGGCTCTGAGAGATTTCTGTTCGTGGCTGTCATCTTTTCTGAAGCTGAATTTCTTATGCATGATTGGAGTTTTTACATAAACATTTTTGAATCAGATGAAAATGAAATTTGATCCCTACATGAGGAAAGCAGAGTTAGAGATGAGGTACGGGCAAAGCAGAAAGGAAAGGCCACAGAGTTACTCCAGCAAAGAATAGTTAAGAGAGAATGAATTGGGTATTTCCCTAAACTTGAGAAGCAAATGTTATTCTCTGTTCTAACAATCAAGGTTAAGTGTGAAAATAAATACTATGCAATCTTAAAATTCCACCTCTATGCGAAGAAGAGAGTGGTCTTATCCCAAATACTAAGTATGGTAGCACTTAGGTTAACTGTGACCCTTACATGAGCACTGTCATGGCCTATGATAGTTTCGACAAGTAAAATATTGGATTTTTGTTTTACTATACTGATGTCCTTAAGATTTGCTAGAATTAAATGGTGATGTATAGTCTACAGTTTACTTACCAGGTCCTTAGAGTCCTGAATGGCTTATTATTTCATATTTAAAGATCAAAGTAATTAGTATGTACCCTGGCTGGTGTGGTTCCGTGGATCGAGTGCTGGCCTGTGAACCAAAAGCTTCTTGTCGGTTTGGTTGCTGGGTCGGTTCCCGGTGAGGGCACACGCCTGGGTTGTGGCCAGGTCCCCAGCTGGGGGCGCATGAGATGTGACCGATGGATGTCTCTCTCAGCATCGCTATTTCTCTTTCTCCCTTCCTGTCTCTCTAAAAGTAAATAAAATCTTAAAAATGAAAAGTAATTAGTACTTATTCTCAATGACCATTGTTCTCTTTATAATAACTTCTAAAAGATATTAATTAAATGTTTATGTGAATTTGAAATTTCAAGAATTCCTTTCAAGTTTAAAAATATGAATTTTATTTCAAAAGGCTCCAGTAAATACATTTTTGAATCTTGTCCCAAGACAATTACCAATTTAAAATATGAGTATACCTTAGTTTTTTAACTTTCAAAAGTTAGGGAGCTGCTGATTTCACAAAGAACTAATAATAGTCAAATCCCCATCTTTCCAGCATCTGTTGCATGGACAGTTTTTAAAACTCTTAGGAAAGAAAAATGTGAATTTATCCCTAGGAGAGTAATAATTTCTCATAATGAGTCAAAACACATGCACATATACCCAGTATGTGGCCATTTTCAATTTGTCCCTCTGTGCTTCTTTGCACTTTAAGTGGGAACTTTTAAAATTAAAAGCTTCCAAGGGCATTCACAGAGATTTTTTTTTTTTTGTTTTGCTCTATTTTGTGGAATCCTTCCAAATCTTGGCAATTATTTCCTGTGATGCTGCCAAAGTTTTCATAGGCAGATACCGTAACTCAAAATGTTTTTTTAATCTAGTTGGTAATGTCCTCTGGGCTTGAGAGTATCTGTGTTTCCTTAATCATTCCTGCCTCCTGTTAGCAATCCATTAAATGAATTTCAGCTTAGTGTTTCATGCAGGACCCTCCTACTATAATACAAAGAAATAACAGTAAGAATACTAGCTTTACCACTTACATAATGCTTACAAGCCAGGTCATAGCACCTAAATAAGATATTAGCTGCTATTCCTGGGCATTGTACTATAAAAAGGTTATTTACTGAAAGTCTACAAGTGGTTGACTTTTATTTTTGTGTCTTCATATATGTAATGTAGCTTAAGTAATTTCTGGTTTGAAATGCAAATAAAGGAGACTACCAGTTTGTATAGTCTTAACTTCTCATGAATTCTGAAAGAGCATGAGACATAGAACAGGAATGCAGAGTCTTGTGAATTTATGTACCGAATTCTTATTCAGAAAGTTTGCTTACATAATATCCAAAACCCAGCAACAAACCCCATTTCCAAAAGTAGGGGAGGGGGTATTGCTTTATTTCTTTTGGATATAAATTCCCAGGCTATACCACAGGGAAATTTCATAGACAAACCCCTGGGAAGTGCGGAGGCTGGTTTTTGGGGTAACTTAGAGAAAGGGCAGCAAGAGAAAAAAATCTGGTCATGATTTTTTGCATTGAGAGGTAATTCCAACCTGAAGTGGGAACAACATGGAAGCCTTTCCCTTTTTCCCCTCTGCTCTGCCAGGCCGCCTTGACCATTCAGGACAGCCACATTGAGGTCCACAGGCTGGTTCTGCAGCAGCAGGAGGGCCTGTCCCCCGGCCCCTCTCTGCGAGGCAGCCCCTTCCTGGACCAGGACAAGTCCCGCACCCTGGAGAAGCGGCGTGAGGAGCTGGCTAACATCCCCAAGCTGCAGCACCAATTCCAGCAGGACCAGCGGCGCTGGCACCGCCGGTGTGACCTGCAGCGGAGGGAACAGGAGGCCAGGGAGAGCCGGCTGCAGGAGCGTGAGAGGGAGTGCGAGTCACAGGAGCAGCTGCTGCGGAGGAGCCGCGGGGAGCTGGACCAGCAGCTGCAGGACTACCAGCAGGACCTGCAGCGGCTGCGGGAAGGCCAGCGCCAGGTGGAGAGGGAGCGGGAGCGGGTGCGCGCCCAGCAGAGCCTCCTGTGCGGCTGGAAGCACTGCCGGCAGAGCAGCCTTCCCGCCGAGCTCCCTCCGGGAAGCACGGAGGTACGATCTCCTGATTTCCCGTGCGCGCCAAAGCAGAGTCCAGGGCAGCTTCTTCAAAGACGGGTTCACTCGTGCCCATCCTGTCTCTTTGCTTCTTGTGAACGTGCTCACAGGAGTTACTCAGTAGGCAGGTAGCAGAGGAGGGGATCGTTCAGAGGCAATGCATATGCATTTTGATTTGAAATATGGAAACTGGAAAGGCCTAGACCCTGATGGATCATGGGCTCATGGTGGACTGAGACGCCCTTACCCAAGAGAAGGCGGCCAGAATCGAGCTGTCCCAGTGAGACCAAGCTTGTCCTGGAGGTTCACTCACCGTGAGGACATTGTCCCTCCTGTAATTGAAGGCCCTCTCTACACCATCTGGTCTTAGACTTGTGTACAGGTGCACCTCTTAGTAGGTCAGTTAGCTGCTAATGTGCAGTACAGGTCCTGAATTTATCAAGCTTATGCTCTTTTGGTCAATTTGACATAGTAAATTCAAAATCCCCTTTTACTAATAATGGTTAACATGCATATACTAATTAAGGACTAAAACCTTTCAGAAGATTCTGTGTTCTCTAACCATACTTGACAATTCCATTTGTCCCAGGAGTTTACTTTGCTGTGCTTTATGCACATATATGCTTCTTATTGATAAATACATAAAGTCGTAAAAGTTGATAAGCTTGTAAGAAGGATTTGTTGAGCCCTGGCCAGGTGACTCAGCTGGTTGGAGCATCATCCTGTACATCAAAAGGTTGCGGGTTTGATCCCCATCAGGGCAAATACTTAGGTGTTGAGTTTGATCCCCAGTCAGGGTGTGTGAGGGAGGCAGCCCATCATGTTTGCCTCTCAGACGGATGACTCACTCTCTCTCTTTCTCTCCCCACCCCATCCCTCTCCTTCTTCCTTTCTCTCTCTCTAAATTCAATAAACATATCCTTGGGTGAGGCTTTTTTTTTTTAAAGATCTGTGATATCTAATTTGCCTTTCAAGTGGGCTAAATTATACCTCATGCAAATACATACATGCACGAATATGTTTTCAGCTTTTTTATTTAGCAAAAGTTAAATAAAAATGCTGCTCTCTCAAAAAGTGGAAACATTCGAATGTCAGAAGAACTACTGATTGTTTTATTGTGTGTGTGTGTGTGTGTGTTTTTTTTTTTAAAGCTATGCTGTGCACAGCAAATTGAAGGTTTTGGTCCTAGCTTATCAAAAAGGGGATGGAAGGGAGGAGTCAATGGTAATATTCTTCTTGACTTCATTCTTATTAAAATGCTGACTGTTAAATTCTATTAGGAATAAATACTTTATAAAACTTGTTCAAAAGCCTGGAGAAATTATTATTATTATTTTTTTAATTTTCTTACACAGGTAATGGAACTTAATCGATCTGAGAGTTTACGTTATGAAAATTCATTCTTCATCAATGAAGCTTTAGTACAAATGTCATTCAACACTTTCAACAAACCAACTCCATCAGCCATCCACCAGGATACCACTCACCCCCTCAATATATCTAATTCTGACTTGGCAAGGACTAGTACAAATCAAGTAGACCTCAAGACGGACGTTTCTCAGCCCTTGGATGTCAACCATGAACTGTGGACAGCCGCTGAGTCCTGTCATCAGATATCCCCTCTCCACCAAGGCAGCGAGGATTCTTGTAAAAATGGTAATTAACACTTTAAGCATCATCTGTATAGTTTCAGCAAGAAGCTGTGTCTCTGAATGGTTGGCTCTTCTTTAGAGTGAATCAAAGTGGGCCCTAGAATGGGAATAAATGGGTGCTGATGAGCCAGAGTTTGTGGCATAAACTTTTCTTTGGGGCAGTCTGGGGACCACCATCATTCGTGAGTAGCGAGCTGAGCTAGACCATGGCTGGGGGCCTACAGGAGGCCAGCGTGTTAGGACCAGACAGGGTTTCCAGGCCTGTGGGTCACATGAGAACTTTCTCTTAAAAGTGAAGCAACTTGATATTTATTCCTCACAGTAGACCCTGCTACATCCAGATACACATATTTGTTGACCCTCAGAAATAAAAGATATGGACAGGCTTTGTGGTAGGACTTTATTGTCTATCAGGGCAATTTCCCATAACATTAGTAAAACCTGTGCTGCTATTAAACACCCACAATGAAACTGTTAACATCATTTGTCATTGTAAAAGAAAGTGTTGTGTCTCCATAAGTACCTCGTAATAACACAATTTGCTAATCCCATTAAAGCATTTGCCAAATATCAGTGAAAGGCAGCTCATGTTACCAACTCCACATGCATCCAAATGATTTAAATTTAAGTCTATTATAAATTGTTTTCCATGGGGTATGAGGTAGGGAATGAGAAGAACTTGAAACCTCTCTACCAAAAAACAGATGGCATGCAATAGAATAAACAAATGGCTGGCCACATGGATGTGAAATAAATCACCAACAGCAAAATGTTTCAGAAACATAAAACAAGCAGCAGTACGGAAATCTTCAGAACTATGCACAGATTTGCTTCCATGCTTGATATATATTCTTAGTTTGTCAGTGAGATAATTTTTCAGCAGTGGAAAGTTTTAAAGGTATTCAGCTTCGACAAATTATTACTAATCCAAAAGATGTGGATATGTAGCAGTGGGTAATTCTTTATCGTTACTGCTCCACTTTCTTATTTCCTGTCAGCATATAGGAGAGAATGAAATGGTACTTTAGGATATCATTTCAAATATTCTTTAAATAAAAAAGATACAATGGAATATTTCTTTGGGATTAAATAAAATGAAGAGTCAGGACGAATTTATAAAATGTAACCACTGTAACACTGTTTTGCAACTTTAGCATAAAGGAAATCCCTCTGCAGAATGCTTTTTCTAGGTACAAGTTGCTTTGCTGTTTTGATTCATTACCTTGCTATTTCCAGCGCCTCAGACGTTGTTGTCAGTGAGCTTTTGCATACTGGCTGTGGTATAATTCAAAAACTCACTTTGAGTTAAACCACATTCAGTTTTTGTTTAAAAAGAGTATTTCTCTCATACTTTTTGTATATCTCCCATCTCTTTCTGTTGCCTTGTGCTTCAAACTAGAAGGCTTTAAACATTTGGCAGCACATTTGCAGGAGATAGAGAATGTACTAAAGAAATAAACAGTTGATTATAGACAAAATCAGTCTCTCCACATGTAAGGAGTTAGATCTAGCCCAGCAAAATGCTGAGAAAAAGTACTTACGCTTCAGACAATGTGTGTCCAGCGTAGGCCAAGGACACTCGGGGCATTGACAGAGGAGAGGAAAATCAACTTTGGCCGAAATCTCTCAGGAACATCCTGGTGGGTGTAAGGAGGGATTAGATCAGAAATGCAGTCAGTGTGTGCTGTTAAGCACTGGAGTTTTGCAACTAGTCAAAAAACCCTATTTCTGTTTGTTTACTTAAGCGTGATAAGCGCTTCCTGGAGAAGAGAAAAGAAAGTCAGAGATTAGGAGGTGATAGGGAAGTGGAATGAAAATTGGATATATATTTTTAAGAGGCTTGTCAGGGCCAGATAAAATTGTTCAAACCATGCCATGCCTTCGCAGCTCATATAATTGAAAGTAGCATGAATTTCTGTTGCTTAAGCCACCCAGCCTGTGATTCATTATTATGGAAACCCTAGCAAGACCCTGCCAGTGCTCTCGCTGCATCATGTTCGGGTGGGCACTGGGCTGGGGGAAGCAGGCCTCGGGTGTGCTGGTGGCGGGGACAGTCCATGTGCTGGGGTCAAGGGCCGTGCGGGGCCGCCGCCCCCTGCTTTCACACGAGGCTGCTGAATCTTTGGGTGAGTGGTCATCGGGGGCCACTACTGAGGACCCATATGTCACAATATTCTAGCTAATACGATCTGTCCCTAATATTCTTTTTCTTTAAATTATTTTTGATTGTATTTTCTTCCATTACCACTTATCCCCCTTTGCTTCTAATATTCTTGGTTGGTGTTTTGTTAAATGTGCGTTTAACCAGGAGTTAAAGTATGCCCCCCGCATACATTAATGCTGCACTGAAGATTTCACCTGCTGGGCAGCCCTAAGGTCAGCTGTCTTCAGGCAGCTCCTTACAGACTGGCTTGTTCCGTCCTCTGGTCCAGTACGGGCTGCACGGGACCAGCTCAGATCAGTGGGAATGTGAATTTCTGGAACAGCCTAAGCCAGATGGAAAAAATTGTCTGTAAATAAAATTCTCAAATGCGTTTAGCTGTCACCTCGACTGGAATTTTCATCGGTTTGTTCCACCCATCCTCACCAGACGTTTTGCTGAGCTCCTTGGGCTCTGGCTGTAATTGGTGTTTGAACTGCTCTATCACCACGGCTTCCACCCGCAATTACATGACACTCACCAAATTTCAAGTGCGCACTAGGGCTTTGCATGGAGAGACTCACTTAATGCAACAACACACTGACATGGTTCCGTTATTTCCTCCACTTGAGAGGGGAACTGAGGTGCGGAGAGGTTCAGAGACTTGTCCAAGGTCACACAGCTGCTAAGCAGCAGAGCCAGAGCAGGGGGTGGGGAACACGGCTCTGGAGTCCATGCTCTTAACCATTACACCATGAACTGCTGATTTCTAGAAGCTGTTTCGAGTTATACTTTTTAAAGAAGTTGGAGTAGAAATAAAATAAATCCTGTTTAATGCCTAGCAGGATGTTCACGATTAAGAGCTGGGATGATGGTTGTTTCCTTTCCCTCCCTTCCTTTAATATTCCCATTTGGAAAACATTCCTCAGTCTTTTGGGTTCCAGTGGGCAATGGTTACACAGGTCCTGAAGTATCTGCAGATACCACGAATGCCCTTGAGCTTCGCTCTCCCCAGAGACACTTTGTCTTAAGGATAGTGTCTCCAGTGATGCCTAATCATAGCCCCATGTTATTTGTAAATAATTTTTGAGGTAGCACTTTAAAGAACTTTACTCTCCAGTTTTGGAAGTTGTTTCTTGAACAAAATTATTGGATATTTGAATATTAAATCCAAATTGATGTTTGGTTTTATGTACAGAGGAAGAGGTGGTTGGTTTAAGAACTTAACCTGTACTCCTCCGAGGGACATGAGTGAAGAGTACAGAAAATGTAAATTTTTTTAAACAATGTAGTCCCTGTAGGGAAATTGCTATGTAACTGGCCCCATGAAATGTTCAATTGCATTACTTTTCTTAAAGGCAAAACAAAAAACAAATAAACACTTTATTCCTATGAGTTTTTTTTTTCTTCTGGCTTTAGAATTCTCGAACTATTTAGTCAATGCATCCATTTGTTTATAATGTTTGAGTTTTTCATTAATCAACAGAATAAACTCTTATAAGGGTGTCCAACCCAGAGCCCACGGGCTGCATGCGGCCCAAAACAAAATCAAGAATTTACCTAAAACCTTTTATTGCTCACCAGTTTTTGTTAGTGTTTGTGTATTTAATATGTGGCCCAAGATAACTCTTCTTTTTCCAGGGTGGCCCAGAGATGCCAAAAGGTTGAACACCCCTAGCTATGAAAAGTAACCCGAAATCTTCTTAGTCCCTTTTTCAGTTATATTTCTATCTGCGCCTCAATATTTGCAGGTTACCTTAAAAAATTTCTCTTTAGTGTAGTTAAAGCATTATGGTTTCACCATGCATGTGATAAAATTTAAATCAAGAGCCAAATCTTATGAGTTAGTCATGTAGATATTAGAAAAAGATAATAACTTTATTATGTTTGAGTTCCAAAAGACTGTTTCTCTTTATTACATATTAGAACCTGGTGCCCACCAAAATAATTTCAAAATTCAAAGTATTGTATTCAGAATATTTTATCTTGGCAATGATTTTAAAAAATACATATAGACAACTGTGTTAAACTTTAAATGACATTTTTTTTCTTTACATATGGAAACAGAATAGAAAATTCCCAAATGAAAAGCAATGCTGTAGTTAGTATTTAAGTAAGTCTTTTAAGAAGTGAGTATATGATAATTTCTAATGTTTTACAAATATTCCATAATTCAGAACTGGCTCCTTATTTGTGTAATCTGTGTGGAAAGAAGCTTTGCCAAAGACCTTTAGGCAGTTTCCCATAAAACTGAAACTGGCATTAGATACTATAAACTTCAGTGACAAAGGTGTATTTGGAAAGGGGAATGTATTAGTCTGCTAGGGCTTCCATAATAATGAACCACAGGCTGGGTGGCTTAAGCAACAGAAATTCATTTCCTCAGTCCTGAAGGCTAAAGTCTGCGAGGGAGGTGTTGGTAGGGTTGGTTTTTCCAAGGGTCTCTTTTCCTGGTGTGTAGAGGCTTGCCTTCTGTCTGTCTTCAAGTGGTCTTCCCGGGGTATGTCTGTGTCCTAATTCTACCTTCTACAGATACCATTCATATTGGATTAGGGCCTACCCTACTGACCTCACTTAATTAGCCCTTTGAAGGCTCTATCTCCAAATACATTTCAAGGTAATGGGAGCTAGGCTTTCAATATGGGTATTGGGCGCGGGGCATAGTTTAACTCTTAGCACAGGATAGAATGATTATTTTTCTCATTGCAATATTTTTAGGTGTCATGAAGGCTTTAATTTTTTGTATACATATACCAAAGTTAAACCATAATTTACCTACGTTGTGAGCTGTTTTTAACTTGTTTAGGAAAGTGAATTAAACTTTGTTAAAAAATGGCGTAACAGTAATATTGTGATAAATATATACACCTGTATGTTTATAGACATAGGTGTCTGTCATCAAGCCTATGCCAACTCATAGAAATTATCGCAGAAAATACTGAGTCTGGAGATTCATTAGGCTATATTTCCAAACCTAGGCCTTAATTGGGAGCTTTGGGAATACTGAGCTCTCTTTATGATTGGGAAGGATATTAGATGCCTGTATATTGGATTGCTTAAATGAAACCAAAGCTGAAGGGTTGGGAACATTTGTTATGACATCAAATTATTATTCAGATATATTTATGGGAGTTTTTAGATGTCAAAATTGGGAAATCATTGGGTAACTCTTCATCATCTAGAATCTTGACTAGCACTTTGGGTAACATTTTAAAAGAAACCGTAATATTGCTTGCTCTCAGTAATCTACATCTTGACAAGAGTATAAAGGATTGGGCTCAGAGGCTTAATTTTAATCTTTCTCACTGACTAGTGTAGATGATTGACTTTCTCCTTTTGCAGATTTTGTACCAGGAAAGGGAAACATGCCATTTGCTTGTATAGCTTGGTGAGCCACGGGTGCTGCCTGCCAACTTCCTGATTGCATAGTTCTCTGGGGGCAGATTGACTGCGCGAGCCAACTGGGCCAGGGCCATCCCGCCTTAGCGCACTGAGCCCAGTACACAGCAGGGGAGCAGAACCGGCAGGTGGGTGGATTCGGAGGCAGCCAGCCAGCCGTGTGGCTGCCTGTTCATCCCCACCCTGGGCTCCAGTTTGGTGTGAACAAGCTGCTGAAGTAGGAGTCCACTCAGGACAAAAGATTCCAGAGGTTAGGCCTGGCCTTGGGTTTTATCCTTAGCTTAAAACATGAAAAACATGTATATATATACATGTACATATACACACACATATGTGGTCTATGGGCCACATATTGGACTGCTCTAGTACAGTGTGGCTTTTATTCTCAATGTGATTAAGGGTTGGGTTTGGAAGGGAAGTTTGTAACTATTTACATACCAAACATACCTAAAGGATAAGGCTTGCGTCTTTCAGTCTCAATGACTCGTGGGATAATGATTCGAAACTGGCAATGGAAGCACCGCCCTGTCCGCACATCAAAATGTGGGGACAGTCTCCTTCCTTGTCGTTATGTCCAGCCAACCAGGGAGATTCTGATTTGGGGACTTGGTTAAAATGTGGAGTGTTCAGCTAAGGACTGTTATTTTGTACTCAAAGAATGAGGAGTGTTATTTTGTTTCCCTATGAAGACTACGACCATCTGGTTCAGTGGCTGGCAAACTTTTTCTTAAAGGACCACAAAGCGAATATTTCAGCCTTTTTGAGCCATCGGGTCTTTGTGGAATATAGTCAACTCTGCCCCTATAGCTTGAAAGCAACCATAGGCAATGCATAAAGAATGAGATTCGCTGTGTTCTGGTAAAATTTATTAATAAAAAGAGATGATCTTACATTTTTTTCTCCTCTTAAATTGAGGAGGTTATACTCCTTCTGGTTTAGAAATGTCAGCCCTTTTATTGTATTATTACATTAGTAATTCACCCAAAGGTGAATTTACCTACTTAGCTACCCAAAGGTGAATTACTAGTATAATGTTTATATGGCACTTCACGTCATTCAAAAACACATTGAATTCATGTTTGCATTTGCTCTTTACAACAGTCCTGTGAGACCATGTTTATTGTCTCTGTTTTTCAAATAAGGCAGCTTTTTTCTTCCACCTTTTATTTAGTCTCTGAAAAAAAAAAATTGTATCTAGAAAAATGGAATTAAATGTACTGGGTAGAGTTTAAAGGCTCATGGCTTAAAACTTGGAAAGACTTCCCCCTGACTCCAGACCCCTGCATCCTGTGATGGCGTTGTGGAGGGCACCCTCCAACCAGGAGGCTAGCAAGAAGATACGGGAGGTGGGGTCAGTTGCTAGAACGTGCGAGGCAGCAGGGCCTTCAGGAGAGTGCAGTGAAAGTATGACCTCCTCTGTTCAGAGCTTCTGATCTGGTAGGGCTTGGCAAAAACCTGCAGATGTCTATGCCTGACATGCTCCTTAGGGGATTCTGAAGCAGCCAGCACCTCTCCCTGCACCACCAACCCGAAGTTGATATTAGAGAACCTCAGTTCAAACACTCACTCAGGCTCTTATGGCTGCCTGAGGCCTAGGCCTTAATTTCCCATCTGTGCAAAAGAGAAGAGAGGGTTAAAAGAACTAAAGAAAAAGAAAAAGAAAAAAAAAGCCTAGCATGTCCCAGGAACCAATGAACATTGGCTTTTTTCCTTTGTACCTTCTGGAAATAATTCATTTTAATTGTGATTCAGGGGTGGCCTGCTGATAAAAATGAGAGTATCTCCTAAATGTCAGCAGGAAGCCAGTAGTTTAGAATATGATTTTAAAAAGGCAACTATAAATTGGGGGATATTTTACTCAGAATGGAAATGTATTAGAATATAAAGGGTAACTGCCCTTCCGTGTTGGAGGCGTTTGTTAGCGTATCACCAGAACTGTTCGGGGGAGGAAGGACTGAAAGCAGAGCATTTTCTTCCATTTGTTCCTCTCTATGGGGGAAGAAGTTGCCTCAGTCCACCATGTTTTCTGCACCAAATGTGAGAAATTTGTGACAACAAGAAATTTCTTATTTCTTATTTGTGTATCTCAATTTGGGATGTAGAGCATCTATAAATACAGAACACCCAACCCTCATTGATTGCATTATATCAATATAGCCCCCCAGGAAACCTTCTAATGGTATGTCGGTTCTTTGAGTAGTCTTTCCTACTAGAAAGAAAAAGTTGAGAACAGCCAATAGGAGTACTTTGTCTTAAACAATTTCTCACTTTAAATTCTAAAGTTTTGTTTTGGTTTATGACCTTAATCTCTTTTTTGAGTTTGGTTATCCTGAATCAATCTGTCCTTGTTAGTCCTGGATAAACTGATTAAAAAATAGTAAGGTTCAGAATCGCCAGGAAACATCTCTTATTAGCACCTATCATAATTGAAATTAATTACATGTGTAATAATTTACGTAATGTCTGTGTGCCCCACAATAGAATAAGCTTCATGGGGGTAGAGAACTACATGTATCTTCTTTAATTGCTCTAAGACAAGCACCAAGCACAGTGTTTGGTATACAGTGAACATTTGATAAATATTTATGACATGAACGAAGGTGTTAAGGTTTGCACTCTTTAGCAGAAATGAAAGCAACTGTGAGCGTGCGCCAGGCAGCTTGACTCCACTGAGGCGCTAAGAGGGGTTGAGAAAAGCTAGGGGAGCTATGAAGTGGGAGGGAGGCTAACACGGGCAGCCCGGCGAGCGCGGCAGGCTAGCTAATGGCTTGAGAGAGTTTCAAAACTCAGGTAAGGTGGGCATAGTGTGATGGCATTTTTTTTGTTTATTTATCTTCGGCATTCTACACTATTTTATGTTAGTTTCAGGGATACAGTATAGGGGCCAGACAATTATATAATTTTTGAAGTAATCCCCCTGATAATTCTAATACCCTTTGACACATACATAGTTATTACTGTATTATTGACTATATTCCCTATGCTGTACTTCACATCCTGTGATTATTCTGTAACTCCAAACTTGTACTTCTTAGTCCCTTCACCGTTTTTACCCAGTACCCCAACCCCCTTCCTATCTGGAAACTCTCAGTTTGTTCTACCTATGAGTTTGTTTCTGTTTTGTTTGTTTTGTTCTTTAGATTTCACATATAAGTAAAATCATATGATATTTGTCTTTCTCTGTCCTACTTATTTCACTGAGCCTATACTAGATGACATTCTTAAAATGGCAAGGTAGGTGCAAGATTGTTTGCCTTTAATACCTTAGTGGATTCTAGGTAGCAGACTTTAACAATGACCAACTTTTCTTTCTCATTAATGTTGAAGTAAGTTTGTTTACTGAGGTACAGTCCTGTTTATCAGTTTGATACAGGTAATCTGTGTACAACTCAAGAGAGTATCTTTCTGTATTACTTTTAGATACAAATGGAAAATGGAGTTAATTTTCCATTTAGATCATTGCACATGTAGTCCTGTATGGCCATGTGTAGCAAATAAAAACTTAAATGTGTTCTCCATAAAATGCTTTAATTTATTCTAAACAAGTAGAAATGCATCCATTGCTGTCATTTTAGGAAGATGACGCATAAGCAATTTAGCATTTAATTGTTGTATCAGTAACTATTAGTCAACCTATCTGTTCACTGGGGTGTTTTTTAACAATACAGTAGCTCAAACACCAGTAAATTAAACATGGGTAGTTAGCTCAACATCAATGAAAGACTTTCGTAAACCCTTTTTCTTCTGTTAAATCCTATTTAACAGACCAGTGTATCTCCCCAGGGAAAACAATTAGTATTTGTTTAGTTAAATACGCTCTTAGAATGTGAGCCAGTTTCCCTGGCAGGACATTTTACTTGTCAGCTTTAAAATATTGCCTGAAATATCACATATTCATTATAGCAAACTTTAAAATTAAGTGTGGTGGCATCTTAAGAAATGTATCCCTTTGCTTTACCCCAGACGGACTGAAAGGCACCGTGTGTTCTCAGTTGGTCAGTTCCCAGACAGCTGGCTGAGGGGAGAAGTCTTGTCCTGTTGTTCTGCTCAGACTTCGAGCCAGATGATAAATAAGCCTGTGCCTGAGTTTTGATCTGTGGAGACGTTAATTTGCCGTGATAAATCCCTGTTGGGTTTCCTTGGATAAGGGGCCAGGGTATCTATCCTCTTTCTGGATGAGATATTAATTCAATTTAATTTGATATGTTAATGCTTGGTTTGAAAATTTACTAAGGAAAAATGTAGTCTTACAAAGTTTCCAGTTATGCAGGCTAGGACTCTGAGCCTTTGCTGAACAATTTCACAGTAAGGCTGTACAAAGTTATTTTCATGGTGACTATTTTCCACAATTCTCTTTGTGCAAATTTCGTCACACTACTGCTTCTTCTCCCTATAGCACAACATGCAGAATGCTTGGATTAAATATAGAATATGTGGATCATCCCTGCAGAAATGAAGGAGACTGCTTCACTGGTGAATTGAGGCCATTTTGGAAGGAATGGTGCTGTAAGGCTTTGGAAGCAACATTTACAAGCAAAACATTGGCAGAGTTAATTTTATTTAATGACCTGCTTCCTACCAGTGATCTTGGCACCCTGTGCAGTGATTTGCAATCAATTAATCATACAGAATGTTGTAAGACTGCAATAAGGGCATTGCACTCTGAGCCTCATAAATCCACCAGCAACAAAAACAGGAATCATGTGCCCAGAGCCTTCTGCATGTGAAACCTTGAATAAGAAGGTGATGTTAACACTCTGTTTTCTAACATGTCCTCAGAAGCATGGACACTTTCTTACAGATTCTGAGTTTTGAAATTCCCATTTCTCAAGGACAGCTTGGCCCTCTCCTGGGCTGTCAGTGTAGGAGTCTGTTTGCCCCATTCAATTTAGACACTGGTCATTTAGATGAGAAAATTCTTGATTCTTCTGGATTATTGGAAGAAGGCTATGGCTTTGGTTTCCCCCCCAAATTCAGGGCAGTCATGTTCCACTGCAGTAGGCCATATTTTTGGCTGTCTTTGTAAGGATGACTCAGAAAGGAACCATGTTTCCATCCCGGGAATACACGGACATTTGGTAGAGGCAGATGGCGGAAGATGGGATGGTGCAATACTAGAAGTCCAGGAGACTTCACATGCCTGGCTTGGCCAAAAGCTTCTGGAATCTGCGTGTTTAGGATCTGAGCTTGTATTCTCGTCATTTCAGATGTGCCCTCGAAGTTGAAGTTAACTGTCTAGCTATGCTGAATTTCTTCTTCTTATTTCAGCATAGTAAATGTGGAGCTATTACATATTCCTAAAATTATATAAACTTAAGTGTATGAAATTGTGTTGTCTTTCCTCGCTTCCATATGCTTCTACTTTGGGGGATGCTCTTATAACAACAATATGGAAGCTTAGTGTATATTCCATTTGATTAAAATTGAACCTTCTTTTAAGAAACTAAAGGCTTTCAAAGCTGATATTACTTCCAATGAGTCAGTTAAACTTCTGACTTTTGATGAATTTATTCCTACCAGAATTGTGCAATTTTTGATTACTTGTTCATTTATCCAGATTTGCATGACGGATTACGCGCAAGTAGCTCATCCTATATTTTTAGTTGCTTGATGCTTCTGTTCAGCATGAGCTTTTAAATAGCCGCACAGAGTTTTTCATATTGCAGACTACTACTCATTGGCACATAGGTTGGAGGGAGAAAGCACAAGGAACAATTCTGGCCAAAATGCAATGGTCTGTTGGTCTGTGTGTAGTCATGAGATCCTGTTCTGCATTCAGACTCCAGTGGGAGAAAGTGCAGGTGCACACTGATGTCTCTCTGGGGACTAAATGCTAGAATCATACACCTCTCCCTAGAAGGGAGAAAGCAGCAATACCACAAGGGGATGGTGTACTCAACTCACCTTAGGGTACCCGACTACCTGCCTAAATTTAAAACATTTTAAAGTTATTTTATGCTGAACAGCAGCCCAAGATAAAGCATTGTGAAAGATCAGATACTAAGTTTGTCTTTTATGAGTTCCCTCTGCTCTGAGAGGTCTCAAGGAATATAGGGTGGAGGGGGACCTAAACCTGAACTGCGTGAGCCTACAAGCCAAGGAAGTACTGGGGAAAATCACTAAAATTATCCTATTGAAAGTAGTTATCATTGCCCCGAGTAAGAATATGGAAGCATTTTTATAAATGCTGCTGCCAGTAAATTAAAATATTTCACCTTTATATTTGTCAGATAAGAGATGTGGATGTACTGATATGTAGAGATAGGACAGGTGTGTTTGTCAGATTCAGTCTCTTGCCTACTGCACTGCTTAAGATATTCAGATACCCGCCCACACCCAGACACACCCACCCGCCCACATAGGGACACAATTAAATTTTTATTTTTATAAATCAAAGTGGGCTTAAAGGCAAAATATTTATTTTCTGAAACATTTATAATACTTCTATGAATACATAGTTCTGCAAATGTACAGTACTTCTATGATGGTTATTGGTGAAGATTTTCAGTTTTTTATGAGGTGGTTATTTTCAAAGTTCTTTTTTTAGAGAGACTATTGGCTAACTTTGAGAATGTATGGTTCATGAAAATTCAGAAAGTATGTTTCATCAAAGGCTTGATTACATAACTGAAACAAGACTAACCCAGAAAATCCACTAAGGTTGGAGCCTGCTTGGCAAATACTATTTTTCATCAAAACGACCAAAATGAAACATGTTCCTGTGAGGAAAGTAGGTGATGTGATATTTCTCTGCCATTCAAAGGTGAGAAGATAAAGAATCCACTTTCTCCTACCTACCTCCTAAACCAAGTTTCATCAAAAATAGACTAAACACATACTTTTCCAGTATAATAAGCTTAACATGAATTTTTGGTACTTTTAAGTGAGGGAGTCGAACGAAGGAAGAAATGAATGTGTGAAGGAATGCAGTTGATTAATATTGAACAGTAGAGGTGGTCGACTGGCATAGTGATTAATATACAAGGCTTGGAAATTATGTGTGGGTTCATATTCCAGCTGTCATTTATTACCTATGAAATTTTAAACCAGTGTTTAAACTTCCTTGGTGTGTCTGGTATCTGTTTTCCCATCTATAAAGTTAGACTTCTGATAGTACTAACCTACTTTGTAGGTGGTAGGAGAATTACATGAGACAAAACATAAACTACTTAGAACTTTGGAAGTACTCAGGAGACATAGCTGTTATCACCGTTACTACCGTACCTGGTGTTAAGGCAAAGGGTAGACCAGGAGGGAGTGCATTGGGTCCCTTGAGCCCTTGGACTGCTCCCACAAGCTTGGCTCTGGTGACCTGAGAGACTTACTCTGTTTCTTTTGGGTATTATCTGAGAAGGCACACCTCAAAAAAAATGTCCCACAACTCTCCTGGCTCTTACTAGGTTTTACATGATAAAAAGTTCCCATGATCAGATAGTAGGAAGAATTGCCGATTTGAGGAATGCTCAACTTCTTCTGAGTTTTCCTTGCGTCATCCATACCGTGAATCCCCAGAAGTGGCACTTCCCAAACCTATTTAATCACAGCACCCCGATCTGTGTCCCAGCACCTTGCAGGGCTCCTGTTACCTGCAATGCACTGGCAAAGGCACTGATGTAAGTGGATGTGGAAATAAATTCTTTCCTGTGACACACCCTTCAAATACATTTTTTTCTCCCTTGGGAACAGTTCAAATCCAAGCGACATCCTAACACAATTTATCACACGAGTTGTCTTTTGAGAACAAAATTCAACGTGATGGATTTCAGACAGAGCTTTGTTTAGTCCCCAGGCCAGCATTTGGGCCTGCGGATAAGGGTTCACATCCAGTTCTCTTAGGGCTTGCCTGGGTCAGCTTTCTTGGGCTTATTCAAACGTGCCATGTGCTGAAGGCGGTCAACCCTGAGGGGGCACCGGAGGCTGTGGTTTGGGCCTGGAGGACCGATGTGGCCTTCCGTCTCTCACCTCAGTCTCATACTGTTCCTTCCATTCTTACCCCTTGGTCCAACCATGTGATGTTCCCTCGGTCAAGCAAAAGGGCAGGCCCCCTACATCCTGTACATATATTTCTTCTGTGGGGAATATCCTCTCCTCCATCCTTATTCCCAACCTGGTTAATTCTTACTCATCTTTCAAGACTTAGCTCCAGGTCACTTTCTTCTAGGCTTCATCCAGACCTTCATCCGGGTTAGGAGCCTCTCCTGTGTGTGACCCTGAAGTGCCCCATAGACACTCTTATTACACCTTCTACCATATTTTGTCACTTTTTCCCCTTTCAGTCTCCAAGATGCTTTATATAGTTTATTTATTGAGATATAATTGGCATGCAGTGAAGTGCTTAGGGATTAACTCTGTTATTCAATCAGTTCTATGGAAAGAATATCAAGGCACAGAATGTTTCCATGCCTCCAGAAAGCTCCCTCATCCCTCTCTCCCACCAACCCCACCCCGAGAATCAAAGACTCATCTGCTTTCCATCTCCACAAGTTCCTTTTGCTCATTCTGGAATGGAATGGAATCAGACACTGTACCTTTTCGTGTACATTTTTTTTTCCATTCAGCATATTATTATTGAGATTCATCTATGCTGCTGCATGAATCCACAGTTGGTTCCCTTTTATTACTGAATAACTTTGCATTGATAAACTTACCATTTACTCATCCATTCTTCTTTTGATGGCCACATGTCTTATTTCTAGTGTTTTGTTATTGTGAGTAAAGCTACTGTGATCATTCTTGTACAGGCTATTTGTGAATTATGTTTTCATTTCTCTTAGATAAATATCTAGGAGTACAGGAGCTCCTAGAATAGATACCTCCTTACCTTTTAAGAAACTGAAACTGCTTTTGAAGTGATCAAAGGGACTATGAACTTCCTGGGTACAGGGACGAGATTTTGTTCAACACAGTTTCCCTGGTGTCCGGCCTAGTACAGGGCACACGCTGGGCTCAGTGCTTACTGAAGGATGAGTGGATAAGCTCAAATCACTTTATTTTGACATACCTTCTACTAATTGACAAAGAATGAAGGCTTTATCCATGAAAGGACTGAAAACTTAATTGGCTAAATAGGGACTCATTCCAGGCAGGCAAAAATCAGGGGCAGCACAGCTCCCTTCTCCCTGCTCCTGGAACTGGATCTCCCGTTTCAGCGCAACAGTGCGTGCACATGAAGCCAAGTATGTCGATTGATAGGGGACCATAGAAGGGTCCGGGTCACTAGTAGCTGCCAAGCTTAGCCCCTTGAGTTAAAACTCCCAACTCTCCTCTTCAAGATCCTCCGCAACCTACTTGTCCAGCACTCACCCACCTTTATTCTACTTCACTCATGTTCCAGCCAAACTTGACAACTCCTTTTTTCCTACAGCATCTAGCATTTCCTCCCCTTGCAGGAGTAGCACACTCCACCTGGAATACCTGTGCAGGAGGCCATCGAAGCAGACATCCCGGTCAGCTTTCAAGGCTCAGTTCAAACGCTGTCTCTCTGAAGTCTGTCCTGGCCACCACATCTGGAAGCTCTCCCTCTGGAGGGTCCCTGATATGGTGTCCAGCTGTGGGTAGTATTCATTAGCCATTGAGCAGGAGGTCCTGCCTTTATTGCAGTTATCTGGGTTCACATCATCTTACTCTGTGAGGGAATATGCCTTTTCAGGGCAGCGAGCTTTGTGGCCCTTGGCGGTCACAAAAGGAATGTAAGGTACATTCCTTGGCGGTCTGGAAGGAATGGAAGCTACTAGTGACTAAGGGAGTAGCTGAGGCTACTCTCCATGATCCTTTCCTTTGGTGGCTGATTCCACCAAAGAAAAGTTAAATTATACGATAATGCTATGGTTCCTTTTTGAGAAGAGTTGCTGATGAAAGAAAGAGGTCTGTCTAAAATGAGGAGGATGTTGTGCCAACTTGGGGTGCCTGTCTGCTGGTAGTTAAGACAAAATTACCAGGCTTCTTTAGGCTCCAGTGTTAGTCACAGGTCACATGTCGGAAAGCACACATATTAATAAGTAGGGGAGCTTCATAGGGCATTTGTATGCATAAGACAATTTAAAATTGGGAGAGATAGCTCTAAGGAATAGAGCATTTTGTCGTGTGATATCTATGTTCTCTTTTGATTGCTCTTTTCTTAGTTTAAAGGCCTAATTTTGCCTCTGCTCTGCAAAGTGCCTGTTTCTTTAATCGTATAATTTATTTAAAAATACTTATTTTTAATTTAATTTTCAGAAATATAATATAGTATCTTTAGTCTGATAACAAACACACATGTGAAAAGAATGCCAAAGGGTGTGAAAATCTGCATTCAACAAAACATTTTCTATGTGTTATGTTGTACTTTTAATATTACAATCATTTCTGAGTGACACAAACTCAAGGATGCAGTAGGAAAAGATATTTCAGGGTTTGGATTCTTGGCAAATGTTATTTCAAACAAATAAGAACTATAAAATTAATGTTCCCATTTTGAAAAAGAATTTTATGTTGCTCTGAAAACTTTAAATATCAGCTTCTCAGAACAGAAAAAGCACTTTAAGTTTTTTGACATCTCCTAGTTTTATAGGAGATCAAGAGAAAAATACCCTCCTTCGTAGACCTTTCAAAAATTGCGTGCCTTTTTTTTTTTTAACGTCTGGTAATAACATAATTATTAAGAAGTAGGGAGAACTAATTAGCTTGGGTGTGTTTGGCCTAATTGCTTGCTGCCTTCAGGTTTAGAGAAAAACACTGGATTTTGTATGCTTAAGAATTTGAACAGCTGCTTTTCCCTCTACTGAACCAGTAAGAAGTAAATGCAGCATTAAAATTCCTAGGTTGATTTCCTGCATTATTCACCTGGCAGAGAAATGAATTCAATTTTTCTTTTCTCAGCAAAATGAGAGGCATAACTCTTTCGGTGAGGGCAAGCAGGGTCATGCCGCAGGCAGTTTCCAGAAAGTCCGCTTCACTTGCTTGGTACTTGGAAGTCCCTGGTCGCCACATCCTTCAGGGGTGTGCCATGAAAATACTGCCCTGCCCTGGTAGCTGGAGACTTACATGTCATTTTATTCAGTGCACTCTTACAAAGCTGTCCCTGATTTTTGGCAGGTACTCCAAGATTTGAATATCTTAATTTGTTTTGATCTAAAAATTGAACTGGGCATACTTTTGTCTACTTGAATGTATTATGGACAATTTCAGACATGTACAAAACTAAACAGAGATGTATAACAACCACCCAACGTCAGAAATTGAGGCTCTTAGGCCAGTCATCTTTTAGCCAGACTCCTACCCCCCGCCCTATATTATTTTGAAGCAATATCTAAAAATGATGTGTAAGTACTTATTGACCCATAACATTTCAGTTATATATCTCTAAAAGATAAGGCTCTATTTTTAAATTATTATCACACCATGGAAAAAATTAACAAAAATTCCATAATATCAACATATAATCAGTATTTAAATTTTCAGTTGTTTTATAAATATGTGTGTGTGTACTTTTTCCAGTTTGGTTTTTTTCTTGACTCGAGATCCAAATAAAGACCACAGATTGCACTTGGTTGCTGTGTATTTTAATGAATTTTTAATATAAAAGTTTAATATTGAAACTTTTCAAACTTACAGAAAAGTATAGAAAGTGTGTATCAGGCATGCATTTAACAAATATTAACATTCTGCCATATTTGCTTTAGATGTTTCTTTGCCTTTTTAAAAAAGACATGTTACAGATATGAAGTTCCTTCACCTTATCTTTTTTTCCTATTTTAGAGTTAGCCAATATTCTGTCATTGGTGTATATCATTTCCACAGTATGTTTTTGTGCTATCACCACATATGTATGTATCATAAATAATGTCTTGTTTTTAACACTTAAATAGCCTATCCCTCTTCTCCCACCTCCTGTTCCCCTCTTTCTTCTGTCCTCCCCTCCAACCCTTTCCTCTTTCCTTCCCTTCCTTCCCTCCCTCTATGTCAATATATACATACGTATATATGTGTATATATGTATATATGTGTATATGTGTGTGTACATACACACATATGGATTAGGTGTGTCTTTTGCAACTTTTTTCCCACCTATTGTACATATTCATACATGCAGTATGAATAGTTCATTTTTAATTGCTGTATACTATTTTATCATGTGGATAAACAACAGCATATTCAATACCTTACTAATGAGCATTTGGGATGTTTCCAAATTTTTTCTATTACAAGTGATCCCCATTATAGATCTTTTTATACACATCTCCTTGTGCACATGAACGAGAGTTTGTTTAGATTATAGCACCTACAAGAGGTAGGGATGCCTTCGGTGTTGCTGGGTGTGACTGATTTCTCTCTCAAGTTGTGTAATATCACTTTGAGCAGCTTTATGCAAGTATGAGAGTTCCAGTTTCCTCATATACTCCCCAACATCAGTACTTCTAAATTTTTGCATGAAATATTAACTCATTCTTTCAGTTTATACTTCACTAACTGCCAGTGAGATTTAGTACCTTTTTGTTTTTATTTGCTTTTTAGGTTTCCTCTTCTCTAAATTGCCTGTTCATAAAAGTTTTTGTCCCACAGCAGATTTTAGAATTTCAAAAATGTCTACTCTTAATTATACAGACATGTTGATTCTTTTTGAATGAGCTCAATGTAATTTGTACTTTGAGAAGTAGTTTTCAGAGAAATCATATGTACAAGTTACATGTAGTTCCTTGAAGATTAAGAAAAAATTTGCGAGAGCTGAGGTTTTTCAAGGAAGGAAAAAAATCAATTGCACGGGCAGACGTTACTTAAAATAAGTTGTTGTTGACTATTCTGTTCTGTTGTATGGAGATTTTAACCACCTGCCTGATGTTTTTTCATTTGCTTACTTTATTCCTATCTCCCACTATGTTTTCCTCTAAAGCTCCTATACTTCTCTTGGTAACTGATCAGCGATATTTCACGCACACTAAACACATCGAGTATCTATCAGCTTCGTTTTTTCCCTAGAAATTTCCCTTTCACGATCCTCTGTCCCCCTGCTCCCATATGCCCTTGTTGCCCTCCAGGCCCGCTATGTGGCTGTCCCCGCCTCCCCTTGGGACACCCTTTCACCTCCCTCTGGCATCGGACCCCATGTCCTCAGGGCCACCCTTCCTCTGCGGTCACATATTTCTCTAGGTAGTGAATCGTATCTCCAAGTCCCCTAAGAAAATGTGATGAGAGCGATTTTTTTTTCAGAATGTATTAAAATGTCCTTTTCATTTCATTTAGTTACTTTTGCTATTTTTACACTTGGTTTTTAGAATATATCTGGCTTAGAATTCCAGATAAAAATGATTTTTCTTCAGAATTTTGAAAGAGTTGATTGTTCTGCTTCCCAAAATTGCTGTTGAGAAGTTTGTTGCCATTCTGATTCCTAACCCTTTGTAACCTGTTGTTACTTTTTGGAAGCATTTAGAATTATCTTTTTATCCCTTTCTGGATGAATTTTATAATACACTTTAGTGTGGTCTTTTGTTAAAATCATCTTAACTGGTTATTCATTAGGCTCTTTCAATCTAGAGGCATATTTCTTCTGCTTCTGGGAAAATTTTTTTTCTTATAAAATTTCTTCTCTTTAGTTTTATCTTATTGGAACTGTTTTCTGGTTATAAGTTGGTTCTCTTGTGGCCTCTAATTTTTGTTTTTGGTTTTTCTTTTCTTCTATTTCAATTTCTTCATGTTTTTGTTCTACTTTTTGGGAGATTTCCTTATCTTTAACCTCCTACTATTGCAATGATTTAAAAAAATTCAGTTAGCATATTTCTCATTTCCAGGTGATATATCTTGTTCTCTTATAGTTTCTATTTTATGGAACCTTGTTCTTGTGTTATGGCTGGGATATCTTTTAAATAATCTCTTCGAAGATATTGATTGTGTTTTGGAAGTGTTCTTCAGCTTCCTGTGTTTTCAGGTTGTGCTCTGCTCCCGGGTTAGGCTTGTCTCTGTGTGGGTTGTAGGCTCTTTCATATTCCAGAGTTACCTGCCACGGGGATTGGTTTGAGGATTGAACTGAATGTTTGACTCAAGAGCAAAGGGCAAATAATGTCCGTGGCTTAGGGAGAGAAGCCCCAGAAAGCAATCCTATCTTGAATTTCAGTTTAACTCTCCTGAGAAGACAGGAATTAGACTAAACACTTTAAGGTATTTGCTAAACATAAGAATTTCAAATTGGTGATTTCTAGTACTCCACTTAGAGTAGGTAGAATTTTTGAATCAGGTACTCACTAATTCATTCATCCTTTTGGCAATACATATTGAAAGTTACTTTGATATTGTTGGACTAGACATAACACTTCCTGTTTCTTAAGTGTTACATTTTAGTTTTAAGTAAACTCAAAAAGCTAAAGAATAGGGATCCAAATTCCAGGAGAATCTTATTAATTCATTACCATGGACAAATTTGCCCTAGCTATAAAATGAGATCTTTCCTGAATTATATGTCACATAGGAGATGTTAGATTTTTATTTTTTCTAGGAAAGAGCAGTGACTATACCTGAATCTGTATCATTTTTTATGGGTAACTATAAACTCAAATGAACCTCATCTATTTTATGGAATAGGTTCATACAAATTGTGTATTTTTCCAAATAGATATAAACCCATGCATGGCTCTTGCCAATGACTTGTCATATGGTTACATTAAAATTGACCTAAACATGCTCAGCACCCAGAGGAGACCTCTAATTTATTTCTACAGTGTTCCGTTTATGTCAGATATAGAGAAACTATGCTGCTGTAATAACAGAGGACCCTTTTTAATGTTATAGTCCAACTATGGACTTTAAAAAATTTATCATGGAACACTTCAAACATATACAAAACCAGGGAGAATCGTTTAATGAACTCCAAGCCTAACGATCACCAACACACAGTCAATTCTAGTTCATCAATGCCCGATTCTCTCTCCTCTTAGATTGTGTTATCTTAAAGCAAAGCCAAAATGTCCTGTCATTTCATCCAAAAATACCTTAGTATTTTTCTCTAAAATATATGAACTGTTTTTTTAACATCAACACAATAGCATTATTACACCAAAAAATTAGCAATTTTAACCAGAAATCACACTGTCAATACATGAATTTTTGTGATTTTCTCAATTTTTCCCCTTTGGTTTGTTTGAACTGGGATCCAAATAATTTCATATATTGCATTTGGTTTGTATATCTTTTACGTCTCTTTTAATCTAAAGTTTTCCTGTCCCCCCCTACCTTTTTAAATCTTACAGTTTGTTGGAAAAATCTGGGTTGTTTATTTAAAAGACTTTTTTGGGGGGAAAATTATTTTCTGAAAAATTTCTTATACTCTGGATTTTGCTGATTGTGTCCCTGTGGTGTCATTTAACATATTCTTTTCCCCCTGTATTTCCTGTAAACTGAAAGTTGGGAATATGTTTGAGGTTTGACTAGATACAGCAATTATTTTTTGCATGAAAAAAATCTTCATAGATGGTATTATATATTTCCTGTATTGTATATATTGTATATTCCCTATTTGCATCTCATTAGGAGGCTTACCATGTCTGTGTTTCTTTTTGTGTTACTAAGGTTGATCTGTGGGTTCAGATGTTACCCCCTTGATCCATCCCATTATAAAGTTTCCCGTCAGCTCTTCTAAAGATTTCAGCAGCCATTGCTGATCATTGCCTGGGTCTTCTATAGGCACTATATACAGAATTAAGTGTTTCTGAATTCAGGAAACCTCACCTATTTCCAGCTTCCCACTCATGGTTTATTCTGTCATCTTGGTTATTTATAGTCTCTTTCTTAGTCTATCATAGGTTTCTCATCCTCTAGTGCAGTATTCCCCAAAATATGCTACATGGAACACAACACTGCAAAATATACTATGATGACATCTTGCCGAGTCTGGGAAATGGCACATACTGTTTTTGCCTCTGAAATTTATAATACAGGTGAGCCTGTCAAAGTTCTGAGAACTCTGTCAATAAAGAAACTTGACTTATCCAGATTTTCCCCAATTCACTTGACCACACTGTTCTTTTATTAGTACTACCATGGAAGCATCCTGCTTAGAGAAATGCACTTTTTTTTTTTTTTTTTATAAAAAGAGAAACACAGTTTTTGAAATGTATCTCAAAGAAGAGAGGAAGGTAGAAGCAATTGCCCCGTGACTCCCTAACACTGGCACCCTTTGGGGAGAAAGAAGAATGTGAGAATGAATTAAAGTTCAGGCAACAGAGAAAATTGACATATCGTAGGATGTCTTGTGTTAATATAATCACATCTTCATTATACTGATTGCTTCAATAGTTGTATTTCTTGTCAGCATTACCTATATAATCAACATAGGTTATTCCAAATACGTTAGTTACTGATAAGAAAGTAAAGTCCAACTCTAATAGTCACAACTTAAAAAATAATAGTTTTATTTCTTATATTACAAATGTACACATGTACACCACACACACGTGTGCCCACACACAGACCTTCCCCCCCGCCCCCCCGCCAGAGCACACTTTGGTTATTTTGTTCCAGGAGCAGTACTGGTACATGAGGAATAGTAAAGGGAATCTTAGCTCTCATGGAGATCACTGGCTGCACATACCAGCTCCAGCATGGTTTTTATGCCAGAGGCTCACATCCTGTTTGTGGCTCACTATGGAAAATGGAGTCGAGCGAAATAAGGGACAGAAACCAATTTTCTTTTGCTCTGAAGACACCGCGGGCTTTGTACAATAAGTGTTTTCCATTAGAAGGAAAATGCTGTGCATTAATGCTCCCGAGGAAAAACAGTGATTGCCAGTAATGCCATCAGGAAACGATTTTTAACATGTTTCGCAGCATAACCATGAATCAATCATTAAATAGGGAATACAACCTATTTTGCAGGCTTGGAACATTAATGACAAAATTTTTTGGAGGTAGAGTTATTTTAGGAGAGTGTGAATTTTGATTTAGGAACATGCACAAGGGATATAATAATGAGCACAAGTCAGAACCCTTCATTAAAATAAACAAGAACAGAGCCAAGACCCAGAAGACACAAACCTCTGTTTTGTGAGTTTTCTTGAGGAGAATGGAACAGGATAAGACGTGACTGGACAAGGCATCACTAATAATCTCAACAGTGCCCTCAGCATACTTTTTGTCACACTGGGCTGCTGGGTGCCTGGTCACTTGGGCACACTATGGAGCTAAGTTCAGACCTCGGGAGTTGATCTTCATAGTGAAAATTATACCAGTGCTTTTAAATTTCAATAAAGCTTTTGTTTAAAAATTATCGTGATTTAAAATGATTTTCTCTTCAGAAAATGCAGATTAAGGCAAAAGCTACATTAATTAAATATTTTTATATGATAGACAAAATTTTCTGACTTCACAGATTTGTTCTTTATGACAAGTTACCCTTAAGAAGGCTGTTCATAGAAGGTAAGATCGAGTACAGGTCTGGACAGTGGACATGGTCTTCCTCTCATTAGGCAGCTTTGCAAATCCTACGCTTGAGAGCTGTACGTGGGCTCAACTCAAATATATGTTTTTGGGAAGACTGAAGGTAGAGGGATTGGACACATGTCTGGAAATTACTCTAAAAACATTATTTTAAATGCAACTGAAGGTAATAAATGTGAATTTCTTGAACATAAAGCAGTTAAAAAATGCAGGCATTTATGGCACCTCTTGAATATTGTTTGGTGAGTCACTGAGCCAAAACACAGATGTAAAAATTCTTGAACAGTGTAAGAAGTTTAAGAGACCTGTATGATGGCTTCAGTTGGATCCTCCGTGAACTGAAGCCCGAGGAAGAGAAATGAGTTGCCTGTGTCCATTTTACCTTGTGATTTAAAAGATTTCACTCACTTCTCAGTGTAGGAGACACTTTGTTCATTTTTAATATGGCACATGGTTGCATTTTACACCTTGAATTTAGAGTCTGGTCTTGGAAGTAACCAATGATTCAGTTGGCTCAAAAGAGTAAGGGCGAAGGTGAGCCAACGAAGGGAAGATCAGTTTTACTTCCTGCTAATGTCAGCTTTTCGGGAGCTGATTTCCAGGGTTGTATGTCGTCCCAGACCCCAAGTTCGCTCCTGTGGTAGTTTGATGTTCCAACAACTGGTGAGCAGAGAAGAGTGTGAAAATGGTAAATACAAGTGTCAACCAACAGGTTGCAGCTAAGGGCTGGAAACAGGAAGGTTTAAGGGGGGCTGTCTCTGGCTGTCAGTGCAGAAGGTTTCAGAAGACTTAGACTGCATAGCGGGTCTAAGTTAGGAAATTTCTCACGAAGGATGAAGTGTTAGGATACGAATAAAAGTTCAGTTAACTAGAAAAAAAAAACCCACCAAACCCTGCACCAAGATTCCACCTCTCCATTTGGTTTCATCAGGCTTCGGAGCTTTTATGTGTTTTGTCTTATTTGTCCTTATTTTAAGGTCAACAATGCTCACTTGTTTTCATCTCCAGAGGAATGGTTTCATTTTCCTTTTATGTCACCTAAGAGCGAAAGTTGTGTTGAGACACTAGACTGAAAAGTTCTCTGTAGTTTGTAATGTTATTCACATTTGGTTTTTAGTTGGCCAAATTATGATTGCATTAATATTTATTTGCTTATTTAAAAAATGAGGTATTCTATTTCTACATCCAGCAAATTTGCAGGCATTTTGATCACAAATCAAATTGGATGGTTCATTTTATTTCCCAAGAATCCTGCTTTCTGAATCAGTGAGGTTTTATTTTAACAAATGGTTTTTTGAGCTTAGGGTTCTGTGTAACGATCCCACTCTCTAGGGTAAAATGTGTGGAAAAAGGTGGCTGACCTTGAGAAATATACAATTGCTGTGCTGGAGTTCTTTCAGGGTTGAAGTGGAGTAATAAAATCAGAAATCACCAAACGGTTTTTAATTTCAAAGACAGGCTGTCTGACCTTGCCTAAATAGTTCAGGTAGAAACCAAGAAGGAACACGGCGAAGGAAATTGAGTTCCCCTCCAGGTGACACACACCACAACCCCCCCATGAATACATCTGGGATTGCAGAGTGGGCCGTTCACCCTGGGGGCCAGCAAGCTCTTGTCTACAGATGTACTTTCATTCTTACTTGAAAAATTCAGGTTAAACTTATATATCCCCTTATACACACATATGCACACAAAGATTACCGCCACCCCCAATTCATTCTTGGTTTTCTATCTTCCTGAACTAGGGCCTACAATGTAACTTCAGATAAAAGAATTCTTTCTGGTACATATTTGGTTCTTTGGCTCTTTTTGAACAAGTCTTTTCTTGAAACTATTAAAGGGACTTCCCAGATACCTAGACTCACCAGTATTTTAGATTCTTTGCCAAAGGTCTCACACTCAGAGGAAGGAAACTGACATGGATCAAGGGCTCCCACTGTGCTTGGCATTGTCACATTTGTCAGGAGTCACCTCCCAACTGCCACATTCTGTGATGATTGCTCATTCTCTATACAGTGTTTCTTGTGCCCAGGCCGGACCTCTTGCTGGCACAGGCAGTGCTCTAGTCCTAGGTGGACTCTCCTCCAACCTGCCAGCGTCAGCTAGATGGAAATTTTGAGGTTTGTGTGGGTTTTTTTTTTGTATTGTGTAATATTTAACATCAGTAGTTTAACGGGAAATATTTGTTTTTAGAGGTGAAATGGCCTATTCATTCAATGGCTGGGAAAAAGAGTTGAAATTGTGGAATGGAAGTATGTTGTGACCACACAGGCATACTTTGTCTCTGAATGTGGTGAAATAGGACATAGAACATTCTAGGTTGATTTATATTGCCCTGATTTTGAGATTATGGCCTGGGAGGGTTTGTGTTTACCTGAGTAAATGAGGGTGGCAAGACCCAGAACACTTCTGGAGAAGGCACGCTACACATGGTGGTCATTAGAGGCATCTTCAGTAGATAAGTTTTCAGTGGTTAATGGGTTCCCGGTATATGAGATACAGGGTTTGGAATCGAGGTCAGTAAAATCAAGTCCCCCCAATGTAAATGGACTATTTTGTGCCCCATTGGCATCCAGAGTCATGGAGGACCTGAACTTTGAGCTGAGCTGCGGAGTGCAGTCTCTCCTCCTCATTTCCTCTTTCTCTCCCCTTTCCCTGGAGTCTTCCTCAGCTTCAGAGACACAGGTGAGCCACTCCAGATGACCCGGTCTACTTCCTGTGGCCCTGGCTGCCCCTCTCCCATCGCCCTACCTCCTATGGGAAGAGGCGATAAAAGGAGGTGTAGCAGAGAGTGCCATATCTCCTACAACGGACCCTTGTGAGGACATTCTGCTTCTCATTCTTGCCAAGGTCTTGCTTCCTGCTTTCTCTAACAGCCAAAGATCCCTGTAAAGAGGGTGAAAGTCACAAGCATTTTTGTCTTTAGAATGCCAGCAGTTATGTGCTTCCATCTAAATAATAGAGGCTTTGAATGAAATGTGGCAAGGGTTATAATGACTTCTTGTTAATGATTGAAAAATGGAGCAGGTGGGCCTCCGGGTCATACATCTTCCCCACCTGTGTTTCCATGACTACTCTGCCGTCTCCTCCAGCTGGAGCTGGTTATTTGTAATTTTGCTGTATAGCTGAGCTTCAGGGAGGATGGTCAATGGAACAAGTGCAGAGAAGATGGTTTATAGCAAGAGACTTTTTTTCTTCATCTCAAACCCCTCTTTTGCCTCCCCTTTAACCTGTATATTAGAGGGTTTACCGGGAGGAAAGAACAGACTATGCCCTGCTGTTGCTAGGTGACAGAAAAGAAAACCCAGTCATAGTTGATATTGGAGCAATTTTCTCTAATAACCTGGCTACTCTTGCTAAGTGATTTGTGTAGTGTTAACAGATTTGCATAATGGTGAGGCTAAAGGGTCTCCAACCTTCAACTCCTTTCTCCCCACCCCTTCCCCACATCTACAAAATCCAGATACATTATTTGTCTTGAGGTTAATTCTTGACTTTGAGATAATTGAGAGAAGGTGCTAGGCAGATGAAAATATAGTTAATTGCATGTAGCTAGAGTATATACTGTATTTCTGAGATTTTGAACCCATTTTTAAAAATGGGTACCACTTCCTCTGAAGTAGCAGCATTTTCACAGCCCACAAATGGTGACAAGTCTCTGTTTATTAGACAGTTCCCTAGGACTATTTTATAAAGGTTATTTTTAGCTGCAGGAGACATTTGTACACACAACCAAATATATCTTAATGATACTGATTAAATCATCCGATACCCATTTTGTTTCTTTCTCTCTGGACTCCACCATTCTCTCCATGGCCGGCTTCATAGTTCACCTGCCTGGTGGGTGTCTAGCTGACTCTCCTGTGACCTGTGCTGTCTGTTGCAGATTGGGACGTCTCTGAGACCGAGTTCCCAGCTCCTCCTGACTCAGATCCACATGGCCCTGAGCTGCAGACGTTTACAGCAGAAGCAAAGCTAAATCTACAGACAGTGACCAGACAAGAGGGGGAAAACGGAGATGGAGCCGAAGAAAATATTGTTTACCTCTAATTGTGCTGTCGTTATTTTTCCAAACAAGAAAACACTGGCATTTTGGAGAGAATTTTTTTTCCTTTCCTAATGTGTGTGTGACTGTGTCCAAATTGCTTTAAGAGTAATAGTTAATATTTCATGCAAGTTCCCTTTTGGGGCATGAATCTAATAATTAAATTATTGAAAGCAGCTCTGTTTGTATAATTGTTAACTCACCACACCTAATTTCAGATTTCTGGAGGAGAAATTAAATAAGCAGAAATATTTTCAAAGTTATGATTCTGGACTAAAATTCCATATTGCATTTTCTACTGAATCATCTGGTTTTTGAAATGCCTTTTCAGACCTAGATGAAGCAATTTGAATGAAAAGAATGATATTCATGATGGGCAAACTTTCACAATCACAGCAGATGATTACGGAAGTAGCTCCAGTGCCCCCAAAAGGCAGAGGAGGGTGTGGGAAAGGTCTTTTCTTGGTGAGTTTTCACGTGCTAATTTCTCTGGAACATCAAAGCGGTTGCTGCTGGTGGTGATCTGTCACAGTCATTGTGCAAGTCACCATGCAGCCAATGTGCACTGTCTGGACACTATTCAGAGCAGGAGGCCACTCTACTACGGACACCATTTGGACTCTTTGACCTGGGCCACATGCTTTGCAGATGCACTTTCTTAGTCTTAATGATGGTTGTTTTTCAAGCCACATCTTTCAAGAGAGCCCAGAGGCAAAGCCCCAGCACGGTCAATTTTGATGTAAACGGTGAAACCCCAGTAGTGCCCTCATTTCTCTCATCCCGCCCTGTCTCTGGGAGCACCAGCTCCCACTCACTATGAGCATCTCTGCCCTGCAGTTCTTTAAGGACAAAATCTGCTCTCTCGGCAAAGCTCGCTGCCAGTTACGTACTTTCCCACAGCAGAAAGCTGGCACCTTCTGTCTTCAGAGTAATATGTGTCTCTGTGTGAGAAACAAACCAGAAAATGTTTTCAGCTTGTTCTTCGGATATACTCATATATGTTTTGGTCGGTGTCAATAAATATCTTTTTACCTGTCTATTTTACTTCGAAATTTTAATGTCATGTAGGACCATAGTAAAATACACATTTCTCATACAAACACAATCTCATCTTATGAAAGTGAAAATAAGGAAGTAGTAAATCACCCAGAATTGCAATGCTTACCAGAAGGGAGCTATGATAGGAAGGGGAAAAATTCACCCACATTCCACTATTTGCTTGTTTCCCGCCTGCCCCCCCCCACCCCACTTAAAGTTGCCAGTTGAATACCTACTTGATATTTTTCACATAGGCAAGTTAAATTTTAATTTTTTTAAAAAATCCTTTTGGAGGGCACTCTTTTTCTGATTTGTTGCTTTTGGCCATTTTGGTCACAATCATATTAAATTCAGACTAATCCTCAGAGAATGCATAGTTTATTAAAATTTTAGTCAGTCACTTCACCTCCAAACTGAACTCCTACTAAATTATGAGATGCATCTTCCATTCCTAAAGATGTCTACAGAAAAAACCTGTCTTCCCTCTCTCTCCACTAAAGTCTATTCCAGGATCCTATGTCCCTGAAATAAAATCCATAGATATTTCAGTCTAAATGCTTGCTACCATAACTATTGTGTAAATATCTTCCCTTTTTTTCCTGACAGTAGTTATGGAAATATCCATATGTGAAAATGTGTAAAAATGTTCAAAATCTCCATGGAGTTCTTTAAAAATATGTGTGCTTGGTTCATTTTTAAGATCTGCAAAATAAGGGTATTCATGTAGCCTCCCTGGGAAGCCTTAACATTTTTTTTGAGATGCCTATATTCATGGGTTCCTCGTTAATTTTATAATTTTTCAACTAAATATAACTAAGTTTCAAAGCTTTTGTGATATGTTCTTCCTTTTTACTTTGGCTTCACTATGTAAGGAGCTCAGAGCTCAATAGTGGTCACTCTGTGGCTCCAACAGAAACTCCAACTAACCTTCAGAGAAGACCACCCTATTTCCCAGCGTAATAGATAAGTTTCCCCCAAAGGAACTACTCTTCCTATGAACTGAAGAGCTTAAAGGAGACAGCTAATTTAGAGATTTGTTGTGGAAAGAAAAGCAAGCAATAGTTTTGTCCCTTCCAGGCTTCATGAATTTATGTGCCATCTAATTTTATAGTCCAAGCTCCTCTGCATTTCATCGGGACTGCATAAATTACTGGAGTTATGCAACAATTTCCAGCCAACTTACAGCTGGAACCCTGTTCATTCAGAAAAGGGTAAAGTAAAAATATTTGCCGAAGAGGTGGTGGTGGTGGCCGGGCGTGTATGTGTAAGAGTTTTATGCAAGGCGAAGGTGGGCATAATTAAGTCATGGTGTGACAGATAAAGAAACAGGAGTATGTACTCTTCACCATGATCCAGGTCCACATTTCCAACTCAGAATCAACCTGAGATTATTAAGGTTCAACCATCTCTGTCTTTCTCATTGAGAGGCATTGCAATTGGGGGTATGAGTTCTGGAGCCTGATCTTCAACTTGCTGTGTGTCCTTGGTATTTCACTTAAACTCTTTAGGTCTCAGTTTCCTTATCTATACAACAGAGATGGTTACCTTACAGAACTGTTGTGAGAATTAAATTATTAATATATGCAGTATGCTTAGAATAGCACTTGGGACAGAGTAAACACTCAATATATGCTGGCTAGTATCATATCATTAAAATAATCCCTTCATAATTGCTCAGCCTGGTCCCAGCCCGTAGGCAAATGGCATCTGCACAGCCAGAAACAATGAATAGAGAAGTCAAATGCCTGGACGTGGCTAGTCGTAAGACTGGACTAAGGTTTCTTAAGGTTAGCTTTCAACTTATTGGCATCTCTAAACCTCCACTCAAGTTATTTATTCAACAAACATTTTTTTTATTGTCTGCTAAAAGCTAAACAATCTGTTAGGAATGAAGTAAAGATGAATTAAGCTTTGCACATTGTTGGAAAAGACAAACACATGAACAAAGTACAGTTGCTATGAGAGCTCATAGGGAGAGCATGTTGGGACCAGTAATAGACAAACGGAGGGAGTCATCCTAAAGGAGCAGAGGCCTGAGGCTTGAAAGATAAGTAGAAAGTCAGAGGGAAGGGAAAAAAATATTCTGAGCAAGGAGAGCAACCCAAACAGAAGTCTAGAGGCACGAAAAAAAAGACGAGACACTGGAGCACACATGGGGAGGTACGGCAAGATGAGTTCCTCCCTCTGGGTTAAGGTGCCCTGTGGGAAACTCCTGTTTTTGCCTCATTCATGCACTCTTGTACAAGCTGTAAGGAACACAGAAGTTTCTCTTTTTCTGCCTCTCAACTTGGTAACTGATTGGGTTCAAAGTAAAGCCAGGCTATGGAGAAATATGTCCCCTCATCATTCCCTCACCCTTCCACACCCACCTCCACCATAGAGTAACTGGGTTCCAGTCAGATGGCCAACTGGGTATCTGCCTGCTTGATCCCAAGCCGCAAGAAAGCAAGAGTAAAGAAATCCCTGGAACAACATCAAGGTGCTGTTAGAACAGAGGGGTCCACAGGGATTCCTCAGGGTGCTCCTGTGGGACAAACTGATGACTTATATGAGTCGAAGCAGAGTTTTAAATGGGGGGAAAAAAGAAAAAAAGATACAGCCCCACTTTGCTCTTCTGCTTTATTTTCTTACCTCCGTTTCATTATGGTTTTGGGGGTGGGGTAGAATATATTTCTATTTCCTCATTCTGCTGCACTCTGTTGATCTCTATGTATTGCATGAAACAGCCACCTCTCCCAGACTTGAAGGAATGGCCTCATGTAGGAGACGATCCTTCCTGTCACTCCCATCCTAGCTCTTGGTTGTCTCTTCAACCTTTGTGATAGTCCAAGCAGCCTCTTTTAATTTTTAGGGGCTCCCAGTAGCGTGTGTGTGCAAAGACCTGTCAGCGTCCCTATGGAGATGATCTCAGCGTCTAGATTCAGGCAGATTGGAAGCCAGAGCCTCAGACAGCTTTTAAACGAGACCAGGAGATCTGGAAGTATCTCTTGGAAGACAGCCGCAGAAATCGGGGCTCCAGACTGTGATTTCCTTTCCGGGACATACCCATGACCCGCAAGCAAGGCGGAGAGAGTGCTAGAAGGTGCCCCCAGTTTAGTTCCCCAAATGCCCCTTCACAAGTCCCTAATTGTGTGTGTGCCACACCGGAAGCCGGCCCCTCCGGCCAAAGCTCCGGGACCAGCAAACAGGCCTGCAGTCTGCGCAGTGTCCTAGGGGTGGTAGCCTTCCCCGAACTGAACCATCTCTCGGATTGCTACAGTCCGTGGGACCCAGAGCCAGCCTGTCCCCTGGGCGGCAGCTGCAAAAACTGGGGCACCAGAGAAGTGTCAGAGTTCCCGTCCAGGAGATGCCTGAGCAGTATAGCAGGGTAGTAGGGAGAGCGCATGGAAATGGTGCCATCTGAGGGGGGGAACTATGGCGCTGGCAGCTTGATGTAGGGCGAGCGCGCGCAACAATGGCTCCTGAGCATTGGAAGGTAAAGATGGCCCCTGCCAGCGCTCCTACAGAGGATTTCAGCAGACCCCGGCCTCTCGGGCCAATGCTTTAAATGCAGCAAATGAATCTCTGACACAACGTCCTAGTGCTTTGTAAACAGCCGCTTCTGTGCTGGGCTGGGGGAATGAGTGTGTGCTGCGCTTTAAGAGCCGTTTCTCTCAGTTCCCTATGGCCCTTTCGATCTGCTGGAAGCTTACACCGTTGGTTTCCAAAGCCTAGTGTTTTGGGGGCTCGGCTCTCAGGTGCAGGTCTTAAAAGTTGAGGTCTTAAAAGTTGTGGGAACGAAACTTTCACTCTTCCGGAAGAAACTCCAGGTCTGTGAGTATCCCCCGCCCCTCACCCTGCGACCTGTGAGTCACGGCGCCAGGCGGAGTTTGGGGGTGGGGTGGGGTGGCAAGGCTGCTTCTCAGCTTCTCCTATGCGCCTAGATGCCTAGATGCGGCTCTTTCCTCATTTGCTGTTTGCTGGGGTGAAGCAGCTGCTCAGCTGGTTTTCAGGTCTCTCCCTGAAGACATTGTTGTTCTCTCTGTCGCTGTAGATTTAGTGTGTTCACAGGAAGAGAGGATATGGCCGCGGGGGGGGGGGGGAAGTCTTCCCATGTCGCCATCTTGGATTGCGCCCGCTTTATTTCCTTTACTAACGTTGATGCGCACCCTAATATATTTCAACCTACCACTTAGGGCTTTGGAGAGAATGGAAAAGAAAAAACATTTAAAAGGAGTACGGGGGACACACAGAAGGAAGATTCAGGAATAATCTTGTGATTAACTCCAAGAGTTCTCCATGGTTTTTTCCTAACTGCTTCTCATAAACCTAGTGTAAGAGTCGGGCTTTGCTCGCTAACCCCCACCCTCCACAAAGCTGGGTATGCGTTGTATGGAGCTGGGCTCCACCGAGCACCCCTGTTTGTAGAATCCAGTTTGAGTAGAATCTCTTGGAGTTATACGATCCTGCAACCTTGCTTCTGAAGAGCTAGGTTTGCTTATCTATGAAATGGGGCTAAGGGTAGCTGTGCTTTACAGGGTGAAAACTTAATGAATTAAGGCCCATACAGTCAATGCCACACAGTAACCACACTAAAAATGATAGCAGCTGTTATATGCTGGCGGTAGGGGTAGGAAGAAGGTGAGCTTGGACTTGGTCAAGAACTAAAATATTGGGTTGGCCAAAAAGTTCATTTGGTTTTTTCCATAAGATGGCTCTAGTAGGGCTTAGTTGTCTTTAACTTCATTCTAAACAATTTTGTTAGAGTGTATTGTGACAGATGTTATATCAGCTTACATTTTTAAAAAATATCAAAACTGGTAGATTTTTGTGGAGCCATTTTAATATTGAAGATGGATGAAGATACACATTTTTGGCATGTTAATGCTTTATTATTTCAAGAAAAGTAAAAACACAACTGAAACACAAAAAATATTTGTGCAGTGTATGGAGGAGGTGCTGTGACTGATGGAATGTGTCAAGTGGTTTGCAAAGTTTCTTGGTACTATCAACATTTTGACCAAATAATTCTTTGCTCTGGGGCTGTCTTATGCACTGGAAGATGTTTAGCAGCACCCCTGGCCTCTAACCACTAATAGCCAATAGCAGGAGCTAGCCAACATAGTCAAAATATCCAAATCAATAAAGTTATTGGTGAAAGTGAAGATTGTGTCTTTTATTTTATGGAAAAAACTAAATGGACACTTTGACCATCCCAATAGCTGGGGCATCGCTACTTTAGTTGTTCACAGCCCATTTTCCTTGCCCTGAGAGACACCTGACGTCAAAACCTATCATGCTGCTGTGCTGAGAGTAAGAGCTTCATGATTTTTTTTTTTAATGAGGGGAAGAATGGATGAACAAGAGTCTTTGAAAGTCTGAGATCAAAGAGGTGACAGAACTAGAACTAGAACCCTGTTCTTGTTTCCATTACATTCTTTGCCATTACATACATGCTTGTGAGTTCAAAGCAATCACTTCAAGGTGATGATTGAATATCATTTTGGGTGAAGTACCTTGAAAGGGGACCATGGTTCAGTAGTTCTGTAGAAGTTTATGGCTGAGAAACTTCATCATGCCATTAATTGAATCCTAGCTATGTGCCTACCAATAAAACTCTTTGAAAAGCAGGAAGTCAGAAGTTTTAAATATTACTGCCAGCAGCCAAGAATCTCATACAGACAGTTGCTCGAGGACAAAGAATGAACTTGGTAAGAAAATAGGACTATACTTTCTTTGTAATTTTACTAGACATTATAGTTACATTAAAGCACTGGCCCTTATTTCTGTAAGAACCCCCAGTCCCCCTCCTCCAAAGGTCCCTCTTTTGTTCATAAGCCTGGGGACACCTACAAGTTCCTGGCTCAACTTGGCTCTGTCCCTAGGCAATCGGGGAATGAACTGTCCGCGGGCCCAATGCTCCCAAGGCTCCACAGAATTCTAGTCACTGAAGAAGGGTTGGGAAGGCCCTCTCCTTGTTCAGAGACACAACTGAGTGTTCCATTTTATATCATGAAAGGGATCTAATTTTTCTACTAATATATGTTTTTACTTAAGAGTTTGTCTTAAGTTCTTTTCTGCTCCTTTCTCAGCTGGTTTTGGGTTGTTTGCCTATTCAAAGAAGGAAGCTGTGAAGGGAAAAGGAGCTGGAACTCTGATGAATGGTTTACTTCTTGTTAGCAACCTAAGTTAAACATTTAATGACAGAAGCCAGTATGGCCTGAAATACCATTTGGGGGTAAATGCCTGGCTTCATTTTTTTTATGCCTTCTTGACCACTACGCCCCCCAGCTACCCCAACACCATGTATAACATCTGAGCAGGTTTTCCAGATAGTTGTCAGTGCTTATTTTTATAACCTCTAGCAGAACAGCTTCAAATATAAACCCAAACATAGCCTGCATCAAGGAGAGCATCTATATAGGCCATGGAGCTAAAACAGACTCTCAGAAATGTGCTTGACATTTCCCTTGGCAGTGTTCATGGCCTCCTTGGAAAGCCTAGTCCTGTTTTCTGCTGCGGGCTAGCTCTAATTTGGGTAAGAAGTTGACAGGTGCCAGCAAAGGACAATAGGCTTTTAATTAAGGTCTGGAGAGTCAGAAGTCAGGAAGCAACCTCCTGATGAGTTTCTTTTTAATACTGGCATTTCTTCTAACTTCCTTACAAACAATCATTGTACGCTCCATCAGGTAACTGTGGCCATTAATCTTCTGTAACACAGAAATTTCTTGTAACTTAAAGGTAGTAATAGAATTTTTGTGTTTTTTTTGTCAATACCTTAAAAAATTAGCATTAACATGTATTCCTGGTTTGAGGCAGTTGGTTTTACTATGGTGATGCTGAATGTGATCTCATAGCTTGGTCTTTCCATGAAAGCACCCTCTGTGCAAAGTTCTCATTATATCCGACATTAGAATTAATGTAAACATATTTTGGTAATGGCCATATTTTCAGTCCCTTGCTTTGAGGAAGATTTTCAAATGCAGAGACTGAGCCTCTTAAGCATTGTTGCTATGGAGACTGTGTGAAAGTTGGATTAATTAAGGCCTGAACAGATGTTGTAAAGTGTGCAGAATGCACTGTTTTCTGCTAGTAATTAAAGAGGGTACGTGTGTATGTGAGAGAGGAGAAAAAAAATGGAGACAATCAGAGACAAAGCAGTCAGACAGATGTGCTTGGCACTGAACACGTAATATTTCCCCCAGTAAAAACAACTGCTGATAACTCTCTGACACTGCTTCATTTTCCCCTCCGCCCATGGCAGACAGCAGGATTGCTTGAAATGGCCAAGCAGTCCATTCATTCTGCCCTTTTTGGTCTGATTTATAGTAGCAGAGGGATATACAAAAGCATGTTCTTGGATCAGTGGATTGCCTGAACACTCAAAAACCAAACTGAACTGTGTGAATGGTTTTTAAACTACCTGGCAAGGAGACCAAGTTTGCAGACTGGAGCTATATTCATTGTCCAACCTGCTGGGGGTATTGTCATCATTGAATTGGTAGCCAACATAGAAATTGGCTGCCCAATACTATAAAGAAATGATCACAGAAATTAGAAAAAAGTGACATATCAATCTAGACCATATTTAATTTGGATGGAGGATTTTTGATTGTTTTAGTTTGAACCAAATCTGTTGACTTTTAAAGTGCTATATTTCTATTTTTACTTGAATGATATTAATATTAGGTTTAGGTCCAAGTTCAGCAAATTAGGTTCCGTTTGACCTCTGCTTAGTGGCCACAATGAGTAGTGTCTCCATGCTGCCTCCTCCTGATAGGCAGGAAGGGTTAATGGATTGAAATCATCCTAAGACTTTTCTGCTGGACTGGCAGCAGTTTGACCAGAACTGGTAGCTTTTGAAGCATGATCATTTTTCTTTGTCTCTCATCTGTGGAGGCAGTGTTGTCTGAAAATGAAGAATCAGAATGCACGACAGAGGTACTTAGTTTCCTGGGGACAGTGTCCTAGTGGCCTCAGTCAGCCTCTTCCCACCCTCAGACCATGGAGGTGAGTCAGGATTGAATGATGTAGTGAGGAATTGCATGACCTGTGGGGGAGAGAGATAAGAGATAGAGACAGAGACAGAGATAGAAACAGGAAGACAGACTGACAAAGCTATCTCAACCAAAACTTGGTGTTTAATCGTACACATATGCCCCTAAAGAGCTAGGCACCTTCCCCCATTCCCCAAAACATTTGCCCAGTCTTGCCATGCTACTGATTACCGCCTGGATCAATCTATGAACGGGGCAATTCCTTCCTTCCTTCCTTTCTTCCTTCCATCCATCCATCCATCCAGGAGGTGAAAGCTATATGTGGCACTCTTCTTACATCTTAGAGGTCAGACACCTTACACTTGTGTGCTATTGGGAGCTATAGAGATAGGGAGAAAGGAACAAATTGGATCAGTGTGAATTTATCACCATCTGGGGAAAAAGCTCAGATATGCATCTTCATTTTTGCAGTTTTCTCGAGATGTGACCTGTAGTTCACTCACCCTCAAACTTGATTGTTAGTTAAGTCTGTTGTCTTTTCCACCTTTCCTCTTATTTGAGGATAATCTCCATTTGTCTCATGGGAGAAAGCCCTTACTGAGGCTACAGAAATAGAAAGTATTAGTATTTGCCTTTTGAATCAATGGCAGTTTATTTCTATCTCCCTAGTCATTAGTAAGAAAATTATCTTTTAAAAAATGTAATTCTGCCTTTTTCTTCTGCCAAGCATGTTTAGATAAAGGGGAAAATATATTCTGGATAATTTGTGAAAATTATTTTCATGAATACTGAAAAAGAGATTGAAGTGCTAGGAAAAAAACAGTGGTTTGATGCCTTTACAGGGACATCTGTTAAAGTGTCTTAGTAAAAGAGCAATGATGGAAACCACAAAACAAATGAATAAAAATAGAGATACATTAGGGAGTGAGTTCAAGAGGAAAACCTTCTTTACCCCTAAATCATCAAATTTTGAGGAAGGATTTTGTTCCTTTTAAATGTCAGTGTGTCTTCTTTCTCTGTGTATGTCTGCATATGTATGTGTACACATACAGATTTGTGGTCACTTTAATACAGGGTGGGGCAAAAGCAGGTATATAGTTGTTCATATGGAAAATAATATAATAATAAATAATATTATAAGAATAAACTCTGTGTTTCACATATTTATAACTTTAAACCTACTTTTGTCCGACCCTGCATACCTGCTGCTCCAGCAACAAACTTTACTATTGTCCTTCTGTTTTGTCCTTCCATGTGTTCGTATGAGGCCCAAAGAACCCAGTAGTCACCATGCTGTAGTCACAATCCACAGCCCCAGCAAGCCCTGAAGACAATTAAGAAGCACAGAGGCAGAATGGACTGTTTTCCTTCTTAAGCCATTGGCCAGTGGTCCAGAATTTAGGTCCTCCTATTCATCCATTCATCAACCATTTATTCAGTATAAAGTCAGTGAATATTTGCCAGGACTCTGCTTGATGAGGGGGCACAACAAGATGCCTATCCTAAGATATCCATCCTCAAGAAGGTCACCATTTATGGAGCCAGTCAAGACCTCTATCAGCAGTGAAAGAGTAATATAGTTCAAGCAGCACTGCCAAGTGGGAAAGCCCAACAATGAAATGAGCAGGCAAGCATACAGTTTAGGAGTCAAAGTAAGTGGGAGAACTGTGAGAGTGAGGACAGACTTTGTGGCTAGCAAGTAATTTGTTTAGCTTTTGGCCCAGTGTGAAGATTTTGAAATTCTTGTTTTAATCTTATCTCAACAGGGGCAGACCAGGCCTCAGGAGATGTTTGGAAATGTGTGGAGGGTTTTTGGTTATCATAACAACTGAGAAGAATTACTGGCATTTAGTGGAAAGGAGGAGCAGGGAAGCTAAAGATCCTGCATTGGGTGGGACAGTCCTGTCCAAGAACAGTTGTCACACTCCAAAAGCCCTCTGAGAAACACTGGTCAAGTTCCAGGTTTTAGAATATCTTATTTATTTACCACGTGAATTCAAAGGCAGGGAAGCATTTAGAAACCTTGCATACATTCTGAAAGTGACTACTTATAGATGCTAGTAATTTGGAGCGTCTTGATTTTTAACCAGCGTTCAAATTTCTAAGAAGAGCTTCATAAAAATTTAAAGAGGAATCTTAGTGTAAGCATTCTTAGAGAAATAATTTCCTTAACATTGTCAACCAAAAAATGATAGACAAGACCAACACAAAACAGCAGATAATGAGGCTCTGACATTTTTATAAAACACATTCTAACTTCAGCTGATTTAAATTAAAAAGCCCAGCAGTGTAGCAGAGAGCTGATTGATTTGGAAAGCATGGATATGAGATAATGAGGGCTCTGCCATGCTCTTCATGGTGAGGGGTAATAAATGATCTATTCCTGGCCAAAAGCAAAGAAGATGAGGCACTTTCTGCATTTGAACTACCAAAATTTGCATTGCATTGAGACTAAAAGTCATTGAAATACTGCTTTTTTTCTGCTCACAGTAGCATATTTTCATATTAATCTTGATAATGAACAGGAAAAAGACCCTAGTAGGCATTTCATGTGTCAAAGACACGAATGATTGCTTTCTTAAGTTTCCCAATTTGCTTTAGACATACCAGCCTTCTAGACACACAAGACAAAATCGGTTTTATAAGTGGGTTGGTCCTGCCTTGACCTGCCAAATGTGAGAGGTTCAAAAAGCTCAGGTCAGAAAGCTAGACCAATTCACCTTCACTTGGAACTTTATCATCTCTTTTGAGAAGAGTGCTGACTCTGCATCGTCATGAGGGGCAACATAATCAGAGGGCCGTGAGTAGGAAGACACAATGACTGAGCGCAGGGCTTGAGCCCTTGCTTTTTGCCACAAAACTCTCATACTTCAGATTCCCCATCCATAAAATGGTCTAATAGTAAAGTTCACCCTCTCACTGAAGATTAATGAAGTGAGACTTGTAAAGGACTTTAACTTAAGGGTCAACCCCAAATACTTTTAAATTCTTTGGAAAGAGACCACTAGGGGACATGTACCCAGAAGCCAGGTTGACAAAGGCCTTCTGGAAGCCCAATAAAAATTAACAGGACAAGAGAACCCTTAATTTTCTTTGAGAAAAACTAAATGCTCATATTGTTTGTCAAATGGAGATAAAAGCACAAGTAGACTGTTCTAAGAGTCATCAATAGACACATAATTTGGTCACAATGAAGTTTGTCCTTTTTATTAGGTTCTGTTCATTGGTCCAAAATAACTTCAGTTTTGACTCTTGTTAAGAAGCTGGTGCCTCTCAAAATCAGAGTGCAAGCAAGATATTCTGCCACCAAATAGAGCTCCTGGTATTTCCCTAGAGAGGATGTGGTGCTCCTGTACATGTAGAAAATCATCGTTCCCTTAGAAATCTGGAGTATCAACAATGGCAAAAAAGGAGTGAAACAAAACAGTCCTTTTGGTCCTTGAAATGTGATGCATATTATCCTAATTGGACTTTTTCTAAACAGATCAATGCAGAATAGCTCTTGGGGTATTTATATTAATTTGCTACTTGGGGAAGTCTTTATTATCATTTTTTCAGGTACTTCTAAGTTGGTTGCTATTAAACTGTATCTGAAAAATAAACTCTCCTTGATTTTCTCTGTGGAATTCACCAAGAGGTTGACTTTCAGGCAGCTGAATGAAAGACAAGGGTCCATCAACATTGTTTAAAGAACTGGGGGAACTGTGATATTTGCCAGAGCCTCCGTGTGCTGGTTGGCAATCTGGTGTAGCCTACTGGGGCACAACTGTCCACTCTGCTCCAACTCTGATTACAAAGGGGGAAAGGACGTTAGGGGGACTGTGGAATTCTAACAACTGTGACTGACAAGCCTGCTGAGGGACTCATCTTGGCAACAGCAGGTTACAAATTAGCATCTAGGAATGCATGACATAATTCCAGTGAGCAGAGCACTTCACTGCTGGCCTTGGCCATGTACAGTGTTAGGGTTTATACTGCTTGTGGAGGCATTTCGCCTCCAGTATGTTCAACTGCGCTTATATTGAAGTCCCGAAGTACGCCTCCAGGGGGAGCAATCTGAAGGTACCAGCTAAGCGCTGGGGGTGCAGAAGAGAAGGAATTTATGGTTAACTCATCCCAAAGTCATTACATCAGCTGCAATGTGCCAGAGAGAACCCTAGGCTTGCAGAAAGAAATTTACATCATTTTCTCTACTTCATAGACATAACTTAAATAGGATACAGTAGAAACCCCCGTTTACAGATCTCAGGTAAATTTGCAAAATGCGTTGGTTATGAGCCTGGGTTCTGTGACCTGGAATTGAAGCCCAGGGCTACTGGTTACTACTTACATGACCTTAAATGGGTTATTACTTAATCTCTCTGTGCCTCAGTTTTTCATCCGTCAGTTGGGGATAATAATATTGCCGAACTCATAAGGTGATTTTGAGGTATATATAAAGCTCTTAGCTTTACCTGGTACATGGAAAACTCTCAGTAATTCTCTATGACTATATTAATAGCCATTATTAGAACTTACTTTCAGATACTACATTTATATGATGGCATTCACCATCCCCTCCACTCCCTTGAAATAAATGATGATTCAGAGAGGTCCCTTCACCAGAGAAGTTAGAAGTGGATTGCAGACCTCTTGTTAATTCTCATAATATCATCAAGAAGTAGATAAGAGAACAAGTATAAGCCAATTTCCCACAGTGGAAAAGAGGTTCTCCTAACAGCATTACTGTCAGAGATGGAGAAAGATGCTGCGAGGACCTAGATCATCTTCTGCTTACCAGTTCTCTGGCCTGTCATGGTTCTCTTTTCACCATGTTTCATGAACTTAGTGATTTCACCTGGGAAGTGCTGATGGCTAATTTACCACCCCCAGGAAGGAAGGATAAAGGGAAGAGAATGAAGAGAGCCTCAAGTTGTCATTACTTTAGAGATACTTAAACACAATAGTCCCCTCTATCTACAACGGACATGTTCCAGTACATGCAGTGGATGCCTGAGACTGTAGATGGCACCGAACCCTATATATATATTGGGTTGGCCAAAAGGTTCGTTGAGTTTTTTCTGTATGATGGCTCTAGTAGTGCTTAGTTGTCTTTAACTTCATTCTAAACAATTTTGTTCAATTGTATTGTGACAGCTATCATACCAATGTGCATTTCAAAAACACTTATCAAAATTGGTGAATTTTTGTGCAGTCATTTTAATATTGCAGATGGAAGAAAATAAGCAACATTTTCAGTGTATTATGCTTTATTATTTCAAGAAAGGTAAAAATGCAACTGAAATGCAAAAAAAAAAAAGATTTGTGCAGTATATGGAGAAGGTGCTGTGACAGATAGAACATGTCAAAAGTGGTTTGTGAAGTTTCTTGGTACTATTGACATTTTGGCCAAATACTTCTTTGCTGTGGGGCTGTCTTATGGAAGATGTTAAGTAGCACCCCTGGACTCTACCCACTAATAGCCAATAGCACGAGGTAGCCAACATAGTCAAAATATCCAAGTCAACAATATTCATTATTGGTGAAAATGAAAATATGTCTTTTATTTTATGGAAAAAACTAAGCAGGCTCTTTGGCCAACCCAATACTATGTTTTTCCTTATACATATTTTCCTTTACCCTTGGTAAAGCTTAATTTATAAATTAACACAATAAGAGATTAACAATGATAATAATAATATAGAACAGCCCTGGCTGGTGTGACTCAGTAGATTGAGAGCTGGCCTGGGAACTGAAAGGTTGCTGGTTCGATTCCCAATCAGGGCACATACCTGGGTTGTGGGCCAGGTCCCCAGTTGGTAGCATGTGAGAGGCAACTGATTGATATCTCTCTCACATGTCAATGTTTCTCTCCTCTTTTTCCCTCCCTTCCCCATCTCTAAAAATAAATAAATAAAACAGAACAATTATAATAATGTACTGTAATAAAATTGATGTAAATGTGGTCTCTTCCTCTCAAAATACCTTATTGTACTGTATACAGCTTCTCTTTGGCATATCCTAATTGCCAGCATCACCACTCTTGCACTTTGGGGTCATTATTAAGTAAAATGAGACTTACTTGAACACAAACACTGCGATGCCAAGACAGTTGATCTGAGAACCCAGCCAGCTACTAAATGACTGATGGGTGGGGAGCATATGCAGCGTGGATACACTGAACAAAGGGATGATTCACATCCCAGGCGGGATGAAACGGAACAGCACAAGATTTCATCATGCTGCTCAGAATATCATGCAATTTAAAACTTATGAATTATTTATTTCTGTAATTTTCCATTTAATATTTTCAGACCCAGGTTAACCACAGGTAACTGAAACTGCAGAAAGAGAAACCACGGATAAGGGGGACTAGTAAATGACTTTTTCGGTTTTCCACTCAGGAACTGCTGCTAGAGTTAACACAAAAACCTATTGAACAAAAGGAAATCCCATTTGTTAGTGCTTTGGGAAAAGCTACCTCTCAGGCAAGATGCTAATTTTAGTAGGAATATGTCCTTTTTGTCCCTGTATATTACATGTAATCAACAGGAGATGGACACTGGCTACTTGATATACAACATTCCCCAGACTATTTCAGTTTCACCCTCTTTCCCTGCTTGAAGATTAATTTATCCCATTACAGACTTGGAGAGAAAGGAGTCATTTCCTAAGGGTAGGGGCTTCTGTATGTCTCATAGGAATTCCTATTGGTTTTGTCTTCTGACCCAGTGGATTCTCAGGTACAATTTGTTGGGCCCACTATGATGTGTTGCTGAATATGGCACAAAACCCCCTGAAGCTGGAATAGAGGCTAACTGTCCAGCTTTAATTTTCTTCTTGGGCTTAAACTTGTTTCTACGGGATCCATAAAGAAGACCATCTTGAATCCATAAGTTATACACTATTAAAAGGGATAAAAGGACAAAAGAAGCTTCATTGACTCATTAATTGAACCTGTACCTTTTCATAAGCTGGTAATTCCAACAGAACCATTCTTTTATGTTACGGCATTCATAGATCTCATTCTCTTGAACCAAAATGAAGTTGTCTCATGGCCCTTGTTACTTCTGCCCATTGTGGTTATGATGATGTATACTTAGGTACGTTAGCCATGTCCATGTTACCTTTGTGGTTTGTTTATGCAGCATGGCTTCTTCACCCTACTTGAGGAGAGCTGATAAACTCTGCTGATCCTAATGCAAAGCGTGAGCCACATGGAGCCACTTGGGAGCCTGGGAGGTGTAGGGCTGGAAGATGAAAGAGAGGAGTGGGCCTTTGATTTTACCGAAGAAAGTTGGCATGTTTGTGCAGATTTTTTTCTATGAGATGACATGACATGGTTCCCAGTAGCAACATGTAATCTGGCTTCAGTGCTGTTACTATTGCTCAGCTTCCCACTGGGAAAAGCAGCAGGCAGATCAAGCTCAGCCAAATGCCTGCAGACATTTCGGCCTCAACTGCACCCAGTGTGTCTTTGCTGGCTGTTTGCACCAAGTTCTGAAATCCATCTGCATGTAGAAGGAAATGTTCTCACTCTGCTTCTCAATGACCCTTCTGCTAAACCAATTAATATTCTCCTTCATAAGAGCCATTTGATTTTCCAGAAACCTAATGAATCTTTAAAAAAAAAACCAAGCTGTTTCATTTTTAATGAGAAAGTTTCCACCTGCCAAGAATTCTTTTCCAACCTGAAACTCAAAAACCACAAGCAAAGTAAGCTGAGGGTTGTTCCAAGCCTAAGCCAAACCACCTCCCACATTTGCCTGAGATAAAACCACCAACCACCTAACAAAACTGGTCAATTGCAGGCAGCACAGTAAATCCAGGACCTCCAGGCATGACAAGTCCTAGAACTGGGTGGGACGTGGATAAACAGACAAAGGATAGGAACGTTTGCTTAACATTCTTCTTCCTATAGAAAATTCAATGTGACTTCATGCTGGGAGGTGAAATTAGTGACCAGGCCAGGGTCAGAATCAAGGTCTGGTCCGCATGTAAGGACTACCATCCACTGAGCACTCACAACATTTCATGTGTTGTGCGGACACATCATAGGCAGTATCTTTGCAGGTACTAGTATTAAACTCAGATCACTGAGGAGGAGGCTGAGGCTCAGAAAGTTTGAGTGATCGGCTTGAGGGCATTCAGTGGTGAAGCTAGGCTTCATTCACCTGTTGTCTGGCTGACTCCAAAACCCAAGTGTGGTTTTAAGCATATGCTCCACTGGCACTTGAGTTAGATGTATATAAAACAGCTCACTGTGGCTCTTGTATACAGAGTACCCGAGCATTTGATGTCTGGCTAAGGCTCCCTGCTCAGAGGGCATTGTTAGTGTTTTACCATCAAATTTAATTCCAAAATGTTTATTATCCATGAAAACTAGGTATTATATTAGCTAAATTTATTGAGCATTTTTACTAGGTGTGAGACATTATTCAAAGTGCCTTAAAATATGTGACTTCATCAGTGTGGTTGGTGTTATTAACTCCATTTTACAGGAAAGAAAACTGAGGCTTGGAGAAGTAGCATAACCTGTCCAAGCTCAGGTGATATTAGGTCAAAGCATATGAAATTGCCATTTTGTGAGTCAGAACCAATCAACTGTAGGTCAACTTCATTTTAACTAGTAACACTCGGACTTGAGTCCAGGGTCTGCCACCTAACTAGCGAAGGAATAGTCTATGTGGTGAAGTTAGATTCACTTGTCTTTGTTATCCATTAGAAAGCAATGCCTTAGATCAGGGCACAGTAAACCATTAGAGACCACATGTGGTGGTTTTATAGTGCACAGACCTACATATGCTTCTAGAAAGAACAGACACAAAAAGTTGGTTGGAATGTGTCTTACGTGGTGGAATTTAAACTCAACTCTTGGATATCAAACCACATTCTTCTCTCCGATCTTCTTGTTTTACACTTGATTCTTTCTGCTTCCTTTCAGTTCTGCCCTGTTTCTGCCTCTTGATTCCTGCCCTTGGATTCACCTCAGACTCATGCTTGTCCTGGCATGACTTGCTTAGACCTGGCTCCTCCTCTGGATTGGACCTAGGCATTAGGTTGCCCCATGTGACTCATCTCCTCTCTTAGTTCCCACCTCTTGCCTCACTCTAAGCCTCTGTATTGTTGCTCTCAATTTAACCCTCTGTGCTCTGCCTAGTCCTGCCTGGGCAGCTGTTCACCCTGGGACTGACCTTGATGTTCCCTTAGTTCCCCATTTTCCTCACCAGCCACTTTTTACTCCAGCTGATTCAACTTCCCTCCTTTTCCTCCAACCCAGTGTATGGCCTGGGTCAGGACAGACTTTGAAGGTGTTGATGATAAATGGAGGCAGTAGGAAAGTGAGCTAGCTTAGTTTGGTTTCCATGAGTAGAAAGTTCTTCAGAGAGTGGGCAACCCTCGCAAAGACCTTGAGAAGCCAGTGGCAACTATGGTAAAAGAGTATAGTGGTAGGTGGGGAAAAAGGGGGAAATTACACAGGATTTAGGTTCTGTTGGCTACCCAATCATGCAAATCACTTAAAAGCTTAGTTCTCAGAGGAAGCCAACAACCAGGAAGAAGAAACATGCAGATGATGTCTCTAAGGAGGCTTGGAGAAGTAGCTTGGAGGAAGGAGGAAGAAGCTGATTCCCACTATTTAATTACAAAGGAAAATGTGTCAGGTCTTCCTTTTTCTCTAAGCAAAAGTAGTGACTGTGGGACAGAATGGCATGCAGAAACAGAGGTAACTGTTTTGCCTCTTCCCTTCCTTATGGAACATTTCTTCCTCTTTGCTAGCCTACCATTTGGCTTTATCTCCATGGGCCCACTAATTAAAGGGATGAAAAATTTTAAAGATCTAGGAACAATGACCCAGAGGAAAATAATTCTGAAAGATTTTAGCAGAGAGAAGCCAATCGGCTTTATGGAAAAATGGAAAAGATCATAGTAGTTATGTTTGGGATGACTGGGAGGTGGCTAATAGGAAACCACAAAATGATGTGTAAACTTACCTAGGGCTTTTTAATACCTGGCAGCTCTAAGATGAGACAATCCATCTTATATATGTTTAAAGATCAATGCAATGAGGAAAGCCTTTTCTCTACAGGTCAATCATGCGTACGCTCTCTGGGGTATAACTACATGGATGGGTTGTAGTCACACAAAACTTGGGCATGACAGTGAAAGGAGACTTAGAGGATAATAGCAGGTAGAAATATTAATAGGGAGGTGCAGGGGATCAAAGAGCAACAAAGGCCAGAGTCTGAGCCTGCCCATGAGAGCCCCAGAGGGTTTAAACACCTTCACCTCTACACTGACACCCTTCTTAGACTGAGCCCTTCCTCCAAGCAGGACTGGGAGAGTTTCCTTGAGCCTGATTCTATGGAGGAGGTTATAGGGTAATGTGGTTACTTTGGTGAGCATAAGAACATTGATCAGTAACTCACATGCCTGGCTTGAAATCATGATTCTACCACTTTCTACCATTTAAGCAAGTCTCTTTATACTTTTCTGTTTCCCTAATAATTAAAATGGGGAAGTATAGATACTTCACTGGATTCAATAAGAGCATGTATCCATGTAAAATGCTTGGCATAAAGCTTCATTCATATGAAATCCTGGAAAAAAAAGATAGATGATGTAATAAGCATGATGATTATGATCATGATGATGACTCCTAGTTTGAGAGTCAGGTTGATAGCAAAAAAAGAGATGCTTTCGTTTTCAACCTCAGAAACCTTTACCTATCTATATGTAACCTTTTGATTTCTAGATGCTCTCTTAAAACATTGGCTTTCTTGCTGATGGTGAGCCTCACATTAGATTCATAGATGCAGTTAAGGTGCTCATTTCTTCTTTTTCACATGGCCTCCAGGGCAGGGTTCTTTCCCTTGCTGTTTATCCCACTCCTGGGGCACATGGTGCTGCCTGACCTGACCAGAAACACCTGAGAGAAGGCACTCAGTAAAGTCCACCCTTTTCTTCCATTTGAGTTGGACGAGGAGACACACTCTGACTATCAAGGTGATAGGAGAAGAACCAACTGAAGATTAGCTCTATATTATTTCCTGTTGAGGTATCAAACACCATAGACTGTATACCCTTTTAGGCAGCAGAGGGATTGAGCAGAAGAGTAATTTAGAAGGGCCTGATTTTGAGACTGTTACTTGACATGCCTTTGATGGAAAAATATTTAGTGTACATTTACTGGAAGTGATGCATCTCAGTACTGTGCTTCAGTTGAATCACACTCATTAAACATGCTCAAGCATTCCATATGCTTGTGGTTAATGAACATTATGCCGCTTTAGTTGTTCTGTTTTCTGTCTTGTAATGTCCAATATTGCCTGCGTCATACGCAAAAGGGAGGGGAAGGTGGTTGGGAGTGCTTTGGAGGCGATTTGTATTGGAATCAAATTGACTGAAGGAGTTAGAGTGGGTCAGTAAATATCCTTGAACATGTTTATTTCATTCTGTATTCAAGGATGGCAATATTTATAGCTTGACTTGGATGATAGTTAAAGGATGGTTATCTTCTGAACATTGATTACTTTCTTATGTTTTTACAGACTGAACATATACACATCTTAACCTCTGTGGATACAACTGTCACAATCTCTCCAGCATTATTAGGGATTTAAGTTCTCCACAAGAATTTTCCAGATAACAGAAACTTATTTCCTTTAAAAGTAAGAACATATTTATTTTAATCATTTAAATGAAAATATTTTTTTTGAATTCTAAAACATATTTCTCTGACTCCCTAAACAGTGATTCTTAACATAAGTTAAACTTTCTAGATCAGTCAGAATGAGGGTTAAAACCCTCATCATTGTACTGATCCAAGACCTGCCTAAGTGTTATGAAGTCCCTTCATTAGATGGCCCTGGGTGACCATGTCTTTAGAATTCTGGTTTGTAGAATATTTTTTGTATTTTTCCTTGCTGTCATTCTGTTGGTGTATCTTCCTTGCTTCTATCACTAGGTCTGCTTTTATACTTTCTGCTTAAATCAGCCATGTCTACTTAACTTTGGACCATGAGACTGAGAAACCAATCTTAGTGAACCTTTAAATGAAGCAAGAGTAAATGGTTTCTGAATGAGGTTTTTTAGGAATAAAACATTTCCATTTCAGTACATGGGCTTTGTGAGATCTCTTTGGGCTATTTTAATAGTCTTTTGTGCTTGGTGTTCTAGATAGGGGAAATTACAAGATGTCTGAATTCCAGATAACTGAGATGTTGCCGTAATCTTGAAAAAAAGAATCTATCGCTTTAACTTAGTCTGTCTATGTGTCTGTTAGTTCCTAGAGTGAATGGTGTAAATCTTCCTCATTAGTCCGCCCACATTAATTCCTTTCTTGATTCCCTAAGGGTCTATCACTTTGATCTCTGCCACACACTTAGTATTTTATTACACATGGTAGACCCCTGGAATTCACTGGAGATACATTATAAAGCCCTAGTGAATCCCCCAAATTGCAAATATTATTATAATACAATAATATCTCACACACAATGCAATAAAATGTGGTGGAAAAATTTAAGTGTTCCTTTGACTTTTAATGACCCTATAAATATACAACTTAAGTTACTTATAAAGCTGGTTGGCTCTCATTTTAGGCCATTTCTTACAAAGAAATAAAATTTTATTATTTTACCAACATTACCGCATGGGCCTTGACAGAGGGAAGCAAAGCCCCGTTTTGAGGGGGATGCTGTGAGTTACACTGAATCCAACATTCAGCTAAGTGGTTCCTTGTACATACCAGGTTCCCACCTTGAATGATTCAAATTTACATTCACAAAAATCACAATAGGTCATGGACCAAGGATTGCAACCTCAGATGCGTACAGGGCCACGTGGATGAGTGAAGAGGAAAGGTTCATGAATGTATTCTATTATTTCAGCTCTTATCTATTCCAAACATAGCTTTCTGATTGTGGCGATAACACTGAAGGGCACACTCAAATGTCACTTAAACCCCCTTTCTCTTTGTCTTTCTCATGTCCAAAGTCCAGAACTTGATTCCCCAGTTTCCTTGCAACTAGGAATAGACACATGACAGAGTCCTGGCCAGTGCGACACAGGCAGCGATCCTGGGGAGGGCTGCCTTTCATCCATTTGCTTTCATTCTGCCTGAGATACACAAACTGCTTTTCTCTCATGAGCATGAAAACCACATGAAAGATGGTAAAGTGGAAAGATGGAAGGAGTCTGTGTTTCTGACAACGTGGTGAAGCTGCTGACCCCTCATACTTATTTGAGCCAATGTTCTCGAGTTTTCTATTACTTGCAGCTGAATGTGTTCCTGACCAGTTCACGGATTGTAGTGTTTATCATGTTTTATTTCATAATGAAACATTAAGCTGTGTTCTTCCATTCAAACATACTATGTGGTCATAGTCTTCTTTTCCACAAGAACTGTTGCCATCCCCATCCTCGCATCTTTGAAAAAACAACAACAACACGCAGTCCTCTCAGTCTATTTCTTTTCCCTGTTTTTCTGAAGAGAAGAACTCCAGGATTTTTTTAAAAAGAGAAACGATGAATAAGTGTTAGCTGACCCCTGACTCAGTGCTAGCGAAAAAGTAGGATATGATGAGCACTATGGAAAAATGGAAGATTCACAACCATCCAAAAGGATCTTGGAATGGGAATAAGGATCCAGCATTGCCTGTTTTCCAAAGGAGAAACATACTTTTTTTTTTTAAGAGAAACTAGAAATATAGATATTTGTGACAATATTTGTCCTATTTTTAAAAAAAAAAATTTTGTCAGCTAATTTACAAATTTGTAAATACTCTGTAAACCAATAACATGTGGAACAAGCTATACATGTGTGCTTGGACAATTTGGCTGGTTGCCAGTTGGTATCTTCTGTCATGGGGAAGCTCATTAACGTTGCATATTGGAGAATACCAAGAGTCTACCCTGCTAACTTACAGTGTTTATTATTTTATCTATAAAATATCTCTCCAACTCAATCATGAGCGATCTAAAAGAAAGGAGCAGGCTATATTTTTTTCATATTCCTTGGGACACCCTCCCTGTGGCTGGTGGGTCTTTGTAGGATATTTTCAAAGAAATATAATATCCTGGTGCCCAACATTGACATACATTTATAGAGTGTTAACAGAGGACACAACACCATGAGAAACACAAAAGAGTGTGGGAGAAACAAAAGAGAAATAGAAGAAACTGTGATGAATCCCTGCAGTCTAATGGAAGAGACTACACTCATGTGACCTAGTAACCCAAAGACTGTCAACTCAGAACAGGGAGTGTTGCACAAATTGCATACATGTATCCTGAGACAGTGAGAGGTAGATGTGTTTTTTACTCAGGGAAACCTTCATGCAGGGGTTGAATCTTAAACTGGGTCTTAAAGAGAAGGAGGACCTACCACACTGGGGAGATAGCTATTTAGTGTCAAAACACAGAGCCTGTGAGAAATGAGAAACCTCTCTCTCAAGAGAACCTGAAATTTGAATGTCTTTTCTTAGACAGAATGAAAAATCACCTCTGCATGAGTTGTTTATTTGTATACACACAGCATGTTTCATGACAAGTTAGGTGAAAATCGAAAATGTGAATGCTGAGAGTATGCCAGATATGTTTGTTAAACATTAAAGTGATTTCTGTGATGATGAATGCATGCTTACCGAGCTGTGAAAATTTCAAGTAAGATGAATTACCAAGTACCTTGGTGCATTTAACAACACTAGGATGTTATCAGGGCTGGGGAAGTTAAATTTAATGCTGTACATCGAACAACCAGCCAAACACCCAAAGAACGTGGAACGAAAGCTAAGAGAGCCACACACATCTTTAGAAAAATCCCCAAACTTGACCAACAACATGTGCTTGCTTGATTCCTCAAGTTTCAGCAGGCTGAGTGCCAAATTTTCTGAATTCATGTCATACCTGTGAAGGCTTCCAAAACTAATAGTTCTTGCTTTTGTATGGTGCACAGTAGTCATGGATGATATGACAAGATGCAGTGGAAGCCAGAAATGGACAGGACAGCTGTTAGAAGTTTGAAGTGTTTAGCTGACCTCAATAGGTAGAGAAGGCAAATCAAAGAGGTTTGTGAGGTTTCAGTCGGTCTACAGCTCTGTGTTGGGACCTGTGAGGGGCCCAAAGAAATGTAAGTGGTCTGTGTTCCCAAGCAGCCTTTAGCACAGGCATTTTAAAATTAAGAAGATTCTCTATGAAAGCAGATACCTAGTTCAAGTCACACCTCCATCACATCATATATTAGCTGTATGCCTTGGGCATGTTACTTAACCCCTTGGAACCTAACCTCAGTGTCCTCATATGTAATATGGGGCTATTACATCTTATCCCAGAGGGTTATTGAGAGAATTCCATAAGATAATGCAGGCAAAGAGCTTAGTTGCCCTGTATAGAATCCACACATATTAAAGGCTGGCTGGTATTTTTGTAGCAATAACAGTTTGGCATTATGCAAAAGGCTAAATCAATTAAAGGTGATTCTTACATAACAGCCTTGCATATATCCACGGAAGTAGATATAAAACACATTTGGCTCAAATAATACCTTTGATTGCGTTGTGAAAATATTTCTGCTGAAGCTTCTGCTTGATGTATGCAAAATAGCCCATGGCCTGCTGCGGTCTTGTATCTTTGGAGCCTAGCACTGTGTCTGCCCCTAGGTAAAGTGTGTTTACAGATTGTGCCCCTGGGAATTTAGACTAGAACTGATTAGGAGGCATGTCACCAGAGCTTCCAAACCCTGGACTCCTAGAAGTTTGTAGCTAAGCATGATGAAAGGGCATTTAGTCTAAACACCTCATTTTATGGAAGAAGACATCTACACCCCTCCACTCATGCTCTAACGTGCACAGCAGAGATGGCAGGAGCGGCAGCCTGGGGAATGGTTGGCTGTGCTGCTCTTCTTTCAGAATAGTTCCTTTGCCTGAACCTTCCCTCCCCACCTCCATCATCCAACATTCCCCTTGCCACTGCTCCGTCAGTGAAGCCCTAGATCCCACTGAGGACTGAGCAGAGAAAATGGGGGAGGGTAGGCTTCTTGTAGGGGTCAAGCTGTTACTTGGGGTAGTGTGGCTGCCCATCTAGCCTTGGATGATTTTGATAAAATTCTGGCTAGAGGTAAAAGGATAAACCAAGATGATTTCTCAAGGATGTTACTGTTAACACTGAGGCCCTGGATTTAAAAAGAAACTAACTAACCTCCTTTTAGAGCATGAGGAAGAATGAGCAAGCTGGCGTTTCCCTTAGGACTGAGAATCACATGAAACAATCCATCTCATTTGAGTCTGTGCCTCTCTAGCCACTCTGTGTTTTCTAGAAGACAGTTATGTCAGAAAATTTCATTAAGTTTATATCTTTGGGTAATTCACTGACTCTAATCGGCTTTGAGAGTGTGGTGATTGCAGAGTCGCTGTGGGTAAGCACACAAATGAAAACAACCTTCTCTCAGTGTGATGCAATGTAATCGAATGATGACTCCAATTTTTAATAACCCCCAGAACATTAGCACTCTGGGAGTGCAGCTATTGCTATTGGCTACAAAATAGCACATTACCCATGTTTGCATGAGGCACCATGGTGATGGCAAACGGAGGCCAGTGCATTTGCCTAGAAATAATAAGACAACAACCATAATTATAATAATAATAGCGTGTCATCAGCTGAGAGTTAGGTACTATGCTAAAATGTTTGTGTATTAACTCACTGAAACTTCACAACAACACTTTGAGGTAGGTGCTTATTATAATCTATGTTCTGTAAATGTGGAAACCAAGGCAAAGAGAAATTTAAAAATATAATTAAGTTCACATAGCTAGTACACTGTAAAGCCAGTTAGAGAAATATTGCCAACACTCCCCTCAATGATCATACTTTGGGCATGTTGGTTTCCTACTCGCTTTCTTAACTACATACTTGGGTTTTCATTTTGGCTTCATCCCTTTCCACACACATCCCTTGTGTTAGGTCGAGCAAGATGAAATTATTGTTTTTACAAGTCAAATATCATTGACTATTAGCAGTTTCAGATGGTTCAACCTAACATTCCAGGGTCATTCCTAGTTAATCTTAAATTAAGGAAGACAATTAACACATTCCATTTTCCCATTATGGTCATCTTTTCAGGAGGAAGGCATGTGACCAACATAATTCAGTTAGGAAGAATCTCACAACTTCTGCCTGGAATGTTAGGATAGAAGTTGTTATTCACAAATGTGAGGTCCAGAACTCCTATAGCTTAACAGTGGAAATTATACATGGAGTTTTCATACCTATTCATAGCCAAGAGAATTACATAGTGAAGAGCTAGGATCTTGCATGAACCACATCTCATCACTGATCTCCCTACTTTTTTCACTTAGATAAGACGATCAATCTTCTTTTTAGTTTAAGGCAACTGAATTGTCAACTGATTGAGTTCTTACTCAAAATCACAGTGTAGTCATTCTTGAGCAGAGACAGGCAAAATAGGATTACCACTTTGCAACTGACAGAAGTGTCAGGGAAGCTGAAGTGTGCACAGCCCTTTATATCTTTTTTTAAATTATATTTTATCGACTATGCTATTGCAGTTGTCCCAATTTATGCCCCCCCGCCCCCCCGCCCCCCTCCCCTTAATCCTTTACATCCGAATCCTCAAGCTCTTCAGCCAATCAGCCACATAATGCTGAGATAAGCTTGTCTTCCTTTTTACCTGCAATCCTTTCAACTTCATCTTTGCTGTCTCTAAAGGAACATCTGCAGGACAAATATGCACAATGAAAGGAAATGTGCTTAATTTACGGGCATCAAGTCTCTCCTCAAGGAAGCTGGAGGAGGCTTAGGCAGAAGAGGTTCCTCAGGTTATGGAAGACAAGTGGAGAGTGTGAGGTTTTACATCCAGTGAGAGCTTATTTAAGCCAAGTAGGAAGTGCGGAATAGAAGGCAGGGCAGTGTTTTGGTCTTTTGTTGTGAATTTACTTTGAAATTTATTGTAAGTAATTTCCATGTAGTATTTTTCTCCTGGAATTAGCAGACACCCATATTTTTCTCCACTTTATAGGGATTTGATAAGCACTGAGTAAAGATAACATCAGTGTTCTGGTTGCCCCAACTGTTGGTTGCCTACCTAATATTCATCCCATGCTCCTATTTCTTCCTAACAGAATCCTAACTTTGTGCAGAAATCCATGAATAAGAATGTTTCACAGTATAATGTGCAGCCTGGGTAAGGCCTATACGTGAACTAAAGGAAGCCAAAGCCAATTTGGAAGATTGAAATGATTGTCCCAATTGCTTAAGGGCATTGTTTTTCTAGTAATTGATGATTGCTCTGCCTAGGAATATAGAAATTGTGTATTTTGGCGGTAATATGAGTAATGTTCTTTGATCATGTATGATTTAATTATGGGTTCCAGGACCTTAAAATACAAAGGAGAGCCTTTCACTGTTACTCCACTGGAATCATGGGCAGGGGTGGGAAATTGGGGGAAAAAATTCCCCAGAATTTACTGACCTATATTCATTTACAAAAAGCCAGGGTCCTGCAGGCTGAGGGTTTCAGCAGAGGAGCAAAAAGCCCGAGCCTGCTGCGCTGCTGGTTTCCATTCTCACTTCCCAACAGGCTGCCCCACAGTACCCAAGGCACTTGCATTGCTCGTGCTGTAGGCAGCACCAGGACTTTGCTTCAGGTCACCAAACTCACAGCTTTCCTGTTCACCCATCAGAACATCTCCCAGGGCTGCAGTGAGGCCGAGGACATTGTCACCAGTTGTGGAGGGAGCACCTGCAAGATCTGGGAGTGAATGAATGAGGACCTGATCAGGTCTGCAGGTTGTAAACACTGACCACGGTGCCTGGTGGCCAAGACAGTTGGCACTACAGAATGCTCTGGATGCCTTAAGTTGCATGGAGAAGAATGAGGCACTGGTCTTTCTGGTGAGCTGGGATGGCCTGGGTGAGTAGGAAAGGAAGGAGGTACAGAATGTTCAGGATCCTTCTTGGGGAATGCAGGCCCCTCCCACGGCATGCGTATAGAAGCTTTTGTAGAGTCAGGTAGAAATGAACCACAAGGCCCTTAAAGGTAATCAAGAAATTCCACTTGCTGTCTGAGAAGACGTGAGGAATGGAGCCTGGGAAGCCCTGCCCAGTTGGCCTTGGAGACAGTGGGAGCAGTTACAAGTCTCAAATTTTGAAAGCACTGTCTGACTTTCATCATTTTTTGAAATATCTCCAGAATCAGGAAAACAGTCACTCCAAACACTGTTTTTATGTCCTGATGAACTAGGAAAACAAGAAAATAAAATGGAAACTGCAGTTTTATTGTGTGAAAGTCAGGCCAATTACAGTAGACTGCTCATCCCTTATTCCTCATGACTAGGGTGTGCAGTGAGGGTCCCTCATGTATAGCACTTGATAGAGTGAGACTACCCAAGTATTACTTGGTTCCAGTAAAAAGGCTGTTATTTATGTGCTCGATGTGTGTTTCTTATATGTCAGAGACATTTTGTCTGTGATGTAAATACTTTTAAGAGAACATTGTTGAGGAGACTTTAGTGCTTTGTATATCAGAATGGACTAAATATCCTGACAGCAGGGCGCCTGGCCCATCCTCGGGTCTGCATTAGGCGCCAGGAGCAGGCCCTGCCGTAAGCACAGACTCTCTCAGCCTGCGAGAAAAATCACAATCGCCAACAGCCCAGAGGCACTGGGAGACCATCACAGTGTCATCATCATACCAATGACGTGGTCACTGGCTTTTCATTTGGGCTCACTCTGGGCCTGATACTGTGCAAAAGATTATAGACATTGCCCTATTTAATTCTCACAATTACCCTATAAGGTCAATTATTATTTTAATTTTACAGACAAAGAAAAGGACACCAGAATCACACAAGTGATGAGAGGCAGAGCCAGAAGGCAAAGGCAGGTGCATGTGACTCCACAGGAAGCACCAGGCTGTGTGAGAAGCCAAGCCATAAGGACACCATGAACTGTGGAAGCCACTCTGTGAAGCTCAGTCCTGCCTGAGTGCTGTAGGGGAGAAGCAAACTTTCCTCTGCCCTCACGGTTCTTCCGGCTGGTGTAATACTCAAGTAGACATGAGGCAAATTCAGATTAACAAGAGAAAATAACCGAGTTTAATATATGCATGTGTATGGGAACCCTACATGCATAAGAGATTCATAGATAGAAAGGGAACATGAATATCGAAGACATCCTGAGCTAGGGATGAGGTGGTCCACTTGGGGACTTCAAAGGGTTATTGCAGGATGGTAACAAGAGCAGATGTTTAGTAAATAGACATCTGTCCTGTCCTACATATAGGTCAAAAGAAGTTATCTTTGATAATCTCTCATAATGGGCAAGGCTCCTAATTCAAGTTCTTCCAGCTGGTCAAGGGCGGGGTAGAAAGCTTTCCTGAACCTGCAGCTAAAGTTGCCCATAGCTCAAAATAGTCCATATACTACAGAAGCGCATCTTGGGGTGACTAGCTCTGAACTCCCGCAGCGCCACACCTGATTCTTTATCTTACATGACATTTAGTACCCTGGTGTGGGTCTGATGGGATGGAGTCTCTTAGAAGGGACACCCATGGCAAAGGAGGCCTTGCCGCTGAATTCCAACAAAACCCCTAAGGCCCCACTGAGTCTCCCAATGTTCACTTCTTGCCTCAGAGCATTTTGGAGAGGGTGACCTCCTGTCCTGCCACGCTTGCAGGCACATCCGCCTACAGAATGAGGTGTCACTCTTTCTCAAAGCAGGTCGAGTGTCCCTGAGTCATAGGCAGCTCAGGCTTGGAACCTCCCCGCGGGAACTGTGATTCGCAGCCAACGGTCAGTCACCCCCACCAAACAAAGTGGCTCCTGTAGACCCAGGGAGTTGCCAATAAGATAAGGAATTGCTATCAGATTTCACCCTTGGAAGTTTTTCCTCCCTTTTTTCACTCTAGGGTTGATTCATCTTGAGTTTCGAGATAGGGGAAGGTCAGGGTCAGGAGGAAATTTATAGGGCCACTTCCCAGGGCAATTTCCAATGTTTAGCCATAAATATTTTCAGGCGGGATAAAAGCAGTTACTTTATCTCTACCCACCAGCACACAAATGGTCCCTGGGAGGGAGCAAAGCTGCCAGCAAGAGAGTGTGGGAAGGCAACCTAACACCCCGCTTTCCTGTTTGCCCCCAGGGAGGGGGGAGGCAGGCGGCCTGTTGAAAGTGTACTTAATCTCTCTAGATGGGTATGTTCTTTCATTGCCAGGCCCGAATCCATGACAATAGTTTCCATTTTCTCCCCATCTCCCAAGCAGTGAGCAACAAAGGAAAGACAATCTAAGGGCCCATGAAATGTTTTTTATTGAAATCCTGTTCTCCAGAGAGAGATTGAGGAAGCGATTTAAGCAACCTTATTACAAAATAAAAATGTATCCCCCTACTCCATGACAGGAAATGGGAGAAAGAGAAACAAGCCCATAAAAAAAGCACACATACACACACAAAAAGTTTGCAGGACTGGAACAATAAAGAGATGTTAAATAATTATACATAAAAACAGCAAAAAACCAGCATGAGACTCAAAAAAGATCTTTAAAAAAGAAGTCTACACATAATATTGCCTCAGGTGGGACCTTCTTTGGGACATTCTGCATTATATTTCAGATTTTCAAATTAAAAAGATTCATCACGCTGTGTATGAAAGCCAGGAGGGGAATTCCTTATCTTCAACACGATACCTATGAGAGTGCTTCCGCTGTTGCACTGTTGACAGCGTTATGAAAGCATTTGGCAGTGTTACCAGAAAGATTTCAGGTGCTTCATAGTCTGTTTGCATGATACTTGTGTTACACCATAATTTAGTGGCATCTAAGTAAATCTGCTCATTAATGAAGCTGATTAAAAAACAGACACAACATAACCCCCTAACGAAGCTACACTTCCTCTGTTACTCCCAGTCCCTCCAATCCCATATCCACTTCCGCTGAATATTCTGCTGGTACTGAGCTCTTTTAGGGATCTTTCTCTCTGTCTCTTTGTCTCTCTCTCCCACTTTCTCTTTTTCTCTCTGTCTCCCTCCCTCCCTTTTTTCTCTTTTGCTTGGTTTTGATTGGTTAGTGATGGCTAATCTCTCACTAACTAGATACTCCAGGCATCGCAGAACCCATGGATTTAGTGAATTTTCCCCAGGAAAACCTTCTCCTGTGTTTTAACGCACAGCAGCTTGGGCAGTCCACCCTAGAGTGGGCTGGGACAGGCAGAAATACTTGGAATATGTAGGTGTGGCAAAGCAAGGCTGTCTTCAGGGGGTTTGTTTACTTTCCAAAAAACACCTCTCCTGTTGGGCTTCGTTTCCTTCTTTGGTGCTCTGGGGACTGCTGAGTGTCCTTTCTTCCTGTGAGGAGTGAGGGATGGAGTGAGTTGGGGAGAGGAGCCTCTCCTTTTATCTCTATGTGTGCTCACCTACTGGAAATAAAACTTGTGACTCTGCTAGCAACAAATAGCATTGCCCATGAGCACCGGTCATGGGACAAGTGGAGTACAAAACCCTGGGCAGTCCCTGACTGACCCCCTTGGTGTGTCGGTTGGGACTGGTGAGGGAGGAGAGGTAAGTAAATGGGGGTTGGGGAAGGGGTGGTGGGGTTGATGGGAAGGTGGTGGAGTGAAAGGAGGCCTACACGGTGAATGGTCTGTAGAGAGGGTTATAGACTTCACCTACAGAAGGTTTTGTCTCATCTCCTGGTTCTCAACTCTGGTGTGTGTGGTGCGTGGGGGCTTCCCCCATGCACGCTTCCCTAAAGCATGCCTGCAGACGTGGCAGCTAACCAGTGGCATCCATATTATTCAGATATAGAACGCACGTGGTGTGTGAATTCCTCAAATCTCAAAGCACACTGTAGCATATAGATGCAGAATCTGAGCAATACTTGATGATCTAAATGGCCTGATTTCTCTCTTAAGAAGCTTTTAAGCTTTTAGGCGGAGTAAGGCTACATAAAATCAAGGTTGTAAGCAGTATTATTCCTCCAGGCATATTTGAGTCAGAAAGAGCCTGAATTTTAAAAATAAAAACTGCTGCCTTGCTTAATATATTCACTCCTCTAACAAGCAACCAAGCAGCTATTATATTCTCCCAAGCCGACGGACATATATCTTGCTGAGACACATGCATCCAAAGTCAGGATATTGTCTGGGAAACTTGAGCCCACAGCTTGTTCAGAAGCCACCATCACCGCATAATTCCTTCCAGAAGAATAGAAACCCAGGCACAAGGCAGCAGCACAGAGTCCCCAAAGGACACATTGCCATTTATTTTCAGTGTGATTATTTTCCATTACACATTGAGCAAGGGGCAATTTTGAATGCTATCTTACTTTCTTTTCATGTCCCTTCATTTACTGCACCCCCAGAGACAGTCAAAGTCTCCAGGACACACTCTGCAATAAAACCCCAGCTAGTTTGAAGGATACAGCATGAAGCTTCCCAGATGGCCAGGAAGTTCTGCTGACGGCACTAAAATTCAGGAGCTTCATCTAGCATCCCGGGCAGGTGTGTTTATTTAGCAAAGGGGAAGCTGGAAATGTTTCCTTTGAGGATGGCTTCTCTTCTTCCTGTGCACTAAGAGCTGGTGTGTTTTCCTCCCAGACCGCCTTGCTCCCTGGCTTTGCCACTTCTGGATCTCAAACAAGCTTTGGAGCTGCGTTTGGATTCTGGAGGTCACTTCCCACAGGATCTTTTGTACTATCAAGGGCAAGGATGAGTCCTTGCATCAAGGGCAAAGGTCCATTTATGAACTGTGATCTGAGATCAGAATCCTTTTTCCATTCAGGGCTTTCTTGGACTGTCCCTGAGTGCATGATGACCCAAAACAGTCACACATTGTCTTCTGATCCTTGAATGCAGACGTCCTCTCACTATATTCATAGCAAAATGTTTCCTTACCAAAATAAACTCATAGACCTGCTTTCAAAGGCAGCGGCTCACTTTGCATGTCAGTGAGGATCCTCTGCTATTTCTATGAATTTCTGAATTTAGAGTCAAGGTCACTTTGGTGCATTTTGGAAAATGCCTCAGTTGTATAAAAATCAGTGGGTCTCAAAATGTATAAGCATCAAATCACCTGGACAGCTTGTTAGAATGGCTTGCTGGACCCATCCCCCAGAATTTCTGATTGAGTAGGTCTTAGGGTAAGCCCAAGAATTTGCATTTATAATTAGTTCCTGGGTATAAGGGACTGGATCGTCCCTGCCCCCCGCCCCCCAGCCCCGGCCAAATTTATGTCCTTCCTGGGGCCTCAGAATGGGATCTTATTTGAGAATAGGGTCATTACAGATGTAATTAGTTAGGTGTGGTTATACTGGAGTACGGTCAACAATCAACCCAGTTTGACTGGTGTATTTATATGAAAAGGAGAAGAGACCCAGAGACTGAGACACAGGGGAGAAAATCATGTGACAACAGAGGCACAGACTGGGGGGATGCGTCTACAAGACAAGGACCTCCAGTGACTGACAGCAACACCACAAACTAAGGGGACGGCATGGGATAGGCCGTTCCCTACTGACTTTAGAGGGAGCATGGTCCTGCCTACACCTCAGTATTGGACTTCTCACCTCCAGAACAGTGAGAGAATAAATTTCTCTTGTTTTAAGCCATTAGTTTGTGATAATTCATTTTGGGAGCCCTAGGAAACTAATATGCCAGAGATGCTGGTGTTGCTGGCCCTGGAATCACACTTTGAGAACCACTGATCAAATTTAACCAGATCTCCCTTTTCTTCAACTCCTACTTCTCCTTACAATGTCCATGTTAAATTTTATTTCTGGAATAATTCCTACTTGCTTCTGCCAGCACCTGCTTAATTCCCTAAGAAGAATTTTCACCAGCTCCTGAGTCCTTAATACTTCCCTGTTTCTTGTTCCTGACCTTTTTACCCCCATATAATCCATGGGGCTCTCTTCAGCTATATTGTGGTCAAATCGGATCTGTGATCTGCGCCACCGCCCCCCGCCCCCCAATTGAGAATTGTGACTCATGTGTTTAGGTTTTCGTATACTCTAATAAGAGAGAGACACAGGAAGCCATTGCAAGACACATCAGGGAACTGGAGAGATAGGGTGGGAGTGAGGGGATTTTGGCCTCAGGAAGACAAGCATTAAGAGGGATTTATCTACCTTCAAATATATGAAGTGTTACTGTGTGTACAATGCAGGCAGACTGCTCTCCAGCCCTCTGAGAAGGGGCCAAAACAAAGCGGGCTTAGGAAGGAGACCTTCCAGTGGGCAGAAGGAAATTTCTGAAGTTGAAGGTTTTAAGTCACTGGAATGTCAAGGGAGAAGTTTAAGAGCAGACACCTCTTCATTAAATTTGCTTTAAGTCGGGCCCTGCCTGGAGCCAGGAGAATGAACGAGAAAGACTTCTGAGACACTCTGCTCTTTGAGTCTACATCCTTGCAAAAGAAGGAAAATGTCCAGTTGGGAAAAGATTAATTCAAAGGGAAGAAACATCTCTCTATTGATACACACACACACACACACACACACACACACACACACACACACACACTCACTCACTCTGTCTCTCTCTGTATCTCCTATATGTATTTATATATATATATCCTATATATATTTATATAAATATTCATCTATCTATCTATCTATCATCTATCTATCTGTCCTATTTAGGGAATCTGCCTGTATTTCTTCTTCTCCTCCTTTTAATTTCAACTTTATTGAGGTATAACTGACATGTAAAATTGTAAGATATCTAAAGTGCACATCATGGTGAATTGATATATGTATACATTGTTAAAGGACACTTTCCCCCCATGTTATTAATGAACCTATCCATCACCTCACATATTTATCTGTTTGTTTTTCCTTGGTGAGAACATTTAAGTTCTACTCTCTTTGTATTTCTTCTTTTATATTTTTAATTTAATGCCTGGAAGACATCCTTTTATGCTAAATTAAGGAGTTAGATTAGTTCAAAGGTTTGTTTTTTAATCTTCTGGTATTATCCAGCTTTGTCAAGTCCAGTTTGTGAACCTGTATGATGGCGAAGGCAGTGCCTATTCATTTTTTATTGCTGCATAACAAACGACCACAAACGCAGTGGCTTAGAACAACACATATTTGTTATCTCAGCATTTCCGTGGGTCCTGTCCTTACAATCTCACAAGGGTGTCATCAGGGTGTTGGTGGGCTGCATTTCTTTCTGGATCTCTGGATTCTCTTCCAAGCTTAAAAAACTTACAGTGTTGTCAGCTGAATTCAGTTCCATGTAGTTGTTAGGCCAAGAGCCCCACTTTCTTGCTGGCTGTCAGTTCAGGGCTACTTCTTACCACTCTACCTGCTGAACTGTAGCCCCTCAATTTTAGTATCTCATCTGTACCATTTTCCCATTTTATTGCTGGCAACTCAGCTCTCAGCTTATGTGCTGTGACATTACAGTCAAGAAATTCTAACATGACGTAAAAGGAAAAAGAACCTGTGGGTTCTTGTTTGTCTGTTTCACTAGGAGGGCATTATAACTTGAGGAGGGAAACAGCTCAGAAGATACACATACCAGATAAACACCTGTTATGTACCAGGCATGTGCAAGGTGCCTTTCTCAACACTACCTCATCGAATCCTCAAAAAACACTGCAGCGGGCTGTTATCACCTTCTTTTAGCAGATTAAGAAATTGAGGCTCAGAAGTTACCAGTGAGAAGTTAAATCAAGGGTCAAACCCAAAATCTTTCAGGCCCCAAAGGCTGTACTGTCCTCGCCCCATAATGTTGTCTGAGTGGTGAGGGAAAGGCACTGACATGGCCCAAGGTTGTGTGTGTGTGTGTGTGTGTGTGTCTGTGTGAAGAGAAGGCCCTGGCAGGCAGAAGGACCCGATCAGCCTTCACTAGCTAGGTTGCATTTCTAATGGATTTGACATCAAAGTGCTTTGCTGAGTCTTAATTCTGCCAGGTACCACTGCTTCAACACAGGGCAAAGTACTCAAATGCCTTCAACATCAGTCCCTCATTTTTTCAAGTAAACTTTACCTTGTTTCCAAGACCAAGTAAGATAATTTTTGATAGCCCCAGGTAGATGCTACAACACTTTACCCTTCTCAGATAAATAGATAGCCAAAGTGTGGAGGCAGGGAGTAGGAGAGATCAGAAAGGAGATTAGCTACAGGCAGAGAGGGAGATGGCGTTGATGAAGAACATGCATCATCTGTGAGATGTTGTTATGACCCTTTGGATAAGAAAACCATTCAATCCTGGAGCCTCAGATGTCACTCCAGGATGCTCTTTCAACTTTTTCTCAGTTGGCTTTCAGAAATTAGATGGTAAGTGAGGAAACAGAAAACTTCCTAGTGAACAGAAGCACAGCACAGTGATTTGCACTAGGTAGGAACTCAAGACCCTTCTTGACATCATGAGTTTCAAAAGGCAGAAGCTGACAAAATGGATTTGGAATCACATACACTTTTTTCAATTCTCAGCTCAGTTACCTTATCTATTAAATTGGGTAAAAAAATCTCCCTGGATCTGTTTTCTCATTTCTAAGATGGAGATGGTAATATCAACCTTGCAAGGTGTTTAAAGAGATTAAATTAAGGCAGTGATTCAATTAGCACAGTGCATGGCTCGTAGAAAGTGCTCATTAATGGGTCCTGCTGCTGCCACCTCTACTACTCCTGCTATATCATTGCTATTAAAATGAGAGTGAAACATGAAAAATATGGTCTTTTCAGTGTAAGTGCTGTTTATAGCAGCTCTGATTTGTGTCCCATGGTAGGATTCCAGCATGTGGGAGACCAAGGAGTGGTGGGACCAGGCAGGAAGCGGTGTGTCCCAGATGTTATGTCCACATGTTATGTCTGGCACTGGGAACAAGGTGGTGTGAAAAGACAATTAGAAGATTCAGGAATAACTGGGTGATGACGTTTGAAGAGAATCCATGAGCCATCTCTTGGGTGCAATAGGAGTGACAATGACGCTGAAGAGAATGGGGTGGAGAGGGAAGGGGATCCTTTTCTATACATATGTCAACAGGCCTGGGAAAGTTGTTGACAGTGTAGTCCCCTGGCTTGCTACCTATGGCCTCAGACAATTTAGTAAGCCTCTCTTTGCCTCAACTTTCTCATTTATAACATTGGGAGGGAGGATTATAATAGTGCTTACTTACCACACAGACCTCTGTCGCAAGTCCATGTGACAGCACCCATCTGAAAGCCTTGGCAGCGCCAGGCACATGGTAACTCCTCAAAAAATATTAACTCTCATTATTACTACCCCTATTATTCAGAAGAAACTGGATTGAGCAAAACCAAAACAATGTTTCATTTGTTTCATTTAATGTTTCATTTGTTCAATCAAACAAATGAAACATTAGAAGGCAGTAAAGGTGGATTTGCCTCCAGAATCGAGATACCACCTCATGGGTATCACTGCCCCCTCTGTCCTTTTCGGAGTTAAGGGTTCCTTCATGTTCTGTCCCCATTCCAATATGTCTGTGCATATTGAGATACATACTGTTGTAGAAGTGTGTCCAGAAAATGTATTTTTAAGGTGCCCACATTTTTCGTCCTTGGCAATGGAGGGGATTCTGAATGACTTTTGAGGGAATTTAAAACTAGTTGGAAAAGTTCGTTGTTCTTTCAGGATCATGATATCATTACAAAAAGGCTCTATTTGACCAACCAAAAACACAGTTTATTAGGTATTTCCCCTAGAGATGAAAATTACTACTTTCTGATTCTTGTAGTCTCCCAAGGTCCCAAAACAATGATGTATAGCTAAAAGCTAAGTTCAAAAGTCAATTTCAAAAGAAACCATTAGGTGTATCATGAAAGAAGTCAGTTGATTTCATTCGCTTGGAAAAGGCATTTCAGCACAAAGAGGCCAAAAAAAAAAAGCCAGTCTTTTGCAAAAGACCAGTTTTTACAGGGGCCAGAAGGAAAAGCCAAAATACAGGTCTGCTGATGGCTTAAGATAAGTCTGAGGGAGACTGCGCAGGCAGTCTGGGCATGTAGCCGTGTGCCTGACCTGGGAAACCTATCACCTAGGGAGAAAAATGGGCATGATTATCTCTGGCTTTCCACTGAGTACAACTGTAAAGGGAAAGCTCACTTCTCCTGTCTGTCTCCTTTGCTGCTCACATGGAACACTTCACTTCTGACATTTCTAATCCCCAACCGTATGGTTTTCCCTCCACAATACATACACACACATTCCCCAATCAATTCTCAGAGACACTAACTAGGTGTCCTATTATTCAATTCAATTCTTTGTTTTTATTTTTTATTTCACTTTTTAATGTTTTTAAAATTTTATTTTATTGATTATGCTGTTATAGTTGTCCCTATTTTTCCCCCTTGGTCCCCCTCTACCCAGCATCCCTCACTCCCTCAGGCAGTCCACACCATTGTTCATGTCATGCATATAAATTCTTTGGCTACTCCATTTCCTATACTGTGCTTTACATCTCCAAGACTCTTCTGTAACTACCTATTTGTACTTCTTTTTTTTAAAAAAAGAATTTCATTTATTTTTATTTTTAGAGATAGGGGAATAAAGAGAGAAAGAGAGAGACAGAAACATCAATGTGTGGTCGCTTCTTGCACGCCCCCAACTGGGGACCTGGCCCACAACCCAGACTTGTGCCCTGATTAGTAATTGAACTGGTGACCCTTTGGTTCACAGGCCGGCACTCAGTCGACTGAACAACACCAGTCAGGCCTATTTGTATTTCTTAATCCCCTCACCTCTTCACCCTTTCCTCCAAACCCCATCTGGCAACCATCAAAACGCTCTCTATATCCATGATTCTGCTTCTGTTCTTGTTTGCTTACTCTGTTTTTTAGATTCAATTGTTGATAGATATGTACTTATTGCCATTTTATTGTTCATAGTTTTGATCTTCTTTTACTTGAATAAGTCTCTTTAACATTTCATATAATAATGGCTTGGTGATGATGAACTCCTTTAGTTTAATTTTCTTGTCCGGAAAGGTCTTTATCTGCCTTTCGATTCTAAATGATAGCTTTGCTGAGTAGAGCAATTTTGGCTGTAGGTCGCCACTTTTCATGACTTTGAATATTTCTTGCCAGCCACCTCTAGCCTGCAAAATTTCTTTTATGAAATAAGTTGGCAGACTTATGGGAACTCCCCTGTAGGTAACTAACTACCTTTCTCTTGCTGCTTTTAAGATTCTCTCTTTGTATTTAACCTTTAGCATTTTAATTATGACGTATCTTGGAGTGGACCTCTTAGCATCCATCTTGTTTGGGACTCTCTTTGCTTGCATGTTTATTTCCTTCACCAAATTAGGCAAATTTTCTTTCATTATTTTTTCAAATATGTTTCTAATTTCTTGCTCTTCTTCTTCTCCTTCTGGTACCCCTATGATTGGAATGTTGGACCTCTTGAAGTTGTTCCAGAGGCTGATTACACTATCCTGTTTTTTTGGATTCTTTCTTCTTCTTCTTGTTCTAATTTGTTGTTTTTTGTTTCCTTATGTTCTAAATCACTGATCTGATTCTCAGCTTCATCTACTCTACTGTTATTTCCCTGTAAGTTGTTCTTTATTTCAATTAGTATATCCTTCATTTCTGACTGCATCTTTTTTATGCTGTTGAGGTCCTCACTAAGTTCCTTGAGCATCCTTATAACCAGTGTTTTGAATTCTGCATCTGATAGATTGCTTATCTCCATTTTGTTTAGTTCTTTTTCTGGAGTTTTGATCTGCTCTTTTATTTGGGCCATGTTTCTTTCTCCCTTTATTTTTGCAGCCTCCCTGTGTTTGTTTCTGTGTATTAGGTAGAGCTGCTATGACTCCCTGTCTTGGTAGCATGACCTAATGTAGTAGGTGTCCTGTAGGGTCCAGTGGCACAGCCTCCCCTATCGCCCAGGCTGGGTGCTCGAGGTGTACCCTTTGTGTGGGCTAAGTATACCCTCCTCTTGTAGTTGAGCCTTGATTGCTGTTGGCAAGACAATGGGAGGGATTTACTCAGGCCAGTCACGTGCAAGGACTGGCTGTGACCACTGACCACCAACCTACATCCTCCATGAAGGATCAACTGTGCAGGGGCAGGGTGGTTGTGCTCTGATATGTCTACAGCTGTCCACTGGGTGTGCAAGCTCTGGGGTTTTCCAGGTGGTGCACACTAAGTCAGCCCCCACCTGTGTTCTGCCTGGGGCCACCCTGCATGAGCTATGAAGCAATCAGAGATGGCTGCTACTTGTGCTGGGCTTAGAGATTCCCAGGTGAAGCCAAGCTGTGAATTTAGGCTGGCTGCTGCCAGTGCTGTGCCTGGGGCCACTTAGCAAGAGATATGGGGACTGGGGGTGCTCACTGAGGCCAGCTGTTGCTTATGTGATAAGATTTAGGAAGCTGTGAAGTACGAGCCAAGACCAGCTATTCATATGGAAAAGTCAGTTAACAGTTTGCCTGGTCTCATAAGTTGGGTGGGACAGTCTCAGGGGATCTCCAGAATGGTGCAATTGATAAGATTTAGGAAGCTGTGAAGTATGAGCCAAGAGCAGCTATTCGTATGGAAAAGTCAGTTAACAGTTTGCTTGGTCTCGTAAGTTGGGTGGGACAGAGTCTCAGGGGATCTCCAGAAAATTCCTGTTAGCTAGGTTGATGGAGTCTCAGATATGGCACCCACTTACCAGGTCTGTGGTTCTCTAGGAGAAGGGCTCAGAAAAGGGACAGTGGCCTCTGCCCACCTTTCTTTTTGGGAGAAAGCTACTCCCCAGGTCTCACCTTTATGCCAGACATTTCAGTTCCTCCCTATATGCCACTGGTGCCTTTCAAGCTGCTATACCCTGGTGTTAGAGTTCAGAGGGAGTGAGTCTGAGTAAGTTCATGTGTGGGTTCTTTAAGGGGAACTGCTTGGCGCTCCAGAATTTCCTTCTACCAACTCAATCCCTGCTGGTTTTTACAGCCAAAAGTTATGGGGACTTATCTTCCTGGTACAGGAACCCTGGGCTGGGGGGCCTGGTGTGGGACTGGGACTCCTCACTCCTGAGATACCCCTCCTGAATTTTTATCCACTACACATGGATGTGGCACCAGCCTGTTCTACATCTCCATGCCCTCTACCAGTCTGTATGGATTTGGTTTCTTTAATTCTGTAGTTTTCAGGTTTCCTTCAACTCGATTTGATGGTTCTGAGTGATGGTTGTCTTATATTTTAGTTGTAACTTTATGTGGTTGTGTGAGAAGTGAGCCATATTTACCTATGCTGCCATCTTGGCCAGAAGTCCCTTAATTCAATTCTGACACTACTTACCTGGAGATTCCTCACTCATATTATCTGTGAGATTCAGAGTTAGTAGATCTGGGTGCAGTTCATGAATCAGGATTTTTATAAAGCACTCCTGTTGTTTCTGATAATTATCCAGATTGAGAGCCACTGGTTTACATCGGAATCTCTGTTTCTCTAAGGAACTAATTGAAAACTAATGTTGTAAACAGTGTATAGCTGAACATTACCTTCATCTAGACCATCTGACCCCCTCAACTTCCCTGTAATGAAGGAGAGTAAAATGAAATGAACCAGTGGTATGCACACACTCTTTGGTAAGGTGACAACATATGGAGACTGTCCCCCTTTTTTAGGGGGACATCAGACAATAGAGACCCAATTTGTGTACCTGTGAATAGATCAGAAGACTTGGGACTATGACCTCACATTCTGTAAAACCAGAGTAGTGGGTAGACAGGATGAACTCAGAACCCCTCCAATGTGCAGAATTGGAGTGTGAGTGAGGGCTCAGGGTGAGCATGGCTGGATGCTAGGCTCCCCCTTGGAGTAGATGGTATAAGTACTTCCTTCTTTCTGGCTGGTCCCATATGCCATGTGTTCTCTTGGAAGATTTAATCTGCACCCAGATGCTCCCCGCTCTCCCCATCTCCATCTCTCTGTACCAAACTGAGTTAAGCTCAGAGCCAATTCCTTGCCCAGAGCTCATGCTCCTTTCCTTCTTATCTCTGCTGGTGAAGGGAGCTTTATGCGCAATGACTAACATCCTAAGCCCGCATCAAATGAGCAGCAGCCCAGAGAGGCACTGACCAAAGCCTGTGGCTCAAATTGTAATATAGTATCTTCCAGAGAACTGGGAAGAGCTATGTGGAAATGGGCTGGGAAGGATTTCAGTTGTCTGTTGTTCTGAATGAAGGATTCTTTTGGTTCAGAAAAGGAACCCTCAGTTTCAAAGCCTTTTTTTTTTTTTTTCCAGATATTGGTTTTCCCACACAATCAGCAATCATTTATCAGGTAGGTACACACTCATTTCATTTTCCATGTAGGTGGGTAAAGATATTCCCTTTTTTTGAGTGCTCACTAGGTGCTAGGCACTGAGTGAAACTCAACACATTAATTCTATTATTTTACCTTTCCCTGAGGTTCAGGGAGGTGCAGTGACTTGCCCTTCCCATAGGGAGCAAATGGCAGAGGAGAGAGTCAGACCCTGGTCTGCCTGCCTTCAGTGCCCATGGTTCCTTTGTCCTTCATGACTTGAAACTCAGTAATGGACCAGGTTAAGGGAAGTACTTTAAGAGCTATGAAGATTGCTAACACTGTCCATTATAAGTGCCTTTTAGTAATATCCAAGTCCAATTCATTTTGTTCTTGTTCAGGCTTACTTGACTGTAAACTATAAATGTCAATTATTTTTCAAAATGCTCAGAGATGATAACTGCCCACCCATGAGCATCTGCTGGTGGGCCTTGTTTTGAAAAGACATTGAGAGACACATAAACACCAACTAAGGTGGGGATTGCAGGAGGGAAGAGGGGAACTGGGCAGAGGGGGACAGAGGGGGAACATTGGGACAACCGTAATAGCATAATCAATAAATTTTGTAAACACTTAGAAAAAAATTGAGAGAAAAATACAAAATTATCAAATTAATTAACCTGAGATTATTCTTGTCATGAGGATTTTGGTCTACAGAAGGATTTTTGTTTTTTAAATAGGAAGGGGTCTTAGCAGCCCCATCCTTCATTTACCAATTGCTAACTTGGTACTTACTTGGAGCAGTGATTCTAAACCCTGATGCTCAATGCCTGGGTCCTTAACCCAGAGCTTGTGGTGCAGTGGATCTGAGGTGTGGCCTGGGCACTGGGAGCTTCCAGAGTTCCCCGGATGGATCTAATGTGTAGCCAGGCTGGAGAACTACTGATTTAGAATGGTGGGGGAAGGAGAAGACCAGGGGAGGAGAGGGCCATAATCTAAAGAGTCAGGAAGCACCAAGGGGTAAACCAACTCATCCCAGTTTGGTATGGACTGTCCTGATTTTAAAACTGAAAATCCTGTGTCCTAGCAAACCATTCAGATCCAGCAAACTGGGTCTGTTGGTCACCCTAACATACCACACGTGTTAAGTAAAGACAACAGTTCTCAAATAACAACCTCTGTCCATAGGAAATGGATTTTGAGCAAAATTTTTCTTTAGACAACACTGGAAAATCGCATGGCTCTTACATGGAAACACACATCCCATTCCCTTTGAATTCTAGCAGAACAAATGCACGTATCTGCTTTCACGGCCTGCGTTCCCTTTGCTTTGCACTTTGGTGCAGAGCCTAACTATTGTCCGTAAAGATTCAAGCACCACTCTGGCTCTGAGTCATTCCCTGGCCCTGTTATTTGAGAAATGTCTTGCTGATAACCTTGTTTTCTCCTGTTGCCTTTTAGTAAATAATTCCCAACACCTGAAGATTATCAGAGCTCTTTAAAGTGCCCTGTGAGTCCGATTCCCAACAATTTACAAGCGATGCAAGATAACTCCGAATTTACCCAAATTAATGTATAACTTTTAGAAGCACCCACCCACTGTGAGCATCCTGACTGGATTTCATGGAATCTCACTTGCTTCTGACTTCCCACGGGCTCTGGAATCTGTCTATGGAGAGAGGGAGGCCGTCATTCCTGCTCACTGAGCATGTTTGGCAGCTTTTGCAGTAAATACCAGGAGACTGGTCTCTGCTCTGACATGTTTCAAGTATTGAATCAGACTACAAATTTCTGGTGGGCCCTGCCTGCCCAGCCTGGGGCTGGTCTCCTGAAGGCCCAGATATTGGCAAGTGACCTGTAGTCACAGGCCAGATTAGCCACCTTCATTGTCAACATGATACCCTGTGAAAATTCCACATTTGGAAACACGTGACAGGAGTTCCGGGGTGTTCCTTTGTGATATATCTCATGTCTCGAGCGCTCCCTCTGTGCTAGCCATCGTGCTAGGGGCAGCACAGACATGGCCATTCTTCACCCTCACAATAAACATGAGAGGTAGACATTATGACCAGTGATTTATAGATATGAGAGAAGGCTTCATGAGAATGAGAAAGTTACACCTCTGGTAAGTGACAGAGATGAGTGATAATAGGGCTTGATTGGCCTGACACCAGGGCTTTTGTAATGGACTCCAAGAGCACACATTCTAAAGAGGGCAAAGAGAAGATGTTGGAGACAGAGCACATAAAACAAATGAATTTAGATAGAAAAAGAAATTAAAAATGTCAAGATTGTAGCATAATGGTTACATGCCTGGAGAGGGAGCCAAACTGCCTACTTCCAAATCTTGCCTCTACTTATCTAGAAAATGGGTTTAAAGAAGTTAATCTAGTTAGAATAGCATTAAGATCAGTGGATATACTACTCTCAGTGGTAGTTGTTTTGTTGCTCTTATTATTATCCTTATTGTTGTTGTTATATTAGTATTCCTTTCTGAAGTGTCTTTGCAAGGGGCATCCCTTGAGCTCCTTGGGCAATCATGGTGCTGGGATTAACAGGATCCTGGAAAAAGATGCCATTAAGAGCAGAGGATATTGTATTTCTTGTCGGATCATGGTACACTTGTTTTCTTAAAGATTTTTTTTTTTTTGAAAAAAGGAGAAAAGACCCTCAAACCTCAAACTCTCCTAATTTTTATTAAAGAAATGTAGAAGCCAGGACTGTGTTCATTGCTTAACAGTTGATGTTGAATAATTTACAGCTGGAGAACATTTTGCTGTGGGGACTTTTAATTGGTCCCCACCCCGTCCTTGGGTGCAGATTCATTTTATACTCAGCAGAGCCACCTTGGGTTATGAAGAAACACCTGATCATAGGCTTAAATAGGCAACTATAAGTCACCTAGTTCAGTTTTCTCTGTTGTGGGAATGCTTTCTCTAGTCTCTCTTGTCATTTGAATAACTCCAGTGTTGGGGTGCTTGCTACCTCAAGAGGAAGTCCATACCGTTCTGCACTAGCTGTAAGTGTTACAAATTCCATTCTGGGTAACTCTGAAATCTGCCTCCCTCTAATCACATCTACAAATTGACTGCAGTCGCACCACTAGGCAAAAGGGAGCATTGCCATGCCCTCTCCCACAAGAGGGAGATAGCTCCTAACCCCATTGTTTATACAGTTGGCAATTTTATTGTTTTCAAAATTTGTTTCATAGAGAAAAAATGCTCCAATCCTGGAAGACATGTTTTAGTATTATGCGAAGAACAATGCACTTATTGTGTGGACTGTTTTTTGGACATAAACAATAGCATTGCTTAACAGTTTTGTGCGAACATGTTCTAATGGGCTTAAGTATGAGATTTGGTGATTCTAGCTAGCCCAAGGCCAGACTGGCCACCATTCAGGCTCCCAGCTGAATCACTTATCACTTGGCTTGTCTCCTATGTGTGAGTCTTTTACCCATTCAGATACTAATGAAACCTGATCATTTTTGACTGTTTCCATTTTCAAGGTGGAATTGTTATTTTCAGTTTAATGTCTTTGTCTGAAACCTAGAAATAGAGAAGGTTTTCTATGCAGGGATCTGCAAGGCCACTGCTTTCTAGGACTAAAATTAATTATGGGAGGAGAATTGCTCTGGTTTAAAAAAAAAAAAAGGGGGGGGCTATCTCATATTCACACTAATAATATCTTTCCTCTTTGTAGTCACTTTTCTTCTTTAATGGAGTTCAAATGCTTTACAAGCATGGCATAATTTTATTATTTTTGTTAAGTATGAATGATGTGCTATATTATTATCCCTACTTTTTATAGAGAAGGAAATGAGGAGTAGGGAAGCCTGCAGCATGGGAAAGAAGGAGGAGTTGGAAATCTGGACCATGACCTCATTCTGGCTATTTCTCACCTTGGCAATGTCCTCCTACCTGCCCATTTCACCCATTCTTCGAAGGACATTTCATGTGACCTCAAGTTCATGGAGCATTTCTCTTCCCAACCACTTCTTGTATACCATGTCATTCTTGATTTGGTCCAGGTCTTTTTTTTCTTGGTAGGTGTTACGGGGCATTGCAATTCAAAACAATTGCTTCCAATTGTCTAGGTTTTATTCTTTAAATATGGAACGGAAGTTCCTTAAGCCAACGGACTATGAAATCTATTTCTTGAGTTAGTCCAAATAGCTCTTGCATAAGCGGTGGCTACATAATGGTTACTCAACAAAATCTTAGCCACCTTCCTAGGACTCAGATTATAGGATGTGCCACTGAGGAATGATTGATTCTTCATGCCTGGGATGTGGGACTGGAAAGGAAGAGACCCAAACAGTCCTCGCAATAATTGAGTGCCTTCCATGCATAGGGCATTATGTTGTGAAAACCAGGCAAAGAAAGGCAGGGTTCTGCCCCTGCCTTCAGAAACTTCCAGTGTCCTTGAGGGGGAAAGGATCCTACTGCAGAGTGGCTGATGACAGGATGTGCACCAGGCAGATGTGGCTTTGAATCCCTGCTCTGTCACTTAGCTGTGGCCTTGAGCACATTGTTTAAACTCTTTGAGCCTCTGGATTTTCTTTTGTAAAATGAGAATAATAACAGTGTAGTGATGATAAATGAGATAATGTTTACAAAACCATTTGATATGGTGGCTCATACAGAGTTAAGAATCAATAAATAGCTGCCATTTAAATATTATTAAATGGCTGGTGATTAAGTGAAAAAAGTAAAAAAGTAGCACAGCAAGGACATGTGTGGGAATTCAAAAGAGTGGCCAGTGAATCCCATGATGAAGGAGAGACCTGCAATTAACCTTGAAAGATAGAGAGAATCTGATTTTGAGAATGAGGAAGAATGGGGGAGTCCCAGGGGAATGTATGAACCAAGCTTGGGGTGAGAAAAAGTGGGCTGGGATAAAGGAAATCAAATGTTCACATGGAAGAATACTAGGAGATAATAATAAGAAAAATGAAAGCAATGCTGCTACTACTAATAGTGATAAGTGTTTTCCATCAGTAACATAAGGTAAGAATTATCATGGCCATTTTAAAGACTAAGAAGCTGAAATTCTGTGATAAGCTGCAAAGTTAGTTGTAAATGAATGCAGAGGTCTTGGTTAGTGAGGATGGGTCTTCTGATGTGTTGTTGGTGGAGAATAAATTGGATACCGCCTTTTAAAGAGCACTTTAACAGTGTCTATTAAAGTTGTTAATTTCACCTCAGGGTACTGATCCTGGAGAAACACTTGAATATATAATCAAAGAGACATGAAGTAGGATGTTCACTGAACATTCATTCCAAAAACTTGGATACTACTCATATCTACTAATGATGGTGTACTTCGGTAAATTTTGACATATCCATAACGTGGTATATTATTCAGCATTCTCACACCATGAGGTAAATCTACATGCATGCAACAATGTTAAAAGAAGCTGTTTAGTAAAAAAGAAAAGTTGCAGACCATGAAATTATTATACTGCCATTAAATCTTATACATGCATAGGTATATTTGTACAAGCAATAGAAGCATAAAAAAGAGGCCTGAATGGAGACAAATCAAACTTTTAGTGATGATTTTCTCTGGGGAGTGGAGAGAAATACATTGGGAGGGTATATGTTAAAGGAGAACTTAGATTTTAGTCTGTATACTTTCGTATTACTTATGAGGAAATATATTTAGTGACTACTCAAACTCATCAACTAAATTAAAAAATATTTGTGCTACATCAATATTGGAGAACACTACATGTTCACTAAATTATGTTAAAATATTTTGTAAAATATATTGGTTTGGAAGAAATTTCCCAATTAAGTGAAAAAAAGTTTCAAAGAAATATGTAATATATATGTTAGCATACATAGTGCAAACACATATGTATATGACAAGGCCTGTCCAGGAAAAGTCCAACCATTGTTAACATAATGAGAACCGTTTGTTTGACATCAATGTAATCTGGCAGCTACAAAGAATGGACTGTAATGCGCATGTATGAACAATGATGACTTTACTATACCAGTCAGTGGGGGTGGTATATGCCATTGAGCAAGCATGTGTATTGTGTGACCATCACATTCAAAATGACTTGAGTGAGTAGAGCAATGAATCTGCATCAAATTTTTCATTAAGCTTGAACATTCCTCCACAGGAAGTATTTGGATGATTCAAAAGGCTGCAGCTATGGGCATCTGGTGATTGGCAGCTTCATCATGACAATGCACCCACTCTTGCATCATGTCTTGTGCAGAGTTTTTTGGTGAAACATGAAGTCACCCAGGTGACTCAGCCCCACTATTGCCCAGATTTGGCACCTTGTGACTTCTGACTTTTAAAAATCACTTTTTTAAAATCACTTTTCAAAGGGAAGAGATTTCAGACCCTCAGTGAGATTCAGGACAATACAATGGGGCAGCTGACGGCGACTGGGAGAACTGTGTGAGGTCCCAAGGTGCCTACTTTGAAGGGGACTGAGGCATCATTGTCCTATGCACTATGTTTCTTGTATCTTCTTCAATATATGTCTCTAGTTTTCATAGTACATGGCTGGATACTTTCTGGACAGACCTTGTACATATTACTAATAAATGCTAGGGGAAAATATACACCAAAAGGTGATTATCTCTGGATGTTGGGGTTATGTGTTTTTATTTTTCCCTTTATACCTATAGTACTTAGCTTTTGCCACAGTAATGCCATGTAACAAACCATTCCAAACTCAGTACCTTAAGCCAACAATCTTTTTTCTTTTCTTTTTCTTCTTTTTTAGTCTCACAACCATGTGTCTCTATGCCCGCCAGTAGGGGCTGAGCCCAGATTGGCTAGGCATGGATTTCAAACTGCAGGTTGGGTCCAGGTTCACTCTGTGTATTTCATCTTGTTAGACCAGTGGGCTAAGCACAGCGTGTTCTTTTCATGGCAATGACAAAGGTTCAAGGGAGCAAGTGGAAACACATATTTCTTCTGACTTTGGTTTAGAGCTGGCACACTGTTGGTCCTGCCCGCATAGCCAAGCTTAAATCAACAGGGGAAGGAAATAGACTGTTTCTAGTGGAAGGATCTGCAAAGTCATGGCAATAGGCATGGATACAGAGAGTGGTGACGTTGGGAACTATAATGCAATCCACCACAACTTAAGTGTGTTTCCTACTCCCCCCCACTGAGAATATGTTACTTATGAAATAAGCATCTCATTATTCCTCAGAAAGATGGGCGATAAAACATGGTTTGGGGGCAGCAGTGTTTTGATTAGTGTTCCTCTGCTCAGTTCCAGTCTATTTGATTATTTCGCAGATTATATTTAACTTCATCCTGCCAGTCATGGCTTCCATAGTGTCCTTAGGGAACGCTGAGAAGAACTTGTCTTCTGATTTGGACAAACTTGCAGGCCTCATCTTTCTCATCAAAATTCCTCCCATGTTGGGAGGGTTCATGTACCTCAGGAGAATGTCTTGGAATGCTACTTGATTTTCTGAGGAATATAAAACTATGAGCAAGAATGGCAGCCAGTCACTGTATTCTAAGGTGGGCACACAACAAAGTTACCAGAAGCCCTTTTTGTACTGGTTTGTAAATCTCAAAAGAAACAATGACGTGTATACACACTGAGTCTTCTGGCTTCATAATGGCGTGCAGGAATGGCAGCCAACAGGTCATTATCTCAAGGCACACAGGAGTGACAGCAATTTATTGTTTTATCTGACTTTTTCCATGTCTGACTGCACAAAAAGCAACAAATTACGGTGAGGAGAGATCATTATATACCCCAAAGTTCACCTACAGTGCTCTCCGTGCCAGCACATCAGCCCACAAAGGAGGATACCACTTTTGGAGAATGTCCTTGGGACAGAAGTATCACCCCTTCTCATCCCTAATTCGCTTCTGCCTCTGCCAGGCTAACCTTCTGCTTCGAATTCTGTGGTTCAGTTCCCCTGCAAGGAGCCAGTAGTGCAATAAATCGTCCACCAGTGTTTGTATTTTAAACCCCTTAAAGGGCAGGCATTTAACCCCATCTCTGGGGTGTTGGTGTATGTGTGCGTGCATGTACATGTGTGTGACAGAAAATTTTTCATGATGCAAATGTTTATGGACTTTTTAACCTTCCTCTCTAATCTTAATAGTGCCTTAGCCAAACTATCTTTTGACTGCTTTAATCTTTCTTATAAATCACTCAATGCCTCTTTCTTTTCCAGTCTAATCTATCAACCTCTTTCTTCAACAAGTCTCTCAGGTGCCCAGGGTGGAGGGCAGGACTGTCCAGGTTTGCTCCCAGATTGTGTGGGGGTCCCACATAGTGTGGTCTCTATCAGAAATGGATCGGAACGCTTTTACGAGCAGAGGACTTCCTCCTGCTACTTTAGATACACTCAAGTGCCCTTTCAACTCAAAAGAGACATTTCCATTCTGAGTGGGCAGGCAACAAAGAAAAAGCCCTCTAGGCTTTTTCACACAGAGGCTTCTCTGGGTCCTAATGTCTGAGAAACCTGTCCAAGGCCGCTGGAGCGGGAGGGGCTCTGTGATTGGTAGAGAAAGAGCACGTGACAAAGACACCACAGTTTTAAGTTTCTCTGTCCCAAGATCCATCCACTGGTGATTTCATCACTCATTTCATGGCAGATTGCATCTTATTAACTACACATATATATCTTACCTTAAAATAGTTAGGAGAGGTTATTACTTTTGGAGAATGTGCTTGGGACAGAAATCACCCGTGCACTCACACGTGCTCTGCCCCTGCCTCCTCTTTACCCACTATGCTAAGCTTCGTGTTCACATTCTGTACTTCAGTTCCCCTGAGAGGAGCCGCTGAACCCTTTCTGATGTGCAAGCTGTGCTTACCCCCAGCTACCCATCCCATCCCTCTTTGTAGAAGCCATGCCCTAAGTGTGCGTCTCCGAGGCAGGGACAAAAACCCCTCAATGCTCCATTTACGATCATGCTCAGGTCTAAGTGTCCCTTTCAGAGCTGTTCAAGCTGATCACACAGAGCAGAGACAGTCATGGGCCGCAAAACCTCGTGGCTAGCTTGATAAGGACCTACCAGGGGACACCCCAGAGTGGGAAGTGATTGGGCTTGAAAGAAGGAGTGAGCCATACCTAATCCAGTGCTTCTTAATGAAACAAAGAGCGAAAATGCTTTCTGGAATCTTAAAAAAGAATCGAAGGATAAGGTCTAGCAAAGGCCAATGACTTTAGCAAGTACATCTTGAACTCTGAAATGGGTTGCCTAAGAAAAAGCCCTCTAAATCTCTGCTCTTGAAAGAAATCATTTTGGGGGTTTAAACTCTTGTTCCGTGATAGCTGCTACTGATAAAGTGACATTGGAAAGTTACGGAATTATTTATGTTTGAGTTAAAGCTAAAGGAAAATTCTTTAATATAAAAAATGCAAACACTTGTTCTGATTATTTGAAGAGAAAGCATTTTTTAAAAAAAACAACTAAGTACTGTAGTACTTTACTGAGAAGAACTACTTTTCTGGACGGGGGCTGTGGGGAAGACACACACCGAGACAGCCCTACCCAGGCTGGGAGTACGGCACTTCGGTGCAGCTGGAGATGGAATAACTACAATGCTAGTAAACCTTAGAGTCTAGGCAAGAGATGGGCAGCGTTCACAGCACATCTGAAGGATTAAGGGTTTAGGAATACAAATAGAAAGGAAGATTTGTTAGTCCCTTCCAATGTTCCAAGCCAGGAGGGTTCCTGGGGGGAAAATAGATATTTATTTCTAAGGTCCCATCTTTGACATAGCAGTAATTTTCATCATCTGTTTGAGGTTGGTTTCAGGCAAGGAAAGACTTGTGAAAGTTATAGTGCAGCATTTCTGAAAGTGCTCTGAGGACTAAAATTCTGTAGACTTGTCATTAAATGTAATAGAAATGCGATCATACGAACTTGGGAACATTGATTTAAACAATCCTAAAAACTTTCCTTGCTGTGTGTCTTCTCGTGGCCTTTTAAATGCTGAGGTGCACTGTGAACCTCCAGGTGGAAGGGGATGGGAGGAGCCCAGGTGGAAATAGTATATGTAGACTGCTCCAAAAGCTTATCTCACCACAAAACCACCTTCTGCCAGAGAGTGCCCTAGAAAGTCTTTCAGAACTGGTGCTGCATGAAATATTCTGTGACATTGGTCAGGTGGAAAAAAACCAGGACTGGGAATTAGTTTTTTGGCCTCCAATTCTGGCTGTTTAACTTTGGACATTTATTTAATCTCGCTCGCCTCGGTTTTCTCATCTGTAATAAGAATGAGTTAGTTTTAACGGTTCTAGGATCCTATGCTTCCTGTGTGATCATTTCTTCCCATTCATCCATTTTTGACCCAAATTGTGTCCTGAGGGCTCTTTTTGGGGAGAGCCAACCCACTGCCAATGAAAGACCCCCCAAGGTGAACAAATAGTGGTAACCCGCTACCACTTCTGTGGCTTACTTATGTATTTATAGAACCAAATGGGTTTGCGTTAAACTAACATTCTAACCAGTCTTCCTGGAAAGAACATTTTATACTGTTGAAAGCTCTCCTGACAGATTGCTCTCAAAGAACATGAATCACACTTTGAACTTCAAGTCCATTGCAAAACTCATCACATTTTCCACCAGGGCCAAGGAGAATTTTCAAGGTGGAGAGAGACAAGGTCATTTACACTGAAGTTGTTTGTCAATGGTAAAGAAACTATTCTAGAGCAGATAGGATCTTACAAAACAGAAATCATCATCATCATCATCATCATCATCAGGATAAGATCCCTTTTATAACATTGTTGCCAAACTGAGTATTATAATTTAAAACTTTGCTAATTCTGGAAGTGAAAAAAAAAACCCTATTTCCTGTGGCTTTAATTTGAATTTTTGAAAGTTGCATTTTACAATTTTTAACTTAATTATATTTTCTCTTTTATAATTTTTTCATTTACATTCTAGGATCTTAGTATGTTTGAAATGAGTAAGGAAATGCCAGGAGAGTACCTAATTGTTCGTAAGCATAGGAATGATGTTAAAACCGTGGGGCCAGTAATAGGGTATGCAACATGTGTGAGCAACCTGGAACACCCGCCAGATGCCAGGCAGAGCCCCAGGTCTTCTCTCTGCCCAGCCATTGTGCCAGTTGTGACATCTTCCCCCTCGTGCCAGCTGCCTTCTGTCTCTCTGAGCTCATCATGACTTGTTGGAGTGGTTGTTCTGGACTCTGTGGGGGTGCAGGACTCTTGCAGGGCAAAATATATTCTGTTTCTGCAGACGTGGGACACACCTAATGCTCAACTGTTTTGTTTAGGTATTAGAATTTTCCTCTTATTTCTCTTCTCTTTCTCATGTCTTCACATGAATGTAAAATCCTCACAGGAGAGGAGCACTATGAACAACCCATCTGTTTGACATAGCAGAAGCTCATGCTTGAATGGCTTCCCCAAGTAAACCCAAATCCTTAGCAAACTTTGAAGTCAGCCTCTTTGCCTCAGTTTATTCTTTCCATGTCCTTTATGTACCACAGGATACATACTCCAGGAAGGGGATATAGAGCTTATACAACGGCAGGCTCCTCTATGGCCCTAAGGTACAGAAGATGCTCGTGGACAGCCCTCTTCCTCATGGTGACACTGTCCCCACCTGCTTGGACACTCTCCCACCAACCTATTTTTTCTCCTGCTTAAAACAAGATTTGAGGTCACAGTGGACCCTCTGTCTGACCTCAAGATAAAGGAGACTTCAAGTGTCCTTCTTCCTCTGCTTTCTGCATTAATCAGTGAGTAAGTTCATCATTTGGCTGAGAATTTTTTCCAAGGCAAGTCTTTTATTTACAGGTTTTATTTTTTCCAGGTCAGAACGTGATGTTCTCCATCTCAAGAGGTTTAAAGGAGCCCTTCTCGAAGGGACCTTATTTGACAAATGGATGTCAGGTTTTGAGGTTTCATAATGAGTCATGATTTTAACCATTCCCAGCCTGTGAGTATCAATGGCATAGAGTCATTCTCTCTCCCTGCTTTCAGCTTGGCATGAGTTTGTGGAAGGTTGATCTCCTCATAGGAATGGGACGCCGCATAGTTGGGATGATCTCGGCACAGCTCTAAGGCATCAAACATGTCCACGTGGTGATGAGGACTGAGGACATTCTAAGGCTGGATATGATATGAGTGTTTGGCATGTTAGGGATAGTATTGCTAGTGCAGTTTGTGTTGGATTGAATAGTTTCCTAAATGTTGTTTCTTTCATCATTCAAATTGACAATAACATTATTCATATTCCCTCTTTTTTCTTCTAATCACCCAGAACTAAAGATAAGAAATGTGGAAATTTGAAAAAGAAATTGAGGTGTGGCCCAATGTCCCAAGCTTTCTTTTCTTTTCTTTTCTTTTCTTTTTTTAAAGTATTTTTTAAATTTTATTTTTAAGTTACAGTTTATATTCAATATTATTTTGTATTAGTATAAGGTGTGCAACATAGCGGTTAGACAATCATATACTTTAGAAAATGTTCCCCCAGGTAGTTCCAGCGCCCGCCTGGCACCACCCATAGTAGTGATTACAATATTATTGACTACGCTCCCTATGCTGTTACTTTACAGCCTCATGACCAGTTTGTAACTATCAAACTGTGCTTCTTAATCCCTTCACCTCTTTCACCCAGGCCCCCAACTCCCCATCCCTCTAGCAGCCATCAGCCTGTTCTCTGTATCGAGTCTGTTTATGTTTCATTTGTTTGTTTATTTGTTCTTTACATTCGACATATAAGTGAAGTCATATGGTATTTGTTTTTCTCTGACTGACTTATTTCACTTAGAGTAATACCCTCTAGTTTCATTTATGTTCTTACAAATGGTAGGATTTTATCAAACTTTCTTCTTACATTTCTCCGACTTAAAAAAGTGTTAGTCAACTCACAGACCATGACTTTGTTGCCTTTGGGAGAGTGCCATGCCTGTTCACACTAGCAGAGGAGCATGGATGCAAAGATGTGAAAAGAGGAGAAGCAGGTCCAGAGATGCTGCTCATCAAAGTTAACTCAGCCAATCCCAGGCTCTTGACCATGATACTATATGCTACATATCAGTGTGTGTCCTCTGATGAGTGCCACATTTTCCTCATTGCTAGTAATGGGAGCAATTATTGTACCTATCTCATAGGGCTGTTGAAGGGTTGAGTTAATACATGTAAAAAAACAGCATCAGATATATAATAAGGGTACAGTAATGTTAGCCATTGTTGTTATTATTGCTATGATGATGATGACAATCAGAGTTTACTAACTGCAAGTGGAAGCCTCTGGTCTCCCCGAAGAAGAGGAGGATATTAAATGAGAAGGTGATTCACGGTACCATGAGCCAGTGGTTCCAGCAGGAACATGTTGCTTAACCTCCTTTTGGCCTTTACCTCATAGTTGATAAAGAACAAGTTTAAAGTATTATGCTTCTGCCCATCTCCTTGGTTTTCTACAAAAATAAATGAAAATAATTTTTGCAAAATGTTTGGCAGGGAAAATGCAAGCTATCATCATTGTGGTTTTCTTTTCAGCCATGAAGGTGCTCAGATTTTTCCCCTATCACTAACACAAGTGAAATAGACTTTTCTCTCCCTCCCTCCCTCCCTCCCTCTCTCTTTCTCACTTTCTTTCTTTTTCTCTCTCTCTCTTTCTTTCTTGGCTTCAAAATGTTTGGAAGTGGAAGTGTTGCATTAAAGGCTTATTGTGTTAAGCCAGACCATTCAGTCATTAGCTCACCAGCATAACTTGTGTCCAGAAAGTTATCAACATAAAGAAGGATTCAGCAGGCAGTAAGAACACAACACAAAGGAACACATGAGATCTTTGTCCAAACAATAGCAGAAAACACAGTCAGGAACAAAAATGGTCTGCCTAGGAAAAAAGAAACTCAGGGGACACAAAATATTGAAGTGGCTGCCCGGGAAGTCTGAGTGCCTCTCTGGAACAGGTAAAAGAAAATTGTAATTTACTGTGAACCTGTGCGGCAGCCCATAGTCTTCATATTCTCAATCATATTTGCTAAAATTTATTGGATATTATCTGTGCTCTCAGCACTTTCCTAAGGGGCCTACAATGTCCTATCTTTTTTAATTCTCATGAATAACCTAATGGGGTGGGCATTATTATTTTCCCATTTTGCAGTTAGCAAAGAGAAGTCCTGACAGGTTAAGTAACTTAATGAAGATGGTAGCTAATAAGTGGAAAAGCCAGGATTTAATGCAGATCTGTGTGGCTCTACAGCTCAAACTTGTAACCGTAATGCCATCTGTCTCCCACATTAATGAGTGGTATGTCCCTATAGCCTCTAGCAATAAAAATGTGTCCCTCCAAAGGAGGTCACCAGCTGTAAGAGGGTAGGGAAATACATCTCATACTACAGTTGCTCCATGTCTTCATTTCAATTTTGAGTTTGTGAACGGATGCCTTTAAGGATGAGATACTAGTAGAAGAAAAAAATATATCCTGGGTCCAGTATTTCCACAGTAAGTGAGCTAAGATGTAAGCCCACAAAGAGCTATGCATCACTGCACCCTAACAAACCATAAATAATAATGGCAACTAATAAAATCAAATTCATGTGCACCAATGTGATTACTTGAGCGTTAGCCTTTCCGGGGGGAGTCTAGCACATCTGCTGTTGTAACTCAAAAGAAATCAGTCTCCTGGTATTTCTAGTGGGCAGTTTTGGATAGTTACTTTTTAAGAAGTCTAGAATAATCTTACATACTTCGGTGAATATGCAATTGACAGATAATTTACTTCCCATTCATCAGCATCCTCAATGAAGGAAAATGTTGGAGTGATTAATACGATGATTTAATGGGGGAGGGAAAGAAAAGAAATCAATCTGGAAACTTGGTATTTGGATAATTTATGGGCAAGTATGGCACAGAAAAGTCTGCATCAGTTTTTGTATGAGCTATGTGCCTCAGTAAGGAGCTTATAAATAAACATGAAGGCCTAGTAACCTTGAACTTTAGAATTAATCTCATGTGAAGCAATAAGGGACTCAGTTTCAAAGAAGAAAATCTAGGGCAGAGTGCCCAGCTAAGCTGATGATCTAAGGAAAGGGAAAGCTTTTGGGTAAATTAAAAACCTCTCTTATTAGTTATTTTTATTTTTAAGCTTAAACATAAGAGTACCAAAGTTCTTCACATGTAATCTCTTAAAATTTAATAGATTAATTTTCATAGTGAAAAAGGCTTTAAAAATCCATCTAGTTCAACCTCCTCATTTCATAAGAGAGATCCCAGAGAGCCGGATAGGTTTGTACACAGTTACTTGTCCAGCCAGCCTTCATTTCTATTCACAAGATTTTAAAAATAATCATAATTTTATAGTCTTTCTGATTATAAAAGCGACAGGTATTTATTGCAGTGAAATGAGAAAAAAAACCCAGAAAAGCAAAGTGAAAAAAAAAAAAACCAATTCACAATTCTACCCCTTAGATTGTTGTTCCATTAATATTTGAGTGTATTACCTCTTGTCCTTTTCTATATGTTTATATTGAGTTTGTACATCACTAAATGGGATCATACTATCCATTTTTAAATTCTGATTTTGTTTTGGAATTTTAAATAAATTAAAAATAGCTTTATTGCTTTCTTGTGACTATAAAAGAAACACGTGTTCATTGTAAAACATGCAGACAATATAGAAATTATCACAAAGAAAATAAGAATCACCTGGAGTCCCACCATCCATTAATAACCGACAATATTGATTTATTTTCTTCCAGAGTTTTTTCCTGTGGCACTCTTTTTTCCGAAAGTCCCCCTGCCTCACCAACTTGTGGGTTCATATGAAGTCTTTAAAAAATTAATACATTTTCTAGACTTCTGGCCAAGATGGAGGTGTAGGTAGATACATATTACCTCCTTGCACAACCAAAAGAAGGACAACAACAAATATAAAAACAAAAAATAACCAGAACTGCCAGAACATCAAACTGTATGGAAGTCCAACAACCAAGGAGTTAAAGAAGAAACATTCATCCAGGCTGGTAGGAGAGGCAGAGATGGACAGCTGGGGCAGAAAGCATGCGTGGCAAGGCAGCAGCTGCCAGTCCAGGTGGTCCCACATTTGCATGCTGATAAACTGGGAGGCACAGCTGGGGATTGAGATAGACTGTGTAATCCAGGGTTCTAGTACAGGAAAAGAAACCCTCACAAACTCTGGCTGTAAAAACCTGTGGGGGTTGTGGCAGCAAGAGAAACTCTCAGCCTCACAGAATAGTTCACTGAAGAGATCCACAGGATCCTAGAATACACACAAACCCACCCACCTGGGAGTCAGCACCAGAATGGCCCAATTTGCTTGTGGGAGCGAGGGAGGTGACTGAAAGCCAGCAGAGAGCCGAGCAAGTGGCATTGTTCCCCACGTACAGTGTCACAATGCAACGACCTGGGTTGCCCTGCCCTGGTGAATACCCGAGGCTCCGCCCCTTCCAACATAACAGGTGTGCTGAGACAAAGAAATATGGCCCAAGTTAAAGAACAGATCAAAGCTCCAAAAATAGAACTAAGTGAGGAACAAATAGCCAACCTATCAGATGCACAGTTCAAAACACTGGTGATCAGGTTGCTTACAGAATTGGTTGAGTATGGTCACAAAATGGACAAAAGAGTGAAGGCTAGGCAAGGTGAAAGAAAAAAAATACACGGGGAACCAACAATAAAGGGAAGGAAATGAGGACTCAGATCAATGATCTGGATCAGAAGAAAGAGACAAACATTCAACCAAAACAGAATGAAGAAACAAGAATTCAAAAAAAATGAGAGGCTTAGGAACCACTGGGACAGCTTTAAACATTCTAACATCTGAATGATAGGGGTGCCAGACGGAGATGAGGAAGACCAAGAAATTAAAAACTTATTTGAAAAATTAATGAAGGAGAGCTTCCCCAATCTGGTGAAGGAAATAGACTTCCCAGAGATCCAGGAAGCTCAGAGTCCCAAAGAAGTTGGACCCAAGGAAGCACACACCAAGGCACATCATGATTAAGTTACCCAAGATTAAAGAAAAGGAGAGAATCTTAAAAGCAACAAGCGAAAAGGAGACAGTTACCTACAAAGGAGTTCCCATAAGACGATCAGCTGACTTCTCAAAAGAAACCTTTCAAGCAAGAAGGAGCTGGAAAGAAGTATTCAAAGTCATGAAAGCCAAGGACCTACATCCAAGATGACTCTGTCCAGCAAAGCTATCATTTAGAATGGAAGGGCAGATAAAGTGCTTCCCAGATAAGGTAAAATTAAAGGAGTGCATCATCACCAAGCCCATATTATATGAAATGTTAGAGGGACTTATCTAAAAAAAGATGAAGATCAAAAACTATGAACAATAAAATGACAACAAACTCACAACTATCAACAACTGAACCTAAAACAAAACAAAAAACAACTAAGCAAACAACTAGAACAGGAACAAAATCACAGAAATGGAGATCAGAGGGGAGGGAGTGGGGAGAGAATGGGGGAAAAGGTACAGGGAATAAGAAGCATAAATAGTAGATACAAAATAGACAGGGGGAGGTTAAGAATAGCATAGGAAATGGAAAAGCCAAATAACTTATATGTATGACCCATGGACAGGAACTAAAGTGTGGGAGTGCTGGTGAGAGGGGGCTGCAGGGCAGAGGGGAATAAAGGGGAGAAAAAATGGGACAACTGTAATAGCATAATAAATAAAATATATATTTTTAAAAAAATAATAAAAAAATAAAAATACATTTTCTGGCTTTCTGTGAGATCTCCAGTGCTGTCTCAATCTCTCCTGCAATCATTTTTGGATGTACCCTGAGGTAGCTCAGGGTCCCGTATACAAAATATTCATGGTTTCAAGAGAATCTGGAGCGTCCTGGGCCTCCTTAGCCCTCCCTATGGCCTGCTCAGGAGTATGATGGCCCTTTCTTCACCCCATGCTTTTGTAGGTTCTGCATTCTGATCTCTTTCTGGGAGGTCCATGTGCTCAAAAACAGCTTTTCCTAGCCCTTTAGTTTTAATGCAAATCATCTCACACAAATCAATGACGTAACGACTCCTGGCCTTAACTAACTTTAGCTTCCTCTGTGATCTAGTTTGGATTAATTTTTGGATATTTTGAGTAAATTTTTGGATGTGATGAAAGGTATAGATCAAAGTTGTTTTTTTTTTTTTGTTTTTGTTTTTTGCATATGGACATCCAATGGTTCCATCATATTTATTGAAAATACTATACTTTCTCTACTGAATTGCCTTCACACATTTGTTGAAAATCAGTTGTCTTAGTATGTGGATATCTATTTCTGGACTCTTATTCTTGATCACTGGTCCAGCTTGATGCCAGTCCCTCATTGTAATGGTTAGTGTAGCTCTTTAAGTCTTGAAATCAGTTAGTGTTAGTCTGCCAACTTTACTCTTTACTTTTCAAAGTTGTTTAGGCTATTCTAGGTCCTTTATATTTCCATGTGAATTTATAAGAAATGGTGCTGGGGTTTTGATTGGGATTGAATTGAGTCTATACAGACCAATCTGGGGAGTGTTGACAGGCTAATAATATTAAATCTTATGACTCATGAGCATAATACACAAGGTCTGTCCAGAAAAGATCTCATTAATATAATGAGAATGGCTTGCGCCAAGGAGAGTGGACTGAAATGCGCATGTGTGAGCAATGATGACTTCACTGTACTAGTCAGTGGGGGTGGAAGATACAGTTGAGTAAGCATATGTACTGTGTGACCATTGCATTCATAATGACTGAGTGAGTAGAGCAATGAATCTGCATCAAATTTTGCATTAAGCTTGAACATTATTCCACAGAAACTATTCAGGTGACTCAGAAAGCCGCATCTATGGGCAACTGGTGAGTGGCAACTTTCATCATGACAATGCACCCACTCACGCAGCATGTCTCATGCAGAGTTTCTTTTGCAAAACATGAAGTCACCCAGGTGACTCAGCGCCCCCTATAGCCCAGATTTGGCGCCCTGCGACTTCTGGCTTTTCCCAAAATTAAAATCACTTTTCAAAGGGAAGAGATTTCAGAACATCAGTGAGATTCAAGATGATACGACGGGGCAGCTGATGGCGATTGGGAGAACTGTGTGAGGTCCCAAGGTGCCTACTTTGAAAGGGGTTGAAGCGTCATTGTCCTATGTACAGTGTTTCTTGTCTCTTGTTATCTTCTTCAGTAAATGTCTCTATTTTTCATAGTACATGGCTGGATACCTTCTGGACAGACCTCATATCTCTCCATTTATTTAGATCTTTAATGCATCTCAGCAATGTGTTGCATTTGTTCCATTTGTTCTGGGTCCCTTTTTTCCTCTTTTTTTTATGTCTTATTTTGGATTGATTGAATATTTTTAATAATTCTATTTAATCTCCTCCTCAGTAATTATAACCTTTTGTTTTGTTATTTAAGTGATTGCCTTAGAGGATATTGTGTGCATCTTTAACTTACTGCACTGTACCTTCAGGTGATATTGTATGACTTCACATGTAGTCATAGAAGTGTTAGAATCTTACAATAGTATTTTCTTTCATGTCTTCTCTCCTAAACTTTGTAATATTATTGCCATACAATTTACTTGTACATCTGTTATAACCCTATACTTCATTTTTACTAGTTTTATTTAAACAGTAAATTATCATTTCATGATATTTTACTAATAAGAAAATAATCATATATTTATCCAATGTAGTTACCACTTCTGGTTCTTTTATTTCCTTTGTGTAGATCCATATCTGATATTATTTTCCTTTTCCCCTGATTAATATACTTTAATATTCTTCCAGTGGGGATTTGATGGTGATAAATTCTTTTAGCTTTTGTACATCTGAAAAAGCATTTGTCTTAATTTGTTTTTTCAAAGATATTTCCCCCAGATATAGAATTCAAGTTTGACAGCTTTTTTTCTTCTAGTACCTAAAAGATGTTGCTCCACTCTTGTATTTTCCTGTGATGTCATCCTTATTCTTGTTGCTCTGTTGGTAATGTGTCCTTTTTCTCTTGCTGTTTTGTAGAGTTTTACTGTCACTGGTTTTGCCTATTTGTGCTTATTTGATTCTTGTGCTTGGAGTTTATCAAGCCTGTGGTAAAATTTCGGCCGTTGTTTCTTCAAACATTTTTTTTTTCTGCATACCCCTCTCATTCTTTGGGGACCGATTTTATATATATATATATATATATATATATATATATATATATATATATATCTATCTATCTCAGATTCCTTGAAGTTGTCCCACAGCTCACTGGTGCTTTGTTCATTTTTTATAAAACTATTTTCCCTCAATAGTTTCTGTTGCCACATCTTCAAATCTACTAATTTTTCTTCTGCCATGTCTTCTCTGTCATTAATACTATTAAGTATATTTTTCATTTAACATATTGTAGGTTTTATCTTCAAAAGTTTGATTTTGGTTTTTTAAAAATCTTCTAGTCTCTCAATAAAAATGGGGGAAAAATCTTTCATGTTTCTACTTCTGAACATATGGAATATAGTTATATTAACTGTTTTCATGTCATTTCCTGATAAATCTTAAGTTTGTGTCAGTTTTAGTTCAGTTTTGATTGATTGATTATCCTCCTCATCATGGATCATATTTTTCTGCTTCTTTGCATTACAGTTTATTTTTTTTTATTATATTTCAGACATTGTGAATTTTACTTTGTTGGGTACCGAATATACTTGGAACCCTGTTTGTATTCATGAGCTTTGTTCTGTAGGCAGTTAGGTTAGTTAGAGATAGTTTGATCCTTTTTAGTCTTGCCTTTAAAATATTTTGGGCAAGACTGGAATGGTGCTCAGTCCTGGGCTCACTCCCCACAGTGAGACTAATCCTTTTGTGTACCTAGCTAATGAATTGCCTGTGGGAATGTACCCTGCATCCAGCTCCATGGGAATGCTGAGCACTGTTGCCTCTAACCCTGTTCAGTGGTCTTTCCTCTCTGTGAGTAGTTTCCTCATATGCACATGCTGATCACTGATCAGCTGAATACTTAAGGGAGACCTTCTGCTGTTCTCTCTGTGAAGCTCCTATCTCTCCAGTGCTTCATTCTGAGAAAGGTAGTTGCCTTGGGGTCCCCAGAATCTTAGCTCCCTCTCCTCGGCCCAGGGACCGCGTGGGCTCTGCTCCCTCTGTCTGCCTGCATCATTGTCTGGGAGCTCTCCAGGGGGTCAGCTGAAGCATCTCATAGGGCTCACTTCATTTGTTTCTTGTCTTTCAGAAATTATCTTGAAAACCATTGTTTAATACATTTCTTTAGTTTCTTTTCCTAATTCTTTTTGGTAAATTCAGGCAGAAGAGTAAATATGATACCTTTTATTCCATCTTGGCTGTAAGCAAAAGGTACATTAACATTTTAAAGGTGTTTTCATACATATTGCCAAATTGCTTTCTGGTAACATCAGTCCATAAATGGTAGAGCAGTTGAATCAAGTTTATGTATCTTCAATGACTAACCAGTCTTGTACTAAAACTGTCTCAGTTTGATAAATGGCAAATAGTATGTTATAACATGCCATTCTTTTAATCATCATTGAAATGCAATGTACTTTTATTTCTATCAGCCCTTCACATTTCCTCTTAGTGGGTTTTAGTGTTCATGGTCTTTATCTTATTTTCAATAGTTTCAAAGGTCACTCACAGGATCTGAGTTAGCACTGAGGGTGGAGAGGCCAGTCAAACAGTTCAGATTTTTGTTCCAGAAAGGTGCTCTGTGTGCAAAGAGGCCGTGGAACAAGGGGAGGGATGGAATGGGATGGAGAAGCTAAGCCAAAGTTCTTTGAAAGCCAGAGAGAGCCTATTACCTAACCCAGCACATAAACTAACTAGATTTTTCTTAGCAGCCAACAGAGGTGTAATTGAACTCCATGAACCAAATGCTGTTCACAGTCCCTTCCAACAGTGAGCTGCCTTGTGTGTGCGTGCAGGTGGTAGCCAGCACTCCGATTTATTCCCACCTTGTGGAAGTGACTGTGGGGTTTTGGCAAATAGAGCTGTGTTGGTCAGGTCTGCGATTAGTCAGCCCCTGGTCTGTAATGTCTATTTGGGCCAAATAATACTCCCAACGTACAATGAAGTTTCATTTATTTCTGGCCCATTTTATTAAAAAATAAAAAGACTATAATTTGGGTGCTTTCTCCATCATCCTGCTTCAGAAGCAGATAGATCAAAGTAGATATAGGGTTATCTGAAACTCCAGGTTTACTTAAATCAACTTTGAAGTTCTTTTTAATAGCCTGCATGTCTTTGATTATGCTGAGTCTATACAAAGATGTGCAAGAACATTTTCTACTACTCATAGCAATTCCTGAAGTGAATAAATATTTTTGAATGAAACTGACAGTTATATTTTGTTTGGCAGACCAAATATAATAATCTTCAGATTGTCCAATATCAACCTTCTCAACAACCTTTAAGTCAGTAACCTATGTACGAAAATAAGAAGTCAAAGTAATACATACATTTATGCATACAAACATATTCACACCTATCCCAGGGCCATTTACCATGAAGAACTAGGAGACGTTTAAGGTTATTTCAGCCATTTGTGTTTTAGAATGCCAGCGCTGCCATAACAAAATACCACAGGCTGGAAGGCTTAAACAACAGACACTTATTTTCTTACAGTTTTGGAGGAAATACAAGATCGTGGTGCCAACAGAACTGGTATCTGGTGTGGCCTTTCTTCCTAACTTGCAGACATCTTCTTGCTGTGTCCTCACATGGCCTTTTCTCTCTGTGTGTGCTTCCCTGGCACCTCTTCCTTTTTTCATAAGGACATTACTCATATTGGATTAAGGCTCCACATTTATGACCTCATTTAACCTTACTTAACCTCTTTAAGGATTCTGTCTCCAAATACAGTGATAGTGGGGCCTAGGGCTTCAACATATGCATGGGGAGCAAAATTCAGTCCTAACAATTTGAAAGAGGGTTCCTTTGCTTTGGAGGGAAGGTGGGAGAAATACAGAAGAATTTAGACTTAGTTTCAGGCCTCACAATGCTTGTAGGAAGAACGCTGCTAAAAAGGTGCATAGGGCTTGCTATTCAACTCCTGGATGGTGGTGGGTTTGGAAGAAATGTTATCTTTGGGAAAAAGAGAGCTCGCCAAGGCACAGGAAGGGGACAGTGAACTATGGAATACTACGGCTTTATTTACTTTCTTAGGGCATCTCTAGGGTGCTTTAAATGATGATATGGGATTCTTAATTATTGAATCCTACAGGTTACAAAGTTTACTAGGAAAACAAAAGTCCTCATAGAAAAGAAATGTTCACTAAAAACTAACCAATTTGAAAAATCAGTGACCACTCAAATATCACTTCTGCCTTACACTGTTCTCTATCCGGTGATGTGTTGGAATTGGCTTGTACAGGCTCTCAGAGTGTACACATCTCTTCCCAACTCTCCATTCAATGACATTGGTCATTCAGAATTGGTTGTGGTGGAGTATTTACACTAGGCAATTGGAAAACAGTCTAAATCAGACTTTTTTGTTTTTCTGAGAACCAGTTGTTAAATATTTACCAGTGAACCACTAGATTGATTCATACCCATTTAACAATCTCATTGCTGGACCACTACCTCTGCCTATTGTTTAAAAGAAAATAAAAATTCAGTCTATGTAAATGTAGAGTGAAACTCTGTATCTTTCCAGCATTTACAATTTTATGACATTGATGAGAGTGATATTGTGCTATGTGTATAAACATACACATAACTACTGACAAATAAAGGTGTGAGAGAGTTTGGTCAGTTATCAACTGACCAAGGGAAATGAACACAATGAGTGCTTAAATATAATGAATTACACATCAAAATATCAGGGAGACCCTGGTGAAAAATAATAAGATCTTGAATTTTTTTCTAAAATGGTCCTTTTATTTATGGCACAGTGGTTCAATTTGAAATTATGTTTTCCTAGATGCTGTCAGTTTTTTGAAAATTCTCACCCCCAATAATTAGCTCTAAAAAAATAGTACCTATTTAACATATAATCTAAGTTTTTTATAAGAAATTATTTAAATAATTTAAGTTTTATTTTAACATATACCTTAAGTAAATGTTTTTCTTTGCCATTTATATTAAGTCAGTTTTCTTCAAGGATTCTTTCTCCAGTATTGGTTATGCTCAGATAATAAAAGCATTGAATACTTGTTTATTGAGCACCCATTTATGCATCCATCCACTGGTCCATTTATTCATCAAGCAGTACTTGAGTGTCTACAATGTATCAGACACTATAAAATATTCTAAATACTCTAAAAGTATTTGGGAATAATGAGATGAATAAGACAATGTTCTTGTCTTTAACTGTTCATTCTAGGTGGAAGACAGATAATGAAATTAAGTTATAGTTCAACTAGACAATAAGTGATAATAAAATCGTGTACAAGATCGCGGAAGCCTTACAGTAAAGTGAGTGATTATGTCTTATGGTGTGGGGCTAGGAACTACCTAATAGGATAAGGAAGGCTGAACTCATGCATCACCCTTATGGAGGGCTTTCCCTAAACCTCTAATCTGGGTTATATGCCCCTCATCTGTGCTCTGACAGCCCCTCATGCAGATTCCATTGAAATTGTCAGTTTATTTGTCTGTCTCTCCATCTAGATGAAATGTGTCTTGAGGGCAGAGATGATTTTGTATCCCTAAGATGTAGCAAAAGCTTTGCTACATGCTTGGTGCTCAGTTGACTGCAGAGTAAATGAATTAATGAACGAATGAATGGTGAATAGCATCAAGAAGATGTTGCCTAGGAAGAGTATCTTAGTTTGAGCTACTTTAATAAAATACTATAGACTGGGTGGCTTAAAAACACATTTATTTCTTTTGGTTCTAGAGGCTAGGAAGTCCAATATCAAATAACTGGCAGATTTAAAGTCTGGTGAGAGCCCTCTTTCTGGTTTGCAGATGGCTGCCTTCTTGTTGTGTCCTTGTGTAACAGAGAGAGAGACAGAGAGACAGAGACAGAGGCAGAGAGAGAGAGAGAGAGAGAGAGAGGTGTCTTTTGTTATAAGGACAGCAATCATGAAGCTCCACCCTTATTACCTCATCTAAACCTAATTACCTCTCATAGGCCCCTCCTCCAAATACCGTGACTTTGGGGATTAGGGCGCCAACATAGCAATTTTTGAGGAACACAAACACTCAGTCCAGAGTAAGGAGTTTGAAGAATAAATGAGATATTCTCAAGAGATCTGGGCTTGCAGGGTGGAGAGTGCAGGCTGAGGGATTAGTATTCAAAGCTGAGGAACCAAAACAGCTTAGAGCAGGGCAAGTCTAGGAACTGCACCGTGTTTTTGTTAGTGATGATAGAACACGGAGTAGTCAGAGAGAAGGCAGGAGTCATGTTCAGTAGCTTATATACTTTACATAATTTTTCTTTTTGCAAGAAATAGAAATTACTCAAGGTTTTAAAGCAGACCATATCTGCATTTTAGTAACACCACATTCTGGGTAAAATGGAGAATGGATTGTAAATGGAGAATTGAACCCAGCAGGCAGGAAACCAGTTTGGAAGCTACTGCAACAGGCAAAGGAAATTATAATGGAAGTTTGAACTAGGGTTCATTTTGTTTTGTTTTGTAAGGGGGAAAGTTGAATCATCCTTTGTAGATCAGCAGAGAGAGAGAAGAAGGAGCTGGGAGTAGAGATTGTCCCACGATGAGAGGAAGACATGGTTTGTTAGTGCATGTTTGGCCTAGACTCTAGTCCAGGAAACTTTGGATGACAGTAACAGTAGCTTTCATTTTTTGAAGATTTACATTGGGCACTGTGTAAGATGATTATGCACATTGTCACATTTGACCCTTGTAAATGACAGTAGGACTGTGATGTCAAGCCAAGTTTGACCCTCAAATTCATGCTCTCTTGACCATTAAGCTCTGCTACTGCCTGCCATAAACAGCCAGAGAAATTGAACTGAAAGTTTCTGAGATTTTGTGAGGATGCTATAGCCTGAGACATAAGATACTGTGTCTATTTGCCTGGACACGAAGTCATGGGGAGGAAGAATGGCAGTGCTGCAGGCTGGGTTCTCCAGAAGGAGACACTGAGATGGTGTTTGTAAGATGTTTATTAGGGATCAACACTTGTGACAGGAAACTGGAGGAAGTGGGACCTGGAAGAGGAAAAAGGCGTGCTGTGATTCAGGCCTGACTGAGCCTGGGGTAGTCTGAGGTGAGTGGCACCCTTCAGAATTGTCCAGCATTGGGTCGAAATGGCTGGCTATTGTACCGCGACAGCAAGGATGGCTTCCTCAGGAGGGGTGGCTCAGTGCAACCGAGGCAGTCCCAGGAGATGCTGAAAGCTAGAGTGTGGACCACACTCCTCCAGCTGGGCGCCACATCCTTCCTTGATGAGAAATTTGGAAGGTATAGCCTCATAACATTCATGGGCATGGAGTCCGTCTTACCACTTCTGGGAACAGATGTATTTGGTTCAAAGCCTGGTTCTGACAGTGGTAATTTTCTTACCATCTCTGTGCCTCAGTTTCCTCAATTGTAAAGTATGTGCGTGTGTCTGTGGTGAAGGCCTAATAATAGTCATTACCTAATGGAGTCATGGTGAAGGTTAAAAAAGGGAATACTTTTTGAGTGGCTGGCACATAGTAAACCTTTAATAGATGTCAGTTATTCAAAAAATATCATCTTCTTTTAAAATTTGAAGTGGGATATTTGAAACCCTCAACCCAAAATATTTTATGGCACATTGCATTCCCTTCTCATAGAATTCAAAATATAAATATTCATTCTATTTGACAGAATTTTCATGAACTAACTTCAATTATAATAGCAGAAGGAGAGCCCTGGCTGGTGTGGCTCAGTGGATCGAGTGCTAGCCTGTGAACCAAAGGGCCACAGGTTCGATTCCCAGGCAGGGTACATGCCCAGGTTGTGGGCCAGGTCCCCAGTAGGGGGTGTGCAGGAGGCAACCACCCATTGATGTTTCCCCCTCTTCTTCCCTTTTCCTCTCTCTAAAAATAAATAAATAAATAAATAAAATCTTTTAAGAAAATAATAGTAGAAGGAGAAATAAACGGTCATTGTGAGTAATTTTGGAAATCTGCTAAACATCAATGCGTGTATTTGTAAATTCCATTCTTAAACAGAAAGTGAGAATGAGAAACTTAAAATTGAAAAAATAACTTTCAGTTGATCATATTGCCCTAAATTCATTTTATTGTCTTGCTTTTTTTTAACCTGTAAAAGGAAGAGCACAAATCTCCTGTTCTCAGAATTCATCTGCTTTGTGGACATTTGTCCAAGTATACACTGTCTGTGTGTGGTTTTTTTTGGTGTATTCCTGTAAGTTTATTTTTTTCTCTGCCTGGATGAGATGTTTCTTAAAGCCTGACACTGTGTTTTAATCTTCTTATAGACATGTATACATACATTTTGTTAGTTATAACAACGAAAACATGTACCTTAGATGTCCCTGAGCCTGATCAATTTCTGCACTAATGGAGAATGGATGCCCTTGATTTTCTGAAGCCAAGGTACTCAATAGTTTTCCCCAACTCCACCTGCTTGGATGCCAGCATTAGGCTCCGTATCACTTGTTCCGTAAGCACATACCAAATCAGCCACCTGTGGTAGGAGGCTAACTAACACTCCATGACCAACGCCCTTTCTTCTTTAAAATTTAGATTGAGTTTTCAGTTGGTAGCAAATACCTATAAAATGTGTCTTCAAGGACATAGCTTCTCCTCTTTCCCCATGTACACAAGTAAACAGCTTTCCTCCTGAATACGGGTCTCAAGTGATGGGAGTGAGAGATGCAAGGCTGGAGCCCTGACCTGTGGAGCATGCCTGCCTGAATCCAAGCACCTTGGCACTGCCCCGACCAGCCACATGACTCCTGAGCAGGAAGGGGGTGCACGGATGTGTGGGCGGGAATGAGTAGAAGGCCCAGGCACTTGAAGGCATAATTATTAGATATCCATGTCATATTAACATTGTAGAAATCATACCAATTTAATCTTTTAAAGAGTAAATTATCCGCCAAGAGACGCGTCCAACATCTCGCAGTTTTCCTCCTGTTGGAGGGTGATGGGAAATGCCTTTTATTATATGCGTACAGGCATGTGCATTTCTGCTCCTCACTCCTCCTGATGGTGTGCTGCCTCTTTTGCAGCAACTCAACAACTCATCTACCTACTGCATGAATAGACAGGCTTTTAAAAAATAGCCTTCTTGTGAAGGCCGGAGCCTCAGTGGCCACCTCTTCCACCTCACAGATTAGGAGTTTCATCTTTCCTGTCGTCTCCCATCTGAAAATGCCCAGGGGCTACTACCCTGCCCAGCAAGATGGAGTTATCCTCGTTCCCAAAATTGTCTCATGGTTTCCAGCTCCCTGGAGATTTTACTTTTAAAATACAAGAGTACTTTTTAACAGTCGTTTTGAAGGCCTTATAAAGAGTAATTATGAACACATAGGGAAGTGCACTGTTATGAAATGAACGGTCTTACAGACCTGAGGAAAAATGTTGTGCATGACTCAGTAGGGCCCCTGGGCATGTATCAGTTGGTTTCATGCACTTCTCACAATACAGGGTTGTCTGAGAAGGGAAGGCTCTGCCCAACTGATAATTGCATAGTCTGTCAATTTGGTAAAAACTGGCTCCAGAAAAGCCTCTCACAGGATGTTTTATTTAGAACAGCTACATTTGGTGCCTCTTCTCTCTGACCCGGGGACTTTTAACTGGGTTAGTCACAGGTATTGCCTGTGGATTGCAGCGTTTGAGGGGCCTTGTCATCACCAGCTCAGTTCCGCCACCCCAGTCCCACTCCCCTGCCCTCTCTGCTTCCACTGCTGCAATTGTCCTGGGCCTCCTTGAATCATCGAGCCCCACAACATGCTACTCATCCTGAGGCTCTGAAATCCAGATTTTAAAGGAAGGGAGGGCAAGCATGTGTCTTTTGGTACCTGGTCCTTGTGTCTGGAGATAGCCAGATATTTAATCATGAGGGGCATGATTTACAGCTGCGGGAATTAGGTTTGAAAATTGCTCTCCAGGTCCATCCATTCTGTTGCAAAGGCTAAAATTTTCTTCTTTTTTATGGCCAAGTAGAATTCCATTGTGTAAATGTCCCATAGTTGTTTTATCCACTCATCTATTGATGGATACTTGGTCTGCTTCCATATCTTGACATTATCAATAAAGCCACAATGAACATAGGGGTGCTTATGTTCTTTTGAATTAGTGTTTTGGTTTCCTTTGGATATATTCCCAGAAGTGGGATCACTGGGTCAAAAGGCAGGTCCATTTTTAATTTTTTGAGGTGTCTCCATACTGCTTTCCACAGTGGCTGCACCAGTCTGCATTCCCACCAACAGTTCAAAAGGGTTCCCCTTTCTCCACATCCTCACCAGCACTTGTTTGTTGATTTATTGATGATAGTGATGCTGACAGGTGTGAGACGATATCTCTTTGTTGTTTTAATTTATATTTCTCTGATTATTAGTGACATTGAGCATCTTTTCCATATGTCTATTGGCCATCTGTATGTCCTCTTTGGAGAAGTGTCTCTTCAGGTCCTTTACCCATTTTTTCACTGGGCTGTTTTTTTGGTGTTGAGTTTTGTGGAGAACATTATGCTAAGTGAAATAAGCCAATCAGAGGAAGACAAATACCATATGATTTCACTCACATGTGGAATCTAATGAACAAATTGAACTAACAAGGAAAATGGGGACAGATTCATAGACGGAGAGTAGATGACAGCTGGTACAGCGGGGGAAGTTAGGTGGTAGACAGACTGGGCAGTAACGAAAAAGGACTCATGGACATGTGCAACAGTGTGGTGATTGTTGGGGTGGGGAGCATAAGGGGACTAAAAGGTAATGTAAAAAATACAGTAAAGATTAAAAAAAAGAAAATTGCTCCCCAGTGATGAGCTACAGGCTTTCAGCCCCTCCCTGGGTTATGGTTATAGCTTTGAAGTGAGGGAATTTTACCAGGAACTCTAAGATCTCTTATAGCTTTTAAAATGTACAATGTTTTCAACTCTGGTTGCACATTAAATTTACCTGGGCAGGTTTGAAACCATGCCAGTTGATGCCCAGATCACATTCCATAGATCTGATTGAATTGGGTTGGGTGGGACCTAAATACAGGGGTGGAGCTAGGTTTGTGGGTCCTGAAGTGCATACAGTTTGAGAGCTCTGGTTAATAAGGAGAATAAAACAATACCTTACTTGTGTAAATTTTGCAAAAGTGTGACCTTATCAACACATTGCTGGGATCCCTCCCATCCCAGGACCTTGGGATGGGTCGTGTGCAAGTAAGTGACCCTGAAGGTTGACTTCACTGCTTCAGAGTAAGTCTAGAGTTGTCCAGGCATCAGCATGTTATTAAAACTCCCCAAGCGATTCCAGCATGCACACTTCCAGTGTGAGAATCCTGGGACAGATCCTGAGTCCCACCTAAGGTGAGGATGAGTGTGAAAGCCCATGGGGATCTGTAAAGCTCTGCCTGGAGTACCCCTGTTTAGAAATTATCCTCCATACACCTCTCCTAACTAATTCCTACTTCCCGATAAGGCTTAGATTTGAGGTTACCTCCTCCAGAAAGACTTCCCTAAAATCTCTGGTTAGGTGCTCTCTTCTGTATTTGTCTCAGACTAGTGAATGTCTGTGACATAGTTCTTAGTATGCTCCATCATCATCATCATCATCATCATCATCATCATCATCATCATCAATGGCAGAGATTGTATCTTATTCATCTATACATCCCAGTTCCTAGCACAGTTACCAGCACATAAATTCTTTATGAAAAAAAGAAAAATAATAATAAATTAGTACTATTTTTACACAGATGTTTTTGGCTCCCCCTGCCACACACACATTGTATTTTCTAGCCTCTTTTCTCAAGAACCAATAAAAATACCACACTTAAGATCTAGTCAGATTCTTCTTCTTTACAATGTAAGCTCTCAAATCCCCTACCAAATATCTAATTAGAAAACTAGATTAGCTATTGGATGGCACTATTGTTGGGCCAGAAGCATGTATGCATAAAATATGGGCATATTGGACAGGATCCTGGCAAGGAGCAAGAGGCACCCTGAGCTGAGATTAGGACTACTTACAGAAATGTGTGCAGAATGAAGGGCGTAAATAAGGGAACTTGAGGCAACTCCAGGGACCCATTATTCTCTAGGTCTTAGAAAGTACAGGGATGAAACCATTCCCCAGCCATGTTGAAGGCTGGGGCCCAGAAGAGGGGCTGCCCAATAGGAGCTCTAGTTCTGAAAGTCTGCAGGCATCACCATAACAATGGTGCTGAAGACAGGCGCACAGGAAAAAATAACATTGATCTCACTCCTTCTGCCCTCCAGTCTCCTCGTGGTGCCTCCCATGGACTCACCAAATGAAAGCCAGAGGCAATGGAACGAAGACCATAAGAATTGCTCCCTGGACCCTAGCTCAGAGTCAGGGGATAGAGGTGGAGTTGGATCTGGGGAGGGAAGATGGAAGAGAAAAACCAGTACAGTTAACTGAATGATATTATATTATAGAGAAGAAAGTAAATTGGATGCCATCTATATCTGCAAAAAGTTGACATAGTTTAAAGTAGTTTGGCAGTACTTATATGGAGTGAAAAACTTACTGAAGTCTGGGCAGATTAGAAATAAGGATGGATAGCAAAAATGACTGCAGCTGCTATTTCCTAGGAAAGAGATCCAGTAGTAAATAGGAGTTTTGACTCCCATCTTCCTATCCCCCTCATTTTTGAGAGGCAATTATTCTTGTTTCTATTGAAACCTTACTTGTTCCCTAGGCCCCACAGCTGTGGGTACCCCACTTTGCTTACCTCCTCTGATGTCACCTCAAGTATTTCTAAGGGTTTTTCCTTCCCATCCTTAAGATCTGAACTTGCCTATTAGGACAGAGCTTTTACCTGAGCTCCCTGCTTGCATGCACGGCTGATTTCCCCATGTGTTACTGGACTAAAGGGGTCCATTCACCTGTATAGGTCGAAGTTTTATCAAACACAAACAGGAGTTTGAAGCAAAGAAAGTAGAGGATTTTTAGTTGAGGAAATGGTGCCAAGTCCAGAGTCACAGATGAGCAATGCTAAGACACCTGGCTCCCTGATGGCTTCCAGGGGATGGGTTACACAGAGGAGAAATCATTCATCATGGTGGCTGAAGGAGCTGGGGTCATGGCTTCTACTAGTTGTTTGGGGCCAGGGCAGGGACTAGCTGATCTTTGCGTCAAGTCCTGGTGTTAGCCATGGCGTTGTTCTGTCCGGTTGTATGAGGGTGTGGTTCATAGGGTCATGGGCCTGGGGCTGATGTTACCTTTAGCTTGACCAAAACTGTTTCTGTGATCAACAGACCGGAGGCTTTGTTCTCAAGAAAGTCTGTTACCGACCAGAATCTGATGTCCTAAGGACTTAATGATTACGGAAGGGCGTGGACGAACAGAAAGGAGAGTCATGTTAAAGAAATGGAGTTTCCACGTGGTTACATGTGGACCATGACATTTGGGGTCTGCTGGTCCTTTCCTCAGCCCAAAACCTCACTCCTACCTTGAAGTGGAATAGGAACAACACTGTAGTTTGTGTGTCCACAGGGGAGGTCTCACACCTTACTGAGCATCAGGTGTTGTGAAGGAAGGAAGGAAGGAAGGAAGGAAGGAAGGAAGGAAGGAAGGAGGGAAGGAGGGAAGGAAGGAAGGAGGGAAGGAGGGAAGGAGGGAAGGAGGGAAGGAAGGAAGGAAGTTTTTCTGTTACCTTTCTATTCAAATACTATGGTAAGAATGCTCACAAGATTTCTTGCCAAGCAAGAAAAGAGCCTTTTTTTCTGGATACTGAATGGGAATATGTGCTAAAGTAGGGTAATTCTCCTACTCCCCTCCCCCTCTGTCTTCTCCTCCCCCTCCCCCACAGTAAAAGGTAACCTGGGACTCGTGCAAGGTCCAAGCCAGTTTGCTGAGCTTCAGGTTTCCAAACACATGTGTTTGCCCTGGTTCTCTGGTAAACCGGTGCCTGAGAAAAGCCCATGGGAGAACTGAAAGTCTGATCCTTTTTTTTTTTTTTTTTGAGTTGTCAAATCTAAGGCTATAAAACCAGACCCAGAACTTTAGACAGGGGCACACCCTCAGTGTGTTAAGCATATGCTCCTGCAGGCAGAGCCTTCCAGACCACAAGCTTTGTCCAAAATCAGTCTCTATCTAGGGGACAATTGTGAATAACCATCCCCATGCCAAAACCGAGATTTCCAGGGCCTTAAAAGGCTAATTAACAATACCTTGAGAGTACTGAGTATGTTGCCATAAAAACCAATGGCCCTGTTGCCTGCTCCGACTCAGAGGGCTCCATGACTCATAGCACCTGTGACTCAGAGCGCTCCCAGGCGGGTTTTAATGGGTGTTAGGACCATCTTCACTCACTACTGTCTAAAGACAGGAGGGAGGCTCTGCCCAGGTGATAATTGCCTTGACCTTGAGTCTACTAAAAACTGGCAAGAAAAATGCTATTGTAGCCTTGGAATTTTCAGCACTTGAGAAGAGCAGAAGCAAAGCCAGGGCACAGTAAAACTTGGTTTCATAACTAGGTTGAGAAATTGAATGATCTCATGAGACCCACTAGAGTATCTCCTGGCTTCCATGAAAAGCCCAGACCTAGTTAGTAGGCATAAAACCACAGAGGTGATTTATTGTGATGCCTCAGAGCGGGACCTTCAGCCTCAACCGCCTCTCCAGACCACATTGCTCCTTTTAGCTAAGGGTTGATTCTTTTGCTGATATGCAGCAACTTATTTACAGAATCATACTTGAGCAAGCCAAGATACAACTGGTGGCCAGTCAACAAGCTTGCATTAAGCTGCCATATGGCAAGCCCTGTCCTCAGGAAGTTCATAGTCTAGGTGGGAGACACATTCAAACACATAACATTGGCACTAGGGCCAGGGCTCTAAGGCAATTGTGCTTGAACTAGCCTGTCTCAGAATCATATGGCAAGCTTGTTAAAACAAAAGTCCTGGCCTCCACCACCAATGATTTTGATTCAATAGGTCAGGGATCATGCCCATATAATTGTAATTATGATTGTAATTGTAATTGTAAATGTAATTTCATGGATTACATTTTAACAAATTCCCAGGTGATGCTGATTTTGCTGTTTTATGGACCATTCTGAATAGCTTTGTTATAATAGAAATCAAAAAGTGATGAGGTTATTTATAAAGGAGAGAGGGAGTAATGAATTATTTTGAGGGTGGGGTAGGAAAGGGTACTATCTGGAGTGACTTTATGAAAGGAGCAGTACTTCAGCAAAGCCTAGAAGTATGGATGGGTAGGACCTGAGCAAGCTGCAGTTAAAGGAAGTGTTTTCACGTAGAGAAATTCTAAAAAGTCAGAAAAAAAATGCAGAGTATATTCAGCAAGCTGAAGAGTGTTGGGGTAGGGAGGGTAATAGTAGGAAGTGTTGGACATTGGTTTCTAGAAGACCTGGGTATTCAGGCTGAGGAGGTTGGATTATTTTGTAAATAATAGGGAACCACCATATGTTTTTGAGGATAATGTCATTAATTTAATGACCTGATGCTTTATGTTGGTGGATGAGATGGATTAAGAGAGGTGAGGAGAAATGGGAAGCGAGCTGGCTAGCTAACATTTTTAGAATTCCGTAAGTGCTATGGAGGCAGTCTGGAAGCCTGCACAAGGCCAGGGGGAGTAGAAAAGGGAATTGGGACATGAAAGACAAAACAGAGGGAATATCATCAGAATTTTCAAATTAAATTGCACGTGGTAGACAAGGGAGAAGAACAAGTTAAAGATGGTCCTCAGGAATGCAGGCTGAGTACTGATGCCAGTAGAAGAGTTATGGGTTTAAGGAAAAAAGAAAGATTTAACGAGGAAGGTAATGACTTTGGTTTTGTACCTGTTGGATTTGAGGTGCCTACAAGTTATCTGTTAGTTTGCTATGCAAGCCTGGGTTTGGAAGAGAGGCTGGGCGTGGGCATTTATATTGGTGTAGAACATACAGAGGATTGTGGAAGCTAGGAAAATAGATGACTTCATCAAGACTGAACACATGGAGTGGAGGTGATGAAGATGCAAGCAAGGGAACCTTAGGGAATGTCTATACCAAGTGCCAGCAAAGAAGATTCAGAGACTGTGGTCTGGAGAGGCGGTTGAATGCTGTTAATGAAAGCATTGAAAGATAATGAAGAAGATTCTAGGAAGGGAGTGACTCATAGTGTTAACTGCTAGAGAAGCTGATCAGGAGAGGCTATAGCTGTGTCAACTGGGGCCTTCAAGAATATACTTTCCAAGGTGGGGCAGGCTCCAGGCTGCAGAGAGTCAAGAGAAAAATAGGAGTCAGGGAAGTAGAAGAAGCGGGTGTTGAGTGGTGACAGGAAGAAAATGGGACAGAAACTTGAGAGGGAAACATGTTCATGGGAGGGCTTGGTCGTTGTTTTAGGATGTGGGGGACCAGAGTAAGTGTGTAGGCCAAGGGTAAGGAGCCAGTGGAAAGAGGAAGATTAAAGAGATAAAAGAGAGGAGATGATTGATGCTGCAGGGTCTGAGAGGAGATGAGAGGGTGGGACAGAAAGCCCTGGGACAAAGGGCCACTTTATAAGAAGGTCCGCTGGGTGTTTAGGCAATTAGACTACCTTGGATGGTCTCCAAGTGAGACTTTCCCTTTGCTAAAGCAAGCACCAAGGCAGCCCTGAGAACCTCAAATACAGAGGTGTCTGCTTTTTCCCAAGACCAATCTCTCCACTTTCAAGCATTCAGAGACGACCAAAGGTTAAATTAGAGTTTCAGTATTCTAATTTTCCAACAAATTTATTTCCTTCCCGGGTTAGCCAAATCATGGACTCTTTATCCTCACCTGGATTCCCAAATTTAATTAACCAACTTCCTCTTTCCCCTCTGAGGGTCAGAAAATAGACCTTGTTTTACCCCTTCCCTTCCTAGCTTTTGCTTATCTAAACTAAGGGCCCCACAGGAGCTTTCAGCTGATTTATTTCAGCTGGTCCCTCATAGCCACAATGACTCGGGGTTAACCTTCTTGGCCCCTCTCGGACCATTTTTAGGAAGGTTTGCTAGGTATTCTGACCTACTAATAGGTCCCAGAGGGGAAGTCCACACTGTCACAGTAGATCTTACTACCTAACACCTAGTGAAACCCTAGGCTTTGCTGAGCTCAGCCAAGACACTGCAGGAAACACATGGGCTGGGGTTCCCAGAGAGAGTTTCTAGATCTCAAAGAATAATGCTAAACAGACAGACTACAAAGCTGTCTGCAAGAGGAGGCTTTAGGGTTTTATTTTAGAAAGCTCTCTTTTCCTAAATTTTTGGGGGTGGGGGAGAATTTTAAATAAGCATGAGAATTATGGGAAATGCATCTATTTCTTAGAGTTAGTGTTATTTTCAGAAATTTCTTAGAGTTAGTGTTATTATAGCATTATTAATTATGAGGCAAGCAAGGAGCAGTTTGACAAAATAATATTACCAAAGGCATTTCACCCTTTTGTTTGCCTGGAGGGAGTGGCTGACCAGCCTTGGCCTTGCTCCACATGCTAATGATTTGATAGGGGCATGCCATTGGTTTGAGTGACAGAAACATGCTCCGCACCCTTCATGGGAGTACATTAATCCATGTTCTTAAAATGTTTTCTTGAACATCGAGTTCTGTTCCACAGCATTTACACAACTATAGCACTGGAAATTGTAACTCTGTCTCTGCTTTCATGTTAAATTGAAAGCGTCAGGAAAAAGAAAATGGCGGAACATGATTACAAGTGGCAAGTGGGACATGAACTTCTGCTCTAGGACATTTAAAAACTGTTGTTTTAACACACATATGAGAAGTTTATTTTCTACTGTCTTTAACTTTTTTTTTAGGCTTTAAAACTAAGATATGGATTAAAGTTATGAGAAATAGAGATTTAGTGAAATATAAGGAGCTGTGCTGTGAAATTAAAAGTGGAGTAAGCAACATATATTATTGCATGTGATATGTATGCTTCTGGTACAATAGCGTTACTAGTGTTTATTCTGTTGTTGGAAGTGTTGGTCTTAGTCAATCTTTATGTTGCAATAATGAAAAATATTTATCTCTTCATGAACTATTGTAGTCATTTTGCCTAAGTGGATGCTAACCTGAATAACTTAGTGAGTAGGTAGGGAGAAGAACCTGCTCATTTATGCTGCTCCCAGCCTTCCCATGTGAAGAGCAGTTCTGCATGGAGGCTAAGCATAGCGAGTAAAGTCTCCATTGTCATCATGTTTCTGCTGTGACCTTCCTCAAATTAGTTATTCTGTGTGCCTCAGATTCCTTTTCTGTAAAATAGGGATAGCAATAATAGAACCTTCTCTCAAATGTTGTGGAGAATAAATTACTGTCTGTCAAGTGCTGTAATAGATGCCGTTCCTACTCCACACCGATCCCTTTCACAGACACTCACACCCATCTCCACCTGCTGTAGGTTTGAGATACTTAACAGCACGCACCTACATCCTTCCTGAGAAACTTGCCCTTAACTGCTAGGAGCTGTCTTGCTGGTGATGCTTGTTATGTACTCTACCCACCCTAGCCCATTTGGGGTGGCCCATAGCTAATGACCTGCTGGTCAGGGATATAAAAGCCAGCACCTAGCACTGCTGCTTCTGGAAGGAATCACTGCTGGGGTACAATTCACCGTGCACAGATCCCATGGTCTCAGGCTGAGGCCAGACTTCTCTAGAAGACACACTCTGCCGGGCTTCTTCCCTTGTCCTGCCCTGCTTCTCTCAGTCCTCTTCTTCTTTCTCCTCAGTGACAGTCCTCCCAGGCTTGCACAGGAATCCCCGTCTCAGGCTGTGCTAGGGAACTCAACCAGAGACCACTACTTCAGAGAGTACTTGGCACTTAGTATTCATTCACTAAACATTAGCAATTATTAGGGACTGAAATTAATCACATTTTTGTGGGGTCTAAATCAGGTGTATGAACTGGAGGATAGTTTATTGTTTAAAACCAAATAACCCACAAATTTGTCATGAGAACTAAAAAATAAGTGCTTCCAATCAATTATTTTTAAATTGTTTCTTTTAATGGCTGTGCTTGAGTGCCTAAAATAGGCAAGTGGAAGAGGTATCAGGGAGTGGTCAGGGCAAGGACTGAAGGTGCACAAGCACAACTGGGGCATGCGTGGCATGTCCAACTCCATCCCTGATGGGGAAGCAGAGTCTCAGGTGTCCGAGGTTCCAGGGTCCGAGGGCTGTCACTGTGGAGAAGAACATAGCAGGAGAAGAGGCAAAGCGGTGATGACTTGGAAGGAGAAATGGTCCTGTTCTTGTTCATTTATTGAGAGACAAGGGATGGGTTTGAACTCTGGGGCTCAGTTGTTTGGGGTAACCAGACATGAGGTATTGTTTTGTTCAAATCATCAAGGCAGAAGAACCTCCTCTCAGAATTGGGAAGAAAGAAAGAGCAAGGAGAGAAGGAGAGGAGAAGAAGGAGCTTAAGCTGTCAGCAAGCTGGACCCCTCTTACATAGCAGGGGAGAAAAGGAATTCTCTAGATTTAGGACAGTGGACAGAGAGTGAATTCTCAGTAAAGAATTACTTAACTGCTAGACTGAAATTCACTGAAAGGCAGACATTATTCTCTCTTGGAATGTGCTGCCGAAGGGGAAGTCATTGCAAAGAGCTAAGGGGGCTATGGCAGGAGCACAGCCCCTCTGCAGAGCTATGCCACAAGTCAGAGGTGGCAGCGAGTTTCAGAAGTGACAGTCCAAACAGGCAGCTGAGCCTGGGAATTTCAGCTTCGTCAATCCAAATGCAATCTTGAAGAAGCTCTCTGCTATTTAGCATCTCATGGTCAGAATATCAGAGACCTGTGCCTCAACTTGCAATTGCATAACATCCATTTCAATAGTTTTTCTCCTGGAAGATGTGTCACTATCACCCATATCATTTACAGCAGGTAAGTTTGAGACACCAGTGTGTAGGTAAAAACCTGGCTTCCTGGGACTTAGGATCTGATACTCATTTGCTTTAGTATCAGGATCACTCACATGACAAAGTAAAAGCAACGGCCAGGAGTAAAGATGGGTTTATCTGGAGGGAGGATGGTAAGGCTGGCAGCTTCATTGGGATGGGAGATACAGAGCAAGCACTCCTAAGTGTCCCAAGGCCATTCTGGTGGGACTTCTTAGAGAAGGTAGAATTCTAAGCCAAAAGAGCGGGGAAGAGGGTGCTCTGGAACTCGTCATGGTCACGCCACTCAGCCAGGCCCACGGTCCAGGTGTTCAGAGTTCACTGCTCCGGAACAGCAACAACTGCTTCATGTGGGGACTGTCATAAAGTTAACCTTTCACTCTTATACATGATCTTGGTTAACCTTCAACACTGTGATAGTGTTATTTCCTCCCTTTTTTATTTTAAATGAGAAAAGTTAACCCAGTTAGAAAGTGGGAAAGTCAGCATTTGAACCCTGGTCCTTTGCCTGAGAGTCTGTTCTTCTTTATTAGAGAAAAGAGCACAGCTGCGCTGTAAATATGTTCTGAGAGTGTGTGTTTTAGCATAAGACATGCCGTTTTTGTCTTTGTTCCTTGATTACTAATATATTCACATGTATGAAACCCCCAAAAGAATAAACTCTCCCTACCATCTTTGTCCCTCATCTGCCAGGCTCTTCCTTCCCAGCCCCACAGGTACCCACTGGTATAAGTCTCTGACATATTCTTCCATAGACTCTTCATGTTCTATGAGGAAAATATTAGATTATTTTCTTCTTTTGCTTTCACACAAAAACATATTATAAACATCACTTACCATCTTCCTTTTTTCCAATTAACTATATGTTAAGGACCTTTCTATATCACTTTATAGGGAGCTTCCTTATTCTTTTTTACAGTTGTATAGAATTCTGTTATATGGATGTCCTCTAAGTTATTGAATCAATTCTATACTGATGAAAATTTGGGTTGTTCCCTATTTTTTCACTATTACAAAATGCTGCAAAGAGTAACCTTGTACATTCACCTGTTAGCACTTATACAAGTATATGTGTAGGTTAAATTGCTGAAAGTAGAATTGCTGAGGAAAAAATTACATATGTGTGTATATGCATATTTTTGTAGATGGTCACCAGAAATTTTGTTGAGGCCAAAACAAGACACAAGCACTCTCATCCCTCATGTCATATTTTAATAGTTGATTTGCCAAATTCACACTCAGCTGACAAAGACTCCAACTGAGTTACTCTTATCAAGTACCAGACTGGCCCGTGACCACCCAATGTAGCAATGGCTCCATGGCGCTTTCTTACCACTGGCCTTTAGATCTCTATCTTTTCTGTACAGGTTTTAAGGCCAGGAAGTTGGACATATTTTTGAAGTTCTTCTTCTTGCCGTTAGACACATCGTAGTGGGAAACAGAGCTGGGATATGCAGCTCTCTGTGATCTGTCTTGGGGAAACAGAGAAAACACAAGGAAAAGCCAGAAAGACTCAAGTTCCAACTTAGCTTAGTCGCTTTCTATCTGTCATCTTGGCTGAGGTTTTTATCATCTCTGGGCCTCGAGTCCTTTATATGGGAAAGAGGGGAAACAATGGAGCCCATCAAAAGCAGTTGCAGTGAGGACTGGAGATAATGTGTGCAAAACTCACCAAGTCCTCAATAAATGATTACAGTTATTTTGTAGACTCATCCAAAAATCCATGCTTATAAATAACACATTCTTTATATCCATGCCATTGAGGGTCCAGCCCTGGCCTCTACCTGGCATTAATGACTCATAACCTCAGTTACCAAAACCATCTCATTATTGATGCGTTGCCTCTCTGTAATCAATTTTATAAGTGGTCTGCCACATTCCATTGATACAGTGTTCCTCATGATCCAGCCGCATTAAGCTCCAACCACAGTCTAACATCAAAGGACCCTTGGCTCATTAATTAGTTAAAAAGCAATTTTTCACTATTTAGTCTAGCACCTAAGCTGGCCCTTAGAAAGCCAAGGTTTATCTAGGGTCAAATGAGCTTAGAAATCCTACAAATAGGGCCACCCACTGCCTCATAGTCTAATGACAGGTGTCTGGACTCACAAGAAGCAGAGGCCCATAGATTACACAGCAGATATTTTCAGTGCTGATCTGAATGCTGCTGCTTCCAATTCTCTTCTTTCATCTTTTTTATATATCTTGACACCCAAATCAGCACACAGAGGTCTGTGTCCTCCGGGTGAAGGAAATGAACACTCTCTGAAATACAAACAACTCTGATGATGGCAGTAATGCAATGATGGATTACCCTTATGTTTCTTCATGCTCTGAATCCATTAAAAGAGGGGAATTGAATTCTATCTAGTCAGGACCTTCATTGCTTTCCTTAATTGGTTTTTAAACTGCTGAAATGAAAAGTTGCAAACGAGGCACATATTAGCTATTCATCCCATCTTTAGCCCATCCTTGCCATAGTCCCATTTTCTGCCCTTCAAAGAGCTCAGCAACAATATGTTCAAAATGGTGAGTCCCTCATAGATTGTTCAGACGACTGAAGAAAAATCTGTTAATGGGATTCGCAGTTCTTACAGAAGAGTAAGATATGGAACGGCCAACGAGTAAAAGGATTCATCTGTGTCATTTAGAGTTAGGAGATTCTTTTGCAGCTTCTTCCTGAATTGAAATCACCGACAGTGTACTTGCATATTCATTTTTGGACAGTTTGATCTAAAAACCAGTCCATGGAGGAAGTCAGTCTAATATCGGAGAACTATAGGCCCTTGAAAATAAAGGGAAAATTCTCTCCTAAGCTTATCTCTTTCCTCAATATGTTTATGGCCTTGAAGAAAAGGTTGAAAACTAACTATCTTGAGTGATATGCTTGCTGCCTATTAAAAGAAATCTGATAAAGGTTTGTGGCAGGAATATTGACCTGTATTTGCAAGTTTTGACTTTTATTTAATAAAGGTTAGTTACAGCCTTTTATATCATTGCAGAGATTTCAGTAGAAACTTTCTTATATCTGTTTAATAGGGTAGCCAATAACCACATGTATATGAACTTACACTAATTAAAAGTAAATCAAATTAAATTTTCGGGTAGCTCTGGTTATATTTTTAGTGCTCAATACCCACATATATATGTTGGACAGAGCAGCTGTAGAGTAAGCATCTGTGTGAATGGATATTAATATCCCAGACTGAATGTGATGAAGAGCCCTTCAGTGGCTAATCAACTAATTATTAGGCTCTCGTAAAAGCCTTTCCTCCTTATTAGTGAGGGGCTTTACTCAACCTGCGTAACATCCTGAAGCATGGCTAGCTATGGAGAGATAGGCTTGTAAATTAAAGTTCATGCATTCATTGTTCAACACCTAGTTAAGCATAACTGCGTTATGTGTCAACCCTTCCAAATCACCAAGTTTATACAAATTTCTTGATTTAAAAAATAAAATTGGGTTGGGACTATCAATGGACCTGTTTTGGGAAACACTGTTCCCCCTAGAAAAAAAAAGAATGCATCAGTTTCATATATTGATGTTATTTAATTTATATGTAGGTTTCCCATCATTTTAAATAAGACAAGAGTTGGGTCAGATCTATGCAAATATAAGCAAACAACCCCCCCAAATCTTAACAGTCTTCATTTTCTGATAATGAGTTTACTCTCAAACCTGATGACTAAGTCTACCTTGCCTTGATGTAAGAAAGGATATGAAGCCATATTATGTGCATTTTATGAGTAAAACATGCTCATTGTGCAATATCCGTATGTTCTTTCAAAGGTGTCTCTTAGGGAGTTAATGGATGATATGTTTCCCTCTTTTACCACCTGCTTTCCCAACCCCACCTATCACCAGCATTATTATTCTAGTAGATAACATCAAAATCAACACTACCAAAGGAAGTTTTGAAACGAGGACAGAGATTCAAAGGATTAAACATGAATATCATATGAATTGTTCTATGAGCTTCATCTAGGTGGACAAAGGTGATGGTGATATGGGCTTATTTGATGTGTCTAAAGTAGCTAACTTTTAGAAGGCTAATTCTGTGCCAGACACTGTTCCCTACACTCTGTATTTACTCATCATCACTGAATCCGCATTTCTCTGATGAGGAGACAGGCAGGGAAAGGTTACGCAATCTACCCAGGTTCACATCCAGGCTATAAAACCAGGCAGTGTAGGTCCGTAGCCTGTGCTTTTAGCCATGAGGCCAACTGCTTCTCTATTTGTCTTATGTCTGCTTAAGAGCCCTTGTTGGGCGATGTCCTTTGCCCCCAGTACAACATGGTAGGGTAGGCTGGTTTCTGGAGCTATAAGAAAGCTTCAGAATCTAGGATGTGAGACCTGTGACAGGCGGCATGTCTTATCTAGAAGGTGGAAATTGAGGCTGAGTAATCCCTGGGGTGCTCGCTCCATTCTTTCCTCATCTGGGCTGTTTGTGTTGGCCAGGTGCGGAGGGGAGAGAAGCCTCCTCTACACCCACCATGCTCCCCTTTCACCCACTCACCCCACCCAACAACCTCTCCTTGGTCCCAGCTTATGCTTTCTCAGAGGAAGTCCGGAGTAGTGTGGTCCTAGTCCTGTTAGCATGCTCTTTTTTGTTGTTTTGGTGCACCTGTGGTATCCAGGCGCTTGTGAAGACTGGAGGGCATGCAATATCTCTTAGGAATAAAATATTGTCTTTGGTAGGATCCAGTTTGCGTCCACAGTCCCCTTGGATAAGAGAGGTCCCCAGCTCCAAAACATTTGTGCTTTAAAAACCTCATATTAACAATGAAAACCAAAGAAGGGGTTTTAAAGGAAAAGTTAAAAAAAGACTTTGTAGAAGCATCAAATTAACCCATCACTAATAGTGGCTTAAGCATATAAATGAAAGCACAATGCTGTTCAAAGGCAGTCTGGCGCTCTGTTTATCCAGTTAGCCGACACTTAGTCCAGTTGGCTTGAAGTCTGGCTTCTCTGCTGGGGGAAGGCAGGGGACTGCACAATCCAGGTGCCCTCAGCAGTCCTGGGGTGTTTGTATGGCTGGGCTGGGAATTTACTCTCCTATCTCTTATCTGTAGCAGGGTGACTGACAGAAGGTAGGGTTACAGGGCCAGACAGAAGGAGAAAATGCTCTTCCTTCTCTGCCTGGGTGGTCTAAAGCTTTGTTCCTATCTTCCTAGACAAGATGATTAGATACAATTCTGGGGTGGGAAGCAATCTTAGAGATCATATAGACCCACCCGCACTGTTGCTTTGCTGATAAGAAAACTGAACCTTGGAATGATAAAGTGACATGCCCAAGGTCAGTCAAATGAAAGAGATGATGATCATGGATGTCATCCAAAGAAAATTCCAATTCTGTTTCAAGCTACTAAGTGGAACCAATTTGTAATGTAGCTTTCTTAAAGGTCTTCAAGGCTACATCTTGGTAAAAAGCCTCAGTATGTGTTTTTCATGCGTGGAGCCCTTTGGGCAAAAGGAGTGAAGCAGAGGAAGGTTTTCTAAAAATTATTATTTATAACGGGCACTCTGCTACTTGCCTTAAGGGATTTGCAGGGGCTTGTAATGAAATGAAGGCATATAATAAAGCTATTACAGTATAAAAAAAATATGTAAAAGAACAGGGACTAGTTATATCAGACTTCTTCGTTAAAGGCAGCTAAAGGGAATAGTAGGAGTAACTCATTTCTCATTATCTATTTAAACATACTAATTCTTCAGGGACAACATTCTTGGAGAAAAGTTAGTTGGTTAGTTTATTATCATTCCCCACCGATTCTAGAGTTTTTGCTTCTTTGTTTTTTAATTCACCCAGGGAAAGGCTCTGGGCCAGCAATGGTGCTCTGACCCTTAATGACTTGGGAGGGGGTGGGAAGGGGAGGCACGCAGAGAAGTAGGCGGTGGAAAGAGAAGGTGCTCGAAGACATTTCTGCCATGGCTTCACCATTATTCTGAGACACCATCTTCATGGTGCACTATTTTGACCCATATTGATGGTCACAGCTTTTACCTGGGTGCATATGTTGCCACCTAATAATTGAGTGGCCTTTAGAGACTGTCCAGGTCTTTACCTCTAAATACAGGGCATGTCTGGGCATACTGAAGGCAGAACTGCAAGCCAGGGAGACCTCATTAGAATTCATTTATCTGACTTCAACAGTATATATTGAGTACCTACTGCATGCCCCACCCTTGCCAAGGAGCAAGAAATAAGATGTGAATTGAGCCTGATTGATAGATAGGTGTGGGTCCATTGACTTATAATACAATATAATGACAAAATATAATATACTAGGACAGTGATCAGAGCAATGTGTTTTAGGAATATAATAGAAGAATTCTGCCCAGAGGCATGGAGGAGGATTCCCAGGAAAACTAACTTTTTATTTATTTATTTTTCAACAAATAGTTAATAAATGTCTGTTTTCTCCAGGCATTGGGTTGCGTGCTGGAGTGATCAAAACAATCTTGGTCCTTATTCTCATGGAAGCTGAAGTAAGAGGCTATGTATAGAGGGAAAGAGGAATGCCTAAAGTATATTCTAGAGAAAAAAAAGAACGCTGTAAGCAAAGATGAAAGGGGCATAGAAGCTAAAGAATGACCAGATAATATGAGAAGCATGAAGGAACTTGAACTTGAGCTTAATCCTATAGGCAATGGAGAGATGAGGAAGGATTTAAGGAGGGGAGTGGCATGATCAGATTTGTACTTTCAAAGTTAATTAGCCACAAAGATTTAATAATATATTTTAAAAAGAAGGTACCGTAAAAGTACTAGAAATACGTAAGTAAATATTTATATAATTTTGACTTGGAGAAAAATTTTCCATATGTAATGTGAAAAAGTTAAAACTATATAGAAAAAAACTAATAAATTTAAAAATGTAAAGATTTAAAAGTTGTATACCACCAAACAACTATTAAAAGTTAAAAAGACAAAAGTTTTTTAAAAGCTTTTAAGAAGTTAAAAAAGACAAATTGGGGAAAATTTAATAACCTTGATATATAAATGGCTCATATACATAAATAAGAAAAAAAAACACCTTTATAAAATGGGCAAAAGAAGGAATTCAAATACCCAATTAAAAAGATAAAATATGTTCAATTGCACAAGTAATCTAAACAAATTATAATAAGTATGTATCATTTTTCATTTACCAAACTGAACAAAGATTTTTTTTAAAAAAATGCTACTGCCCAATGTCAGTGAAGAGCTAGAGGACAGACACTATTAGGCACCAGGTATGTAAATGTGGTTTAGGAGAGCAATTAATAATATGTATCAGAATGGATAGCTACACTGACTCAACAAATTTACTTGTAGAAATATATTCTAAGAAAATAGGTCAATTCACAAAAATCTTTGGTTCATTCCAAAGTTGTTTATAATAGCAAAACAAAACAAGACAAAAACCCCAAACAGCAACAACAACAAAAACCATCGAGGAAACAGTGTAAACACTCCACCCTTTAAATAAAGGATTATTTAAAAACACAGTGGCACAGCTACTTAGATGCCATTTAGCCAAGAGAAAGGACATGGCTCTGTATTTACTGATAAGAACATTTGCCCACAATATATTGTTAAAGAAGAATAGAAGATTATAGAGGACAATTGTGGCAGGAACTTATTTTTGTAAATACATGTTTTATGTACACATGCATAAAAAAAAATCTGGCAGGAAAGAAAATAACCAATGCTATTATTTCTGATTTTAATTGATATGTTTTAAAATTCTGCCCAAATTTATTTTCTCATTTCTTTTTTTTTTTTTTACCAAACATAGATTAATAGAGGAAATAAATCACTGTTGCCACACATGAAGATGACTATCTCTGGTGCACTTACTTAGGAGGCCTTTGCTGTCCCAGGTGAAAAATGAGAAAGGATTGTATTGGACTCCAGTGGTTCCCCACGCTGGCTGTGCTTTAGAGTCACCGGGGGAAGTATTAAAAATACTAATCCCAAGGCATAATACAAACTAATTAATTTAGAGTCTCTAGAGTGGGCCTTGACACTGGTGCATTTTAACTCTGTGCGCCCACCTTCGCCCCTGCCCTCCCCAGGTGACTGACATGTGCAGCCAGAAATAAGACCACTGCACCCCAGGGCAGCTACTTTCAACCTTTTTCATCTCTTGGCACTCATAAACTACTGAAATTCTCTGGCAGACCAAAAAATATGGTTTTTGCCAATCGGACAGAAAAAAGGTATAATTTTCATTCATACACACCAGATGGCTATTGTGCTGGCTATTGTCATTTATTAATTTGACAGTCTAAGGGAAAAGAGGTCAGCACCCCAGACTGAATAGTCAGGTATTGCATGTTTTAAAAATTCTTGCAGCACACCAGCTGAAAATCGCCGCTCTAGGGCAGTGGCAGTTGGAAAGGAGAAGAGGATTTGATGTTTCGTGGGTGGGATCTCTGAAAAGGATTTAATCTTAAGACACCCACGAAGCTAGCTTTAGCAGGTTTCCTTTCATTCTGTGTAGCTTTCAAGGTCAAGTGGCTAGCTGAGGAATGCAAGGGCACTGGAAAATACCTCTATTGGTCTCTCTGGGCCAAGCTGCAGCTGGCGTGTGGCACTGGGACTGCACCCATTCACCTCACAGGTTGCAGGAACAAGTCACCCATGCCCTGGAAGCAGTCAGCACTCAGTAGTGCTGGCAAAGCAGAGTGCTAGAACAGTGCAGAGAAAGGGCAACATTTCACGTACATGTGTGAACGGGACAGTTGCTTATATGACGATTTTTCTTAGTTTTGTTTTAAAGCTCTTTGGAGTTTGCTGTTTCATTACTAATTGTAGTGTATGGAGGTGTTGGCTCGCATGCCAATAACTGAATGTTTCCAGCAACAGCTTCCCTTAAGTTTTAAAAATTATGATTTTCTTTTAATTACTACCCTTCTTAATAGGTGTTACTCAACAGGAAGGAAAACTCTACATATTCTCACCAGTCTTTGATGGAAGAAGTTACTGAGGCAATTTGGAGAGATATCTTAAAAGTTGTCAAGTAAATACAGGTGAATTTTAATACATGGTGTGCATTGATATTTTTACTCTATACAGCAACAGAGAGACTTTTGTGTAACTGGGGAGAAATTATATCAGATTCTGGCTATGGCGACAGGGTTTCTTCCTTCTTATTGGCTGAAAAAATAAATGAAAGCCATTATAAACAGTATTAAAATATTAGCCATGCCGTCCATAATTAAACACCCTCTTTAAAAATAGAAGTTACACACTCTGTCTTTCTCTTCAACTTTGACTTTTATCCCGGCGCAAGTGGTTGTAAATGAGCTCTGGTAGGAATCAAATTTTAAATGACTTGACTTTGCACAAAGCAACAGTGTGGAGGGGGGGAACTTGACTATATTTTCTCTCCCGCTTGGGGTCAGTGTTTCAGTAGATGCGAGAGAAGCTGGGGAAACAGCATGGGAAGTGTCAGTGCTTCCACCAAAGGTCAAGGGAGCATTAAGATAACGGGCTGCATCCCAGACCCAATGCTGACAGCCCTCTTCAAAGGAGATCAGGGGTGCAAATATGGACTCAGAACAGTTCCAAAAGGCACCGTGAGGTCAGGAGCATTTAGGAAAGAGACAATGTGAGGAGGGGCGGGGACGTTTGGTGAACAGCTCTGAAATTATCCTTCCAGCTGGTCTTCAACATCAAAGTGCATTTATCTGACCTAATTGGCAGGTAAAAGTGCAGTGCAGGTGACAACAGGCCTCTGGGAACATAACAGAAATTGCTGAGTTTCTTCGAATCACTGATCTACAAGCTTCACTCGAACTGGTCCCCTGTACCTGGGTGTCAGTCCCAGCTGCAACTGACCCTAAAACTCTGAGGATAGAGGCTGTGGAATTCCCTGTATGGTCCACAGACCCTAATATGCCCATGCTGTGACTTAATAAACTTTTTCGATATCATTTCCATTTTAATTCCTAAGGATATGAGGTCTGTCCAGAAAAAGTCCAGCCATTCTTAATATAATAAGAATGTTTTACAGGACATCAATGTAACCTGGCAGCCAAGGAGAGTGGACTGGAATGCTTGTGTGTGAACAATGACAACCTCACTGTACTAGTCTGTGGGAGTGGTAGACACCATTGAGTGAGTATGTGTACTGTGTGGCTATCATTCAAAATGACTGAGAAAGCAGAGTAACGAATCTGCATCAAATATTGCCTGAAGCTTGGACATTCCTCCACAGAAACTACTCAGATGATTCAGAAGGCTGCAGCTATGGGCAACTGGTGATTGGCAGCTTTATTAAGACAATGCACCCGCTCGTGCATCATATCTCATGAAGAGTTTTTTGGTGAAACATCAAATCACCCAGGTGAGTCAGCCCTGCTATAGCCAAAATTTCACACTGTGCAACTTCTAGCTTTTCCCAAAACTAAAATCCCCTTTGAAAGGGAAGTGATTTCAGACCATCAATGAGATTCAGGAAAATATGATGGAACAGCTGGTGGCAATTGGGAGAACTGTGTGAGGCCCCAAGATGCCTGCTTTGAAAAGGACTGAGGTATCATTGTCCTGCATATAATGTTTCTTGTATCTTGTATCTTCAATAAATGTCTCTATTTTTCATATTGTATGGCTGGACACCTTCTGGACAGACCTTGTATATGTACTTGGTAAATAAGTCAAACAACAACAAAAGGTAGAAAATGAGGAGCAAGGCATTTTCTTTTCCCCTCTCTGTCTCCTAGACCCCCTTTTTCCATTTGCCTCCCTGGAGACCACCACTGTTAGTTATTTTTTAGACATTCTACTAGAAATAGATCTTCTCTCCTTCTCCTTCTCCCTTTAACCCTGGTATATAAAACACACGTATGTGTACATATAAATATGTAAATATGTAAGATAGATGTACACTTTTTTACACAGGTGAAAGTCAACTGTTCTCTATCTCGGCCGTGCTCTCTTATGCTCACTTATCAATAGATTCTGGAACCTTTCCACATTATTCTATACAGAACTCGACTCACTCTGTGAATGACTGCACAATACTCCACTACAGGGTTGAACCACAGTGTGTCCACCCAGGCCCCTAATTGACTGGCTTTAGTTTTTCCCCAACTTTGCAACAAACATCTTAGTACAACTATCTTTATATGGGAATATTTCTGAGGGATTATTTGTGGATGTAATACTTCTGAGCCAGAATATATGCATTTTTTATTTTAATTGATGTTGACACATTTTCCTCCAAATCCTGAGCCAATTTATACCTTATCAAGAATGTATGAGCCTTCCTTGGCTGGTGTGGCTCAGTGGATTGAGTGCTGACCTGTGAACCAAAAGGTTGCTGGTTTGAATCCCAGTCAGGACACATGCCTGGATTGCAGACCAGGTCCCCAGTAGGGGGAGGTGTGATAGGCAACCACACATTCATGTTTCTTTCTCCCTCCCTTCCTCTTTGTCTAAAAATAAATAAATAAATAATCTTTTCTTTTTTAAAAAAAGAATGCATAAGACCTTGAAAATATTATGTTAAATGAAAGAAACAGGTCACTAAAAGGCCACATATTATATAATTCCATTTATATTAAAATATCCAGAATAGGGAAACCCTTAGAGATAGAAAGTAGATTAGTTATTGCCAGGGCTGGAGGTAGGTAACAATAAGGAGTTACTGCTAATGGATATAAGATTTCTTCTTCTTGGAGTGATGAAAATGTTCTGAACTTAGATAGTGGTGATCGTTGCACAACTTAAATATATTAAAACCCACTGAGTTGCACACTTTAAAAGAGTGAATTTTATGTGATATGTGAATTATATCTCAATAAATCTGTTATTTTTTTTTAAATATAAGGGTACTCATTTCCCCCTTACCCTTGACAGTCTGTGTTCATACTTTTTTTGCCATTCATTCTAATTATAAAAGAAGGAGGGCCAAGCAGGAAATAAACAGGAAGAGCTAAAGGGATCTAAGGATTCCCTTAAAAATTCCAAAAAGGTATGAAAAACCCATTTCCCTCAGCCAAAAGGATTTTGAAATCTCCTTTTGCTTACTTAAGAACATTAATGCCACACCTTCAGAAGCAGAACCTAATCCAGCTCTGGTAGAAAATATACTGAAACCCTATGGAGATAAAGAAAGTATGGAAGCCATATAAAAACTATTTTTGAACACAATTCCAGAGCTACTGATAGGCAGAAAAACTACCCATTGCCTTTCTCTTTTAAAGTTAACTGGCATTTTCATCAAGATGGGTTTACTTTGGCTTCCATTTCACCCCTTTTCACCTCTCACCTCTAGATTAACCCTGCTCAATTCTTCTTTTTCTATGATGTCTTATATTTCAACCTGCTTGTACCCTGTGGGATTAAAAGCTAAATACTCTTTAACAAGAGTAATCCCCTGAGTGGACATGTTTCTGAGATTGTTAGGCATTTGAGCACAAAGAAAAAAGAAGAGAAAGGAGAGGGAGGTATGAAAGTGAAGAAAATAGAGAGGTTGGAGATTTTCACCTTAGTAATAATTGATTGCTAAGGGCTCTCAGAACCAATATTTGCATGAAAATAGGCCATTCTTAATTCCCAAGAATAAGCTCATTTTCTCTTTTCCTTTGAGAGACATTATGACCAAAGGAATTGAGCTCCAGGAAGGAGAGCCCCGATGCATTAGACATTTCCCATCTTTTGTGACTTTAATAATAACAGCTAGACCTTACAAACAGAGCATTTAATATAAAGCAGTCACTGGTCTAGACACACTGTCTATATTGGCTCATTTAATCCTCACAACAGTCCCGTGAGGAAATCACTGTTTCTGTTGTTGCTATGGACTGAATTATGTGCCCCCCCCCAAATCGGGTATTGAAACCCAAACCCCCAATGTGATAGTATTTAGAAATGGGGCCTTTGGAAAGTAATTAGATTTAGAGGTCATGAGAGTGGTGTCCTCATGATGGGATTAATGTCTTTATAAGAAGAGACACCACCTCTCCCCGACCCACTGCAACCTTGTGAGAGCACAGAGGGTAGGTGATCATCTGCAAGCCAGAAGGAGAGTCCTTGCCAGCAAATCAAATTGGCCAGCATCTTCATCTGGGACATCCCAGCCTCTAGAACTGTGAGAAATGAATTCCTGTTGTTTAAGCCACACACTCCAAGGTATTTTTATTATGGCTGCCTGAGCTTATGAACACAATCAGCATTTTATAGAGGAGGAAACTGAAAGCAAGAGAGGTTAAGTAACTTATCTAGTAAGAACGAGAAAGACAATGACAGGATTAAAACCTGCAAAGTCTGACTCCAGGGTCTGCATTCCCCACTACCAAGGTTGACTCCCTATGATAAAGGCAACAGTTCCCATGTGTTCTAGCTACTCCTCTTTCAGCCATTTTGAGACTCCAATCTTATCCTCATCTGGACTGGAATAGGATTGCGTTTGTGCCTCCCCAGTAGCCCTCTGCCCAGTATTTCAGAGGATGCGACCTCTACTCACGTGCATGGGCTAGAACTTTGTTTCATTTTTGTATCTCCAGCTTCTAGTACAGTGCCTGGATAGGTGTTTAATAAATCTTGATCTGAGTGAATATGTGTATGCTGAAGAAGAAGGTGTCTAACCATACAAAGCTTTATGAATAAGAATAAATCATTGTGAGTTTTTTGAAAATAAGAAAATTCCAACACAGGAGGTTGTTTTTGTACTAATTCAGCCAACCCACAGATCTGCTTAAGCAGTTACCCAAGGCCCAAGATGAGAGGTTCTATGCTATTGTGTGATCATATGAATGGATTTGGGGTATGGCAAAAGAAACAACAATTTTCTGTTTTGTTTTTGGCTCCTTGCTCATAAATATTCTATCGCAGGTTGGATTGCTGCAGAAGCAGACTCTGAGATTGTACTTAGTGTGCAGGATATTTATGAAGGAGTATCTTTGCTATCCACACCTGTGAAAGGGAGGGGGCTGCAGCCGGCCTGGGTGGAAGAAGAAGTGGAGACATAATGCAGAGCCTGTGAAAGCCTTGGCCAGCCCCATGGGGAGCTGTTGAGCTAAGATGGTCTTTCAGGTTGCCCCAAGTTGAGCCAGACGGTCAGGTCTTTATACTCCATCATGGCTCAGACACCAGGTATGAGCTGCCCAGGAGGGGACATGACCTTGGATGAGATGGCTCACTGCAGCTGAGGCATTCCCTTGGGGCTGACAGCTGAAGGCTGTCCACCGACAGACTCCCAGAAGCTGGGGCAGCAGGTCTTTTATCTCAGGGAGATCTGGGTGGTATATCATAGTGTCCTCGCATGAACATTACTTCAAAATGAGTGTTTTGGCAGCACAGGAGCCCAGCAGGCAGAGTATTCTCATTATTGCAGAATGTTACTTTCATCTCTCGAGCCAGATTTCCTTTTATGACTCTTGGAAGATGCCCAAAGATCCTATGTCTGTGGAGGATCTTTTTGAAAGGTTTCCACATATGTTATCTCTCATATGAGATTCCCTTCTAAGAACATTCCACCTCCAAAAGTCCAGCTTTAAACTCATTTTCTTATCTTTCCTTCATATCTCAGAGAAAGAAAGTCCCCTTCTCTTTTCTCAGGTTGATTTCCTTCCTGTACTTTTGACCTGACCCTTCTTGACAGATCCTTGTACTCAATGATTCTCTCTCAAGCCTACTCATTCTCATTCCTCTCCTATGTAGGATAAGGCTCTAGAATACTATCATAGGTGACTGGGTCTTTCTAGGAGAGTAACTCAGTGACAATGGCATTTTGGGAAGAATACTCTAGCAACTGTGTACAAGATGAGTTTGAGAATCTAGGCGTGGGTCAGAATGATTTGCATCTCAGTTAGTGAGATACAATTTAACACATCATAAATGGGTTCTTTTGGAAAGCCCTCATTAATAACTCCTGTTTGCTTGTTAGTCGGTTCAGCTCATCAGGGTTGCATTGGTAAAAGTCTCATGGTGAAGTAAAGGGGATGTGGGTTTCAGCACAGAGTTCCAGTGCCAGGAAGAGAAGTCTGCATAACCTTGGGCAGTAAAAACCAGTGGGGATTGAAGCTGTGGAAGACAGAAACTGCGGGAATCCATGGCAGTTCCTCTTAAAGAGTCTGCTCACAGACTTACTTAGACTCACTCCCTCTGAGCCCTAGCACCAGGGCAGCAAACTGAAAAGCATCAGAGACATACAGGGATATTGAATTGTTTAGCATCAGGGCAAGAGCTAGCGGGCAGCGTTCTTCCAGACAGAAGTGCTGGCCTCCCCACAGAGCCTCAGAGCCAGCAGGTAGGTGCTGTATCTGAGGCTCCATCAACCTGACCCACACTATTTGCCCCACCCTGGTGATTCCCTGCACCCCTACCCCACCCAACTTTTGGACCCACCCAAGCTATTTCCAGTGGCTTTTCCATACAAATGGGTTATCTTGGCCCATGCTTCAGACTTTCCTAAATTCTCTTAAGCAAGCAATATGTGGCTTCAGCGAGCCTCATGCCCTGCACTAGGAACATCCAGCTTGGTTCAGAGCTTGGCCTCACCTGGGTACCTCCAAGTCCAGCGCAAATAACAGCCATCTGCAGATTGATTTGTAGCTTATGCTCTGTGACCCCGGACAGAACATGGGTGGTAACTGACCTTGGGCATGCCAACAGCAATCAAGGCTCAACTATAAGAGGAGGGCATACACAGCCCACATAGTAGGCATACCTTGGGTACCCAACTTGGATGATAGGGAAGGCTGTGCCACTGTACATTACAGGACACCTACAATATTAGGCCACTCTACCAAGCCCAGGACACAAAATTATATTTTAGTAGCTCTACCTAATATGTAGAAACAAACACAGGGAGTCTGCCAAAATGAGGAGACTAAGTAACATGGCCCAAATTAAAGAACAGATCTACACTTCAGAAAAAGAGCTAAATAAGTTGGACAATAGCAATCTATTAGAGGCAGAGTTCACAACACTGAGTATAAGGATGCTCAAGGAACTTAGTAAGAACCTCAACTGCATAAAAAAGATCCAGTCAGAAATGAAGGATACTGTAATTAAAATAAAGAACAATTTATAGGGAATCAACAGTAGAGTGGATGAAGCTAAGAATCAAATCAGCAATTTGGAATATAAGGAAGCAAAAACAACCAGCCAGAACAGCAAGAAGAAAAAAAAATACCCTCCCCCACCCCCCAAAAAGGAGCATAATGTAAGGAGCCTCTGGAAGAACTTCAAGTGCACCAACATTCACATCACGGAGTTACCAGAAGAGGAAGAGCAAGAAATTGGAAACCTATTTGAAAAAATAATGAGAGAAAACTTCCCTAACTTGGTGAAGAAGATAGACATACAAGTCCAGGAAGCACAGAGAGTCCCAAATAAGAGGAACCCAAAAGGCCCACACCAAGACACATAATTAAAATGCTACAGGTTAAAGACAAAGAGAGAATCTTTAAAACAGCAAGAGAAAAGCAGTTAGTTACCTACAAGGGAGCCCCCATAAGACTGTCAGCTGATTTCTCTAAAGAAACTTTGCAGACTCGAAGGGATTGGCAAGAAATATTCAAAGTAATGAAAGGCAAGGACCTACAACCACAATTACTCTACCCAGCGGAGCTATCATTTAGAATTGAAGGGCAGATAAAGAGCTTTCCAAACAAGAAAAAGCTAAAGGAGCTCATCACCACCAAACCAGTATTATATGAAATGTTAATGGGTCTTTTTTAAGAAGAAGAAAAAATATATGAACAATAAAATGACAACAAGCACATATCTAACAATAATTGAATCTAAAAAAATTAACAAACAGAATAGAAAGAGAATCATATATGCAGGGAACATTTTGATGATTGCCAGATGGGAGGGGGCGTTATAGGTGGGCAAAAGGGGTGAAGGGATTAAGAAATACAAATTGGTAGTTGTAGAATAGTCATGGGGATGTAAAGTACATCATAAGAAATGGAGTAACCAGAGAACATATATCTATGACCCATGGACATGGACAATGGTGTGGGGATTCTGGGGAGAAGGGCCTTGGTGGAGGTGGGCAAAGGGAAAAATTAGGATAACTGTAATAGTCTAATCAATAAAATATAATTTTTTTTTTTTTTAAAGGGATGTGGGTTTTGGAGTTCAGGATTGGCTTTGACTTTTAGCTAGGTCACTTCCTAGGTGTGTTGCTCCCTACAGAATATTCTTCATTTTCTCAGTTTCAGTTTGCTCCTCTGGAACATGTGGCATAATAAGGCTTCCTCAGCAATGGCTAAGAGAGGGCATTGGAATGAGACGACATAGCTAAAGACCCTTGCATGGCCCCTGGCACACAGGAAGCCCCAGAACACATAAGCCCCCTCCCCACTTTAAGGCAATTCCATTAAAGCAGTTGGTTCAGAAAGAGTCCAGGGGGTCAGGAGCCATTTGGTTCTTTATAACAGATGGGCCCAATCATTTTCTTATTTTACATTAAAACCCAATGTTTGAATCTCCATCCTGCCTTTATTGGTGAGACATCGCCTCAATTGTAGTTGTACTATGAGCTGGGTGAATGCAAAACTGAACAAAAAAACCAAACAACATGTAACTAAACTTCAGAGATGCTTTCAGATTATCTTGAGTTCAGATGGTTTGTACTTATCCCCTTCAAGGATGACATGTTATTTCTGCCGTTGCTACTGGGCTGAATTTTACTAGGTGGTTTCTTAGCCCTGAAAGGGGCCTAATAGGACCTACTTGTCATGTCAAACTTCTACCGTGTATCAATGTTAACTAATATAAAGATGTGTTCCTGCTTTTGGAGAGTTAAAATACTTATTTTGTGAGCTCCTGAGAATTCATTTTAAGTCAGCAAGCAAAAAAAAATAGCTACAAGGAAGAACAGAACAAAAATAAGCTTTATCATGCATATGTATCTTAGGCAAAGAATTGGCCAGAACTTTCCCTTGTTTCAGTAGAAACTTTAATACCTGCAACAGACAATTAGGGGACAGCTAAATTAATGCTTGTATAGGCAAATGGAAATAGAGAGTAAATATATCTAATCAGATTAATCAGACACATATCTGTAGGTGAATTTTGAAAAATGACTTTGCTTTAAGGGAGTTGACTCTTACGGTTTGTTTCATGACTGACTGAATTGTTCTCTACCTTGCACGTTGCCTTATTTGTTTTGACACTTACTTGGCAGAGGGACGTTGAGGAAAGACCAGAGGCCCAGGAGTCAGGCCTGGGTCAGGACTCTGGCTTTGCCACCTCCTCGTGGTGAGACTTGGGGGAAGTTATGCAATATTCTGAACTCCTTTCTCTAACAGTAAAATGAGGTTTTAATACTTACTTCTTTGGTTTACAGTGTGTATAAAATATCATAATGTATACAAAGTACCTGGAAGGAAGTAGGTATTAAAAATCCTTAGTTCCCCTTTCCTTGTCACCTAATTCCCAAAATATCCAATGATTTTTAGTCATGTGATATCAGTTGTTACCATTTACCTATTAGTTGCAAATTCCTGATGCAGAAATTCAGTGTTTAGTGCAGCCATCAGCAAGTCTAGACACAAAGAGATGAAATTGCTCAGACAGTTTAGTTCAATGGATTTGAATCCAGGCTGTACCAGTTATCAAATGTGTGATCTTGTACAATTCACTTAAACTCTCTGTGCCTTCGTTTCCTCACCTATAAAATACAGATGTCAATACCTACCCCCTAGCATTACATTGAGGATTAAATGAGTTAATGTACTTGAAGCAATTATCATGGTCTTGGCAATGGTAAGAACTATGGAAGTGTTAGTTGTTATTATTGCTGATTCTAGATGATGCATTTGCGGCTGCCTGCCTATTCACAGCCCCCATCTTTAGGAATTGCTTTCACACACTACTTCTTCTATTCCCAGTGATGTTTGTATTACATAAATGGATCATCCTTCCAAGTCACAGTTGTTAGTATCAGGAGTGGACATCTTATCACAACCCTCTCCTTGGTTTGGGAACAGTGAGCAATGGGTTGCTGACCTGAAAGGTCTGAGGCCATTATCCAAGCCCTCGTGGGTGGATAGAAAAAACTTTTCTGCTAAGAGAGGTGGAAAAATGAGGCAGATGAGAAAAAAACAGAGAGGAGAAATTCTATTACCCATGAGAAATGATGAGAATTCTCAATGACTTGGAGTTCCTAAGCTCAGCCTCTGCTGAATATTCTGTGCTTGAACGTCTGTGAGCGCTCCAGATTCCTACTCTGTCACCCTCCAATTCTCAACCCCTGCTTTGACGAGTTTAAGCCATCCCTGTCATATTAGCCACAAGTGCTCAGTAGCCATGTGTGGCTCGAGACTACCACATTAGTGCAGATAAAGAACACTATCTGATTTGTGTTTTGTTTTATTTCGTGTTGCTGTCTGTGAAGCTGCGATTAAAACACTGGACTTCAGCAGGAAGTGGTCTACATTAGTGGTCTACAAACATGTTTGCTCACGTACTTGCAGAATTCTGTAAACCTATGTATCCCCATACATTTTCAAGTTGATATCTTAAAAGTTTTATCTTTATTTTGTTGGGGAGGAAGAAACTTCCCTCTTCCCTCAGGGTTGCTCGAATAATCAAATAGACATGAAACAGATTAATAAGAGAAAATTACCAAACTCAATACATAGATATGTATGGGAACCCTGCATGCATAAAACAGAGACCCAGTATGCATTGTATATGGGAGGTTCAGAGACAGAAAGGGAAAATGGGTGTATAAGACATTCTGAGCTAGGGATGAGGCACCTTGGGGCTTCAGAAGGTAATTGTGGAGTGTGGAGAGAGCACTGGTTCGATAATTATTACTTCGCCCTACCATACAGATAGGTAAAAAGTCATTTCTGATTTTCACTCATCAAGGGCCAAGGTTCTAATTTAAAGTCCTCTAGATAGTTAAGAGGAGAGAAAAACTTCTCTTGAGCCTGCAGGGTCTCGGTTGCCTTGACCTCAAAATAATCCTCACACTACTGAGGCACGTCTTGGGGTTGTTTGTTCTGAAGCCCCACAATATGATATACCCTAAAATCTAAAAGTAAATTGATTGCAAGATGTTCTGCATCATACTTATTGCTTTATGTTATCTACAGCTAAGGAAGTAAAATGTTGTCAAATTGTGATCTGCCACCATTGTAAGATGCACCCCAATTTCAGATGTGTGAAAAATGTGAAAAAAGTAGTCTCTTAGAGTTATTGAAATGCTGTTATTACCAAGCACATATGTAATACTTTACATATCGTAGATATTGACATTTAAAAATAAAGTGCTACCTTCTTCTTATAAATGTATTTAAGGAATTGAAGTACTATAAGGATAGGATATTCACCATGGTCCAGTTAAAAGATATAGATGAGCAAGATCTACTTTAGCATTTGGAAATTTTATCTCCCTGCCTCCACCCCTTGATTCTATATATCCATTCTACTGCCCACAAAGATTTTATTCAAATGTAATATTTTTATATAAAAATGTATTAAGTCTTTTATTGATTTTTCCATTGTACTCTTCCACCAGAAAAATATGTATATGAATTGAAAATTTGTCTTATTCCCTGTATCTATAAGGCTTTAAATCTGCACTGTCAAATATGGTAGCCACTAGCCACCAGTGGCTATTTAAATTTAAATTAATTAAAACTAAATTAAATACAGTGTTAAATTTACTTCCCCATCAATTAGCTACAAGTGCTCAATAGCCACATGTGGCTCACTGTGACTAACATATTAGTGCAGATAGAGAACACGATCTGATTTGTGTTTTGCCTTTTTTTCCATGTTGTTATCTTTTTGAGGTAATATTGGATAATATTCCAGGAGCACATGCAAACCACTTATCACCAATGGTCAGCCCAAATGTTTGTACTAACGAGACTCTGTATTAGTTTTATTTTGCTGCTATAACAAACTGTCACAAAATTCATGACTTAAAATTTTTTAATTATTTTACTGTTTTGGATGCCAGGAGTCCTAAGATCATGGTGCTGGGAAGACTGCATTCCTTCTGGAGGAATCTCTTTCTTGCTTCTAGAGTCGACCAGCAGTCTTTGATTCATGGCCCCTTCCTTTATCTTCAAAGCCAGCAATGTAGCATCTTCAAACCTCTGACTCTGGTTCCTCTCTCCCTGCCCACCCTTCTTTCTTTCCATTTATTAGGAAATGAAAATGTAACCCCCCCTTTGTGATTTCACTGGGCCTACCTGGATAACCTAGGATAATCTCCAGCCCATCAAGGCCAGCTGATGAGCAACCTTAATTTCATCTGCAACCTTAATTCCTGTTGTAACCTCACATAATTACAGGTTCCACGAATTAGGACACCAACGTCTTAAGGGGTCATTATTCTGTGTACTAAAATCAGTTTGTCACTAAATTTCCCTTTTATTTTCTGGAAAAAAACAAGAGGACCATTTGGTGTTATTATCATTCTGCGGTGTTTGCCTGCCAACAATGCACTGAGCTCTCCACTGAAACATATTTAGGAACAATCTTGCTCAATGTGCTTACAAATATGATTATTGTTAACATTTTCAGTTATTTAACATTTATTGAGCACCAACCATGTGCTAAGTACTCTTCAAAACATACAATTAGTCATGGTTGATGTCTAAAGGGCTTACTATTTAAAAATTAGACAGACAAGTCTAAAGTTAGACAGATGCAAACATCTAATAATAGCAATGTTTTGTGAAAGAACTGACTACTCCAGACAAGTCAGATGTAGTGCTTCATATTCTCCAAACTTATCTTTACTCCCATGAGACCTAGAAATGTATACTCTTCCAGAAAATTCACATTAAAACTTTATGTAGACGGGAAAGAAATGTTGTATAAATGCCAATTACAAGCAATTTTTTTAAAGTTTGGGACAACTGCCTTGCATTATTTCAGATCTCATGACAAGTAAGGTCATTTTGCATTCTGTGGTTAGTAGGATTTGTCTATGAAAAGAAAATATCTCATAAAAGATGCAGCATAAGATTTAGTTGCAGAACTGGAGAAAGAAATTTTCAAAAGCTAGTATGTCTTGTGAATGATAAGCCAAGCTCTCAGAGACCCAGAATCATTTAGCAGACTGTTTCACACTATAACTAAACACAACCAGGAAACCGTTTCTCCTTTCGAGAACATTGAACCAGCCACTGTGTTAGTGTCTTATGACAGTTGATGAAGTATAAACGTGTATACACTACTTGTTCTAAACTTCCAGTTACTTTACCTGGCAATTACTTGCTCCGTGTATCATTTCTAGGGAGGGGGGTTGGCAGAGGTGAATTTATTTTATGCATTTGCCCTTTAAAAAAATGGAAATATGTTTACAATATCATTTAATATACCAGTATGTTTTGTTTGATAAGCACTAGGGACAAAATCACCTTACTCATTTTAATGATGAACAGACTCGGCCCAGAGGTAAGGTGAATTGTCTAAGGTCATAAAACTAGTAATATCAGCGACAGAGTTAGAATCAGAGTCACCTGGGACACCAGCTAGGTGTTTTTCCATTACACCTGATGTGCTTTGCCTGCCTTTCATCCTGACTTTTTATTAATCTGTTCCACCCTTCATCACTACCCACTTTTTGCCTGTAACTCTTTAAAATAAAGAGAAAATATGCCAGGTATCTCTTATCCAAACGTTCTTCTACGGTGCCAAATGAATTGTGGAAGCATTAACCTATAGCTGCAAAGAAAGGCCCAAGTCCTTATACTCCCTGAAGGACAATGTCTTGATGCTCTCCTGTCACGATGATCGATGAGCGACCTGGCCAATTAGCACTTTGGGCACAAACATGGGTGGAGCCTCTGCCTGTCCTCACCACAGAGCATGAGGTTCCACTACAGCGTGATAGCAACTCCTGTGTGTTTTCTGAGATGTAGATGTATGGGAGAGACTGTTATCCAAATCAGAATAACTTAGTGTTCGTCAGGCCATCTTCCCAGAGTCAGAGTAGCAGGTGGAGACGCTAGAACGTGACTTTTTGTTCTAGGATCTAGCGCTCTTATCAGGAGGAGACTCCACAGTCGGTTTCACTGTTTATACACTGTCGCTTCAGGCTGAGCATATCTTCAGCCTTAGTCAGTTTTTAAACTGCTTGATGCCACCTCCCTCTGATTGCACAGTGGCTGCCTGGATTTCAATCTACCTCTATCACTTACTATCTGTATAAGAACTAGTAAGTTTTTAGGCCCCTCTATGTCTTGGTTTCACACATCTGTAAATTATAGGTAATTTTGGTATTTATCTCATAGGATTGCTGAGAGGGTTCCATGAGAGAATACGGGAAAAGCACTTAGAAAAAGAATCAGGCATATTATCAGTGTTCAATAAACAATGCAGTTATTATGGTTATTATTCATTAGGTATGTATTGATGGAGCAGATACTGTGTGCCTAGTGCTAAGGAAGCTATGAGGCAGGGCAATTAGTAAATTGAGTCTTGTTCTCAGGGAGCTTCATTTAAGCTGCAGAGGCTCTTTTTTAAAAGATAAAGATAATAGGGAAAGGCCTAGGAAGCAACTGTCAAAGCGGATGGTGATTAACTGTTGGGGGTGGGATTTCCAAGCAGACCTCACAGAGGAAGAAAGGATCAAGCAGGGACAGGAACAAATTGACTACATAGCAAAGATGGTATCTTATGTGTATATTCCTAATGCCTACAGGCAGTTCCTGGTCCTTGGTTAGAGTTTAGTGACAGGAAATTTCCAATTACATGTAAAATTCATTTGTAAGCAAAGTAGAGCAGCTAGGCCTAAATTGATTAATTTATTATATCAAGGAAAATCACATTTTCATCACCTTACCATTGTCTGGAGGTCAGATCTAAAATATACTTGAGAAGGTAGGCTCAGACATTCACTGAACCCCTTTTTTTTTTTGCTTCTCTAAGGCAGCACTACCTGATAGAAATGCAATTTGAGCCAAATATGCACTTTTCAATTTCCTACTGGACACATTAAAAAAGGAAAAAGCAGGAGAAATAAAATTTAATAATATATTTTATTTAACTCAATAATTAAAAATATCATTTCAACATGTAGTCAATATAAAAATTATCAATGAGATCTTTTACTTTTTTTTTTTTTTAACTAAGTCTCTGGAATCCAGTCTGTAAATTTTGCATTTATAGCACATTTGAGTTTATTCTAGCCACAGTTTAAGTGCTCAGTAACTACATGTAACTAGTGGTTAATTTATGAGATATTGCAAATCTAAAAGTTTTAGTGAAATTAAGTATTAAAAGGAAATTATATACTTGAAAACATTTTATCTCAGAAAATAAACCCAAGCAATTTGGAGAATACTGTATGTCGCACACAGTTTTCTGATGACAGAACAGACTAAGATTGTCTCAACATTACCCTCTTTGACAATTTTTTAAAGAATAAAGGCAAACACAAATCCAGTCTGAAGACTTGCTTGCCCTGGTGATTAATTGAGACATATGGGTGAGCTAAAGCAAGATTTCCTCCTGCAATCAGTCTTCCACTGACCTTCATTAAGGACAAAGGGCATTTTAATGGATGAAGCCTTCACCTTTAATAAGCCTTTACTCTGTTATTTCCTATGGAACCATTCATTAGATTAACAAAACAATGGTCACTGGCTAATGACAGAGCTGTGGTCAGAACCCCAGGGACAGCCCGTGTCACCATTAGAGCCTCAAGGCAAAATGTCACTCTGGCCATGGCAGCCAATCCAGTCAAGAAGACATTGACCTATAATTGGATTCAGAGAGTTCAAGAGCTCAAGAGGTTACAGATGGGGTGAGTGGGTCCACGCTTTGCATCATCATGTCAGCATAAGAAAAGCATGTTTGAGAGCATAAATGGTGATTGATATGGGCCAGGGCGAAGCTTCCAAATGATATTTTTCTGGGTCATTGATTACTTTAAGGAGGCATATTTGTTTGTTTGTTGTTTAAATATATTTTTATTCTGGAATACTTTTAGAGTTAGAGAAGCGTTGTGTGGACGAAAAAGGGGGCATCATGGGAGGCCTGCCCGGTGGTCCTTACAAACTCAGGGACCAAAGGTAACCACATAGGATGGACTGAAATGAAAACTTTCTAACAAAAAGTGAGCCATGGCGGGTAGCCATGTTCTAGGCCAGTATCTTCCTTGACAAGGGTCAATCTTTACCTTCACCGAGCCTGCATATTATCTTTTGTGTCTACAATAACAGAAATACCTTCTGAATGTCAGAGTAATCCCCTTTTTCCAAACCCCTCAGGGCAGAGTCTCTCCCCAGAACAGGAGACCACAGAATCCCTCATTGTTATCTTGCTCTGTCATATCACCTGTGTGCTGTAAATGTTAAGTGTTAACTATGTGTCTGTTTTACTTTTAATTCAGTCTCAGAGATTTCCCTGCTTTGATTTTTCCCACCTCCCTAATCTATCACCAGTCCATTTCATGTAAATCCCCTTACGTCTTCCCCTTTGATCCTGATAAATAAAATAAGAGGTATAACTGCCATTTTCTGGAGCATTTTCTCAATCTGTTGAGATTTTGCTTCCGGCAATTGTTGTCAGTTTGGCCCAAATAAACTCATAAAAATTCTTTACAGGTTTGGATGTTTCTTACATCAAGAGTTGCAAATATAATACACAGAATTCTCACACACCCTAACCCAATTCCCCTTATGTAACCAAGGTACATTTGTCAAAGCTATGGAATCCACATTGGTACATTACTATTAACTAAACTCCAGAATTTACATTGATTTTTTATAAAAATCTCAGAAGGAAGAACTGTGTAAAAATCAACGTATCAAAACATCTTTTGATCTTTATTTAAAAAACAAGATAACGCCTATCTTGGAGGGAAGAGTGATAGGAATGAAGGACTCAAGAGACAAAGTGATGACATCAACCTAGGAACTCACCTTCCCCACACGGACACATAGATGAACTTTTATTATTCAAGTCAGATCAAAGACCACTTCCTTTTGAAGCCTTCCCCATCTTACACAGTACTTACTGTTGTAACACTGGAGAACAAACCTCTCTAACACTTTCCACATTGCATTGCCTTGCACTAAGAGATACTCAAATGCCAGCTGAAAGAGGGAAAGGGATGTGAACATTCAAGGAGCAATTGTAGCTTTCCCTCCCTCGCTTCTTGCTACCCCCATCTGTGTTAGCTAATGTGCTTTCAGAAAGGCCTTCTGAAGGTTTTATGCATGAAGAGTTTGCATTGGGCCCTTTTCCTTTTGAATTATTGGAAGGGAGCTATGTATTTCTAAAGATATATAGTTTAAGAATCATCATGGATAATATATCTTAGCATATTTAGGGAAAGCTATCCTTGCTCTCAAATGCATTCAGTGGGAATTGGGTTTACTCAGTTAACTACTGACTTTCAATGAATATAATTTGAGCAACTGCCCTATATTTGGCACTGTAGTAGGCACGCTCTGAGGGTCACTCCTGTGGGAACACTGATATGCAGGATGTTCCCATCTCTCTATCTGCAAGACTCGAATTTCCTTTATGATAGGGACTGAGAGAACTGTGTTTTAATCTCTCTTATCCTTATAGTTTCAAAGCCTAAAACAGTCAGTCATCCAGCATCTAGTAGGTGCTCAATAGTGTTATTGAGTCATTAATGGACCAATAATTATTGAATAGATAGGTGGTCGAATGAATGAATAAATGACAATAGATGAGTAATTCCTAATCATAGCTCTTAAGGTGATTATATTCTACAGAGAGGCATAGAGCACACAAATGATTGTAATGCATGGTGGAGTGAAGGAAGGACCCTTAGAGATCAATATACTAAAAAAAAGTGCTATATAGTTTTAGGTGAGAACGCAACTCCTGGGAAAATGATCAGAGGTCAGCGGTCCTTGAGACTGTCCAGAAAGGATGGATAGAATGTGGTAATCAGGAGAGGGATGGGGAATAAGCCAAGACATCCCAGCTTGAGGGAACAGAGTGAAGGAACACAACGAAGTGGGAGGGAAACTATGAATAAAGAGTTTGATTTTTGATAACTTAAATGGCCTGTGTATGTGAGTAAGGGAAAAGAAACAAGTTTCGCAGCCTGGGTCCACATTATGGGCATCCTTGAATGCCTGGATTTGCTCATTTGGAAGTGATAACAGACACAGACAAATCCAGGGAGAAACTGGCTTGGGGTGGGAGCCGTGAGATCGGTTTGTGTCAGCATATCTTCCAAAAGCATAATTGGTCTAAGGAAAAGATTGGAAGTGCAGGAAAGAGAAAAGGACTTGTGATAATATGATGATATAATTTATCATTAAGTTCTGTGATGAGGAATCAGAATTTCCTTATGTTTGTAATCTAGAAGTCTCTACCATGTTTAAATCACTATCTGTACTGCCAATAAAATGCAAAGAACACCATTAAAGCAGTTTTGTTAAATAAGCAATGAAAATAACAGTAGCTTTTGAACTTTGCTTTTTCTTTATATGTTACATTAAAAGTTATATGATCAAGCTGACCTGAGGTTTTTGAACAGAAGCTGAACAGTCTATAGTTCATACTGTTAGAAGTGAAAAATCTGCTGAATTGCATTAAAATTACTCAAGAGATTCAAAGGATAAAACATGAGCTGCTCATGGGGCCAAAGCATTCTTAGTTACAGGAAAGAAATCACCCATGAACATCACATTAATGCCCTTTATTCCAAGACTTCCCATTGCAGTGGAGTAACTCTTTGTGTTTCTATGAAAATCTTCTTTGGAAAAAATGCATTGAACCACTTTGCTGGGTGGTTCCTATTTATTTCAATTTACAGGGACCTTCTGCTGCTCTGGCTGGGTGTCTCGGTGACTAACTGTGAGCGGTAAACACCCCCCAGTTTCCTGCTCCGGGCTCACGGGGTATAAAGATAGAGGCTATCATAGCAGTAATTGCTGGAGGTGTTGTGTTTGCACATCTGCGGTGGCCTTCTGAATTGCGTTTCAGGCCAGAGTCAGGCAACCCTCCTCCCCGTTTATTTTCTCTGTCGCATCATAAAAGGAAATGAGATTATGGCACAGATCAACATTCACGTGACTCAAGGATAGAAGGTTATCGAGATATTACAGAAATAATTCCATAGCCGCCATCACCCCTGACAATAATTACAATGCGACCACAGGGGATCACCTTCTAATAGGCTTTTGTTCAGTCAGTTCAGAGTCTGTTGTGTGCTCTGAGTTTGGATAATTAAAGTTGTGTCTCAGAAGCCACATGTGGTAGCTCATAATTATGTAGTAGAGTCTAAGAGGAAACTGAGGTGACTGACACCCGTGCTGGAGTGAGGACTGGAGCCCTGGTGACAAGAAAGAAAGAAACCAGTCGCTCGTTTGGGAACAGGGGGATGGTGTTCACTCTGCAGCCTCCATTGCTTTATTTATTTTAAAACAAAAATGAGTAATTATAGCCCTTCCAGTCCAATCCTTCATCCTCCAGAGGGACTTTCCCTAACCCTTTCCTATTGCCTTCCAATAAAAGAATGGTAGCTGACCTGGGCAATGAAGAAAATATAAATGGCTTATTTAAATACCATAATAGTTTAATTATTTAATCATTTGCATGCTGAGTGATTTGCATAAAAGCAGGAAAAGGCCCATGTTGGAATTTGGCCCTTTTCTCCCCTGATCCTCACTGGAGAAAAGATCTCAAAACTTGGCCTCATTTAAGCTCTTGAATTTTAAAGAAATGTGAACTTTGGAAAGCTTAGATTTGTTATTTCAAGAACACACTATTACAAAGGAAAACAAACCCAAAGACCGTATCCCATTGGGCCATATTTCCCAAGTCAGTCCATGGCTGTCAAAGAAGCAAAGTAGTTGATTTTCCCCATGTAGCATGTTCTTGAAAAGCCATTTTCCTGAGCAGGATAGGCAGGGTGCCTTGGAGAGTGGGTGCCTTTTCAACATTCTTAGACTGGGTCTCAGATTTTCTAGATTGGACATGTAAGAGATGGCAATTTTACCATTCTGTTTAAAATGTGAAATGTTAGTACAAGACATCTTTTTCTTAAATCTTCAGACCGTTTAGAGATTCTTGGAATATACTTCTAAAGGGCTTTCGATTTCTGAGGCTTCAAAGTAGAATTCTGCTTTATTCTAACATAAGACATCCTTTCCTCCAAGTTTTGCCAGGTAGAGAACAAACCCCTTCATTCTTTCAAACACTGGAGTCTCTTTTGAAGCACAGTAAATTTATTCTTCACCCAATGCGAGAACAACAATTGATATTCAAAATGCTGCCCTTTCCTAAGGCTTTGGCTTCATGAAAATGAAACATATTTTGTACTGAGCACCATATGGTGTTTGTGAAGAGTGGACACGCAGATGCTTCCTAATTAAAGCTTTAAAGTTTGTCATGAAAAATGGCAGCCGCAGATGATTTTGGCTGGGTGTTCGTATGGGAGGGGGCCGGTGGGAAGAGATCCCAGAGAGTGGGTGAAGTGATAGGCTGACTCCCAGCTTTTTCTAACCCACTCTGTGATTGGTCCTCAGGGAACAGATAATGGCAAGAGGCAGTTAATTTGAAGATAATTGAGAGATTTCTTTCCTGTCTTCACACAATAAAATAAGGTGTCTGGGCCTCAGCTGGCACTTGCATTCTGGCAGGAAGAAGAGGGCCCAGAATGAGTCTGCTAAAGCTGCCACCTCATTTTCACTTCTCACACAAGGCTGGGAAACCCCTTTCCTGGCCTCCGTGCCCCGCCCCCGACTCACAGTTCCAGCCACACACCCATGTTTATTGTTTCAACACATCAGACCATAAAGAAGAGTTCCCAACATAAGAGGCTATTAGAGGACTAGGGATGGTTCATTCTTCTGCAAAACAGGGGCTGTGCCTCTAAATACACAGACTCACCAACCAGCCCGAAAAGGAGCACCCTCTCAGATAGCAGGTTTTCTTCCAGAAGGTGAACTTGTTCTTTTTCTTCCTCCACGTCCTTGGTACTATGTACAAATCTTTCCAAACCACTGAAGTCCAGGAATACTAAGGGACTTTCTCAGTCTATTTTACACACTCGTCTGCACACCTTTGTGAAGACAGTAACTATCTGCCAGGTATGAGGAATGGTCGTAAACCAGCTTCCACAACTGCCTTAATAAGCCCCATTAAATGGGAAGAGATGAATCATAACAAGTAAAGGGCCTCTGTGCCTCCCCCGCCCCAGGTATCCTTCCCTCTGTCCTGTCTACCTCTCCAACTCTTTTTAATTCTCTTTTAGGGCAGCTTGCTTATAAATTCTAGGAAAACCTTAAACCAGGTACGTGGAAAAATAATCTAATTTCCCCTTTTAACACATACATATGAAGAATGCCTGTAAATTATGATTACCTAAGTGTGAAAAAGAATGTTGCCCTTTTCCTCAGCACTGAAAAACTTAATGGTGACAAGCTTATGGGCATAACAATGATAAAGAACTTTAAAAAGTGAAAAGAGCTGGATTCACCAGATTTATTTCTCATCAGTAAAGCCCTAAGAAAAAGATTGGAGGGAGTGGGCACACAGGCAGAGAGAGGCAGGGGGCAATCTGAATGAGAAAGCCAGTCCGGGGAAGCAGAATTAGGTGATTAACACAGGATGGGGTTGGGAGGGGAGGGGTCCTTAAAGGTAGCTACACAGCTGGGTTTGCTAATCTGATTTAAAAATGAAATCTGTTTTTCTGTTGTTCTGGTAAAATGGGGCCAAGTAAGTTCTCCTTCCCTCTCAGCACTGAGGCTGGGATGGTGTTCCCACCAGAGGGCTATCTGTAGTTTGCTCCCAGGGAGCCGCAGTCATGGAAATACTGGTCTATGTTGTCATTTCTGTGTTGTAATGATGCAGAAAAGACAGAACGGAAATAAAGAGCTGGGACCATGGAAATAAAGAAAGCAAAGAGATAAGATCCAAACTTACAGAAGAGATTTCCAATGTAAACCAACAAATGTTTAGTATCAACAATAGATAAAGAATTAAAAGGCATGAAACCACAAAAGAAAAATAAATAACCCAATAGAAAAACTAGGTCAGTGACAGAAATAGACATCTTATGGTAAGGGAAACATGAATGATGGACATACACAGGAAAAAATGCTCAATTTCACAAGTAGGCAGGAAATGTAAATTAAACCCAAACGGAAACCTATTTTATACTCATCAGATTGGCAAACAGTTGAGAAGCCTGACTACATCAAGTGCTGATGCGGATACAGATGGCAGGATTGCTTATACGCTCTGGAGCGTGTGTACGTTGATACCACAACACTGGAAAAGATTAGGCTTTATTGACTCACCTGGTAAGTCTTTTCCTGGATGTATCCCCTAAGTAATTTCTGGCATATCTACAAGAATGGTCATAGCACACTATTTGTAAACAAAAGCTACCCAAACAACCCAAAAGTTCATCAACAGGCAAATTTAAGAATAGATAGTGATTGTAGAGTATTCTAGAGCAGTGAAAATAAATGCATTAGAACTATATACATTATGCAGACTCTCACAAATAATATTGAGTGAAGCAGAAGAAAAAAATAAGTTTTATAAGACTGTATACTGTTCAATGCCATTTTTCTAAAGCCCAAATCAAACAATACATTATTTAAAAATAGTTGATTCTTGTTATTCTCAGTTGTTAAGTTCTTTGTAAAGTTACAGTGAACATTTCCTTATTTATGAATTCATGAAACTTTTTTCTGAGTTAGTTATTTTATTGCTTTTCTTTTGCCTAGTTTTCCATGTCTATATTTTAAAAATTAAAATTTCAACAATCTGTCAAATATTACTTTATTTTCCAAACATCCCAAATATTTGATATTAGTTCATTTTTCCCCTGGGAGACTTCCTTCTTTGAACATTCTCCCAACCTGTATGGTTTACTAATCTTTCTGAATATATGACTAATTAAGCATTGTAACTCATAGGTTGATGCTATAATTTTTTCTTTCTTTCTTTCTTTCTTTCTTTCTTTCTTTCTTTCTTTCTTTCTTTCTTTCTTTCTTTCTTTCTTTCTTTCTTTCCTTCCTTTCTTCCTTCCTCCCTCCCTCCCTCCCTCCCTCCCTCCCTCCCTCCCTTCCTTCCTTCCTTCCTTCCTTCCTTCCTTCTTTTTTTCGTTCGTTTCTTCCTTCCTTTCTCTCCTCTTCAGCTTATTCACCTTTTAATGCAAATTTCTGGGAAATTCTTGTCTTAGCTCAGGCAGCCACCACAAAATACCATAAGCTAGGTGGCTTAAATAATAGGAACTTATTTCTCACAGTTCTAGAAGCTGAGAAGTCCATGATTAAGGTACTAGCTTATTCAGGCCCCTGGCAAAGGCCCTATCCCTGGCTTGCACATGACTGGCTACTTCCTCACTGTATCCTCATGTGGCAGAGAGAGGAAACTGGGATGCCTCTTCCTTTTCTTATAAGAGCACTAATTCCATCCTGGGGGCTCCTTCCTTGTGACCACATGTAACCCTAATTACCTCCTAAATTCCCCACCTCCTAATAACATCACATTGGGTGTTAGAACTTCAACATAGGACTTTGGGGGGCAGGTGGTGACACAAATGTTCAGCCCATAACAGTTGTCTTCACTTCATTGTATAACCCTTCTATTGAATTTTACATTTCAGCTCTCCTATTTCTAATTTCCAAGACTTGTTCTTTGATTGCTCTTTCCCTTGTCTCTTGTCTGATTGCTGATGCCATATCTTCTTGATGTGGGGCTCTTTTAACTCTTAGGCTTGGAGGTGACACTGTAATGGGGTGCAGAACAAGGGTCCCCTGAAAATAGAACAATGCCCACAATCCTTGATTCGGGGGAGTGGGGAGTGACTGATACAGTGTTTGAGATACATTGCATAACAATGGCAAGTTAATATCTGTGCCTGTCTGAAGGGAAGAGGGCAGCCGCCCAGGGTGAATTGTGTACGTGACTGAGGGAATGCTCAGTGACTCATGCCATAGCCTGGGGAACTCACTTAGCACCTGCTTGAGAGGCAGGGGGCGGATGCCCACCCCAGATGTCCATGCGTCACTGGGGACTTTTGCCCTGACTTAAGACGGCAGACAAAAGAAGGTAAAAGATGTGGGGGGAACTAGAAAAATGGCACATCATAGGAGGGGCTGGATATGAGGTCACACAGAAAGTTCTGGGCCAAGCATTTAAATGGGTGCGGGCTGAAAGAGAAGGAGAAGCAACATGGTCCGAAGTCAGAGAGGAAGTAATTCGGCTTCTCTGAAGGAAGAGAAGCCACTCTCTTGGGACATGTGTCCCCCTGGACTACACCATGATCCGGTGAAACACAGCACATATTTTCCTGACCCACTGCATGGAGGTTGAGAACAGCACACCCTAGATGCTGAAGGAGGACGCGGCTGCAAGGGGATGGTGACTCTTGAGACCCACAAGTGCACATTCTAGAGGGGATGGAGACCTGTTTGTGTGGCTGGCTTAAGGATAGATGAGGATATGGGGAACTCCTGGGCATGGTTTTGGTTTGTAGCCTTTTGGGGAGCAAGGGAGGCTCTGAGTCTTGTGGGAAAGGAGGGCTCTGAGCAGGAACGCTCTTGCCCCCCTTGCAAGGTTAGAACCCTGTTAATAAAAACTTGTTTTCTTTTACACTAATTGCTGGGTCATATGTAAAGGAGCCAAGTGGCCAAGCCCTGGTTTGCTTGGTAGCAACACCAGCTATTCTGCTCACATTCCATTGGGAAAAACTAGTCATGGGGCTCCATGAGATGCAAGAAGCTGGACAATGCAATCTAGCAGGATGTCCAGGAAGAGAGGAGGATGTTGGCAGCCTCTTTCACAGAGGATTTCCTTTTTGTCTGATGATCTCTGGTTCTCTGTTCATTTTTAATAGTGAAGCACTGAAAAAATTGCTGCAAGCTCTCTATGTGGAGGCAAGACAGGCCCTTTCTTAACTGAAGATGATGTAGTAGCTAGCGGGCCTTCTTGTTGGGGAAACCTCAACTATCAGTGTCTGAGGCTGTTTACCACTGAGGCAGGAGTTTGTTTTGCAGGAAGGAATCCTTCATTCTTATCTTTGGGGATGTATGCCTGGTTATTCACATTTTGAAGCAGAAGGAAAAGACAGCTTGGGGCTTCTCACAATTCATACCCAGAATTTCACTAATTCTCCTGAATTGATGTTCATACTTCACTCCCACCCATTCTGTGTCTGATATCCTTGAGTCAAGATTCTCTGGTTCAATTTATCCAGAGACTAAACCTCAGCTTGCTTGTAGCAGTGAGGAGAAGCTGAGAGGCACAGCTGAGAATCCAACAGTTCCATGCTAAGACCTCAATCAATCCTCCTGCTTCCAGCTCTGCCTCTCACTCTGCCCTTCAGTAATACCTGCTGGCACAGAGTCCAGGCCTGCCTGTGTTTTGCAGTGTAAATGGTCTTTGGGATATTTACCACAGCAGTCCTTGGGTTTGTAGCCTCCTATGGCTCTGAAAATTCATTACGTTGCTTCTGTATCTGCTATCCTCCAAAAATTTTGTTTCAGTCTCTTATTTGTTCTTGTCTAGCTCTCATCCTCTTTATCACTATAATTGCATACTTCTAAAATTCTGTTACTCTTGCTCTGGCTGATGTGGCTCAATGAATTGAGTGCTAGGCTGTGAACCAAAGGGTTGCCAGTTTGATTCCCAGTCAGGGCACATGCCTGGGTTGCAGGCAAGGTCCTCAGCAGGGGGTGTTCAAGAGGCAACCACACATTGATGTTTCTCTCCCTCTCTTTCTCCCTCCCTTCCCCTCTCTAAAAATAAATAAATAAAATCTATTTAAAAAATAAAATTCTTTTACTCTTGTTTTCAATGGGTTTTGGAATGGAGATGATATAAACACAGGTAGCCAATATGCCATATTTAATGAGAAGTCTATAAGTAATTTTGCTAATGATTTTATAATGCTTAGTATAAAAAAGACCGATAAGCTGTAGCAATAGTGTGATTTCAAGCATGTTATAATGGATAGAAAAATATAGGAAAGAAAATATAAAAATGTGAATTTTTATTGCTTACATCTGAATGATGAAATAATGGTGATTTTTAGTTTCTCTCTAATCCTTTTATTTCCAAATGCCCTTATTGAGCATGAATGACTTTTTGTAATCCAGAAATATTTTAAAAAATTTTCAAATAAGAGTAAGATCACAAAATAAGAAAGTATTAAGAAGAAATTAAAAATCATCTTGGAAGTGTTTTCCTCTGGGCATAGTGTCCACGTTTGAAATTGGACACTGCTGATTCTACCACCAATGAATGTTAAGGACACATACATAATGTATTTATGATATTAATATTTAAGATATGTGTTTGCAATATGACACCCTGTTTATTATCTAATTATTACAGTGATTGCAGAGGTATTATTTTCTCCCCCATTTACAGATGAGGAAACTAAGGCACACATGGAGCCTCATGGCCTTGGCTGTAAATGAGAGAGCCAGAGTTTGGACCCACCAAGTCTCACCCAAGAGAGGCACCCTAACCATTACATTATAGTCTTTTATCACATATTTTCATATATGTATGTGTATATTTTCTTATCTAACTTTTTATATATCTGTACTTATATCTACACATGTGCTCATACAGTCAAGAGTATGCATTGTCTCTTGAACAAATTGCAAAGTGAAGACAAGAAAGGAGGTCAACAGGGCATCACTCTGGGAGCTGTGATAACAAACACCAGAGGTGGCTATTCAACTGCTGAGTCTGAATTCTCATCTCCTCTTCTTTCTCCTACTCTTTTCCATACCAATAAATAGTCCCCCATATATGGAATAAGAGAGCCCGGGGGCTTCTGAATATGTTCAAAAAATAAGCAACCTATTTAGGCTTATGTTTACTGATAGCTCTCAATATACAAATATGGCCATAATTCTTTGTTTTGAGTATGGTGGGTGGAGGGAACTTCTTACTAGCCAGAATGCATTAAAAGTTCATGGCAGCTGTGTAGAAACTACTACAATGTTTCCCATTAAAGACAAATAAGCTAGTTTAGACTCCCTAATATTTATAGGAATGTAGGAGTTTTGGGTGCTGTTTTTTCCCCAAAATACTGTTTCAGAGGTCTAATTAAACAATGCCACATGTAATATTCCCCAAGGCCTTAAGAAAGAGGTAATTTGACTTGGGATGGTCTAATTTTCTTTAAATAGTGCTCACAAGTTTTTAAGACTTTCTTATTGGTAGTAATTCCTGATGTGTAGGTGATATTCCAAATGTACTCTTTCCCTTCCTGAGGACACATGTTTGCTTCTGCTTGGCAATGGATTTATTATGTACAGTATATTTTGTGTATATAGTTCTCCTTTGCTTTATGAAAGAGTACTTCCCCAGAATATTTTTTTCTATTTTAATGAGAGCTTTATTCTGATTCACCCATTTAAAGTATATAATTGAATGATTTTTAGCATATTCACAAAGTTGTACAACCATCGCCCCAATCAATTTTAGAACATCTTCATTACTCTGAAACACAAAATAAAACAAAACCTAGGACCCAGATTGTGTTTTCTAACACCATTCTGCCATAAAAGGAACCTTGGGAAAAGTGGCTGATTCTAGGACTGGGCAGGAGATACAGAAGATGAATCTGGAGCATCTTGTAGGGCCCAAATGAAAAGAAGTGGTAAAACAGACAAGCAGACAAACAAAGAAAACAAAATATTTAAACCCATAAAATCCTATTGTCAATGTACAAAACCTCCAAAACTGTAGAGAATTTTTATGAGTTTATTTGAGCCAAACTGACAACAGTTGCCTGGAAGCAAAATCTCAATCGACTGAGAAAATGGTCAGAGGAGAATGGCAGTTTTACGGTTTATTTTATACATCAGAATCAAAGCAGAAGACATAAAGGCAGTTGCATGAAACCCATTGGTGGTAGGATAGGGAGGCAGAAGAAAGTGAACTGGTGAGACCTCTGAGATTGGATAAAAAGTGAAACGGAGAGACACATACTTGTTTTATACTGGTGAGTACAGGATAGTTAGCCTTTACAGCACATATGAGGTCTGTCTGGAAAAAGTCCAGCCATTGTTAATATAACAAGAATGGTTTGCATGACATCGAGGTAACCTAGCAGCCAACCAGAACGGACTGGAATGTGCATATGTGAACAACGACAGCCTCCTTGTACTAGTCCATGGGTGCAGTAGACACCATTGAGTGGGCATGTGTACTCTGTGGCCGTCACATTCAAAATGACTGAGTAAGTAGAGCAACGAATCGGCATCAAATTTTGGCTGAAGCTTGAATATTCCTCAGCAGAAACTATTCGAATGATTCAAAGGCTTTCGGGGACGATGCAATGAGTGCAGCACAAATAAAAGTGTGGCACAAACGCTCCAAAGATGGTCAAGAATCTGTTGAAAGTGATCCACGTTCTGGAAGGCCTGCAACAAGCAGAACACCTGAGAACATTGAACATGTATGGGTTGCAATCAACAAAGATCGGCGACTAAGAGCATGAGAACTAGGAGCTGATCTGGGGATTCCAAAAATTACTGTGTCTGAGATTTTGATGCAGGATCTTGGCATGAAACATGTCGTGGCAAAATTCATTCCGTGGCTTGTGCTACCAGAGCAGAAGAGACATCATACTGCAGTTGCTCATGACTTGATTCAAACCGCTACCAATGAACCAGATTTCTTCAAAAAAGTCATGACCAGTGATGAATCATGGGTTTACGGCTATGATCAGGAAACAGACATCCAGTTATCCCAACAGAAGTTGCCTGGCACCTGGTTCTCCGTTCCTGAAGAAGGCATGGAAAAGTCGAAGCAAGAACAAGACCACGTTAACTGTGTTTTTTGATTGGGAATGTGTTTTCCATCACAAGTATGCCCCTCCAGGCCAAACAATTAACAAGGAGTACTACTTTAGTGTTCTTCATCAGTTGAGAGGTGCAGTATGGCCAAAACAGTCACAGCTATGGGCAACTGGTGATTGGCAGCTTCATTGTGAAAATGTGCCTGCTCATACATCACATCTTGTGCAGAGTTTTTGGTGCCCTGCGACTTTTGGCCTTTCCCAAAACTAAAATCACCTTTGAAAGGTAAGAGATTTCAGACCATCGATGAGATTTAGGAAAATATGACTGGGCAGCTGATGGCAATTTCAGCAAAGGATTTTGCAGAGTGTTTTGAATAGTGGAAGAGATGCTGGGAGAACTATGTGAGGCCCAAAGCGCCTACTTTGAAGGGGACTGAGGCATCATTGTCCTACGTACAATGTTTTTTGTATCTTGGATCTTCTTCAATAAATGTCTTTATTTTTCATACTATGTGGCTGGATACTCTCTGTACAGACCTCATAGACATGCTATTTGGGCAACAAGGTAACAATGAGGGGTTCTGGGGGTTCCTCCTCTTGTGCTCTGGTGAGAGAGTGTGCCCTGAGGGGTCTGGAAAAAAAGAGGCTTACTCTGACATTCCAAAGGTAGGTTATTATAAATGCAAAAAGACAATAGACAGGCTCAGTGAAAGTAAAGATTGACCTTTGTCAGGGAAGATACTAGCCTACACAAGACTACCTGCCATGACTCACTTTTAGTTAGGAAGTTTTCATTTCAGACCATCCTACGTGGTTACCTTCGGTCCCCGAGTTTGTAAGGCCCACCATGCAGGCCTCTTCTGAGCTTGTCAGGTGTAGTATGTGCCCCCTTTTTCATCCACACTATATTCATGGGGCACGTCAAAGGGAGCCAACGGAAAGAGCTCCCCATAAACAAAGCTGAAACAATTTGAGCGACAAAATGAAGATGTATTGGATTATAACTCTAAGTATAAAATAAAATAAATACCCATGAATTCATACCAATATAAAAGTAAATACATGATGAAATACATAATTGAGGAGAAAAGACTAAGCTTTATTGCAAAAGAATTCCAAATAATTTATTAATATTGTCTATTGATGAGACATTGTCACTGTAGCTTTCTCTCCTTTTTAAAAGTGCAGTTTCCTGTTTTGAGGTCTTTGAGTATTAAATCAAGTATCTGTGCTCTCTCACTTTGTTTCTTACTTTGTTCTCTGTGTATGGGTCCTACTTTCAGTTTTCCTTCCATGTCTCATAATTTTTTATTGACAACTGAACATTTTTAGGAAACATAATTGTAGCAATTCTGGATACTGATCTCTTTCCCCACTCTGTGTTTGATGTTATTTACTTGTTTATTTGGCTGGACCACTATAGTGATGTCTATTTCTTCCACAGTAAGACTTAATATGTTGCTTCTTAGCGGGTGGGGACTTGCTCAGCAGCACACCTTCACCCTGGGATGACAGGGGTTTAAGCAGGACTCTTTTTGAGTGTGTCTCCCTCCCACCCCCACCTTGGTTTATCTGTAAAGATTTGTGTCTCACTTGATGTCCCACTCCCATGACAGTTTCCTCTAATTGCCTGCTTATTGAACTATTGTTTTTTGCCTGGGGCATGAATTGCTCCTATTCTGATCCTATTAAATCCACCCCCATTTGCCCAGCCAGCATTTGAAGTTTGTTCTGACCCCAGGTGAGCTTTTCTTGGCTACCTCTTTCCCCTGTTCTCTCTGGTAAACTAAGCTGACCTACAGTTTAGTTTGTCGCTCTCAGGGAGCTACCGGCCACCAACACCTCCAGTGTTTTTGAGAACCTCCTTAGGCTTGAACTTCCCACACTCTGTTTCATAGAAAGTCAGTTCCTTTGGGAGGAGATTCAGAGCTCTCTGTTCTTGTGGTCTGCATTACCCCCTGGCAAAACCTCTGAGCCTCTGCTGGGAAGAGAGTGATGCCCCTGCCTAAAGAGCAGGGTGCTGGGCAGGGAGGTAGCTTTTGGAATTCTTGGTTTGTTCCTCCACAGCATGGAACCTCCACAGCAAGCTGAGGCAAGGGTAGTTGGGGCTCTAGTGTTCTTTGAGGGAGCCGTGAGAGCAGGGTCAAAGCTGAGGATAAGGGAGGAACTAATACCAAGAAAAACATATCAGGGTGCAGCCCCCATGCAGCTGGGCCAGAGTTGACAAGAATGAGGAGGAGGCATAGGGCAACGGTTGAGCCTTGCCTCAGATAAACATCCTGACCAGAGAAAGACAGAGTAGGGGGGCCCAGTAACAGCCTTGAACCCAATCAGCAGAAAAGAAGCTGCCTAAAGTAGCCTATCGCTAACTGCCACTTCTCACCCTTGTATCCTGCTTGCTTGCTCCGCTTATGTATAAAAACCCTAGTGCCTTAGCAGCGGCGCGCCCTTCGTAGATGGAGGGTCTGCCCCTGCGCAGGTTCATTTGGCCAACTAATAAAGCGCTTGCGAAAAGTCCTGTGTCCTGGAGTAATTCGAACAGCGGGGAACGTAACATTCTTGGACTGCCTTGCTGAGTTACGACCTCTCCTTTATGGGTGGAGGATTCGGGGAAGGAAGGAAGCAACAGTTTAGCCACCCTTGTCAGGAACTTATTTCCGACAAGTCAGAGCTGAAGGAAGTAAGAGATGCTAGTGGCCCTTTCCTCCCAGTGAGATACTATATCCCTTGCCTGGCAGAGAAGGAAAGAGGAATTTCCTTTTTCTTGGCCACATCATCCCAGAGGGGAGTTTCCATCTCTCTGAGCTTCTGGAACACAGGAGGAGGGGAGCAGGGCTCGTGGCTCACGTGCTACAGACTGTTACTGTTTTTACCCAGATTTAGTAGAGTTTCTTGAATAAATGTTTCTAAATTTGCTGTTTGTCCTTAGGATGATTTCCAGGGAGTTTTTAAAATAGATTTTCCTAGTTATGTTTTGCTGGAGAATGACTCCATGGAGCTCCTGGTGTTAAAAGTCTTTATTTTCACGAACTTCCGGGTGTTAAAAGTCCCTATCTTGATATGAATCCAGATTTGCTATATGACAGTCTCTAAGAAAAGTGAACAGGGGCCACACTCCATACAGAAAGAAAGTGATAGGAGGTCTGACTCCAAGTTCTGCAGTCGACCCGGCTGGCTCTGCCTTATCTGCACAGTCTTGCTGCTGTGCCCTGTTCAGCCACCGAACTCCAGGGAACAGCAGGAAGGCTGGCAACCCTTTTGACAGTCAGCTGTCAAAGAGCTCTCCCCTACTCCCTCCAAATTAACCTAAATTAATAGACCATTTTTACTAATTATAGAACATGGGGTGGTTTTATACAACCCATGACTAATATTTTTTTTGTTTGGCTACTTATAGGTTTACTAGAAAAAATTTATATAAAAAGAGGAACAAATGTGAATATAGGTATAGATTTATAGAGAGAATTCTTCTTAATACACAGGTAGCAAATATTGCAATATTTTCCTTTCAGAAACAAGTAAGCACATCAGTTTAGACTCACACATTTCCAGGAAGATAGAAGGTCTCTGATACTGGTTTTCTTCCCATTTTATTGTTTCAGTGCTCTAATTAAAGAGTACCACATCCATACTTTGTTTTTCCCTAGAAAATTTGGATGAGACTATACATTTTAAAAATGATATATGCACAAACACACACAAAGCACATCAAAATGGGAATTTCAAATATTGTTGTTTAGATAAGGCTAAAGCAGCTTTTTTCAAAGGCGGCCAATTTAGAAGTGACCCAGACACACAGCAAAATGGTAAAGATGGCATGAAAATGAGTGAATTTTTAAAAAAAGGTGTTAGATGTCAGGTAAAATTTTTGCATAATACCAAATGTACTTAGACAAAAAATATTAAATTGGTTGTTTGACTATAGGTGTGACAAGAAGGTGCATTCAGAATTCCCTCTGGTAATTAGTTGCACTGGACAGCTTAAAAAACGGCCTCGAACAGAGAGGGAAAAACAGCACTTTCTCTTCTTCTACCCACATAGCCTTCTCCTTTGTAGCTTCAGGTACAGCTAAGCTTTTCCTTTTCATTCTTTGCAGAGCACTGTGAGGATTAGCTCTAGTCAGCAGAAAGCCTGAGGCAACAGACGCACAGGTGTAGGCCCCCCGCTGACTTACACGGAGGCCGTTTAGGGGAACCAGCAGAGCCATGGTTCAGATGGACCCACATCTTCGGGTCAGTTGCAGATAATATCTTGTTCAACTTTAATGGCAACCTTCCAGGGAAGGCTTTGATTGTTTCCATGGGCTGGATGCCATCTAGACCATTTATGTATATGAACTTAATACGTCGTTTTTTTTGTTATCGTCTCTTTTGTTTTAAAATGTTTGTCCAAAAATAGTTTTCAAGTTTATGAATATGCCAGATCGGGCTGCGAGGGCGGTCGTTGCCAATTCCAGTTCTACTCGTGTCAGGGCAGCCTTGGGCCTGGCTTCCCGATGACACTGACGGCGGACGTGTGTGCCTATGTGCCTGTGCGCCTCTTCATCCTTCTCTTCCTGCTCCTCCCCTGAGAAGAGGATCAAGTTTTAAGGAAATGGACACATTCAGTCCCCTATCCTCTCAATTTAAAAAAAAAGAAAAAATTTTGCTGAAAACCAATCTTAAGCAAACTATTTCAGAAACTTACTTCCCCTCACCCCTCAATTTAATGCCATCTGTCCTCACTCATCTCCATCGTGCTTAACCAGTTTCGCCCGTGAGCATCTAACTTAAACCATTAGCCAACATGGGTTTTGCTTCTGCTTTCCTCACGCTACTCTTGTAGAATATCTAAATAATTGGGCACAGTAAGGATACAGAATGGAGAGATCAAAAAAGCAATGGGTCTGGAAATTTCTTGGCATAAAGAAAGAAATGGTCACAATTATAATGAGATATATGTATGATAATAACATCTGGTGTAGGATGCAGCATATAGGCCTTGTCAAATTCTTCCGTCCTCCCCTGTAGCCTGGACCCTTACCTCCTAGACTGACAGCTTAGGGAGAGAACTCCATGCAGGGCCTCATGGCTCCCCTGTGTTGTCAGCTCCTCCCCCACTTCTGAAGCCAGGAAACGTCTCACCATTACAAGATCTGCTTCCCCAGTAGAGGCCAGATGATCCAACTCAGAAATATTCGGGGGTGAACTTCCCATGGGGCACATTTTGATGAATGGGAAAAAGAAGAGACAGCAGGGAGTCGACAGCAGGGAGTCAGCAGCAGGACTTTCTGTCCCTCCCTCTGATGTATCATCTGAGGGCAGTTTTTCACATGGTTTGTCCAGAGATATCCCGTACCTGTCAAGCCACTGGCGTGTCACTTCTTGGCTTACTGTGACACAGCAGCTGATGCTGTAATGCATGGCCTCATGGCCTTTTCCTCAGTTTTGCTTCCTGTGTTGTACTTCCCAGGGAAGCATGAGCACTCACACCTCGGCCCACAGGTCCACGTGTTCTGCCTCTTCATCCGTAAATGTTTTGATGTTTGTCAAAGTATGAGATCGCTGCTGCTTCTTTTTTTCTCTTCAGAAAATCCCAAAGATGAAATGTATGAGACTAAAGAAGATGATGGCAGCTCTTTAATTCAATTTTTGCATTTCTGTCTTGAATTTGCTAGGCTAATTTTCTAATTAATTTTGATCCTCTGCCTTTGTGTTTTCTTTTTTCTCCACTTGAAAAAAATGCGACTTACCCTGCCAAGCCCAGGCAAATGTCTTCTGGGTGAAGCCTTCCTCCCACTTCTGCCCACACCTGCCGTGCCTGCCTGTGCTACCTCCATCCAGACGTGATAGAGCCCGCATCCGTGCTTCCTAGAGTACTGGCACTGTGTTCTTGTTAGTTGGATACTGTGAGTTTCCCCTTCCTCCACCAAGTCTTACTGATTTTTTCTTTTTTTAATCCCCAAGATGGTCCCATAGGAAGTGTTTAACAATGTTTGCTGGATGAAGGTGGTTTGCGCTCTCCTTTTTGCATCCATTATTGTTGCATCTACCTGAGTCCAGACAGGCCCATCTCAGCCCGGGACGGGACAGTGGCCTCTTAGCCTCCCTGCTGCAGTCTTCTTCTGACAGTGCAATCTGCATAAACCACCGGCTGCTCTTTTTAGAATGGCATCCTCTCTTGCCTAGATCTCCAGCACCTATAGAAAAGAAGTGGTGGAGCATAGAAATAATATAAATTCATGAAACTCAGACAGAGAATAATAATGACACTGAATAAATGTTAAATATATGATATCTGATGTAAATGTCTTTGTCTGGTAGTCAGGGTCTAGGTCAGCCTAGCTCCTGTCTCTTTCCTTGCCCGTACAAACTCTCCATTCTGCTGAGACATGGTTCCTCTCTCTGGCCTGAGCCTGCTCAACTGTTCCTTGCATTGGAGTAATTAGAACACCTCTGCACCTCTCCAAATCCTGTCCATCATTCAATGTCCTGCTTCATAGATGCTAGTCAAGTTGTTTAACCAGACAGATGAATCCTTATCTCGGTGTTTGTAAGCATGAGAGATGTGCCATCCAGTTTCTTAGGCTTGGAATCTGATTGCCTTAGGTTCTTCCCATCTCTCCTCAATAACACTACAAGATTTCTAACCAAGAGCAGGAACCATGTTTAATACTTCTTCAGTAATCCTCCTAGTGCCCAGGCCAGCAAAGACTCAACAAATATTGGCTGATTGATTCATTGCTACAGAAATGAGCCTAACCAAACCTGGCAGAAGAAATTAATGAAAAGCTATAGGCTGTTAGACGGTGACATTAGATTTAAAATTTTTTTTTAAAGAGGAATTTTTTGTTATTTTTACTTAAGTCAGCATAGAAGTAGAAAAACATGACATACATTTTTTTCATATGTCTCTAGACAAAAGAGAGAAATAGTATTATATGTTATAATAGTTCATTAAAGCATTCTTCTGCTCCCTTTCCTAGCATATGCTATGAATCTTCATAGAAGTTAGGGTACATTTTTTTCCAATTAACTTTTCTTTTTTGCTTTACTGGCAGTCAGTTTTTCTAATAGCCATTTTTCTAAGTCAAACACTTTAATTTGGAGCGAAAAATCTGATTAAAATTAAATTGCCCCAAGGAGCTATGATCTTCTGGTCTGCTCCTTGCACTTACATAATTTATGACCCAAATTGCTACATTAGTGCTTTAAGTCCATTTTCCTTACCTAAGGGGTTTAAAAAGTTCTGGAGCTTTGAACCAAATAATCCTAATTTGGGAGCAATTGCATACCCAATGTCAAGAATCTCAAGACTAGCAGTAGTTTATGGAGTGATTTTCCAAAATCATTTAATTTTGGAGCAATTCCAAAAGACAGGCACACAATTTCTTTGTTGTTGGTTGCCTTTTTTCTCCTAACTTGTTATTTAAATAAATTCAATGCTCTTCCTAACACTAATTCTAGTTGATAGATGCTCTGCTACAATCCAGAAGAAACTGATTAATTTTGAATATATAAGTGAGTATTCAGGAAGTAAAAAAGGTGATATAACTTTTCTAGGCTTACCTTTTTCTATTTTCCATAAACCTTTCTGATAATACATTTTTTAAAGGTAGAATTTGAAAACCTCCCAAAATTAATGTTGGGTTGCAAACTTCTCCCTCTGAAAAACCTCTAAAATAAAAACACAAAAAGAAAAACCAAAAAAAACCTGAACCACAGAGTAAATGGATAGATCTGCTTCTCACTCAGTGTCTCAGGTGGGTGAATTAATAATTTCATAAAAAATTAATACGGCCATAAGGAAAATTTGAATTAGAACAAAGACAGAGGGAATACAGCTAATAAAAATGGGGAGCATTTATGAGAAAGAAATCGAAGTTACTCGGGTGTCTTGTTTTTCAAGCTTAGCTTGTGGGGGTCAAACCTGGTAGCTGGCCCTATCACTGTTCTCTGCAGATTGAAATTGGCTGCTGTGGGCAAAGGTCACCCACGGTATCAATTACTTGCTGCTACCTGGAAAATTTAATTTCATGCTCTGCAATAGGTCTGCTTTCTTTTCTAGAATGAATGGCAACTGTCTCCAATTGATAACAAGAATAACTCATTTCCTCAGAGTCATTTTACTCTAGAAGTTTCTCCATTCATAAAGGCCTCTGCAGATTGCTTGCACAGTCAAAAGATCTGCTACACTAATCTGCTGAGTGAATGGAATAAAAACTGTGTTTGCCCTATTCTTAACCTTTTGAGATTTTGTTTGGTTTCTCATTTGTAGTTAGTTTCTGATTTAGATTAGCCTAAACTCTTGTATACAATTGATATTTAGATTCACATAGATTTTACCATGGAATTCCTCAAAGAACAGAAAGTCTGTATTTCCAAATAACTAGAAATCTAGTGGAAGGAAAATTTGTACTGGGCTTATTTTTGTCTGGAAATATTGTTAAAGGTCTATAAATAATTGTTCTTTCTTCCCTTCACCAAATCATAGTCTTTGAAGAGATAAGGTAAAAGCTGTTTTGATAATGAGATTGACATTGCACTAGGAAGCTGGTAAGAATATTTCAGAGAGAAAGAAAGAAACCCTTCCCATTTGGTCTTCTTCATTATTGGTCTGGATGCAAGATACAAAAGTGACAATGCAAAACTGCCAGAAATCCTTGATAGGAAATGACCAAAAGGAACATTTTTAAAAGGACCAAATAGATACTCCTCATTTTTTTTTAACCTTTGTTCCTTTGGCTTTAATTCTAATTTAAAAATGTTCCTAATAGTTTAATCAACATTGCAAAGAAAGAATAAAATTATAATTCGATTAAATTACATGCCACAATATCTAAGAATTTTGAAAACAAATTAAAAATTAGTTATTAATTGGTGTTTCTTGCAGAGTATGTGTATGAGCATGTCTGTAAACACATATAACTTACATGACACCTTAACCATACAGTTGTGAACAGAGTCATAGGCCTGCTTGCCTATGTTATATGTAATAGTTATAGGAGAACCCAAAATGGACCTCATGTGCACCTTCTTCCTTTCCAAATCACCTTCCCAATTCTCATTAATAAAACCAAATCCACCCTGGTCATAAAAGCAAGTAAGGGAGAGAGAACAGTAGGGCTTTAGGTGTTAGGCATCTCAGTGGGCAGGGAAATGGTGGGGGAGTGAGGGAAGCTGAAGAGGTGGGTGAGAATTCTCTGGCCATTAGTTCCAAGAACAATGCCCCATCTGAGAAGAACTGCCATTGTCAGAGGAAGTGGAAAATGTTTCCTGCTGAGGGTCAGAGGTCTTCAATTTATTCCATCCTTTTTGATATAAAAGGCCATACTCTACTCCTCCTTCTCCATCATGCTATGGAATAAATGAATGAACTAACCATGCGTTGCTTCGGACTGATTAACCACTATTATGGCTATTTAAATGATTTTTAAAATGCAGTTGAGTAAAAAATACTCTCAAAACAAAAGCAATCATAAAAAAGAAAAGGCCTTTCAAAAGGAAGAAAAGGAAAACTATGTTTTTTGGTTCTTTAAGCCTAAACAAAGAAGAAGAAATTATAGGTTTTCTAGTGTAGTTCCCTTGTTATGCAAAATGAGAAATTGGAACTCAAAAAGCAAAGCAACTTGCCCCAGTTCACATACACGTAGCTTCTTAGCATCAGACGTGTTATTAATTCCATGTTTCCTAAATTTGGGAGAAGTTGAATATCAAAATAAGTGATCATACTACCTTATAACCCATTGAATAAAATAAAAATCCTGATTTTATATGCACACACACACACAATAAATGAAAAGGAAAATTTCTTCTTTAGCTAGAATGACAAAAAATAAAATAGACAAAATGATTGGTTTATAAAATTATCAATGGATGCTAAAATTAGAAAATGAAAGTCTTGATGAGAACACAGTATCTACATAGCCTAAGAAGATTTCACAATAAATTACTTATTAATTATGAAGGGAAAAAGTAATTTTATAATGAAGAAACTTAGCGAGCACCAATAACCATATAACTAAAGTTGGAATAAATATCAAATATGAATATCACCAATATTGGGAGGAACTGACATCATGTTCCACCTGATCTGAGCCACTGAGAAGAACATAATATTGCTTTTGTGGCATTCCTGCCAAAAATGCACAACCAAAATCTAAGTATAAGGAATCATCAGACAAACCCAAACTGAGGGACACTCAAGAAAGTAACTCGTTTGTATTCTTAGAAGATATTAATGTGAAAAAGGATGTTGTTGAGAAAACTGACAAAACTTTAAATGGACTGTGGTTTAGATACTTGTGTTCTATCACTATTAATCTTTTTAACAATGTTGATAATTGAATGAATGTAAGAATATCTTTTTTCTTAGGAAATACATATTAAAGTATTTAGGGGTATAATGTCTCCATTCATTTTCAAATGGTTTAGGGGAGAATATATATATGTGTCTGTATAGATATACACATGCATTTATATGTATATGTATACATATTAATATGTATATGTATTTATATACAATGCATTTATATAATATATACTACATATTATAGATAGATGGATAAAATGATAAGCAAATGAGGCAAAATACAAACAATTGCCAAACTTGTATAAAGGGTATACAGAGTTCTATGTACTGTTTTTGTCACTTTTCTGTAAATTTAAAACAAAATAAAATGTAGTATAACATAAAAAAAATCAGGACTCCTGACTCCTAGGCCAGAGGCTACATAATACACTTAGGAACCAAAATCTTTTTAAGATCCTTAAGGTTTACATTTATGTAACATAACTGCCTTAGTCGGGCTGCTATAACACACTAGATGTAGTGGCTTAAACAATGGAAATTTATTCCTCACATTTCTGGAAGCTAGAAAAACCCAGCGTCAAGGCATCAGCATATCTGATGTCTGGTGAGGGGACACGTCATGGTTTGTAGATGACTGTCTTCTTGTTTCCTCATGTGGTGTAGAGCAGAGAGCAAGAGCAAGCTCTTGTGTGTCTTTGTATAAGGGCACTAATCCCATTCATGAGGGCTCCACCCTCTGGGCTACCACAGGTACACCATCAACCCTCGTGCTTCTGCTGTCAACCATCTGTGTTCTGACCATGGTGTTGCCTCTGTTCTGCAGCGCTCAGAGGTTGTGGGTTGGCAGCCAACTTTTTACTGACACCCAGGGCAGTCACTCCACTCCTCCAAAGACTCTGTGCCACAGGTCAGGTGGTTCTTCAGGGTGGTCACACCTGTGTCCATAAGGGCTTTCAAGTCTCGTGCTCTATGATGCCAACAGACCTTTCCAACTAATGACCTCATGCTCTCCCTGGTAGGTTTTAATCCCTGCCAGTTAAATGGTAGACTTTCTTTGTGTGAATGGGACCAGTGTTCTAGCTGCCCCAGCCCCACACCCAACCTCCCTACTGATGGCGTGTGGGAGGCAGGAGTGCAGTCCACACTGAAGAGATCACAATCTATAAAGTCACTGCTTGTGGCCTTTAGAGTTCAAGAGGAGAAGTACTTGGAAGACGTGCTGTTGTACGTTGATAGTATAAAATTCTAAATGGTAAACAATGTGACCAGAAAGAGAGTTATTGTTCACTTATTCCTACCAATCCCTCTAGGGAAGACTTGCATTTATTGTCATCATCAATGAAGTCCAGCAACAGTATTCGACAGTGTCACGGGCAGCCAATATTCACAAATAGTGGAATGAGTGATTCAGTGTCATGAATGAAGATGTCACTGGCACGAAGTCAGTAGTCATAGGAATGGCAGAGGGGAGCAGATCTAAACTGTTGCAATATAAACAGGCTCTCGAGAGCCACGGCATCGTTAGTAATAACAGACTTGCTAACATTTTCTTGTGGTGCCAGGTAAGAAATTAGCTGGAAGCAGTGCATTTGACAATAGGAACACAAAGAGATAGTTTACTTCTTGGGTTTCAACAGGAAGAGTAGGTGCTTGGAGATTATAAAGAAACTTTATGTTCATTTATTGAACAATAAACAAATGCATAAGAACCTCTTTTCTATTATTCTGAATCTCCATTGATAAATTACTGTACCTCACTTGAATCTGTGCATTTTGCAATATATCTTTTATCAATTGTTTATGTGCATAAGGACACAGTGCATTCTCGGGAATGCCCCGCCTGTGGTAATATCTTACTTTGATGATGTTAATTAAAAAAGGGCGACAAAGAGTATGTAGTACCTCTCTGTGCCTCAGTTTTCTCAACTAGTTGACATAGAAACCTAACTAGTTATTTTATACTGAGGTCAGAAGACTTATTTATTATTTTACACTGAGAAATATTATTGTCAAACCCAAGCAGGTATACAAATCGTCAGGCCAAAGCACTTGCTCCTTACAGACAAGATCCTGGGGAAGCAAAATTGCAAGATTAGAAATAGGGGAGTCGATTCTACTGTGGTATTCAGGAATTGACGGCCAGATGGGGGTGGACACACTGGGACGCTAGCTTTGGCTGGAAAGGGTAGACTGTTTCTTAAAAATGCCTAGAAAGGTCATGCCAATCTTTAGTTCTGAATCTCTTCTTGTCTAAGATCATTAAACAGGGCTGATCAGTCTTCCAGGTTAGTGTGCTCCTTATTTATCTATGTTAACACTTTCAGATAGGTTGGTCCTGCAAGGGAACTAGAGCTGCGTGGACATTGTATATTTTTATTTGTTTTAGACTGAATGTTTATGTCCCCCTAAATTTATATGTTGAAATACTAACCCCCAATGTGATGGTCTTAGGAGGTGGGGCCTTTGGTAAGTGATTAGGTCATGAGGGTGGAGCCCCAATGAATAAGATTAGTACCCTTATAAAAGAGACACCCCTCCCCCCGGCCCCAGTCCTGGCTGGTGTGGCTCAAACCAAGTTGATTGAGTGGTGGCCTGCAAAACAAAGTGTTGCTGGTTTGATTCCTAGTCAGGGCACATGTCTGGGTTGTGGGCCAGGTTCCCAGTAGGGGGCACGTGAGAGGCCACCACACATTGATGTTCCTCTCCCTCTCTTTCTTCCTCCCTTACCCTCTCTCTAAAAAGAAAAAAAAAAGGAGACACCCCCACCCCAAGAGCTTCCTTGCCCCTTTCAGCATATGACGTTATGGCAAAAAGATTGTCATCTATAAACCAGGAAATGGGCCTTCACCAGACACCCAGTCTCCCGGCACCTTAATCTTGACTTCCCATGCTCCTGAACAGTGAGAAATAAATTTCCATTGTTTATAAGCCACTTCGCCCATGGAATTTTGTTATAGCAGCCCAGATCGACTGAGACACTATTCAGGTACTTATATCTGACACTTTAACTCTCAGAGGGAAGGTTTTTCTCATTTACAAATTCTTAGGGAGCAAGCAGCTCATGACTCTTTTGCCAATGAGGGCCGACCTATTCCACAACAGATGCGGGCCTGTTAACAATGATTTCAACTTTTCTTTTTCTTTTATTGGAGGAATTTTGAGTGCAATTTAAGTCTGTATCTCAACTTGAATGCTTGTTTTCCATCTACCTCCCCAGGATCCTCCTGATTCCCATCTTCTTGACCAGGTGGGACTGAGATGCTTCTTGCTCCCATGCTGTTTTAGGATAACATTTATTTTTTATCGTGCCTATTTTACAATCCTTCTTCCTCTTCTGAACTGTGAGCTCATGAGGGTATGGGCCATGCGTGACTCACCTTTGAAGTTCCTGGAGGCTGTACAGTATCCTGATCAAGGTCTTGGTCTCTGGAGTCAGACCGTCTAACGTGGGATACCTGCTCTAGTGCTTCTTCTAACTTCCCTCAGCCTCTATTTTCTCACCTATAAAAAGGGGATAGTAATAGGCATTGCTGCAGAGTTTGTTAGGAGGAGTATGGGATGACATCGGTAAAATGCTCAGCATAGTAGCTGCCACTTAACAGTACATGGTAAATATTAGTATCTAGTGAATAGTAGATGGTGTGTGGAACACAATTATTCAAAGAAGTGTGAACTGAGCCAATAAATGAATGAATGAATAATAAGAGATGTAGCTAAACCTGTGAATTGAAGTCACAAATACAGGTCCAAAACCACAAAATGGGTCTGATTGACACACAAAGACATTTACTAAAAGTGCTAAAACAGGAGGAATTCAGGTGACCACCACAGATAAGTGCATAAATCTCTGGGCTTCCTGAGATTTTCAGCATCTCCTTTGCCCAAAGGGACCTTTCCTTAGAAATCTGGTTAAGACCCAGCTCCCTTGAATGACAGAATTAATGTGTGAGGAAGGGGCATTATAAATCATGGGATTCACTTTAGAAGTGGGAAATTTAGACCCAGAGGGCTCAGGAGGCTTCCAGGGACTAGAGGATAATATTCTTCTGGGACACTGTGCCACCCGTATTAAAAAGTCAGGGCGACAGTGGTTGGTGGCGGGGCTGGAGGTGCACAGTGAGGAGTACCTCCAGCTGTAAGGGCAGAGGTTAATTACAAAGTTTCAGGCTGTTTTTGGGTGGGGGAGGTTCTTAAAAGGGCTGCTTCAGCACATATGCACTGGCATATGTCATTGTGACAGGTAGACACATCTTAAAACAAACCTCACAAATACGATTCAAAACAAACCAAGTCTGTAAGAACTAGTTCCTTACATTAGCTCATCAAGTCTATTCCCTTGTCAAGAAGAATCGAATCTCCAGGTAGAAGAAAAAAGTGCTTGATCCTTTCCAGAAGGCCACATGAATTTCACTTCTCCCCCTTCCAGAACTGATAAGATCTCAAATAACCACAGCAGCCTGCCTCATAAGAGGAGCCTAGACCTTGTTTTGTTAAGAAGCTGGTAGTTGCTAGCAGGAGGCTGAGACCCCTGAACGGAGAGATTTTCAACTACATGGCTATACTTATGTTTGGTTTTACTTCAAACTCTCTCACTCAGTGCTTACCTCACCGGCTTGTTATGTAGACCAAATGAGACATGTATAATGGCGTTTAAAACCACTGCAAAGCTCCATGCAGTTGTGATCTGTCCTCATTTTTAAGGGCATTGTTAATACATAATCCTCAACCTCAAAGAGCTCTCAGTTTGAATGAATTTATGGTCTGTATATTCATAAGCTTTTGTGTGTGTGATTCTGATAAGTAAAATCAGCTTGAGCAATAGCTCTTGGGTATGGGAGAGAAAAGAATGAAAATAGGGCGCTGGGGACGGGAGCTTGGCGTCCAGTTTAGCAAGCCTACGGCACATCAGCAAAATTGTCCGAGTTCACCACTTCCTGATCCCACTTGTCCCTGAAGAGCCTGGTTCCTGTTAAATGCCCCTCCAGTGTTTTGGTCTGTGTCAATGGGTATTGCCACGCCTCCGCCGCCTCCCTGGGTACCACCTTTGTCCTCCGCCAGGTCAGGCCCTGGACACCACACGCACAACATAGTTGCACACCACGTTTTCTCTTACTTCCCATATGCATCATGCTCAGCTGGAGCATTCACAGCAAAACAGCCCTATATTTCCAGAGTTTGAGAGAAAAATCGTATTTCTTGCCCATGCTGCTCTCCATTGAGTCCCACCTAGAATCCAGTAGCGCTACACTAGGAGCAAAACTAAGTGATGGCGCCCATGTGCACAGAATACCCTTCCCTCTTGATAGCTGAGGCTTTGCCTCCGGTCCCACTGGCTGTACCTGACTTCTTTCTTCAAGGCTTCTCTCTCTCGGGAGACTTGGACTCCTGCGGCTGTGGTGCCCACAAATTCATCTGTTGAAATCCCAACACCCAACGTGATGATATTAGGAGGTGAGGCCTTTAGGAAGTGATTAGGTCATGAGGGTGGACTCCCCAGGAATGGGATTAGTGCCCTTATAAAGAGAGACACCACGCCTGATTGCTCTTCCCACTTTCTGCCACGCCAGGATACACTGAGAAGATGGCCATCTACGAAGCAGGACAGTAGGTCTGCTGGCACAAAACTCCACAAGTGAAGAACCAATGTCTGTTGTTTAAGCTACATGTCTATGGTATTCTGTTGTAGCATCCCAGATAGATTAAGGCTGTCTGTCCCACCAGCTTCCCCTCACTTCCCCAGATAGCCCCAGAAATCTCTCCCCCCGCCCTACCACACTTGCCTTTTAAAACTCTCCTTGCTTTTCTAGCATTCATTCATCCCATATATTTGAAGATTATTTACTATAAGAAATGTTTCTCAAGCTGTAAAATGAAATTGCATTCCAACTCCAACCAGTGCCGAAAATGTCCTGTAACTTAAAACCCTGTAGCTAGAAGCATTTGGCTTATGGAAAATTGAGGGACTTGTGACTATAATTTATCATGTATATTCAGTTTAAGAGATGGTTTAAACCCAAACACTGAAATATTATAGATTTAAAGACCTTTATTAAAAATATTTACTCAAAAATTACACCTTAATGAAATTGCAGTATATATCATTTTACATCTCTGAATCACAAAGTAAACAATTACAGTTCGTAGTCACTTACCTAGTTCTCCCAGAGGTAAGCTCTGGGAGGGACTGGGGGTCACAGAAGCTGGATGGAGAGGGCTTCTGGGATTTGCTGGGAGTGGCTGGGTGGGTGGGAAAATAATGGGCCCTACACCTCTCCTTTAACTTTCTGTATCCTCCACCCCCTTAGACTCTCTAGTTCTCTATGATGGCCCTAATCTGTCTCCATCTGCCTGCAACATATCCCCACTTGGGTGTGCTGGGTGGGATGGGGTGCTACGGGGCAGGACAAGGTTCAGAGAGAAAGAAAAAAGCATTCCACACAGATTCCATTTATTCCAAAAGTCTTTCAACAACCCCTTCTCCCATCAGAGAGCAGATCGCACCCCGACCCCATGGCAGCTTGTGCTCCTAGAGAGGCTGATGTGGGAAGGAGAGAAAGGGGGGGGGTGCATAGTTGTCCTCCCCCCCAGCCCCCAGCCTTACTCTTCAAAATCCTTTCCTCCTCCTACTCCTGTCTACCATCCGTTTTGGAGATTCAGGCAGCAGTGAAATCAGATCACTGGATTTCCTGTGCAAGGGTCAAAATCAGTGGGGATGTGATTGTGTTGGGGGAGTGAAGAGGTCAGTTTTGGGCTGTGAGGCTTTGGAGGAGAGACCTGGAGGACTGCTGTGGCTTAAGGTCAGCAGAGGTCAGTGTGAGAGCTCTGGGTCTTGGGAAGCCTTTTCTGACTCCGCCAGTTCTGGGTTAGGTGTCCCTCCCACACGCCCTCAGAGGGCCTCCTTCTTAGTCCTCCGGCTCATCCCCCTGCCTTTTTCTTGTATGACCTTCCTGTGGCACTGTGAGCTTCTTGATGTTGCAGACTGCACCCTCAGTGGCCCAGTGTTCCCAGCCCGCAGCCTGAATTTAGGAGAGCTCAGTAAGGTGTCTTGTCTAGGAATGAAGTGGGCTGCCATATTGGAAAGGTCCCTGGACTGAGACTTAAAAGACACGCAGAATTCCCACGTTACCGTTTATCAATGGGCTCGACACTAAGTTTCTCTAAATTCTTTTTTTTTTTTTAAAGCAAAAATGGTTTTGATTTATCCATCTTACTAGTGAAGTAATGGAGCAAAATGGGATAGTGGATGTAAAGGGGCTTTATAGATAGTGTAGTGCTCCTCACACACTCTTATTAGGTATCATTATCTAAGCGAAACTTGAGCAAAGAAAAGTATGATCCTGGCTATTCTATGTAAAGCAAGTCTTTGTACTCATAGTGCAGGCTTTTGTAATACTAGCTCACTAGCCTCAGAATAAAAATATAAAAATGAATACAATTACAAAAATAAGCAGTTATGCCCTGGCTGGTGTGGCTCAGTTGGTTGGGCGTGGTCCTGCAAAGTGAAAGGTAGCCAGTTCAATTCCTGGTCAGGCCACATACCTAGGTTGCAGATTTGGTCCCCAGTCGGGGCACATACGAGAGGCAAATGTTTGATGTATCTCTCTCACAATGATGTTTCTCTCTCTTTCTCCCTCTCTGTCTAAAAAATTAATAAATTAAAAAAATAAACAACTATGAAATTGTAATACTTAAATGTTTGTGAATATTGTATTTACTATGTGTCAGGAAATCATGCTAAACACTTGGCATGTATTAACTTATTTAAAACTCTTTGCAGTAGTATAAAGTAGATACTATTATTACTCTCATTTCTGTGAGGCTAGAGGGTCATGTGGCCTGCATGAGCCAGAATTTGAATGAGATCTATCTGACTCTGGAGCCCAGCTCTAAACCAGACCACCAACTTGTCAAATGACCATTAGAACTAGTTTGATCTTCCTTAGAGAGGAGGACTTAACTAAAGTTTTGCTACCTGTAAAATTGCAACATTTTGTTTTCTCAAAGAACAACAAGGAATGATTGTTCCTCAAACATCAAGGGCACCCTAGGGAGGATGTGTGTTGTGTGGGAGGTGGGGGTGGCTCATAGACCAGGCCAAAGGATACTCTGTGTCCCTTGCTTTCACTAACATTAATAGTGTTTATTTTGGGTTTTGTTTTCATGACATTCTTCTAAGGCCTACGGGAGATGCCGTTCTCCACAAAGGATTTGCATTGGTTCCAACCAAATGTTCGAGAGAGTTCCTCATTTGGAAAACCTTCAGATTAATTTAGGGTGTTTTCAACCATGCAGGTAGCATACACTCCAACCCCCAACCCACAGAATGACAAACACAAGCTGCAGATTTTCCTGAAATCTCTTTTTCACCACTCAAAACCCAAATCAAGTCCTGTGTATTTCCTTTTCATCCCCCTTGGCCTATATACCATTTCCCCCTTAATCTACACTTTGACTTTGGAAGTTCCAGATTTTGAGAGGAGTCTCAGTTCCACCCCCTTCCCTGACAGATCCTGCCCTTTGCATTGTCATTAAAACCCAAGGGCATTCAAAATTGTGCAACACCCTCAGCACCACCTGCCTTGAGGCCTGCAGCCCCCTATGGGCTCTAGACCCCTCTCTTCATTTTTGGCCCCTAGGGATTTTCTTGACTCTCTTGCTTGTTATGTTATCCAAACATTTATAGGTATTTGTAATGTAATAGGAGGAGTTTTTAGAATATGTAGTCTGCTAATTGGCAGAAACAGAACCCCCACCAAGTAAAACCTAGTTAACAACTAACATGAAAAAAGGAAAAGGAAAAAAAAAGAAAAAACCTTCCACCTGAATGGGTCAGTGGCCCCAGTCTTCACATTAGAAGTCAGAACGGAGAACTGCACGTTTCTTATGAGTTCAGGGGACAGAGCATTAACAATAAGAACTGGTCTAGGAGGTCCGTGACCACAGGGGAGACAGGCCCCCCTGCCAGCAGGCCTGGCTCCTCTTGATCCCCGGCTGAGGAGACTGTTGTCCGGAGAGCGAAACTCCCCATCACCTTCCCAGCCACGCCTCTGTGAGTCACCGTCAGTCAAACAGTCTCCAAAGGGGAGGGCAGGGCAGGGCAGGGGCAGGGGCAGGGGCAGACGGAATCCCTGATCTTGCTCTGGGGAAGGTCCCTGCCAAGGCCTTGAGTGCCTCCAGGGACAGGCTCTGCAAAGCACATTAAGCATTCGAATGATAAGTTTTCCTGCCACTCTCTTTTCGTATAACAGGCTAATAAAGAACTTGGAGAAATTGGCTCTTGCCCAAGGACACAAAAATTGAACACTTGAGTCAAACAGCCAGCTATTTGGTCCCATTTCTAAACATGGAGAGGTGGCAGCGAATGTTCTCAACTGAATCATATCCATTCAGTCAGTCCCAGGTGTATTCCTGAACAAGCAGGTAGATTGGCTTTGGGAGGCCTGGAGGCGGCGGCGGTGGTTGGGGGCGGGGGGCGGGGAGTGGATGGTGGGGAAGGAGAGCTGCCTCGTTCACCGTTTGCTGCCCTCGGCTGACCGCTGGGCTGTGCTTCCTTTACCTTCCTCTTACACCTAGTCACACGGGAAGCTCGCTTGTCTCAGTGAGTTCTTCTTATTACTTCCCTCACTGGATTTTCATCTTTATTATTAAATCAGGGCCACACTGGGTGTGCTGATTGCACACGCACCGTCTCCTGCGAATATTTCGGCTGGAGGAGAAGAAATGCCCCCACAGAATTAATTAGCTCCAAATGAGCAGCGCAGGGGGAACTTGCCATGTCAGACACACTTCAGCAATTGAGAACAAATGTGTGTTCATCCTGCCGATGGGAAACCTTAGGCCTCGAGAGGGCAATGCTCCTAGGGTTTACATTTTTTCCCTTTAAAGCTACCGAAGTTTTTAGCCATTGTGGAATCTACTCTGTATCTTAAAGCTCCATTCTTTGGTTAATTTTAACAGTAGAAAGGCTTTTCTCTCCTCCCACTCCTCAAACCAGACTCTGAACGGTCTGGTGATACACCTACCACCACACTGCTCATCAGGGGAACACTCTTCAATTCCTAGAGCAGTTTTCTTTCCCCTAGATCCTCAGCGCTTCCCAAGAGATGGTAACAGAGAAAGAAGACCAACAGCTGGAAAATATCCGCGCCCCCCCCCATCCCAAAGTGGTGGAAGGAGTGGTTATGGGGCCTTTCTTGCCTGCCACGGATTCAGTATAAATACTTGCTGAGCAGAGACGCCAAGCAGACCACACCCTGGGCTCTGTTTTTAAAACTCTAGCCTAACACATGCCATGTCTGGTGATGAGCTCAAAGAAACAAACACTTGCTTTTGATTTTCTTCATAGGATCGAATCACTCAGGCTACTTGTAAAGAGGGGACTATCATTTTATAGGCATGTAACTTCTCTAATGCATGTTCCCTTTTCTGCTTCAAAGGGTGTCATAGAAACAGGGGCCATACCTATAGGCGCCAGAGGACCTTCATGTTAACTTTCCTGGACAGACAACCTCAAAACTGATTCTTATTGGAACCCAGGTCAGAGAAATATAAACCTTCTTCTGGAAGGTACAAAATGCAAACCATCTACACCAGTCTGTGGGCTCATATGATGTTGGGAATTCCTCATTCTTTATCCCTCTCTGGGAAGAGGGAATTCTCAATTTTAGAGAAAGCCCTGTTGTAAATACCTGGCAATTTTGCCTCCCCAGGTCCTGAATCCCCCAAGACATGTTGGAGGCAGGGCTTGTCTCCCACCTCCAAGCAGGAGCAGGTCTGATAGTTCCCCCCTCAGCAACCTGGCCGCTGGCGTACGGAGTGGGATGCGATTGTCCTCGCGTTGAAGTCTGGAGTGAGTGCTGCAGAGAAAGGCAGGGTAAAGATGAATGCTGGCAGTATCGGAAACATTACGGGTTGCTTAATGCTGGGGATCTTGGGGGCAGCTGCTGTAATAGCCAGCCTCTTCTGTGGCCTGACCCTGGCTGTGTTCTATCACCTGTACGTAGCCCAAGCCTAGTTTTCCAGGCGGCCCTCTCATCAATTTTGTGAGTTATCCAATCTCCTTCCAATAAACTCCTTTTCTGTTTGAGTAAGCTAGAAGTAGTTTCTGTGGTTTGCACCCACAAATCCTGACTAGCCCAGTCTCCTTCAAGTTGTTTGAATGGATAGGTGAGCATTTAAGGAGTGAGCTGTGCCCAAGGTATCTTATGAAAGGAAGTGAGAGTGTGAGGGCTTCATGACTGAGGCTTGAAGGACATCTGCGTCTCTAGCTGCTGGCAATAGGGACAGGAGAGGTCACTTAAAGCCAGCAGGGGGTGGTGGTCTATGTTAAATCACCCACGTGACTATGCTATGGCTTCCACATCCTCAACTTAAAAACAGGTATTGACAGGCATCCTGTGGATTTACTTTTCCAGCTCTGCCCTCCCTGTCTCTCTGGCTCTTTTCTAGCCAAAAGTCAGGCCCCACAGCTGGATGAAATAAAATAGTTATATTGGGAGACCTTAAAATTAGCATGAGTCTGTATGTTTTAAAGTTGGGGCTATTCTGTGAGTAGAGAATGGAGGCTTTTCTCACTTTCTCTGATGCAGCTGCTGGCGATAAGGTCAGAAGCTGTCCGCTCTGAGGGCTCCGCCATCCAAGCCCTAACAAACACTCTGCTCCCCCGACCTTTCAAATCCAGTCACTGCCACGCCCACCATGTACCCCAGTGAAAGACAACCCCACTCCATCAATGGCACATTATCATGTGGCTTTCCATTTTTTCTTAATCACCTTACTCCTTTGCTCTTCCAAAGTTGAGGATAAATTATTTAACAAGTCTCCAGGGGTTAACTTTATGAGAACTTAAAGCCAGTGCCCATCTGCTATCGGTTAGGGAGAGCCAAATGCTGAAAGTTAATCCTTCTTGTTCCACTCTGGAAAACACCCAGCCATGCACACACACGTGCAGTCACACACGTGAGCAATCACAAACCCACACACCCTGCAACAGCACCTCCCAAACCACATGGCCTGAGCAGTAAAACATCAAGGCTTGAATCTTTCTACCCAGACCAATAAAAACTTAACTTTGCGCCCTCGTATAGTTGAGCTTGTGCTTACAAAGTATCCCCCATGTGCTTGATTCTGTGATCGAAACGCTGCCATGCCTTTCAGATGAGGGAGTAGGTTCTATGTAAATACTCACGTGCACCTATGCCTTTGTGACACTTGCACTGGAGTGTGGGATATCAGAGGTGAAAGGGATCATACAAGATATATAATACACACATCATATTGAATAATTTTATAATTTATTAATCCTACCACATTTTACTTAATTTTAATTTAAGGAGCAGAGATCAGCTAATGCAACAGCTTTCAATCTTTTACAGAAGAAGTGGGTTTGAAACGTGGCTCTGCCACATTCACACTGGGTAGCCTCTTTAGGCCGGAGCTCAGGCTCTTTATCTGTACCATGAGGATTAAAAATTGTGCTACCTCATAGTGATAGTGTGGCAACTCAAAGAAATACCAAATCAAGTCTTAGCACAGAGTCTGGCAAACAGAAAACATTATTATTAGCTAGGAAGATTGTAGCTATTCTTGTTATTATTATCCACCCCTGAATGGATTCAATTTTGGAGGAGTTTGCCAATGAAAACTGCATTTATGAATTAGTAATGTAGTTGCCCTCTCTAACATCAAAACTTCTCATCTGAGAAATCAGTTGCTGTAACTCTGGTAAATGGTAAAGCCATTCTAATATAAAGTTTAAGCCAAGCGGCCTTATTGTCAATGGATAATAAACATTAGAATTTCAAATATATTTTTGATATAAGTATTTATGTAGAACTGGCCTAATGTTATTTCTTTATTTTTAGAAAGAAGAAACTAATTTCCAAAAGACGGAACTTGTCCTAGGCCACAAAGCAGAAATAAGAACCCAGGTCTCCAACCGTGAGGCCAACTTCCATTTACTTCATCCTATATCCAACAACGAACCTATGACCCAATTTCAAACTACAAATTGGTATATTTATAGGCCACGTTCTAAATCAGGAACTGTCATGGAAACCTATTGGGTTGTATGTCCAGCAAGTCACCCCTATTTCACCCCAGCCTTTTTTAGGAACTATCCCCTCCCCCTATTCTTACGGATCGCCCCATCATGGTTGTCGGTGACCACGTTCTTAGATATGAATCAACCCCCAGCCACAGGTCAAAGAGTAGGCACCAGGCTCAGGCTGGGCCAACGGAAACATCTTTTTAGGAATGAAGTGGAGAGTTGTCTTTCCCAGGTAGACAGATACCATTATTGGTTACGTTTTCAATGGTGCTGCCCACAGAAGCAGAGAAAACCAGGGTTTAAACAGAGAGAAGAAAGTGGACTTACCATGAGGAAGAGATGGAAAGGTAGTTCTTTAATGGCTTTTGTACCTCGGGTTCTAGTTTATTTGGATGCCTGCTGCATGCTTCCCTTGAGGTTTTGGAAACACTGTTGGATAAGTTCTTTCCTGGTGTAAGCTACTCTAAAACATTTATCAACTCTCTGTACACCCTCGGCAGTTACATTCCAGGTGGCGGGGACACTAGGGAATCCTCACTACATTGCCCACTAGAATACCCTCCCTATGGAAAGACACTTTCTCATTGTTGATATTGGCTGTTCCCTTCTTCCAAGTCTCTTCCAGGCATGGCATGCCTCTGGCCATGGTCTCTGAAGCTGCCAGCTCTACAGCACCTTGTCAGGCCTTCCATCTGCTGTGATATTTCCCTTGTAAATGTCTAAGGATTTCTACCGGGCCCCAGCAGCCTTCTGCTCTTTCTTCCCACTTCCACCACCATTGCCTTGAAGGCACCTTGGGCTTCCATAAAACCTGCAGTTTACCACCCAGTGGAACACTCTCTGCCGCCATTTGTCTGTTATAGCTCCAGGACTTGTGCATCTTCTGTCAGCCATCTGGGATCGAAACTGTCCTCGGAACACAAGGTGCGTGGCTGACGGGTGTCACAGCGGAGCAAACAACACGTACTGCAGAGTACTCGCAGCTATGGAGCCCAAGGGAGAGCACATGTTCCTCCCTGAGAGCAGGTGGAAGCCTGCGCTGTGGGTTCTGCCTAGTTGTGGAGCTTACTCTGGTCCTTGGAGAGCAGGGAAAATGTATATTAACAATTACTAAACTGGAGTGTTAGGTGTGAATATGTAAATAGGTGTTAATGTGTATGTAAATGTTTCAAGGAAAATATTTCAGAGGCAAATATCATTTTAACAAAATCAGCCCTTTACAGCATATGGGGAAATATATGCATTTGCAATTCAAAACATGTTTACTTATGCAGGAGTTAAGAAAGATTGTTAAAGGCTATGAGAAATATTTGGACTAGTTCATTCAGCAAATGTTTCTTGGTTGCCCACTCTGTGCTATTTAGCAATGCGCAAAATAAATGCAGGGCCCTGCTGTCATGGAGCTCCTGTCCACGGAGCCTTAATGGAAATTAAGGTCCTTCATGGCCTTAATGGGAATACTAGCAATGGAAACTACTGATAAAAGGGTCTATTCAGTACCTTTTATTCCAAAATACTGTGTTAACGTGTTTTTTTATACACTGTTTCCTGCATTCTACGAGATAATAAACTCTATAAGTGAAGGGACTTTGTCTTTTTAGTGATCATTTTATCTCCAGTACCTGATCCATTGTTGGTCTAAATAAATATTGTTGATCAAATACATGAATGTTTCCCTCCTTACAATGGAGGAAATTCAGTTCGCTAACTGTATTTGTGCGCGTATGCATGCGTATATGTGTGTATAAGTGTGTATGAGAGAGAGACAGTTTTTGAAAAAATGGCCATGTTACAGACATGCTCATGTGTGGTGGGCACAGTCCATGACATACCAGTGTTTTGAAGGAGCAGGGTCTGAAAGCACTAGAAAATGGCTGAACCCCCAGGTCCTTCAGGTGAGCTCTTGAGTGCTATTTGCAGCCCCAGATCCATGCACCATTGTTCCTCTGAGCTCAGTTCTTCCTCTGTAACACAGAGTGATTAGACTTGAAGCTTTGTTGGTCCTCACCCAGGTTTAGCCTTCTGAGATTCCCACTGAGGTTGGTAGGCCAGGGCAGAGAAGGCTTGGGGGGGAGAGCAAATGCTTTAGGGAGGAAAATGCCAAGAGGGGAGGTTTATTAGGTGGGAATAAGTTTATGATACAGCTCAGGACCTCACAGTGGCCTGTGTCTATAAGGGTAGCACTGTAATTATAAGGTATTTTAAAGAGAATGTTCCCAGCCAGAAATAATATAATTTCAGTCTTTTCTCCAGCTTCTCAGTGGCTATGCACATGAACTTATTAAGCCCTACAGACTCCCAGAACGGGTTGTAAGTAGCATTGTATCTTTTAGGCAATAAAAGGAGCTGTGGCCACAGAGAGTGTTGCCTTTGTGCTCCCCGAGTTACCCGCCGGCTCAGTGGCCCTCCAGGGGTGGTCCAGGCCTCCCTGGTTGTCTGCTGTGGATTTCCAGGGGCCTGTGGGTTGGTCTCCTGGAGTAGTCATGCTTCGTCAAGAGCTTTGTCTCTGCTTATGCTCCAGGAGGGATTTATAATTTACTTATGCTCTATCTTCTCATGGTTTGCCAGAATCTAATGCCATTCTAATTGTTTCCCACGTGACATTGTCCATGCCCACCCTGTGCCTCGTTTTCACGATGCTAACTTGTTGAAGGTATTAGGTGGCCCGAGTGTTCTCTTGTTCTGTCAAAGAAGCCATTTACTCCTAAATGTTAGCTTCTCTGGTTCATCCAGACGTTGAGTTAACATATATCCTGTGATGCTGAATTTCAGCCCTGTTCCTGGGTGAGACATTGTTCAGAAGTTTCTCCTCTTTTAATAACAGTTGTTTTTCTCCTCTAAAGGCAGGTGTTGTTATCAAGATATTATCCAGGCTGTACTACTTTCTTGCCTAGTAAAAGGCCAAAAAAGGACAATGAAAAATGAAAAAAGTATTTGTAGGTCAAAGTTTGTTATTCAACATCAAGGTTTTGTTTTAGTGGTGAGACAGGAAAAGAACACACACGGCCACCCAAATAGTTTATTAATAAGCACATTTGTTTTCTTATGTTATTGGCTGTTAAAGAGTATACACAGAGTCATATATTTTTTAATATAGTAACTCTGTAAAATTTTACATTCAAGTGGAAGTTTCTATCTATTGACTCAATTTTTCCAGTGAAAGAACTCTTAAACCACAACAACCTGAGATCCCTGGAACCTGTTTAATTTGTGGACTGTTTGTTCGACGATAAAATTTCACATCTCAGCTGACAAACCTAGTACCAAATTTTAACCTAATGCAATTTCAAATGTGTAAGCTATTATGTTTAAGCAAGCTAGACGACTCAGGCTTCTAATGGAATTGCTTGATAGCCCTTCACCCACAACTTGCTGCAATAATGACGGTATAGCTCTGCTTAGTGACCAATTAACTCAGATTCCTGCTACACACCATTCTCCTAGAGAAGAGAGATCACCTTTAATTCACTCCTCATCAGTTAGTCATCAGGCAGGGCCCAAATAGCCAGCCCCATCCATTTATATCATCTATGCCAATAAATGCTCCCATAGCCCGATATAAGGCTCAAGCCAACAGCAGTAAAGCCCTTCAGAGGGCTCTTGCTCCCATACGAATTCCTTCTGCTTCTTTTTTCTCTGCACACCAACAGTATTTCTTTTTTTAAAAATTTAATCTTTATTGTATTTTTCCATTACCATTGAGTCCCCTTACACCCCTCTCCTCCAGCAGTCACCGCACTGTTTTCCATGTCCATGGGTCCTTTTTCCTTTTTGCTTAATCCCTCCATCCCCTAATCATCATGGTCTCCATCTGTGAATCTGTCCCCATTTTCCTTATTAGTTCAGTTTGTTCATTATATTCCACATATGAGTGAAATCTTAATGACGTTTGTCTTTCTCTGACTGGCTTATTTCACTTAGCACACTGTTCTCCTGGTCCATCCATACTGTCACAAAGGGTAAAATTTTCTTCTTTTTTACAGCCAAGTAGTATTCCATTGTGCAAATGTCTTATAGTTGTTTTATCCACTCATCTATTGATGGACACTTGAGCTGCTTCCATATTCTTGGCAATTGTAAATAACACCACAATGAACATAAAGGTGCTTATGTTCTTTCAAATTAGTGTTTTGGTTTTCTTTGTATATATTCCCAGAAGTGAGATCACTGGGTCAAAAGGCAGATCCATTTTTAATTTTTTGAGGTATCTTCATACTGCTTTCCACAGTGATTACATCAATTTGCATTCCCAAGAACAGTGCAAAAGGGTTGCCCTTTCTCCACATCCTTGCCATCACTTGTTAGTTAATTTATTGAGGATGGCCATTCTGACAGGTGTGAGATGGTATCTTATTGTAGTTTTACTTTGCATTTCTCTGATGATTAGTGATGTTGAACATCTTTTCATATCTATTGGCCCTGTATGTCTTCCTTGTAGAAGTGTCTATTCAGGTCCTTTGCCCATTTTTTAATTGGGTTGTTTTTGGTTTTTTTTGGTGTTGAGTTTTTAAGTGCTTTCTAAATTTTGGATATTAACCCCTTATCAGATTATTGGTGAATACATTCTCCCATTCTGTGTGTTGTCTCTTTATTTTGTTGATGATTTCCCTTGCTATGTAAAAACTTTTTCATTTGATGTAGTCACTTTTGTTTATTTTTTATTTTGTTTCCCTTGCCTGGGGAGATATACCCAAATAAAATATTGCTATAAGCAATATCTGAGATTTTGCTGCCTGTTTTCTTCTATAATTTTTATGGTTTCAGGTCTAACATTTAAGGCTTTGATCCATTTTGAGTTTATTCTTTTTTTAAAAAAGATTTTATTTATTTATTTTTAGACAGAGGGGAAGGGAGGGAGAAAGAGAAGGAGAGAAGAATCAATGTGTGGTTGCCTCTAGTGGCCCCTACTAGGGACCTGGCCTGCAATCCAGGCATGTGCCATCATTGGGAATCTAACTAGTGACCCTTTGGTTCTCAGGCTAGTGCTCAATCCACTAAGGCACACCAGCCAGGGCTATTTTGAAGCATCTTGTGTATGGTGAAAGAAGGTGGTCTAGTTTCATTTTTCTGCAGTATCTGTCCAATTTTCCCAACACCATTTGTTGAATAAATTATATTTAGCCCACTGTAGGTGCTCTCTACCTTTGTTGAATATTAATTGACTATAAAGGTGTAGGTTTATTTCTGGGTTTTCTATTCTGTCCCATTGATCTGCATATCTGTTTTTATGCCAATACCATGCTGTTTTGATTACTATAGCCTTATAGTATGGTTTGATATTAGGTAGTGTGATTCCTTCAACTTTGTTCTTCTTTCTCAGAATTGTTGTTGCCATGTGGGGCCTTTTGTGTTCCATATACATTTTTGAAATATTTGTTCTGGCTGTGTGAAATATTTCATTGGAATCTTGATAGGAATTACACTGAATCTATATATTGCCTTGGGTATTATGGACATTTTAATGATGTTAATTCTTCCCATCCATGAGCATAGTATGTGCTCCCACTTATTTGTATCCTTCTTCAATTTCTTTTTCAGTGTATTATAATTTTCTGAATACTGGTCTTTTACATCTTTGATTAGGTTTATTCCTAGGTATTTTATCCTTTTTGAAGCAATTGTGAATGGCATTGTTTTCTTAATTTCTGTTTCTATTAGTTCATTATTGGCATATAAAAATACAACTGATTTCTGGATATTAATTTTGTATCCTGCTACTTTGCTGAATTCATTTATCAGTTGTAATAGTTTCTTGGTGGAATCTTTGGGGTTCTGTACGTACAGTATCATGTCACCTGCAAATAAAGACAGTTTTACTACTTTCTTTCCAATTTGGATGCTTTTTATTTCTTCTTCTTGTCCAATTACTCTGGCTAGGACTTCTAGTACCATGTTGAATAAGAGAGGTGAAAGTGGACATCCCTGTCTTGTTCCCAATATTAAGGGGAATGCTCATAGTTTTTGTGTGTTGAGTATGATGCTGGCATTGGGTTTGTCGTATATAGTCTTTATTATGTTTAGGTATGTTCCTTCTCTTCCCATTTTGCTGAGAGTTTTAATCATGCATCATTAATCATTTAATGGTGCTAGATTTTATCAAATGCTTTTTCAGCATCTATTGATATGACCATATTGTTTTTAATCTTTCATTTTGTTTATGTGGTGAATCACATTTATTGATTTGTGAATGTTGTACCAAACTTGCATTCCTAGAATTAATCCCACTTGATTGTGGTGTTTGATCTTTTTGATGCATTGATGTATTCAGTTTGCTAATATTTTGTTGAGGATCTTAGCATCTATGTTCATCAGGGATATTGGTCTATAATTTTCTTTGTAGTGTCTTTATCAGGCTTTGGAATTAGGATAGTCCTGGCCTTGTACAAAGAGTTCGGGAGTCCTCCCTCCTCTTGAATTTTATGAAATAGTTTGAGAAAGAGAGGTGATAGATTTTCTCAGAATGTTCGGTGAAGTTTGCCTGTGAAGCCATCTGGTCCCGGGCTTTTGTTTGTTGGGAGTTTTTTGATTACTGCTTCAATTTCACTAGGTGTAATCTGTCTATTCAGATTCTCTGATTCTTTCTGATTTAGTTTTGGAAGGTTGTACGTTTCTAGGAATTTATCCCTTTCAACCAGGTTGTCCAGTTACACTAACAGTATTTCATTCAAAACCAACCATAAAGATGCTGTAACAAACCAACCCCAAATTGTATAATGGCTCCAATGTGATGAAGGGTTATTATTTCTTGCTTCAATAAAGTCCAAGCTATGTTCCCAATTTGTAGCATGCACTTCTTCTATATGCGACACAGAGGCCCAGGGTGGCTCTGTCATCTGTCTCACAAGGCCCTGTGTATTAACCCAGGACAAGAAGAAAGAGCATGACAAATCACATCTGGGACATGTTTGGGAGTTGGGCCTGGAGCATCATATACCACATCTGTTCACATTGCTTTAGTCATAAGACTAAGTTAAACCACAAAGAACCACAGAGGAGGAAGAGAAAATGGAACTGTGACTCGTGAGCTAGTCTCTGTGCCACCTCAGCTCTAGTCCTCACACTTAGCTTTGTAGCATCCCTCATTCTCACTCTCTAGAGATCATAAGGGCCTCCAGAACAGGAACTGTAATAAAATCATATCTACCCTCCATACTAATCCTGCACCCCAGGGGAATGATTGGATGAATTTTGGTCAGAAGAGGCATAGTCCAAACATATTTTATGAATCTTGGACCTCCTGAATTACAAGGACAGACTGTGAAGCTGAACAGATGTAGCTGTTAAGATCATCTTTTACACAACTGAAAAAGGATTCTTGTCTTTTCTAATTATAAAATTATGTGTAAATTATAAAAATTCAGAAAAATGCCAAAAATATTTTAAGGAAGAACATAAAAACTACCCATGATCTCTCTTCCTAAGAGATGCTAAAATTTTTTTGTTCATGTACTCTGATAGATTTCTTTTGTGCATATAATTTAAATTATTTTATGTCTGCAAAACTGAGATCATACCATATGGTATATACTATTCTGTTATTTGCTTTTTTACTTAAGATATGTACATCAATATATGTAAATAAATACAGATTGGCATCATAATTTTTGGCTGTATCTTATTCTATCATATAGACATGAATAAAGATAATTGTATAATACATTTAGCTTAGCCAAATAGGTGTAGACTCGGTGCTCAGTGAACCTGGGATTATGCCTATGTTATTTGTCAGTTTATTCCCAGGGCAAGAAATGATGTCTTGCTCATGTTATATGTTCAATAATGCTCTGATTAAGCTTCTTAGATCTTGGTGTGCATGCAAATCACCTGGGGATCTTTTTAAAACACAATGTGAGTAAGAAGATCTAAGTGGGTCCTGAGATTCTGCAGTTTCAACAAGCTTGCAAGTGATGCTTATGTTGCTATGCATTGAATAACAAGGATCTAAACTGGTGGGTCTTAACTGGGGGTTGATTTTGCTGTCCGAGGACATTTGGCAATGACTAGAAACATTTTTGGTTTTTATGACTGGGGGATTACTACTGGCATCTAATAGATTCAGACCAGGGATGCTGCAACACATCTTATCATGCACAGAAGAGCCTGCACAACAAAGAATTATCCAGCCCAAGCTGATAATATTACCACTTTCCAGAAACTCTCATTTAGGCTTTCTCAACAATATTTCTCATCTGAACCACAGAACACAGAAAATAACTTGTCTGACTATTTTCCCAATTCTCCCAAAGGCGGTACATACTTAGTGCTAAACTAGATGCATAAAAGATAAAGCTTATTAATTACATACAATGAATGCTTTAGAAATTCTGGCTTAACTCTTTTCCAGTGTCCTGAGTTATAGCTGGTTGTGTTACTTTCTTATTTTGGGGACTAAGGGAAGTAAAAATCTCACAGTTGGATTTCTCTCTGTCTTCATCTCTTTCTTCCTTCCCTCCTTCTCCTTTCATCCCTTTCATGAAAAGAGGAATCTAAAATGATTGCTTGCACTTTATAGCCCTCTTTGAGGGCTAACTAAATAACTTGTTGGAAAACAGAAAATTATAAAATGCATGGAGTATTTAGTTGGAGGATATTCAGAGGAGCTTTTCAGCTCTAGTGGACAAGTCTTAACACAGAGTTGCAGCCAATATAGCACAGTCCAGCCATCCAAATGTACTCAAGGTCTGTACCTAAATTCCTTGAACATCATGAAAGAGATAATAGAATACAACGATATTTGAAAAAGAAAACAAACAAAACTTTTGTCAATGTCTGTCCAGAAAAAGTCCAGCCATTTTCAACATGATGAGAAAGGTCTGTGTGACATCGATGTAGCCTGACAGCCAAGGAGAGTGGACTGGAATGCACATGCATGAACAATGATGACTTCACTGTACTAGTCAGTGGGGGTGGTAGACACCATCAAGTGAGCATGTGTTCTGTGTGGCTGTCACATTCAAAATGACTGAGCAAGTAAAACAACAAATTTGCATCAAATTTTGCATTAAGCTTGAACATTCCTCCACAGAAAATATTTGGATGACTCAAAAGACTGCAGCTATGAGCAGCTGGTGATTGGCAGCTTCATCATGACAGTGTGCCCACTCATGTTTCACATCTCATGCAGAGTTTTTTTGTTAAACACCAAATCACCCACGTGATTCAATCCCCCTACAGCCCAGATTTGGCGCCCTGTGACTTTTGGCTTTTCCCAAAACTAAAATCACCTTTGAAAAGGAAGAGATGTCAGACTCTTGATGAGATTCAGGAAAATACAACAGGGCAGCTGATGATGATTTGGAGAACTGTGTGGGGTCTCAAGGTGCCTACTTTGAAGGGGACTGAGGCATCATTGTCCTATGTACAATGTTTCTTGTATCTTGTATTCTCTTCAGTAAATGTCTCTATTTTTCATACTACATGGCTGGATACCTTCTGGACGTATACATACCCATTCGTTCATATATATACCCATTCCTTCCTTCTCTTGATGCAAATGCGCTCAATTCCTCCACCAGCCTTAACCCTGAGGCCTTTTGTATTTCTCCCCAGTTACTTTCAACTTTGTGTCATAAAAGGCCAAAAAACAAAAACAAAAACAAAAACAAACAACCAGCCTTCCTGAGAATAATTTTTCTTGAAGTGAGCAAGAGATAAGAATCTTTAAGAACAAGGCCAGTATGTATATGTGTGTATAGATAGGTAGATAGATAGATAGATAATGAGGTATTGTCTCATGTAGTTATGGAGGCTGAGAAGTCCCAATATTTACATTATGATATCTGGAGACACAGGAGAGTCAATGTAAGTTTAGTCTGAGTCCCAAGGCCTGAAAGCTAGGAGAACTGATGGTGTAAGTCTAATCATAGAGCTGGAAGGCTCAAGATGCTCAAGATGCAAGAAGAGCTGATTTTTCTGTTCAAGTCCAAAGGCAAGAAAAGACCAGTGTTTCAGCTCAACAGTCAGGTGGGAGGATTCTCCTCTTATTCAGCCATTTGTTCTATTTAGGCCTTCATCTGATTGGTTGAGGCCCACCCCCATTAGAAAGGACAATCAGCTTTACTCAGTTACTAATTTAAATATTGATCTCATCCAGAAACAGCCTGACAGACAAACCCAGAGTAATGTTTGAACAAATGCCTGGTACCCTGTGGTCCAGTTAAGTTGACATATAATAGAGATATATAGATATAAATACATGTATCTTGATAATATTGCTAATTTTTGTCCTGTCCCATCAGTATGAATTTATGAGAGTCTTCTGAGGCTCCCATGAGTGTCTCTGGAAGGAGTTACTTCTGCTGACCTACACTCTCCTATAGGTTTCCTCCAGTTACGCCATCACAAGCCGAGGCGCAGTGGTCTAACACAGACGGAGAGGACGACAGCACTGTGAGTGTGGTGGGCGCCTGCGGTGCCCTGACTTTGAGCACAGTTGTTACTTCAGATCCTGGAGTCACAAAGACCTGGATTTGAGGGACAGCTTTGCTTCACTTTTCTCACCTTTACAGTGGGATTAGTAATCCCCACAGGAGATTTCTCTAAGAATGGAAAGGACAAGTGTTTTGGAAATGCCCAGCACAGTGTTTGAAACACGGCTGTTGCCTAATACCTGTGCAATGGGAGGAGAGTGGGCTCAGGGAGCGACTGTAGCTGAGGGAGGCAGTTCAGGAGTGGTTACAGCCCGACCTCAGGAGGGGCAGCAGCCTCCTAGCTTGACTCCGGTTAAGTGCCTTGCGTGACCTTGGGCGGGTTGCAAACTACCCTGTTGCTGTTTTCCAGTTGGTAAAATGGAGTTGTTAGGTAATCAAAGGAGATACACAGGTAACTCAGTAACACGGTATTTCACATAGAGTAAGTGCTTCAGACAGTTTCAGATCTAAAACACAGTATGCCCCTTTGTTGATTCTTTTAACTGCACTTTCACATCTTAGGGCAGTGAATCATACCAGACGTTCTGAAACAAGGGTAGGAACCTGATGTAAAAGAAACCCTGAACAAAGATCAGGAGACACTCCCTGCTCCTTACTGGACCCCAAATTAACTAACAGATTCTTATTAGGTAACAAATGGAAAAGATTCAGAATTCGAAGAAACAGGGATTAGGCTGAATGAATTTCAGCAAACTCTCTTCCATTGCATTTCTATTCAGGACACCATTCAGTAAAATTGCTGTGTTCTGTTGGTGGAACACCTCTTTTTGAAAAATTTCAAAGTTCTGGGCAGAAATGGAGAATCCTCCTTCCTAAGGAGGTTTTCAGGAAATAAGTCATTTAAGGCCAATGCTCTGTGGACCCAATCTCAGCACAATTTCTTGCTCTGCAAGGTGGCTAGCCTCCATTATCAATAATGAAGATGACTGACAGAAATGACACTCAATTACAACTCTTTTCTTTCCATTTGGCACTGAGAGGCAGGCTTCCTCTTTTCATAAACAGAAATATTACAAAGGAGCCAGCATGCCAGAATTATCATGAGGTTAAATATGTAAAGAGTGAAGAACATGTGATAATTTCATTTCTTCACCTTTTCCCACCACATTTAAATGATCTACTGCACATAGAATGGTCCAAGCTGGCAGTACCATGTGCTTCTGATGGCAGGTTACCAAGGCTGCATGCTCACAGAAGGAAGCATTGTAATGTTGCAGCTAACCTAGCAGCATGTCACAGGGTTCCTGACACAGGACCAGACATATTAACGCTGTACAGTGATTTTGATGTATGATCAGGGTTGCAAACTACAGAGTAAGGCTCTTGGATGCTCAGAATGGTCTCATTCCGAAAGGAGCTGTGTTCCCATTTAACCAAGTGCCTTGGCAGTCTCTAGCAGATGAACGTTCTATTTCTTTTAAGAAACTGTGACCTTCATGGGGCCAGATGGCCCTGCTCCTCTGGTCTCCAGGTGTCTGGTATTTACCCTGGAGCAGAGCTTGAGTTCCCACAGTTACGTAAGTCAGGGGCACTTACAAACATGACATTAGCTAGAGAATATTTGCTAAGCAAATGAACAGTGCAAATAAGATTAGAGGCAGGCAAGGAGTGGTTTAAATGTTAAAATGCCTGTGGACAAACTGAGTTCGATCATCTTAAAAACATCCATTCATACTTCAGTAATTTAAATTAATTGCAAACGTATCATACCTATTCTACCAGGCCATGCTTTGTTGACCTATATATATAAGTATGTGTATTTGTATATATAGCTGTAATACAGAAGCAGCTGCTTTTTAACTGTTCTATGACCCACATGTTTCATTTATATTTCAAACACTCTCAGCAAAACATGACATTACTTGACTGCTACTCTTCATGTCTTAGAAACTTCAAGCAACCAATTGCTCATAGAGTACCTTGCGTAGTCCCCCCGACATGTATGTGGAACTTGCCAAAGAGCGACTTCTATCCACCTGTGAATTGGCTTAGAGACATTGCCTCTCGCTGCCTCTGCTACCCCCACTCAGCCTCCAGGCCCCGCTGCCCCCGGCCTGGGCCCCAGCCACCCCGCCTTGGCCTGTGCCACTTGCAGCTGCACTGCCTGCACACCTGCCTTCCAGAGTCACATTCCTGCCTTTGACCTGAATCTTTCCCAACAGACCTCTGCCCGGCCAAGGCCCAACTAATTCAGCCTGGCCACCACCAGGGTGATCAGTCACCACAGGTCCATGACAGCTTCACAGTCTCCTGTAAATTAGAAAGGAAAACAGTCACTTCCTCCACGTCACCTTCAGATGGGGGGTCCCACAGCACGGTTCCTTGGGCCTCGGGTTATTACCAGGTTTATTGCAACACCTGTTTACACATCCAACTCCCATTCTTCAAGGAATGGACAAATGCCACCAGGGCAGCAAGGATGGGGGGACTCCATACCGAGATATCATGCTGCATGTTCTAAGAACACGTATGCCATGCTGAACTGCCGGCAGACCCTGTTGCTGGGTCTGGCTGGCCAGGCCATATTTATCTTTTTATTCCATGTAGCACATTCTCCTTTGAGGAGCCTTCTTCTCACCGCCCCCCCCCCATCCCCGTCATCTCCCCTTCAAATATGTCCACGTTTGAGCCCCATGTAAGATACGGTTCAGGCAGCAACTCTCCCCACCCCGACATGTTAATCAGTTGTTACAAGTAGGTTTGGCGGGGTGGGGGGATGAAATGGGGGGAACAAAAAAGGTGGGGTGATATCCAGCACATCCCACAATCAAATACATATTTAACAGTATCAGATTTTGGCCAGCCGAGGCTCTTGTTATATATAGATTCACTTTAGTGTTTTTATCAATTGGTTTATATTGGTGAGGTCATGTACTTCATAAGTTCAACTACTTAGAAACTTCTAATCTAGGAGCATGAATAGAGAAAATCAAAGTGTATTAGGATAATATTTTGAAAAAGTAAGGTGTATATTTTCTATTAAGACAGTGAGGATATTTTTTTAAATTGAAAATGATGAGAAATGACACTTTCATATGAGATTACTGTTTAGTACAAATAGTTCCAAAGGCCAAAAAGTGAGTAATATATTATGTAAAATAATACAATAATACAATTTGTTTCTTTGTATTTTTCTAAAGGCTCTTAATTCCAAGTTTGTTCCAATTTTCCAAATATGTATTTAGAGTATTCTAAGAGAGCTATAGAAAATATATTATATATTATGTTAATATTGTAATAAATATTATGTTATATTACTAATTACAGAAAAATAATTAGTGAGAGACTAGAACATTTTAAGTTGAAGTCTTTGAGCCTCTCCTCTACCCCTCTCTCTTCCCCCTCAAAGAAAGCTTTTCTCTATGCTTAGGGAACTATGGAAAGCGTTACCCAGACTTTATCTTTGATTCTTTGGTTTTGCCAGCTACAATCTTGCCCTTAAGTTTTATCTTCTCCTGTGTTTTCAACTATCGCCCACACAAAAATGCTGCCTTGGTGTGTGTCCCCAGCCCTGACCTGCACCGAACCCTGAATAGCAACTCTCCTGAGCAGTCCTTTCCCCCTTCGTGTAAAGCACAAGGTCTAAAGCCAAATTCACTCATTTCTTTTTTTCCCCAAACTAGATCTATTTCCAGACTTGTCCATTTCAGTCTATCATTCTATTTTGTAATTTTCGTAACTGTATGAAAACATTTTCAAAGAACTGGGAGACTTTTTAAAAAACTTTCCCCCCCTGTCACTGAGGTAGAAGTATTTCCATTCATCCTAGTGCTTTTCTGAAGGAAGAAACAAAGCTGAGTGGCAAGCAGAGGGACATGGTGGCTGTAGGAGGAAGTGTGAAAGAAGGAAGCTGCCACCTCCGTTGGCCGAGGTGATGAGTTGAGGGGGCAAGGATTCCAGCACCAGATGCCATTTCGGAATGAGGTCAGCAGTCTCAAGCCGTTGTGCCCACATTCCCAGCATCCCAGGGGAGAAAGGCGTGGGTGTGGTACCTCTCCTGGATGTGATGCAGTGTTTCCAGACACCATGGCCACATGCAGATGGGCGCTAAGAATGCAGATGATGTCACCGTGCACAGCTGCTGCAGTGTCCATCTTGGGATTTTGCTCATGACCTGGCTCAGGTCTGATACTGTAGTTGGCTGGCCCAGAGCACATTCTATTGAAGTCTGAGCATGCTCTCTGCTGCCTGGTCTTCTCCAGGCCATGCTTTGCTTCTCCCACCCATGTACCCCCAAGCGGGAGGCTGCAGCTGCTGCTGCACACAGCCTGTTTCCATGGGCTCTTTCCATGCCAATGTCAAGAGCAGGAATGTAGACTGACAGCTGAAAATGACTGGGTCTTTGTATTTTTGTTGAATGGAATGTATTAGGGGGCAGCCGAACTATCCTAACTTTAAAAAATATATTATTCTTTCAACTTCCAAATTTCTCTTAGAGTTTGAGAGCAGACTATGTGAGTTCAAATCTTATCTCCACCATGTTATAAGCTATATGAACATTAGGCAAATTACATAACCTCTCTGTGCCTCAGTTTTCTTATCTAATAAAATGGAGTAGTAATAGTACTTATCCCATCGTAAGATTATGGGACTTAAATAAATTCATATACATAAAGAACTTAGAATAATGCTTGATCTATAATGTGTTACCTATTACAATGTTATTACTGGAAAGATATTCATTCCATTGCAGTGATCTATACCACAATTTAAATTCCATCATTCCTAAGAGAGGGCTTTTAACAATAGTTAACATTTGCTAAACACTGTGCAATTTTAAGGCAGTATATCCAAAAATTTCATGAAATCCTCTGACATAGACAAAGCAGAGGTTTTTGTTATACCTAATAGAGGATACTCAGAGAGATTTAATAACTTGTCTAAGATCACAAAGTTTGTAAATACAGAGTGAAAACTTAAATTTCAGGACTTTTGCTCCAAATTTAATACACTTTCTATTATATGTAGCTGCCTCAATTTTTATTGATCTCTTCAATCAATATTTGCTGAGTACTGACTTGGTACTGAAACAGGTGACATTGGGTGTGATGAAGAAAGAGCCACCAGCAAAAAGACTTGAGACAAACTAAATCACAGCCATTTACCCAAGAGTTGTACACTTCATATATTTAAAATTTAATTGTCATAAGTTGAATAATGGATTCAATCAACTTACTATTTAAAGAAAAAATTGTAAGAAGGTGACCTAAATCAGTTAGGGTTTGGTCAGAAAATTATAAAATTATTCTAAACATTTTAGGAGGAAGGGATTTCATTCAAGGAACTCTGTGCCTATAAAACTATTAGAAGGGCTAAGGGAGCAAAAGTCACAGAGATTCTCTCCTGCTTTTAGGAAACTACAAAGTGCCTCTAGTAGTTCTACAACAGGCACATCGCAGGAATTCACCTGGAAGTCACTGCAAAGCTCACTTGTATCTCTCCACAAGTTTACCTACAGCTTCCAGAGCGGTGGTAATGAAGGCTGATCCTCTTCTGCCATAGAAATCTCACACCAGTGTCTTTCATTGGCTGTATCTGAATAAGACTCGATTGGCAAAGGAATCTGGCAAATGTAGGTTCTGAACTTCCAGCTCTGTGATACAGGGAATACACTTAGAAGAGCAAGGATCGTGCTGAGTATCAATACATGCTACACAGCATTCCTCCCATTGATTTGGAAAATGCCTAATGATGACAATGGTTCATTTCTTCAGATCCAGGAGACTAAATGTTGTTTAATGAGGATGGGTGTCACCATTATTTAGTCCCACCCAACTGAACATTTTCCCTTTCTCATCATCTTACTGCATTAAAACTCCCACAGATGCTGTTTGAGGATACTGCTTTTGGATAGTTGGGCCCATAGAATGGAGCATGTCCATCTGACTCTCAAAAGGTCTTGGGGTTTGGGATGTTGCTATGTGTGTCAGATAAATACATGAGTGATTTATGAGTAGCAGTCCAGGGAAAGTCCTCACACTGTGCCCTGTTCATGTGGCTTCAGCCCTGGTGGCGGGTTGTAGTCCTGGGAATGGCACCAGACCCCATGCAATTTGTGCTGATCTCTCTTCATGCCAATTTTTTCCTCCCTCCCAGGTGCTCTGGTCCAGCCCCCCAGTCGTCATGTGCATGTGCACATTCCCACTCTCCTCCCTCCTCCCACCCCCAGTCCAATGTAAACCTCTAGAGATAGGGGCATTAGCCTGGGACTCTCTATCTTCTTTCCAATTTCAAACTTCCTTTCAGTTCTTAGGGCTTTTTCTCTCTTAGCAAAACCTGGCTCTGACAAATAAAAATCGCTAGCTTTCAAAATAATTATTTTTGGTATGGGCTGCACAAGCTTACTTTGGAAGTCAAAACTGCACATCAAATATTTCTATCTAAAAACATTTTTAGAAAAAGACCCACAATTTATAGCCACTTGATTTATGACAGAGGCACATTTTAATGAGGAAAGGATTATTTTTTTCATAAGTCATGTTGGAACAGCTACATACCTATAAGAAAAAAATTAACCTTGACTCCCACCTCACATTAAAATATTAATTCAGGAGGAACAATAGCTTTAAGTGTGAAATAAATTAATAAATAGCATAAGAGAAACATGGGAGAGTATCTTCATGACCTTGGCACAGACAACAATTTTTAAATACCTAAAAATCAGGACAAAAAAGACTAACCACAAAAGAAAAAGCTACAAAGTTGGACTTCATTTAATTAAGAACGTATATTCTTCAAAAGCACTAATAAGAGAGTGAAAATGTAAGCTGCAGGTTAAAGAAGATGGGTGCAATACATATGTCTGACAAAAGATTGACATCCGCAATATATAAAGAATTCCTATGAATCAATGAAGAAAAATAGCTGAGTTTAAAAATATAAAGAGAGACTTGAGCAGGCACTATATGAAAGCAATATACAGAGGGTCAATAACCACATGGAAAGGTATTCAATAATATTAGTTATCAGGATAATACAAATTAAAGCCACAATGTAATATCATTGCACACCTGTCAGAATACTAAGATTTTTAGAAGATGGACAAAACCAAGTGTTGGCAAGCCTGTGAGCATGTGGAACTTTCATACATTTTTCTGGGAGTATGAAATGGTGTGATCACTTTGGAAACTACTTGGAAATGTCTACTTAAGATAAACATACATTGTTTTCCTAGACATACGATCAAGAGAAATAAATATTTACATCCAGCATAAACATGCACAAGTTCCACAGACTCTTTATTCGTAACAGTCAGAAACTGGAAATAACTCAAATACCCAAAACAGAATGGATAGATAGGAGATATATATATATATATATATCTCACAAGACATCAGTTGTGCATATAAAACATTTTTAATGACAGGGTAAATACTACACAACAATTTAAAAAATGAACTATTGCTCTACCAAATGACACAGATAAGATAAGATTGAGGGTGAGAAGCCAACAAAAAGAGTATATACTCTAAGACTGCATTTATATAAAATTCAGAAACAGGAAAACAAGTCTATGGTGATAGAGGTTAGTACAGAAGTTATCTTCCTGAGAGTAGGTGAGGGTAGGTGTTGACTGGGAAGGGGCCAAGGAAGCTTCTGGAGTTTGAGGGAATGATTATGTCCTGATATGGTTATATACATTTGTAAAAATCTACTGAATCATGTACTTGAGATGAGTTTACTTAAGTTGGTATGTTACACCCTTAACTTAATAAGAATGGAAAAAGAGCCTATTTGACATATTTAAAAGATAAACATCAAATATTCCTGTCTCTTTTTTTTTCTTATAACAATTTTAATTCTTCTCCAAGAAATGTGTATACCCCTGACTGACTGGGAGAAGGGCCACAAGTAAGGGAGTCTATAAAAGAGAGTCCACATTTGCCCTTGTTTTGCTACACCTGGAGAGACATACTCGTATATATGTACCAGGCTAGGTGGTGCAAGGCAGAAAGAAAAACAACCCAGTCAGACTGCCCTGTAGAGCCCCAGTGCCCAAGATAGTACTTTACACATACAATAGCAAACAAACATTTGCTACCTTTTAACTGAGTCTTTATAAACAGATTGACTCTGTTAAAGCCAAAGGAACCAAGGGCACAACTGTGTGAAGGTGCACATGCTTGTTTCACAGACCTCCTAGAGTTTGACTACTCCATTCAGTGCAGAGCCATGTTCTGGGCTCAGGTTAGCTCCTCTCTCTCAGTTTAGTGCTCAGCTTCATGTTGGTCAGGCCGCCCTCCTTACAAGGACGAGGGGTTCGCCAGGTTGTTGCCTCTCTTGCCTGGGAAAGTCCCTCCAATTTAGAGCTTCCTAAGGGGCCTTTCCCTTCCCTTCCTCCTCTGCTTGGCAGCCTCTGGGTAAACTAGACCTGCTACATTTGAGCAATCCCCTCAGCTGCAGACAAGCTTATCTCAGTCTAGCCGCAGACTTAAAAGTACCTGCACCTTTTGTTTTGGAAAATCCATCCTGTGTCTACGGAATGAACATCGCCTCCCATGGACTCCTAATAAATATCTGGAAGATCTCAAGGAATGAACTCTGGCTGACCTACTTGTGCACATCTTTGAAATCCCTCCCTTCCGCACTTTTCCTGCGGAGTTGCGTGAGGGGTCTGAAAACTCTTGAACACTTTTGTGAACCATAAATTCAGAGAACTGTTAGTTTGGGGATTTGAGGAACAGATTTCAGGAAGTAGCAAGGAATAATCATGTTTTGGGTCATTTCATCATTGTCCATTCCCAAGAGTTTACATATGTTCTCTGCCTGTATCCCTACAGGTCTGTATTTCCTGTTGGAAGGAAAGGAACCGAGTCAGTGTGCTCTTTGCAAATGATATTAATCAAAGTTGTATTCTAAGTGACAGCTCTTGGTAATGTGGGGATAGCTCTATCTTTCACAGAAGATCTATTTTGTCTGCTTGAATGTAAGTGCAAAGCAATATATGTCCTCTCTGCATAAAGAATCATCATGTAAGTATACATTCTTCTCTCATATGACACATCTTTTCAGCCTGTGTTGTGTGCATTTGGAGGACTCACAAGCAATAGCTTTGAGCTGCATGACCAAGATCATGTGATTTTAAGAATCTAAGCGTTTGACCTCAGCTCATAGTCCTATCTAAATGGATAGATTCTATGTCTAGCAATTGTAAATTGGAATTCTTCGCTCGATGAGTTTCTTATTTCATCATTTCTATCAGGTGGAATAAATAGAGATAGGGGTAATTAAGGAAAGAATTATTCATTTTTCTCTGTGTAGAATTTGCAGAACATGCAGGTTTTGGGTTCTAGCCTAGAAGTAGAATCAATCGTCTGGTGTTTGAACTTGCTTATTTTGGTCAAAAATGTGACTACAGGGGGAAAAGGATTAGAACATTTTTTGAATGACTTCCAAAAGCATCTTAGACATCAAAAGGGTTATATGAAACAAAATTTTAATGATTTAATGTAAATGAACCAGAAATGGATATATTGTGTTTCCTTTAGAAGTACACAGGGTTTTAAATTAAAGGGAAAATGCTTACAGATAGAGTTTCTGACTTTATTGAATCAAAAATGTTTCTAAGGCTGATTCTGTGCAGGATAAGATTAAAGCAGAATAGTTTGCTTTTTCTAAAACATAGTAATTTTATATATTTTTAACTCATAGAATTCCATATTAGCCAACAGTGTTTAAATACAAACCATCTCTATTCCTTATTGAAAATGCTACCCTGGTAACAATAGATTTCATTTTCTTGCACTAAAAGCAACATTATAGCAACTCTGAAAAGTAAAAAATGTGAAATGTGGGTGTCAGCAGAAACTACAAGGGCATGTCAAGGTGGAGGTTGCAAGCTCATGGCCCATGGCTGAATCTCTTCAGTACTTGTGTTTTATTTGGCCCAGAGAACACTCCAAATGCCTTTGAATTATTTGCCAGTATTTAAACATCAGTTGATGTGATCAGAAAGTAAAGATTTCTAGTTTCTCTTGACAAGTAGAAAATCTGGCTGCAGTGGCTGCAGCTGCTGCACGGCAAGACCTGAGCAGGAGCTAAGGCCGATCTGCTTCTGCGGACAGCAAGACCTCCAGTTTGCCCAGCCCCTCTTGAGGCCTTTCAATGGTCACATCACCTGTCCCCACCCCGGACCTTGAACCCGTGATCCATACTGAAGGATAGACGTAGAATATAACACCCTTTGAAACTGCATTCTTCTCGAGAAAGATATGGAGCATTTCTGCTCTATGTCCTTCAAATGAAAAATCAACTCTGGATTATTCAAGGTTTAAATAATTCTCAAAGGCAAGTTCTTGGCCTTACCAGCATTTGATCCCAGCTCTCCGTTTGTAGCTCATAGATCCTTCATCAAAGGGGCAGGAGAGCCAGAGGGAGCCACATCCTGCTCAATACTTCAGCTCTTGATTCAGCTGATGAAAAAGGTGACCATTGAAAACTAAAATCAAATTATAGAATTAACTGTGACAATTATTTCTCCAAGTTCTATCTTCAGCCACTGAGAATTGGGAGCTACATATTTCATTGGTGTATTTAATTATTACCTGGACTTTTTGGTGGACACAGGTAGCAATTGGTTCTTTTGGACCAAAATTGTGGCTGGCTTAGACATTGTCCTATGGAGGACAAGATAATGAGAGCAAATATTACCTGGACCAGTTACATAGTTTGACCACAGGAAACACTCTTGCAATCAAACCAACCACCTTGCATAAATAAACTGCTCATTATAAGAAGAGATTAGAAGGCATACCTGAATCACTGTACAAACCCATCATCACAAATAAGTAACATTTGTAAGCAAAAGGTGTCATTTCAGAATAGGGTTATCTTATTCACATTTGCTTCCTAACCAGTAAAATAGCTAAAGCTATGCAATATGTCCATCTATAACTCATTTGATAGCCACTAATTGCATCCTAGAATGGGTCCATGAAGCAGAAGAGTACCACAACCTCAGGGTTAAGATTTAGGGCACTTAAGTCAAGCTGACATGTGATTTCAGTAGAAATCAAAGCTGGAAAACAAAAGTCAATGCCTAAAGTTTGCCAAGATTCACCTTCCTGGCATGATGATGGTCAGAGCCACCAGCAGATAAAAATTAGGTAACACACAATGGAGTACAGAAAAGCTCAGTTTCTACTAGCAAGTGCTTTCTTAACAACAGCTACAAAGAATTTAAAGAAGAGTCAATCCAATAGTTACAATTTCCTGTTGGAGAAAATGGACAGAATCAGGCAGAAGAAAATTCCAATTAATGAGTAATACTACTAAGTGTAAGAAATTTAAGTCTACGTAAAAGATTATGGTTAGAAATAATGTAGTTACAGAGAATATACATATTGACAAAAATATATGGCAGATTTAAAATCATCCAGTCCAGTACTGTATGCAACATGAATCATGTCTGAAGTTTTATTTCTCACATTTAAAAATTTCTGTATCTTTATTTGATGTAGTACTAGTACCATAAGACAATTTCAGTGTATATTTTGGAATTCCTCTGCCAGTTTTGTCACAAATTCCTTCTTCTCCAACTCAGATATATGCAGAAAAAATTCACCATCAGCACCACCCTGCAATGATACAATTATATGCTCTAGTTATGCAGAAAGATCTTGATCTTTCTTGTGTTCATATCTTACTACTATTGCTCCTCAAAAAAATTCTTCAGAATTGCTTCTTTTCTCCATTGTGTGAAGCTCGGCTAAGAGGCAGTCCTTGGTGTCCTCTCTCAGTGAGACTCTTGGGGGCAGGGAAAAAAGTTTGATGTGGAAGTTAGTCCCTGAGGAGACCAGTAGTTGTAATTTGTTACCATATTTGATGACCTCTGTTTGTTTCCCTATTCTAGATTTATTCAACAAATATTTATTGACTATACATTCCATGCCAGATATAACTCATAGCCATGACATATAAATTAGTTAGCAGCTATTTCTCAATATTTCCAGTTGTGGAAAATGAAACCCTCACTCTGCAACTCTTGGTAGTATATGATCTTCTACATAATGATATGGTCTACCTGGAAAAAGTCCAGCCATTGTTAATATAACGAGAATGGTTTGCGCAACATTGATGTAACCTGGCAGCCAAGGAGTGTGGACTGGAGTGCACATGCACAAACAATGATGACTTCACTGTACTAGTGGGTGGGGGTGGTAGATGCCATTGAGTGAGCATGTGTACTGTGTGGAAGTTGCATTCATAATGACTGAGCAAGTAGAACAACAAATCTTCATCAAACTTTGCATGCAGCTTGAATATTCCTCTGCAGAAACTATTCAGATGATTCGGAAGGCCACACTATGAATAACTGGTGACTGGCAGCATCGTCACGACAATGTACCTACTCATGTATCACGTCTCGTGCGGGGTTTTTTGGTGAAACATCAAATCACCCAGGTGACTCAGCCCCCCTACAGTCCAGATTGGGCACCCTGTGACTTCTGGCTTTTCCCAAAACTAAAATCAACCTTTGAAAGGGAAGAGATTTCAGACTATTGATGAGATTCAGGAAAATATGACATGGCAGCTGATGGCAATTGGAACTGTGTGAGGTCCCCAGATGCCTTTTCTGAAGGGGACTGAGACATCATTGTCCTGTGTACAATCTTTCTTGTATCTTGTCTCTTCCTCAATAAATGCCTCTATTTTTCATATTACATGGCTGAATACTTTTTCATAACATCAAAATTTTCCTACTTACAGCATATCTATTAATATTACTAATTAATTATTTTCTGTTCCTGAAAACACTTTGCAAGACTATATATCATGGATAGTAACCAAATCACCACTGGGATGCCCTTTTATTTTTCCTTCAAATGAGTTGAAACCATTTAATAGGAATATTTTTGGCGGGTATCTTGTCCCATAATAAGAAAAGGAGCTAATTCATTTGTTATTTTTAATACTTTGTTCCTCTTCGATAAGCAAATTTGTTTCTTGTTGTTATTACAAATTTTTGATATGCAGGCTGGGCATATCTTCGAGATGGGGTTTTCCTCGTCAGCTCTCCGGGTTGCCTCAGTAGCCACCATAGTTGTCCAGAGTTGCAGGAGGTTTCAACTAGTTCAGCTATCAGTGAGTCAGGTAAGGAATCGCAGCGCTGCTGTAATGATGTTCCCACATGACAGGGACATCACCGCATCATGCTGGTGTATGTGGCTCTACCTCTTCATAATCCAGGTCTACGAAGCATGACTTTAATGAGCCTCTTTGGGCACCCAGAGGACTTTCCAAAAAAAGATATCTTGCAGGGGACCCTCCTCCTACTCAAGTTCACATGAAGAGATAAGAATAGTGTAGGAGATGTTGGGCAACGGAAACTTGGACTCAAGAAAGACTAGGAGAAGCATGAGAGAAGAAAATTCTTCCACCCTTTTTTCAGGCTGGATGCTTGATTACTTTGAGATTCAGTATGTTGTCATGGGATCTGATGTACCATCAGGTTATAGTGAAAGCTAACTACTGGTGACTTTGGTTAAAGATAAACCTTACAGAGAAATGAGATACACAGTATATTGACCTGTGTAACTGAGTGGATAAATAAGTATCTATTAATTTGGACCTCAAACGCAATAGTCACTTATACTTGTTTTCATAATCATACTTTTTGCTTAAAATGTCACATGATTAGCACAGTTGAGACAAATGTGCAGGTGAGAGGCCCTGAAAGCAATTTCCATACCACACAGCATGAAGAGGAAGAACACATTATGCATATTTCAGCTTTGCAATCCACATCCGAAGGATTAACCCTGTGCATAGTCTGGCCAGCCACCAAGAGCTAGACAGTTTTTACCCTTGGGTATAAATTAGTTCTGTATACTGGCTGCAGGACTCCAGAGCGCAGCCCAGACTTGGCTTGCCCGAACCCCTCCATGCACTGCAGCCAGGTCTCTTAAGCCCACCAGCTAATTAAACTAACTTCCTGAAAAGAGAATTTCAAAAGGATGGGGTTATGTAATAAATACAAGTGAAATGCTACTGAGATGGTAGGCAAGAGGAAGGGCTGTATCTTTTATAGAAGTCTGATATAATTTATAATTTTATAAGTACATATTTCTTTAACACCTACAGGGTATAACTCATGTCTAAAACTCAGAAATTAACATTAAATATTTTCTGTGTATTGGAAAAGGCTATTAAAGGGAAGAATTATATTTATCTGACTCAGCCTAAAAAAAGTTCAACCTCAAACTTTTTTAGAAGCATTAGGTCAGTTCGTATGAATTATAGTTAGATTAATCACTTGTTTTATTGAGGGGAAACTAAGTCACCATCCTGATTTTGTTACCTTTTTGTATAGTGGGAAATTCAAGAGTAAAATTATAGTGGGAACAGAAAAAAATTACATTGAAAAGAACCTTGATAACCAGCAAGACACCTTAAAAATAATTTAAAACATTGCTGTTAGGAAGTGGTATAGAAAAAGTAGGGTCAGCAAAATAGGATCAGGGATTTGGGGGGAAACATCAACTACTTTCCATTGGTACAATTTCATACAAGCTATCATGTGAATTGTAAAGGTGGCTCTTTGTTCTTTTGACAACTTCATAAGGAAATAAGACTGTTAAAACTGATCAGGAAGACAGTAGTGATATGGTATTAACTGGAAAGGAGAATTAAATGGCAGCCTACAAAAGCCCAGTTAGTGTCATGGCAAACAACAAGAACTCTAACTGGGAAAAGAACCCACGGAGACGCTGAAGTTAGCTGGAAAGAGAGAGACTTGTACAGTGGAAGAAAAGGTTAACTCTAGCTTAAGTCTGATGAATTAGAGCAGGACGCTGAAACCAGTAAATTGAGGAGACAAAGAGGCAAATTGTAGAGCATTAATGAAGATAATCAGATTCCCAGCTGAGCAGCAGTGGGCGGGGCCCTGAGGGAGGCCTGAGAGCCGGGCGGACACGTGTGAACCCTGTTGCGTGCCCTGGGGGCTGCTGCAAGGACGGGGCAGAGGGGGGAAACTAGCTTGGCTGTTCAGGCCTCACCTGGGGGTGATCAGATGAAAGCAACTGACACGATCAAATATCTAAGGTATTTTTATTCAGAGAAAATTGAAAATGCATGGGTATACCTGGGCCAGGGTAAAGAAGGCTGATAAATGAGGTTTTTGCACCTCCGTAGTTAGCGCTCCCTCCCCCGCCATGTTATCTATAGATTGAATCGAAAAGCATGATTCTTCTAATGGACGCACATGGAAGCATGATGACGCCAAGAACTGTGAAGAGTCTGAGATTTTGCCCTATTTATAAGCTATCGAGTTAGCCTGTCAGTTTCATAAAGGGTGGCAGAGGACAAAAGACACTACTTAGAGAAAAAGCTGTATCTAGGGGGTCATCATTTCCTTGTGTCAGTTCCCTGAGCTCCACGTTACCCAGGGGTGAGAGGTGGAGGCCCGAGTTACATGCACGTGCCGTGGGTTGTTCTGCAGGAGTGGAATCTTGAGCTTAGGAAACCTGGATCCCTATAGTGGGCTGCCAACAAATGTGCTCCTTGCCCCAGAGGGAGACATTATCTCTACCTTCTGAGGCTGAGTGATCTCTATACCGATATTATGTTTGTGAGATTCATCCACATTGTTGCAGGTCGTTCTAGATTATTTACCCTCATTGCTGTGTAGTATTCCATTTATGAACATTCCACAAGTTAGTTTTTACCCGTTCTACTGTTGATGGCCATTTGAGTAATCTTTAGTTTCAGGTTATTATGGATAGTGTTGCTGTGAACTCTATGGTACATGTATTCTGATAGATGTATGACTGAAATTTCTGTTGGGTGGAATGGCCGGGTCACATAGTATGCTTGTACTTAGCTTTCATAGGTGCTGCCAAACATTTTTCCAAAGCGCCTGCAGCAATTTACACCCCTGAGAAGTATATGAGAGTTCTGATGGCTCCACATCCTTGCTGACACCTGATATTTTCCATTGTTTTCATCTTTGCCATCCTAGTGGCTATAAATGGCTATAAATGAGTGTTAAGCTCAGTGTGGTTTAAACATTAAGCAATTTTATTCTTCTAGCCTCTACTTTCAAATCATGCTGTCAGACCCAACTTTCTCATCCCTTATTGGTACCTTGGGAAAATCCTGTAACTTTCAGGTCCTTTTCAGTTCTTAAAATTTAGTTTGGCTCATTTTAAAATTTCAGTCTCTTTCTGATTCAGAGCTCTTTTTCCTCCGTCCAGAGGAGTCTTGTGGCTTAAGAGGCTTGGAGCAGAGAGGCATGTGGTCTTCTCTACAGACCACTCTCTCTTCCCTTGTGTAGGTCTGGTTTGGGGACAGAAAAGAGGGATAGGAGTTTTTAAATATCTTGCTAGTCAAGTTATATGAGCTCAGAATCATCCCCTGTTGGTTGGTGGCTGCTTTGCCAGCTCTCACTGGTGAGGTATAATGAGGAATGTATCTGATCTCTGTCCCTAGAGCCTGGCACAGAGCCTCAGAAACCCTTGGAATGTCCTGAATATTAGGAATATCTTTGGTTTGCTAGAGAGGTCACTCTGGTGGGTTCCTAGACAGCTTCAGGGTGGAGGCTGGTCACCAGAAATACCCATCACATGATTAGAGAGCAGGGGCTTTTGTCCAGCCTGACTTCTGAGGAGGAGGGAGGAACTGGAGATTGAGTTAAAGTATGTGGCAATGATTCAATCAATCGTGGCTGTTCAGTGAAAGCCCAGGAGGAACTCAGGGCACCAATGCTCAGTGGAGCTTTGTGATTGGTGAATACACTGATGTGCTGGCGGGGTTGTGTGTCCTGCTTCCATGCAGAGAGGACCTAAATCTCCGCATTCCCTCCCAGGCCCCACCCTGTGTGTACCCTTTATATAGAACTATAGTCATAATTACAGTGCTTTCTTGAATACTGTGAGTCATGCTAATGAATTATTGAACCTGAAGCGGTTGTGGGAACCACTGAATTTGCAGCCCATCAGTAAGAATTGTAGGTGGCTTGGAGACCCCACATACAGCTGGTAGTACCAGAAGTGAGGGCAGTCTTATTGGGGACCATGCCCTTACACCTGCGGGTGGCTGGTCGCAGAATTGGGCGGTAATACACCTCAGCTGGGGTGGAGACGAAGCAACAGGTTTGCCACCGATCCTCTCCATGGCCAGCGCCCAGAGGCTGGCTCCATCATGGAGCTGCACAGCGAGTTCCATGGAAGCCTGGGAGGCCTTTGTAGGACATGAAAGATCCAGCTCCACGCTGAGCACTTCCACCTCCTCCAGCTCTCAACACCAGCATCCTGCCTGTCAGCCTTTTGCTGCCAGAACACCTAGAGAGCACACAGTCCTCAGAGATGAGAAATTGACAGCGCAGGTCAAGCCCAGGACCCCAGGAACTTCGCAGGTGGGAGTGCACAGAGCTCCAGCAATGCTCCTTCCTCCCACCTTGCCATCCCTCTCACGATGGCACAGGGACAGGGCATTCGGCCCACTGGCTAAGTCGATGTCCGGTCTGGGACATGAAATGTCAGTGACCCCTCCTTGTAGGTGCTCCAACGTCTTTACAGATAATGCTCTTGGGGCTTCCCCTCACACCCCTTGGATTAAGGAAGGGAAATGATGCCTCTGTCAAACACCCATGCCCCTTCCGCCCCAGTTTAGGTTTCTAGCAACTCTCTCCCTTCCCAGGTCCTTTATATGGGCTCTGAGGGACACTTGACTGGGGCCAGCAGGGCTCGTTCCGCCAGCTACTAGTGGAACCTGCATGGAGGTGCCTCAGCCATTATTCCCAGACAGAGTCCTCCTATGAATTACCTGATGGGCAAATAAACAAAGGTCAGCACCTACGTCACACACTAGACTATGAAACAAAGATGATAAAAGAATCAAAGGGTTAGTTAGCTGCGACAGAGGGTAAATATCTGCATAAGACAATTTGGAAGTGGAAGGTAAGACAGAGAGTTGGTCCCCATTGGGGACTCCATGTAAGTCTGTATCAGCAGTTTATCCAGTCCCCACCCCCAACCCCGGTCTCCTGCATCGTAGGGGCACTAATTACAGGCAGGGGAAGGTGAACCCTGCGTAACCGAATTGGATTATTTTTATTGTTTCCACAGGAACCACACCATGTGGGGAATGTTTGTTCAGGGAATTTGCTGTGTTTGTGTTCATTTCATTCAATTGTCCACAACAGTGATTGAATTTTATGTCCTATAACTTTAATACCACAAAATATGCTTGAAGTGCATTGACTTTAAACAGGACATAAATTTCAAAACTCCCATGTCCTCATGTTCTGTTATTATTTTATGTAGTTGGTCTTCTCTTTTGACCCCCCCCATTTAAGCTTTTTACAAATATAAAAGGTCATTTGCGAACCCCTGCCATTGGACTTGCGGCCTCAGCCTTTCTGCCTGGCGGTCATCCCTCAGGGGAGAAATGAGATGCGGTGGGGCTTCTGCTCCATTGTCTGCGTCACCCATCCTCAGCGAGGCGGACAACAGGAAGTGGAGAGTCAGGGGTGAGAGCCCGCATTCAGGTGCTGCCACTTAGCAGCTCAGTGACCTTGGGAATTTGCTTCTGCCTCCTGACCTTCCACTGCACTATTTGTACATCGCCATAAAACTACTACCTCCCTAGCAGGACTGTTGGGAGGATTAGATGAGATAATGCATGTAAATCCCTTAGGGCAGCGCCTGACACATAATAGCGCTTAATAAATATGACATGCTGTTCTGAACAGAGTGGTGGGCGGGGGTGGAGAAGGAATGTTCTCAGTAAATGTGTACAGTCACTACAAATTTTATAAGTGCTGTAGCATTTTTGTGGACTCTGCTGTCTCCAAGAGGGATATATAGCTTTTCATTAGGTGGAAGGGCCTTCTCCGTGAAGAAGGAAATTATCTCATCAGGGTTCTTGTTCTGCGGTTGCAGTGCCTGCTGATGTTGATTTAGCTCACTTACAAAGCCACACACCACGCAGCAGCGTTCATCGCCCTCTGCATGAGCTTATTAATCCTCCAGTTATTCCTCTACGGTTCAAGGGCATATTTGCTTTCCAGTGGAGGCCCCGAGAGGTGAAATAACGTGCCTCACCTGGGACCGAGAGGGAGTGGCCGAGTCAGCGGTTTCTCCCTGTGGCCCACCACGCTTGGAGGTTTCACTTGCACTGAAGACTTCTGCTCCCTAAAGTCAATGTTTTCATTGTAGGCATGTTATTTGCTAAGTGAGAAAGAAGCATTGGAGGAATCATAGAGCATAAACTGGACCGGTACTCAGCTTTGGCTTTTAGTCCCTTCCATGCCCGCCCCCCCGCCCCCATGAACGGGAACTAAGAATCACGTAACTTTCCAGCCCTCGTCCCCATGTCTGTGCAATGCAGGGCTACACGGAGCCGATCTTGAAGTTTTTTCCAGTGTGAACACTCCATGGTTCAAGCTTTTGGAGAGAGGACATGGCCCCTTATAAGGATCCTAAAATCTTAGTAAATTAGAATAGATTTTAATTTCACAATCTTCTTCTTTGTTATTAAATAATAGTACATAAGTTTTGAACTCTGCAAATGACAGCAGAGTACTGCTCTGGGCATCTTTAGACCCAAAGGAAGTACAAGGCAAACAAGAAGAGGAAGTCTCAACTGCGTTAAGGCTGAGCATCCCATCCCGGGCCCACCCTGACCCTCTTCGCTTTATCCAGGTGCTGTGGGCAGTGCTTTCTGCAGAGCTTCCTGTCAGTGGCTACTCTGGGAGCCCTGTGTCTGAGAGTTGCCAAAGCCAGTGAGCTCATGGCATAGACGCCTGGCCCAGTGTTTGGCTCCAAGTGTTCTTTTCAGCAAAGGCCTCCCTCCATTTCTCTCTCAGGCAAATGTACAGCTGGCTTAGGTAGCATCTAACTGTATGTTGTAAAACGACTCCACTGTTCTTGGAAAATGATGGGGGCTCATTTCTATCCTCTTAACCCCCGACAGTGCCCGTGGTTGTCTCTTGGAGTTGCTTGGGTAACGTGCCACCATTCCCATGAATACACCCATAAGGGAGATACTCCAAGGAGTAAATGGAAAGTCTGGGTCCATTGTCCCAACTTCTGCTTTCCTTGTGCTTGGAGTTTCTGAGGAGGAGTCTCTGGCTAATTCTGCAGAGATTTTAAAGGTTGGGTCTTTATCCCTCTTAGTCCCCTACAAAGGCCAGTAAACTCCAACTTTCCTGACCTCCCAATAGCCAGCTCTCCTATGAGGCCATGTACTTAGCTATTCAAGCTGGATATATCAATTTCTGATGGGAAAAGGGAATGAGAATGGAAATAACAATAAAAATACTATTATTTGAGCATCTTGTGTGTTGAGCATCTTATGTGTCAAACTTGCCTGTTGTTATCATCATTTATAAGGATCAGAAAACTAGAGACCTGGAGGAATGCCTTTCGCAAGACCACAAAGCTCATAAGTGGCAATCCTGAAATTTGAACGAGGGTACCTCTAGCTCAAAAGCCAAAAGGAAAGGTACCAGTGACGGGGGCTGGTGCTTACTCAGCAAACAACCCCCGCAGCCAGAAGGACCACAGAGGGTCGTCTTTCACGGACAGCTGCTGTCTTACATGGGCATGTGGCCGTGCCCTACACTGCTTGTTCGCTCCCCTGGGCACTCACCTCGGGAAGCACTCATCGAGCTGCCATTTGGGGTAACGTGAGGGCCGCTAAACCCTGCCCAGGGCTGGAGAAGAAAGGGGCCTGCAAACGAAGCCGCCTCTCTTCTGTAGGAAGGGCTCCCCTGTTATCCAAATATACCCCAATAGGGGGCTGCAAAAAGCCCCTGCAGAGCTGGGGCCTAGTGCCCTGTGAAGGAGTTAAACAGCGTTTACCCTACTCTGCTCGCTACCCTACTCTGCTTTCTCTGTCTTAAATTTTCCCATTGGTCTTCATATTTTTTTAAAGTAGCTTTTAACTAAAGTATTATATATAATATATATGCAAAAGTGCACACCCTAAGTAAGCAGCTTGATGACTTTGTTAACGAACTGAATGCCCTTGTTCTCAGCACCCAGCCTGAGAAACAGAACGTTAGTAACACCTCAGAAACCCCTATTTGCTACCCCATCCACAAAGATAACCACTATCCTGCCTTCCGTCACCATAGAACAATGTTGGTTGTTTTTGCAATTTGTCAGTGCACTCTAAGGATATATGGAGATTAATACATGGGTGCTCCTTTATGTCTGATTTCTCCTGCTCATCACTGTGTTTGTGAGGTTCACCCATAGTGTTGCATGAAGTTGCATGTCATTCATTCTCATTGCTACCAAGTATTCCATTGAAGTGTTTCATTGTGTGAATATAGCAATTTATTTATCCATTCTTAAGCTGATGTACTTTGGAGTTTCCATTTTGGGGACTGTTGTGGGTAGTCATATGCCTTAATTTTTAAGGGGAGTTGTTTTTTTTGTTTTTTTTTAAGAGAGAGAGGGGAAGGGAAGGAGAGAGGGAGAGAAACATCAATTTGTGGTTGCCTACTGCATGCTCTCCACTGGGGACCCAGGCCACAACCCAGTCATGTGCCTTGACTGGAAATTGAACCAGCGACCCTTTGGTTCACAGGCTGGCACTCAATCCACTGAGCCACACCAGCCAGGGCATGCCTTAATTTTAAAAAAGGATTTGGTAAAGCCTCACCTTAGGTGCTGAGTAATTAGGATTCTGGAATGATCACTCATGCCCTCAATTTAGCTTCCTGGATGCTTGAGGTTCGCAGGTACTGGGAGTCAGCGAGTACTGGGAAGCCTACAGTGCCAAGTTTATTTTAAGCAGTTACTGCATGAACAATCCTAGGTGGGTAGGAATATGGGTTGTTAGCTCATGTCCTGAGATGCTACCAAATATAGTGTGGGAGTCCAAGGTCTTCTGGTGCCAAAGATTCTTGCTGGTCTCTTCTCTGTACCACAGAGAAGACTGTGTTACAACCAAAAGTCTTTCAGACAATTAGGAACATTATAATTATTGGCCTAGATCACTCAAATTTCATGACACAGTTAGAGGATGGGGATCTTGGGGTCTGTAGATTACATTGAGGTAAGATTCTGTGACCACAAATTCAGTGTTGTTCTCTGCAGTAAACATTTCAGGGAAGGCTGGACTGCAGGCAACCTTGAATGACCAGCATTTTAAACTACATATTTTAAGTTATGGCATAGCTTTGCAAGAAAGAACTACATAAACAAAAGATGTTCTAAAGGTCATTAGTCTTTGGAAAATATCCAGTCACATACCTGACTGTGTTCAGAAAAGCAGAATGAAACCAGTGGAGCCAGAGGACCTGACCCCAGCAGACAGCGCATGGGGCCAGCCCCATAAACGGAGGCTCCAGGGTGCCCGCTTGCTCTGCACCGTGCCGCTGTCGGGAGCAGAAGTTCTGGCCATTCCGTAAGTTAATTTTTCCTTTCTTTCCTTGTCCCCACACTGCTTTTCATAAAACTGGTAATATATATAAAATTTCTCTGACCTAATGGGATTAAAATTTTGTCTTCTGACTTTTAAGTCGCACATTATCATTTTAGCAAAATTGGATCATAAGTAATGTATAAAAAGGAAAGTAAAAAACACCATAATCCTGTCCTCTACAGTTAGCCTCTTAACATTTTGGCAACTTTTTCACAGTTGTCTTACTTTTCATTTCTCTCTCTCTCTCTCTCTCTCTCTCTCACTGAGTCTATACATATGATCCCTGTCTAATGACAATTTGACTTACGATTTTTCAACTTTTCGATGATGTGAAAGTGACACACATTCAGGAGAAACCATAGTTTGAATTTTGAATTTTGACCTCTTCCCAGGCTGGTGATAGGCCCCACAGCCCTCTCTGCGGTGTGGCTGTGGCCGCGAGACGGGCGCGCCCAGCCGCTGCCGGGTGGAAGAGTTCTGGGCATGTTTAGGGTGGGCGAGGCTAAGGTGTAATGTTCAGGAGCTTATAGATATTGAAGACATTTTCAACTTACGAGATTTTCAATTTATGATTGGCTTATTGGGGCATAACTCTATCCTAAGTTGAGGAGCATCTGTAATTTGGGTTTATACTGTGTAATAGTCATTTAAATCCTCTTTATAACTTACTTTTAGATGGTGAATATCTTCACATACCATTTAAACTGACTTGAAAATTTGTGTTTATCATATGGCTGTGTCCAATGTATTTAACTTCTTCCCATCCCATATTATGGGTGATAATATTACCTAACTTGCCGCTTTCCGGTTTCCACTTTATCAGTTAGATTCTCCCAATTTACACCTATGAAAATTATTCTTATTAGTTAGTCTAAAATGTGACTGTGTACTCTCTTCTTTTCTCTGAGGGGGGCAAAATTGTAATTTGCGGCTTTTCCTTTAGCAAACATATCTGCTCACAATCATAGTGAGATCTATTTGCCAGAATTCTCAGTTAAAAAGCCCATGAACTTGCTACCCAGAGTCAAGCTGTCAGCCAGGAGGGAGATCGCGGGTTGGTATCCAGAGGGGCCGGATGCAATGCCACTCTCCTGAGCATCGCTCACAGGAGAAACTGAACACCGCCACGTCGTATGTGCAGCTGACAGCGTGCGAGAGCACGGAGCAGACTAATGCATTACCTACAGCGATAGCATGCGATTATCATCTGAGCTTCTCTCCCCAAGCCCATCGCTCCTCTCACCCAGCATCCAGGAGGTCCACTTCCTTCCCGCAGCCTGCAGCCCAAACATGTGAAACTGATACCCAGATGAGAGTTAGTTCCAGGGAGTCCTGGGCAGGTTAGCAGCCCAGCAGCTGCCCCCGAGAGGAAGGAAACGGACTTCTCGGGGAATTGGCCTATGCCTCTGTCTAGGATGAGAAGGGAACGCAACTCCTCTCAGGCAGACTGTGCAGAACGGTCGCTCAGAGGGTGCAGGCCAGTCCCGATGAGGTCTGACTGACCCCCATGAACTTGCCCAATGCTGTATAGGCACAGCGGCCTCTGGGAAGGACAACAATCGGAAGTCACTTATTCTGCACACAGGCCTCCACACACCCCAGTTCTAACCTCAACTGGGCCACGGTGTGTATCCTTGACGTGCTCACAGGCAGAGTGCAGTCAGAGTTAAGCTAGTCAGCAGACGCACGTGGTCCCCCAGGTGACTGTGGCCCTTCCTTGGTGTGTGGAGCCACCCCATTTCAGCCTTGAGCCACGGGTGCCCGTTTGGTCCCCTTCTTCTGAGCCTCCCCATGGGACGGCTACTGTTTGTGCAGGAACATCCCTGCCACCTGGAGTCACCTCTCTGTATCTTCCCTTTGTTTCATTTTGGAGCACAGCAGGGCACCACAATTTTCTCCCGTTCTGTTAATAAAAATTAAGCAATCAATTTTCTTCCCCTCCATTACACCTAATTCCCCCTGTAACTCAATTATTATTGCAACTCTGGCAAGTGCTTTGTGAGGCAGATGGCAGGAAAGACACATTGCCAAAATGAAGGGCATTGTTTACAGAGGAACACCGTGTACCTAGAGGTGATGACACTCTCCTTCCAAGGATAGATTATTTTTTCTAAAGTCAAATTCATGTAATTCTATTAATGTAAAGTTTATGCAAGTGCAGCCAAGGTTAATACAAGCACGTATAACACACTATAGCAACCACTAAAAATGCTTGATACGTATTACATTCCTTATTTAGGGGTTGAAGGAAGTGAGGATAAACATATTATGTGACTTTTTGTTCTGAGAACAATAAATACAATGGATGCACTGATTTTGTGTGTGTGTGTTAAACATCTGACTTGTAAAGGTGTTCCAGAGTCTATGAATTATATTTGTCACACTAGAGAGCAAGGCTGATAAATTAAAAATACAGCCCTTTGTAATGTTATTCAGGAAAATTCAATGTGGTCAGGAATGGCACAACGGCCCCAGCTCTCTTGCAAACTCCAAGTGACTGTCAGGGACCGCCTATGCTGAGATGGGAGGGCAGTGAGACCGACATCCCTTGCAATATTCTCGGCTCCTGGGGATGAAAGAGGGGAAGGAAGCTAGTTCTCAGGAACCTTTCTGCCCCAAGGTGAGGCCCTGTGGGGTTTCAGTAGGCTCTTTCAGGACTGTATTAGGTGTGACTATAAAATAGGAGAGGCTATTTTCTACAAGCTAGCTATAGAACCAATTTTCTTATTTTGTCCTAGCACTATATTTATGTCATTCTCTGCCCTGTTTGTAGAAACACCCCCATTTCTCCCTGACCCTTCCCAACTCACTGCTTCAAGCCACTTGGTCCTCCTAGAAAACAGGGAAGTCCCTGAACCGATCTCAGGGCCGAGACTTACCACCGCAGAGGTCTGCTACCACCGCCCCCTGCATCCCGGGGAACCTGGGCATCTGTGTCCCATTAATTCCCAGAGTGGATGTGAACTTAGCGGGACACGTGGGCTGGAGCGTCTGGCTAGAATTTTCCTTCTCCTTCTAAAATAACGTGGGTAAGAATTACATAAGTGATTAATGGACAGAAATGTAACAAGAGTCCATTTTCTTTGTTTTAGTGCAGCGGGAAAACATATTCATTGTTGAAAAGCCAAAAAACGTAAGTAAGGATAATAAATATAATAAAATTACCTGTAATTCTACTGCATGAAGATAACAGCCATCAATATTTTATTCTATCTCAACAGTTTTTAAGTGTATATATGTTCTTAAAAATGGAACCAGCCATACCTATTCCTTTGTAATCTGTTTTTTCCTCAGCAGTACGTTATTGTTTCCATTCTATCAAATATGCCTGCAGAGCTAGACGTCCTAGGCGCTGCCGTTCTCTAACAGCAATAAGAATTAGCACTTCCCTAGCGTCCCAGTTTTTGAAGCTCACCAGTTCTTTTGAAAAGTATACCTCATTTATACAATTATTATCATACTTAGCATTACAAATCAGTGGCCCTAGGCTTGCAATGGGATTCAGATGTCATTTTCATAATTTATTTGAAGAATTTTGCTCAATATTCATAAAGCCAAATGTTCAAATAGTTTCTGTGCCAGGCTATTGTGGCGCTGTCACCGTGTGCGAGGCCCTGTGTTTGAGGCAGGCCCGGCGGCCGCGCCCCACCTCTGGGAGGCACAATACAGGTAACGCTCCTTTGGCTGCACTCCCAAAACCGCAGCACACAGATGGCGGAGAACAAAAGGCCTGCGTGGCCCACCACGTTTCAGCTGTGCCTCCATCCTCCTCCCCAGCCCTCGGGGGTCCGCGCCCTGCCCCCCTCCTGTACGCCTGCTCTCCAGAGAGCCCCGCACCTCTCTCCCTCCCTCAGACCGACAAAGGGCCATGCTCTGAACGCCCCGAATGTGGGCAAGCTGAAAGGGGAGCCACTGAATGTCACTCAGTGCTCTCATTAGACTTTGTCTTCACCCTCCTCTTCAAATGTCAGAGAAATAAAGTCCATCTAGGTGCCAACAAATCCTTCTGACAGAACGGTTGCTATAGCAACTGTGTAGCCACGAATTAACCAGCAAACCGGTTGGAAGGTGTTGGCTCGGAAACTGCTCTGCGTGAGGCACCACCTTCTTTTGAAAGTAGGTTGTTCTCTGTGACCCAGCATCTATTTGGTGTTACAGTGTTTCAGACGCAATCTTTTGTTCAGGTATTTGATTTACTATGGAATTAAGACTCCCAGGGTGGGAGGAGAGGTGGGGTGGAGAACAGCTAAAAGACTGGGAAAATAAAGCAAGCATAGGAAGATGATTTTTTCTGAAAAGGAAGAGAACAGGGGAAAAGCTTAAACAGAATCAATTTTTTTCAAAACCAGGTGCAGAAGAATAATGTCAATTCTGTGCTCTGTGAGACGGTAAAAGAAAATCAGCTCTATCTAATGTTTGGGCTGGTTTAAAACAAACCTCATGTTATTATTAATATAATCCCTGCTTTGTAAGCCATGACATTTAACCGGGTAATTAAATAATAATTGAATAAGTCTGCGAGGCATAAAACCAGGCAGAAAGGCACATTCCCCTGAGGCAATTTTTATCAAATATTGACTTACTCTTCAATATTAATGACGGCAATTTAATGTTATATTTTATATTTACATACTAACATTGTTTGAAAGACATTTTGTAATTTATAGGTTCTCAAGTTACACATGTGACTTGAATTAAAAGCACAAAGGAAAAATCTACAGGATGGGGAATATGCAAACGTTAGGGGTGGGGAGAGGGGGCAAACCTTTACTGCAATTAGTCCTGCATTCATTGAGGTCTCTCACCTATCCTGGTTTTCATATAGGCATTGGAAGTACTTTCATGTTCTTTTTCTGCAAAAACACTCACTCCTGCTGGGCAGAAATGGAGCTCCCTTTGTGAGCAGCCTCCTTTCCCTTTGCCGGCCCTGTGGAGAGCCTGCTGGGGAAGGGCACCGCATCCCGCCCCCAGCAGTGCGCTGGTCAGTGGTTAACAACCAGCTCTCCAGAAAGAATGCGTGTGTGTGTCAATATTCTTAAGTTTATTCTAAATTTCACTGGTATAAAGGATATGTAGCATAGAATTTAAGGAGGAGAATAAAACATGCAATCTTCTTTTTTTCTAAATTTATAAGGCCAGTTCACTCATAGGGCTTTTTAGTTTTGCTGAGCTTTCATTAAATCTGCTGTCAACCTACGGTGATAACCATTTTTTTTAATTGTTGCAATTAACAAATAAGAATGGGCCCTACATGAATGTTGGGCGATAAGCCCATGAATTTGAGTATGATGAAAGTCAAACAAGAGCGATGTATTAGAACTTCACTCTGGTCAATGATATGAGGGACTTTTTTGCTGAATCAAGTGGTCACTTTCCGATTTTTTTTTTTTAGCTATTCACAATGTAATAGCCACAGACACAACACACTTTTAAGTTTAATTAGCATTATTAATATTTTCATTACATCCTTAAGTCTAAATAATGGACAAAGCAATAAATTAAGCCCTAATTTGTAGCATTTGCAATTTTTACTCTTATCCTGGCAGATTTGGAGCTCCCAACATGAGGCCACTGAACACAGAGTTAAGAAGAGATTAGCTATTTAGGAAATTTTTAAATACTGCCTCTTCTCCCTCACTTTGCCCTGTGACTCTATGAGACACCAAACTAGTTGCTGACTCCCCAGAAGAGAGTCACTGGAGAGAGTGTGTCAACAGAGGCTTGTTGGTAAACAGAGGACAAGAGACACTTGTGGTGTCTGCCTTTTTCTGTTCTATGAAAGATCCTGGTTTTTCTTAGTTTCCAGCTTCCACTTACTCTTTTCAGGACCTCAAAATTATTCATAGATTCTTTTTAACATTGAAAGTTTTCCCTCAAAATTCCTTTTAAGTATCTCAGCATTTCTCAGAAAGCAAATATCCCAGCATTTTTCAGCAAGCAGAGCCCAAAGCAATCATAAAACCAGCCAAACCTGCGGCTTAACTTTGGGTAGACTCCCCCATTTTTAAGGCTATGGCCTTTGAAACCACATGATTTCTCATTTTGGTTAAAAGAAATTCAGGGAGTTTCTCTATACATGCAAAATTCAGAGAAATCTTCAATCCCATGTGGGACACATTGCTGTTCACCTCTCTTAGAGGTCAGTCATATTATGTTGAGCTGTATCAACATATTATAAATATGTATCAGAAAATACCAGGGTGTGTGGATGTCAGAGCATGTGATCCTTTTAGCTATGTGCAAGTAGATGGAAGGAGAGTAACAGATACTCTGTGTGCCTTAGTAACTTTCCTATTAACTTTGTTATTCTGCTGTCATTGGGGTAAATTGTATTCTACATTTCTGAATGTAGAAATTTAAAATTTAGAAAAAATTTAAAACAAGTACAATTGTATTATTGGAAAATATTTTCCAGATGTTTTGAGTTTTTTCCTGCATATTTTAATTTCTATTTATTTCGATGTCTTAATGATTTAAGGTTATCATGATAAACAGCCATTATATCATCACCATCATCAAAACTATAAGACAGCAATGTTCTCAAGAACTTTCAAAGTGTTGTTTGATGATGCCTTGAACTGATCTTAGACCAGTGAGTGTGCTCTGTGAGGTTCCCTCCTTCTATTTTCTCCCTTCTTCCCTCATTCCCTTCCTCCCTCCCTCTCCCCCCACTTCTTCTTCCTTCTCTTCCTTCTTCTTTTTCCCCTTCCCCTTCTTCTTCTTCCTGCTATTCCCTAGCACAGCAGTTTTCAACGGGTATGCCATAAGAATTTTTAAAACATGCAATACCTGACTATTTAGTCAGGGGCACTGACCTCTTCTTCCTTAGACTGTCAACTAAAAAAATTACAATAACCAGCACAACAATAGCTGTCCAGTGTGAATGAATAAAAATTATACCTATTTTTCTTGTCAGATCAGCCAGAAATACATATTTTTTTGGCGTGCCGCAGAATTTTAGTAATCAGTTTATGTGTGCCATGAGATGAAAAAGGTTGAAAATCACTGCCCTAGCAGACTGTCCTTAAAAGCCAATACTTTCCATTGTTGTCATTAATTAATTGAGCAATAGTTATTTAGCACTGACTTTAAGCCCAGGACTATTTTAGGTACTGAAACCTTGGCAGTGAATGAAACAGACCAAGGCTTTGCCCTCATGAGTGCATATTCTGACAGCTAATGCCTGCCTGTCTTCCTCTGTCTTCTCTCCTTTCCATGCCCTCTTCTCATCTTCCAAACCAACAGACCTTAAAACTAAATGGAATTGTTTTTATAACATGAGGAAACAAGCTCTGACCAAGGGTGGAAGGGTCTAGTCCATGACTCATCTCATGAAGTTCAGTGCATGTGCTACCTAATACGAATTGTTAGGTACTGAAAACCCTGACTTCTGGTTTCTCAGCAGTGTGCCAGATGGTCCAACATTTGAGACAGTGCCTTTGGCATAAATGCCATTGTACTTGATTCAGATGAATTTGCTTTGTGAGAGGACCATTCCCCTCCCTTGCCCGATGGAAAAAGGACAGTGATACATTACATGATGTCTTATTCACTTTTTGCTTAATAGTCACCGGAACTCGTGGGATGTATGATAAAAAGAGGTGCACCGTGGAGCCTGCTCCGCTGGTGCATTCTGAGTTGGTTTGGTACTGAGCATTAATTCCAAAATGGAATCAAAATGCACACACGTTAAAGAATGAAATGGCTCCTTCCAGTTCCACTCCAACTATGCCTGTGCTCAGCTGAGAGAAGAGTCAGACCCCCAGACCAAAACCTTACCCTTTCCCCATGTTGAGGAACAGCCTGGCAGCTGCCACCTGGTCCCTCCCTACATATAGAGAGCCCAGGAGAGGGCAGCTTGCCAACCTGCCACCTGAAGGCTGTTTTTCTTTGCTGATTTGGTCACTGATTTTTTTTTTCATCTGTTTGGTTTTCTCATGTCTTCAAGTTTGGCCAAAAGGAAAAAAAAATCTTCAGTTAATCCAAGTGATCAGGCATGGGAGAGAGAAAGCCTGAATCTTTTCCTGGCTGCCTTACTGACTGCCATAAATTGTCCTCCAACACGTGTAGAGAAAGCGGAGCCAGAATTTCCATAGAAGGACTCCAACCAGGAAACTTTGGACGTGCCGCACTTTTTTTAGAGAAGTACTCTCTGGTTTTCAGACCCTCTTGGCAACTCTGCATCCATGGAAGAAACTGGATTTGTTGTTGTTGTTCTCTTTAAGGAGACATTGTTGACTTCAGACAGAAACTGAAATGAAATCGAAGGTCTTGAAAGTGAGCAGAACCTCTAAAAAGTGAGTCAAAAGTAAAGGCACTCACACACCAGAAATGACGTTCTATTTCTCTAAACCATTTACCTGTAAGTAATTAAAAATGACCAGTTCCCCTCCCTCCCAGAAAGTATGTAGTGTAATCCTACAATCTGAGAATGTACGGTTTTAATTATGGAAAGGCAAGGGGAGGGGAATCATGGGATCCTATTTTCTTTCTTCAGCACCTAAGTTGCTGAGCAGCACTCACAGCTTGTCAGGAGGGATGGGAAGACCACCGCCCCCTCCCTGCCCCCACTCCCAGCTGGCCTTTGAATCCATAAGACTTCGTAGTACAAGATACGAGACTTTTTCCTCTGAAGGCTTAAAAAGAGAAAGAGTCCACAACTTCTCTACAAACACAATTCAGGTGTCAAAGACAAATACCAGTTCTGAATTTGGGCAATATATCTTTTATCTGGGCCAACCTTTTATCAAATGGCAGGACAGGGGTCTCCAGTCCCACCGGATATGAGTTAGGCCCAGGAGTGTCGAAGCTTGAGGAGACTGATGCTAATGCACCTGTGGCTCTTCTCAGCCCAAAGTGAGTCAGCAAGGTGAAGGAAATCCTGCCCAGCTTGTGGCAGACCAGGGCGGGGTGGAAAAAGCTTTGCTCCCGTATTTGAACCCTGGCATCATCAGTAAACTTGGATGCTCAAGTTCAAAGTTTCAACACTTTCCCATCTGCACCCCCTAGCTCCCATCTTTGCACCCTTTAAGCACTGATAAGAGGGGAATATTCCCTAAGGGTGATATAGAATTTTCACTGAAGAGAGGAAATGCTGTCAGGGAGGAAGTACCCACTTGAATGAAAAGATAGCTTAGCTGTCAGAATCTATTTCATTTGTCCTCCTCTGCAGGCAGGCGAGGCATTTGTGAAGGGGAATGGAGGCACCTGGGGGGCTAACTGTACCTGGGGCTGGAAAAGGAAGGAGCCAAACCTGGCTCTGGTTAACTGGGAGGGTGATGAGAGCAGCCACAGAAACAGGGGCCTGAGGATGCAGTTTTTGTGGGGATCCGGTGAGCATTTGACTTGCAGATCCCCAGGGCCCCCAGGGACAACAGGCGAAGAGGTCCTGGGAGAAAGGCTCTGGGTCAAGATAATGATCCCACACATCCCACTCCGTGGAAATACAAGGTTGAACTCCACACTCCCAGCATGTTTGTTGAGGGCTTTCCCTCACTGCAAACTCAGCCTCCAGCCCTGCACAGACTCTATGGGTTGTGCCTCTAGTATCCAACAAATACACATTGAATGAAGGAACAAATGCAAAGGTAGCATGGAAACATTATAAGGAACATGGACTTTGGAGTCCTAGAGACCTGGGTTCAAATCGTGTGGAGCCACTTGTTTGAGTCTGCAAGTCTCGACTTCTCCAGACCTCACATAAAAATAAGAATAATACCCAGTGCTAATGCTTCCTGTGAAAGCTACATGAAATAATGCCTGTGGAAGCACCTACTAAGCTACTCACTTTGCATAGAACTGTACCAATCTAGTGCTCCATCCACTGCTTTCCATTTCACTGGGGCACCCATTCACTATCTCACTATTTCCCTGAGCATCTCCTTGGGAAGGACAACTGGCATTATGCAGAGCTTCTGCCTAGCCCAACCAGATTTTCAGTTTATCTACTGTTATGATCGTAACAAGACACATCTACAAATTATGCATTGTATTTAACAAATGTTTTTATTTTTTAAAATTATTTTTTGTTGATCATGCTATCACAGTTGTCCAAATTTTCCCCCTTTGTCCTGCTCCACCCAGCACCTCCTACTCCCTCAGGCCATCCCCACACCACTGTTCATGTCCATGGGTCATGCATATAAGTTCTTTGGCTACTCACTCCATTTACCATACTGTCCTTTACATCCCCATGGCTATTCTGTAACTACCTATTTGTTCTTCTGAATCCCCCCACTTCTTCACCCATTCCCCCACAACCCCCTCCCATACCATTAAAATGCTCTCTGTATCCATGATTTTGTTTCTGTTCTTCTTGTTTGCTTACTTTGTTTTTAGATTCAATTGTTGATAGATATGTATTTATTGCCATTTGATTGTTCATAGTTTTGATCTTCTTCTTTTACATAAATAAGTCCCTTTAACATTTCTTATAAGAATGGTTTGGTGATGATGAACTCCTTTAGTTTTTTCTTGTCTGAAAAGCTCTTTATCTGTGCTTTGTTTCTAAATGATAGCTTTGCTGAGTAGAGCAATCTTGGCTGTAGGTCTCTGCGTGACTTTGAATATTTCTTGCCAGTCACTTCTAGCCTACAAAGTTTATTTTGAGAAATCAGCTGATAAACTTATGGGCACTCCCCTGTAAGTAACTAACTGCTTTTCTCTGGCTGTATGTAGTATTCTGTCTTTATCTTTAACATTTGATATTTTAATTATGATGTGTCTTGGAGTGCAGCTTTTGCATCCATCTTATTTGGGACTCTCTGTGCTTCCTGGACTTGCATTTCTATCTCCTTCACCAAATTAGGGAAATTTTCTTTCATTATTTTTTCAAATAGATTTCCAATTTCTTGTTCTTTCTCTTCTTTTCCTGGCACCCCTGTGATGCAAATGTTGGACCTCTTGATGTTGTCCCAGGGGCTGTTGATACTATTCTCATTTTTTTGGATTCTTTTTTCTTCTTCTTTTTCTGATTGTTTTTTGCTTCCTTAAGTTCCAAATCATTGATTTGATTCTTGGCTTCATCCATTCTACTGTTGTTTCCCTGTAAATTGTTCTTTATTTCAATGAGTATATCCTTCGTTTCTGACTGGGTCTTTTTTATGCTGCTGAGGTCTTCACTAAATTACTCAAGCATCCTTATAACCAGTGTTTGAACTCTGTATATGACAGATTGCTTATCTCCATTTTGTTTAGTTATTTTTCTGGAGTTTTGTTCTATTCTTTCATTTAGTTCATGTTTCTTTGTCTCCTTATTTTTGGCAGCCTCCCTGAGTTTGTATCTGTATATTAGGTAGAGCTGCTATGACTCCCTGTCTTGGTATCATGGCTTACTGTAGTAGGTGTCCTGTAGGGTCCAGTGGCACAGCCTCCCCTATCACCCAAGCTGACTACTTGAGATGTGCCCTTTGTGTGGGCTGAGTACACCCTCCTCTTGTAGTTCAGCCTGATAGCTGTTAGTAGGTCTATGGGAGGGATTTACCTAAGCCAGTCAGGTGCAAGGACTGGCTGTGGCCACTGACCACCAACCTCCACCCTCCATGGAAGATCAGCTGGGCAGGGGCAGGTGGTGGTGCTCTTATGTGGTCTGTAACTGTCCACTGTGTATGCAGGCTCTGAAGTTTCCCAGGTGGTGCAGGCCCAGGTCAGCCCCCACCTGTGTTCTGCCTGGGGCCACCCTGCATGAGCTATGAAGCAATCTGAGATGGTTGCTACTTGTGCTGGGCTTGGAGATTCCCAGGTGAAGCCAAGTTGCGAATCTAGGCTGGCTGCTGCCTGGGGCCATTGAGCAAGAGGTATGGGGACTGAGGACTCACTGAGGATGGCTGTTGTTTCTTTGATAGAATTTAGGAAGTTGTGAAGCAAGAGCTAAGACCAGTCATTCATATGGAAAAGTCACCATTAACAGTTTGGGTGGGCCTGTAAGTGGGTGGGATGGAGTTTCAGGGGATCTCCAGGGTGGGACAAACAGTGTTAGCCGGGTTGATGGAATCTAAGATATGGCATCTGCCTGCCAACTCTGTGGCTCTGTAGGGGGAGGGCTCAGAAAAGGGACAATGGCCTCTGCCCACCTTTCTGCTTGAGAGAAAGCTATTCCCCAGGTCCCACCTTGATGCCAGACACTTCATTTCCTCTCTGTATGCCACTGGTTACTTTTAAGCTGCTACCCTAATGCTGGACCACAGAGAAAGTAAACCTGAAAAAGTCTGTTTGTGGGTTCTTTAAGGGGAACTGCTTGGGGCTCCAGAACTTTCTTCCACTTACTCAACCTCCACTGATTTTTGCAGCCAGAAGTTATGGGGACTTATCTTGGAACCCTGGGCTTGGAGGCCTGGTGTGGGGCTTAGACTCCTTCCTCCTGAGATATCCCCCCTGAATTTTAATCCACCACATGTGGATGTGGAACCAGTCTGTTCCGCGTCTTTGCCCCTCCTATCAGTCTGGATGGATGTGGTTTATTTAATTCCGTAGTTGTCACACTTCCATTCAGCTCCATTTCTGACAGTTATGAGTAATGGTTGTTCTATATTTTAGTTGTAATTTTGATGTGGTTTTGTGAGGAGGCAAGCTGTGTTTACCTATGCCACCATCTTGACCGGAAGTCTGAACAAATGCTTTTAAAATGATGTTTACTATTTCTATAGATGACTGAGCCATTCTTGCCTTTGGCACTTGGTTCTTTATTTTTTTTTCCCTCTCTCCCTTCCTTCCTCCCTCCCTCCCTCCCTCCCTTCCTTTCTTTTTTCATTCTGTCTCTTCTTAAAAAGCTTATAGTGCTTTTCTTTTCAGCTTTTTTTCTTATCATCTTTTGCAATTCTATACCAAGTTCCTCTTTAAAGAAACTCAAAGTATATTATTATTATTTTGTTCATACAAATAATCATAACTTTCCTGATACAGGTTAAAAAATAATTTTGTTAACTCATATCATAATTACATAGAACACTATAATTTACATATTTAAAAAGTCTTATGTGTTCCAGAGAACCTTGAGCTAATATCTATTATCAGGAAAGAAGTTAATTGTGTTACATTTACATAATTCATAATTAATTAGTATTAATAAGCTCTCATTTTTACAGTTGATGTTGCCTTTGAATATTTTTGGCTTTTACATTTATGTATTAATTGTGTATCTCATATTTACTAGCAGAGGTTGGGGCTCTCTTTATGATTTCAGATAAAACATACAATGCTCATGTAAGGTAACAGAGTGTTCACAATGACATTGCAGGCAGGATTTTAAATAACTTTTCTCCCTTTTTGGAGTATGATACTTTATTTCTAAGCAGAAAGTGGATGCTGAATTCTTTTAGATATTATTGTTTATTATAGGTGCATGTCTAATTCAATAGACGGAATCTTTAACATGATATCTATTTCCCGTTCATTGATTTTCTTGGGGTAGCTTGACTGTGATGCCTCTGAAGTCAGTGGGTCACTAACTTGGAAACTTTCTTCTGAGAGCCAAGTGAAGAGGGTAATTACTAGAGAATCTTCCATTTAAGTATTCCATTGAGTATTGGCTGAAGTCAACCCTGATTCCAAATCAAAGTCCCATTCTGGACCTAGAATGAATTTCTTGTTTGAAACAGGACAAATAAATTAGTTAATTATTAGAATAGTGTAAACAAAGTCTTACTAACCAAAATGTCAAAGGCATTTACCCTTTCAATACTGGAACAACAGAGATAGAATTTCAGAGTCACAATCTCTTCTTAGCACTGCAAGAAAGCAGGCTTGGAAAATAGATCCTAGACTGGCATTTGGGCAAGTGTCCTCTATTTATTTTTCTGAAGAGTTGTTAAGGCATACCTCAGTTTATGGCTGTGCTTGTGTGATACAATGCATTGAATATTTGTGTCCCCCCAAAGTCATATGTTGAAATCCATGTAATGATATTAGAGACAGGACTTTTAAGAGGTAGTTAGGTCATGAGGGTAGAGCTCTCATAAATGCAACTAGTGTCCTTGTAAGAAAAGACCTCAAAAGACCTTTCTCACTTTCTTTGCACTATGTGAAGATACAATGAGAATAGTAGTCTGCAACCCAAAAGTGGGTTCTCACCAGACCCTACCCATATTGGCACTCTGACCTTGGTCTGTTCATAGTTTTGATCTACTTCTTTTTCTTAGATAAGTCCCTTTAACATTGCATATAATAAGGGGTTGGTGACGATGAACTCCTTTAACTTAACCTTATCTGGGAAGCACTTTATCTGCCCTTCCATTCTAAATGATAGCTTTGGTGGATAGAGTAATCTTGAATGCAGGTCCTTGCCTTTCATGACTTTGAATACTTCTTTCAAGCCCTTGCTTGCCTGCAAGGTTTCTTTTGAGAAATCAACAATAGTCTTATGGGAACTCCTTTGTAGGTAACTGTCTCCTTTTTTCGTGCTGCTTTTAAGATTCTCTCCTTATCTTTAATCTTGGGTCATTTAATTATGATGTGTTTTGGTGTGTTCCTCCTTGGGTCCAATTTGTTTGGACTCTCTGAGCTTCCTGGAAGCCTATTTCATTTTCCAGATTGAGGAAGTTTTCCTTCATTATTTTTTCAAATAAGTTTTCAATATCCTGCTCTTCCTCTTCTCCTTCTGCCACCCCTATGATTCAGATGTTAGAATGTTTAATGTTGTCCCAGAGGTCCCTAAGCCTCTCCTCATTTTTTTGAATTCTTGTTTCTTCATTCTGTTCTGGTTGAATGTTTATTTCTTCTTTCTGTTCCAAATAATTGACTTGAGTCCTGGTTTCCTTCCCTTCACTGTTGGTTCCCTGTATATTTTTCTTTATTTCACTTTGCATAGTCTTCATTTTTTCCTGTATTTTGCATCTGTACTCCACCATTTCTGTGAGCATCCTGAGTACCAGTGTTTTGAACTCTGCATCTGATATGTTGCCTATCTCTTCGTTGCTTAGTCTATTTTTGGAATTTTGATCTGTTCTTTGATATGGGCCATATTTCCTTGTCTCTGTGTACCTGGTACATTGTAAGGGGTAGAACCTTAGGTATTCTCCAGGACAGAGCAACTAGCTTTGCTGAGTTATGGTGCTGTTTGTTGGGGAGGGTTCAGAGAGAGAACAATACCTCTTGCTCGGCTCTCACTGCACCTTCAGTTACTTTCTCTGCTACCCACAAGTAAGTTGGGCCCTTTTGGTGCTGATCCCTGACTGGGTGGGTTTACGTACATTCTAGGACCCCATGGGTCTCTCCAAGAAACTCTCCTGTGAGGCTGAGAGTTTCTCCTGCCCCTGCAACCCCCACAGATTTTTTAGCCAGGGGTTTTGAGGCTTTAGTTTCCTGCGCTGGAGTCCTGGGTTATGCAGTCTGTCTAGCTTCCCAGCCATTCCTCCCAGTTTATCTGCACATGAATCTGGGACCGCTGGTCTGCCAGCTGCCGCCTTGCCTGCCCAGTCCTCCGCCTTGCTGCATATCCTCTCCATCCCAGCTGCCCATCTCTGCTGCTCCTACGGTCTGGATGAATGCTTTTTCTTTAACTCCTTGGTTGTCAGGCTTCCATAAAATTCAATTTTCTGGCAGTCCTGATTGTTGTTTATTTTTGAATTTGTTGTTGTCCTTCTTTGGTTGTGTGAGGAAGCAAAGCATATCTACCTATGCCTCCATCTTGGCCAGAAGTCCATGCTATGTTTTCAATGAACAGGAGTGTTACTTGAGATAAAATCTAATTTATCAGTATTTAGTGCTTTTTCAGTCCATGTAATAAATATTTTCTGATCTCCTAAGTCATGAAGATACTCACCAATATTTTCTTATAAAAGTTTTATAATTTCAATTTTATGGTTTAGTCTGTGACTCAGCTTGTATTAATTTGAAAGATGGTATAAGGTTGGAGTAAATGTTTTATTTTTTCCATATATTTATCCAGTTTTCCCGGTAATATTTGTTGGAAAAAAAACCAAACCCTTATCTTTACCCATATACTTCCTTTCTTAATTTTGTAAAAATCAATTGACCATATATATGAGGGTCTAATTCTAAATCTTTTCTTCTGTTTAGTTAATCTCTGGATTGTCCTTAAGTCAGTACTAGAATATCCTGATCACTGTAGCTTTGTAGTAAGTCTGGAAATCATGTAGTGTGAGCCCTTCAATTTTGTTTGTCTTCTTCAAGGTAGTTTTAGCTATTTTAGGTCTTTTGCTCTTTAGAAAGAACATTTCCATTTTTACAAAAGTCTTGCAGGATTTTGACTTGGGTTGTATTGAATTATAGAATAATATGAGAAAAAATATCTTAAATTATTGATTCTTCCAATCCATGAAAATATTAAATCTCTCCATTAATTTAGGTCTTCTTTATTTTTCTGTAGTCATATTTTATACTTTTCTACATAAAGGTATTATATATCTTTTGTTAAATTTTTACTAATATTTAATGTTTTGAACCTATCATAAATATAATTCCATTAGATGTCATTTTCCATTTGTTTGTTGTTATTACATAGAAATGTAATTGATTCTTGCATTTTGATCTTATAGTCTGTAATCTGATAAATTCACCTTTTAGTTCTAGTAGGTGTTTCATAAATATCTTTGGCTTTTCTATGGAAACAATGACGTAATCTGAAAAGAAAGAGAGATTTACTTTTTCTCTTCTGATCTATGTGTATTTTATTTCTTCTGTATTGGCTAGGCTTTCTAGTACAATTTTGAATGAAGTCATGAAGATGGATAGCCTTGGTTTTGGTCTTAGAAGGAAGCGTTCACTATATGTCATCCTTAAGTTTGATGTTAATCCTAGATTATTTTGTAGATCTCTTTATCAGGTTGAGGAAATTTCCTTCTATTCTTAGTTTGCTAAGAGGCTTGGTTATAAAGAGATGTCAAATTTTGTTAAATACTTATAAACAGAAGCCCATATAAATATAAGCATGTTTATAAAATAAAGCACGCTGAATTTTTCCTTTCTGAAAGAACCTAGTATACCTATTAACTTAGTTTTGTCCAATTTCACAAAATCTCCCCAAGAGTAACCTCACATTCTTGCCATGAAATAGCACAGACCAAGCAAGTCCTTCCGCCTCCTGTCCTTCCTTCTACCCCACACTTTCCCAGTGAAGGAGCAGAAAGCCATGCACCCAGAGGACATGGATTCCTGCCTCCCTCAGCAGTTCTACAGAGTGAGAATTTAATAGTCTTGTGAATCCACTTTTAGAGCTCAGATTTTTATGCTTCATGTGTATTTCACTAAGCTGAAAAAAAGAGATGCGGCTAAAGAATAACTGAAGCCAGAGATGAGTAAGAAAAGCTGGTCATTCATTGATGCACCCTCTCATTCTTGCGCTCAAATCATGAAATCTCCTTTGCTTCATCACCCCGCGTCCTGCCTCCCCACACATACCCTGCAACATACACATTCACTCCATGTTTTTCCCATCTGTTCAGAAATGTAAAACCTTAATGCTTTAAATAGATTAGAAAATCTCTAAAATGCTTAATAAAAGTGCATAGCTATTTAACAGATGAATAAGGCACTTTGTGAGAAAAATATGGCTGGCGCGGTGCTGTCATTATGTCCCTCACCATCATGATTTTGCACCTGCCCATCTGCTCAGGCAGTGCTGCTGACAGTTGGCAATGCACTTGGGTGCAATTTGAAAGACCCACGACTTCCAAGCAGCTTTCTCTCTTGCTTTCTGCACATCATGGTGCCTTTCTGATTATTCTCCCATCTATCCCTATGGCTTAAATGTTGTGTTATTTCTTTTCCCACCTTGCCAAATACTCACTTCAACCAGTCTCCATTTACAAGGGATACATGAATAGATTTTATGTGGTGTATAAATGAGAAGACACTTCAAGTTGTGCAAAGAGTCAGGGTTAAGACAACTGAGGGGACTATTGTAAAACCTGATAAGCCTTGACTTGAAAGCGGGGTCGCAGCGTCATTAACAGCAGGTTCCCCCTGGACCTATGTGGGTTTGAATATCACCCCCATCACTGGTGGCTTTGTGACCACGAATCACATTAAATTAAAAGGAACATGGCTGGCTACAAAATTTGTAGGGCTCCATGCAAAATGAAAATGCAGGATCCCTTATTCAAAAAGCAGGGAAAAAAGTGCTACTAAGGGTACTAAAATATAAACAATGTTTCTTTCTGCTGTGGTTTTGAGTACAGGATATTTGCTGGGTGACTGACTGTGCTCTCACAGATGCCTGAGGGCCTCTCCCTGTGACTTGGCACCTGAGCGTGGCCCCTGGCTGTCAGGTTGTCCCTCCTGCAAGCTGTCAGCTGGAGGCAACAAAATCAAACTAGTTATCTCTGTTTCTCATGGGCCTCTGTCCAACCCATAGCAGACAGATTGTAACCTCTTCAAAAGGACTCAGTACCTGCATCAGGAGTGGGCAAGAAACTCTCCCCAGCACATGAATGCTTGTGGGGCTGCCTGCCGACCAGGGGGACAGTTACTGCCATGCCATGCCCTACCCCAAGGCACCATGGGCACACGCACTTGACGGCTCGCCTCCTCATGCCCAGAGGTGGAGGCCTCAGTGGCTGTTGTATGGGGGTGGGGAGACCAAACATTGTTCTGGGCACCAGGGCACAGAGCAGTGAGTGGCTGAGAACCTGTGGACGAGGAGGAAGAGCAGAAAGACATTTCAGATGGGACTTGGAGACCCTGGCGCAGGCTCCATTGTTCATTTGACCTCAAAAGATGTAAACTTAAAGTTATTAAGAATTTCAAAGAACTGTACATTATTAAACCCCGAGAACAGTGCTCTTCTGAGCAAGGGACCCTGTATAACTGTCCTGGTGGCGGACCCAGGAGCCAGCCCTCGAGGTAATGCCTGAAGTAGACAGAGCCAACAAAATAAGTTGTTTTTATCATTATTTGAGTGGTCTGTATGGAATGGAATATATATTACATATCTCAGGCATGTTTATGAATGTGGATGTATTGGTGTCTGAGAATGTAACAATTAAAAGAATGCTCAGTCCTAGGAGGATGTGACTCCATTTCCCAGAGAGCTGTTGACCAATCCCAGCACTAGGCCTATGGCCTCAGACTGAGCCAACACAACAACCAGTCAGTCAGGTATTTGCAATTGTTTAGTATGATTTGGAAATGCCAATGAAGCTGTATAGATTTTAGGTAGAGAAAAATGAGTTATCAAAAGTCAGCTGCTAAATTCAGTTTAGCCTCTGGTCACTCTTTTAAAACAGTGATAAGAAGAAGGCCTAGTCATCATGGGATTGAACAAAGCCTGTTCAGCATCTTCTTGATCATTTCTACAGCTTCATTTGACAGTGCTGGGTGAAGTGACTTTGAACAGCTAACCTATGCAGCAAACATATACCTGGGTACAAACCATCTTGGCAGTAGCTATGAATCAAATTTTTGCTAAAAGCAGTGACCCCAGGTGAGGTGCCAGCCAGGCACCACCAAGCCCCTGGACTTTGAGGTCCTGCTTTAATGGAGTCCGGCTTCCCATTAGCCTGTGAAAGTGAGTTCATGCTCCTTCTAAACACATCTAAGAAGATGTGGGTCATTTAGGCAGCGGTGTTCACTTTGAAAGCTTTATCCCTCCTTTTTGTGCACACAGATATATACACACATGGTCATGACTGTGCTGAGTATGTTTGCAAAGGCTTTTTGAACGTTTGGCCCAGGATGTAAAGTGACTGCTTATCACTCAGACAGAAAGATGCCCTGCCACGTCCAGAAAGCAGGGAGGCATAAAAGGGACTGTCAGAGAAGAAAATCTGTGAAACATCAAGAAACATTAGAAAACACATAGGAAACGGCATCAGATAGGAGGAAAGACCTTTCCTTTCCCAACCCCAATAGCTCACTTAAAAATAATTTTCTGTCCCTGTAAACTCAGTCTGTTGAGCTGACATTTTTCCTAATTCAGTTCAACTACAAGTATCCCTTATGACTAAAGGAGGCCAAATAATTTCTGGTCTGCAGAACAGTGAGTGTAAAAACTGCAGAAGCCGTTCTGTAGTATCCTGAACTGACCAATGGCTAACCATCACAACTGTGGTTGAGCAATACCTGTTATGTGCCAGCCACTATCTAAGGCCTTTAAATGAATTAACCCACAACCTCACAAACAGATGAGAAATCTAGTTGAGAATAACATTCCCAAGGTGACGGCAGAGTAGAAACTCGAACCCTCCAGTGGTCTTCAGAGTGCACTGTCTTAACTACGAGGCCCAAGTTCAAACTCTATGATGGTGGAGAAGTTTCATTTAAAGAGTATTCCCAGCCACAATGACATAAGAATCGTGCTTTGATGGTCTTTTGGTCTTTTTACAGTAAAGCGTGTTACCTCTATATACTTAATACATTATTCATGTACTGGGCACTTTTCTTTTTTTGAAAAAAACAAAATGCTGTATGCAAATAGAGTGGCAGCAAAAGCTAAAGCCAGAACATAAGGTTTCCTGCTGTGGCACCAGGCACCAGGAAGTACCTCCTCCCATGTCAGGAGCGCCCTTGGATGATGTTGTGAAAGGGCTTGGGGCCACCAACTGCTTTATTAAGACTGCGTTGTAGAGAGGGATAAGGGAGGGAAGAAGGGGAAGGGCCTAGTAAAAGAACAAGTATAAATGACCCATGGATGTGGACAGTGGGTGGGGACGTGGGGGTGGGGTGGGTGGGGGAGGGCACCTGTGGAAAATTAGGACAACTGTAATAGAGCAATAAAAACATAAAACAATAAAATAAAAGGAATGCATTCTAGAGAATGTAGAAGGTAAGAGACTAGTTAAGAAATGGTTATTATAATGCTGTCTTGGACCAAGGTGGCCACATTGGAGATGATGAGAAGTGGTTGATTTCTAGATACATTTTGATGTTAAAGTCAATAGGATTATTTGAAGTGTTGAAGTGGGGTATAAAAATAAAAGAGAAATCCTGAATGAGTCCCAGGTTTTGGACCTGAGCAATCAAAAGTTTGAAGTTGCCCTTGATTGAGAAAGAGAAAACCGTGAAGGGGCAAACTTTGGGAGGGACTCTCAGGAGCTCAAGGTTGAGTACATGAACACTGAGTTGCTCTTAGCTATCTGAACAAGTAGGTAAATTAGGCAGTTAGACGTATGACTCTGGAAATCACGGCAGAAGCCCTGCCCGGAGATGTAAATTTGGTAGTTTTCAGCATGTAGAAATATTTGAAACTGAAAGTACATACTATCATCACTAAAATGAATAATGATAGAAAAATGTAGGTAGTGCTGCTCAAAATGCGATCCACTGATCGACAGCAGCATCACCTGGGAACTTGTTAGATATGCAACTGCTTGGGCCCACCTCCACCTGTTGGATGGGAAACTCCTGCAGAAGGCCCTTTACTGCGGGTTTTAACGAGTGATTCTTTTGCCTACTAAATGCTGAGAACCACCCGTTTAGAAATTAAGAAGATAAGAGGAGGCTGATAAGGACCAACCAGAATGGAGAAGCAGAGCCGAGGGGGCAGTGTGTGGGAAACCACGCCAGTGTCACGTGCAAAACAAGTGACTCCTCACAAGCTCCTGAACACCGTCCAGCGGCTCAAACAATGTGAGGCCATTGGTGTTGCCTGCAGGTGAAGTGTTGTTGAAGTCACGTGTGGACACCGCCTGACTAGATGACTCTATGATGTTCATGGGGGGGAATTGAGGGGGATTCAAGACCATGAAAATAGGTCTCTGGAGGAGTTTTGCCTCAATGGTAAGGAAAAAAACTGGCAGTGTCTGGAGAGGGGAGGTGGAGTTAAAAAAGAGCTGCTTTTTGTTGTTGTTGTTTTTAAAGAAGGGAGCTATAATAGCATATTTTCATGACGTTGGAACTGATCCAGTGCAGAGGAGGAAAGTGAGAATTCAGGAAAGAAAAGCAGCTTGCGGGAGCAATGTCGCTGAGTAGGTGGGGAAGGTGGGATGAAGTGCCCAGAGGTGGGGGCTGCCGAGCCAGAGCAGGACAGATGCAGGTGGTGGGTGCACGTGGTGGTGAGGGTCTTGGAAGTTCTATTCTGTGAGCTTCCCTTTGCTCAGTTACTTAAGAAGCAAGGTCATCAGCTGAGGGTGAGGATGGCGAAGGAGTGTATTCTCTCGGAGAATGAAAGGACCAGGGGGAAAGATTACAACTGCCAAGCAGCACAATGAGCCCGTGGAAGTCACTCAGTTTTAATAGACTTAGCCAGAATCAAAGTGATGATTTTCTTCCAGAGAAGGCTTCTGAAATACCACACACGCCCACACACACACAATCATACACAGAGGAGGAGAGAAAGATCAGAAAACCACTGTGCAAAATGTATAACCGTTGGAAGTCAAATTGGCTCTGAATTGCTAGAGCATGGGAAGAAAGGAAGGTCGCTGGCCCAGAGAATGACCTGAAAGGGGGCATCTGCGCATGTTTCCTAGATAGATATGAGGTAAGAGAATGAGAAAGCTGAGATGTATGTCATTTTTTTCAGCCACACCCTTGACAGAGGAGGGCTACAATAGATGTGTAGGGGGGCATAAGGGGTGGGTGAGAGGAGAGAGGTGGGGGTACCGGCAGGGATAACCCAGCTGATGGAGGTCAGGAAGTAGGAGGTGGAACACAGGACCGGGATGTGATTGGAAGAGATACAGATGGGGGCGCCTGGGCTCTGGAAGCAGACGCTTCCATCTGAGCCCTGGCTCCCCTATTCCTAGCCATGAGCTTTGGGCAAATCGTTCAATTTCTCTGAGTCTCATTTTCCTGTTTTAAAATACGGTACCATGATACAAGTGTTTTGCGGAGAGCATGGCATATACTGAGTTCCCAGCAGAGGCTAACTGCTACCACTATGGAGCAATAGGATTAAGGATGAACAAAAGGGGAAGAAGAAAATATAAATATATTTTTAAATATGAAAAATATAGGGGACCGTTAAGAGAATGAAAAGAAAGTGAGGAAGAATAGGATTCATGTGAAGAGAAGTAACATAGGCATAAAAGGAACTGTAGGAAACATAGGAAAAGAAGAGAAAATGAGAGAAAATAAGAGGAAAAGAGAAATCACATACACAGTGAAACTGAAAAAGATACAAGTAAAACAATGAAAGAAAAGGAAAATGCAAACATAATACACAACTTTAAAGTCATCTCATCAAAATATAAACCAACCATATTTTTTATAAATACGTGGCAAGTTTTAGAGTATTCATGTCTGGTTGGAATGTGTTTTGACAATGTACATATTTAGATCTTAGAATCAATGTGAATATCATGATCAAAACCTTGAATTTCAACAGGAAATCCTAGGCTTTGATTGGCAAGTAGCTTTGGAATCCTGAGATTACCACATCACACTCCAGTAAGTCACTTGATAGCACATATATAAATGTTTTCTATTTTAAAAGGCCTTTTATGCTATGCTGTTCTTCAGGCAGTAATCAAAATGTCCTTGCCCTGGCTGGTGTGGCTCAGTGGACTGAGTGCCGGCCTGTAAAACGAAAGTTTGCTGGTTCGATTCCTAGTCAGGGCACATGCCTGTGTTGTGGGCCAGGTCCCCAGTTGGGGGTGTGCAAGAGGCACTGATCAATGATTCTCTTGCATATTGATGTTTCTCTCACTCTCCTTCTCCCTTCCTTCCCCTCTCTCTAAAAATAAATAAATAAAATCTTAAAAAAATATATTGTTGGTGTAGGATGAAGCCCTTCCATATTCATCTTAGCAAGGTTCTGTAAGTCCTTTTCCGATGGGAGAAGGGGTAGAAGAGTTACTGTATTTTGCCATGTATAATGAGCACTTTTTTGCCCAAATTTTTGAGGGAAAAATAAGGGTGTTCATTATACATGGGTAGTACCTGAAAGTACCTTGTATCTTTTCTCATGTTTTGTAATTATTTGTTACATAAAATTTCTTACACCATAATATGTTCAAAAATAAATGCTAAATACAAAAAACAAGTATCTAAATATAAATAAATAAAAAATGAATTAAAAAATTAAAATGAGATTTTTTTTCCTGAAAGTTTAGGCTGAAAATGTGGGTGCGCATTATACATGGCAAAATAGGTACTCAGCTCATCCACAGTTCGGCAAATCAGCCCTGCCACCGTGTGACATGTCATCGGGAATCTGGGAGGGCCTGTCCGGCTCCTTCTCTGGACTCTTCTAAGAAGCGAAATGGCAGGTGAGGGCTCTGAACTGGGAGGGCTTTCCAACCTCAGCGCTTTGGCCCTAAATACTTTTCAGCATGACCTAGTACCATTTAGAAACCGTCTAAAGCTAGTAAAAAATATAACAGAAATGTAGGTATGCAAGAAAGGTGGGTTTTTTGAACCTTTTTGAACCTACTGAGCTCCATTTCCATTTTGAGCCCCTCTTTTACTGAGTGGAAAAACCCAAATCTCAGTCGGCTGAGGTTTTCTGACCCCCTTTCCCAGCATCGCATCCAAGCCCCAGGTGATTACACGGCCCTAAGGCCCAGGGAGAGGGGAGGAGTGAGTCTGAGTCATCTTCTCGGGCTGACATTTTCTGTTGTCCCATCCAAACATGTTACATCCATCCAAACAGTTTACTTAGCCATTTCCTGCTCCTGGAAATACTTGGCTGTTCTCCCACAATATTTGGGGGCCTGAGGAGATTGCGGGGCAGCTCAAGGCCTGTCATTATTTCCTTTGCTTATCTCTGGACTGGACCAGGCACAGGTCCCACCTCCACTGAGATTCCTCAGACTCAGCTGGGGCTTGACAGGTGATTGCGAAGGGACCCCCAGCAGTGACCACTGACTTGGTTACTTTTTTTCCCTTGGTCTGGATGACCTTTCTCACTAGTCTAGGGATCAGGGGTGGCACTGTAGAGAATGGAAAATAGTTCTAACTTGTTACAAGTTTATCTCAATCATTTCTTTGTGCCCTGGGCCTACGCCTCTGATGGAGAGAAGCCAAGAGTTTAATGCCTTTGTCCTCCTTGCTTAGGCAACAGCATCCCTTCCCATAGGCAACAGAGACAAAATGCCCAGGTGCTCAAACTGGTGTGAAGGTGGATTAATGTGGGACAGCCCAGAGCAACAACTAGTACTGCACATTTATCCTGCCACGTGGGCATGGACACTTCACTCTGGAAACTAGTTCTCAAGTATTTCACCCCATGTGGTAAGACCAGTGCCCTGCCCAGGCTGCCATGATGCTTGAACTTGAGTGCCTGGGGTCAGTGGCAAGGAGCCCACTGCGCTGGAGGGAGCTGGTGGCCCTGATGGCAGGAGTCTGAGAGGCAAGGCACCCAGGCAAGCTGCGCAACATTATCTTCCCTTGAGTGCTGGAATCTGGCTCAGAGCACATTTTCTAGTCCTGGGGAAATTCGCTCGGACATTTCCACGTGGTGCAGTCTACCTGGGAGGCCCCATCCCGCTTGGCATCCCACTCCAAAGAGGCCCTGCTTGAAAACCTCATTTTTCTTACAGCAGATGCTGGGTTTCAGTCCAGATGCCTCGGACATGTTTGCAGTGCATGCACGGTGCTCTGGCTGGAATGGAAACAGAGCCAAAAAGTGTTGGGAGAGTGAGTGAAAGCCTCTGCTCCACGCCAGGCTCTTTGAACATGTTTGTTTTCTCCTAGAAACTTGGCTGGCGGCAGCATGCTTACCAAAGTGCAGTGTGTAAGGGGCTAAGACCTGTGTCTGGGCCCCTGAGAGTTTTCTGGGGGAAATTGCACTCGAGTATTGTAGCAGGACTCTGCCATCCCTGGGATGGTCATTTCAAACTCTCACAGCATAAGAATCAGCTGGCTAGTCTATAAGCAATGCAGAGTCCCAAGCCTCACCCCAAGATGTGGGGTGAAGCCCAGAGTCAGTGCTTTCTGATCCGGGTGTTGCCACACAACATGTTGAGAAACGCAGTGGTAGGGCCTCTTGGGTGGCCCTCCAGGACGCCAGTGATAAGGATCCTGAGTTTGTCCCCAGACACCTGTAGTTAGTTCTAAGCCCCGGAACCCACCTATTCTTGTTACTATACAGCCAGGTGAACACAGATGCCTCCTACACCTGCCCAGCCCTTTCCGTGAACAGGAAGCAGCATGTGGGCAATTGTGAAGAGTGTGTGTCCCCAAGACCTCTCACAACAGGTGTCTGGAAGCTGATGTGAATATTAAGTGGAAAAGATTACTTATTGGCTTCGTTTTGCAACTGGGAGGCACTTACCAGTCAGTCTTACACAAGTTCGGACTGACTTATAGACTGCCTTGCCTGCTGGTTGTTTCTTGTGGATTTTTGTCTCCCAAACAAACTATAACTTCTTGGCAAGAGGCCACAATCTTATTTGTTTCTTCTGTTTAGCCCACAGCATCTACTATATAATTGGTGCTCCATATAGGATGAGAGTTTCTAAATTATAATCAGGTTGTTTGCAAAAGTTCATTCTTAAGTCAGTTGTTTGGATCTTGTTTCTCATTAGGACCATGTTATAAAAGGTAATTACGTTCCCAGGGTAGCCCCTAAATGTCTATTTTACCAGCAATGTCACCAAACTATAGTTCTAATAGTACTGAAATCATCTATAATAATTGCTTTTATGGGAAAATGTGTTCCAGATTCCAACTGAAGATGCCAGCAACTCATTTTTCTGGCCACAGTTCCAGGACAGGACTTGACCCATTTGCGGTTAGGACTCCCCCTGTGTGTGCACCCAAACACACACAAACACACACTGGCCTGCCTTTCTTGATGGGGTTCCAGGGGCAGGGAGGGGATGGCACAAATTCCCGTTGGAAGATGGAATGAGGAGGAAGGGCCAGGGGTGCTCCTGTCAGGAATCTTTCCAGTAGGCCTGCCTGAGTCAGGAGGAGGGCTCTGGAAGAGGGTAAACTTCGGGGCCGTGGGGTTATGGAGTGATCCAGAGGTCACGGACTTCCTTGGCGCTTCGCAGCAGCCACATGAGCCAGGGTCCCAGCTCAAGCCCATAGACACATTTCAGGGGATGGTAGTGTTTTTGATTATTTTTTTCTAGGTACAAACCACCCCAAAACATGGTGGTTGCAGACAACAACCATTTAGTTTGTTCATGATTGTTCAATATGCATAGGCTGGCCAATGGTCAGCATGTGTCTGCATTCAGATGGCAGAGAGGCTGGGGTCTGGACTTTGCTGAGTACTAGGATTCCAGACTCACTCTCTCTCTTTCTCTCCATGTCGTCTCAGGGCTTCTCCTTCTCTGTGTGGCCTCTCCACCGCATCTCTCCATGTGGTTTTGCCAGCAGAGTAGCCAGACTTCTTACATGGCAGCGCAGGATCATCAAGAAGCAAAAATAGAAACTGCCAGTCCTTTTGAAAACTAGTCTGGCACTAGCCCAGCCTCACTTCTGGCTAACGTGGTCTGAGGGCAGCGCAGATTCAAGGGAGGGGACTGCCCAAAGGCATGAATTTCAGGAGGCATGGCCCCTTGGAGGCTAGAAAGTAACCAACTCCCATGGCTGGGGCTGTTTCACATGTGCGAGAGGCTCCAAAACCAAACGTAGTTAGCTGAAGGCTCTCCACTACAACCACCACAACCATATTGCTGACATTCCTAGAAGAAGCCTCTACATAATTTTTTACTCTCATTTCTGTTCATGTCTAAAACATCCTGTCACTTTTTCCCTCATGTCTTCTCAGCCCCTTCTTTCTGTTTATAGATGCAGCTACCTCATTTACAGCTGTAGTGTTCTCAGTCTTAATGTCATAACACCTTGGTAAATTACAGTGGGCATTGATGTATGTCCAGATAAGAGTACATTTAAACCCCGAAGTTCGCAAATGGTTTATTATATTTAAAGAGTCAAGTAAAGTAGTTTCAAAGCTGGCCCTATAATGCTGTCCCTCTCAGATTCATATACTTACCTGAGGGGGAGGGAAAGAGGTGGAGTAGGGGTTAGTGCGCTGGGAATATATGGCCCTGGCAGAAACAAACCTAGCTGCTTCCCCTGACCACCTCTCTCCTTCAAGCAAAAGTTCTCTTTTATTTGGGGTGGCAATATGCCCAGCCTTTCTTCCAGCTAAGTATGGCCATATGACTAAGTTCTGGCTAATGAAATAGAAGGAGAAGTAGGGCCTGGGACTTCCAGAAAGGTTGCTTAAAGGGAATTGACATGAATGGGAAGGAACCTTGAGTCTTACTTTGGATTTCTTCTTCCTATTGCCTGCAATGTTTGGATCTCCAGAAGCCATTTGGGATCATGAGGTGACGTTAGAGTAGAAGACACATTCTGGGACGGTAGAGTATAAAGGTAGATGGACTCTTGGTTAATGATGAACATGGAGTTTCATTCTAGCCCTGAATTACAGAAATAGACATAGAGATCTATTGAATAGATCAAAATGGAGATAAAGAGGTCTTTGTAAGCTATTGTTACTTTGAGTTTCCTGTTACAATTAATCCTGTCATATGTACCTGGTCAGAGCACATTATGAATGCCATCTGTTGTGTGTATTACATTAGAAAATGACTAAGAGTGACTTGTCAAGGTCACAGGGAATTTTCACCTGGACCATCTCCCAACCTCTCTATGTTCATCAGCTTTCTTGTCTAATCAGTCTTTAATGGATTAAGAAACTATTGCCTCTGTTTGAGCTATAACAATCTTTGGTAACCAGTGATCTTTTTACTGTCTCTATAGTTTTACCCTTTCTATTGTGCGATGTCATAAAGTTGGAATCATATAGTATGTAATCTTTTTCAGGTTGGCTTCTCTTGCTTTGTAAAATGCATTTAATATGCATGCCTTTTCATGGATTGCTAGCTCATTTTCTTTTGATGTTAAGTAACATCCCAATTGCCTGGATATACCACAGGTTGTTTATCCTACTGAAGGACGTGTTAGTTGCTTTTAAATTTTAGCAGTTATGAATAATGCTTCTATAAACATCCATGTGCAGGTTTTGTGTGGTCATATGTTTTTAACTTCTTTAGGTAAATACCAAATAGCTCAATTGCTGGATCATGTGGTAAGAGTATGTTTTGTTTTATAAGAAGCTGCCAAACTGTCTTCCAAAGCGGTTGTGCCATTTTGCATTCCCTCCAGCGATGACTGAGGGTTCTTGCTGCCCCACACCTCTCTAGCATTTACTGTTGTCAATGTTTCAGATTTGGGCCGTTCTAATAGGTACAGTTGTATCTCATTGCTCTTCTACTTTGCATTTCCCTGGCTGACACATGATGTGGAGCATCTTTTTATATGTGTATTTGCCTTCCGTATCTCTTTTTAAGTGAGACATCTTACATTCTTTGTTCTATTTTTTAATAAGGTTGTTTGCTTTTTATTGTTGTGTTTTATGAGTTCTTTGTATATTTTGGATAATAGTCCTTTGCAAATATTTTCCACCAGGCTATAGCTCGCTCTTTCATTTTCTTTCTTTTGTTTTTCACAAAGCAGAATTTTTCAGTTTAATGATGTCCAGTTTATTTCTTTCACAGTTTGTGCTTTCGTGATATATCTAAAAAGTCATTGCAATGCCCAAGGTCTTATAGTTTTTCTCCAATGTTATTTTCTAGGATTTTTATAGTTCTGCATTTGACATTTATGTCTTTGATTTACTTTGAGTTACTTTTTATGAAAGGTATAAGGTTTGGGTCTAGATTCACTACTTTGTATGTGGATGTTCAGTCATTTGAACAGTATTTCTTGAAAAGACACTATTTTGTTTTATCTGTATTTTTTCATATGTATTCTCATTGACTAACATGGTGCACCAAACCTTCAAGTCTTCCCTGAGGCACATAACTTCATTGTAGTAGTCAAGCGGCCCCTAAACCTTGATATTTCTTTAAATTTTTCCCTTCTTTTGTTTATGATTAAGACTGTTTTTTCAATTTTTAAAATTATGTAGGTGGATACTTACTGTAACCATTTTTTAAGAGATTTTAGTTATTTGTTTTTAGAGACTGGAA